>NW_024063019.1:0-2475000 GCF_006381635.1 Hibiscus syriacus | reverse complement strand
CGAATAATCACCAATCTTTAAGAAAATCTAACGACAACCGAAGTAGAGAAAATCCTTAGAATTTACAGAGGTATTTTTTCCGAAATCAATCACATCATGGATCTTCTAGAACTAGAACAAAAACTTATTTTCGAATATTTGTAGAAGTATAAAGATGAGGGTACAATCATACATCTTAGTCAAAGTTCTATCAAACTTAATCACAATGGAAATCACAAGAGAAAGATCGAAATAATATTTGATCGTGGAATACATTACAGTTTCAGATGAAATAGATAACTAATATATTTTAAGAACGAAGGATTTAAGATTGAACTTATCATCCGAGTACTGAATATTTCTTCTTTTTTATCCTAAAAGGATTTCGAAGAACAGGGTCTGTTAAAATATCTTAATAGCTTCAAAATTCACCCTCTGGATATTAAAGCTCAGTGTCCAATTAAGTTATCAAATATTCAAAAGAACTTCTATTGTCTATATCGAACTGTCAAGCTTTAAAATACGGTATCCTTATTTTGAAGATGGCTTCCTATTAGGTACTAGCACATTGACTAAGTACAGATTGCTAATTCTTAGCTAAGGAATTCCTACAGATCAAATCAAAATCAAAGGTCTTGTTCAGAATAGATTACTTAATACCCTAACTTTGTCCTAGAGGTTAAAAATGAATATGGGTTGATCGAAGCGAAGTTTAGAGTCATACGTATTGGCAAAATGAAAATTTAATCGTTCAAGCTAGCAGGTTTCAAATTGAATTTCGTTTGAAGCTTGAGTACTCTGATTTGCTCGAGTGTCAATATGGTCAGCTCAACGTTTGGAAATCCAAAATTGAATTAAAGGGAAGGTTAAATGCTTTTATGGGCCATTCCATTAATCCCTATTATTTGGCTTCATGAAAGCCGAAAAAGAAAAATGCCAAAAAAAAAATCAACTCATTAAATAGTCCGAGATCAAATGTCCATTACACAACCCAATAATAGGCCATACAAATTAAACAAAATTCAAAGATAACCCATTACATCCAAATTAAAACTAAATTAACCCAACCCACTTCTATAACTCAAGACCCGGTACAAATACCATACCCAAATATTAAATATCATTACATGACCCAATTTCATTCACATGTCACCCTATGCCCAAACCAATGACCCATTTCCTTTAAACCAAACCAAGCCCGAAATGTCAAAGGTTTGAGAAATCCTAGCTAAAGAAGTTGAAGCTGCCGCCGCCTCCACGCTAGCAAGCCGAGGTGGTCCCTCGTGCTCGAACGCTCCACGGATAAGCCATGTACAGCAGTGGTCCCCAAGCTCCTCCACCCCACATCAGAACATGCACAAAGAAAAAACAAACAAAAAACAATTGCAATTTTAATTTGTTATGTAACAGGGGATATAAAAACCCAAATAAAAGATTGGAAAAAGGGGCTACCCATTTTCCCAAAAAAAAAGGGAACTTGGTAACAATTGGTTCTTTTACCCCATTTTGAAAGGAAGAAGCAATACCAAACCAAACAGTGAGCTTTTATTTCCCTAGATATTTGGTTTCTTTTTAGAAACTTAGGAATCAAAGAAAAATAAAGAGAAAGAGGGAGGGATCGCTTATCCGAGTCTTCGAGTCGTCGGTCACCGGTCGTCGGGGAAGGGTAGACGAAGAGCCGAGAGTCCTTAGGCCTTTAGATGTTTGCATGTGGGTTTCGAGGTCTAGTTTTGGGTTTCTAGAGAAGGAGACGAGTTAGTCTTGGGTTATTTGGGGTTTGTTTGAGTGTATCGACCACCATGGGTGGTGTTCGGAGAGGGGAAGGATGCCAATTTATGGTGATTTTGGGGTTCTCGTAAGCATCGGTCGAAGAAGATAAAGAGGTAGAAGAGAAGAAACAAGAGTTTTGGTTCGTCTAGAACATCATTTAGCCTTAACCGGTCGACTCTTGCGTCATTCAGAGCGAGAGAGGCCCTCATTTGGTTGTGGCCGGCGTTGTTTTCCCCTTTGGAGTCGGCGGCCATGAATTGGTGACATGGTTATCAAAACCGGACCGGACCGGCCAGTTCAATCGGTTGAACCATGAACCGGTGGCCTGTCAGGTCCGGTTACCTCACAAAACCGGTCTGTTAATGAACCGACTGAAAACCGGTAAAATCGGGGTGAACTGGTTGAAAATCGGTTTGAACTGCTGGTTCACTTTTTTTCTTTTAAAAAAATTAAACCAAACGACGTCATTTGTTCAACGAGCCAAGTCAAATTCGAGTATTTTTGAGCTCGACTCGAACTTGAAAACTTTAAAAGTAAACTCAACTCGACTCAAAAACTCACGAGCTAAAAATTATCAAGTTCAACTCAAACTCAAAATATAATATTAAAACTTGAACTCGAAAAGGCTCGAACTCAAAAAAAAAAATTAGAAGTTCGATTGAAGCCTAAAATTTGAGCTCAATTGAAGCGAAAGAATAGTTCGTTCTGTGCTCACCAAAAGGCTTCATGATTTTGAATGTCAAATTACCTCTATTATTTATAGAAGTAAGTTGAGATGCTCTTCTATGTTTCTTAGCCATGTGGGATTGTTTTGTTCTCATATTTTTACTCTTTAAACTTTTGGGATGCTCTTCTATGTTTCTTAGCCATGTGGGATTGTTTTTTTTTAAATTAAACCAAATGACATTATTTTTTATGATTTTTTTAAGCCCCAATTTTATTTTTTGATTATAGTTATATAGTTATATTTATTATTTAATATGTTTTACCTTAAATATTATGTTGTAGTTGATTTGAATCATTTTGTTTCACTTGATTTTATGGTTTTTAATTAATATATGTTATGACTTGTGATATTTTTATACTTTTTAATATTGTAAACTTAAAAAAAATGTTACATATATATTAATATTGCTTTGAATATTATGTAAAATTAAAAAAAAATTATTTTATATAAAATCCGGTTCAATCGCGGTTGAACCCGGTTGAACTAGTGAACCAATATCTTCACCGGTTTAATGTCCGGTTCGGTTTTAAAAACATTGCTTGGTGAGGAAAGGAGAGTTGAGGGCTTAAACAAAATGAGTTTTAGGTTTTTTTAGGTAAGTTAAAAATGACAAAGGATTAAAAATTAAGTTAAATATTTTAGTTTTAGGGAAAATCCTCTTTAGATTCTTCCATCTTTGCCGTGTATTAACAAAATAGTCACCAATTCCTCATTTTTTTTATTTTGAACATGATGCTCTGATTTTCTTAATTATGTTTTAGTCAATATTTTTATTTGTAATTTGCCTACTATTTTTATTATTTATTGCATTTCAGTCCATTTTATTAATTTATTGATTTTAAAAATTTAAACGGCCGTGTGGTGACTCTCCCTGGGTTAAGACCAATATTATTATGGTCCAGGTAAAATTTTAATTTTTTTATTTACTAATTTACTAACTTCTAACTTATTAATTTCTAAAAAATATTCAAATTAACTTCTAACATTTTTTTTGAAAAATGGTACTTTATTACAAAGTACACTACCCCAAGGACCTCGTTAAAAAACCTCCCTATGCCTATTTGGAGGAAAAAGAGTAAACCTTGAGGTAGTAGAATCGATACAACTTGGTTCGATCAATAAGCTATACAAGCAATCCAGATACAACAATAGTAAAAACTAGCCACCTAATCGAACCACCAGCCCTTACACAACATTTACCTACATTCAAGGATTATACGTAACATCCCATAACAAAACCATAACACCTAATATAGCAAAATACAAATCTGTAAATGGCAAACTTTCCATAAGAGAGTCAGAATAGTCAGACCATAGAACTAAATTAATATCAACTGATCACGAACGATTCAAGGGTCCGAACGAAGTCTTGCACATAGGGAATTATCGACGGCCATAGAAGACTCGCCCAAACCCCCACCTGAAATAAGACTTTAGAAAAAATTTGCTCCACTGAGAAGACTTTTCCATTGAATCTGGCTTTATTTCTACATCGCCAAATAACCCAACACAGGTCGAAGAAACCAAGTTTCCACAGAAGCCACAATTTGTTCCTAACTCATTGAGTGAACCAAGCCTCTAGTAACTGTTTAACATTCATCGGAAACATTAGATGCACTTTCCACACTCTACACCATCGTTTCCATACTCTCCACACAACCCCACAATTACATAAGACATGATTAATCGATTCCGGCTCTTAGTTACAGAAAATACATCTCAACTGCTCGAGATTTTTAACCCCCCTTTTTTCCAGTTCCGCAATAACTGGAAGTCTTTGGTGCACAGCTCTCCAAACAAAGGCAGCTACTTTAGGAGGAGCCCATTTGAACCAAACCAATTTCCAAATATGATCTCTTACCATTCTACTACATGCCCACTTTAAACAATAATCTTTTGGAGTGTCATTCCCGTCTTCCGAACCCAATCATTTCAACTTATCTTTTCCTTGTCTATCACTAACTCCTTTGTTCAGAGCTTGAATGAAACTCGACCATACAATTTTCTCCATTCAAACAGAGATCTTCTCAGCTCAATTCTCCAACTCCAAGTTTCATTTTCCCATCCTCCAAACTCACTTATTTTGCCAAACTTGTCGTAATCGCATAAATTCTCGAAAACACATCTTTAAGTGAACCCTGTTTAGTCCAACAATCAGACCAAAATTCAATTCTTTTCCCATCACCCATAACACATTTCCACTCCGCTGATAAATCACCTTCAATAGAACTACCCAAGTTAACAATGCTCCACCAAATCCAATATGAGTTTATGTGATTTACTGCCCTCGGGATAATGGAGTGACAATCGTATTTATACTTGGAAACAATAATTCTCCTCAATAAGCTGTCCACTTCTACACTAAACCTCAATATCCACTTATTACGCAAGGTAAGATTCTTGGTTTTAATATAAAAAAAAAGCCAATCCACCATGTGATTTCGGACCAAAATTTTATTCCATTTAATCCAGTGAATGCACCTATCCGATTTGTTATTCCACAAAAAATTAGTAATAATTTTATTGATCTTGTCAGCAATTATTGTAGGGATAAGAAAAATTGACATATAGTACACAGGGAGGTTAACTAAAACTGATTTTACCATAGTTACTCTACCAGCAAAATATAATAATTTATCTTTCCAACTTTGCAAACGATTGCTTATTTTATCCAATATCGGTTGCCAAATATTCTTCGAATTAGTCTTTTGTCCAAGCGGCATACCCAAATACTTCGTAGGAAGTTCAGCCATTCCACAATAAATTGAATCAGCTCAGCTCTTCACAATACTCTTCTCCACGTTAATCCCTAGCAGCGTTGTTGTTTTCATGTTTAATTTCAACCCCGCAGCAACTTCAAAGATTTTGAGCACACGATGAAAGTTTAAAATGGACGACTCTTTCGCTTCGAAAAAGATGAGAATATCATCCGCAAATTGAATATGAGATAAAACATCACCTCTATCCCCCACTTTAACCCATTACAAAGTCCAATCTCTATCGACCTCTTGAACAAAGCACTTAGAGCCTCCCCCACAATATTAAATAAGAAAGGCGACAACAGACATCCTTTCCTTAGCCCCTTTTTGATTGAGAAATATTTAGAAGGGCACCCATTTACTAGCATCGAGATCAATGGAGTCGAAATACATATTTTTACCCAATTCCTCCATCTCCTTCCAAAACTCATCTTCTTAAGGATCAAATTAAAAAAACCCCAATCAACACTATCATACGCTTTACTAAAATCTACCTTGAACAAAACTGCGCCTTTCTTACTCTTTGACAATCCATCAATTACCTCATTTGCTATAAAATACAGTATGATATTTGCTTACCTGCCGTAAAAGCGAATTGATGCTCACCAATCACCTCGGATGCACAAGAACCCATCCACTTTGCTAACACTCTAGAAATTATCTTATACAAGCTTCTCACTGACGAAATCAGTCTGAAATCCTCCGGATGCATAGCCTCCATCTTCTTCGGAATGAGCTTAATAAAAGACTTATTAAAGGAAAAATCTTGAACTTTTCCCCAATAGAAATCATGCATAAATGTCATGACTTCCCCTTTAATAAACCCCCAAAACCTCTTAAAGAACTCCATGTTAAACCCATCCGGGCCAGGGGCTCTCGCCCATCCGGTGCCTTTATAGTAGACCATACCTCCTCCTCCGAAAAAAACCTCTCAAGAAAATGCCTAGATGCAGAATTCAACCTCTTCAACGGAATTCCGAACCTTTTAAGAGAAATAGTAGACACATCATTAAATCCAGAGCGAAAATAATTAACAAGAGCATTCTGCATTCCAACTTGACTTTTGACCACCGAATTCGCACTCTTAATTTTAGAAATAAAATTCCTTCTTCCTCGAGATACAACCGAGAGGTGGAAAATTTCGTGTTTTTGTCTCCTTCTTTAAATCATTTCAATCTAGCTTTTTGTAACCACTCACGTTCTTCTTTCCTCACCACAGCCCACAACCTTGCCTTCAAAGAAAAAATCTCATCCTGGATTGCACTGCAGTTTCCCTCTACAATTACTCTATCCTCTAAAATATCAATCTCTCTGCCAAGCTCTCCCGTCGAATGAGGAAACTTTTGCTTAACTACTCTTTCTCGTACCTTTGTTATTTCCTTTACCAACTCTAGAATATGGTACATGCCCTTTCCTCTATTCCCATCACATAGGCCTTTAATTTTTCCGACTTGCTCCGTATCTTCAACCCAATGGTTAAACCATTTGAACGGGCGATTGAACTTATAACCTTTAATTTTATTCAATTATTTAATTTCTATTATTTACATTTTTGCCCTTCAATTTTTATTATTTACGTTCCAGTCCCTTAATTTAATGCCCATTATTTTCAGTATTTTTTTAGATTCCAACATTTACTTTTCAGCAATTACATTTCAGTCATTTAATTTTTTGCACCTTACTTTCTACTCTATTTTATGTTGCCCTTTTGTTTTCACTCTTTACATTTTAGTCATTGATGCTGATTTGCTTCTGTTTCATGTATCTTTACATTTGATGCTTTATTTTAAATACTTTCATTTAAGCCCTCTTTAATATTTATTGATTAAGTGCATTTCCAGAGCATGTATTGTATGGTATTTCTATTTGATACCCTGAAATTTGTTTTGCTGGTTATTGCACCATTAACTTTTTTATCTTTATTATTTGGTCTTCTATTCACTAAGCAGGTTTAGTTTTTATTAATCGTATTTTGACTTGCCACATTTTCACATTTTCATTCTAGACCATTATAATTTTTATGTGTATATATTATTCATTTATCAATATTTTATTTGCTTTCTATAATTGTCTATTATGCATATATTATACGCTTATCAATATATTATCTTATAGTATATTTGTGTGTGAATATTAAATATATTTCATACTTATTATTTTACACGAGTGTGCATATATATATATATATATATATATATATATATATATATATATATATATATATGTTTTAACTCGATATTTTTTATATTTTGTTTATTAAATATAATATAATAAATATTTTCCTTTAATTATCGTACGAATTAATATTAACTGTATTTATTATATGTTTCTTTAAAATATTTATGTATATGTATATTTTCTTAGCTTAAATATTATTAGTTTTAACATGTTTATAAATTATATATATGGTTGTATTTACTTGTGCATATAACTTTAGGTATGTGACATCTTTTAATTAATATGCATAATCTTCATGAGCATAACTTTACTTGATCAAATAATTGGATTAAGAGTAATACCATTTCATTTTACGATCGTTGTGAAGCGACTATCTTAATGCATAAGAAAGGTACTTCCAATAATTTTAAAATGAATTTCTATCCTATTAAGTGAAACCTTAAAAATGATCACACCAAAAATTTGCGTCTATTTAAATTTTTCGAGAAAATATCGTTATAACTTATAAAATGTTCGATATCGATTTCTTTAAATAATCAAACATCCTTCTTCTTTCTAAGAGGATTGATAATTTGTATTTAATTTATTTCTTTATCTTCACTCATGTATTTGAAATATGGATTGATAACCAAATTTCGAATGGAATGGTGATATTCCTTCATTTCTATTGAAAAATAAACTGGTTGCTTAAGGCATGAGAAACCTCTTTGTTTCGATAGGAAATAATTAAATATCACTATTTTCCGTTATGAAATTCAAACACTAATTTGAATTTATAGATTTCATTGTAAAGACAACTAATTAATCGACTATGTATCGATTTAGGGCGTTGTGGGTGATAACCCTTTCTCAAGCATGATCACTCCCAAACTTAATTTTTTTTAGAACACGGACCTAAAATTATTGTTTTAATAATATTAAAATTATTTTTTTATTAAAATGGAAACTTTTATTTGGGTGCTCAATCACACCCTAATCAAAGATTATTGGTGACCCCTCGAACCATGTTTATTTATTTGAAAAGAAAACCCCAAATTAGTCGAGGCTAGCATTTAAATCCTTAATTTTTATATTCATTTCGACAGTTTGGTGATTTCGCTGGGGACTTTTAGAGAGTCAGTCCATTGGTTAATTAATTAGTTGTCTTTATATGAAAATTACAAATTTGTGCTAATTTAATTTTTGATCCCGTGTGTGATTAAAATAAATTTGTGTTTACAATTTGATTAACCACTAAATAGTTAGACTAAATTGTTTGCTAATGTTTAGATTAAATATTTTTTAAGGGGATTTGAGAATTGAGATTGTGTTGTCTAATTGTGTTTTTTTTTCGCTTTTCCTCACACACTGTATACTTACATCATCATGAAATTGAGCTAAAATCCCGCTTCGTCCCATTTAAGTAGGAGTGAGAAGATACTCCATCATGATGGTTTTCATCTTTATATGGGATAGTAGATCGCTCATGGGGCTCACGCCTTATGGTTCTTGTCATTGTTTTCACCTTCGTATGGACATAGGGAGGTGTTTCCTCTCTAATTGAACTCGATCCAAAAGCCTGTAATGGGCTAAGATTGAGGGTCTGGCAGCCCAAGGGGCACTGACGAGGGTAATTTGAGTACCTTTTACTCTAGAACTGAACCCAACATATAACGAACCCAAGACTCAAGCCTGCCTAACCTAACTTTAGAAATCTCGTGAGGAGAGCACACAAAGAAAAGCTTTTACACATCTTTTAATTTTCATAGTGTAATTTTACTTTTTCGAATAAATGTATGAGAACTAGAAATCATGCAGTTAGGTTTATTTTTCTAAATGAGCATGTGAACTAGATGGCATGAGGTTAGGATTTATATGTTGAACAAGGCATGGGGGTAGAAAACATGTTTGGATAGGATTTCTATTTAATAAAAGCATGTCAGGGTAGATACCATGTTAGGTAGAATTTTTTTAAATAAATATTTTCCTGCTATTTTGATTGATTGGTACTTACAATTCCTTTAGTCTTATTTTATTTTTTCTCTATCTTTTGTTTGTATTTGCATCTTAATATCACGATCAAATGTTCTAATTCGTAAGTGATTAACCAAATTAGAAGGTTTTCATGTCGACATAAGGGTTCCATAACTAGGTAGTCAAATTCGAAGGCTGACGATCTATAAACAAAGTTGGTCGATGAAGGAAAAGCTCAAAGTTGATTGAAGACTCTCATCAAAGAAAAAAAGATTGAGGTGGTACCAAATAGTAAAAAAAATGAAAAGATCCTTCATGAGATACCAAGATCATTTTTCTCTTGGAGAATCCCACAAAAGTGGAGGTCCATAGATCCAACAATCATAATAGATGAATTAAAATGAATATAGGTAGTTCAACATTTTGATCAGTCCAACAACGACTATAAAGACAACATCAAATCGTGGGAAAAACCTAGATCAAGTAAACAGAGAAAATGAAGCTCGTGAAATTTAACTATATAGTGTAAAGAGAACTTATGCTCTGATGAAGGTTGTTCTATGGTTGTCGCTTTTGGAATTAGCACCTTGTGCTTGTGCATTTGTATTTGCATTCTTGTTTTCCATTAATTTGTTCATTTATTTTATTATTATTATTTTTATAATAATTCTTACTATTTTTTATCTTATTTGTACTAACTTATTTTTATGTTACTTTTCTTTTTTACTTGTATCACGTGATCATGACATAATCAAAAGGTATCTATTTGTGAGTGGTCATCAAAGTACAAGGTTTTCATGATAGACAAAGGGTTTCATGATCAAGTAGACTATAACATAGTTAAGGGGTGACATCTTGAAGAATCTATAGAAAGAGTAGAAAACCACGAACCTAAAAATCACATTTTCGACAAAGAGAAAAAGGAAATACGAGAGTAAATTTCCAAGATGATGGATAGAATAACTATTTTAGCCAAAGGAAAAGGAATTTTTGCACAAGAAAAAAAAAGTTGGATGAAAATAATCCTGCAACATTAAATACACAAGAGAATACTTTAGAACAAGGTGATCCTAGCCAACTTGAGAAATCACGTACAATCACCATTTGTATCAAAAAGCTATCTGGAGATACCAAAGAGATAGTGATAACTGTAGAAGTTTAAAGAGATGAAGAGAAGTCATGTGATTAAAACTCGTAAATATTTGAGAGTCTACTCCCGATACTGGTGGAAAGGAATCTGGTGACTCTGGTTCAATCCAAGCCGAAAGAGACCCCATATTCTAAAGGATATAATGCTAATGACATATGTAGCTATCACATAGGAAGCATGGGGCATACTATAGAAGATTATAGAGCTATGAAAAACAAAGTTAATGATCTTATCCAGGTAGGGTTGTTGAGTTTTAAACAAGGACAAATCATGTTCCCTAAAAGTCCAATATTCATCAGAACACCTGAGAATATGAAAAAAAGGATAAGGATAAGGATAACCCAACTATGGCAGTTCAATATTCAAATATGATTTCCAAAGCTTGTCTTCATTTGAATGAGTCACGTTTACATGATGACCAAAAGTTAGGGGGTAGTGGTCCTCATTTTAATTTTGTCCCTATATCATATGAGGAATTGTACGATAAGCTATTAGAAGCTCAAGAGGTGGATCCGCATTACGTGAAACCTTGACAACCTCCATATCCAAATTGGTATGTGTTGGGATTTGCAGAAGCTCAAATTAACAACCGAAAGAGTTATCCAAGAGGGGTTGAGCCGGTTCTTGTGTTTAGGGAGTAAGAAGATTGAAAAATAGAAAATTTGCAGAACGATTTATAGTGGTTCAACTTCTCAACCAAGTCTACCTCCACTACCTTAGCTCCTTACCAAGGATTTTCTAACAAATTCACTAATTTGTTCTTTCTTTTTAAAGGATCAAGAGTAACCTTTACAACTCCCTAGTTTTTCACGGGCTAAACTAGAATCTTATACCTAGCTTTTAGCTGACTCAACTAGAACCAAAACCCTTTTACAATGAAAAGATATGTAAATAAGAAAACCTCTATAGGGTAGGTGTTTACAAGAATTAAGCTCACAAGAACAAAAATAATTACAAGAGAAAGATAAACTAAGAATGAAAACTTCTTCTCTTGTGTTTGATTGCTTGGATAGGTGTTCTCTTCCTTTTCCAAGTTTCCTCAACTTTTTTTTATAGCTTGAAATGAGTTTGAAGTCGTATCTAGTCGTTAGGGATGTTTTGGAGCCGTTGGGGATTAATTTTCTGTAATATAAGGTTGTCCAGAACTAGAGGTATCAGTACTCCATTATGGGGTATCGATACTACCTTTGTTAAGTTCAAATTAACTAGACGTTGCTAGCCGTTGGACCCTTGTGGTATCAATACTGTCTAAGGAGTATCTGTACAACTTTGCACTATGGTATCAATACCCTTGCATGGTATCAGTACCATTTTTGCATTTTAGAATATGTGCCTTCATGGTAGTATCGGTACTACCTTGATGGTATCGGTACTACCTTTGCCTATGGTATCGATAATATAAGAGTAATATCGGTACTGTTCATGTGGTATTGATACTGTAAAGAACAATATCAATACTTAATTGTATTTTTATGCTCAATTCCAATTTGAATGGACTTTGAATTATTTTTGAAATCTTTGAAAAACTTTGAATAAATTCAATTCAAGTCCAAAAACATTTTACCTTAATTTGTTATATCGAAACATAGTTCTACAATCTCCCCCTTTTTGATATAACAAAACATTTCAAAAATTATTTTTGGCAAAACTCCCTCTTAATAAAATGTTTAATGAAAAAGACACCAATTGTTGGAAAATATATGAAAATGTTGAATTCCCCCTTTTTCATTAAGAAATTGATTTTTTCAAACCATACTTCTCCCATTTTTGTTATATTAAAAATAATTCAATATTTAAAGTTCTAAAATAACATTGGAGAGTAAGTGGTAAATTTGACATTTAAAAAATCATTTGAAAAATCAAAGCTCCCCCTAAAAAAGTGTATTCCAAACAAAAGTTTAGCTTTAAGATCTTGACACTTAAACAAAATTGGATTTCAACAAAAAATAACAAACATGTTAGTAACATATGAAATTCAATATATCCAAGTCTAAAATACTTTATGCAATACCAATTATTGAAATTAAGTGCATATGCATAAAGTTTTCCAAATATGTTATGCATTTAAAAAATTTGACATCAATTGTTTGAGATATATCATTTTCATTTAAACCACATGCATAAACATTCAAATTTAGGTAAAAAATTAAAAGTTATAAAATTAAAACATTTGAAAATTTGATATCAGTTGTTAAAGAGATATCATATGCATTAAAAACCAATTTTGATCAAAATTCATTATGATGAACTAAAAATTAAAAAAATCATTAAAAATTTAAAATGTTCATCATAACTTCTTTTTAGCATACATGAGATGATAATCAAAAAATCATGCATGCTTAAACCAAAATGAGCAACCAAATAATCAAAATTAAAAGCATTAAGCTTAGAGGTTACCCATTCCTTTTTCATGTGTGGCTAGAGCATCTTGATTTCTTCATATTCATCAACATTGCTCCCACACATCTACAAGAGACATTTAAGTAGATTTTGGTATCAAAATTGCTTTGGATCCTTGAACGTTAGTTTCAATGCCCCTTATTCCCTTCGAAACCAATACTTGTCTAATTTTAAAAGATTTTCTTTTCTTTATAGGACAAGCATGTTCTATATGACCATGAAAATGACAATGTGAGCATTTTTCCATTTTTAAACATAATGAGTTGTTTTTAGAAATTAATTCTTTTTCTTTTGTTAAGATTTCAAGCTTAACTTTTAAATCAAAATTTTCTTTTTCTAAATCATTGATTTTGACTTCTGAAAGCTCTAAATCATTTTGCCAAATTTCATTTTGATTTTCAAAATCAACTTTTGCTTTCAAAACCAAATTATTTTCATTTTTAAGTTTTGAAATTAATTTCTTATATTTGGAATTTATGGTCTCAAATCCTAAATACAACACATTATAAGCATCTTGTAACTCATCAAAAGAATATGAATTTAATTCATTTGAGTTATAAGATACATCGAAATCTTTTTCGATGAACATGAGGCATAGATTGGCTACTTTATCATCATTGGAGTCATCTTCATCACTCCAAGCTGCCAAAAATGCCTTTTTCTTGGTTGATCACTTCTTCTTTAGAAGGGGACAATCATATTTGACATACCCCATTCTTTGACAATTGAAGCATACTGGGGGACTCTTCTTCCTGGTTGATTCATATTTCACTTCCTTGGAAAACATGAATCTATTGAGTTATTTGAAGAGATTGGCCATCTCTTATTGTTCATCATCGTCTTCATCCACTTCATCACTTGAATCTTGATAACTTTCATTGGTGTATTTGAAGGAAATGCCTACTTCATTCTTTTTCTTGTTTTTCTTCTGTTCATCTTCTTCCTCATCCTTCACCATCAACTCATGAGTAAGAAGAGAACCAATTAGCTCATCGAGAGTGAGAGACTTTAGGTCTCTACCTTCGATAATAGTCGTCTTCTTCGATTTCCATGACTTAGGAAGAGAGTATATTATATTCCTAATAAGTTTATCATTAGGGATTACTTCTCCAAATCCCTTGAGACCGTTCACAATCACAGAAAATCTATCCGTCATAGCTTTGATGTATTCATCGGGTTTCATCTTGAAGTTCTTGTAGCTACGGTTGAGAAGACTTATCTTTGTTTCCCTCACTTCGTCGGTTCCTTCATGAGTGACTTAGAGCTTATCCTAAATCTCTTTGGCATTGGAACAAGAGGATATTCTTCCATATTCATCTGGGCCTAAAGCACAAAAGAGAATATGTAAAGCCTTATCATTAAGTTGGAACCTTTTCTTCTCTTCATTACTCCAATCGTCGTACTCACCGGGTGGAGTGGAGTAACCCTTCATGATTGAGTTCCAAGCTACTAGATCGTTATCCTAAATAAAGAACATCATCTTATTCTTCTAATAGGCATAATTTTCTCCATTGAAGAAGGGTGGCTTGTTAACATGTTGTGAATCTTGAATGTTTGAATCTTCAATGTAATAGGCACTAGAGGTTGAAGCCATATTTTTTTCGGTTGCATTTGGAATCAGTAGAGCTTATTTGAGGATCGTTTCAAGGATGTGAAGCCTTATAACGAGTCAAGCTCTGATACCAATTATTGGGATTTATGGAAGCTCGAATTGACAACCAAAAATGTTCTTCAAGAGGGGTTGAGGTGGTTCTTCTGTTTAGGGAGTAAGGAGATTGAAATACAGAAAATTTACACAGCGATTTATAGTGGTTCGACTTCTCAACCAAGTATATATCCACTACCTTAACTCCTCACTAAGGATTTTCTAACAAATTCACTATTTTGTTCTTTCTTTTTAAAGGATCAAGAGTAACTTTTACAACTCTCTAGTTTTTCACGGGCTAAACTAGAACCTTATCCATAGCTTTTAGCAGGCTCAGTTAGAACCAAAACCATTTTACAATGAAAAGATATGTAAACAAGAAAACCTCTCTAAGGTAGGTGTTCTCTAAGGTAGGTGTTTACAAGAATTAAGCTCACAATAACAAAAATATTTACAAGAGAAAGATAAACTAAGAATAAAAAACTTCTTCTCTTGTGTTTGATTGCTTGGATATATGTTATCTTCCTTCTTTAAGGGTTCTCAACTTGTTTTTATAGCTTGAAATGAGTTTAAAGTTGTATCTAGCCGTTGGGGATGTTTTGGAGCCGTTGGGGATTAATTTTCTACAAAATAAGGTTGTCCAGAACTAGAAGTATCGGTACTCCACTATGGGGTATTGGTACTACCTTTGTTAAATTCAAATTAACTAGTTGTTGCTAGTCGTTGGACCCTTGTGGTATCGATACTGTCTAAGGAGTATCAATACTACTTTGCACTATTGTATCGATACCCTTGCATGATATCGGTACCATTTTTGCATTCTGGAATATGAGCCTTCATGGTAGTATCGGTACTAGCTTGATGGTATCAGTACTACCTTTGCCTATGGTATCGATATCATAAGAACAATATTGGTACTGTTCATTGGTATCGATATTGCAAAGAACAATATCGGTACTTCTTTGTATTTTGTGCGCAATTCCAATTTGAATGGACTTTGAATTATTTTTGAAATCTTTGAAAAACTTTGAATAAATTCAATTCAAATCCAAAAATATTTTGCCTTAATTTATTATATCGAAACATAGTTCTATAATATGACATCAATGTTTTTTGTGAATATCATGTAGAGTTCGGGATGAAAGATCAACCTAGTTTGGTAACTAATTATCCTGTTAAGATGGAGCCAAATTTTTTCAAAGGTAAAGGTATCAGCAGGGGCACCTAGGAGGAAGAATGTCTGCTGAAGTACAAAGCCCAAGTGTGTCAATTGAAGATTGAAAGGGATAATTTGAACAAAAAGATAGAAACCATGCATAATGGATTTCAAAGGATTAGTAAAGCCTTTAAAAATGCTAGTCTAGGGGATACCCCAGAGGAGTGGGCAAAAGGAGTCACTAAATTGAAAAACGATGTTGAACAATGGAGAAATAATTCCAGGGTGCATGAAGGCCATGTAAAAATTTCTTTCATGATTTACAAATTGCATAAAGAAGGCACGATACAACCATAAACGATTTAGGAAAATGTCAAGAGAAAAATTAGATGTTGAGTATATCCATAGTCAATATGAAAGCTTCATATCAAAGCCACAAACGTGAGAATATGTTGAGCTAGAAGCTAGTAGAGCCAAGAACAAGACACTGATGAAGCTTGTAGATGATTATATAGATCTTATACGAGAACTTCGTAACCACAATGAGTCTTTTACAAGAAAAAAATGAACAACAATGTTTACAGCTTTGAGATTTAAAATAGAAGATGAAGGGGAAAATGATGCCATGAAAGGGGCTATTGCTTAAGCTAACAATGTGGCTCGTAAATTGGTCAACTTAGCTGGCTTTGCAAGAGAATTGAAGCAGATCTACAACTCAACACCAGAGCATAAGTGGAGGTTAACTTGGGTTTTGAGAGAAATAGAGAAGTTAAGAGTTAAAGTTATTCCTTATCTGTAAAGTTTGTTTAAGGTACTGAAACCTTTATTTCAATGAAAGTTGTTTTAAGATGGTCACTCTATAGAATGACACCTTTTTACATAGATACATTTGCATTGTATTTAGTTATTTAAGCATTTTACATGCATTAATTATGAAACCACGGAAATAATTTATGGAAAATTATGAGGCAGTAATAACAAGATCAATCATTCATGCCATTTCATCGTCATCATGAGTAAAGAAATGGAAACAATGGAGTAATCTCATGAAGAATCACAAGATCAATTGACCGGGTTATAGCAAGATATGAGAAATCAAGCATCAAGTTCACAACAAGATGTATTTAAATAACCTGGATGCTGGAAACAAAGGCTATTGATAGAGACAAAGTTGCTGCTAAGTGATATCAATGTTATCAGATTGACTAGCAGAGAATGATAACCTACCCTGGGCATCCCAATTAAACCTGAGGAAGAATCTCATTAATCCTAAGCAATTTGAAGATAAATTTAAATTGTTAGAGGAAGCAGTTGGAGCTATAAAAGGGGGTTAGTGACTCCCACAAAGAACTATAAGCGAGAGAACTTAGCATGGTCCCTGATTTGCCATCTCACATTAATTTAGAATGTCTGATTTCGAGAAATATGATGTGACCAGATGTCCTCTGATTCATTTAAGGATGTTCTGCAGAAAGATGTAAGGGTATTTAAATGATGATAATTTGTTGATCCATTACTTCCACGATTATTGGACCTGCTATAGTATGGTATAATCACTTGAGTAGGGAACAAATCAAGTCATGGGTCAACTTGGCTAATGCCTTTCTGGGGCAATATCGATATGTCAAAGGCTTGGCTTCAAAGCGTCAAGATATTCAAAGAATAAGGATGTAATCTATTGTAAGCTTTAAAGAATATGGCCTGAGGTGGAGAGGGGTGGCAGTACAACTTTAAGCTCCCATGTTAGAAGAAGAAATATCATGCATGTTCCATAATTCTCTTCCAGCTCCTTTCTTTGAGTTAATGCTTGCAAATTCAACAAAGGACTTCTAGGATCCTGTGACAAATGAGGAATTAATAGAAAATGTGATCAATAAAGGAAACTTGAAAGTCACTTCCAAAAGCTCAACTGACCAAGAAGAAAAAGATGATGAGGTGAACAAATGTCATTTCCAGAACTCCCACAGTGCAAAAGAAAAGAGTCAGCTAGTCATTCGAATCGACCAAAGAAAGTCCCAAGATCAAGAAAGACTTTGGAGGTATTCTAAATGTCCATCTCAGATTTGTTCCCCCATTTAATTAAAGGCAAATAACTTACTCCGAGACTGATGAAAGTGACCCCAAACCCTTCTACCCATAACTATGATCAAGATAGTGTATGTGATTTTCATTTGAGGTCATTTGGTCATTCTACATGGAATTGTAGGCCGTTTTTGAAAGAGATAGAAATTCTTGTTGAAAATGGAGCATTTACTCAAAAATTGGTTGAGTAGTGGATGGCAAACCCAAGTAGGGCATCAAAGCGCAAGATGTAGCATTCGATCGAATCAAGTTCCACCATATCATATAAACAATAGAGAAAATTCTAGAATCAACCAATAAGGTTGTTATTTACCCATTATGGAGCTCAGTTGCCCTTCTATGAAACCAACATGTTTTGTTTGAATTTTTTTCCTACCTTTCTTAGTTTTTTGGATTATTTTGAAGTTCTTTAGTTGAATGAACACTACTTCTTTTTCAGATTATGAGCAATGAAAATATTTCTATTTGAAGTTCCATAAATAGAATAAAAAGTTCATAGCGTTTGACAAGTGTTAAGATTGAACCCTTGAAAACAATAACCTTGATCATGCTTCGAAGGTTACACCCGAACATCATACCATTTTCTTACAGAGACCAATATAGCCTTCTCTTCTCACGAAGAGACAATCAATAGGCTTGGCATTCAGGTATGTATAAGAACAAATAAGTGGTTCATCACTTGTGTATGACATTATAAAACCGATTAGGCTACACTTCTATTGAGGACGTTTAATGATGATCATAGTCTTCACAAATGGAATATTGGAGTGGATGAATTTGGTTTAGGTTAATCGTTTGGGAACTAAAATCTAAATATGGGATTTATTGACCATCAATGACACCTAAACTATAACAGGTTCTTCTTGATGAGCTTAAGAAATTCTAAATTCGAATGCACAAAAGGTTAATGAATTATTATTATAAAGTAAATGTAATAAAGCTAAGCTATTCCGCTAAAGCAATTGGTTATAGAGGCAACTCAAAAGCCCTGCCTTTATGAATAGGTTATATTCAAACCATGATATTGATCGAATGCCTAGCAATTCAGTGTTTGCTCCACTGTGATTATCAAATTGAAGACTTTGTGACAAAATTTATCCTTCAGCTACACCTAAATAAGGGCAAACTGAAGTTAATAAAGTTCAAGGAATAAAGGCCATAATACATATGGTTTGAATTAATAATGAGTTTCGGTGGAAAATTGACTAAGGGAGTTGTGAAACATCTATTATAGTCTAATTCACACAAGCACTCAGGAATTATATTTTGGGTTAAATACCCCATTCATACATGAACTTACCCGATTATCAGTTTCATACATAAAGTTTAAAAGTTCTCGATTAACTACATAATGTTTTATGTCGTGACATATGGCACATTAAAAAACATGTTTTTTAATTTTGTAGGTAAATTACACTATTCATCACTCAACTATATTCTAACTCTTATTTTAGTCATTAAAGTTTAATTTTTTTTAATTTAATTATTAAACTATAGATATACTCTTATTTTAATAACTCAAATTTATTTTATTAAATTTTTATGACATGTCATCTATTAGTAACTCAAATTTATTTTATTAATATTTTAATAACTCAAAGTTTAAATTACTTTTTATTTTAATGTATTTGCTTTAATATGTAACTAATATGTATTAGTTTCTTAATCGCAACAACACTCCCGTCCTTAAGCTGTGCCTTGTATACATCACCAAAGCCTCCAGATCCGACGAGGTTGTCGTTATGGAAGCCATTAGTGGATTCAAGCAGATTAGAAAAGGTGAGTCGTCGTAGGGGCTTCTCGAATGTCGCAAGGTTTATGCTCAATGTTTCTCGAGCACTAGTTAGCTTCCAGTTAGTTTGCAGTACCAGAATGGGAAAGACCGCCGTAGGGGTTCCTTGTTGAAATTCTATCCAATTGTTCCAATCGAATTTCGGCAAATTCGAGTAAATTTACAGATCCATTGCACTCTGCGCTTCCATCATTCTTGATATACATATACCTTTTCCCCGCAATGAAATTGACAGCAATTTTACCTGATTGTTTAAACAGCACGTTAGGGACAATCTCATTCAAGTTATTAGAATTAAGATCCAACCATATCAAGCTTTTACAATCCCTAAGCTCTGGTGGGATTCTTCCATAGAAGGAGTTATTGCTAAGATTGAGAATCGAAAGGCTTGAAAGCTCACCGAGCTAAGCCAGAATCTCGCCGGTCAACCAGTGAAATAATTGCTAGACACATCGAATGATTCCAAAGAACTGCAAGAACCAAAGCTACTGGGAATCAACCCAGAGAAATTATTATAAGAGAGATCAAGCTCAACGAGATTTGAACAAGCTTAAGTGAAATACAAAGGAACCTCCCCTTGGAAATTGTTTTCAGCTAAATAAAGATACAGCAAATTAGAAATTGACAAAGCTGGAATCTGACCGGAAAACTGATTGCTCGATAGATTCAAGAAATTAATGTTCACACATGAAGAAATCGCACGAGCTATATCGCCAGAGAACTTGTTGCCGGAGATATCAGTATGTTCCAAGGCGGAGCAGTCTCCGAATGAAGGAAATTCTTGCAGTTCGAGACGTTTACTTCACCCTCAATCTTGTCTCCTTTCAAGGCCAAGAGCTCTAACTCACCGCAACCACCTTGGAGGATCCAAGAACCACGTTATCACCGGAAATCTTGTTGAAAGAAAGATTAAGAACTCGCAAACTTAGCTGCAAACCCCTGCTGGATTCATCACCGGAAAATCCGAGGCTATTGCTTGAGAAATTGAGAAGCTTTAATTTCGAGCAATAACCCAAGCTGGAAATAGCTGAAAGGGGACCGTTACTTTAATGAAGATGAATAAGAAGGACTGTTGAGATCGGTGGGTTGATAATAATTACATTAAAAAATTGTAAATTTTAGTGACTAAAATAAGAGTGAGAAGGTAGTTGAATGATGAATGATGTAATTTAACTAAAAATAAAAACAAGTTTTTTAAGTGCCATGTGTCAGTTTATTATAGGTCATAGGGTTCCACGTCATCTTCCGTGATGGAAATGAGTATACCCATTAACGACAGAAAACATTATGTAGTTAATCGAGAATTTTTAAACTTTATGTATGAAACTGAGAATTAAGTATAGTTCATGTATGAATGGAGTAATTAACCCTTATATTTTTTAGACTGATGTCTCTACACTACCTCTTCTAAAAGAGTATATGAAGCTTGAATAAATGGAAGATTTCACAGAACTGAAATAAAAATGTTTAAAAAGTCTAGTAATTGATTATGCTAGTTGCGTTATTTTGTTCGCATCCGACTAAAATGCTAAACCAATATAGAGGGGTATGTCACATTATTTGCAAGGACCGAGATAGGAAGGACGTTTTGAGGATTGAAACCTTAGAAAAATAAGGAACCAATCTGATACCAACCCCTTCATCTTAACACTTTTCAAAGAGCTATATATATATACACACATACACACACACATATATATATATATATATATATATATATATATATATTTGAAAAATAATATATATATATATATATTTGATTTACTCGATATTCATTGAATTGATGATTTGTTTCAATTTTGAGCTCGAAGTAATGGGTACTCTTTTATTTTATAAAATTCTTTCATTCTTTTGAATTCTAAAAATAGTAGAAATGATAAAAAAAATATTTTCAAACAGGATAATCTCTCGAGAATGAAAGAGGTGCTTGAAGTTGATAAGGCTTATCCTACCTCAAATGAAGAAGTGAGACATCAAATAAAAATCAAAGCAAGAAAAATAAGTGATACAAGAGAAATGAAGGCGTTCTCTGATCTTTTTTCCGAAACAATAAAGTTTGAAAGATCAAAAGACTCAAGAATAAAAATTCTCTTACTTCTTTGTGTCATCATCAACATCAGTAATCGATCATGAAGCAGGCAATCACCTTAATAAGAAGGGGAATGTTTTATTTTGAGATTTTTTTGTATCTCAACTCATAGCAAAGATTCAAGGCATTTCTATTAGAAGTATCGATCACTTTTTAGGTGTCCAATTGGCTATGAGACAACAAAATTTTTTGCACTCAAATAAGGATGAGTCATGAAAGTACTCACATTGGGGCATGTCTAAAGACCCAAATCATTTTGAGATAACAAGATTTAGACCAAGAAGACATTGAGAATGAGCCTCGCCACTTGGAGTGTCAGTGGCAAAATATGTAGATAAAGAGACTTGACTATGAAAAAGCAAACTCTTATGCATCACTTGGCTGTAGAGCCCTCAAGAAACCTTTTTGATAAAATAATTGAATCGGGGACATAAAAGGGGATTAAGACCATATACCTGACCACAATAAGAATTTAAGAGAGAAAACATTTCTTCTAAGACTAATGAAGATAGAAGACAGAAAAGACACGATGATACAAGATGATCAGATTGTTCTTTAGAAAATGTAAGCTTGAATTGACAAGTTGCCATGTTGATATCAGAGTAAACTCTGGAAGAGAGTGATCAAGTGAAGGAAGACCAAGTCCTCCACTTTGAAGTCAAAAGAAAATTGAATCAACATTTCTGTATCTATGAGAACTTTATCAGCATGAGAAAATGCATTAGATTTAGATACATTTAATTGCATTCATATCTTCATAAATAAATGCATAATTTATATAGATATTCCAAGGAAAAAAAAAGAAGATTTGTGATCTCAAGAAGAGAAATTAGAATTCAAATATCAAATGTAAGAAATCATGTTCAAAGTGGTAGAACCTGAAGAATAGAGGAACCCAGTCCATAAAAGAATCGTTGCTTCGAAGTGGGGTATGTTACTAGACCATTAAGATGTTTTCATATGATTTGTAAAAAATAAGAAATCGATTTTCAAAGTTTCTCATTTATGATTTTTAGATTATTTTTTTTGAAAAGTAAGAAAACGATTTCCAAATTTTCTTACCCAATAAACTTTTTTCAAAATTGGTAAGTCATTTGGGCCATCAGTAAGTCTTTCAAGCATGATGATTAAATCCTTATGGTCATATGTTAGTCTTTCGAGCAAGATGATAAGTCTTTCGGGCCATCTGTAAGATCTTCAGGCAAGGTGTTTTCCTATGATTTGAGAAAAATGAGGAAGCGATTTTCAAAATTTCTCATTTAATATTTTCAGAAAATGAAATTTTTGAAAAAGTAAGAAATCGATTTCCAAAGTTTGTTACCAGTAGACTATTTCTAAAATTGGTAACTCCTTCGGTCCCTCAATAAATCTTTCAAGCATGATGATTAAATCTTTCGGGTCATTGTTAGTCTTTCGAGTAAGATGATAATTCATTCGGGTCATCTATAAGACCTTCGGGCAAGATTCTTTCATATGATGTTTGTGAAAAATTAGAAATCGATTTTCAAAGTTTCTCATTTGATATTTTCAAAAAATGAAATTTTTGAAAAGAAATAAACAATTTTCAAAGTTTCTTACCCAATAAACTATTTCCAAAATTTAAATCATTCGGTTCACCTGTCAGTCTTTTGAGCAATATGATAAGTCTTTCGAGCCATCTATAAAACCTTCGAGCATAATGTTTATATGATATTTGTATGAGAATGAGAAAGCGATTTTTCAAATTTTCTCATTTAAAATTTTCAAAAAAAAAGGAAAACGAAGAAAAAAATGAATAAAAAAAAGAACAAAAAAAATGAAAAAAATGAAAAATGAAAATAAATAAACAAACTTTTAGATGTTATAATTAATTAAAATTGTGTCTTTGCACGTCTGACATATATGAGATTAGGACAAGTCAAGTGAAAAGATGTTCAAATACAGAAAGAAAGATCATTCAATTGAAAGATGGAGACAAAAGTCAATAGAAGATCGAAGAGTTACATTGGTGCCAGAAAGATTAGTTGCAACATGATCGGAAAAAATTGGCCAGTTTTGTCCCATCATCGTTCTTGTTTACAACAACAAACAAAGAGGGACAGTTGTAATACCCTAATTTTGTCCGAGAGGTTAAAAATGAATATGGGTAGATAGAAGCGAAGTTTGTTTTCGTACGTATTTGCAAAATGAAAATTTAATCTTTCGTACGTATTGGAAAATGAAAATTTAATCGTTCGAGCTTTTAATGATTTAAGCTAACGGATTTCAAATTGAATTTCGTCTGAAGCTTGAGTACTCTGATTTGCTCGAGTGTCAATATGGTCAGCTCAACGTTTGGAAATCTGAAATTGAACTAAAGGGAAGGTTAAATGCTTTTATGGGCCATTCCATTAATCCCTATTATTTGGATTCATGAAAGCCGAAAAAGAAAATGCCAAAAAAATAAACTCATTGAATAATCCAAGATCAAATGTCCATTACACAACCCATACATAACCCAATAATAGTCCATACATATTAAACAAAATTCAAAGATAACCTATTACAGCCAAATTAAAACCAAATTAACCCAACCCACTTCCATAACTCAAAACCCAATACAAATACAATACCCATATATTAAATCTCATTACATGATCCAATTTCATTCAGATGAACCCCAAGCCCAAACCAATAACCCATTTCCTTTAAACCAAACCAAGCTCGAAATTTCAAAGTTTGAGAAACCCTAGCTAAACAAGTTGAAGCTGTCGCCGCCTCCAAGCCAGAAAGCCAAGGTGTACCCTCGTGCCCGAACGCTCCACGAACATGCCACGTACGCAGTGGTCCCAAGCTCCTCCACGCCATAGTAGAACATGCACAAAGAAAAAACAAACAAAAACAATTGCAATTTTAATTAGTTATGCAACAGGGGATATAAAAACCCAAAACAAAGATTGTAAAAAGGGGCTCCCCATTTCCCAAGAAAAAAAAAGAGGAACTTGGTAACAATTGGTTCTTTTTCCCCCGATTCGAAAGGAAGAATCAATACCAAACCAAACAGTGAGTTTTTATTTCCTTAAAGATATTTGTTTTTTTTTCAGCAACTTAGGAATCAAAGAAAAATAAAGAGAAAGAGGGAGGGGTCGCTTACCCGAGTCGGGGAAGGGTAGATGAAGAGCTGAGAGTCCTATTTTCCTCTTTACAGTTTAGTCATTGATGCTGATTTGCTTCTATTTCAAATATTTTTACATTTGATGCTTTATTTTAAATACATTCATTTTAGTCCTCTCTAGTATTTATGGATTAAGTGCATTTCCAGTAGGGGTGTGCAAAAATACCCGACCTAGTTGACCCGATCTACCGACATGAACCTAAAAAAATCGAGTAATTTTCTAGAAAAAATTATCCGACCGGGTCAGGTACCCGACCCGATATTTCCTGGGTCGAGCCTGGATCACAAAATTAAATTTTTCCGGATACCTGAATACATGAGTACTCGGTTAGTTTTTATATATATAATTCAATTACTAAACCATTAACATGATAATTTGTATAAATATTGATATTATTTTTAATTGAATTATAATTGGATTAAGTTTTGATAGTTTAGTAATTGGATTACGACTATCAAATATGATATTAATTTAATTGGATTAATTTGTAATTGGAATATAAGTGGAGTAAGTTTTGATAGTCTAGGTAATTAAATTATATAGATGGGTTGTGATCATAATTTAATATCATAATTGGATTAAGTTTTGATAGTTTAGTAATTGGATGTTAATGACTATCATAATTCATATTTACCCTAGTTAGCTATGAATTTTTATGTTTTATTTATATTATGGTTTATTAGATTTTGTATTTCAAACTTTTAAATTTTATGTTCGGATGTTGTAGTATGTAATTTGAAGTTTCAAACATTTAAATTTGTGTATATATTTTTAAATTAATAATTTAAAAATGAAAAAAGGTTCGGGTACATGCAAAATCTAGGTACTGGTAACATCCGGGTCGGGACACGGACCGACAAATCAACTACCCGAAGACTCGGGTACGCGGATGAACACCCCTAATTTCCAGGGCATGTATTGTATGATATTTTTGTTTGATACCATGAAAATTAGGGGCGTGCAAAATTACCCGACCCGGTTGACCCGACCAGTCGACTTGGACCAAAAAAAACCGGGTAATTATCTAAAAAAAATTACCCGGCCGGGTCGGGTACCCGACCCGACATTTCCCGGGTCACAAAATCTAGTTTTTTCGGGTAACCAAGTACCAGATTAGTTTTTTATATATATATAATTATATAAAATATAATGAATTATTTATATTATGGATGATTAGATTTTGTATTTCCAACTTTTAAATTTTATGTTCGGATATTAGAGTATGTAATTCGAAGTTTCTAACATTTAAATTTGTGTATATTTTTTTAAAATTAATAATTTGAAAATGAAAAATAAAAAAACCGCGTATCGGGTACCCACAAAATCCGGATACCCGATTACCGGTACCCGTAACATCCGAGTTGTGACACGGGTCGAAAAATCACCGACCCTGAAATTCCGGATACCCGGATTTGCACACCCCTAATAAAAATTGTTTTGTTGGTTGTTGTACCACAAACTTTTTTATCTTTATTATTTGATCTCCTACTCACTAAGTAGGTTTTCATCCGAATCACTTTCATCTTTTGTGGATTTGAGAGCAACTCCAATGTTTTTCTTCTTCTCCTTCTCCTTTGGTGTCTCGTCAATCTTATCGAGGTCCACCTCATCTTCAAGCATCATTTCATGAGTGAAGAGGGAACTGATTAGCTCTTCAAGAGTTAAGGACTTTAGGTTCTTAGCCTCGATGATTGTCGTGTTCTTTGATTGTCACGATTTTGGAAGTGAGTAAACTAACTTCCTTACAGCCTTTTCGTTTGAAATGATCTCTCCATATGATTTGAGACCATTGACAATCATTAAAAATCTATCCGTCATAGCTTTGATATCTTCATTTGGTTTCATCCTGAAATTTTCATAGTTATGTGTTAGAAGACTAATTTTAGATTCTTTTACCTCGTCGGTGCCTTAATGAGTGACTTGTATTTTATCCCATATTTCTTTAGCGGTTGTACAAGATGAAACTCTTTCATATTCATCTGGTCCAAGGGCACAAAATATGATATGGATGGCTTTAGAGTTGAGCTGTAACATTCTTATCTCTCATTCACTCCACAATCTTGGATGAGTAAAAGGCTTGATATATCCGTCTTCTATAACATTCCATGCTCCCATGTCACTTGCTTGAATGAAATATATCATCCTATTCTTCCAATAGGCATAGTTAGCACCATTGAAGAAAGGAGGCTTGTTGATGAGTATCGAATCGAGACCGGAGTCGAAGTTTGAAGTAGAGGCCATTGATGACTTGATTATCGATGTAACTCTTCCTGAATCGACTCAAGAGGCGATTAAACCTTCAAATGAGTGAGGCTTTGATACCAATTGTTAAGTTAATCGATTGATGGAATCGACCAAGAGGGGGGTGAATTGGAAATTAAAATTTTGGTGGAAGCTTTTGCAGAAAATTGAAAAGATTTGCGCAACGATTTAGAGTGGTTTGACTTTCTCAACCAAAGTCTACGTACACTACCTTAGCTATCCACACTAAGCATTTTCCAAAAAATTCACTAATTTGTTCTTTCTTTTGAAGCCAAAGAGATAACCTTACAACTCCCTCAAGAATATACCCCAATTCTTGAGAACACTCTTTCTCAAAGAGAAGATTACAAATTTACAAACTTACAAGGAAATCCTCACAAGGTAGATTGTTTGCACAATTCTAGAACAAAGAAAAGAACACTAAAAAATGAATACAATTGAGTACAAGTAGTGTTCTTGAAAGCAAAATGAATATTGAATGAAAAATAGGCTTTGAATTGCTCAAACTTGAGGTTTGATGCTTTCTCTTTGATTGTCTCTTAATTCTTGATTCTTGTATTTTCTTCCTTTTGATCAATGGCTTCTAAGCTTGTTTAAATACTCCTTCAATTGATTCTGAACATTGGGGATGCTTAGTGGAGTCAATAGAGCCATTTAAGTGTGAAAACAATTAATAAAATCAGTTGGGAGTGTCAGTGCATCGATGCATACACAAGGTGCATCGATGCATCAAGTGTAAAATTAAAATATTTTGACCGTTGGACCCTTAGTGCATCGGTGCACTAAGATGCATCAATGCATGAACTGCATTCGATGTTTCAAAATAGCCTGAGTGTATCGATGCATGGCTTGTGCATCGATGCATCAAATGCATTCGATGTTTTCATTAAATCCTGAGTGCATCGATGCATGGTATGTGCATCGATGCATGGTATGTGCATCGATGCATGGTATGTGCATCGATGCATGGTATGTGCATCGATGCATAAAATGCATTTGATGTTCAATTTATTCATTGGTGCATCAATGCATGGATTGGTGCATCGATGCATGGATTGGTGCATCAGAGCATCCCTTTGAAAATTTGATTTTAGGAATGATTTTGGTTCAAAATACTTTGTGAAAATTGTTTCAAAAAGATATTAAGTATAAAACACAATTTTACACATTTAGTAAGGTTTGAAATTGATCTTGAAAGACTTGGAGTAATAATTTGATATTCGATTAATTGAATCAAATATACTTATAAAATTCTTTGTAAATCTTAAAATTCATTTATACTTAGTTTGTTATATCGAAACATCAAAAATGTTTTCAACACCAATAAATGTAACACCCAATTCCCGTATATATTTTCGTACACAAGTCACAGATTTCACATAACTTTTAAAACTTTCTACTTTTCAAAAACCAGTAAAATTCTGCTTGTAATCATAAAACTTTCTAATTTGATAATAATAAAATTTTCATTAACTTATAGTATGTAAAAAAATCTTAAAGTTCGAACATATTTAATTTTTACATCATCTTAAGTTAAATTCTTTTCAGAGCAATTTCATAAATCTATTACATGCCAGCTAATAACATCAAAAGTAGACATAGTTGTCGTATAGTTACTGATGAGGTTATCCTTGATTGGCAATATCAGCTGCACTCCTTACTCCGCTTGTACTAATACCTACGCATGAAATCAACAAACGCAAAGTAATCACATAGTGAGGCATAACAATAATGAGGTAAATTTTAAACATGAGTATATTATAACGATCCAAATATCGATTGAATATTACAACTCATTATAAATTCTATGGTTTTGCACATGTAGTGCCAATGCAGTAATTCACAAACTCATTATGAATTACGTGGGGTTGCACACATAGTGTAAATACAGAAATTCATAAACTTATTATGAATTTCTCAGGTTGCACACATAGTGCCAATACGGAAATTTATAAACTCATTATGAATTTCTTAGGTTGCACACATAGTGACAATACGAAAATTCATAAACTCATTATGAATTTCTTAGGTTGCACACATAGTGCCCATACGAAAATTCATAAACTCATTATGAATTTCTTATATTGTACACATAGTGCCAATACAAAAATTCATAAAAAGTTAGGTTGCACACATAGTGCTAATACGGAAATTCATAAACTCATTATGAATTTCTTAGGTTACA
The DNA here is from genome assembly GCF_006381635.1 of Hibiscus syriacus. NCBI lineage: Eukaryota > Viridiplantae > Streptophyta > Magnoliopsida > Malvales > Malvaceae > Hibiscus > Hibiscus syriacus. The sequence continues at coordinate 2,445,739 of NW_024063019.1, read as the reverse complement.
CACATAGTGCTAATACGGAAATTCATAAACTTATTATGAATTTCTTAGGTTGCACACATAGTGCCAATACGAAAATTCATAAACTCATTATGAATTTCTTAGGTTGCACACATAGTGCCAATACGGAAATTCATAAACTCATTATGAATTTCTTAGGTTGCACACATAGTGCAAATACAAAAATTCATAAACTCATTATGAATTTCTTAGGCTGCACTCGTTGTGCCTATTCGGTAAATGCATTACATACATTAAACAAAATGCATCTATGACTATCATAACATATAAGTACATAATAAATGCACTCACCTGGTTTGCCTCACTATTATGCCCATAATGTAAATCTGACTAATCAACGACATTATCCTTGCCTTTCTATTTGCTTGACTCAAGAGCTTGATTACGATCTACACAAGCATCCATAATCACACATACAAAACAAATATAAGTATATTTTCTAGCATTTATACAAAATAATAATACTCAAAAGTACTATTATTCTCGAACTCTATTTATGTTGATCCTAACCTAAAATTTCAGGTTGCTTAGTATTGATAACCCTTCTATGGTATCGATACTTCTATATTATGGTACAGATACTCCCTTTAGTATCGATATTGTTGTGTGTTGTGAGTAGTGTAAAATTATACACAAATAATATGCAAGTATACACAATCGCTCAAGTATTAAAGTGATGAGTGAGTATTGTCTCCACAGGGATTGGTGGAAATTACAAAGTTTAATAAAAGTAAAGCACTATTATATCTAAGTATAGTTAGTATTGATATGTACTAATGGAAAATGTCACAATAATGGAAAGTGTATGTTGGTGGATATGGAATTATAGTCAGATGGGGTAACAAATGAAAATGTAGTGGCAAGAACATAGTATAATGCTGAAAATGATAGAAATGTCAAGGCAATGAAAAATAGTAAAAACAACAAATATACGATAGTTTGATAATCCTCACATAACAAGCTTCCACGGGAATAAATGATAGGGATTGATTTAAGGACGCTAAAACTTATCTCTCAATAATATTTAATTTATCTAAACTTTACTTGATCGACAGGGTTTACTGAAAATGCTCCCGCTATCTCTAGTCAAAGGAACCTAATAGAATAGAATGACATGGCATCTCCTCTCAGTCTCAGGTATGGCAGCGTACACTATTAATAAAAACTACCTCTCTTAGTCGTTGAAATCCTATCTTAGTCTCTCTCAAGCACTAAGGGATTAGGATATAGTATTACTAGGCCGATTCAAAGCTTAAAAAAAATACTACACTCCATTGCTTATGTGGATCTTACTTGTGTTTCTCTCAAATACTACAAGTATTAGTAACTATGTTTCTCTAAAACACCTAGACTTAATCTAAGTAATGGACACTCTCATGCCTCTTTCAAACTTAGAAGATGAAGCATTCATAATCAAAATAGGTAAATACAAAAGATAAATATAATATACAATTAAAATAATATGAAACATCCACAAAAACAACCCCATCAAATAAGGTTAGTTCATGGTGGGGTTCGAATCATCCATGGAACAAGACATGAAATTTATCCGTTCCAAGCAACCCAATATCAAATGGAAAAATAGCAGCAGAGGGGAAGGGAGAAGAAGCCTTCTCACTAGCTCCTCTCGGATGCGTAGCTCACCACTTATTGGAGCTCGTCAATGGAGGAACACTACTAGAGAATGCAAAGAAGGATACGAAGAAGAAGGTAAGAAAATCTAACTGAAAGTGATTGATTATCCTATTCATTTTCTCTCTCATATGTGGTGTATATAATAGTGCAATATCTAAGGGTAATAATGGGATTTTACTTTCTAATTACCTATAATACCCCTATAATCACTCCTTAGGCATGAATCTTATTCTCCCAGGTGGCACTGGTCCCTAACATGTGGTGATAACCGTCAGACATGTGCCTTTCCAGCTGTCCTTTTACAAAAATATCTTTTTGTGCTTTTCTGTGCCAGAAATACCAAGGCATTTCAATCTTCTTCAACAAGGTGTGATGTCACGACATTCCTTCCCAGTGCAACCTTTTTCTTTCTATTTATTGCACAATGTAAACAACTGCAACTTCCCCTCACACAACATCTTTTCAAGATAAAATAGAAATACCACCACTAATGTAACTATATGCAACTACATGATCCTAAAATGACTAAAATGAGCTTTTTAAAAAAATAATAACTTTAGTGAAAAATGCAAAGTAGCCTTTTAAGGAAGTTAACACCCCCCAAACTTAAGTTATTGCTTGTTCTAAAGTAATGGATAACAATTAACACAATCAAAATGTCATGGTAATTTTCAACGATAGGACAACAAGACAACAATTGAATTTCAACCCTCAGAAAAAATTTGCTTCAACATGCTGGACATATAAAAAATTCAAGTACTTTTCCCTAGGTCGAGATTCTTTATGGTTGTGTGTGTGTTTGATTGTATCCAATCTATACTTAACAAATTTAAACAATTTCTAATCAAGTCTCCTAGTTTTGCCACATCATTTACTCATTCATTAAGCACCTTTATACTCCCTTTTTACTTACTGCACAATTTTTTTAAATAATGCTGCTATAAAGGGAGTTAACTCATCACACCTATCTTTACACACTCTAGGTGAAATGAAGCATACCTTCCACCCCCAAGCTAGTTAAGTAGAGTCATACCATGACTACTTTCATTCACTCATATACGCATGGCTGCCATTTATTAAAGATAGTTCGAGGCAATGCCACTAAAAAAAGGAGTGTCCCTCTACAGCTATACTAAAGCATTTACCCATAATCTCAGATGTAAGAGAATTATTTTTTATTTATCTTTCAAGCACAATACTAAATATCGATGCCAAGACTAACTAGAGTTCCTTCATAAAAATTTTCTAAATTTCCTAAGTATAGAGAACATACAAATCGTATAAGAATAATTCACAAAGCATCAAGACTAGAGTCAGTTATATTATTCTAAATAGTCATTTGCATTCAATTTCTAGCCTAACAAGTTCATCATCACCGGGTATCATCAAGTCATTTTATCTAATTGTCCTACCAATTACTAACGACATGGCATAATGTTATGTTGATACTATCATGCACATATTCTACAAAGAACACTACATGCCCCAAACTTAAACGGACTGAAATAGAAGCATTCTAGAAACTCTAGTAATTAATTATGCTAGTTGCATCATTTTGTCCGCATCCGGTTAAAATATCAAGCTAAGAAAGCGAGGCATGTGGTAATATTCACAAATACCGAGAGAGAAATGACATATTTGATGGCTGAAACTGTAAAAAATAGGAATGCCAGCCTTAAACCAACCCATCAATTTTGATAGTTATTAACTCTGAAAACATTAAAGAGTTGTTGATTCTTTTTTATATTCTTTGAATTCATGTTTATGATTTGATTCTATTGTAAGACTGAATTAAGGGAAAATACTTTACAAAATTCTTTCATTCTTTGATTTTTTGAAATAAAAGGAAGGAGAAAAAACATTTTCAAACAGGATAATTTCAAATAAGAAAGGTCCTTAAAGCAGTTGATGCCTATTCTACCTCTATTAGAGAAAAAGAATAAGTAATGCCAGACTGATGAAGCATTTCACATTCTTGAAAGCAAGTGGTCCAGGAAATCTAAAGGGCTGGAGGATAGAACTTGTAACACTCTTTTGTGATGTTGTCAGCAACCTATCAAAAAGAAGATGATCACCCTATTTGAAAAGGGCACATATCCCAGTGCATATAAAAAATGCAAGAGTACGACTAGTCAAGAAGAATATGATCGCCTTATTCGGAAGGGGCACATATCTCAGATCATATAAAAAATGCAAGACATTTTTGTTAGAAGAATTGATCACTTCTTAAATGTTTGAGGCAACATGAAGAGAAGCCCTCAAGCTATTTGACAACACTACTCTTTGTGACACCAGAATGAGAACATTCAAGATTAAGATATTTGGGCACGAAGAGAGCCACGAGTACCCACAATGGGGTATTACCAAAGTTGGACCTTGTGGGGATCATGAGATTCAAATCAAACAGACAGTGAGAGTAAGCCTTACAACTTTGAATGTTGGGCACTTTTCAAGGTTCATTTCAGTAAGAAATAATGAATGTTAGGGCATTTTGAAGGCTCATATCAGCTAAAAGTACTAATGTGGGGTATTTTTAAGGCCCATATCATACAGGAATACATGATCATTGAATTGAGCAAATATTTCCAATGAGACATAAAGGTATGAAGAATGAAAATGGTGAAACAGAGACAATGGAGCTTAATATATATATGATTATATAGTATGTCATTACAACATATAATTGTGTCATCTTGGTGATTTCCCATACATTGATGCTGACAAGCCAAAGTGTCACACTTGTATTCCCAATGAGCTTTGTTCTTTGGTGTCCTTATAATACCATAAAAAAAGCTCTTAACATTATGCAAAGAGCTTTTCTGGTTGAAAAATCTAGGCAGAAGCAACAGGAAAGAATGATTGTGTTGTCAAATGTTTTATGAACCAGTAATTATGGTGCTGAACCAATGTTGCAATCATATGGTGTTTTTCATTTTTACTCAAGATGATGTTTGTCTTTTTCAAACCCAAGGTTAAAAGTGAGAAATTGTGAAGATTTCTTTCCAAATAATGGGCAATGGAATTTTAACAACAAGAAGCTAGTGGAGCCAACTAAGGTTGAACGATGGGCTGTTGTTAAAACTCTCAACATGATATGGTACAAATAGCCTTGCTCAAGATCAGATTAGATGTGGATACATGAAAGTAATTAGGATCGATCCTCCCTATGATGTGTTTCAAAAGTCAAATTAGAACAGACGCTGCACTCTCATTGATCTTTGCTGAGTTTGGCATAGTCACATACACAGTCTTCAAGATAGTAGATATTCCTTTCAAAGATAAGAATTTTATTGGATTTGTACACAAGTTTAGATAAAGAAAGTCAATATTTTCAGGAGCAAGAATTTGCTGGGGCAAGAAGAAATAGACACAACTCAAGAGTGCACATTAATGCAAACAAGGAAAAGAATGAAGAATTCCTTTTGCAAACATCCCCTTCACAAATCAAGAAAACATGCATTTATACATAATACATATCATTGCACCATACATCATTTCATACATACATGATAAAGTTTTTTCTTTCCTGATAATGTATGCAAAATATGTTTGGAGAAATTTTTTGATTCTCTTAAGATAGTTTCCATAGAAATTCTAATTTTGGCTTTCTGAGAACATGTTTTTAGGAAATTTAATTTTGTTTCCTAGAGTCAATTTTTGAATTCCTCGTGAAGAGAAGTCAACATTGTTATTTCTGACACCCCAGTAGAGTCAATCCTTGACTTCCTCGAAAAGAGAAGTAAACATTTGTTATTTATGACTTCCAGTAGAGTTAATCCTTGACTTTCTCGAAAAAGAAGTAAACATTTGTTATTTATGACTTCCAATAGAGTCAATCCTTGACTTCCTCGTGAAGAGAAGTCAATATTGCAGATTTGGTCTTCCTGGTAAAAATAGCGAATCAAATCAACCTTGAGTCTGATCTCCACGGAAGAGTAGTGGAACAATTTTTTTCTCCATCCCGGACTTAGCCTTCACAGAAGAGTAGTGAAGCAAATCAATATTAGCCTTCACATAAGAGTAGTGAAGCAAATTTATCTTAGCCTTCACAGAAGAGTAGTGAAATAAATCAATCTTAGTCTTCACAGAAGAGTAGTGGAGCAAATTAATCTTAGCCTTTGCAAAAGAGTAGTGAAGCAAATTAATCTTGAGTCTGATCTCCTTAGAAGAGTAGAGAAACATATTCTTCTTATTTTTAGATTTGGTCTCCACGGAATAGTGGAGAAGCAAATCAACCTCCAGTCTAATTTCCCCTGAATAAATAGTGGAGTAGACACGTATTTCAAAGTTGATCTGACTACCCGAAAACGAGGCAGAGATCAAATCTGATCTCCCCTGAATGAAGAGAGAAGCATATTTCCTATCAAAACATGAAGTCAGTTGGACAAAAATTCTTTGTCTTGTAGTCTTTTCTCTATTTTTGTTAACACAAAAATGAGCAAAAAGGGGCAGTTATAGACAATCATTTTTTTCATTTTTTATTCCTATATAATATTATTATATATTATTATATTATTACAAAGCCCATTTACAAGAAATCGGAGGTCCAGACCCGAAAAGATAAACTGGAGGTCTAGACCCGAGAAGCCCAAACCTGGTTAGGGTTTAACACATCTCAGCTCCAACCGCCTCCTCTTCTCAGATGTCCGATCAAGATGGAGATGAACGACCCAGATAAAGATTCCAAAAACCCTAAGATTTCATTACAAGGCTAGGGCTATTCCTGTTATCGCTTTAGCAAGGTGATGATTCCACTGTCGCCGCCTCCAAGTGTTCCAGTAAACAACCGCCCCCTCATCAGCTAGATCCATAGGATCTGGGTGCCTTTAATGTACCCATCAAATTAACTGCATATATCACTGGCTCTAGGGTGAGTCACCACCACATCTCCGGTGACTCACCGAGGGTTCATCATTAAGAATGGTACTCCAAGGCCTGTAAAAAGCCTCGACTTACCTGCAAGAAGGGGAGACAACAACGAGGAAAGCAAACAGAGAGACAGAAACGAACGGAGATAGGGAAACAGAAACAAAAACAGAAAGATAAAGAGACATTTGAAGAAAAAACATAGCAAGCAACGATTCACAACAACCATCAAAATATTCAAAAGCCAAAAGCAGAAAGATATGAGAGAATACTTACCTACGACCGTCGAAGCCTCCACGTGTCATCGGAGAGTCGAAACGTCGAAGGTATAAAACTCATATCTACTATGTTTGAGAGGTTTTTAGTCAAAGTGGACATTAGAACTGGTTTAGGGTAAAAAATAGGGTCATTTTGATGTAAAATTTATGAATTTCGACCACCGTAGACGGTGGTCGTCGGTACCGGATTACGGTAGCCGGCCAGTGGTTGATTTTCCTCTGGTGAGGGAATTGAGAGAAATTAGAGCTTCTCTCTCTTAGAGAGAAAAGCAAAAAGAGATAAATGAAAAGTTTTGGCCTTAATGGCCGGTTAATAGGGTATTTATACCCAACCTGAAACAATGCCATTTCAGGGAGGGGCTTCTGATTAATTTGCGCATGGGAAAATCATTTCTATGGTCCCTGTATGTTGTACTCTTTATAATTTGGTCATTGAAATTATGTTTATGTACATTCTAATTTAGTTTTCAGATTTTATTTTGTTATGTTTTAGTCACTTAATTATGTTTATATATATTTAGGGTAAATATCATGTTTAATCTTCTAGGTTTTAATAATTTATATTTTAATCTGAATAGTAATTAAGGATAAATTACACTATTAGTACCTAGATTTCATGGTATTTATGTTTTGACCATTAATTTTGATGTTTTATAATTTTATCTCATAATTTTAATATTTTAATTTTAAATAATATTATATGAAAATTTACAATTGTAGTGCTTAAAATATGAAGTATTTGCAAAAGTAACCTTAAATTTTGATATTTTCATGATTTAATCACTAAATTTGTTAAATTTATTATATGTATCCGGGTTATATTATTTTATACATTGAATCATAAAAATATTTCATTAACTTATTAGGAATATTATTTTAGATGATTAATGGTATAAAATAGTACCCCAGATGTTTGTTGAAGGGATCATAAATTAAATTAAATTCATATTTGTAAATTTTTACTGCAAAGACAATTAATTAATAAATAAATGTACCAATTTTGGGCGTTGTGGGGTGCTAATCATTTCCCACACGTAATCGACTTCCGAACTCATTTTCTGGTAAGCTGGCCTCTTTTGTATTGTTTTAATAAATTTTTTTATAAATTTTATTAAAATAACTAAGCGTTTTTTGTTGTCCAATCACACCTTGATCAATGATTGCGGCGACTCCTCAAATTATGTTTTATCTTATGTAAAAAGAAAAATATCGAATTTTTCGAGACGAGATTTAAAAAATAACCAAAATTATTTTCGCCGGAAAATACCGTTTCGACAATCTTGTCAGAATATTTTTGATCTGCTGAGTCGTTAGATTCTAAAAGAGCATCCTTAAAGGTTCTTCCCGCTTTCACCGTTGAATCTCTCTTCAGCACTTTGATAACCCTAGCTGCTATTTTCTGGCCCACGTTGTTTGACATTCTATCTCTGAAAACACTGACACGAAAACCACCTATTACATATCCATCACCTCTCTCAACGGCACAGTTTACTTCGACCGAGCTACTGAATCTAACGAATCCAAAAGTTGTCGGCTTATCAACCCTTTTTGCGTTTTTATACGCTATGAAGACGTCTGTCACCTTGCCATATGCACTGAAAGCATCCTTCAAAAGTGTTCGAGAAACTCCTTTGCAGATATTATCCACAAAAGTCAAAAACTAAAAACCCATTGCTGTGTCGATCAATGTCTGACCGGACCTTTAGGTGACTTCTGATGTCTGCTCTCCGATGCTGCCATTCCCACTTCTCTGGCCTTAGAACTCCTGATCTCTGACTTTGCCTACTACGCTTCTCCTGCTTTCCGACTCTTCCATTCTCCGTTTAACCCAACAACCTATTAAACCTATTTTAATTTGTGAAATCTAAAGTTATTTTGAATAATAAATTAATTGAAATAAAGTTGAAAATTTAATAAAAAAATTATATTTGTAATAAAAAAATATAATGTTTACTTATGTATTATTCTTTTAAAATTAAATAAAAATATTAAATTTGTAAATAAACATCTCGTACAATATGTTTAATTAAGAATGAAATTTGTAATAGAAATTTTATTTTTTTACCGAAAAGTTTTTGCTATAACTTTTTCGAACTAAATCAATATAAAATTCAGGTTACAAATTCTAACACGCATTATAGGATTAAACTTGGGTCAAATTATCTATAAACTTTTAGGACCAAATCAATATAAAATTCAGGTTAGAAACTCTAACACGTGTTATAGGATCGAATTTGTGTCAAATTATCATCTCTAAATGATGATGTAATTAAAAATATTGAACAATTGAGAGTCAAAATTGAGTGTAAATGATAAGATTGACAAACAAAAAAGACATACTTTTTTAACAAGAATATAACAATAATTATATATATTTGATTAGACTCATACTCAATTAAGCCCGAATTGACTTGATTCAAAGGTTTAGCCGAATCGAAAATCAACCGATATGATATTAACCCAACCCCAAATCTAATAAATCCTATAATCACCCAACCTGATTTACCATACACCCGAACTAAATCCAAACTAGATCCGATCCGACACAAACGAAATTAAACTGAATGTAATCTAAATCCGAAATAACTTGACTCAAACTCGATCCAAATGACCATTTGTCACCTTTAATTGAGAATCTAACTTTTAAGTAATTAAATAACACAACTTTTTTCCCAAATGGAAAATGCCTTTTTCTATATGAAGCACATATTTCGTATCATCAAATTGTAGAAAAATCTTTTATTTTTGTTAAGACATGATAGTACATGAAACTGTTACGCCATCAGAACCTTCAAGCAAAAACTATCGCAATATCAGAGTTAAGGTCTGACAGGTCGTGCGACCATAGATTCTTCTTAACAATTGTGGGTCTTCTTTATGACTAAGTGAGCCTTATCCAAGCCTAGTGAGCATGCAAACTCACCAAGGTTGGAACCAAGCCCTCAAGGCTTATAGGATGCGGAAGCTTTAACACCAATATGGCTACTGCAAGCCATCAAGGTTAGACTATGGTGTGGAAGAGCAAACACAAGTGTGGCTACTCCTAGCCACCAAGAGAGGCAATAAGCACCAAGAGAATAAAGAGCAAAGAACAAAGAACAAAAGAACTAGAGTAAATGCCTCAGAGTTTTATTACTCTTTCCCAAGAGAATGGAGGAATGAACTAACGAACGAACAAACGAACAAACGAACAAACTAACGAATGAATGAATAGATGGATACAAATGAGGAGGAGGGGCTCTCTATTTATAGTTGAGCTATCTCTCAATCAATGGCCTAGATCGATTTACATCAATGACTAAGATCTACCCAATTAATACAAGATCCCCCAAATCAAGGAAACCCAACCCAATCCTGTTTAATTACATCCATTAGTAGGATTATTTCCTTAGATATGTGTTCACATTTGATATAGTAAGATTCCCCACAATATCTTCTTGATTTGTTGTATTTTTCTATATTTATCGAGCTTCTGTGATCATCTTCGGATATGATGTCACTTTCCTTTTCTGCACGACTAATGTGAATAGGCTCTATAACATTCTCCAAGTGATGGTCCAAGTCTGGTGGCCTTGGCGAGCCCGCATTCTGCATAGAACCTCTTTAGCAGACACTTGCACTAATGTGCCAGACCCAAATATCACGCCCCATGACATTCTCCCCCACTAAACATAGCAACGCCCTCGTCGCCCCACTCGACGATCCTGGGCAACATCACCTTGGACTCTTTTCATCGCCTTAGCTTATTGCGGTCCTTCCATATGAACTGCTTGCCTTGGCTTCTATCGTGTGTAACTTCATGATCCCCCGCACCATACTTCACATCAACTTGGTTGCCTTTCAACATCTCCACTTGATCACATCCTCTCCATAAGGACTCGGCCTAGCCATAAAGGTTATGCTTTCTTTGGCTCTTACTGCCAAGTGATGAAATGGGCTAACACACCCTCAAGTACATTTTTGTCATAGGAACATTTTCCTTTAAGTCTTGATTTGTCTCATCTTGGACTCTCATAGCCCTGCAAAAAAGTATTGGATCCCTTCCAAACTTTGTTTCCTTCGCGCTAAAGGTTAGGTCTTACTCAACCTATGCTCACTAAAGACAACAAATCAAACTCAAAAGAACACTAGAATTGTATTGAGATGTACATTCCCTTGTGATTTCGTGGCATTTACTAAAAAATACGTCAGCCTTTCCACGAAGTTTGACACTCCTCGCATCGAACCTTTGTCATTGGAATTCTTTGTGTTACCATGCTTCAGCACTTTCTCACGACAAAGTCCGATGCCCCTTCTTGCCTCCTTCATTCTAACTCGAAGGTTAGAGTTCACTTACCACCTTACAAATGGGTAGTTTCTCCATGGTTGCCTTGTCCCTCAACATCTTAGCCCCCTTCAACTTTTGTCTAATAATTTTTGAATGATTGTTCTTCACTTGAACATTCTCGGTAAGCACCTCAGACATGGACAACCCTTCCTGTACTGGCTCCCACTCGCCTTAGCAAAAACAAACCTTATTAAGCAATATCTCAACGCCTCTTCGATCATGGGTTTGTCCTCTTCTCTGGATAACTCGATCTTAGGCTCATCCTTCACCTTGGATGACTCAGCTTACCTCGGGTAATCTTGCAACACTTCTGGCATCTTAAGTTGGTGACCTTTTATTTCCTCACCCAATACCCTCGTCTTAGCATCTTTGACATTTGTACTTATGCCAAGTATGCACACATATTCTCCATACTCACCATCTAGTTCATCATTGAGTGGACTTTCACTGTCACTCGAGGAACTACATTCATCATCCTTTGACTTTCCTTCATCATGGATTCCCTTTCCACTACCCTCGGCTTTTGGATTTTCCTTAGAAGTCTTGCTCTTCTTGACTCCAAATTCTTTGATGAATTCGGTGGTTGTCAAGGCTTTAGACAACTCCTTGACTTCTCTTTGCTCCAACACTTTCTTCGCCCATGGCTTCTATCTGAACGTGAAGGTGAAGAACCCATCTTCTTTAGTCAAAATCGAGACTTTGAGCATAAGCTTTTTGAACCAGCTCACATACTCCTTAAGTGTCCCTTTATGACTGAGAGACCTCAACTTGGACAACGCCTCCATCCTAGCATAATATGAGTGAACATGTTCACTCTGCACCCTCGGTTTGAAGTCTTTATCTTTCACTATCATGCGGGGTCTTTTCCTATGGTTGAATTCTTTGACACCTATAGTCTCATTACATCTCGATCCTGGGTTTGAACGTCTAGGTTCATGAGATCAGAATAGGTTTTCTAGTGTGTTCCCAAAAAATCATGTAACTTTTCAGATCTTTTTAAAACATATATATATATACCCCCATCCGTCAAGTCCAAAATGTGTAGGTTCCCCAGAACCATACACCCACCGTCAAGTCCAGTAAGGCCCTGAGCACACAGCCGAGGAGCCGGTAAGTAAGGCCCTAAGAACATAGCCGAGGCACCTCTAGGTATTCTTCCTCCAATATTACCCCCCAAATAAAACATGTTTCGTCCGTAAACGGATATATCAAAAATCAAATCATAATTCACGTCAAGTATCATATCAAAATCCAGGTCAAGTATCAGATCAGAATCCAAGTCAAGTATAAGATCAAAATCCATGTCAGATATCAGATCAGAATCCATGTCAAGTATCATATCAGAAATCAAATCGAAAATCAAGTAAAATATTCATGTGAGTAGGGAACACACCAGAATTTACAGATAGTATTCAAATATATTGGATAATCTTAATAAGTAGAGGAACACAGATCTTCAGTATACCAATAGAATATCGAAATTCAAAATCACTATTGGAAGAGTTCTATAACTGACAGAATCATCAGATATTCAGAATGTGACTTGAGCTGATAAATAATAAATAAAGGTTCAGGACATTTACATTCTCTGTCGATTGATCGGATTATCGGACAACTCTTAGATGAATAGTTCCCAGAACTAATTCTTGTCGATTGGTCAATTCATTGTTCTTCTAGGGTATTTACTCTTTAATACCACAAATTCTTGTCCAAATATCATTTTTTTTAAATCATCGCTGAATAGATCTTCCAATGTCTTTATTTCATTTCCACGCTTCCACAATATCATGTAATGCTGACGTATTTAATTATTTTGTTCATAACCCATTGTAATTGTACACTATGTAAACTTATCAGAGTTTCTAGACTTATCCAAATCACTTACTAAATCTTAGTCATTGAGGTTACTTATTTCACTTAGTAGTCAAATCCATTCCAGTTACTTAGAGTTTTCCAGATTAATTTGGACGTCTCTAAATTTTGGATACATATTATACTTCTTTTCAGTTCGGTCTTCGTGGTTGATTTGTCGAACAAATATCCAATTCTTAGTACTGAATGCGATCTAGAGTTGAGCTGAGCTGAATACTTCCAAAACTTATCATCGAGCCAAACTTGAGAAGACGAACACGCATTCAAGTAATATCTATGCCATTCAGGTATTAACATAGCTTTAGGGTTGATATACTCACTTAAATTATGTTCCATTACTTTTAAAGGTAGTCCAATACCTATGCTTACTTGGATTCCTTAATTAATCCAAGACATTTACTTAGTTTAGGCCATAAGGTTACTTTGGTAATTTTGGTATTCTGTTTTATTCCATTCACTTCAAAGCTCAAGGATATCCAATCATTCCTGAGCTTGGTGATATTCTTGGGTTATTTCCATTATAGGGGTATTTTGGTCATTTTATAGATCTACAGTATTTCAATCTTTTCCTTCCATCCGGTCTTATTATTTAATTCCAATTTATCATTTATTTCAGTCCTTTCAAACAATTCTGACAGCAGAATACCCCCCATAAATTATTCTTCAGGTATTTACTCATTACTCGAATATTTTTTAGTCAAGTGCCTTCTCAAATTTTACAAACGGAATATCATGAATTTTTCTGTACAAAGACAGGACCTTAACAATTCAATTCGTACTTAATCGAGTTAAGTACAAATCCTCAAAGTACTTTCTCATTCAGGGTCAACTCGGAATATTTTATCTCTCAGGGGCATTTTCATAATTTCCTAACCAGATAATTTCGATATTAGCTCTTAACGAAAATAATTATAATTTAAATATCCTATGGTCAATTGCTTTGCCGAACATTCTCTGATCTTGAAATTATTCCTTAACAAACTTCTAGCATCTTGTGCAAACCTTTTTTGGCATTAAAAACCAATTTTCCAAATTTTCCAAGCAAAACTAGCATTTCTTATGCACATCTGTAATTATATCAGATCAATATGTCTTTTCAGAGTTATTAACCAACTTCCAGGGACAATTCTTGTCATCCTACAACATAAGGGTATTTTTATAATTCTATCTAATCGAAATATTCTCATAATTTATCATCTAAGTACCTTTAATGAGATAAATTATAATCTACATATCCATGGCTGATTCTTTTATCACTTAATTCCAGAACTTGTAATCTAATTCCAACTGTCCTCCAATTTCTTATAATAGTCATCTGAGCCATATTCAGTTACCTACTTTGTACTGCATTCGTATCGAGTGTAGAACTTCATTAACTACCTAAATAAGACCAACATTATCTTATTCATGCATTTACTAATATTCACATGTTCCATAAAGCATAAAGAGGTAGTAAAGTTTTACCTCGATTTCTGTGTAATACTGATCGACCATTAAATTCCATTCGAATGTCCTCGGTCTTGAAATCATCTTCTAATATTTCCTCGGGTTCATATCAATAGAAATTACATAAAGAAACGGAGCTTAATTATGAAAAAACGGATCGAATTGGATGATAAATCAGTCAAAAACAGCTTACCGGGTTCGAATTTGGTGAAACGGTTTTCGGATTCGGATTCAGGACGTCAAAAGCATAAAATATGACTTTTCAAAAATTTGGAATTTTCGGTCAAAATCAAAGTCAACGGGTTTGACTGCCAATTTCGAGGCCTTCATGTCCGAGTTTCAAAAAACGGATTGCGGAATCAAATTTGGAACGTCGAAAAATGTCAGGATAGGTATACTCGGTCAAAGTCAAAGGTCGTTTAATGCCCGACCAAAGTTTTGATCAACTATGGTCAACGCCGGTAAACGGTCAACTGTCAACCATTTTACACAAATATCACCCTAAGAGAAATTAATTATCAAATTAGCCACATTTTGTAAATATTTACTAAACTAACACCTGAATTTTACACAAATAACACTCAAACAGAAATTAATTACAAAATTATCACCCAGACGATGCCCACTCTCGGGGGGTGGCGCGTCCGGCGCGTGAACAGTGCTACGGTGTCGATAAATTCCCAAAAAAATTCCTAAAAATTATTTTAAGCGATTTTGAGGCACTTACAAAGCTCGGTTCACAATTTTGAACGGTGGAGAGCTCGATTCTGAAATGTCAGAAACTTTGATGGTCTCACCCCTCCACGCGTCGGCAACGACGGAGAAACGGAGAACACCGATGGACTCAGAACGATGCAAGGAATACGATGGTGCGAGAGGTGTCATAAATGGATGACCGGATCATCGTGAATCGACGAAAAACCAACTGAAATCGAGTTATTACTAATGATACTCCCGACTGAAATTAACGACGAACGCGATGATTCACGATGAAAGGTTTGAGGGGTTTTGTTCCTCGGCCGATAACGAACACGATTGTGGTCTCGATTTGTCAATCGAAGGTCGGACGGCGAGTAGATCGGAGTTGAAAGTTGTTGACCAATAAAGGAAATATGAACATTTTTCTACATAAATACACGGGAAATGGGGGGTTATATTATCTCCTAAAGAAAAATGGTCAAATCATGAGTTTAGTCATTGAATTTCTTGTATTTCTTAAAATGGTATGCCAACTTTGAAATCTTATAATTTAATCCTTAATTTTCTTCCAAATTACCAATTAAATCTAATATTTTAAAATTTCTAAAATTTAACCCCTAAATCGGGGTGTTACAATTCTCCCCTCCTTAATAGAATTTCGTCCTCGAAATTCATTCATGTCACAGAAATGCAGAAATTAAACTTTCATCTGTTCTTTCATATCTTTCATGTAGCTCCTATAGAAATACAAATCATCCACTAATCCTTAACCAGTTGAGCATATATTCTTATCAAAACTTTTCCTCATTTCAATAAAAGAATCCGAACAAAAATTTCCTTAAAGAATCATTTCAGTCTTGGTCATGAGAATAGGCTCATAAAGCTGTAGCATACGAGTCAAAAAAAAATTTCCATATAAATAACTCACATGGCTCGTAAGGTACTTCACAACGTTTAGACAGATGTTACTGGTATTTCTTTTTGTACAAGTATAGCCTTAACGGATAGAAACTTCAGTTTACTTGTTACAGATAGGGACTCAGCCCTGGAGTTCCAGCTCAGAGAAGTAGGATTGTAGTCTAGGGGCATGTACTGATCAGACATATTTTGACATTCAACCAGCCGGTCTATCATAAAATTTTTTTTACTCAAACCATAACTCTGATACCACTAAATGTATCCCCCCAGACTAATGCGAGAAACCTAATCCGATCTGGAGTGTCACATTAGGGCCACCGGAGCGACCCACCGTAAAAATAGCAGAAAATTTAAAACTTTTTATCATAACATGTAAACTTATAAAATCATGTATCAATATTCAAAAATAAAACAGATTTTTAGACTCGTATATAAAACAAAATACAATTACATGCCCCCTAATCGTATGTACCGTACTCTACAAACAGCACCGGAAGAACTCCCTTACTGATGACGATAGATGCACTGGCACAATTCTTTTAACCTGAAAAGGTAAGTAATAGAGTGAGCTTTGAAAAGCTCAGTAATACAGAACAACCATATGATGCTAAAGAACTTGCAGATATAGATAAACATATATTTCCTTATTGGTTCAGATATATACATATTTCTTTGGTTGAGCTAAGGTCCATTGATATCGCAGGTAGTAATAGATAGTATTCATTTCAGATGGAAATATTTCGGATGTCTAGGTTCATGAGATCAGAATAGGTTTTCTAGTGTGTTCCCAAAAAATCATGTAACTTTTCAGATCTTTTTAAAACATATATATATATACCCCCATCCGTCAAGTCCAAAATATGTAGGTTCCCTATAACCATACACCCACCGTCAAGTCCAGTAAGGCCCTGAGCACACAGCCGAGGAGCCTCCAGGTATTCTTCCTCCAACATTACCCCCCAAATAAAACATGTTCCGTCCGTAAACGGATATATCAAAAATCAAATCATAATTCACGTCAAGTATCATATCAAAATCCAGGTCAAGTATCATATCAGAATCCAAGTCAAGTATAAGATCAGAATCCATGTCAGATATCAGATCAGAATCCATGTCAAGTATCAAAACATATCAAATCAAAAATCAGGTAAAATATTCATGTGAGTAGGGAACACACCAGAATTTACAGATAGTATTCAAAGATATTGGATAATCTTAATAAGTAGAGGAACACGGATCTTCAGTATACCGATAGAATATCGGAATTCAGAATCACTATTTGAAGAGTTCAATAACTGACAGAATCATCAGTTATTCAGAATGTGACTTGAGCTGATAAGGAAGAAATGAAGGTTCAGGACATTTACATTCTCTGTCGATTGATTGGATTATCGGACAACTCTTAAATGATTTGTTCAATTCATTGTTCTTCCAGGGTATTTACTCTTTAATACCACAAATTCTTGTCCAAATATCATTTTTTTGAAATCATCGCTGAATAGATCTTCCAATGTCTTTATTTCATTTCCACGCTTCTACAATATCATGTAATGCTGACGTATTTGATTATTTTGTTCATAACCCATTGTAATTATACACTATGTAAACTCATCAAAGTTTCTAGACTTATCCAAATCACTTACTAAATCTTAGTCATTGAGGTTACTTATTTCACTTAGTAGTCAAATCCATTCCAGTTACTTCAGAGTTTTCCATATTAATTTGGACGTCTCTAAATTTCGGATACATATTATACTTCTGTTCAGTTCGGTCTTCGTGGTTGATTTGTCGAACAAATATCCAATTCTTAGTACTGAATGCGATCTAGAGTTGAGTTGAGCTGAATACTTCTAAAATTTATCATCGAGCCAAACTTGAGAAGACGAACACGCATTCAAGTAATATCTATACCATTCAAGTATTGACATAGCTTTACGGTTGATATACTCACTTAAATTGTGTTCCATTACTTTTAAAGGTAGTCCAATACCTGTGCTTACTTGGATTCCTGAATTAATCCAAGGCATTTACTTAGTTTAGGCCATAAGGTTACTTTGGTAATTTTGGTATTCAGTTTTATTCCATTCACTTCAGAGCTCGAGGATATCCTATCATTCTTGAGCTTGGTGATATTCTTGGGTCATTTCCATTACAGGGGTATTTTGGTCATTTTACAGATCTACGGTATTTCAATCTTTTCCTTTCATCCGGTCTTATTATTTAATTCTAATTTATCATCTATTTCTATCCTTTCGAACAATTCTGACAATAGAATACCCCCATAAATTATTCTTCAGGTATTTACTCATTACTCGAATATTTTTGGGTCAAGTGCCTTCTCAAATTTTACAAACGGAATATCATGAATTTTTTTGTACAAAGACAGGACCTTAACAATTAAATTCGTACTTAATTGAGTTAAGTACAAATCCTCAAACTACTTTCTCATTCAGGGTCAACTCGAAATATTTTACCTCTCAAGGGCATTTTCGTAATTTCCTAACTAGATAATTTCGATCTTAGCTCTTAATGAAAATAATTATAATTTAATGATCTTATGGCCAATTGCTTTGCTGAACATTCTCTGATCTTGAAATTATTCCTTAACGAACTTCTAGCATCCTGCGCAAACCCTTTTTGGCATTAAAAACCAAATTTCCAAATTTTCCAAGCAAAACTAGTATTTCTTATGCACATCTATAATTATATCGGATCAATATGTCTTTTCAGAGTTATTAACCAACTTCCAGGGACAATTCTTGTCATCCTACAACATAAGGGTATTTTCGTAATTCTACCTAATCAAAATATTCTCATAATTTATCATCTAAGTACCTTTAATGAGATAAATTATAATCTACATATCCATGGCTGATTCTTTTATCACTTAATTCCAGAACTTGTAATCTAATTCCAACTGTCCTCCAATTTCTTATAATAGTCATCTGAGCCATATTCAGTTACCTACTTTTTACCGAATTCGTATCGAGTGTAGAACTTCATTAACTACCCAAATGAGACCAACAATATCTTATTCATGCATTTACCAATATTCACATGTTCCATAAAGTATAAAGTGGTAGTAAAGTATTACCTCAATTTCCGTGTAATACTGATCGACCATTAAATTCCATTCGAACGCCCTCGATCTTGAAATCATCTTCCAATATTTCCTCGGATCCATATCAACAGAAATTACATAAAAAACGGAGCTTAATTATGAAAAACGGATCGAATCAGATGATAAATCAGTCAAAAACAGCTTACCGGGTTTGAATTTGGCGAAACGGACTTCGGATTCGGATTCAAGACGTTTAATCAAAGTTAAAATCATAGTCAACGGGTTTGACTACCAATTTCAAGGCCTTCTGGTCTGAATTTTGAAAAACGGACTGCGGAATCGGATTTGGAACGTCGAAAAATGTCAGGATAAGTATACTCGATCAAGGTAAAAGGTCGTTTAATGCCCGGTCAAAGCCAGCCAATGTTTTGATCAACTATGGTCAACGTCGGTCAACGGTCAATGGTCAACAGTCGACCATTTTACACAAATATCACCCTAATAGAAATTAATTATCAAATTAGCCACATTCTGTAAATATTTACTAAACTAACACTTAAATTTTACACAAATAACACCCAAACAGAAATTAATTACAAAATTATCACCCAGATGATGCCCACTCTCGGGAGGTGGCGTGTGCGGCTCGTGAACAGTGATACGGTGTCGATAAATTTCCAAAAAAATTCCCAAAATTTTTTTTAAGCGATTTTGAGGCACTTACAAAGCTCGGTTCACAATTTTGAACGGAGGAGGGCTCGATTTCGAAATGTCAGAAACTTTGACGGTCTCACCCCTCCACGCGCCGGTGACGACGGAGAAACGGAGAACACCGGTGGAGTCGGAATGATGCAAGGAATACGATGGTGCAGGAGGTGTCGTAAACGGATGACCGGATCATCGTGAATCGACGAAAAACCAACTGAAATCAAGTTATTACCAATGATACTTCCGACTGAAATTAACGACGAACGGCGATGATTCATGACGAAAGGTTTGAGGGATTTTGTTCCTCGGTCGACAACAAACACGATAGTGGTCTCGGTTTGTCAATCGGAGGTCGGACGACGAGTAGATCGGAGCTGAAATTTGTTGACCGAGAGAGGAAATATGAACATTTTTCTGCAGAAATACACGAGAAATGGGGGGTTATATTATCTCCTAAAGAAAAATGGTCAAATCATGAGTTTAGTCACTGAATTTCCTGTATTTCTTAAAACAGTCTGCCAACTTTGAAGTCTTATAATTTAATCCTCAATCTTCTTCCAAATTACCAATTAAATCTAATATTTTAAAATTTCTAAAATTTAGCCCCTAAATTGGGGTGTTACACCACAAGCTCTACAATTATGGCCTCCGAAAGTCTCTGAGCATCACATTGCTCTCCCCTGAGCATCGCCCCTGGTCTGAGTCCCCCCAAGAAGGTCTTGAAGCACACCACATTCACTCATTACTCTCTTGAATATGAGTAGATCCTTCTTGAGCTCATCCACCTCATTTCTCAAAGCCATCACCTCAACTTCATGGGCATTACTCCTTCGAACCATCTCTAATTCGTAGAGAACTTGGTGTGTCTCATCCTTGAACTTGTCCTCCATGGACTCCAATTTATCAAGGCAGAACTCCACAACACTCTGGGTCTCCTTGGCATCTTCCTCGAATTTTTCAAGTCTTATGACCCTCTTTTCCCACGAAGTTGAGATCTCCTCCAATTTGATGAGCCTCTCCGCGTGGAAAGCAAAACCTTCCATCAAATATGCCCATCTCTCGTCTATTGTTAGTTCTTCTTCTTGTTCCCCATCAAGACTCTCCTCGTTTTCATGAGTGAAATCACTGTCTCGCTCGAACATGCCTTGAGCTCCATCGTTGAGCTTCTCTACCTCGAGATCCAACTCCTCTTAGTGTGTTTTGTCATCACAAGGATTTCTTATGGACTCATCATGGCATCCTCATACTTGGATACTGACAATGCTCTCGAGCCCAATGGAATCTCTTCTTGTTTCTCACCATGGCACTCTATGCCTTTGCATGTGAAAACTCATTTTCTCTTCTGCCCCATCTCTCACTCATTTTCCACGAACTAGTTCAATCACCCCTGACTAGCTCGAGCGCAAATCCTTGCCAACTTAACAATAAAAGCAAATTGATTGAACAATAGATAAACTTATCTTACCATGTTTACCACTTCCACCAAACACGTACAAAACAATCGTTGTCTTCCCACAACGACTTGCTCTAATACCACTAGTCACGCACTCAAAACCTTCAAGCCAAAACTGTCACAATATCATAGTTAAGGTTTGGTGGGTTGTGCGACCTTAGACGCTTCTTGACACTTTTGGGTCTTCTCTGCGACTAAGTAAGTCTTACCTAAGCCTAGTGAGCATGCAAACTCACCAAGGTTGGAATCAAGCCCTCAAGGCTTCTAGGATGTGAAAGCTTTAACACCAACGTGGCTACTCCAAGCCACCAAGGTTGGACTATGATGTGGAAGTGCAAACACAAGTGTGGCTACTCTTAGCCACCGAGAGAATAAAGAACAAAGAACAAAAGAACTAGAGTAAATGCCTCAAAGTTTTATTACTCTCTCCCAAGAGAATGAAGGAATGAATGAATGAATGGATAGATACAAATGAGGAGGAGAGACTCTCTATTTATAGTTAAGCTCCCTCTCAATCAATGGCCTAGATCGATTTACATCAATGGCTAAGATTTGTCCAATTAATACAAGATCCCCTAAATTAAGGAAACCCAATCCTATCTAATTATATTCATTAGTAGGATTCTTTCCTTGGATAGGTGTTCACACTGGATATGGGAAGATTCCCCCACAATATCTTCTTGATATGTTGTCTCTTATCATATTTAACGAGCTTCTGTGATCATCTTCGGATATGATGTCACTTTTGTTTCTACACGGCCAATTTGAATGGGCTCCACAACATTCTCAAAGTGATGGGGCAAGTCTGGTAGCCTTAACAAGCCCACATTCTATATAGAACATCTTTAGCAGACACTTGCACCAATGTCTCAAACCCAAGTATCACGGCCCGTGACAAAACTCTCAAGCTTTAAATAAAACAATCAAGTATTTTATTTTATTTTTTACATCCAACTAAATTTTTAAACTGAAAATTTAAATCAATTAAATTTTAGAATCGAAAATTAAATCAAATAAGTTATTTGATTAATTTTGATAATTAATTCTTAATAATTTTAACCTTTAATTTGACGGTTAAACTTACAAGTTAATTTCTCGAACTGAAAAATTAAATCAACAAAGAATTTGGTTTGAAAAGGCTTTAATTGCATGCCAATTATGCCTGTCGTTTAACTTCAAATAACTGTACTGATTTAAATAAAAAATAACAAATTAATCCAAATGTCTTGAAATATAACGACTTTTTGTCTGTTCTGGAAGATTGTTACTGCTACTTGGGTTCTCCCTGCCATTCTTTTGAAAATTGGATCGAACCGACTGGTTCAACCGGTTTAACTGAAAATCGTGTGTTAGTTCGGTTCAATTTAAATCAGTTGAACCGTTATTATTGAACCGGTCAGAACCGCTGAACCGTTCAAAACGAATCGGAAAAAACCAAAAAACCGGAAATTTTGTTTTTTTTAAAAAAAAAATTAAACTAAACAACGTCATTTGTTAAACGAGCCAAGTCGAACTCGAGTATTGCTGAGCTCGACTCGAACTTGAAAACTTTAAAAGTAAATTCAACTCGACTCGAACTCATAAGCTAAAAATTATCAAGTTCAACTCAAACTCGAAATATAATATTGAAACTTGAACTCAAAAAGGCTTGAACTAAAAAAAATTTAAAAGCTCGATTAAAGCCTAAAATTCGAGCTTGATTGAAGTGAAAGAATAGTTCACTCAATGCTCACCAAAAGGCTCCATGATTTTAAATGCAAAATTACCTCTATTATTTATAGAAGTTAGTTGTGATGCTCTTCTATGTTTCTTAGTAATGTGGGATTGTTTTGTTCTCATATTTTTACTCTTTAGACTTTTTGGATGCTCTTCTATGTTTCTTAGCCATGTGAGATTGTTTTTTTTTTAAATATTAAACCAAACAATATCATTTTGTTATGATTTTTTAATTATAGTTATATAATTATATTTATTATTTAATATGTTTTACCTTAAATATTATGTTGTAGTTAATTTGAATCATTTTGTTTCAATTGATTTTATGGTTTTTAACTTATATATGTTATGACTTGCTTTGAATATAACTTGTGATATAAAAAATTATTTTTTATTAAATATTTTTGGTATTTTTATTTAATTTTTTAAATAATTATGATGTCGTTCAGTTCTTTCGACCGGTCGAATCGATTCGACCGGTTGAACCAATAAATCGATAACATGATCAATTCGCTAACCGTTTCGATTCTGAAAACCATGCTCCCTGCACTGCAGTAACTTCTTGGAGCTCCTACTTTTTGTAAAAGTGACTTATAATATTTGTTTATCAGTTTAATTATCATGATTGTTTTAAAGTAATTGGTCTAAAAGTGATAGGTTTAAAGTTTGGGTGGCTTCAGATGGACCGATGTGGTATTTTAGGTCCATCAAAATTTACAGATTGGGTTTAAGATGTTACAAAGAAGACTGTGATTTATATTCTGAAAAAGAATCTCCAACAAATTTATATGCAGTTAATGTGACATGCATTGTACAACTTAAATAAGGAGACATAAATGGTTATATAATAAAATGTCTCACCAAAAAAAAATTCACTCGTGATCTTCAAAAGAGTAGAAACATTGATGTTCAATAAATTCATTCAAGTGAGAATTGATATATCTATTTACTAAGATGTTTCATTCTGTTATATTTGAGATGTTAATCTTTAATATTGGATTGTACCGTTTTAAAAATCTTGAGTGAAGTAGTCATAAGGGAAGTAAATATACATTATATATTTTTCTCTTATTCATGGTTTTGTCCCAATATATTTTCCTATAAAGAATTTTAATGAGGCTACAGATCTTGCATATTAAATATATTATGTACTCTCTTTTTTTGGTGAATTTTTGTTTATTAGAATTTTTTTAGTAAGATTTTAACAAGACACATTATAAAATGTCTATGGAGTTATGGATTCTATTAAATGCAAATAAAGATCGAAAACAGGTTATTTAGATTAGGTTTGGGTCGAGTCATTTCGGGTCTAGATTACATTCAGTTTAATTTTATTCAGGCTAAATCTGGTCTGGTTTGGATTAAGTTCGGGTGTATAGTAAATTGAGTCAGTTCGGGTATCAGGTCGGGTTAATTTTCGGGTAGATTGTTTTTTAATTTGGGTCAATATTAGATATGTTGATCTTTGGGTAAGGTTAATATCAGGTTAGGTCAATATCATATTGGTTGATTTTTGGATCGAGTCAATATCAGATCGATTGATCTTCAATTCGGGCTAATGTCGGATCGATTAATTTCTGGTTCAAGTCAACCTTTGGGTGGGGTTAATTCGGATTGAACCAGGTATAAGCCTATTTAAGTATATATAGAATTATTGATATATTCTTATAAAAATATGTTTATTTGTTTGTCAATCTTATCTTTTATGTTCAATTTCAACTTTCAATAGTTCAATATTTTGAATTAAGTGTAAACTACTTGAATAACCAACTAACTATGAGGTTGATGTCGAAATGACCACCATTTTCAAAATCGTATCAATATGGCTACATAACTAATTAAGTGAGTTCAATATAGCCACCAACCGTTAAAATTTAATAGAAAAGCTTATGTGGTAGTTAACAAAATTGATATAATTACATATTTGATCCTTAATACTTATAGAATCTATCAATGTGATCATAATTTTAGTTTAATTCAATAAATTTAATCGTCTAATCAGATTGTGACACATGTCATCGTTAAATTAAATTATTTTTATGATTTAATAAAAAATATTAATTATTTATCTCCCAATCAGATAGTGATAAGTGTCACCATACGGTGAAAGGAAAATTAAATAACAAGTTAAGGCAAAATAAGAGAGCTTGGTGGATTCAAATCTGAGTTCTACAGAACTTGCTCACATAACCGCTAAGCCAACACCCACATTTGGGTTGCGTTTTACAGCATAAAGTATATATTTTATAAACCAGTTAATGCTAGAAAAAAAAATTGTCTATGGAAGGATTTGAACCTAGGCCACATAAAAATTTTAAAAACATAAAACCACTAAACCAAACCTTAAATTTAATTAACTTTTGGTAGATTATATATATATATAGATATTTAGTACTGATTTATACAATATTAAAAGAAAATTAAATTTAAAATTTATATATTTTTTAAAATAATTTAATATTTTCTTTTTCACATCTATAATTCAATGATTATATACAATCTTAAATTGAGTCTTTTTAATTTAATTAATAATTTTTTATAAAAAATAAAATGTATGAATCGTTAATATTTTAGTTAATATTTTATTAGAATGTGTAATTTAAAGTCATTATTTTTTTTATATCCAATACTTTAGTTTTACCGTATTAACCACCTTTATATTAAAAAAAATCATTAATTAAATTAAAAACACTCAATTTAAGATTATATGTAATCATTGGATTATAAATGTGAAAAAGAAAATATTAAATTTATTTAAAAATATATAAATTTAAAATTTTCTTTTCTTTTATTATTGTATAAATCAGTTTTAAATAAATATATATATATATATATATATATATTATATATAATCTATCAAAATAATATTTGTTTGTTTAGTTTGGTTTGGTTTATTGGTTTGGTGCTTTCAAATTTTCCATGCGGCCTATGTTTAAATCCTTACCTAGGTGATTTTATTTCTTCTTTTTCTGGCATTAACTAGTATAAATATTATATAATTTATGCTGTAAACAAAACACAAATGTGGAGGTTGACGCAAGGGTTATGTGAGTGTAAATGGGATCCCAGGTCTTATGTTCAAATCTTCCCAAGTCCCTCATTTATCCGTTCCTTGTTATTTAATTTTACTTGTCACAATTTGATTGGATAATTAAATTATTATATTAAATTAAAATTATGATTAGAATGATAGATTTTATAAATATAGAGGAGCAAATATGAATTATACAAATTTTATTAATCATAAGTCTTTCGTTAAATTTTACGGGTTGGTGACTATATTGAACTCAATTAATTAAGTGGTCATTTTTTTATTTGAGATTTGTATTTCATGTTAATTTATGTTTGTAAAAATAAAACTTATTTTCTTTTAAAATTAATTATAATATATCATCTAAGTAAAGTTAGTCCTATAAAATAAAATTTTGGGTAGTAATTTGACCTTATAATCCTTTGTATGAAATAATTTCTAATTTTTTTAGAAATTTTCATATAGAATATGGAGATGATATTTTAAACAGGAGAAAATAATATTATACCATTAAATTATTATCAATTGTGGTACTGGTGGTCATTAAATTATTATCAAATGTGATAATTAATTAGTAATATAATGTAAAAAGAGAAAAAAAATTATCATCATTTTACTATTCATTGTATTGTTAACAAATATATAATAACAGTAAAATATTTAATCACTTTTTACTCATTTATTGGGTTAAAAATCGAGTCAATGTTCGGTTCAGGTTGAATTTGGATAAATTAAATTTGTATTGCTTTCGGTTTGGGCTGCTTTCGATTCGAGTTATTTTCGGTTCAGATTGCTTTCAGGTCAGGTTAATTTTGGTTCGAGTTACTTCTGGATCAGGTTAATTTCAGTTTAATTTGCTTTTGGTTTGAGTTATTTTCAGTTCGGCTTACTTTCGATTCTGGTTAATTTTGATTTAGGTTATTTTCAGTTCAGATAAAATTGGATATGTGTTCATATTGGTCCAGCTAAAATTTGGATCGGTTTTGGTTCGGGTCGAGTATGATTCGGATTTTGGATCAAGTTCAGACATCATGTTCATGTCTATATAGAATATCGGATCAAATAAATCGATTCATGTAATCATGTTCGGATTAAATTTGTTAGTTCTAAATCTGGGTGTCATTTCACATTTCATCTTATCAGACCCTTGATATTTAAGTTTTTTAGCACCTCTTTATGCATATGATTCTAGTCCTATAAATAGTGATTTTGCAAGAATCATAAGATACAAGTAATTAGAAAAATAATATAATCTCTCATATTCTTATTTATCTCTCATTCGTTTCTCTCTTGTTCTTACTATAAATTATATGATTGTATAAATTAAATTTAGTATTATTTATATTTAATATATTTTTTGTATATAAATTTACAAATTAAATGAAATATTTGTATGATAAATCTCAAAATAAACCCATAACAATGCACCGACTACAATAATTACATTCGATATCTAAACGATTCTTTTTTTTGGGGGTTTCCTCTATTAAAATGTGATGGTTTTAAATAATTTAATTTAGGATAAACTGCTTGAATGACCACTTAACTATAGGTTTAGTGTCGATATGACCATCATTTTTAAAATTTCATCAATATGATCATTTAACTATTTAATTGGTTTCAATATAGCCAGCTGCCGTTAAAATTTTACAGAAGTGATGATGTGATAGTTAATAAAATTGATATAATTATACAGTTGGTCCCCTATGCTTACACATTCTATCAATTTAATCATAATTTTAATTTAATTCAAAAAATTAACCTTCCCAATCCGGATGTACCACATGTCAAGTTTTTATTGTGACATATTTTAAAAATGTAACGTGTCACTATCTGATTAGATAATTTTTAAATTAATTTTAATATTTTAATTAAATAAATTTTCTCACCAAGAGCGTAAGCATAATAATGCTACATGAGGGAATTGATCCTAAGACCTCAAGTTTAGGTTGGGCATATCTCAATCACTTAGGTAAACTCAATGTTTATTGTTAGTTTATCAAAATTTTATTTATCTTATTTTAAATTATAAATAAAAAAAGAAATAATAATATTCTAATAAATAAATTATAGGATTTTTTTTTGAAAATTAATAAAAACTAATTGAATAACCACCTAAAAATATTCTAATAAAAAAATTATTAGTTACTGCCAGGTTTAAAACTAAAAATGAGTTAATATTTTTTATATTTTTAAATTAAATTATTTTTTTCTTTTTCAATTATTTTTAAATGAGTTTAAATTATATATTAATTTTTCCTTTTTTACAATGTTTTTTATTCATTTATCATTTAAAAATAATTATAAAAAAGAAAAAAATTTATTTATTTATTAAAATTTTTGAATCATTTAAAAATAATCGTTGTCGGAACCGTCTTTCGGTTGGACCCGAAATTGGGCTTCGACTTGGATTAAATAGATTGGAGTCGCCACCGATCATTTTAAAACGATATTTAGGTAGATCGGACACCATCTTACCTATTCTACACTTTACCTGAAATGTGTCGGGTTCGGGAGTCGGTTACGGGCAAAGAAGGATTAGCACCCTTGAACCGTCCTTTCGGTACCAATTAACTTGTCGGTTGTCTTTAATTGTGAAAATTAAGAATTTAAATTAAAATTTAAAAATTCGATTCAAATTGCTTACCTTTGATTGGTTGAGATTATTACTGAAAATGGCAAAAAGAATGTTAAATTGAAAAATAAAAATAATAAATAAATATCAAATAAAAAATGAATTAAAAAAAGGTTTTTTTAAAAGATAATAATAAAATAATCAAAAAAATATTAAAAGGATAATAAAATAATAATGAAAATGAAGTAATAAAAAGAGAGGGAAAAATAAAAATAAAAATAATAATAAAGTAAATAAATAAATAATATTTCTAAATCTGGGCAAAATCAGGTGTATACAAAATGAAATAAAATAAGTAAATAAAAAATAGTAACTAAATAAATTAAAATAAATAAAATAAAAGGCCTCAATTAGGATACCTGAAAATAACAAGCAAACAAAGAAATTAGATAAACTATTAAGTAAAAATAATATAATAATAAACGATGATAAAAGAACTAAAAGATAAGCAATACAACTTAAAAACAAAGATTAAAGACAATACAATAAATAAATAATTAACAACTAAATAAAATCGAGAACAAATTAAATGTGACTGAGAAATGAAGTTTATATATTGCTCAAAAGAAACTTGAGAGTAAATAAAAGGAAAAAAATATTAGATTAAAGGCTAAACACAAAAAAAAATCCAAAATAAAATAAGTTATGATAAATATAGAATATGGACCAATCTAAAATGAAAAAAAAATGAATTACTAAGTTAAATAAATAAAAATGGTAAAATGGGTCGAATCAAATTAATGGAGAAAGTTGGAGGTACGAGGGAATGATTTTCCCAAAATTCTTCAAAATATGTGGGTTACACCCTGAAAGCTTGTACACACTCTCAATTGATTTTGACTTTGCGAGAACCAAAATTAAAAATTGGTTCATTCTTTCTCTTTCTCAAAACGTGAAAGAGTGGCTTTCTCTACACTGCTCCAACTTTCAGAAGCCGACGATGGAGCTACCACGACGAACATTGTTGGTCTCGATCCGCTGCCATTTTCCGTAGTCCGCCACTCATCCTCGTCAACCATCACCGCCGTCGACCATTCGCCAGTCTCCGATGTACACCAAATCAAATCGGGAAACTCTCCTCGACGAGAAGAGTCCAAATATGGAGTCGAAATCACCAACAACGGCTCTGATTAGCGTAGATCGACCTTCAAAGTTTTGGTTTCTTCTTCTCTTCCTATCTTTATTTTCGCCAATCACTCTTTAAATAAGTAAAAAAAAATGCATGCACGATATGTAGAAAGAATGAATCAACAAGACGTTTTATTTCTCTATTTTTCGAATCGATACAACTGCTCTGGGTTTGATTTTCTTTGCTTGCTAGTGTAATCTCGTGTAAAACAGTGTAAACCCGTGATATATGTGTGTCCCCCTAAACTTGTTGATTACAAAGATATTTATAATATGTACATATCCTATTTTTAGTTATAGAGTCCTAATCTAACTTGCTTTGGTTATTTTGGGTTGTTTATTGTTGGTGTTCCTTGCGTCGGAGGATGCGGGTCGTTGGGCGTTCGGTTGACCAAGAAGCAGTGCTAGACGAGATGGGAATTTAGGGTTCCCAAGTTAACTGCTCTAAGTGCTCTGTTGGGCCATTGGGTTGCTACCACTCTTTGTAAAACACCAGGCCTGGGCCTACAAAATAAAAGGAAATAAATATATATAATCGATATAATATATGTGTGTAAAATATATGTGATAGAAATGACGTGTCTACAGCTGCCCCTCTTTGCTCATTATCGTGTAACAAAAATAGAGCAAAGATTAAAAGACACAAATTTTGTCCATATCGAATGCCCTTTGTCGTAGAGTTGAAATCCTATGTTGAAACTAGTTTGTCAATTTAAATCACGAAATGACTCCCTCGTCGTGAGGTTGAGTCGAAACTGGAAAAATTATGAGCACGAAATCCTTCATCGTGAAGTTGAAATTGAACTCAGAGTATTAGGAGGTAGCTCTTGGATCGTCTTCTGGCTCAAGATACTTTGTCGTGAAGCTAAAACTTGATCTGAAGACTTCAGTGTTGCTGTGTTGCAGATGACTCCTTCGTCGTGAAGTTGGGTTAATCTGTTGGGGTATGATACCCTTCGTAGTGAAGTTGGAATCGTATATGGCCCCTTTGTCATGAAGTTGAGCCTTGGAATTGGATATCCTTCGTCGTGAAGTTGAAATCCAATGTAAGTTCCGTTGTTTCGAGGCCAATATCTTTCACTGTGAAGTTGAAATTGACTCTGAAACTGGAAAGTTTATTAGCAGACACTCCTTATTTAAGTTGGATATCCTTCGTTGTGAAGTTGAAATCTAATCTAGATATGGATGTTGTTTGTGTGCACGATTCCCTTCGCCGTGAATTTGAAACCGTGGGTGGCCCCTTCGTTGTGAAGTTGAGCCTGAAATTGGATATCCTTCGTCGTGAAGTTGAAATCCATGTAAGTTGTATTGTTCCGAGTCCAATATCCTCCGCCGTGAAGTTGAAATTGGGTCTGAAACTGGAAATTTTATTGACAGACACTCATTCTTTGAGTTGGATATCCTTCGTCGTGAAGTTGAAATCCAATCTAGAGATGGATGTTGTTTGCGTACACGATTCCCTTCGACGTGAAGTTGAAATCGTGGGTAGCCCCTTCGTTGTGAAGTTGATCCTGGAATTGGATATCCTTCAACGTGAAGTTGAAATCCAAGTAAGTTGTATTGTTCCGAGTCCAATATCCTCCGCCGTGAAGTTGAAATTGGGTCTGAAACTGGAAAGTTTATTGACATACACTCATTCTTTGAGTTGGATATCCTTCGTCGTGAAGTTGAAATCCAATCTAGAGATTGATGTTGCTTATGTGCACGATTCCCTTCGCCGTGAAGTTGAAATCATAGGTGGCCCCTTCGTTGTGAAGTTGAGCCTGGAATTGGATATCATTCGTCGTGAAGTTGAAATCCAAGTAAGTTGTATTGTTCCGCGTCCAATATCCTCCACCGTGAAGTTGAAATTGGCTCTGAAACTAGGAAGCCCTTTCGTCGTGAAGTTGAGCCTCAAATGGCACGATATCCTCCATCGTGGAGTTGAAATCGCAGATGGCCCCTTCGTCGTGAAGCTGAGCCTTGACTTGAATATCCTTCGTCCTAAAGTTGAAATCCAAGTATCGTATGTTGCGGGTGGACACGATTCCCTTCGCCGTGAAGTTGAAACCGTGGATGGTCCCTTCGTCGTGAAGTTGAACCTTGACTTGAATATTCTTCGTCGTGAAGTTGAAATTCAAGCTTGTATTGTTTCGATTCCAATATCCTTCGCCGTGAAGTTGAAATTGGCTTTGAATGAAACTGGAAAGCCCCTTCGTCGTGACGTTGAGCTTTGAATTGGATATCCTTTGTCGTGAAGTTGAAATCGTGGATGACCCATTCGTTGTGAAGTTGAGCCTTGACTTGAATATCCTTCACCATGAAGTTGAAATCCAAGTATTGTATGTTGCTTTGAGTTTGATATCCTTCGTTGTGAAGTTCAAATACAATCTTGAGTAAATTGTATCGCTTCAAGTTCAATATCCTTCGCTGTGAAGTTGAAATTGACTCTGAACGAAACTCGAAAAGTTATTTTGTCGTCAGACAGTCGCCCCTTTGCTGTGAGGTTGAGCAACCACCATCAACTTTTGAATGTACTTTTGAATCGAGTATCTTTTTTCTTGAAGTTGAAACTTGACTCTAAAAGCTGTAAAAATTTATGTATGCTAAAAATGATAAATGTGATGCTCTTAAGTATGTCTAAGATGCATGCAACATGAATTAATGTCATTTTATCTCTTGGATGGAGCCTTATTTTTGTTTGTTGGTTCATGCATGTGGAGGAAAGGCCTTCAGAAGATCTGATAATTTGCATCAGGATGTTGAATCCCCAAAGATGCCCCAATATTGATGTTGAATCTCCAAAGATGCCCCCATTGTTACTCATTTCTTGCTTCAGTATTGATTCCAAGCATGAGATTTGTGTCTGAGAGCCACATGTCATTTTCCAAGATCCACTCTAGAGAGATTGTCTTGTTTGAAAAATGTTTTTTTCTCTTTTGTTTTCAAAGTTATGAAAATATCAATTAAAAGAGTTTCGAAAAAATGTTTAATCAAAAGTTTTGAAAATATTACCCCTTTCTCGGTTTCATAATTGAGAAGAATCATAAAACTAGAGTTCATTGGATATCAAAGAATTAATTACATGATTAATCCTTCAACAAATTATAGTTATTTGACAAGCGTCTAGATCAAAGTTATCTTTGGGAAATAGTTAAGTAAGGAAAGGATAAAAAAGTCTTAGGTTATTGTGTTTGGTCAAAGGTTTGGTATTTTTGTTCATTTGATGCTTAAAGGTTTGATGGGGTAGCTTGCATGCTCCTCTATTGGAAGTGTTCTCTGATTCCCAGCTTTCATGGTCACGCTCGGATTGTGAGGTGCCTTATCAAGGAATTTGTGCGATCGTCTCAGCTGCACCATTCTCCTTTGGTTTCAAGACGTCATTCAGAATTTACGTCTTGAACCCTCTTTTATTATTTTTCTCTACCATGCATTAAAGATTTTAGAAAACGTTTTGCAAATAAAAAATTAATCCTGATGGACGGGATGGAATTTGAAGAGAGTCTCTTCTGTTTGGAAATCCATGTATGATTAGAAGGGACTTTTAAGGCACATAACGTAGGTCATGGTTCATGGTTATGAAAGAAAGGGATAAAAGGCTCAAACAAGTGTTTAAGGGTGATTGAACCAAGGATCAATTCATTCTGATGTCTTCAATCATATCTTGCTCATTTTGAATCTGCTCGTATGTGTGTCTCTCTTGATGCTCTTCGAGTGAAATGATTCAGTGATTCAGAAATGATTCTGCTTGATCAATCTTATTTGATGCTCTATGATTTTTGAGTGAAGTGATTCAGTGATTCGGAAATGATTGTGCTTGATCAATCTCATAGTTTGAATCTCGATGCATCATTTGAATCGAGAGAATCTTTGCATATGCATCTTGTATTATTTTTTCTTCAATTTTCCTTTGTTTTTTCTCTTTGCTTTTTTCTTTTTTTTTTCTTTTTGTTCTGATTGAATCTTCTCACTTGGCATTTGGTTCACCTTTCGGTATCTCATCTGAATCAATGTCTTCACTCATGCGAGCAGATTTTCTCCACCTTGCCCTCCAGTGTGGAAGGTGATCCTTGGTTAGGGTTGAATCAGAAGAAAAATACTATAGGCTCAAAAGGGGACACAACTGATATATATTTTCTCCTATTGTGAAGGGATTAAGAAAGAAAGTCGTTCATCATTTCATACATGGAAGTTTGCATAGAAGAGGTATCCCCAGGGGGATAGATTTTCAGGATTAATTTTATTCACATGAAAATAGTGTAATTAATGCATGATAGAATTATTTCGAATAAATTATTCTTTCTGTTTTTTTGCTCTCAACATGTCTCAATGTTCAGGCTCCCTGCGAGATGCCCCAAGTTGTATCCTTAGAAGAATGCTCATGTTCAAATGAACAACTCAATGCCTTGGGTTTTAATGGTATAAAAATGTCAATTTTGAGTCTAAAAAGACAATGGTGTGACTTTATTGACTCAAAGAAAGGTATGGGTGTATCAAAAAGATAAAGGCAATGTTAAAAAAATTCAAAGGGAGGTAATGTCAAAATTTGGTCTTTTTGGTAATGACCATGAGTTAATCTAATGATATTCAAAGAACTTCAAGATTACAAAATTGATTCAATGATCATAACCTTAAAAGCAACACATTTTTATTACAAAAGGCAGAGAAGGAAAAAAACATATTCAAACATGATGTTACAAAATGAAATGTACAATAGTGGTAGATAATAACTTCCACTGTCTCATTATTCCTCGGATGTCGGGTGTATAACCATACCAGGATCTTTGCCAATATCCCCCCCATTTCTTGATCATTTCTTGGGCAGCTTCTTTGGATGAGCTTTTAGGTACAAAAATTTTAGCTTTATCCTGAGCTATTTCTTGGTCAAATCCTATCATTATCTTCTCTGACTAGCAATTGAGCTTAGATTGAATTTCAGAACCAATCTTTTTGGTGGCAATAGTTGTATCCTGGTTCTGGATGTTTCTTACAGTAATATTCACTAAATTGTCCTCTGCTTCTCTTGATTTCAAAAGATCTGATATGGGTGTCTCCAAAGTTGTATCTATCTTACTTCTCTTTAAGCTTGTAGGCCAGTCTCAAATTACCTTTCCTTTTGCTTTTTCATTTCTCATTCTTGCATCATCTTTTAGCTTGAGAGAAGTATCGAGAGTTAAATCTGCCATACATACTTTATTCTTTTTTAGCTTTATCTTGTCCATTTTTTAACACTATCATTTTCAGTCTTGGGGTTGACTTCCAAATGTTTTATCAAAATGGATTGATTGTTGGCATCCATTTCTATAATTCCATGAGTCAGAAGATCTTGAACTCGTCATTTGAAGTTGCCACAATTTTCAATAGAGTGTCCTCGGATTCCAGCATGATACTCACAAAAGACCCTTTTATTATACCATCTTGGGTAAGGAGGTACCAAAGGTTTAGCTAGACATGGAGCAATAAGTTGGGCTTCATGTAATTTGGCATATAACTTGCTACATGAAATTGAAGGAAACCAGGGTAGAGATTCTCTTGATATGGTCGTTTCTTTTCTATTGCTTCCTTGAAAACGTTTATTTTGAGTGTCTGACTTTTGACCATCATCTTGAGAGATCGATTTCTTGAAAATTTCTCTTTTTCAACCAGCTTTGGTGTCCTACCTTCAAAACATAACAACTCGCCTTCCATAAGGTCTTAGACTTTTAATTTCAGTATTATGCAATTTTCTGTAGAATAACCAAAATCTCCAGAGTGATAATTGCATGGATTCTTGATATTTTTCCAATTTGGATGTAAATAGGTACTAGGAGGCATGGGTGTTATAAGACCACTTTCAAAGAGAAAGTGTAACAATTCTGAATACAAAATTGGAATTGGAAAGAGATGTGCCATCCTCTTTTCCTTCTTGCCTTTTTTATCCATTTTCAATGGAATTTGTTCCATATTTCTCTTCTTTGTACCAGCTTCAATGTCCTTGATATCTGTTATATTTCCTAATTAATGAAGCTGAGTTAGATTTCTATGTTCCACAATAGGTTCTTGGTCATTTGTCATCATATCATTGAAATCCAGACTTTTCCTTGAGGCTTTCATCTTTTCATGCTCAATAGAATCTTCTGATATTTTCTCCCCATATATCAGAGTAACCATCATACCCGTCATCTTAGACATCTGGTCCCTAGACTCAGCTTGAAACCTTCTTGTTTCTTCAAGCATTTCTTGTTGGATTTCCACAAGTTGTTCTTGGATTCTTTCAATCCTTCCAACTCGAGCTAATATTCCATTCATTGCTTTTAATCTTTTCTAAGACCTACCCCTGACTTTTAGAGCTCCTGGTTTTAAAATCTTTCACTAATTACTCCCATGCTTTTATGATTAACATATGTTATCATGCTATGCAAAACATGAATGTATATATGAATGTAAATGTATGAAAGGTGTAATTCAAGAGTAATTATCTTAAAATAGCTTCCATTGAACATAAAAAGTTTTTTTTTCAATACATCCACAAGAGCATTACATATAAGGGATAGTTTTCCCTCCTAATTTCTCTATCTCATTAAAAAGACAAGTTAATTTCCATTCATACTCAGAAGTTGATTTGGCATTCTGCTTCAGCTCTCTTGTAAAACCAGCTAAGTCCACCAGCTTGTGAGCTACCTTGCTTGCTTGAACAACATATTTTTTCATGTCATCTTCTTTTTCTTGAATCTTACCTTCCATTTCCTGAATTTGTAGAAAATGGTGCTCATTTTCTTTTATTAGAGAACCTTTATGCTCAAGAAGTTATTGTACCAGATCTCCATAATCATCCACCATTTTCAGTAATGTGTGGTTCTGATTTCTAATGGATTTTAACTTAGCATTAATATCACATTGATGGATTAGGTATGAAGTTTCCATGTTGGCTATATCCTTCTTCAATATCTGGTTTTCAGCTTGACATTTCTCCAAATTGGTGATGGATGCATTGTATATTTCTTCACCAATTTAAAAGTCATAGGAGAATTTCTTTGCTCGATCCTCATGTATCTTTCTCCAGTAACCTACATCACTCTTTAGTTTAATGATTCCTGCCATCCATTCTTCAGGGGTATTTCCTAGTCCAACATTTTTTAAGCTTTGACTGACTTTTCAAAAAATCATCAAGAATGGCTTTGACCTCTGTGTTCAATTTCTTGTTTTCATCTTTCCAAAAATGGGCTTGAGCTTCATAAAAATTCTCTCCTTTGTGACCGCTTCTATTGATTCTCTTACCATAAAAAGTTTTTGGCACCAATCTAATAGGACTTTTATGTGCATACCTCTCCATGATTTTAAAAGCTGCTTCAAGATACCCCTCTTTTGCTACTTCACAGTTTACTTGATCATTAAACCCTTTATCCATAATGAAAACCTTTGATAATCACTCTTGAATCACACCCTTGAGTATGTCATGATTATGCAGATGTAAACAGAATAATTAATATGTGCATTTTCAAAATTTATACAAAAATTTGTTAGGAAGAAACAAATCATATCCTAACGTCATGCTTTCTAGTTCCTTGTTTTGTTCGGAAAAATAACCTAACCGCATGATTTCTAGTTTGCATGCATTTATTAAAATAATACTAAATAAATAAAAGACTCAACGTGCTTTTCCTTCTGTGCTTCAATCACCTAGACTCCAGTTCTAGGTTTGCTATATGCTAGGTTTTGGCTCTAGGGTAAAAGGGCCAATGAATTGTCCTTTGTTGGTGTCCGCTTGGACCGCCAAGCCCCCAATCCTAGTCCGTTACAGACTTTCGAATTAAGTTCAACTCAAAGGAACACACTTCCTTAAGTCCATATGGAGGTGAAAACCACATGAGGAACATAAGGTGTGAGCTCAGAGAATGGTCCCCAATCCCATACGGAGGTGAAAACCACACGAGGGAGTAGTTTCTCATTCACTTAAACAGGATAAGAGCGGGGTTTTAGCTCATGTCATGAATGCAGTGCACAATGGGTGAGGAAAAACATAAAATAAAAATAATACACACCCTGTTATTCTATTTTAATGACCCAAAATTAAATCTGTACACATAAAATACAAACGTTAGTAAAATAATAAAAATAATTAAAACAACATTAAAAAAATTTATTATTTACTACAAAGACAACTAATTAATAAATTGGTGGTCGGACTCTCATTTTAAAAAAGTTCCCAACAGAGTCACCAAGATATCGATACGTTTCTCTACCTTGGTGGCGGAGAGTGCAAATAGTACACCCCAGACGGTATAACTAGTCTCGAAAAAATAAGTGTTTATCCTCCATGAATCAGATTAAACACCAAATTGTAGAGTCGCCACCAATCTTTTTGTTCGGTGAGATTGGCCACCAAAAATGTCATATTATTTTAATAAAAATTTCTAAGAATAATATTAAAATAATACAACTCGGGTCTGCTTACCAGAAAAATATGAGTTCGGGAGTCGGTTACGTATGGGAAAAAATTAGCATTCCCACAACGCCCAAAATTGGTACTGGTATTTATTAATTAAATATCTTTACAGTAAATAATAAACTTGCTTTCTAAATTCAAATTTAATATAGCTAATTACTAAATAATATTTAACATAAATATTAATCATTTTATTATAATATTTAATATTAAAATTAAAAAAGTATAAATTATGTATAGTAATAATCCTAAAATGAAAATACTAATACTAATTGTACTAATGATTAATAATTAAAGAAATAATATAATAAAATTAATTAACCCTATTTGAAATAAGACTAAAATAATAGATTAATTATTTAATTTACCCTAAATTAACTCGAGACTAAAATATAAGGTTATTAATATTTAGGGACTAAACATGTGATTTAACCTAAATATATGTATACGTGGCTAAAATAAAAGTAATTAAATTGAAAAGCCAAATTAAAAGGGTAAAAACCTATTTCGTGACCAAAATAGAATGCTTACAAAACCAAAGGGAGTGTGGATGTAATTTACCCATCCCTTATTTATACAAAAACCCCTCTCCCAAAATGATGTCGTATGGGAGAGGGTATATATGGCCCAAGTTTGGCCCTCAAGAGCCAAGTGCTCTCATTTCTCTCTTCTCCCTCTCTCTAAACCGAGAGATGCTCTAGCATCTCTCTAAAAACCCTCGCCTGAGGGAGGTTGATCACCGGTCAACCGTCGAGTGTCACCGTCAAACAAACGTCGTAGATCTAA
The DNA here is from genome assembly GCF_006381635.1 of Hibiscus syriacus. NCBI lineage: Eukaryota > Viridiplantae > Streptophyta > Magnoliopsida > Malvales > Malvaceae > Hibiscus > Hibiscus syriacus. The sequence continues at coordinate 2,406,758 of NW_024063019.1, read as the reverse complement.
AAAACCCCGAATGCTTTACCTTTGATTTCCCGATGGTTCTTCGATGGTTGGGGTAAGCTTCTCACTCTTTTCTCTTTTCCTTTACTGATGGTGGATCGTTGTGGTTGCTGTATTTCTTCGATTTGCTCTGTGTCTCTCCGTTTCTATTTATTGTTTGCTCCTCTTTCTGTTCTTGTGTTTGTTTGGGTTCCTCTTTCTTACCCTCTCTTCGTGTTTTTTACAGGATCGATCGAGTCCTTTTATAGGGCTCGGTGGTGCATCCTTGGACCGGTTACAAGAGTACCCTTCGGTGAGTCACCGAAGCTATGGTGGTGACTTACCCTAGGTTTGTAACGTGTACGACTGGTGTGCATCTTCTGGAGAGTTCTGAAGTGCTCTGGTAAGGTCTGGAGAGGCAGAAACATCGTGGAAACGCTGGATTGGAGCTGTGGTGGCGGCGAGATGATAACCCTAGGGCTTTTAGGGTTTTATTGACTCGATCTGGACACTTGATCTGTGTTGAGATCGAACGGTGGAGAGTTGTGCGCCTCTGGAACATTTAGTGGAAACCATAGTTGCTGATGGGTACGGGCCTACTAACATTGTTGGGCCTGGATGAGTTTGGGCTTGGTTGTAATTGTGCCTTCATGCCTTGTAAATCGGGAACTATCCTCTTATAAATGGGCATGTGTGCCTTACTTTGTAACCAGGCCTTTGGGCTTTATAAATAATAATATTTATAATATTATTATATATAATAACATATATAATGAACGTCACTCGGATGAAAACTATTGTCGACAAGATCTTAGAGCCTTATTCCCTAACTTGAGTTTATTTGATGACAATAGTATGTTATCAGAGTTGCAAGTTAAACCCACATTGGCCGAGGAGATTAAGGCCAAACAACTCCTTGATAGCTCATTGCTTCTCATTATTGAACAAGTTGAGCAACGACCAAGTTCAGATTATACTTTGGATCATGATGGTATTTTGTGCTTTCACGGTCGTTACTGCGTCGCTAAAGATGATGAGTTGGGACGAGTTATTCTTCAGGAGGCTCATAGTAGTCCTTATGCTATGCATCATGGCGGGGACAAAATGTACAATAATCTCAAAAAGCGCTACTTTTGGACTAGTATGAAGAATAACACTTTAGATTTTGTGGTGAGGTGTTTAACTTGTCAGCAGGTTAAGGCAGAACACCAACATCCGTCTGGATTGTTACAGTCAATTAAGATTCCAAAGTGGAAATGGGAGCGTATTACGATGCACTTCGTTACTGGTCTTCCTCTGACTCCTTTCAAAAAGGATTTTGTTTGGGTGATTGTTGATCGACTTACCAAGTCAGCCACTTTATCCCTGTTCGGGTTAATTATTCTTTGGACAAACTGGCTAGATTGTATATTTCTGAGATTGTTAGACTTTATTGTGTTCCGTTGTCTATCATATCTGACAGAGATCCGAGGTTCACTTCCATGTTCTGGAAGGCTTTGCACGAGGCTCTGGGTACTCGTTTGAATTTCAGTACATCTTTTCATCCACATACTAATAGTCAGTCTGAGCGAGTTATTCAAGTGTTGGAGGATATGTTACGGGGTTCTGTAATTGATTTCCATGGTAGTTGGGAAGATTTCTTGTCATTAGCCAAATTTTCTTATAATAATAGTTACCAGGCAAGTATTCTCATGGCACCGTATGAGACTATGTATGGACGTAGATGTAGTACTCCTATATGTTGGACAGAGTTGTATGATAGAAAAACTTTGGGTCCAGACTTGGTTCGAGAGACTGAAGATACTATCAGATTGATCCGTGATCGTTTAAGAGAGGCATTTGATAGGCATAAATCATACGCAGATCAGTGATGGAAGGATATCAAGTTTGAGGTTGGGATCAGGTTTTTCTCAAGGTATCTCTATGGAAGAAGGTATTGATATTTGGACGTAAGGGTAAATTGAGTCGGAGATTTATTGGGCCTATCGTATTCTGAATAAGGTTGAATCTGTTGCTTATCAGCTTGAGTTGCCTCCCCAGCTCAGTCATACTCATGATATTTTTCATGTATCTATATTAAGGCGATACCGTCTAGATCTATGTCACATCATTCAGGTTGAGGATGTAGAGTTGAGACCTGATCTTTCATATGAGGAGGAGCCCGTTCAGATTTTAAAAAGGGATGAGTGAGTTCTTCGGAATAGGAGTATTCCAATGGTCAAAGTTCAATGGAGTAATCGTGGCCCCTCAGAAGCTACTTGGGAAACATTGGAGTCAATGGAGGCTCAGTTTCCTCATCTATTTCCATAAGGTAAAATTCGAGGATGAAATTTCTTGTAAAGGGGGAGAATTGTCACAACCTAAATAAATAAATAATAATAATAAGCAATTTGGTGAAATTTGAGGGTCAAATTAAAAGTTTCCAGAACTTGTAGGCCATTTTAGAAGTTGAAGAAAATTTAGGGACCTAGCCCTGAATTTTCCCATTTTGTGTCGACAGGATCTTCAATTAAATGTCATGAAATTGATTGTTTCACCGTCCGGCCACCGTTCGTCGATCTGAAACCACCATCGTGTTCGTTGTCAACTGGTGAACAAAACCCTGTAAACCTCTTGTCATGAAACGTTGTCTAGAGCCGTGAATTTCAATTCAAAGTTTTTCTAACACTATCGCCGTGAAAATCATCGATTCATCATCATTCGGTTCTCTGTTTTCGACACCTCCCGCACTATCATGTTCCTTCTGTCATTCCGAGTCCACCGGTGTCCTTTGCGTCTCCGTCGTCGTCGACACGTGAGGGAGGTGAGGAAGTCAAAGATTCTGACGTTTCGAAATCAAGCTCTCCGCTATTCAAAATTGTGAACCAAGCTTGGTAACTGTCTGAAAATCCCTTAAAATAATTTTAGAAATTTTTTCGTAATTTTTCGAAGCCTGTATGACACCGTATGTGCCCCCACGTGCCGACCCTACGCGTGGGGAATGTCTGGCGTGTGTGGATAACTATAAAACCGGTTTGACCCGTTTGACCCGACCCGACCTGACTCGTTGACCGTTGACTTTGACTAAAAAAGTTAAATTTTTTTAAAAGTCATATTTTATATTTTTGACGTCCTGAGTCCGATTTCTAGGTCTGTTTTTCCAAATTCAAACCCGAAAACCTCCAAATTTTTTGTCAAACCTGTTGACTTTGGCTTTGACCAAAAAGTCAAAATTTTCAAAAAGTAATTTTTTATGTTTTTCGACGTCTTAAATCTGATTCCGAAGTCCGTTTTGCCATATTCTGACCCGAAAGCCCCGAATCGAGCTCGTTAACCCAAAAATGCTTAGTATTTTTAGCATTTTTGCTTATTTATTTGAGATATGGTTATGAAATTGATCCAACAAGATTTTATGAAGGTACTCATTTTTCACCTGAGCGAGAATCAATTAGGTCTGGTGTTTTCCGTTCGTCAGATTCGCCAGATCCGCGTACTACAAGAATTACCCGTAGGTTTTCGTAAATTATTTAAATAAAAGTTAAGATTATTCATATTAGGATTCCAATATGGATTTTTCCAATTCGTAGGATCTAGCTCTGCAACAGAGAGTGATCGACAATATCAGTAGTAGGCTTCCCTATCTAATTTCTCAGCCTGTTACAGGTGTGTTTCCTGAAGGTGTTACCTTACTATTTAAAAATATCTATCTGAATATTGTTTATTTGATATATGATTTAATGCACACTTCTGATATGATTTCTGGTTACGATATATTTTTATACCTTATTTCTGAATATGGCTTATCCGATATATGATTTACCGTATGTTACTGATTTGACTTCTGATTTCTGTATTTTTGTATATGATTTCCAAGCATGAAACATTTTCATGTTTTAAAGGATTAATCATCGTTTTCACTTGAATATATTCATGGTCATTGGGGGGTATTGTTGGAGGAAGTATATATGCAGGCTCCTCGGCTTTGTGCTCAAGGCCTTATTGATGTGCAGGGGGTGTATAGTTTTGGGGAACCTATACATTCTGATGTGATCTGATGAGGGTAGTGTTCATGTTTTTAAAACATGTTTGATAAACTAATTTTACTGAAATATTGTATATGTATGTTTTTTATGCACTGTATGGAGCACACTGGGCTTTTTAGCTCATTTTGTAAATTTTAACCATTTCAGATAACAACAGAATGTAAACTAGTAGACTTGGCATCAAGGGAGATCGACTACTGCTACTTTTGTAAAATATTATATTTTTATGTCTTTCTGTTATATTTTGGTGTCATGTATTACTACCGTCGTGATATGTTTATATTTATGGTATTTTGATATGTATGTGTTTTATATGGTTTTCTAAAATATGTATTAATATATATTTATCGTATAAGTCCTTATTATGCGTAAATTTCATATATTAATGAGACATGGATTTCAACGTTGTTTTAAAAATAAAAAGAATTTTTGAATGTGATACGTAATCACCTAGACATAGGCATAACGTCCAGGCCGGGTCTAGAGGGTTACATATATGTAATACCCCAAATATTAGGTCAATGACTATTTTGAAAGGATTTAAAAATTTAGAGGATTAAATTAAATAAATGGTAAAGTATAAGAAATAATTTAATTAAGACCAATTACTAAGAATGGAATAATGAAAATGTCATTTTGGTCCTTTAGAGTGAAATAAATTTAAAATTCATTTTATTAGGGATTTAAGAGAGGGAAAAAGGGGAAAATTGAAAATTAAACTAAGGCATCTACTCTTCTTCTTTCCCCATGACCGTGCTCTCCTCCATAGCCAAAGGCTTCAGCTAGCTAGTTTTTCCTTTCGTTTTTGGTTTGTCTTGAAACTTTTAGTGATGTGGAAGCTTAAGGAAGGGTTATAGAGGATTACAACTAAGAAATGGATGATTTATTTGAGATTGAAGAAAATGGGTTTTTGAATGGTATGTTGAAATATGAGTTTTTATTGAGGTTTATTAGTATATTTGATTTGTCAAAGAAGTAAATAAGAGATTAGAAACCTTGGATGTGATTAAAAACATGTTAGAAAAAATAGTATGATTCTTAGTTTGAGATGTTCTTTGGAGAATTTAGATGTTATAAGAAGCTAAATAGAGGAAAGTTAGTTGGGTTAAGTGATGTTAAGTTTAAGGGTTATGTTTGAGGTAAAAGTAAGAGATTTAAACGAAAATTTGGTAAAAATCCAGCTAAAAAATGGAAAATCTGTGTAGGGGTATCGATACTGGAAGAACAGTACCGATACTATAGATTTAAATTTGAAGAATTACAATGAACAGTATCGATACTGATGCAACTAGTATCGATACTGATATAGGTATCGATACTAAGAGAAAGGTATTGATACCATGATTCCAGAATGCAGAAATGGTATTGATACTAAAAGGGAGTATCGGTACCATAGTATAGAAGTATTGATACCATGGTAGGGGGTACCAATACTATTGAGCCTAGAATTGTAAGATAGGCTGAAATTGTAATAGAAATTGATTATTATTATGCCTCACTAAGTAAATACTTAACGTTTATTAATTTCACACGTAGGTAAAAGCAAAGACTTAGCAGAGTAAGGAGTGTAACAAAGAACATCAATCCGAGGTTGACTAATCAGTAACTATAGGATAATCAGGTCTTCTTTTGATAATTAGATGACATGTATATGAATCTAAGAAAAATGCCCCTGTAATGTATTTAAGATATAACTTTGTAATAGTTTACAACGAATGTTTTACCTTATATTAAAAATTTTTTGTTTTAAATTTCGAAACAAAATTTTACAGGTTTATAAATAAGAAAATGGTTTTAAAAGTCACATGACACTTATGACCTATATACGAGAACGTATACGGGAAATGGGTGTTATAATATACCCAATGGTACTTGATACACCCTCACGCATATATCCATCTGTGAAAAATCATAATCTGCGGGACAACATAATGGATCGTAATCAAGTAAAAAACCAAACATTGTTAAAAGACCAAGGACCTCGACGAATAATATCCTCCTTAGCTATAGTAGTATGCAGCTTAATATGGAAGAATTTGTCCTGTAATTCAACGATTTCATCAACTTTCTTTGTTTTAGTGAGAGGGGGGCTTTCCATCTCTCTAGGCTTTTCCATCTCTCTACCAAGCAAGTTGGTTCCATCGCCGTCCGTCGTGGTACCGATCACCGTTGCCAGTCGACTGTTGCCACCGTCATCAAACGCTGATGGGCATCAAATTTTTCTGGGAAGCTCATCTCGACCCTAAGATTTTAGATTTGGGGTATATTTCTTTAGAAGACGCTTCGGTTGTTGTGAAAAGGTCAAAAACATTTTGATTTTTCTTGCTCTAATATGTCACCATCCACCGTTAGATTATCACAAGTTTTTAGTATGTTTTTCGTGATGGTGTTTTCTCCCTCTTCACCATTTAGATTAGTCAATAGAGAGTCCAAACATCGACGATGGGGGTTCGATCAAAAGGGAAGCTTATCTCCTTCTTCTCTAGTTGGTTTACTCCGCTTCTCATCTAGCTCTTTCCCTTTTTGTAGGTTATTCGAACTAGGGATGGCCATGGAACCCGAACCCGACGGGTTCCGACCCGACCCGACCCGATCGGGTCGGATTTTTTTTAAAAAAAATTCGGATTCGGGTCGGGTCGGGTCGGATTTTATATTAAAATTTTCGGAGTCGGGTCGGAGTCGGATTTAAGGTTAAAATAACCCGACCCGACCCGACCCGCATAGTTACTGCATATATATATATATATATATATATTTACTTTTTTTGCTTTCCCTGTTCCTAGTTTCCTACCCTAGTCGACAAAGCATCTGCAACATATCTTCAAAGTTCAAACACTTAAACCAGTTAAACGCTGAGGTCAGATCTCTAACTAATTTCTTTTGTAAATTCTCCACCGAGGGTTTGAGCCACCGACGCAAGCGCAGCAACTCGCTTTTTGATTTCTATACTTCAGGTATTTGATATCTCTGCATCTCTCTCTCTCTGTTAAATTCTCTAAGCAACAAAACATATAACCATTCATGTATCTCTGATAAATTCTCTCTGTTAAATTTTGTTTTTGAGATATCATTTCTTGATTTTTGTTACGGACAACAAATCTTGTTTGCAGCATTTGTTTTTAGATCCAGCTTTAACAATTACCTTATGTTTTTTATATTGTTTGTTCAGTGTAAATATTCCATTTTGACAGTTGTAGTTCACTATAAATGGTTCATTTTGATAGTTATTCTGGTTTATTGTTAGATCCAGCTTATTTCATCTTTTTTTTAAATCATATTCCATCGTACTTAAACATTTCTGTTTGATGTTTGCCTTTGAATTTTGGAATATTCGAGTTTGACGTCCAAAATTCTGGTGATATCTATAATTTTTCTTTTTGATAAAACCTTATTGTTTTAATGGTTTCACTTTTCAGTGAGACAATAATAATATTGTTTCTCCCTGGGTGGAAACTGTAAAATTATTATTGATATCAAGGAAATGCCATTCTTTATACTTTAGCTGTTGAATTTTTTTTCCATGAAGAAGCATGCTAAGAGGATGGCCAAAGCCTCATGTTACTAGTCGACTGATGTAACTCCAAATTCACATAGATCGTATTGGGTGCTTGATTTTATGACTTTTTGAGGATCGGCTTTGGCTCTCATAATGCGAGCAAAAAATGATTTTATGTTAGTTTTGGGATCTGAGTATCACAGTGATATATATATATATATATATATATATATATATATATATATATATATATATATATATATATATATATATATATATAGTCACACATATGTTGTTATAGTTTTACTCGGTTATCATTGTTTATTTTCACTTTTGAAACCTAAAATGAAGATTCATTTTTTCGGTTGTTGACTTGTTATATTGCTAGTATCTGTAACCTATAATAAGCGAATGTGTGTTTCAGATTCAACTTGTACTTTTAATTAGTCTATAAGGGAAACTTAGGTTGACAAAATGGTATTCTCCTTGTATTTTTGCTCTTTCTAAATGTTGTGTTCATTTGATGTAGCTAATTTTACTTTATAAACTTAACTTTTGCAGTTATGGATATATTAATTGATTTAAGTTTAGGATATATTAATTGATGTTTTTATCATTATTTGTACAGGAAATGTCTAACTTGGGAGAGAATTCCATTTCATCCACATCTCATACTATTAACTCTCCACAACTATCAACCGAGGGAAGTCCATCACCAAGTTCTGAAGGAAATTCAGTTCCTACATTAAGTCAACCAAATGTTGTGGTTGAAAATAATGTGTCAAGCGAATGCACTTCATCAAAACTAAAGTCTATGGTATGGGATCACTTTAAAAAAGAGAAGATCAACAATGAGTGAAAGACAATATGCAACCACTGCAAAAACAAATTCAATGGTGAATCTAAGAATGGGACAAGTCACTTGCGTGATCATATCAAAAGGTGCAAGAAGCGAGTTCAAGTAGACATTCGACAACAAGTCTTAATAGCTAATCAAAAGAAGTCGGATGGAAAATTAACAATAGGGGCTTTCTCATTTAATCAAGATGTGGCAAGGAAAGAGCTTTCGAAGATGATAATCATGCATGAATATCCTTTATCGATAGTGGATCATTCACAGTTTAGAAAGTATTGTTCTAGTCTACAACCTATGTTTGAAATGCCTACTCGCAATACTATCAAACGTGATATTTTGGATCTGTACGAAAAGGAGAAGAGAAATATGTTGTCAAAGTTGGAGGCTAATGAAGGCAGAATTGCTATAACAACTGACATGTGGACTTCAGACCACCAAAATAAAGGATATATGGCTGTTACTGCACATTACATTGATAACTCTTGGAGTTTACAAAAGCGCGTTATAAGGTAATTGTTTAAATATATTTATACATTTAGTTATGTTTCGATTTGTTTAAAATTAATTCATTTTATTTGTTGTTTTATTAGGTTCGAATATGTACCATCTCCACATACCACTGATGTCATTGCTTCTAGTTTGATGAAATGTTTCCTAGATTGGAATATTGATAGGAAACTCACATCTATTACAGTTGATAATTGTAGTGTGAATGATGGTGTCATTAAGTTGTTGGTTGATAGGATGGGAGCTAATACGCTATTGCTTAACGGAGCTTTTTTCCACATGCGTTGTTGTGCACATATATTGCATTTGATTGTTAAAGATGGATTAAGTGTGATTGGAGATGGTATAGAAAGAATCCGTCATAGTGTTCTTTTTTGGAGCGCTACCCCAAAAAGGTGGGAACGATTTGAAGAGGCGGCACGACAATTGCGTATTTCAACTACAAAAAAACTATGTTCTGATGTTAGAACAAGATGGAATTCTACCTTCTTGATGCTCCAAACAGCTTTATCTTATAAGGATGTTTTTACTCGTTGTGTGCAGTTACATCGTGACCCTTTGTACAAGTACTTGCCAACAGATGATGATTGGGTTTTTGCATCGGTGATCTGTGATAAGTTGAAGTTATTCTACGAGATCACCGAAGGTTTTTCAGGTACAAAATTTACTACAGCAAATCTTTATTTTCTGAGTATTTGTAGGATTAGGGTGGCATTGAATAAGTGGATTACACATAGTGATATCATTATTTCGAGAATGGCAAAGTGCATGTTGGAGAAATTTGAGAAATATTGGAACGATATGAATGGTATCATGGTGTTGCCACAGTTTTAGACCCAAGGTACAAAACAACATTATTGGAGTATTACTTTGAAAATATTTATGGGGTTACTGCTGAACATGAAGTTGAAAGAATTGTGCAATTATGTCGGGATTTGGTCACAGAGTATGAAGAAAGAATAATGTCCTCAAAGAATGAACCTCAACCCTTCAACGGTGCATCTTTGGATAGTGTTCCAGTTGATTTGGGTAACCCAGGTGATTTTGATGCTTACGTTTCAAGGAAGAGACAAAAGAAAACACAAGTCATATCTGAGTTAGACCGTTACTTAGAAGTGGATGTTATTTCTAGGACGTCGGCCTTTGATATATTGACTTGGTGGAAGACAATTGGGCCACAATTTCCTATATTGCAAGCTATTGCAAGAGATATTTATGCCATTCCGGTTTCTACTGTTGCTTCGGAGTCTACTTTTAGTAATGGAGGGAGATTGGTGAATGCACAACGTAATAGACTTCATCATTCAACTGTAGAAGCTTTGGCTTGTTGTCAAAATTGGTTATGGGCCGAAGAAGGTACAAACATATTTATCAAGTAATTTTTGCATTGTTTTACTTATATGTTTTGTCATTATTTCTTATTAGATTTTTTTTTCATTTACGATGTTTTAGAATCAAACTCAAATGAGGGCAACTTTTATGAAGATGATGAGATCGAACAAGATGAGATAACTGTAAGTAATAATTTCATATTTGTTACTTTACTCCTATCATAATCTTTTTTTAAAATATTAATTTATAATTTTATTTTATAGGATTTGACTACTTGAGTGGTTAGCTAAGATTGAAGAATGTGAACTTGTCAAGCCGATGGTAATGGATGTTTTTTTCCATCGAACATCCGTATTTATGTCTCGTTTTATTATAATTATGTTTGAACTTTTAACTTATTTAAGTATTGTATGTATTTATAATTTTAATTGTGAACATGTATTTTAATTATGGATTTATAAAATTGTTTCCATGTTGAGTTTTTAAGTGTTAGTTTTGATAGGGATAGAGAGCACCATATGAGATGTATCTTATAAGGATGATAATCTGAATGTATTTTAATTATGAATTTAGTTTTGAAAGCGGTAATTGTGAACTATATGTACTAATATATTTAATATTCCTCGTTTCTATTAGAGAGCACCATTCTGTGATCTGTGATTGTAATTTGTAACAAGCCTTGAAAAATGAAAACTAACCCAAACCGTGTTTGCTAAGCACATTGCGTTCATCAAACTGCTTGATTGCTTGTTATGAGCAAGTGAAAGACTTGGAGCTTTGGAAGAGCTCCAATGGCTGCTGGGATAAATAAACATTAAAATCGGGTCGGATATGATCGAGTCGGGTCGGGTCTGTTTTTAATAAATAAAAATAAATTCGGGTCGGGTCGGGTTTTAAAATTGTCTATCCGATCGGGTCGGGTCGGGTGAAATTATAGTTTTGTCGGGTCGGGTCGGGTCACGGGTGGAAGACCCTTTCTTTTCGGGTCGGGTCGGGTGGCCCAAAAACCCGACCCGACCCGACCCATTGCCATCCCTAATTCGAACAAGAGAAAATACAAATAAAGAAAATAAAATCATAGTGGAAGAAATTTATGTGAAAAGAACTTTTATTAAAAAATCTTATTTCGAATATACATTGGTGTTGATTCTTTTCCTCTTTGTATTTTTTGTCGCACATTTATACTAATAAAACAATCTTTTTACTCGAGATTTCAAACCTCATTTACATTTAACCGGATATCTTCTTGCTTCTTGTTTTATTCCTTTAGAAGATTTTCTAGTCGAAAATGCATCAAACAGAATTTGTGGGGGATGATTGTCTGACGCGTGGGTGGAGGAATCTCGAATGTTTCCATGCGTGGTGGTCTTGATAGTCGTGCGTGGTGTACACGCACCCAGCTGGCACCAACTCCATCTAGGCAACGGTGGTTGGAGTAATGGGAAACCATAGGATTTTCCTCATTTGTTAACATTATGGGCCTATACAAATCCCATATAATAAATATATTAATATAATAGTAAATACTAATAATACATAATAATATATAATATTACATTAATAATAAATATACATAAAACAATAAAAAATAACATATAATAATAATAATAGTAAAATAAATATGAATACTTATATAATAATAAATATTATATAATAATAGTAAATAATATATATAATATTATATAATAATAATAAGTAGTAGTAATAATAGTAATAACATGAAAAAAATAATTAAAAGGTAAAACAAAAATGAAATTTAAACTTAATCCTGGACGAAAATAAGTGACTAGTAATAAATTATCTTCAAATTTTTTTCACCCCGTTGTTAGTTGTATAATGGAAGTACCAACATATTGCATTTTGGATATTTTTATGAAATCAACGTAATGATATAATCTTCTTCTTTTGCATGGTCGAAATACTTCTTGATTTTCGTTGACAGACATTTGTGACTTAGTACTAAAATATTTCATTTTCTCCCATTTTCCCTTATACTCAATTTGATTTTTCTCGAAATTGACGTAACTTAAATCAAAGCTTTGACATTTTTGTGGAATCAATATATCTTCTCTTTCTTGACCGACTGTTATTTGGATTTAAAAGAAAAAAATTGGTGTTGAAGAAAGTTTCAAGAGGTTTTGCATAAATTTATCTAAAAAATAAACATCAAAGACTTGACTGACTAGTGATGAAAAAGTAAAATTTAAAATTGGAATGATGAAATAAAAATGAGTAAAATTGACTAAAATAAAAACATAGATAGAAAAATAAAAGTGCATTCACACCTCAAAACTTAAAAAAAAAAAACAAAAGTACAAAAATCATCCCCCATTTTTTAACCAAAAAAAAAAGAGCCCATGTGAGTTCTGACCGGCAAACATTTATATCTATAAATATTCATATCCGGTTACCCGCTATTTAAGTATTGTTGAGCTCAACTCGATTTGAAAAGTTTTAAACTGAGTTTGACTCGATTTGAAAGCTCACGAGTTTAAAATTGTCAAGTTCAAATCGAATTGGAAAAATCTTGAACTCGGAACATTCTCAAACATAGCTCGATTGAACTCAAACTCGAACCTGAACCTTAAATATATGAAAGTCTTATGTTGTATTTTTTAAGAAAACAACATATATAAATGTTAATATTATTAATAATTTAATTTAAAAATTAAAAAAATTAAAAATATTATTTTTTTGAGTTGCTCGAGAGCTTTTCGAGATGGATATCAAATAGCTCGTTTTGGCTCGTTAAAAACTCGAGTCGAGATCAAGTTCGAGTCAAATCCATTCAAACTAAATATTAATCGAGCTTTAATCAAGTTGAACTTAAGTAACTTATAATTTGTCTTGTTTCATCTACAACCCTAGAAATAATTTTAATTGAACTAAAAAAGTATTATTTTCGAAAAGTGTAGAGTATTCTTTCAGATAAGTGTAGTGGAAGTGTAATACCCCAAAAATTTAGGAAATGACCAAAATACAAATTTTGAAAGTTTGATGGTCAAAGTAGAAAATTGGGAAAAGTTTAAGGAATTAAGTGGTAATTTTCCCAAAAAGAATGTTATTCCATAAATGGATTTAGTGAGTGACCAAATTATAAATTTTTAAGGTTTGGTAACCAAAGTATAAACTTTGGAAAAGTTCAAGAACTAAATGGTAATTTTAAAAAATTACCATTGACTTCGAAAAGAAAAGAAAATATAAATTATTTTCATATTTTTAAATGTTGAAAAATAATATAAATATTTAGATTTTAAGATTTAATTTTATGTTTAATTTGGACAGTTAGATTAAAGTGGTAGGATTGTAAGTTTTGAAAATTGCAAGGGCAAAATGGTAAAGTAGGAAAATATATGTTCATATTTGACTTATGGATGAGGATAAGGTTCAGGTGGCATGATTTGGAAGATGATAAGGATAAGTATTTAGGTTTATGGTAATTATAAAGTTTCATTAAGGGTAAATTGGTATTTACCTAATTTAATGAATTTAATATTCATTAAATGATAATTTAATGATAGATAAGCATGAAAAATATATGAAATTTCATGCCAAAGTGTTCATCTCTTTTCCATGGACGTGAGCTATACCAAGGTAAGGGAAATTTGTTTTTTCATTTTTGAGCCAATTCCTTTGGAATTGGAGTTATGCCGTGAAATAGGAAAGTGATCTACGCAAAAAACGCTATCATTTGGCACCAATATTGCTTTCTAATCTTGCTAGATTTAAAAGATCCTAAATTCTACAGTTTGTGTTCATATAAGGGATCATAAAATTGATGATGAATCTTGATGTTTTTGTGGTAGTAGATTCATATTCAAGCTTGTATGATGATTAGATCATATTCAATCTTCCTAGAAATAATTCTATAAAATTCGGCCAAATTATAAGTTGGAAAACTTTGTGTTCTGATGAGATTTAATTATGGATTTGATTGTAGAGATGTTATAAGGTTGATTGAAAGTTGATTTAATGCTTGAATCGAATCAAAATCGAGTAAAATCATGAAAAACCTAGTTTGGAACTTTAAACCATTAGGCTTTGGTCTTAAAAGATGAGACAAATTATGGAAAAAAATATATAAGGTCTGGAAATGATGTAGGAAGTATTCTACAGGCCTTAGAAAAATTTGGGGACCATTTTGTAATTTTTGAAAAGTTGGGGGACCAATTCAACAATTTTGGAAAAGTTATGAATGGTTGTATAATTGTTTAATAGTTGTTGTACTATACTGGAAAATGTTGTTTTGGAATTGAAATGAGTGTTTATATGTGAAATATGACTATTTTGGAAGTTTAAAAAGATCGATGATTTAAGTATAATATTCGCATAGTTGGGGTACTTAAATGTAATTATGCCTTTGTCAAAGCATTTGAATGGTAATAATTTCAATGCTGGAATTTTTTATATTAAGAATCTAAGTGATAAAATGATGAAGGACCATTTTGAGTAAATTGGAAAGTTAGTGCCAATGTTAAAAGGAATTGTTAAGTATTAAATATGTGATAGAGAATGAGTTTCAAGTATATTATGGAGTTGTTATGGGATGTGTTTATGTTAGTACAATACTAACATATGTATCGTTATGAATTTGTGATTTATACAGATCGTGATTGATTTTGTGATCGAAGCAAATCAAATAGAAAAGGGTTTATTGTGGAACGTAGTGAGACATATATTTTGAAAGATATAAAGTGTCAAGGTGAGTGCAATACATACATGCAATATATGCCCAAGTAAGTCATTGAGGGACATGGTATAGTTGGCACGCCATAGAGTCCAGCAGCATGCTGCATATTTGGGATTACACTAAAGGATACTTAGTGTATATGGTGGGCATGACCTTATGTGCCATATTCAGGACTGTACTTAAGGATACCTAGTACAGATGGTGGACACGACCTTATATGTCATACTCGGGTTTAGCACTACGGTGCTTATATTTAACTCGTGTACCTAGGGTCCTCAGGGTTTGATATTGGGCTATGATTTATGGTTTATTGGTTAATAAATAGTAACCATGTAAAATAAGCTTACGAGCTTCTGGGATTAAATGGTAAATATTTTGGTAAAATAAGCTTACGAGCCTATGGGATTAAATGGTAAGTATTTTGGTAAAATAAGCTTACGAGCTTATGAGATTAAATAATAAGTATTTTGGTAAAATAAGCTTACGAGCTTATGGGATTAAATGGTAAGTATTTTGGTAAAATAAGCTTACGAGCTTATGGGATAAATGACAAGTATATTGGTAAGAAATTTTATATTAGTTATATTATTTTGATCATGGTAAAATATTGGATATGCTGGTAACATGATTTTATGACATTTTGATTTTTGACATTGAAATTCATGCATGAATTGTATTGCACTGTTTATTGTTTTAATTGCCTCACTAAGTATATACTTAGCGTGTGATGATTTTCACGCGTAAGTAAAAAGTCAATGGTATAGTAAAGAGTTTAAAGCGACATTAAGCATCGAGGAGTATATTTCAATATCACTAAGGCATCCTATGATGTAATATTGACTTTGTTAGTGGCATGTGCTTATTAATGTTCTATTTTCTTTGTTAAACAAATTTGGAAACAAAATAGTAACTTTTATAGTGATGAAAGGTTACGTTTTTATGAGTTATATATATATATATTTTGCTGAAATTATTGTAGTAGATACAATAGCAGTTATTGTAGCAGTGCATCGGTGCACTGTAGCAGTGCATCGGTGCACTGTAGCAGTGCATCGATACACATTTTAAATTCGATGTTTTTGTGCATTGGTACACTGTTCATGGTACTGTAGCAGTGCATCGGTACACTGTTCATAAAAACATATTTTGCCTTAAATTTGTTATAACGAAACATAATTCATATGATGTGATATTTTTATAATATCATTTACCATTTTAAGAAAATAAATTTTAAATAACTATTTGAATTGGAAATGGTTTTAGAAATTCAGGTGACATCTATAATCTGTATAGGTATAATTATACGGGTTATGGGTGTTGCATGAAGAATAATGTAAGAAAATATTTTTGAAAAGTTTAATATAAGATTTAAGTGTGTTTTTTTAAAAGGTGATAATCATATCCGGTTACCCACTATTTAAGTATTGTTGAGCTCAACTCGACTTAAAAGCTCGCGATTTTAAAATTGTCAAGTTCAACTCGAATTCAAAAAATCTTGAGCTCGGAACATTCTCAAACATAGCTCGATTGAACTCAAACTCGAACCTGAACCTTAAATATATGAAATTCTTATGCTTTATTTTTTTAAGAAAACAACGTATATAAATGTTAATATTATTAATAATTTAATTAAAAAATTAAAAAATTAAAAAATTATTTTTTTGAGTTGCTCGAGAGCTTTTCGAGATGGATATCAAATAGATCGTTTCGACTCGTTAAAAACTCGAGTTGATATCAAGTTCGAGTCAAATCCATTCAAACTAAATATTAATCGAGCTTTAATCAAGTTGAACTTAGGTAACTTATAATTTATCTCGTCTCATCTACAACCCTAGAAATAATTTTAATTGAACTAAAAAAGTATTATTTTCGAAAAGTGTAGAGTATTTGTTCGCGTTTTGTGAGTACTATAAAATATACGCAAATAATGTGCAAGTATACACAATCGCTCAAGTAATATAATGATGAGTGAGTATCGTCTCCACAGGGATTGGGTGAAATCACAAAAGTCTAACCAAAACAATGGAATATTCTATCTAAGTATAGTTAGTCTTGATATATACAAATGTCACGGCAATGGATATGTGTAGGCTGGTGGATGCGGATTGATGGTGTGATGGTGTAGCAAATGGAAATGCAGTGGCAATAATGGATGTTTAATATTGAGTATGGTGAAATGTCAAGGCAATGAAAAATGATAAAAACAGTAAATAAAAAGATAAATAAATAAAATAAGAAGAAAATAATCCTCACGTGACAATCTTCCAATGAAATGAATGGTAAGGATTGGTCTAAGGTTGCTAAACTTATTTCCCAAGTATATTCAAGTTATCTTGTCTTTACTTACTCGACAGGGCTTTCCTAAGGTGTTCAAAAGAACCTAACAAAATAGGATGCCAAGGCATCTGCTCTCACTCAACGATGTTGGACAACCTACCCTATTGATAAAGACACCCTTCTTAGTCGTTGAAATCCTATCCTAGTCTCTTCCGAGATCTAATGGATTAAGTTATAATATTCCTAGGTCGGATCAAAGCCCCTTGAAAATACCATAACCCATTGCTTATGAGGATCTTATCTTGTGTTTCTTCCGAATACTTACAAGTATTTTTAGTTTAGGATTCTTCCGAATACCTAACCTTCATCTAAGAGATGTACATTTCCATGCCTCTTACAAGCCTAGATGGTGAAGCATTCATAAGCAAAGCAAATAAAGAACCAAAATAAACTTAAATATACCATTAAAAATAAAGTTTAAACAACCATTCAACCAACCACCACCAAATAAGTTAGTTCATGGTGGGGTTCGAAATATCCAAACACAAAGTCATGAAAATATTCGTTCCAACAACCCACAAATTAATAGAAAAATAGCAGTAAAAAGAGAAGTGAGAAGAAGCCTTCGACGCGCCACCAGAGGTCTCCTATCGGCCACCACGAACCACCTAACTCGCTAGCTCCTTTCGGCGCCTAGTTTGCCACTCCTTGGAGCTTTATCAATGGGGGAATATCCCAAGGAAGAAGAAAGGAAAAGAAAATAAAAATGTCATTTTTTTCGCTTGCGTGTGCTCTCTCTCTGTATGTCCCTCTCTCCCATGAGGTGTCATATATAATAAATAAAATATCTAGGGGGTAATGATGAGTTTGTTGGGTGCAAAATACCCCTCATACCCCTAGAATCACATGTTGTGCATGATCCTTATCCTCCAAGTGGCGGTGGTCCATTGGCAGCTCTGGCAGGCGGTTACAACAGTCCTTCACGTGCAGAGACAGCTGTCCAGTGCCAGCTGTCCTTATGCAGAAATATCTTTTTGTCTTTTTCTGTGCCAGAAATGCTAAGGCATTTCAATCTGCTTTAGCAACGTGTGATGCCACGGCATTACTTCCCAAAGAATCCTTTTCCTTTCTATTCCCTGCACACCATAGACAAACTGCACCTTTCCCTCAAACAACACCATTAAGAAATAAAATAGCACAACCACCACAAATGCAACTATATGCAACTACATGATCCTAAAATGAGCTTTTAAACAAACAATAACTTAAGTGAAAAAGGCTTTAAAAGTAGCCTTTTTAGGAAGTTAACACACCCCCAAACTTAAGCTTTTGCTTGTCCTCAAGCAATGGATAACAGTTACATAAGCATAATGTCATGGCAAAGTTTGATAGTAAGACAGTAGGACAAAATTGAATTTTAACCCTCAGAATGATAGGCTTCAACATGCTAGACTTATCAAGAATTCAAGTACTTTTCCCTAGGTCAAAATCCTTTGTGGTAGTGTGTATGCGTGATTGTATCCAATCTATACTTAGCGAATTTAGACAATTTCTAATCAAGTCCCCTAGTTTTTGTCAAGGCATTTACTTATCATTAAGCATATTTTTACTCCCTTTTCTGTGATTTTTTTTATTATGCTGTTACGAAGGGAGTCAGCTTATCACACCTACTCTCCCACACTCTAGATGAAAGGGAGCATACCTTCCATCCTCGAGCTAGTTAAGTAGAGTCATCCCGTGACTTCTTTCATTCACTCATATGCACAAGGCTTCCATTTATTAAAGAAAGTTCCAAGAAATGCCACGGCAAAGAGGAGTGTCCCTCCACAGCTATGCTTAAGCATTTATTCACAGTTTCATTTCTAAGGGAGTTTGTTTTTGATTTTTCTTTTATACACCATACTATATTTCAATGCCAAGACTAACTAAAGTTCCTTCATAAAAATTTCCTAAATTTTCTAAGTATAGAAAACATACAAATCGTGTAAATATTTTTCACAAAGCATCAAGCCCTAGAGTGAGTTCTATCATTCTCAACAGTCATTTACATTCAGATTCTAGCCTAACAAAATTATCATCATCGGGTATCCTCAAAACATTTCATCTAACTGTCATACCATTTACTGATGCCATGGCATAATATTATGCTAATGCTATCATGCATATGACCTACCAAGAAAAATACCTCCCCCAAACTTAAGGGAAGCATTGTCCTCAATGCTTTAAAGAGAACTAAACTAACTATAAACTATATGTTATGCAATGAAATGCAACTAAATGAAAATGGATGCAAGAGAGGTACCTCAATGTTTACGTGGTGGTGGTGCTTTGGAGGTGCTAGCAGCTCCTCGTCAAGTGCGCTTTCGGATAGGTGCTGGGCTGGACTCGGAAGAAGTGGAGTAATAGTGCGCAATGCGTCCAGCCGTGGTCTTGGTGCGGCGACCACTACGTTGTGCATGAGAAGGATTGGGTGCTGGGACGGGACTGGGTGTTTCTTGGACATGGACAGTGGATGGATATTCAGGAGTTTCGGAACGGTGTGTATCAGGAGTAGGGTCATCAGCAGGAGGATCAGGTGCCTCGTGCTCAGGCTCTGGAGATGCCTCGGCATTGAATGCCGGTAGAATTTCGTCTGGGAATCCAGGAAAATTCCGTTGTCAGTGGGGAATGATTTCTTGAAAGAATGATTCCACCACAACATCTCTATGCTTCACATATCCAAAGAAGTTACGGATGTCACCGTGTAAAGCATGCATTTGAGTTTGAGTCTGCGTCACAGCTTCCTCGAGAGCAAGTAACCTTGCCTCGGTATTCGATTATGTAGCACCTGCAGATTGTTCATGAACAAGGTCGTTAGACTTGGGATTTTCAATTCCCAACAACAGTGGAAGTCTAGCCCTAGTAATGCCCGATAATCCAGGTAAAATTTCATCAAAAGCATTTTCCTCAACCTTTTTCTTACGACATAAAGCAGTAATTAAATTAGGAAACCCCAAAGCACTTGTCTTTTTACCCAAACAGTCGTGAACTTGCTGAACAATGATACGACCCACATCGATCTGACGGGATACCATTATAGAATGTAAAAGCAATAAGCGTGAAAGTGATACCGTAGTGTTGTGGGAGGTGGGCATGAGTTTATGCTTGAGGAAGTGATTCCATAATTTGGCACGCGACTGAAGACGTTCCCGGTTGACCGAGTATCGGCTCATCTGGCGACCATTCCACTCAGTGTTTTCGAAACAAAGGTCCTCCAAGACCCCATCGTATGTGTTGCTATCGGCTTCCTCTTCGAACGTGGCATGGTTATCCACAACATCCTGCAAATGAAAATAATGATTAATAGCAGTGGATGTAAAACAGATTTGCTTACCTCGAACGAAGATGGAGTGTTTATTAGGCTTGGAGATATTCGCATAGAACTCCTTAACTAATGAGGCGTTCACCGAACCAGGATGACAAGCAAACTTCTGCCACTTGAGTGGCGTCACGATGTCCATAACATCGGGTCCAAAACCACCATCGGTTTCCTCGATAAAAATAAATCCTAACTCAAAAAAGAGTTTTCGGTTCTTGAAGTTTTGGAACCGAGCCTTAGCCTCATCGTTCTCAAACTGTTGCCAAGCGGTCGTGTCGGTTGGAGCTGGTCTTGAGCGCACCATTTTCAGTGTTTTTGAAGTAAGAAAAATGAAAAAGGAAGAAGCTTTTGAAAGCTTTAAACAACTTGGATGTATTTCGGCTATGGAGAGAATAAGGAAAGAAGATGAGTAAAAGAGAGAGAAAAAGTAAAAGTTAACATGAAAAAGAAAAAATGAATAAAGAAAGAGAAAAGAAAAAGTTAAAAATTTGGGAGGGAAAAGGGGTGATAGGACGATTAAGAGAGAAATTAGTGGGTGGGGGTTGTGCGTGTATGGGGAAGGAAAACTGCCAAAAAGTAATGATGTGATAGGACAAGTCTGTGGAAAGAGAAAAAGAAATGTCAGAATTTAAATTAAACAAAAAGAAATAAATTAAAAGAATATCTCTCCAAGTAATGCTTTGTCCTTTCCTCCCTTTGGTAACCGTTCCTTGTACGGTTTGCAGCAATGTGGTCCCTATAAATCAGATCAAAAATTAATTACAAAATAAAATAAAATAAAACTAAAGAAAAAAAATTTGAATGTTAAATTTTATTTATGCACAGACACAAATTCAATGCCGAGGCATCAAATTTTGGTTCTCCTCTGGGCACGCTTCAGTATCGTGCAGCCATAACACATCCTTGTCGTGCGGTGGTGGAATTCCATTGTAGGCTTTCAGACGCTGGCCATTGACCTTGAAGATCTTCCCATTGTCTATTCTCTTGATGTCAACAGCTCCATGGGGATAGACATAATGCAACTCAAATGGCCCTGACCATCGAGATTTTAGCTTCCCAGGAAAGAGTTTAAGCCTGGAGTTGTAAAGCAAGACTTGTTGCCCCACATGAAAATGTCGTGGCATCAGTTTTTGGTCATGCCACTTCTTGGTTTTCTCCTTGTATATCCGAGCATTCTCATATGCTTGTGCTCTAAACTCTTCCATTTCATTAAGTTCTAATAATCTCTGCTCCCCAGCTAGTTGAGCATCAAAATTCAATCGCTTGATAGCCCAATAAGCTTTATGTTCAAGCTCAACCGGGAGATGACAAGCTTTACCATACACTAACTTGAAGGGTGACATCCCCAAAGGAGTTTTGAATCCTGTTCTGTACGCCCAAAGTGCTTCATCCAACTTTGGCGACCAATCCTTTCGCTTTGGGTTCACCACTTTCTCTAAAATCTGCTTGATCTCTCGATTAGATATCTCAGCTTGGCCATTTGTCTGCGGATGATATGCCGTGGTAATCTTGTGTCGAACTCCATATCTCAGCAATGCCTTGGCAATCAACTTGTTATCAAAATGGGTTCCTTCATCACTGATGATAGCACGAGGTACTCCAAACCGAGTGAAAATATACTTGTGCAAAAACTTGAGTACGGTCTTGGAGTCATTCCTTGATGTTGCTATTGCTTCCACCCACTTTGACACATAATCCACAACAAGCAATATATATAATTTTCCTTCAGAAGATGGGAATGGTCCCATGAAGTCGATGCCCCACACATCAAACAGCTCTATCTCCAAAATATTTTGCAGCGGCATCTCATGTCGTCTGGAGATGTTTCCAGTCCGTTGGCATCGATCACCTCCTTTGTAAAATTCTTGGGCATCTCTAAACAAAGTTGGCCAGTAAAAGCCTGATTGCAGGACCTTAGCAGCAGTCCTTGCTCCACCAAAATGGCCTCCACTTGGGGCCGAATGACAATGGTACAAAATATCACTTTGCTCCTCTTCGGGTACACATCGTCTAATGAGCTGATCGGCATAATGTTTGAATAGATATGGCTTATCCCAAAAATAGTGCCTTGCATCGTGCTTGAACTTCTTTTTAGCCTGACTATTCAAATCAAAAGGCACAATTCCACTAACAAGAAAATTAACAAGGTCAGCGTACCACGGGATTGCCGCGGTATATAAAATTTTCTCATCAGGAAATTCCTCTTGGATATCTACAGTGTCATGGCATTCATAATTGTTCTCTAGCCTAGATAAGTGATCAGCAACTTGATTTTCAGTTCCTTTTCTATCTACCACCTCTAAGTCAAATTCTTGCAAAAGTAAGATTCACCTAATAAGTCTAGGCTTGGCATCCTTTTTGTTCACTAAGTATTTTATAGCCGAATGATCAGTGTGAACAATAACTTTAGTGCCTATTAGGTAAGGTCTAAATTTATCAAAAGCAAATACTACGGTAAGTAATTCTTTCTCAGTGGTGGTGTAGTTCAATTGTGCTTCATTTAAAGTGCGTCTAGAGTAATAAATAACATGAAAGATTTTACCTCGGCGTTGCCCCAAAACAGCTCCTACGGTATAATCGTTTGCATCACACATCAGCTCAAATGGTGATGTCCAGTTGGGAGGGACTACAATGGGTTCCGAGATCAGTTGTCGTTTCATCTCAATAAATGCGCCGAGGCATAATTCGTCAAACACAAAGGGTTGGTTTTGTTGAAGAAATGTGCACAAGGGCTTAGAAATCTTAGAGAAGTCTTTGATAAATCTTCTATAAAATCCAGCATGTCTAAGAAAACTTCTTATTCCCTTGACCGAAGTTGGTGGTGGCAATTTTTCAATCACTTCAATTTTTGCCTTGTCTACCTCAATACCCTTGTATGAAATTTTGTGGCCTAATACAATACCTTCAGTCACCATGAAGTGACATTTTTCCCAGTTTAAGACCAACTCAGCCTCCTCGCATCTCTTGAGAACTTTTGCTAAATTGCCGAGGCATCATTCAAAGTCATCCCCACAAACAGAAAAATCGTCCATGAAGATCTCCAGAAAATCCTCAACCATATCTGAAAATATAGCTTGCATACAGCGCTGAAATGTTATCGGGGCATTACAGAGTCCAAAAGGCATCCTCCTAAAGGCAAAAGTGCCATAGGGACAAGTAAATGTAGTATTCTCCTGGTCCTCTAGTGCGATGGAAATTTGATTGTACCCCGAGTACCCATCCAAAAAGTAATAGAATGCTTTGTCGGCTAATCGATCCAACATTTGGTCGATGAAAGGTAGAGGAAAGTGGTCCTTCTTTGTAGCTTTGTTTAGTTTTCTATAGTCCATACATATCCTCCATCCGGTCACAGTGCGAGTGGATAATAGCTCATTATCCTGATTCGTAACCACCGTCGTGCCTCCTTTCTTCAGAACACATTGGACAGGGCTCACCCATGAGCTATTGGAGATAGGGTAGATCACTCCAGCATCAAGCCATTTCAGAATTTCTTTCATCACCACTTGCTTCATAATAGGGTTGAGTCTTCTTTGTGGTTCAATTGAATTGTCGTGGTAATCTTCTAGCAGAATCTTGTGCATGCAGATCGTGGGACTAATGCCTTTCAAATCGGCCATAGTCCAACCAATTGCTTTCTTATGCTGCATCAAAACACTTCACAAACTTTGCTCTTGGTTAGCAGTAAGGTTAGCGGAAATAATCACCGGTAAAGTCTCATCGCTACCTAAGTAAACATATTTAAGATGCCCTGGAAAAGTCTTAAGCTCTAAATTGGGTGCATGCAATAATGAAGGCTTAGGAGAAATGAATTCATCAAAATTCAGAGGTTCAAAATTCATACTTGATCTAACTTGTACTAAGGTAGATTGCTCCTCCAAAATTGGAAAGTCGTCAGACTCCACTAAGCTTTCATCATCCACCCAATATTCATTTTCTGCTAGCTGAATGAAGTTGTTCTGGCAAAGATGTTCAGTCTCTTCTTCAATCACTGAGTTCAATTCAGAAATGCCTTGGCATTCTTCAGTGTCATCAACATATTTGAGCGTTCTAAAAACATTAACAGTCACACACTGATCAACCACTCTCATGGTGAGTTCACCTTTTTCACAGTCTATCAAGATACGTCCAGTGGCTAGGAAAGGTCTTCCCAGAATGATTGGTGCCTTGGCATCAACTTCGCAGTCCAGAATTAAGAAGTCGACTGGAAACACAAACTTGTCCACCCTTACTATGACATCCTCGACTCTCCCTTCAGGTTTAACATGGGATTTGTCGACAAGTTGTAAAATAACTGAGGTGGGTCTTGCATCTCCTATGCAAAGCTTCAAGAATATCGATTTCGGCATTAAGTTGACACTTGAACCAAGATCACATAAAGCCTTTCCAATGAAATTAGCTCCAATTGAACAAGGAATAATGAAGCTGCCCGGATCATTTCTCTTTGGCGGCAACTTACTCAATGAAGAACAAAATTCTGTTGCCGTGGCAACAGTCTCTACTTTCCTCTTCTTGGTACAGATGTCCTTCAGAAATTTTGCATACATCGGCATCTGTTCAACAACTTCCAAGAGAGGTATATTGATATGGAGCTGATCAAGAATGTCTACGAACTTCTTGAACTGAACTTCATCATTGTGCTTCTTAAATCTTTGCGGGAAGGGTGGGGGAGGTCTAGCTTCCTTAGCTGTAGGAATAGAATTTTCTGTTGCCTTGGCATCAGAATCTGGTACCTTGGCAGAATCCTCCTCCTTTTCCTTCTCAGAAACTCTATCATCTTGTAATTCAGCTTCAGTAGTGGAATTAGAATCATCATGTTGTGGCCCACTATCCTTGACTTGTCGATTGATTTATGTTCCACTCATAAGAGTTAACACATTGCAATGCTCTTTTCCAGGCCCTTTAGTGAATTCAGTATCACTTGGAAAACGTCCTTGCTGATGCTCTTGCAATGCCGTAGCAATCTGACCAACTTGACCTTCCAAAGCTCTCAGAGACGAGCTATGGCTTTGAAGTAAGGCGCCTTGACTATGACGTAAAGCTCCTTGATTCTTAATTGAAGTAGAATGGTCTTGCAGCATTGTCTTCGTAGTAGATATGAATTCTTGAATTGTAGCTTCTAAGGAACTTATGCTCGCTGAAGATGAAGCTCCTTTGTTAGCATTATGCCATGGCATAGCATTTTGGTAACTTTGAGGCTCATTGTGATTCTGCTGCCTAGTAGGTTGATTAGCATTGTGGGCTCCTTGATTTCCCCATGAGAAATTAGGATGCTGACGCCATCCAGCATTATAAGTGTTTGAGTAAGGATTATTGCTGCCTCGATTGTAATTGCCTACAAAGTTGATAGACTCATGGTTGGTTGGGCATTCGCTCTCGTGATGATTACCTTGGCATAACAGACATGCCAGATTAGTTGTTTTCACTTCCTTCACATCAGTGGAACATTGTAAGTTCTTCAACATATTAGTAATAGTGGAGAGTTGAGCGGACACCGAATCTTTGGCTTCTAACTCGAATGCTCCAGGTGCTCTCCTCCCACTCCCAAGTCTTGAGGAAGGAAATTGATAATCATTGTTAGAAATTCTGTCCAAGATAGCAAATGCCTCCGTAGGTGATTTGTCCAGCAATGTCCCATTTACCGAGGCATCCAGTAACATCCTCGTGGGTGCATTGACTCCATTATAGAACATGAATACTTGAGTCCAATCATGAAAACCATGATTTAAACACTTTCGAAGCAAACTCTTGTAACGATCCCAACACTCATACATGGATTCGTCGTCGCCCTGGCGAAAAGATGATATTTCATTCCTTAGCTGCGAATTCATGTTTGGTGGGTTGTACCTCAATAAGAAACTCTTGCAAAGATCGGCCCATGATTCCATCGAACCGGCTGATACACCACTCAACCAAGCTCTTGCTCGGTCACGCAATGAATACGGAAAAAGCTTCAATTTCAGAAAATCCTCATGCACTCCTTATTGGCGGAAAGAATCACAAACTTCCAGAAAATTGCGAATGTGCTGCCTGACATCTTCAGTTGGCATACCTCCAAACTGCCCAATGGAATTCAACATGTTGAACATGACTGGTTTCAGCTCGAAATGTGCAGTTTGAATTTTGGGTGCCACAATCCCAGGATTCAGATCATCCAGCATCGTATTTAAATGATCTCGAATAACACGAGGCCTGATAGCAGGTTCAGCATTGTTTAATGCCGCGGCATTCTGATTTCCGTCATCTTGACCAATGCCTTGGTTTCCAATCTGATACATATTTCCTTGAGCACGTCTTCTTCTTCTAAAGAGTCTTTCAATCTCAGGTTCTATCGGTTCCAAAGGCTCTTCAGAATTTCTTCTAGGCATACACTAAATAAACCTGAAAAATAAAACAAAAATATCAAGTAAACTATACAAAAATAAAAATGCAAAACAAAATAAAATGCTCTGGCAAAACTAAATAACTTCAGGCTGCCAATCCCCGGCAACGGCGCCAAAAACTTGTTCGCTTTTTGTGAGTATTATAAAATATACGCAAATAATGTGCAAGTATACACAATCGCTCAAGTAATATAATGATGAGTGAGTATCGTCTCCACAGGGATTGGGTGAAATCATAAAAGTCTAACCAAAACAATGCAATATTCTATCTAAGTATAGTTAGTCTTGGTATATACAAATGTCACGGCAATGGATATGTGTAGGCTAGTGGATGCGGATTGATGGTGTGATGGTGTAGCAAATGGAAATGCAGTGGCAATAATGGATGTTTAATATTGAGTATGGTGAAATGTCAAGGCAATGAAAAATGATAAAAACAGTAAATAAAAAGATAAATAAATAAAATAAGAAGAAAATAATCCTCACGTGACAAGCTTCCAATGAAATGAATGGTAAGGATTGGTCTAAGGTTGCTAAACTTATTTCCCAAGTATATTCAAGTTATCTTGTCTTTACTTACTCGACAAGGCTTTCCTAAGGTGTTCAAAAGAACCTAACAGAATAGGATGCCAAGGCATCTGCTCTCACTCAACGATGTTGGACAACCTACCCTATTGATAAAGACACCTTTCTTAGTCGTTGAAATCCTATCCTAGTCTCTTCCGAGATCTAAGGGATTAAGTTATAATATTCCTAGGCCGGTTCAAAGCCCCTTGAAAATACCATAACCCATTGCTTATGAGGATCTTATCTTGCGTTTCTTCCGAATACTTACAAGTATTTTTAGTTTAGGATTCTTCCGAATACCTAACCTTCATCTAAGAGATGGACATTTCCATGCCTCTTACAAGCCTAGATGGTGAAGCATTCATAAGCAAAGCAGATAAAGAACCAAAATAAACTTAAATATACCATTAAAAATAAAGTTTAAACAACCATTCAACCAACCACCACCAAATAAGTTAGTTCATGGTGGGGTTCGAAATATCCAAACACAAAGTCATGAAAATATTCGTTCCAACAACCCACAAATTAATAGAAAAATAGCAGTAAAAAGGGAAGTGAGAAGAAGCCTTCGACGCGCCACCGGAGGTCTCCTCTCGGCCACCACGAACCACCTAGCTCGCTAGCTCCTTTCGGCGCCTAGCTTGCCACTCCTTGGAGCTTTATCAATGGAGGAATATCCCAAGGAAGAAGAAAGGAAAAGAAAATAAAAATGTGATTTTTTTCTGCTTGCGTGTGCTCTCTCTCCGTATGTCCCTCTCTCCCATGAGGTGTCATATATAATAAATAAAATATCTAGGGGGTAATGATGAGTTTGTTGGGTGCAAAATACCCCTCATACCCCCTAGAATCACATGTTGTGCATGATCCTTATCCTCCAAGTGGCGGTGGTCCATTGGCAGCTCTGGCAGGCGGTTACAACAGTCCTTCACGTGCAGAGACAGTTGTCCAGTGCCAGCTGTCCTTATGCAGAAATATCTTTTTGTGTTTTTCTGCGCCAGAAATGCCAAGGCATTTCAATCTACTTTAGCAACGTGTGATGCCGCGGCATTACTTCCCAAAGAATCCTTTTCCTTGCTATTCCCTGCACACCATAGACAAACTGCACCTTTCCCTCAAACAGCACCATTAAGAAATAAAATAGCACAACCACCACAAATGCAACTATATGCAACTACATGATCCTAAAATGACTAAAATGAGCTTTTAAGCAAACAATAACTTAAGTGAAAAAGGCTTTAAAAAGTAGCATTTTTAGGAAGTTAACAGTAATCTTTTGGATAAGTTAGTGGAAGAACAATGTAAGAAAATATTTTTGAAAAGTTTATTATAAGATTTAAGTGTGTTTTTTTAAAAGGTAATAACCATTTTAAACATGATATTGTAAGTTAAAAAATATATATTTGAATGATATTTAATTTATTATTACTATAATATATAAAATATATCAACTTAAATTATGATAAAAATACAAAAATAAATTTTATCATAAAAGAAAAGAATTTGTAATGATTGTATGTATTTCATGAAATTATATATAATTTTTAAAATTTACAAATGACTTATCAATCATATAATTATGTCTCAATAAAAAATTATAAAACAAACACATCATACAGAAACAATAAATAATAACAAATGAGAACTACAATTGCAATTTCAGTTTTAATTTTAAAAACTGAAATTTTTTATTTTTATATTTGTGTTAAAAATAAATAAATAAATATATATATTTAAAAACTATCTATTTAACGTTAAACCCTATTTTTTTAAGTAAATACTAAACTGACCTGAATAACTAAATACTAAAATATTTCAAATCCTATTTTAACATTTTTTATGTCAGTTCATCAAACACACGTGTTTTAACTTTTTTTTTATATGTCAGTTCATCTAAAGAGCATCCAAATTTCACCCAATCTCCTTTAAACTGTCTCTCCAACCAAAACCCAAAACTTGTTTACATTCGAAGAAAACCCAGAAATTTCGAGGAGCCGTCAAAAAATAAAATGTGTCAATGGGAGAGAAACCCGAGTCGGCCGACGAAGACAAATTCACCATTGGAGTTCAGGTCAGCATTCGAGGTTCTCGACGCAGATCGTGACGGGAAGATCGGTAGAGAAGATTTAAGGAGATTATACGCAGGGTTTTGTAACGGGAACGACTCTGGTTATAACGAGGACGATATGATCGAGTCAATGATTTCTTTGGCGGATTTAAACAAAGATGGGTTCGTGGAATACGAGGAGTTCGAGCATGTCTTAGGATTGTCGTCGAAGAAGAAGAAGACAATTTTTGAGGTAATAATGGAAGATGTATTCAAGGTAATGGACAAAGATGGAGATGGGAGATTGAGCCATGAGGATTTGAAAAGTTATATGGAATGGGCTGGATTTTCTGCTTCCGATGAAGATATTAAGGCAATGATCACATTAGGTGGTGACGACGAACAGGATGTTTCTTTCAATGCTTTGCTCCAGATTTTGGGTGTTGACTTTGCTGATTGATTTTAATATGTATTTTATATGTGATTCAAATGATGGATCAAATGAATTCTCGTCAAGTTGGAAATAAAATATTCTCTTATATTTTTATATTTTATATTTTTTTATTTAAAAGGAATCTTAACCCATCAAGATTTGTTATTTTATTAATGAGTAGTCGAGTACAGCACTGGCATATGACGTTGACATTGAATTTGCTTTCGATCGTAATGACTGAATTTTAATCACTTGAGAAAACGTAAATTATAGCTTCTTATGGTGTAAACCTAAGAAGGAAATAGTTAAACTGTAATGAACGTAAACCTAAGATGGCATATGGTTCATGGAATATTATATTGGGAATATTATATTATTGTATTTGGTTTGATTGATAGAAATGTAAGGTTATAATATTCAGTTGAAGGAATGTAAGATTATTAGAATCTACATCTTATAAAAGTTGAATTATGAATATTGAAATAAACATATTTATATAAAAATTCATAGAAAATATATTATTTTATTATTTCTAATATATGTATATATATTATAAAATTTAAATTTATAAAATTTATATATTTCTTTATATAAATTTTTAAAGATAAATAGGTATAATAAAAAATATAAATATACCATATATTCTTTTAATCCCAATCAATATTAATTTTCACATCATTTATCTGAAAATATATTAAAATTTTGCATAAAAGTATTTAACTATAGAAGAATACAAAAATTCAAAATTTTAGCAGATGGATCATTATACTTCTATCAAAAATATAGAGGGGTCACTTTGCTATTTTTGCAGAGATTATTTTTAATTTATTGGTTAGAAAAAAAAGAATATATTTTTTGTTGAAAATAATAATATGTTTACTTTATAGTATTTAAAATCATATAATATCTACCTTATTCAAATATTTTAAAGTAAATTTCAATTTGTCGCAACCAGATTTTCGATGGAAAGACTGATTCGACAGGTTTTGGAAAATTAAAGGTTTTTATGAAAAGATGTGAGTCGCCACCAATTATTTTTAAGGTGAGATTAAAATACCTAAAATCAAGTAATTTTAATAAAACATATACCAAGTTTTGGTATGTGAAATCAGAAAACGGGTTCGAGCGTTAGTTACGCGTGGAGAATGATTAGCACCCCCATAGCGTCCAAAATTGGTACCTAGTCGATTACCCTATATTTAAAAAATTGGAAATTTTGAGTTTAGAACTTTATTTAATTTAAAAATCACTATGTATGCATATTTTGAGAAAGGATGTCGATTTACCAAGACTAATAACGACCACCCCAAGCAAAAGCAGTCAACCACAATAAATAAACATTGCCTTAATAATTTAGAAATCGTGATGTGGGATTTTGAAAAGGATGTTGATTTACTTCGGGAATCAACATCGGTCACCCCCGGGCAAAAGCGGGAGATACACTACTAACCCCTAATAAATGAACATTGCCTTATTTTGAAAATCAAAATGCAGTCAAACAATTGGTTATAGAAACTAATTATAGTAAATGAATTAATTAAGGCTTCCCTTTAACTTGAAGTGTCAAATTATGAAATTTAATGAATCTAAGGGATTAAACCTAGAAATGTAGGCTCTCATATTTATTCAAATCATTTCTAATAAATTATTGAGTCGAATAGTCAAAATGGAACCACAAGAATACGCGAGGACCAAATTAAAAATTATCCTAAATTAAAGGACTTCATTTGAAATTAAGCCTAAAGTGAAGGCTCTAATATTAATCCTAATTAATTTTAATCGATTATTAAATCGAATAATTAAAATGCAACCTCGAACAAAAGTAAGGACCAAATTAAAATTCCCTCAAATTAAAGGACAAAAATTTCAAATTAAGCCTAAAAGGTTAGGGACCAAATTAAAAAGATTCTAGCTTTAAGGACTAAATCTAAAAATCTAGTGATCTATCAAGGACTAAATTAAAAGGATACAAATATTAAAGGCAATTACAATATATAAAAGGACTAAATTAAAATAATTTAAAAATACAAAACTAAAATTAAATCTTGAAATAAAGGACTAAAATAATAGAAATCAGAATAAAAAGCTTAAATTAAGACAATACAGAAAATTAAAAGCTGGAATTTAAAGGACTGAAATGTAAGCATTGATCTTTTAAAGTTAAAATTAAAATAACAGAAATTAAATTAAAGGACTAGAAATTAGTCAATCGAATAAATTACGAGTTAGGGGTAAATTTTTTAATTGTTACCTGAACCATAAATAACACGAATCATACCCTGGGGGATAATCACGAGGTTGTAAAAATGATTCAAATATATTTTTTAAATTGGTGGTTAATAAATTAGTATGTTAACAGTTAAAAGTTAGAATTTTACCTGGACCATAAATAATGTGGATCATACCCAGGGTGTGTCACCACAAGGTCATATTAACGTTTAATATCAATATTTAATAATGAGGACTAAAATGTAAAAACAATAATCAAATCATAAATAAATAGTGACTAAAATGAATAAATTGCAACTACCACATCAAATTCGTAATAAAATAAAAAAGGAAAAATCGGTGACTAAAATGTAATAAAATAGAAAAAATGTCAAATTAAAGTAAATTGACAGAAATAAAAGTTACCAAAATTAAATCAAAGAAAAATACCAAGCATCAAACCTTAAAGAATAAAAACGATAGGACAGGAGATTGAAATGTAAGAACACGTAAAAGTTAAAGGGACCTAAAGTGTGATTTACCCAATTTTGAAACCTAAGACATTTCTAAACAAAATAATAGGGAGAATTAACACATATAAGCCCATCAATTTGAAATAAAATCAAATATTAGTTACCAAGATGGAAATAAGCGCCTAAATTACAGAGACCTAAAGTGAATTTGCAACTAAACTTTTATATGAAACCTATATTTTACTAACTTAAACTAATTTTTCCTAAACATAAAACATAAATAAACCCTACTCTCAAACACCTCATTTTTGTTATCTAAACCCCAAAACAAAGCCCAAAACTAACATGAAAAGGCTCCTAGCCTCCAAAGCTTCGACCCTCAACTTCGTGGCACAGATGATAATAACTCCGACGACAGACTAAGGTAAACTGACTACTCATCCTTTTACTTTCGTTTTCTATTTCTAAAATCTCAGAAAGAAAAGCTAGAATATGAAGGTAAGAAGAAAACTTTTTTTTATTTTTTTGTTTTTTATTATGTCACACCCCAAAATTTTGGGTAAAAATATTAAAAATTCATTAGATAAATTAAGCGGGTTAAATTAGACTTATAATAATAATTTTAGGATAAACTAAAAAATAAGAATAGTTTAGGGACTTATCTCATAATTTCACCATCATACCATAGCTAAAAATATCAAAGGGAGGAAAATTTTAAATATTAAAATGTGAGTGGTGGGTTTTGAACCCACATTCCTCTAGAAACTTAAGCCTAGAGCCATAGCCATCTAAGCTAGGCTACTATTAATTAAATAAAATAATCATATTATCTTTTAGGTTGAATAAATTGCGTTAACCCATTTCTAATACCCCTAATCATGAGTCATCCATATCCCCAAACTAAACATTTTCCCTTTACTCAAAAACCACCCCTCGTTCCTAAGCTTTCCCTCGTTCCTAAGCCATTTCACATGATGAAGCCAAAAACAAGCCATTGGAGAAGAAAGTTATGGCTAATCAACAATCATTCATGTCTATCAATAACGTTGGCAAAACCCCAAAAAGGTCCGAACACATGTTTACTTCGAAGATAACTTAAATAAGTCTTGAGTTGCAAAAGCCTACGCAAAATGATGGTTCAAAAGTGGCTCTTTTTCAACAGAATAACATAGAATAGCTGACATTTTCCTTCAATCTGGAAAGCTGAGGGACGAAAATGGCTTCGGGAACAGTAACACCACCATGACTCGACGATGTCTCATAGGCATCCTCAAGCTTCATAAATTGCCCCCACTGAGAAGTTGCCAAGTGGGCATAGAAAATAAGAGCAATGATAGAGATCGCGGTGGTGCTCCTTTGGTACACATACAATAGAGAATGAACTGGTTCCAATATAATCTAACAAAACATGATAACGGGCAGGCCTCATGGTTCTAATCATTCCCGCATGAGCCAAAAAGATAGAAGTCATTGTTTTTTGGATGACAGATTTTGTTGTCTATAACAGCGTCATGTGAGACATTATCAGGAGATTCCTGCTGGAAAAACTTAGCAGGATGGGTTTTCTGTGCAACGATGACCACAAACTCATGGTTCTAACTCTCATCAAGAAATTTGCAAGCCTCGATGACTTGATCCAGTTTTTGTTCAAAGCCTGATCGAATTGAGACCTATTGATCTTACCCCTGAATATGATCATCCGATCAGGATTCCTCTTCCTGAACTTATATAGAAATCCAAAAGAATCTCCCTAATGATACCCTCATCCCCCTTGTCAGACACTCTTTTGAATAGAGAATCTATCATTTCAAGCTTAGGTGACTGTGTCCATACAGATGTCTAGGTAAAGTACAAAAGTTGAGCTATGGAGCTTTAAAAAGTTTAGATTGGATGTCCTCAAACCTTTTATCCACTCTAATAACGGGAGAGCAACTCCTGTTCTGATTTGTCTCTTGAAACACATTAATGGGAGGGTCTATCCTAATTCCTTTCATGTCTCCACATCTAATCAGATCTCAAACAAGGCTATATGTATCACATTATGCCAAGAAATTAAAAGCATCCTATCATTCAATCTTAGTTGGGTTTACTAGTTTTTGTTGTTAAAATTCCATTGCCCATTTCATGGAAAGAAATCCTCATAATTCATCACTTTTAACCTTGGTGCAAGCAGAACACGACCTTCCACTTGGGTGAAATTAATGCTGATAGAAGTGCCACATGAACTCAACATTGGCTAGTACCATAATTTCTCCTCTATAAAGCACTAAACAAGACAATTATTCTTTCCTGAGGTTTCTGTATTGATTTTTCAACCAGCGAAGCTACCTGGAAAGTGGTGTTCGGAGCTTTTGTATAGCGTTACAAGTACACCAAAGAGAAAAACTCAATGGGAATATAAGTGGGACGCTTTGGATTGCCAACATTAATGCATGGTAAATCACAAGAATAACGCAACTATATGTTATGATGGTTGACAAAATAATCTCTATTGTCTCTTCTTCATTTAAAATCTCGATTTCTTTATGGTGAGATAAGATATGTTCATCCTCATCTTTCCCCAGACTCAATAATTTGTAAGAAATATCCTATTCTTTCTTATTTTTGCACTCATAGAGTTCTACTAAACAGAGGCTGCTCAAAATTTATCTCATAATTAAAATTCAGAGACATTCATGCTATGAATGATTAGGGCACCTATAAATAAAATTTGGGACAATTATATACATTCGAAGAGTGATAGTTATTTGTATGGAATGAATGAAAAAATAAAATAGGAAATTAAAGAATGATAAAGAATATGAAAATGTATAAAAGATTGCCACTTGAGAAATGAAGGAAATCATCTTCCATTGTAAACAAAGTAAGATTAACATAACAGCCCTTCACAAAATATTCCTTTATGCTCTTGGGCAAAAGCATAAGTGTTAATTCCGAGTATTAATCTAAATTTCATCTAAAAACTATACGGATATTGTTTGTAATCCATTTGTTCATTTCTCCTTTGGGGAAACATGGTCACATTTTAGTATGAATTTTCCAACCTCATCATCTTCGGGCATTTCGTTGACATGCATCTTTTGATCTTTCTTCTTCTCTTCTTCATCAATTACTTCCACCAAATGTGGTTCAACATTAACTTCTCAAACTGGAAAGTATTCTTCATAGGCCCCTAAAGATTATCATATTCTTTCAGGTTGACCTCTTTTTCTTTTTGCTTGTTTAGATCTCTCTTCCCTGGTTGGAAATTGGGCCCAGATTTTAATCCAGAATGATTTTTTTAGGATGATAATCTTGGTTAGGTTTTGAGCAACAGTTTTTGCAATGATTTGTGGAGTATCTTTCAGGCTCTTTGAAATGTCTAATTCCCCACTTGTCATTAGAATATCTGATATAGGAATCTGAGATGCTTTAAGGTTTGTATCTGGCCAATTCGTTCCTAATCCTATGGGTCAGTCTCGGATTACATCCACTGAAGCCTTCTTGTTTGGATTTTTTCTCCTTCTCTTGCGCTATGTAACCCTTACGGGACTTGACTGCATTAATCTCTGTTGGAAAAGAAATGTTTGGGCATTGAATTCTGGCTTTTTACTTCTCTGCCTTGGATCTCTGAATTGCTTGCTCTAAAGGATCCTATAATTTTCCGTCAAGGTTGCTAGAAACGTTAGTTGAACATCCTTAGGTTTCAGTATAGTTTACCTAAGGAACCTTCTTATAAGATAATTTCTCGTTCGGAGGCCACTGTGGCTAGGCATAACGTGGTGTAATCAACCCAACTTTAAGCATTTCAGAATATGACTTTTGTATGAAAAATGGAAAGAAGGGAACTGAAAACTCTGTGATTTCCTTTTACTATCATTCAACTCTCCTGATGGAAGACTAGCTTGTGTTATCTTTAGAGGTAGAGTCTGGTGACCCTGATTTGATGGTTGCGAGGGGCTAAAGCATTGAATAATGGGATTTTGGATATTATTTTCCTTCTTGGCCATTTTTATCATTCTCTTATTTCTCTATTCTCTCTCTAATTGAAAGAGTTTAATAAACTCTCTCGCCTCTCTCTAGGATTCCCTCACCGGAGGGAATCCGGTCACCGGTCGGCAGCCGTCTGCCACCGCAAACCTCCACCATCGACCACCGTGAATGGTGGCCAAAATTTCCAAATCTCCCTAGTAAATAGATCCCGACTCCCTTAAGCCGAATCCGACACTCTTTTTTTCTAAAACCGCTTATTATTTCCTAGATCTAAAAAAACTACCTTTGGGATTTTAATTTTCCAGCAACACGTGGAGGCGCAGGGGTTCTCCGGTGGCCGTGTTTCTTCTCGGTAGGTCTCTTTCCTTCTTTTGATTCACTATTGGCTGCTGTGGTTGCTTGTGGGTGTATTATTTTGTTTTGGTTCGTTGTTCTCCCTTGTTTTTGTTGGCAGGGGCTCGGTGGCTTTTATAGCCACCATCGGTGATGGCTTCGGACCGGTCTCACAGAGGATTTTTGGTGAGTCACCAAACGTGTGGTGACTCACCGAAAAATGGTGACGCGTGTGCGGCTGGCAACGCTTCTGGAGCCTTTGTTCGGATGCCGTGGCAGCAGCTGGTGGAGATGTGGCAGTGAAGACGGCGGCCGCGTGTCCCTAGGGTTATGATACCCTAGGGTTTCATCTGGAAAGATGTGGGTCGTTGGATCAAGGTTAGATCCAACGGCTGAGAAGAGGAGCGGTGGATGGAGAAGATGAAACCCTAATCTGCTTAGGGTTTCCAAACTTGGGCTGGTTGGGTTTTGTTTTGTAACTGGGCCGATCCAGTTTTGATTGGGCCTGTAATATGTAATAATTATTTATTATTTAATAAAAATAATAAAATAATAATAATAATAATAATAATAATAATAATACAATAAAATAATTATAATAAATCAAAAAATAAAACACAAATGGATAATAAAAACTAGTATCTTCAGCTGCCCCTCTTTGCTCATTCTTGTGTTAACAAGAATATATCGAAGACGAAAAGATAATAAGTTTTTTTATCCATTTGACTTCACTTGATTATGATGGCAATGTTGAATAAGTTCTTCTTATTATGAACTCTTCCATTTTTCCACTGAGAATGATAATCTGTGATGTAATGTAACAAAAGGTTGAACAAGTTCTTCTCATTATAAACTTCTTCTTTCTCTTCAGATGTGTTCTTCTCATTATGAACACTTCTGGAAATGTTGATGTTGATCTATCTCCTTATGTGATAGAATCAAAAAAAGGTTGAACAAGTTCTTCTCATTATGAACTTCTTCTTCCTCTTCAAATAAGTTTATGAACTTTTTTTGGAAAAATTGATCCATCGAGTGATGAATTCAAACAAAAGGTTTGAACAAATTCTTCTTATTATGAATTTCTTCTTCCTTTTTCAGATAAGTTCTTCTTATTATGAACTTTCTCTGGAAAAATTGATCCATCGAGTGATGAATTCAAACAAAAGGTTTGAACAAATTCTTCTCATTATGAATTTCTTCTTCATTCTTCAGATAAGTTCTTCTCATTATGAACTTTCTCTGGAAAAATTAATCCACCGAGTGATGAATTCAAAAAAAAAAGGTTTGAACAAATTCTTCTCATTATGAATTTCTTCTTCCTTCTTCAGATGAGTTCTTCACATTATGAACTCTACTTGGCAATGCTGATACATCAAATGATGAATTCAAACAAAAGGTTTGAACAAATTCTTCTCATTATGAATTTCTTCTTCCTTCTTCAGATGAGTTCTTCTCATTATGAACTCTACCTGGCAATGCTAATACATCAAATGATGAATTCAATCAAAAGGTTTGAACAAATTCTTCTCATTATGAATTTCTTCTTCCTTCTTCAGATGAGTTCTTCTCATTATGAACTCTACATGGCAATGCTGATACATCAAATGATGAATTCAAGCAAAAGGTTGAACATGTTCTTCTCATTATGAACTTCTTGTTTTTCAGATGAGTTCTTCTCATTATGAACTCTACCTAAAATTGTTGATCCATTGAATGATGGATTCGAATCTTTGCTAAAATCTTTGAAATTCCTGTCAAATATTCAACATGGATAAAATGAATGAAAATGCCCCTATTTTGCAAATGTCTAAATATGATGCATGAATGTTAAGTTCATCTTTATTTGATTTCAAAGAGGTAAACTCGGTCTTTCTTCAATTGTGTAGAAATCCAATAAATCTTTCTTCTTTGAAAAGAGAATCTATCATCTTTGGAGAGTGCAGATGTAGATATGCCTGAATTTTTGTATGATGTCACAAACCACTTGAGAACAAAACTCAATGGTATAGGCTCTTGAAAAATCCGCACTCATGCAACATGTTGATTCTGATAACTACTGATCTGATTATGAAGCGATCTTTCAGGATGATTTCACAGATATTGATAGTTCTTCTGATACCGAGGAAATCCTGAATTCTGATTCTGATGAGGTGAATAAACTATTATACTTGATAAAAATGGGGTACTGAGATGCTGAGGCTTCAATATCTATAGATAGATGTGGTACAGATTCATCAATTTCAGAGTTGACAGATTTTATATGTGCTGCTCAAATGGCTAAGGCTGATGACACATTTCTTCCGGTAGAAGATAGGAAGCCATTATGCAATGATCCCAATTACAGGAAAATGTGAAACTTGGGCTATGATTTTTGAAAAAGAAGAAACAGAGGAAACTTGAAAATAAGCTTCTTAATGAAGGCAATCATACAATTCATCTTCCAAATCCAATGATTGGTTTTGGGGTTCTTATAGAATTAGATCAGATAACTCAAAGAACACTTCCAAGAGATGCTATTGGACCTCCTTATTTCTACTATGAGAATGTGGCACTTTCTCCAGTTGGTGTTTGGACCAAAATGTCACGGTACTTATACGATGTATAGCCAGACTTTGTAGATTCGAAGCATTTTTGTACTGCTTCACGGAAAAGGGCTATATTCATAATCTGCCAATTGAGAACATATTTCCTCTTGTTCCGCTTCCAAATGACTCTATGATGGACATAACTTGTTTTCTTTTCAACAGTGATTGCAAATGTCGATAAGACTTACTTTAGATTCCATGCACTTAAAAGTATTAACATGAAGTAATAGCCAGAAATATTTTGTTGGTTTTTAAGATTATGTTAATCTATTTACATGATGTTTATGTGAAAAATAAATTGAATTTCGAACAAAAGAAATTGAATTTCAAAAAGATAATCTTGGAATAAATAATATATAAAATGTATTCAAAGTCATGGCAAACATAGGAATGATAAAAATTCAAAAGACTCAACAAATTATTAGCATAAGTATTTCTAAACTAATCAACTTGATATAATTTAGAGCATTGAGATAAGCTTATGTCTGGAAGATCTCAAACGTTGCCAGAATGCTTGTAGATGTAAAGTTTTTCCCAAAATATCAAGCTCTTAAGAGGGTTTAATTGCCATATGCCTAATATCAATATGCATTTGAGCAGCCCTTTCAGGTTTTCAACTCAAATCATTCTTTTGGTTGCAAGACGCCCTTTGTGGGTTTTCATCTTGACCCTCATTTTCTATATATATTTTTCATCATTTTTCATTCATTTTTTTTTTCTTTTTTCCTCTTTTTTTTTTCTTTTTTTTCTTCTTCAAGCATAATATTTCTTGACAGAATCTGAGTTTATTGGGTTTCTTAAAACTTTTTCATCCATTTCTGCCAAGATCAACGCTCCTCCGGAAAAGGCCTCTTTACAACATATGACCCTTCCCAATTAGGCATCCATTTCCCACGAAAATCTTTATGTATAGGCAAGATCTTTTTCAGCACTAGATCACCCTCTTAGAATTCTCTTGGATGTACTTTCTTGTCATGAGACTTCATCATTCGTTTCTGATACATCTATCCATGGCAAATAGCTTTCAATCTATTCTCATCAATTAGGTTCAACTGATCAAATCGAGCTTGGATCCACTCAGACTTATCCAATTTTACTTCTCTCAATATTCGAAGTGATGGGATCTCAACTTCAATTTGTAGGACTGCTTCCATCCCATAGACTAAAGAAAAAGGTGTTACCCCAGTAGACGTTCGCACAGTAGTTCGGTATGTATATAAAGCAAAAGGTAACTTCTCGTGCCAATCTTTGTAAGTTTCAGTAGTCTTTGTAATGATTCTTTTGATGTTCTTATTTGTTGCTTCGACTGCCCCATTCATCTTTGGGCGATACGCCACTGAGTTTGCATGCTTGATCTTAAACTGTGCACAAAGTTCAGTCATCATTTTATTGTTCAAGTTTAGAGCATTATCTGTAATGATTCTCTCTGGTAGCCCATACCGGCAAATTATTTCTTTCTTTATAAATTTGCAAACTGTAGACCTCTTAATATTGGCATATGAAGCAGCTTTAACCCACTTGGTAAAATAGTAAATTGCCACTAGGATTAAACAATGTCCATTTGATGCTTTTGGTGTGATTGCCCCAATGACGTCTATTCCCCACATAGAAAATGGCCAAGGTGCAGTCATTACATGTAAAGGCGATGGAGGTACATGAATCTTATCTACATATACCTGGCATTTATGACATCTCCTTGCAAAATCAATGCAATCTGTGTGCATGGTAGCCTAATAATATCCATATCTCATTATTTTTCTAGTCATGGAAAGACCATTTGCATGTGTTCCACATATCCCACTGTGTACTTCCTCAATGATGCTTCTGGCTTCGCTAGTATTTAAACATCTCAATAGAATTTGATCATTGCTTCTTCTGTATAAAGTCTCACCATCAAGAAAGTATCCAGCAACCATTCTTCTCAATGTTCTTTTATCAATCTCAGATGCATTTTGTGGATAGCTTTGATACT
Organism: Hibiscus syriacus; assembly: GCF_006381635.1. Lineage (NCBI taxonomy): Eukaryota > Viridiplantae > Streptophyta > Magnoliopsida > Malvales > Malvaceae > Hibiscus > Hibiscus syriacus. The sequence goes on along the minus strand of NW_024063019.1, from coordinate 2,365,277 downwards.
TGATATATTGCAAGATATCATAATACCATGTTTTGCAATCTGCCTCTTCTTCCACACTATAGCAATGTGCAGGAATTTCATATACTTGCATTTTGATTGGCATTATATCAACTTTTTTAGTTACCTGAAACATAGCAGCTAATGTAGCCAAAGCATCTGCCATTTGATTTTCCTCTCGAGGGAGATAATTGAATGTGACTCTCTCAAATTCTTTCACTAATTCAAGGGTAAAATTTCAGTATTCCAATAATTTGGGATCTTTTGTTTCCCATTCTCCTCGTAATTGATACACCACTAATGATGAATCTCCGTATATCGTGAGAAATTTAATTTTCCGTTCTATGGTTGCTTTCAATCCCATGATACAAGCTTCATATTCCGCCATATTATTGGTGCAAAAGAACTTCAGTCTGCTTGTGAAAGGATAATAAATATTTTCTGGGGAAATTAATACTGCCCCAATTCCTCTTCCCAAGGCGTTTGATGCTCTATCAAAATAAAGCTTCTAGGATTCATCATTTGTTCTGACTTCATCATATGTACAACAAATCTTCATTTGGAAAATTAAAACTCAGAGAGTGATAATCATTTGATACACGGCTGGCCAGCAAATCAGCTATGACACTTCCTTTTATCACTTTTTGGTTGACATATACAATATCAAACTCGGATAATAACATCTTCCATCTAGCCATTCTGCCTGTCAAAGATGGTGATTCCATTAATAACTTTAAAGGATCAAGTCTAGATATCAACCAAGTGGTATGATATAACATGTATTGTCTGAGTCTTCGAGTAACCCACACCAAGGCACAACATAACTTTTGTATTGGTGAGTATCAAATTTCACAATCAGTAAACTTCTTACTCAGATAATAAATGGCTTTCTCTTTTCTTCCAGATTCATCATACTGTCCCAATACACATCCCATCGAATTTTCAAAGACTGTCAAGTAGAGAATTAATGGTCTATCAGGCCCTAGTGATACTAAAATGAGGGCATTGGATAAATATTTCTTAATAATATCCAAAGTTTCTTGACATTCATCATTCTAGACTAAAATCGGGGTTGAGCTTTAATTGATACTTTCTCAATCTTTGGAAAAGTTTTCTCAGATTTTGAATGTGTTCTTCTTCGGTTCGGGACTTGGCAATCATGTCATCCACGTGTACTTCAATCTCTTTATGCATCATGTCATGGAACAAAGTTACCATTGCTCTCTGATACGTTACCCCTGTATTTTTCAATCCAAATGGCATTACTTTATAACAGAAAGTGCCCCACATGGTTACAAATGTTGTTTTTTCCATGTCCTCAGGATTCATTTTTATTTGATTATACCCTGAAAAGCCATCCATGAATGAAAACCAAGCATGTCCTGCAGTATTGTCTACCAATGTGTCTATGTGGGATAATGGAAAGCTATCTTTCGGACTAGCTTTGTTAATAACTCTGTAATCCACACACATTCGAACTTTCCCATTCTTCTTTGGTACAGGAACTATGTTGGCTACCCATTCTGGATATTTGGCTGCATGTAGGAAACCTGCATTGATCTGCTTCATCACGCCTTCTTTAATTTGCAACAACATTTCTGGCCTCATTCGTCTGAGCTTTTGTTGAACAGGTTTGTATTCTGGACTGATTGAAAGTTTATAAACCACTATATCTGTACTAAAACCAGGCATATCTTGATAAGACCGGGCGAAGATATCTTTGAACTCTTGGAGGAGATCTATCAATTCTCATTTTATATGGGCTGTCAAAGTAGTACCAATTTTCACTTCTTTCATTTCTTCATCGGTTCCCAGATTTACAGTCTCAATTTCTTCTTTGTGAGGTAAGATTTGTTTGTATTCTCTTTCTACTAGTCTTAACAATTCGGTAGGAACATCACATTCTACTTCATCCTCATACTCATTGATTTCCTCCAGACATATGGGCCGCTCTAAATTTATCTCATGATTAAATTTAGGAATAATCAAGCTATTAACATTGTGACACCTACAAATTTAAATCGGACATATTTCCGAAAGGATATAGTAAATTTATGAAATAAATATAAAGAATGAGAAATAATGAATGTAAAAATTGTAAAGAATGATTGCCATTTGAGAATTTTAAGAAAACTTCTTATATTTGATATTAAGTGAACTTAACAACTACCCTTACAAGATAACAAAAAGTTTTTATATTCTTGGTCTAAACATAAAGATTAGTTCTGAGTATTACTCTGTGTTAATACTAAAAACTACAGGGATATCTTCAGCAGTCCAATTGTTGAGTGTTTCTCCAGGAAGACAAGGGCGAATCCTAGCCACGTATTTGCCAGTCTTGTTGTTATTCGTGATCATGTTGATAAATAATCCTCCCACAGCTTCTTCAACTATGTTTTGATCTTTTGTCAATTTTTCTTCTTTGAGGGCATCAACAAGCTATTGTTCTACATTAATCATTCCTCCGGATTTGAATGTTGATTTCAACTAAGAGAAAGACATGTGTTCCCAAGGGATTTCTTCTCCTTTTAATCTTGCCTCTCTATCTTCGCCTCTTCTTTTCATCTCTTTGTTCCTTTGCTGACAATTAGGCTTAAATCCAAGCCTAAAACGATCTTTCTTCATCTTCATATTTACAGGAACTGAACTCCCCTGAAGATTCTTTCCCAATCCTTTCCCAGTTTTAGCTCCAATGCCTAGAGTCTATCGTACAATCATCTTGGTGCAATCAGACAATTTGGGATGTGGAATTTTGTTTCCCTCAGCAATAAAGGTTGCATTAACAAATTCCAAAGCTCGGAAAGAGCATTCGAAAGCATCATCATTAGTTTCAATGTACGGAGCATAACTTGTCACAGACGCAATGATTTCTTCCTCTGCTCCTACACATATCAATTGACCGTCAACAACAAATTTTAGTTTCTGATGTAGTGAAGAAGGAACATCTCCTGCAGAATGAATCTACGGCCTCCCCAATAAACAATTATATATAGGGTGGATATCCATTATCACAAAGTCAATGTTGTATACGATTGGTCCGATAAGCAGTGGTATTTCCATTTTTCCAAGCACCTCTTTCTAAGTGCCATCGAAAGATCGCACTATGTTCTGATAACTCTTCATGTGCGATTTATCCACCAGCATCCTTTGAAGTGTAACTAGAGGCATTAAGTTAAAGGGCAGATCCATTGTCAATTAGTACTCCCGACAATACATGGTCATGACAATGTGTGGTAATATTTAAAGCTTTCACTGATCCCATTCCACCTTCCGGTATTTCATCATCAGTGAACGTGTTGTAATTATCAGCGGCTATATGACGCACAATCCTGTCAAGCTTGTTGAGAGATATATCTTCAGGGATAAATGTTTGATTAAGAACTTTTATTAAAACATTTCTGTGTACTTCTGAATTCGTCAACAGATCAAGAATTGAAATCTGTGCTTGATGTTTATGTAGCTGTTCAACCACACTATATTCGCTATGCTTCAGAAATTTCAAGAATTCTTGTGCTTGTTTTTCTGTTACGGGCTCATTGACTGTGGGCGGGGATTCATCATCAAATACCTTTTAGGGTATCACTGTAGTTTTTCTTTTTACCTTTGCATGTTCTGATGCATTTAATGTCTCGGGAGAATAACATCTCCCACTTCTTGTAAAGAATCTAACTTCACTCACTAATTCAGATGTCGAATCCATACTCTATACTTTCTCTTCTGCTTTTTCCAGAGAAACAGATCCTCCTACCATTGAAATATTGGTAGTATAATTCCAAGGTACCCTACGAGTATCCTTATATGGAAATGGTAATGGAGTTGTGATAATTACCTTCGACTTTGTTAGAGTAGGATTCACTGTAGATGATTTCATAGTGATGATCACGAGATCACTTGTGCTCTGTTTAGGCATAGAATCTTCTGATACGCAAACGTCATCTTCTCTTTTCCTGGTTTTTCTTCAAAGAACTCTATCTCTTTGTCATTCATCAGTTTTTGCACCAAATCCATGAATTCAGTGCATAATTGAATTCCATGTCCCTTTTCTTGATGATATTCACAATAATTCTAGCCTTCATCATGCTTTGGTTTGAATTGTTGTTGAATCAAACCAGATAGGGAAAGTTGTTGAAATATCCAACCAAAGGGGGATATAATTTCAAAAACATCAGTTTTGGCTTTCTTTCTGCTCTCTTCCTGAATCGCGTTCACATTTTTGTCTTCATGATTTGGCAGTGGATGATTTGATGTAGTTGGTGAATTGAATTCCAGCTTTCCAATATTAATCAAATTTTGGACCACCCTTTTGAATGCCAAATGTTTTCAATAGAGTGACCCGTAATTCCATCATGATAAACACAATATGCTTTCACATTGTACCATGGCGGGAATGGTGGTTGCATGGGAATCAAAGGATAGGGCCTTATAACATCTGCCTTTAACAGCGAATCATAGATCTCTGTATAGGGTACTGGTAATGGTTCAAAAGAAGGCCTCTCATTTTCCCTGTGAGATCCTCTGGATTCTATTCGATTAGTGTTTGTTTCCTCTTTTTTAACCCTTGGCTGGGTTATCGTAACACTTTTCGAGATATCCTTGTTGTAGGTGTTCGCATTGTTAACTTCATTCTCCTTTTTTCGGTACATGGGTCTTTTGGAGATAGACCCCTCATTTTATTCAATTTTGCCACTTTTCATGACATTTTCAATGAGCTCTCTAGAATTGACCAGATCTGCAAAATTTATGGTTGCGTTCCCCATTAAATGGCTTAAATAGGGAGCCTTTAAAGTGTGGACGAACATCACTGTGGCTTCTTTTTCTGATAAAGGTGGCTAAACTTGGGCCGCTGTGTCACGCCATCTCTGGGCGTACTGTCTGAATGTTTCGTTGTTCTTTTTCTCCAGATTTTAGAGAGTCCATCTATCGGGGACCATATCTGTAACGTGGCAGTACTGCTCTAGGAAGGATTTTTCCAGATCCTTCCATGATCTAATGATGGCTTTGGTCAGTTGAGTATACCACTTTAAGGCTGGTCCTGTCAAGCTATCTTGAAAGCAATGAATTAACAATTTCTCGTCTTTCACATATCATGCCATTCTGCGACAAAACATGGTAATATGGGACGAAGGGCATGTAGTACTGTCATATCTGTCAAATTCAGGAACTTTGAACTTGATGGGGAGGATTAGGTCGGGGACCAAACTCAACTCGCTGGCGTCAAACTCATAGAACGATTCAGTTACTTCCACGGATTTTATTCTTTCCTCTAAGCTCTTGATCTGTCTGGTCAAAAACACTTTATATATATATAAGGGACCAACATATATAATAAACATAATTAAAGCATATATACACGTAGTATAACACATGCTAAATAAAGTAAAATACATAATCTCTTCCTTAATAAATTGGCATACATTAACATATACCGAAATATAACATGCACAAAATGAGATGGCAAAATTAGACACACAAAAATTATAAATAGGGACTAAAATGCTATAAATTAAACTTTATAGACCATATCACAAATTTAACCAAATATATAAATAAAAGGAACAATGACTAAAATATGAAAAAAAGGAAAATTAAGATCTTGAAATCATTAAATTAAAAAATTATATTTAGTGACTAAATTGAAAGGGATACAAACATTGGATGCCCTGAAACATGATTAACCCATACATTGGAATCTGAAAACCATCAACCCCAAAATGGTAATGTTTTGAATTGGGTATAAATACTCCTTTTCTTCTCCCTTTTTCAGTTTCATTTCTTTTTTTTGTTTTATAGAGAGAAGCTTTCCACTCTCTACAAGCGTCGATGAGTCTCCGACGAGTGGCTCCATCACCGGCCGCCATGCCGTCTACTGTCCTTCATCGTACTCAGGTGGCTTTTCGATCCCTAATTACATCGGTGGCTTCGTCTCACCGAAGGGAGTCCAGATTTGGTGTCCAAGTTGCCGGGAGTGGCATTGAAAAACACAAAATAACCTAAATCCATTTGACTTTCTCATTTTCGATCTGTCGTCGTCCACCGTTAGATGGAGCCCAATCGGAAGTATGCTACTTGTCTTAACAATATGCAACTCTTCACCGATCGGATTTGCAAGACAACCCTTCGAGCATTGGCGAGTGACTATGTCGAAAGTAAACCCCTTTCTCTACTATTTTTTTCTAGTTTTTTCTCTTTTTTTTGTTTTTTATATGTGTTTTTAACCCCCTTTTCTTTTTTTATTCTCCCAAGTTGATCTCCCCCTATTTTTTGAATCGAACCCCTTTTTTATCTATGTGTCTTGCTTGTTGGATGAAAAAAATATAGGTTTTTAATGCTCCTTAATTTTTTATGGTTTGTTCTAGACTTGGTGGTTAGATTTGTTTATTTTTTTATTTATCTAACTGATTTTTCTCAATGTTGATGTGAGATGATGATGCGGAGTATTTAAGGATGGTAGCTATTGGATGACTTGAGTAGGTAATTGAAACAGTGGTAGTAGTGCGACGAGAGTGACTCCTCGACAGCAGCGACGATGACTGGTGAAGATGGTCACCACTTAGGGTTAGGTTTAGGTTTGGGCTTAGGTTTATTTTTTGGTTGGGCTTGTTATTGGGTCATGTAATTTGGGCCTGGTTTGGGTTTGTTGTAATGGGCCTATTGTAACACCAACGACCCTCATACTTATACCAATACTGGTTATAGATGTCACAAGAGTACTTAAAACGTTTACCAACTCAAAAGTGATTAACTTTTTTTCTTCCAAATTGTAGTTAACAACACAAAATCCTAAATCAAATAAAATTGTTGTATAATAATTTAAAACATATATTATCGTAAAAATGCATTCATTTATAAAGGTAATACTGGTTAATATCATCTATGATGAAATAGGGTAAAATAATTTAGTTTAGTAATTACAAACCATTTCCAATATAATTCAACAGAGCAACTAGGACATTGATAAGTACATACCACTAACTAAGTCAAAATCACATCAAAGGATGTTTTACTGATATTATAATATACTCCTCGATGCTTGGTGTTGCTCAGTACTCCTTACTCCTACTCCTGATATTTACCTACGCGTGAAAACCATAATACGCTAAATATATAGTTAGTGAGGAAATTAAAAATAATAAACAGTGCAGTATAACTCATTGATGAAATACATGTCATTTTCCAATGAATGAAATCACCTTACCTGCATGTCCAATATTTTACCATAATAACCTTATAATGATATCATTATAATCATTTTTACCAATAACCATAGCCCAAATGTAAACCGATGAAGACCCTGGGTATTCGATTAGAATATATACACCGTAGTGCTAAACCTGCATTAAGGTTACGCTCTAGTGCTAATCCGCATATGATACGTAGAGTCGTACCCACCACCTACTCTAGGTTTTCACTCTAGTGCTAATCTGGAAATGACACATAAGGTCGTGCCTACTACATGCACTTAGTGTCCTTAGACACTTGTGCTAGTATAAACCTGCAGGTGCTATACTCTATGGCATACCAACTATACCCTGTCCTTCAATGACTTACTTGGGTATATAGTATAATTTATTTAATCCATGGCATCCCATATCCATATAATTAACATTAGGGAAGTTCATACCCAAAATAACATTCATGGCGAAATATCATATTTGTCAGTGATCAATGCATTATGATTCCACACTTTGACATATCATGGTCATGTCGATATTATGAATAATGACATAATATCATGTTGATATAAACAAGGTAGACCCATCGTAAGTATTCCTAATGATGTATAAAACATCTATGTACAATGTCAAGCATGCATTGCTCTCACCTTGACACTTTATAATTTTCAAAAGATTTGCCTCACTATGCTCCAAACTTAATCCTTTTTTATACTCAATTTGCTTCAAACGTAAAGTCAGTCACAATCTGTACAAAACCATAAATTTATATTGATACATATGTTAGTATTGTAATAGCATAAATACATTTCCAAAACAAAATCCAGAATCATAATTGAAACTTATTCACCACCAATACTTTAACACTTATTAGTTCTTTTAACTTTGGGATCAACTTTTCCAACTTATACAAAATGGTCATTCACCATTTTACCACTTAAAGTTTCAATACCAAAATTTCAACATTGAAATAATTACCAAACTATTCAAATATTACATATAATTCACTAAACTTTACAAACTTCCATAATGATCCAATTTCACATCCTAACACTCATTTAAAATCCCAAAGAGATATTTCCATAATAGTATATCAACTATTAAACAATTACACAACAATTCACAACTTTTCCTAAATTATTGATTTGGTCCCCCAATTTTTCAAAACTTATATATTGGTCCCAAAATTTGTCTAAGGCTTTTAGAATACTTACTACATCATTTCCAACCCTTACATAATTTTTCCATAATATTTCTCATCCATACAAGCCATGGCCGAATGTTCTAAAGTTTCTAGACTAGGTTTTTCATGATTTTGCTCAATTTTGATTCGATTCAAGCATGAAATCAACCTCCATCCAACCTTACAACATATCTAAAATCAAATACCTAATAAAATTTCATCAAAAACAAAGTTCCCCTAACTTTAGGGTTTGGTTGAAACTTAAAGAAGCATTTCTAGAAGGATGAACATGTTTTAATCATCAAACAAACTTAAAAATAAATCTACAACCTCAAAAAAATTAAGATTCATCATCAATTCCATAAACCCTAATGTGGACATAGACCTTATAATTTGGGATCTTTGAACATAGAACAAATTAGCAAGCAATAATGGTATCAAATGATAGCATTTTTCTAATAGAACAATTTTCTATTTCACAACATGATCTAAATTTCTAATCAATTGGCTTGAAAAATCAAAAGAAAATTTTTTATTACCTTGGTAAGGTTCATGGAAAAGATTGAGAAGATGAAGAAATTCTCTTGAAAATAATGAATTAAAAATTCATTAAATGCTAAGTTACCAATTTACCCTTAAAATTAAAATATATTTATTAATTTACCCTTAATTAAACTTGTTATTTAACATAAAATCAAAACACCTAAACCTTATCTGTAATACCCCTAATTTTTTATAGTGACCAAAATGCAAAATTTGAAAATTAAATAACCAAAGTATAAGCTTTAGAATAGTTTAGGGACTAAAATGGTAATTTCAAAAAGTTTCAATTTGTCCCCGTAAATGTATAGTTTACCTCAAGAATGAATTTTCTGTGGGAATCATAATTTTTGTATGAATTTTGTATTAAAAGTTATAAAGTGGTAAAGTTTGAGAAAAAATCGGTAAATCGTATCGAATAGAGATTTCAGGAAAATTTGAAGAAAGATAAATTAGACCTAAAAATATTATTTCCACATTTTAAATTGTTGGAAAATAATATAAACCATTGGATTTGATGATTTAATTCCATGTTAAATATGAACTATTAGATTAAAATGGCAAACTTGTAATTTTAGGAAAATACATGGGTAAATCTGTAAAGGGTGAATTAGTTTGTTCATATTTTAATTTTGGAAGATGATAAGGTTGAGGTGTCTTGGTTTGATGGTAAATATGAAGTTTAATTAAGGATAAATTGGTCTTTTCCCAATTAAATGAATTTAATATTCATTAAAGCTTAAATTAAAGGTAAATTACCATGAAATTAATCTAAAATTTCATGCCAAATTATTCATCTTCTTCTCGATTTCTGTGAACCCTCCTAAGGTAAGAAAAAAATTGTTTTCCACTTTTGAGCAATTTCTTTTGGAATTTGGGTTATGCCATGAAATAGAAAATTGTTCTACGCGAGAAACGCTATCTTTTGGTATCATTTATGCTTGCTAATCTTGCTTGATTTCAAATATCCCAAATCCTAGGGTTTTTGCATATTAGGGTTCATGAAATTGATGATGAATCTTGATGTTTTAGAGGTTGTAGATTAATTTTCAAGCTTGTTTAATGATTAAAACATGTTCAATCTTCCTAAAAATGTTTCTATGATTTTCGGTCAAATGATGGAGTTGTAGAACTTTGTGTTTTGATGAAATAGGTATTTGATTATAGAGATGTTGTATGGTTGGATGAAAGTGGATTTCATGCTTGAATCGAATCAAAATCGAGCAAAATCATGAAAACCTAGTTTTAGAGGTTTAGAGCATTCGACAATGGCATGTTTGGATGAGAAAAATTATGTAAGGAATGGAAATGATGTATGAAGTATTCTAAAAACCATACAAAAATTTTGGGACCATTCTATAATTTTTGAAAAGTTAGGGGACTATATTGGTAATTTCAAAAAAGTTTTGAATGGTTATGTAATTGTTTAATAGTTGATGTATTATGCTGTAAATTTCTATTTGGGAATTGAAATGATGTTAATATGTGAAATATGACAATTATGGAAGTTTAGAAAGTTTAGTGATTTAAATGCAATATTCATATAGTTGGGGTGCTAAAATGTAATTATGCCTTTGTAAAAGTACTTTGTTGGTAATAATTTCAATGGTGGAATTTTGGTATTTAAAAATTTAATTGATAAAATGGTGAAGGACCATTTTGTGTAAATTGGAAAAGTTGGTACCTATATTAAAAGAATTAATAAGTGTTGAAGTATTTTTGTAGGGAATAAGTTTCAAGTATAATTACGGATTTTGTTTTGGAAATGTATTTATGTTTGTACAATACTAACATATGTATCGATATCAATTTGTGATTTTGTACAGATAGTGATTGATTTTGTGATCGAAGCAAATCGAATATAAAAAGATTAAGAGTTGAGCATAGTGAGTCACTTTTTTTGATATATAAAGTGTCAAGGTGAGTGCAATACATGCATGACATTGTACATAGATGTTTTATGCATCATTAGGAAGACTTGTGAGGAGTTTAACTTGATTATATCAGCATGATATTATGTCATTATTCATAATATCGAAATGACTTTGATATGTCAAAGTATGAAATCATAATGCATTGATCACTGACAAATATGATATTTTGCCATTAATGTTATTTTTCCTATGAATTGCCCTAATGTTAATTATATGGTTATACGATGCCATGGTTGAATAAATTATACTATATGCCCAAGTAAATCATTGAAGGACAGGGTATAGTTGGCATGCCATATAGTATAGCAACTGCATGTTAACATTAGCACTAGTGTGTAAGGACACTAAGTGCAGGTGGTGGGCACAACCTTATGTGTCATATCCGAATTAGCACTAGAGTGTAAGCTTAGTTCCAGTTTAACACTACGGTTTACATATATATTTCACTTGGATACCCAGGGTCTTCATAGGTTTACATTTGGGCTATGACTATTGGAATAAATGATATTAATGATATTATTATCATGTGATTATGGTAAAATATTAGTCATGCAGGTAAGGTGATCTTATTGAATTAGAAAATAACGTTTAATTTCATTCATGAGATGTATTACACTGTTTATTAATTTAATTGTCTCAGTAAATATATATTTAGCGTGTTATGATTTTCATGCGTAGGTAAAGATAATAAGTATGAGCAAGGAGTACCGAGCAACATTAGCATCAAGGAGATATTATAATATCAGTAAGACATCCTTTGATGTGATTTTGACTTAGTCACTCGCATGTACACATGATGTACTAGTTGCTCCGTGAACTATTTTGGAACTGGTTTGTAATGGCTAAACTAAATTGTTTTACTCTATTTCACTATAGATAGTATGAATTATTATCATTATTATTATTATAAAGGGGTGTATTCTATATTATTTTATGTTTTAAATATTATGCGACAATTTTATGTGATTTAATATTTATTACTAATAACTATATTTTGGAAAAAATTAATTTTTATCACTGTTAATTTGGAAAATATTTTAAGAAATTCGTGTAACAACTATAACTCGTGTTGGCATAAGTATACAAATCGTAGGTGTTACATTATCATCTTCAAGAAGTCAAAGATGAACAAAATATTCCCACTTTACTATTTTGCCCTTGTAATTTCCCAAAAAATACAATCTGCTACATTAATCCAACGATCCAAATTTAAAATGGAATTAAATCCTCAATTCCAATGGTTTATATTATTTTCACACATTTTATAATGTGGAAATAATATTTTTAAGCTTAATTTATCATCCTTCAAATTTTCTCAAAATTTATATTCGATTCAATTTACCAAATTTTTACTGGACTTTAACATTTTCTAGTTTTTAACACAATTCCCATATCAAGAATCCAATTTCAATAAAACGCCAATTTTAAGATTAAATTATCCATTTATGGAATAAAAATTATTTTGAGAAGATTACCATTTAAGTCCCTAAACTTTTTCTAATTTTATACTTTAGCCACCAAGTTTTCAAAATTTACATTTTGGTCACTAAACAAAAATTACGGAATTACAACTCTTCCCACTAAAATAAAATTCATCCTCATATTTTAAGATGTACCTGATGTGAAGAGGTGTGGATATTGCTTCCTCAAGTCCTCTTCATTTTCCTAAGTAGCTTCCTCGACCTTATGATTTCGCCAACGCACTTTAACTAGAGGAAACGTCTTGCTATGCAATTCTATAATTTCCCAAGCTGAACTCTATACTGGTTCTTCTTCATAAGTCAAATATGGTCAGATTTCAATTTCCTCCGGTGCAATGACATGTGAAGGATCCGATAAATACTTTCTAAGCATCGACACATGATAAACATTATTAACTTTGTCCAACTCTGGAGGTAATGCTAACTGGTAGGCCACCGGTCTGACTCTCTATAAGATCTCATAGGTTCTAATAAATCTTGGACTTAATTTTTCTTTGCGTCCAAAATGCAATATCTTTTTCCAAGGTGAAACTTTAAGAAATAATTTATCACCTTTATGGAATTAAATCTATTTTCGCTTAAAATCTGCATAAGACTTCTACCAATTAGATGCTATCTTGAGATTATCTTGAGTTATCCTCACTTTATCCTCAACCTCTTTTAATAAATCAAAGGAAACAAGATTTTGATCTTTAAACTCGAATCAATTTAATGGTGTTCGACATTTTCCCCATACAAAGCTTCGTACGAAGCCATCTTGATGCTCGATCGATAACTGTTTTTGTAGGAAAATTCTGCTAAAGACAAATACTTCTCCCACGATCCCTCAAACTAGATCACACATTCCCTCAACATATCCTCTAATATATGGATAATCCACTCTGACTGGCCATCCGTTTGTGGATGAAAGGTTGTACTGAAATTCAATCGAGTACCCAAAGCTTTATACAAAGAATTCAAAAATCTTGATATAAACCTTGGTCCCTATAAGAAACTATCTATCCCGACACTCTATGTAGTTGAACTATCTCTTTTTATTTACAACTCTACATACTTATCTAATGAATTGCCCATTCGCACTGGAATGAAATGTGCCGACTTAGTTAATCGGACAACTATCACTCAAATGGATTCCTTCTTATTTGATGTCAAAGGTAGCCCTATAATAAAATCCATAGTGACTCTTTCCAACTTCTGCTATGGAATAGAAATCAGTTGCAATAATCCCGAGGGCACTTAATCTTCAGCTTTTACTTGTTGACATGTCAAAATGTAGCAACAAACTCAGTGATGGCTCTTTTCATACCCGACCAATAATATAGACTCTTTAAATCTTGATACTTATTGTTACCGCTTGGGTGTGTAGTCAGCAAACTATAGTGTTCCTCAGAAAGAATATCTTTCTTCAACTCATCATCATGTGGAATACATATTCTTCCTATGTAATACAAACATCCATCGGACTTGACTTCAAAGTCTTTGGTCTCACATTTTTCCACTTGTACAATCTTTTCCAAGCATCTCCCTTCTTTATTTTGTAGCTCTTTTATCCGATCTAAAAGCATTGGCTTTATCCGATCTAAAAGCATTGGCTTTATCCTTAATTCATCCAACATTACTCCATTTTCCTTTAATGATAAACACACATCTAAAGTTTGCAAAGTTGCGAAAGTCTTTCGGCTAAGTACATCAGCTACAACATTAGCCTTTCCAAGATGGTAGTCGATGACCACATCATAGTCCTTTAAAAGTTCTATCTCTTCTCTGTCTCAAGTTTAGCTCTTTTGGAGTCAATAATTACTTTAGACTTTTATAATTCGTGTATATATAGCACCGCTCACAATACAAATAATGACGCCAAATTTTTAGAGCAAGTGCCACTGTTGCCAACTCAAGATCATGTGTGGGATAATTTCTCTCGTGCTTCTTTAGTTGTCGGGAAGAACAAGATACAACCTTACATTCTTCGATAAGTACACAACCCAAACCATTATGAGATGCATCTCTATATACCACATACTTTTTACGAGATTTCGATTGTACCGACACTAGTACTTCTATTAAAATCTTCTTTGGAGTTTCACAACTCTCTTGGCACTTCTCGGTCCAAATAAATTGAATATATTTTATCAAGAGATTGGTCAACAGAGAAGCAATCATAGAAAAGTTCTTCACAAACCTTCGATAATAACTAGTAAGTCCTAAGAAGCTTTGAACCTATACAACATTCTTTGGGGGTTTTCACTCTGCTATCGCCTGAAATTTCTCAGGATCAACACTTATGCCTTCTTCCGAGACCAAATGACCAAGAAAAACAACTTCTGAAAGCCAAAAATCACACTTTGATAGCTTGGCATATAAGTTTTTCTCCTTAAGGATCTCGAGCATAGTAGGAAGGTGAATGTCATGTTCTTTCTTTGTCCTCGAGTACACTAGAATGTCATCAATAAATTCCGCAGCAAACTAATCCAAGTATGTCTGAAAAACTCGGTTCATCAAATCCATAAATGTTACCGGAGCATTGGTCAACCCAAACAACATCGTCACAAACTCGTAGTGCCCATACCATGTTCTGAAAGCTGCCTTTGGAATATCTTGTTCTTTAATATTTAACTAGTGATATCAAGATCGAAGATCAATCTTAAAGAAAACTGGTTCTCCCTTAAGCTGATCAAACAAGTCATTAATCCTCGGAAGAAGATACTTGTTCTTGATAGTCACTTTATTTAACTGACAATAATCTATACATAATCACATGGATCCGTCTTTCTTTTTCACAAACAACACCAGTACTCCCCAGGTTGAAACACTCGTTCTAATGAATCCTTGATCTAGCAGTTCTTGCAATTGGTACTTTAATTCCCTTAATTCTATTGGGGCCATTCAAAAAGGATCCATCAAAATAGACATTGTACCTGGAAATACATCAATACCAAACTCCACCACTCTGTCTAGAGGTAATCCATGCATCTCATCTGGAAAACCTTTAGATACTCTCAAACTATTGGAATATATTCCAACTTAACTTCAGTAGCTCTTGTATCTACCACATTCGCTATAATATCTTAACATCCTCGTGATAACAATTTATTAGCAGTAAAGGCTGAAATCACATTGGATAAGGGATTTACTCTTTCTCAAACAAATATTATCTTTGAACCTTTTGCATCATTTAAGAACAATCTCTTCAAATGAAAATCTACCCAACTATACTAGGAAGATAACCAATCCATGCCTAAGATTATTCCAAACTCCTCAAAAGATAGTTCCAACATATTTGTAATAAATTCTACTCCCTGTATATTTATCGGAAAATCTTTACTTATCCGACTAATGCTCGCACTATGGATTAGCATATTGATTGCTACAATATCACTAGAAATAGGTTCTAAATAGATTACACTATCTCTAACCAGCCTTACGCTAATATAAGAGTAAATAGAAATATCAACACAAAAATAGGTTCATCAAATAGATAAAAGGTACCTGTTATAATCTCAGGAGCATCTCGATTATTATCAGTCTTGATATGATAAATTCAAGCAATAGTCTTGTCTTCATGATTGGATACAACCTCATACGTACCAGGTTTGCCTTCTTTGCTACTCTACCCTTCTAGGGTCCCGCTACCGACTGGTCTGGGTAGCGCTCTGGACAATTCCTTTTAAGATGACTAACTTACTCACAGTTGAAGCAATTTCTTTCATCAAACCAACACTGATCCAAATGTTTCCTTCCGCAAATCTTACATTCTAGAATATGATAGAATCCGGATACCTGCCGAAGCTGTCTGGGTCTACATCGACTTCCCTAAAAAACATCCTTTTTTACCTGTGGATGCTGAGGAGGCAGAACTTTTCTTTTACTAACCTTTGATGCGTTTGGAAAATGGTGCAGAGTAAGAGCTTCCAAACCTTTTACTTGTCTGAGCCTTTTTCACCTCCGATTCTTCAAGGTCAACTTTTTCCATAGCTTTAGCCTTGTTTACTGCTTCTTAGAAAGAAATAAAATGATGAGAAACTAGGATCCTTTTGTACTGAGGATCTAATCCATAAATAAACCTATAAATTTTAACTTTCTCTATCAGAAGAAACTTTGATGCATATCGGCTCAATCTGTGAAACTCACATTCATACTTATATACTGTTTTGACAAACTGCTTCAAATTCAGGAACTATTGCATCATTTCGTTGACAAACACGTCCCCAATATACTTCTCCTTGAATTCTCTCAAGAAGAAGTCTCACGTGATCTATAAGGAGAGACTTGTGCGGTGACTGTATTCCACCACACACTGGCTTGCTCCATCAGTAGAGACAGAACCCCTTATAACTTTCCCTGATCATCACAAGGAATTCAATTCAGCATGTTCTTAAAATCATTCAACCAATAGTCAGCAGTAATTGGATCAGTGTCTGTATCACCTTAAAATTCAAGTACTCTCGTTTTTCTTATTCTTTCGGAACTGATACTGGTGTCTGACGATTAATAATATTGTAAAGAGCTTGTAAGAACAAACCCCAATCTTGAACAAGCATATCCTGTTGTTTTAGATTAGGCGGCTCTACATTAGGTTGAGCAAGAGGTGGATTTTGGTTCACCTCATTACTCCCACTCTGTTATAAAGTAATACGATCGGTTGCCCTAATAGATTCCTGATGATCTGACATATGAACACAGTAAAAATCATCTATCATTAGTAAGGAGTAATATTTCTAAATAATAAGCATCATAGCATATATACAACTATCAGTAAAATTTTGACATCCTAGTGGCATGTATATATTTTAAACTAAATTTAAACTCAATCCATGTCTATAAACGGCTAAATATGTAGTTCCGATACCAATAAATGTAACACCTATGACCCGTATACTTATACCAATACAGGTTATAGATGTCACATGAGTACTTAAAATGTTTACCAACTCAAAAGTGGTTAATTTTTCCCAAAATGTAGTTAACAACACAAAATCTTTAATCACATAAAATTGTTGCATAATAATTTAAAACATATATTATCGTAAAATACATCCATTTATAAAGTTAATACTGGTTAATATCATCCATGATGAAATAGGGTAAAACAATTTAGTTTGGCCATTACAAACTATTTTCCAAAATAGTTCTATAGAGCAACTAGGACATTGATAAGTACATGCCACTAACTAAGTCAAAATCACATCAAAGGATGTCGATGCTTGGTGTTGCTCAGTACTCCTTACTCATACTCTTGATCTTTACCTACGCATGAAAATCATCACATGCTAAGTATATACTTACTGAGACAATTAAAAATAATAAACACTGCAGTACAACTCATGCATGATGGACATGTAATTTTCCAATGTAATAAAATCACCTTACCTGTATGTACAATATTCTAAGATAATCATCTGACAGTGATATCATTATAATCATTTTTACCAATAACCATAGCCCAAATGTAAACCTATGAAGACCTTGGTTATTCGAGTATAATATATACATCGTAGTGCTAAACATGTACTAAGCTTACGCTATAGAGTTAATCTAAATAGGGTATGTAGTCTCGTACCCACCACCTACACTAGGTTTACACACTACTGCTAATCCGAATATAACACACAAGGTCGTGCCTACCACCTGCACTTAATGTCCTTAGACACTAGTGCTAATATAAACCTGCAGTTGTTATACTCTATGTCATGCCAACTATACCTTGTTCTTCAACGACTTACTTGGGCATATAGTATAATTTATTTCAGCCATGGCATCACATATCCATATAATTAACATTAGGGCAGTTCATACCCAAAATAACATTAATGGCAAAATATTATATTTTTCAGTGATCAATGCATTATGATTCCTCACTTTGACATATTAAGGTCATGTCGATATTATGAATAATGACATAATATCATGCTAATATAAAAAAGGTATACTCATCACAAGTCTTCCAGATGATGTATAAAACATCAATATACAATGTCATGCATGCATTGCACTCACCTTGACACTTTATAATTTTCAAAAGATTTGCTTCACTATGCTCCAAACTTTATCCTTTTTATACTCAATTTACTTCGAACGCAAAGTCAGTCACGATCTGTACAAAACCACAAATTTATATTGATACATATGTTAGTATTGTACTAACATAAATACAATTCTGAAGCAAAATCAATAATCATACTTGAAACTTATTCACCAGCAAATACTTCAACACTTATTAATTCTTTTAACTTTGGCATCAACTTTTCCAACTTATATAAAATGATCCTTCACCATTTTACCACTTAAAGTTTCAATACCAAAATTCCAACATTGAAATAATTATCATCCAAGTAAATTTACAAAGGCATAACTACATATGAACATCCCAAACTATTCGAATATTGCATATAATTCACTAAACTTTACAAACTTCCATAATGATCCAATTTCACATCCTAACACTCATTTAAAATTCCAAACAACAATTTCCAGCCTAGTACATCAACTATTAAACAATTAAACAATAATAAAAAACTTTCCCAAAATTATTGATTTTGTCCCCTAACTTTTTAAAAATTACAAAATGGTCCCCAATTTTTTCTAAGGCTTGTAGACTACTTCTTACATCAGTTCCAGCCCTTATATAATTTTTCCATAATTTTTCTCATCCATACAAGCCATGGCCGAATGTTCTAGAATTTCTAGACTAGGTTTTTCATGATTGTGCTCAATTTTGATTCTATTCAAGCATGGAATCAACCTCCATGCAACCTTAAACCATCTTTACAATCAAATTCCTAATAAAATTTCATCAAAACACAATTTCCCCTAATTTTAGGGCTTGGTCGAAACTTACAGAAGCATTTCTAGAAGGATTGAATATGTTTCAATCATAAAAAAAGCTTGGAAATGAATCTACAACCTCAAAAAATCAAGATTCATAATAAATTTCATAAAACCTAATATGAACATAAACCCTATAATTTGGGATCTTTGAACGCAAACCAAATTAGCAAGCAATAATGGTATCAAATTATAGTTTTTTTTCAAATAGAAGAATTTTCTATTTCACGACATGATCCAAATTCCTAATCTATTGGCTTGAAAATGAAAAGAAAGTTTTTCTTACATTGGAAAGGCTCACGACAAAGCTTGAGAAGAAAATAAATTCTGTTGAAAATTCTTATTCTTTCATTATTAAATAATGAATTAAAAATTCATTAAATGTTAAATTATCATTTAACCCTTAAAATTAAAATATCTTTACTAATTTACCCTTAATGAAACTTGCTATTTGCCATAAGTCCAATAGAACTCAACATATCATCTTCTAAAAGTCAAAGATGAACAAAATATTTCCCATTTTACTGTTTTAGCCTTGTAATTTCCCAAAAATTATAATATTGCCACTTTAATCCAATAGTCCAAATTTAACATGGAATTAAATCCTCAAATTAAATGGTTTATATTATTTTTTCATTATTTTAAAATATCTAAATAATATTTTTAATCCTAATTTATCATCCTTCAAATTTTCTCAAAATTTATATTCGATCCGACTTACTGAATTTTTACCGGACTTTAACATTTTCTAGTTTTTAACACAATTCCCATATTAAGAATACGATTTCAATAAAACCCCACTCTCAAGATTAAGTTATCCATTTATAGAATAAAAATTCTTTTTGAGAAAATTATCACTTAGGTCGCTAAACTTTTCCTAATTTTATACTTTGGTCCCAATGTTGTCTAAAGTTACACTAGAAATTAACAATATCTTAAGAGATTCTTATAGATCATATTTGGAAACGTTGATTCACTCCACTGATCTTCAGGGTAGATTGACTCAAAGTATATTTGTACCACTGCTCCTCACGGAAGATCTTATATAGAAAAAAGGGGATTTGCTTCGTTGTTCTTTAGGGTAGATCATATCTAGAAATATTGATTAATTCTACTATTCTTCGGGAATGATTGAATCGATGCAGATTTGTTCCACTGTTTCTCATATAAGATCAAATCTGGAAAAGATGTTATATGATCCGCTGCTCTTCAGGTACATCAGGTCTGGAAACTTTGATTCATTCAACTGCTCTTCAGGGAAGATGTAATCAAAGCATATTTGTTCCACTTCTTCTTATGGAATATAAAATATAGAAAAAGGGGATCTGATCCACTTCTCTTCAGGGTAGATTAGATCTAGAAATATTGATTCATTCCATTGTTCTTTAGGGAAGATTGAATCGAGGTAGATTTGTTCCACTTCTCCTCAGGAAATATCAAATCTTAAAAAATGGGATCTTCTTTGCTGCTCTTCAGGGTAGATCAAATCTAGAAACGTTGATTCATTGCACTGCTCTTCAAGGAATATTAAATCGAGTCAAATTTGTTCCACTAATTCTTACGGAATATCAAATATGGAAAAAGAGGATATGCTATGTTGCTATTCAGGATAGATCAGATCTGCAAACGTTGATTCAGCCCACTGTTCTTCAGAGAAGATTGAATCGAGATAGATTTGTTCCACTGCTCCTTAAGAAAGATCAAATCCAAAAAAAGGGATATGCTCCACCACTCTTCAGGGTAGATCAGATATGGAAACATTGATTTATTCCACTAATCTTTAGGGAAGATTGAATCGAGTTAAACTTGTTCCACTTCTCCTCAGGGAAGATCAAATCTAGAAAAAGGGGATCTACCCTGCTGCTCTTCAGGGTAGATCAGATCTGAAAACATTGATTCATTCCAGTATTCTTCAGGGAACATTGAATCGACGTATACTTGTTCTCTTATCTCAAGAATATCAAATCTGAAAAGTAAACATTACCACTTGTTAGTATATGTTTGAGAATTTGAAAACATCATACCTGAAGGTTTGGAATTCCAGACAATCATTGAAAATTGATTTTTCTTGTGAAAACTTGTGTCCCAACCACCAGATATGGGAATTTGCCTTGAATTTGAGTGTCATTTGAACCTCTCCCCTTTTGGGACTTATAAAATATTCATCTTGAAAGTGAAACATATTTGTTATCTAAATAATTAATGCAGTGATGCAATTGTGTTGAGTCAATAAAATAGATGAAATAACCAAGAGGGGGTGAATTGACAATTAAATTTTTTTGTAAAAGCTTAGAAAGTAATATAAAATTGAACACATTAATTTAGAGTGGTTTGACTTTATCAACAAAATTTTGCATCCACTACCTTAGCTATCCACACTAAGGATTTTCACAAATTCACTAATTTGTATATACCTTTGAGGATAAGGTGTAACCTTACAACTCCCTCAAGAATTATACCCCAAATTCTTGAGACACTCCCTCAAAGAGAAAATTACAAATTGCAAACTTATAAAATTCTCACTAGGAAAGTGTTTGCACAATTCAAGAACAAATAAGAACACTTGAGTAATAAATAGATATGAGTACAAAAAGTGTTCTTTGAAAGAAAAAGGAATATTATAGAATGTTGACTTGATTTGGCTCAAACTTGTTTTTTGGCTTTCTCTTTTATCTATTGTCTTCACATATGACTTGGAATCTTGTTTTTATAGTCCCTTAATTAATTCCAACCATTTGGGTTGTTGTGGAGTGAATAGAGTCGTTGGGAGGTAGTTTCATGCATTAAATGATGTCCTGAAGCTTGTAGTATTGGTACTCGGTCTCTCAATATCGATACTCCCTGTATTAAATACAAAAATATGATCATTGGAAAACTCTAGTATCGATACTATTACAATGGTATCGGTACTACTATATTAAGTAGTATTGTTGTTGTATATAGTATCGGTATCATTTGAGTATACTGGAATTTTGACAAATTCAAAACCAAAAAGGTAGTATCGGTACCACCACTAGGAGTATCGATACTACTATACTAAGTAGTATCAATATTGTATATAGCGTCAGTGCCATTTTAGTATTCTGTTTTTGCCAAGCTACCTTACAGTATCGATACTACTTTATAAGTTTGGGCTTTAGTGTCAATAATGTTCTATTAGTATCGGTTCCATTATAATTAAAAATCATTTTTGACTCGATTGAAGTTTGAAATCCTTAGTAAAAATTATTTCAAAAATATTTCCAGTATATGACTCAATTTTTTAGTAGAGTGAGGAGTAAAATTGACTTTTTAATTTTAAAGAATAATTTATATATTCGAATGATTGAATCAAATATAATCTTAAATTTTGTAAAAAGTATTTAACAATTTTTGGTATATCAAAATATTAATGTGTTTTCAATAATCTCCCCCTTTTTTATATAACAAAATATTTAGGGATTTTAAGATTTTATTGAAAAAAATACTCCCCCTTACTCTAATGGTTATTTTTCTCCCCGTTTTTTGTAAATCAAAAATATGAGTTTAGAATAAACAAAATACATAATAAAGTTGCGAAGAGAAAAAAGGCCAAACAAGTTAGTCAACATTATTAATATCTATAGGAAGTGGGCATAGCAACAATAAAAGGAAACATGGCTAAAAATATTCGAAATATTATAAAAATTATATATATATATATCAGACCATCCAAAACATAAAAGAAACACCAAATCTAAAATAACAAAGTCTAAGAAAATCACCCATGAGTAAATTCAAAGTATGACATGTAAAACCAACTAAAAAGAAACTAGCAAAGCAAAACAATTAGGCATACGACAGAGGATCAGGATCTAAATGAGGTGCGCGAAAAGAAGTAAATTCTAAAGAGAGAGCTTTGAGCTTATTTGTCACCACATCGAATAAAGTGAGGATGTCTTGTTGAGAATCCACATGTATCGCTCGTAGTGTCAACTATTAAGAAGCTATCTTGGACAAGTAAGTCCCAAAAGCACTAAAGTTGGCCTCCATAGAAGCAAACCACAAGTACAATGTCTCCATCATGAACTGAAGGTAAGGAGTCATCTCACCACCAGATTTACGAGGGTCTTCAGAAACGCGATTCACTGGATCGTCAACGTCATGCAATACATCATTGTCTTAAGGTTGAGCTCGAGCCGCTCGAGATGAACTTGCACTGGGCACCTCTTTTGCTTTCCTTTTCCAAGTGTCTCCAACTTGAGTCCATCCTGACTTACGAAGAGATGTTAGATCAATATGGGAAGCCAAGGGGATGGCGGCATCAAGATCAACTTTTAGAAAGAAATTTTTAAGAAGATAACCATAAACAAGAGATTCGACCAGCTTAGATGGAATATGGTTAATGATGTCCATTAATTCAACAAAGATGATTTAAGCGAGGTTAATCCTTTTATTTTCTTGAAAGTTGTGAAGCCACCAAATGTTAATGTTATGGAGAGAAGAATATTTACCTCATGATGGTCAAAACCACCAAGGGATGATCAAATGAAGGAACCTCTCATGAAAATCAAGAACACTAGCGCTCTGCCCTACTTTTAAGGAGGAAGAGACAGAGTCTCGTTCATTATCAATATTGGTGTTTTCAAGGCCAAAAGTATAAGCGATGAACTCGGAATCAAGGGTAATATATTCCCTCAAAAGATAGGAGCGAATACTTTGGGTATGAGTGCAAGCTTCATTTTGAACATATATTGGAATAGAAAATGTAGACGAGTTGGTGATAAACAATAGGTTTGACTTTGAAAGTGTTATCAAATTTCCAATCTTTGAAATGGGGAAGGTATTTGAAATTAATGGCGTTCATAGCCAGAACAGAAGGGAGACGCTCACCGCTAAGGGTATAAAATTCAAAATGATCAAGATATCATGAATAAAAGTTTTGATGATTGGGTTCATTAAAACAAGAGTTCATGATGGTCATTTCATTTTGATTTGAATTAGAATTTGGAGGGGTTATTAGGTGGATTAACACGAGAGTAGGAAGACTGAGGATGTTTATGAGACATAGTAAGGGTCGAGATAAAGTGAAATCTACAAAGAAAAACAGTATATATGTATGAAACTAATTAATCCCAAAACTTAATATGAGTCCACAATTCAAGGCATGATATAACGAAATTAAATTTTAAAAAAAATAATGGGCCAAAAAGAAAATAGTGTTAAATATATATATATAAACAAAATATATATATGTATGTAGATATAATTTTTTTAAATAATTCAAAAAAATTTAAATGATTAACTTTACTGAATGTAGTTAAAAAAGTGTAGATTCTAGTGTAGAAATATAAAAGAATTAAAGCATATTCACTAATTTAATCAAAAACTAACTAAAACTAAGCCTAAATTCGAAAAGAAAAAGTTAGTTTTTTTTTAAAAAAAATTACCTTAAAAATTTGGATTGTGATAGAATTGGAGATGAATGCACGATTTTGATAATGCTAGTAGGTAGGAATGATGAAAAACAACAAAAAATGACTCCAAAACAAAGGAATAAAACATATTTTCAAGGGGATTATGGAGGGTTTCGATGTCACTTGAGAGAGGAAAGGGAAAAGTAAAAAAAAAGTGATTTTAGGGAAATATAATGCAAAACCCAACTTATAGTATAGGTACTCCCCTTGGAGTACCGAAACTATAAAGTAAAAATATGATGGTATCGATACTGAGAATCGATACTCTATCGAAACTCCAAGAACGATATCGGTACTTGATGAACATTATGATATTGACAAAGAACAATATCAGTATTGGATAAATAGTACCGATACTAAATGCACAGAATGGTCCAAAAATGCAGCAAATAAGAAAAAATACGATGTATATTTTAAAACATTAATAGTGGTGTAGGCAACTCTAGATATACGAAGCAAATATGTTCAACTAAGAAAATTTACTTTTAAACATAATGTGAACATATTGTCAATTTCCATGAAAGTCATAAACTCTCCCTAACTAATAGCATAGAAGGCATTAAAGAAGTTATATTGCATGTATTTTTCATAAAATCATAATTGTTCATAAATTGTTTAAACACAAAGTCATGATAGGTTGGTTAGACCTAATTCTCTCCTAAGTGCCCAAAATCTTTCCTTGTCTAAAGGTTTTGTAAAATTTCAGCTACTTGATACAAAGTATCTACATACTCTAGAACTATATCTTCGTTTGAGACATTATCTCTAATGAAATGATGTCTGATTTTTATGTGCTTAGTTCTAGAATGTTGGATTGGATTTTTAGTGAGACAAATAGAACTAGTATTGTCACACTTGATAGGAATGGTACTCACATCAATTTCATTGTCTAAAAGTTGTTGTTTTATCCATAAAACTTGTACACAACAACTACCGGTTGAAATATATTCTCCTTCGGTAGTAGATAATGCAACACAATTTTGTTTCTTTGAAAACCAAGAAATTAACATATTTCCTAGAAATTGACATGTATTAGAGGTGTTTTTCCTATCTAATTTGCAGCCTCCATAATCTGCATCCAAGTAAGCATGCAACCTAAAGCTAGAGTCTCTAGATATCAAAGTCTTACGCTAGGGGTGTCGTTAAGGTATATAAAGATTCTCTTAACAGCTTGTAAATGAGACTCCTTAGGACATGATTGAAATATATCACATAAGAAAACATTAAACATAATGTCTGGTCTACTTACGGTAAGATAAAACAATGATCCAATCATAAACCTATAAAGTTTAACATCTAACACGTATCTTCTTCATCTTTGTCAAGATTTATAGATGAACTCATAGGAGTGGTTTTGGGTTTCACATTTTAGAATCCAAACTTCTTGAGAATATCTTTGATGTATTTTGCTTGATTGATTAAGATGTCATCTTTTCTTTGCTTGATTTGGAGCCCCAAGAAAAATGAAAGCTCCCCCATCATGCTCATCTCAAATTCACCTTACATTAGCTTAGTAAATTCTTGGTAAAGAACGCCATTAGTAGAACCAAAGTATATCATCAACATAAATTTGAACTACTAATAAATCTTTACCTTTACTTTTTATAAACATGGTAGTGTCAACCTTCCCTTTTGAAAAACCTTTTTCAATAAGAAAATTTGACAATTTTTTTCATACCAAACTCTAGGAGCTTGTTTTAAACCATATAAAGCTTTGTCAATTTGGAAACATGATTGGGAATTTTTGAATCCTCAAAACCGAGAGGTTGTTCCACATACACTTCTTTTTTTATAAAACCATTTAAAATACACTTTCAACATCTATTTGAAATAAAGTAAATCCATGATAATATGCAAATGATAATAACATTCTAATAGCCTCCATCCTAGCTACGAGAGCATAAGTTTCATCAAAATATATTCCCTCTTCTTGAGTGTACCCTTAAGAAACAAGTCTAGCCTTATTTCTCACTATATTACCACTTTTATTTAATTTATTCCTAAATACTCATTTAGAACTTATAGTAGACTAATTACTAGGCCTTTCAACTAATGTTCACACTTGCCTTCTCTCAAATTGATTTAACTCATCTTGCATAACCATAATTCAATGTTCATCATTTAATGCTTATTTGATATTCTTAAGCTATATGCATGAGATAAATGCAACATAATTACAAATATTTTTAAGAGAAGATCTAGTAGTGACCCCTTTGGATGGATCGCCAAAAAATTCATCATCCTTTACATAGTTATACTCCCTTAGGTATGTGACTTCCCTTTCCTCTAGAGTTAGAGTCTTGAAGACATATTGAGTTTCCTCATTCTTCATTCTTTTGATGATGATTCACCAACTTCATTTGGATTTGAGATACGTACATCATCATCAATACAAGAATCCTTCCACTAGAGTTCTTTTATTAAAGACTCAATAAGCTTTAGAATTTAAAGAGTAACCAAGAAAAATCCCTCCATCATTTTTTGCTTCAAATTTGCCAAGATTGTCTTTTCCATTATTTAAAACAAAACACTTGCATCCAAAAGGATGAAAATAAATAATGTCAGGCTATTTATTTTTGAAAAGTTCATATGGAGTTTTCTTTAAAGTAGTCCTAATCATTACTCTATCAATCACATAAAAAGTAGTATTTGTGGCTTCCACCCAAAAGTACTTTGACAAGTTGTTTTCACAAAGCATAGTCCTAGCCATTTCTTCTAAAGTTCTATTTTTCCTCTTAACAAATCCATTTGTTTAGAAGTTCTAGGGCTGAAAAATTATGACTAATTCAATTTGAATTAAAAAATCATCAAACCCAAGATTTTCAAATTCGGTTCAATGGTTATTCCTAACACTTGAAATAGAGCAACCCTTTTCATTTTGGATTATTTTAGAGAAAGTGAAGAAATTTTCTAAAGCTTTATCTTTTGTACTTAAGAAAATAACCCAAATAAACCTAGAGTAGTCATCAACCAATACAAATGCTTATTGTTTTCTACCCAAGCTAGTAGTTCTAATAGGCCTAAAAAGATCTATATGGATCAATTATAATACTCTACTAGATGATACATCGTAATAGGTTTAAATGAATTTCTTTTGTGTTTTCCTTTAGCACATGCATCAAAAATTTTATCAATATCAAATTTTATCTTAGGCAAGCCTCTTACAAGATTACTTTGAACAAGTTTTTGTAAGACACTCATGCTAGCATGTCTGAGTTTCCTATGCCATAACCAACAATCATGCTCATCTTTAGCAACTAAACATACATTAGACATGTCAATATTATTTAGATACACCATGTAAATATTTCCTATTATATAACCATCAAGCATAATCATATTAGATGCAATGTCAAAATTTTTGGAACCATTAGACTCAAATAAGACATTGTATCCCTTATCACATAATTGAATAATACTAAGAAGATCATGCTTTAACCCATTTACATATAAAACATTTTCAACAAGAATGGAAGAGTTTTTACCAATGGAACCAATTCCTTCAATGTGACATTTTAAGTTGTAACCAGCTCGAAGAACCGGCTCTTATCACCAATTACGTGTCTTGAGCATTCACTATCAAGGTACAATGAGTTTGAACTTTTGTTTGTGCCTTGTAGCAATGATTCTCCACCTAAAAACATAGATCAAGTTTTGATATTTGGTACCCAAATTCTTTTGGGTCCATAGGCATTAGTTCCCAATAATATAGCCCCCTTAGGTGTCCATTTTTCTAGGATATCGTTGTCTTTAGTAGTAATGAGTCCTTTAAGAACCTATATGCTTCTAACAACTTTCCCACTTGAGATTATTTAGGAACCTCTGTGATTGTATGGTCTAAAGTTATTTCTAACATAGTTGTATTTAGAATTTTATCCTTTTTAAAAATGATTTGTTCCAACTTTGTTAAAATAAGCTTTAAGATTATCAAGTTTCTTTTGATGATCATCATGAACCTTTGAAAGTAGGTTGTGCAAGTCATGATTTTTCTTTTCAAATTCCTCTAGTTTAACTTGCATATCCCTGACCTTACTTTCAAGTTCATTGTTGGTCTTAGATAGGAGATCATTTTCATTTTTCAATTTTGAAATATTATTCTTATGTTTTGAAAACATGATCTAACATTTTGAGGCCAAATCATCATAAGCCTCTTACAACTCATCAAAAGAATATTCATTTAATGTAGATGAGTTAGAGGTTACCTTAGATTCTCCCTCAATGGCCATGAGGCAGAAGTTGGCTACCTCTTCATTGGATGACTCATCATCACTCCATGTATCTTGTGTTACTTCTTGGATGACCCCTTCTTCTTTAATTGTGGGCATTCAAATTTAACATGCCCCGACTTTTTGTATTCATAGGAAATTATAGGGTCCTTCTCCTTCGATTCATTCTTAAAGCCTTATTTTCTTTGGAATCTTCTTCCTTTGTTGGACTTCATGAATCTCTTGAATCTTTTGGAAAAGATTGACATTTATTCATCCTCATTTTCATCATTTGAGTCACTCCGTTATTTGATGGATTTTATAGCAACACCAATCTTTTTCTTTTTCATTTCCTTCTTTTCTTTATCTTTCTTTTATTGATCTTCTTTTTCCTTCACCATAATTTCATAAGTAACCAAGGATCCAATGAGCTCCTCTAAGGTGAGAGTATTTAGATTCTTTGCTTCAACTATAGCGGTCTTCTTGGATTAAGATAATTTGGGAAGACTATATATCATCTTTCTAACGAGCTTCTCATTAGGAATATCTTCTCCAAAGCCTTTGAGACCATGTCAATAACCGAAAATAGATCGGTCATGGATTTAATGTCTTCATCCGGTCTTATCTTCAAGTTTTCATAACTATTATTGAGAAAACTAATCTTAGTTTCTCTTATCTCATTTGTTCCTTCATGAGTAACTTTAATTTTACTTGTATCTCCTTAGTATTGGAACAAGGTGATACTCTCCAATATTCATTGGGGCCAAGTGCACAAAATATAATGTGCACTGCTTTTGCATTGAGTTGGAACAATTTCTTTTCTTTTTCATTCTACATCTCCATTTCTCTAGTTGGAGTAGAGTGCCTTTCATCATGATGCTCCATGCTCCCAAATCACTTGCTTGAATAAAGAGTTTCATCCTATTCTTTCAATAGGCATAGTTGGCTCTATTGAAGTATGAAAGCTTGTTGATGGGTTAAGAGTCACTAAAATGTCAAAACTTGATGTAGATGCCATGGATGACTTGGATGATGATTGAACTCCTTTAGGTTCTTCTCAAAAGGTGGTTAAACCTTCCAATGAGTCTAGCTCTGAGACCAATTGTTAAGTCAATTGAATAGATGAAATAGCCAAGAGGGGGAGATTGACAATTAAAATTTCTGGTGAAAGTTAGAAAATAATATAAAATTGAACACAAGAATTTAGAGTTGTTTGACTTTATCAACCAAAGTTTACATTCACTAGCTTAGCTATCCACACTAAGGATTTCCACAAATTCACTAATTTGTATCTACCTTTGAGGATAAGGTGTAACCTTACAACTCCCTCATGAATTATACCCCAAATTCTTGTAACTCTCTCAAAGAGAAAATTACAAATTGCAAACTTATAAAATCCTCACTAGGAAAGTGTTTGCACAATTCAAGAATAAATAAGAACACCTGAGAAATAAATAAAAACTAGTACAAAAAGTTTTCTTTGAAAGAAAAAGGAATATTGAACAATGTTGACTATATTTGGCTCAAATTTGTTGTGTTTGGCTTTTTCTTTTATCTCTTTTGTTCACATATTACTTGGAATCTTGTTTTTATACTCCCTCAATTAATTCCAATTGTTTAGGTTGTTGTGGGAATTAATAGAGCCATTAGGAGGTAGTTTCCCACATTAAATGTTGTGCAGAAGCTTATAGTATTGGTACTCGGTCTCTCAATGTCGATACTCCTTGTATTAAATACAAAAATATTATCATTGGGAAGCTCTAGTATCGATATTGTTACAAGGGTATCGGTACTACTATATTAAGTAGTATCAATGTTGTATATAGTATCGGTACCATTTGAGTATACTGAAATTTTGACAAATTCAAAACCAGAAAGGTAGTATCAGTACCACCACTAAGAGTATTGGTACTACTATACTAAGTAGTATCGATACTGTATATAGTATCGGTACAAATTTAGTATTCTATTTTTGTCAAGCTTGCATACATTATCAGTACTACCTCAACAGTATCGGTACTCCTTTATAATTTTGGGCTTCATCATCAATATATGTATCGATACTGCTTGAACAATATCGGTAATGTACTAGTAGTATAAGTACCATTATATTTTAAAGTCATTTTTGACTCAATTGAAGTTCGAAACAATTAGTAAAAATTATTTCAAAAATATTTCCAGTATAAGACTCAATTTTTTAGTTGAGTGAGGAGTAAAATTGGCCTTTTAAATTTAAAGAATAATCTTTATATTCGAATGACACAATTTTTGTTATATCCAAATATCAAAGTGTTTTCAACAAATTCATTTATCATTTCTCCTTTGAGAAAGTGAAATGGTCTTTAAGAAAGACAAAATTAGAACTTTCACAGAAATTACCCAAAATAAACAAAGATAATTTCTAGAGACACAATGACAAAAGTCGTTTTAATGTAAAAATAAATTCCTTCTCCCCAATAAAATATAAGAAATACGTAGTAGAGAGATGTAAGGGTCGATCCTCAAGGACTTAGAAAATTCCCAAATTTCTATTTGAATTGCTTAAACCATACGATATGTAGTAAAGAGAATAGGGGGTTTGAAATAAAACAATTAAATGAGGAAAACTAATTTAAAGCAAAAATTTAGAAAGTAAACAAATATTTGAAAAATAATTATAGTAAAAAGCAGCCTCAGACCTCGGTTTGACTTAATTCGTTTCTAATCATCGAAATTTGATTTTCACTTCGAAATTCACGCCGTTTACATTCTACAAGGCATTATCCATGTAACTGGCTCTTAACTTTGGTAACCGATTTTCCCAAAGCTAATCTTTGGAAATCCAGTTTTTAATTGAACCAACTACGAAAATCGTCATTAGTGCAAAAATAGTTTTTAGTTTAGTAAAAGCCCGACTCAGATTATGTTGTCTCTCTGAGAATGAACCCGATCTCAGTTTCCATTAGCAGACCACTGCTAAGTGTGATCACAAGAAGTCGTATTTTCTATTCGTCGATCTTTCCTCCCAACTTTAAATTTGAACAACTTCCTGACCAACATCGACTTTTTGAAAAGAAAGTGTTTTGATTTTTTAAGGATAGGTCGATTACCTATCCTAGTCTTTCAGAAAACTGATAGTGACATCCGAAAGATGTTCAAAGCTTTTCAATTCTCACATATTGAATTGAGTCATCGCTTAGCCTTTAAGCTTGTAAGAAAATTAGCTAAGCATGACAAAATTCATACTTAGTATTTTTCAAAATAAAACATAAAATAAAATAAAAAATGAAAACTTTGAAAATAAAGAAAAAAGAAATTTATAAAACCAGAAGTAAGTAGAAGAATGAAATTTGAATTGTGTCCTTAGGCTTACCCCAAGAGGGTATTTATAGCCTCTAAAATCCTATAAATAAACATAAACACTGAAAGAAAAATAATCCTAAAGATAATTTCAAATATTTTCCAAATTCAAACTTTAAAATTAGAAATAAATCTTCTAAGATATCTCTACCCGTCCACCTTCCAGAAGGTGCTGACTAGATCTTCTAGAAAACTACTGTTGACTGGACCTTCTAGAAACTACCACGTCAGACCGTGTCATGCCTAGAGTCGCGCCTATTTCTTTAGTTGTGTTCAAATAATAAAAATACATAATGTACCCGTGTTAATGCTAATTGTAGAAAGTAAGATCCTGCACGAAAATAAGCATAATACAACCAAATCAGTATCAATAAATCCATAAGATCGAAAAATTAACAAGAAAATATTATCAAGTTACAACACTCATCAAATTCCCCCTTACTTATCTCATGCTTGTCCTTAAGTATGATCTAATAAAATCAGGCAAAAATTCTATTTACCTTTTTTGTCAAGTTTCACATTCGAGGAAGCAAGGTAGAGACAACAATAATCATCCAAGTCAAGACACAAATCAATTGAACAACACCAATTGGAAAAAGTTAAATACAATTGTAACATAAATTCAATCATCAATCTCAATACCACATAACTCAACACCTTACTGGGATTCACTCAAATCACTCAATGTGTTTGGGGTATAAAAATGCTCAATATCAGAACCGACACGATATTACCATAGACATGCAAGTAAATCAAATCTCCACTACTAAAAAGAACAAGATGCATAAATCAAAGGGTCTTTTATTGGTTGTAACGGGGCATAGGTAAAGTTGGGGAATAAGGCTAAATATATGGCTAAAAAATCAAGAAAAAGAACTAAAAATAATAAGTACTACCCATCAATCGACTAAGTACAACAAGATAAAAGACAAATTACCAAACAACCCATTTCCTTTCAAATTGAATTTGATTTTTCTGCACTTTTATTGTTGTTTTGCTTTTATACTATTTCCCATGTCTTTTTCTATTTCTTTTTTTCTTCTTTTGCACATAACTTTCTTTGTAATACCCAAAAATTTTGGTTAGCGACCGAAATGTAAATTTTAAAAATTTGATAGCCAAAGTAAAAAATTATAAAAGTTTAAGGACCTAAATGGTAATTTTCCAAAAAAAAAGAATTTTATTCCATAAATGGATTTGGTTAGTGACCAAATTAAAAAATTTGAAAGTTAAGTGGCCAAAGTTAAATCTTCTCATTTTAGCTTGACTAAAAACATATGGTTCCTGAATATAAAAAGAAAAATTAAATGAAATTTCTTAGCCGAAATAAATAAAAATGCAACGAAATTAAAAATGGATTACCTCCCATAAAGCGCTTTTGTTTAACGTCGTTAGCTCGACGAGCTGGTTCAGACTACAAGTTCTAAGAGAAATACTTCATCCACTTCATACGCTTTTTCCAACTAAGAACTTCCTTATGAGAAATTCTACGATCGTATAATTCTTTTATTTTTCTCCTTGTAGAATTTACAATTCTCATAGGTTTTTCTTCAGATCTATTTTAGCTTTGAAAGCTTGTCTGAAATTACCGGTGAAGTAGTAGTTTCTCCTAAAAAGGCATTCTTTAAGTGTTTCGGCATTTGTTTCAATTCTATCTTGGGTGCCTGTAAAACAAAAGGTAGAACATTAGACTTAGAAAGGATCAAACGCAAATCAGAATGAACAAAAAATAAATTTTCCAACTCCCTGATTTCCTCATTGAAGTCCTCTAACTCTCTGCATAGATCAAAAGATATATTAGTTTCTAGAAACTCGTTCGCCAAAGGATCAATAATATCAACATAATTGATGTTCACCACTTTGTCTGTGTGTTTTATTTTCTTATACACATAAAATTTAACGATCTCAACATCAAACTCCATGGTTATAGTCCCTCTTCTTACGCCAGTCTTTGTGTGTGCAGTACTTTAAAATAGATGCCCCAATAGAATATTGGAAGAAGTACTTGTGCAATCATTCTCCGTGTCAATCACATAAAAATCAGCAGGAAATATTAAGTCATTTACCTTCACGAACACATTTTCCAAGAGTGATTCTAGGTAGATTACATATCTGTATGCAAGCTGAATTGATATTTTTGTATCCTTCAAAGACTCATTAGAAATCATACTATAAAAAAAGATATGCATCACATTAATAGAGGCACCAGGATCACACATGGCTCGCTTTATCCCAACTTTACCAATTTTATAGGGTATTGCGAACATATCTTTGTCTTTCAGTTTGGGTGGAAACTTTCGTTGGAAAACAGATGAGACATGTTTTACCAGATTTACCTTCTCGTTCTCGGTAATGTTTCTCTTTATTGTGCAAAGTTCCTTAAAAAACCGGGTATATCTTGGAACTTTTTGGATAACCTCAATGAGAGGTATATAAATTTCTATCTTCTGAAATACATCGAATATTTCCTTTTCCTCAACTTGTTTATCCCTTTTTTCTAACCTAGATGAAAAAGGTAGTGGTACTACATAGGGAGATAGTGTTGGATCCATTTGTAATTTATCTATCTTCTTTTGGGATCGTCAGTTAACAACCTTCTTTTCTCTTTAGATTGCTTTATTTTCTAGAAAACGTGGCACGATAACTATACCACTTTGCATAGTGATAGCACTGACATTCTCCCTTGGGTTTACCTCGGTTTGAGATGGAAGTTTAGCTTGTGATTCCAATATCCCATGATATGAGCCAGTTGGCTTATCTGCTTGTCTATCTCTTGGAAGTGAGCTTCAGTAAGAATCTGGAATTTTTCTTGGGAAAGAGCCAACCTCTCAACGATTGATTCCAATGATGAATTTTGTGGCTATTAGGGTGGTGGAGCTAGACTTGATTGATAACCTTGATTTGGCCTTGAGTTTTTAGCGTAACTAAAATTTGGATGCTCTCTCCATCATGGGTTGTAAGTATTATTGTAGGGATTATAAGCCCTTTGGGGAGGGTTCTGGAAAGTTCCCTACTGCATTAACTTGAGCAGATGTGTCATCTTGAATCAGTGGACATTCTTCTGTTAGATGATTAGGTAATGCACATTTTCCACATAATATGTTGGTTCCAATCTTTCCTACAACAAGAGAGTTGACTACTTTAGTTAATTTATCTATCTTACTTTATAAGGAATATGAACTTATCTCACGAATCCTTTGAGGAGGTTCATTAGTTGGGCGGAACTATTGAGAATTCGCGTCCATCATGGAAATTAAATTCCTAGCCTGAGTATAATTCATGTTCACTAAATCTCCTCCGCTGGAAGCATCAATCATCTTTATTTACAGGGGAGTTAATCCATCTTAAAAGTATTGAAGGAGTGTTTTTTCAGTTAACCCATGTTGTGGGCAACTAGACATAACGTTTTAAATATTTTCAGTAGTCATAGAGTGACTCTCCCTCATGTTGCTTGATTGCAAGTATTTTTCTTTGTAACTCACTTGCTTTCACCTCAAGGAAAAACATTTAAAAAAAAGGCGAAACATTTGAGCTCATGTGGTAATAGAATTTGGGGTAAGTAAAATAACCACTCCTTAGTCGAATCGGCTAAGGAAAAAGGAAAAGATCTAGTTTGATTTGGTCCTCAGTTACTCCCTGTGGTTCATGTTGGAGTAGACAATGTGAAATTTTGTGAGAAGTTTATATGGATTATCATTTTGTAATTCGCAAAAAGTAGGGAATAGATGAATAAGGCAAGTTTTTAACAGGTATGGAGTTCTGCATTGGGGAAAATCAATGCACAAAGGCTCTTGTTCAGTAGGAGGTTATCTCTCTGATAGTGAGATCGACCATCAGATTTGGTTCTGTATTAATGGATTATCTTGAACTTGATTCTAAATTCGATTATGGACCTAATTGTTGTCTCTTTCTTTCTTGAAGCGTCTATGTGTGAAGTCTCTGAGCTCTGGCTTCGATTTTCGGTCGTACTCCCCTAATTTGCCTAAGTTTGTCATGGTCATAAATCAAAAGAAAACAAAAATTACTAACTTTGGCTAAGTCTCTAGTAATGGCGCCAATTTGACAATTGTCGTTTTGATGTCAAAATAAATTCCTTCCTCCCAATAAAATATAAGAAATATGTATTAAAAAAAAGTAAGGGTCGATCCTCAAGGACTTAGAAAATTCCCAAATTTCTGTTTGGATTGCTTAAACTAGGCGATATCTAGTAAAGAGAATGGGGGCTTTGAAATAAAATTATTGAATAACGAAAATAATTTAAAGCAAAAATTAAGAAAGTAAAAAAGATTTAAAAAATATTATAGTAAACAAAAGCCTCAGGCCTCGCTTTAACCCAATTCGTTTCTGATCATCAAAAGTGGATTTTCACTTCAGGATTCACGTTGGTTACATTTTACAAGGCATTATCCATGTAACTTGATTTTCACATCAGTAATCGATTTTCCCAAATCCAATCTTTGGAAATCCAGCTTTTAATTGAACCAACTATGACAATCGCTGTTAGTGAAAAAATAGTTTTTAGTTTATGAAAACCCGACTCAGATTATGTTGTCTCTCTGAGAATTGAATCTGATCTCAGTTTCCCTTAGTGGACCATCTCTAAGTGTGTTCACAGGAAGTCAGATTTGCTATTCGCTGATATTTCCTCCCAACTTTAAATCGGAATAACTTCCTGATCAACGTCTACTTTTTTAAAAGAAAGTGTTTTGATTTTTTAAGGATAGGTCAAGTAACTATCCAATTCTTTTAGAAAAATGAGAGTGACATCCTGAAAATGTTAAGAGATTTTCAATTCTCACATATTGAATTGTGTTATCGCTTAGCCTTTCGGCTTATAATAAAATTAGCTAAGCATGAAAAAAGTCATATTTAGTATGTTTAAAAATAAAACTTAAAATAAAATAAAACTGAAAACTTTGAAAATCAAGAAAATAAGAACTTTCTACAACCAAAAGCAAGAAGGAGAATGAAATTTGAAATATGTCCTTAGGCTTACACCGAAGAGGGTATTTATAGCCTTTAAAATCCTAGAGATAAACATATAAATTAAAATTAAAATAATCCTAAAGATAATTCCAAATGTTTTCCAAATTCAAATTTGAAAATTAAAAATAAATCTCCTATGATATCTATTCTCGTCCACATTCCATAAGGTGCTGACTAGATCTTCTAGAAACCTGCTGCTGATTGGACCTTCTAGAAACTGCCACGTCAGATCATGTCATTCCCAGAGTCATTCCCATGTCTCCAACTGTGACCAAATACTAAAAAATATAGAATACGTCATTTTTACTGCTAATTTTGGAAAGTAAGATCCTGTACCAAAATAAGAATAATACAACCAAATCAGCAGTAATAAATCCATAAGATCAAAGAATTAACAAGAAAATATTATCAATTTAGAGAAATCATCACACAGTCTTATGGAGGACAAGGTTGAGGTTTCTAGGGAAACGTTCTCATGAAAGAATAAATTGAGGCTTTTAGTGAAACGAGCATAAGAAAATCAAGAATAAAGTTCTTTGGGGAAAAATCTTTAAGAAGACTAAATGAAACTTTCTAGGACACAAGTCGTAAGAGAGTCAGTATTTGAGATAATATTACTGAAAGATTAACTCCTCTACATGAGAAAGTCAAGTTGAGAAAGGATACTACTGAAAAGTTCACTCCTCTCCACTAGAAAGTCAAGTTGAGAATGACATCTCTACAAGGTTGAATCCTCTTCCCGAGAAAGTTAAGAATCATATCGCTAAAAATTGACTTTTCTTCGTGAGAAAGATAATAAGGAAAACACTAAAAGATCGACTCCTCTTTACGAGAAAGTCAAGAATAACATCACTAAAAAGATTAACGCCTCTTTATGAGAAAGTTAAGAATAACTACAGTGAAAGATTGATACCTCTTCACGAGAAAATAAAGAATGACAACACTAAAAGATTGACTCATATTCACAATAAAGTTAAGAATGAAAACACTAAAAAGTTGACTCTTCTTCACGAGAACGTCAAGAATGACAAAAATGAATTTCTAGAAAAACTATCCTAAAAAAGACTAAAGTGAGGTTTCTATGAAGACAGTCTTAAGAGAAATAAAATGGTTTCTCAAAATAAATTTTTCAAGCATCCTAATGAGATGAACAATCAAAATTTATCATGTATATATGAAATAATGAATGTATGATGCAATAATGCAAATTCATGAAACATGTATATTTTCTTGATCTATGGTGGGAACGATTGCCAAAGCAGTCTTCATTATCTTCTTGATTGGATTATCTTCACTCTTTGTTTTCAATAGAGTGTACCCTTGCAATTCTTGACTTGTGACAACTTGTTTTGCTTGCCTTAACTCATTTTTCCCCAAAAATTGTAATTTGCCCCAATTTTGATAATGAGCTTATATGTTTGAGAGACACTTGCCATTTTCCAAGATCTACTACAGAGAGATTATCTTATTTGAAAATATTTTTCTTCCTCTTTTAATTTTTCAAAATGTGAAAACGTTTGATGAAGAATGTTTTAAAATTGGTACCCCATGTAATGGGCTCGCAATTGAAACAAATTATAAAACAAGTGTTCATTGGGTATCAAATAGATCAATTACTCTTTTGATTCTTCAAGAATTATAACACTTTGACAAGTGTCAATATTAATGAAAAATTTAAGGTATAGGTTGATTGAAAGGTAAGGTCTCTCGAGTTGGCCTTTTTTATTATAGCTTATATTGGAGGAAGTGGTTGTTATGTTCATCTTCTAGAGATCCACACTGGTTCCAAGCTCTCAGGAGCACATTTAGGATGTGTCGTGTTTCATCAAGAGATTTGTAAGACCGCCTCTTATGTCATAGTTTCATAATTTAATATTCGAGTCGCCCTTTCAGGTTTTCAACTTAAATCATCATTTGGCTTCAAGATATTATTCAAAATTTTACTTCTTGAACCCCCTTTATTATTTTTCCTATCATCATTAAATATTTTAGAAAACCAAATTTTGTAAATAAAAAATTAATCCTGAGAATTGGAATGAAATATGAAGATAGTCTCTTTCTCCTAGAAATCCATGTATGATTAGAATGGACTTTCTCGGTACGTAACATAGGCCAGGGCTCACGGTTATGAAAGAAAGGGATAAATAAGCCCAAAAAAGTGTTTAAGGGTAATTGAACCAATGATCAATTCATTCTTATACCTTCAATCCTATCTTAATTGACTTGGATCTACTTGCTACTTATATTTTATTTTCTTTTGATTTTTCTAGATCCATGATATAAGGAACTCCCACCTTAAATTTATTGTTGATCTAGGAAGGAAGAAAAACAACTTGCATAAGTGAATGGCTCAAAGAGACGGTTTGATGGTCGATGTAAAGGTGAAATGGAGGGTTATTTATGTTATGAAGTTGGTAGTGGAAGTATGTTGATATGGATAAGGTATGGGCGATGAAACAAAGGATGGTTGGTGAAGATAGTATCTTAGAAAGACCAACGAAGAACCAGTGCTATAATGAGCAAATACCTAGCCTTAAAAATCTCTCTAAGGGGTAGTAACAAAGGACTTGGACCCATTATCTATAAGGAGATAGGAACCACATGTATCAAGGAATATGAGTTAACACCACAAGTAATTAACTTACTTGATAAGTCAATTAAATTCACAACGACTTGAGAAAAGAGAATAATCTCACTTGTATTAAATGAAAGGTGTGTATACAAATGAATAGGACTAGCCTATTTATAGTTTTTAGAGGGACATGGTTGAATGGATACATTGTTCAGCCAGCCCTTGTGTCCCTCTAAAATGACATAATTAATTGAATAATAATCATGAAAACATAGGTGTTGGTTCGGCTAAATGGAGGGGGCATGTCTCATGGCTGAATAGTGCTTGAGTCCTTTCAAGGTGGCGCCAATTTGAAGGGGAAAGAATGCTTGGTTGAATGGTTATGTAGCCATTCATCATGGTGCCTAAAAGAGGCACACGCAAGCACATGACTTGGTTGGTTACAAGGCGTGCACATGGTTCT
The DNA here is from genome assembly GCF_006381635.1 of Hibiscus syriacus. Taxonomy (NCBI): domain Eukaryota; kingdom Viridiplantae; phylum Streptophyta; class Magnoliopsida; order Malvales; family Malvaceae; genus Hibiscus; species Hibiscus syriacus. Next base: position 2,325,148 of record NW_024063019.1, on the reverse strand, counting down.
CTAGGAGGCTTATGGTGTAGTCTTATGCATAGGATGAAGACCAAAGATGTGCATCAGCCTTGGGCATGAGTTGAGCTATCTTCAAGCTTGCATGTGTTTAGCTACCTAGCAATGCAAGGGCTGGTGGTGATGGATCTTCTTAGTCGTGATCTCCCAAGCTTCTCAGCATCACATTCAGTTATGTTCAGCTACATTTGATTTCACTTTCAGCAACTTGTCTTCAAATAATCCAACTAGCTAAGATTAGCTAGCCTTGAGCTCCTCCAGCTGAGTTGAGCTTCCCATTGTGTCCCACAAGCAGCTATAATGTTTGTGAGCTAATTGTGAGCTGAATATTAATCCCAAATACTCCAATAGGCTTCCCCAATGTGTGTCATACTTCCATGAACATACATGAGCAAAGAAAACAAAGTAAATTAAAGGCATTGAGCTTGTATGATCAAATTACCTTGTTGTCGTGCAAGAATATGATCTTGTGAGCTATGTATGCATGTTATAAGCTAATGTATAAGATGTAGGAGATAAAATGAATGCACATGAGCTAACAAATGAATGATTAAGCATGCTGTCAATTCTTGAATGTACTAAATCATGCTTAAATGAATGCAAGGCTAATCTAACATACCTAACATACTTGAAATAACAATGTGCATCAATTATAAAGGTATGGATATGCTAAGTTACTCTTTAGCTATTAAATCACATAACTAATAACCTTAGCATGACATGTATGATTATGGCATAGATAATAATAAAATAAAGTAAGTAAAATATTAAGAGGTTTGAGAATACTCCCTTTGCATGTGGTGAAAACGTGCTTGCATCATCCCCCTTCTTTAAGGTGATTTTTCCACAAATAGAAGCCTTTGAAGTGTTTATAGTTCTGTTATTGCATAGCTTTAAATTCTTTTGGAAATTGAAAGTATCCTTTGGATGAATATGTTCTTCCAATAGGTACCCTTTCAAAAGATTTCCTTTTAGACCTTTCTTTGGAATATAAATTACCAACAGGTACATTTTTTTGGAAAGATCTTCTTCTAAGGATATTCTTTTTAAAAGTGACCTTTCATTTGGTTTGTCATGAGAAGTAAAGATATATTATGTTTCAAATGAAAGGGTACTTACATTTTAAAGTTATGGGTCACAACCCTTGATGAAGAGTTGTGACTTTGAATCCCAATCATCACCATGGTTTGTTGTAATCCTTTCAATTTTCACCATTGAACCATTATACTTCTTAATAAAGAAGTTCGGTTTCATGTCTTGTCTACCTTCAATCTTCAATGGTAGTTTTTCTTTTCACAAGGCTTGGATAATCCTCTGCATATGCATTTAATCTTGTTGGACTTCTTTAGGTGTTAAAGGAACCAAAGTTACCTTGTGTCCTTCATGCTTAAAGGAGTATTGGTTGTGATAACAATCATGAATGGCCCTTTTTCATACTGCCAAGGCCTCCAAAGTAGAATGTGGCAAGCATGCATAGGGACAATGTCATAAAGTACCTCATCCTTGTACCTACCAATTGAAAAAGGAATTAGGACATGTTTAGTAATGTTTAACTCACCTCCTTCATTGAGCCATTGGAGTTTATACGGAGTTGGATTCTTTAAGGTTGTCAAGCCGAGTTTATCCACCATAATAGTGCTGGCTACATTTGTGCAACTCCCTCCATCAATAATCATTCTACAAACCTTGTCCTTGACATGGCACCTTGTGTGAAAAATATTTTTCCTTTGTATATCCTCCTTAATTGCTTTTGATTGGAGGCACCTTTTTGACAAAAGTATTTCTCCATAATCAACATTCTCTCTTGTTTCGTCTTAATGGATTGCTTCTGGTTCCTCGTCTTGGACAGGTTCTTCAGAATCTGAGACAATATCTCTATTTTCTAACAATATCATAGTATTTTGGTTGGGACATTGGCTTGCAACATGTCCTTTTCCAAAACACTTGAAGAACTTGATGTCTCTGGACCTCTCAAAAGTGTTATTTGTTTGTTTTTCTTTACCCTTGCTGGATTCACCCACTTGTATTGTTTTGGATACCTCAACATTTTCCTTAACTTGGACTAGGGTTGGCTTCCAGAAAGTAATAGGCTCTTGTGTGGCCAAACTTGGGCTACTCTGGTTGAAGACCTTCATTTTAATTTGTCGTTCGATTTTCATGGTCACATGTACCATCTCCTTAATCTCTACATAATGATATAGTTCAACAAGGCTAGCAATTTTAGGATTTAAGCCAAATAAAAATCTTGCCATGGTCGCTTCTCTATCTTCATCAATATTGGCTTGAATCATGGCTATCTCAATTTCCTTGAAATAATCTCCAATGTTCTGGTTCCCTTGTTTAAGATTTTGAAGCTTATGATAAAGATATTGGTGATAGTGAGTAGGCACGATCCTTTTCCTGATAATGGCCTTCATTTCTTCCCAAGTATTGATTGGAAGTTCACCATTTCTTCTTATTGAACTTACTAATTGATCCCACCAAACGAGGGAGTACTCCACAAACTCCATAGTGCCAAGCCTTATTTTGTTTTGCTCCGTGTATTTTTAGCATTCAAAAATATTGTCATTTTTGATTACCTAGTCAAGATAGGCTTCAGGATCAGTTCGTCCTTGAAATGGAGGAACATTTCCCCTGTAATTCTATGGACATCTCTTCTTGCTCCTTGGGTTATTTTCTCTACCTCAGCCTCCTCCTTAAATTCTTCTTCCATTCTAGGGTGAATTATCCTTCGGTTACCCAAAGATCCTTCAACTTGATCCATCCTTTCATGTAAGGACTCCAACTCTAGTTTCAATAATATTACCATCTCATGCATAATTTATTGAGTTTACAAGTTAGCGGCTTTCCTTTCAGGGGTTCGTCCTGGACTCCTAGTCATGATTAGTGAAATGTAGAAAAGAAAATGTGTAAAAAGACCTTAACAAATAATGCCCTCACAAAGCCTCACGAGTTTACTCCAAGGAAACTTGAATGTCACTCAATCTGCTCGTGTTTGCACTCTAGGACTTCAAGGCTTTTACTAGTCCTCTTCTAGTCTTCCACGCTCAAGACTTTTTCCTCTCAATTTCTTTGTCTCGAGTTCTAAGTAACTTTACTCAAAACTTTGTGCGTCGATTGAAAAAGGGTTAGTAGGAATGGAAAGAAAAATATATTGAAGAGAGTGCCTTAGAAATAAAAAATATGAGAGTAAAAGGGTTACTTACACAAAGTCACTTCACAACCCTTCTATCACTACAATCAATTTTATACGCTTACTTGAATGGCTTGATGAAGAGCTTGTTGTTGTGTGCTTACAATTTTTCTTTGCAATTTCTTTTTTTTTCTTATTTTTGTTTTTCTTTTTGAGTGCTTGCAATTTCTTTGCTGGTTTTCTTATTTATTCACTTGCACTTCTTTTTGTTTTTTGTTGTTATTATTGTTGCAGATTGCTTCTTCCAACCAGGCTCTGATACTACTTGATATAAGGCACTCTTACATCAAATTGATTGTGGATCTAGGAAGGAATCAAAACAACATGCATAAGTGAATGGCTCAAAGAAATGGTTTGGTGGTAGATGTAAAGGTGAAATGGAGGGCTATCTATGTTATGAAGTTGGTAGCGGAAGTATGTTGATATGGCTAAGGTATGGGCCATGAAACAAAGGATGGTTGGTGAGGATAATATCTTAGAAAGGCCAAGGAAGAACCAGTGCTACAATGAGCAAAGAACCAACCTTACAAATCTCTCTAAGGGGTGATAATAAAGGACTTGGACCCACTATCTATAAGGAGATAGGAACCATATCAAGTAATAGGGGTTGATGCTACAAGTAATTAACTTACTTGATAAGTAGATAAAAGTCACAAGGACTCTCACTTGTATTAAATGAAAGGTGTGTTTACAAATGAATATGACTAGCCTATTAATACTTTCTGGAGGGACATGGCCGAATGGATACATAGTGGTTCGACCAGCCCTTGTGTCCCTCTAAAATGAAATAATTAATTGAATAATAATCATGAAAACATAGGTGTTGGTTCAGCTGAATGGAGGGGGCATGTCTCATGGTCGAATAGTGCTTGAGTCCTTTCAAGTTGGCGCCAATTTGAAGGGAAAGAATGCTTGGATGAATGGTTATGTAGTCATTCATCTTGGTGCCTAAAAGAGGCACACACATAACACATGGCTTGGTTGGTCAAAAGGTGTGCACATGGTTCTCTAGGAGGCTTATAGTGTAGCCTTATGCATAGGATGAAGACCAAACATGTGCATCATCCTTGGGCGTGAGTTGAGCTATATTCAAGCTTGCATGTGTTTAGCTACCTAGCAATGCAAGGGCTGGTGGTGATGGATCTTCTTAGCCGTGATCTCCCAAGCTTCCTAGCATCACATTCAGCTATGTTCAGCTACATTTTATGTCACTTTCAGCAACTTGTCTTCAAATAGTCCAACTAGCTAAGATTAGCTAGCCTTGAGCTCCTCCAGCTGAATTGAGCTTCCCATTGTGTCCCACGAGTTGCATAATATTTTTGAAGTAATTGTGAGCTGCATATGGATCGTAAATACTCCAACAAGCTGCCCCAATATGTATCATGCTTCCATGAACCTACATGTGAAAAGAAAACAAAGTAAATCAAAGGCATTGAGCTTGTAGGATCCAATTACTTTGCTATCGTGCGTGAATATGATCTTGTGAGCTATGTATGCATGTAATGAGCTAAGTACATAAGGATATAACATATGTAAGCTAATGTATAAGACCTAGGAGCAAAAATGAATGCACATGAGCTAACAAATGAATGATTAAGCATTATTCAAATTCTTGAATGTAATAAATCATGCTTAAATGAATGCAAGGCTAATCTAATATACCTAACATACTTGAAATAACAATGTGCATCAATTATAAAGATGTGTATATGCTAAGTTACTCTTTAGTTATTAAATCACATAACTAATAAACTTAGCATGATATGTATGATTATTGCATAGATGATAATATTATAAAGTAAGTAAAATATTAAGAGGTTTAAGAATTCTCCCTTTACATGTGGTGAAAATGTGCTTGCATCAATCCCCTAGACTTCCCATTTTTGGGTTTTCACCATAGAGTTCATCTCCATTTTCTTATATCTTCAGCATTTCTCGCTCTTTTTTTCTTCAATTTTTTCTTCTTATTTTTCTATTTCTTCATATTATTTTTTGTTTTTTTGTTTTTTTTTTCTATTTTGTATCTCTCTTTTTTCATATGAATTTATTGGATGAGTATAGGACTATAATTTCTTTGAGCACCTTCTTGTCCTCTTTATTTCTTGCATTTGGAAATTCTTTCATTATTCTCGAATGGATTTGTTCTCCGAGCACTTTGCATTTGATCTACCTTGCAGTTCCTTGTTATTCCTCTTTATTTCACAGAGACCGTCCATATAATAAAATATTGATAAACGATCTTTACTCCTGCAAGCATATATCCTTCACTTTGCCCCCCAATATGGAGGGTGATTTTTGGTTAGGGTTGAATCAGAAGAAAATAATTTAGGCTCAAATGGGGACAACAAATGATATATTTTATCTTTCCGTGAAGTGATAAATGAAAGAAGGTCGTCCATCATTTCATACACAGAAGTCCTTACAAAAAGAGGTATCCCCATGGGATGAATTTTCAGGATTAACTTTTATTTAGATGAAAACAATGTAATTAATGCATGATAAAGTTATTTAAAGAGAAAATAACCTCAGTGACCAAAAATACCTTATAATATACGATTTTAACCAACTTTTTTTGGATTTGCCAAAATGACCAACTAAATCGCAATGCGATCAATAATTCGTAACGCGATCTCTGGTATCACAAATCAGTTTCCAGATTCGCAACATGATTCTGACTATCGCATTACGATTTCCCAAATTCGGGTTGCGATTTTCCTAATTCGCAATGCGAATACGTAAATCGCAATGCGAATACGTAAATCACAACGCGATTACGTAAATCGCAATACGAATTAGGAAAATCGCAACGCGATTACGTAAATCGCAACGCGATTACGTAAATCGCAATGCAAATTAGGAAAATCGCAACGCGAATACGTAAATCGCAATGCGAATCTGACTATCGCAATGCAATTTACATAGCGCCATTCGTATTAACGCATATTTTTTTTTTCAAATTCCAAACACGAATTTCTTAATATATCAGAAACTGAACCGTCCACAGTAATCGCAACTCATAACCTCAAACCTAAAATCACAAGACTCAGTCCCATCTCCATCTCATAACCTCAAACCTAAAATCGTAACTCATAACCTCATAACCTCAAACCTAAAATCCCATCTCCGAAGATTTCCGTCCCCATCGCCAGCAAAATCCCTCACAACCATTCACGGTCAGAAATCCCTCACAATCATTCAGAAATGGAAAATCAACCTCCGAGGGTTAGTTTTTTTAATTATTTTTATTTTGAAATTTTTGCATTATTTTAGGTTTTTCATATATTGATGATAAGTTTACTGGTAATTTCAATAATAGATTAACCATTTCACTTAGATTTCTTATTAAATTCATTCGATTGCTGCCAATACTGCTAAACTGTTTAGTCTTTAACCTTGTGAAGTTAGTATTTGTCTTTGTTTTGTCTTTTTGTTGAAGTAATGCAGAAGAAGAATAGTTTCGACAATGAAAATCGCAACACGGAAATGACTATCGCAACGAGAGAATCGCAACGCGAAATGAAAATCGCAACGAGAAACCAAAATCGCATTACGATTTTCATTTCGCGATGCGATTCTCTCGTTGCGATTTTCATTTCGCGTTGTGATAGTCATTTCCGCGTTGCGATTTTCATTCTCTCGTTGCGATTTTCATTTCAACCAAAAGACAAAACAGTGTTGTAAATTTTAGTTTCAAGAATAAACTACTATTTATGTTTATTGTTTTTTGTATATCTTCACAGTGTAGTTTTTGGTATATCTAACTTGGTATGTTTATTGTTTTTGTAGAAATTTTTTTCGGCTTCATTGACATTAAGGAATAAAGTTAGGCTAGCCACTACAATTGCTTCGAAGCTTTCACCTGCACAAAGAAAATTGTTTGAGGAAACCTACTTCGGGCCATGGTTGAGAGTACAGCATCCGGGTGGAGATGCTAATTTGACCCATTTGTGGCTTCAGACCATGACTAGCGATCTACCTGACAGTATACAATGTGGTGAGGAAGAGATATGGTTTCATTTTCCATCGGCGTATACTTGTTTTGGGCGGAAGGAGTTCTGCTTAATCACTGGTCTACGATTCGGACATGATGATGTAGGCCGGTACACTCGTCATATCACCCGCCCATCATGGTTATCCAGGGTTTTTCCTGATGAGTCAATAGAGAAGCCGAACTTACACGTCGACGACCTGAAGAAATTGTTTAATAAGAAAGATGGTTTTACTCGGATGAATGACGTCGACGTTGTCCGAGTATGCCTTCTACTACTTTTGTATGCCGGCTTTTTAGGCAGAGAGGCCAGACAACATATTCCTCAGGAGCTAATATTATTGGTAGAGGACCTAAATGCATGGAATCTGTTTCCGTGGGGTTCGTATATATGGAAAGCTACCTGGACTAAGTTTTCGTCTACCTTTGATGACCGCAAAAGTTTGCGTGGCGATGGGTCGAAATACACTTTGTCTGGCTTTGTTTGGGCCTTTACGGTAAGAATTTCTATATAATGTTTTCAAAATTATAATTAATTATTTAGCAATTACTAATGTTTGTTATTATATTGTTTGTAGATTTGGATATTCGAGGCTTTCCCCAGCATGCGGATATATGCATTAAAAACTTCAAATGATATTCCTAAGGCTATTTCCTGGAAGAGGAAACGTCTGTTGGATTGGGAAGACTTAATACCATATGCGATAATAAATAATGTAAGTTAACACAAATACTATAATATATAAACAAGTTATTAATAATAGACGTTTAACTTTGTTTGAGTTTTTATATTTTTAGGAGGCCAACACTCCATTAATGAGACTGACACCCACGGAGGCTGAGCTTGCCACTGATTTGTGGCAAGCTAGTCAGCGTTTTCTTGATGGCATGAATGATGAGCAGCCTCCACTTTCTCCACCTCGAGAGCCATCACCTCACCCAGAGCCATCACCTGATCGACCCGACTATACACCTCTACAACGAGAGCCATCACCTATCCCATCACATCATCGAACCTCTTCTCCACCATCACCTCATGATATGCGACCGGCAAAGATGCCACGACTTCTATCTCCCTATTCTCCACCTCCACCTCCACAGGATGAGTCAAGGGAGTTACGTGATGAGGTCAATGCCTTGCGTGAGGAGATCGGTACTCTACGCGATAACGATGGTGCATGGCGTGTGGAGGTGTCTACTTTACGTGGTGAGGTTGCCGCTCTACGTTAGATGGTAGTATCATTGCAGAATGAGGTTCATACTCTACGCAATGAGGTAAGTTTAAGATTTTCCATATTTAACTTGATGATAAATTTACTCGTAATTTCACTTAGATTAACCATTTCACTTAGATTGCTTAGTAAATTTATTCGGTTGCTGCCAATACTGCTAAACTGTTTATTAACACTGTGAAGTTAGTATTTGTCTTTTGTTTTGTCTTTTGGTTGAAGTAAATTTATTCGGTTGCTCCCAATTCTGCTAAACTGTGTATTCTTTAACATTGTGAAGTTAGTATTTGTCTTTGTTTTATCTTTTGGATGAAAGTAAATTTGTTCGGTTGCTGCCAATTCTGCTAAACTGTGTATTCTTTAACACTGTGAAGTTAGTATTTGTCTTTTGTTTTGTCTTTTGGTTGAAGTAAATTTGTTCGGTTGCTGCCAATTCTGCTAAACTGTGTATTCTTTAACATTGTGAAGTTAGTATTTGTCTTTGTTTTGTCTTTTGGTTGAAAGTAAATTTGTTCGGTTGGTGTCAATTCTGATAAACTGTGTATTCTTTAACACTGTGAAGTTAGTATTTGTCTTTGTTTTGTCTTTTAGTTGAAAGTAAATTTGTTCGTTTGCTGCCAATTCTGCTAAAGTATGTATTCTTTAATACTCTGAAGTTAGTATTTGTCTTTGTTTTGTCTTTTGGTTGAAGTAATGCAATCCATTCAAGTTTCAATTTGCATAAGAAGAAGAAATAGTTTATTCTTGAAACTATATTTTAGTAACACTGTTTTGTCTTTTGGTTGAAATGAAAATCGCAACGAGAGAAATAAAATCGCAACGCGAAACGAAAATCGCAACACGAAATGAAAATCGCAACGCGAAACCAAAAATCGCAACTCGAAACTATAATCGCGTTGCGATTTTCATTTCGCGTTGCGATTTTCATTCTCTCGTTGCGATTTTCATTTCGCGTTGCGATAGTCATTTTTCACGTTGCTATTTTAAGTTCCAGAAAATATTCTTCTTCTGCAAATTGAAACTTGAATGAATTGCATTACTTCAACCAATAGACAAAGACAAATACTAAGTTGACAGTGTTGCAAGTTTGAAACATATTTGCCTTTGTTATCTGATGCATTTTGTGAACTATGATAGAATAATGACTTGGGTGAATTCAATGCATGTTTGAAACATATTTGTATTTGTTTTCACTGTTTAAATATCATGTCTGTTTATTTACTAATTTTTGTATTTAATTATTTAGCGGCCCGATAAGGTGGATGCTTTACGTCGGGTTTTTCTTGCACGACAGAGTTCACGCATCAGACGGCGTGCACGTGCTATTAAGTCTCCGTACACCCCAATAGTGCGAAGACACCGTAAGAAGAAGCCTGACTCGCCTGTCATCCCTCAAGAGTCAACTCCTATCGTTGAAGAGGCCCCTATCATTCCTCGAGAGTCCCCTCCCACCGTTCAAGAGGCCACTGTCATCGTTGAAGAGGTCCCTCCCACCATTCAAGAGCCCGATTCACATGGCATCATATGTAAGATTCTTGAGAAACCCTCTGACGTGTCGGACATGATGGATTCAAGTTGGCTCTCGTATGAGTTACCGGTCAGTACCATACCGGTATCTGAAGTGGAGAGGAGACAACTACCGGACACAATTCTGAATAACACCCTTTGGGCTAAGACCGCAGTTGATTTTTATCTACATGAGCGGAGCCAGGGGTGTTTCACTGACATATGCAAGCTCAACGATGATATCTATTTATTGCTTGATCAGTCTTGGTGGGGCGTATTATTAGGGGTCGAAGACAATGGCTATTTCGATGGAGGGGTACGTCTTATATTTTTCTTATATTTCAATTTGATTATTTTTTTTAAATTTATGTAAGTTACTTATATATGTCTTTTTTTGTAAAACAGCATATCGATACGTGGGTGTCATGTCTTCTAATAATTAGGAAACTTAAGGAAAATAAAAGAAATACACGATATACAATTATGCCGACGTCTTTTAACGCCGTTCACTTGAAGAATCAATGAGATGAATCATTTGCGTTGGGCAATGGACAAGCTAAACTTTATCCTGCATGGTAGGAGGTCGATAAGGTTAGTATTTATTTTAGATTGAGTTTAAAGGTATTCATAAATAAGTGCGCAAATGAATGAATTATTACTTTTGATTGCAGGTGTTTATCCCTATTTTGGAACGTAAACATTGACTTCTCGTCGAGCTTTAGCTCCCATCCCTTAAGGCAATAGTATATGACAGCATGATAAATTACATATCATTGGTGATTTAAGAGATATTATTAAGGGATGGAGCTCTCATTTGGCTAAATTCTTGGATGCGATAAATTATTTGACTCGTTCTGGAAATAAGAAGCCAAAGAAGCTCAATATTACAGTTAGTAGAGACGAGACCGCACCACAACAAACGAAAGGACCAGAGGGGATTGTGGTCCTCTCGTATGCTTGGCGTTGGAGCGTTTGATCACAGGAAGTATAAAGTATCTACCTCCCACCGATAGAGATAGAGCTGCAGTAGGCTTGTGGTTTCGACATTATATGGCTAGATCGATATATACGAGATGCAGCCTACCTGCATCCGCGTTATAAAAATGTCCATAAACAATTGGTAAGTTTATAGGCTTGTGGTTTGAAAATGTTTGGTTAAGTAACTAGAATTCAATAATTTGCTGTTTGTAGGTTTTAGATGTGTAGAAAGTGTTGTTTAAGCAAATGTTTGGTTTCTGAAGGTTAATCTCAGAAGTGAGCTGCGTGAAAATGATGTATGGCTGCAAAAGTTGATTCAATATTAGATGAGAAAATAAGAATTATTGCTTATTTTTTGATTGTTTAATTGATTTGTAAAAGATGATTTGTAAAAGTTGATTTGTTTAATTGATGTGAACATAATTCTTATTTGTGCTTGTTTAATTGATTGAAATGTAATGGTTGATTTTGTTGATTTCAATCTGCATTATGTTGAATGAAAAAATGACCATCGCAATGCGAAATGAAAATCGCAACGCGAAATGAAAATCGCAACGACAAAATCGCAACGCGAAACTAAATTCGCGTTGCGATTTTCATTTCGCTTTGCGATTCCCTCGTTGCGATTTTCATTTCGCATTGCGATTCTCTCGTTGCGATTTTCATTTCGCATTGTGATAGTCATTTCCGCGTTGCGATACACATTAAGATGATTGCGAACGTCATTTCCGTGTTGCGATAGTCAAATGAATGCCTAATAAGTGATAACAACTGAACATATCATAGCAATTTTCAAACTCAAGTTACTAATACATGCATTTAAAAATGTTAAAAGTTCACACATAAAATCCACATAATACAACGTTTGTATTTAAAAATCACCTAAGTTAACAGTCCCAAAAGGTGAAGTCGGTTGTGATTGGGATTTTAAAGATGATTACGATTTTGATTGCCTTTTGCTTGACACCATATGAGCTTTGGATTTTGATGAGGATCCATATTTTGGTAGAAGAAAAGATGATTGTGATGGCACTGGTGATCCACATGTCAACCTTGTATGACCATTTTCTTGCACTGACTACATGTCGATCTCTTCTTCTCTTCACCCTTAGACGGTATACGATCATGACTTTTTGGTCGGCCAGGTAGCCTTCTATCCATGGCTGGTGGCAAAACTGTTTGTAAGTCATCTGGTATGTCCCACTCAGAATGATGTGGAATAGGGTAGACAATCTCGCCATAAGTCTATCGATATACTTCTATAGTGTATCAATCCATAGCGTATGCGCTTGAATCATCTTGGTTTAGATGAAGAGAAACTTATATAACATGGCCACATGGATAACCAGATGTTTGCCATTTCATACGACTACACGTCTTTGCATTTAGATCAACAAGCCCATTTAAGTTATTATCCAGTACTTCAAACAAAGTGTTTGAACATGGTTCAACTCTCCATGACGTTGACTTCACAACACGTTTCGTTATCTTTTTTTCTGTCCATGGTGTAACACGATGTTCCAATGTTCCTGTAAATTTAAATAAATAATACTTAGTAAAATATATGATAAGTTACGAATTTAAAGAAATAATACATGCATGGTTTCTTTTCTTGTAGTACCACTGTTGAATAGAGGCTCGAAAAAACTCCATTAACATAGTAATGGGTAATTTCCGGGAATAACGACTTAGAGCGTTGATTGATTTTGCACTATTAGACGTCATGAAACCATATCTTTCTCCAAGTTGATGTACTCTTGACCATCTTTCAAACCCGACATCTTCTAGTGTTTGAGCACACTGAGGCAAAACACGTCTTAAACACTTTATATGCTTATTAAAATCCACTTCCCGATAAGCTTTTACAGCCTTCTAGTATGTCCATTTGTGATTTTTTATACCAGCAGACCTTGATTTTAGATTTCTATACAAATGAACACCACAAAGTCCATGAAAAGCATATGGGAAACACCTTCTAACAGCGTTGTCAATTGAGTTTGCCCTATCGGATATGATTGTCAGATTGCTAATAGGACCTATGCAATCCCTAAGATGCCCCATAAACCATGTCCATGAATCAGAGGTTTCAGATTTTCCAACCCCGTAAGCTATTGGCAGTATCCCATTGTTAGCATCCATGGCTACTGCTAATAAGTTTACTCCAAGGTATCGACCTTTTAAATGTGCTCCATCAACTATAATAACTGGGCGCATGCAATTAATAAACGAACGAATCTACAAAATCATATACACAAGAAATATAATTATTTAAATGTGAAATGCATGTAACTAACAAAAATGAGTCAACAAAATTATATTGAATTAGTAACCGCAGCACCAATGGCGATAAACAGCAACTCAAAGCATCCATCTCTATCTGTTTTGATATGAGTTACCGACCCAGGATTTTTCAACTTTAAATTGTGACAATAAGCCGGCAGTTGGGCAAACGATGCTTCTGGCGACCCCCTCAACAATTCCAAGGCATAACATTTTGCTCTCCAAGCTTGAGAATATTAGATACTAATCTTGAACCGAGCATTCATGTCAGTCATAATTTCATGTCCCTGATATACCCTACCATTCAAAAACATTAACTCAGCCAGAAAACCACCCAACACCTTTTTGTTTGCCTGTCTATGGTGAGGAAAAACTTGGGTTCTTGAACATGTATATTTATCAATAACAGTCCTAACTTGAAACATTTTGCAATCTTTTATCCTCTTTGCAATCATAAGCCACATACAGTTTTTGTCAATCATACACCTTGTTTCGAAACGATCTTTGCTTGATTTGTTAACTTTTAGTTGATAGCCATCTTCCACACATTTCGTATACAAAGCTATCTTCAAGTCTGCCTTTGTATCAAAACAATCATCTTTCTTGATACGAATAATTTTTGTGTGACAATCAACTGCTATCTTTACCAACTCTTCTTCCGGTATCTGAAGTAATTCTGGCATATTCCAGTTATACTCCCGTGGCATTTTCTTCGGGGACTTTTCTTTGGGGATTTCTTCTTCTTCAGTGTTATATGAATTACAGAATGGATGTTCAACATGTTCATTTACAGTCGTAACTTCCTCCTCATTATCATCAACAACATCTTCCTCGGCAACGGATGTTTCATCATCAAAATTCGGGTATTGACCAATATCAAAATCATTACACGCAGGGTATGTTTCTTCTTTTGAAAAATCATCAAAATCTGAGTATTGACCAAGATCAAAGTCCGGGTATTGACCAAGATCAAATTTTGAATACTGACTAGTACTCACAATTTTTTTTGTTGGCTCATCATCGTCTAACTGGTCAATACGAAAACCGGAATTTGGTGCTGAAAGTTGATTGGTATTTGGATTCGGGAAAGGTTATGGGTTTTGAGATTGTGTTTGGTATTGGAAATGTGGTGAAACAATATTTGCTTAGTGATGAAATTGTGGTGGAACCATTAAATTTTGAGCACCATAAACTGGGGTTGAAAAACTTAGTTGATTACTACCCGCTACTGACCCAACTTCACTACTTCTAGGTTCAACAACATACAATGTAGCATCATCACTTGAAACACTAATGTAAGCAATGAATCGTTCAACATCTTCATTGTCGGTTAATAAATAAACTTTACCATTTCTCTGATAAGAAAGCCTAAATCCACTTAGGGGCTCTAAATTCAATTTATTTGCAGCACGTAACATTAGAGTTTCATAAGTTAACTTTTTTAATGACAGTTTTAGTTGAAGATTCATGGTTAAAGGCACATATTGTAAAACACCATGAACATTCTCCCATGACCCTCCAAAACAAAAATCTATCCAAACATGATCAACATTAGATGATTTCATTATTGTAAATTAATTTACTAAACAAACGAGCTACGAAACTAAAACCTGTTGTCGGATGGGGAAGGATGTCGTTGGATATAGGAACGGATGTCGCCGGAGAGAGTGATAGATGGAGATGGAATGAGTTGCGATTTAGGGATTTAGGTTATGAGTTGCTGCTGCTGTGTATTTATATACCCCAAACATTTGTGTTGCGAAATTAAAACCTATTGCGAATTCAGAAATCGAGTTGCGAATTTGAAATTCAGTATTGCGATAGTCAGAATCTCGTTGCGATTACGTAAATCGCAATACGATTACGTAAATAGCAATGCGAATTAGGAAAATCGCAATGCGATTACGTAAATCGCAATGCGATTACGTAAATCGCAATGCGATTACGTATTCGCATTGCGATTTACGTAATCGCATTGCGATTTACGTAATCGCATTGCGATTACGTAAATCGCAATGCGATTACGTATTCGCATTGCGATTTACGTAATCGCATTGCGATTTACGTAATCGCATTGCGATTTTACGTAATCGCATTGCAATTTAGAAAATCGCAACGCGAATTTGGGAAATCGCAATGCGATAGTCAGAATCGCGTTGCAAATCTGGAAACTGATTTGCGATACCGGAGATCGCATTGCGAATTATCGATCGCATTGCGATTTAGTTGGTCATTTTGGCAAATCCAAAAAAAGTTGGTTAAAATCGTATATTATAAGGCATTTTTGGTCACTGAGGTTATTTTCTCTTATTTAAATCATTCCTTTTATTTATTCTTCTTCTTGCTTCGAGCATGCTCCAATTAATCGAGCTTCTCTTCAAAAAGTTGATCCATGATGCCCCGTCTCGTTTCTTCTTGTAGGAAGATTCATGTCAAATGAAAATTTGGCACTTAAGGCCTTCTGGTTTTATTGGCATAAAAATGAGCGTTTTTTTAGGTAAGAGTATAAATTTGAGTGACTCAAAGAGAAGTAACGGTATGAATTTGGTGACTCAGATATATGTAGTGTCAAAATTTGGTTTTGGTAGTGATCATGAATTATTTAAGGTAAAAAATCAAGTAATTGTGCTTTTCACTTTGGATGGGGTATGAAAGGTCTAATTTCACCACTTGCCAAAGATCTATAATTCTTGAAAAACTAAAAGAATCTTTAATTCATTTGATATTCAAAGAACTTCAAGATTAAAACTTTTTTATTGCATATAACCCTAAAAAGTAGCATAAGTTCAATCACCTAACATTTTTACAAAATATTTAGGTAAATAAAGAAAGAACAAAAACAAACTCAAACAAGACAATGCAAGTGAAATAGAGCTTCATGATGGATGAAATAGTCTCTTCCTAATTAGGATTCCCCATTACTCATCAGACATGTGGGTGCTCGACTAGATCTTCAGGGTTGTTACAATCTAATGCCCCACTTGCTCATTCCCCAACCTTCATATCCATGGATCTCAATTCTTCTCTAGGTACGAACGCAGCGGATTTAATTTTCCTTCAACATTTTCGTCACGGAGTACTCCATAAATTATCCCATATTCCAGGATTGATGTATGTACAAATGCTTAAATTAATGCAGTGCTAATGCAGATGCAAAATGCAAATGCAAAAGGTGTTAATTCCATGTGTGACCACCATAGAACAACCTTCATTAGACAACAAGATTTCATTACACCAGGTAGTCAAAATAAAATTGTAATTCTTCATTCCTTCATTTCCTTGAGTCGTACTCTTCATGGGATCTAGCATTTCCCCCAAAGTTTTCGCTATACTTTATCGCATTTGATGACTATTGGTGTCCTTACAATATTTATGGTTGAATTGTGAGATCTCCATTTTTACTTTCAATGCGAAGTGGTATTCATGTATTCGTGAACGGTCTTCTCATCCTAGGTCTAATTGCATTTATCTCTTGAAGGAACATCTTGTCCTTTGTGCCTTCAAAGAAAGTCTTCAATCAGCTTCAAATTTCTTCATTCATCGGTTGTCTTTCTTCACATATCATTAGAACATTCTTGGATCTCCTGGTTTTAACTACATGGCTAAGAATTTATTGTCTCATTATGAATAGTCTTCTTATTTAGTCAATCACTTACGAATTAACACCTTTAGATGACATGAAGATGTAAATGCAAGAAAATCAAAATAGACACAAAACTAAATTGGGTTAGTATACATAAGATAAAAAACAAGATAGTAAGTATTATAAGCATCAAATAAAACCTACCCTCCCAGGTTGACTATCCATACATGGTACAATAAATCCTACCCAAACATGCTTTCTACCCACATGCTTTGTTATTCACAAACAATCCTAACTGCATGATATCTAATTCGCGTGCTTGTTTGAAAAATATAAACCTAAGCGCATGATATCTAATTCATATGTATTTATTCAAAACATCAAATTATTCTACCAAAGACTCATAGAAGATTTTCCTTGTGTACACTCCTCACGGGATTTCTAATGGCATGTCAATCTCTATTATCCTATGCTCACTATATGTTGGGTTCATCTCTAGGTCAGGAGGTACTCAAATTGTCCTTGTTGGTGCCTCCGTGGGCTAACAAACCCTCAATCCTGGCCCATGAAAGGCTTATACAGATCGAGTTCAATTCGAGGGGATACACCTCCTTATGTCCATACGGAGGTGAAAACTATCACGATATCATAAGGCCCACACTAGGGAGTAGTTTCTCACTCCTACTTAAATAGTATGAAGAAGGTTTTAGCTCATGTTATGCAAATATAGATGTGTAGTGTGTGAGAAAAAGTGAAAAGAACACAACAAACATAAAATAGAGTTCTCAAATCCCTTTTAAGACATATTACATCTGAAAGCATTAGCAAACAAATCAGTTCAATCATTTATCGGTTAATCTAATTATAAACATAAAATTTATTTAAAACCAAACAAGGGATCAAAAATCAAATTAGAACGAACTTATAATTTTTATTGTAAAGACAATTAACTAATCGACTTATGACTCGACTCTTTAAAGGTCCCTAGCGGAGTTGCCAAGCTGTTGAACAATTTTCCTTAAAAAATTAATTTTTAAAAAGTGATTCTTAAAAGATCTCATTTTGAATAATTTAGTGACCTATTAATAATAAAACGTGATTAGAGGAGTTGCCACCAACATTTGATTAGGGTGTCATTGGGTACCCAAAAACGTATTATTCATTTCAATAAAAATATTAATATTTATTAAATTGATAAATTTACAGTATGCATTACCACCAAAAATTTGAGTTCGGTAGTCGGTTATGCGTCGGGAAGGATTAACTCCCCACAACTCCCTAAATTGGTACCAAGTTGATTAATTAGTTGTCTTTGCAATGAAATTTACGAATTCAAATTTAATTTAATTTAAGATCCCATATAAATAATATTCTTTGAATTTTAAGATGAAACACAATAATATTTAATTATTTCCTATCAAGCAGAATCGACCTCTCATACCTTAAAACAATCAATCCCTACTCCAATCGAAATAAATAAATATTATAAGTGCATTCCTAAAGTTCATTAATTTTAAATTTAAATGCATAAATAACAATAAAATAAATAAAACAAATTAAAGATTTTCTTTTTAAAGCATACTCTTTGATTTTTATGAGGGAAAACAATAATATTTAATTATTTCCAATCGAGAAGAAATGACTCCTCATGCCTTATAGCAGTCATTTATTACTTCAATCGAAATAAAGAAATATTACTATTTCATCCTAAAATTCAATATTAATTCGAACAATTTATTTTTGAAATCATGTTAAAACATATACAAAAATAAAATGAAAGTTAAATACATACAAACAAATACGATTAATTATTTATTTTACCATCCTTTAATTAGAATAAGGATGTCTAATTATTTAAATACATCAAGATGAGACCTTAGATTTGATCTAACATTTTTTTTCTCGGTGAATTTAATTAAAAGAACATGATGTTCTCTCAACCCCTAAATTTTAAATGTAATCAAATTTTTAGGGTTTCACTTGATGGAATACCCTTTTATTTTAAGACTATTGAAAGCAATCTCTTATTCTTTAAGGCAATCACTTTCACTAATCTTAAAATAAATGGGCATTCCCTTAGTCAAAGTATTCCGATTCGAGTCAAGTCATACTTATGAGGGTACCATGCAAATTAATTCAAATTAAATCCTATTCCTATATGTACAAACAAATATATTTACATACATATTAATATGTAATATACAAATGGTATTTAAAAATTAATATTTAATATAACATAAAAAAAGTACATGAAAACTATACACAAATATACACATATATGTAATATACATACATATTTTAATATGAACATACAAAGGAAAGAAACACTTAATATATATATAGATGGAATATAATATGTAAGGGACGAACATATATAATAAACATAATTAAAGCATATATACATATAGTATAACACATGCTAAATAAAGTAACATACATCATCTCATCCTTAATAAAATGGCATACATTAACATATACATAAATTAATATTTTATTATATATATATATATATATACATATATAAAAAAAGGTTGCATAAAACGTGGGACATATTGACATATTAAGTGATATAAAATATATACATTAAAATGCAACAAATATAATATATATATATATATATATATATATATATATATATATATATATATATATATATACTTATATATATGGGTACATATTGTCACACCCCATTTTAAGGGCTAAATATTATCAGTTTTAAAGTACCAAAATAAAGTTGTAAAAAGGAAAAATTTAGGACCCAATTGTAAGTTTTTGAAATTTATTCCCCCCTCGATCAGAATTGTATTTCATCTGCCAAATACCCATTCCATAATAATTCTCCATCGACCCAAACCAAACAACCCATCATTACATCTCCGGCCAGCCTCCGATCGGCAGTGATGTGCACCACCCGACCCAATTGAAAATAATTATAAGTTTTGTGATCCAATAATAAATGAATCAGTTTCAAGACACATGAAGTTTGATAATTCTCTTAAAAGGTTAAATATCGGGTCTAACTGGATATGAAATTACCGAAAAGAGTACCATGAGATAAAATTATGAAAAGGCCCTTGTAATGAATAAAGGACCAAGACTTCCCCGGATGGTGAAAATAACTCTGAAATGACATATTTGACTAATTATCTTAGAAACTAAAAATGATTAAATTTAAAGGAATTACTAAAAGGTCCTCGAGCTTCGTAATAACTATAATAATAACCTTCAATGATCAATTGATCAAATTACTCTGAATGCTAAAGGAACTAGATTGCATTCAAGCCTAATGTATCGAAATTGTGCCGCTAATAAAATTCAGTGGAATTATGATGAAATGCCCTTAAAGTGTAAAATGACCTAAAGTATTTTGAAACCCTGGAATGACTAATGCCCTCAAGCTGCAAAATGAATTAATCAACCTTGAATACCAATACGACTATTATTTGTCCAAGTTAAAAAGAATGAAAGTATTGTATGTATTCGAATTTGCGGAAACGACCGAATTACTCAGGGAACTCCTAAGTGACCATGATGAATTTGAATAATAATTGAATTAAGTACTCTGATGACCTTGAATTAAGTGAATAACTTGGATATATCTAGAAACACAGCCGATCTTACATGATGTATTGTCCTTATGGGTTATGAACCATGAATTATAGTACGTTGAAATTCTTGATATTGTTGCAATGTGGAAATGGGATAAAGACCATTGGAATATATATGTTACTCTTGTTAAGATATATTCAGCGATGATTTTGAAGGTGATATATGAACAAGAATGGTTGGTACTAAAGAGTGAATACGCTGGAAGGGCAACGAATGGACTGCTCGACATGCATTAGTTCTGGGAGTTGTTCAACTCGAGTTATTTCGGTAATTCGATAGATCGAAACATATTGTAAATGTCTTGAGCCTTCATTTCTCCCTTATTAGCTCAAATCACTCCCGTCATATCTGATCACACAAGTAACTCAGATGCAAAAGTTGTTGAATACCTCATTTGGTTTAATTGGACCTAAAATCCTGATAATTCAATTCATAATTCTAAATACCTCTGATTGTTGAGTAATGGAGTTACTCTCAGTAAATCTGAATCTGGAATTATTCTTTATAAAGGTTTATGAACACCTTCTTGATGCACATAGATCATTGCAGATTCTAAAGTATCAATAGGACTTCATTCCATCCGATCAAATTACATTATATTTATGTTTTCCATTGTTGATACCTACCAAGTTCTTCTAGAAAAAAAATGACTTGGATCCTCTAGTGTGTTCCACATGTACTACATGACAGTTTCACTGAAATTATTGATTTACTAGTTTATGAACCATGACAACATGTTATATGTTTCCCGATTATGATTTTCACTGAAAAATATGAATTTTTCTTGATTTATGGAATCATGGAATTTGCTGGTTTATGAACTATGGTTACATGAAATGTACTATCAGGTTTCCTATTTTCACTGGAAAATATTATCGTTCATGCTTTATGAATCATGAAATCTACTAGTTACTATTTGAACTGTTTTATTGGGACATTACTTGGGTAGATTGGAGTATGGAGGTAAAACTTTGATCAAGCTGGTAAATCATTACGAACCTAAGGTGATCCTTGGGTAGGCTCTCAGGCCCCAAGACACTCCCTTGGGTTAATCATGAAACTACTTATGGTGTACAGGTGGAGATCAATTATACTGTTTATTTCATTATCACTGTTATGACATATGACTGGATCACGATCCAGATATTATGATTTACAGATAAAAATGATTTCTACAGAATTTTTATATGGATAGGATTCAGGAGTGTGGAGGTTTAGCCCTGATCCGGATGGTAATTCCTTACGGACCTAAGGTGAACCTTGGGTAGGCTCACGAGCCCCAAGGCATTCCCTTAGGTTGGATCCCTTTGTTGTGTGCTTAGGGTATGCCCTTATGGATGCAGTTATGGGGAACTACATAATGGTGTTCGGTTGAGGGTTCTACTATAGTTTTGAAAATATGTTATAAACAATTCTTGTTTTAAAAAGATTTATATCTTTTAACTAGTTTTGGTTGGAACACACTAGACATCCTATTCGATCTCCTAAAAAGTTGATACTATGAATGTTCCCTATAAACTGAGATCTTCATGACTTCTACTCGATGAACTACCAGTAGAACCCTAACTTATTCCAAAAACCTATATACGTTTGATTCAATAAGGAAATTTTATTATTCTACATTTATCTACATGTCCTGTAGCATCAGCTGGTAGTATTGTATTACTGAGCTTTCCAAAGCTCACTCTGTTACTCACCATTTCAGGTTAAAAGAATCGTACTAGTGCAACTATCTACTTCAGTAAGGGAGTTCCACCGGTATTGCTTGCGGAGTACGTTGCATGTGATTAGGGGGCATGTAGGTTGTATTTTATTATATATAAGAGTCTAAAAATATGTTTTATTTCAGAATGTTCCCTATAAACTGAGATCTTCATGGATTCTACTCGATGAACTACCAGTGGAACCCCAACTTATTCCAAAAATATGTATACGTTTGATTCAATAAGGAAATTTTATTGTTCTACATTTATCTACATGTCCTGTAGCATCAGTTGGTAGTATTGTATTACTGAGCTTTCCAAAGCTCACTCTGTTACTCACCATTTCAGGTTAAAAGAATAGTACTAGTACAACTATCTACTTCAGTAAGGGAGTTCCACCGGTATTGCTTGCGGAGTACGGTGCATGTAATTAGGGGGCATGTAGGTTGTATTTTATTATATATACGAGTCTGAAAATATGTTTTATTTCATAATACTGATAAATTTTACTTTTGTATTCATAAATCCTTTTATGAGTATAAATGTTTTAATATCAAATTTTTCCGAGATTGTTACGGTGTGACGCTCCGGTAGCCCTAATGTGACACCCCATTTCAGAAAGGGCCACCCGTATCGGTCTGAGGGGGTTACACATATGCTTAATCACCAAAGGTATAAAATATCATGCATGAAGCAAATTACGTATGACGTTACTGAATAAAAGGGATTAAATGCAAAAGTGTGAACATGATAGGCCCTAAAATAAAAATTTTCTTTATCAAGAATGTAAACATAACAATGATAAGTGTATCAAAGTGCAAAAAACATAAACATAAAATAACCAAATATAAAGGGCCAAAAGGAAAATAGCATAAAATAACAGGGACTACATATAAAAATAATCCATAAAATTAACATGTAGACCGAAATATAACATGCACAAAATGAGATGGAAAAATTAGAAACATAAAAAATCTAAACAAGGAATAAAATGCTATAAATTAAACTTCATAGATCATATCACAAAATTTAACCAAATATCTAAATAAAAGGTATAGTGACTAAAATATGAAAAAATGAAAATTAATAGCTTGAAACAATAAAATTAAAAAATATGTATTTAGTGACTAAAATGAAAGAGATACAAGTATTGGATGACTTGGAACGTGATTAACCCATGTGTTGGAATCCAGAAACTATCAACCCAAAATGGCATTATTTTGAAACAGGTATAAATACCCATTTCCTTCTCCCTTTTTTTATTTTCATTTTTTTGTGTTAGAGAGAAAAGCTTTCCCCTCTCTTTACAAGCACCAATGAGTCTCCGACGAGTGGCTCTACCTCCGACAGCCGCGCCGGCCTCCGTCTGAGCACTAGCGAGTGACTCGACCAAAAGTAAACCCCTTTCTCTCCTCTCTCTCTCTCTCTCTCTCTTCGATTTTTTCTCTTTTTTTATCTGTGTTTGTTTCTTTTTGAGCCCCCTCTTCTTTTTCTTTCCTTTTTTCTTCGCATGAACTGATCTCCCCCTCTTTTTCAAACCGAACCCTTTTTTTATATGTGTCTCTTACTTGTTGGATGAAAGAAAATCTAGATTTTTAATGCTCCCTAATTTTTCGGGGTTAGGTCTAGATTTGGTGGTTATATTTGTTTATTTTTTATTTTTCTGACTAATTTTTCTCACTATTGATGCGAGATAATGATGTGGAATAGTTGAGGATGGTAGTTGTTGGATTACTATAGTGGGTGGCCGAAACAGTGGCGACAACGCGGTAAGAGTGACTTCTCGTCAGTGGTGGCGACAACTAGTGAAGATTGTCACCACTTAGGGTTAGGTTTAGGTTTGGGCTTAGGGTTTTTTGGGCTTGATGTTGGTTCATGTAATTTGGGCCTTGTTTGGGTTTGTTGTAATGGGCCTATAATAATAAAAAAATATTAATAATAATAATTTAAAACATGGACAAAACGGGTGTCTACACATTTAAAAAATAATTGTGAAAAATAAAATTATTTAATTTAATTTAAAAATATAAAAATTAACTTATTTTTATATTTAAATCTTGCATTAGCTATAATGTAATATATATATATATGTGTGTGAAATATAATTTATTTATTAAATTTTTTTCAATAATTATATATATATATATATATATATATGCCTTCGTGAAATAATCTAAAAGAAAATATATAAAAATATATATATATATTTTTAAAATAATAATATTTTTACTTTATAGTATTTAAAATCATATAATATCTACCCTATTCAAATATTTTAAAGTAATTTTCAATTTTTTATTTATGCAATACCAATTTAATATCATAGCATTTGAGTATATGAAGGGAGGCGGTAGCAGTGGACTGACGTCCTTTCTTGGGAGCCTGGAGCTTTCACTTACCATAATTTCTTGATTAGTTTTCTTCATATTCTTTTCCACTTTTTTAATTGTTTGTTTATAAATTTGTTTTACAAAATTTTATCGATATTTCATATGACCTTGATTTGAAATAAACAATTTAAAATGGTTAATTTCATCTTTCTGATTGTTTTTGTTTATGATAGGCATCTTTGATATAAACAACTCTTATTTAGAAATGTAATGCAAATGGATTTGATTATTTGGTATGATTATTTAGAAATAATCAAATTGTAACATTAGGTATGTTTTTAATAAAAAGTGAATGATCAAAATGGAATAAAAGTGATAGTTGGGGTCAGGAATGACCTAGAGGGGGCGGTCGCCCCTAAAATTTTTAAATTCTTATATATTTTAGATATTTTCTTTGCATTTTCTATTGAAAATATGTTTTCATCCCCCTAAAATTATATAAGTTATGTCCTACTTTAAATTTTATAAGTTCACCCCTCCTAACATAAAACCATGTGTCTGTCCCTGATTGAGATACTATATGTATAGTTTACCCTATATTCTAATGCATTTGTATTTAAAATATTATATTTTAATTATTTTATTTATAAAATATAATCTAACATTACTTGAATTAAATATCTTTTGAATTATATTTTTCATTCAAAATGAATTTTAAGATGTAAACAAATTATAACTTCTTAAGATGTAAACCTACGAATGAAATAATTAAAACGTATTGAACGTAAACAAAATACAACTTTTATATATGTCAGTAACATGCATTTATTTAACATAGGTAATTCATTTTTTTATCAAGAGAACTATTGATGCACTATAGTTGGTCGGTGACTCGATTCATAAAATAGGTTGAAAATTAATTGTAATTCATCTTTTCTGATTTAGGTGGAAAATTATATAAAACAAGCGTGATTTAATGCACGATTCTGCAAGGGAAGAGAAAGGAGTTTCCTATCAAGCTCTGTCCCTTTATAAATACTATGTGCACCATGTTTTAGGGTTATATGTACTTATATTAATAATATTAATATTTTGTGTAACAATTGTCTCCATTTAGTCGAAAAGTATGTTAGCTTTATAATCAATTTTGCTATAACAAAAATAAATTCGATTTTTATAAAATTTACAAGCTCGTATTATTTTTTTCAAAGGTATTTAAATCAAATTTCTAAAAGAAATTTTTGTTAAGAATATTTTCCATGTGTTTTTACTCAAAAATCAACTTAAAATGTTTTTCAAGAATCAAAAGCACCTATTTTAATGACTATTGAAGTCCAATTTTTGAAACTAGTCTAAGTATTTCAATACTTTTCAAGAGTCAAATTTATTAAACTCGATTATGGGTTATGAAACTCACTGGTACTACTGGTACTCTAACAATCAAAATTTTCAATTTAGCTTCAATAGTTTCAAAATCCAACACTTTATTTCAAAACTCAATGTGTAAGTGTGCATTAGTGAGAAATTTTAGTTATTTCAATGACTATAAAAATGCCTTCAACAATTTCAAACAGTTAAAAATCTATTAGAGGATACAAAAGGACCCTTCAAATAGTTGAAAAACAGAAAGAGAGTCAATAGCAACATCTGAGAGTAAAAAAATTCAATTTGTGCTTTAATCCTCTCATATTTCTTGTGAACACTTGCTAGTTCATTGCTGTAATTTTTACTTTTAAGTGTACATCTAGGGTGTGAGTTTAATTGGCGTAAACATTCAATCTAGTAAGGAATCTTTTATGTTTGCTAATTGTATCTTCTCTTTTAAAGAGGTTGTCTTAAATTTTGTGGTTAGAAAATTTTTGGGATATTTGTAAGTTTATATCTTTTTCTCAAAGAAATATCAAAATAGTGAATTAGGGAAAATCGTTAATGTACATAGCTAAGGTAGTGAAAAAAAAATTTATTGAGAAAGTTGAACCATTATAAATATGGATGAATAAAGTGATGAAGAACCAAATGATGTTATTCCGTTAAGCTAATGGTCATGTAGCTTGGGAGATTATCACAGAAAGCTACTCTACTCCATAAAAGAGTATGAACGAATAAAGTGATAAAGATCAGAAGAAAATTCAATAGAATACAAATACTCATTATATATTCTATTTTATGTACTTGACTCCGATGAATATAGTATATTATAATATTTTTCCAATTCCAAGAAGATTTAGGACAAATTTGAAGTTACCCATGAGGGTAATAGTGAAGTTAGAAAGAAGGTTGGTCTTCTTACTATCAACTATGAGAATTTTAGAATAAAGCTTGAAAAAGAAATCAAATCAATGCTTGATCGTTTGCTCATCATCAACAACGAGCTCAAAGGTTATGGGGGAGATATCCCAACGAAGAAGTTGTGAGGAAAAAGATTATCAACTTTTTATGAACTTAATGTTCATATATTGTTTTGCAAAAGGATTTGCGAAATTCAAGTTGATTTTTAGAGTTCTTTTTTTACTCATGTTTTTTTAATGGTTCTTGATGATTTCTAATGAATATTTATGATTTTTAGAGAGTTAATATCATAATATAAATCATATTTTCTATTAAGATTAAAGATATCAAAGTTTAAAAACTAAATTAAATCAATTTGGCTTTTACTTTGGAAATTTGGGTTAACATTGATTTGCTAATTGGTTTAGAGATATTCTAAACATAATTTTGGTTGATTCTAATCAGTTTGATCAATGGAAATTTATGCATTTATGTGTTGTTAATTTGGAGAGATGGATAACTATTTCGGTCTTTGTTGTGATTTTTCAGATTCAGTTTTGAAGCAGAGTGCACTACTGTGTTTTGTGCATTTTAATGAATTCTTGATGGATTCTTTAAGGTGTTTAAGTGTGGCTTTGATTGGTATTGCTTTGCAGATTCATTTGGAAGCAAGTTGCCCTTGATTTCATTTGTGCATCAATCTCATTAAGGCAAGTAGTTGCACAGTCTTGATGTGCATCATTGATGTTGAAAGAAGTCTTAGTGTGGTAGGTGTTAATCATGTTTTAAGACCCTAGAGTAAGTAATCTTGTTCTTGATTAATGTTGATAATGAAATATGATGCCTTGAATGTAATCATTCAAGTTTGCATGACATGACATGTGCATTGATGTGACTAGTTTGATGCATAAGAATTTGAAAAACTACTTTGGAAAACTATATGAACTTAGTCAATGTGTGATGAGTAAGGTGATACTTGCTGTCCATAGATGAGTTAGGTGATACTTGTTGTCCAATGGAGGTTGACCATGTCAACCAACATAAATGTGATTCAAACTTATGTTTTTGAAATGGTATATGATATATGTTATGCATTAAACATCAACTACTTGTGATAAATTTGGATTAATTGATGAACTGTTCATTATGAGACCTTTGGACAAGAAAGACGTATCTAAGAAAAAGTACTCTATGTTTTGACCATTTTGAAAGTAAACATCGATAAATAGATTAAGGGAGTGTTAGAGTTTACTCCATTCGAGGTTACGAGGTAATGTTGGGGTGTTAGAGCTTAATCCACCTTATTGTGGATTTGAGATCTATGTGAGTCCTCAGTAAAATGATAGTTGTATGAAGTCCATTTATCCAATAAGTATGTTGCATTCTGAACAAGTATGCCAATAAATCTTCAATATGAAATAATAATGTGAATGGGATATGCATTTGGTAAGTACAAGGTAATTGTAAGTGTAAAGTGACATTTGGTAGCCGAAAAGGTAAAGTATAAAGCATTATTAACATTCTAATTATTGGTGCATAAATGTTCATCATATGTGCATTATGATAGCATTGAGTGATAAACATGTGAAGTAAAAACTTGTGATATTCATGTCATTTAGGATGCTTTCCTTTATCCTTGATGTGTATATCTTTCTTGAATGTTAATCATTCACTCAGCCTTGTAAGTTCACACTCGTTTATTAACCATTTCCATATAATTAGTAGTTGATTTCCCGCTTGAGAGGTAAAGAACTTGGTGGTGATCAATGCAAGGAACATTTGCAAATGTATGTTGAACCTTATATTGTGTTTTGAGGCAATATAAGAACCATATTGGGATGTTTGATTAGTTCGTTACATTTGATTTTTTGCAAAAACTTAAGTGAACTATAATGACCATGTTGAATTTTGACTCATGACTTGAATAAAAAATGAAAGTATATTGAAGTTGAATTGCATGTTGTGTAGTTATTCAAGAATGCATGGCTTGAATAAAATGTAAATTGTGCCTTAATTACATGTATTGATCACCTAGATAAGTTCTAATGTTGTGACATAATATGTTAGACCTATAAAAGTATGAAATGACCTATAATGCACATAATGACTAGGTGACTTGTGTAAAGTTGACTTTTTATGTAAATTCTTGACTTCTGATCCAAAAAGCATGTTGATTTGTATAATTGGTGGTATGAAGCACGTAACATATGTGTTTTGACATGTTCTTAGTGTATTAAATATGTTCAAGCATGTTCATAGACAATAAGATCACTTGCATGTCCATATACATTTTATGGATTTTCCAGAAAAATTATTGATCCCTTTTGAAAAAATGTTCAATTTCTTCAAGCAAGGGAACAATCCCTTTTGGAAATTTAAATACTTGAATGCAAAGGATCGATCACCCATTAAAAGAGATAGAAACATTAAGGTTTATAATGTGTAAAAATGGTAAAATTGCATTCATTGAAGACCTGAAATGTTGCCTAAGTCCTAGGATGACCCCATAAGCCTTGAAATGAATTTAAATTAGTCAATAACTTGATTTCTTGATTAATACTTGGTCTTAAGTTGGATTTTCTTGAGATATGTTCTATCACTCTTTGCTAACTCTAATTAAATAATGAACCTTTCAATTTGAGGATTTATATTTAATTGTATATTTTGAAAAGTTTATATTTTAGTCCCTAAAGTTTGAATGTTCAATTGAGTGCCTAACTGAAGTTTGTTTCCACTGAAAATTTAACCATGACTAATTCATATCCAGCAAAGTTTAATAGTCTGATTTATTTTGGAAATTTATGTCAATTTCTTGTATATGATGTAAAATAACTATTTTACCCTTGCATGTTTAATTTATTAGTTTGGTAGCTTTAATGGCATGATTTGTTCGTAATTTAATTATGTATAATGTATGATATGTCTTCGCCTATATGAGTATGATTGTATGATTGTTTTCTGCCATTATTGCTTAGTATTTAGGATTAGAAATTCGTGTGTATCTAATTTGCTTCGAAATCTAATGTGACATTTAGATTATTCGAGTCATTCGTCGTGGATGAGTATAAGGTGTTACATTTGAGGTATCGTCACACTGAGTTTAGATAATTTATGATAGTTTCGAAACTTTCAGACCCTAATGTACAAAAATTGATTTTTAATCCCTTCTTATGATTTTAAATGATTTGTGATCTTTCTAATTGATATAATTGATAATTTAGTCCCTATATTATGAATATGGATTATGTGAATGTTTCATTACTCCAATTTAATTATGATTCAGTTTAGTTTAATTTATGATCAGTCAATGTGATATTGCGATCTAGTATTTGACTAAGTCGGGTTAGAGTATCATATTTTTGTATAGATAAATTTCCTAAATTATGTTGAAATGTGAAATTTTGAAATTTTTTGTATAGATAATTAAGCTTTCGGTTTCATGTATATTGATGATCTATATTAGCATGTGTTTCATTATGAAAATTTTGCGTTTGGATATGTCCAAGTATGTTAACAGGTTTGATAATAAAATTTGATAATCGATTAAGATGTGTAAAGTGCTAACGGTCATAAGTGTATATGAAAAATAAGATATATATGTCAATGTGCAAAATACTTATTGTGATATTGTGCAATGTAATCTATATGCTAATTGTGTTAAGTCTTAAATGAAAATTCTAGTGTAGCGCTCCAAACCTGACTTATAAATCCAACAAGTTTTCGAGTGTCACATTCCACCACTAAAATGACCTAAAAATTTGTAAACAAAATATTCAAATTTCAAAACGTTGTACAAAATTGGGAACTCCTTCATTTATAAAATAATATTTACAATAAAATTTTAACTATACTCAATACAAATTTAACTCTTACATACCTACTTAAGTAATCATTTACTGTACTCAAGTGATTTCGCTAAGACTCATCTGGTGATATTTTTGTCCCATCATGAATAATAAAATCTGTAACTTGTGAGCAAAAAATATTCAAACAATGAGTTTGACAAACTTAGTAGCACACTTCTACTCTACTATACTTGATGCATTTCATTAATATAAGCTTGTCATGCATGTATAAGACGATAGGTAAGAGTGTAATAATGTATTAGTTCTAGTTAGAGATTTTACTTACCATCATTTAAGGTAAACAACACTGGTGGTCCCTTTTGTTTTTGGCTTGTTTGATTTTGGTCATTAGTTTTGAATAAGTTTGGTTTTGGTCAATTTTGTTTTCGATCCGTCTTATTTTTGGCTACTAGGTCATTAACTCTCGTTATTTTATTGACGTGACACATTAGTAAAAATGGTTAACTTTTAAATTGACCTTAAACTTTATATAAAATACTATTTTAACCCCTAAACTTTATATAAAATATCAATTTGACCCTTGAATCTAGTCAAAGATCACACCACTGGTTGTCACTCATCACTATCGTTGGTCACCATTAGTTGCCATCACTGGTCACCATCGACCGCCATTGTCGACGACTTATGGACCCTAAATTTTCCAATTCACCCCTTTTGACCTCCCAAACATGAATTCAATGTCGTTTTGCCAAAAAAAAAAGATCAAAAATAAAAAAAAACGAAATTTAAAATTAATATAAAAAATCAAAAATCAAATTAATGTTTGTTCTGAGGCAAGGAATTGAGTGGAGTATATCGGTTATTAATGCATTCATTATGGTGTATTCTAGTCTCAACAAGTGTGTAATCTACGACTCCTATATTCGTCCTTGGAAACTTGTTCGGGTCTATGATGAATGCAACTGTGGTTCGTTCCAAGGTAGGTGTGTTATCTGTGGAGGGGTGGGAATATCTGATGCACATTACTGTAAAGAGTGTACGCAACAAGATAAAGAATGGAATAGTTGTCCAAAAATCGTTAATCTTGGGAGTGATAAAACTGATTGGTTTTACGAGCTTAACTAATATGGTTTTAAGAAACGATGATATCCTTGTAATGATTAGGTTTTTCACTAGTGTTGTTATAGCTTGGAATGACACATTTTAGAATGTATGAATTGATTTATGTTAAAACATCTTTCTTCGAGAGATATATTGGTTCTAAGAGCTTAAGAACTATGGTTTTGGATGCTAGTCATGTGGCTGGGAATGACACAGTCAGCACCGTCCATTTACTTGTGTGGCATTGGCATGTTACATGTCATACATACATAAAATTTGGGGACCCCACATACAAATGTCATTCATGCTTGTACATGTTTTTTTTTTGTCTTAAAGACATTTTCATTCGAAAGGAAAATAAACTTTCTGTTTGGTTATCGAGAAAGTGGTAGAGAAAGTTACAAACGAAGATTTTGACATTTTAATTGTTTTTCACAGTGAATTTTGATAAAAAAAAACATTGTAGATTACTTATAATTTCAAATTTGACAAATTAATACTTATTATAAAATATTTCAGGGACTTCAATTTAAAAAGTAATACAGGGTTTGCCCATCTTTTGAGACTGACCTGAACAGAATTAGAATGTTTGGATTGAATCATATTTTTCTTTCAAATAATATTATCTTCGAGAACTATATAATATAATATGATGATGTTCCAGATTAAAATTTATATGTTGTGCAAATAGCATGTCTTATTTTATGAACTTCTATTCACTAATCTACACTCTTTACTTTATTTGTTCTCTTAGTCTTTCATTTATATGTCAATAGGATTATTTTCCTTTGGCTAAAAGGATAATAAGTGAATGGTTTGTAGATGATGAAATCCAAGACCCAAACTTTATAGACCTTATCCATGGACGGACGTAAAATTTTATATTAAAGGGAGTATACTTTATAAAATTTTAGGAGAATGCAAACTTATAAATTTTCAGGTGATAAAAATATATTTTCAATTAAAAAATACAAAAAAATATATAAAATATATAAAACTTCATAATTTTCAAGGGCAATCGGCTCCTTCAATTCATCCCTTACCTTGTCTTTCAAGAATTATTGCGTACCAACTAGACAAGGTCTATACCTTAAGCCCTTGAAGTCAAAAACTATGTATGGTCCCTTGTCATTATTCCACAGCTTCATGTGATTTATTAAGTCTTCCAAAATGTGATTTCACTATGCTGCATTTTGGTAGTACAATCATTGCTACAAGTCTGAAAAAGTATTTGCTGGTAGAGAGAAATCTTCCTTCATGTTTGACAAATGTTTAGGGATTGGGGGATTATACGGCTAAAATAAGGCGCTACCGGTTTTGTTATTATTTTAAATAATAAAATCGGTAAAAAAAATGACCGAAAACATCATTATTTTGACCGGTTATAATTACCTATATAGGTAAATGTTGAAAACATTTTGTGTTTCGATATAACAAATTAAATTTAAATGAATTTTAAGATTTTACAAATGATTTTCTAAGAATATTCGATTTAATTAATTGAATATCAAATCATTACTCCAAGTCTTTTAAGATCAATTTCAAACCTTACTAAATGTGTAAAATTGTGTTTTATACCTAATATATTTTTGAAACAATTTTCACAAAGTATTTTGAACCAAAATCAAGCCTAAAATCAATTTTTCAGAGTGATGCACCGATGCACCAATCCATGCATCAATGCACCATGAATTAAATTGAACATCGAATGTATTTCATGCATCGATGCACATACGATGCACCGATGCACTGAGGATTTTATGAAAACATCGAATGCATTGATGCATCGATGCACCAGCCATGCATCGATGCACTCTGGCTATTTTGAAACATCGAAAGCACTTGATGCATCGATGCGCTCTTAGTGCACCGATGCACTAAGGGTCCAACGGTCAAAATATTTGAATTTTACACTGATGCACCGATGCACCATGGGTATGCATCAATGCACTAACGCTCCCAACTGTTTTAATTAATTGTTTTCACACTAAAATGGCTATATTATCTTCATTAATGATCCCCAACATTCAGAAGTGATTCAAGGTGTATTTAAGCAAGCTTAGAAGCCATTGATCAACAACAAGAAACATAAAGCAACTAGAATCAAGAGAGAATCAAAGAGAAAGCATCAAACCTCAAGTTTGAGCATTTCAAGCCTATTTTTCATTCAATATTCATCTTGCTTTCAAGAACACTTATTGTTCTCAATTGTATTCATTTTTGAGTGTTCTTTTCTTTGTTCTAGAATTGTGCAAACAATCTACCTTGTGAGGATTTCCTTGTAAGTTTGCAAAATTTGTATTGTTCTCTTTGGGAGAGAGTGATCTCAAAAATTTGGGGTATAATTCTTGAGGGTTTGTAAGGTTACTCTTTTTCCTCAAAAGAAAGACAAATTAGTGAATTTGTGGAAAATCCTTAGTGTGGATAGCTAAGGTAGTGGACGTAGACTTTGATTGAGAAAGTCGAACCACTCTAAATCGTTATGCAATTATTTTCAATTTTCTGCAAAAGCTGCCACCAAAATTTTTATTGCCAATTCACCCCCTCTTGGCCAATTCCGTCAATCGATTAACTCAACAATTGGTATCAGAGCCTAACTCATTTGAAGGTTTAATCGCCTCTTGAGTCGATTCGGGAAGAGTTATATCAATAATCAAAGTCATCAATGGCCTCCGCTTCAAACTTCGACTTCGGTCTCGATTCGATGCCCGTCAACAAGCCTCCTTTCTTCAATGGGGCTAACTATGCCTATTGGAAGAATAGAATGATGTACTTCATTAAAGTAAGTGACATGGGAGCATGGAATGTCATAGAAGAAGGATACTTCAAGCCTCTCACTCATCCAAGATTATGGAGTGAAGGAGAGACAAAAATGTTCCAGCTCAACTCCAAAGCCATTCATATCATATTTTTTGCTCTTGGACCAGATGAATACGGAAGAGTTTCATCTTGTACAACCGCCAAAGAAATATGGGACAAACTTCAAGTCACTCATGAAGGTACCGATGAGGTAAAGAAATCTAAAATTAGTATTCTAACGCATAACTATGAAAATTTTAGGATGAAACCAAATGAAGATATCAAAGCTATGACGGATAGATTCTCAACGATTGTCAATGGTCTCAAATCATATGGAGAGATCATTTCAAATGAAAAGATTGTAAGGAAGTTAGTCTACTCCCTCCCAAAATCGTGGCAATCAAAGAAGACGGCAATCATCGAGTCTAAGGATCTAACATCCTTAACTCTTGAAGAGCTAATCGGTTCACTCCTCACTCATGAAATGATGCTTGAAGATGAGGTGGACCTTGATAAGATTGAAGAGACACCAAAGGAGAAGGAGAAGAAGAAAAACATTGTAGTTGCTCTCAAATCCACAAAAAATGAGAGTGATTCGGATGAAGATAACGATGACAAGGAAATGGCATTGTTTGCCAAACGGTTCAGAAAAAATGATGAGACCTTACCGAGGAAGAAAATTCAAATGAAATGAAGGCCTCAAAAATGAACCAAAAGAGAAGGACCCAATCATTTGCTATGAATGCAAAAAGTCGGGGCATGTCAACTATGATTGCCCACAATTGAAGAGAAAGTGTCAATCAAAGAATAAGCACAAGGCTCATGTGGCTACATGGAGTGATGAAGAAGATTCCGATGAAGAGAAACAAGAAGTATCAAACTTGTGCTTAATGGCATTCGGGGAAGATTCTAAGGAAAATGAGCATTGCTACAAGGCACGGGAAACAAATCCAAATTCATGGTACCTTGATAGTGGATGCTCAAGACACATGACCGGAGATAAAAACCGGTTCATTGAGCTTAATGCCAAAAATGGAGGAGAAGTGACTTTTGGTGATGATTCAAAAGGTCACATTGAAGGTATTGGTACTATTGGTAATACCTCTTCCAAACAAATTAAGAATGTTTTATATGTGAATGGATTAAAGCATAATCTATTGAGTATTAGTCAATTTTGTGATAAGGGATTCAATGTCATGTTTGATATTAATGGTTGTAAAGTCATTGACATTGCATCTAATCGGATTATGCTTGTTGGTCATAGAATAGGAAACATATACATGGTGCATTTAGATTCTATTGATATGACTAATTTGTGCCTAGTTGCTAAGGATGAACATGATAGTTGGTTATGGCATAGGAGACTAGGACATGCTAGTATGAGTGTTTTGCAACGGCTAATTCAAGGTGATTTAGTTCTAGGGTTGCCTAAGCTTAAATTTGATAATGATAAAATCTGTGATGCTTGTGCTAAAGGAAAACAAAAAAGTGAGTTTCTTTTAAATCCATTAATGACGTATCAACTAGTAGAGTATTACAATTGATCCATATAGATCTTTTTGGGCCAACTAGGACTACTAGCTTGGGTGGAAAACAATATGCATTTGTCTTGGTAGATGACTATTCTAGATATACTTGGGTTCTATTTTTAAGTACTAAAGATGAAGCATTAGAACATTTCATCACATTTTCAAAAATAATCCAAAATGAAAAAGGTTACTCTATAACTAGTGTTAGGAGTGATCATGGCACTGAATTTGAAAATCTTGGATTTATTGAGTTTTGTAATTCTAATGGTATTAGCCATAATTTTTCAGCACCTAGAGCCCCTCAACAAAATGGAGTTATTGAGAGAAAAAATCGAACTTTAGAAGAAATGGCTAGAACCATGCTTTGTGAAAATAATTTGCCATAATAGTTTTGGGCGGAAGCCACAAATACCGCTTGTTATGTTATAAATCGAGTAATGATTAGGCCAATTTTAAAGAAAACTCCATATGAAATTTTCAAAAATAAAAAGCCTAACATTAGCTATTTTCATCCTTTTGGATGTAAATGTTTTGTTTTAAACAACGGTAAAGAGAACCTTGGCAAATTTGATGCTAAAAATTGATGAAGGAATTTTTCTGGGTTATTCCTTAAATTCTAAAGCTTATCGAGTATTTAATAAAAGAACTTTAGTTGTAGAAGAGTCTATACATGTTGTTTTTGATAATAATCCCCTTCCGAGGAAGGATTCTTGTGTGAATGATGATGTAGGTGTTATAAATACAAATGACGTTAGACATGACGTTGGAGAACCATCATCAAAGGAAGAAACGAAAAATAAGGAAACTCATGATCCTCTTGAGAATCCAACCATTGAAGAAACGGAAGTATCTTATCCAAGAGAGTACAACTATGTCAAGGATGGTGAAATTATAGGTGATCCATCCAAAGGGGTAACAACTCGATCTTCTTTTAGAAATATTTGTAATTATGTTGCATTTATTTCATGCATAGAGCCTAAGAATATTAAAGAAGCATTAAAAGTTGAACATTGGATTATGGCTATGCAAGAAGAATTAAATCAATTTGAGAGAAGTAAAGTATGGACATTAGTTGAAAGGCCTAGTAATAAATCTATTGTAGGTACTAGATAGGTATTTAGGAATAAGCTTGATGAGAGTGGTAATATAGTGAGAAACAAGGCTAGACTTGTTGCTCAAGGGTATACTCAAGAAGAGGGCATAGACTATGATGAAACATAATGGAAGCAATTAGAATGTTATTAGTATTTGCATGTTTTCATGAATTTAAATTATATCAAATGGATGTTAAAAGTGCATTTTTAAATGGTTTTATAAAGGAATAAGTGTATGTGGAACAACCTCCAGGTTTTGAATATTCAAAATTTCTGGATCATGTTCTTAAATTGACAAAAGCTCTTTATGGTTTAAAACAAGCTCCTAGTGCTTGGTATGAAAGATTGTCAAATTTTTTAATTGAAAAAGGTTTTTCAAAAGGGAAGGTTGACACTACATTGTTTTTAAAGCATAAAGGTAAAGATTTATTAGTAGTTCAAATTTATGTTGATGATATAATATTTGGTTCTACTAATGATGTTCTTTGCCAAGAATTTTCCAAGCTAATGCAAATTGAATTCGAAATGAGCATGATGGGGGAGCTCATTTTTCTTGGGACTCCAAATCAAGAAAAGAAAAGATTGCATCTTCATCAATCAAGTTAAGTACGTCAAAGATATGCTCAAGAAGTTTGGACTGGAAAATGGCAAACCTCATGACACTCCAATGAGCTCTTCAACAAAGCTTGACTTAGATGAAGGAGGTAAATATGTAGATGTTAAATTATATAGGTCAATGATTGGATCTCTACTTTATCTAACTGCAAGTAGACTAGACATTATGTTTAGTGTTTGCTTATGTGCTAGATTTCAATCATGCCCTAAGGAATCACATTTACTAGCTGTTAAGAGAATCTTTAGATACCTTAAGGACACTCCTAGTTTAGAACTTTGGTATCCTAGAGACTCTAGCTTTAGCTTGCATGCTTTTTCTGATGCGGATTATGGAGAATGCAAATTAGATAGGAAAAGCACCTCCGGTACTTGCTAATTCCTTGGAAATATGATGATTTCTTGGTTTTCAAAGAAACAAAATTGTGTTGCATTATCTACCACTGAAGCGAAATACATTTCAGCCGGTAGTTGTTGTGCACAAGTTTTATGGATGAAACAAAAACTTTTTGATTATGGAATTGAAGTAGGTACTATTCCTATCAAGTGTGACAATACTAGTGCTATTTGTCTCACTAAAAATCCCATCCAACACTCTATAACTAAGCACATTGAAATAAGACATCACTTCATTAGAGACCATGTCACTAAGGAAGATGTAGTTCTAGAATTTGTTGATACTTTGCACCAATTAGCGGATATTTTTACAAAACTTAGATAAGGAAAGATTTTGGACACTTAGGAGAGAGTTAGGTTTAACTGACCTATCTTCACTTAGTGTTTAAAATAATTTTAGCAATTTTAAGAATAAATGAAAAATGCTTATAATGATAATTTTTTATTGCATTCATTGGTATTAGTTAGGGGGAGTTTATGTTATTTGGTAAAAATTAATTTTATGTTCAATTGTTGTTTAAAGATAAATTTGATTGATTGAACATGATTAATTTTCAATATTTTAGTTTCCAATACCACTAGAGCTAATTAATTTAAGCATTCTGAGTGTTTTAAAATGGATTTTTGACATTTTTATGCTTAGTGATACGATACACTTAACAGTGCATCGATGCATCCCTTTGAATGTGCATCGATTCATCATGTTGATGCATGCCTTGAATGTGCATCGATACACATGGTCATGCATCGATGCATCCGTCGGGTTTTGGGTTAAAATGCTTTACTTTCTTTATTTTCTCAAACCCTAAAACTAAAACTCTCCAAGTCTTTCATCCCTCACTCTCTAAAAATCTCCATTCTTTCTCAAAATCAACGATTTTTCGTCAGAATCTTCAAGTTTTTAAACTTGCGAACCTGCTCCAATCATTAAATCGTGCAAAACAACTCCTCACCCCTCTCAATCCAAATTTTCAAGGTATTTTTCTAAAAATCCTCTATTTTACAAACTTTTGATTTTAGAACTAGTTTTGATTAGTTCTAGAATGCACATTATATCAGGCATTGATTGTTTGTTGGTTCTAAACTAGATTTTACTACCAATTTCATCAAAAACAAACAATTTTTCAAACAAATTTTTAATTTTTAATTTTAATATATATATATATATATATATATATATATGATTTCGAAAATTAGTAAGATTTTTGGTTTAATTGTTCTGTTTTCATGATAACTATATCATCAAAATAGTTTTCAAAACATGCCTATTAGGATATGGCTTAGAGAACCTTGAATTATTGAGGACTCATTTGAGTTTTGGGATTGATTATGCATACATGTGTTTCAAAATTGCAGGTGACATTCCTTATTCCAATTTCCTTTAATCATGTCAAATCCTAAACGACCTAGGTCATCTTCGAGTCGATCAAACCAAAATCATCCTCCCATTCCTCAACCTCCTAATCATGTTCCTCTTTTACCTTTATCTCTATTAGGGTCTTGTTTTAACATGCCTGAGCGTCGTACAGACGAATTGTACTCTAGGTACAGAAACTCTTTCCAAACTTATAGAATCTGTGAAGAGCGTATTCCTTCGCTTCAAGCTATGGTTGACATCGATTTCAAATACCTTCTGATTCTTAAAGCTTGGAAGTTTGATAAATTGTTTAAACTTAAACCCATCGTCTATCAATAATTGGTCCGCATTTTCTATTCCAATGTGGTATGTATTCAAAATGAAACCCAATGTCGAACTATAGCCATTAGATCCTATCTCTTAGGCCAATATATTAATATTGACCCCGAGACTATAGCTTTCCGTTTTGGGTTAGATGATAGTGGTTTTTATAATGAGAGTGAAAATGTGGAATATCCTTATGTTCCAAACTCCAGTGTTAGTACTCTACAATCTCATCACGATCGTTTTCTCCATTTGATGATCTCTTGGTGGTTTAGACCATCCGGAGGTAGGTACTCCACACTTCTTGCTAGGGATTTATGGTGGATGTATTGTCTTAAAAATAAAATCAAAATCAATCTACCCCACATTATCTTCAGTCAACTAGTTGATGTCATAAACATTGTTCCTTCAAAACATGTCGAAACATTAGTTTATGGATGTCTTCTTAGTAACCTCTTTATCAAACTTGGTCTAGACGTCTCTCTTGATAATCCTATCCCACTTCAAAATCAAATCAATCTCACATCCTTGAAGAAAGCGGATTGGAAGGAAGACGAGGTTACCAGTCAATGGGTTTTTAGACCCGGAAAGCAAACTCCGGGAGCTAGTTCCTCACGAGCTGCTCCTAGCTCCTCTCGTGCTCCTCCTCCTCCAGCTCTGGCTGATGATGATGATCCTGAATTTCAACAACTTATGCAAGACATCGATGATCACGTACCTGATTACGAGCCTGCACCGGAACCTGCTCCACAAGAAGAACAAATGCCTCCGTATTTTCGTTCGTTTTTGGAGACATTTGATTTACGGTATACGTCCATGGATTCGCGCTTCACATTCATTGAGTCCCAGCTCTCTACCTTGGGAGCTCGACAACAAGATATGAATGATCGTTTGGATGCACTCTCACTTGAGATGAGAGCACGTTACCCTCCTCCTCCTCCCGATCCTTCAATGGATGAATAAACTTATTTTCTTTAGGGATGAACTTGAATTGTTAAAACATTTTGGGTTATCTTTCTTTGATTGTTGGATGACTATTAGATATTATATTTATTTTGGTTTGTTACAACACATGCATCAGTTATTTTTTAGTTGCAATATGACCAATTTCCCATTTCACATTTTTATGAATATTGATCATGAAACTAATGGCTAACTCTATTTTGATTGTGATCTTAGCAGCTTAAGCTATATATATATATATATATAGATATATATAGATATTTAATCAATTGGCTATGTTTTTCAAAACCTTGTTCAAATCAATTTTTACTTTTTGATTTAACAAAAAGGGGGAGAAAATGTTAAGTGTTAAAATATTTTTAAGGGAGAACTGTTATAGTAAGGGTGAGTAATTTTTCTAAATTGAAATTGATTTCAAATTTTTAGAAAATCTTAAAATAACACAAATGTTTTGTTATATCAAAAAGTGGGAGATTGTTTAAAACATTTTGTGTTTCGATATAACAAATTAAATTTAAATGAATTTTAAGATTTTACAAATGATTTTCTAAGAATATTCGATTTAATTAATTAAATATCAAATTATTACTCCAAGTCTTTTAAGATCAATTTCAAACCTTACTAAATGTGTAAAATTGTGTTTTATACTTAATATATTTTTTAAACAATTTTCACAAAGTATTTTGAACCAAAATCAAGCCTAAAATCAATTTTTCAGAGTGATGCACCGATGCACCAATCCATGCATCGATGCACCATGATTAAATTAAACATCGAATGCATTTCATTCATCGATGCACATACGATGCACCGATGCACTGAGGATTTTATGAAAATATCGAATGCATTTGATGCATCGATGCACCAGCCATGCATTGATGCACTCTGGCTATTTTGAAACATCGAAATCACTTGATGCATCGATGCACTCTTAGTGCACCGATGCACTAAGGGTCCAACGGTCAAAATATTTGAATTTTACACTGATGCACCGATGCACCATGGGTATGCATCGATGCACTGACGCTCCCAACTGTTTTAATTAATTGTTTTCACACTAAAACGGCTATATTATCTTCATTAATGATCCCCCAACGTTCAGAAGTGATTCAAGGTGTATTTAAGAAAGCTTAGAAGCCATTGATCAACAACAAGAAACATCAAGCAACTAGAATCAAGAGAGAATCAAAAAGAAAGCATCAAACCTCAAGTTTGAGCATTTCAAGCCTATTTTTCATTCAATATTCATCTTGCTTTCAAGAACACTTATTGTGCTCAATTGTATTCATTTTTTAGTGTTCTTTTCTTTGTTCTAGAATTGTGCAAACAATCTACCTTGTGAGGATTTCCTTGTAAGTTTGCAAAATTTGTATTGTTCTCTTTGGGAGAGAGTGTTCTCAAGAATTTGTGGTATAATTCTTGAGGGTTTGTAAGGTTACTCTTTGTCCTCAAAAGAAAGACAAATTAGTGAACTTGTGGGAAATCCTTAGTGTGGATAGATAAGATAGTGGACGCAGACTTTGATTGAGAAAGTCGAACCACTCTAAATCGCTGTGCAATTATTTTCAATTTTCTGCAAAAGCTTCCACCAAAATTTTTATTGCCAATTCACCCCCTCTTGGCCGATTCCGTCAATCGATTAACTCAACAGTAAACACGGTAAAAAAATTTGGTCAAAAAATGATGTTTTAGGTAGCGCTTTACCGAAAACATAATTCTGTTGTGCGGATTTTTTTTACCGCATTTACCTATATATGGAATTAGAACCAGTCAAAATAATGATGATTTCTGTCATTTTTTTACCGGTTTTGTTATTTAAAATAATAACAAAATCGGTAACGCCTTATTTTAGCCGTATACTAAAGCGCCGCATCGAAGAACTGCCCGGGATTGGAGATGTAAAAAGATGTAAAGGAACATGAGAGAGAGAAAATCCTCACTTCCCTCTCTAGGTTTCTACTAAAGGTTCCTTCATGGTCAATGCAAACAAAAGAGTGACCACGCTTAAACGCCACATATCTAATCTCAAATCTGCCATGATCACCAATGGAACAGTTTCTAAGCCGAGTCAGGCCAAATGGGAACTAAAGGAGTTGATTGATGACAAGGATGACATCTATTGGCAGCAGAGATCCCGAGTTGCATGGCTCAAAGACGGTGATAGAAACACGAGGTACTTCCATGCTAGGGCCAAAGGAAGAAAGAAAAAGAACTGAGTCACAAGATTAGAAAACAATGAAGGGGTGTGGGTTGAACAAATTGAGGAGATATTTAAAGTTGCCATGGATTTTTTTCATCTCTCTTTCGATCTTTCAATGTCGAACCAGCTTGTGAGATCCTCTCCGCTTTACGCTGGAGATGAATGCCAAGTTGTGCAAGGAGTTTACTATCAAGGAGGTCCTCTCCGCTTTCCCCCAAATCAACCCCAACAAAGCCGCCGTACTTGATGGTATGCGTCGATCCTTTTTTGGGTCTTTCTGGCATGTTGTTGGAAATGATGATGTATCTTTGTGTTTGAATCTTTTTCATGGTCATTCTACTTTTGAGCATGTAAACCGTATTGCTATTGTTCTCATTCATAAACTGAATTTCCCTCTTTCAAAAACAATTTATACCGATTAGCTTATGCCTAGTCATTTACAAGGTTATGTCAAAAGCTATCGTGAACCGTTTGAAACCAGTGATGCCTTTTTGCATTTCAGATAACCAATGCTCTTTTGTTCATTGTCGTTTTATTTCTGACAATTTTTTGTAGCGCATGAACTCTTTCATTATCTCAAAGGTTCTAATAACGACCCTAGCAAAGGGGCAGCTATTAAACTCGACATGGAAAAGGCTTATAATAGAGTGGAGTAGAGATTCATTTCTCGAGTGATGGGAATAATGGGTTTTAATGATACTTTTGTCCAACTTATCATGAATTGTATTACCACAGTTTTTTTTTTCGTATCAATGGAAAGGTTTCAGAACTTTTAAAACCAGAGAGGGGCCTCAGACAAGGAGACCCGCTCTCTCCTTATCTATTTTTGTTTTGTGCACATGGTCTCTCCGCAATCCTTCTTGTCAAACAACGAAAGCGCTCTATTAAGGGAGTTCGAGCAAGCATTCGAGGTCCATGAGTTAATCATCTTTTCTACGTATATGATAGTTTATTGTTTATAAAGAACTCTCCTGCTGAAGCAAGAAGACTTAAGGAGGTGTTATGTGCGTATGAAGCATCCTCGGCACAGAAATAAATTATGATAAATCAATCATTTACTTCAGCCTCAATTCTTTTTAAGAGGATAAAAGAGTGATCCGAGAAATTTCCGGAGTTCGTGAGAAATATAGCCCTAGTATGTATTTGGGTCTTCCTTTAGTGGTTCGGCGCAACAAGTCAGAAGCTTTCGGGTTTAACAAAGACAAGGCCATCGCAAGGATTCAAGAAAGGACCAAGAACCTTCTTTATTATGGCGGGCAGGAGGTCTTCCTCAAGTCATTCATTCAAGACCTTAGCACATATGCTATGTCTTGCTTCATCCTTCCGGATGATATCGTAGAAGCGATTTTATCTAAGATGAGAGCTTATTCGTGGTCTGGGAAACATGATGCTAGGGGATAGACTTACATCTATTGGGACAAGGTTAGTAGTTGAAAGTGAGACGGCATAATTGGATTTTGGGATTTAAAACTCTTCAA
Source organism: Hibiscus syriacus (assembly GCF_006381635.1). NCBI lineage: Eukaryota > Viridiplantae > Streptophyta > Magnoliopsida > Malvales > Malvaceae > Hibiscus > Hibiscus syriacus. Next base: position 2,280,816 of record NW_024063019.1, on the reverse strand, counting down.
CCTTGCCTTGCTTGGCAATCAAATTTGAAAGCTCATCCATAAACCAGCTTCACTACTTTTCCACGGGCTTAAAACTAAATACTTCCCCTGATCCTCCTTTTTCGATGCCCAACGCAATGAGAATACCTCATTTGCGTGGTCTTGTATTTTCAAAACAAAAGAAGCCATTGATGATGGCTACTTCTGGAGAATTGGCACCAAAAGAAATGCTAAAATTCACTTTGACAGGCGGGGCGAATCTAATCCAGTTTCTCTCACCTCGACCTATCTTGGTAACTAGGCTCTTCCCATGCAATGTAAGAACCTTATGTTACAAGGAGCCTCCACGTGGGATACAACAAGGGTTAAAACTATGTTCTCAGAGGAAGATGCAAGCACCATACTTGGAACTTACATTTCTCCATTTGAACATGACATGCTTATCAGGAAGCACCACAACACGGGATGCTACACTTCTAAATCGGGGTACAACTAGTTATTGTGGAAGAAGATTCCTTTCTAAGCTTCCCATCATACCCAAAGTTAAAATCTTTGGGTGGCAGATTGTATAATGCTTTACCGTCCGGTAAGAATATTGCTGCAATGGGTCTAGGAGATGGAACTTGTCCATTGTGCAATAGTGACCAAGAAACAATTCTTCATGCTCTAAAAAACTACTCTAAATCTCGATATATACTTCTCTCTGTTTTTAATCCAGTAATAGTGGATTGTCCTGTTTGAACTTGCAAAAAAATGGCTTGAAAAGGCTACTTCCTTCATGGATCAAACAGGCTTTGTTAAGTTACTGATCCTAATATGGAATAAACGAAACAAATGGGTTCATGAAAGTGAATGGCAAATGGATCGGGAAGTTATTAACACTGCTTGGGTGCTTGCATCGGATTTTACTAGAGCATCCGCAAGCCTGGCCAAGGCTGCTCCCTTGCGTCACAGTTGCCTAAACCCTTTATGGAAACGACCATCAGACGGGATAATTAAGATAAACGTTTATAGGGATTTCATTCATAATTCAGGCGAGGCAGCTATTGGTGTGGTTGCTCCCGACCACCACGTATGGTTTTAGGCGGTGTTGATCCAAAGTTGGAATCTCCACATGCAAACTGTCGAATCAACAAAGACAATGGCTTTATTCATGGAATTTAGCTGGCAACTAAGAATGAGTGGAACCACTTTACTATCGAGGGAGACGTTATTTCCATTGTCAACCATCTCGCAATCAACCAAAAGGACCTTTCCGTTGTTGGATTGTTACTCAACGAAGATCATGACACTCTCTCACCCTATCCAATCATCAAGATTTGTTATAGCAAACGGGACGCGGATAGAGTTGCTGATTCTTTAGCTCATTAAGCTTTGTCGAGGGCCAATCCATTCTGTTCTATTATGATGAGCCCAATGGTATTATAACTTTTGTGCTTCTTGATGCCTTGGGTATTTAATGAAACCTTACCTTTTAAAAAAACGATTAGGGATTGAACTTGTCTATAAATTTGAAATTATAAAATAGATTTTTTTAGGTTAAACATAAAACAATTATTAAAAGATAACCATTACCAATTTGGCAATACTTCTAGCAATGGAAAAGTGATTCTCCACCCATAAACAATGCTAAACACCAAAAAAAAAATGAATTAAAATCATGGTTGGAAAATTGATTTTCAGCCTATCCTCAAAAACTCAAATTTCTAGATTTCGATGTGGAAAATCACTTTTAGGGTGAAATTATATTTCTACCTTCAATTATTTAATTTTAATAGGTTTTAAATTAAAACACATACATATATAATTATTTATTAGTTATTTTTATTAATGTTCAAATCGATTGTTAGATATAAGTAGATTTTTTACTTAAGTACATATATTATTTTTATCAAAATAAGTATCTAAATTATTATTTTTGTAGTAATTTTAAGTCTGCGTGTTAAAAAGTATTGTAACACCCATGGACTGATGCGGGTGACCCAAACCGATCTGGGGTATCACAATAGAGCCACCGGATCAACCCATAATAAAAATCCCGGAAAAATTAATTTTTTTGTTAAAATATGTAAAAATTATAAAATAATTTATAAATACAAAAGTAAAATTTACCAATATTCAGAAATTAAACGGATTTCAAACTCGTAAATAAAACAAAATACAACCTACCTGCCCCCTAATCACATGCACCGTACTCCGCAAGCAACACCGGTGGAACTCCTTTACTAAAGTCGATAGCTGTACATGTTTGATCCTTTTAACCTTAAATGATAAGTAAAGGAGTGAGCTTTGGGAAGCTCAGTAATACGAAACTACCATATAATGCTGAAGAACATGCAAATGAATGGAAAGCTATAAAATTTCCTTATCTATCCATATGTCTACAAGTTTTCAGAATGATTTGGGGTTCTACTGGTAGATCATTGAGTAAAAGTCATGAAGATCTTAGTTTATAGGAAACATTCAGAGAACCATGTTTTCAAGAGATTGGGATAGGATGTCTAGTGTGTTCCAACCAAAACCAATGAAAAGATATAGATCTTTTTCTTAAAAAAGTATCATTTAAAATATATTTTCAAAACCATAGTGGAACCCTCCAACTAAACATCGTTATGAAGTTCCCCGGAACTGCATCCATAAGGGCTTACCCTAAGTACACAACAAAGGGAGCCACCCTAAGGGAATGCCTTGGGGCTGAGAGCCTACCTAAGAAGGTTACTCGGGGCCACGGGGCCTACCTAAGAAAGATCTCAGGGTCGCAAGGCCTACTATAGAAAGATCTCGGGCCCTCGGAGCCTACCCAAGAATCACCTTAGGCCCATAAGGATTTACCAGCTTGATCAGAGCTGAACCTTCAACCTACCTAGATAATGTCCTAATAAAATAGTTCAAGTAGTAACCAGTGAAAACATAAAACCATATTTCATAAACTAGTAAATTCCATGATTCCATAAATGAGGAACACATACCATGTAGTCATGGTTAATAAGCCAGTAAATCAATAATTTCAGTGAAACGTATTTCAAAACATATAAGACAGTCATGTAGTACATGGGAACACACTAGAGGATCCAAGTATTTTTCAGAGGCACTCGGTAGTTATCAGGAATGGAAAACATGAAACTTATGTAATTTGATCAGATTCCAATAACGAGGTCCTATTGAAAGGGATTGGTTACTAACAGATTTATCAGGTCATTAAAATTGATAACTTATGACCCTTTTTTATTCAGGTGCATTCAGGAATGTGTTCAAGAACCTTTATATCGAAATAATTCTAGATTAATATATACTGAGAGTGATTTCATTACTTAAACAATCAGGGGTATTCAGGATTATGTATTGAATTATCAGGATTTTGAGTCCAATTGAACCAACGATCCCAACTCTGCAATACTTGTTAATCATTCAGACTGTGATACTTTATTATTATTATTCACTTCTTATTATTGACTGCACTAGTTGATCTGATCAATATCATAATCATCCTTGATCAGTTTTTGAGGAGACGAATAGGTATTCCAGTGGTATTTATTTCTTTTGTGTATTACAACAACATCAATAAATATTGACATGTTTGATTCGGGGTTGAAAACGCTTGAGGTCGGTATAACATATAAGTTCATCAGCGTTTCCAGACTTGTCTGAGTCATTCACTTTATTCTAGGTCTTTTAAGGTACTTAGGTCATTTGGTAGTTAAGTCTATTCCGATCACCTTGGAATTTCCAAAGTAATTTAATCATTTTCGAATTTCGGATAGAATTTTGGATACATACAGTTCTTCTATTCAGTTCAACTAGGTCATAAATTTAGTCATTTCAAGAAATTCAGACGTGTAAAGTACCTTCGATAATTCAGTCTCTGGGTGTTATCTCAGAAAATATAAATTCTAGGTTATTTGGTATTTGAGGTTTATTTATTAATTTCAGAAATGGAGGGTATTTAGTTATTCTAGTGCTTAGACGTTCTTTGGGTCATTTTACACTTCAGTAGGATTCCAATATAGATTCAAAATTTAAATTGATGATTCCAAGGTTTAAGTGGATCTAGATATAAGTTATCCGGTCGTCTCCATTATCATAACCATCCATTTTGCTTTTTTACACTTTAAGTGTATCATCGTCATTCCACTCAATTCTGTCAGTGGCTTTACTTTCGATAAATTAGGCTTGAAAGTATTCTAGTTCTTTTAATCAATTAAGGTGATTTTAGTTCTTTCATAGCTCGAGGACATTTTGGTAATTCTTTTCAATTCAAACGTATGCACTATTTCTAATAATTGGTCAATTATTTATTTTCTATGTTATTTTTCACCATCCAGGGAAGTCTTTGTCTTTTACAGTTCAAGGGCATTTTCATAATTTTACCTCATATGGCTATTGTTGGTAATTTCTTATCCAAATAATCATGATATTTAACCTTTAAAGAAATTTATCAAAATTTACAGATATTGAATCAATTCATTTATTATTGAATCACTGAACTTATAATTATTTCTGATCGATCTTTCAATTTCTCTTTTTCGAGCTGTCTGAGTCTTATATTGAATTATGTCTTTATTCCAATTTACCTTTGAGTCCAATGATAATTAGATACATCTAATAGACCAATCATTTCTATTCACGTGTTTACCATCTATCAATGATTTTCGAAAAGCATACAAAAGGTAGTAGAGTGATACCTCAGTTTTCATGCCATATCGATCGATCATTTAAACTCCATTTAATCGCCCTCGAACTTTAATTCAATGTCAAATAATTTCTCGGATACATAGCAAACAATTTTACATCAGAAACTGAACTTAATTGAGAAATTAATTTGAATATGAAGATAAAACACTGAAAAACAACTTATCGGGTGCAAATTTTGCAAAACAAACTTCGGATTCAGACTCAGGACGTCGAAAAACATGAAATAAAACTTTTCAAAATTTTAACTTTTTGGGTCAAAGTCAAAGTCAACGGTCAGGCCGGTAAACGGTTCAGGTCGGGTCAACCCGATTTGGTTCTTCTTGGACCAGTTCCAAAAATTTCCTGGATCGGCTGGAGACCAGCACGCGCACTGTCGACACGTACGGTAATGACGGGGTTCATTTCCACCAGATGATTACTCCCCTATCTTCTACACACTCCAAATTACCAATACTAACCCACAATTTCAACAATATAAGCCAAACATTTACAGGAATCTTCAATCCAACTTACCTCAAACGATAGTCGATGAAGGCGCGTCAACAAGGAACAAAATCGGTCGGGTTTTACTCACACGACACTAGTGAATGTAATAGAGGTGGTGGTGAGGCAAGATAATGAAGGAGGCATAAAAAAATCGACAAAGACTTACTTGGCGACAAGGGTTTTCAATGAGGCTTTTCTTTTCTCTTCCACAATGAACGACGAAAATTCACGATGGGATAGGGGTCGGGTTTTGATCGGAGCAAGATAGTGGTTGTTTTAGGGGTAGGGTCACCAGCTATGGTGGTCGAACGGTGGTGAAATCGAGTGATGAAGGAGATGGAGGTTAGGGATTTGGGTTGTTAATTTGGGGGGATTAGGGTTAACCGATCGGGGGGAAGTTTATTTTGCACTGCGTAATAAAAATGGTAATATTCGGGTTCAAGTCCCAGACTTTCTAAAACTGTATATAAGTTTCAAAAACTTATAAATTGACCCCTAAATTGGGGTGTGACAATTATCTCATCCTTAGAAGAAATTTCGTCCTCAAAATTTATTCAAGTTATAGAATTGTAGAAAATTAGTTTCCACCCAATCTTCATTCTCTCGGAATCCTTTATAGGTTTATGATTCCTCTACTAGACTTTAACGTGTTGAATAAGCGTCCTTGACAAACACTTCCTTATCAAAATTCCAAAACTTAAATAGAATTCTCCTCGTATAACCAAACATACCTTAATTGCCAGTACTTAATCAAAATAATACTTGTTTAACTTCAATGCAACATACAGACATAATTAATTTCTTTCATACTTAATGGAATCACCTCGAGATATACACTTTTATCATGAACACGTCCCCTTTCTTTTGACCTTATATTGCTCTAATCGTTGAGAATAAAAGCTAAACGTTTATTGGGTTTCAGACTTATAAAATTGGGGTAAGCATGATTCCAAAGTTCTCCAATTAAGTGCATCAGTGCAAAACCTTTTTAAGGCGTAACACCTTGTTTAGGTTTGGACCAAATATCTTGTTCTCCAATCTACTTGGGTAGTAGATCTTGATCTCATCATTTTACTTATAACGTTTGGTTATGGGCTTATCAGCACTGAATATTTAGAGTTAACCAATACTCAAATTCAGGTCAGGAGTCGGATTAAAATCTTCGAACAATTATTCTCTCATGTTTTCGCGAGGTAACTTCCAAGATTGGGATGAATTCTAACATTAATCCTTTTTGCACATATTATGTCATAGCAGATAAAATACTTAGGTATACTTAGAGTCCCGACCTAGAGAGTACGATCATAATCTAAGGGTATGTACACAACATACATCTTTTGACTGTCGACTGGTCGTCTATCTTGAAAACTTGACATAACCCAACTCTGATACCACTAAATGTAACACCCATGGATCGATGCAGGTGACCCGATTCGATCAGGGGTGTCACATTAGGGCCACCGGAGTGACCCATAATAGAAACCCCAAAAAAATTAAAATTATTGTTAAAACATATAAAAACATAAAATAATTTATAAATATAAAAGTAAAATTTACCAATATTCAGAAATAAAAAATATTTCATACTCGTAAATAAAACAAAATACAACCTATATGCCCCCTAATCACAGACACCGTACTCCGCAAGCAACGCCGGTGGAACTCCTTTACTAAAGTCAATAGTTGCACATGTTTGATCCTTTTAACCTAAAATGGTAAGTAAATGAGTGAGCTTTGGGAAGCTCAGTAATACGAAACTACCAGATAATGCCGAAGAACATGCATATAAATGGAAAGCCATAAAATTTCCATATCAATCCAGATGTCTACAGGTTTTTGGAATGAGTTGGGGTTTCGCTGGTAGATCATCGAGTAAAAGTCATGAAGATCTCAGTTCATAGGAAGCATTGAGAGAACCATGTTTTCAAGATATTAGGATATGATGTCTAGTGTGCTCTAACCAAAACCAATGAAAAGATATAGATCTTTTTAAAACAGTAATCGTTTAAAACATATTTTCAAAACCATAGTGGAACCCTCCAACCGAACATTGTTATGCATATCCCTAGAACTACATCCATAAGGGCTTACCCTAAGCAAACATCCAATGGAGCCACCCTAAGGAAATGCCTTGGGGCCCGAAAACCTACCCAAGAAGGTTACTCGGGGCTACGAGGCCTACCTAAGAAAAATCTTGAGGCCTCAAAATCCTACCCAAGGGTCACTTTAGGTCTATGAGGATTTACCAACTTGATCAGAGCTGAACCTTCAGCCTACCCATATAATGTCCCAGTAAAACAGTTTAAGTAGTAATTAGTGAAAACAAAAAACCATAGTTCATAAACCAGTAAATTCCATGATTCATAAATCAGGAACACATACTATGTAACCATGGTTCATAAGCCAATAAATCAATAATTTCGGTGAACTGTATTTTAAAACATATAAGACAGTCATGTAGTACATGGGAACACACTAGAGGATCCAAGTACTTTTCAGATGCACTCGGTAGTTATCAGGAATGGAAAACATGAAACTTGTGCAATTTGATCAGATTCCAGTAACGAGGTCCAATGGAAAGGGATCAATTACTAATATATCTATCAGACCGTTAAAATTGATAGCTTAGGACCCCTTTTTATTCAAGTGCATTCAGGAAGGAGTTCAGGAACCTTTATATTAGAATAATTCTAGATTTAGATTTACTGAGATTGATTCCATTACTCAAACAATCAGGGTATTTAGGATTATGTTTTGAATTATCAGGATTTTGAGTCCAATTGAACCAATAATCAGGGTCATTTTACACTTCAGGGGCATTCAAATATAGATTTGAAATTTAAATCGATGATTCCAAGGTTCAAGTGGATCAAGATATAAGTTCCCCAGTCGTCTCAATTATCATAGCCATCCATTGTTCTTTTCTACAATTTAACCGTATCATCGTCATTCCATCAATTCTGTAAGTGGTTTTACTTTCGATAAATTAGGCTTGAAAGTATTCATAGCTCGAGGACATTTTGGTAATTCTTTTTAATTCAAACATATGCACTATTTCTGATAATTGGCCAAGTATTTTTTTTCTGGTTATTTTTCACCATCGGGGAAGTCTTGGTCATTTACAATACAAGGGTATTTTCATAATTTTACCCCATATGGTTATTTTTGGTAATTTCTTATCCAAATAATCCTGGTATTTACGGATATTAAAATCAATTCATTTATTATTGAATCATTGAACTTATAATTATTTCTGATCGATCTTTCAGTTTTTCTTTTTAAAGTCATCTAAGTCTTATACCGTGTTATGTCTTTATTCTAATTTACGTTTGAGTCCAATGATAGTTAAATACATCTATTGGACTGATCATTTCCATTCATGTGTTTACCATCTATCAATGAGTTTCGAAAAGCATACAAAAGGTAGTAGAGTATTACCTAGGTTTCCGTGCCATATCGATTAATCATTTAAACTCCTTTTGATTGACCTCAAACTTTCATTCAATGTCCAATAATTCCTCGGATACATAGCAAACAATTTTACATCATAAACTGAACTTAATTGAGAAACTGTTGAGTTAATCGATCGATGGAATCAGCCAAGAGGGGGGAATTGGCAATTAAAAATTTAGGTGGAAGCTTTTGCAGAAAATTGAAAAGATTTGCAGAGCGATTTAGAGTGGTTCGATTTTCACAACCAAAGTCTACGTCCACTACCTTAGCTATCCACACTAGGGATTTTCCACAAATTCACTTTGTCTTTCTTTTAAGGCCAAAGAGATAACCTTACAACTTCCTTAAGAATATACCCCAATTCTTGAGAACACTATTTCTCAAAGAGAAGATTACAAATTTGCAAACTTACAAGGAAATCCTCACAAGGTAGATTGTTTGCAAAATTTTAGAACAAAGAAAAGAACACTCAAAAATGAATACAATTGAGTACAAATAGTTTTCTTGAAAGCAAAATGAATATTGAATGAAAAATAGGCTTGAAATGCTCAAACTTGAGGTTTGATGCTTTCTCTTTGATTCTCTCTTGATTCTTGTTGATTTTTGTTTATTGTTATTGATCAATGGCTTCTAAGCTTGTTTAAATACACCTTCAAATGATTCTGAACGTTGGGGATAATTAGCGGAGTCAATAGAGTCGTTTAAGTGTGAAAACAATTAATTAAAGCAGTTGGGAGCGTCAGTGCATCGATGCATACCCTAGGTGCATCGGTGCATCAGTGTAAAATTCAAATACTTTGACTGTTGGACTCTCAATGCATCGGTGCTCTAAGAGTGCATCGATGCATCAAGTACATTCGATGTTTCAAAATAGCCAGAGTGCATCAATGCATGGCTGGTGCATCGATGCATCAAATGCATTCGATGTTTTTATAAAATCCTCAGTGCATCGGTGCATGGTATGTGCATCGATACATCAAATGCATTCGATGTTCAATTTAATTCATGGTGCATCGATGCATGGATTGGTGCATCGGTGCATCACTCTGAAAAATTGATTTTAGGGTTGATTTTGGTTCAAAATACTTTGTGATAATTGTTTCAAAAATATATTAAGTATAAAACACAATTTTACACATTTAGTAAGGTTTGAAATTGACCTTAAAAGACTTGGAGTAATAATTTGATATTCGATTACTTGAATCGAATATACTTAGAAAATCATTTGTAAAATCTTAAAATTCATTTAAACTAATTTATTATATCGAAACACAAAAATGTTTTCAACAATCTCCCCCTTTTTGATATAACAAAACATTGACCTATAAAAATTAACATCCACACATTTACCTCCTTCATCTAAGTCAAGCTTTGTTGATGAGCTCATTGGAGTGTCATGAGGTTTCCCATTTTCCAGTCCAAACTTCTTGAGTATATCTTTGACATATTTAGCTTGATTGATGAAGATGTCATCTTTTCTTTGCTTGATTTAGAGTCCCAAGAAAAATGAGAGCTCCCCCATCATGCTCATCGCAAATTCACTTTGCATTAGCTTAGAAAATTCTTAGCAAAGAACATCATTAGTAGAACCAAATATTATATCATCAACATAAATTTAAACTACTAATAAATCTTTACCCTTATGCTTTAAAAACAATGTAGTGTCAACCTTCCCTTTTGAAAAACCTTTTTCAATTAAAATATTTGACAATCTTTCATACCAAGCTCTAGGAGTTTGTTTTAAACCATAAAGCGCTTTTGTCAATTTAAGAACATGGTCCAGAAATTTTGAATCTTCAAAACCTGGAGGTTGTTCCACATACACTTCTTCTTTTATAAAACCATTTAAAAATGTACTTTTAACATCCATTTGATATAATTTAAATTCATGAAAACATGCAAATGCTAATAACATTCTAATTGCTTCCATCCTAGCTACGGGAGCGTATGTTTCATCATAGTCTATGCCTTCTTCTTGATTATAGCCTTGAGCAACAAGTCTAGCCTTGTTTCTCACTATATTACCACTTTCATCAAGCTTATTCCTAAATACCCATCTAGTACCTACAGTAGATTTATTACTAGGCCTTTCAACTAATGTCCATACTTTACTTCTCTCTAATTGATTTAACTCTTCTTGCATAGCCATAATCCAATGTTCATAATTTAATGCTTCTTTAATATTCTTAGGCTCTATGCATGAGATAAATGCAACATAATTACAAATATTTCTAAGAGAATATCGAGTTGTTACCCCTTTGGATGGATCACCTATGATTTCACCATCCTTGATATAGTTGTACTCTATTGGGTAAGATACTTCCCTTTCTTCAATGGTTGGATTCTCGAGAGGATCATGACTTTCCTCATCTTTCGTTTCTTCCTTTGATGATGATTCTCCAACGTCATGTCTAACGTCATTTGTATTTATAACACCTACATCATCATTCACACAAGAATCCTTCCTCGGAAGGAGATTATCATCAAAAACAACATGTATAGACTCTTCTACAACACAAGTTCTTTTATTAAATACTCGATAAGCTTTAGAATTTAAGTAATAACCCAGAAAAATTCCTTCATCACTTTTAGCATCAAATTTGCCAAGATTGTCTTTACCGTTGTTTAAAACAAAACACTTACATCCAAAAGGGTGAAAATAGCTAATGTTAGGCTTTTTATTTTTGAAAAGTTCATATGGAGTTTTCTTTAAAATAGGCCTAATCATTACTCGATTTATAACATAACAAGCGGTATTTGTGGCTTCCGCCCAAAAATATTTTGGCAAATTGTTTTCACAAAGCATGGTTCTAGCCATTTCTTCTAAAGTTTGATTTTTCCTCTCAACAACTCCATTTTGTTGAGGGGTTCCAGGTGCTTAAAAATTATGGCTAATACCATTAGAATTACAAAAATCAATAAATCCAATATTTTCAAATTCAGTTCCACGATCACTCCTAACACTAGTTATAGAATAACCTTTTTTCGTTTTGGATTACTTTTGAAAATGTGATGAATTTTTCTAATGCTTCATCCTTAGTACTTAAGAATAGAACCCAAGTATATCTAGAATGGTCATCTACAAAGACAAATGCATATTATTTTCCACCCAAGCTAGTAGTTCTAGATGGCCCAAAAAGATCTAAATGGATCAATTGTAATACTCTACTAGTTGATACATCATTAATGGATTTAAAAGAAACTCACTTTTGTTTTCCTTTAGCACAAGCATCACAGATTTTATCATTATCAAATTTCAGTTTAGGCAGCCCTCTTACTAGGTCTCCTTGAATTAACCGTTGCAAAACACTCATGCTAGCATGTCCTAGTCTCCTATGCCATAACCAACTATCATGCTCATCTTTTGCAACTAGGCATAAATTAGTCACATTAATATAATCTAAATGCACCATGTAAATGTTTCCTATTCTATGACCAACAAGCATAATCCGATTAGATGTAATGTCAATAACTTTACAACCATTAGTTTCAAACATGACATCGAATCTTTTATCACAAAATTGACTAATACTCAAAAGATTATGCTTTAATCTATTCACATATAAAGCATTCTTAATTTGTATGGAAGAGGTATTACCTATAGTACCTATACCTTCAATGTGACCTTTTGAATCATCACCAAAAGTCACTTCTCCTTCATTTTTGGTGTTAATCTCAATGAACCGGCTTTTGTCACCAGTCATGTGTCTCAAGCATCCACTATCAAGGTACCATGAATTTGAATTTGTTTCCTGTGCCTTGTAGCAATGCTCCTTTTCCTACAACCTAGATTAATTTTTTATTTTTGGTACCCAAATTCTTTTGTGTCCATATTCATTAGTTTCCAAAATCCTAGTCCCCTTAGGTATCCATTTGGGTATGATATCTTTATCTTTAATAGTAATGAGTTCTCTAGGAACCCACATACTTCTAATAATTTTTCCATTAGAGGTTCTTCGAGGACCTCTATGATTGTAGTTTTTAAAACTTTTTCTAACAATGTTGGTTTTTGAATTTTCTCCTTTTTCAAAATGTTTTGTTCCAACTTTATCAAAAGAAGATTTAAGATCATCAATTTTCTTTTGATGATCATCATTAACCTCTTAAAGTAAATTTTGCAAATCCGAATTTTTCTTTTCAAACTCTTCTAGTTTGATTTGCAAATCTTTCATTTTAATTTCAAGGTCATTGTTGGTCTTGGATATGAGTTTATTTTCATTTTCAATTTTGAAACATCATTTTTATATTTTAAAAATAATTTCTCATAATCTGAAGGCAACCCATTATATTCCTCTAATAGATCATCATAAGATAAATCATCAAATTCATATGAGTTAGAGGTTACCTTAGAATCTTCCCCGAATGCCATCAAGCACAAGTTTGCTACATCATGTTCTTCTTCATCGGAACCCTCTTCATCTCTCTATATAGCCACCTTTCTTTTCAATTATGGGCGATCATATTTGACATGCCCAGGCGTTTTGCATTCATAGCAAATGATAGGGTTCTTCTCTTTTGGTTCATTTTTTAGGCCTTTATTTCGTTTGAATTTTCTTCCTCGGTAAGGTCTCATCATTTTTCTGAACCGTTTGGCAAACAATGCCATTTCCTCGTCATCGTCATCTTCATCCGAATAAGTCTCATCTTTTTTGGATTTGAGAGTAACTCCAATGTTTTTCTTCTTCTTCTTCTCCTTTGGTGTCTCGTCAATCTTATCGAGGTCCACCTCATCTTCAAGCATCATTTAATGAGTTAGGAGGGAACCGATTAGCTCTTCAAGAGTTAAGGACTTTAAGTTCTTAGCCTCGATGATTGCAGTCTTCTTGGATTGCCATGATTTTGGAAGTGAGTAAAATAACTTCCTCACAAGTTTTTCATTTGGTATGATCTCTCCATATGATTTGAGGCCATTGACAATCATTGAGAATCTATCCGTTATAGCTTTGATATCTTCATTTGGTTTCATCCTAAAATTTTCATGGCTATGTGTTAGAAGACTAATTTTAGATTCTTTTACCTCGTCGGTGCCTTCATGAGTGACTTGTAGTTTATCTCATATTTCTTTGGCGGTTGTACAAGATGAAACTCTTCCATATTCATCTGGTCCAAGAGCACAAAATATGATATGGATAGCTTTGGAGTTGAGCTGGAACATTCTTGCCTCTCCTTCACTCCACAATCTTGGATGAGTGAGACGCTTGATATATCCATCTTCTACAATATTCCCTGCTCCCATGTCACTAGCTTGAATGAAATACATCATCCTATTCTTCCAATAGGCATAGTTAGCCCCATTGAAGAAAGGAGCTTGTTGACGGGCATCGAATCGAGAACGGAGTCAGCGTTTGAAGTAGATGCCATTGATGACTTGATTATCGATGTAACTCTTCCCGAATCGACTCAAGAGGTAATTAAACCTTCAAATGAGTTAGGCTCTGATACCAAAGTCTATGTCCACTACCTTAGCTATCCACATTAAGGATTTTCCACAAATTCACTAATTTGTCTTTCTTTTGAGGCTAAAGAGATAACCTTACAACTCCCTCAAGAATATACCCCAATTCTTGAGAACACTCTTTCTCAAATAGAAGATTACAAATTTGCAAACTTACAAGGAAATCCTCACAAGGTAGATTGTTTGCACAATTCTAGAACAAAGAAAAGAACACTAAAAAATGAATACAATTGAGTACAAGTAGTCTTCTTGAAAGCAAAATGAATATTGAATGAAAAATAGGCTTGAAATGCTCAAACTTGTGGTTTGATGCTTTCTCTTTGATTCTCTCTTGATTCTTGTTGATTGTTGTTTCTTGTTATTGATCAATGGCTTCTAAGCTTGTTTAAATACACCTTCAAATGATTCTGAACGTTGGGGATGATTAGTGGAGTCAATTGAGTCGTTTAAGTGTGAAAACAATTAATTAAAGCAGTTGGGAGCGTCAGTGCATCGATGCATACCCTAGGTGCATCAGTGTAAAATTCAAATAATTTGACCGTTGGACTCTCAATGTATCGGTGCACTAAGAGTGCATCGATGCATCAAGTGCATTCGATGTTTCAAAATAGCCAGAGTGCATCGATGCATCAAATGCATTCGATGTTCAATTTAATTCATGGTGCATCGATGCATGGATTGGTGCATCGGTGCATCACTCTGAAAAATTTATTATATGCTTGATTTTGGTTCAAAATACTTTGTGAAAATTGTTTCAAAAATATATTAAGTATAAAACACAATTTTACACATTTATTAAGGTTTGAAATTGATCTTAAAAGACTTGGAGTAATAATTTAATATTCGATTAATTGAATCGAATATACTTAGAAAATCATTTGTAAAATCTTAAAATTCATTTAAACTAATTTTTCATATCGAAACACAAAAATGTTTTCAACAATCTTCCCCTTTTTGATATAACAAAACATTTTTGTTATTTTAAGATTTTTCTAAAAATTTGAAATCAATTTTGAAAAATTACCCCGTCTTACTATAACACTTCTCCCTTTTAAAACATTTTAACACTTAACATTTCTCCCCATTTTTGTTAAATCAAAAAGACTTAAAAATCGATTAAAATAAGGTTTTGAAAAACATAGCCAATTTATTAAATATATATATATATAGCTTAAGCTACTTAGATCACAATCAAAAGAGAGATTAGCCATTAGTTCCATAAATAATAGTCTATGCCTTCTTCTTGAGTATAGCCTTGAGCAACAAGTCTAGCCTTGTTTCTCACTATATTACCACTCTCATCAAGCTTATTCCTAAATACCTATCTAGTACCTGCAGTAGATTTATTACTAGGCCTTTCAACTAATGTCCATACTTTACTCCTCTCAAATTGATTTAACTCTTCATGCATAGCTATAATCCAATGTTCATCATTTAATGCTTCTTTAATATTCTTAGGCTCTATGCATGAGATAAACACAGCATAATTACAAATATTTCTAAGAGAAGATCGAGTTGTTACCCCTTTGGATGGATCACCTATGATTTCACCATCCTTGACATAGTTGTACTCTCTTGGGTAAGATACTTCCCTTTCTTCAATGGTTGGATTCTCGAGAGGATCATGAGTTTCCCCATCTTTCGTTTCTTCCTTTGATGATGATTCTCCAACGTCATGTCTAACGTCATTTGTATTTATAACACCTACATCATCATTCACACAAGAATCCTTCCTCGGAAGGAGATTATCATCGAAAACAACATGTATAGACTCTTCTACAACCAAAGTTCTTTTATTAAATACTCGATAAGCTTTAGAATTTAAGGAATAACCCAGAAAAATTCCTTCATCACTTTTAGCATCAAATTTGCCAAGATTGTCTTTATCGTTGTTTAAAACAAAACACTTACATCCAAAAGGATGAAAATAGCTAATGTTAGGCTTTTTATTTTTGAAAAGTTCATATGGAGTTTTCTTTAAAATAGGCATAATCATTACTCGATTTATAATATAAAAAGTGGTATTTGTGGCTTCCGCCCAAAAATATTTTGGCAAATTGTTTTCACAAAGCATGGTTCTAGACATTTCTTCTAAAGTTTGATTTTTCCTCTCAACAACTCCATTTTGTTGAGGGGTTATAGGTTCTGACAAATTATGGCTAATACCATTAGAATTACAAAAATCAGTAAATCCAATATTTTCAAATTCAGTTCCACGATCACTCCTAACACTAGTTATAGAATAACCTTTTTTCGTTTTGGATTACTTTTAAAAACGTGATGAATTTTTCTAATGCTTCATCTTTAGTACTTAAGAATAGAACCCAAGTATATCTAGAATAGTCATCAACCAAGACAAATGCATATTGTTTTCCACCCAAGCTAGTAGTTCTAGATGGCCCAAAAAGATCGAAATTGATCAATTGTAATACTCTACTAGTTGATATGTCATTAATAGATTTAAAAGAAAATCACTTTTGTTTTCCTTTAGCACAAGCATCATAGATTTTATCATTATCAAATTTCAGTTTAGGCAGCCCTCTTACTAGGTCTCCTTGAATTAACCGTTGCAATACACTCATGCTAGCATATCCTAGTCCCATATGCCATAACCAATTATCATGCTCATCTTTTACAACTATGCATAAATTAGTCACATTAATAGAATCTAAATGCACCATGTAAATGTTTTCTATTCTATGACCAACAAGCATAATCCGATTAGATGCAATGTCAATAACTTTACAACCATTAGTTTCAAACATGGAATTGAATCTTTTATCACAAAATTGACTAATACTCAAAAGATTATGCTTTAATCCATTCACATATAAAACATTCTTAATTTGTATGGAAGAGGTATTACCTATAGTACCTATACCTTCAATGTGACCTTTTGAATCATCACCAAAAGTCACTTCTCCTCTATTTTTGGCGTTAAGCTCAATAAACCGACTTTTGTCACCGGTCATGTGTCTCGAGCATCCACTATCAAGGTACCATGAATTTGAATTTGTTTCCCGTGCCTTGTAGCAATGCTCCTTTTCCTACAAACATAGATTAATTTTTTTTTTGGTACCCAAATTCTTTTGGGTCCATATTCATTAGTTTACAAAATCGTAGTCCCCTTAGGTATCCATTTGTGTAGGATATCTTTATATTTAGTAGTAATGAGTTCTCTAGGAACCCACATACTTCTAATAATTTTTCCATTAGAGGTTCTTCGGGGACCTCTATGATTGTAGTTTTTAAAACTTTTTTCTAACAAAAATAGTTTTTGAATTTTCTCCTTTTTCAAAATGTTTTGTTCCAACTTTATCAAAAGAAGCTTTAAGATCATCAATTTTCTTTTGATGATCATCATTAATCTCTTAAAGTAAATTTTGCAAATCCGAATTTTTCTTTTCAAACTCTTCTAGTTTGATTTGCAAATCTTTGATTTTACTTTCAAGATCATTGTTGGTCTTGGATATGAGTTTATTTTCATTTTTCAATTTTGAAACATCATTTTTATATTTTAAAAACAATTTCTCATAATCCGAAGCCAAGCCATTATATTCCTCTAATAGCTCATCATAAGATAAATCATCAAATTCATATGAGTTAGAGTTTACCTTAGAATCTTCCCCGAATGCCATCAAGCACAAGTTTGCTACATCTTGTTCCTCTTCATCGGAACCCTCTTCATTGCTCCATGTAGCCACACAAGCCTTGTGCTTATTTTTTGATTGACCCTTTGTTTTCAATTATGGGCAATCATATTTGACATGCCCAGGCTTTTTGCATTCATAGCAAATGATAGGGTCCTTCTCTTTTGGTTCATTTTTTAGGCCTTCATTTCGTTTGAATTTTCTTCCTCGGTAAGGTCTCATAATTTTTTTGAACCGTTTGGAAAACAATGCCATTTCCTCGTCATCGTCATCTTCATTCGAATAACTCTCATCTTTTGTGGATTTAAGAGTAACTCCAATATTTTGATTCTTCTCCTTCTCCTTTGGTGTCTCGTCAATCTTATCGAGGTCCACCTCATCTTCAAGCATCATTTCATGAGTGAGGAGGGAACCGATTAGCTCTTCAAGAGTTAAGGACTTTAAGTTCTTAGCCTTGATGATTGCAGTATTCTTGGATTGCCATGATTTTGGAAGTGAGTAAAATAACTTCCTCACAAGTTTTTCATTTGGTATGATCTCTCCATATGATTTAAGGCCATTGACAATCGTTGAGAATCTATCCATCATAGCTTTGATATCTTCATTTGGTTTCATCCTGAAATTTTCATAGCTATGTGTTAGAAGACTAATTTTAGATTCTTTTACCTCGTCGGTGCCTTCATGAGTGACTTGTAGTTTATCCCATATTTCTTTGGCGGTTGTACAAGATGAAACTCTTCCATATTCATCTGGTCCAAGAGCACAAAATATGATATGGATAGCTTTGGATTTGAGTTAGAACATTCTTGTCTCTCCTTCACTCCACAATCTTGGATGAGTGAGAGGCTTGATATATCCATCTTCTATAACATTCCATTCTCCCATGTCACTAGCTTGAATGAAATACATCATCTTATTCTTCCAATAGGCATAGTTAGCCCCATTGAAGAAAGGAGGCTTGTTGACAGGCATCGAATCGAGACCGGAGTCGACGTTTGAAGTGGAGGCCATTGATGACTTGATTATCGATGTAACTCTTCCCGAATCGACTCAAGAGGTGATTAAACCTTCAAATGCGTTAGGCTTTGATACCAATTGTTGAGTTAATCGATCGATGGAATCGGCCAAGAGGGGGATGAATTGACAATTAAAAATTTAGGTGGAAGCTTTTGCAGAAAATTGAAAAGATTTGCACAGTGATTTAGAGTGGTTCGACTTTCTCAACCAAAGTCTACGTCCACTACCTTAGCTATCCACACTAAGGATTTTTCACAAATTCACTAATTTGTCTTTCTTTTGAGGACAAAGAGATAACCTTACAACTCCCTCAAGAATATACCCCAATTCTTGAGAACACTCTTTCTCAAAGAGAAGATTACAAATTTGTAAACTTACAAGGAAATCCTCACAAGGTAGATTGTTTGCACAATTCTAGAACAAAGAAAAGAACACTCAAAAATGAATACAATTGAGTACAAGTAGTGTTCTTGAAAGCAAAATGAATATTGAATGAAAAATAGGCTTGAAATGCTGAAACCTGAGGTTTGATGCTTTCTCTTGGATTCTCTCTTTATTCTTGTTGATTGTTGTTTCTTGTTATTAATCAATGGCTTCTAAGCTTTTTTAGATACACCTTCAAATGATTCTGAACGTTGGGGATGATTAGTGGAGTCAATAGAGTCATTTAAGTGTGAAAATAATTAATTAAAGCAGTTGGAAGCGTCAGTGCATTGATGCATACCCTAGGTGCATCGGTGCATCAGTGTAAAATTCAAATACTTTGACCATTGGACTCTCAGTGCATCGGTGCACTAAGAGTGCATCGATGCATCAAGTGCTTTCGATGTTTCAAAATAGCCAGAGTGCATCGATTCATCAAATGCATTCGATGTTTTCATAAAATCCTCAGTGCATCGGTACATGGTATGTGCATCAATGCATGAAATACATTCGATGTTCAATTTAATTCATGGTGCATGATGCCTGGATTGGTACATCACTCTGAAAAATTGATTTTAGGCTTGATTTTGGTTCAAAATACTTTGTAAAAATTGTTTCAAAAATATATTAAGTATAAAACACAAATTTAAACATTTAGTAAGGTTTGAAATTGATCTTAAAAGACTTGGAGTAATAATTTGATATTCGATTAATTGAATTGAATATACCTAGAAAATCATTTGTAAAATCTTTAAATTCATTTAAACTAATTTGTTATATCAAAACACAAAAATGTTTTCAACAGAAACCAATTTGAATACAAAGATAAAACATTGAAAAACAGCTTACTGGGTGCGAATTTTGTAAAACAGGCTTCAGATTCGCACTCAGGACGTCGAAAAACATAAAATAGGACTTTTAGAAAGTTTTAACTTTTTGAACAAAGTTAAAGTCAACAGTCAAACCGATTGAAGGTTCAGGTCAGGACAACTTGGTTCAAGTCGGGTCAACCCGTTTTGGGTCTTCCTGGACCTGTTCCACAAATTTCCTGGACCGACTGGAAACCACCATGTGCACTGTCGGCGTATGGAGGAGCGTGAGACAGTGGTGAGGTTCTTTTTACCGGCCGATTACTCCCCTGTCTTCTACACACTCCAAATTACTAATATCAACCCTCAATTTCAACAACATAAGCCAAACATTTACCGGAATCTTCAATCGAACTTACCCCAAATTACGGTCAGCGACGGTGCGTCAACGAGGAATGAAACTGATCAGGTTTTGCTTACAATAAATCGGTGAATACAATGGAGGTGGCGGTGAGGCGACGATGGAGACGACCGAAAATTGACAAAGTTATACAGGTGATGGGGGTTTTAGACGAGGCTTTTCTTTGCTCTTCCATGGAGAACGGAGGCGATTCTAGACGGAATAGGGGTCGGGTTTTGATCAGAGCAAGGTAGCGGTTGTTTTAGGGGTAGTGACATCGGCTATGGCTGTCGGATGGCTGCGAAATCGGGTGATGAATGAGATGGGGGTTAGGGATTTGGGTTGTTAATTTAGGGGAAAATTGGGGTTAATCGATCGGGGGTTTAATTTTCATTGGTAATAAAAATGGTAAATTTTGGGTTTAAGCCCCTGAATTTCTAACACTTTCTAAAACTGTCTATAAGTTTCGAAAACTTATAGTTTAACCCCTAAATTTTGGTGTGACAACTATTGATAACATTTTTTTAATAAAATATTCATATATAAAAATATTATTAATGACTTATCATAAAATAAATATAGTTTTTGTTGTTCATCCTTAAACTTGTTTTAGAAACGATATGGTTCTTTCAATATATTTTTATTATAGTTTAATTTGATATATTTAAAATATTATAGTATTAACAAGTGTAAATATAATTTAAATTTTATATTTTTAATTTATAACATAATATCTAAAATAAACATATTGTCTTTTCAAGATCATCTTTTAACAATAATCTTAAACAGTTAAATTTTACACTGCAATTTTCAAAACAACTTTTATATGTAATTTTATACAGCATTTTTCGAATGTAATAAGAAACTGGCATACACAATAACCCAAAGCAAGAAAGGGGAAAGCAAAAACCTCAGAGAACCCTGAGGGTCGCTCAATCATAGCATGGTATTGGCAACCAGCTGGTGTGGTATTGAATTCTCGTCGCATGGGGAAGAAGTAGAATGGAGAAGAAGACACAAATCGCCCTCTATCTCGATGAAAAATCCAATTTGACAGTCGGGTCCAGGGAACGAAGACACGAAAGCGCCTCTACCATAGTTGGGTTATCCATGACAGAGATTGGAAAAGTTGCAAGTGCGAGCACCTCTCCATTAGAATTGCGAGCCATTTTATCCCCACCGCCTGTATTCATTGCCGCAGAGAAAGAACCAACAAAATTTAATTTTTTCAGAATAAGGAGTGAAATGGAAATTTTAAGGTCCAACGATTGTCGACGATGGCGGTCGACTGTGACGGCGACAGTGATGAGTGGTGGCCAACGATGTGAACTTTTACTAAAGTCAGGGGTTAAATTGATATTTTATATAAAGTTTAATGATTAAATTAATATTTTATTTAAATTTTAAGGTTAACTTAACATTATGTCTAAAATTTAGGGGCCAAGCTGAAATTTAACCATTTTTATTTATATACCACGTTAGCAAAATAACGGGACTTAACAGTCCAGTGACCAAAATAAGATGAACCGAAAATAAAAAAATGACCAAAACCAAACATTTTCAAAACCATTATTCAAAATAGAATAGACTAAAACATAAGAGACCATCAACATTGTTTACCCCATCATTTATTAGTATACTACCCAAGAGTCCTAACCTATAATTCTATGATTTATTTTTTCAATCCTATCATTATTTCATACTTTATTTATCATAATATTCATCAGTAATATATTAATACTCATAATACCATTAATCACAGAATTATTCTTGGTCAAAGACTTATGCATGCATTTATAATCACAACTGTAGATTACATGAAATCGCCACTACATAAGGTAATACAAATAATAGTAATAACATACATAGAATCATTCTGCGTTAGTTATTATAGGAGGAACTAGAATACGAAATCATACCACAATTGGGTGTCCATTCAGATAAATATCCGTCTGTGTATATATATAAGTTACCGAATATAGTCACATACAAATAATTTACCTTAAGGCCAAACATCATAATACAAGCCTCACATTTACAACCACCGTTCATAAATTAAACCTTTATCATAATTCAACAAGCGTGTTATTATAACTTTATAAGTTCCTTAGCGCATCATAATCAAGAATATGATAGTCAACTAAATGTAACACTCACTATCCTATCTAGAAGTTACAATCAAATTATAGAGACTATTTTGGTCACCGAAGTGACCCTTTAAACAAATCAAGAGTTTTAAATTGTTTAAAACTTAAATAAACATATAACAAAAACTGAAAATATGCCACAATTGGAAAGTCCACAACTTCATACTTTAATTGAAAATGAAACTAAACCTGCGATTGTCAAATTGATTTTACATATAAATAATCTGAAAGGAAAAGAAAAAAAAAGGTGAGCTATAGAACTTAATGTGTCCTCTAAGTACAAACAAATAACAATAACATAAATAATGCAATTAACATGTTGTGATAAACATCACAATAAATAAGTAAATTGGTAATTATAATTGTCCATGACATGAGATTTTTAAAACCTCAAGTCTCCTTACAATCATACGGGATGTAAATCTTACCTTTCGAAAAGGAATTTAAGACCTTTAAAGGAAGACCAAAAATAAAAAATACGATGGAGACTAACCCTCCGACGAGGAGCTTGAGTTAACCTCCGTTGAAGAGCTTCCTCTTGGACAAAATATGAAGCATTAATCTTTTCATGCATAACTATGAATTAGAAAAAGAATAAATTTGTCATAACCGTCCTTCGGTTGGGCCCGAAATTTGGCTTCGACTTAATTTTGATGTGACACAACCACTACCAATCATTTAAAATTAGGTTGATCGGATACCCTTTTACCTAATCTACGTGATTACCAGAATTGAATCGGGTTCGGGAGCCGATTACAGTCAGGAAAGGATTAGAACCCCTGTACTGCCCTTTCAGTACTAATTTAATTTATAAGTCATCTTAATTGCAAAAATTAAAAGTTAAATTAAATTTACAAGTTCGATCTGAATCATTTACCCCTTTGACAAATTTAAAATTGGCCTAAAAAGTCAAATTAATATTAGGCCATAAGATAGAATAAATAAACTAAAATTGACAAGAATTAAAGTTAGAGTTAAAATAAAAATAGATTTAAAAAAATAAAAAGAAATTGATAATATTCAAATAAATAAAAGACCTAAAAGAAAATTAAAGTTAAAGGACTATATCGGAAAGCATAAAGAGAGTAAGGCTTAAATTGACATTAATTAGATGATGCAATGAGAAAAACCAAACTTTGGGAGCTAATTTTTACAAATATAAAAATATAAGGAAGGATTAAATTGAACAGATTATAAATTTGAGGACAAAATTGCATATGGTGACCAAAACGAATTACACTTCAAAACAAGGAGGACATCGGAAAGGATTTAGAAATCTCCTAATTACATCTCAGTCCTTCTTATAAATACCCCCATTTAAACCCAAAATTCATTTCTAACTCATTTTAACAAACACTCCCCCCTCTCTCCTCTTCAAACGCTCTCGATGCTTTTTTCCCCGGCCGAACAGTCGGCCCCTCACCGATCCGCCACTCCGGCCACCACCATCGATGGCCGAAATATTAAAACCTTTCCCATAAGTTCTTCTCACCATCCCCATGCTGAAACTGAACCCCAAATCCCCTAAATATCCCCTAAACGGTGTAGATCTAAGGTGAAAGGTTCGATTTTACCTTTTTCGGCGTGCCTTTTCAACTTCTGGTGGTCGATTCCTTCCTAAGCCGAGACTAACGCTACTTTTATATTCCTTTTTTTACGTGAATGCTTTGCTTGATTTTGATTTTTATGGTTTGTTCTCAGTTTTTTCATATCCTTGGATGTTATGTTGCTTTACATGGAATGTTTGTTGGGTGTTTGGCTCTGTTGCTTGGTTTACTTGGGTTGTTTTAACAATTTTGTGGCTTCAATCGTTGTTAGTTTTTTTCGTCTCTTTGGTGTGCCTCACCGGAGGTATTTATATTGCTCCTTTGGGGTTTATTGCCGATCTTGAAGGGGTTGTTCCCCTCGTTTCCGACTTGTTCGGGTTTACCGTCATTCACGTGGTCGGGAATCCTGAATGGTGCAGTCCCGATTTTCTCAATCGAATGGTTCTCTTTTACTGGAACCTTGGCTGTGATTGTTGTATGACCATTGGATTGGGTCAGATCCAACAGTCCAGATCTGATTGTGCAGCCATGCATCTCTTTAGGGTTTTACAACCCTTGATTTGCTTCAATCTTGGTCGGTCGGTCGAGTTTTGATCGTATGGCTCCTGTCTGTGCTACACTATAGCTAAATGTGAAACCCTAATCGGGTTAGGATTGGGTCAGGCCCCTTACCCGATTGGGCTTCTGCTAAAACTGATTTTAGACTCTTTTGGGCCTAAGAAATAAAAAAAGGAAAAAAAGATTAAAAATAAATAATAAATAAATATAATGTAATGATAATAAAAACTATATAAAACGTGTTTTCAAAAAATATATGTTTAAAAAAAATCATTTTTTAGAAAAAATTATATACTTTATGTTTTAAAAACTATATTATATTTGTTTTCAAAAACATTTTCAAAATTATATATTATATGTTTTTAAAAATTATTTTTTTTAAAAAAACTATATTTTATATATGCCTTCAAAAATGTTTTAAAAAAACAATGTTTTCAAAACTATATATTATATATATTTTAAAAAAAATGTTTTCAAAACTATATATTGTATATATTTTCGAAATTGTTTCCAAAACTATATATATTTTCAAAAAATATTTCCAAAACTATATATTATATACGTTTTCAAAAAATATTTTCCAAAACTCTATATTATATATGTTTTCAAAAAATGTTTTCAAAACTATATATTATATATATTTTTTCAAAAATGTTTCAAAAACTATATATTATATATATTTTCGAAAAAAATGTTTCAAAACTATATATTATATATGTTATATATATTGAATAAAACCCCTGACGAAAATGAGTGACTACAGCTGCCCCTCTTTGTCCATTATCGTACAATGAAAATGGGGCAAAGACAAAAAGACACAAATTTTTGTTCAATGCATATAGGCTTGGAAACAAGTATGTTCTTGTGAGGGTTATTGACTTCTGAAATCCAACTCAATGTTGCCGTTGAATCTTTATCAACTACCCTCTGCTGTGGAGTTGATAATAAAAAGAGGACGGCTCCCTGTTGTTGAGTCGTACTATGGGTGACACTTGATATTTCTTTGAAAATGATATCCTTCATTTTGAAGTTGAAATCATAGTTCAAAATTTAAATTGAAATGTAGCTTCTTGTTGCCAAATCGTAGTCAACCTTGGTCTTCTTCTCAGCTTAAAGACCTCGGTGTAAATATTCTATCGAAAAGTAGTTCCTTGCTGCTACTATACGTTTGATATGCCTTCGAGTTAAATGGAATTGAAGTCGAAAGTTTCCGTTGACAGATAACCCTTCTCGCTTTGAGCTATGCTGTAAATTAGGTTAGGAGATAGCTCACTGTTGTTGCGGATAACTCCGTTGTCGATTTATTGGACACGATATCCCTCATCATGAAGTTGAAATCGTGGGTGACTCCTTCATCGTGAAGTTGAATTCAAATCGGTTTTGAGTTGGGTATCCTTCATTATGAAGTTGAAATCCAAGCTTGTGTAAGTTGTATCGTTTCAAGTTCAATATCTTTCGCTGTGAAGTTGAAATTGACTCTAACGAGAATCTACAAAACTATGCATATATGCGATGCTATGGATGTAATGTTCTTATATGTGCCTAAAATGCATATGCAAAATATGTTATTTTAGGATTTAGAGAGAAATCTCAATCTGTGGTTGTCAATTGATGACTCTTGATTCTGGAATCTTGAATTTCTGATTCTTGATCTTGAATTCTTCAACATTCTTAAATCTGATGTACAGAATGTTATTTCTAGTCTTTATTTAAGCAATGCCTTCCAATGAACTAGATACATTATCTCGAGTATGGTGCATAAGCCTTGATCAGCTTCCGAATATCTGTACCTTTCACAAAATCTTTGTACAGTAATATGCAGTTATCTTTTCAAAAGTGAATACATTATTCTTATTTAAGTTCAATCAAAGATGCTTAAAGGAATTGATTTATTTATAAAGGGAATAGGAAAAGAAGTACATGACAAACATTCTGAGAAGTAGATACACAAAAGAAATACAAATAAATGCCTAGATCTCGATGATGCGGATGCCTTTGAACTGACACACCGTTAGATGACTTTTGAGTGCAGCTTTTTTCAAAGGGATTTCGAATATGTGACAATACTCAGGGAGATTGCAAGGTTCCTTCGAATTGTTAAGTTTACAGAGGCTTCGGATGTCGTGGTACTTTACTGCTTTGATCTGGGACCCTTCCCTTACGCGAGTCTCGGATCATTATCCAAGCCACCATTTTAGGTTTTCAGCTTGGATCTTTCCTTGGTTTCAAGACGCCTTTTGCGGGTTTTCATCTTGGACACACCTTTTTTTATTTAGAGCATCCTTTATGGTTTTCACTCTAATTTTTTAGCTCATGGCGCCCTTTCGGGTTTTCACCCTAAGGAAAATATTTATTGATTGTATCAGAGTTAACGGGATTAGGTAGTTTCGGCCCATCCATTTCAGCTAGGATCAGTGCTCCCCCGGAGAAAGCTTTCTTTATGACATAATGTCATTCCCAGTTTAACATCTATTTTCCTCTGTAGTCCTTTTAGATTGGCCAAACCTTTTTTAGTACAAGATCTCCTTCTTGGAATACTCTTGGGCGCACTTTCTTATTGTGTGCTCGAATCATTCATTTTTGTTAGAGCTAACTATGATGAATCACTTTCAACCTCTTTTCTTCTATTAAGTTCAATTGATCATATCGAGATTGTACCCATTCTGGATCATCTAATTTAACTTCTGATAAAACCCGAAGTGACGGAATCTCCACCTCAATGGATAATACTGCTTTCATCCCATATGCTAATGAAAATCGGGTTACCTCAGTCGAAGTCCATATCTAAGTTCGGTAAGTAAACAAAGCAAAAGGTAGTTTCTTGTGCCAGTCTTTGTATGTCTTAGTTGTTTTCTCCGTTATTTTCATGATATTTTTGTTTTTTGCTTCTAATACTCCATTTATCTTCGGTCTATAAGAAATAGAGTGTGATGCTTTATCTTAAACTATTCACAAGCAGTGTCCATCATCTTATTGTTCAGGTTCGTTGCATTATCGATAATGATTTCCTTTAGGGGAGACCAATATTTCCTAATTTTGTGTCCTAATATATTTGATGCACCATCAAAATGCATTTTCCAGGAATCACATGTCTTGGGATATGGCCATAAAGTCTTCTTCTGGGAAGTCAAAGTCTAGTGGCTCATAATTTTCATCAGTTCTACATGCCAAGAAATCACACATGACACTTCCCTTTATAGTTTTTTGGCTCACGTACTCGATGTCTAATTCAGATAACAGGATCTGCCATCGGGCTAACCTTTCAGATAGAGCAGTCACACCTATCATGTATTTTAGCGGATCTAACCTAAAAAATCAACTAGGTGGTGTGGTACATCATGTATTGTCTGAGTCTTCGTTTAACCCAGACTAAAGCATAACAAACCTTTTCAATGAGTGAATATCTAACTTCGTAATTTGTGAACTTCTTGCTCAGGTAGTAAATGGCTCTCTCTTTCCTTTCGAACTCATCATGTTGGCCTAGGACACATCCCACTGAATTCTCAAATATAGACAAATACAAGAATAAAGGTTTGCCCGGGATGGGAGACACTAAGATAGATGTGCGAGATATATACTCTTTTATTTTCTCAAATGCATTTTGGCAGTCCTCATCCCATGTTCCAGGGTTGTTTTTTCGAAGAAGGTATAAAATTGAGTCACACTTGTCAGTTAGTTGGGATATGAATCGTGCTATATAATTCAATTTGTATCATTAATAACTTGGGACCTGAAAGGGAAAGAAAGAAAGAAATGTGTATATGGGAGAGGTAAATATCCCCACACAGAATGAAAAAAAAATTAAATTCAAAAGGAAATGAAATGAAGTACAAAATAAAAGAAAATTAAATTCAAAAAGGGAATGAACTGAAGTAGGAAGAAACATTTATCGGGAAAGAAACTACATCTTTTATTGAATAATAGTAAAAACCATTTATTCACCCTTACAAAAGATCATCTATTGCCCCGGGTATTGGTGAATAGGGATAGTTTGAGTCTTATTCTAAAATAAATTTGAAAACCACAGGTAGCTCTTTAGTCGTCTAGCTACTAAGCACTGACCCAGGTGGCAATAGGCAGATTCCTGATCTATCCGTATTTTTGGTATTTTCTATAATTATGGCATTGATACTTAAATATTTTAAAGCAACCTCCAAATTTGGTAAGGTGGTCTCGAACACATAACCACCAGATCTAAACATGTCATGAAGAGGTGGGAAAACCATTGGCTCCGACTGAAATTCATTCTCGGCCAATCTTTCTAACATGTTTTCTTGACACTTCTAAATTTTCTTCCTCTTCTAGTAGTGTTGGGCTTAAAACCAATCCTGAATTGGTCTAACTTCATTATAGGAAAATAGGGCCAATCCTCCCTTGCAAAAGACTTCCAAATCCTCTTCCTACCTTCGTACCACTTCCCAACGTCTTCTTGATTTCCATTTTGGTGCATTCAGAGAGCCTGGGTTTGAAAATATTTCCTCCTTCGGCCACAAATGTGGCATTCACGAACTCTAGAGAGCAGAACGAACACTCTATAGCTTCCTCTTTCACTTCTATGTAAGGGGCATCAATGGTCACACTCGCCACTATATCTTCTTCAGCATTAATGATTACAAGATCCCCATCAATAACAAACTTTACTTTCTAGTGCAGTGTAGATGGTACGACTCCAGCTTGATGAATCCAAGGCCTTCCTAAAAGGTAGTTGTACGAAGAAATAATGTTTATCACCAATAACTCTATGTTATAAGTGGCGGGTCCAATGGTCAGGGGTACCTCAATCTTGTCAATTACCTCCCCCTTTGTCCCGTCAAATGTTCAGGCCACATTTTTGCATGTCCGCATATGGGAGGTATCCATTGGTAGTCTTTTTAGAGTAACTAGTGGCATCATATTCAGGGCAGACCAATTGTCAATTAACACACATGGCAAGGCATGCCCCTTGCAGTGAGTTATAATGTGTACTGCTTTAGCCTGGCCTCTTCCTCCGGATAGGATCTCATCATCGAAAAATAAGATAAGATTGTCAGATTGAATATTGTTGACATGTTTATCCAGCTTGTTGATTGGTATGTATTGTGGTATGAAGGTCTGATTCAAGACCTTCAATAGTGCATCCCCATGTGCCTCCAAATTTAGTAGTAGTGTCAGCATCAAAATACGTGATGGCAAATTGTATAGTTGTTCTACAACACTGTATTTGCTATGCTTCAGGAATTTTAGGAATTCCAATGCTTCCTCTTCTTTAATAGGCTTATTTATCACTGGCTTGTCTCCCTTAAATGGCTCCAGTGGTCTCTAGGACGGATGAATTTCTTGGGAATACCAGTTCCCCCTTCTAACGGTGTGCCCCACTTCCTGAGCACCTTCCTTCACAGTGCTTACTTGGCAATCATATTTCCAAGGCACTTGTCGATCATCTTTATGGGGAAAAGGTTTGGGTGATGTGATCCCCACTTTACTGATGTTTTTTCTATCGGCTACACCTTAAGGGTAATTAATAACGAACGACTCATATCATATCCCCTATTGGATGTATCTTCAGTCTCACAAACATCAGCTTCTGGAATGTCTTGAACTTCCTCGTATAATTTCAGCTCTGTCATATTCATCATGAACTGGATCAGAGATTTAAACTCTGAGTAATCCTGTATTTCATGCCCTTTTTCATTGTGGTAACAACAGTTGTTACCATTTTCACATTTCGATGTAACAAAATGTGGTGCAAGGAATCCTGCTTTCATCATCTCTCTCCATACCCAGGCTAGGGGATATGTTATTTTAGTAACACTTTTTTGACTCACTTGTTGTTTTCCTTAACAATTGTATTAACCCCACTTTCTTAGTGGCTAGACAAAGGTTTATGTGCAACATTTTGTTCCCTTGAGTTGTTGAAATGGATCCAATTCTTGTTTCACATTCTCTACACGATCCTTTTAAATGCGAGGCAGTTCTCGATAGTGTTCCTCGGAACACCGCCATGATATTCGCAATGTGCGTTCTCATCATACCACCTGGGGTATGGGGGTTTCATAGGTTCCACTAGATATGGTGACACTATATGAGTGTCAAAGAATTGGTGGTAAAGTTCTTTGTAAGTCATGGGAATATGATTGAAATGTTCCATTTCACTTTCCTTCTTAGGTTCCCTTGAATCTTGTCTAGAAGTACCTGATGGTACATCTGCAGTTGATTTTAGGTTGGAGATTGTAACACCTTTGTTGTTGTAGGTGTTGACGTTGTTGACCTATCCATCCCTCTTCTTTATATGAGGTTTCTTACTGGCCTCCCCTCTCTCGATCTTACCTTGTTTTATGGGTATTTCTATCATCTCCTAGCCATAAACAAGTCAGAAAAATTTTCAGATGTGATTGCAACTAGGTGCTCAAAGTAAGGAGCCTTTAGTGTTTGCATAAAGAGTTTCCTTGTTTCCTTCTCATCCAAAGGTGACTAAACTTGCACAGCTAAATCCTTCCATTTCTATGCATATTGTCTGAAACTTTCGTTATGCTTCTTCTCCATACTTTGTAGCATAATTTGATCTGGTCTCATATCATTTACATGTTTGTATTGTTCCAGGAATGACTTGGCTAGATCCTTCCAAGTCTTGATATGAGACCGGTTCAACTGGATGTACCACCGGATGGCTGAACTAGATAGACTCTCCTGAAAGCAATGAATCAGAAGTTAGTTGTTTCCTACGTATCCTATCATCTTTCGATAGAACCTGGTAATGTGGTCTAACGAGCAAATGTTCCCATCGAACTTCTCAAACTCATGGACCTTGAATTTCGGAGGAAGAACCAAATCTGAGATTAAACTTAGCTCCAAGGTATCGACTCTATAGTAATCATGGTTTTCTTCAATAATCTTTATTTGGTCCTTCAACTGCTGATTTTCTCTTCCATTTTCTTTGACTTGTCTTCTTCATCAAAATCTGATATATGGTAATCATCCGGATTATTCTCAGGGTTGGATATAGAAGTTTGTACTTTTACAGCATATGAGGCTTTTACTTTTGCAGAAGATGAGTCCCCTGGAAGTCCTGGTAAGATTCTAGGTGAGATTACCACCTGTGGGGTAGGTGGTATAGTTACCCCTTCAGATGTCCCTGCCCCAGGTGCACTTGCTTTATTCAGGCCAGATAACTTTGCAACAATTTCATCAACCAAAGACTATTGGCTTTTGATGATCGACTCCAGAGTACTTTGATTATACTGACTTATTTTCTCCTCCAACTCCCTTTGTAACCTTAGCATGTTCTCTTCGAGTTGAGTTATATTTGCTTCCATTTTCTTATTCTTTGAACGGGTGTTATGAGGATGAGGTGTGTCCAATGCTTGGGGTGTTATGTCCAATGTTTGTTCTTTTTTTTATGAGACGTTTTCTGTTAGTTAATATGAATGTAAAGAAATGAAGAAAAAAATAACAAATGAAAAATATGTATAAATGCATGATGCATGAAATGTTCGAGGCATTGATCAAAAAATGCATATGTTATTATAAATCATCTTTATTGGGACAAAACTATAATTTCTTAAAAGACAAAATCATCTTAAAGGTACATTCTAACTAGTCCTCTAGACCCCAAACACCTTCTAACATATTGATAAGTCTTCTTTATTCATTTGTCACCAGCTAAATACCTTGTCGGACCACTCCAGCTTCTCTCTCCAAATCGTGCAAGTGACGTGCCTCTTTATATACTTGTTCTAAGAAGTCTCAAATAACCATGTCTCTGGATTTTACTCTTTGTTGAGCATGTTCCCAATGAAAATGCAATTGAAATCCTCCACAAAGGTAACTATCTAAAACTCACTTTCTTATTTCTTGAACCATCCACAATAGCCTCTAACTCAGCTATGGTTTTTCCATCATGTTCTTGTTGTCTTTGAAGAGACTTCTCCAGATCAGCTACCTTGGTCTTTAAACGTTTGTTCTGCTGTTGGATGTCTAACAAACGTCTTTGGGGAGTCTTTTATTGTTCTTTCAGGGTTTTTTTTCATCATGTCCTTCAAACTTCATTTTTAGGTTGTTGGCTTCACTTTTCCAGTATTCAGAAAATCTTTTCAGGTTGAAATTGTTCTGGACTTGCTCCTGATACCCCTTTCTCAAATCTTCTAGTTCAAAGCAGACTTTATTTTGTTCTTTTTCTAATTTGTCTGCCTGATCCTTCTGAGTATCATCATCTAGATTCCACTGGAATCTTTCAACCTCGAGTTCCCTTGACCTTCGTTTCAATTCCTCCTTTTAAGCATCGAACTCTTTCTTTGCTATCTCTGGTTTGAAAGAAACTGGTTTAAGATGCTCTTCCATAGTCCGGGTATCTTTATGCTCTGTCACAGGAATGGTTACGTTTTTTCTTAACTTTCGTCATTTCAAATAATCTAGAGTAAGCATGTCTTTAGCAGCTATGAAATCTATATGAAACATCTTCTTCCATGACTCAACTACATCTTTGACCCTTTTCTTATAGTTATCCTCGTGGTATGTGAATTCTGATCCAAATATCTCATGTGTAGTTGGGACAAACTAGCGTGCCCCATACTATCAAAGTGCCCAAAGTAACATTATGGTTTCTGAATCTCCGCACCGATAAAGGATGTCACTATGGGTCAACCAAGGGGCTCTCCAGACAATGTCCTTATCCTGAAGATACGTGAAAACTTTCAACCATTTATCCTTTGGGATTCCTTCTTTCCATTTCAGTGTGAGGAATTCCCCCAAAGGAGAGTAAGTGGTGTTGAATCGGCAATAAGAAATCATGTCAGTCTTCCAGAAATGACTATGGATCCAGACCTGAAGAAGCTCTGTGATCCTATAAATCTTCCTCCCCAATTTTTCTGTAACGGTTGAGTGAACGGAAAGTTTTAGCTAATATTGCCGATGTCAGGTTCACTCGCTTCAGAAGTTGTTCAAACAGTTTCACCACTGTCACCTCAATGTATCCCAAGGTTTTTGGGAAAATAACTAAGCCGTATATATCCAATGCGAAGAGATCAATCACCTTCCATTCATCAGGATGATTCTTCATTAATTGCTTGATATGGGTCCAAGCAATTCCTTCTCCTTTACCTTTACGTTGAATCCGGTCAATTACACACTTTTCATCTACCCCTACAGCCTTTGCCAACCCATTCTTGAAAGGCTAACTTTTGATGTACTCTGTGTAGACCCGATACATTATGATTCCTTTACAATGCAGCAAAGTAGTATATTCTTCAATTGTGGGCACCATATCTTCTTGATTGAATGTGAAACAGCTGTAACCCGTATTCTAAAATTGCACTAAGGCTCAAATTAGGGGCTCATCAATCTTGACATGGAGTAGAAGCACGATATCATCGTACTGCTGGTAGAATCTCTATTTCTTGTCACTTTTCCAACTGTTCCAAATACTCCGTACTTATTGAACATCATTTTGCTTAAGGCTGACAGAAGCATAACCAACCAGTTCTGACACATAGTTGCCTTGCAAACTCTCTCCGTTTTCCTTCTGAGCCTTCTTAGACCATAGTCGAACCTCTGCGTTTGTCACCTCTTGCATTACAACCCCTTTATCCATTAATGCGAATTATTTGTGTTTAATAAACACTCTTTGCGGATCAACACCTATTTTTTATTATGCAAATGATAAGATAAAAGAAAGGGAAAAAATGAAAGAAAAACAAGTCAGTAAAAAAATAATAATCAAAATAATACTGAAAGTAAAAATTAATCCTACCCCGTATGATATCTAACCAGCATCCTTTAATTCCTATCCCGCATATTGGCTTAATTTTGAGCAAGTCCTAACCACATATTTTCTAGTTCTCATGCTTTGAACAATAAATAAAGCAAGAAATAACTTAAGCAACCTAGGTTTTGAAATAGAGTTTTAGGGTGGGCTCTAATTCTCTGTAGTCTCCCAGTTTAGGTTCTAAAGAAGGGTACCCGATTTATCCTTGCTAGCGCCCCTTTGGGCTTACCAAACTCTCAGTCCTAATCCCATTACAGGTTTATGTGGACCAAGTTAAACTTGAGAGGACACATTCCCTTATGTTTATACGGAGAATTAATTCCCACGAAGGCGTCCCTTTCACCTCCACTTATAAAATGTTTGGAGCTCGAGTATAGAGCCTAAGATGAAATTTGAAAAGCTGAAATCATTAAAAAATGTCAGTACAACTATTTATTTTGAAAATAATCAAAGATAAATAATAAGGATCGAATAAATAAATCAAAATTTAAACTTATAATTTTCGCTTAAAAAGACAACCAGAAATTAATTTTAGCCTGACCCACTTACTTGTACCCAGTAGAGTTGCCAAGCTATCATAACTGTCCTTTGGGTGGGTCTGGAATTGGGCTTTGACTTAATTTTGGTGTGACAGAGCCGCTACCAATCATTTAAAATTAGGTTGATTGGATACCCTTTTACCTGATCTATGTGATTACCAAAATTGAATCAGGTTCGGGAGTCGATTACAGTCAGGGAAGGATAAGAACCCTTGTACTACCCTTTTGGTACCAATTTAATTTATCAGTCGTCTTAATTACGAAAATTAAAAGTTAAATTAAATTTACAAGTTCGATCCGAATCATTTACCCCTTTGACAAATTTAAAATTGTCCTAAAAATCAAATTAATATTAGTCCATAAGACAGAATAAATAAAGTAAAATTTCTAAGAATTATTGTTAGAGTTAAAATAAAAATATATTTAAAAAACAAATAAAAAATTGATAATATTCAAATAAATAAAAGACATACAAGAAAATTAAAGTTAAAGGACTATATCGGAAATAATAAAGAGAGTCGAGACTTAAATTGACATTAATTAGATGCTTTAGTGAGAAAAAAACAAAAGTTTGGGGGCTAATTTGCACAAATATAAAAAAATAAACAAAGATTAAATTGAATAGATTATAAATTTGAGGTGAAAATTGCATGTGGTGACCAAAATGAATTATGCTTCAAAACAAGGAGGACTGCGGAAAGGATTTAGAAATCTCCTAATTACATCTCAGTCCTTATTATAAATACCCCCATTTAAACCCAAAATTCATTTCTAACCCATTTTAACAAACATTCCACCCTCTTCTCTCTTCAAACGCTCTTGATGCTTCTCTCCTCGGCAGAACATTCGGCCCCTCACTGACATAGCTCCGTCGCCGCTCCGACCACCACCATCGCTGGTCGAAATTTTAAAACCTTACCCAGAATGTTCTTCTCACCATCCCTATTTCGAACATGTACCCCAAATCCCCTAAATATCTCCTAAACAGTGTAGATCTAAGGTGAAAAGTTCGATTTTACCTTTTCCGGCATGCCTTTTCAACTTCCGGTGGCTGATTCCTTCCTAAGCCGAGACTAACGTTGCTTTTATATTCCTTTTTCTTACGTGAAAGCTTTGCTTGATTTCTATTTTTTGGTTTTTTCTCAATTTTTTTGTATCCTTGGTTGTTGTGTTGATTTTCGTGGTATGTTTGTTGGGAGTTTGGCTCTGTTGCTTAGTTTACTTGGGTTGTTATAACGATTTTGTGGCTCCGATCGTTGTTTTTGTTTTTTGTGTCTTTGGTGTGCCTCCCGGAGGTATTTATATAGCTCATTCGAGAGTCTGTTGCCGATCTTGAAGGGGTTGTTCCCCTAATTTCCAACTTATTCGAGATTACCGTCGTTCACGTGGCTGGGAATCCCGGGATAGTACAATCCTAATTTTCTCGGTTGGCCGGTTCTCTTTGACTGAAACCTTGGTTGTATTTTTCTATGACCGTTGGATTGGGTCAGATCCAACGGTCCATATCTGACTGCACAGCCATGCATCTCTTTAGGGTTTTGCAACCCTTGATTTACTCCAATCTTGGTCGTTTGTTCGTGTTTTGATCATATGGCTCCTGTCTGTATGACACTATAGCTAAATGTCTGACCCGATTGGGCCTCTGCTAGATCCGATTTTGGTCTCTTTTGGGCCTAAAAAATTAAAAAAAAAAGGAAAATAAGATTAAAAATAAATAAATATAATAAATATAATGTAATAATAATAAAAACTATATAAAACGTGTTTTCAAAAATTATATGTTTAAAAAATCATTTTTTTAGAAAAACAATATATACTATATGTTTTAAAAACTATATTATATTTGTTTTCAAAAACGTTTTCAAAATTATATATTATATGTTTTTAAAAATTATTTTTTAAAAATCTATATATTATATATGCTTTCAAAAATGTTTTAAAAAACAATGTTTTCAAAATTATATATTATATATATTTTCAAAAAAAAAAGTTTTTAAAACTATATATATTGTATGTATTTTCAAAAATGTTTCTAAGACTATATATTATATACATTTTTAAAAAATATTTTCCAAAACTATATATTATATATGTTTTCCAAAACTATATATTATATATATTTTCAAAAAAAATGTTTTCAAAACTATATATTATATATTTTCAAAAAATGTTTCAAAACTATATATTATATATATTTTCGAGAAAATGTTTCAAAACTATATACTATATATGTTATATATATTGAATAAAACCCCGGATGAAAATGAGTGACTACAAAATTGTTACTATATATATGTATGAATGAATGGTCAAGTAATCACTTATAATTTAAACATGCAAAAAGGTATTTGAGGTCTTCATATTTTTTAAATAAATCAATGTGGCTTCCAACTCAAAAAAAAAAAACTCAATGTGATTCTTTGACCAACATTTTTCGTCCTTGACTATTATGGTGTTAATGCGACAATTTACGGTATTGACGTGGTGATCCATGGTGGATGATGACATTCATATGGGCTAAATTGGTTTTTTGGTCTTGTTCGAGGGGCAAATTGCTTTTTTAAAAAAAAGTTTAGGGACTTATTTAATTTATTTAAAAATATAAAATTATTTTAAATTTTAAACATAAAAATATTCAAACATTCAAAAAAAATTAAATATAAAAAATTAAATTACTAAAAATATTAAATGTATATTAAAAATATTATTAATTTTTTAAAAACAATTTAAATATATATTCTAAGATAGAAAATGATAAATTATTAAAAATATTTTTAAAAGATATATTATACATAATATATATGTGTAACATACACTCATATCATCAACACTTATACAAAGTACTCTGATTGGATTAGTCGAGACTTATAAATTTTGTATCTAAATATAGTTAGGAAACATAATAAGTTACTCGAATCAATACACAAATATAATCATATTTCATACTATTTTTAAGCGCCACTTTATATACTAGCTTATTAAACAATGTGCAAGGGTTTACGAATAGTCCTTAGAATTGTTCGAAGTATGATTAGATGTGTGTATTGATACAAAAAACTTGTTATGTTTCATAATTATATTTAAATTAAAAATTGTAAATATTATAATTCAATAAAAATATTTTGTATAAGTGTTGATGATATTACTACATCTTACATTTATATATTATGTATAATATATCTTTTTAAAAATATTATTAATTTTTTAATAATTTATAAGTTATCATTTTATAGCTTAGGATATGTATTTAATTTTTTAATATATATGTATATTAGTAATTTAATTTTTATTTCTAGTATTTTTATATTTAATTTTTTGGAATACTTTAGACTTAATTTTTTTTTAAATTAAATAAACCCTTGAATTTAAAAAAAAAAATTGCCTCTCGAACAATACCGAAAAACTAATTTAACTCAATCGTTATGTCAGTTGCCATGTTATCAGTTATCAGGAACCGTCATGTCAACACTAAAAACTGTTGCGCCAACGGGCGTCTAGGGAGAACTGATTTCTCTCAACGAAAACACGAATCAAACCACTGGTTGTGAAAATATTACCATTCTCCTCTCCACCTCTTAGATGGAAGTAATCAACAAAACTCTTATGTTAGATGTTGGTGTTCAAGAGTTTCCAATCAGGGTGAAGGAATTAGAATCTGACAACTCACTTTCTGGAAGCATAACTCTTATAAGCAAGCCATTATATCAAGATCCACCTTGTAGAAAGGAAGTTGATTCTGCTTCTTCTTCGGAGCCATTCCACTCCCGATCGCCGAAAAATTAAAAGGAAAAGGTGTACAAGCCTGAATTTTCTGAGGTGTCTCTCTCAGATTCTGATCTTGCAAGTTGAAGAAAAATCTTGATTTATGAAGTTAAAAAAAACGCATTAGAATTGGATAAAAATTGGAATCCGTTTTGAAGGAAGCGAAGAAGATATTATAGAAGATCAACACCCTCCTACAGGCAAGGATACTATTGCGTTGATTTTCATCAAATGTTTTGCCAAGGTGTTAGTCTATATTTTTCTTTAATAGTAAAATGAATATGCTTTCATGGAACATCAAGGGGTTGGGGTCTTGTGAAAATTTTTCGATGATTAGAAAATTCTGCTTGCACCACCAAATTGATAGCTAAATTTGATTATATTTCGAAAACTGTCATACGAAAGATATGGGGTGATGACGACTTTGATTTCGCATTTGTTCCAGCGATAGGCATATCGGGAGACATCGTTTCTATATGGGATAAGGGAAAGTTCGAGGCTGAATCCACTCTTGTGAAACCAAGAGTCATCACTATCTAGGGTAGGTGGTTAGAAGAAAAAATAGGCTCTGTTATGATTAATATTTATGCCCCATGCATTCCAATCGATCAATCTATGTTGTAGGATGAACTAACTACTTTAAAGGCAATGCTTTCTGGAAGATGGATAATAGGGGGAGATTTCAATCACCAATCTCACTGATTAGAAGGCTTCGCTTGTGCCACCAAATGGATGTGGCTTTTATCCAGGATTCTAAACTGGTGTTTATTTCAGAATCTGATATACATAAGATGTGAGGCAGTGGTGTCTTTGATTAGGGGTGTTCAAAATACCCGTAACTGCTAACCGTTAACAGTAATTGGTATAACCGTTTTATTTTATAGGTTAATCAACTGAACCATTAATATTAAACAGTTTAGATTAATCAAATCGCTAAAAAGGATGGTTAATGATTACAGTTATAAATTTTGATAAATGGTTAACCATCAGCTAGTCGTTAATAAATAAAATTTATATTTTTTAGGGAAAAGACATAGAATTAGAAGTAAATTTCTAGTCTTATCCCTAAATTAAAATTTATAATTATATTTTTTAGTGGATGGTTAGTCTTTGTAAATTATATCTAATTCATAATTCTTTTTTTCTTGGATTTCCTAGAGACATTGAGTTGTCGTGTTTACTTTTGTGTTTGTTAAAGATTTAATGGTGTATTGAACTATTACTAAATGCTATGTGATGAACTTGAAGTATTATTAATGATGATATATATTGTAGTATAACGTTTTAGTAT
Organism: Hibiscus syriacus; assembly: GCF_006381635.1. Classification (NCBI taxonomy): domain Eukaryota; kingdom Viridiplantae; phylum Streptophyta; class Magnoliopsida; order Malvales; family Malvaceae; genus Hibiscus; species Hibiscus syriacus. The sequence goes on along the minus strand of NW_024063019.1, from coordinate 2,240,869 downwards.
GAATTATGAAATTTTAAATGTTTATATTGTATTGTTTTTGAAAATATAATTGCAATAGGTTAATCGTAGGTTAATCGTTAACCAAACATTAATAATGGTTCGTTTCTTAATGGTTAGGTTAAGGTTAGAAAAATATCGTAACAGTTTTTTATTATGCATTTGTTCCAGTTGTGTGCAGGTCAGACGACATCATTTCTATCTGGAATAAGGGAAATTTCAAGACTGAATCCATCCTTGGGAAACCAAGATTTTAAGGGAAGTTGTTGATCGATGCTGGTGTTGATTTTTTCTGCCTACAGAATTTCAATTTCATGGTCGAGAGCCTTTCCAATTGGAATGGGATAGGTAAATTGGAATGGACAATATAATAGACTGTTTCTCTATATGATTTGCCTCTTGCCCTCTACGCAAGATATGAAGGTTTTCTATATAGCAGTTTTTCAAATTTTATGAACAAGGGTTGTTGCTTTTGGCATCGACCTTGGAGGTGATAAAAGAGAAGGTCTTGATGTTTTTGTGAGATTAAAAGATGCTGAATCAGTTGCTCATGGAGAGCTAATAGACCAATGTACTATATATATTTCATTATTCACATGAACAGTGGGTTGGGACATAAGCGTCTCAAACTTGGAAGTAGGGAAGAGTCCATGTGGGAATTCATATTGTTATGTTGTTGGGATGGTGTCAGTCATAATCAAAGTGAGGCTTGACAAGTTCTCAAAGAATAGGGTTGGTGCAGTTCAACCATGTTCGAAGTCAAATCATCATAATGATAGATTATTTTGCAAAAGATGTTAGGCTATATCTACCCCTTTTCAAAGCTTGAGTGTAGTAAATGAGATGTATTGAGAATATGGTTTGTTGATTGAAGTAATAACAGTTGGATGATTGTTACATTCTGAATATTGGAGGGATATATCTCCAAGGGTGTCTGTAAGCAATACATCGTGCTCAAGTTTGTCTTTTTGTAAGGTTGTTTTGCTTACTAAGGTGTTAAGAATTTCGTAATTTGTTTTTTTATTGCTAGTTGTGAGAATATGTCCATGTGGGCGTCTCTTCTACAACTTTGATCACCATTATGTGCTCTTTTCCCCTTCTAAATAAAGGAGTTTTTTTAATGAGGCATAAAGTGATCTTGTATGATCATTTTCCTTCAATAAAAATCATACATTGTTGAGTAAAAAAATATCACATTTGATTAAAAAATAATTCGATGACCATATTAGTTTTTTTTAAATACAAGGGTCTCATATGCCTTTCTTCCATTTAAATATCATGTTCTTCAGAAAATGCGAGCTTGAATTGACAAGTTGTCACGCTAAAGGAAGACCGAGTTCTCCACTTTAAAGTCAAAAGAAAACTTAAACAACATTTTTGCATCCATGAGAACATCATTTGCATAAGAAAAATGTCTTACATTTAGATACATTTAATTGCATTCATATTTTCATAGATAGATGCATAATTCTTTAGAAATCCTCCAAGGGATCCAAGGGAGAAAGATTTTTGATGTCAAGATCTCAAGAAGAGAAAATCAGAATTCAAACCTCAAATGGGGGATATCATGTTTGGAGTGGTATTACCTCAATAATAGCAGCATGATCCACAGAAGAATTATTACTTTGAAGTAGGGCATGGTACCCGACCACTAAGATGTTTTCATACGTTGTGAAAAATGAGAAATCGATTCTCAAAGTTTTTCATTTAATGCGCCAAATTTTGTCTCACTTGAGATTGTTTCCCTTGAAACATAAATTTTAAGATCGTTTCACTCGAAACAAAATTTTGTCTCACTTGAGTTGTTTTTTCTTAAAACCAATTTCATCTCATTTGAGATAGTCTCCCTTGAAACGCAAATGTTGAAATTGTTTCACTCAAAACAAAATTTTATATCACCTGAGATAGCTTCCCTTGAAACAAATTTCTTTTCACTCATTCATTTTCATCCAAATGTTGAATATTTGAGAGGGATTCAAAAGTTAGTAGAGATTTTAGTTCACAATTTTATAATGAAAAATATCTCAGCAACTAATTAATCCACATCTTCATTTTTTAAAGAAGTGGATCTCAACAAAGATTCAAGAACCTTTGGGTACTTCAAACACAATTGACACTGACATATAATAACCTTTTAAAGATTCAAATACATCGCTGAAAGAGGTGGATCATCATTTCTAATGAAGAGTTCATAATGAGAAGAACTTATCCTAAGAGGGAGAATAAGTTCTTAATGAGAAGAACTTGTTCAACATTCAGCTCAAATCCATCACAGAAGGAGGAGGATCGACATTTCTAATGAATAGTTCATAATGAGAAGAACTCATCATAAGAGAGAGAATAAGTTCATAATGAGAATAACTTGTTCACTCTTTTGCTTGATTCTATTACAGGAGGAGACAGACCGGTATCAACAATTTTGCTAAGATTCCATCACAAAAGAAGGTGGATCAAAAAAATTTGTTTTGCTAGATTTGATCATTGAAGGAGGTTGATCAACACGATCGAAGAAAGATGAAGTTCATATAGGAGAGCTTGTTGGACATCAATATGACATTTGTGGGAGAATAGAGAGCTTATATAGGAAAGCTCGTTTAATCTTTTCAGAGAAGAGAAAAAGACCATGAAAGAAAAATGAGTTTATATAGAAAAACTCATTCAAAATTTAGATTTACCTTTTATGAGAGAATATGATGTTCACATAGGAAAACTCACAATCTCGATAAAAGAAATGGAATCTTTTGATTTCCTTGTGTAGAGGAGTCAGTTGTTGAAGATTAATTTTTTTAGTTGATATGAAAAAGAAATGAAAAAAATGAAAAAAGAAAAAGAGAGAAAAATGAATGAAAATGAAAAAAAAGAGAGAAAAAAAGAAAATAAATAAATTACAAAAACAAATCCTCAGAGGTACTAATTAATTGTGATTGTCTTTTGCAAGTTCATCACCTGTGATATCAGGGCAAACCAAATGAATAGATTTTCAGATACAACGGACAAATCATTCAATTAAAAGTGGAGGAACAAATAGAAGATGGATGAAAAACATTGGAGCTAGAAATAGAGTTGCAAGCAAATCATACAAAATTAGTCCATTATTTATCTTTTTTACATCCTATTTTCAAAATGAGCAAAAAGAGGTAAGTGTAATACCTAATTTTGTCAGAATATTTCAAATTGGACTGAAGAGGATCGAAGACCAATTGAAAGAGGTTCGTGCATTGAGATTGAATTAATTCAAGTGGCTTTGGTGGAGCGTATTTGCTTAATCGGGGTTGGTGACCATGTGTGTTTATTATAGAACTTAAAAGACCAAATTAAATTATATACTTTTTTATTTTTAAAACCTAAATACCAAAAATATTTTTAAAAATCCAAAAGTGAGTGCCCAAATGGTCCACCTCGTCATAGTCCATTTACATTTTTATCCATCTCAATTAACCCATTATCCCAAACCGTAACCCATATGACCCATTAAATAAAACCAAAATATTAAAACCCAAAATTTATTATAGGCCCGTTTAGCCCATTTTAAAACCAGCGACACAAAACCCTAGCAAATGTTGAAGGATGCAGCAGCAGCAGCCACCGCTCAACACCCACGTCACCCAAACAGTGTACCCAAGCTTGCAGAGCCTTCCCAGCTCCACGCATCAGCTGCACCGAGTGGTCCCCCCCTCTAACTCATCTCCCACAGCAGCACCGAGTGGTCCCCCTCTCTAACTCATCTCCCACAGCAGCACCAAATAAGCATCCTCATCAGCAAGATCACATACAAGCAGAAACAAAAAAGCACATGTAATTTTAATTCTTTTTGTAACAAGGGTTGATATAAAACACAAAAAATAAAAAAACAGAATGTAACGGGGACCCAATTTTTTTGCTGATTTTCCATTTTGAAAAAAAAAAGACAGCAATACAAGAACACTTCCAGAAAAAAAGCATAAAAAATCAAAGCAAACAACACAAAAAATATATCCAAAAGAAAATCAATACAAAACACTAGGTATTTGGACCTCGAGGAACACCTTTCTTTTTCTTCATCTTTGTGCATGAACTTTAGATTTTTTCCGAATGAAATAGGAGTATAAAGCAGCCCTTACTTTTGGAGTGAAACCCCACTGGCGAGAGCGTGGTCACGTCGAGGAGGTGAGACCGTCGTCGGCCTTTTCGGTCGTTTGAGTGAGGTTAGATCCTGGGTTTCGGTTTCGGTTTCGGTTTAAAGCAAAAAAAGGGTTGTTCGTCCGGTTTGGTTTGGATCGGTAATAGTGGGCCACCATGGGAGGTGGCCAGTGAAAGGGGGCGACCCGTGGCGGCTGGGGGGCAAAGCCAAGGCCTTTTTAACCGGTTACAAAGAGAGGGGAAGGGAGCCTCTTAGGGGCTGTTTTGTCTCGGTTGAGTGGCCTCATCGGTCGCCCATGCCACGGTCGGCACTCGGAGGGGAAGAGGTCGTTAAAGCTCGACCGCTGGTTGGTTCTGTTGTCTTGGGTGCGGCCGGCTATGTGAGATGTTGGGGAAGAGGATTGAGAGAAAGAGTGATAAGTGGGAAATTTTTTTAGGGTTAGGATAAAAGGTTTACCTGAAATGGGAAAAGATTGACATATAAGGCATAATTATGATATGGACTTTAGTAATTTCTAATATATAACTTTTCTAACTTCTAACTACTAACTGCTAATTTTGACTTTTATGTTTTAATTATTGGTATGACTCTGTGATGACCCGCCTCGAGACATGACTCACGTTATTTACGGTCCGGATTAAATATTAAAATTAACACTAACATTTTTTTATTGTTCTTTTTATTTCTGTTATTTAATTTTTATGCACCTTTAAATCTGTGTCATTTATTTTCTTTTATTTTAGTTTAGCCCATAATATTCCATTACTTTAATTTGCTGTCTTTTATTTTTGTCCTTTACTTTTCAGTAATTTAATTTCAACCCTTTAATTATTGCACTTTATTTTCTGTTTATTTTATTTTAGTCCCAAGAACATATATATATATATATATATACATGTATCAGATTTTTATTATATTTTCACCATTAAAGTATAAATTGTTATTATTTGGCATAGTTAATTAAGTTTGTTTAAATATCGCTTCACCATTTCTAGCCTATTTAGATACTAAAATTGTTAAATGTATGTCATGCCTATTTTAGTTAATTTCATATTGATTAGGTTATAATATTTTCCTTAAGTTGTCGACATTAAATATTTCCTTTTTTATATTATGTTTGTTTGTGCATTTAGTTCTAGATATCTCGAATATGCATGATAGCCTCATAAACATAACTTTATTGATTTTATAATTGGATTATTTCGATATTTTAAAATAAATAAAATACCTACTAGTAAAACCTAAAATCAAGTTAACTTAAAATCAATCAAGATTAAAGGGAAAATGAAATGTTCTTTTATTTAAACTTGTCGAGACAATTCGTCTAATTTATATTAAGAATTTGGTCTCGATCTTTTTAAATAATTGAACATCCCTTATTTATTCTATTTAGATAGGTAACTTGGATTAATTGGCGTGAATTTTTTTATTTTGGTCGGATCAAATTATTTATTATCAAGTTCATGAGAAAAATTATTATATTCTTCTTGTTTAAGCTGGAAAGAGAAATGTTCCTCATAAAGTATTTTAGGGATAATTTTCTCTTCGATTGGATTCCATATGGAATATTCTCTTTCTCCTTATAAGTCTACATTAATAAAATTGTGTGATTGAATCTGGAATAGGAGGATCGTAACTTAAATTTATATCTGAATTCTTAGACTTTCATCATTATAGACAAAGTATAATCGATAAGGTACAAATTTTGGGCGTTGTAGGGGTGCTCACCCTATCCTACCCGTAATGAACTCTTGAACTCTTTAAAATGAATCTTTGGTAAAACACATACCATTTTTATCTTTTAAATGATTTTTTATAAAAATTAATAAAAAAAAACATTTTAGGTATTCGACCTACCTAACCATAGAGGTTGGTGGCGACTCCAAATTTATTTATTTATTTACTAAATACTGAATTTTTTAAAAAAAAAAAACCGAGACTTGTTCAAAGCTTAAGGACCGTTCCGACTAACATTGAATACATAAAGGGTATTTTATTATCCTTGTAATGTTATATGACTCGAAATAATTAAATTTTAAATATTTTGAATTAATATAATCCATTGAATTTTTTATTTAATTCTAAATTGAGTATTATGTATTTTAAAATTTTATAATTTAATTTAATATTATTGATAATATCATAACATGTTATCATCTTATTAATGAAAAGTGATTAAAATATGTTTTGAGATTGAAAGGTTCGAACTTAGAGAAGGGAAAACAAAAAATAGAAGAGCTGAAGGTTGATACGAAGGAGCGTATTATAAAGTTCAAGGCCGAGAACGTCGAAGCTATAGAAGAGCTGAAAAAAGAGAAAGATCAAGTCAAATAAAGCTTTAATTGTATTGAATGTTAATGTTAGTAAGTTTTAAGCTTTAATTGTATTGAAGGTTATGTATTTCAAGTGCCTGAAAGCTTTGTGTTAGCTTTCTAAATCACACCAAATAAAATCAAGTATTATCTTCCATTTGTTTCTTTCTTGTTCTAATTGTTTTGAGCCTTTGCTTGGCCTGTACGGTGTTCAACAAGTGATATCAGAACTTTGGTAAGAGTCGTTTGATTGTTGCTAAAGTAGTGTGGTAGTTGTAATCACCATATTTTACTCGATCTTATTACTATTATTTAAATAATGTTATTACTTACTATTATTATTGATATTATATTAGCATTATTATTATACTAGTATTATTATATTATTATTACTATTAATGTTATTAAGTATTATTATTACTATACTACTATTACTATTATTATTATATTATGTTGGTATTGTTATTATACTTATTATTATTGTTATATTAAATATTGTCACTATAATATTATTCTGACTATTAACGTAATATTGATATTATTATTATACTATTATCCTTATTATTATCAACGTTATATTAATTTACTAACATTATTATCTATTAAATATTATCATTTTATTATTATTATATTTACTATTATTATTTAAAAATATAAAAAAACTATCAAATAAATCTCACACACACACACACATATATATATATATAAAGCCCAAAATTCAATCCAATTCAAACCCTAAGCCCAGATACAAAGGCCCACACACTTAACTTTCTTGGTTAACCCTAATTTTAGGGTTAGCAACCATTGCTAGTGAAGACTAAAGAGAAGCTGTCATCGCGTCACCGCAGCCATTCCTTCCTCTAACTGCGCTGATGCCAAACCGAGTCGAGACAAAATCACAAGAGATTCGCGTCATTTATTGTCCGACCATGCCAGCGTACGACCATGCAAAAAGAAAAAAAATGTCAAGGCAAAAAGGATATTTTCTTTTTCTTTTTCTTTTTGTTTTTTCATCTAATGTGTAAACGGGATATAAAATCATAACGAAAACACAATGTACTTTTACACACCCCATCAACCAAACAACACAGATTGAAATAAAAAACAAAAGAGTCAAAGAAGGTATTCGTTGGCTCCTGCTCCTTTTCTTTGTTTTTCTTTGCGCATGGATATGAAAACCAGAACATGAAAGATAGAATAGAAAAATGAAGTAGCCTTTACCCTAGTTAAAGTCTAGGGATGAGAACCAGAGGCCATCTAGGCTGATTTAGAGGGGGTGGGTGACCTTTGTTGTGGGATCTTTTTTTTGGGAGTTTTTGAAGCGAAGGGGGAGGCTTCGGTTCAGTAGGGGGATTTTTTGGCCGTTGGCCACCGTCGGTTTCGACCATCAGAGCATGTAATGCCCCAAATATCGAATCAGGGAATTTATTGAAAGAATTAAAATTTGAGGATTTATTTGATTAAATGATAAAAGATGAGAAATGATTTGGATTAGTGGTTTAGACTAAATTGTAGTAATGGATGATTAAAAGGGTATTTTGGTCTTTTAGAGTGAAATGAATTTAAAACCCATTTAAAATTAGGGATTTAAGAAAAAGGGGAAAGTTAAAAACTATACTAAGTTATTTTACCCCTCTTCTTCTTCCCGTGGTTGAGTGTTCTCCTCCATAACTTAAGATAAACTTCATCTAACTAGTTTTTCCTTTCGATTATAGTTGGTTCTTGCAACCTTAAGTGATATGTAAGTTTAAGGAAAGGTTAAACAAGATTAAAACTAGGAGATGGGTAAAATATTTGAGATTGAAGAAAATGGGTTTTTAAATAATATGCTAGAATATGAGTATTTATTGATGTTTATTAGTATTTTTGACTTTTCAAAGAAGTAAATAAGATATTAGGAGCATTGGATAGGATTAAAAACATGTTAGGAAAAGTGATAGTATAGTTAGAGGTAAAAATAAGGGAAATTGGCCAAATGTGGGTAAAAATTGGGTTGAAAATGGAAAATCTGGGTAAATGTATCAGTATTGGAAGAACAATACTGATACTATAGGCTTAAAATTGGAAGAAATTAGTTGAACAATATCGATACTGATGCAACTAGTATCGATACTGATGGGGTATCAATACTAAGAAGAAGGTATTGATACCATTGATTACAAAATGCAGAATTAGTATCGATACCATATTAGAGTATCGATACCATAGTATAGAAGTATTGGTACTGAGAGGTAGATACTGATACCATGGATCCAGAATGTAGAATGGTATCGATACTGAAAGGGAGTATCGGTACCATAGTATAGAAGTACCGATACCATGGTAGGGGTATCGATACTATTGAGCCAGAAATTTTAAGATAGGATGAGATTGTCATAGGGAATTTAATAATAGTACTTATGAGTATTATTTAAGTATAAATATTAGGGAATATACTAACATTTGATATTATACGTATCTTTGATGAATGGTTGAGTAGATCGAAATAATGCTCCCGAGTCAAGCAAAACTAAAGGCAAAGGTAAAGTAGTTGAGTAATCAGAGTTGCATTTGGACATAGCAAGGCAAGCTAGGTGAATGCATTTATTATGTACCCATATGTTATACTAGTCATAGATGTATGATTGCTTAATATTTGTATGGTGATTACCAAATAGGCACTAAGTGTGTAATTCACGGAATTCATCATATGTTTATGAACAACTGTTTCGGCACTAAGTGTGCAATTCACAGAATTCATCATATGTTGATGAATAACCGTTTTGGCACTAAGTGTGTAATTCACGGAATTCATCATATGTTGATGAACAACTGTTTCGACACTAAGTGTGAAATTCATGGAATTCATCATATGTTGATGAAAAACCGTTTCGACACTAAGTCTGCAATTCACAGAATTCACCATATGTTGACGAACAACTGTTTCGGCACTAAGTGTGCAATTCAAGAAATTCATCATATGTTGATGAACCACCATTTTAACACTAAGTGTGTAATTCACGAAATTCATCATATGTTGATGAACAATCGTTTAGACACTATGTGGGTAACCTACGAAATTCATAATATGTTTATGAATGACCGTATAGGCCCTAAGTGTACAACATAATGAAATGATAATAGCTTGAAATAATGAATTGATATTTGATCAATATGAAATAATGATATGAAGATTTCATCGTACTATTATTCTTGCCTCACTAAGTAAATACTTAACGTATGTTTATTTCACGCGTAGGTTAAAATACAAGCGGAGTAAGGAGATCATCAGCCATCAAAGCAAGTGTCGCCTCGTCAGTAACAATACGACATTCATATATACTTTTGATGTATTTAGTTGGCATGTAATAGATTTAGTAAAAATGCTCTGAGAAGCATTTGATTTACCATAATGTAAAATGGTGAAATGTTTGAACATTACTTTTTGTTTATCTACTTAAGTGTAAAACATGTTTTATTAGTAGTAAATTAAAATGTTTCATAAAAAGAAACAAACTTTTACAGGTTTTCAAATGAGGAACTATTTTAAAAGTGATGTGACATATGTATCTCGTGTACGGAAAGGTATACGGGAGAATCATACATTTATTAGTATCAGAGCTAGAGGTTTAGCCGATTCTCGGTCGAAATCGAGTGTATTTTAATGTAAAAATGGTTTACATACCACTAAGATGTCAAGGTTACTGATAGGGTATAGAAAGAATATGATAGATGTCTCTCCGTACTAACTTAAGTATTATTTTTATGTATGTTATACTAGATGTCGGATTCTACGAGTTCAAGAAGAGCAGATGAATGAGAGAATAGAGATGGATCAGATAGTGAAAATTATGAAGAGAATAGTGAACATTCGATTCCATATGAGAATGCCAATACACCGGTACATCAGGGTATGCCTGTGCCAGAGTTTAGAGCTTTTATGCAAGCTCTCGATGCTATATTGACAAGGTTCCAACCTCCTCCACCTCCCTCTGTTCCTCCAACATCGCGAATGTTAATCCATAAGAAGTTAAGAAGTTTGTGAGCTCTTGAGTTCAGGGGAGAAGAAGGTGAAGGTCTGATGGATGCGGATTTATGGTTGAATGATGTTATGGTGATGTTGGAAAGTTTACAGTGCTTCGATCATGAAAAATTGGGCGGAACTGTATTGTTACTTTGAGGATCCGCTTGGATGTGGTGGAAAAATAAGATGATGTATGCATCGCCTAAACAAGTGAACTGGAAATTCTTGTAAGATGAGTTCAAGAACAAGTATATCAAGGATCAGTTTATGAGGTCAATGTTATTGAAATTTCATAACTTGAAACACGGTGATTGAGCAGTGCATGAGTATGAGGATAAATACAATAAGCTTAGTCGTTATGCTACCGAAGTAGTTACTAATGATAAAGCTCGATGAGATTGGTTTATTGAGGGTATGAGGCCTAAGTTGAAAGAGATAATGTTGGCTTTAAACTTGCCTAGCGTACAAGAAGTTATAAACATAGCTAAAGTTATTGAAAGAGCTCTAGAGGAGACTCTAGCAACAGAGCAAAGTATGCAGACAGAAAAAAGGATTGGGATGTCTTCATCTACACATCATGCTAAGAGAGGCAAGGGCTGAGGTTCCCGATATAGTGAAAGAGCTGATTCTGCTGCAGCTTTACAGAAAACTAAGCAGTCCTATTATTTTGCTGCTAGCTTGGTAGAGCTTATGAAGAAACAGGTAAGCCATGTCAGACATGTGGCAAATTTCACCAGGGAGTATGTAGAGTGCTCTCTGGCGCTTGTTTTCTTTGTGGATAAATGGGTCATTATGCTCGAAACTATCCATAGAGATCCAGAGATAGATCAATGCAAACTGAGAGATCAGTAACAATACCTAGTAGAAGCCAAGGAAAAGGAAAATCTGATGATCAATCTGAGTATAGCCATCGATAAGAGACTCGGAGGAGTGGCTTTATAATATTAAGAATCACGAGGATCGGGATGACCTAGAAATCATAACAGGTACATTCCATCTTTTTGATGAGCCTGTATTTGTTCTAGTTGACCCTGGATCTACACACTCTTACATTAGTACAAAGTTGGCTAGAACTAGAGGAATTCTTTTAGAAATAATTTTTAGTGAAATAGTAGCGGTAAACCCTATGGGTCATAGCGCAAAGGTAACTCGGGTATGTAGGAAATGTCTAATTAAGATTCAAGGGGTTGTGTTTCTGGCCAACTTGATGGAGTTTCCTTTTGACGAGTTTGAAATCATTTTAGGCATGGATTGGTCGTCTCCACATCATGGATGGGTGGATTTTCGCTGGAAGCGATTATTTTTAAAGGATGCGAAAGGCTCCGAAATAGTAGTGATTAGCGAAAAAGCGAAAAAACGAAAAAGCGAAATCACCATCCAATGTGATATCAACCATGACTGCAAAGAAAATGATGTCAAAGGGATGCATAACTTTTCTAGCTAACGTAATAGACACTCGGATGCCGAAAGTGAGATTAAGCGATGTTCCAATAGTTAAGGAGTTTCCAGAGGTGTTTCTGGAGGAATTACCGGTTTACCTCTAGATCGTGAAGTAGAATTCATGATTTAGGTTTACCTGGGTACCGAACCTATTTCTATGGCTTCGTATCGAATGGCTCCAACAGAGTTAAGGGAGTTAAAAGCCCAGTTTCAATAGCTACTTGATAAGGGATTTATCAGACCTAGTGTTTCTCCTTGGGGAGCATCGATTCTATTTGTAAAAGAGAAGGATGAGTCTATGCGGTCATATATTGACTATCATCATTTAAATAAAGTAACGATAAAGAATAAGTATCCTCTTATGAGGATTGATGACTTGCTTGATCAATTGAAAGGTTCAACAGTGTTTTCTAAAATAGATATCAGGTCGGGGTACCTGATCGCTTGTAAATGTATATGCTAAGCAAGCAAATCTGTGCAAGTGTACACAATCGATGCAAGTAATATAGGGTGAGTATCGTCTCTATAGGGATTGGTCGAGAAATATATTTTCACCACAACTAGAACTAATGTCACAAACTAAGTCCTACTAAGTTGTCAACTTAAGAACTAATATTAATAAAACAAAGAGGTGATTTAATGAGTGCAGTAAAGTTTGGTCGAGACAAAAGAAATATGCAAAATGCTAAAGCAAACAAGATAAGTGTTGATTTAATTTGAATGCAAACAACCTCACATAGTCAGACATATCACAAAGCATTGATGCTAAACCCGTGTATTGTCAACTATTATTTCTAAGTCTAGAATGAATTGTCATGACTCGCTCAAGCTTACAGAAAGGATTACTAGGTATTCTTAGATGGTTGCTATGGCAATACTCCTCGATGTTAACTACAATCCATTGTTGTAGCAATACCTCTCAGTGTAAACTATAGGCATTGCCTAACCTACTCTAGCGTCTATCCCTTTTAGTCGATTAAAACCGCTCTTTATCTCTAAGGTAAACAAGTTAGAACTTCACCATCCCGGATTCATTCTATTGCTTACGTTGATCTATCTTAATTCTCTCGAATATAAGAATCACTATCTAGACAAAGGCTATCTCTCGATGCTCTTACAATGCCAAGACATGTTTTACCAAAACCCGAGGCTATCTCTCGATGCTCTTACAGTGTTAAGGCAAAATATTTAAATAGTAAGCAAAACAATCATAAGCAAAACATAATTCATCAATCATAAAACATATAAATATTGTTCATGCAACACAAAGTTTAACACCAAGTAAGACATTCATGGTGCTATCAAAGATCATCCAAAATTCAATGTTTAGTACAACCTCAAATAAATAAAGAGTTAAAAACAAAGAAAGAACGACTCCCAAAATCAAGGGCTCCGTCGCAACGACTCTGATCAGCATTACGCCTGCCTTGGTGATCACTTTCTCTCGACGCCTGATCACCGCTCTGCTAACGTCTGGTTACGAAGGACACCAAGGAAGGTCGGTGGGTAGACGGTTAAGAAACACTGTAGTTGTTTGCTCACGCCTTGGATAAAGTTATTTTTTCTTCCTTGCCTTGCCTCTTTGGCAGCTACGGCTTGTTATTTATAAGGAAAAATCTCCTAGGGCTTTTTATGCTTTTTGGAGTTTCCTTAAATAACCGTTGTCAAATAAATGTCCAGACTTAAAAAGGAAAGGCAACTATCAGAATAACTAAGGCTTGCTTGCACGTGAAGTAGGTCATCCAACTGGCTTGTGACATAGGTGGTTTCGTCACACCTACATCAGACTTCCTCAGATAAACCTTGTCTCGGCGATATAAATATGCTCCTCACGTTCTCATCTATTCCGTTGGCCTTTGCAAATTTACATTGTCATGACTAAAATTTTCTTCCCCTGTAAGATTCCTGCACAAACACAATCCAAATTACCCTTTATCCTCAGCAGCATCAGTCAAACCAAATAAATCTTGCCTAAGCAAAAATTTATCCACCACAAGCTAATGTAACCTATATGCAACTAAATGCAACTAAAATGCTATGCATACTTTGTCTAGACGAGCAATAAATTAAGTGAAAAGACTAGAAATTAAGTCTTTTTACGGAGTTATCACACTCCCAAACTTAAGCTATTGCTTGTCCTCAAGCAATGTACAATAGCTAGAAGAAAATCAAAATTGTCGTGGCAAAGCAGAGTTAAGAAAATCATATGGTTTGAGATTTTCGCCCTCAGCAAAAATTGTTTGGCCTCAACATGTTTGACAGTCATGTAAGTCAAGTCCCTTCCCTAGTCAGGATTCTTTGCTATAGTGTGTGCGTGATTGTAACTAGTCTTGCATAAAGGTAATTAGAAAACTTAAGTAAGCACTTCTGGTTTGTCAAGACAACAATTTATTTCTCAGGCTTAGTTTATACTCCTAGTTATTTATCAACTTTTTTTTAGCAGGGGAGCCAGTTCATCACAACTACCATTCGCACTCTATGTGAAAGGGAGCATACCTTCCACCCCAAACTAGTCGGGCATAGTCATCCTGTGACTACTTTCATTCACTCATATGCCGTGTCTACTCTTTATTTCTTATGGAGTTTTTATGTTTATGCCTTTGCACAGAGGAGTGTCCCTTCTTATTTTTCAAGTTTTTAAACACTATAGAGTTTTTACTTCACCCTTAAAATATTTTTGAAGTCTCGTCAAGCAGAAATTTCTTTTCCAAAAATTTTGCAGATTACCTGAAACAAAGACAACCTACAATCGTGTTTATGAACTTCAAAGAATCAAGCCTAAGGTTTGTTTTCTTCATTAGACAGTCTTAACAATAATTCTGGCATAGGCAATCAAATTATGCATTCATCATTGGACATCTCTAATTCATTCCTAATAATAACCTTAACTTGCTTATGTCGTGATAATAAAAATTTTCAACCAATTATGATCAACTGCTTTCTAACAAAGTATAGAAGAATATGGTATATTACCTCCCCCAAACTTCAAGAATGTATTGTGCTCAATGCATGAAATGAAAACTACATGAATCTATATACAGATGTGAAAAATGAAAACAAAAAATTTAAGTAGAAACTCACTGTGGTGGGGTGGCTTGGTTGGATACCCTCGTTCGGCGTCGTTTAGGAGGAGAGGGACTCTCAGATCCCGAGTCTACTGCTGCTGGTAAGGGAGATGGCTGAAGTATACTGCCTGTGGTTCGCTTGTAGTGCTTCTTGGTAGACGAGACTCGTATTGGAGTTGATTGCCCTGCAGTAGGAGTTGGTTGTTCTGGAACTGGCGCATGACTAAGAACTGCTGCTGGCACTGGTGTAGGTTTACTGACAGGGGATGAAATTGGAGCTTACGTTTGTTGCGGCGGTGTTGGAATGAAATCTTCATCGGTGAATAAGTGGGGTAGAGTATCATTACTGTTTTGGAGGTTGAAAAGGAGGAGGAGTTGAGGAATTCTTCGGTGTCGCCTTGGCCTTCCTTTGGTACAGATGGTACTTGAGTTGCTAGTGGTGGCACATCAATGGGTACTTATAGGGGGACCTTCTGGAGGGGCATGCGAAGTCAAGGCATGGAATGTGCTACCGCCCGCATTGTATTTAAGGATAACAACGGGGAAGGTCAGTAGTCTCATGTTTGTGTTTAGGAGCAACTCCTTGAAGAAGGCATTGAGTTGCATGTCCCTAGCTTTGATATACTCGAAGTAAATTTCTATATGGTCCTCTAGGCGATATATCTTTTCATGCGTTTCTTGAGTGTACGTGACCACAACAGTCATTCTAGCCATGGCAACCGATTTTACTCCTCGCTCCAAACCTTCTTGTGGGTCCTCGCTTCAAAATGATCTTTAGGAACCTTTGTCTTCTTGCATAATGCGGTTATCAAGTTGGGAAACAGAAGGTTACCCCGGTTCCTCTTGGCACAGTCATGGATCTGCTTGAAAATGAGTTCTCCAATGTCAATCTTCCTCCCATATATGATTGAGTGCAAGAGCAGCAGTCTTTTCACGAGGACTGTGGTATTGTGGGACGTTGGTATCAGCTTACCTTTGAGAAAGTGGTTCCATAACTTCACGTGCGATTTTAGTGCTTGGCGATATACTCTTTTCCTCGTTGGGGCATTCCCTTCGAATTTGGCCCACCCAAAGCATAGATCCTATAGTATACCGTCATACGTTTCTTGATCGGCTTCTGTCACAAATCTCTTATACTGCTTCTCCACTTTTCCCAACTTAAAATATTGGTTGAGTGCAGAGGGGGAAAATCGAATGAGCTTTCCTCAAACATAAACTGTGTGGATAGACGGGTCCTCAAGATGGGCGTAGAATTCCCGTATCATCGCCGGTGCTACGGCTTTGGGATTACGAGCAAACATCTCCTAGTTGTTCTTCTTTATCATGTCCATTACCTCTGGTCCAAACGGCTCCTCTTCCTCGACGGGAAAGACGAATCCATCTTCCAAATAGACTTGGCATTTCTGATAATTTTTGAAGCGTGCTTTTGCTTCAGCTGTTTGGAAACGTTCAAAACTTTGTGTTGAGGATGGGGCTTTCCTTGTTCTTACCATTGTTCTTGGTTGATATCAGTGGTGACGACGGGGAAAGAAAAAATTTTCTTGCTTAGTGATGAGAGGTTGAGGCAAGATGAAGAAGAAAAAGTTGTTGAGCAGTTTGTTTCTTTAGAACGTAATGGGTGGTTTCGGGTTAGTTTTATCCTTTCTTGGAGGGACAATATTTGTGCATTAATGAGAAATATATGATTGGACATAAAGTGGGGGAAAATGATTTCTTTGTCTCTGTATTCTACCGCCAAAACCATACGTCCTTGGGTTTCTTCTCTTCTCATGTGTGCTCTTATTCCCCATGTAGCCACGTGTTCTTTGGTTGCCTTCAATAAATAAAGAAAATAAAATAAAACATATAATAAAGGCTAAAAATAACTTAATTTATTTGTGTACAAAATTCAAATTTTCGTTGCCTAGGCAATGAAATTTTGTTCAAGAAAGTAAAGCGAATGCTTGGGCATCATGTGCCAATGATGCCGGTTTATGGGGCATGACTGGGGCTCCTTTGTACTCCTTGAGTCTCTGCCCGTTCACCTTAAAGATGGAACCATCGTTTTGGTTCTGGATTTCAATTGCTCCATTGTTATGGACTTGGTGTACAATGAATGGTCTGGACCATCGTGATTTTAACTTGACTGGGAATAACTTAAGACGTGAATTAAAGAGCAGTACTTAATGTCCAGAATAAAATTGCCTTGGCAGTATTTTTCTGTCATTCCATAGTTTTGTTTTCTCCTTGTATAGGCGGGCATTTTGGTATGCGTGTGCTCTGAATTCATCCATCTCGTTAAGCTCCAAGAGTCTTCTTTCTTCAGCAAGCTGAACATCCATGTTTATCTTCTTGATGGTCCTGTAGGTTTTATGTTCGAGTTCAACCGACAAATGACATTCCTTTCCATAGACCAGTTTGAATGGGGACATTCCCAACGGTGTCTTGAATACTGTACGATAAGCCCATAATGCTTCATCTAGCTTCGGTGACAAGTCCTTTCGATTCGAGTTGACCACTTTCTCAAGGATCTATTTAATTTCACGGTTGATACTTCTACTTGTCCATTCGTTTGAGGGTGATACGCCATAGCAATCTTATGTCATACTCCATATCGCTAGAGTGCCTTGGCAATCAATTTATTATCAAAACGAGTGCCTTCATCGCTGATGATAGCTCGTGGTGTTCCAAATTGGGTGAATATATTTTTGTGCACAAATTTTAACATCGTATTGGAATCATTTTTAGGTGTAGAAATGGCTTCAACCCACTTTGATACATAGTCTACTGCCAAGAGGATGTACAAATCTCCAAAAGATGTGGGAAAGGGTACCATGAAGTCTATTCCCAATACATCGAAGAGTTCAATTTCCAGAATATTTTGCTATGGCATCTCGTGTCTTTTTGATATGTTTCTTGTCCGTTGGCATCTATCACATGACTTATAAAATTCATGCGCATCCTTGAATAAGGTTGACCAATAAAATCCATATTGAAACACCTTTGCCATTGTTTTCATTCTACTGAAATGCCCTCTATATGGTGAAGAGTGTCACTGGTGTAGAATATCTTTCTTCTCTTCTTCTTGAATGCATCTTCAAATTATTTGGTCTCCACATTACTTGAATAGAAACGGTTTATCTTAGTAGTAATGTCGCACATCATGTCGAAACATGTTTCTGCCCTGGCTAGATAAATCAGGAGGAACAATACCACTAACAAGAAAGTTAACAATGTCAGTATACCACGGCGCAGCTGTGACAAATAATATTTTCTCATTAGGGAAATGTTCTTTAATTTCTATTATGTCAACACTATCAGGTTTTTTATATAGCATAGACAAATGGTCTTCCACTAGATTCTCCATACCTTTTCTATCATTAATCTCTAAATCGAACTCTTGTAGTAATAATATCCATCGAATTAGTCTAGGCTTCGTATCTTTTTATTAATCAGATATTTAATGGCTAAGTGATCTGTATGCATAATTGGCTTAGTGCCTATTAGGTATTGCCTAAACTTATCAAATGCAAATATTACTACTAAGAGTTCCTTTTCGGTCGTGGTATAGTTAACCAGTGAATCATTAAGAGTATGACTTGCATAGTATATGACGTGAAAAATTTTACTTTTCTGTTGCCCCAGCACAGCTCCGACTGCATAGTCACTGGCATCGCACATGAGTTCAAATTGTTCATTCCAATCTGGCGGGACAACGATTGGTGCTGTCAAAAGCTTTTTCTTCAAATATGTGAAGGCATTCAAACAATCATTAGTAAATTCAAATGGATGATTTTGTTGAAGCAAATGACATAAGGGTTTAGAGATTTGAGAAAAATCTTTCATGAACCGCCTGTAGAAGCCTGCATATCCAAGAAAGCTTCGTACACCTCACACACTGGTGGGTAGGGGTAGGTTTACAATTATGTCCACCTTGGCTTTATCGACTTCAATGCCTTGACATTAAATTTTGTGTCCCAACACTATTCATTCGATCACCATAAAATGACATTTCTCCCGATTCAGTACTAGGTTGGCTTTTTCACATAGTTTCACAATCCAAATGGCATTCTTCTAAATGCATAGGTGATATACGGGCATATGAAAGATATTTTCTCTTGATCCTCTAGTGCTATGGCTATTTGGTTATACCTTGAATATCCATCGAGGAAGGAGTAAAATGCCTTTCCCGCCAACCTATCAAGCATTTGGACGATAAAAGGAAGGGAAAATGGAATTTCTTTGTTGCTTTTTGAGCTTCCTGTAATCCATGCATATGCGCCAACTTGTGACTGTTCTTGTGGTGAGGAGTTCGTCATGTTCACTTTTAATCACGGTTACACCACCCTTCATTGACATATACTGCACCGGGCTAACCCATGAACTATCAAATATAAGATATATTACTCCCGCATCCAACCATTTTATGATTTCTTTCATGACTACCTTCTTCATAATTGGATTGAGCCTTCTTTGAGGTTTCACCGAAGTGCTATGGCTATCTTCAAGGTTGATTTTGTGCATGCATATAGTCAGACTGATTCCCTTCAAGTCTGCCATTGTCCATCCGAGAGCTTTTCTGTACTGTGACAAAACATTCAACAAACTATTCTCATGTTCGGAGGTTAGGTTGGCAGAAATTATTACTGGTAGAGTTTCATCAACTCCTAGATAAGCATATTTCAAATGTGATGGCAAAGGTTTAAGTTCCAGTTTCAGTGCTTGTTGCAAGGATGACTTTGAGACTTTACTTCATCATATTCTAAGGGTTTGAATTTTATATATGATTTATTATGAAGAAGTCTCGATTGATCCTTTGTCTCTTTTCCCTATCGTGCCCTGGTGTTAATTGTAGGGCGTTCATTATTCAGATTTTTGTTGTCAGGGCCATGAATTTCTGAATCCTCTTCTGATTTTAATTCGCTTAGGCCAAATATATATTTTTCGTGCATCTCGGTTGTAGGGTCGTGATACAAAGCGCTGTATTCATCGAGTCGTAGAGATTAACCTTGTCATAGGATTATTTTCTCCTTAACTTCTCTATGCATTGGCACTCTTCTAAATCATCAACATATTTCATGGAGTTGAATACATTGATGTGATACTTTGCTCTCCTACTCGCATTGTGAACTCTACCTTTTTGCAATTTATTAGGATTCTCCCAATGGCTAAGAATGGTCACCGTAGGATGATCGGGGCATTTTCATCAACTTCGTAATCCAGGATAACGAAATCAATTGGAAAGACGAATTTATCCACCTTTACGATGATGTCCTCTATTATGCCCTCTAGCCACACATATGATCGATCGGCTAGCTGTAAGATGACTGAGGTTGGGAAGGCGTGATACCCATCTAGTTTCATAAATATGAACTTTGGTATCAAGTTCACACTCGATCCCAAATTGAAAAGAGCTCGTCCTATGAAGTTACTACCAATTGAGCATGGTATTATAAAGCTGCCAGGATCTTTTTTCTTTGGTGGGAGTTTGCTCACTGTTGAACAGATTTTTGTAGCCGTGGCAATGCGTTCTACCTTCCGTTTATTCGTAACAATGTCTTTAACAAACTTGGCATATTAAGGCATTTGCTCGATGTCTTCAAGTAAAGGAACATTAATGCACAACTGATCCAGAACATCAACGAATTTCTTGAACTGGATGTCATCATCATGCTTCTTCAACCGTTAAGGGAATGGTGGTAAAGGTCTCACATTGTCTGCTATTATTGTTGAGAAATTTCTGGCCTCGGCCATGAATTTCTCATTGTTTGAACGATGCATTTCTGAACCTTTAATTCTTTCATTCTCTTTAGGTGTTTCCTCTTGTTCAACATTTTCAGCTCGATCGCCAGGTTGTGTTATATCATGGCGAAGACTATTGGAGTTTTCTCCCCCAAATTTGTCATCTTGGTTGATCTATTTTCCGCTCCTTAGTGTAAGCACATTGCATTGTTCCTTCCCATGATGCTTGGTGATCTCTGTATTACTAAGAAGATTTCCTTGTGGGCGAGAATGTAGTGCTGTGGCAATTTGTCCCACTTGGTTCTCTAGTGCTCTTAGGGATGAACTGTGGCTTTGTAAAAGTGTTGTTTGGCTTTGTAACAAATTTACTTGATTTTTAATTGTTGCAGAATGTTCGTGCATCAAGGTCTTTGTGGAGGCCATGAAATCTTTTATCGAAGCCATAAATTCCTGCAATGATAATTCCAAGGAATTAGTATTAGAGGAAGAAGTTATACCTTTATTATTTTGCCAGGACTGCTGATGATGTTGATTCTGAAAATATTGATGGTCAGAATTATTTTGCTTTGGCCTGTAATTTCTTGCCTGATTTTTGTTGTTTCCTTGATGACTCCATGAGAAATTTGGGTGTTCTCTCCAACCAGGATTGTATGTGTTCGAATATGGGTTGTTGTTGCTCCAATTATAATTGCCCACAAAATTGGCTGACTCATGCTTTTCCTGGCATTCACTCTCAAGATGGCTGCCGTGACAAAATAAGCATGCGTCACCTTGACTTCTCTTACCTCATTAGGATGTTGCAAATTTTTTAATATGTTGGTTATGGCAGAGAGTTGAGTGGCTACCGAATCCTTGCCCTCTAATTCATATACTCCATATATTTTTCTACCGGTTCCCAATCTTGTATTTGGAAATTGAGAATAATTATTTGCTATCATGTAGAGGATGTCAAAAGCTTCCTCGGGTGATTTGTCCAGTAAGGTACCATTTTCTGAGGCATCTAACATCATTCGAGTTGGTGCATTGACTCCGTTGTAAAACATTACCAGTTGCGTCCAATCGTGAAAGCCATGGTTAACACATTTGCGAAGTAGGCTTTTGTACCTATCCCAGCATTCATACATTGATTCATCATATCATTTGCAAAAACTAGCAATGTCATTGCAAAGTTGTGTATTCATATTGGGTGGATTGTATCGCAGTAAGAAGCTTTTGCATAAATCTTCCCATAACTCCATTGAGCCAGAAGGAACTCCACTAAGTCAGGCTCTTGCTTTATCACGTAAGGAATAAGGGAAAAGTTTAAATTTTAGCACAGCTTCATGTACTCCTTGTTGCCAAAACGAGTCGCATACTTTAAGAAAAGCACGAATATGTTACCTAGCATCCTCATTAGGTGAACCACTAAATTGTCCGATAGAGTTTAGCATGTTAAAACATTACCGATTTGAGTTCAAAATGAGTGGCTTGTATTTCAGGTGCTACTATGCCTGGATTGAGATCATCAAGAATCGGGTTCAAATGATCTCGTATTGCTCTTGGCCTTGCAACTTGAAGATTGATAGCTGCATCAGGTTCTAAATCTCCCATGTTGTGTTGCATTTGGAGTTGATTTGATTGTTCTCTGGTTCTTTGGGCTTTCAACCTTTGTCTGAGTGATTGCTCAACTTCAGGGTCAAATGGTTCCAAAGGCTTACCAGAAGATCTCAAGATCATGCAATAATTAAAACCTACAAAATAAAATAGTAAATTATGTTAGACTAATATAATGTGACAAAGATAAATTGTTATGGCTAAAACAATTTCGTCAGTTGCGAATCCCTGTCAACTGAGCCAAAAACTTGATCGCTTGTAAATGTATATGCTAAGGCAAGAAAATCTATGCAAGTCTACACAATCGATGCAAGTAATATAGGGTAAGTGAGTATCATCTCCAAAGGGATTGGTCAAGAAATATATTTTTACCACAACTAGAAATAATGTCACAATCTAAGTCCTACTAAGTTGTCAACTTAAGAACTAATATTAATAAAACAAAGAGGTGATTTAATGAGTGCAGTAAAGTTTGGTCGAGACAAAAGAAATATGCATAATGCTAAAGTAAACAAGATAAGTGTTGATTTAATTTGAATGAAAACAACCTTATATAGTCAGACATATAACAGAGCACTGATGCTAAATCCGTGTATTATCAACAATTATTTCAAAGTGTATAATGAATTGTTATGACTCGCTCAAGATACCCGATAAAATTACTAGGTATTCTTAGACGGTTGCTATGACAATACTACTCAGCGTTAAATACAAATCGTTGTTGTAGCAATACCTCTCAACGTAAACTATAGGCATTGTCTATCTTACTCTAGCGTCTATCCCTTTTAGTCGATTGAAACCGCTCCTTATCTCTAAGGTAGACAGGTTAGAACTTTACCATGCCAGATTCATTCTATTGCTTACGTCGATCTATCTTAATTCTCTCGAATATAATAATCACTATATGACAAAGGTTATCTCTCGATGCTCTTATAATGCCAAGACATGTTTTACCAAAACCATAGCCGATCTCTCGATGCTCTTATAGTGTTAAGGAAAAATATTTAAACGGTAAGCAAAACAATCATAAGCAAAACATAATTCATCATTCATAAAACATAAAAATATTGTTCAGGCAACATAAATTTTAACATCAAGTAAGACATTCATGGTGCTATCAAAGATCATCCAAAATTTAACGTTTAGTACAACCCCAAATAGATAAAGAGTTAAAAATAAAGGAAGAACAACTCCCAAAATTGGGGGCTCTGTCACGACGACTTTGATCAGCACTATGCTTGCATTGGTGATCACCCTCTCTCGAGGCTTGATCACTGTTCTGCTAACATCTGGTAATGGAGGGCACCAAGGAAGGTAGGTGGGTAAACGACGAAGAAACATTGTAGTTGTTTGCTCACGCCATGGATAAAGTTATTCTTTTTTCTTCCTTGCCTTGCCTTTTTGGCAGCTACGACTGATTATTTATAAGGAAAAATCTTCTAGGGCTTTGCATGCTTTTTGGAGTTTCCTTAAATAACCGTTGTCAAATAAATGTCCAGACTTAAAAAGGAAAGTTTCCTGCACAAACATAATCCAAACAACCCTTTCTCCTCAGTAGCATCAGTCGAACCAAATAAATCTCGCCTAAGTAAAATTTATACACCATAAGCCAATGTAACCTATATGCAACTAAAATGCTATACATACTTTGTCTAGATGAGAAATAACATATATGAAAAGACTAGAAATTATGTCTTTTTTATGGAGTTATTAGTGCCATCAATTAAAGATCGAAAATGAGGATATTTCCAAGATGACTTTTTGGACTCGATATGGACACTATGAATTCGTGGTAATGCCGTTTGGATTGACTAATGCTCTTGCAACATTCATGGACTTGATGAACAGAGTATTCCAACCTTACATAGATGAATTCATGGTGGTATTTATAGATGATATATTAGTGTACTCAAAGTCAAGAGAGGAGCATGATACTCATCTTCAAGTGGTTTTTCAGATACTTCCTGAAAAAAATTGTATGCAAAACTATGCAAATGTGAATTTTGGTTAGTTGAGATTTTTTTCTTGGCCATATAGTCTCTGCGGAAGGCATAAGAGTAGATCCTAAAAAGATTGAAGCCATAGTGGATTGGCAACCCCCAAAGAATGTTATAGAAGTTTAGAGTTTCTTGGGTCATGTTGGTTATTATAGGCGATTTGTGAAGAATTTCTCAATGTTAGCTCTGTCGCTAACTAAGTTGTTATGAAAGGATGTGCCTTTTGTTTAGACGGGAAAATGCCAAGAAAGTTTTGAAATACTAAAGAGAATAGTAACCGAGGCCCCAGTGCTTGTGCAACCGGAGTTAGGTAAAGATTATGTTACTTTCAGTGATGCATCTCATAATGGGATGGGATGTGTGCTGATGCAAAAAGAGAAAGTGGTGGCTTATGCCTCAAGAAAGCTGAAGAATCATGAGAGAAATTACCCAACACGTGATTTGGAATTGGCAGCATTAGTGTTTGCTTTGAAAATTTGGTGCCATTATATGTACAGTGAGCGTTGCCATGTTTACACGGATAATAAAAGTCTAAAGTACTTGCTGACTCAAAAAGAGCTGAATTTGAGACAAAGAAGATCGATTAAGCTCTTAAAAGATTATGAGTTGATTATTGATTATCATCCTGGAAAGGCTAATGTGGTAGCCGATGTTGCGCTTAGTCGAAAGACTTTTGTAGCTTTACGGGTTCTAGATGCACGTATGTTTTTAAAGAAAGATAATGCCATTATTGCGAAACTTAAGTTAAAGACGATACTCTTAGATCGGGTAAAAGAGCTGCAGGGTCGTGATGAGAAATGTTTGATGAGAATGACGCAAGTCGTAAAAGAAGATGCCAAAGACTTTGAAATGAGGGTCGATGGATGTCTATATAATCGTTGAAGACTTTGCCATCCCGAAAATGATGAATTAAAGAGATATATTCTTTACGAGGCACCTTATAGTCCTTTGACGTACATCCAGGCATGAATAAGATGTATCATGACTTGAAGAGTCGTTATTGGTGGCCTAGTATGAAAAGAACTGTAACGAACTTTATTCCAAAATGTTTAACATATCAGCATGTGAAAGCTGAACATCAAGTGCCTTCCAGATTACTACAACCAATATCCATTCCTGAGTGGAAGTGGGTGCGAATTACAATGGATTTTGTTACAGGGCTACCTTTGACATCATGTAAAAAAAACTCGATATGGGTAATTGTGGATCGATTGACCAGGACAGCTCATTTTATTCCAGTTGGAGTAGATTAATCGATGGATAAGTATGCAGAGTTATATATAAAAGAGATAGTTAGACTGCATAGAGTACCTATATCGATATTGTCCAATCAAAACCCAAGGTTTACTTCAAGATTCTGGAAGTCATTACATGAGGCATTGGGTACTCGATTGAGCTTCAATACAACTTTTCATCCGCATACAGATGGGCAGTCAGAACGAGCTATTCAGATATTAGAAGATATGCTAAGGGCATGTGTGATTGAATTTAAAGGATCATGGGAAAAATATTTACCTTTAGTGGAATTTACGAATAACAATAGTTACCAATCGAGTATTAAGATGACCCCATATGAAGCTCTGTATGGGAGGAAGTGCATAACACCATTAAATTGGTTTGAACTAAAAGATCGAAACCTAGTTGGCCCAGATTTGATGAAAGAAATGGAGGAAAAAGTGGAAATTATCCAGATCAATCTAAAGATAGCCTCCGATCGCCAGAAGTCCTATGCTGATTTGAAAAGAAAGGAAATCAAATTTCAAGTGGGGGATAAAGTATTTCGGAAGAAGGTATTACGATTTGGGCAAAAAGGAAACCTGAGTCCGAGATTCATTGAACCTTTTGAGATCTTAAAAAGGTTTGGACCCGTTTATCAAGTAGCTTTGCCTCCAGATATGGACAAGATCCATAATGTTTTCCATGTATTGATGCTTAGAAGGTACATATCTGATTCGTCCCATGTCATCAAGCATGAAGAGACATAAATATTGCCGATTTAACTTATGAGGAAGAACCAGTACGTATCTTAGCTAAAGAAATAAAGGAATTGCGTAACAAAAGGATTCCATTAGTTAAAGTACTTTGGCAGAATCGTAATGAGAATAAGCTACTTGGGAAAGAGAAGAGGACATGAGGAAGCAGTTTCCCCATCTCTTCGTTTTAAGTACTTCTTTAAATTTGAGGACAAATTTTCTTAAGGGAGGAATTGTAATGCCCCAAATATCGAATCAGGGACTTTATTGAAAAGAATTAAAATTTTAGGATTTATTTGATTATATGATAAAAGATGAGAAATGATTTGGATTAGTGGTTTAGACTAAATTGTAGCAATGAATGATTAAAAGGGTATTTTGATATTCTAGAGTGAAATGAATTTAAAACCCAATTAAAATTAGGGATTTAAGAAAAAGGGGGAAGTTAAAAACTATACTAAGTTATTTTACCCCTCTTCTTCTTCCCATGATTGAGTGTTCTCCTCCATATCTTATGGTAAGCTTCATCTAACTAGTTTTTCCTTTCGATTATGGTTGGTTATTGCAACCTTAAGTGATATGTAAGCTTAAGGAAAGGTTAAATAAGATTAAAACTAGGAGATGGGTGAAATATTTGAGATTGACGAAAATGGGTTTTTGAATGATATGTTTGAATGATATGTTAGAATATGAGTATTTATTGATGTTTATTAGTATTTTTGACTTGTCAAAGAAGAAAATAAGAGATTAGGAGCATTGGATAGGATTAAAAACATGTTAGGAAAAGTGATATGATTCTTGGATTGAAACATTCTTTGGAGATGGTAGATGTTATAAGTAGCTAAATGAAAGGAAGTTTTTTGGGATAACTAAAGAAGAGTTTGATAGTATATTTAAGGTAACAATAAGGGAAATTGGCCAAATGTGGGTAAAAATTGGGCTGAAAATGGAAAATCTAGGTAAGGGTATCGGTACTGATACTATAGACTTAAAATTGGAATAAATCAGCTGAACAGTATCGATACTGATGTAACTAGTATCAAACACATAGGAAAGAATCGAGTCAAGTGCCTTTTCCTGCTGCATGTATTCCGTTAAGGGAACATAATACCTCTCAAAGTAGGACAGAATAGGAACCTTTAGGTTGACCAAGGATAAAGAATAATCGACATATGGCACCTATCAAAATACATGATAAAAGATTCATCAGCTAAACATAGCAAAATCCATAAAATCCTTTGTATTACTGAAATAACAATGAAAATAGAAAGAAATAAACATAAAATCATGCTTGACTCAAGGATGGACGACGGTTGAGGAGAGAGAAAGGTTTCTATTTTAAACGTGAGAGGGATATGGTACAGTTCGAGCAGTGAGGAAAGGAGGAGTAATATAGGATCTATCAGAGAGTATTTAGGTTCTTTTGTTGGAGAGAGTAATAGACAGAGATATAGATTATTTATTATTAACTTAATTAGAAAGAATTATATAATGAGATAGATAGATAATAGATTAAGGAACAAATATATAAGAGAAGATAGTTTTGATACTTATTTTAAAAGTATTTACATGCACAGGGTAATAGGAATGATAACAATGGAGTGGCATGCTAAAAAGTGGAATAAAACACATCTTGATTGGGAACAAACTATGAACATAGCATTAGCGTTTGTTATAAATTACTATTCTAAGAAAGCAAAAATAGAATTGTGGAAGTTAGTGCAACTAATTGAATTCATAGATCTTGCCCGATGTCTTCTCTGAAAGGACTAAGTGCAATACTAGGAGTAGGGTTTACCTACAAGAGTGAGACTATGGAGCTCTTAGAGTATAGTATGAGGGAACTCCTTTCATAAGCTAATCACAAAGAAGTCTTGTTGGATTAGCGAGGTTCGTAGATCTTGAGAGATAGAAATTTCATACAAGTGGAAAATGCAACAAAGTAAAAGCAGGGGGTGAGCATATGGGTAGGGTTAGTAGGTAGGAAAGACTTACTAAAAGACAAGACAAAAGACTGGAGGTTTCGATACTAAGAAGAAGGTATCGATACCATTGATTACAAAATACAGAAATGGTATCGTTACCATATTAGAGTATCAGTACCTTAGTATAGAAGTATCGGTACTAAGAGGTAGATACAGATACCATGGATCCAGAATGTAGAAATGATATCGATACTAAAAGGGAGTATCGATACCACAGTATAGAAGTATCGATACCATGGTAACGGTATCGATACTATTGAGCCAGAAATTTTAAGATATGCTGATATTGTCATAGGGAATTTAACAATAGTACTTGTGAGTATTGTTTAAGTATAAATGTTAGGGAATATACTAACATTTGATATTGTACGTGTATTTGATGAATTCTTGAGTAGATTGAAATCAAACTCCAAAGTCAAGCATTGGGATATATTAAGGCAAGCCAGGTGAATGCATTTATTTGCACCTATATGTTATACTAGTAATAGATGTATGATTGCTTAATATTTGTATGATGATTACCAAATAGGCACTAAGTGTGTAATTCACGGAATTCATCATATGTTGATGAAAAACCGTTTCGACACTAAGTGTCCAATTCACGAAATTCATCATATGTTGATGAACAACCGTTTAGGCACTAAGTGTGCAACTTACAAAATTCATCATATGTTGATGAACAACCTTTTCGGCACTAAGTGTGCAGTTCACAAAATTCATCATATGTTGATGAACAACCATTTTGGCACTAAGTGTGCAATTCACGGAATTCATCATAGGTTGATGAACAACCGGTTCGTCACTAAGTGTGCAATTCATGGAATTCATCATATGTTGATGAAAAAACATTTCAGGACTAAGTGTGCAATTCACAGAATTCATCATATGTCGATGAACAACCGTTTAGGCACTATATGGGTAACCTACGAAATTCATAATATGTTTATGAATGACCGTATAGGCCCTAAGTGTGCATCGTAACGAAATGATAATAGCTTCAAATAATTAGTTGATATTTGATCGATATGAAAGAATGATATGATGATTTCATCGTACTATTATTCTTTCCTCGCTAAGTAAATACTTAACGCGTGTTTATTTCATGCGTAGGTTAAAATACAAACGGAGTACGGATATCATCAGACATCAAAGCAAGTGTCGCCTCGTCAGTAACAATACGACATTCATGTCTACTTTTGATGCATTTAGTTGGCATGTAGTAGATTCGGTAAAAAAATGCTCTGAAAAGCATTTGATTTACCATAATGTAAAATGGTGAAATGTTTGAACATTACTTTTTGTTTATCTACTTAAGTGTAATGTATGTTTTATTATTACTAAATTAAAATGTTTTATAAAAAGAAACAAAATTTTACGGGTTTTCAAATGAGGAACTGTTTTAAAAGTGATATGATATCTTTATCTCGTGTACGGAAAGGTATACATGAGATGGATGTTACAGAGCGTGACTGGCAGTGGGTGGTGGTATTTCATAGTTTGTGGCCTTTTCGGCTGGATCTTGAGAGAGGAAAAAGAGAGGTGAAAGGCCCGCTGTTCGGCTCGTTGGGTGATATTTCCGATCACCACATCTTGGTCAATGTTTGGGGAGAGGGTTTGGACACTGTTGAAGGCGGTTGGGTTAGTCTTGTGGGGGGTTGAGTTGTTGCCACCAGTGGGGGTTAGTTTAGGAGAGTTGAGAGAAAAAAGATGAGGTTAAAGGGGGGATATACTTTTAGGTGAATGTTTTTGGGTTAATCATGTTAAGGTCCTCCTATCTTTAGCATGGTTTTATATTTTGGTCACTGGTTTAGGGGTAAATCATGAGTTAATCCCCAGACTTTTGGCACCCTTTCACAGTTT
Organism: Hibiscus syriacus; assembly: GCF_006381635.1. NCBI lineage: Eukaryota > Viridiplantae > Streptophyta > Magnoliopsida > Malvales > Malvaceae > Hibiscus > Hibiscus syriacus. Next base: position 2,210,803 of record NW_024063019.1, on the reverse strand, counting down.
AGTTACTAGTTTTAGGGTTATTCACCTATTAAGTCCCCTATAGTTTAGCGTTTTTAACATTCTAGTCACCAAAGTTAGGAAATATTATGAAATAATCCCCCTATATTAGGCGTATTTTTGTAAAATGGTCATTGAAATTCCTTATTTGTGAAATAATTTTCTTTGAATTTTAAGCACTGATTTTTATTTTTTGCATTTTAACCATTGCTATTTAATTATTTGGTTGCACTAACATTCGAATCAACCTTGTGGTGACCCATTCTGGGGTATGATCCGCATTATTATTGTCCGGACTCGATTAACTTCGAACACTAATTTTTCTAACTTCTCACCGCTATTTTTTTAATTTTATGTTCGAAATATGGTAGGACCTTGTGAAGACCCGTGGTATAACTCGGGTTATTTACTGTCCGAGTTAAATATTAAAATTAATTCTAACATTTTATTTTTATTACTCTTTTATTTATGTTATTTAATTTTTATGCACCTTTAAATTTGTACCCTTTATTTTATTTTATTTTATTTTATTTTAGTCCCTAACATTCCATTTACTTTATTTTTTGCCCTTTTATTTCTGCCCTTTATTTTTCAGTAATTTAATTTCAGTCATTAAATTATTGCACTCTATTTTTTTGTTTATTTTATTTTAGTCCATGAACACTTGTATGCATATTTCACATTTCATTATATTTGATGCCTTATTATGTTATCATGCATTTTAGTCCTTATGTCATTTATGATTTTATTCCATTTCATCACCCATATTGTATGATATTTATTTTGTCCTTTTCTTTTATCATGTTTATATTTCTGCCACAAAAGTTGAACTTTTTATCATTTAGCATGCTTTATTAAATTTCTTTAAATATTTCTTCACATTTTATAGCATGTTTAGGTTCTAAAATGGTTAGATGTATGTCCATGCCTACTTTAGTTAATTTCAAATTAAATAGGTTGTAACATTTCCCTTAATTTATCGAGATTTAACTTTGTCCTTTTATATGTAAGTTTGTTTGTTCATTTAGGCCTAGAGATCTCGAATACGCATGATAGCCTAATAAGTATAACTTGACCAATTTCATAATTTGATTAAAGGTAATATTTATTTGTTTTAAAATTTTGAGAAAGGGTTGTCTTAAGGTAACTAGATGCCTTATTCCAATATTTTAAAACAAATAAGTACCCTACTAGAAGAACCTAAAAATCAAGTACGCTTAAAATTAGTCAAGTTTAAAAGGAAATGATATGTTCTTTTATTTAAACTTGTCGAGCCAATTAATGTAATTTTTATTAGGGATTTGGTCTCGATCTTTTTAAATATTTGAACATCCCTCATCTCTTCTAATTAGATAGGTAACTTGGATTAATTAGCTTAATTTTTTTTATTTTGGTTATGGTCAAATCATTTAATATCAAGTTCTTATGAGAAATTATTATATTCTTTTGTTTCAGTTAGAAAGAGAATTATTCATCCTAAAGCACTTTAGGGATTATTTTCTATTCGATTAGAAATTATGGAATATTTTCTCTTTCTCCTTAGAATTTTCTGCTAATAAAATTACGTGATTGAATATGCAATAAGAGTATCATAATTTAAATTTATATTTGTATTCTTAGACCTCCACTATTAGAGTGCTTATCCTTCCCCATGCGTAATCGACTCCTTAATTCTTTAAAATGAATCTTTGGTAAAACATAAACCATTTTTTTTCTATTAAATAATTTTTCTAAAAATTAGTAAAAAAGACGTTTTTAGGTATTCAACCTACCTAACCCAAAAGGTCAATGTTGACTCTAAAATATTTCTTTTACAAAATCTAAATTTTCTCAAAAAATAGTCGAGGCTCGTTCCGAGCTTAAGAACCGTTCCGACAGCTTGACGACTCTATTGGGGAAATTAGTGGGGCAAGCCTTAAATCGATTCTATATTGTCTCTATATTTGGAATTTGTGAATTTATTTTTATTTAATTTATGATTATTTTGATTCCTTTTAAGTCATTATTTTATTGTTTTTTGTATACTAATGATTGCATTTGATTGATGTTCAGATATTGAGCCATTTGAGACTACTTTAGTTGGGTTCTTCGTGTGGTTATTTGTCGAAGGTTTGAGAATTTCTCCTCACACACGACACATGCATTGCATAATATAAGCTCTACACATGAGCTCTTTTCCTTATTAAGTGGGAGTGAAAAACGATGCCTTCGTGAGAATTTATTCTTCGTGTTAGACCTAATAAGTAGCTTTCAGGGTTCATATACCCTATACCTTCATGAGAATTTATTCTTTGTGTCAGGCATAGGGAAATGTGTTCTCTCGAATTGAACTCAATCTGTTAAGCCTATAATGGGTGAGGATTGAGGTTTTGCCTAGCCCAAGGGGGTGGTAGCACGGAAAATTTGAGTACCTTTACTTATAGAGCTGAAACTCTGTATATAATAAACCATAAAATTTTGCCTGATATGTAAACATGTCGAAACTCCATCTATAGGCACCTAAATAAGTATACACAAAGGAGAAATTAACTATAATCCTTGTTTTTAAATTTATATGATAGATTATTTTCTGAATAAATGCATGTGAACTAGAAAAGTATACAACTTAGAGTTTATTGTATTATCTAAAGCCTATAGGTTAGAAAGCAGGTTTGGGTCGGATTTTTATTTAACAAAAACATGTTGGGTAGATATCATGATGGGTAGGTGTTTTTGAGATTTTATTAATCACCTCCTTACCCATACTAACTCGTTCCCTTTCTTAGTTTTCTTTTTTATTTTTTCTATGTACACTGCATCATTCAAGATTGAAGGTGTTGATCTTTGAGTTAATCATTCAAAACTCTAAGTTACGATAGTGGTATGATGTGCTACAAAGACATGAATGAGACAGTTTATGAGCATGCCATGTTTCAGATTTATCAGGCTATTCTCCAATCAATCTTAAACGAAATCATATCCAGGATTTGTGAGATATTTGGGAAAAGTGGGAGCCGAACAAGAAGCTACAATTTTTACCAGTGTTATGCGGACATTTCTTATCTGCTATATATTGAACTGGATGATGTGTTGTTTCAAACCTTGAATCAATTCATGAAACCAGGGTACAACTGCTTCACTTTTAACTGAGAAGAGATGGTTCCTACTATCATAGAGTATACATTCTTGTTACTTATAGAGAAAGCTCAAGAGAATTGAATTTATTCCAAGTTAATCAAAACCCAACCCTTCTGGATTAAATTGTCAAAAATTGTAGGAGTGCGCGAGGAATGGGTGGTCGCTTGTACCAAGAAAAAGGGTGAAGGCGAAGGTATTTCTTGAATCAATACCAAGGAAGTCATTCAAATTTATCCTGATGAGAAGATACAATTTAACCTCTTTGCATTGGGTATTTATGGCATATCATCTTCTTGAAGGCTTTAAGATATATTAAAGCTGTTGTTGTGGATTTGTTTGAATAATTACCAAAGAAGGTCAACCCTACTCCTACAATCTTAATAGAGACCTTTCGATGCTTAAGTGCTTGTCGAATAATTGGAGGTGATTGCTTTTAATCATGTTCACAACTACCATATGTCTGGATATGTGGCCATTTTTTGAAGACTAAAAAGGTTTCGTACCATTGCTTCAGTACAAGCTACTCGTATTTGAGAGAATTCCTTGAGAAAGAGTAGAAAAAGAAGTTTACCAAAGATATGTGGATGGATGGATTTAGAAATCTACAAGATAAGGATATTGTTTGGCACGCCTCTTGGAAAATACATAGTGAGTTCCTCTACAAGTGTGGTAACTACAACTAGGTGATGCTACTTGGTTTATTGGGAAGAATTAGGTACGCCCCACTACTGGTTTAAGGCAATATGATGGCCTTCAATTTGTCTCGACCACTATTGGATTGCACTCATCTGAGTTTGTTTTTCATGGAAAAAATTACAAGAAGAATATTCCTGACGCGACTAGGGATGGAAGAAGACTTTTCATACTAGAGTAGAGGTAACCAAAGTGATGTTGACACCATATTATGAGGAGTGGGATGAAAAGAATAAAATTCTCGAAGGGTTCAAGGCTGAGAATATCATGTATAGGGGATTTGAAGTTGAAATGAATAATATGCTTGTCGAATTTGATAGTAGAGGAAAGAGTTGGAGATGGAAATGAAGCACTTCAACACTATGCTCGAAAGAAGGTAAGAAATAACAAACACTTGGTGATACGGTCGTACTTACCCCAGATCCGGAAGTCATGCCACAAGGTCCCATTACTTGATCAAGGGCAAACAATTCAGGGAAGTTCTCCTAACTAGGTGTCTTGAAGCTTTTGATTCATTTGATAACTTAACACCCTCTTATGTTATGTTATATAATGTTTTAATAGTTAAAGAATAACTTAGTATGAACACAGCATACAGATTGATATTTAAGTATGTTAGGATAGTCTTATAATCATATTAAGCATGATTATCTTATATACATCAAGGTAGCATCATTATAATTCATTTCATTAGTTCATATGCATTCATATTAGCTCGTAAGCTTCATCCATTATCTTACACATATTTTGATATGATATAATTATCTCTTGAACTTCAAACATAGCTCACATCACCATAATCATACATGGAAGCAAGGTATTTAGCTCATAACAGCCCAATATCATGGACTTACCTTGTTTCCTTGCACATATAGGTACATTGGAGTGTGATGCACGATGGGGTAGCTTGGTGGATGATTTGGATGACATATGCAGCTCAAAAACATCTCACAATGTACAAGGCAACTCATGGAACACTAAGGAAAGCTCGATTCCGCTGGAGGAGCTTAAGGCTAGCTAAACTCAGCTAGTTGGACTATTTGGAGCTGAGTTGCCAAAAGTGATGTCAAAGGTAGATGAATGTAGCTGAACATGTTGTTATGGAGCTCACAAGGATTCGGCTAGGAAGCTTGTTCAAAAACAACCCATGCTTGCTAGCTAGCTCCACACTCAAGCTAGCTTGGAAGGAGACACATGCACGCCCAAGATGTAGCACATGACCAACCATCATTCCATGCACAAGACTGCACCACAAGGTTCCCTAGAACATCCATGTACGTGCCATATGACCAGCCCCCATGTGCCTTCTATATGGTCTCATTTAGGTGCCAAGATGAAGAGCCCTCTCCCTATTCGGCCAAGCATCATCTCCCATCTAATTTGGCACCAATATGAAAGGACACAATAGCTATTCGGCCAAGGGTTATTACCCTCCATTTAAAATAAACCAACATCTCTATTTTATAATTAAATTATGTCTTTATAGGAAGGAACAAGGCTGGCCGAATCCCCTTGTAACCATTCGACCATGCCTCTCCATTTCCTATAAATAGGAAAGCATATATCATTTGTAATCAGACCTTTTGATAAATATAAATGAGATTATTCTCTTCCTTAGGTCCTGGTTACTTTTATCGACTTATCAAGTATTTTATACTTGTGGCATCAACCCCTTTTCACCTTGATACTTCTGGTTCCTAGTTCTTATAACTAGTGGGTCCTTTCTTTTCTTATAGTGTATAACATAAGGAAAAGACTCAAGGAGTTCAACTCATTTGGCATGTCTCCTGTTGAGTTTGTGTTGTCCTTTGATATGCTTTAATGCCTCATGATCAGTGTGTATCACAAATTCTTTTGGCAATAAGTAGCGCTGCCAAGTCTCCAAGGTCTGAATGAGTGCGTACATTTCTTTATCATATGTTGGATAGTTCAAAGTTGCACCATTCAGTTTTTCACTAAAGTAGGTTATGGGCTTTCCTTCTTGACTTAAAACAACACCGATCCCAATTCCAGAGGCATCACATTCAACTTCAAATGTTTTCTCAAAGTTCGACAATGCTAATAGTGGAGCCTTAGTTAAACAACCCTTGAGTTCGTTGAATGCTTCATTTTGTTCTTTTCCCTAAGAGAAGTTTGAATTCTTCTTAATGATCCCTGTTAAGGGGCGGCAATAGAACTGAAATTTGGTACAAACCTTCTATAAAAGCTGGCTAATCCATCGAAACCACGGACTTGGCTGACATTGACCGGCTTTGGCCATTCTTGTATTGCCTTAATCTTTTCTGGATCCACTGATAATCCCTGTGAACTTACAATGAAGCCTAAGAAAGTATATATCATTTGTAATCAGACCTTTTGATCAATATAAGTGAGATTATTCTCTTCTTTAAGTCCTAGTGACTTTTATCGACTTATCAAGTATTTTATACTTGTGGCATCAACCCCTTTTCACCTTGATACTTCTGGTTCCTAGGTCTTATAACTAGTGGGTCATTTTCTTTCTTATAGTGTATGACATAAGAAAAATACTCAAGGAATTCAACCCATTTGGCATGTCTCCTGTTGAGTTTGTGTTGTCCTTTGATATGCTTTAATGCCTCATGATCAGTGTGTATCACAAATTCTTTTGGCAATAAGTAGTGCTGCCAAGTCTCCAAGGTCCGAATAAGTGTGTACATTTCTTTTTCATATGTTGGATAGTTCAAAGTTGCACCATTCAGTTTTTCACTAAAGTAGGCAATGGGGTTTCCTTATTGACTTAAAACAGCCCCGCTCCCAATTCCTGAGGCATCACATTCAACTTCAAATGTTTTCTCAAAGTTTGGCAATACTAATAGTGGAACCTTTTTTAAACAACCCTTGAGTTCGTTGAATGCTTCATTTTGTTCTTTACCCCAAGAGAAGTTCGAATTCTTCTTAATGATCCCTGTTAAGAGGGCGATAATAGAATTGAAATTTGGTACAAACCTTCTATAAAAGCTGGCTAATCCATAGAAACTACGAACTTGGCTGACATTGACCGGCTTTGGCCATTCTTGTATTGCCTTAATCTTTTCTGGATCCACTGATAATCCCTGTGAACTTACAATGAAGCCTAAGAAAGTAACTTGATTAGTACGAAAAGCACACTTCTTGAGATTAGCATATAAGTGCTCTTCTCTCAAAGTGCTAATAATAGAACGTAAATGTTCAACATGATCTTTCAGAGACTTACTGTATATCAGAATATCATCAAAATAAACAACACAAAACTTACCAATGTAAGGTCGAAGGACATGGTTCATCAAACACATAAAGGTGATAGGGGCATTAGTTAGGCCAAAAGGCATGACTAACCATTCATACAAACCGTGTTTAGTCTTGAATGCAGTTTTCCACTCGTCACCTTCCTTCATTCTAATCTGATGGTAACCACTTTTCAAGTCAATTTTGGAGAAGATGCTGGCTCCACTGAGTTCATCAAGCATGTCATCCAATCGAGGTATAGGGTTTATATATTTGATAGTGATATGGTTCACAACCCTACAATCTACGCACATTCTCCAAGTTCCATCTTTCTTTGGCACCAACAAAACGGGTACAATACAAGGGCTTAAACTTTCCTGAATTTAACCTTTGTCTAGGAGTTCTTTGATTTGTCTTTGTAATTCCTTTGTTTCCTCGGGATTACTTCTGTATGCTGGTCTATTAGGAATAGTGGCTCTGGGAATGAAATCAATTTGATGTTCAATTCCTCTAATTGGTGGCAATCCATAGGGAATTTCTTCAGGGAACATATCCTCAAATTCCTGCAAAAGATTAGAAATAGAAGAAGGCAAGCCTTTAGGAGGGTTAGTAAGTAGAAAACTTTCCTTATACATAAGTCTATAGCCTTCTTAATTGATAAATGTTTCCGAACATCTCCCCTGCTGGCATATATACTCATTTTCGGGGTATGAATTTCTTTGCCCTTCTTTTCTTTCTCCCATTCTTCTATGCGCGACTTAAGGGTCACTTGAAATTCATGAACTTGGTTTGGTAATAAGGGTGCTAATATGATTTTCTTTCCTTGATGCATGAAAGAGTACTTGTTAGGGAATCTGTCATGGGTAGCCTTCTATCATATTGCCAAGAACGCCCGAGTATAAGGTGGCTTGCACTCATAGGCACCACGTCACAAAGGACTTCATCTTGGTATCTTCCAATTGAGAAAGGTGCAACAACTTGTTTGGTTTCCTTGGCTTCACCCACATCGTTAAGCCATTGAAGTTTGTAAGGATGAGGATGCTTAGAAGTCTTAAGACCTAAATTTTCCACCATGTGAGTACATGCTACATTTGTACAACTTCCTCCATCAATGATCACCACACAAACTTTATCTCCCACGTGACATTTGGTATGGAAGATGTTCTCTCTTTGTTCATCCTCTTGACTTTAAATATTCAAAGTCCTTTTGACTACAAGAATGTTGGATAGAAGAGACATGTTAGCAAATAAGGAAAAATGAAATGTGTGTAGGACCTTACCAGAATGTACTCTCACAAAGCCTCATGAGTCACTCCAAGGAAACTTGAAGTGTTGGATTTTACTTAATGATCATGAGGCATTAAAGCATATCAAAGGACAACACAAACTCAACAGGAGACATGCCAAATGGGTTGAATTCCTTGAGTCTTTTCCTTATGTCATACACTATAAGAAATGAAAGGACAATATTGTGGCAGATGCTCTTTCACGCAGGTATAAGTTATGTGAAATAGGTGCTCATGACAAATATTATCGGCATGATGGATATCTTTTCAAATAAGGATGATTATGTATTCCACAAGGCTCTATAAGAGAAGTGCTAACCAAAGAAGCGCATGAAGGATGACTCATGGGACACTTTGGTGTTGAAAAGATAGTTAGCATTTTGAAGGAACACCTCTTTTGGCCAAAGATGAAAAGGTATGTGAAAGGTGTTTAGTATGTAAAAAGGCAAAATCAAGAGTCATGCCTCATGGATTATACATGCCCTTGTCGATACCAACCATGCCATGGATAGATATCTCAATGGACTTTGTTTTGGGATTACAAAAAACAAATAGTGGAAAGGATTTAATATTTGTGGTGGTAGATCGATTTACCAAAATGGCTCATTTTATACCATGTCACAAGACCGATGATGCTATTTATGTTGCTAACTTATTCTTCCGAGAAATGGTAAGGTTACATAAACTTCCTCGAACCATTGTGTCGGATAGAGATGTTAAATTCCTAAGCCATTTTTGAGAACTTTGTGGAGTAAAATTGGTACGAAACTACTATTCTCTACTACATGGCATCCTCGAACAGATGGACAAACGGAAGTAGTTAATAGAGTTTTATCAACACTACTAAGATCTATCATCCAGAAGAACATCAATACTTGGGAAGAATACCTACCACACGTGGAGTTTGCATACAACCGAACCATTCACTCGGCAACCAAATATTCTTCATTTGAGGTAGTGTATGGTTTTAATCCTTTAACTCCTTTGGACTTACTTCCTTTACCTTGTGATCAAATAGTGAAAAAATATGGAAATAACAAAGAAGAATTTGTTAAAAGACTACATCAACAAGTCAAACACAATATTGAAAGGAGAATGAGATAATATGAACAACAAGCAAACAAAGGAAGGAAAAAGGTAACTTTTGACGTGGGAGATTGGGTTTGGGTACACTTTAGGAAGCAAAGATTCCCAAACCAAAGGAAGTCTAAATTACTACCTCGAGGAGATGGCCCATTTCAGATTATGAAAAAGATCAACTATAATGCCGATAAACTCGAGTTGCCTAGTGAGTTTGGTGGTGTCAATGCTTCATTCAACGTCACCGACTTATCACCTTTTGAGGATGGATACGATTTGGGGACAATTCACATAAAAGAAGGGGGGATGATACTGTCACACCTACCCAAGATCCTGAAGTCATGCCACAAGGTCCCATTACTCGATCAAGGGCCAAACAATTCAGGGAAGTTCTCCTAACTAAGTGTCTTGAAGCTTTTGATTCATTTGATAACTTAACACCCTCCTATGTTATGTTATATAATGTTTTAATAGTTAAAGAATAACTTAGTATGAACACAACATGCACATTGATATTTAAGCATGTTAGGATAGTCTTATAATCATATTAAGCATGATTATCTTATATACATCAAGGCAACATCATTATAATTCATTTTATTAGTTCATATTCATTCATATTAGCTTGTAAGCTTCATGCATTATCTTACACATATTTTGAGATGATATAATTAGCTCATGACCTTCAAACATAGCTCACATCACCATAATCATACATGGGAGCAAGGTATTTAGTTCATAACAGCCCAATATCATGGACTTACCTTGTTTCCTTGCACATATAGGTACATTAGAGTGTGATGCACGATGAGGTAGCTTGGTGGATGATTTGGACAATATATGCAGCTCACAAGAAGCTCACAAAGTACAAGGCAGCTCATGGAACACGAAGGAAAGTTCAATTCACCTGGAGGAGCTTAAGGTTAGCTAAACTCAACTAGTTGGACTATTTGGAGCTGAGTTTCCAAAAGTGATGTCAAAGGTAGCTGAATGTAGCTGAACATGTTGTTATGGAGCTCAAAAGGATTCAACTAGGAAGCTTGTTCACAAACAACCCATGCTTGCTAGCTAGCTCCACACTCAAGCTAGCTTGGAAGGAGACACATGCACGCCCAAGATGGAGCACATGACCAGCCATTATTCCATGTACAAAGCTGCACCACAAGGTTCCCTAGAACACCCATGTGCATGCCATATGACCAGCCCCCATGTGCCTTGCATGTGGTCTCATTTAGGCTCCAAGATGAAGAGCCATATCCTTATTCGGCCAGGCATCATCTCCCATCCAATTTGGCACCAATATGAAAGGACACAAGAGCTATTCGGCCAAGGGTTATTACCTTCCATTTAAATTGAACCATCATCTCTATTTTATAATTAAATTGTCTCTATAGAAAGGCACAAGGCTGGCTGAATCCCCTTGTAACCATTCGACCATGCCTCTCCATTTCCTATAAATAGGAAAGAATATATAATTTGTAATTAAACCTTTTGATCAATATAAGTGAGATTATTCTCTTCCTTAAGTCCTGGTGACTTTTATCGACTTATTAAGTATTTTATACTTCTGGCATCAATCGCTTTTCACCTTGATACTTCTGGTTCCTAGTTCTTATAACTAGTGGGTTAAAGTCCTTAATACCACCCCTTGAAGAAGAAATATAAAGTCTGGGTCTTTGCTCTCTATAGCATTGGTTATTCTTTGAAACTTCTTCAAGATACTATCCTTACTTCCATCCCTTTGTTTCATCACCATAACCATAGCCATATCAACCATCTTCCGCTTCCATCATTTATTATTTAAATAGCCTACCTATTTCACCCATTCGTGTACCACCTTAACCATCTCTTTGAGCCATTTACTTGTGCAGGTTATTTGCTTCCTTTATAGATCCACAATCAATTTGTTAAGGTACAAATGCCTTACATCAATTGGATACAAAGGTGGAGAGACAAGAATATGTAAGTTAAGTGTCTCAATCGAAGGATGCAGGAAACACCAATAAGACTTGATGAAGATATGGCCAGTGTCGAGCTGAGAACATATAATTCAGTGATTACATTCTACAACTCGAATAATCCTTGTTCCAAGAGAATTTTAGCCTTGGACCAAGTGAACTTAGGGAGAGCCATGAGAAGAATGCCTTATTGCGAAAATGAATTCAAGGTATGAAAAATGCTCAGCATGGTTGTTAAATCTGAATCACTGAGTTAGAGAGAACCATCTAGGGAACTAATGAGTAGTGGCAGAATGAGACTGATTTCTATGAAGAGTGAAGCGCATATAGAAGCCGTATAATAGTCAAAGCCATGATGCAAATGAGCGAGGTTTCCAGGTACATAAGGGAGATAACTGTCGAAGCAAAGGTCATTGAATACCACACGAATCCAACTTCTGAGTATGGGAAAAAATGTCATGGTTTATCAATAAAATTATAAAGCTTAATAGGAAAGCCAAGTCATATATGTAGACGTGAACTATTGTGTAGTGAAACTTTGTATTCCGATGGAAGTTGTTCTATGAGAATTAACTTTTGAGATCAATACCTCTTGCATACATTCATTCTTTATTGCATTTATTTCGTTTGAGTTTATGAACTTGAAATATTTTGCATTAAGATATTCATTTCATTAAAAAAAACCAAAATAATATGATAAGGTTTCCAATCGCAACTACCCTGGCCTTCACTAGCGACAAAGGGACCCAACATCCCTACGATACTAAAAAACAATAAAAACGATGGATAATATATTAGCACCAATTTGAGCAAGAACAAAAAGAAATGCAGGAAAAAATGAGAAGCACACTCGTTAAGATCGAAGCGGACATCGCAAACTCACAACTTGGCATGCCAAAGAAGATAGATGACATATTTAGGAAATACACTACTGTAGAAAAAGCTTATGCTGAAAATCCCACATCCTCTAGCCATTATCCCACACATCCTCCAGGTTTCACACTAGAACCTGCTCATCCCTTGGGTTTCACACCTATTCACGTCCTCACTAGTTCTCTGGTAACCCAGGAAGCTCGACCTTGTATCCATTTCACTAATGAGAACCAATAATATCACATAGGGTCTATATTCCAAAATAAATATCCGCCTATTCCAGGTGCAAGGCTAAGAGAGTTTGGTACTGAGAACCTAACTCCAGACCTGAATGAGTTAGCAGGGAAAGAGAAAGCCAATGAAGAACTTACTCAATAACTCAAAAATGTAGAAGAAATGGTGAAGTGAGTAGATTTTATTGAACAATTCTATGTGTTTGATGCCAAGGAATTAAGTCTGGCCCCAAACTTGATCATCCCCATAAAGTTAAAGATTTTCGACTTCGAAAAATATGGTGGGATCATATGTCATTCATCTTATATCACTATGATCTATCAGAGGATGACCAACCATATGGAGAATGAAAAGCTATTTATTCATTATTTTTAGGACAGTTTCAAAGTTCTACCGCCAAGTGATATAATCAATTAACCAAAGCTCATATTAGGTATTGGAAAGATATGGCCAAGGCATTTTTGGAGCAATATCGTCATGTTACAGATATGGTTCCCGAAAAGTGGACTCTACAAAACATGGAGAAAAAATATAAGGAGATATTTAAATAACAATTCCATAGATGGCATGATATGACTGCACATGTTCAACCCTTACTTATGGAGAAGGAGGCTATCGTTATCTTTGTGAACATATTGAGGGTTGTGTACCTAGGCCATCTACTTGGAAATGCCACCAATAACTTTATTGATTCAGTTATTTCTGGCGATCTCATCGAGAATGCCATAAAAAGTTGCAAGATTGAGGGAGGTGATGGATATATTTTGAAGAAGCATGTGTATCAAATAAAGAAAAATGAAGTTAACAATGTAAGCATCTACAACAAGAACGCTACAAAGAGTGTCACAATAACCTAGCTTAGAGTCGACATGAATGACACAAACACTAATAGAAAAGTCTAGGGGTCTTCTAACAGAGACTAAGAGATTGTCATTCACGCCTCTAGTAGTACCATATTTTGAGATATATGTCTCATTACTAAAGGTAGATGTGGTATGCCCCTATCGTTTGATTTCTCTACAACCTCCTTACCCTCGCTTGTATTAAGCAAACGCATATTGTGACTACCACGATGGAATTTTTGGTCACTATATTGAGAACTTCTTAGCCTTCAAGAAGGTGGTACAGAACTTGATCAACACTAGAGTGGAGTTCAACTCACTGGATATGTCAGCTCACCCATTGTAAAATCATAAAGGTAAAGGTGTGAACGCAATCCATGAGAACAATAGGAGAAAGGTAAATGTGGACATTTAAAAAATCAAGTCTCCCTTCAGTTGGGTATTCTAGCAGCTCTCTAAGGATGGTCTGATCAGACAAGATCCTAAACCAAAGGCCAATGAGTATGGAACATATTGTGAATATCACCATGAAGAGGGACATCAAATTCAACTTTACCTTAAGTTTAGGGGCCTATATTAAAATTTGATGGATAATAAAGAGATAGAATTCTTTGAAAAGGATGAAAGAAGAATATAAGAGGATATCTACACATCAGAAAGCTATAAGCCCATGTATAGAACAAACAAGCCCATGGTCATCATTGTGATACCACACATAGTGAATCTCGTGTCAGTAACACCAAAGATTGTTATTACAACCCTTTCACCATTTCCATTTAAAGATACCCATAAGTGACTTGGAATTAAAAGTGAAGTTAGATGAGGAAAATGAGAAAGCACCAGGAGGTGAGCCCATGACTAAAAGAGTAAGTGAAGTAGGGCACTTCACAAGAAGTAAGAGATGTTACTCTCCTAAAACCTCAAAAGAATTAAAAAAAAGTAAAGGCAAAAACCACAGTGGTGCCACAAAAGATATTTAATGATAAGCCCCTATAAACAATTAATGAGCCAATAACTGAAGCACAAGTACACGAATTCTTGAAATTCTTAATACACATTGAATATAGTGTTGTTGAGTAGCTACACATACAAAAAAAATGAATTTTGATTTTGGACCTGATGATAAATTCAAAGGTACATCAAAATGCTTTGCTGAAAGTGCTTAATCAAATATTTTTGCATGAGGATATTCCTTTGAACAAGATGGATCGAATTGTGGGGCACATAGTTGTTGACAACTACATCACTTTCATAGATGATGAGATTCCCAATGGTCGAATGAGATGTATAAAAGCTCTGAATATCGCAACACAATGTCATTGTTTTATCTTTCCAAGTGTTCTGATTGACAACAGTTCTACACTTAATGCTAAGCCCATGGCCGTACTGTAGAGGTTACATGTGGACAACTCACACATGAAGGCCTACCAAAAGGCTGTTAGAGCTTTTGATGGAATCTAACGAGACGTACTTGGAAAATGGCGGTGACATTGTTGATTGGGCCTATTGTCTATATTGTTGAGTTTGTAGTAATATACATCCACCCATCATATAAATGTATGCATGGGAGACCATGGATCTATTCCGTAGGGGTGGTCCCTTCATCCTTGCACCAAAAATTAAAATTTGTTATAGATGGCCAATTAATTAGTCTTGGGGATGAGGAAAAGATCATTGCTTTCATGAAAAATGACGCTCCATATATTGAGAGGAATGAGAATGCCTTAAAGTGTTCATTATGGGTGTTAGAGTTTGTTAGCACAACTCTCATTGTCGAAGGAAAAAAATTCTTTGCCCACAGTTATCCAATTGCACTATGATGACTGTGCGAGAGACTTTAGGAAGGAGAACCAAAATAATAAAGGGTCTCAGTAGGTTCTTGAAGGGGATATTGAGTCCTAAGTCTGTCATATCGAAGAGGGATCGCTTTGGGTTGGGATTTAAGCCTTATTTTTAATAAATGATAAAAAAAATCGAAAAAGAGAGGCGAAACAAGAAAGCTAGACTAAGAAGAGAGGATATTCATTGGGAACGTATGTCATTCCCTCCCTTGAAGAACACTTTCAAGTTTGAAGGAGTGTACAATGTGGAACAACAGTTTGCTAAAACAATTGATGAATGAGAGCATATGAAAGAAAAAGACATGTTCGATGAAGTCATGGAGGGCCTTTTCATCAACATGATAACTAGGGACAAAAAAGTTGGAAAGTATTTGGTTGGAATTCATCTTTGCCTCCCTAGAGAAAAACTTAACAATTAGACTGCAGATGATCTCCCTGTAGTTTTAAAAATTAATTTGGAGTAATACCATAACTAACCCTTATGCTTGTGCCCTCGAGCATTAAGAGATCTTTTGTAAGGGCAACTATGTTAACCCTACTTGCTTTTAATGAAAGACGTTTCCTTCTATTTCCCTAAATGGAAATCATTATTTACATTTTATTATTCATTATTCATTCTTTACATTAATTTCATGAATTTCAATCTATATGCTCGAATATATATTTGATTCAAATTTACTTCACAGGTGTCACAGTATCAATATCATGAATATGTCTAAATCAGATCATGGGATAAACTTCGAGTGGCCCACGTGTCTAGAAGAAATCAATGAGTGTCAAGATGAGGTAGAATGTGATATTCTTAGTGAAATATTAAGGCTGGTAGAAAATGAGGACAAACAGATCCTACCTCACAAAGAAGAGATTGAGATTGTGAACTTGGGGCCTGATGATGAAAGAAGAGAGGTAAAGATCGAACTACTCTTTCAATTGAGATAAGACAAGATTTTATAGATATGCTCCAAGAATTCAAGAAAATCAAAGAGGACATGATGAAATAGGTTGATGTAGGGTTTCTTCAGATGCAAAAATATCTAGAATGGGTCACCATTATAGTTCTCGTGATGGGAAAATCTGCATGTGCGTGGATTATAGAGATCTCAACAGAGCAAGCCCAAAAGATAACTTTCAACTACGGCATATAGATACCTTAGCGGATAACTCTACATGACATTCTTCGTCCTATTTCATGGATTGCTTCTCGGGGTATAACCAAATAAAAATGAACCCCGAAGACATAGAAAAAACCATATTTATGACTATGTGGGGCACGTTTTGCTATAAAGTGATGCAATTTGGTTTCAAAAATGCTAGAGCAACTTACCAAAGGGCTAAGGTTACTCTTTTCCATGATATGATGCACAATGAGATTGACGTGTACGTGGATGACAGACATGATTGCCAAATGTAGGACTAAAAAAAGCACATTCAAAACTTAATGAAGCTTTTCCAAAGATTGAGAAAATACCAATTGAAAATCAACCCAACTAAATGCACTTTCGGGGTATTGTCAGGTAAGCTCCTGGGCTTCATGTTTATTCAAAGAGAAATTGAGATCAATCTAGATAAAGTAAAAGTCATTCAAAATATTTCGCTACCTCGTACGTAAAATGAAATTTGAGGTTTTATGGGGAGATTGAATTATATATATCGATTCATTTTACAATTAATTGATAAATGTGACATAGTTTTCAAATTGCTTCGAAATAAAAACCCTGAAGTTTGGAATGATGAGTGCCAAAAGACTTTGGAGATAATTAATAAGTATCTATCCAATGCTCCGATTCTAGTATGACCAATTCTCGATAGACCAATAATTATCTTCCTAAAAGTTTTTGAGAATTCAATGGGATGTGTGCTGGGGCAATACAATGAGTCTGGAAGGTAAGAGAGAGACATCTATTATCTGAGAAAAAAGTTCACTAATTTTGAGATTCAATACCCGCCAATACAATAGCTATGTTGGGCTTTGGTTTGGGCCACCCAAAGGCTCAAGCAATACATGTTATACCATAGCACTCGGTTGATATCTAAAATTGATCCATTGAAGTTTTTGATGGAATCACCATCTCTGACTGGTAGATTGGCTAGGTGGCATAAGCGTTTATTAGAATTTGACATCGTATATGTAAGCCAAAAAGAAATCAAAAGGTGTGCCATAGTATATTTCCTTGCAAGTCGTGCCTCAGACGATTATGAGTCCCTAAACTTTAATTTTCAAGATGAGGATTTGATGTGCATCACAACCAATGAAGAAATTATTTCATATGATAAATCTTGGAAGCTTTATTTTGATGGGGTATTTAATGCTTTGGGATAAGGAATTGGGGCAGTGTTGATTTCTCCAAAAAATGTCTACTATCTTTTTACAAGTACATTGGAGTTCTTTTGCACTAATAATATGACAGAATATGAAGCTTGGGCTATAAGGTTGAGAGAAGCCATGGAAAGAGAAGTTAAAGTGTTCAAAGTATATGGAGATTTCTCGCTAGTGGTATATAAACTACAAGGAGAATGAGAGACAAAAGATCCAAAGTTAGTTAAATACTGAAAATTGATCCTTGAATTGGTGAAAACATTTAAATAGATCATTTTTCCTATATCCTTGAGAAGAAAATCAGATGGAAAATGCTTTGGCCACAATGTTTCAAGCAAATAAGAGAGGTGACATGATGCCAATTAATATGCAAGTATATAAAACCCCAATACACTGTTATAGTGTAGAAGAAGAGGCAGATGGTAATTGATTACTTCACTAAGTGGCTTGAAGCCGTTTCATATGCCAATATCACAAGGTCTACAGTTTACAAGTTTGTATAGAAAGAGATAATTTGCTGGTATGGGTTTCCAGAGAGAATCATCTTAGATAATTCCACCAATATGAACAACAAAATAATGGAAAAACTTTGTGCTCAGTTCAAAATAAAACATTCTAATTCAGTGACCTATCATCCGATGATGAATTGGGTAGTGGAAGTAGAAAATAAAACCATTAAAAGAATCATCACAAAGACCACTGATACTTACAGGGATTGGCTTTGAATGCCTTATATGTGAACTGTTGACTTACAGGTTAATTTTATATAAAAATTTTTTGATCAGTCAGATTGATTTTATTAAACATTTTTATATATAATGTTTTCTTATTATGATAAATGTTTTATATTTTATTAACATATATTTTATTATTAACATTATAATGAATCATTAAGTGTATACTTAGCGTGTGATGAGTTTTACGAGTAGGTAAAGTAAGCATACAGAGTAAAGAGCTAGTCCTTGCAACAACTTTTGAAGATCAAATCCGCTCTAGAATCAGAATGATATCTTTTGAATGTTGGAAGTACTAGTTGGCATTTATACTAAATGGTTTTGATACTTAAAAATAGTTATGTTTGAATTTGGTTTTGATAGGTAGTATTTATTATTATTGTTTAAAAATAAAGATTGGTTGATTAATATTTTAGTTAAATAATTTTTAATGCTATCAAAATAAAATATTTTAATATTCTTGATAATAATTTATTTATTTTAGAAAGAAACAAAAAATTTCTGGTTTTCGAAAAAAAACTGGTTTGTAAATTCTCTGTGACATCCTGGACTCGTATGCGATAACGTATACAAGAAATGGGTGTTTCAATCAATGTATATATCATTTCTAAACTTAGATAAATTAGCATAGTGTTGTGGTCACACTCATAATTTCCACCAATCCCTATGGAGACGATACTCACTCATCACTTTATTACTTATTATGATTGTGTATACTTGCACATCATTTGCGTATAATTTATTAGTACTCACAGCACGCAACAAGTTTTTGGCACCGTTGTCGGGGATTGGCAACGTGAAGTTAATTAGTTTGCAATAGCATTTTATTTTTCTTATTTACTTTTGTATAGTTTACTTGCTATTTTACTTTATTCTTTTTCAGGCTTATTTGATGTATGACCAGAAGACCTTTTGACGAGCCATGAGAATCAATTGAACCTGAGATTCAGAGACTTTTTAGGCAAAGGAGACGTGCTCAAGCAAATGTGTATCAAATTGGGAACCAGGACATTGGTCAAGAAAAAGGCGATCAGAATGCCGAGGCATTCCACAATGCTGGGCCTGTTGATAGGCTTCATGCTATTCGTGATCATTTTAATTCTATGCTAGATGATTTGAATCCTATAATTGTGGCACTCGAAGTTCAAGAAGCCCATTTCGAGGTCAAACCTACCAAACATGATCAGTCAACTAAGGAATGACATAGCATCCTTTCGCCATGGCGATTACGAATCTATGTATGAATATTGGGATCGTTATAAGAGTTTGCTTCATAATTGTTCTAATCATGGTTTCCAAGATTGGACTCAAGTAGTTATGTTTTATAATGGGGTCAATGCCCACAAGAGAATGATGCTCGATTCATCTATAAATGGGACATTGTTTGATAAATTACCTATTGAGGCATTTGTTATTTTGGATTGATTTTCCAACAATGACTGTCAATTTCCTTTCTCAAGGCTTGGAACTAGGAGAAAATCATATGGGGAATTTTAGTTAGATATCAATGACTCTGTGTCTACTCAACTCTCAGCTATCACTAATATGTTGAAAAACTTACAGTGCTCTATTGAGGTAAAGGAAGTGAAGGCATCTAGTTTAGCATATCTGTTATGCCATGGAAATCATCAATAGAGCGAATGTCTGACCAATTATGAGTCCATCAATTTTGTAGACAATTTCAATCGAGATAATAACAATCCATACTCCAACACCTGTAATCCAGGGTGGCGTCAATACCCTAAATTCTCATGGGATAATAAAAGAGCCCCTACTGCTAGTCAAATGACTCGTCAACAAAATTATACTAAATCTCAAGGCTGCCAAAACACTATGCCATGAAATAATGCTAACAAAGGAGTCTCATATTCAACAAACACAAGTTCTTTGGAGGACATGATTAAATATTTCATATTACAACAACGGCAATGTTGCAATACCACACTACTTCAATTGAGAATCAAGGATCTTTGCTTCATAATCAAAGTGACTTACTTCAAAGCCATAGCTCATCTCTGAGAGATTTGGAAGGTCAAGTTTGTTAGATCGTCGTGGTATTACAAGAGCGTTAGCAAGGACGATTGTCGAGTGTCACTGAAGTCACTAAATCTTATGGAAAAGAACAATGCAATGTATTAACTCTTCGGAGTGGAACTCAGATTAATCAACAAGTTAATTTTAGGGGTAAGTAACATGATGATTCTACTCTCTCTTCTGAACAATTTGAACCTAAATTACATGATGATATCATTGCCAAGAAGGAAAAAAGATGAGGGTTCCACTAGTGAACCTATCAAAGCACTAAAATTTGATGCCAAGGAAAAATCAATTCCTACTCCTGCAGTTGAGGAAGTTAAACCCCTACCGCCCTTCCCCTAAAGATTGAAGAAGCACAATGATGAATTTCAGTTCAAAAAGTTTATGGACATTCTTGATTAGCTCCACATTAATGTACCTCTCTTAAAAGCCATTTAACAAATGTCGATTTATGATAAATTTCTTAAGGAAATTCGTACCAAGAAGAGGAAAGTTGAGAATAATGAGACAGTTGCTACAGAAAAAGAATATTACTCCGCATTGAGTAAGTTACCGCAAAAAGCAAAATGATCCAAAAAGCTTTATTATTCCATATTCTATAGGAACTAATTTCATTGGAAAGACACTATACGATCTTGATTCAAGTGTGAACTTAATGCCAAAATCTATATTCTTGAAGCTTGGTATGGGAAATGCCAAACCTACCTCTTTGGTTTTACAACTTGCCGACGGATCCCATGTTAGACATAAAGGGATATTCGAGGATGTCATAGTGAAGGTGGATAAATTTGTATTCCCAGTCGACTTCCTTATCTTTGATTGTGAAGTTGATGCCAAGGCGCCCATCATCTTGGGTAGGCCTTTCCTAGCCACTGATTGTATTTTGATTGATTGTGAAAAATGTGAACTTACCATGAGAGTTGTCGACCAGTGTGTAACTGTCAATGTTTTTCGTACTTTCAACTATGCTGGTGAGTCTGAAGAATTCCAAGGCATTTTTTAAATGAACTCTGTGATTAAAGAAGAAACCAAATAACTTTTCTAAAGAAATTTCATTTAGCTAGCAGAAAATGAATGGCCTAATGATGATGAAAGTATAGAGAAGCTTGGTAAATTGCCAACTGAGTGGAGCAATCTAGCTTACAACTAGCTAGATCAGGTATGTACTTTGAACCCCTTGATTTTTATGAATTGTTTCCTCCTAAGCTATCATTGTTGCATTACCTACCCTAGAGATAAAGCCTTTTCCAGTGCATCTTAAATTTGTTTACTTGGGTAGTGATAATATTTTGCTTGTGATTATTTCTTTTAGCCTTACTACTTACCAAGAACAAAGTTTGTTAAGTGTTTTTGTCATAAAATAAGAAAAAACTTGGATAAACAATGATTGATTTGAAGGGGATTAGTCCCACAATTTACATGCATAAGATACTGCTAGAAGAATGCCATTGTAACTCAATAGAACCACAACGAAGACTCAAACCAGTCATGAAGAAAGTGGTGATGAAAGAAATAATTAAATGACTTGATGCTGAAGTGATTTACTTTATATTTAATAGCTCATGGGTGAGCCATGTCTAGTGTCTTCCTAAGAAAGGTGGCACGACTGTGGTAACCAATGAAGATAATGAGTTATTACCCACACACATTGTCACTTATTGGAGGATATGCATGGACTATCGTAAGCTCAACAAAGCTATAAAGAATGTCCATTTTTCTCTATCCTTCATTGATCAAATGTTGAATCGATTGACATGCAAAGCATTTTACTACTTCTTAGATGGTTATTCTTGGTACAATAAAATTGTCATCACATCAAAGGACCAAGAGAAGACTACATTCACATGTCCTTATGACACTTTTTCCTTTCGGAGGATATATTTTGAACTCAATAATGCTATGGTAACATTTCAGCATTGTATTCAAGCTATCTTTTATGACATGGTTGAGGACTTACTTGAGATATTCATGGACGATATCTCCATTTTTGGAGATAACTTCGAGTGATGCATTAATAATTTGGAAAAAGTTCTTAAAAGATGCGATGAGGCTGATTTGGTGTTAAACTGGGAGAAATGTCACTTCATGGTGATTGAGGGCATTGTATTAGGGCATACGATATCCCATAAAGGCATTGAGGTGCATAGAGCTTAGATTGAAGTGATTGAAAATGCCACCACCTACCTTTTCCAAGGGCATCATGAGTTTTCTTGGACACACTGGCTTTTATAGAAGATTCATCAAGGATTTCTCCAAAATCTCTAAGACCTTATGTGCCTTGCTTAAAAAAACTAGCCTTTTGTATTTGAAAAGTTTTAACTAGGCGTATTTACTGAGCTGAAGCAATGATTGATCTCATCACTCATTGTAGTTCCTCTTGACTGGATATCACAATTTGAGTTTATGTGTAACACAAGTGATTATGTTATAGGAGCTGTTTTGGGGCAACACTAAGGTAAAATATTTCATGTTATATATCATGCTAGTCGTACCTTGAATGAGGAACAAATGAATTACACAACCACCGAGAAGGAATTACTTGTCGTGGTATTTGTATTTGATAAGTTTAGAACATACCTAATAGGGACTAAGGTTATTGTTCACACTGATCACTCAGCTATAAAATACTTAGTGAACAAAAAGGATGCCAAGCCTAGACTTATTAGATAGATCTTACTTTTGCAAGAATTTGACTTAGAGGTTGTATATAGAAAAGGTGTTGAGAATCAAGTTGTTGATCATTTATCTAGGATAGAAAGCAATTATGAACGCCATGATATTTTAGATATTCAACATGAATTCTCTGATGAGAAAATCTTATATGCCATAGCAATCCCGTGGTACACTAACCTTGTTAATTTTCTTGTTAGTGGTATACTGCCTTTTGAATTGAACAACTAGGGTAAAAAAAAGTTCAAACATGATGCAAGGTTCTACTTTTGTGCTGAGCCATATTTATTAAAGCATTGCGTAGACCAAATCATTAGACGATGTGTACCTGAAGTGGAGCACAAGTCATCATATACAATTTTCACACGACCCCAAGTAGAGGTCATTTTGGAGGAACAAGGACCACTAACAAGGTTCTGTAATCAAGGTTTTATTTTCCAATATTGTTCAAAGATGCTCAAGCATTTTACAAGTCATATGATCAATGCCAATGCACTGGGAACATATCCAGGTGACATGAAATGCCATTGCAAGGCATTCTAGAAATTGAGCTATTTGATGGTTAGGGAATTGACTTCATGGGACCATTCCCATCTTCATGTGGTGATTTGTACGTTTTGCTTGTTGTGGATTATGTATCCAAGTGGGTAGAGGCGACTGCAACATCAAAGAATGATTCCAAAACCATGCTTAAGTTTTTACACAATAATATATTTACTCGGTTTGGAGTGCCTTGAGCCATCATTAGTGACAAGAGAACCCACTTTGACAACAAGTTGGTTGCCAAGGCATTTAGGAGATATGTAGTCCGTCACAAGATTGCCACGACATACCATCCACAAACGAATGGCCAAGCTGAAATATCCAACCCTGAGATAAAACAGATCTTAGAAAAAATGGTGAATCCGAGGTGGAAGGATTGATCACCAAAGTTAGACAAGGCACTCTAGGCATATGGAATAACTTTTAAGACTCCTCCAGGCATGTCAACCTTTAAGTTGGTGTATGGGAAAGCCTACCACCTCCCTGTTGAGCTGGAACACAAGGCATATTAGACCATTAAAAATCTCAATTTCGATGCTCAATTAACTAGGGAGAAAAGATTTCTTAAGCTTAATGAGATGGAAGAGTTCAGAACGCAAGCATGTGAGAATGACAAGCTATACAAGGAAAATATTAAAAAGTGGCATGACCAAAAACTGATGCCATGGCATTTTCATGTTGTCCAACAAGTATTACTTTACAATTTAAGGCTTAAGATCTTCCCTGGAAAGCTCAAATCTAGATGGTCAGTATTATTTGAGGTGCATCATATCTACCCCCATGGATCAATTGATATAAAAAAATATAGATGATGGGACGATCTTTAAAGTCAACGATTAATGCTTAAAAGTAAAAAATGGAGATCTACCTTTGTGTGAAAAGTTTGTACTTTACGTGCACGATGTTTAAGTGTCTTTCCCGTGAACCAAATTTCAATGCCACATTATTGGACTTTATTGTTTGTGCATAAATAAAGATTTTATTTTTATTTTTATTATTCATGGATATTTACACAATTTTTTGTATTGTAAGGACCCACCAGAGCTCATGCCTAAACGATAGAGCGGTTACCAATGGAAAAAAAGGAAAAAATTATGAGGTAAAAATTCTTCTTTTACTTTATAACTTTATTTTATTTTTATTTTTCCTTCTTAGATTTGTGCATTTCCTAACATCCACATCATTAAGACACCCTTGCTTCCACAACTTACTCAATATCTCCATAATCCAACCACACCCCATTACGTAAGCGAACCAGACATGGAACTGTGAACACCTCCACTGTGACACCGCCACCACCATAGATATCAAGGTACCTCATTTTGCATTCATTTTTGCATATCATGACATTTCATTTAGTTTCATTAGTTAATTAGTTGTTTTAAGGATTGAGGATAATGTTTCTCTCAAGTTTGGGGAGGTGGTGTTCTTTGTATGTGCATGATAGTATTAGCATAACATTATGACATGACATTAGTAATTGGTAGGAAAGTTAGATGATACCCAATGATGATAAAATTTTTGGCTAGAAATTGAATGTAAATGACCATTGAGAATGATAGAACTTGATGCTTTGTGAATTATTCTTACACGATTTGTATGTTCTCTATACTTAAGGAATTTAGGAAGTTTTTATGAAAGAACTATGGTTAGCCTTGGCATTAAAATTTGGTATTGTGCTTAAATGATAAATCACTGTTTAAAGATCTCCCTTATGTTTGAATTTTATTTTATCATGAATAAATGCTTCGACATAGCTATAGAGAGACACTCCTCTTTGCCGTCATATTTCCTGGAACTCTCTTCAATAAATGATAGGCATGCACATACGAGTGAATAAAAGTATTCACGGGATGACTCTATATGTTTGCATTGTTGAGGCAATGCCTGGATACCATATTTCAATAAATGGCAGCCACAACAAGTGTAGACCATAGTTGTGATGGGCTGTCTCTCCTCGTAACAATGCAAAAAAATGTGTAAAGGGAGTATAAATGTGCTTAATGAATGAGTAAATGTTGTGGAAAAACTAGGGAACTCAATTAGAAATTACCTAGATTCGTTAAGTATAGATTAGATACAATCACATACACACAATCACAAAGAATCTTGACGTAGGGAAAATTACTTGATTTCTTGATTTGTTTAGCATGTGAAAAAAATTATTTTTGGGGGTTGAAATTCAATTTTTTTCTTATTGTCTTATTGTTGAAAATTGTCATGACATTTTGATTGTGTTAATTACTATCCATTGCTTGAGGACAAGCAATAGCTTAAGTTTGGAGGTGTGATAACTCCGTAAAAAGTCTATTTTTAAGGCCTTTTTCACTTAAGTTATTGTTTCTCTAAGGGTTCATATAGGTCATTTTTAGATTCATCTAGTTGCATTTGTGGTGGTTGTGTTATTTTTACTTTGTCAAGGTTCTATATGATGGGAAATGTATGGTTGGTTAATAATGTGAAGGAAACAAAGAGCATAGGGTATGCTGAGAAGAATGTCGTGACATCATATATTGTTGAAGCATATTGTAATGCCTTGACATTTCTAGTGCAGAAAAAGACAGATATTTTCACAAGAGGACAGCTGTCAAAACATATGTCTATTGCTAGTAACTACCTTAATGGGGTCTACTGCCACCTGTGGAGATAAAATTCACGCACAAGGAATGAATTTGGGGGTATGACGGATATTTTGAGTGTAAAATTCCCAAGAATACCCTTACATATTTTTATTTAAAGGACACCTCACAAGAGAGAGAGACAATCTTGGAGAGAGAGAGAAAATACACCATCATCTTCTCCATTAACACACACAACTTTTTCTTTTCTTATTCCTCCTTTTTTATTAGTGTTCCTCCATTGGTGAAGCTCGAGGGAGTGGCGTAGCATCCGAGTGAAGCTCGTATTCTAGTCATTCATGGTGGTTCGAGGAAAACACCGGCCATGCACACCTAGTGCTTTCTTCTTCGACCTTTTCTCTATTTTTAAAGCTTGAAAATTTATTTGGGTTGTAAAGTCGAATGAACAATCATATATTCTCCATGGTTTGTTCGAATCCCACCATGAACTAAGCTATATTTTGTAGGGTTCATTCGATGGATGCTTGAAAATTGATTTTAATGGTTGATGAATGTTTGCCTTTTGCTTTTACTAGTTTTTTTATGTGTGTTTCATCTTCTAAGATTTTAGGAGGCATGAGAGTTTCCATTTCTTAGATGAAGACTAGATGTTTAAGATAAATCAAGTCATTCATTCTCAAGTGTTCAAGAGAAAATTAAGTATGATTAACATGATAAATGAGGTATAGTTAATCACTATAGCCTAATCCCTTAGAACTTGAGAGAGATTAAGCTAGGATTTCAACGACTAAGAGGGGTAGTGTGTCATCAATAGCGTAAGCTTCCATAGTTAAGACTGAGAGAAGATAATGTGGCAATCTATTCTATTAGGTTCTTATGACTAGAGATAGAAAGAACACGTTTAGCAAATTCAGTCAAACAAGTAAAGCATTAGAAAACTATATTAGCTAGAAAGATAAGTTTTCAGCTCCTTAAGTGACTCCCCACCATTCATTCTCGAAGTAGTTTCCTGTGTGGGGATTATCAAGTTATTCAATTTATTTTCTATTTTTACCATTTACACTGCCTTGGCATTTTCATCATTTCTCATTATAAACTGTTCTCTTGCCACGACACAATCACATCCCTTTACCATTATTCCATTCACCCTCACATGTCCATTGCCGAAGCATCATCAATGTATATATCATTTATATGCTTAGATAAATTAGTGTAGTGATGTGGTCAAACTCATTATTTCCACCAATCCATGTGGAGATGATACTCACTCATCACTTTATTACTTATTGCGATTGTGTATGCTTGCAAATCATTTGCGTATAATTTATTATTACTCACAACACGCAACAACATATTTCACATTTGATTATATTTGATGTCTTATTATGTTATTGTGCATTTTAGTCCTTAGTTACTTATGATTTTATTCCATTTCATCACCCATATTGTATGATATTTATTTTTGTCCTTTGCTTTTATCATGTTTATATTTTTACCACTAAAGTTTAAATTTTTCTCATTTAGCATGCTTAATTAAATTTGTTTAAAACCTTATCTAGCATATTTTGGTTCTAAAATTGTTAGATGTATGTTCATTCCTACTTTAGTTAATTTCATATTAAATAGGTTGTAACATTTCCCTTAATTTATCGAGATTTAACTTTTCCCTTTTATATGTAAGTTTGTTTGTGCATTTAGGTCTAGATATCTCGAATACAAATGATAGCCTCATAAACATAACTTGACCAATTTCATAATTGGATTAAAGGTAATATTTATTTATTTTAAAATCTTGAGAAAGAGTCATCTTAAGGTAACTAAATGTCCTATTATGACATTTTAAAATAAATAAGTACCCTACTAGAAGAACCTTAAAATCAAGTACGCTTAAAATTAATCAAGTTTAAAGAAAAAATGAAATATTCTTTTATTTAAACTTGTCGAGACAATTCGTCTAATTTTTATTAGAGATTTGATTTCGATGTTTTTAAATAATTGAACATCCCCCATCTCTTTTAATTATAGAGGTAACTTGGATTAATTGGATTAACTTTTTTGTAGGGCCAACTCATTTAATATCAAGTTCTTGGGAGAAATTATTAAATTATTTTGTTTCTGTTGGAAATAGAAATACTCATCCTATAACACTTTAGGGATTATTTTCTTTTCGATTGGAAATAATGGAATATTTTCTCTTTCTCCTTAGAATTTTCCGCTAATAAAATTATGTGATTGAATATGAAATAAGAGTATCGTAATTTAAATTTATATTTGAATTCTTAGACTTCCGCTATTAGGGATAATGTATAATCGACGAGGTACCAATTTTAGCCGTTACGGTGGTGCTTATCCTTCCCATGTGTAATCGACTCCCGAATTCTTTAAAATGAATTTTTGGTAAAACGTAGACAATTTTTACCTTTTAAATAAAATTTTCAAAAATTAGTAAAAAAGATGTTTTAGGTAATCGACCTACCTAACCCAAAAGATCGATGGTGACTCCAAAATATTTCTTTTACAAAAGTACTTTTTCACAAAGATAGTCAAGGCTCATTCGTAGCTTAAGGACTGATCCAACAGTAGTGTGACGATGCATGTATAGGAAAATACTGAGAAAGACTTGGTATTTAAGTGATTCGCTTGATCTACCTCTTTTTCTTGAGAACTTACCTAGTTTATTGTTCACAATCTATTTTTACTATTTTATTTAATTTTGTGAGATTCCTTTATCGATAATATGACTGACTTACATGCCGAATGAGGAATGACAAAGCTTAACAACGACAACTACAATAATTGGCCAACTTGCATGATGTCATATATGGAATGATAAGACCTATGAGAAATTGTCAATAGAATTGAAGTGGAGTAACCAAAAGTAGATAATGCAAATGGTATATTGAGAAAATGGAAGATAAAAGTAGGCAAATCAATGTTTTCCCTAAAGATAATAGTGGATGAAGATATGTAGAACACATTCATGATGTCAAAACTCCAAATGAAGCTTGGGAAACATTTGCCAAGTTGTTCTCTAAGAAGAATGATACAAAGCTTCTACTTTTGGAGAGTGAATTGTTGTCTATGAAGCATTGCAACATGATGATCAAATAATACTTTCACAAAGTAAAGTTGTTATGTCGTGAGATTTCTGATTTAGATCCAGCAGCTCCTATTGGTGATACCAGGATGAAATAGATCATAATTCATGGTATAAAGCTAGAGTTCAGGAGTTTTGTGGCTGGTATACAAGGATGGAAAAATCAACCATCACTTGTAGAGCTTGAAAATTTGTTAGCTAGTTAGAAAGCTTTAGCTATATAAATCGGAGGAGTCTCATTGAAAAAAGAAGAAGAGGCACTCTTTACCAATAAAGGTAAACAAAATTTCAAGCAACGTGATAATGGTAGGTTTAATAGAAATCAAGGAGAAATGAGCTCTCATGAAGGGGAAGGTTCTAAAAGCCATGAAAACTATAAAAGGTTAGAATCACATGGAAAATGCTTGTTGATCAAAGAAAAGACATGTGTAGAGTAATGTTTTTACTTGCAACAATAAAGAAGAATGAGATGTAGAGGCGTTCTTCGTAGTAGAAAAGGAAGAGTCAACTCTCACGATAACAACTTGTAAAATTGATTATGAAAATGATTATATTATTGACTCAGGTTGTTCAAACCATATGACAGGTGGTAAAGAGAAACTACATAATTCGTCAGAATACAATAGAAGTTGTATGATGGTCATAACAAATAACTCAATGTTACCAATAAAACATATTGGTAACGCCGTGGTCTCTCCCTAAAATAATGATATTGGATGCCATTTCAAAATGTCTACCATGTGCCATGAATCAAGAAAAATCTTCTTTCAATAGCACAATTTACAACTTCAGGCTATGTTGTTTTGTTTGGTCTAAAATGTAAAGGTATACCATAATATTGAGATTGCAGAAGAGCCACTGATAAAAGGAAGAAGATTGGAGTCTATCTACGTGATGTATACATTAATCACATATGTTCACAAAAAAAAGAAGGAATGATAAAACAGACATGTGGCACATGCGGTTAAGCCATGTCAACTACTCCAAGCTATACATGATGATGAAAAAGTCAATGTTAAAACGGCTTCCAAAACTTGAAGTGAGAACATACAAAATATGTGTAGGCTGCCAATATGGAAAACACATCAATTACCATATGAAGAGTCCAAATATAGAGTAGATGAACCGTTAGGGTTGATCCACTCTGATGTGTTTGGATCTGTTGAACAGACTTCCATTGGTGGGATGAAGTACAAGGTGACTTTCATTAATGATTTTTCGAGATATATGTGGATCTATTTTATGAAGGAAAAATATCATATTCTTTCAAAGTTTAAAGAATTTAAAGGGTTGCAGAAGTTGGCAAAAAGGTTTTTTGTCTTCGAATAGGCAATGTAGGGGAGTACACTTCAGACAAGTTTTTAGACTTTCTTCAAGTGTGTTGAGTACGCCATCAATTCACATGTTCTAGCACTCCACAAGAAAATAGTATAAATGAAAGGAATAATAGGCATTTGGAAGAAATATATCAAAGTATGCTTCATTCAAGAAACGTTTCGGGTCATTTTTAGGCGGAAGCAATGAAAATTACAACTTTTGTGATCAACAGGATTCCTCAACAAAGGTTATATTTACTTTCACCTTTTGAAAAATTACAGAAATAAAACTAATAGTTAGCATTTTTTATGTTTTTGGAAGTGTTTGATATGTATTTATACCTGACCAATTACATAATAAAATGGACAAAAATGTTGTTAAGTGTATTTTTGTTGGATACAACAGCCAGAGAAAAGGGTGGAGATGTTACGATCCTACAAGTAGAAAATGCTATGTGCCTCGCAATGTGGTGTTTGATGAAGCATATTCATGATAGTCCAAAAAAATGTTATTACAGACTTGTATATTCTTAGAAGAGATTTACAATCTTTCCAAATGAAAGAACTTGGACAGCTTAGCCATTTCCATGGTCTGGAGATTGATCACAATGAGGAAGGAATTTTTCTCCATCAGAGAAAGTATTCCAATGATTTATTGAAAAAAAATTGGAATGCTCAATTGTGCTAATGAAGGGAAATATATGGAGGATGCTACAATGTATCGACAATTAGTTTGTAGTCTTATCTAATTAACTTTAACAAGACCATATATTTCTTTTGCATATGGCATTGTGAGTTATTACATGAAAAATCCAAAAAAATCTCACTTGGAAGCAGTTCGATGGATTTTGCGATACGTGAAGAGTACAATTGATTAAGGTATTCAATATATAAAAGGTGAAGATTGCAAGCTAGTTGGCTATTGTGATTCTAACTATGCAGATGATCACGATACCAGACACTCAATTACAGGGTATATGTTGTTACTTGGATCTAGAGCAATTTTTTGGCATAGCAAATGACAACTTATAGTGTCTTTGTTAACAACTTAAGTAGATTACCGTGCAGAGATAATCACAGCTCAAGAGAGCACTTGGCTTTTTCAATTGTTGAAGGACTTGCATATGCAAGTGGGTTTTCTATTGATCCTATATTGTGACAACTTGTGAGCCATGCATTTAGCAATCCAATTTTTCATGCAAGAACTGAACATGTGGAGGTACACTACCATTTTATTAGAGAAGAAGTATTGTAAGAAGAAATTAAGGTTAAACATATGAGGACAGAAAATCAAGTGGCACACCTATTCACAAAAGGCTTGGGTGGCAACAAGCTTGAAAGCTTTTGTCATCAATACGACATGAAAGTTGGTGTTGATAGGGAGTGTTGAAATATCAACACCTATGTATTGATATTTGAATTTCTGTTATTATTTTATTAATGTTAGTAAGTTGTAAGCTTTAATTATATTGAA
Organism: Hibiscus syriacus; assembly: GCF_006381635.1. Taxonomy (NCBI): domain Eukaryota; kingdom Viridiplantae; phylum Streptophyta; class Magnoliopsida; order Malvales; family Malvaceae; genus Hibiscus; species Hibiscus syriacus. The sequence goes on along the minus strand of NW_024063019.1, from coordinate 2,178,890 downwards.
TGTTATGTATTTCAAATGCATATATAAGAAAGCTTTATGTTAGGTTTTAAATCACACCAAATAAAATCAACTATTATCTTCCATTTGTTTATTTTATTTCAGTCCATGAACACATGTACGTATATTTCACATTTTATTATATTTGATGCCTTATTATCTTATTGTGCATTTTATTACTTATGTCATTTATGATTTTATTCCATTTCATCACCCATATTGTATGATATTTATTTTTGTCCTTTGTTTTTATCATGTTTATATTTTTTCCACTAAAGTTGAAATTTTTATCATTTATCATGCTTAATTAAAATTTTTGAAAAAATTATTCACCTTGTCTAGCATATTTAGGTTCTAAAATTGTTAGATATATGTACATGCCTACTTTTGTTAATTTTATATTAAATAGGTTGTAAAATTTCCCTTAATTTATCGAGATTTAGCTTTGCCCTTTTATACGTAAGTTTGTTTGTGCAATTAGGCCTAGATATATCGAATACTCATGATAGCCTCATAAGTATAACTTGATCGATTTCATAATTAGATTAGAGGTAATATTTATTTATTTTAAAATTTTGAGAAAGAGTTGTCTTAAGGTAACTATATATCATATTCCAATATTTTAAAATAAATAAGTACCCTACTAGGAGAACATAAAAATCAAGTACGCTTAAAATTAATCAAGTTTAAAGAAAAAAAGAAATATTCTTTTTATTTAAACTTGCCGAGACAATTCGCCTAATTTTTATTAGGGATTTGGTTTCGATCTTTTTAAATAATTGAACCTCTCTCATCTATTTTAATTAGATATGTAACTTGGATTAATTGGCTTAAAGTTTTTTATTTTGGTAGGGTCAAATAATTTAATATCAAGTTCTTGGAAGAAATTACTATATTCTTTTGTTTCAGTTGGAAAGAGAAATATTTGTCCTAAAGCACTTTAGAGATTACATCCTCTTCGATTGGAAATAATGAAACATTTTCTCTTTTTCCTTAGAATTTGCCACAAATAAAATTATGTGATTTAATCTGGAATAAGAGTATCGTAATTTAAATTTATATTTGAAATCTTAGACTTCTGCTATTAGAGACAATGTATAATTGATTAGGTACCAATTTTGAGCGTTGCAGGGGTGTTTATCCTTCCCATGCGTAATCGACTCCCGAATTCTTTCAAAAGAATATTTGGTAAAACGTAGACCATTTTTTCCTTTTAAATGTTTTTTTCTAAAAATTAGTAAAAAATACTTCTTTACGTATTCGATGGCGACTCCAAAATATTTATTTTACAAAATGGAATTCTTCACAAATATAGTCAAGGCTCGTTCCAAGCTTATAGACCATTATGACAGTAGTGTAACGATACATGTCTAGGAAAGTACTGAGAAAGACTTGGTATTTAAGCGATTCACGAAATCTACCTCTCTTTCTTGAGAACTTGTAACACACAATTTTCTCGTATATGTTTCCGTACACGAGTATAGATGTCACAACACTTTTAAAATTTTTCATTTTTGAAAAATAGTATAAAATTTGTTTCCAATCATAAACATTTTGATTTAATAAACTAAAACATTCATTTACTTATAATATGTAAATAGATCTTAAAGGTTTGAACATCTTTAAAATTTTTACATCATCATAGTTCAAAATACTTTTCAGAGCTTTATAATAAATCTATTACATGTCAGCTAACAACATCAAAAGTGGACATAGTTGTCGTGCAGTTACTGAAGAGGCAACACTTAAATGATAATGTTAGATGCACTCCTTACTTTGCTCGCTAAAACCTACACGTGAAATAAAGACATATTAAGTATTAACTTAGTGAGGTAATAACATTGATGAGGTGAAATCAATGCATCAGTATATCATAACTATCAAATTTGAATTTATTATTTTCAAATCATTCGAAGTTCTTTTGGGATTCACACTTAGTACCGATACGGTCGTTCATAATCTTATTATGAATTTTGTGGGTTGCACAGTTAGTGTCGATACGGTCGTTCATAAACTTATTATGAATGTTGTGGGTTGCACACATAGTGTCGATACAGTCATTCATAAACTTATTATGAATTTCGTGGGTTGCACACTTAGTGTCAAAACGGTCATTCATAAACTTATTATGAATTCTGTGGGTTTCATACTTAGTGTCAATACGGTCGTTCATAAACTTATTATGAATTTCGTGGGTTGCACACTTAGTGTTCAATAATACACTTAATACTGATATAACAATGCAACATATGCATTTAACCACATGCTATTTATAACTCTTAATGTACATAATATATTCACTCACCTGGTATGCCTCACTATTATGCTGTAATGATGTCTGACTATTCGACAACTTTATCCTTGCCCTTTTTCTTGCTTGACTCTAAAGCTTCATTATGATCTACACAAGCATCCATTATTACACATACTATATAAATGTTAGTATATTATTTAACATTTATACTTTAATAATACTTAAAAGTACTATTTATATTCAATTTCTATTAAAATTTATCATATCTAAAACATTTCAGGCTCAATAGTATCGGTAACTTTAGCATGGTATCGATACTTCTATACTATGGTATCGATACTCCCTTCAGTATCAACACCATTTTTGCATTCGGGAATCCATGGTATTAATACCTTCCTCATAGTATCGATACCCACAACAGTATCGAAACTAATTGCATCAATATCGTTAATGTTCATCCGATTTCCCCAAATTTAAACTTATAGTATCGATACTGTTCTTCTAGTATCGATAACTTTACCCAGATTTTCCATTTTCAACTTGAATTTTACCCAAATTTTGTTTAAATCTCTTACTTTTACCTCCAAAAATAGTATTAAAGTAATCATTACTTAACCCTACTAACTTTCCTTCATTAATATTCCTATAACATCCAAATCTCTAAAGAACACTCCAAACCAATAATCACACTACTTTTTCCAACATGTTTTTAATCACATTCAAGGCTTCTAATCTCTTATTTACTTATTTGACAAGTCAAATTTACTTGTAATCCTCAATAAGAACTCATATTTAATCATATCACTCAAAACCCCATTTTCTTCAATCTCAAATAATTCACTAATCACTTAGTTTTAATCATCCATGAACATTTCTTAAACCTTTATATCACTTAAGGTTTCAAAACCAACCCATAATCTAAAGGAAAAACCAACTTAAAGAGAATTTACCTTTGGTTGTGGAGAGTGCACAAACAAAGGGGAAGAAGAAAGAGAATAAGAAAAATGACTTAGCTTTTAAACTTTTCCCCTTTTAATCTCTTAAATACCTAAAAATTGAATTTAAATCTATTTCCCTCTTAAGGACCAAAATACCCTTTCATTATTCCATTCTTACTAATTGGTCTTAATTAAATCATTTCTTATACTTTACCATTTATTCAATTTAATCTTTCAATTTTTTAAATCCATTCAATATAGTCACTGAGATGATATTTGGGGTATTACAATTCTCCCCCTTTAAGAAAAGGCGTCCTCGAATTTACATAAGTACCTGGTACGAAGAGGTATGAAAATTGCTTCCTCATGTTCTCTTATCTTTCCCAAGTAGCTTCTTCTACTTTTTGGTTTTACCAAAGTACTTTAACCAGAGAAATCTTCTTGTTACGTAGTTCTTTGTTTTCTCGAGTGAATATTGGATTTGGTTCTTCCTCATAAGTTAAATCTAGTCGGGTCTCTATTTCCTCGGGTGTTATGATATGTGATGGATCTGATGGTACTTTATGGGCATCGACATGTGGAAAACATTGTGTATCTTGTTCATATCAGGAAGCAAAGCTAACTGATAAGCAACGGGTCTAACCCTTTTTAAGATCTCATAAGGTCCAATAAATCTCGAACTCAGCTTTCCTTTACGCCCAAACCACAATACTTTCTTCCAGAGTGATACTTTCAGAAATACCTTATCCCCCACGTAATATTCAATCTCTTTTCTTTTTATATTAGCATAAGATTTATGTTGATCCGAGGCTATCTTCATATTATCTTGGATAATTTTCACCTTCTCCTCTATTTCTTTCATCAAATCCTGACCAACTAAGTTTTGAACTTTTAGCTCAAACCAATTTAAGGGTGTTATGCACTTTCTCACATACAAGGCTTCATACGGGGCCATCGTAATACTTGATTGGTAACTGTTATTATAAGCAAATTCCGCTAAAGGCAAATACTTTTCCCATGATACTTTGAACTTATCACACATGTCGTAAGCATATCCTCCAATATCTGAATAGTTCATTCTGACTGACCATCTATCTGTGGATGAAAAATTGTGATGAAATTCAATCGAGTACCTAATGCCTCATGCAAGTACTTCTAGAATCTTGAAGTAAACCTTGGGTCCCAATCAGATATTATCGACATGGGCACTCCATGTTGTCTAACTATCTCCTTTATATACAATTCCATATATTTATCCATCAAGTAATTTACCCGAACTGGAATAAAGTGAGCGGTCTTGGTCAATTTGTCTACAATTACCCATATCGAGTCTTTTTTACCTGGTGACAAAGGTACCCCGAAACAAAATCCATTAAAACTCGTTCCTACTTCCACTTAGGGATGGATATCGGTTGTAGCAATCCAGAAGGCACTTGATGTTCATTTTTCACTTACTAACATGTTAGGCATATCACAACAAACTTTAATAAAACTATTTTTATGTCAGGCCACCAATAACGGCTCTTTATATCCTGATATATTTTATTCCCGCCTGAATGCATAGTCAAAGGACTATAATGTTCCTCGGAAAGAATATATTTCTTCAGTTCATCATTATCGAGAATGCAAAGTCTTCCACGATAATATAAACATCCATACATCCTCATTTCAAAGTCCCTGGCCTTTTTTTTTCTACTTGTGCAATTATTGCCACACATTTCTCATCTTGACCTTATAGCTCTTTTACCCAATCTAAAAGCATTGGCTTTAACTTAAGTTTAGCAATCAAGGAACCATCTTCCTTTAAAGACATACACGCATTTAAAGCCCATAGAGCAGCAAACTTCTTTCGGCTAAGTGCATCCGCTATCATATTAGCCTTCCCGGGATGATAATCGATGATCAAATCATAGTCTTTTAAAAGCTCGATCCATCTTATCTGCCTCAAGTTCAATCATTTTTAAGTCAGCAAGTACTTTAAAATCTTGTGATCTGTATAAATATGACACCTCTCACCATACAGATATCGACGCCAAAATTTTAAAGTAAACACTACCGCTGCCAATTTCAAATCATGGGTCGGGTAATTTATCTAGTGATTCTTTAGCTGTCTTGAGGCATAAGCAATAACTTTTCCATCTTGCATCAGTATACATCCTAATCCACTATGGGATGCATCACTGAAAGCGAGGTAGTCTTTATCTGACTCAGGTTGTACAAGCATTAGCGCCTCTGTTACAATCCTCTTTAACATTTCAAAACTTTCTTGACTTTTATTCAACCAAACAAAAGGCACATATTTCCTCAACAATTTAGTTAACGATGAAGCCAACATTGAAAAGTTGTTCACAAACTGCCTATAATAACCAACAAACCTCAAGAAACTCTAAAATTTTAAAACATTCTTTGGGTGTTGCCAATCCACTATAGCTTGAATCTTTTTGGGATCTACTCTTATGACTTTTACGGATACTATATGACCAAGGAAAGCAACCTCAGCTTACCAAAACTCATACTTGGATAATTTGGTATATAACTTCTTTTCTCGAATTGTCTGAAGAACCACCCAATGTTGAGCATCATATTCTTCTCTTGACTTAGAATACAACAAAATATCATCTATAAATACCACCACGAATTGATCCAAGTAAGGTTGGAATACTCAGTTCATCAAGTCCATAAATACTACAGAGGTATTAGTCAATTGAAATGGCATCACCATAAATTCATAATGTCCATACCGAGCCAGAATGGCTGTCTTTGAAATATCATCCTATTTAATCTTTAATTGGTGGTAACCCGACCTCAGATCTATCTTAGAGAACACCGTTACGCTTTTCAGTTGATCAAACATATCATCAAACCTTGGAAGAGGATACTTGTTCTTTATCATTACTTTATTTAACTGACAATATTCTATACATAACCGTATAAACCCGTCATTCTTTTTTACAAATATAACTGGTGCTCCCCAAGGATAAACATTGGGTCTGATAAATCCCTTATCAAGTAGCTCATGCAACTCGGCTTTTAATTCTCATAAATCTGTTGAAGTCATTCGATATGGAGCCATAGAAATAGGTTCGATACATGGGCAAACCTCAATTCTGAATTCCACCTCACGATCTAGAGGTAAACCCAATAATTCTTTCGGAAAAACCTTTGGAAACTCCTTAACCGTTGGGATATCGTTTAATCTCACTTCCAACACTCGAGTGTCTATCATGTTAGCTAGGAAATCTATACACCCTTTTGACATCATTTTCTTTGCAGTCATGGCTGATATCATATTGGATGGTGATTTCGCTTTTTCAATGATCACTACTATTTTCGAGCCTGTCGCATCCTTCAAAATAATAACTTATTGTGACAATCAACCCATCCATGATGTAGAGACAACCAATTCATGCCCAAAATGATTTCAAACTCATCGAACGACAACTCCATCAAGTTTTCTGGGAACACAACCCATTAAATCTTTATTTGTTATTTCCTACACATTCGAGTTACTCTTGCACTATGGCCCATATGGTTTACCGCTATCATATCATTACAATTGGTTTTAAAGGAATTCCTCTAGCTCTAATCAACTTTCTACTAATATAAGAGTGTGTAGAACTAGGGTCAATCAAAACAAATACATGTTTATCAAAAAGATGGAATGTACCTGTTAAAATCTCTGGGTCATCCCGGTCTTCATTAGTCTTAATATTACAAATTCGGGCCACTCCCCGAGTATCTTATCACTGGTTTGACTCAGATTGACCGTCGGATCTTCCTCTTCCTCTGCTTCCACTAGATGCTGCTATTGATCTCTCAGTTTGCAATGATCTTTCTCCGGATCTATGTGGACAATTTCGATCATAGTGACCAGTTTCTCCACAATGGAAACAAGTTCCAGAGAGCAATCTACACACTGGAAATTTTCCACATATCTGACATGGATTAGTTCTTTCTCCATATGCTCTACTCAAGCTAGAAGTAAAAGATTGTGATTGTTTAGTTTTCTGAGAAGTTGCAGCAGAACTAACCCTATCAGTATATCGGGAACTCGAGCCCTTGCCTCTCCTAGCATGATGGGATGTTAAAGAAATTCTAATTATTTTCCCCATATGCATACTCTGCTCCGTTTCTATAGTCTCCTTTTGAGCTATTTCAATAGTCTTAGTTCACTTGATAACTTCTTGCAAACTAGGCAAATTTAAATCCAATATCATCACTTAAAACTTAGGCCTCAAACCCTCAATGAACCAATCACATCGGGCTTCATCATTAGGAACTACCTCAGTAGCATAACAACTAAGCTTATTGTATTCAAACTCATACTCATGCACTGCTCGATTACCTTATTTCAAATTAAGAAACTTGAACAGTATTAACCGCAGAAACTGCTCCCTGATGTACTTGTTCTTAAACTCATCTTGAAAGAATTGCCAGGTCAGTTGTTCAGGTGATGCATACATCATAGTATTTGACCACTACACTCGAGCTAATCCTCGAAGTAAAGATACAACTCTACCCAGCTTTTCAAAATCTGAGCATTGAAGACTTTTCAACATCACCATAACATCATTTAGCCATAAATCAACATCCATCGAACCTTCATCCTCTTCTCCCCCAAACTCAGGAGCTCCCAAACTTCTAAACTCTTTTGGGATTAACATCTGCGGTGCTTGAGGAGCAGGGGCAGGTGGAGGAGGTTGGAACCAAGTCAAAATGGCATCAAGAGCTTGCATAAAGGCTCCAAACTCTGGCACAGGCATACCCTGATGTACAAGCGCACTAGCATTTTTCAGATGGAATCGGATGCTCACTATTAGCGTCATCGCTCTCGCTTCCTGACCTTTCTCTAAATTATTGACCAATCGCTCTTCGCGAATTCGTAGAATCCTACATCTAATATAATACACATAAGGATAATACTTAAGTTAGTAAGGACTGACATCAATCATATTCTAACTATATCATATTAGTAACATTTACATTTGAGTGGTACATAAACCCTCTTTACATTAAAATACACTCGATTTCGACCAAGAATCGGGTAAACCTATAGCTCTGATACCAATAAATATAACATCCAATTTTCCCATATGTGTTTTCGTACACGAGTCATAGATGTCACATCACTTTTAAAACTTTCCATATTTGAAAATGAGTATAAAATTTGTTTCCAATCATAAAACTTTTTGACTTAATAAATTACAACATTCATTTACTTATAATATGTAAATAGATCTTAAAGGTTCGAAAATCTTTAAAATTTTTACATCATCGTAGTTCAAAATACTTTTCAGAGTATTATAATAAATCTATTACATGCTAAAAGTGGACGTAGTTATCGTACATTTACTGAAGATGGGACTCTTGAATAATAATGTCAGATGCACTCCTTACTCGTCTCGTTAAAGCCTACGCGTGAAATAAACACACGTTAAGTATTTACTTACTGAGGCAATAACACTAACGATGTGAAATCAATGCATCAATATATCATAATTATCAAATTCGAATTTATTATTTTCAAAACATTATAAGTTTGTTGGGGATGCAAACGTAATGCCGATACGATCGTTAATAAACTTATTATGAATTTTGTAGGTTGCACACTTAGTGTCGATACGGTTGTTCATAAACTTATTATGAATTCCGTGGGTTGCACACTTAGTGTCGATATGGTTGTTCATAAACTTATTATGAATTTTGAGGGTTACACACTTAGTGCCGATACGATATTTCATAAACTTATTATAAATTATGTGGGTTGCACACTTAGTGCCGATACGGTCGTTCATAAACTTATTATGAATTATGTGGGTTGCATACTTAGTGTCGATATGGTCATTCATAAACTTATGATGAATTCTGTGGGTTGCACACTTAGTGCCGATAATATACTTAGTATTTGATGTAACAATGCAACATATGTAATTAACCTTAAGTAATCTATAACACTTAATGTACATAATAAATACACTCACCTGGTATGCCTCACTAGTGTGTTGAAATGATGTTTGACTATTCAGCAACTTTATCCTTACTCTTTTTCTTTCTCTACTCTGAAGCTTGGTTATAATCTACACAAGGATAAATTATTTCACATACCATACAAATATTAGTATATTCTCTAACATTTATACTTTAATAATACTTAAAATTACTATTATATTCAATTTATACTAAAATTTATCCTATCTAAAACATTCTAGGCTCAATAGTATCGGTACCACTAGCAAGGGATCGATACTTCTATACTATGGTACCGATACTCCCTTCAGTATTGATATAATTTCTGTATTCTGGAATCCATGGTATCGATACCTTCTTTACAGTATCGATACCCACAAACAATATTGATACTAATTGCATCAGTATCGATACTGTTCAACCGATTTCCCTAAATTCAAACCTATAGTATCGGTATTGTTCTTCCAATACTGACACCCTTACCTAGATTTTCCATTTTTTACCTCGATTTTTACCCAAATTTTGTTTAAATCTCTTACTTTTACCTCCAAAAATACCATTAAATTCATCATTACTTAACCCCACTAACTTTCCTTCATTAATCTTCCTATAACATCCAAATTTTCTAAATAACACTCCAAGCCAAGAATCACACTACTTTTTCCAACATGTTTTTAATCACATCCAAGGCTTCTAATCTCTTATTTACTTCTTTGACAGGTCAAATTTACTTGTAATCCCCGATAAGAACTCATATTTCATCAAATCACTCAAAAACCCATTTCCTTCAATCTCAAATAATTCACTAATCACTTAGTTTTAATCATCCATGAACCTTCCTTAAACCTTTATATCACTTAAGGTTTCAAAAGCATCCCATAATCTAAAGGGAAAACCAATTTAAAGAAAACTTACCTTTGGCTATGGGGAGTGCACAGGCAACGAGGAAGAAGAAGGATAAGAAGAAGAAGAAAAATGACTTAGCTTTTAAACTTTTCCCCTTTTTTATTTCTTAAATCCCTAAACAATAAATTTTAAATCCATTTCCTTCTAAAGGACCAAAAATGCCCTTTCATTATTCCATTCTTACTATTGTTCTTCATTAAATCATTTCTTATACTTTACCATTTATTCAATTTAATCCTCCAATTTTTTTTAAATCCATTCAATATAGTCACAGTGGATATTTGGGGTATTACTGAACTTACCTAGTTTATTGTTCACAAAATATTTTCACTATTTTATTTAGTTTCGTAAGAATCTTTTGTCGACAATATGACTGACTTACATGTCATATGAGGAATGACAAAGCTTAACAAAGGCAACTACAATACATGGTCAACTTGCATGATTTCATATACGGAATGACAAGATCTATGGGAAATTGTCAATGGCAATGAAGTGAAGCAACCGGAAGTAGATTATACAAATGGCATACTAAGAAAATTGAAGATAAAAGTAGGAAAAGAAATGTTTGCTTTAAAGACAACTATGGAGGAATATATACTAGAACACATTCATGGTGCCAAAACTCCAAATAAACTTTGCGAAACACTTGCCAAGTTGTTCTCTAAGAAGAACAATACAAAACTTTAACTTCTGGATAGTGTATTATTGTCTATGAAGCAAGGCGACATGACAATCAAATAATACTTTCACAAAGTAAGGTTGTTATGTTTAGAGATTTCTGATTTGGAACCAGTAGCTCTTATTGGTGATACCAGAATGAAACAAATCTTTATTCATGGTATAAAGCCAGAGTTCAGGAGTTTTGTGGCTACTATACAAGGATGGAAAAATAAACTATCACTTGTAGAGCTTGAAAAGTTGTTAGCTAGTTAATAAGCCTTAGCTATATAAATGGGAGGAGTATCATTGAAAAAATAAGAAGAGACACTCTATACCAATAAAGTTAACAAAATTTCAAGAAACGTGACAATGGTAGGTTTAATAGAAATCAAGGAGAAAAGAGCTTTCGTGAAGAGGGAGGTTCCAAAAGCCATAACAATAATAAAAGGTTTGAGTCACATGGAAAAAGCTTGTTGGTTAAATAAAAGACATGTGGAGAGTAATGTTGTTACTTCCAACAATGAAGAAGAATAGGATGCATAGCTATTATTTGAAGTAGAAAAGGAAAAACTAGCACTCACGATAACAACCTATAAAATTGATTATGAAATTATTGGATAATTGACTCAAGTTGTTTAAACCATATAACATGTGATAAAGAGAAACTGCATAATATATTAGGATACAAGGGAAGTCATGTAGTGGTTGTCATAAATAACTCAACGTTACCAATAACACATATTGGTAACTCAGTTGTCTCTCCCCAAAATAATGATACTGGATGCCATTTCAAAATGTCTACCATGTTCCAGGAATGAAGAAAAATCTTCTTTCAATATCACAATTGAAATCTTTAGGCCATGTTGTTTTGTTCGGTCCAAAAAATGTGAAAGTATAACATAATCATGAGATTACAGAAGAGTCGCTGATGAAAGGAAGAATATTGGAGTTTATTTATTTGATGTCTACAATAATCACATATGTTGACAAAACAAGAAGGAATGAGAAAACAGACATGTGGTTAGGCCACATCAACTACTCCAAGCTAGACATGATTATAAAGAAGTCAATGTTAAAAGGGCTTCCAAAACTTGAAGTGAGAACAAACAAAATATGTGCAGGCCGCCAATATGGAAAAACACATCAATTACCATATGAAGAGTCCAAATATAGAGCAGATGAGCCATTAGAGTTAATCCACTCTGATGTGTTTGGACATGTTAAACAAACTTCCATTGGTGTGATGAAGTACATGGTGACTTTCATTGATGATTTTCCATATATGTGTGGATCAATTTTAGGAAGGAAAAATTTGAGACTTTTTCAAAGTTTAAAGAATTTAAAGGGGTTGTAGAAGCAGAAGTTGGCAAAAATTTTGTTGTCTTTGAATAGATAATAGAGGGGAGTACACTTCAAAAAGGTTTTAGACTTTATTTAAGTGTGTCGAGTACTCCATCAATTCACAAGTGCTAGCACTCCATAAAAAATTGTATAGATGAAAGGGAGAATAGGCATTTGGAAAAAAATGTCAAAGTATGTTTCATGCAAGAAACGTTTCGGGTCATTTTTGGGCGAAAGCAATGAAAACTGCAGCTTTTTTATCAATAGGATTCCTTAATAAAGGTTACATCTTCTTTTACCTTTTGAAAAATTATGGAAAAAAAAACCAACAATTAGATATTTTTGAGTTTTTGGAAGTGTTTGCTATGTATTTGTACCTAACCAATTACGTAACGAAATGGAAAAAAAGTTGTTAGGTGTATTTTTATAGGATACAATAGCCAGAGAAAAGGGTGGAGATGTTGTGATCCTACAACTAGAAAGTGCTATGTGTCTCGTAATATTCTGTTTGATGAAGCATCTTCATGGTGGTCCTCAGAAAAAGAGATATTACAGACTCATATACTATTAGAAGAGATTTACTATCTTCAAAATGAAAGAACTTGGACAACTTAGACATTTCCTTAGTCTGGAGATTAATTACAATGAGGAAGGAATTTTTCTCCATAAGAGAATGCATTCCAATGATTTATTGAAAAAGTTTGGAATGCTCAATTCCAAGCAAACTCCTATGCCGATGGAGCCAAATACAAAAATTTGTGCTAATGAAGGGGAAGATTTAGAGGATTCTACAATGTACCGACAATTATTTTGTAGTCTTATCTATTTAACTTTAATAAGACCAATATTTATTTTGTAGTTGGCATTGTAAGTCGTTACATGAAAAATACAAAGAAACCTCACATGGAAATAGTTTAACATATTTTAAGATACGTGAAGAGTACAATTGATTAAGGTATTCAGTATAAAAAAGGTGGAGATTGCAAGCTAGTTGGCTATTGTGACGATGACTATTCAAGTGATCACGATACCCGACACTCAACTACAGAGAATGTGTTGTTACTTGGATCTAGAGAAATTTCTTGGTGTAGCAAACGAGAACCTACAGTTTCTTTGTCAACTAGTTAAGCAGATTATTGGGCAGTGATAATGGCAGCTCAAGAGAGCACCTGACTTTTACAATTGTTGAAAGATTTGCATCAGAAAGTGGATTTTCCAGTTACCCTATGTTGTGACAACTTGTCAGCCATACGTTTGAGTGAATATCTAGTTTTTCATGCAATAACTAAACATGTGGAGGTACACTACCATTTTGTTATAGAAAAAGTCTTGAAAGAAGAAATTAAGCTTGAACATATGAGGACAGAAAACCAAGTGGCACACCTACACACCTATTCACAAAAGGATTGGGTTGCAACAAGATCGAAAGCTTCTGTCATCAACTCGGCATGAAAGTTGGTATTGAGGGGGAGTGTTGAAACGTAGACATCAATGTACTAGTATTTAAATTTATGTTATGGTTTTATTAATGTTAGTAAGTTTTAAGCTTTAAGTGTATTGAATGTTATGTATTTCAAGTAACTATATAAGAAAACTTTCTTTCTAAATCACGCCAAATAAAATCATGTATTATCTTCCATGTATTTCTTTATTCCTCTAATTATTTTGAACCTTTGTTCGGTATGTAGGGGGTTCAACATTTTTTCCTTGTTTGTCCATATATGATTCAAATCTCTTTTGCATGTTTGACGTGTCCATATGTTATATGCCTCATTAAAACCTATCTAATCCTAAGTGCAGGAAAAGAGTACATAAAATCAAGATTCAAATGAACAAAACAACCTAATAATCAAATAATACAACCATCAAAGAAGACACAATGATTACACACACAAAAAGCACATAGAAACAACTACAAGAGACAAATAACACCCCATAATGCACTACAAAACAACCAAACAAAAAGAAGCATGAACATAAAAAAGAAAACATAAGGCGCACAAGCACCACGCCTTAACTGATCCACATCGAAGCTAGTCTGGACACTAACTTTGAGCAATAACAAAATGTATTTTTTATTTAATAAATTTTTGTTTTATTATTTATACTTATATAAAATTATGGTTTTAATCATAATGCATGCTAAAAGTGATCTAAACAAAGCTAATAGAGGAAATCGATAAATTGGATCCATGGAACAAAATCAATTGTTCAAAAAATAATTTGAAATTGTAAAGTTAGTTTTAATATTCAATCCATGTGTATTTGATTTTAATACAATATATTTATTTATATTTTAATCTTATTATTGTTTTAGAAAGATAAAGATTCTAATGAATGACCCAACATGGTAACACTTTGGAAGGCCAGACAGAAGAGACCTAATGGAACTTTGTCTGCGCCAAATGAAGTATAAATAATGGTTAATTTATTTTTTATTATTTATTTCATACTTATTTTATTTTATTTTTTTAAAATAATTTTGATTTAAATAATGTAAAATAAGCTTTAAGAAGAGGGTGAGAAAAAATCAAGAGAAGATTTTATATGCACCTATACCTCTAGTGGAACATTTTGTACTTGTTTTGGGAAAACATCAAATTATTCAAGTGGTATAGGTGTTGGAGGAATAACATATAGTTCTCGAAAAAAAAGTCACATTCTAACATAAATTATGGTTGCAAAAAAAAAGTGCCGAAAGAAAGGTTGAAAGGCTTACTGAAATTATAAAAAAAAGTGGAAACTAACATCCATCTTGAACAAAACGCGGAAGCTCAACGTGAAGAACTTATAGCTCAAGGAAAAGCTATTGGGAAACATATCATAAAACTTCAGCAAGTAAGAGAATTATATGAATTTTTGCAAATGAAGGATTAGTTTTGAATCTGTTACCTGGCCTAATGCATTTCAATCAGATTATGTAATTAATGATGTAAGTATACTATTTAAATTAAATAAGTGATTTTTTAATCAGTATCATGTAATACCCCAAATATCAGGTCAGTGACTTTATTAAAAAAGATTTGAACTGGGAGGATTAATTTGAAAAATGATAAAGGATAAGAAATGATTTAGAAATAGTGTTTAAGACCAATTACTAACAATAGATGAATAAGAGGGCATTTTGGTCCTTTAAAGGGAAATGAATTTAAAATTCATTTTTCTTATTAGGGATTTAAAAAGGGAAAAAGGGAAAGTTAAAACATAACTAAGTCATTTCTTCTTCTTTTTCCCATGTTCATGTGCTCTCCCCATAGTCAAGGTAAGTTTTCTTTGAGTTAGTTTATTCTTTAGTTTATGGACAAGTTTTGAAACCTTAAGTGATATAGAGGCTTAAGGAAAGTTCAAGGATGATTAACACTAAGGGATTAGAAAATTATTTGAGATTGAAGGAAATGGGTTTTTGAATTATATGTTGGAATATGAGTTTTTATTGATGCTTACTAGTATATTTGACTTGTCAAAGAAGTAAATAAGAGATTAGAAGCCTTGGATGTGATTAAAAATATGTTAGAAAAAGTGGTATGATTCTTGGTTTGAGACTTTCTTTGGAGATTTTAGATGTTATAAGGACCTAAATGAAGGAAAATTAGTTGGGATAAGTAAAGAAGAGTTTAACAGTATTGTTGGAGGTAAAAATAAGAGAATTTGACCAAATTTGGGTAAAAATCGAGCTGAAAAATGGAAAATATGGGTAAAGGTATCGGTACTGGAAGAAAAATACCGATATTATAGGTTTAAATTTGGGTAAATTAGATAAACAATATCAATACTGATGTAATTAGTAATGATACTGATGTGGGTATAGATACTATGAGAAAGGTATCAGATGTGGTAACACCTACCTCGGATCCGAAAGTAATACCTAAAGGTCCCATTACTAGATCAATGACCAAACAATTCAGGGAAGCACTTTTAACTAAGTGTCTTGTAACCTTAAATTCATTTGACAACTTAACACCATCCAATGTTAAGTTGTATAATGCTTTAATAGCTAAAGAGTAACTTAGCATATCCACATCTCTATAATTGATGTACTTTTTTATTTCAAGTATATTAAGTATGTTAGAATAGTCTTACATCCATTTAAGCATGATTCATTATATTCATGAAATGAAAGCAGCTTAATCATTCATTTGTTAGCTCATGTGTATTCATTTTAGCTCCTAGGTCTAATACATTTGCTTACATATATTATATCATTATGTACTTAGCTCATGTCATGAATACATAGCTCACAATATCATATTCATGCACGACAGCAAGGTAATTCGATCCTACAAGCTCAATGCCTTTGATTTACCTTATTTTCTTTGCACATATAGGTACATGGAAGCATGACACACATTGGGGAAGCTTGTTGGAGTATTTTGGATCTCTATGCAGCTTACAAACATCATGGTTACCCGTGGAACACAATGGGAAGCTCAACTCAACTAGAGGAGCTCAAGGCTAGCTAATCTTAGCTAGTTGGACTATTTGAAGACAAGTTGCTGAATGTGACATTAAATATAGCTGAACATAACTAAACGTGATGCTAGGAAGCTTGGGAGATCACAGCTAAGAATATCTTTCACCACCAACCCTTGCATTGCTAGCTAGCTAGACACATGTAAGCTTGAAGATAGCTTGACTCATGCCCAAGGCTGTTGCACATGTTTGGTCTTCATCCTATTCATAAGGCTACGCCATAAGGATCCTATAGAACCATGTGCATGCCTTATGACCATCAAAGCCACGTGCTATGCGTGTGCCTCTTTTAGGCACCAAGATGAATGGCTACATAACCATTCGGCCAAACATCTCATACCCATCAAATTGGCGCCAACTTGAAAGAACTCAAGCACTATTCAGACATGAGACATGCCCCCTCTATTTAACCGAACCAACACCTATGTTTTATGTTAATTAATTAATTAATTATGTCATTCTAGAGGGGCACAAGGGCTCGCTGAACCACTATGTCTCTTCAAACAAATATAAATACACTAGTCCTATTCATTTCTAAACACGCCTTTCATTTAATATAAGTGAGATTATTATCTTTTCTCAAGTCTTTGTGACTTTTATCGACTTATCAAGTAAGTTAATTACTTGTGACATCAACCCCTATTCATTAATACTTGTGGTTCCTATCTCCTTATAGATAGTGGGTCCAAGTCCTTTGTTACCACCCCTTAGAGAGATTTGTAAGGCTGGGTCTTTGCTCATTGTAGCATTGGTTCTTCCTTGGTCTTTCTAAGATACTATCCTCATTAACCATCCTTTGTTTCATCACCCATACCTTTGCCATATCAACATACTTCCGCTATCAACCTCATAACATAAATAACCCTCCATTTCACCTTTACATCTACCACCAAGCCATCTGTTTGAGCCATTCACTTATGTAGGTTGTTTTGATTGCTTTATAGATCCACAATCAATTTAAGGTATGAGTACATTACATCAAGTGGTATTCTAAGATTTGGTGAAGGAAGCAACGTGCAACAACAACAACAAAATACAAAAAGAAGTGCAAGTGAAGTACAAGTAAAGAAATAAAAAATCAGCAAAGAAAATTGCAAGACTCAAAAAGAAGTAACAAAAAGAAAAGAAAAGAAAAAAATTACAAAGAAAAGTTGAAAGCACAACAACAAGTTCATCACTAAGCCATTCAAGTGAGTATCTAAAATTGATTGTGGTGATAGAAATGTTATGAAGTGACTCTGTGTAAGTAACCCCTTTATCATCTTCTTTCTTATTTCCAAGCCACCTTTTTTCATTATATTTTGTTATCCATTCCTATTAGGCCTTTTACAACCGACGCACAACAAGTAAACTTTACTTGGTATAGTTTTGAGTAAAGTTACTTAGAACTTGAGATAAAGAGATTGAGAGGAAAAGGCTTGAGCATGGGAGACTAGAAGAGGACTAGTAAAAGCCTTGAAGTCCTAGAGTGCAAACACGAGTAGATTGAGTGACATTCAAGTTTCCTTGGAGTGAACTCGTGAGGCTTTGTGAGAGCATTATTTGGTAATGTCCTATACACATTTCCTTTTTCTTATTTTTCTAACATGTCTCTTACATCCAACATATTTGTAGTTAAAAGGACTTTGAACATTCGAAGTCAAGAAGATTAACAAAGAGAGAATATCTTTCATACAAAATGTCATGTGGGAGATAAAGTCTATGTAGTGATCAGTGATGGAGGGAGTTGTACAAATGTAGCTAGCACTCACATGGTGGAAAAATTGGGCCTAAAGACTTCCAAACGTCCTCATCCTTACAAACTTCAGTGGCTCAATGATGTGGGGGAAGCAAAGGTATCCAAACAAGTTATTTTTCCTTTCTCAATTGGAAGGTACAAGGATGAAGTTCTTTGTGATGTGGTACCCATGAGTGCAAGCCACATTATAATAGGAAAGCCTTGGCAATTTGACAAGAAGGCTACTCATGATGGGTTTTCCAATGATTATTCCTTCCAACATCAAGGAAAGAACATCATATTAGCACATATGCTTCCAAGTCAAGTCCATGAATGCCAAGTGACCCTTAATTCATGCATAGAAAAATGGAAGAATGAAAAGAAGGCCAAAGAAGTTCACGCTCAAAAGATGAACATATATGCTAGCAGAAGAGATGTTCGGAAACATTTATCCACAAAGAAAACTATACTTATACTTATGTATAAGAAAAGTTTTCTACTTACTAACCCTCCTGAAGGCTTTCATTCTTCTATCTCTACTCTTTTACAGGAATTTGAAGACATATTCCCTGAAGAATTTCCAGATGGTTTACCACTGATTAGAGGAATTGGACATCAAATTGATTTCATTCCCGGAGCCACCATCCCTAAGAGACCAGCGTACAGAAGCAATCCCAAGAAAACCAAGGAATTGCAAATGCAAGTCAAAGAATTACTAGACAAAGGATGCACATGGGAAAGTTTAAGTCCTTATGTTGTACCGGTTTTGGTGGGGCCAAAAAAAGATGGAACTTGGAGAATGTGTGTGGATTATAGGGTTGTGAACCAGATCACCATCAAATATAGACACCCTATACCTTGATTGAATGATATGCTTGATAAACTTAGTGGTGCCAATATCTTCTCCAAATTGAATTGAAAAGTGGCTACCATCAGATTAGAATGTAGGAATGTGACGAGTGAAAAATTGCATTCAAGACTAAACAAGATTTGTATTAGTGGTTAGTCATGCCTTTTGGCTTAACTAATGCCCCTAGCACCTTTATGCGTTTGATAAACCATGTCCTTCAGCCTTACATTTGTAAGTTTTGTGTTGTTTATTTTGATGACATCTTAATATACAATAAGTCCCTAAACGAGCATGTTGAACATTTAAGATCTATTCTTGGCACTTTGAGAGAAGAGAATATATACGCTAATCTCAAGAAGTGTGCTTTTTGTACTGACCAAGTTACATTCATAGGCTTCATTGTAAGTTCACAGGGAATGGTAGTGGATCTAGAGAAGATTAAAACAATTCAAGAGGGGGCAAAACCTATCAATGTCAGTCAAGTCCAGAGTTTCCATGGACTGGCTAGTTTCTACAGGAGGTTTGTACCAAACTTTAGTTCTATTGTCACCCCCTTAACAGGGATTATTAAGAAAAATTCAAAATTTGAAAAGACCTTTGAAATTGAATGTGATGCCTCTGGAATTGGAATTGTTGTTGTTCTGAGTCAAGAAGGGAAGCCAATTGCTTACTTTAGTGAAAAACTAAATGGTGCAACTTTGAACTATCCAACCTATGACAAAGAGATGTATGCACTCATTCGGGCATTGGAAACTTGGCAGAAATACTTGTTACCAAGGAATTTGTTATGCACACTGACCATAAAGCCTTAAAACATATAATGGATAACACAAACTTAACACGAGACACGCTGAATGGGTCGAATTCCTTGAGTCTTTTCTCTATGTAATCCAATATAAGAAAGAAAAAGATAACATTGTGGCTGATGCCTTTGCCTATTCCAACCATGCCATGGGTAGATATCTCTATGGACTTTGTTTTGGGCTTACCAAATACCAAAAGTGGAAAAGATTCAATATATGTGGTGGTCGATAGGTCCTCTAATATGGCTCACTTTATACCATGCAACAAGATCGATGATGCTATCCATGTTGCAAATTTGTTCTTCAGATAAGTGGTAAGGTTACATGGACTTCCTCAAACCATTGTGTTAGACAGAGATGTCAAATTCTTAACCCACTTCTGGAGGACTTTGTGGAGAAAAGTTGGCACAAAACTACTCTTTCTACTACATGTCATCCACAAACGGATGAACAAACTGAAGAGGTTAATAGAGTTTTATCAATGTTACTTAGATCCATCATCAAGAAAAACATCAACACTTGGGAAGAATGCCTACCACACGTGGAGTTTGCTTACAGCCGAACAATTCATTCAGCAACCAAGTTTTTTCCATTTGAGGTAGTGTATGTTTTTAACCCTTTAACTCCTTTAGACTTACTTCCTTTACCTTATGATCAAATAGTGAACAAAAATGGAAAGGACAAATTATAATTTGTTAAAAGGCTCTATCAACAAGTCAAAGCATAATTTGTTAAAAGGCTCTATCAACAAGTCAAGGAAAATATTGAAAGAAGAACTAGAAAATATGAGCAGCAAACAATCAAGTGAAGGAAGAAGATAACTTTTGAAATATGTGATTGGGTTTGAGTAAACTTTAGAAAAGAAAGGTTCCCAAATCAAAGAAAGTCCAAACTACTACCCCGATGAGATGGTCCATTTCAAGTTGTGGAAAAGATAAATGACAATGCATACAAACTAGAGTTGCCTGGTGAGTTTGGTGGCGTAAGTGCTTTATTTTACATCTCTGATTTGTCACCATTTGAGTATGGAAATGATTTAGGGATAAATCACTTAAAAGAAGGGAGGTGATGCGGTCACACCTAACTTGGATCTGGAAGTAATGCCTTAAGGTCCCATTACAAGATCAAGGTCCAAACAATTCAGGGAAGAACTCTTAACTAAATGTCTTGAAGCATTCAATTCATTTGACAACTTAATACCATCCGATGTTAAGTTGTATAATGTTTTAATATCTAAAGAGTAACTTAGCATATCCACATCTCTATAATTGATGCACATTGTTATTTCAAGTATGTTAAGTATGTTAGAATAGTATTGCATCCATTTAAGCATGATTCATTACATTCATGAAATGGAAGCATGCTTAATCATTCATTTGTTAGCTCATGTGCATTCATTTTAGATCCTAGGTCTTATACATTGCCTTACATATGTTATATAATTATATACTTAGCTCATGTCAAGTATACATAGCTCACAATATCATATTCATGCACTAAAACAAGGTAATTGGATTCTACAAGCTCAATACCTTTGATTTACCTTGTTTTCTTTGCACATATAGGTACATGGAATCATGGAACACATTAGGGTAACTTATTGGAGTATTTGGGATCCCTATGCAGCTCAATAAAAAACATGGCAGCCTATGGAACACAATGGGAGGCTCAACTTAGCTAGAGGAGCTCAAGGCTAGCTAATCTTAGCTAGTTGAACTATTTGAAGACAAGTTGTTGAATGCGACATTAAATATAGCTGAACATAACTAAATATGATGCTAGGAAGCTTGGGAGATCACATCTAAGAAGATCCTTCACCACCAACCCTTGCATTGCTAGCTAGCTAGACATATGAATGCTTAAAGATAGCTCAACTCACGCCCAAGGCTGCTGCACATGTTTGGTCTTCATCCTATGCATACGGCTACACCATAACGTTCTTAGAGAACCATGTACATGCCTTGTGATCATCCAAGCCATGTGCTATGCGTGTTCCTCTTTTAGGTGCTAATATGAATATCTATATAACCATTCGGCCAAAGATCATTTACCCATCAAATTGACGCCAACTTGAAAAGACTCAAGCACTATTCGGCCATGAGACATGTCCCTTCCATTCAGCTGAACTAACACCTATGTTTTCATGTTAATTATTTATTTAATTATGTCATTTTAGAGGGACACAAGGGATGGCTGAACCACCATGTATCCATTCAGCCATATCCCTTCAAAAACTATAAATAGGATAGTCCTATTCATTTGCAAACACACTTTCCATTTAATATAAGTGAGATTATTCTCTTTTCTCACGTCCTTGTGACTTTTATCAACTTATCAAGTAAGTTAATTAATTTTGGCATCAACCCCTATTCATTGATACTTGTGGTTCCTATTTCCTTATAGATAGTGGGTATAAGTCCTTTGTTACCACCTCTTATAGAGATTTATAAGCCTGGGACTTTGCTCATTGTAGCAATGGTTCTTCCTTGGTCTTTCTAAGATACTATCCTCACCAACCATTCTTTGTTTCATCGTCCATACCTTAGCCATATCAATATACTTTCGCTACCAACTTTATGACATTAATAGGCATCCATTTCACATTTACATCTACCACCAAGCCATCTCTTTCAGCCATTCACTTATGCAGGTTGTTTTGCTTCCTTCCTAGATCCACAATAGACTTAAGGTAGGAGTACTTTACATCAGTATCGATACCATGGATTCTAGTATACATAATTGGTATCGATACTGTAAGGGAGTATTGGTACCATAGTATAGAAGTATCGATACTATAGTATGGGTACCGATACTATTGAGTCTGGAAAATTAAAATAAGATGAATTTGGATAGGAATTGAATATAATAGTATTTTTCAGTATTATTAAAAGTATAAATGTTAGAGAGTATACTAACATTGGTATGGCACGTGTACTTAATTGATAATTGTGTGGATCATAACCAAGCTCCCGAGTCAAGCAAGAAAAAGGGCAAAGATAAAGTTATCGAATAGTTGGACATCCCTAAAGCATACTAACGAGGCATACAAAGTGTGTGCATTTATTATGTACATTAAGAGTTATAGATGCATGTGGTTAATGGCGTATGTTTAAATTTTATATCAGTACTATGTGTACTATAGGCACTAAGTGTGCAACCCACGAAATTCATAATGTGCTTATGAACGACCATATAGACACTAAGTGTGCAACCCACAGAATACATCATATGTTGATGAATGACCGTATAGGCACTAAGTGCGCAACCCACATAATTCATCATATGTTGATGAACGACTGATTGGCACTAACTGCGCAACCCACGAAATTCATAATGTGTTTATGAACGACCGTATAGGCACTAAGTGTTCAACCCACGTAATTTATCATATGTTGATTAACGACCGTATAGGTACTAATTATGCAACCCATGGAATTCATCATATGTTGATGAACAACCGTATAGGCACTAAGTGTGCAACCCACATAATTTATCATATGTTGATGAACAACTCTATAGGCACTAAGTGTGCAACCCACAAAATTCATCATATGTTGATGAACGATCGTATAGGTAGTAAGGGCGCAACCCATAGATTTCATAATGTGTTTATGAATGACCGTATAGGCACTAAGTGTGCAACCCATGGAATTCATCATATGTTGATGAACGACCGTATAGGCACTAAGTGTGCAACCCACATAATTTATCATATGTTGATGAACGACCATATAGGCACTAAGTGTACAACCCACGGAATTCATCATATGTTGATGAACGACCGTATAGGCACTAAGTGTGCAACCCACTAAATTCATCATATGTTGATGAACGATCGTATAAGTACTAAGTGTGCAGCTCACGGAATTCATAATATTTTTATAAACGACCGTATCGGAACTATGTATGCATCTCAAAGAAATTATAATGATTTGAAAATACTGAATTTGGATTTGATAGATATGATAAAATGATGTATTGATCTCACCTCATTAGTATTCTTGTCTCACTAAGTAAATACTTAATGTGTGTTTATTTCACGCGTAGGTTTTATCGTGCCGAATAAGGAGTGCATCTGACATTGCAATTCAAGAGTCGCCTCATCAGTAACTGTGTGACTGTTATGTCTATTTTGATATTATTGGTCGGCATGTAATAGAATTATGATAACGTTCATAAACGTATTTGACTTATAATGACGTAGAAAGGATAAAATGTTTGAACAGTAAATTTTTGTTTATATACTAAAGTTTAATGAACTTTTTATTAGTATTAAATATAAAATATTTTATAAAAATAAACAAAATTTTACAAGTTTTCAAATGAAAAAATGCTTTAAAAGTGATGTGCATCAGTATCTCGTGTACAGAAAGGTATTCGGGAAATGAGTGTTGTATTTATTGGTATCAGAGCCACAGGTTTAGCCAATTCTCGGCCAAAATTGAGTCTCTTTTAATGTAAAAAAAGATTTGTATGTCACTAAGATGCCAAGGTTACTGATAGGGTATAGTTAGAATATGATCGATGTCTCTTTTTACTAACTTAAGTATTATCCTTGTGTATGTTATATTAGATGTCAGATTCTTTGAATTCGAAAAGAATGGCTGAACGAAAGAATAGAGATGGATCGGGTTGCAAAAGCTATGAAGAGAATAGTGAACATATGATTCCATCCGAGAATGCCAGTGTACCAGCATATCAGGGTATGCCCGTGACAGAGTTTGGAGCTTTTATGCAAGCTCTCGATGCCATCTTGACACGGTTCTAACCTCCTTCACCTCCCCCTAATCCTCCAGCACCGCGAATGTTAATTCTAAAAGAGTTAAGAATTTTATGAGCGTCTGAGTTCAGGGGAGAAGAGGGTGAAGGACTGATGGATGCTGATTTATGGTTAAACGATGTTATGGTGATGCTGGAAAGTCTATTGTGCTCAAATTTTGAAAAGTTGGGCGGAGTTGTATCATTATTTTTGAGGGTCAGCTCGAGTATGGTGGACAAACACTACAATGTTTGCATCACCTGAACAAGTTACCTAGAAATTCTTTCAAGATGAGTTTATGAACAAGTACATCGAGGAGTAGTTTATGCAGTCAATGCTACTGAAGTTTCTTAATTTGAAACAAGGCAATCGAGTAATGCATGAGTATGAGTTTGAATACAATAAGCTTAATCATTATGCTACTGAGGATGTGATTAGTTCATTGAGGGTCTAAGGCCTAAGTTAAAAGAGATGATGTTGACGTTAAACTTACCTAGCCTGCAAAAAGTTATAAACTGAGCTAAGGCTATTGAAATGGCTCAAGAGGAGACTCTAGAAGCGGAGCAATTTTTGTAGATGGGAAAAAAGAGTTGGGATGTCTTCAACTTCCCATCATGCTAAGAGAGGCAAGCACTCGAGTTCCCGATATACTGACAGAGATAGTTTTGTTGCAGCTTCTCAGAAAACTAAACAATCACAATCTGTTATTTCACCGGGGAGTGTCTAGATTGCTCTCTGGCGCTTGTTTTCTTTGTGGAGAAATGGGTCACTATGCTTGGAATTACCCATAAAGATCTAGAGATAGATCAGTGCAAACTGAGAGATCATTATCAGCACCTAGTAGAAGTAGAGGAAGAGGAAGATCCAGTGGTCAATCTGAGTCTAGCCAACGATAATAGACTCGGGGAGTGACTCAAATTTATAAAAGTAAGACCAATGAGGATCAGGGTGACCTAGAGATTATAATAGACACATTCCATCTTTTTGATGAGCCTGTTTTTGTTTTAGTTGACCCTGGTTCTACACACTCTTATATTAGTACAAAGTTGATTAGAGCTAGATGAATTCCTTTAGAACCAATATTTAGTGTGATGATAGTGATAAACCCCATAGGACATAGTGCGAGAGTAACTCGGGTATGTAAAAAGTTCCCTATAAAGATTCAAGGGGTTGTGTTTTCGAAAAACTTGATGTATTTTCCTTTCGATGAGTTTGAAATCATTTTGGGCATTGATTTGTTATCTCCACATCATGGATGGGTTGATTTTTGCAAGAAAAAAATATTCTTGAGTGATGCGGAAGGCTTGGAATAGTAGTGATCGATGAAAAAGTGAAATCACCATCTAATGTGATATCGGCCATGAGTGCAACGAAAATGATGTAAAAGGGATGCATAGTTTTTCTAGCTAATGTGATAGACACTCGAGTCCCAGAAGTGAAATTAAATGATATACCAATAGTTAAGGAGTTTTTAGAGGTTTTTCGAAGGAATTACCGGGTTTACCTACAGATCATGAGGTGGAATTCAGGATTGAGGCTTACCCGGGAACTGAACCTGTTTCTATGGCTCTATATCGAATGGCTCCAATAGAGATAAGAGAACTAAAAGACCAATTGTAAGAGCTACTTTATAAGGGATTTATGAGACCCATTATTTCTCTATGGGGAGTACCTGTTCTATTTGTGAAAAAGAATGATGGGTTTATGCGGTTATGTATTTTCTAAGGATTGATTATCTATTTGATCAATTGAAAAGTGCAGCGGTGTTCTCTAAGATAGACCTGAGGTTATGATATCACCAATTAAAGATCAAAGAGTATGATATTTCATATATAACTTTTCGGACTCAGTATGGAAACTACGAATTTGTGGTAATGCCACTTGGATTGACTAATACTCTGACAACATTGATGGACTTGATGAACCGAGTATTCCAACCTTACTTGGATCAATTCGTGGTGGTATTTATAGATGGTATTTTGGTATATTCCAATTCAAGAGGGAAAAATGATGCTCATATTTGGGTGGTTCTTCAGATACTTCGAGAAAATAAGTTGTTTTCCAAATTGTTAAAGTGTGAATTTTGGTTATCTGAGATTACTTTCCTTGGTCATATAGTCTTCGTAAAAGGAATAAGAGTGGATTCTAAAAAGATTCAAGCTATAGTGGATTGGCAAACCCCAAAGAATGTTTATAAAGTTCAAAGCTTCTTGGGGCTTATTGGTTACTATAGACGGTTCATGAAGAACTTATCGATGTTAGTTTTGCTGCTAACTAAGATGTTATATAAGGATATGCCTTTTGTTTGGATGGAGAAATGCCAAGAAAGTTTTGAAATACTAAAGAGAATAGTAACAAAGGCCCCAATGCTTGTACAACCTGAGTCAGGTAAAGACTATGTCATTTTCAGTGATGCATCCCATAATGGATTGGGATGTGTGCTGATGCAAGAAGGGAAAGTTGTGTCTTATGCCTCAAGATAGCTAAAGAATCAAGAGAGAAATTACCAGACACATGACTTAGAATTGGCTGTGTCGTGTTTGCTTTGAAAATTTGGTGCCATTATCTGTACGGCGAGCGGTGCCATATTTGTACGGATCACATGAGTCTAAAGTATTTGCTGACTCAGAAAGAACTGAACTTGAGGCAGAGAAGATGGATCAAGCTTTTAAAATATTATGATTTCATTATTGATTATCATCCCGGAAAGGCTAATGTGGTAGCGGATGCTCTTAACCGAAAGACTTTTGCTGCTTTACGGGCCTTGGATGCAAGTATGTCCTTAAAAGAAGATGATGCATTGATTGCTGAACTTAAGTAAAAGTCGATGCTTTTGGATCGAGTAAAAGAGCTACAAGGTCAAGATGAGAAATTCAGAGCAAGAATGGCACAAATAGAAGAAAAAAAGAGGTTAAAGATTTCTAAATGAAGGTTGTTATCATGGAAGACTTTGCATTCCCGATAATGATGAACTGAAGAAATATATTCTTTCAAAGGCACACTATAGTTCTTTGACGATGCATCCAGGCAGGAATAAGATGCATCAGGATTTAAAGATTCGTTATTGGTAGCCTTGTATGAAAAGAACCATATCAGAGTTTGTTGTGAGATGCTTGACATGTCAGCAAGTGAAAGCTAAACATCAAGTGCCTTTCGGATTGCTACAACTGATATCCATTCTTGAGTGGAAATGGGAACGAGTTGTAGTGGATTTTGTTTCTGGGTTACCTTTTTCACCAGGTAAAAAGGACTCGATATGGGTAATTGTGGACAGATTGACCAAAAAAAGCTCATTTTATTATAGTTCGAGTGATTACTCGATCGATAAGTATGTGGAATTATATGTAAAGGAGGTAGTTAGGTTGTATGGAGTGCCTATATCGATAGTGTATGATCGTGACCCAAGGTTTACTTCAAGATTCTGGAAGTATTTACATGAGGCATTGGGTACTCGATTGAACTTTAGCACAGCTTTTCATCTACAGACAAATGGGCAGTCAGAACGAATTATTCAAATATTAGAGGATATGCTAAGGGCATGTGTGATTGAGTTTAAAGGATCTTGGGAAATGTATTTGTCTTTAGCAGAATTTGCTTATAACAACAATTATCAATCGAGTATTAAGATGGCTCCGTATGAAGTTTTGTATGGAAGGAAGTATCGAACACTATTAAATTGGTTTGAACACAAAGATTGAGATCTAGTTGGCCCGGATTTGATGGAAGAAATGGAGGAAAAAGTAAAAATTATCCAAGATAATCTGAAGATAGCCTCTGATCCACATAAATCTTATGTTGATTTGAAAATAAAAAAAATTGAATTTCAAGTGGAAGACAAAGTATTTTTGATGGTATCGCCTTGGAAGAAAGTATTACGATTTGGGCGAAAAGGAAAACTTAGTCCGAGATTCATTGGACCTTATATGATTTTGAAAAGGGTCAGACCAGTAGCATATCAATTATCTTTTCCTCCATATATGGACTAGATCCATAATGTTTTTCATGTGTCGATGTTTAGAAGGTATCGATAAGATCCATCCCATATCATCACACCTGAAGAAATATAAATCTGACCCGATTTAACTTATGAGGAAGAACAAGTGCAGAACTTGTCTAGAGAAAACAAGGAATTATGTAACAAGAGGATTTCGTTATATAAAGTGCTCTGGAAGAACCATAAGGTAGAAGAAGCTACTTGGGAAAGAGATGATGACATTAGGAAGCAGTTTCCACACCTCTTCGTTTCAGGTACTTCTTTAAATTCGAGGATGAATTTTCTTAAGGGGAGAATTGTAATACCCCACAAATATCATGTCAGTGACTTTATTGAAAAAGGTTTGAAATGGGAAAATTAATTTGAAAAGATGATAATGGATAAGAAATGATTTACAAATAGTGTTTAAGACCAATTATTAACAATGGATGAATAAATAAGGCACTTTGGTCCTTTAAGGGGAAATGAATTTAAAACTCATTTTTCTTGTTAGGGATTTAAAAAGGGAAAAGGGGAAACTTAAAACATAACTAAGTCGTTTCTTGTTCTTCTTCCCATGTACACGTGCTCTCTCCATAGCCAAGGTAAGTTTTCTTTGAGTTAGTTTATTCTTTAGTTTATGGACAAATTTTGAAACCTTAAGTGATATAGAGGCTTAAGAAAAGTTCAAGGATGATTAAAACTAAGGGATTAGTAAATATTTGAGATTGAAGAAAATGGGGTTTTGAATGATATATTGGAATATTATTTTTTATTGATGTTTACTAGTAAATTTGACTTGTCAAAGAAGTAAATAAGAGATTAAAAGCGTTGGATGTGATAAACAAATTGTATGAAAAAGTGGTATGATTCTTGGTTTGAGATGTTCTTTGGAGATTTTAGATGTTATAAGGAGCTAAATGAAGGAAAACTAGTTGGGATAAGTAAAGAAGATTTTAATAGTATTATTAGAGGTAAAAATAAGGGAATTTGACCAAATTTGGGTAAAAATCGAGCAGAAAAATGGAAAATTTGGGTAAGGGTATCGGTACTGGAAGAACAGTACTGATACTATAAGTTTAAATTTGGAGAAATCAGATGAACAATATCGATACTGATGCGGGTATCGATACTATAAGGAATGTATCGATGCCATGGATTCCAATATACAGAAATGGTATCGATACTGCAAAGGAGTATCAGTATCATAGTATAGAAGTATCGATACCATAGTATGGGTACCGATACTATTGAGTTTGGAAAATTAAAATAGGACAAATTATGATAGGAATTGAATATAATAGTACTTTTAAGTATTATTAAAAGTATAAATGTTAGAGAGTATACTAACATTGGTATGGTATGTGTACTTAATGCATGCTTGTGTAGAGCATAACCAAGCTCCTGAGTCAATCAAGAAAAAGGGCAAAGATAAAGTTGTCGAATAGTTGGACATCCCTAAAGCATACTAACGAGGCATACGAGGTGAGTGCATTTATTATGTACATTAAGAGTTATATATGCATGTGGTTAAAGGCATATGTTGCAATTGTATATCAGTACTATGTGTACTGTAGGCACTAAGTGTGCAACCCACGAAATTCATATTATGTTGATGAACGACCGTATAGGCACTAAGTGTGCAACCCACATAATTCATCATATATTGATGAACGACTATATAGGCACTAAGTGTGCAACCCAAAAAATTCATCATATGTTGATGAACGACCGTATATGCACTAAGTGTGCAACCCACAGAATTCATAATGTGTTTATGAATGACTGTATAGGCACTAAGTGTGCAACCCACGGAATTCATCATATGTTGATGAACGACCGTATAGGCACTAAGTGTGCAACCCACATAATTTGCCGCTCATATTTATCCTGACGATGAGGCTTCAATTGAAATTTGAAGAATTTGAAGAGACCCTAACATGGGGTTCACACGTCTCAAATAAAAAAATGTTGAACCCTCACTCTTGTTATTTTTGATTCGAGCATGCTACTAAAAAACAAAAAATGAAAGTTAAAATATACATTTTTTTGAAATGCTCGTGTTCTCTGTTGTTTTTATGTTTTTTAGAACAATGAGAATCCTTGTTTACATTTATTTTCAAAAATTAAGGGAGATATCCTCTTTACATGGTTCGTTTTGGGTTTTATATCCTTTCATTACAAAAATGAAAATCGAAAATCATTTTACAACTTTTTTGTCTTGTTTGCTTATATGGTTGTCGACGTGGAGTGTTTGGATTGTTTGGGTCATTTAGGACCACTAGAGGCAGTCGTGGAGGCGTTAGAGAGTTACTGTGGAGATGAAGGGACCACCGGGGTGATTCTCCTAACGTGGGAGCAGAGTTATCGTGAGGAGACTACTGGATTTCATTAGGGTTTGGCCTAATAATGTTGGCCTTTAAGCTTGGTGATGGGCTACTTGGGTCTTTGGTTTTTTTTTTTTACAATTTTTGGGTTAAATGTGGACTTTCATGATTTAAATGAAATGATATTTAATATTTGGGTGTGGTAATAGTAAATGGACTTTGAATTTAAATTTGGGTGATGTAATAGAACACTTAAATATTGTAATTGGTTCAATGAGTTTTTTAATAAAAAATTAGTTTAATTTGGGTTTTATATCCATGATGAACATGTATGGTTTGAAAAACTTAATTACACAAAGGCTTGAATCCATCATTCACGACTCAATTTCTTCAATGCTCCTATAAAATGAATACTTTCTCGAACCACTTCACCAATGCCAACAATGCCACTTAATGACATCAACACTCGAATAACCTTCAAATAACTCCTTGAAAGTCTTTAATCTGGTTTGACTGGGTTGGACTCAATTAGGGTATGCCAGTTGCCATTCTTTACTCATTATTGTAAAAACAAGAATGTGGCAAAGACAAATAATGGCCTAATTTTATCTCATTTGGTTGCAACTTCATTTTTGGCACCAACATCTTTCTTCGATCATCTATTGGTTTGTCCCTCCATCTTTCAATCGAATGATTTGCTCCTCTGAATATGAACATCTTCTAGCTTGGCTTACCCCAATCTCATATATGTCAGACTTCCAAAGACACAATTTTCATTAGTTAGCATATCTGATGGTTTATTTCTATCATTTTATTATTCTTTTTTCCCTTTTGATATTATTTTTTCTTTTTTCTTTTTTACAAATATTAAATGAAAAACTTTGAAAATCGCTTTCTCATATATTTTAAAAATATCATATGAAAATATAATGCTCTGAGGTCTTATGGATGGCCCAGAGGACTTAAGTTTTAGAAATAGTCGACTAGGTAAGAAACTTTGGAATCATTTTCTTACTTTGCAAAATTTTCATTTTCGAAAAAGATTAAATGGGAAACTTTAAAAATCATTTTCTCATTTTTCATAAATCATATGAAAACATCCTTCCTGAAGGTCTTATAGATGGCTTGGAGGACTTATCACCTTTCTCAAAAGACTTTCAAATGACCCAAAGGATTTAATTATAAGGCTCGACATACTTATTAATGGCCTAGAGGACTTACTCGGTTTGGAAATAATCTACTAGGCAAAATATTTTGGAAATCGCTTTCTTACTTTTCAAAAAATTTATTTTCTGAAATATCAAATGAGAAACTTTGAAAATAACTTTCCCATTTTTAAAAAATATCATATAAAAATATCTTAATGGTCGGGTAACATACCCCACTTCAAGCAATGATTCTTATGTGGATTGGGCTCCTCTATTCTTGAGGTTTTGCCACTCTAAACATTATTTCATGCATTTGAGGTTTGAATTCTATGTTTATCTTCTAGATATATTATTATTGTAACTCTTATTTTTGTTAAAGAGTTGTAAGAATTATGCATATATTTGTAAAAACATGAGTACAATTAAACGTATCAATGTAATTCATTCTTTTTTCATGTAAATGATGCTCTCATTGATGCAGAAATGTTAATTCATCAATCTTCTTTTGACTTTAAGGTGGAGACCTTTATCTTCCTCTACTTGATCACTTCTTGTCTAGTTCATATTCTGATATCTATGTGGCAACTTGTCAATTCAAGCTTGCATTTCGTGAATAACAATCTGATCAACTTCTTTCATCATTTATTTCATGTCACTCCAAGTGGTGAGGCTCATTCTCAATGTCTTCTTGGTCTGAATCTTGTTATCTCAACATGGTGTGGGTCTTTGGTCATGCTCCAATGTGGATACTGATAACTTTTAAAAAGACTTATTATTTAGAGCCTTTTTTACTTAGGTTAAGCTTGTTCTTTAGAATATTTAGGATCACGGTTAGAGTAATTTTAGCATATTTTACATCATTTGCATAATGGGAGAGACTTTTGGTACTTGGGCTAATTATGATGATTTTTTATGAATTTCCTACTCTTATGTTGCGACTCTATCTGATATTGTAGTCGTTGCTATGAACCAATGCAAGATGGATTTGCTAATTTGTTGTTGTAGCAATCGACATGTCACAAGGCAGTTAGAGAAATTTTAGGAATTGATAAGTTGTTGTGGAAAAAAAGGCTGGAATTTAAATTTAAAGAATGAATTTTTAGAAAAAAATGAACTTTCTTATTAGTGGAAAGTTTAATCTTGATGACCTATAAATATATTATTTTCTACGCACTTTAACGATCCATGGGAAAACCCTAATTTTTCCATAGCCTCCATTTATGTTTCTATTTTATCGCCAACCATGGTTGCCTAAACCCACAGTCGAGGAGTGCAACAACAGCTAGAGAGCAACGTCGTGTAGCAACGGTGACCGATCGGGATTCAATAGTGTTTTTTAGTTCTTTACTTGAGAAGGGAAGATAATATTCGATAAGTCTGGATGTTTGAATTTACTATCGTTATTTGGATTTGAACACAAGATGTTTGATGAAATGTTTTTTCAATTTGATTTTGTTTTTATGATATGGTTACGTTGTTTGGATTTCTTGGAAATTATTTTTAGAAAAAAAGTAGTCTTATGCGTGTTTAATCTTGGTTATTTTTAGAGATAGAAATATTGAGATTGCATGCTACTTATGACATCATTAGTTATTATGAAAGTAATGTTAATGCAAGGAGATTTGTATTTTCGGTTTTTATGCTTTACTTGACAACTTAATTAGTTGAATTGATGAGAGTAAATTATATTTGTTAAGTGATTAATTTCTAAAGATAATTAATTTGTTAATCACTGATTGAGAAATAACAGTATTGTTATAACATTATTATGTTGATAGCTACCAGATAACGACAACATTGTTTGGTCCGTTGGTTTGATTGCTCCACTATTCGTTGCAACATTCCCCTACTTTTATCATTTATCATTTATACTTTGTTATTATCCTCTTACTTTAAAATTGAAACCATATATTTTCCTGATAATTTAATAGGACTCTATTGTAATATGTTTTGCTCTCTGTGGGTTCGACATCCGAAGCTTCTATACCTTACACTTTATTACTTAGTGACTATATGTATACTTGCATGATTATTGTAGCATTATCTAAGCATCAAGTTTTTGGCACCATTGTTGGGGAGCAATGGTATTGCATTAAAGTTTTTTTCTTTTGTTTTCACTAATTTTATTTATTTTCTTTTGTAGGTAACCTTAGTTAAACATTGTTGGTGCATGACCCACCGTAAATTGAGACTTAGAACCTTTTGACCATGAAATCGACAGAACACTTCGTCAAAAAAGACAACAATAAAGAAATATGGCATACAATGAGAACAATGTTATGCCACTATTACAAATTGGGGCATATGGAAATCCTCTAGTGGATGGAGCACATGAAGGATTAAATCTACCCATGAGAGATGCTCTAATGCCACAACATTATTTACAACATTGATGACTATAATAGGCCCATTTGAGAGCATGTTGTGACTATTTTGGATGATTTAAATCACAACATCGTTTGACCTGCTATCGATGCTACCCATTTTGAGCTAAAGCCAATGATTTTTCAAATGCTACAGTCAATGGGTAGTGTAGCGAGATGCATACTGAGGATCCTAGAGCACATTTGCGAGCATTCATGGAGGTGTGTGACTCATTTATTCAGCAAGGGGTACTAGAAGAAGCTTTAAAGCTGAAGTTGTTTCCTTATTCTCTGAGCGACAAAGCTAGAGCATGGCTCAACTCACTGCCACTTGGTTTATAGCATCAAGGAACGAGATTGATCAAAAGTTTTTATCGTGATTTAACACTCTCAACATGAATACAAGGCTGAGGAACGACATAACCTCCTTCAAACAATTAGAGGACGAAAATTTATATAAAGTTTGGGAGCATTTTAAGGACTTGTTGCTAAAGTGTCCAATGCACGACTTTCAGCATTGAACATAGATGAAGATGTTTTATAACAGGCTCAACATGTAGACAATGATGGTCGTGGATGCTTCTGCTAATGGACTATTGCTGGATAAGACTTATAATGAAGCTTATGATACATTGGAGAGAATTTTCAATAATGACTATCAATACCCCAACACGAAGCTCGTGTCGGGTAAATACGTTGTTGTGTCAATGGACACTGAGGTGTTGAATTCCTTGGCACCATAAGTCACAACACTGACTGAAATGGTAAACAAAATGCAAAAACAAAGAGGCATTTATGAGGTAAAATATACATCTACAGTCTCTTATGTTTATTTTAGAGATAACCATAACTATGAAGAGTATCCACAAAACCCCGAGTTTATGTGTTTTATAAGGAACTGTAATAGGGGTGACAACGCTGATACATATGGTAACACTTACAATGCCAACTTTCATATCATCCAAGTTTGTCTTGGAGGAGGCAAAACATTATCAACCCCAATGTTGTACAGTATACTTTGGGAATCAACAACAACAATATTAGTCACCACAATAATATGCTAAACAACAATCAATGTCCCATCATCAGTCGTTACAACATCAAGTGATGTTATAGCAACAATGTAGTACTCATCAACTTTACCAAGGGCAATCCTCTAGTCAAGCTGGTACATCTTTAACATTAAAATCTCTTCTGAAAGAGTACATTTCAAAGATGGAGGCAATGAATCAAAGAAATGAAGCCTTGACCCAAAGTAAGCTAGCATCACTGAGGGCATTAGAAAATCAAATGGGACAATTAGCAAATGCTTTGAGCAACAGATTATACGAGCCATTTCCAAGTGATACTGAAGTCCCTGAAGTTCATATAAAGGCTCATTGTAATGAGCATTGCAAGGCCAGCACAACTCGTAGTGGACTCCACCTTGGAAGTCAAATGAAGAGAATAAGAAAAAGGATGTTGAAAGGTTTGAACATCAAGATAAAGCCAAGGATATGGATAAGTGAGCATCTACTGCGACTATTACAAAGAATGCGAGACAATATAGTAATTCTTGGACATTGCTGGCAGCCATGCCTACTACATTATATCATGTGATGCCTGTGATTCCACAACCAATGCTGAATCAGCCAAATTTAAGACCTCTACCACCATTTCCCTATAGATTTAAGAAATCCAATGAGAATTAGCAATTTAAAGCATTCATTGATGTTCTTAAACAATTGAAAATTAATATTCCCTTGATTGATGCTTTGGAGAAAAAATTTAACTACATTAGATTTGTAAAGGATCTTTTTTCAAAGAGAACAAGACTTGGGGAATTTTAGATTGTTTCACTCACCCAAGGATGTAGTGCTATGGTTACAAGTCGTTTTCCCCTTAAACTTAAAGATCTAAGGAGTTTTACTATTTCTTGCATTATTGGTAATCGGTTTATAGGTAGGGAATTATGTGATTTAGGAGCAAGCATTAACCTTATGCCTTTGACTATTTTCAAGAAGTTTTCCATTGGTGAAGTAAGGACCATTGCTATGACCTTACAACTTGTTAATCACTTTATTGTACATCATAATGGCATAGTTGAGAACATGTTAGTACAAGTGGACAAGTTCATCTTTCCCACCAATTTCATTATATTAGATTATGAAACAGATAAGGATGTCCCAATTATACTTGGTTGACCTTTCTTTGCTATTGGCTGAGCCTTAATTGATTTTGAAAATAGAGAACTTACTATGCGCTTAAATGATGAACACATTGCTTTCAATGTTTTGAATAATGATGCAAGTGATAATATAATGCTAAGTGAAATTTAATTAATGTTATTGTGCATGAACACTGGAATGATTGCAACGACATTGAAGTTGTCACGAACAATGTTATAAATTAGAGGAATTAGATGAAACCAAGAATGGTGAAGGAAAGTATATGCAATATTTTGACCTTTTGGATTTTCCAACCCGACCTATTCAATTTTCTCAACCTTCTATTGAACAACCACTTACCCTTGAGTTAAAACCTCTTCTCGATCATTTGAAGTATGCATTTACTGAAGAGAACAAGACTTTCTCTATTACTATTTCAGCAAAGTTGGAAGCAACGTAGGAAGAAAAATTACTTGTTGTGTTACAACATCACAAGAAAGTGATTTCTTGGAGCCATGCTAATATTAAAGTCATTAGTCCAGCCTTTTGCATGCATAAGATATTGCTTAAGGATTCTGATAGTAGTTATGTTGAGCAGCACAAGAGGTTGAATCCTATTATGAAAGAAGTTGTTAGGAAATAAATCATAAAATGGTTAGATGTTGGAATCATATATCCCATTTCTAATAGCAATTGGGTGAGTCATGTTCAATGTGTGCCAAAGAAGAGCGATATTACTGTTGTGTCCAACAAGAAGAATGAGTTAGTTCCAACACGCACCACTATTAATTGGTGTATTTGTATGTACTATAGAAAATTGAATAAAGCCACAAGGAATTACCATTTCCCATTACCGTTCATTTACCAGATGCTAGATCAATTTGCTAGCAAAGCTTTCTATTATTTTCTTGATGGCAATAGAGAAGACTACTTTCACTTATCCTTATGGCACATTTGCTCTCCGTCGAATGTGTTTTGGATTCTGCAATGCTCAAGCAATATTTCAATGTTGTATGATGGCTATATTTTACGATATGGTAGAGAATTTTCTTAACATCTTCATGGATGATTTTTCTATTTTTTTACTAGAGTTTTGATAAATGCCTCGACAACTTAGCCATTTTCTTGAAAATATGTCAAGAAACCAATATAGTGCTAAATTGGGAGAAATGCCACATTATGGTGACCAAAGGCATAGTGTTGGGGCATCACATTTCTCATCGCGACACTGAAGTGGATAAAGACAAAATAGAGGTTATCTAAAGTTGCCACCTCTCACAAATGAGAAAGGAGTTCAAAGTTTTCTAGGATATACTGGATTCTATCAAAGATTCATCAAGGACTTTTCTATGATTGCTTGACCACTCTATTTATCGCTGGAGCAAAATAGAAAATTTGTTGTTGATAATGATGTTTTAAATTCTTTTGAAACCATCAAGTTGAAGTTGATTAATGCTCATATTGTGATAGCACCTGATTGGAGTCTTCCATTTGAATTGATGTGCGATACTAGTGATCAAGTTAATAGAGTAGTTGTGGGGCCAAGGAAGAATAAAATCTTTTATGTTCTATATTATGCCAGCAGAACATTGAATGAAGTTCAAGTAAACTACACAATTACGAGAAGTTGCTCACTGTTGTGTTTGCTTTTGACAAATTTTGTTCTTATTTTGTTGGAACAAAGGTGACCCTTTACACTGATCATTCAACATTAAAGCGCTTGTTTTCCAAGAAAGGCACCAAGCTAAGACTTATGCATTGGGTGTTATCACTGCAAGAATTTGACATTGAAATATGAGACAATAAGGGCTCTGAGAATCAAGTGATTGGCCAGTTATCTCATTTCGAATTAAGTAGTGAAGAGGGGAAAATATTAGTGATTCCTGAATGATTTCTTGCTATCCATTGAAATATTACCTTGGTACGTTGATTTTGTGAATTATCTTGTGAGTGGATTGTTGTCACCTCATCTAAATCACCAAGGAAAGAAAAAGTTCTTGAGAGAGGTTAAAGCATATCGTTGGGGTGATCCTTATCTTTTTAAACAATGCAATGATCAAATCATGTGATGTTGTGTACTTAGATGTGAACAACATAGTATTCTACAACATTGCCACAATGCTTCTTATGGTGGCCATTTTGTTGGATTGCATACAATAGTAAAAATCCTTCAATGTGGCTATTACTGGCCAAATGTTTTCATTGATGCTAACGAGTTCATCAAATATTGTGATCAATGCTAACACACTAGCAGCATATCAACAAGGAATGAGATGTCAATACAATCCATTTTAGAGCTTGAGTTATTTGATGTATGGGGCTTGGATTTCATGGGGCCATATCCATCATATTACATCAATCTTTTCATACTCATTATTGTGGACTACGTGTCTAAATGGGTTTAAGCTATAACATTACCTTCAAGTGATGCTAAAGATGTTTTACAATTTCTTCATAAACATATTTTTACTCACTTTGATACTCCACGTGCTTTCATTAATGACGAGGGTTCAAAATCTTTCTAAACAGGTTGTCATTGCTTTACAAAGATATGTAGTGAAGCATCAAATTGCTACAGTATATCATTTGCAATCAAATGGTCTAGCCGAAGTCACCAATCTAGAAATCAAGCATATTTTGGAGAAGATTGTAAATCATCCAAGGAAAGATTGGTCCATGTGCTTAAATGAAGCCTTATGGGCTTATCAGATGACCTACAAAACATCTTTGGGCATGTCTCTGTCTCATCTTGTATACGAAACGTTTTCCATTTCCCTATGGAACTAGAGCATAAGACAATGTGCGCCTTAAAAATATTGGATTTTAACCTTAATGCTACTGGAGCAAAGAGTATGCTAGATCTGAATGAACTGGAAGAGCTTCGAAATGCTGCTTATGAGAATGCTAAAATTTACAAAGATAAAAGTAAGTGATGGCATGATAATCATATTTTGACAACTTGTATTGTTATTCAACTCTCCCTTGAAGTTATTTTCAGGAAAATTGAAGTCTCGTTAGTTTGTTCCTTTTGAGATACAAGAAGTCTACCCTAATGACATAGTTCTTCTGAAGAATTTAGTGGATGAGAGCACATTCAAAGTTAATGGGCAATGCTTGAAACATTATTGCCACCAGCAAACCCCACACATTGCTTCCATTTCACTAAGTGAAATACCATCTTCTTAATTCTTTTTTTCTTTCAATAAGTCAATTTTGACATTAGATTATTTTTTATTTTTCATTTTCTTAACAATTTTAATTTTAGATTTTTTAGGTAATGTTCCCTCATTGATCGTCGTCACGCAGTGCTTTTGATTCATATCATCTCTTGAGTTTCAGACTGTCATTGTTGAACAACTTCTTCAACATCATTACATGAGTATTGTTGTCTCCTCTCCCATATTTTATTTTATTTCCAAATTTTATTATTTTTTCTTGTATGCATTGAAGGCAATGCACATCTTATGTTTGGGGGTGTGTTGTCCATTTATCATGTTATACTTGAATT
The DNA here is from genome assembly GCF_006381635.1 of Hibiscus syriacus. NCBI lineage: Eukaryota > Viridiplantae > Streptophyta > Magnoliopsida > Malvales > Malvaceae > Hibiscus > Hibiscus syriacus. The sequence continues at coordinate 2,138,759 of NW_024063019.1, read as the reverse complement.
TGTTATATTACATGTATTTTTTATTTATTTTGGTTATGCATTGTTATTCATATATTGTTACTACATTTAGGATAGGATGTTACCTTAGTTAATAAAAATTTCAAACTCTTTTTGATGAAGTTCGATGATGAAAAAATTGAATTATGAAATGTATGAGGAATGTTTTAGATTCTTGCTAAGGTTACGATTTTTTATTAAAATTTTAACACAATAGGTGTATGCTCTCAATACTTAGATAAAGTATAAATAGTCAAACCCTTCAAATCTCATAACATTAGTAGGTATTGTAGCAAACATTTAGGCTTTTCTAAGAATGCTAGAGGTTCTGAAACTAGCTATAGTATAAAATCGAAAAAAGAAGAAGAAAAAATGATGATTTTCCAATCTGTTAGAGGTTCCCATCGCTGGCTCTAGTAATGAACTGGAAACACATGAATACTGAAGGTGTATAACAATGGTTTTAGCATTTGATAAGAAAATACTGGAGGTGTCTAACACTGGCTCCAGCAATGAATAAAGTTAGAAGATGTTGCTAAACATTGAAAGTTTAAAGAAGTGAGTAGGATCAATTTTTTAAATTTAGCTAAGTAATTGATTAGATATACCTTGCCTGCACACTACATCACTCTATGGATTTTGATTTTGGTGAGATGAAAATGCAATCCTAATTTGATATCAATTCATGCTACTACATCTGTGGAAGAAATGAAAAATTCTAATAACTGAATAATGAGTTAAGAATCTTAATTGACTTGGTAGCACTATTCAACACTATTTAGCATATTTGCACTCTTTGCATTGTAGTTTCTCGAGGACAAGCAAACATTTAGGTTTGGGGGTGTGATAACTCTCGAAAAGAGTTATTAGTTAGAGTCTTTTTATTTAGGTTGAGCTTGTACTTTAGCATGTTTAGGATCACATTTAGAGTAATTTTAGCATATTTTACATCATTTGTACATTGGGATAGAATTATTGGTACTTGGGCTAATTATGTTGATTTTGTTGTGAATTTGCTACTCTGATGCTGTGAACATGTCTGATGTTGTAGGCATTGCTGTGATCCAATGCAACATAGAATTGCTGATATGTTGTTGTAGCAATTGACATGTCAGCTAAAAAGTGATCAATACTTTTAATAGAAATGCCTTGAATCTTTGCTATGAGTTGAGATACCAGAAATCTCAAAATAAACCACTCCCCTTCTTATTAAGGTGATCGTTTGCTTCCTGATTGATTGCAGATGTTAATGATGATAACGTCACCAAGAAGTGTGATAAGTTTTATTCTTGAGCCTTTTGATCTTTCAGACTTTATTTTTTTTCAAACAAAATCAGATAATGTCTTCATTTCTCTTGTACTACTTATTGTTCTTGCTTTGATTTTTATTTGTTGCCTCACTTCTTCATTTAAGGCAGAGAACCCTCATTGGCTTTAAGAACCTCCTTTATTCTCGAGAGATTATCCTGTTTGAAAATGTTTTTCGCCTTTATACTATTTTAGAATTCAAAAGAATTAAAGAATTTTATAAAATAAAATAGATCCCATCAAATCATCAATTTAATAAATATTGAGTAAATCAAATATTTTTTCATATTTTCAGAAAATTATAGCTCTTTGACAATTGTTAAGATGAAATGGTTTGTTTTGGGTTGGCTTCTTGTTTTTCTAAGGTTTCAATCATTAATACGACATTCCTTTCTCGGTCCTTATGAACATTGTAACATGCCCCTCTACCTCAGCTTGGCATTTTAACCGAATGCGGACAAAATGATGAAACCAGCATATTCAATTGCTAGACCTTTCAAAGCACTTGCATTTCAGATCTCTGAAATCTTCCATTTGTTCACACTTCATAGACTCATTTAGAAAAGGTAGTATAGAAATATCGGTATAAAAAAGAATTCCTAGGTTCTTGTGTGAAGTCGACAATAATAGATGTTTCTCAATTTCCTTAGTCATTTTCCACCGAAACTCATTACTAATTCAAAATCTAAGCATAATTTCCTTTATTCCTTGAAATTTATTAACTTTAATTTCATTTGCCCTTATTAAAACGTAGCTGAAGGATTAATCTCGTCATAAAGTCTTCGACTTGACAAACACAGTGGAGCAAGAACTAAATTCTCAAGTATCTGATCAATGTCATGGTTTGAATGTAACATATTCATAAACCCAGGGCTCTTAAGATGCCTCTATAACTAGTGGAATAGCTCAGTTTTATTACACTTACCTTATGATAATAATTTATAAATCTTTTGAGTATTCATATCTAAAAATTTCTTAAGCTTGTCAAGAAGAACCTGTTATAGTCTGAGTGTCGTTGAAGGTCAGGAAATTTTATCTTTAGAGTTCAATTATGAAGAAACTATAGTTCATTTACTCCACCATCGGGTTTACGTAGATTAGGATCATAACTGAACGTCCTAAATATAAGTGTGATCTAATCAATTTCAAAACTTTATACACAAGAGATGCCTCATTTTGTTAGCTTATATACATACCTGAATATCATACCTTTAATCACTTTTTCGTGTGAGAAGAAGGTTATCTTCAGTCCTGTAGAAAAAGGGTGTGATATCTAGGTGTAACTTCTAGAACATGATCAAGGATATTGTTTTATAAGGGTTTAATCTTGTCACTTATCACAAGCTATAAGAGTATTTTATTATTTTTATTAAACTACAAAAAGAAATTTGTTTTATTGCTCATAATCTGAAAAAAAAATAGTGTTCATTCAATTAAATAACTTTAGAACAATCTGAAAAATAAAGAAAGGTCAGAAAACAAATTCAAAAAAAAACATGCTGCTTTCACGAGAGCGTAACTAATCTCCAAAGTGGGTGGATAACGACCTCATATATTGATCACATAATGCCCTTGTTGTCCATATGATGTGGTGGCACTTGATTCAATCGAATGTTATATCATGCGCTCTAATGCCCCACTTAGGTTCGCCATCCACTGCTCAACCAATTCTCATGTCAATGCTCCATTTTTAACAAGCATTTCTATTTCTTTTATAAGTGACCCACAATTCTCGGTAAAATGACCCACAAATCTAATATGGATGTTTGGAACACCTCTTAAGTCTTTCTTGATCGTGGGACTTTCTTTGGTCGATTCGAACAACTAGCTGAACACCTCCAAATTAGGGACCAAACTATGTTCTCTCGCTTCTAGCTCTTTGTGGGAGTTATCAACTCCTTTTAATAGCTCCGACCATTTCCTCTAACATGTTAAATTTATCTTCAAATTTCTTAGGATTAATGAGGCTTTTCCCTAGATTCAAGTGGGATGTCTTTGTATGTTACCATTCTTGATGCATCAATCTGATAACACCGATAACGCTTAACATTCTCTTTCTCGTTTCCTTGTCTAGTATAGTTAATTGATATCGCAATTGATCTTGTACTTCTTCTTGAGACTACTTTATTGCTTCCAACTTTTATCCATGATGATGATAGTTTGATAAATAATTGAATGATGTTGGGACTATTTCCATGTAACCATCCACAAATTATTTTTCATGTTTTCATAATTAATGCATGTAAAATGCCTAAATAAAATAGATGCAATGCAAATACATGTGTGTAAAAAGTATTGTTCAAGAGTGATTATCTTAAAACAATTTTCATTGAACATAAAGGTTTCATTACATCAAAGAAAAAAACTTTACAGATAAGGAATAGCTTTAACTCCTCTCTATCTTTTTCAAAAGCCAAGTTAACTTCCATGCATGATCTGGTGTCGAGTTGTCAATATGCTGCAATTCTCTTACAAGGCCAGCTAAATCAACCAACTTGTTAAATTGCTTGAGTGATAGCCTCCTTCATGACTCTGTCTTTTGGTGCTCTCAAATATGCTATAGCAATCACGCAAGTATAAGTATCATTTCCAAGTAATAAAGTGGAAATCCTTTTGGTATTTTGGATGTCGAACCCACGAAGAGCAAAAAATTTACAATTGACATTAAGAAACAAGTGTTGATTGAATTGGCATATAAATGAAACAAATATTAAAATAAGGAATATAATGGAATAGAGGCAGGGTCATGCTACAGCACTGGAATATCACAGAGTCAGTAATCAAAAGGAGCAAGATATTAAATGGGAATCATTCTCAAGTTCATGCATTTAATTTAAATACAATGTATTTAGCATTAATTACTATTAACGAATTAATATGAATTAGAGTTAAATAAGACAAACAATCATATAGTAATGATACTATACATTTGGAAGGATACATCTTAGCATGTTTGCTTCTCACAATACCAAAGCCATGAATTTAGAATGCATGTTATTCAATTTATCTCTAAAAAAAATAGAAACATACTTAAACAATGAAAAATCTTTTACCATTAAAAAGTATAAGGCATAAAGTAGCAAATTAAAAAGCATTCACAATAACAAAGCTTCCACCAAAACGACGAAGTTTAGAACATTCAACATCCACAAATATATAAAATCAATTATCTAAACTTCCCTATCTCAGGTAAAACCTAAGTAGCTTAACTAATATTGTTGACTGCCAGTGCTACTTGATAAAGATTGGTCCCAGATGTTGCATCACTCCTCAGCTGAGCGGCTTAGGCAGCCATGGAAAATAGACGAGAGATTTTGTGTAGAATATGATAGAATGAAAAATTGATGCAGAAATGAAATCAGGATGGGCCTATTTATAGAAGGGATGCTAATCCTCTCAAATGAGGGTTTTCCACATTGCAGTAGCTGATAAGAGAGGATTACAACTATCTCAGCCAGTTGTTCCATTCTAGAATGTTTTACCCAGCATAGTGAGTCATCAATTGCTGTAACATTTGTTTTAATGTTGCATCATTTATACTTTTTAAGCATAAAAATTTAGAAATTAGCTCAAGTTAACAAAACTTTTAACAATGCAAAAAATATATAAAAATAAGACTAAAGTAATCCTAAAATACTTTAAACATACTCAATTTCAAACTAAACCTAAGTACAAAGTTCTATAATGATAACTCTTTTGGATAGTTATCATGTTCTTCTTCCATCTTTTGTTTCAGTTCTCGAAGTTCTAAACTTTATTGTTTATTTTTTTTCTTATGAGAGACCTATTGTGGTTATGAAGTTTTCATACAAATTCCCCATAGTCATCTCTAAGCATCGCCAATGTCTTATTCTTGGCTCTACTGGCTTCTAGCTCAACATCATTCTCACGTTTGTGGCTTTGATATAAATCTTCTACACTGGCTATAGATATGCCAAACATCTCATTTTTAGCTAGATATCTTCCTGAATCATTCATGGTTGTATTGTGCCTTCTTTATGCAATATGTAAATCATGAGAGAACTTCTTAGCTCGACCTTTATGCACCTTGCAATTCTTTCTCCATTGTTCAGCATCATTTTTCAGTTTTGTGACTCATTTTGCCTACTCCTCTGGAGTATCCCCTAGACCAACATTTTTAAAGCCTTGAAAAATCCTTTGAAAACCATCATGCATGGCTTCCATCTCGAACTCTAATACTCCATGGTCCAAAACATGTTGGACTCGATGCTTAAAGGTGGTACAGTTCTTAATAGAATATCCTTGAGCTCCTACATAATATTCAAAAGGAACATTGAAGTCATACCAATTTGGATATGGAGGTTCCCAAGGTTTCACGTAATACGGGGCTAGCTCCTAGACTTCTAATAGCTTATTGTACAATTCTTTATATGATATAGGGATGCGATCAAATTAAGGACCACTAATAACTCTACAAAAGCGTTATCATTTTATCACTTTTTACCTAGGTTTAGCTTGAAATTAAGTATGTTTGAAAGCATTTTAGGTTTAGTTTAGTCTTATTTTAATATATTTTTGCATAGTTTAAAGTTTGGCTAACTTAGGTTAATTTATGGATTTTCTACTATAAAAGGTACATATGCTACAGTGAAGATGCAAATGCTACAGCAGTTGATGACTTACTAGGCTGGGAATAACCTTTTGGATCAGGGACAACTAGCTGAGATAGTTGTATTCTCTCTATTGGAGACAATTTTGACCTCCTCCACCTATAAATAGGACCTCCCTCAGCTCATTTAATCATCAATTATTCATCATATCATCTTTTACACAAAATCTCTCATCTATTTTCCAATGCTGCCTAAGTTGCTCATATAGGGTAGTGCTGCAGCATCTGGGGATCAGTCTTCACCGAGTAGCATCGACAGATAGCAAGATCACTTCAGCTACTTAGACTTTGATTAAGATATGAAAGTTTAGATAGTTGTTTTTATATACTTTTGGATGTTGAATTTTCTAAACTTAGTCGTTAGGGTAGAACCCTTGTCTTTATGAATGCAATTTAATTTTCTACTTTGTGATTTTTAAATTGTGAAAGATATTTCATTATTTAAGTATGCTATTATTTTATTTAGAGATAAATTGAATGATTTGCATGCTAGTTTTGTGGCTTTAGTATTGTGGAAGAAAATGCATGCTAAGATGCATGCTGCCAAATATTTAGCATCATTACTATGTCATTGTTTATCTTAGTGAGAGATAATTTATATTAATTCGTTAATAGTAATTAATGCTAAATACATTGTAATTAAGTTAATTGCATGAATTGAGCAAGGAATCCCTTTTTATCATCTCATCTATTTGATTTCTGACTCTATGTTATTCCCAGTGTTGTAGCATAACACCATCGCTACTCCATTATTTTTCTCTTTTAATACTTGTTTCATTCACATGTAATTTCAACCAACATTTATTTCACAAAATTGTAAACTTTCTTCTATTTGTGGGTTCGACATCTAAAATCCTAAAAGGATTTCTACTTTATTACTTGGTGATGATATGTATACTTGCATGATTAAGAGAACATTTAGACGTCATCGATGATAAGCTAATCAAATCCAAATTTAAATGGGTGACCAACCTCAAGGCCACAATACCCTACCATCACTACAACATGCTGAATAAGAAATGTCGCACAGTATTGGAGCTGAGCAACAACATTATTTCAATATGGATTATCGTAATCGACTGATTAGGGAGTATGTTATCCTTACACTGGATGATTTACATCCTGGAATAGTGCGACAAGACATCCAAGCTGCCAATTGTAAGCTAAAGTCAGTAATGTTCCAAATGCTGGAGTGAATGGGGCAATATAGTGGCTCGTTCACTAAAGATCCAAGAACACATCTTAGAGCATTCATGGAGGTGCGTGATTCATTCATTCAGTAAAGAGTTCTTGAAGAAGTGTTGAAGCTGAAGCTATTATCGTATTCGATGTATGAAAAAGCTAGATTATGGTTCAATTCACTACCACTTGGTGCTATAGTATCCTTGAATGAACTTGCACAAAAAAATTCTACTACGCTTCAATCCTCCTAACATGAATGGAAAGCTAAGGAATGACAAGAAACTTGAAGATGAAAATCTATATTAAGCTTGGAAGAATGAAAAAGAATTGCTTCGAAAGTGCCCTATGCATGGATTTCCCCATTTGACGCAAATGGAGATATTTTATAATGGGTTGAATATACACACTCCCATGGTGGTTAGTGCTTCAGCAAATGGAGCACTACTGGACAAATCGTACAATAAAGCATATGATATATTGGAGAGGATTCTAATAACGACTATCAATACCCCACTACAAGGAACATATTTAGCAGATTCAATGCTGCAGCACCAGAAAATGACACGTTGAACTCAATGGTGTCTCAAATTACAGCATTGACAAATATGGTAAAGAAATTACAAAGATTGGGTGGCATGTATGAGGTAAAGAATAATTCTACCCCTTCTTGTATTTATTATGGTGATGCATATAATTGTGAAAAATGTCCACAAAACCCTCGGGTCTATTTGTTTTGTGAGAAATTTTAAGAGGGGATATAAGGCTAACACATATGGGAATTTATACAATGCCAACTACCACAACCACCCAACTTGTCATGGAGGAGCCCAAACTTTGCCAATCCAAATATTGTACAATCCAATTTTGGCAATCATCAGCAATACAATCAACAACCGATGATGCCACAACATCAGTAACCAACACAAAGTTAGCAAAGGTAAAATTATCAAGGGAAAAGCTCTAATCAAACGTCCAACCTGACTTCTCTTGAATCCTTATTAAAGGATTACATTTCAAGAAATAAAGCAATGCATCAAAGGAATAAATCCTAATTCAAATCTAATCATCGCGATTGAGAGTGTTGGAGAATCAAGTTGGTTGGTTAGCCAATGTATTAAGCAATAGACAACCAAGGACCCTTCCCAGGGATACTGAAGTCCCTAAAGCTCATAGAAGGCTCATTATAATGTGCATTGTAAATCCATCACAACCAGTAGTGGAATCTGTATTAGGAGACCTACTGTTAAGAACAAGAAGAAAGATGATTAGCAGCAAACCAAAGATAAGAAGGTAACACAAGATGCATTTATCCCAGATGCTCCAATAAATGATGCTGGACAAAATATAAATTCCAGAGCAATGCCTACAGCATCACCTCAACTAATGCCTCTTGTTATACCCACAATGCCACAGCCAGCTCAGAATCAACCAACTCCAAGACCTCCTCCTCTATTTCGTCAACATTTCAAAAATACCAAGGAAGACCAATAATTTAAAGTGTTCATTGATGTGCTTTACCAATTAACAATCAACATTTCACTAATAAATACTTTGGAGAAAAACCCTAACAACATAAAATTTATGTGTGAATTATTATCCAAGAAGAGGAGGTTAGACGAGTATGAAATTGTTACACTGACTAAAGGTTGCAGCGTAATGGCCACAAGTAGACTACTATAGAAGTTTAAAGATATAAGGAGCTTTACTATCCACTGTAGCATTGGTAATCAATTTGTTGGAAAAGAATTTTATAACTTAGGTCTCAGCATTAACATAATGCCCTTGTCCATTTTTAAGATGTTTGGAAGTGCATAAGCAAGGTCGATGACCGTGACACTACAACTTGCCGACCGATCTACCATGCATCCAAGTGGTATAGTGGAGAATATGTTGGTCTAAGTGGACAAGTTCATATTCCATATTGATTTCATTATACTTGACTATGAAGATAACAATGAAGTTTCAATCATTCACGGAAGACCCTTCGTTACCACAAGGCGAGCATTAATCGATGTTGAAAAGGAAGAACTCACTATGCGTTAAATGATGAATACATTACTTTCGATATTTTGAAAAATGTTTCTTATATGGATGATAATGCTGAGTGTAATAACATTTATGCTTTTATGTTTATGTGTAGGAGCATTTAGATGAAATCTACAACATGGGAGTTGCTATAGCCAATGCTACAACACTCAAAGAAATTGAGGACAATGAGGAAGGAAATTTCATGCAACATGTTGAGTCATTGGACCTTCTTGATTGACCTATTCAAGCACCAAATAAATCCATAAAAGAATCACCTAATCTTGAGCTCAAACCCTTGCCCGAGCATTTGAGATATGCCTTCTTGGAGAAAAATGATACTTTTCCAGTCATTATTGTAGCAGGGCTTACAACATCACAAGCTAACCGATTGATTTTTATGCTGAAGCAACATAAGAAGGCTATTTCATTGAGCATTGTCGATATCAAGCTAATTATTCCAGTACTTTGAATGCATAAGATTATATTGGAGGATCCAAGTAGTAGTTCTATTGAGTAGCAAAGGCGGTTAAACCCAATTATGAAATAAGTGGTTCAAAAAGAAGTCATCAAATGGTTGGATATTGGGATTATATACCCCATTTCTGATAGCAATTAGATGAGCCCCGTGCAATGCATTCCCAAGAAAAGAGGAATAATTGTGGTAGAAAATGAAAAGAATGAGTTAAGGCCCACACACACAACTACGGGCTGGAGAATATGCATTGACTATCGCAAGCTGAATAAAGCTACTAGGAAAGATCAATTTTCACTGCCATTTATTGATCAAATGTTGGACAGACTTGCTGGAAAGGCTTTCTATTGTTTTGATTGGTATAGCTGCCACAATCAAATTGCTATAGCCCCTGAAGATCAAGGTAAGAAAACATTCACTTGTCCTTATGGAACTTTTTCTTTTAAAAGAATGTCGTTCAGTCTGTGAAATGCTCCAACAACATTTTAGCACTACATGATGGCAATATTTTCCGATATGATTGAAGATTGCATGGAGATTTTTATGGATGAATTTTCTGTCATTGGCCAAGATTTTGAGCAATGTCTTTCCAACTTAGCTACTGTTTTGAGGAGATGTGAGGAAACCAACCTTGTGTTGAATTGGGAAAATGCCATTTCATGGCAGCCGATGGTATAGTGTTGGGGCGTCATATTTCTCAATGTGGCATTGAAGTGGACAAGGCTAAAGTAGAAGTCATTGAGAAAATACCTCCACCCTTGAATGTGAAAGCTGTGAGAAGGGTTTTTAGGGCATGCGGGTTTCTATCATATATTGATCAAGAATTTCTCATAACTTGCCAAACCGTTGTGTTCATTACAGGAGCAAAACAATAAATTTGTGCTTGATGATGAAGTTCTTAAATATTTTGATACCATCAAATCTAAGATAGTTAATGCCCCTATTATTATAGCACCAAAATTAGAGTTTACCTTTTGAATTAATGTGTTATACTAGCGACTTCCCTGTTGGAGCAGTGTTGGCGCAACGCAAAGAGAGAGTCTTCCATGTTATTCATTATGCTAGCAGGACATTGAACGACGCTCAGGTAAATTACACCACAACTGAAAAGGAATATCTTGTTGTGGTGTTTACTTTTGAAAAATTTCACCCATACTTGATTGGAACCAATGTGACTGTCTATATCGACCAATCGGATTTAAAGCTTTTGTTCGCTAAGAAGGACACTAAGCCAAGACTGATTCGTTGGGTGTTGTTATTTCAAGAATTTGATATTGAATTTGTTATAATAGGGGAAACAAGAACCCAGTGGCTGACCATTTATCATTCTTAGAATCCAAAGGTAAAGATGGCAAAGAACTTGTGATACCAGATGTTTTTCCCGATGAAAGATTAATGGCTATTAAAGCTCTAGTATGGTACATAGACTTTGTGAATTATCTAGTTAGTGGTTTGCTGCCATTAGACCTTAATCACCAAGGTAGAAAGAAATTTATAAGAGATGTAAAAGCTTATTTTTTGGAAGAACCTTATCTTTTTAAGCAATGCAATGACTAACTTTTGAGTAGGTGTGTTCCCGAGAGTGAAGAGCACATCATTTTATAGCAATGTCACAGCACACTTTATTGATGACATTTTGGAGGCATGCGTACAACAACGAAGGTACTCTAGTGCATATATTATTGGCCTTCTCTATTCAAGGATGCTAATACTTTTGTACAACATTGTGATCGATGACAAAGAACTGGCAGCATTCCTAGGTGCAATGAAATGCCCATGCAACCTATTTTTTAGATTAAATTGTTTGACATTCAGGGATTGGATTTTTAGGACCTTATCCATCATTTTGTGGTAATATTTTCATCCTTGTTGTTATTGATTATTTGTCTAAGTGAGTTGAAGCTGTAACATTACCTTCAAGTGATGCTAAAGCAATTTTTTGATTCCCCCACATGAATATTTTCACTAGATTTGGAACACCAAGAGCATTCAATAGCGATGAAGGTTCCCAATTTATTGGTAGAAAAGTAGCAAATGCTCTGCATCGTTATGGAGTCAAACATCGTATTACTATAGTATATCATCTTCAAAAAATGGTCAAACTAGGTGGTCAACCGTGAGATCAAGCAAATCCTTGAAAAAGTAGTCAATCCCTCGAGAAAAGATAGTTCTCTAAGACTTTAAGAAGCACTTTAATCATATAGTATAGCTTACAAAACTCCTTTGGGTATGTCACCTTATCACCTGTGTATAGCAAAGCTTGTCACTTACCCATTGAGCTGGAGCACAAATTCATGTGGGCACTTAAGAAGTTGAACTATAATCTCAATGTTGTTGGGGACAAAGAATGATGGAGATCAATGAACTTGAGGAACTATACAACAACGCATATGAGAATGCTTGAATTTACAAGGATAAAATTAAGAGATGGCATGATCAACATATAACTCCAAAATAATTTCATGCTGGACAATAAGTACTCTTGTTTAATTCTCGCTTAAAGCTTTTTCCAGGAAAACTTTAATCACGTTGGTCAGGGCCCTTTGAAGTTGTGGAATCCTATCCTCATGGGATACTAGTTTTGAAGAATTTATGTGGTAGAACCACATTTAAAGTTAATGGGAAACATTTGAAGCATTATTGCCAACAACAAAGCCTTGATATCGCCTCCATCACATTAAGAGATCCCCCTACTTTTTAAAATTCTTTTGCTATAAATAAGTCACTTTTTTACATTAGTTAGATATTTAGCTTTGTTAGATTTTAATTAGATAAATTTCTATTTTTTCTTTTTGACTATACTAAATACTAAAGCTTTCCCCCTAAAATGCTTCTCCTGAAGACTATGTGTGCTACATCTGCTACTATAGCATATGCCAGTTGGAAGGGTTACTTTTGGTAAAAAGTAAATTCTGTGAGTTATCACCCACTTTACCCTATTCATATCCACCGTCCACTTTACCTTATGTTCATCCAAATTTGATCTTTATCCTCATATTTTTAATTTTATTTTTTAAACCCTCCCCTTTAATAGTTTTGCACGCCCCCTTAAATATTCCTAACCCTAAACCATTTACTCACACTTATTTCATTTTACTTATCCCCTCCATTTTTGTTGTTTCTGTTCATCTTCCCCACACTTTTCATTTTCAAAGTTTTTTCCTTTTTCTTTCTTCTTGCAGAAAAAGGTTCCATGGAACAGATAAAGAAAATGGCCATCAAAAGCTCTAGTCGTCCACTGGTTTCACCAGTTCGAACCTCACCGTCGAAAGTCATCGTTGAGCACATGAGATTTATGGAGGCTACGGAACAGCAGCAACACTCTAATTTTTCTAATCGGGAGTTCGTTAATGAGCAAGGCTTTGACCTTTCAACCACCAAAGTCTTAATGTCGTTAACCTATATCACGTCCATCATTTCTAAGATATAATAGGATACCTTTTGCACCTATCCTGGAGAATTCAACCACCATTGGGTATGGGAATTCTACATCAACCTACTTCATGAGGACAAACCGTTGGTCTCTGTTTGAGAAAAGCTAGTGCATTGGTGGGCTACTAAAATGAACGACCTGATGGGCTTGAAGATGGAGAATGCGAACACACCGAGTTCATGAACAACCTTACCACATAACACTTAGAGAAAGTTCTCAATGATGTTTACTTGCCAAGAAAAACGGGGATGAAGTCTTGATGCAAGCACGTTTTCAACTATAAAGGGAGTACTCTTGAACATCCTTTTAATGCATTTACTTTATAATAACCTTATAATATATACTATTATATTACATATCATTCTAAGGATATTAGTTATGAAGTTAAAGAATAACTTAGTATGAATACATCTTACACATTGTTATTTTAATATGTGAAGCATGTTAGGATAGCTATATAATTATATTATGCATGATTATAACATATACATCAAGGCAGCATACTTATAATGCATTTCATTAGTTCATTTGCATTCACATTAGCTCTTAGGCTTTATACCTTACCTTACACATATTAGGATATGATATAATTAGCTAATGACATTCAAACTTAGCTCATATTACCATAATCAAACAAGACAGCAAGGTAATTAGCTCATATTAGCTCAATACCATGGAATTACCTTGTTTCCTTGCACATGTAGGTATATTGGAGCATAATAAACGTTGAGGTAGCTTGGTGAATGATTTGGACGTCATATGCAGCTCACAAACAGCTTACAAAGTAAAAGGCAACTCATAGAACACTAAGGGAAGCTCGATTCAGCTGGAGGAGCTTAAGGCTAGCTAAACATAGCTAGTTGGACTATTTGGAGCTGAGTTGCCAAAACTAATGTCAAAGGTAGCTAAATGTAGTTGAACATAATGTTAAGGAGCTCACAAGGACTTAGCTAGGAAGCTTGTTCTCAAACAGCCCATGTTTGCTAGCTAGCTCCACAACTCAAGCTAGCTTGAAGGAGACACATGCACGCCCAATAGAGAGAGCATGACCAGCCATCATTCCATGCACAAGGCTACACCACAAGGCTTCCTAGAACACCCATGTGCCTTACATATGACCAGCCCCCATGTGCCTTGCATGTGGATCATTTAGGCGCCAAGATGAAGAGTGCTCTCCCTATTCGGCCAAGCCATGTGTTTTGCATGTGATCAGCCCCCATGTGCCTTGCATATGGTTAATTTAGGCGCCAAGATGAATGGCCATCTATCCATTCGGCCAATCACCATTACTTCTCCCATTTAGTGCCAATTTGAAGGGATACAAGTGTTATTCAGCCAAGGATCATTTCCCTCCATCAAGGGCCGAACCATCATCTCTTTTAGCATTTAAATTATGTCTTTATAGGGAGATACATGGGATGGCCAAACCATTATGTCTCTATTCGGTTATGCCCCTCCATTTCCTATAAATAGGAAAGCATTCATCATTTGTAATCAGACCATTTTTATTAATCAAAGTGAGATTATTCTCTTCCTTAAGTCCTGGTGACTTTTTATCGACTTATCAAGTATTTTATACTTGTGGCGTTAACCCTCTTCTTTCATCTTGATACTTCTAGTTCCTAGTTCATATAACTAGTGGGTCAAAGTACTTAACACCACCCCTTGAAGAAACCAATATAAAGATTGAGTATTTGCTGTCTATAGCATTGGTTCTTCTTTGAGCATTCTTCAAGATACTATCTTCACCACCATCCTTTTGTTTCATCGCCATAACCATAACCATTCAATCATCTTCCGCTTCCATCTCTCATTTATTAAATAGCCTACCTATTAAACCATACGTTTATCACCCTTATCCATTCTGTTTTGAGCCATTCACTTGTGCAGGTTGTTTTGCTTCCTTCCTAGATCCACAATCAAACGAGAAGGTAGAATTACCTTACATCAAGCGGTAATCAGAGCTTTGGTGGAAGAAAGCAACGTGCAACAACAACAACGAAGAAAAATACAAAAAAAAAAGAAGTGCAGTGAAGTGCAAAAGTGAAAGAAAGCAAGAAAAAAAATTCAGCAAAGAAAACAAAAGCACTCAAAAGAAGAAATTGAAAGAACTTGAAAAAGAAAAAGAAAAAGAAAGAAAAGTTGGAAGCACTCATCAACAATTCTCATCACCAAGCCATTCAAGTAAGCCTTTAAATTTGATTGTGGTGATAGAAGGTTGTAAAGTGACTTGTGTAAGTAACCCCTTTTGTTCTTTTCTTTCTATTTCTAAGCCACCCTTTCAATTATATTTTGCTTTCTATTCCTACTAACCCATTTGCAGCCGACGCCAAACAAGTAAAATTTACTTGATATAGTCTTGAGTAAAAGTTTTCTAGAACTTGAGACAAGAGAATCAAGAGGAAAAAGGCTGGAGCGTGTGTGAGATTAGAAGAGGACAAGTAAAAAGCCATTAAAGTCCTAGAGTGCAAACACGAGCGGATTGAGTGACATCAAATTTTCTTGGAGTGACTCGTGAGGCTTTGTGAGAGTATATTTTGGTAAGGTCTTTTACACATCTTATTATTTTATTATTTCACTAACCATGTCTCGGAGTTCAGGACGATCTCCAGAAAGAGAAGCCCCTAACTTGCAGACACAAGCTATTATCCATGAAATGGCAAGATTGTTGAAATTAGAATTAGAGCCTTTACAAGATCGTATGGATCAATTAGAAGCATATTTAGGCAACTCTAGAGTAAACCGCCCTAGAATAGAAGAAGTCTTAGAAGAGAAAGAGGCTGAAGTAACATCAGTAGCAAGGAGAGATGTTCATCGAAATCAAAATGAAAACTTCAGCAACATCAAAGTGACTATTCCTCCATTTCAAGGACGAACTGATCCAAAAGCCTATCTTGATTGGGTAATCAAAATTGAACACATTTTTGAATGCCAAAACTATACGGAGCAAAAGAAGGTTAGGCTTGCTGTTATGGAATTCGTGGACTATGCCTTAGTTTGGTGGGACCAATTGGTGAGTTCAAGAAGACGAAATGGTGAACGCCCCATCATAACATGGGATGAAATGAAGGCCATTATAAGGAAAAGGTTTGTTCCTACTCACTATCACCGAGATCTTTATCATAAATTACAAAATTTGAAACAAGGAAGCAAGAACGTTGAAGATTATTTCAAAGAAATGGAGATTTCCATGATTCGAGCCAATGTGGATGAAGATAGAGAAGCAACAATGGCAAGATTCTTATCTGGCCTAAATCTTGATATTGCTAACCTTGTTGATCTTCAGCATTATGTAGATATTAAATAAATGGTGCATGTGGCCATGAAAATTGAAAGACAACTCAAAAGGAAATCCTACACTAGGAGCAGTCCAAATTCGGCCACCAAATGAAAGCAAGAACCTATTACTTTCCGAAAGCAAACTCCATTCCAAAAAAAGAATCGTGCAGAAGTACCTAAAACTACATAAGTGGGCGAATCTAGCAAGGGTAAAGAAAAGCAAACCAACACTTTTGAAAGATCAACAGACGTCAAATGTTTCAAGTGTTTTGGAAAAGGACATGTTGCTAGTCAATGTCCCAACTAAAATACCATGATGGTGATTGACAATGGAGATATTGTATCAGATTCTGATGAGCTTATTTTTGACGAGGAACCTGAAACAATACAAGAAGAAGAAACGGAAGAAAATGCATATCATGGTGAGATGCTTGTTTCAAAGAGGTGCCTACAATCACAAACATCCTAAGATGATATTCAGAGAAACAATATCTTTCATACAAGATGCCATGTCAAGGATAAGGTTTGCACAATGATCATCGATGGAGGAAGTTGCACAAACGTAGCCAACACTCTTATGGTTGAAAAACTTGGATTGGCAAAGTCAAAACATCCTACTCCATATAAAATCCAATGGCTCAATGAAGGAGGTGAGTTAAATGTTACCAAAGAGGTTCTAATTCCTTTCTCAGTTGGTAGGTACAAGGACGAGGTGCTTTGTGACATTGTCCCTATGCATGCTAGCCACATCTTACTTGGGAGACCATGGCAGTATGACAAAAGGGCCATTCATGATTGTTTTCACAATCAATACACTTTTAAGCATGAATGACTCAAGGTGACCTTGATGCCTTTAACGCCAAAAGAAGTACAACAGGATCAATTGCATATGCGAAAGAGTGTACAAGCATGGCGCAAAGACAAAACTCTGACGAAAAATGAAGAGGAACTAAACAAGAAACCAAACTTCTTCATAGAGATACATGATGA
This sequence comes from Hibiscus syriacus, assembly GCF_006381635.1. Classification (NCBI taxonomy): domain Eukaryota; kingdom Viridiplantae; phylum Streptophyta; class Magnoliopsida; order Malvales; family Malvaceae; genus Hibiscus; species Hibiscus syriacus. The sequence goes on along the minus strand of NW_024063019.1, from coordinate 2,121,440 downwards.
TTCAATGCTGGAAAATGAAGGGTCACCTACGAAAAGTGGTGATGTTTGGGGCTTAAAGTCATAACTCTTCGCCAATGATTTTAATCTACAAAAGGTAAGAACCCCTTCATATGAAACCTTTTCTCTCCTCACTTTTCAGGACAATTCACGTGAAAGGTCACTTCCAAAAGGGATATCCCTATATAAAGATCATTCCCAAAAGGTACCTGTTGGTAAATCATATTCCAAAGAAAGGCCTAAAGGGAAATCTTACAAAAGGGTATATATAATGGAAGAACACAAACGTTCAAAGGATATTTTTTTTTAGCAAAGATGCGTGAAGCTATGCAAGGACATAATGGACTCGATTTGAGGACAAATCGCCCTAAATAAGGGGGGATGATGCAAGTACATTTTCAACTATAAAGGGAGTACTCTTGAACATCCTTTTAATGCATTTACTTTATAATAACCTTATAATATATACTATTATATTACATATCATTCTAAGGATATTAGTTATGAAGTTAAAGAATAACTTAGTATGAATACATCTTACACATTGTTATTTTAATATGTTAAGCATGTTAGGATAGCTATATAATTTATATTATGCATGATTATAACATATACATCAAGGCATCATACTTATAATGCATTTCATTAGTTCATTTGCATTCATATTAGCTCTTAGGATTTATACCTTACCTTACACATATTAGGAGATGATATAATTAGCTAATGACATTCAAACTTAGCTCACATTACCATAATCAAACATGGCAGCAAGGTAATTAGCTCATATTAGCTCATTACCATGGAATTACCTTGTTTCCTTGCACATGTAGGTACATTGGAGCATAATAAACGTTGAGGTAGCTTGGTGAATGATTTGGACGTCATATGCAGCTCACAAACAGCTTACAAAGTAAAAGGCAGCTCATGGAACTCTAAGGGAAGCTCGATTCAGCTGGAGGAGCTTAAGGCTAGCTAAACTTAGCTAGTTGGACTATTTGGAGCTGAGTTGCCAAAAGTGATGTCAAAGGTAGCTGAATGTAGCTGAACATAATGTTAAGGAGCTCACAAGGACTTAGCTAGGAAGCTTGTTCTCAAACAGCCCATGTTTATTAGCTAGCTCCACAACTCAAGCTAGCTTGAAGGAGACACATGCACGCCCAAGAGAGAGAGCATGACCCACCATCATTTCATGCACAAGGCTGCACCACAAGGCTTCCTAGAACACCCATGTGCCTTGCATATGACCAGCCCCCATGTGCCTTGCATATGGATCATTTAGGTGCCAAGATGAAGAGTTCTCTCCCTATTCGGCCAAGCCATGTGTTTGGCATGTTATCAGCCCCCATGTGCCTTGCATATGGTTCATTTAGGCACCAAGATGAATGGCCATCTATCCATTCAGCCAATCACCATTACTTCTCCCATTTGGCGCCAATTTGAAGGATACAAGTGTTATTCGGCCGAGGATCATTTCCCTCTATCAAGGGCTGAACCATCATCTCTTTTAGCATTTAAATTATGTCTTTATAAGGAGATACATGGGCTGGCCAAACCATTATGTCTCTATTCGGCTATGCCCCTCCATTTCCTATAAATAGGAAAGCATTCATCATTTGTAATATGACCATTTTTATTAATCAAAGTGAGATTATTCTATTCCTTAAGTCCTGGTGACTTTTTATCGACTTATCAAGTATTTTATACTTGTGGCGTCAACCCTCTTCTTTCATCTTGATACTTCTGGTTCCTAGTTCATATAACTAGTGGGTCAAAGTACTTAACACCACCCCTTGAAGAAACAATATAAAGATTGGGTCTTTGATCTCTATAGCATTGGTTCTTCTTTGAGCATTCTTCAAGATACTATCCTCACCACCATCATTTTGTTTCATCACCATAACCATAACCATTCAATCATCTTCCGCTTCCATCTCTCATTTATTAAATAGCCTACCTATTAAACCATATGTTTACCACCCTTATCCATTCTGTTTTGAGCCATTCACTTGTGCAGGTTGTTTTGCTTCCTTCCTAGATCCACAATCAAACGAGAAGGTAGAATTACCTTACATCAAGTCTTCATCTAGAGGCTACACCATGAGGTGTTTGGACCTCAATCGTAAAGTAAGGGTATAGTTTTTTTCTCTGTTTAATTCCTGCCATGTATTTTTCCACTATCACTAGAGATAGGATCATATTGTTGCATTCCATCTTCAAATGTCGAAGTATTAATGTTGGCCAAATTATTTCTACTGAGATTTTTTCTTGTTGCCAAAAGGCTAGTAGTTATCTTTATTTTCCTTCACTAATAACTCCACTATGCCAAAAGCACAAGTGGTAAGATTACCTTCTGACAAGGTATCTGAGAATCAGAATGCTATTACTACCACTTTAATCAAGTGTACATTACTAAATGAAAGACTTGACCTTGAGCCATCATGCCAAAGCCAAGTAAGCCACGCTATGTTGTTGGCCAAACTGCTGACCCATAACTTGTGAATAAATCATTTGATCTGTCGGATGCTATGGCATTTATAGTAGTATAGCAAGCAAAAATAATATCTATGCCGAGTCACATGATTCAGATTCAGTCTCAGTTATATTCGTCGCAAGTACAATATTGGCAATATGCTCAAGCCAGGGATATTGTCTTGAAAAAGTTGTCTGCCTTATCTGTCAAGGGTGGGAAGTTTATTTTTCCTGATTTTCGCACTAGTGTTCTTGCTGACTTTGCTCAACCACATGCATTTGATGCTTTGGATAGTTCTGATAGTGTTGAGAAGGTCTTAGCAACCAATACTGATGCTGGAGTAGACATAGTGGAAACTAAAACCAAGACTGAAGAATAAGCTGAAGAAGACGAAGAATAAGAAGTTGAAGAGGAGAAAGATGTTGACTCAGTTGCCTCAACTGATGTCATTGCTACTGGGTCTGAAATTGATGACCCCATGAAAGTCACTGAAATGGTTAGACAAGAGAAAGAGAATGAAAGACCATCCAGCCAAGAGCATACGGCTGTAAGGTAATTGTTAGACTTAAACACTAATACTCCTGTAAAGGATGTTGCATCAATAGAGCATCAAGAGATGAATGTAGTACACCTTGTCTCCAATGTGTTGAAGGATGTGGTGTTTGGAATACACCAACCAGCTTGGAGAGATCAACATTGATTCGCTACAAAGAACTTTGATGCACACACCTATCTTGGAAGTGGCCACTGTTGTTGACTATACGAAAATCGCTAGTCAAATTATGAAGGAAAAATAACAAGCCACTGTAAGTCAGCCTAAGAACTCATCCAACATTATTGTGGAAGACGCTAGGGAAAGTTTGGATAACCTTGATACAATCACGTTGAACCAGTCAAGAAGGTTCCCCTTATCATTCTCGATGTTGCTGTGGTTCAGGCCACATCAACGACCACATACATGAAGAGAAAAAGCTTGATGAATGCCAAAGTCACCTCCAAGAGAGTTCATCCCATTGCTGCTAGCCCTCGCAAAAGCCAAAGGAAACCAAACTAGGGGAGTCTCATTCCCCTTTCCTTTAATTGTTTTTTTTCATTGAGGATAATGCCTGACTTAGGTTTTGGGATGTTGTCCATAGGTATGATGAATTTTTCATCTTGTTTACATTTTGTTTGCATAATTATGTAATTGCATGATGTTAAGTATTTTATTTAGCATTCTATTTACATGTTGCATATACCATTGTTTAGTTTTGCATGAAAAAAATCCATGGATTAAGTTGTTAAAATCAAGGAACTTTTTATTCATTCTCATGATGCCCAATGATGAAATAGGTTAGAGAATGAAATACTATCGAATTTCTTAAGAACTTATTCGAATTAGGGTACATAGGAAAATTCTTTACCTTATGTGTATGTTCTCAATTCTTAGAGACTTTAGAAACTTTTGAATTGAAATCACACCCACAATAAATGTTGTAGCATTTTTAGAACTAGAGGTGCCTGAAACTGGCTCTAAGATAAAAAATATTAAAAAAGGAAAAAATATTCAAGTTTCTAGAGGTTCCTAACACTGGCTCTTCAAAATAAAATGGAAACTAAAATGTTAGAGGTGTCCGAAAACTGGCTCTAGCATTATACAATGATTAATACTGGAGATGCCTAACACTGGCTCCAACATAAATTAGGAGATTGTTGCAAAATTGAAAATTTTTAATTGAGTAGATTCACATTTTCTGAATTAGCTAAGTATTGATTGGATACACCTAGCCTACACACATGCAAACTGTGTACTTGATTTGAATGAGCTTTTGATTCAATTCCTACTTGAGATTATATTAGTGTTGTTTATATTCATGCAGCATAATTCTGAGGGCTGAAAATTGAACTACATGTTGAATTGGTTTTTTTGGTCTTAAATCTATTGTGTTGATGTTTAGTTAGATGCATAACATGTTTGTGTTGCTTGAGGAAAAACAAACATCTAGGTTTGGGGTATGATAACTCTACAAAAGAATTATCATTTTAGCACTTTTTTTAACAAGGTATAACTTGAAATTAAGTATGTTTAAAAGCATTTTACATTTAGTTTAGTCTTATTTTTATATATTTTTGCATTGTTTAAAGTTTAGTTAACTTGGGCTAATTTCTAGATTTTTCTCCTATATATGGTGCAGATGCTGCAGCAAAGAAGCAAATGCTATAGCAACTAATGACTCACTAGGCTGGGCAAAACCTTATGGATCAGTGACAGCTAGCTGGGATAGTTGTATCCTCTCCAACCAGCTGCTGCTACATGGAGAATATTCATTGGATACAATTTTTACCTCCTCCACCTAAAAATAGGACCTCCCTCAGCTCATTTAATCATCAATTCTTCATCCTATCATCTTCCACAAAAAATCTATCATCTCTTTCCCATGACTACCTAATCCGCTTATCTGGGGGAGTGTTGCAGCATCTGGGGATCAATATTCACATAGTAGCATCGGTAGTTAGGAAGATCACATTAGCTACTTAGACTTTGCCTGAGATAGCGAAGTTTAGATAATTGTTTTTATATAATTGCGGATGTTGAATATTGTAAACTTCGTTGTTTGGGTGGAACCCTTGTCTTTATGAATGATATTTAATTTGCTACTATGTACCTTATTCTTTTTAAGTGGTGAAATATATTTTATTATTTAAGTATGTTGTTATTTTATTTAGAGATAAATTGAATGATTTGCATGCTAATTTCGTGACTTTGGTATTATGAGAAGCAAATGCATGCTGAGGTGTATATTGCCAAATGTTTAGCATCATTACTATGTGATTGTTTGTCTTAGTGAGAGCTAATTAATATTAATCTATTAAATTCTAAATACGTTGTAGTTAAGTTAATTGCATGAATTGAGAAATAAATCCCTTTTATCATCCTACTCTATTTGATTATGACTCTATGTTGTTCCTAGTGATGTAGCATAACCCTGCCTCTATTCCATTATTTTCTCTCTTTTAATACTTGTTTCATTGACATGTCATTTCAACCAGCATTTATTTCATTAACTCAATTGTAAACTTTCTGCTCTATGTGGGTTTGATAAACAAAATTCCAAAAGGATTTCCACTTTATTACTTTGTGACTATACGTAAACTTGCGTGATTGCTATAGCATATTTTAGAGCATCAACCATTACCCTTTAACTTTTGGCTATCATATAAGCGCGACTTGGTTGAGTGAATACTAGCTTTCGAAGCTGGCTTCAAACACTAAATTGCTACAGTTATCACCATTTCCTTGGTCTCTCCAGATAATTTTTTGATACGAATGGTGATTGTGAGCGATTCCTCAAGCTTGCTAGGATCACCTCATTTTAAAGTATGCCCTCGTGCATCTGACATTACGTGATTGTTTTCATCGAGATCTTTCCCTTCTCATGTAGAAGACTCTTTTGCTTTGGCCAAAGTAGATATTTTATCTATCGTCTTGGATATTTTCTCTCACATTGCTTGAAGTTCTTTTTGCTTATTGTTGATGATAACATATTCTAATATATCTAACACGTTACCTTTGGATGGACTGCTTCTTATTCTTCTTGGAGCTTCTTTAGTATGTCACCACTTAGCTGTGTTATGGTCTACTTGGTCATGAAACCCCTTGTCCATCATGAAAACCTTATATTTTGGTGGTCACTCACAAATCAACACCTTCTTATTATGTCATGATCATGTGATACAAGCAAAAAAAGAAAAGCAACATGGAAGCGATTTAGTACATATAAGATAACAAAATAACCATAACTATCATTAAAAGACATGGATGCCAATGCAAAAGGTGCTAATTCCAAAAGTGACCACCATAGAACAACTTTCATCAGACCATAAGTTCTCTTTATATTAGATAGTCAAATTTACGAGCCTCCTTTTATTTGTTTCATTCATCTAGGCTTTTCTCATGATCTAATGTTATCTTTATAGTCTTTGTTGGACTAATCAAGATGTTGAACCACCTATTTTCATTTTAATTCACCTATTATTATTGTTAGATCTCTATACCTCCACTTCTGTTGAATTCTCCAAGAGAAAAGTGGTCATCATATCTCATGACGGATCTTCTCATTCTTGACTCAACTAGCATATGACTCTTTGGTAACATCTTGATGTTTGTTCCTTTGACGAGAATCTTCAATCAACTTTGAACTCTTCCTTCATCGATTAACTTCGTTTGTTGATCATCGACCTTATAGATTTGACTACTTAGTTATGGAACCCTTATGTCGACATGAAAACCTTTTAATTTGGTCAATCACTTGCAAATTTACACCTTTGATCATGATATGAAGATGCTAATACAAAAAATGAAATGAAAAAAAAATAAGACAAAAGGAATTGTTAGTATTAATCAAACAAAATAGCAGGAAAATATTTACGTAAATAAAGATCCTACCCAGCATGGTATCTACATTGACATGCTTTTATTAAATAGAAATCCTACCCATAAATATTTTCTACCCCTATGCCTTGTTTCGACAAATAAATCCTAACAGTATTCTTTTTAGTTCACATGATTTGCACGGAAATGTAAAACTTAATCGAATAATTTTTCTAGTTCTCATACCTTTTAAAAAAAAGTAAATCTAAGAAAATGTTAGTTTGTTTCCCCTTTGTGATAATTTTTGAAGATTCACGGACAAAGTTTCAATAAAAAAAAGGGCAGGGTTTCAGTACTGAGGTTCTTGAATTATCCTTGATGGTGCCCCTTGGGCTTGCCAGACCCTCAATCCTCACCCATTATAGGCTTATACATACCAAGTTCAATTCGAGATGATGTTTTTCCCGTTGTCCATGTGAAGAAAATCAAATTTTTTCCTCGTAAACATAAGGCATATGCACCCCAAAAGTTACTCGCTAAAGCTCATGCAAAGAAAAATAATTTTCCTCACGTAAGCATAGCATTCACCCCTACTTAAAGGGACATAGCACAATTGGAAAGCTCTAGATATCATGTCGTGTGTGAGGGAAAACTCACAATCCTTTACTTCGATCCCAAAATAAACAAATTTGGAAAAAAAATGTCAGAAATATGAAACAAGGTGAAATCACACATTAATACAATTATTTATTAATAATAAGTAAAAATGATATATGATATGATGAAATGAAAAACAAAATTATAAGGAGAAAAATTTGAATTCATAAATTTCAAATATGAAGATGGCGTATAATCGATTACGACCTGACTCTCTAATGTCTCTAGAGGAGTCACCAAGGTGTCAGAACAGTTCTTAAGCTTTTTAAGGCTAGGCGGGGAGCGATCCAACTTAATTTTGGAAAAGATTGGGGTTTGAAAAACAAATAGATTTGGAATCGTCATCGACCTTTGGGTTTGGTAGGTCGAATCCTAAATATATACTTTACAATAATTTTCAAAAAAAAATAAAGTTAAAAGATAAAAAACAACATGTATTTAACCATATACTCATTTTGAAAAGGATTCGGGATTCGATTATGCATGGGGAAGGATGCCCCCTCCCACAATGCCCAAAATTGGTACATAAGTGATTCTACGTCATCTAAATATTGAAATTTGTAAATTCGAATATGTACTTAAATTATGATCCTTTTTTAAAAAAATTAAAGGATATTCTTTTGTACGAACAACCCTTGAAAACACACTTCTTGTCAGTCAATGCGTGTTTCCATAGATTCCCCATACGAAATAATATTGCTTTATTTTTTATAATAAAATATGTATATAATATATCTAAAACTCACTCGAATATGAAAAAGGGTATTATTTTTTCGAGCAATTGTCATAAACACACTCCTTATTCATTAAGGTGCATTTCCATAAATTCCTAGCACAAATTAATATTTAAATTATTAATAATCAAGCCTCGACAAAATAACATATATTTAACATTATATGCACATTCTCAGAAAAATAATGTTTAAATAATAAGAATAGTGAATATATAATATATATAATGCAAATATGAAGTATGAAACATATTATATGTACATAATATGATATATTACAAAAACGTGATGGAAACTAGCATGCATATTCACGTGAATATATATATAACATAACATGAGGTAGATACGTGGTCTTCTCCAAAGGAATTGGAGCGTTAAGATTACTTACATCAGAAGCGAAGCCAATGAGGTTGCTGATATATTCGCACATTTAGGAAGAAACCAGAGGATGGGGCTTACGATGCTACATAACCGGCCTACTGAGGTTAGACAAATCCTCACTCGTGAGGAAATAGTTTTAAAATAAGATTTCCACACTGCTGGGCAGTGCTTTATTGTAACCAAATATATATATATATAAGCATATAAGTGTTAATGAAATATACATTTGGTAGGCAAAGATACTAACAACAGAACTAGACATGCTCAAACAAAAAGAACTGAAAAGAACTAAAAGTAAAGTGTTGAAAATTTAAGGGTAGGAATTTAAAGGACTGGAAATTAAAAGGGCGGAAATGTAAATTAGAAGAAAAAACATAATTAGGGAGTTAATATTTTAAAATTTAACTCGGACCATAATAATGCAGGTTGTACGACGGGGCGGGTCACCGCGAGATCGTAAAATCAGTTCAAATACGAAAATAACCAAAGTTAGCAATTAGTCGCGTTAGAAATAAAAACAAAAAGGGTTAATAGTTAATGGTTATTAACGTTAGAACTTTTACCCAAACTGTAATAACGCGGATCGTATCCCGGGGTGAGTTACCGCGAGGTCGTACGATTAGTTCAAATGCAAAAATTAAAAGTTAGTGGTTAATGGGTTAGAAGTTAGAAAAGTCAACAGTTAAAATAAATTTGGTTCATAATGATATGGGTCGTATGCCGGATCGGGAACCACAAGATTGAAACGAACATTGATGAAAATAAATTAAGCAAACAGTAACTAAAAAGGTAAATTACCGAATACATACGAAAGAATTGAAATAATAAAGAAATGAAGAAAAACAATGACCAATCCATAAATACGCAGCTAACTACGGGGATCTAAAGCGGATTAAACTTAAATGCTAAGTATATAACCCAACTTTTACCATTTTGGATAAACACTAACCGAAAACTTAAAACAACCTCATTTTCCTTAGGGTCTGTTTGATAGACTGAAAATATTTTTTGGAAACTGAATTCTGAAAAATAAATTAAATTAATGAAAAAAATTTAAAAATCATTTTCCGATGTTTGGTTAATGTTGTGTAAAATATTTTTCGGTGTTTGATATGTTTTCCTGAAAACTATTTTTAGATTCTGTTTTTTTAAAACAAAATATATTATATAGTTTTTATTATTTCATTTTCATAATTTTGAAGTTAATTGATTGCTATATAATTATATCCAACATAATTTTAAATATAAATAATAATATGTTAGCTTGACCGACAAAATAAAAAAAATAATTAATAATACACAATGTTAAACAACAATATTATTTAAAAACAAGAAATTCTCTAACTATATAATTAATAATACACAATGTTAGGAATATTATTCAAGTAAGGCTACATCATATTAAAATATTAACATTATCCAAATTCATAATTAGCATTACACCATAATAATACAAAGATAATTTCAAAATACATAGTTAGTACTACAACATATTAATACATCAATATTGTTTAAGTGCATATTTGTTAATAAAAAAATACCCTAAAACTACATATTTTTAACCTTGAGGAAACTTTTGAAGCCAAAGTTTTCTATGATTCGTTTTGTTAGCCAAGAAAGCTTTGGCCTTAGACTCATTTTTTGCTAGAAAATCAAATACATTGCAAAGAAATTCGTCATCAAATTCTTCTTTCTCGATCAACATCACTTGTTCGTAAAGAAGTGGAGTCTTATCCTGAGTAATTTTTTTAATGCTTCAACAATCTCACCAAGTTTCTCATCCACAAATTGAATGTGATCATCATCAATATTTTCTGGAATATTTGTTTTTGCATTTAGATGTTCCAGATGAAAAAAAAAATTGATCTTTCATCCTCGAAATCTTCAGTTTCAATGTTAATCGGCATTGAATATTCACCATTATCCAAGTCTATATCCGTAAATGTTTTGGTAAAACTTCCTATTGTCATATCTTGACCGACAATCACAGCCATCTCATTATAATTGTAAATTGTTTTTGGACAAAAATGATTAATATTTTGGGTGTGCCTATTAGGTATCATAAACAATTAGAATAACAAATAAAATATAACCTTAATATATTAAAGAAAGAGTATGTAAAGATTACCATAACTACAGCTTCATATGTCTCTTTATCACATGTTATCATTTTCATGTTGTCATCCCACCCGAATCCACTCTCTCCTTGAATTTGACCTATGATTTTCCAAGCATTTTCACCGTCCTCAAATGGTTTTCCACATGTTTTGTGTCACATTGAACTTGAAATCTTTCAGAAACTCGACTCATAGAACCTGGTCGGAAATTATTAGAGTGCTTATTTCCCTTTTGAGCTCTCTCTGCAAGCATTTCAAGGAAAAGACGTTCCATTGGTTTCATCCATTTGAATTGTTTTGACGTACCCCTACTTTGTTTGATTTAAGATTACTCGTATCTACATTAATGATCATATAAAAAAGTAAGTATATGAGCAGCGAAAATTTAAAACAAATGCAATAACAATATTATATCTCAAATAGTTCAAATTCCACCAAACTCAATATAAAATTCAAACTTCAAACAACAATTTGTAATATTAAAAAAATGCAAAACTCTAATTAGAACAATTTTTATAACCATCAAACTTAGAACATAACACTTCCAAAACTCAACAAACTTAAAATATAACAATTCCAATATCCAACACACTTAAAACATAATTATTTCAATGTCCAGTAAACATAAAACATAATAATTTTAATATACAACAAACTTAAAAACATAATAATTTTAATATTCAATAACCATAAAGCATAATAATTTTATCCAACAAACTTAAAACATTACAAGTTCATTGTCTAACATACATAACATGTAAGTACTCAACATAGGTTATAAAATAAATTAACGTTTCTAGCCATATAATCACTCCACATAGCTTGTGCAATTTCATCTCTCTTAGCATTCCATTTTATAGCTTGTTTTCTCTCTTCTCGAGCCATAAGAGTTGATGTTTTCAAATTAGAATCGGACTCCTCGTATAATTCTTCATTAATTAAATCATTAGGATCAACTCCCATTATATGATTATGAATGATACTACAAGCTAACACTATATCAATTTGTGTTTCAAAATCCCAAAATGGTTCAACGTCTAACACACGAAAACGTTTCTTTAAAATTCAAAAGACTCGTTTAACGGTGGTTCGCAATGATGACTGGATTAAAAAGTTCCTTTGCATTTTATGGACGATGACTGCTAAACTCTTTTAAATGACATCGAATACAATGATACGGAGAAATAATTCTATTACGAATTTCATATCCAACATTAACAAGATAATAATTACCTACAAGTGGACGAAATATTATTATTACTTAAAATATTATGACTTTAATTAAATGATTTTATATCATTATTGATAGTTTTTACCTTCTGGAATATTAAATCCTCTTCGCAACCATCCTATCAAACTCAATAAATTGAAAAATAAAGTCCTAGAAATTTTTTTACACTTATCAAACGGACCCTTATTTTATTTTCTGTCCAGTGGAGGATGCACTAAGCTCCTATAGGAGCCAAGTGCATCCCCATTATTTTAGAAAATTGATTAAATTTTGCTTAATGTGTTAAGTAAAAAAGAAAAAAATTACAATTTTTGTATACCTATTATTTTTAAGAAAATAAAATTAAAATTTTGGACTCCATTCTTAAATTTTTAGATCGGCCACTATTTCTGTCCTAGACCATCTTCATCCTCACGGCCGAGACCCCTCGCAAAGCTCACAACGACCACTCTTTTGATCTTAGATCGGCATCATTTTCACTCCGAGCGCCATGTAACCTATAGTCGAAGCTAAAAACGACCATACCAACCAATGGACTCATCAAAAACTACCCCGACACTACGACCTTTCATCTCCAAACAACCCCGACAACATCTCAAACGGCTGGCCCGCTCATATTTATCCCGACAATGAGGCCTCAGTCGACATTAAAAGAAGTCGAAGAAACCCCGACGTGGGGTTCACATGTCTAAGGTAAAAAAACATTGAACCCTCACCCTTTTTTTCGGTTCGAACATGGTACTAAAAAAACAAAAAAATGAAGGTTAAAAAATACATTTTTTAAATACTCAATATTTTCTATTGCTTTTTATGTTTTTCAGAAAAATGGGAATCCTCTGTTTAGATTCCTTTTCGAAAATGAAGGGATAGATTCCCCTTTACATGGTTCGTTTTGGGATTTATATCCTTTCATTACAAAAAATAAAAACCGAAAATCATTTTACAATTTCTTTATCTTGTTTGCTTGCATGATTGTCGACGTGGAGCGGATTTGCTGTCGTGGAGCGTTTGGGTCATTTGGAACCACTAGAGGCAGTCATAGAGGCGTTTGAGAGTTGCTGTGGAGATGAGTGGACCACCGGGGTGATTCTCCTCACGTGGGAGCTGAGTCGGTGCGAGGAGACTGCTCAGTTTCATTAGGGTTTGCCCTAATCATGTTGGGCTTCAAGCTTTGTGATGGGCTAATTGGGTCTTTGTTTTTTTTTTTTTGCAATTTTTTGGTTAAATGTAGGCTATAGGATTTAAATGAAATGGGATTTAATATTTGAGTTTGGTAATAGTAAATGGACTTTGAATTTAAATTTGAGTGATGTAATAGGACACTTAATTTTGGAATTGGTTCAATGAGTTTTTTTTTATGTTATTTTTTAAATATTTAGTTTAATTTGGGCTTTATATCCATGATGAACATGTATGGTTCTAAAAACTTAATTAAGTAAAGGCTCGAATCCATCATTCACGACCCAATTTCTTCAGCGCTCATATCAAATGCATAACTCCATTAACCACTTTCACCAGTGCCACTTAATGACATCTACACCCGAATAACCTTGAAATAGCTCCTTAAATGTCCTTTATCCGGTTTGACTGGTTTGGACAAAATTAGGGCATTACAAAAGGGCAGCAGAATGTATTGCTTAATTCACATCAATAGTGGTTCAGAAAATAAAACCAGTGAGGAAGTACAATGGACATATCATACTGGAAGGATATCAAATCCGGTGTTGGAGAGCGGATTTTACCGAAGGGAAAGATAAGGTTTTAGACTTTCTTTTTATTTTGAGATTGGATTTTTTTTATTAATCTAGGGTAAGTAGAAGATAGTATATGTTCAAATATAACTTTCAACCATTTAATATTGAATGCTCGTACCTGTGGTATTCCTGATGTTCGAACCCAAGCCCTCAAGGAATGACAACAATTCTTTTATTAGCGACGTCACTTGGTTCGTGCTTGATATTGGATGGTTGATTTGTGCTTTAGGGTTTGGATTTAAGATATTTTAATTTTTTCTTTATTTTAAATCTCACATAGCAAATAATAATAAAAAATGTACCATGTCATAAGAAAATATTAGTAAAATATGTTACGTCATTGGAAAATGTTAATAAAATAAGTAATGTCATCATTGAGTGACTAAAATATGAGCAATTTGAAAGTTCATTGATTAAATTAAAAAATAAACTTTAGTGACCAAAATAGGAGTGAAACGAAAGTTGTGTGATGAACATTGTAGTTTAGCCAAATATTTAAGCCAACTAACTATAATTTTAAGATTTTGGACCAAAATATTTATTTTTCAAACTATATGGACTAAAGTGTCCTTTTTATAGTAGAAGTGTTAAAATAATTTTTAAGAATAAAGAGATGAAAAATGTTGTTTTTTTATAGAAGTGAGATTAAAATAAACTTTTAGATATAATATAAGACTTCTAATAAAATTTAACTATACTTTTTAAAAATATTTTTAAGTTTATGAATATCTTTTTTACGCATTTTAATTTATTGATTGATCAATCTGTATGTTGATATTGGATTTGAGTTATTTAATTAGGATTAATTCACTTTCGAGTAATCAATTTACCTTGAATTCTCAATAATTTATTCTTTCTATATCAACTAAAAGGAAAACGATGCCCGTAAACAATAACAATACCCATTAAATATTTTTGCAACTTGCTCAATTAATCAAATCTTTATAAGTTTAATGGGTATTCTTTTATGTAAGATGATTTAAGGGTTTGGTTTTATTTGATTATCCTTATGAGTAGGGATCCTTTTCTATCAATCCTAAATTGATAATGAATTTATCTTCGAATATACACTAAGATGTAAGATTTGTTGACACGATATAAAATTTAAAATATATATGTTTTTTAAGTTAAAAGATAATTTATTTTTTTCATAAAAAATTTCTTATTTATATTGTTAATCTCATTTATCTATTTTCACTCATCCAATGACCTAAAAATGTGTTATATATATATATATATGTGGGATAGGATCTTGTTACACAATGTAAAACTCTTTTAGTTTTACACAAATTTAGGACTGTTGGATGAGTGGAAATAGATGATTGAGATTAACAGTAGGAAATGAGAAGATATTCACTGGAAAAAAAACAATGAGTCAATCTTAACCATCTATTTCTCTCATCCCATGGTCCTAAATATGTGTAAAACTAAAGAGTTTTACACTGTATATGTAGATCCTAACCCTATATATATAGAGAGAGAGAGGATCTACATACTATGTATAACACTTAAAGGTAAAATACACCATTCCTCACTAAACTATACTATTTGTCTTATTTTATTAGCCATACTTTTAATTTTTCTAATTTACTCAGTTAACTTTAGAATTGCTCTTGTTTTGACCATTCTGAATTATTTTATTATTATTTCCGTATCATGTGGTTTTTTTATTATTTAATATAAAATAATTGAAAATATAAAATAAAAATAGAAGGTAGTCAGACGCCACCTTCTACCACCGTAAACCGTCGTAGATGGTGTCGTTCTATCCCAAATTTCATGGGTCGGTTCGTCTCGACCCCCTGAGTCTGAATCTGGTGGTTGTTTCACTAGAAAGTGTAACAAAATCCATGAACCTCGACTGAAATGTTTCGGTTTCCTCACTTTCGATCTCCAACTCGTTGACTTCAGAGCAAGTTCGGGCAAAATGGGGGGCGGATTCTGACTCAGGGTGTTGATTCGAAGTGACCCATGAAATTTGGGATCAAATGACCACCATCTACGGTGGTCGGCGGTGGTGTCTGAACACCTTCTATTTTTATTTTATAATTTCAATTATTTATATTAAATAATAATAAAAAATGTCACATCATATAGAAATAATAATAATATAATTTAGAGTGATAAAAACAAAAGCAATTTGAAAGTTTAATGAATAAATTAGAAAAATTGAAAGTACAGTGAGTAAAATAGAAGAGAGAATATAGTTCAGTAAGGAATACTGTAATTTACCCATACATAAAAGTTTTACAAATTTTTAGATTTTTAAATTAATCGAATTTAATGGTTGAGATTAAAACATTTAAATTGATGACAAACTACTTTTTTGGTAAACATCTCCTCATTTCTCACTATTAATGTTAATCAACCATTTTTCACTCATCCAACGATTCAAAAAAACATGTAAATTTTAAAAGCTTTATGATTGTTTTAATCATTGGCTGAAATATAATGGATGGTTGGGATTAAAATTAGGAAATGAAGAAACTTTTAAGGAAAAAAGAAATGAATTATTTTCAATTAAAAAAAATTTAATATCAACTATTATATTTCATCAATTCAAAAAATGTAAAAAACCTTTAAATTTTACTTTGTGTAAAGTGAAATATAACCTTAAAAACCCAAATTGACATTGATTATATTATAAGACTAGCCTTTCAAAAAAAAAAATAGATCAAATAAGGGCATATGCGATGTTCATGTGAGATTACTTGGATTTGATGTTATTAAATTATAATTTAGATTCTAAATTGTGTCCTAACTGTTCTTCGGGTGGGTCCAGAATTAGATTTCGACTTAAATAAATGTGCTAGAGTCGCCACCGATCACTTATCTTTTAAATAAAAAATCAGGTTGACCGGACACTTTAATTTATCATCTTACATAATCTGCGTTTTACCAGAAATATGTTAGGTTTGGGATTCGGTTACACTCAAGGAAGGATTAGCACCCTTGTATTGCCCTTTCGGTACCAATTTAATTTTTTGGTTGTCTTAATTGCGAAAATTAAAAGTTAAATTGAAATTTAAAGATTCGATTCGAATCACTTTCCTCTGATTGATGCAAATTGCCTCTTTTAATAAAAGGTATAAAAAATAAAGTTAACTAATAAAAAAAGTAACAATAAGGTTGGAATAAAACAAATAAAAATTAAATTAAATAAATAAAAGAAATAAAAGAAACTCAAATTAAAAAGGTTGAACTGCAAAGAAAAATTAAGGACCAAATTGATATTATTTGAAAGCTGCAAGAAATAATATGAAGTTAGGAGGGGCTAATTTGTAAAATATAAGAATATTAAACATGGATTAAATTGAAACAATTGAAAATTCAAGGGAAAAATTACAGTGGGTGGCCAAAATGAATTACACTTCAAAATTACAGGGACTATGAAAATAATTTAAAATTTTACTATTTACACTTTAATCCTCTGTATATATAACCCCTTAAACCCAAAAATTCCTCACATTTTCACCCATTCCATAAAACACTCTCCCCTCCTCCTATGAAACTCTCTCAACTTCCCTTTGGCCGGTCGAAAACTGACCACCTCCCGACGAAACACCACCGCCCGGACCACCGCTCCGGCCACCGTCCCCAATGGCCGGAAAACCCAAACTTACCCAAAATATTCCTTTCCACCTCATGAGTATGAAACGAAGCTTGATTACCCCCAAAAAGGTCTCAACTGACTTAGATCTAGATTTAAAGTTTCATTTTTTATCTATTTCTGATGAAAACTTTTCGTTTTTCGACGTCGCTCCATTCCAAAACCGTGACCGACGCTGCACTATATTTTAAAGCTTGTAAAAAATGCCTTATTTGGCGTTGTTTTGGTTGTTTTTTTGGCTTAGTGACTTTCGATTTTAGCCGAATATGGCTTGTTTTGGCTTTGGTTTTTTGATTTGGTTGTGTATCACTATTTTTTTTTGTTCTTCTCTTATGTGGTTGCTGCTTGTATTGCTGGGTTGTTTCTCCATGTCTCTCTTCGGTGTTCTTCGGGGTATTTATAACTCCCTCGTTGGGGTTCATTTTTTTGTAGCTTCGGGGTTGTTTACCCCCGTTTCTTGATTTACTCGAGGTTAAGGGTTATTTCTTGATCGGCTAAACGGGATGGGTCAGTCCCGATTTAGCTGGGATTCTTCAGCCTTGGTTGCTTTGTGGTTGAAAATTTCAGTCAAAAATTCCACCTGGTGCATGACCCTTGATGTCTCCGGTCGCCTGGTATTCTCTTAATGTCTTGTGGTCGTTGGATCAGGTGGCCATATCCAACGGCTCACATGTTGCGGCGCCCTTACTAAGTTTGAAATCCTAATGTGGTTCGGGTCTATTTCTGGGCCTGGTTAGTGGCTTGCTATTTTGATATTGACCTTAATTTTGTTGGACCCTATACCTGATTAGACCGAAAAATAAAAAATAAAAAATAAATAAATAAAATAAAAAGGAAAAAAATACCAATAATATGAATATATTTCAAAAAAATATGTTTTCAAAAACTATATGTTTTTCAAAAACAATTTTTCAAAAACTATATATTATATATTTTCAAAAAACATTTTATAAACTATATAATATATGCTTTCAAAAATATTTTTTTAAAAAAACTATATATATTATATGTTTTCAAAAATACGTGTTCAAAAACTATATTATATATATGTTTTAAAAAATATTTAAAAACTATATATTACATGTTTTCAACAATGTTTTCAAAACTATATATTATATACATCTTCAAAAATGTTTTCAAAACTATATATTGTATACGTTTTCAAAACTATTTTTAAAACTATATAATATATACGTTTTCAAAAATGTTTTCAAAACTATATATTATATACGTTTTTAAAAAATGTTTTCAAAGATATATATTATATATGTTTTCAAAACTATATTATATTATCATTATATATACTAAACAAAACCCTAGACGAAAATAACTGACTACAGTTGCCCCTCTTTGCCCATTATCGTGCAACGAAAATAGGGAAAAGGCAAAAAGACACAAATTTTCATTCAGTGCATATGGACTTGGAAACAAGCATGTTCCTGTGAGGGTTGTCGACTTCTGATATTGAAATCCAACTAAATATTTTCATCGAATCTTTTATCAACTACCCTCTGCTACGGGGCTGAGATCCGAAAAAATAGAGGACGATCTCTGTTGTTGAGTCGTACTGCAGGTAACTCTTTCGTCATGAAGTTGAGTAGGTCTTGGATGCCTCGAGCATGATATCCTTTGTTGTGAAGTTGAAATCTAGCCTGAAATCTGAAATGGAAAATGGCTTCTTGTTACCAAATCATAGTCAACCTTGGTCTTTTTCTTGGCTTGAAGACATCGGTTTGAAAATTTGACCGAAAAGTAGTTCCTTGTTGCTACCATCGGTTGATATACCCTTGAGTTGCATGAAATTGAACTCGAAAGTTGTCGTTGATAGATAACCCTTCTTGCCTTGAGCTATGCTATAAATTAGGTTGGGAGGTAGTTCCCTATTATTGCAGATGACTCATTTGTTGTGAATTTAAGTCGATCTATTGGGCAGGATATCCTTCGTCGTGAAGTTGAAATCGTGGGTGACTCATTTGATGTGAAGTTAAGTCGAAACTTTTGGGTACGATATCCTTCGTTGTGAAGTTGAAATCATGGGTGACTCCTTAATCATGAAGTTAAGTCAAAAATTTTGGGTACGATATCCTTCATTGTGAAGTTGAAATCGTAGGAGGATAGATTGTATTGATTCTAATTTTAGAACTTCCTTTGAATTTAGTATTCTTGAAACTGATTCTAACAAAAAAACTGCAATATTGTGCATATATTCAATGATATGGATGCAATGTTCTTATGTATGCCTAAAATGCATATGTAATATGTGATTTTAGGGTTTAGAGAGAAATCTCAATATCTTTCGGTAATTTCGGATGACTCTTGAATTTTTGATTCTTTATCTTGGATTCTTCAACATGCTTTAATCTAATATACGTTATGTGAACTTTCAAAAGGAAGGTTTATTTCTAGTCTTGATTTAAATAATGCCTTTCAATGAACTAGAACCCATTATCTTGAGTATGGTGCAAAAAACCCTTATCAACTTCCGAAAACCTGTACTTTTCGGAAAACCTTTGTACAGTAATACACAATTGTCTTTTTAAAAGTGAATAAATCAATCTTATTTAAATTCAATCTAAGATGCTTAAAAGGAATTATTTTTTAGAGAAAATGGCATATTTATTTATGAGGAAAAAGAAAAAAGAGTTCATGGCAAACACTTTGAAAAGTAATACATAAAAAGAAATACAAGTAGATGCCCTAGATCTCGATAATGCGTACGTCTTTGAACTGATACACCGTTAGATGACTTTTGAGTACAACTTTTGTCAAGGGGAATTTGAAAATGTGAACATTCGGGAGAGTGCAAAGTTCCTCCAAATTATTAAGTCTACAAAAGACTTGGATGTCGTGATGCTTTACTGCCTTGATCCGAGACCTTTCCTATTCGCGAATCCTGAATCATTATCCAAGCTGCTCTTTTGTGTTTTCAACTATGATCCATCCTTGGTTTCAAGATGCCCTTTGTGGGTTTTTATATTAGACCTACCTTATTTTTGCTCTTGTTTTTTCTTTTTTTTATTTTTTCAATTTAGGGCGCATTTCGGTTTTTCACCCTAAACGTTTTTTCTCTTTTTTTTCTTTAATTTAGGGCAGCCTCCTGGGTTTTCATCCTAAGCAAAGTATTTTTTGACTACATCTGAATTAATGGGATTAGGTAGTTCCAGCCCATCCATTTCAGTCAGGATTAGTTCTCCTCTGGAGAAGGCCTTTTTTTAAGACATAAAGTCCTTCCTAATTTGGTATCCATTTTCCTCTACAATCCTTTTGGATTGGCCAAACCTTTTTTAGTACAAGATCTCCTTCCTAGAATATTCTTGGGTACACTTTCTTGTTGCGTGCTCGGATCATTCGTTTTTAGTAGAGTTGACCATGGTAAATGGCTTTCAACATATTTTTTTCTATTAAATTCAATTGATCATATTGAGATTGCACCTATTCTGCATCATCTAGCTTAACTTCTGAAAAAACTTGGAGTGATGGGATCTCTACCTCAATGGGAAATATTGCCTCCATTCCATATGCTAATGAAAATGGAGTTGCCCCAGTCGAAGTTTGTACCGAAGTTCTGTAAGTAAACAAAGAAAAAGGTAGTTTCTAGTACCAATCCTTATATGCCTAAGTCGTTTTCTCCACTATTTTCTTTATATTTTTGTTTGTTGCTACTACCGCTCCATTCATCTTCGGTCTATAAGCAGTAGAGTTGTGATGATTTCTGTTAAATTATTCACAAGCAGCATCCATCATATTGTTGTTCAAGTTTGTTGCTTTATCGATAATGATTCCTTCGGGTAAACCATACCGACATATGATCTCTTTTTTCAAGAACTTACAAATAGTGGACTGAGTGACACTAGGATATGACACAACTTCCACCCATTTGGTAAAATAGTCAATTGCTACCAGAATGAATCGATGACCATTTAAAGCTTTTGGATGGATTTGTCCAATAACAACCATGCCCCACATAGAAAAGGGTCACGGAGTCTTCCTCACATGAAGAAGGTAAGGTACACCATTTATTTTATCCCCATAGATTTGGCATAGATGACATCTTCTAGCATAGCTGATGCAGTCACTCTCTAATATGGACCAGAAGTATCCACATCTCATAACTTGTCTTGCCATCATATGTTCGTTTGTATGAGTCCCATAAACTACGTCATGTACCTCCTCCAATATCATCTTTGCTTCTTCTTCATCTACATATCTTAACAAGACTTGATCATGACTTTTCTTGTATAAGATTTCTCCGTCCAGAACATATTGAGCCGCCATCGTTCTGATTATTCTTTTGTCAATTTCAGTGGCTTCTGCCGGATAGCTTTGATTCTTAATGTATCGTAAGATATTGTGGTACCAAGGTTTGGTATGTTTTACCACTTCAATTTGGTAACAATGAGTCAGGTACTCATATGACTGTATGTCAATTACTATCATATCAGACTCCCTACCAGCCTTGAATGATTCTTCCAAGGTAGCTAAGGCATCGACCACTTGATTTTCTTCTCTAGGCACGTAATGGAAAGTGACTTCATCAAACTCTTCGAGTATATCCAATATGAGCTTCATGTATTCCACAAACTTTACATTTTTGTCTCTCACTCTCCTCGGAGCTGATAGATTATTAAGGCATAATCTCCATATACCCATAAGGTTTTTATATTCTGTGCAATAGCAGCTCAAATTCCTAAATCACAAGCATCATACTCTGCCATGTTGTTAGTGCAATCAAAGTTCAATCTGCTAGTGAACGGGTAATGATTTCCTTCAGGTGACCAATATATCCCCAATGTCTTGTCCTAATGTATTTAATGCACCATCAAAATGCATTTTCCAGAAATCACATGTAGAAGTACTTGCTTCTTCTAGAGACATGGCCATCAAGTCTTCGTCTGGGAAGTCAAAGTCCAGTGCCTCATAATTTTCTATAGTTCTGCTTGCCAATAAGTCAGATATGCCACTTCCCTTTATAGTTTTTTGGCTCATGTATTCTATGTCAAATTCAGATAATAACATCTTCCATTGGGCTAACCTTCCAGAGAGTGCAGGCACACCATCATGTACTTTAACGGATCTAACTTGGAAATCAACCAGGTGGTGTGGTACATCATGTATTGTTTGAGCCTTTGTGTAGCCCAGACTAAAGCGCAACAAACTTTTTCAATGGGTGAATATCTAACCTCACAACCAGTGAATTTCTTGCTCAAGTAGTAAATGGCTTTCTCTTTCCTTCCGGACTCATCATGTTGGCCCAGGACACATCCCATTGAATTCTCAAACATGAACAAATATAGAAATAAAGGTTTGACTGGGATGAGAGACATTAAGAAAGGAGTGCGAGATAAACGTAACACCCCAACCCGTACCCTACCTGAATACAAATATGAGGTGCCACATTTGACTTTTCAAACTTGACTCTTATAAAAATCATGAAAATCTAAACTTTCATTAAAATAAGATTCGTTAATTTACATAAGTTGGACCAAAATAATACAAAATCAATCATAGTATGTGTAATTCAGAAATTTGTTTACATGCCAACACACTTAATACAACAAAATGCATACTTTGTAAATTACTTCTGATCTGATCACTTCAAAAGAGATGATGTCTTCCTATACCTTAACTCTGGTCTTTCTACTTCTTGGTACCTACATGTAAACAACTTACATGCTAAGTCACAGACTTAGAAAGGCATAATAGAATATGTAACAATGAATTCATGGAACATGCACTACTATCATTCCATCGTGACATTACAATTCGCATGTATCTACTAAACTATAACATATATGATCATTCCATGTACATTGTTGACAACAGGAGGTACGTGAGTACACTGAGGTTGTGCACGAATGCTATTACCACAGCTCGAATAAATTCCCACTAGGGGCACTTAAAATTTATCCAGAAGGACCACTTTTTCCCGAAGGACCACTATGTCCCAAAAGACCACTTGAAATCTCTCGACTCTTGGCATGCCAATTATACTTTCAACTCTCATATCATATAACATGTGCTTAAATATGAATACCTGTTGCATTTTCAAATCACTTATCATATAAACAAATCACATGTACTTATATGATCGTTTATCACTTCATACATCACTTGGAACTATTCTCTTATAGTTGCATTCATCACATATTATATCATATTAAATCATGTATGAACTATGCACATACTCATTATAATCATGACATATGCATGTACATGAATATGAAATCATGAACTCAACTATCGAAAATAGGCTTATAACAAGTCTTATTTCCATAAAACAATATTTGTACTAACTATAGTATGCACTCACCTTAATCTTTCTTAATCCCAATTCACTTCTATAATTCTTTCTCTTTGGATCGATCCTGAATCTGTGGTCATTCCGGAACTTGCTTTAGCTCAATATCTACATGAATATAATCTAAGGAATATTTAGATTTGAAATATTCGAAAAGGATTCATACTAATTTAAACTAACCAAAATACTAATATCAACTTCCCCAACTTAAGTAGTATCGGTACTACAAGCACAATACCGAACCTCTATTATAGCGTACTGATACCCCCTTGGGTGTCGATACCAAAATTAGATTTGATGTTTCCCGGTATCGACACCTTTAACCTGGTATTGATACTATAATACTATGGTACTGATACCCTTAACCTGGTATCGATACTACAATACTATGGTACCGATGCCTCCACACTGGTATCGATACCTCATGAATGCCTTTGTTGAATTTAGGCTGATGGTATTGATACTGTTCAACCAGTATCGATACCGTTATACCAAATGTCCCTATTTTACTCTTGAAGTCGATGTACTGTATGAAGTAGCACCGATACCCAAGCCTAGATTTTCACATTTTAACCTAAAAATTTACTCATTTCCACTCAAATCTTCCATGTCTTAACCCCTTTAATACTATTAACTCCAGTATACACACTTAAACCAGCTTCTATGCATTTAAAAATCTCTATCTTTAAAATTATATCCACTATATGGAAACCAAGAATCATACCAAATTTTCAATATGTTCTAACTTCAATTCTATCACTTCATAGCTCTTAATTCAACTAATGACAAGTCAAATTTAGTTTCAAATTTCATTTATACTCTTTTCTACATTTAAAGACTCTTTATCTTTAATCCCTCCTAACTTCTTCATCTTATAGATTTAAGATAACTTAAGCTTTCCTTAAGCTTAAGTATCACATAAGGATCACAAACAAATCTCAAATTCAAGGAATATTCAACTAACCAGGCAACTTACCTTTCCAAGGGCTTCACTTATGGAGGAATAAGGAGAGAACTCTAGAAACTTAACTTTTGCCTCTTTTCTTTCCACGTGGGTTTAAATATAACCTTTACCCAATTTAATTATTCTCCTCACCAAAATAACCAATTTGCCCTTCCATTCATCATTTTCTTTTAATTCAATCCTACATAATATTTCCTATATAAGTCTCTAAACTTTTAATTCATCTATTTTAGTCATCAAATTCTGAAGTTTTACAATTTAGTCACTAACCCGGTATTGAGGATGTTACAATAAATACTCTTTTATCTTCTCGAATGCAGTGTGATAGTCCTCATCCCTTGTCCTAGAATTATTTCTGCGAAGAAGATGAAAAATTAGGTCACATTTATCGGTCAATTGAGATATGAATCGCGCAATGTAGTTTAGTCTTCCTAGAAAACCTCGAACATATTTTTGTGTTCATAGGGAAGGTAAATTGTAGATGGCTTTGATTTTATCTAGATCAATCTCGATGCTTTTCCAACTAACCACGAAGCCTAGCAACTTTCTAGATGTTACCCCGAAGGTACACTTGTTTGGATTCAACCTCAACTGAAACTTCCTCAATCTTTGGAAGAGTTTTCTCAAATTCTCGACATGCTCATCCTTAGTTTGTGCTTTGAAAAAACTTCCTCAATCTCTGGAAGAGTTTTCTCAAATTCTCGACATGCTCATCCTTAGTTTGTGCTTTGACAATCATGTTGTCAACATAAACTTCAATCTCCTTATGCATCATGTCATTAAACAAGGTCACCATAGCTCTTTAGTATGTTGCCCTAGCATTCTTTAATCCAAAGGGCATCACTTTGTAGTAGAATGTTCCCCATATTGTGAAAAATATATTCTTTTCCATATCATCGAGATGCATTTTAATCTGATTATACCTGAGAATCCATCCATGAATGAGAAGAATGTATTTCCTGCTATATAATCCACCAAAGTGTCTATGTGCGGCAAGATGAAGTTATCTTTAGGACTTACTTTGTTAAGGTCTCGGTAGTCGATGAACATATGGATTTTTCCATCATTCTTTGGAACATACACTATTTTAGCCACCCACTTCGGATACTTGGCCACTTGAAGAATGTCAGTGTCAAACTGCTTCTTGACTTCTTCTTTTTTTTAAGGAGCATTTCAGGTCTCATTCTCCTTAGTTTTTGTTGTACAGGTTTGTATTTTGTCTTGATATGTAGTTTGTGGACTACCATATCCGTATCTAGCTTAGGCATGTCTTGATACGACCATGCAAACACATCTTTGTATTCTTGAAGTAAGTCTATCAAGTTTTGTCTTTCTTCAGTCGAAAGAGTTGTGCCAATTTTAACTTCATTCCTTTCCTGTTCTGTGCCCAAATTTAAAACATCGATTTTTTCTTCATGGGGCAATATTTGTTTATCTTCTATTTCTACCATCCTTAATAATTCGTAAGGCAAGTTTTATTCTTATTTATTGTCGCATTCATCAATTTCCCCAAGACAACTGAGTTGTTCAAAATCCACCTTTGGGTCATAATCATCATTGTCTACATCATTAATATCTAGGGACCTGAACATGAAATGAGAAAAGAAATGTGTTTATGTGAGAGGAAAGTATCCCACACAGAGTGAAGAAAAAATTAAATACAAAAGAAAAGGAAATGAAGAAGGAAGAAATGTTTGCTAGAAAAGAAACTGCATCTTTTATTGAATATTAATACAAAAACATTTATTAACCTTAGAAAATATCATCTATTGCCCCAGGTATAGTAAAATAGGGAAAGTTTGAGTATTACTTTGAAAGAAATTTGAAAACCACAGGTAGTTCTTTAGCCGTCCAATTGTTAAGCAGAAACCTAGGTGGCAATGGGCAGATTCCAGATCTATCCGTATCTTCAGCATTCTCTGTGATTATGGCATTGATACTCAAGTCTTTCAAAGCAACCTCCAAGTCTAGTAAGGTGGTCTTGAACACATAGCCACCAGATATAAATGTATCTTGAAGAGGAAAGAATACCATTATTTTCAAATTAATTTCATACCCAATCAATCTTGCCAATCTTCTTTCTCGACACTTCTGAATTTCCTTCATTTTTTATTGGGGATTGGGATAGAAACCAAGCCCAAATTGATCTAACTTCGTGATATAAAAATGGGGTCAATTCTTCCTTGCAAAAGATTTTCAAATCCTCTTTCTATCTTGGTACCTCTTCCCAAAGTCTGCTTGATTTCCATCTTGGTACATTCGGAGAGCTTGGGTTTGGAAATTTTACCTTCTTCAGCCACAAATATGGCGTTCACAAACTCCAGAGAGCGGAATGAACACTCTATAGCCTCCTCATTCACTTCTATATAAGGGGCATCAGTGGTCAAACTTGCCACTATATCTTCTTCGGCATTAATGATTTCAAAACGCTCGTCAATGAAAAACATGACCTTCTGGTGCAGTGTTGATAGTACTACTCCATCTTGATGGATCTAAGGCCTTTCTAAAAGGCAATTGTATGAAGGCATAATGTCCATCACCAAGAAATCTATGTTATAAGTGGCAGGTTCATTGGTTAGGGGTACCTTAATCTTGCCGACTACCTCCCTCTTTGTCCCATCAAATGCTCAGACCACACTTTAGCATGTTCATGTGTGGGAGGTATCCATTGGTAGTCTTTTTAGAGTGACTAGAGGCATCACATTTAGAGCAGGCCCATTGCCAATTAACACACATAGAAATGCATGCCCCTTATAGTGAGTTGTAATGTGCAATGCTTTAGCCCGGCCTCTTCCTCCATATGGGATGTCATCATCAGAAAATAAGATAAGATTATCACACTGAATGTTGTTGACCAGTCTGTCCAGCTTGTTGACTGGTATGTCTTGTGGTACGAAGGTTTGATTCAATACTTTCATCAATGCATCTCTTTGAGGTTTCAAATTCAATAGAAGTGCCAACATCGAAGTACGTACTGGCAAACTGTGTAGTTGTTCCACAACATTGTACTCACTATGGTACAAGAATTTCAGAAATTTCACTACTTCCTCTTCTTTAATAGGTTTATTTACCACTGGTTTGTCTCTCTTAAATGGCTCTAGTGGTCTCTAAGACGGATAAATTTCCTAGGAATACCACTTCCCCCTTTCAACGGCGTGCCCCACTTCACGAGCACCTTCTTTCACAGAGCTTACTTGGTAATCATATTTCCAAGGCACTTGTCGATCATCCTTATAGGGAAAAAATCTGGGTGTTTTGATCACCACCTTTGTTGATGACTTTTCTATCAGCTGTACCATAGGGGTGATTAATAAATGATGGCTCATATCATATCCTCTTTCAGATGAATCTCTAGTCGCACAAATATCAGCTTTTGGAGTGTCCTGAACTTTCTCGTAGAATTCCAGCTCATTCCTATCCATCATGATCTGGATCAAAGTTTTAAACTCTGAGCAATCCTGCACATCATGTCTTTATTTATTGTGGTAACAATAGTTGTTACCATCTTCATATTTCGGTGTGTCAGAATGTCGTGTAAGAAATCATGATTTCGCCATCTATCTCCATACCCAGGCTAGGGGAGATGTTATTTCAGAAACACTTGTTTTGACCCTCTTGTTCCTCTACTCAACAATTACAATAACCCTAATTTCTTGGTGGTTATGCAGAGGGTTCTATGCGAAATTTTATGCTCTTGAGTTGTTGAAGTGGATCCAATTCTTGTTGCGCATTTTCTACATGATCCTCTTGAATGCGAGACAATTCTCAATAGTGTTCCCTAGAACACTACCATAATATTCAAAATGGGCATTCTCATTATACCACCTAGGGTATGGGGGCTTCATAGGTTCCACCGGATATGGTGACACTATATGAGTGTCAAAGAGTTATTGATAAAGTTCTTTGTAAGTCATGGGAATAGGATCGAAATATTCATTTTCTCTTTCTTTCATGGGTTCCCTTAGGTCTTGTCTATAAGTACCTGTCGGTACAGCTGCAGTTGATTTTGGATTAGAGATTATAACACCTTTGTTGGTGTTGTAGGTGTTGATGTTGTTGATCTCTCCATCCTTCTTCTTTATAGTGGGTTTGTTGTTGGCCTCCCTCCTTCAATATTATTTTGTTTTATGGCCATTTTTATCATCTCCCTAGCCATATCCAAGTCATAAAATTTTCCAGATGTGATTGCAACTAGGTGTCCGAAGTAAGGAGCCTTCAGGGTTTGTACAAAGAGCTTCCTAGTTTTCTTCTCATCCAAAGGTGGATGAACTTGCACAGCTAAATCTCTCTATCTCTATGCATATTGTCTGAAACTTTCGTTATGCTTCTTCTCCATGCTTTGCAGCATAACTCGATATGGTCTCATGTCATTTACATGTTTGTATTATTCCAATAATGACTTGGCTAGATCCTTCCAAGTCTTGATGTGAGACTGGTTCAGATGGTTGTACCACCATATGGCTGAACCAGACATACTTTCCTAGAAGAAATGAATCATGAGTTGGTCATTTCCTACGTATCCTGTCATCTTTCTACAGAACATGGTAAAGTGAGCTGACGGGCAGCTATTCCCATCAAACGTTTTGAAGTCTGGGACCTTAAATATCTAATGAAGAATCAAATCTAGGACTAGGCTCAACTCCAAGGCATCAACTCCATAATAGTCGATGTCCCCCTTAATTATTTTCATTTGATCTTCCAACTGCTTGATTTTTTCTTCCATTTTATTTGCCTTGTCATTTTCGTTAAAATCTAGTATATAGTAATTATCCGGATTATTCTTAGGGTTAGATACAAAAGTTTGTACTTTTATCGCATACAAGGCTTTTGCTTTTGCAGCATATAAGTCCCCTTGAAGTCCTGGTAATATTCCAGGTGAGATAACCACCTATGGGGTAGATGGCATAGTTACCCCTTCAGATGTCCTTGCCCCAGGTGTACTTGCTTGATTCAAGCCAGATAACTTTGCAACAATTTGATCGACTAAAGACTCTTGGCTTTTAGTGATCGATTCTAGAGTGCTTTGATTATTCTGATTTATTTTCTCTTCCAACTCCCTTTGTAATCTTAGTATGTTCTCTTCGTGTTGAGCGATTTTAGTTTCCATTTTCTTTTTCTTTGTGCGGGTGTTGTGTGTCCAATGCTTGAGGAGGTGGACTCAATGTTTGTTCCCCTTTTTGATGAGACATTTTCTATTAGTTAATGTGAATATACTAAAATGAAAAATAAAAATAAAAATGCAAAGTATGTAAAAATGCATGAAATTTTAGAGGTACTGATCCAAAAAATTCGTTTGTTATTATAAATAATCTTTATTGGGGAAAAAGTGTTATTTCTTAAGAGACAAAGCATCTTAAAGGTAAATTTTGACTAAGTCCTCTAGACCCAAAACAACTTCTAACAGGTTGACAAGTATTCTTCCTTCATCTGTCACTGGTTGAATACCTTATCGACCACTCCAGCTTCTATCGCCAAATCGTGCAAGTGATGTGCTACTTTCTGTACTTGCTCTAAGAAGTCTCGGATGACCATATCCCTAGTTTTCACCCTTTGCTGAGTTTGCTTCCAACGAAAACACCATTAAAATCCTACATCAAAGGGAACTATCTGAAACTCACTTGCTTTTTTAAACCCGTCCACAATGGCCTCTAACTCAGCTATGGTTTTGGCATCATGTTCTTGTTGTTTTTGAAGAGACCTCTCCAGATCAGCTACCTTGGTCTTCAGTCGTTTGTTCTGGTGTTGGAGGTCTAACAAAAGCCTTTGAGAAGTCTTTAGTTGTTCTTTCAATGTCTCTTTTTCATCTTGTCCTTCGAACTTCCTTTTCAGGCTGCTGTCTTCACTTTTCCAGTATTCAGAAGATCTTTTCAGACTGTAATTGTTCTGAACTTGTTATTGATACCCCTTTCTCAAATTTTCTAACTCAAAGTAGATTTTTTTCTGTTCTTTTTTAATATGTTTGCCCTATCCCTCTGAGTATCAGAATATAACTTCCACTAAAATCTTTCAGCCTCAAGTTCCCTTAGCATTTGTCTCAATTCTTCCTTTTCAGCTTCGAATTCTTTCTTTTCTATCTCCAATTCAAAGGGAACTGGCTTAAGATACTCTTCAATGGTTCGAGTGTCTTCATGATCTGGCACAAGAATGGTGTCATTCTTTCTTAACTTTCGTCATTCTAAATTATCTGGAGTAAGCATGTCTTTAGTAGCCACGACATCTATACAAAATATCTTCTTCCAAGACTCAGCTACATCTTTGACCTTCTTCTTGTAGTTTTCCTCATGGTATATAAATTCTAATCCAAATATTCCATGTGTAATTGGGACAAATTGGCGTGCCCCATACTACCGTAGTGTCAAAAGTGGAGAATATCTGACCCCTCCCCATAACCAAAGTAACATTATGATTATTAAATCTCCACATCGATAAAGATATCACTATGGGTTAACAAAGGGGCTCTCCAGACAATGTCCTTATCTTGAAGATGTGTGAATACTTTTACCCATTTCTCTTTTGGGATGCCTTCTTGCCAGTTTAGTGTAAGGAATTCCCCCAAATGAGAGTAAGTGATGTTGAATCGGCAGTAAGAGATCCCGCCAGTCTTCCAGAAGTGACTATGGATCTAGACCTGAAGAAGCTATGTGCACCCTATAAATCTTCCCCCAGTCTTTCTGCAATGGTTGAGTGAACGAATAGTTTAAGCTAATATTGTTGGTGCACGGTTCACCCGCTTTGGTAGTTGTCGAACAGTTCCACCACGGTTGCCTCAATATATCCCAAAGTTTTTGGGAAAATAACTAAGTCATAGATACCCAATGCGAAGAGATCAATCACCTTCCATTCATCAGGATGATTCTTCATTAATTGGCTGATGTGGGTCCAAGCAATTCCATTTCCTTTGCCTTTGTGCTGAATTCGATCGGTTACCCACTTTTCATCTACCCCTGAAACCTTTGCCAACCCATTCTTGAAAGGATGACTTTTGATGTAGACTCGGTCCATTCTGATTCCTTCACAATGTAGTAAAGTCGTATACTCTTCAATTATAGGTACCATGTCTTCTTGATTGAATGTGAAACTGATGTTATCCCAATCAGCCCTAACATTCTTCTTGATCTAATTAAATCATTGAAGTTTACCAAGGCTGATTCAAAGGGAGTTCTACCTTACTTCATCCTATACCTGCTTATTTATGCACTATATTTTATCATATGTTTTTATTTACCTCTTAGGATATGCTTATCATATGATATCATTCATTGCATGATTTTTCATGACATTCATTGAATTTAATAAGTATGTTGTTCATTTAAGCAAGCATTGCATTTAAATCATCTAGTTCATTCAGGGAAGTAGTTCAATTATGCATATTTAGATCATTTAGTAAGCTACTTCATTCATGCATCTAGTTCATTGAATAAAGGAAGTTCATTAATCAAACTAACTCTTAATTATCCCATGCATATTACATGTTATGATTGAATAAAGTTTATCTTTGTGTTTAGGTGCAAGAGGAAAGCTGAACAGTCTCAATAGATGCAAGAATATCAGTCAGAATGTATTCTAATTCTGGATGCGATACATATATTTTTTGGTCCAGAAACCAATTGGAAATTATTTCTCTATCTCTTATCTTTCCAACGCCTTTTGAATCACCTCAATCTGATATCGGGAGCTTGAAATATGATCGAATTACCAAAGAAATTGTAGGTTGAAATTTTCATTACGGGAATTTCTTGCATGGATTATTTGGATGACTTTGAACCAAGGAAAAGCCCTTTAATCTTCTACGAAGAGACAAGCAATTGATGGCCATCTTAATTCACTAATTCAAGGCATTCAAGGTTGATGTTAACACCCATTGAAGGCCATTCATGTTCAAGCAAGGGGACATGCAATAACCATCATTCAAAACTTAGCATTCAAGGCCTTTATCATCTTTTGAAGGCTGATCATATTC
Source organism: Hibiscus syriacus (assembly GCF_006381635.1). NCBI lineage: Eukaryota > Viridiplantae > Streptophyta > Magnoliopsida > Malvales > Malvaceae > Hibiscus > Hibiscus syriacus. The sequence continues at coordinate 2,088,919 of NW_024063019.1, read as the reverse complement.
TTCAAGGGAACAAGTAATGAAGGATGATTTTATTTCATTTAACCACCAAATTAAGTGATAAAATAAACAAGGAATTTGAAGAGACAAGCTGATTTGGACATGTAGGATGTCCACATTCATATATGACTTCATTTAACCTCTTTTCTTCCATTTGCAAGCAAAGCAATGCAGGCCAAGAGTCACCCCTCCTTCTTGGACGAAATTAAGGCCATATTTAGCTTCAAATTACCTAGATTCATCCCCAAAATGATCTAGAATATTCATCTAACTTTGAAGATAAGAAGACAAAGCATTCAAGTGCATTTTATTGCTAAATTGATTAGAATGTTATCATCTTTTGAGTCTTTTCATATGCTTCTTAGAAATAATATAAATAGGCACCTCTGGTATCATTTGTATAGACAATTTTGATTTATGAAAATACTTTGAAAGATTGCTTTCATTTTAGTTCTTGGATTAGAACTCTATCGGTTTCTTGTCGGTCTTGAAGCCTTCATCCATTTCATCTTGTTATAGCGTTGGTTCCTAGCTTTACTATAGCTAGTGGGTCACATTCCACCCTCTATCACTTTGATTCCATGTTTATTATTTTGTTGGTTCCTAACTCATATATATTTAGAGGGTCACAATCCATCATTTGAATTACTATCATTCTCTACGCCAACCACAAACATCCTTCACCATTCGTTACATCCATTTAACCACTATCACCACCACACTTATTTCATTTATAATCCACTTCAACTTCATTCTATCATTTCCATTACTTTCATACACATATTTATATATACATATTTCCCTTCTTTTAACGTTGTCTGTGCATTTTCAGTCTTCAATCAAAGCACTGTGAAGTTCTTACTAGAATCACGATCGGACAACATCATATATGTCTCAGAACACATAACCGGGATCATATAATTTGGTATCAGAGCTAGCCGATTTATTAAGTATATCGTTTCATTGTCTCTCTCCCGGGTTAGTAAAAAAATAAAAATAAATAAAAATTTAAAAAAAGAAAAATTTAAAGAGGGGGAGCAACTCTTTTCATCTTTGAAAAAAAATAATCAAGAAGGTTTCGTATTTGTTTCATCGTTTCTTTCATTATCTTTACGATTTCATTGCCTATTCTCATATTCGTTCTTTATTGTAGCCAATTCTTTCTTTACTCACATCATTCTTCCAACCAAGTCCTAAATTGTTTCGACCGAAGTCTACAAGACACCTTGTAAACCACGAGGGATTTCCACAAGAACTTTAAAGGAAAGCAAGAGCGGTAAAAGGCAAGAGTGTGCATCAAGGGTAAAAGCCATCCCAAGTGAAACACGAGTGGAGTGACATTAAATTTTTTTCTTTGGAGTGTATTGGTGAGATTTTGTGTTGGTGAGGTCTATTTTTCAATTTTTTATAACTAATAATGTCTCGTGCTTCTAGAGTCAATTTTCATATTTCAGGAGGTGATGATCAAAATGATGGTGGTGCGCCAAACTTGCAAATGCAAGCAATGACACAAGAGATAAGGAGTTTGTTTCAAAAACATCTCAACCCAATCTCAAAGAAATTGGAGTGAATGATAGAACAACCTTCTTGTTCACAAACACGTCCATCAAAGATCAAAACACAACTAAAAATAAGAGATGATACTCGATCCTTTTCTTGTTCTGCACCTAATTGTAGTAGAAGATCTTACAAGGAGGACCCCAATTTTCTAACAAGAAGCAATGCCAAAAGTTCAACGCAAAGTGAGAGAAGAAATTTTGCATCTTTTAATCCTGAAAGTCTAGCTCGTCTTCAATAGTGTTTTGACAATTTTGTCAAAGAAACACAATTACAAGAACAACTAGAAAAAGGAAATATTTGCAACAAAGAAAGGAACATAAGAGTTGAAAAAGACATTGAGATGAAAGAAAAAGAATTTTGTGAAAAAGAGGGGAAAGAGGGGATTTTTGAAGAAAAAGAGAAAAAGAGCGTCATTGAAAAAGAAATTCAAAAAGAATATGAGAGTGAAAATGATGAGTTTGAAAAGAAATTGTTTGTGAAAAAGAAAGAGTGTGTCAAATTTCATTTTACACTAACAACCTTAACCATTCTTCTTCTATTCTTGAAATTTCATTGTTACAGGATGATGAGAATATCACTTCAAGAGACATTTTAAACACATTGCCATTCCTAAAGATGATCGAACATCATCCATGCTTTAATAATGTTTCAAAGTAAGATCCAATGAAGTTTTCTATCACCAAGGAACCAGTACCCAATAAGATCATCAAGCATCCTCCATGGTTTGATTTTTCCATTTATTTTGTTATTGAATTATTTACTTCTAACTTTGATTTACTTTTCAGAGGGATGATTCAAAAACAAGGAATTAATGTCTTGAGTTGCGAGGATAAGTTTCTTTGCAATCTTGAGATGAAATTGCCACTCTCTATTTTGCAAATAGATTATTTGAAGCAAAGGCAATCCATCTACTCAAGGGCCATCATATGGAAGGGTACGAATATTAAATTTGGCATGGCTTACCTACTTGAAGGAATCCAAGAGAATTGTGCACATTCAAAAATAATTTATTCATATGGAAGGGTTTTCACAAGCTTCATTCATTAACTAATTGGTATGATGATTCCAAGGGACACCATGAAGAAGGATCCCATGAACCAATGCACATTTTCATGACGAACCTCAACCATCAACCACTATCTCCGAATATTCATGGGTTTGTTTTCCTTATCTCTTTAAATCTTATTTCCTTTTCTACTAATCTAGTTTTGATTGTAGGAAACGAAAGGAGACATTCTATTGAAAGAGAACAACACTAAAAGATGAGAGGATTTGAAGAGAAGCATTCTTTAATCAAAAGTAGTAACCTTTTAGACCAAGGAATGATTCAAAGGACAAGTTCCTTCATCAATGGAAGTGATGTTTTGAATCAAGGCAGGGTTCAAAAGGCACCTCTCGTTGTCAAAGGATATGATGTTTCGAAAAGAGAGATCCAAAAGGCATGTTCAAATTCGAGTGAATCATATAAATATAAGGTTTACGAGCGTGAAGATCGTAATCTTGGAAAATGGGTTTTGTTTAAATCAAAAGTAAAGAAGTTCCCCACCCAAAGGAAATCAAAATTGTTCCCGTTCATAGCAAGTGTCTATTTGGGGACAAATCGTATTAAAGAGGGAGGGAATGATGTGATCCCAATCATCCCTAACTTTCTTCTTGATCTAATTAAATCATTGAAGTTCACCAATGCTGATTCAAAGGGGGTTCTACCTTACTTCATCCTATACCTGCTTATTTATGCACTATATTTTATCATATGTTTTTATTTACCTCTTAGGATATGCTTATCATATGATTTCATTCATTGCATGAATTTGCATGACATTCATTGCATTTAATAAGTATGTTGTTCATTTAAGCATGCATTGCATTTAAATCATCTAGTTCATTTAGGGAAGTAGTTCAATTATGCATATCTAGATCATTTAGTAAGCTACTTCATTCATGCATCTAGTTCATTGAATAAAGTTAGTTCATTAATCAAAATAACTCTTAATTATCCCATGCATATTTACATGTTATGATTGAATAAATTTTATCTTTTTGTTTAGGTGCAAGAGGAAAGCTGAACAGTCTCAACAGATGCAAGAATATCAGTCAGAATGTATTCTAATTCTGGATGCGATACAGATATTTTTGGGTCCATAAACCAATTGGAAATTATTCCTCTATCTCTTATCTTTCTAACGCCTTTTGAATCACCTCAATCCAATATCGGGAGCTTGAGATATGAACGAATTACCAAAGAAATTGTAGGCTGGAATTTTCATTACGGGAATTTCATGCATGGATTATTTGGATGACTTTGAACCAAGGAATAGTGATTTCATCTTCTACCAAGAGACAAGCAATTTACGGCCATCTTAATTCACTAATTCAAGGCATTCAAGGTTGATGTTATCACCTATTGAAGGCCATTCATGTTCAAGCAAGGGGATATGCAATAACCATCATTCAAAACTTAGCATTCGAGGCCTTTATCATCTTTTGAAGGCTGATCATATTCTTCAAGGGAACAAGCAATGAAGGATGATTTTATTTCATTTAATCACCAAATTAAGGGATAAAATAAGAAAGGAATTTGAAGAGACAAGCTGATTTGGACATGTAGGATGTCCACATTCATCATATGACTTCATTTAACCTCTTTTCTTCCATTTGCAAGCAAAGCAATGCATCCCAAGAGTCACCCCTCATTCTTGGACGAAATTAAGGCCATATTTAGCTTCAAATTATCTAGATTCATCCCCAAAATGATCTAGAATATTCATCCAACTTTGAAGATAAGAAGACAAAGCATTCAAGTGCATTTTATTGCTAAATTGATGAGAATGTTATCATCTTTTGAGTCTTTTCATATGCTTTTTAGAAATACTATAAATAGGCACCTTTGGTATCATTTTTACAGACAATTTTGATTTATGAAAATACTTTGAAAGATTGCTTTCATTTTAGTTCTTGGATTAGAACTCTATCGGTTTCTTGTCAGTCTTGAAGCCTTCATCCATTTCATCTTGTTATAGCATTGGTTCCTAGCTCTACTATAGCTAGTCGGTCACGTTCTACCCTCTATCACTTTGATTCCATATTTATTATATTGTTGGTTCCTAACTCATATATAGTTAGAGGGTCACAATCCATCCTTTGAATTACTATCATTCTCCACGCCAACCATAAACATCCTTCACCATTTTCGTTACAATCATTCAACCACTATCACCACCACACTGATTTCATTTATAATCCACTTCAACTTCATTCTATCATTTCACTTACTTTCATACACATATTTATATATACATATTCCCCTTCTTATAACGTTGTTTGTGCATTTTCAGTCTTCAATCAAAGCACTGCAAAGTTCTTACTATAATCACGATCGGACAACATCGTATATGACTTGGAACGCATAACTGGGATCATATCATTTGGTATCAGTGCTAGCCGATTCAGTAAGCATATCATTTCATTGTCTCTCCCCCGGGTTAGTAAAAAAATAAAAATTAAGAAAAAAAGAAAAATTTAAAGAGGGGGAGCAATTCTTTTCATCTTTGAAAAAAATACTCAAGAAGGTTTCATATTCATATAATCATTTCTTTCATTATCTTTACGATTTCATTATCTATTTTCATATTCGTTCTTTATTGTAGCCAATTCTTTATTTACTCGCATCATTCTTCCAACCAAGCCCCAAATTATTTCAGCAGTAGTCTACAAGACACCTTGTAAACCTCGAGGGAGTTCTACAAGAACTTTAAAGAAAAGCAAGAGCGGTAAAAGGCAAGAGTGTGCATCAAGGGTAAAAGCCATCCCGAGTGAAACACGAGTGGAGTGACATTAATTTTTTTCTTTGGAGTGTATTGGTGATGTTTTGTGTTGGTGAGGTCTATTTTTCTTTTTTTTATAACTAATAATGTCTCGTGCTTCTAGAGACAATTTTCATATTTTAGGAGGTGACGACCAAAATGATGGTGGTGCGCCAAACTTGCAAATGCAAGAAATGACACGAGAGATAAGAAGTTTGTTTCAAAAGCATCTCAACTCAATCTCAAAGAAATTGGAGCGAATGATAGAACAACCTTCTTGTTCACAAACACGTCCATCAAAAATCAAAACACAACTAAAAGTGAGAGATGATACTTGATCCTTTTCTAGTTCTGCACCTAATTGCAGTAGAAGATCTTACAAGGAGGACCCCAATTTTCTAACAAGAAGCAATGTCAAAAGTTCAACGCGAAGTGGGACAAGAAATTTTGCATCCTTTAATCCTGAAAGTCTAGCTCGTCTTCAAGAGTGTTTTGACATTTTTGTCAAAGAAACACAATTGCAAGAACAACTAGAAAAAGGAAATATTTGCAACAAAGAAAGAGACATAAGAGTTGAAAAATACATTGAGAGCAGAAAAAAAGAATTTTGTGACGAAGAAAAAGAGAAAAAGAGTGTAATTGAAAAAGAAATTCAAAAAGAATATGAGAGTGAAAATGATGAGTTTGAAAAAGAAATTCCGTGTGCAAAAGAGATAGTGTGTCAAATTTCATTTTGCACTAACAGACTTAACCATTCTTCTTCTATTCTTGAAATTTCATTGTTGCAGGATGATGAGAATATCACTTCAAGAGACATTTTAAACACATTGTCATTCCTAAAGATGATCGAACATCATCCATGCTTTAATAATGTTTCAAAGGAAGATCCAATGAAGTTTTCTATCACCAAGGAACTGGTGCCCAATAAGATCATCAAGCATCCTCCATGGTTTATTTTTTCCATTTATTTTGTTATTGAATTATTTACTTCTAACTTTGATTTATTTTTTAGAGGGATGATTCAAAAACAAGGAATTGATGTTTTGGGTTGTGATGATAAGTTTCTTTGCAATCTTGAGATGAAATTGCCACTCTCCATTTTGTAAATAGATTATTTGAAGCAAAGGCTATCCATCTACTCAATGGCCATCATATGGAAGGGTATGAATATTAAATTTGGCATGGCTTACCTACTTGAAGGAATTTAAGAGAATTGTGCACATTCAAACCCAAAAAAATTATTCATATGGAAGGGTTTTCACAAGCCTTATGCATTAACTAATTGGTATGATGATTCCAAGGGACACCATGAAGAAGGATCCCATGAACCAATGCACATTTTCATGAAGAACCTCAACCATCGACCACTATCTCTGAATATTCTTGGGTTTATTTTCCTTATCTCTTTAAATCTTATTTCCTTTTCTACTAATCTAGTTTTGATTGTATGAAATGAAAGTAGACATTCTTTTAAAAGAGAGCAACACCGAAAGATGAGAGGATTTGAAGGGAAATGTTCTTTAATCAAAAGTAGTAACCTTTTAGACCAAGTAATGATTTAAAGGACAAGTTCCTTCATCAATGGAAGTGATGATTTGAATCAAGGCAGGGTTCAAAAGACAACTCTCATTGTCAAAGGATATGATGTTTCAAAAAGAGATATCCAAAAGGAATGTTCAAATTCGAGTGAACCATACGAAAATAAGGTTTACGAGCGTGAAGATTGTGATCTTGGAAAATTGGTTTTGTGTAAATCAAAAGTAAAGAAGTTCCCCACCCAAAGGAAATCAAAATTGTTCATGTTCATAGCAAGTGTCGATTTGGGGACAAATCTCATTAAAGAGGGAGGGAATGATGTGATCACAATCAGCCCTAACTTTCTTCTTGATCTAATTAAATCATTGATGTCCACCAATGCTGATTCAAAGGGGGTTCTACCTTACTTCATCCTATACCTGCTTATTTATGCACTATATTTTATCATATGTTTTTATTTACCTCTTAGGATATGCTTATCATATGATATCTTTCATTGCATGAATTTGCATGACATTCATTGCATTTAATAAGTATGTTGTTCATTTAAGCATGCATTGCATTTAAATCATCTAGTACATTTAGGGAAGTAGTTCAATTATGCATATTTAGATCATTTAGTAAGCTACTTCATTCATGCATATAGTTCATTGAATAAAGTTAGTTCATTAATCAAACTAAATCTTAATTATCCCATGCATATTTACATGTTATGATTGAATAAAGTTTATCATTGTGTTTAGGTGTAAGAGGAAAGCTGAACAGTCTCAACAGATGCAAGAATATCAGTTAGAATGTATTCTAATTCTGCATGCAATACAAATATTTTTGGGTCCAAAAACTAATTGGACATTATTCCTATATCTCTTATCTTTTCAACGCCTTTTGAATCACCTCAATTCGATATCGGGAGCTTGAGATATGATCGAATTACAAAAGAAATTGTAGGCTGGAATTTTCATTGCTGGAATTTCATGCATGGATTATTTGGATGACTTTGAACCAAGGAAGAGTCATTTTATCTTCTACCAAGAGACAAGCAATTGATGACCATCTTAATTCACTAATTAAAGGCATTCAAGGTTGATGTTATCACCCATTGAAGGTCATTCATGTTCAACCAAGGGGACATGTAATAACCATCATTCAAAACTTAGCATTCAAGGCCTTTATCATCTTTTGAAGGCTGATCATATTCTTCAAGGGAACAAGCAGTTAAGGGTGATTTTATTTCATTTAATCACCAAATTAAGTGATAAAATAAGCAAGGAATTTGAAGAGACAAGCTGATTTGGACATGTAGGATGCCCACATTCATCATATGGCTTCATTTAACATCTTTGCTTCCATTTGCAAGCAAAGCAATGCAGCCCAAGAGTCACCCCTCCTTCTTGGACGAAATTAAGGCCATATTCAGCTTCAAATTATCTAGATTCATCCCCAAAATGATCTAGAATATTCATCTAACTTTGAAGATAAGAATACAAAGCATTCAACTGTATTTTATTGCTAAATTGATGAGAATGTTATCATCTTTTGAGTCTTTTCATATGCTTTTTTAGAAATACTATAAATAGACACATTTGGTATCATTTGTACAGACAATTTTGATTTATGAAAATATTTTGAAAGATTGCTTTCATTTTAGTCTTGGATTAGAACTCTATCGGTTTCTTGTCGGTCTTGAAGCCTTCATCCATTTCATCTTGTTATAGCATTGGTTTCTAGCTCTACTATAGCTAGTGAGTCACGTTCCACCCTCTATCACTTTGATTCCATCTTTATTATATTGTTGGTTCCTAACTCATATATAGTTGGAGGGTCACAATCCATCCTTTGATTACTATCATTCTCCACGCCAACCACAAACATCCTTCACCATTTTTGTTACATCCATTCAACCACTATCGCCACCACACTTATTTCATTTATAATCCACTTCAACTTCATTCTATCATTTCCATTACTTTCATACACATATTTATATATACATATTTCCCTTCTTATAACGTTGTTTGTGCATTTTCAGTCTTCAATCAAAGCACTGTAAAGTTCTTACTAGAATCATGATCGGACAACATCGTATATGACTAGGAACACATAACCGGGATCATATCAGAAACAGTTGTACCCCGGATTCCAAAATTTCATTAATGCTCGAATTAGGGGCTCATCAATCTTCACATGGAGTTGGAGCGCAATATCACCATACCGTTGGAAGAATCTCTGTTTATGGTTACTTTTTCCAACTATCCCAAATGCTCTACAGTTCTTGAACATCGTTCTGCTTAAGGCTGACAGAAGCATAACCAACTATATCTGACATATAGTTGTCTTGCAGACTATCTCCCTTTTCTTCCTAAGTATTTTCTAACCATAGTCGGACCTCTGTGTTTTTTATCTCTTGCATTACAACCCCTTTGTCTATTAATGTGAATTATTTGTGTTTAACGAATACGTTTTTATAGATCAACACCTCTTTTAAATGATGTAAATGCAAAAAAATAAAATAAAAGAAAACAAAAATGAAAAGAAAAAAGTTAGTGAGATAAAGATAATAATCAAAATAATCATGAAAATAAAAAGTCCTACCCCACATGATATCTACCCCACATGCTTATTATTCCTACCCTGACATGATCTCTATCCCACATGCTAATTTTGAACAAGTCCTAACCACATAAACTTCTAGTTCGCATGCTCTGAACAGAAAAGAAAGTAGGAAATAACTCAAACAACCTAGGTTTTGAAACGAAGCTTTGGGGTGGGCTCTAATTTCTTGTCTCCCGGTTTAGGTTCTAAAAAAGGTACATGAGTTCTCCTTGCTGGTGCCCCCTTGGGCTTGCCATGCCCTTAGTCCTAAGCCCATTACAAGCTTGTATGGACCAAGTTAAACTCAAGAGGTCTGTACGGAGAATAAATTCCCACGAAGGTGTCGCTTTCACCCCCACTTATAAAAGGGTTTGGAGCTCGGGTATAGAGCTTGAGATGAATTTTTGAAAACAAAGTTGAAATCATTGAAAAAAAATGTTAGTACAACTATTTATTTGAAAAAAATCAAAGATAGATAATAAAGATCGATTAAATAATTTAAAATTTAAACTTATAATTTTCACTTAAGAAGACAACCGTAAATTAATTTTTAGCCTGACTCACTTACCAGTGTCCCTAGTGGAGTCGCCAAGATGTCGTAACCGTTCTTCAGGTGGGCTCGGAATTGGATTTCGACTTAAATAAATGTGCTAGATTCATCATCGATCACTTATTTTTTAAATAAAAAATTAGGTTGACCGAACACCTCAATTTATCATCTTACTTTATCTATGTTTTACCATAAATATATCAGGTTTGGGAGTCAGTTACTGTCAATGAAGGATTAGCATCATTGTACTGCCCTTTCGGTACCAATTTAATTTTTTAGTTGTCTTAATTGTGAAATTTAAAAGTTAAATTGAAATTTAAAGATTCGATTCGAATCACTTACCTCTGATCGATGCAAATTGTCTCTTTTAATAAAAGGTATAAAAAATAAAGTCTGTTGGGATCGTCGGCGCACCCCATGGCGCAGCGGAAACAAAACTCGACGGTCTCACCAGTGATCCAAGTACAAAAAATCGAAATCAGGAAGAAGGGATACAAATACTTACAGCGGGTTCCTTGAAAAAAAACAACAAAGGCAATAGTTAATACTGGTGGTATAGATCGGTTTGAATCGTAAGCCTCTAGGAAATCACATCTTGGCCTCTACTCAGTTCACCCGATTGAGAGCAATATTTATTTTCCCCAAAACTATTTTGAGAGAAAACAGTTGAAGGTTTATGTGCATGTTAAAAACGGCTGCTAGACCTAACACACCCTTTTATATCCATTACCCTAACATCTTAGGGTTTTTTAAAGTTATTTCGAATTAATAATAAAATATTATTTAATTAATTCAATTAAATATACATTAAAGACTTATAATCTGAATTATAATCTTTATTGTTTATTTAAAACCTTATTTAATTAATTTGAATTATATATACCAATTAAAAGAGTTGTAATCTAAATTACAATCTTTTAATGCTTACTTACTATATTCGGGATAATTAAAATCATATGTATATCAAATATACATATCATAACTCTAGATATATTTTAGTAACATACAACAAATTGCACATTTTGATCATTTCAATCCTAGGGTGTCACCTTGTAGGTTCTTGTAACGTTAGTAGTAATTATTAGAACAATTCTAATATTACATACAATGAGTGACATGTAGCAATATATCATTGTCACCTAAGTTACAAGAAATTATGATTCGACATATCCTCTTCATGATTAGCTCTTTTATGTATTACATCCTTTTGTCCTTTATATCTAGAATAGGCACAAGTCTTAGAATAGTCACACTTTTATAGCCCATCTATTGTTTCTTGATATCTAGAGTAGACTATAATTAACGAATATGATATCACATATCAACTTATTCGAGCATGGCCATGCATTTCTAGTCTCACTCAATCAAGTGGACTGTGATATATTTCCTATTATGTTGGAAGGACAAATCCTATCTTAACCATATACACCCCACTATATATATCGAAATATATTCAATAATAGTCTTTATAGTGCAACCAGTTACGGAGCATGTTTAACTGTATCAAAACATACAACAATATATGTTGGTATGCCATTGATCTCAAGTCTGAGGATCATACATATAGTCATCACCACGAGCAATGATATGATCGTTACATAATAATACAAGACATATGCTCATGATGGGTCAATTTGTTCTCTAACATTATAATCATGTATCAATTCTGACATCTCTATGTCAATGAAAACTCCTTGTCATCAACCAATAACATGTTAGTCTTAAGCGTATTATTATTGTCCATGCCCATAATAATACTTGACTATGGATCTTTTAATAATGTTATTATATGGACTTTATTATCTTTCAGTTTATGTTAAACACAAACACATAACTGAAAAAAATAGTGGCAATGCCTTTATTCAATAAAATCGGTAAATAAATATATTATTACAATCATCATATGATTGGTCTTTGGGTATACTTGATAACTCCGTAAAAGGTCACATTTTGGGACCTTTTCACTTAAGTTATTGAATGTTTAAGAGCTCATTTAGGAGCATATATATGCATTTAGAAGCATTTAGTTGCATGTGGTGAATTTTGGTTTGACGTGTCATTTTATTTTTACTGCGGTGCTGCTTTATGGGAAAGGTACTTGTCTAATGATGTGCAGGTAATGAAAGCAAGGAAAGAGGAAAAAAATGTCGTGACATAAGGAGATTGTTGAGCTAAACAAAAATGCCAAGTTCGACTGGCATTTCGAGAGCACACATGGTGAAAGAACATATCTTCCAGCCAACTGTCCCCGAAGATACACCTGGAGGGATCGGTGCTCTGCTCGCCGGTTCTGCTAATGACACCGTCTGACCCTACAAATCTTCTCTATCCTTGGGCGCCTATGACGGGATTATACTGGTCACTCAGCCAGCTACCCAAGTTGCATCATGGCCTGCTCAGCCCGACTCTTAAGTAACTCAACTATGGTTTTGGGGTTTCCTAGGATAGTTAACACCAAGTCGTAGGGTTAATTTTCCCCTATAAATAGAGGATGAAGTCACAATGAAGAGGACTTTAGTTCCACCTATATTTCAGCTTATAAAGTTAGAGAGAGAAGGTCTCATCTTTCTCCGTCAATCCTACTTGCCGTGGCATTTCTCCTTGACAAGCCTGAGGGAGTGGCGTTCTGAGCGTCCGAGAGGAGCCAGTCTGCTGGGAGCAGCTCTTGGTGGCCGAGGAAAGCATTGGGCAGTGCATGTCGAAGGCTTTCTCTCGTCCCCTTAGTTCTTTGCTTTTATATTTTGTTATTGGGTTGTAAGGAACGAATGAAACTTGCTTTGTGCTTGTTTATTTCGAACCCCACCATGAACTAATCCTATTTGGTGGGAGTTCACTTGGATGTTGAAGTTTTATTTCAATGAATGGTTGTTATTATATGCTTTAATCTGTTTTTTTATGAAACTTAATGCTTTAAGGTTGTAGGAGCTACGAGAGTAGCCTTTCCTTAGAAGATGCTTAGGGTTCGAGAGAATGCCTCGGAAAAATATCTTTAGTCTTCGAGAGAAGCTAGGGAGGAACTATATAAACAAGGGGTTCCAGGTAGTAACTAGGCCTAATCCACCTTAGGGATAAGGCTAGGATTTCATTCAACTAAAAGTAGCTATACAAAACCAATAGGTTAGATGTTAATACTTCCGCAAAAAGGTATTGCCGAGACATATCCTATTATCTGAACCAATAGGATCACTGAAGGGGTTTATGCCAATCAGTTTTTCCAGGGCATCTTTAATCTATCGAGTCCCTTACTAGAGATATCATAGGGTACCTCTATAGACTCTGTCGGGCAGGATAGGCATAAAAGAAATACCATTCAGAGAAATAGACTTAGATTTTCTTAGTGACTCCTACCACTCATTCCCATAGCAGCTTGTCATGTGAGAAAGCTAAAGTCCTATATATATATATATATATATATATATATATATATATATATATATATATATATATATATATATATATATATATATATATTAAATAAAATAATTACATTTCATTTTGCCTTGACATTTCCATTTGTTTGCATGCATCATAATTTAATTTGCCACAACATAATCAATTGCTACCTCACTGTCATTATCCATTTCCACATCAGTCATTCCATATTGCCACAACATTATCATTTGTATATACCATTACTAACTTTACTTAGGTGACAAAGTAAAGTGCCTTGACAAACCTGTTTGATTTCTCCAATTCCCTGTGGAGACGATACTCTACTTATCACTTTATTACTTGTTCGATTGTGTATACTTGCACATATATTCGCACCCATATTTAGTACTCATACCGAGCTGACAAGTTTTTGGAGCCGTTGTCGGGGAATTGGCAACTGGAAGTTAAATTAATTTGTCATAGCATTTTTATTTTACTTGTTCATATTTTCTTTTTAGTTAGTTTTACTTGTTACTTTCCTTAATTTTTCTTCATTTATTTTTCTAGGTACATTACCAGAAGCAACCCTGAAGAGCCATTGGAACCGATTGATCCTGAAATTGAGAGACTTTTTAGGCAAAGAAGACGCGCTCAACGTGTAAACATATACCAAATCGAAAATCAATGTATTGGTCATGAGGAGGATCAGAATGTCGTGGAAAATTTAAATGCTGGAAACGCAACCAGACCTCGTGCCATTCATGATCACTTAAACCCAATCTTAGAGGATTTAAATCCTGGAATTTTGGCTCCAGATATTCAGGAACCCCACTTGGAACTCAAACCTGTCATGTTCAATATGTTGAACTCCATAGGACAGTTTTGGGGCATGCCAAATGAAGATGCCAGGCAGCATATTCGTAACTTCTTGAAGGTATGTGATTTTTTTCGCCAACAAGGGGTGCATGAAGATGTTTTGAAATTAAATTTGTTTTAGTACTCCCTGTGGGACCGAGCAAGGGCGTGGTTGAGTGGCGTTCTAGCGAGTTCAATGGATTCGTGGACAGATATGTGCAAAAAAAATTGATACGGTATAATCCTCAGAATATGAACACCCAATTGAGGAATGACATTGCTTCCTTCCATCAAGCTGATGACGAGTCGATGTATGATTGCTGGGATTGATACAAAGCATTGCTTCTCAAGTGTTCAAACCATGGTTTTCAAGATTAGACACAAGTGATGATGTTCTACAATGGAGTTAACGCGCCCACGAGGATGATGCTAGATGCCTCGGCAAATGGGACGTTACTTGACAAATCACCAGCAGAGGCATTTTACATTCTGGATAAGAATGTCAATAATGATTATCAGTTTCCATCAACACGGATTGGAGCTGGGCGCAAGTCACACGGAGCTTTTGAGCTAGATTCTAAAGATAACGTGTCCGCCCAACTTGCTGCTATCACCAACATGTTGAAAATTTTACAAAGGCCAAGTAAGGTGAGAGAAGTAAAGGCAACCCATTCAGCTTGTTTATTATGCCACGGCAATCACAATTAGAGTGGCTGCCCGACCAATCAAGAATCCATCAACTTTGTGGCCAATTTTAATCAAGGTAACAATAACCCCTATTCTAACACATATAATCCTAGATGGCGTAAGCATCCAAACTTTTCGTGGGGAAATCTAGGATCCAACAATGCCCATCAGCCAACTCGGCAGCAGAATTACAATGACTTCCAGGGTTATCAATTGAATATGACATGGCATAATTCTAACAAGGGAGGGCCATCTTCCTCAAACACAAGTTCTCTGGAAGCCACAGTGTAAGAGTTTATTGCAACAACAAAAACAATGATGCAAGACCATGCAACCTCCATCAAAAATCAAGGAGCCCTGATTCAAAGCCATAGTTCATCGCTAAGGGAGTTGGAGAGTCAAGTTGGTCAAATTGTCGCGGCATTACAAGAACGCAAACCAGGACAGTTACCGAGTGACACTGAAGTTACCAAACCTCATGGCAAGGAGAACTCCAGTGTTCTAACTCTCTGAAGTGGTATATAAATTAATGTTGAAGACAAGTTTGGGGGAAGACCGAATGATGAGTCACCCCCTATAACCAAGCAAGCTGATCAATAAGTGTAAGAAGAAGCACCGGTAGAAGAGAAAAAGGTTGAGGATTCGTTAAATAAAGAAACTGAAGTGGCAAATAAAAATGTCAAGGAAACTTCTATTCGCACCCCGTCAGTATAGGAAGCCAGACCCCCACCTCCTTTTCCGTATAGACTGAAGAAGCATAACGAAGATATCCAGTTTACGAAATTCGTTGCCATTCTGAGTCAACTGCAAATCAATGTTCCTTTTTTAGAGGCAATGGAACAAATGCCCACCTATGCCAAATTTCTTAAGGAAATTGTTACCAAGAAGAGAAAGGTTGAGCAGTATGAAACAATTGCCACGGCAAAAGAATTTTGCTCTGCCTTAAGTAAGTTGCCACCAAAGAGACAAATTTGTTGGGAAGGCATTATGTGACATTCGTTCAAGTGTGAATTTGATGCATAAGTCAATATTCGTCAAGCTTGGGATAGGAAATGCGAGACCCACCTCGGTCATCCTGCAATTAGTCGATCGTTCACATATTCGACCAAAGGAACGAATTGAAGATGTCATCGTGCAGGTTGACAAGTTCGTTTTTCCTATCGATTTTTTGATTCTGGACTGTGAGGTCGATGCCACAGCGCCCATCATATTGGGGAGACCCTTCCTAGCTACTGGTCGTATTCTCATCGATTGTGAGAGGGGCGAGCTCACCATACGAGTGGCCGATCAACATGTCATTGTGAATGTCTTCCGATCTCTCAAGTACATAGATGATTCTGAAGAATGCCAGAGCATTTTAGAAGTGGATACAGTAATAACAAAAGAAGCAGATCAATTTTGCCAAGATAATTTCATTCAACTAGGACCTGATGAGGGGCTAGTGGAATACTTAAAGGCCGGAGAGCCTAATGATTTTTCATCCAAGGAACAACAGGCTAGCTTCCTTAAAGTTAGCCCAGGTATGTGTTTTGAACCTCTTAATTTCGAAGAGTTTTGTTCCTCCCAAGCCCTCATTACAACATGCTCCTACCTTAGAACTTAAGAATTTTCCACAGCATTTTAAATAGGCTTATCTGGGTAGTGATGAAACTTTTCATGTGATTATTTCCTCTTCCCTTACTCCTAACCAAGAAACTAGTTAGCTAAGTGTTTTACCACAACATAAGAAAGTGTTAGGGTGGACGATGGAAGATTTGAAGGGAATAAGTCCAACAATCTGCATGAACAAAATCCTGCTGGAAGAATGCCACGGCAAATCCATAGAGCCACAACAAAGATTAAATCCAATGCATTAAAATCAACCAATATGTGACGAAAGAGATATTGTCAAATTTTTAGTGACATAATATAAATGTTACTTAATAATATTACGAATGACGTTTATGCATAACGTCACTTTATATTTTATATTCTATGACAGTTGGTTATTTCACTAAATTAAATAAGATTTCGTTATTGATAATTTATATTGTCACAAATAATGCATTAAAATCAACTTATATGTGACGAAAGAGATATTGTCACATTTTAGTGACATAATATATCGTTACCAACTATATATTAAATAATTAAATAATTTATACATCATAATTTATATTGTCACAAATAATGCATTAAAATCAACTTTCTATATATGTCATTTTCACCGATTTCAATGTATACATCATAATTTATATTAATTTACCAACTATATATTTAATAATTAAATAATTTATTAATATATTTTAAATAACTTACTTTCTATATATTAAATAATTTATTAATATATTTTAATCAACTATATATTAATTTACTAACTATAATTAACTTACTTTCTATATATTAAATAATTTATTAATATATTTTAAAGAACTTTTTTTTATTGAATATCAAATATTTTTTTAATTAACTTACTTTCTATGTATATTTAAAAAAAACAAAATGACAAATAATTGATTTTGTCATGCTAAAACTATTTTTGTGACAATAATAAAATGTCACTTTTAGTGTCTTATAAAATATGACAAATTAAATTGTCACGAATAAAATTTATTAGTGACAAATGTGCAACGCCACTAATTCAAATTCAATCGTCATTATAATAAATCGTCACTAATACTAGTTTTTCATTGGAGACGATTTTACAATGTCATTATTTTATCTAAATGTCATTAAAAGGTTTCCCACCAAAGAATTTGGTGGGAAGCTTTTGGCGCCAAACATATAGTGACAAAAATCAATAACCATTTTTAAAATTGTCATAAAAGATATACCATTAATCAATAAATATGACGAAAATAAAAAACGTCACATTATAGTATGTTTTGTGACGATATACGTAAAGTCATATAGAAATTTTGTCATAAATTGACAAATTTGTTGTAGTGTACTCGCACGGTCAACGGTTGGCGAATCTGCATGGACTACCACAAGCTCAACAAGGTGACTAAGAAGGATCAATTCCCTTTGTCGTTCATCGATCAAATGCTGGATCGACTTGCTGGCAAGGCATTTTATTGTTTCTTGGACGGTTACTCGGGGTATAACCAGATTGCCATCGCACCAGATGACCAAGAGAAGACCACGTTCACGTGCCCCTATGGCACTTATGCTTTCCGAAGAATGCCTTTTGGACACTGTAATGCCCCGACAACTTTTCAGCACTGCATGCAAGCCATATTCTCTAACATGGTTAAGGATTATCTTGAAATTTTCATGGATGATTTTTCTGTTTCTGGGGATAACTTTCAAAAATGCCTCGGCAATTTGGAAAAGGTACTAAAGCTATGTGAGGAGACTGATTTCGTGTTAAATTGGGAAAAATACCACTTCATGGTAACATAAGGAATTATTCTAGGCCACAAGATTTCTGCAAAGGGCATGTAGGTAAATAAGGCCAAGATCGAGGTGATCGAGAAGCTCCCCCCACCCAATTCTGTCAAGGGCATTCGGAGTTTCCTTGGACATGCTGGATTTTATCGAAGATTCATCACGGACTTCTCCATAATATCCAAGCCCATGTTTACCTTGCTGCAATAGGACCAACCACTTGTGTTCGATAAGAAATGCCATGACGCTTTCAAAGAGTTGAAGCAAAGACTTATCTCTGCACCGATCGTAGTTCCCCCATACTGGACGATCCCATTTGAATTAATGTGCGATGCAAGTCATTTTGCCGTGGGAGTTGTGCTTGGGAAACATAGAGGTAAAATCTTTTATGTCATATATTATCCCAGCCGTTCCTTAAATGATGCACAATTGAATTACACGACCACTTATCTAGTCCACACTGATCATTCAGCTATAGAATACTTAGTGAATAAGAAAGATGCCAAGCCTAGACTGATTAGGTGGATATTACTATTGCAAGAATTTGACTTAGAGGTAATTGATAGGAAAGGTACTGAAAATCAGGTTGCAGATCACTTATCTAGGCTAAAGAAAATTTCAGAATGTAATGACATTTTTGATATTAAAGAAGAATTCCCTGACGAGGTACGCTGACCTTGTTAATTTTCTTATTAGTTTTGTTTTTCCTTATGAACTAAATATCCAGGGAAAAAAGAGGTTTTTCCATGATGCTAAGTTCTATTTTTGGGACGAGCCTTACTTGATCAAGCAATGTACTGATCAAATGATTCGACGGTGTGTCCCCAAAGAACAGCGAAGTGATATCTTATACCATTGCCACACATCAACCTGTGGAGGGCATTTTGGAGGTTCGAGGACTGCTGCAAAGGTGTCCTCCAATCGGGCCTCCTTGAATTTTGCAAAGTGTGCGACAGATGCCAGTGCACTGGGAACATTTCCAGACGACACGAAATGCCGCTGTAAAATATTCTGGAGATAGAAATTTTTGATGTTTGGGGCATTGATTTCATGGGACCATTCCCATCTTTCTTTGGAGACTTATACATTTTGCTTGCGGTGGATTACGTCTCGAAGTGGGTTGAAACAATTGCTACACCGAGGAATGACTCGAAGACGGTGCTCAAGTTCCTTCACAAGAACATATTCACTCGATTTGGAGTACCGAGAGCTATCATCAGCGATGAGGGCACCCACTTCGATAACAGATTAATTACCAAGGCATTACAGAAATATGGAGTGCGATATAAGATTGCCACGACATATCACCCGTAGACAAATGGGCAAGTTGAAGTGTCCAATCGAGAAGTCAAGCAAATCCTTGAGAGGGTGGTGAACCCTCGAAGGAAAGACTGGTCCCCTAAGCTCGATGAAGAATTATGGGCCTATAGGATGGCATTCAAAACACCTATGGGAATGTCGCCTTTCAAGATGGTATATGGAAAAGCCTGCCACCTCCTAGTTGAGCTAGAACACAAGGCATATTGGGCAATCAAAAAGTTAAACTTTGACGCACAATTTGCTGGGGAGAAACGATTGCTTGATTTGAATGAAATGGAGGAGTTTTGAGCACAAGCATATGAAAATGCCAAGCTCTACAAGGAAAAGACTAAGAAGTGGCATGACAAAAATATTTTGCCACAGCATTTTCATGTGGGCCAGAAAGTGTTGCTTTTCAACTCAAGGCTCAAACTCTTCCCTGGTAAACTAAAGTCACGTTGGTCGGGACCGTTTGATGTACACCATGTTTACCCCTATGGCACTATTGATATTAAGAACATGACGATGTATCCATTTTTAAAGTCATTGGTCAACGCTTGAAGGCTTACCAAGGAATCCCACCTGCGCGTGACAAATCAGCGGTGCTCTTGCACGATGTCAACACTGGCCCGACATCTTAAGGATGTCGTTACATTTTAATTTTACTTCTGTACATAAATTATTCTTGTCTTGTCGTTATTTTACTATTTCTTATTTTAATTATTATTTTTATTTTCCCTTTTTACTTAGGATTAATTTTTTTAATTTTTCCTTTTTGTTTTCTTCCCGCCTAGACCCCACCTTTTTATAACATGCCCCTACAACAATCTTCAATTTGTTTGCATCCCTTTTTCACTTTTTACCTTATCTCTTTCAACTTTCAATTTCTATTTTCTTATTTTTCTTTCCGTTTGACCGAGCCTTCATAGACGACCACGCCAACCTTCTTCCATCTCTTTTGTTTTGTCTTCTCATGATGGTCCGATCAAGACCCCCTCTACCACCCTCGCCACCTTGATTTGTAGATGATGCCGCCCGAGAACAGTTCCAAACTATCAAGAACCGACGAGTCTTTTTCAAGTTGGGGTTTGTCTTCCCCAAGAAGGAGGATGCCGATTTGGGGAGCGAAGTGCTTGATGTGGCCACCAAACATAAGTGGCAAAAATTTACCAAGCATCCTGCAGCCGTAAATGCAACCATAATGAAGGAGTTTTATTCAAATATCACCGAGCAAAATCAGCATGTCATGGTAGTTCGCGGCATTTCTATTCATTTTACTCCTTCTTCCATTAATCGATATTTTAAATTACAGGTTGCTGAAGACCACCAAGCTAGTTTCGCTCAAGAAGCTGACAACGAAACTTACCAATGCATCCTGAAAGAACTTTGTCTTCTTGATACTCAATGGAATGGTCAGCAAATGAGCCGCTATACCGTGGACCGGGAGAGACTACTTCCACAAGTGAAGTTGTGGAATCATTTCATGAAGCACAAACTCTTACCCACTTCCCACAAAACCACCGTGTACTGCCAACAAATGCTCTTGCTGCATTCAATCATATTCGGGCGAGCCATCGATGTAGGGAAAATTATCATGGACCAGGCTCAAATATGACTGAAGCAACCTGCAAGTGCCCTGGTATTTCCAAATCTTATCACCGCTTTATGCCGTAAAAAGAACGTTCATGAAGAATTTTTTGATGAGATTTTACCAGGTATTGTTGGCATTTCCAAAGCCAAAATCCCTTTATTGTTGGGTTACAAGGA
This sequence comes from Hibiscus syriacus, assembly GCF_006381635.1. Classification (NCBI taxonomy): domain Eukaryota; kingdom Viridiplantae; phylum Streptophyta; class Magnoliopsida; order Malvales; family Malvaceae; genus Hibiscus; species Hibiscus syriacus. The sequence continues at coordinate 2,067,532 of NW_024063019.1, read as the reverse complement.
AGCCAAAGGGAAGGAAAAAGAGGCAACCATATCTCGCGCTACACCATTTGCACATGCCAGGGCAACTTCAAATGCCATGGAACAGGCAATTCAACGCACTCAAGAGCATGTCAGGCAGCTGTCCGACAAACTGATGATATATTTTACCTATGCAAACGCCGAGATGAATTTCTCACCAGCACTTTGATGGAGTTCCTCCCCCACACAAACTTTACCATTCATGTCTTCCCTAACATACTTGTGCCAACGAATGAGGATGTTGAGGCATCTGCAGAAGCACCACACCTTGCTCCAGCTGCTGCTCAACACTCATCTAGTAAAAACAGTCACCATCTCGCTGAAATAGAAGAACCCATTGACCCTGATCCAATCCATTCCGTGTCACCTGATACAGACCGAGAAGCAAACCTCCAACTCACTAATATCCCAGAACCGACACAGCATGTTGAACCCTTGATGGCAGAACATCCTGATATACCGTAACCTGCTGCACCAATGGAAGAATAACACCCTAAGGTACCACAGCCCACGGAGTCAACCGAGGAGTTATAATTCGAGATACCACGACAAGCTCCTTTGTGTAGGAGTCAACGTCGCCTTAGGAATGCATCTCAGCATCAGAAGCCCCCACTCCCAGCCATTCCAGAAGGACCTACCACTCTTCCAGCCGCACCTGCGTTTGACTCTGAACATTCTAGCCCTGCCAAGCTAAGAAAGCGCACTCGCTGTGCAACCGCTGCACCACTACCCACGTAAAGCCAAGGTACCTTACATTTGCATTGCATTCATAGCATGTAGTTTCATTTTCCTTAGTTTTATTAAGCATTGAGAACAATGTTTCTCTCAAGTTTTGGGGAAGTAGGGTTCTCGCATCATTGTATGATAGTAATAGTAAAATAATTATGCCATGACATGAGTAAAGGTTTGAATAGTTTTCTGGAATTAGTTAAGGATGCCTGATGATGATGAATCCTGATGGCTAGGATAGAATGTACATGACTGGTTGAGGATGATAGAACTAACTTTAGGACTTGCTTCTTTGATATCCTTGAACACACGATTGTATGTTTTCCATGCTTGAGAAACTTGGAAATTGTTTATAAGAGAATTCTTAAAATGTCGTGGCATAAAATTTTGAATGATGAAAAACCCACTAAAAATGAAAAAAAATGAAAAAAATGAAGTTGTGAATAAATGCCTCGACATATCTGTAGAGGAGCACTCCGCTATGCCAGGGCATATGAGTGAATGAAAGTAGTCACGGGATGACTCTACCTAACTAGCTCGGGGGTGGAAGGTATGTTCCCTTTCACCTAGTGTGTGGGATGGTAAAGTGATGGGTTGACTCCCCTCGTAGCAGAAATAAAGGAAAGAAAGCAAGGTGGGAGTAAAAAATTTCTAAATGTCATAGAAAATTAAGAAAGCTTGCGCAGAAAATTTGTAAGTTTGTTAAGCATGGAATGGATACAAAAATGCACACACTCACACAAAGAATCTTTCCCTAGGGGACAGTACTAGATTTCTCAAACCTAGTCTAGAATGTTGAAGCCATATGTGCTGAGGGCTGAAATTTTATCCCATAAGACTATTCTGCTTTTGGACTTGTCATGGTATTTTTGTTTTACTTATCACTATCCATTGCTTGAGGACAAGCAATAGCTTAAGTTTGGGGTGTGATAACTCCATAAAAGGTCACAATTTGGGACCTTTTCACTTAAGTTATTGAATGTTTAAGAGCTCATTTAGGAGCATATATATGCATTTAAAAGAATTTAGTTGAATGTGGTGAATTTCGGTTTGCTATAGTATTTTATTTTTGTTGCGGTGCTACTTTATGGGAAAGGTACTTGTCTGATGATGTGCAGGTATTGAAAGCAAGGAAAAAGGAAAGAAAATACCGTGACATAAGGAGATTGCTGAGCTTAATAAAAATGAAAAGTTCGACTGGCATTTCGAGAGCGCACATGGTGAAAGAAGATATTTTCCAGCCAGATGTCCCCGACTCTCCATGCCCTCTGCCCTAGAAATCCACCTCGAAGATACGCCTGGAGGGATCAGAGCTCTACCTGCGGTTCTACTGATGACACCGTCTGACCCTGCAGATCTTGTCTGTCCTTAGGTGCCTGCGATGGGATTATGTCGGTCACTTAGCCAGCTACCCAGGTTGCATCATAGCCTACTCAGCCCGAGTCCCAAGTAACTCAACCATGGTTTTGGGGTTTCCTGGGATAGTTAACACCAAGTCCTATGGTTAATTTTCTCCTATAAATAAAGGATGAAGCCACAATGAAGAGGACTTTAGTTCCACCCAGATTTGAGCTTAAAAAGTTAGAGAGAGAAGGTCTCATCTTTCTCCGTCAATCCTACTTGCCATGGCATTTTTCCTTGACAAGCCTGAGGGAGTGCCGTTCTGAGCGTCCGAGATGAGCCAGTCCGCTGGGAGCAGTTCTTGGTTGCCGAGGGAAGCATTGGGCAGTGCACGTTGAAGACTTTCTCTCCTCCCCTTCGTTCTTTGCTATCATATTTTGTTATTGGCTTATAAGGAACGAATGAAACTTGCTTTGTGCTTTTTTATTTCGAACCCACCATGAACTAATCCTATTTGGTGGGAGTTCGCTTGGATGTTTAAGTTTTATTTCAATGAATGGTTGTTTTATATGCTTTAATCTGTTTTGTTTATGAAACTTAATGCTTTAAGGTTGTAGGAGCTATGAGAGTAGTCTTTCCTTAGAAGATGCTTAGGGTTCGAGAGAATGCATCGACAAAATATCTTTAGTCTTCGAGAGAAACTAGGGAGGAACTACATAAACAAGGGGTTCTAGGTAGTAACTAGGCCTAATCCACCTTAGAGATAATGCTAGGATTTTATTCGACTAAAAAGAGTTGTACGAAAATGATAGGTTAGATGTTAATGCTGCCACAAAAAGGTATTGCCGAGACATATCCTGTTATCTGAACCAATAGGATCACTGAAGGGGTTTACACCAATCGGTTTTATCAGGGCATCTTTAATCTGTTGAGTCCCTTACTAGATATAGAATAGGGAACCTCTGTAGACTCTGTTGGGCAGGATAGGCATAAAAGAAATACCATTCAGAGAAATAGACTTAGATTTTCTTAGTGACTCCTATCACTCATTCCCATAGCAGCTTATCGTGTGAGAAAGCTAAAGTCCTATATATATATATATATATATATATATATATATATATATATATATTAAATCCAGTAATTGCATTTCATTTTGCCTTGACATTTTCAGTTGTTTGCATGCATCACAATTTAATTTGCCACAACATAATCAATTGCTACCTCATTATCATCATCCATTTCCACATCAGTCATTCCATATTGCCACATCATTATCATTTGTATATACCATTACTAACTTTACTTAGGTGACAAAGTAAAGTGCCTTGACAAACCTATTTGACTTCTCCAATTCCCTGTGGAGACGATACTCTACTTATCACTTTATTACTTGTTCGATTGTTTATGCTTGCACACATATTCATACCCATATTTAGTACTCATACTGAGCGGACAATACTCTAACAAACTCTCATTAGCACTAAGACTAATCACTCATATATCGAATATTGAATAACTCAGTCTGACGATTATGCCTCTGTTATGTAAGAGGCTTCGTCAAGGGATCAACAATATTATCATCCTTTTGTACTCTACATATTTCCACATATCCTGGATCTATGATCTCTTGAATGAGATGAAAGTGCCTAAGAATATTTTGGATCATTGATGATATCTGGGTTCCTTTTCTTGTACAATGGCTCTATTATTGTCACAACAAAGTTCTACAACATCTGATATGTTGGGAACAACCCCTAATTCCAATATGAACTTCTTGATCCAAACAACCTCTTTTTTTGCTTCACTGGTTACAATGTATTAAGCCTCTATTATAGAATTAGCTACTATGCCTTGCTTCAAACTTTTCTAGCTTACAGCACCTCCATTAAGACAAAACACAAAACCCTATTACGATCGTGAGTAATCCTTGTCAGCTGGGAAGCTGGCATCAGTATAACCTTTTATACTAAGTTCTTCCTCCCCTCCATAGACAAGAAATTTATCCTTAGTTCTTCTTAAGTACTTAAAGATATTTTTAACCGCAACCCAATGATTTTCACTAGGGTTCGCTTAATATCGACTCGTCATGCTTAAAGCATACAATTCATATGGTGGAGTAAATATCATGGTATACAAGATAGAACCAATAGTCGAAGCATATGGAATTTTATTCATCTGTTCTCTTTCTTGTGGAGTTGAAGGACACATTTCCTTCGAAAGAGAAATTCCATGTGTCATAGGCAAAAATCCTTTCTTGGATTCTTCCATACTGAACCTTTTCAGCACTTTGTCTATATATGTACTTTGACTCATACCTAGAAGACATCTTGATCTATCTCTATAGATATTAACTCCTAAGATATACGCTACCTCACCCAAATCTTTCATAGAAAAACTACCTAACCATGTCTTAACAGACTGTAAAGTATGTATATCATTTCCTATTATGAGTATGTCATCTACATACAAGATTAGGAAAGAATCAATACTCCCACTAGCCTTCTTATAAACATAAGGCTCATCGTCATTTATGATAAAACCAAACTCTTTGATTGAATCATTAAAACGAAGATTCCAGCTTCAAGAAGCTTGCTTTAGTCCATAAATAGACCTTTGTAGCTTACAAACCTTTCCAGCATTTCCTGGAATGACAAAACCTTTTGGTTGTGACATATAAACATCCTCTTCAAGTTTTCCATTAAGTAAAGTGGTTTTGATGTCCATTTGCCAGATTTCATAATCATGGAATGCAACTATTGATAGCAAGATCCAGATGGACTTAAACATAACTACAAGGGAGAATGTTTCGTCATAGTCTACACCATGAACTTATTGAAAACCTTTAGCGATTAATCACCCCTTGTATGTTTGTACATTACCATCCATGTCAGTTTTTTTCTTGAAAACCCATTTACACCCTATATGTTTGACCCATTTAGGTGGTTCAACCAAAGTCCATACTTGGTTTACTGATATGGAATCCATCTCAGATCTCATGGCTTCAAGCCATTTCTCAGAGTCTGGGCTAGACACTACCTCTTGATAAGTCCTGGGCACATCTTGATCCATAAGAAGAACATCTCCATGTGTCGTAACGAGAAATCCAAATCTCTCAGGTGCACGGCGTTCTCTTGTGGATTTACGCAGTGGTTGTGTTTCTAAATCTGTTGAATTCTCCTCAACAACTTGTGAAACATACTCAACTTCAGGTCAATTTATCTGTTGTTCTTGAACTTCTCCAAGTTCAATATTTCTACCCTTCCCTTTCTTTGATAGAATTTCTCTTTCGAGAAAAACTCTTGTTCGAGCAACAAATACTTTGTTCTCTTTAGGATTGAAGAAATAGTATCCCTTAGTTTCTTTAGGATATCAAAAAAATATACACTTATGAGATTTAGGTTCGAGCTTTGTAGACATCTGATGTTTTACATAAGCTTTATAACCATGAATCTTCATAAAAGACATACTAGGACGTTTCCCAGTCCATATCTCATATGGTGTATTTTGAACCAATTTAGATGGAACATGATTTAGTGTGAAAGTGGCTATTTCAAGTGCATGTCCCCAAAAAGAATTCAAAAGATAACTATGACTTATCATCGATCGAACATGTCTAACAGTGTTCGATTCCTTCTTTCAGAAACTCCATTCCACTGTGGTGTACTAGGTGGTGTAAGCTGTGAGACAATCCTACATTCTTTTAGGAGTTCATCAAACTCTATGCTTAAGTATTCTCCACCTCGATCTGATTGAAGTGCCTTAATACTCTTGCCTAGTTGATTTTGTACTTCATTTTTAAATTCCTTGAAATTTTCAAGGGCTTCATATTTATGGCGCATAAGATAAATATACCCATACCTACTGAAGTCATCGGTGAAAGTAATGAAGTAATGGAATCCACCTCTGGCTTGTGTATTCATTGGTCCACATACGTCACTATGTATTAACCCCAATAAATCACTTGCTCGTTTACCTTTACTATTAAAAGGAGGTTTAGTCATTTTTCTCAACAAGCAAGATTCACATACATCATATTATTCGAAGACAAATGAATCTAAGAATCCATCTTTATCGAGTTTTGATATTCGTTTCTCACTTTTATGGCCTAAATGACAATGCCAAAGATAAGTTTGATTCGAGTCATTTGTTTTTGATATCTTAGTATTTATGTTATAAATGGTGCTTTCTTTATCCAAAATATATAGACCATTAACCAATTATGTCGAACCATAAAAAACACTATCGAGATAAAAAGAACAGCAATTATTCTTAATAATAATCTTAAAACCAATCTTGTCCAAACAAGAAATAGAAATAATGTTCTTAATCAAACTAGGCACATAATAACAATCCTCTAAATTTAAATCAATTCCACTAGGCAAAGATAAAACATATATCCCTATAGTTAATGCAACAACTCTTGCTCCATTTCCCACTCGTAGGTCCACGTCTCCTTTAGCCAGATTCCTCCTCTTTTGCAGTACCTATACAGAAGTAGAAATATAAGAACCACAACCGGTATCTAATACCCAATAAGTAGATATTGACAAATTAACATCAATAACATAAATAACTAAAACAAACGTTTTGTTTTCTCTTTTGCCTTCTTGACCTCTTTAAGGTAAACAGGGTTGTTTCTCTTCCAGTGTATGGTCTTATCGCAATGGAAATATTTTTCCTTCCTTGCTAACTCCCCCTTTGGGTTTCAATGCATTTTTCCCTTTTGGTTTGGTGTTACCATTACCCTTAGACTTTGCCACTACCTTTTTCTTTCCCTTTCCTTTGTCCTTGTGGACAATCAGAATGGGCTTAGGTCCAACCTTTCTCATGTTACTTTCAGCAGTTTGTAACATGCCAAGTAAATGTGGCAAAGTCTTGTTAATTTTATTCATGTTGAAATTAAGGACAAATTGACGAAAGTTATCTGGCAACGATTGCAGGATTACATCAGTAGCCAATTCATCTTTGAGAGGAAATCCCAGTTTTTCCAACGTTTGGATGTATCCCATCATCTTGATGACATGAGCTCCTACAGGAGTTCCCTCTGCCATTTTGTATTGAAATAGAGGTTTAGAGGTCTCATATCTCTCTTGACGTGCTTGCCCTTCATATATTTCTTTGAGATTTTGAATTATCTCATATGCAACCATATCCTCATGTTGCTTCTGAAGCTCAGGAGTTATGGTGGCACGCATTAGACATCAAACATCTAACATATCATCCATAAGTTTCTTGAATTTTTCCTTATCAGCTCTTGAAGCATTAGCTACCGGTTCATCAGGAACAGGTTCCTCAATGACATATTCATTCCTTTCCTGTTTGAGAATAATTCTCAAATTATGAAACCAATCAAGGAAGTTTATGCCATTAAGTTTATCATTCTCAAGCAGTGATCGCAGTGATAAAGTGTTGTTTTCCATTAAATCTACAACAATGGAAATATTAAAGTAAGTAAATTTACCGAATTAAAATTTATAAATAGGACTTTATATACAAATTACTCCTATAATTTTATTCAAAATTAAAAACCCTCTCTATTTTAATTTCGGAAAAATTCAACGAAAATTTTTCTAGTGGGTGAGGATCCATAATACATCAATTTCCTAAATCAGCTTTGGATTTTCTTTTAGGATAGTGATTATTTAAGTAAGTAACACTTTACTAGTTACATCTCATGTAACTCCTCATTTTAGTGAACAACTTTTGTTCAAGTCATCTCATGACTTATCCAAATATTTAACATCTAGGTTTCTAATCCTATTAGAATAACCTAGCTAAGTTATCACTAATATTTCAACCGGTGAATATCACTTGCTTATTCTTCGCGTTTAACCAAGATAGATTTATGTGCCAATGCTTTGGCAAAGCCCACACAATATCGATCAAAGCCTTAACAAGGGTAAATATAGGACGATTAAGTTAACTTAGATTATAAAGAGGGATTTGCATAATTATCTCATCCTTGTTCATTTTAATATTAGGTCCTTATTGATCTCATCAATATTCATTCTTATTATATCATTTGATGAATTGCATGCATAACAAATATAGCAATAAATAAGATGCAATGGTTATAGCCCAAAACAATGACTAAGGTGGCCCATCCCAAGCTAATGGGAGAACAAAGAACCCTAAAGCCTAAGACTTCTCCCTAGGTTCTTCTCATCATTCTTCTGCTCCTTGTGACTATTCATAGGTTTACAATTTTAAAAGAAACTCATTTTACATACGAGGGAGTAAGATGGGAAGAGAAATACAACAGAGATATAGAAAGGCACGGCTCGCAGATCGTATTTCAAATTAAACCATTATAAAGTCAACAAGGGCTATAACCATGCAGGTCAAACACCGAGCAAAAAACATATCATATATATATACACGTTCTTACGCCTTTGTTAAAAAAATTTCTAATATGGGCCTTCAATTTGTACTGCTGATGAAGGGTCAAGGGGCAAAGCCTCTTGCGGTGTATACGATGGGATTTTTTGAAAAATAGTACTTCTGTTTATATAGAAAAACCTCACGATTTGATAACACTTATCAACAGAATCGTGCTTTTGAGATTTTCAATCCCGAAGGTTTTTCTGCATCAAAGCAACCTTTTTTCCACTGCCAAACCCAATATGCTATCTCACTCCCACGGATCATCATGTCAACAATTGACATATGGATTTCGTAAAGTCCTTGCAGTAACAAATATATCGAAAAATAGATTAATAAAATTAACATATTAATCATCGCGGTTATCGATTCGAACAATGATATCATGCATATTTGTCGAAAACGATAAAACTAGAACATACATCTCATACATATCACATCATCTAAGAATTTAACTCGAATTTGGATCGTACAAGTTGCTCCGACACCACTGTTGGGACCGTAGGCACACCCCATGGCACAGCGGAAACAAAACTCGACGGTGTCACCAGCGATCCAAGTACGAAAAATTGAAATCGGGAAGAATGGATGCGAATACTTACAGCGGGTTCCTTGAAAAAAAATAGCAAGAACAACAGTGAATACTGGTGGTGTAGATCGGTTCGAATCGTAAGCCTCCACAAAATCACGTCTTGGCCTCTACTCAGTTCACCCTATTGAGAGCAATATTTGTTTTCCCCAAAACTGTTTTTAGAGAAAACGGCTGAAGGTTTATATGTGTGTGTTAGAAACGGCTGCTAGACTAACACACCCTTTTATATCCATTACCCTATCATCTTAGGGTTTTTTAAAGTTATTTCAAAATAACAATAAAATATTATTTAATTAATTCAAATAAATATACATTAAAGACTTATAAACTGAATTATAATCTTTAATGTTTATTTAAAACCTTATTTAATTATTCCAAAATATATATACCAATTAAAAGAGTTATAATCTAAATTACATTCTTTTAATACTTACTTATTATATTCGGGATAATTAAAATAATATGTATATCAAATATACATATCATAACTCTAGATATATTTTAGTAACATACAACAAATTATACATTTTTGCTCATTTCAATCCTAGGGTATGACCCTATAGGTTCTTATAACGTTAGTAGTAATTATTAGAACAATTCTAATATTACATACAATGAGTGACATTTAGCAATATATCATTGTCACCTAAGTTACAAGAAATTATGATTCGACATATCATCTTCGTGATTAACTCTTTTATGTATTACATCTTTTTGTCCTTTATATCTAGAATAGGCACAAGTCTTAGAATAGTCACACTTGTATAGCTCATCTATTGTTTCTTGATATCTAGAGTAGACTATAATTAACAAATATGATATTACATATCAACTTATTCAAGCATGGCCATGCATTTCTAGTCTCACTCAATCAAGTGGCCTGTGATATATTTCCTATTATGTAGGAAGGACAAATCATATCTTAACCATTACACCCCACTACATATATCGAAATATATTCAATAACAATCTTTATAGTGCAACAAGTTATGGAGCATGTTTAACTATATCAAAACATACAACAATATATGTTGGGATGACATTGATCTCAAGTATGAGGATCATACAAATAGTCATCACCATGAGCAATGTTATGACCGTTGCATAATAATCCAAGACATATGCTCATGATGGGTCAATCCAATACATTGTTCTCTAACAATATAATCATGTATCAATTCTGACATCTCTATGTCAATGAAAACTCCTTGTCATCAATCAATAACATGTTAGTCTTAAGCGTATTATTATTGTCCATGCCCATAATAATACTTGACTATAGATCTTTTAATAATGTTATTATATGGACTTTATTATCTTCCAGTTTATGTTAAACACAGACACATAACTGAAAATAATAGAGGCAATGCCTTTATTCAATAAAATAGGTAAATAAAATATATTATTACAATCATCATATGATTGGTCTTTGGGCATACTCTAACAAAGTCAACTAATAAAAAAAGTAACATTAGAGTTAGAAAAAAAAACAAATAAAAATTAAATTAAATTAAATTAAATAAAAGTTAAATAAAAAAATTAAAAGAAAACTCAAATTAAAAGGGTTAAACTGTAAAGAAAAAATAAGGACCAACATGATATTATTTGAAAGATGCAAGAAATAATATTAAGTTAAAAGGGGCTAATTTGTAAAATATAAGAATATTAAACAAGAATTAAATTGAAACAATGTGAAACTCAAGGGTAAAATTACAAGAGGTGACCAAAATAAATTACAATTCAAACTTATAGGAACTGGGAAAATAATTTAAAAATTTACTATTCGCACTTTATTCCTTCGTATATATATAACCCCTAAAACTCAAAAATTCCTCACATTTTCACCCATTCCATAAAACACTCTCCCCCTCCTATGAAACTCTCTGAACTTCCCCTTTGCCAGTCGAAAACCGACCACCTCCTGACAAAACACTACCGCCTGGACCATCGCTCCGGCCACCGAGGACGGTGGCCGGAAAACCCAAACTTAACTGAAATGTTCCTCTCCACCCCGTGAGTATGAAACTGAAGCCTGATTACCCCAAAAAGGTCCTAACCGGCGTAGATCTAGATTTAAAGTTTCATTTTTACCTATTTCTGATGAAAACCTTTCGTTTTCTGACGTTGCTCCCTTCCCGAACCGTGACCGACGCTGCGCTATATTTAAGAGCTTGTAAAAACGCTTTATTCGGCGTTGTTTTAGTTATTTTTTGGCTTAGTGACTTTCGGTTTTAACCGAATATGGCTTGTTTTGGTTTTGGTTTTGGTTTTGGTTTTTTTATTTGGTTGTATATCACTGGTTTTTTTGTTCTTTTCTTGTGTGATTGTTACTTGTATTGCTGGGTTTTTTCTCGATGTCTCTCTTTAGTGTTCGTCGGTGTATTTATAACCCCTCATTGGGGTTCATTTCCGGTAGCTTCTATAACACCCATTTCCCGTATATGTTTTCGTACACAAGTCATAGGTGTCATATGACTTTTAAAAACGTTCACCTATTTGTAAAACCCATACAATTTTGTTTAAAATTTAAAACTAAAAACATATTAATACAACAATAAAGCAGTCGTTAAAACCTATTACTAGAGTTATCACTTTAAATACATTCTAGAAAAAAAATTCTTAATTTTGATTACATGTGTCGACAGTCGTTTTCGTCCGAGTGATAATAATTTTATATACGTTATTATATATAATAATAATATATTATAAATATTATTATTTATATAGCCCAAAGGCCCATTTATAAGTTTGGAGGCCCAATTGATAATTTGGGAGCCCGATTACAAGTTTGACCCAAGTTCGATCCGGATTCAAGCCCAAACCCATCAAGGCACGAATAGATCCAATAGGCTCGTGCACGCTAAGGTTTCATCTCTTGTCTAGCACCGTCAGAAGCACCCAGTCGTTCGATCTCTACGCATATCAAGGGTCTAGATCAAGCCAATAAAAACCCTAAGAACCCTAGGGTTATCATCTCCCCACCTCCAAAGCTCTAACCGAAGGCTGCCACACCTTTACCGCCTCTCCAGATCTCACAGAGCACTCCAGAACTCTCCAGAAGAATCAATACTAGCCATACAGCGCATCACTCTAGGTGAGTCACCGCCATAGCTTTGGTGACTCACCGAAGGGCACCATTGTGACCAGTCCGAAGGGAGCACCACTAAGCCCTATATAAGGACTCGATCAATCCTACAACGAAAGGAGAGAAAAAAAAGAGACAACAACCAAACAACAAATAATAAATTTGTTTTGATTTTTGTTTTAATTATTTTTATTATTTTACTAACTTTTGTTTTTTATATGTACATATTTAGTTTTGGGGTTATTAAAATAGGATAATAGGTTGTATAATATTTTATTCCTTATTATGCTTTTCCTCACCCACTGTGCACTCCATTCATGACATGAGCTAAAACCCCGCTCTTATCCTATTTAGTTTGAATGAGAAACTACTCCCTCGTGTGGTTTTCACCTCCGTATGGGATAGGGGACCATTCTTTAAGCTCACACCTTATGTTTCACGTGTGGTTTTCACCTCCGTATTGACATAAGAAAGTGTGATCCTTCGAATTGAACTTAATTCGAAAGTCTGTAGTGTACTAGGATTATGGGTTTGGAAGTCTAAGGGGACACCAACAAAGGATAATTCGTTGACCCTTTTTTCTCTAGAGCCAAAATTCAGCATATAGCAAACCTAGAACTAAAGTCTAGGTGAAGCCTAACCCGGTTAAGTCTTGTAAGATTAAGTACACAAGGAAAAACATGTTGAGTCTTTTATTTATTTATTATTTTTTCTGAATAAATGCATGCGAACTAGAAATCATGTGGTTAGGTTATTTTTCCAAACAAAGCATGGAACTAAGAAGCATGAGGTTAGGATGTAATTATTCTTACTAACCAGTTTTTGTATATATTCTGTAAATGCATATATTAATTGTTATGTTTGCATTTGCATAATCATAACATACCCAAGGGTGTTGATTCAAGAGTTATTATCAAAATCAAAGGCTTTCATTATGGACAAAGGGTTTCATGATCAAGTAAATTGTGGAGTAGCCAAATAAGGATATCTCGAGGAAGCTTTCAAAATAATGAAGGGTTATGCATACAAAAATCCTGTTAGACTGGTGCAAAAAGTATTTTATGGTAAGAGCATCAATAGAAACAGTCGTAAGGAAGAGAATTTTTATAAAGCTCAAGCCCGTTTTTGGAAAGAAGAAAACAAGAAATTGAGCACAGAGGTCGAAGCCATGCTTGATGATTTTCGAAAAGTTAGTCAAACCTTCAAAGATGTTGGACTTGGAAATACTCTAGAAGAATGGATGACAAAAATCATTAAACTGAAAAGTGATGTTGAGTATTGGAAAAAGATGCATGAGGATCAAGTAAAGAAATTCTCCTGTGACTTTCAAATTACTGAAGAAATATACAATGCATCCATCACAAATTTGGAAATATGTCAAGCTGAAAACCAGATATTGAAGAAGGATATAGCCAACATGGAAACTTCATATCTGATCCATCAATGTGAGATTAATGTTGAATTATAATCCACTAGAGCTCAGAACCACACATTGATGCAAATGGTGGATGACTATGGAGATCTGGTACAAGAACTTCTTGAACATAATTGTTCTTTGATAAAGGAAAATGAACAATATTGTCTACAACTTCAGGAAATGAAAGGCAAGACTCAAGAAAAAGAAGATGACTTGAAGAAAGTTGATGCTCAAGCAAGCAAGGTAGCCCCCAAGCTGGTGAACTTAGCTGGTTTTACAAGGAAGCTGAAGCAGGATGACGATCTGATTCTTGAGCATAAATGGAAATTAACTTGGCTTTTTAATGAAATAGAGAAATTAGGAGGGGAAGCTATCCATTATATGTAATGATCTTTGGATGAATGGAAAAGCCCTTTTTGTTTACAATGGAAGTTGTTTTAAGATAATTACTCTTGGGTTACACCTTTTCATACATACATTTACATATACATTTTAAATTCACAATCATGTTTTGCATAGCATGATAACATATCAATCATGAAAACATGGGAGTAATCAATGAAAGATTTTGGAATTAGGAGTTCTGAAAAATCAGGGGGCATGTCTTAAAAAGGATTAAAAGCAATGAATGGAATATTAGCTCAAGTTGGAAGGATTGAGAGAATCCAAGAACAACTTATGGAAATCCAACAAGAAATGCTTGAAGAAACAATAAGGTTCCAAGCTGAGTCCAGGGAACAAATGTCTAAGATGATAGGTATGATGGTTACTTTGTTATATGGGGAGAAAATGTCAGAAGACCCTATTGAGCATGAAATGATGCAAACCTCAGGAAAAAGTTTGGATTTCAATTATATGATGATAAACGACCAAGAACCTGTTGTGGAATATAGAAATCCAACTCATTTTCATGAATCAGGAGATGTGACAGATAACATGGACATTGAAGTTGGTTCAAAAAATAAAACCATAGAACAAGTCCCATTGAAAATGGATAAGAAGGGAAAGAAAGAAAAAAGGATGGCACATCTCTTTCCAATTCCAATTTTGTATTTAGATTTGTTACCCTTTCTTTTTGAAAGTGGTTTTGTGACACCCATTCCTCTTAGTACTTATTTGCATCCCAATTGGAAAAATATCAAGAATCCATGCAATTATCATTCTGGAGATTTTGGTCATTCTACTGAAAATTGCATAATGCTGAAATTAAAAGTCCAAGACCTTATGGCAGAAGGGTTTATTATGTTTAAAAATGGGAAACCTAAGCTCATCAGAAACGCAAAGCTGATTGAGAAAGAGAAATTTTCAAGTCAGATTATCTCTCAAGATGATGTTCGAAAGGCAGACATTCAAAGCAAATATTTTCAGGAAAGTAATAGCAAAGAAACGATCATATTAAGGGAATCTCTACCCTGTTTTCCTTCAATCTCATACTGCAAGTTATATGCCAAATTACATGAAGCCCGACTTATTGCCACATAACTGGCTAAACCTTTGGTACCTCCTTATCCAAGCTGGTATAATAAAAAGGTCTTTTGTGAGTATCATGTTAGAATTCGAGGACACTCCATTGAAAATTATGGCAACTTAAAAAGACGAGCTCAAGATCTTTTGACTCATGAAATTATAGAAATGGATGCCAACAGTCAATCCATTTTGATGAAACATTTGGGAGTCAACTCCAAAAATGAAGTTGATAGTGTCAAAACAAATGGAGAATAAGGCAAAGCCAAGAAAGATGAAGTATGTATAGCAAATTTAATTCTCGATACTTCTCTCAAGCTAAAAGAAGATGCAAAAATGATAAATGAAAAAGTATAAGGAAAGGTAATTCGAGACTACCAGACAAGATTAAAAAGAAATAAAGTAGATAAAACCTTGGAGACATCCATGTGAGATCTTCTGAAATCAAGAGAAGCAGAGGGTAATTCAAAAAGAAAAGAGAATGCTACTTCAAGTATAGCTGCAAGAAACATCCAAAACCAGGATACAATTATTGCCACTAAAGAGATTGGTTCTGAAATTCAAACTAAGTCCAATTGCCAATTAGAAAAGATGATGGGATTTGACCAAGTGATAGCTCAGGGGAAAGCTGAGATTTGTGAACCTAAAAGCTCATCCAAAGAAGCTACCCAAGAAATGATCAAGAAATGGGGGTAAATATAGACAAAGATCCTGGTTTGATTATACACCCAACATCCAAAGAATAATGGGGTAGTGGAAGTTGTTATCTACCACTATTATACCTTTCATTTTGTAGCATCTTGCTTGAATATGTTTTTGTTCCTTTCTCCGCCTTTTGTAATAAAAATGTGTTGTTTTTAAGGTTATGAGCATTGAACCAATTTTGCAATCTTGATGTTCTTTGAATATTAATTAGATTAAAAGCTCTTTACAATTAGAGTTATACATTTTTGACAAAAGTAACAAGATTGAATACCAGAAAAAAAGGACCCTGACCTTACCTCAGAAGAAATTCATCCCAAACACTACCCTTTCCAAAAACAAATGAGAGAGCCTTCTCCAATGTAAGGAATTAGACAAAAGGCTTGATATTGATATTTAGAAGCATACAACGTGGGGCATCTTTCGTAACCTTGCAAAGATGGCTAGATTACTTTTCTATTGATGAGATTCGACGATGAAACTTTGACAACTCTAGTCTAAATCAATTACTGGTGAATTGAAATTTCGTAATGAGATTTTCTAAATTTTACCTGACACATACACTATAACAGGTTCTTTTAAAAAGTAAGAGTCATATAAGCAGAAAAAATTGTCCCTCTAAAGCAATTGGTTGGTAGCCCTGGCTTTATGGATAAGTTTCAATTAGCCAAATGATGGCTAATGTCAATAAAGCTGAATTCAGCCAGCCAAAATAGCAAAAGAAGTTCTTATAAAAGAAGTGAAATAATACCTGTTATAGTCTATTTCACACATGTGCACACAGAAATTTCATTGTTAGATTGATGTTTTCACACTACTTTGAATAGAATCAAAGATTTCAGATAATTGAAATGGAGGTACTTTAGAAGGTCTAGTAATTGTGATACAAGATTGTGTCATTTTGTATGTATCCGGTTAAAAATACCAAGTCAAAGAAAATGAGGTATATGACAATGTTCACAAAATAGTGAGAGAGGAGTGACATCTTCACAAAGATGTAACCATAGAAAATAGGGAAGCTAACCTGAAACTAACTTCTCAATCTTGATACTTGTCAAAGAACTATAACTCTGAAATAGTAAAAGATATTGATTCTTTTGATATTCTTTGAAATCATGCTTATAATTTGATTCTATTGTGAACCTGTAAGGTGCAATATTTACAAAATTCTTTCATTATTTGATGAAGAAAGAAAGAAGAACATTTTCAAACAGGAGTATCTCAAACGAGAAAGAATCTTGGATCAAGTTGATGTCTATTCTACTCCTATTTGAGAAGAAAAATTAGCAAGGCCGGAATAATGAAATATTTCATATTCTTGAAAGTAAGTGGCCAGAAAGATCAAAAATTTGAAGAACCAAATTTATACCCTTCCCTTTGGGGCAAACAATCAAGAAGAAGATGATTACCTCATTCGGAAGAGGCACATGTCTCAAACACAACAGTCAATAAGAAGATGATTACCTTATTTGGGAGAGGAATTAGTGCATTCAAGATCAAGAGATTTGGAAAGAATAGAGCCACGAGTACCTACGATGGACATTATCAAAATTAGATCATAAGGGAATCATGAGATTCAAATCAAATGGACATTAAGAGTGAACCATACAAGTTAGAATGTTGGGGCATGATGATTGCCCATTACAGTCAGAAATAATCTATGTGGGGCATGATAAAGGCCCATTTCAAATAAAAATGATCCAAGTAGGATATCTTTAACGATCACAACAATGTTGAGCAAGTTTTGAAGACTCAAATCAACAATAAGCAAAAGCTAGGGCATGCTGAAGGTCCCTATTATCCTATGGAAAGCACATTGATTTGAGCAAATATTTCCAATGAAACAAAAAGATATGAAGAATGAAAATGGTGAAACAATGACAATCAAGTTAAATACACATCACTATTTTGTTCACCATATGATTACATCATCCCCACAGAAGCCACAGGAAATGATGAATGTGTTGTCAAATGTTTTACGAACCAGTAATTATGGTTCTGAACCAATGTTGTGATCATGGGACATTCTATCTGTTGATACAAAATGAAGTTTATCTTCACACTCCAAAGGTCAGAAATGAGAAATGATGAATATTTCTTTCCACGAAAAGACGTTGAAACTTTAACAACAAGAAACTAGTGGAACCAACTAATATTAAACAATGAGTTGTTGTTAAGCATCATGACATGATATGATTTGAAGAACCTTGTTCGAGATCTGATTAGATGTGGAGACATGAAAGGAATTAGGATAAATCCTTCCCGTGTTGTGTTTCAAGAGTTAAATCAGAACAGACGTGGTTGATATCCTGATAAATCTCTAATGAGTTTAGCATAGTTATGTCTACATTCTGCAAGGATGATAGATTCTCTTTTCAAAGAGGATAGTTTCTCTTTTCCAAAACGAGAGCTTTACAAAATTTCTACTCAAGTTCAGATAGAGACAACTGGTGTTATCAAGAAAAGTGGGACAACAAAGTCATAATTTTGAGTATCCCAATAATCCCATAAATGACACATTTCTTCTGAAGGAAAAAGAAGATACAAAGATACAAGATGATCAGATGATTATTTGAAAATGCAAGCTTGAAAGCATAAGTTGCTACACTAATGATTGAAGTGAAACCTGAAAGAATGATGATCAAGTGGAAAAATATCAAACTTTGGATTCGGATGAAGATTGATGCATTCATACATTCATAAGAACATTATTTGTATCCATCATACATTTCATTGATACATTTGATTGCATTTGCATAAATACATTTTTTCACAAGAAGATGAAAGGACAAAATACCTTACGAGTATAAGGTAGAATCCAAATCACAGGAGTCATGTTTGGAGGGGAAAACATATGAAGAATAGATGGACAAAATCTCTACAGAGGAAATATTGGGGCATGCCCAACCAAAAAGTTGTTCGAAGAATGAGAAAACAAATTTCAAAGTACTCATTCAATGAAAGTTTTGAAAATATCTCAAGCAAGATGATTCTTTCAAGTCAAATAAAACTTCACGGAAGAGCAGTGGAACGGATTTTTCAGCAAAGTATCAAACTCCACGGAAGAGTAGTGGAACAAATTTTTCAGTAAAGTATCAAACGCCACAGAAGAGTAGTGGAAGCAAATTGAATCATAAATCTGAACTCCATGAAAGAGTAGTAGAACGGATTTTTTAGCAAAGTATCAAACTCCACGGAATAGTAGTGGAAGAGTAGTTAAATTAGATTCTTGTAAAGTCAATCATAAATCTGAACTCCGTGAAAGAGTAGTGGAATGAATTTTCAGCAAAGTATAAAACTCCACGGAAGAGTAGTAGAAGCAAATTCAACTTTGAATCTGATATTCACGGAAGAGTATTAAAATTAGATTCTTGTCAAGTCAATCATTTTCAAACTTCACAGAAGAGTAGTGAAGTAAAAGCAAATCTAAACTCCACGAAAGAGTAGTGGAACATATTTTTTCAGCAAAGTATGAAATCTTCATGGAAGAGTAGTAGAGTAATCCAAGTTTGAATCTGAACTTCACGGAAGAGTAGTGAAACAAATTCTATTCAAATCATTCCCGATGAAACCTTCATGAAAGAGTAATGAAGTCATGCAAAATTAGCCTTCACGAAAGAGTAGTGAAGCAAATCATTTGTAAAGTCAATCCTCCGCCTTCACAACAGAGTAATGAAGGAGGAGCAAGATCAGATAAAAATTCCATCTCTATGAAAGAGTAGTGGAACGAATTCCCAGCAAAGCAAGAAGTTCATTCGACGAAAACTTGTCTTATTATCTTTGCTTTATTCTTGTTTACAGAAAAATAAGCAAAGAGGGGCAGCTGTCGATAGTCATTTTCGTCCGAGTGATAATAATTTTACATATGTTATTATATATAATAATAATAATATATTATAAATATTATTATTTCTTTAGTCTGAAGGCCCATTTACAAGTTTGGAGGCCCAATTGATAATTTTATAGCCCGATTACAAGTTTAACCCAAGCCTGATCTGAATTCAAGCCCAAACCCATCCAAGCCCGAACAAATCTAAGAGACTCGTGCACGCTAGGGTTTTATCTCTTGTCCAGCACCGTTAGAAGCTCCCATCCATTCGATCTCTACACAGAACAAGGGTCCAGGTCAAGCAAACAGAAACCCTAGGAACCCTAAGGTTATCATCTCGGCCCCTCCACAGTTCCAACCGAAGGCTGCCACGACGTTGCCACCTCTCCAAATCTCACCAGAGCACTCCATAACTCTTTAGAAGAATTAATACTAGCCGTACAGCGCATCACTCTAGGTGAGTCACCGCCATAGCCTTGGTGACTCACCGGAGGGCACCTTTGTGACCAGTCCAAAGGGAGCACCACTAAGCCCTATAAAAGGACTCCATCAATCCTGCAAAGAGGAGAGAAAAACAGAGACACGGAAACCAAACAATGAAAGGAAAATAGCAGAGAAGAGAGCGGGAGCACTTACCATCGCCGAAGCCCAAAGGTCTTCAGAAAGTCAATTTTACCAAAGGTAAAATCCCAGATTTAGGCTTATTAAAAGGTTTTTAGTAAAAAAGGGCTCGGATTCCAAACAAGGGTGTTCGGATCTACATTTTGGGTAAGTTTGACATTTTTCATGTTGGGACTGTCGGCGCACCCCATGGCGCAGCGGAAACAAAACTTGACACTCTCACCAACGATCCAAGTACGAAAAATTGAAATCGTGAGGAAGAGATGTGAATACCTACAGTGGATTCCTTGAAAAATAGCAAGGACAATTGTGAATATTGGTGGTGTAGATCGGTTCAAATCGTAAGCCTCCACGAAATCACGTCTTGGCCTCTACTCAGTTCACCCGATTCAGAGTAATTTTGTTTTCTCCCAAAACCGTTTTGAGAGAAAATGGCTGAAGGTTTTTCTGTGTGTTCACAAAACGGCTGCTAGACCTAACACACCCTTTTATAGCCAAGTTACCCTAATCATATTAGGGTTTTTATTATTTCAAAATAATTAAATCTATATTTAATTAATTAGAATTTAATAATCCTTTTATATCCAAGTTACCCTAATCATATTAGGGATTTTATTATTTCAAATTAATTAAATCTATATTTAATTAATTGAAATTAAATATTCATGATTATTAAAACATATACTTAATTAACTCTAGATTTATTTTAGTATCGTACAACAAATTATACATATTTGCTCATTTCAATCCTAGGGTGTGACCCTGTAGGTTCTTCTAAAGTTAGTAGTAATTATTAGAATAATTTTAATATTACATACAATGAGTGACATCTAGCAATATATCATTGTCACCTAAGTTACAAGAAAATATGATTCAACATATCATCTTGGTGATTAACTCTTTTATGTATTACATCCTTATGTCCTTTATATCTAGAATAGGCACAAGTCTTGGAATAGTCACACTTGTATAGCCCATCTATTGTTTCTTGATATCTAGAGTAAACTTTTATTAACGAATAGTTTATGATATCTCATATCAACTTATTCGAGCATGGCCATGCGTTTCTAGTCTTACTCAATCAAATGGCCTGTGATATATTTCCTATTATGTAGGAAGGACAAATCATATCTTAATCATACACACCCACTACATATATTGAGATATATTCAATAACAGTCTTTACAGAGCAACCAGTTACAGAGCTTGTTTAGCTGCATTAAAATATACAACAATATATGTTGGGATAGTATTGATCTCAAGTCTGAGGATTATACATATAGTCATCATCATGAGCAATGTTGTGACTATCACATAATAATCCAAGACATATGCTCATGGTGGGTCAATCCAATACATTGTTTTGTAACAATATAATCATGTATCAATTCTGACATCTCTATGTCAATGAAAACTCGTTGTCATCAATTAATAACATGTTAGTCTTAAGCGTATTATTATTGTTCATGCCCATAATAATACTTGACTAGGGATCTTTTAATAATAACAATTATATCATTATATGGAATTTATTATCTTCTAGTTTATGTTAAACACATATATATAACTGAAAATAATAGCGGCAAAGCCTTTATTCAATAAAATCGGTAAATAAAAGTATTATTACAATCATCATATGATTGGTCTTTGGGCATACTCTAACAATCTCCCACTAGCACTAAGACCAATCACTCACATATCTAATACCGAGTGACTCAGTGTGACGATCATGCCTCTGCTATGTAAGAGACTTCGTCAAGGGATCAACAATGTTGTCATCCGTGTGTACTCTACATATTTCCACATCTCCTCGATCAATGATCTCTCGAATGAGATGAAAGTGCCTAAGAATATATTTGGATCGTTGATGAGATCTGGGTTCATTTGCTTGTGCAATGGCTCCATTATTGTCACAATGGAGTTCTACCACATCTGATATGCTCAGAATAACCCCTAATTCCACTGTAAACTTCTTGATCCAAACAGCCTCTTTTGTTGCTTCACTGACTGCGATGTATTCGGCCTCTGTTGTAGAATCAACTACTGTGTCTTGCTTCGAACTTTTCCAGCTCCCAGTACCTCCATTAAGACAAAACACAAAACTCGATTACGATCGTGAGTCATCCTTGTCTGTTTGGAAGCTGGCATCAGTATTACCTTTTATACAAAGCTCTTCCTCCTCTCCATAGACATGAAATTTATCCTTAGTTCTTCTTAAGTACTTAAGGATATTTTTAACCGCAACCCAATGATTTTCACCAGGGTTCGCTTGATACTGACTCGTCATGCTTAAAGCATACGATACATCTGGTCGAGTACATATCATGGCATACATGATAGAACCAATAACTAAAGCATATGGAATCTTATTCATATGTTCTCTTTCTTGTGGAGTTGAAGGACATATTTCCTTCGAAAGAGAAATTCCATGTCTCATAGGCAAAAATCCTTTCTTGGATTCTTCCATACTGAACCTTTTCAGCACTTTGTCTATATATGTACTTTAACTTAGACCTAGAAGTTGTCTTGATCTATCTCTATAGATCTTAACTCCTAAGATATACGCTGCCTCACCCAAATCTTTCATAGAAAAACAACTACTTATCCAAGTCTTAACAGACTGTAAAGTAGGTATATCATTTACTATGATGAGTATGTCGTCTACATACAAGATTAGGAAAGAAACAATGCTCCCACTAGCCTTATTATAAACACAAGGCTCATCTTCATTTCTAATAAAACCAAACTCTTTGATTGCATCATTGAAACAAAGATTCCAGCTTCGAGAAGCTTGCTTTTGTCCATAAATAGAACTCTGTAGCTTACAAACCTTTCCAATATTTCCTGGAAAGACAAAACCTTCTGGTTGTGTCATATACACATCCTCTTCAAGTTTTTCATTAAGGAAGGTGATTTTGACGTCCATTTGCCAGATTTCATAATCATGGAATGTAGCTATTGTGAGCAGGATCTGGATAGACTTAAACATAGCTACAGGGGAGAATGTTTCGTCATAGTCTACACCATGAACTTGTCGAAAACCTTTACCGACTAATCACCCCTTGTATGTTTGTACATTACCATCTATGTCAGTTTTCTTCTTGAAACCCCATTTACACCCTATAGGTTTGACCCCTTCAGGTGGTTCAACAAAAGTCCATACTTAGTTTACTAACATGGAATCCATCTCAAATCTCATGGCTTCAAGCCATTTCTCAGAGTCTGGGCTAGACACTGCCTCTTGATAAGTCCTGGGCTCATCTTGATCCATAAGAATAACATCTCCATGTGTCGTAACGAGAAATCCAAATCTCTCAGGTGCATGATGTTCTCTTATGGATCTACGCAGTGATTGTGTTTCTAAATCTGTTGAATGCTCCTCAACAACTTGTGAAACATGCTCAACTTCAGGTTCGTTTATCTGTTGCTCTTGAACTTCTCCAAGTTCAATATTTCTACCATTCCCTTTCTTTGAGAGAAAATCTCTTTAAAAACTCATGTTCGAGAAACAAACACTTTGTTCTTATTAGGGTTGAAGGAATATTATCCCTTAGTTTATTTAGGATATCCAACAAATATACACTTATGAGATTTAGGTTCGAGCTTTGTAGACATCTGATAATTTACACAAGCTTCATAACCTTAAATCTTCAAAAAAGACATACTAGGATATTTCCCAGTCCATATCTCGTATGGTGTATTTTAAACCGATTTAGATGGAACACGATTTAGTGTGAAAGCAGTTGTTTCAAGTGCATGTCCCGAAAAAGAAGTCGAAAGATCACTATGACTCATCATCGATCGAACCATATCTAACAGTGTTCGATTCTTTCTTTTCAGAAACTCCATTCCACTGTGGTGTACTAGGTGGTGTAAGCTGTGAGACAATCCCACATTCTTTTAGGAGTTCATCAAACTCTATGCTTAAGTATTCTCTACCTCGATCTGATCGAAGTGCCTTAATACTCTTACCTAGTTGATTTTGTACTTCATTTTTAAAATCCTTAAACTTTTCAAGGGCTTCAGATTTATAGCGCATAAGATAAATATACCCATACCGACTGAAGTCATCGGTAAAAGTAATAAAGTAATTGAATCCACCTATGGCTTGTGTATTCATTGGTCCACATACATCATTATGTATTAACCCCAATAAATCACTAGCTCACTCACCTTTACTATTAAAAGGAGCTTTAGTCATTTTTCCTAGCAAGCAAGATTCGCATACATCATATTGTTCGAAAACAAATGAATCTAAGAATCCATCTTTATGGTGTTTTGATATGCGTTTCTCACTTATATGGCCTAAACGACAATGCCAAATATAAGTTTGATTCGAGTCATTTTTTTATCTCTTAGTATTTATGTTATAAATGGTGTTTTCTTGATCCAAAATATAGAGACCATTAACCAATTGTGATGAACCATAGAAAACACTATCGAGATAAAAAGAACAATAATTATTCTTAATAATAATCTTAAAATCAATCGTGTCCAAACAAGAAATAGAAATAATGTTCTTAGTCAAACTAGGCACATAATAACAATCCTTTAAATTTAAATCAAGTCCACTAGGCAAAGATAAAACATATGTCCCTATAGTTAATGCAGCAACTCTTGCTCCATTTCCCACTCGTAGGTCCATGTCTCCTTTAGCCAGATTCCTTCTCTTTTGTAGCCCTTGTACAGAAGTACAAATATGAGAACCATAACCGGTATCTAATACCTAATAAGTAGATGTTGAAAAATTAACATCAATAACATAAATATCTGAAACAAACATTCCGTTTGCTTTTTCCTTTTTCCTTTTTGACCTCTTCAAGGTAAGCAGGTCAGTTTCTCTTCCAGTGTCCAGTCTTATCGCAATGGAAACATTTTCCTTCTTTGATAACTCCCCCTTTGGGTTTCTATGCATTTTTCCCTTTTGGTTTGGTCTTACCATTTCCCTTAGACTTTGCCACTACCTTTTTCTTTCCCTTTCCTTTGTTCTTGTGGACCATCAGAATGGGCTTAGGTCCAACCTTTTCATGTTACTTTCAGTAGTTCGTAACATGCAAAGTAACTGTGGCAAAGTCTTGTTAATTTCATTCATGTTGAAATTAAGGACAAATTGGCTAAAGCTATCTGGCAACGATTACAGGATAACATCGGTAGCCAATTCATCTTTGAGAGGAAATCCCAGCTTTTCCAACGTTGGGATGTAGCCCATCATCTTGATGACATGAGCTCCTACAGGAGTTCCCTATGCCATTTTGCATTGAAATAGAGCTTTAAAGGTATCATATCTCTCTTGACGTGCTTGCCCTTAATATATTTCTTTGAGATTTTGAATCATCTCATATGCAACCATGTCCTCAAGTTGCTTCTGAAGCTCAGGAGTCATGGTGGCAAGCATTAGACATCCAACATCTAACATATCATCCATATGTTTCTTGAATTTGTCTTTGTCAGCTTTTGAAGCATTAGTTGTCGGTTCATCAGGAACATGTTCCCCAATGAGATATTCCTTCCTTTCCTGTTTGAGAACATTTCTCAAATTACGAAACCAATCAGGGAAGTTTATGTCATTAAGTTTATCCTTCTCAATGAGTGATCGAAGTGATAAAGTCTTGTTTGCCATTAAATCTACAACAATGTATATATTAAAGTAAGTAAATTTACCAAATTAAAATTTATAAATATGACTTTATTTACAAATTACTCCCACTATTTTATTCAAAATTAAAAACCCTCTTTGTTTTAATTTCAGAAAAAATCAACGAAAATTTTTCTAGTGGGTGAGGATCCATAATACATCAATTTCTAAATCAGCTTTGGCTTTTCTTTTAGGATAGTGATTATTTAGGTAAGTAACACTTGAATAGTTACATCTCATGTAACTCCTCGTTTTGGTGAACAACTTTTGTTCAAGTCATATCATCACTTATCCAAATATTTAACCTTTAAGTTTCTAATCCAATTAGAATAACCTAGCTAAGTTATTACCAATATTTCATCCGGTGAATATCACTTGCTTATTCTTCGTGTTTAACCAAGATAGATTTATGTGCCAATGCTTTGGCAAAGCCCACACAATATCGATCAAAGCCTTAACGAGGGTAAATATTGGACGGTTAAGTTAACTTAGATTATAAAGAGGGATTTGCGTAATTTTCTCATCATTGTTCGTTTTAATATTAGGCCCTTATTGATCTCATCAATATTTATTCTTATTTTATCATTTGATGCATTGCATACATAACAAATATAGCAATAAATAAGATGCAATGGTTATAGCCCAAAACAATGACTAAGGTGGCCCATCCCAAGCTAATGGGAGAACTAAGAACCCTAAAGCCTAAGATTGCTCTCTAGGCATCTTCTCGCCATTCTTCTGCTCCTTGTAAATCTTCATAGGTTTACAACTTTAAAAGAAACTCGTTTTACATACGAGGGAGTAAGATGAGAAGAGAAATACAAAAGAGATATAGAAAGGCACGGCTCGCAGACCGTATTTCAAATTGAACCATTGTAAATTGAACAAGGGCTATAACCATGCATATCAAACACCGTGCAAAACAAACATATCATATATATATAAACGTTGTTACGCCTTTGTAAAAAATATTAATACGGTTGGTGGAGTTTTTGAAAAACAGTACTTCTGTTTCTATGGAAAAACTTCACGATTTGATAACAATTATCAACAGAATCGTGCTTTTTGGATTTTCAATCCCGAAGGTTTTCTGTATCAGAACAACCATTATTCCACTTCCAAACGTGATCTGCAATTGCACTCCCACAGATCATCCAGCAACAAATCGATTAAAAAACATATTAACAAATTAACAAATTAATCGTTGCGGTTATCGATTCCAACAATGATATCAGCATATTTATTGAAATTGATAAAACTAGAACATGCATCTCATACATATCGCATCAACAAAAAATTTAACCCAAATTCAGATCGTACAAGCGGCTCTGATGCCACTGTTGGGACCATCGGTGCACCCCATTTCACAGCGGAAACAAAATTTGACGGTCTCACCTGCGATCCAAGTACGAAAAACTGAAATTGGGAGGAAGAGATGCGAATACTTACAGAGGGTTCCTTGAAAAACAACAAGGACAATTGTGAATACTGGTGGTGTAGAACGGTTCGAATCGTAAGCCTCCACAAAATCACGTCTTGGCCTCTACTCAGTTTACCCGATTGAGAGCAATTTTGTTTTCCCCCAAAACCGTTTTGAGAGAAAATGGATGAAGGTTTTTGTGTGTGTTCACAAAACGGCTTTTAGACCTAACACACCCTTTTATAGCCAAGTTACCCTAATTATATTAGGGTTTTTATTATTTCAAATTAATTAAATCTATATTTAATTAATTGGAATTTAATAATCCTTTTTTATACAAGTTACCCTAATCATGTTAGGGATTTTATTATTTCAAATTAATTAAATCTATATTTAATTAATTGAAATTAAATATTCAGGATTATTAAAATATATACTTAATTATCTCTAGATTTATTTTAGTATCGAACAACAAATTGTACATCTTTGCTCATTTCAATCCTAGGGTGTGACCCTGCAAATTCTTGTAACGTTGGTAGTAATTATTAGAACAATTTTAATATTACATACAATGAGTGACATCTAGCAATATATCATTGTCACCTAAGTTACAAGAAAATATTATTTGACATATCATCTTGGTGATTAACTCTTTTATGTATTACATCCTTATGTCTTTTATATCTAGAATAGGTACAAGTCTTGGAATACTCACACTTGTATAGCCCATCTATTGTTTCTTGATATCTTGAGTAGACTTTAATTAACGAATAGTTTATGATATCTCATATCAACTTATTCGAGCATGGCCATGTGTTTCTAGTCTTACTCAATCAAGTGGCCTGTTATATATTTCTTATTATGTAGGAAGGACAAATCTTATCTTAATCATATACACCCACTACATATATTGAGATATATTCAATAACAGACTTTATAGAGCAACTAGTTACGGAGCTTGTTTAGTTTCATCAAAACATACAACAATATATGTTGGGATAATATTGATCTCAAGTCTGAGGATTATACATATAGTCATCACCATGAGTAATGTTATGACTGTCAAATAATAATCTAAGACATATGCTCATGGTGGGTCAATCCAATACATTGTTCTGTAATAATATAATCATGTATCAATTTTGACATCTCTATGTCAATGACAACTCGTTGTCATCAATTAATAACATGTTAGTCTTGAGCGTATTATTATTTTCCATGCCCATAATAATACATGACTAGGGATCTTTTAATAATAACAAATATGTCATTATATGGACTTTATTATCTTCCAGTTTATGTTAAACACATATATATAACTGAAAATAATAGCGGCAATGCCTTTATTCAATAAAATCAGTAAATAAAAGTATTATTACAATCATCATATGATTGGTCTTTGGACATACTCTAACATTCCGGGCACCATAGGTGGTGGCCGGCGATGGTGGACTGTGGTGGCGAATGGCTGTCGACTAGTGGCCAGCCATCTCGCCGATGAGAATTTTAGAGAAAACTGAGAGGGTTCTCTCGTCTAGAGAGAGGGGAAGAAGTGAGAAATGGGAGAGCTTAGCCTCAAAAGGTCAGTTTTGGGCCATTTATACCCTCCCTCATACGTTGTCATTTTGAGGAAGGGTATCTCTGTAATTTTTGCATGGGTAAACCATATGAGTGATCCCTTCAGTCTTGTAAACATTCAATTTGGTCTCGAATCCAGGTTTTTCGTATATTTTAATTTTGTTTTTATATTTTTAATATTTATGTTTTAGTCACTATTATATATATATACGTATATTTAGGTTAAATTATGCATTTAGTCCATAAATATTAATAAATTTATATTTTAATCGTGTGTTAATAATTAGGGTAAATTACATATTTGGTATATTATTTTAGTATTTTTTCAAACTATGATTAATTAAATTTACTATTTTACATTTTAATTATTATTTATTATTATAATATTAATTATAATGTTATATATTAAAATAATTTTATAATATAGTATTAATATTAAATATTATAGTATTAATATTACTTATGTTGAATATTTAGTAATTGTTTATATTATTATTTGAAAATTAAATCAAAGAACAAATTTATCATTCACTGCAAAGACATTCAATTAATGAATACCGATACCAATTTTGGGCGTTGTGAGAATGCTAAATTTTTCTCATACGTAACCGACTCCCGAACTCTTTTTTCTGGTAAGTAGACCCGAGTTGTATTATTTTAATATTATTCTTAGGAATTTTTATTAAAATAATATGAAATTTTTGGTGACCAATCTCACCATATAAAAAGATTGGTGGCGACTCTACAATTTAATGTTTAATCTGATTCATGGAAGATAAACACTTACTTTTTTTATATTAGTTACACCGTCTGGTGTACTATTTGCACTCTCCGTCGCCAGGGCAGAGAAACATCTCGACAACTTGCCAATAATTTTTCAAAATAAACCTGATTGTCCTACTGTTACTGATGAGAGTCAACCTTAGATTGATGATAGCTACTACTGCTCCCAGTACCCGACTAGTCTTTGATGTCACCTACGCGTGAAATCAACATACTTTAATTATATACTTAGTGAGCCATAATATTTTTAAGAACATTAATGTATACATAAGTATATTTTGGTTATTTGGTTTTGAACTAATTCGTATAATCCATAAGGATTAGATAAGTCCCTATTATTTAAATTAAATTTCTTTTATACTATTATCGTAAACATTCTTGGTATTTCCTACATACTTTTCTTTCTGTGCATTTTTCCCATTATTCTTTAGTAATTATTCATTATTTTCATTACCGTTATGCATTTCATTTATGGCATCCTTTCATGTCTTTAATGCACCATTATGCATTTCATTTATGGCATCCTTTAATGCCTTTAATGCACCGTTATGCATTTTATTTATGGCATCCTTTCAGGCCTTTAATCTCAGTTAGGTATTTAGTCTTTTATCCTAAAGGCATTTAACCTTTGTTCTAACTTTCATTATTGACACCTTTTTGCCAAATGCACAGTTAGGCCTTTAGTCTTTTATTTTAGAACAGTTTCTACTCTAATAATTATTCCTAATATCAATTAACTCTTTCAATTCATTATAAGCTCTATAGTTTGCACACGTAGTGCCAATACGATAATTCATAAACTTATTATAATTTACGTGGGTTGCACACCCACTATCAATACGGAAATTCATAAACTTATTATGAATTTCTTAGTTTTGCACAGACAGTGCCCATACTAAAATTCATAAACTTATTATGAATTTCATAGTTTTTGCTTACATAGTGTCATTTGGTAATCACCATACATATATTAAGCAACATGCATCTATGACTATCATAACATATAAGTACATAATAAATGCACTCACCTGGCTTGCCTCGCTATTATATCCAAAACGCAAATCTGACTAC
This sequence comes from Hibiscus syriacus, assembly GCF_006381635.1. Taxonomy (NCBI): domain Eukaryota; kingdom Viridiplantae; phylum Streptophyta; class Magnoliopsida; order Malvales; family Malvaceae; genus Hibiscus; species Hibiscus syriacus. Next base: position 2,036,863 of record NW_024063019.1, on the reverse strand, counting down.
TCAGCTACTTTATATTTTCCTTTCGATTTGCTTGACTCGGGTGTTTTGATTACAATCTACATAAACATCCATTAAAGACATATATCATACTAAATGTTAGTATATTCCCTAACATTTATACTTTAATAATATTCACAAGTACTATTATTTAAATTTCTATAACAATTTCAGCTTATCTTATAATTTTTGCCTCAATAATATTGCTAACCCTACCAAGGTATTGATACTACTATACTGTGGTACCGATACTCCCTTACAATATCGATACCATTTATGCATTCTGTAACTAATGGTATCGATACCTTCTCCATAGTATCAATACCCCCTCTCAGTATCGATACCAATTGCATCAGTATCGATATAGTTCAACTGATTCTTCCAATTTTAAGCCTATAGTATCAGTATTGTTCTATCAGTACCGATACCCTTACCCAAAATTTTCATTTTTCAGCTCGATTCTTACTCAAATTTGGTCAAATTTCCTTATGTTTACACCCAACAATACTACCAAACTCCTCTCTATTTATCTCTACTAACTTCCCTTCATTTAGCTTCTTTTAACATCTAATTTCTCCAAAGAGCATCCCAGACTAAGAATCATACTACTTTTTCGCACATGTTTTTTAATAACATCTAATGTTTCTAATCTCTTATTTACCTCTTTGGCAAGTCAAATATACTTTTAAACTTCAATAAAAACTCATTTTTCATCATATTACTCAAAAAACCATTTTCTTTAATCTCAAATAATTCACTAATCACTTAGTTTTAATCCCATTATAACCTTCCTTCAGCTTCCACATTACTTAAGGTTTCAAAACTAGCCCATAAACTAAAAGAAAAACGAATTTGAAGAAAGCTCACATTTGGCTATGGAGGAGAGCACGTAACGAGAAAGAGGAGAAGAAAATAACTTAATTGACTTACCCCTTTTTTCTTCTTCTTAAATATCCCAACTAAAATAACTTTTAAATCCATTTCCCCCTAAAGAACAAAAATGCCCTTCCATTATTCAATTATTACTAATTAGTCATAAACACAAATCCTCATTCATTTTCTTATACTTTACCATTTTTTCCATTAAATCTTCCAAATTTTAAATCATTTCAATAAAGTCACTAACCCGATATTTGGGATATTACAACTTTGGGGTTGTTTACCCCTATTTCTCTATTTACTCAGGGTTGAGGGTTGTTGTTTGACCAGCTAAACGGGACCGATCTGATATCCGATATAGATACTAACATAATTATCAAACTTGATCCAAAACCATACCCAACATGAACCAAAACGACCCAAAATTTATTTGGACCGACATGGATCCATATCTAATTTGACTCAAACTGAAAATATCCCAAACCAAAAGCAGCTCGAATCAAAAGCAATTCGAATCGAAATAAAACAAACCAAAATTAACTTGAACCAAAAGTAATATGAACCAAAAGTATTTCAAACCAAAAGCAAATTGAACCAAAAATAAATCAAATCGAAAGCAACGCAAACTGAAAGCAATCCGAATTTAATATACCCAAATCCGATTCAAACTGAACATTTACACGGTTTTTAACCAAATAAACGTGTAAAAGTGAATGAATAATCTATTGTTATTTTATATTTTTTAACAATGTGATGAATAGTAAAATGATGCATTTTTATTATCTTTTTACATTATACTACTAGTTAACCAACACATTTGGTAATAGTTTAATGACCACTAGTATCACATTTGATAATAGTTTAATGATTTAATATGATTTTTTCTCGTTGAAAAGATAATCTCCATATTTGGTATGATAAATTCTAAAATAAAAAAAATATTTGATGCTAAGAATTATAAAGTAAAGTTACTACCTAAAATTCTATTTTATATGATTAACTTTAATTGTGATTACTTAGATGATATATTACAATTAAACATAATCATCTTGTTAAAAATTATAATTGAGAATGAAATTTGTAATAGAAAATTTTGTTTCTTTACTAAATAGTTGTCACTATAAAATTTCTCGAACTATATCAATGTAAAGTTCAGGATCGGGTTTGAGTTAAATTGTCATCTCTAAATGATGATTTAATTTAAAATATTAAACGATTGAGAATTGAAATTGAACCTAAATGATAAGATTGAAAAACAAAAAGACATATTTTTTATAAGAATATATCAATAATTCTATAAATACTCGATTAAACTAGAGTGAACAAAGCTCGACTAAAAAAATCAATTTTTTTACGGAAATTGACTTTGAGTTGTGTTAATTAAAACAATTAGTATAATTATACATTTAATCTTCAATATATTTACATTTAATAAATTTAGTATAACCATAATATGTTATAATAATGTGCACTTGAAGAGGTTTGAACTTGTTCGCTATGCTAGGAAAGGAATACCCAAACCACTGTAACAAGTGTTTCAATTGGTTTAATTATTACAACAAAATTTATTTTAGCGTATTAAATTTGTAATGATAGAAAAATAAATATTTTAAATCATTCAAATGAGGTTTGAAATTTAGGCCAATTATATAATATAAGAGAACCTAAGATTCATATTTTACAATTAAATACATTATATTTAAAACTATATTTAATGTAAGATTTAAAATTAAAAACAAAAATATAATTCTAAATTAAATTCAATATTTTATCATATTTGGTTTTAAAAATAAATATAAAAATATAAAAATATGTATGAGAAAAAATAATTATTATATTTAACTTTTTTTATATATATTTTATAAAATTATGGCCAGCCTAAAATTCATATTTTATAATTAAATATATTATAATATTTTAAACTGTATTTGATTTTTATTTAATGTAATATTTAAAATGACAAATAAATTTAATATTTGTATATCTATATTTTTAAAAGTAAATATGAAATTATAAAAACAAGTATGACAAAATTATTAAATTTAGTTTAAAGATATAAGAATATTAAATTTATTTTTAATTTAAATCTTGTATTAAATATGATTTAAAATAAATATAATGTATTTAATTATAAAATAATATTATATCTATTTAATTAGTTTAAATTCTCTTATATTTTATAATTAATCTAATTTTGAAACCTCATTTGAATGATTTTATTTATTTTCTTTTCTATCTTTAACAGTATTATAAAATAAATAATATTTTATAAAAAAACACCGCGTATAAGCAACTTTTTACAAAAAAATGACATGTTCTCATAATTTTTAAGCCTTAAGTTTTCTAAAAGGGGAAAAAGAAATCCTTCGAGGTTTTCAAATGAGAGAGAGAATCATGCGTCACCGTCACTATTGGCCGATCATCAGTAGTCGCCTCGCCTAACTTCCCCTATGCAATGGAGAGCCTCTAAGACCCTATACACACTTCGAAAATCACATGAGAAGAAGTAAAGTTCCTTTTTTTATTTCGGATAGAAAATCTAGGGTACAAGGAGAAAACTACCTTTTGTTGAGGTTACTTTGATTTCCCCCTTCCTTCATCTCTTCGAATCGTCTTCCTCTTTTTTATGATTTTTTTCTTTCTGAAAATTTTATATGCTTTTTTAAAAAAAACCAAAAATCTCCTCCTTACATATAGACGTTTTTCCCAATAAATCATCGGTGATCGGTATATTTACCGATCTAACACCGATCAGATTATATTTCCCGATCTAACACCCGTAGCAGTAAAGCGCGCCCCCTAAATCGTGCTATACGCTAATTTGGCGCCACGTGGGTATAGCGCGCCCTCTGCCCCACGATATACGGTGATTTGGCGCCACGTGGGTATAGCGCGCCCCTTGATCCGCGCTATACCTGGGTATCTGACACGTGGGGTATAGTGCGGTGCAGGGGGCGCGCTATACCCCTAAATACCCGCCCCTCCACATCTCAATCCTCCCTATAAATACCCCCATCCTCAATCACTTTTATCACACCAAATTCTCTCAAATTATCTAAATTTCTCTCAAATATTCTCTCTTTTTAAGGTATATTTTATAATATTTTTACTATTATGTATTTAATTTATTTAAGTATTTTACTTTATTTAATATTTTACTAATATAATTCTTTTACAGATATATAATGGAAGGCAGTCTACTTCGCTCGGATGGAAATCATATATCTCTACACTTTGCTGATACGGTAATATTTTAACGTTTTAATTTAATTTAAATTATTAGTAATATTTAGTTGATTCATTTAATGCATGATTATTAGATTAAGAATTAAATATCTCGACACTTTGTTGATACGGTAACATTTTAACGTTTTAATTTAATTTAAATTATTAGTAATAATTAGTTGATTTATTTAATGAATGATTATTAGATTAAGAATTAAATATCTCGACACTTTGCTGATACGGTAACATTTTAACGTTTTAATTTAAATTATTAGTAATAATTAGTTAATTTATTTAATGAATGATTATTAGATTAAGAATTAATTTTTTTAATTATTTATTTTTAGGAGAAGGATCGTGTACTAGATCCTTTTATTAGGAATCTTAAGTTAGTGATACTCAGTCGTGTCTTGCCGTATTTAGTAGAGGCTGGATTCGGTTACATAGGTAGATATCAGGGTCACTGTAAGATAGAGCCAGACCTGATTTCTGCCTTAGTAGAGTGGTAGAGGCCGGAGACCCACACATTCCATCTTCCGTGCGAAGAGTGAACGATCACGCTTGAGGATGTTTCTATGCACCTGGGGCTTCCAGTGGATGGAGATGTGATATCGGGGATAGCTTCCGATTCTTGGACTACTTTGTGTCGGGATAGTCTATGACGGTCCCGAAAAATTTTATCGGAGGTAGGATACCGTTAAATTGGTTAGATGGCAATTTTCGGGAGTTGAACGTAGACGCCTCTGAGGATGAGGTTAAGATGTATGCACGGGCATGCATACTGCAGCTGATAGGAGGGTTGCTGATGCCGGACAAATCGCGCAACCTAGTTCACTGCATGTGGTTGCGACATCTTAGCAACTTTCGTCTCACTGGATCATTCAGTTGGAGCTCGACAGTTTTGGCTTTGCTGTACAGGGAGATGTGTGGAGCCACTGACTAAGGTGTAATGCTATCGGCGGATGTCTCCTGCTGTTGCAGTCTTGGGCATGGTATCGATTGTCCTTTTTATGTCCTGTTGTGAAGAACCCATTCGTATTTCCACTACTTCTGAGGTAATTATAAAACTGATTTTGTATATTAATAATTTTATACAGCGTATAACAAAAAAATTTTCCTTGAATAGGTGGTCTACTGATAGGAAAAATCATCGGGAGCTACCTGATGATTTAGAAAAAATTAGGGTGCTAATCGATTAGAAGGCTGGCACACAGGTATGAATTTTAATGTTTAAAAATCAATTTTAGATTATAGTTATATAATTAGATTATTATTTTGATAAAAATTATATATTATTTGTTTTAGTTTGAATGGGTGCCATAATCTACTGATGATGTGAGGGCGGTGATCCCACCTGTTTGGATGGCGATGGTCCCTCTGATCTGTTATACGACCGTCGAGTGGCACTCCACTGATGGCGTGCTCCGACAGTTTGGTTGTTTCAACCAATTCCGGAAGCACCTCGCAATATGGATGAGTTGCATAGCTTAGATAGACACGGCAAGACAGATACAGATTGGCTGGTGAGGCATCATGAGAGGGTCGTGTTGTGGGAGGATCGACATCGGCACCTTCCCCGTAGAGAGCCCATTTTTTATGACCTCTTGATGTATGCTGACGGTTATTATGAGTGGTTCAACAGTAACGGGAAACCGTTTCTGCTTCCTGAGGATGCACGAGGGCAGACCTTTCCGCGACGTCGACAGAGACGTGATCCGACACAGCACCATCGTCCTCCGACTCGTGGATGGAGAGCAGGTGCTTCCGGTTCATCCTCAACTGCACCAGCAGGACCTTTCCAGTAGCCACCTCAGCCATTACCAGATGTTGCCGCCGCCATTCACCTAGTTTTATGACCCCGCCACCGTCACAGATGACCCCTCCTGGAGGCTATTATGGGTCTGTGTTTGCAGATCCGACTTGGGTTTATATGTTGGATATTTGGCGGGTTCAGCCTCATCACCCATGGCCGCAGCACAGACACCTCCTATACAGTTTTCACACTCAGCGATGTCTGGGTTTTCCCAGTTTTCTCAGGCCGGTGGGATAGTCAGTCATACACCTCCAGGGTCCTTATTCTATGGAGGTGCTTCATCGTCATCAGCTCCTCATCAACCTAATGTACCTACTCAGGATGACGATGATGACGATGAAGATGGTGACGACGATGACGATGACAGCGAGGAGTCAGACCATTGATACGAAGAAATCCTCCTCGAGACCGATAGCCACCGCCGTGCGGACCACATTCACGATGCAAGAATCGATAGATTTTTTTATTATATTTGTATTTACTTTATTTTGTTTAATTATAATTTTTTATTATTTCTCATTTAATACTTACTTTATTTTGTTAAATTTGTTGGACTTTTTTTTAATATATTTCAGTTAATTTTGTTTATTACCATTTAATATCAGTTATTGTAATTTGGTTATCATTTACCATTTAATTCTTATTGTGAGTTTGTTGTATTTAAATACCAAATTGTTATTAGTTTGATAAAATTTAATGATTGTGTTCATTTTTTTAATCTTCATCAGCAATTATCGAATGACATTAACTTGAAGTAAATGCAAATTAAAATACAAGAATTATTATTTGATAAACAAATACATCATTTCCTCATCAATTGTTACTTGATGACAACAGAAGTGGACATGTTTTTCTAGTGTGTCTTGGGTTTCTACAATGGTCACATCTTCTGTCTTGTCTAGATCTTTCTCGAATATCCATATCGCAATGAATTCAATTGGATTTTGGACGACCACGCTCCCTTAATAAACTCGGATTTGGTACAATTGGAAGCCAACCTTGAACCTCATCAGGGTCTTTGTCATTACCTATGGGGGGAAACTCAAATTCGTATACCTTAAAAACTTCAGATAGTAGGTATATGGGATTCACAAAATGGTTATAGTCTTGACGTGTATGCGAGCAAGCTGCTATCACATGAGAGCATGGATACTTCAGAGCTTGAAAAAACCCGCAGTCGCACGTTTTGTCCCTTAGATTTACTCTTAACGACACAGCTTCAATACGAGAAGCTTGTCACAGACATTCCATTTGATACAGCAATTTTTTCTGTAGATCTGAAACTAATCTAGGGTGATAGACATGACCGCCTTGCATCCAGGTTTGAGCTTGTCCCTCGAGCTTCGCAAAAAGCGCCCCCAAATGAAAATATGTAGTTTTCACCAAAGCCGCTATAGGTAAGTGACGTGCACCCTTTAAGGTTGAATTGATTACCTCAGCCAAGTTGGTCGTCATGTGTCTATATCGATATCCACCATCATATGCGTTCGTCCACATTTCTTTATCGATGAGGCTGATGTAATTGTATCCTTCCTCGTTCTTCGCTCGCAAATCTTGGAGCATTGATTCAAACGTTCGAGGAAGTAGTTCGTAACCTGATCAAAAAATGTATAACTTACTAACTTGCTTTCTTTACAAAATTAAAATGATAAAAAAATGTATAACTTACTAACTTGCTTTCACTTACCCATGCGCACAATTAATTGACGCTCATCATTCTTCTTGTACCTTCCATGATAGTTCGCAGCAATGTGTCGGAGACAATACCTATGTTGGACAAAGGGTGGTTGCCACATTGGACCCAAAGACTCCATTGCTGCTTTGATCCCAGCTCTGCGATCTGAAATGACACAAATATTTTCCCTCGTGATAACATGTGCACGTAAATTTCGGAGGAAAAAAGCCTAAGAATCTGTATCTTCTCCTTTAACAAGAGAAAAAACAACTGGAAGAATGTTGCAATTGCCATCTTGGACAACTGCCAATAATAAAACTTGCTTGTATTTTCCATACAAGAAAGTCCCGTCGATCTGTACCACAGTCTTGCAGTATTTGGTAGCATTAATGCACTGTGGGTAACTCCAAAAAACCCGGTATAATTGGCTTCGATCACGAAGAACTCGATCATTATGGTATGTATAGGAGGTTTTGAAGTCCACAATTGTCCCAGGATTCAATGTCCGCACCAACCTAAACCAACCTGGAAGTTCGTTGTAAGATGCATCCTATTCGCCATGAAGTTTGACAATGGCATTTTGTTTTGCCAACCAAGCTTTTTTATAGGAGACAGTGTACCCATACTGCGATTGTATAGCTGAAATCAACACTGCAACAGCTATATGAGAGCTTGCTTTTACCATGGGCATGATGGCTTGGCATATCACTTCAGAGTCCAAGTTGGGATGATCTTGGTTGACCTCTCCAGCACAACATGTGTAAGGACCGTTGTATATTGTTAGTTCTCATATGTTGTTTTTCCTCTTCCTTTTCGATACGCAAATCATCCAATTGCATCCATTTTCGCGTCGGGCACAGTAGCATACATATTTTTCGGTCGTGGATCGGTTGACTCTGGACTAAACATAATTACGGATATTGTAATTTTTTATAGCCATCACCGCTTCTTCTTTGCTTGATAACTCCATGCCTAAAGATAACTCACCATTATTTATTGATGAGTAATATCCATAGTCATCGAGATGAGGCATATCCGTAAATTCTGGCCCGTACATTGCACCATAATCAACTTCATACATGTGTGCAGGAGGGTCAGTTTGTGCCACATTTCCTGGAACTTCATCATCATCAGAGTTGAATTGCGGTGATTCCGGGTGAATGAATAGTCCAGTCTCAGCACCATCCGCACCAGGCTCACGAAGCGGTTCTTCTGGTGGAGATGATGGTTCCTCCATGCTCTCCACATTTAGGTCGAAGAACCTACTACTTGCACGCCTTCCCCTTGAACTGGAAGGCATATCGACATTGAGATCGAAAAAGCTCGTAGTCGAATGCCTCCCCCTGGAGCTTGAAGCCATCGTGTCAAATGGAAACTGCACAGATGGTTGCGTCGATGAAATCTCCATATGGTCAAAGAAATTTGCAGATGAATGCCTTCCCCTTGAACTGGACGCGGTGTTGCCATACGGATTGTTCGTGGACCCACCTCGGTACATATCGTAAGGAGTTGCAGATGAATGTCTCCCCATTATGGCATTAAAATCATTACACATTACTGTAGTCGAGCTGTCAACTTGATCAACTTGTTCAGCCAACCCATAGTGTGAGCTTAAAGATTGACCCCGAACAGCACGCACTTGAACAAAATGTGCATACATCTCAATAGCGGCGTCTGAATAATTACTTTGAGCTTCAACCATCATTTGAACATCATCATTGTTCGAAAGTTCAAACGCTGTATAAGTTAATGGCAACAATGATGTTGGAAATCTGTAGTGCAACGACACCATTCTTCTACTACTTCCAACATGAATCTTCCTCGAAATCTTCGTTATCAGCTCCTCAAGAGTTATGTTTCTCTTGAATGATATTTTAACACGCTCATTTGAAACGAAAATAATGCCGGTTTCATCTTCTCGAATTTCACCATCATAATAAACAATAGCTGAAAGTCGCGCCATTCTTTGAGTTTAAAAGTGCGGCAATATTATATCTGCAAAAAAAAAATAACTGAAACAAACCTGATTAAATAAATTATATATGAACGAAAATATAACACAAAATTTTTTTTACACATCAACGTAAATAATTTAAATAATATAATTTTATATTATTACCTGCACCGTAAAACTATTTCGACGTATGCTCTCGCTTTTCAATTTTACAAACATAAAAATTAATTAAAAATAATTAGTATAATATTTTTTCAAATAATGATAATAAACAATAAATATAATTAAAAAATTATAACAAAATTACCTTATAACGAAAAATCGCACGAACTTCTAAATCAAATATGAGAAGATTGTCAGAATTATTACTCGTTGACGGAATTGTTGTATTAATTTATAAGTTGAGAAGAGAGATGCGAGGAGATGTGAGAATCGGAGGAGTGTATTTATAAATATATAAGGCGCGGTACCTGCACCGCGTTATATGTAATTATTATATAGCGCGGACCAGGGACCGCGTTAAATATAATTTTGGTACGGCGTATAGCGCGGCCCCTGATCCACGCTATACCCCTACGTGGCGTATAGCGCGGAGCAGGGGGCGCGCTATACCCCACGTGTAACCCAGGCAGCCTATAGCGCGGTACAGGAGGCGCGCTATACTCCACGTGACGCCAAATCAGCATGTAGCGCAGTTCAAGGGGTGCGCTTTACTGCTACGGATGTTATATCTAAAAATATAATCTGACCGATGTTAGATTGATAAATATACCGATCACCGATGATTTTTCGAAAAAAACACATTACATATAACCAAAATAAAGTTAAATCTCTTAAAAGAGATTTGTACAAGTTATATCGAAAATGCAGAACCCTTCTAATCTCCTTTTTTTTTTCTTTTTTTTTTGCTTCGTTTTCAGACGGGGTGTACGGGGCGAGGAGAAGTGCGAACAGCGTTGCGTGCATCACACATCCCGGAGTTGTGGCAATCAAACGGCCTGGGGAATCTGGAACGTCGCGCGTGTCTCACCACCCCTCGATCTGGTCGCTTGCAATGTTTGGGGCATTCTGGGATTATCGGGACCGTTAAATCCCAAGCCAGATCCAACAGCGGGGAGAGTTTGGCGGTAGCAGCTAAGGTGAAGTTGATAAGTGATAAACTAATTTGACCATCTGAAAAGGTACGTTGATTTGAAGTGACGAGATATCGAGTTTCATGTTAGTGATTGGGTGCTTTTGAAATTATCGCCTTCGAAGAAAGTTTTAAGGTTTAGTCGGAAGGGTAAGTTTAATATGAGATTTATTAGATCTTATAAGATGATTGAGAGGATTGGGTCAGTAGCTTATCGACTTCAATTGTTAATAGAGCTCGGACATATTCATGATGTTTTGTATGTGTCGGTGTTGTAGATGTACATATCAGATTCGTCCCATGTTGGGACGTCAATAGGAGATCAATGTTCGCCCTATTTTTTTGCATGTTGAGAACATATTGAGATTGTGGATCATGAGGTAAAAATGTTGCGCAACATCGACCGAGGGTGGCAGTGTTCGCGGATAATGTTAGTAAAATAATTCATCATTTGACACTGAAGAAGTCTTTCCAAGCGTATGGGATTGTGTTGGACATATTCGTAGCATACAACAATATGAGAAGGAATGAGGCGTCGTCAACTTTCGCGTTTTTCAGATTCATGAACAAGGAAGAGGCAATGGAAGCGGTCAGGATAGCTAATGGAAGGAAGCCGGACGAGCAAGGAAAGAATATCAGGCCCCTCGTGCATCCAAAGAGTAAGTGAAGAAAGTGTGGAGAGTAAAACCTGTGTTGAAAGATGATAGATCATACAAAGAAGTTGTGGCCGGAGGAAACAGCTCTAGGTTGCCTCATCTGCTCGTTGGTAATGATGGCAATAAGGAGGTGATGGTTGTTTTGGGTGAGCAGAAGATAAAGGAGTAGGCGGCTGAGCAGGTGGGATTGTCCTCAATATGCATTTCGAAAGCCAAAATGGAATGGAGAAGGCTTTGTCTTTTTGTTACCATAAAAGGAATGTATAATATAGATGTTGTTCAAGACACGCTGAAATCGGATGCCATTGATGCAAGAGTTTCTCCATGGCATGGTTCTCTAGTGGTGATACAGTTAAAAAATGGGAATGATTTTTATAAAGTCTGGTGCAGGAGATCGGAAATGCTACACTTAGGGTTCGAGGAGCTGGAACTTTTAGAAGGCTTCGATGGAAAAAGAAAAATTAAAATCTGGGTGGTGTTACATAATGTCACTCTGCAAATCTGGAATGATAAAATATTCAATGATCTGGGGTGCAGGTGGGGGAAGGTTCTGAAGATCCATGAGGAGAGCACCAATCGGGAGCGTTTTGATGAAGCCAGAATGTTGGTATCGCTCCAGAAAACTTCTAATATTCCGGATATAATGACAACTAGATTCAATGGAGTCGGGTATTCGATCAAAGATACAAACAGAAGAGTATGAAGGTGATCGGTGTTTTATTGATGGGCGGTGGCCGTTCGGTACTCCGAGGAGGGGGTCTACCGATGTGACGGTGGGAGTTCTTGCATGCAATGAAGGATTTAATGCAATTGACTTCTTTTGATGAGACTATCAATCTGTCTCAAATGAGCCACGGGGACAGTCTGTTGAAACAAGCTTGGCGGCTGATTGTCTTGGGATTGAGGACAAAAATCCTCACGTGTCAGAATCGGTTTATGGTAGTGTTGGATAAATTGATGTTCCGGTTTGTTCTGGAAATGGGCTTGATACATTAGGTTTGGGCTAGTCCAATGTTAATGGTGAAGGTGTGGGGCTTATTGGTTTGGAATCCACTGAATTATAAGATTACAAGATGTCTCGATTGGGATGGTTGAAAATATAGCTAATTTGATTCCTGGTGAGTAGGTGGATCTACTATCTAGCCCGTTTGTTTTTGGCCATGGCAACGTGGAAACTCAAAATGTGAGATCGAGTGTCTCACGGGTGAAAAGAGGGTCGAAAAAATGTGAAGGAAAAAAGTATGTGCTTTCAAATCACATTATATTTTTTTTTTCTTTTGTTATTAAAAAAACTGAGTATTATTCTTTGATGATATCTATACGATTATTTAAATTCATAATTAAGTGTTACTAATTAATATCATATTAACTCAATTAAAAATTAATGTCACGTAATTAAGTTAAAAATAATTACCACTTATTAGAAAAATAAATATAGTAATTAAAATATTCCAAAATCCTACTAAAACGGTTCCTTATTGATTTGTTCCTGTTAATTTTTAATCAAAATAATATAGTATTGATAAAAATGTAAAAGAATATATTTAAAAATTTCAAGTTTGACTTTGACTAAATAGGGTGTGTTGCAGATGTGGGCAGGATTAATAGCGAAAGCTAAGGAGGGAGGAATAGATGTGATACAAACATACGTGTTTTGGAACCTACATGAGCCTGTAAAAGGCCAGGTGTTTTTTTCCTTATATATAACCCTCTGTTTTTAGTTTCCATTACGATTTGGTCATTAGATAATAACATATTGGTTGTGTAATTTGCAGTATGATTTCAGTGGAAGAGCGGACATTGTTAGATTCATTAAGGAAATCCAAGCACAAGGCTTATATGCAAGTCTCAGGATCGGTCCCTTAATCGAAGTTGAATGGAATTACGGGTAAACACCTCCTTATTTTTCTTTATATTCTTGACCATGGATTTACCTGAGTAGCTCATGGTTGTATTTATGTTTGTTTGTTTATTTTTAAAGGTTTTCATGTCCGGTTCATCTTTTTTTATTTCCTTTTTTTATTTTAAATATATCATTATTTATAAGAATTAAAAATAAATATATTTTAATTTATTAAAACTAGGATCAAATTAAAAGAATATATAAATAACATGGATTATTTGTGTAATTATACCATCCAGGCAAGCTTGTTAACTGATGTTAACAGGTCATGTGTGTTTTCCGTCACGCCTGTTACCGGCGAGTGACCAATTTGTAACAAACGGTAACGTTAGTGACTGATTTGTAACTTTAAAACATCAAAAACATAAACTGACCCAAATATTAGTGACCATTGGAGTAGTTTACCCTTTTAAATATTATTATTATTATTATAAAATAAATTTTCAATTTTTAAAGCTAACCTACAAAATTTTTTTGATCCCTATTAATCTAGGCCCATTTGTAACCTAAATGGCCCAAAACCTTAACTATAAAGAAAAGGTTTCATAACACTAGTTACCATATTCAACCATCGGATCAAAGTTCATAAAATGGTCTAGATCAAGCCTCACATCCATCGCAACATGCCAACTATTGGATTTGGCTTAAATGATTCAACGACTCATCTTCCAACACTTTGCATGCTCATCTGTTGTGTTTCGTCTTCGGTGTTTAACGACCGACGACGTGAAGGACGATGAAAAAAGAATTCGTCGGAGAGCAAGGAGGGCCACCCGAGAATGGCCACATGAAGCGGCGGTGGTGCAATTTGATTCTTCTAGAACTCTAATTAATGGGTTTTCAGAAGAGACTTTTTGTCTTACCGTGAATTTGGGGCAATTATTTACCTTATTTTATTATTATTTTTTGTGTGTGGCATAAATGGAGTCATTAAATGCTCTATTTGTATGGGCTTAAACCATTAATAACTTGGGTCGATGGAAAATTCCACACTTAGATTTAAAGGTTTATTCTTTTACCAAGGCGTTGATCCTTTAATTTTCTTTCAATATAATCCATATTCAATCTTTTGATTTTAAGTTCCATTGTTTAAAGTTTGTATTATTTTATTTCGGTCCTTGATTCCATATTTGTTTATTTTCCATAACGTTCGCACCATGGAAATGCATCTTTCATTATATTTAACTTTAATCATTATCCTAATTTATTTTCGGGCCTTTGAATTTTGTTTGTTATTGTTTTTAATTTTTAGTTTTATTAATTAAGTTTACATTTTAGCTATTATTTCTACAATTATTTGTTTATCGCTTTGTTTAGATTTTAGCATTTAATTTGTCTGATATCCATTTCCGTTCTTATCTCAATGATTGCCTTTAAGCTTCTATCATTTCTGTTATCGTCCTTAATTTTGAATTCTTTATATTGCAATCCTTGCTTTAGTATTTATATTTATTAGGCCTGTAAATGAACTGAACGTTCAACAAACCATTCATGAACCGTACGGCGGGAAGTTTGTTTATGTTCGTTTATTTATTAAATGAACGAACATGAATAAGATTTTGCATTCGTTTAATTAAACGAACGAACACAAACAAAGGGCTCGTTCATTCTTTTACGTTCGTGAACGTTCGATTATATGTTCGCTTATGTTCGTTCATTTATGTTCATTTATCTTCGTTCATTTATGTTCTTTCATTTATGTTCGAACAAAGGGAAAGTTGAATGTGTTACAAAGATTATTGAAGTTGTTTGGATTTCAAGAAGATTGTTTTGTTGAACAAATTAACTTTAAGACTTTATTATGTTCATATAGCTTATTTATGATTTATGTATGTTTTTGTCGTATTCGAACAAATTAACTCTAAAGTTGCATGTTATATTAATAAATTTTAAGTTATTCTTATTGTTTACTTTTTTTTTACATTCATTTGTTGTGTTCGAATAAGTTCGTTTTTTTGTGTTTGTGTTGTTTGTTTATGTTTGTTTATGTTCATTTATTATGTTCGTTTATTTTCGTTTGTTTGTGTTCATTTAGATTCGTTTATGTTCGTTTATCATTTAAATGAACGAACATGAACAAGCTATATTCCTTAATGAACGAACATGAACAATTTTTTTTGTTTATTTTTGTGTTCGTTTATTTATTAAATGAACAAACATGAACATACATTCGTTCGTACATGTTCGATTTGTTTACAGGCCTAATATTTATTAATCCAAGCTTATAAGTCTATAATTATTTCAGTTAATCTTTATACTTGTTTAATCTGCTATTTTCTTAATTAAATCCTATATTAAATTTCTTTGATTTAGATGGAACCTTTAGACTATATTTCTTTAATTTTAGTCCTTAAATTTAGGAGATTTTTAATTTGGTCCTCACTCTAGCTCGATGTTCCATTTTAATTATTCAAACCAAATAATTGGTTAAAATTGTCTAGGATAATAATTAGAGCCTCCATTTTAGGTTTAATTTCAAACTTAGCCCTTAAATTTAGTGGAATTTTTAATTTGGTCCTCACTTTTACTCGAGGTTCCATTTTAATAATTCGAATCAAATAATTTGTTAAAATTGACTAGGTTAATAATTAGAGCCTCCATTTTAGGTTTAATTCATAACTAGTGTTTTAATTTAGGAGAATTTTTTATTTGATGCTCGCTTATGCTCGAGGTTCCATTATGACTGTTCAACTCAATTATTCATTAAAAATGATTTGGATTAATATTAAAGCCTAGATTTTTAGAGTTAATCCCCAAGGTTCTTTAATTGCATAATTTGACACTTCAAGTTAGAGGGAATCCTTAATTTATTCGTTTAGTGTAATTAAGTTCCATAACTGATCGTTTGATTGCATTTTGTTTTCAAAATAGGGCAATGTATATTTATTAGGGGTTATTAATGTATCACCCGCTTCTGCCCGGGGGTGAGTGCTATTGATTTCAATGGTTTGATGAGGTAGCTTGTATGCTCCTCTACTAGAAGTGTTCTTTGACTCCCAGCTTCCATGGTCACACTCAGATTGTACGATGCCTTATCAAGGAATTTGTGCGATCGCATCAGCTGCACAATTTTTATATTTAAATCGCCTTTTTCAGTTTTCAACTCGAATCCTTTTTGTTTTTAAGACATCATTCAGAATTTATGTCTTGAACCCCTTTGATATTTTTATCTATCATGCATTAAAGATTTTAGAAAACCTTTCGCAAATAAAGATTAATCCTGATGAGAGGGATGAAATCTGAAGATAGTCTCTTCTGTTTAAAAATCCATGTATGATTAGAAGGGACTTTTAAGGCACGTAACGTAGGCCATAGTTTATGGTTATGAAAGAAATGGAAAAAGGCTGAACAAATGTTTAAGGGTGATTGAACCAAGGATCAATTCATTCTGATGCCTTCAATCTTGTCTTGCTCAATTTGAATCATCCTGTATGTGTCTCTCTTGATGCTATATGATCTTCGAGTGAAGTGATTCAGTGATTCTGGAATGATTGTGCTTGATCAATCTCATAGTTACGCTATTTGGCTTTAGAGAATCTTTGCATCTGCTTCTTGTCCCTTTTCTTTGTTTATTTTATCTTTGCTTCTTTTCTTTTTGATTTTTGTTCTTTGATTTTCTTTCTGCTTTGATTTGATCTTTTCACTTAGCATTTGGTTCACCTTTCAGTATCTCCTCTGATTTGATGTCTTTACTTATGCGAGTAGATTTCCTCCACCTTGCCCCCAGTGTGGAGGGTGATCCTTAGTTAGGGTTGAATCAGAAGAAAAAAATATTATAGGCTCAAAAGGGGACAACAAGTGATATATATATATATATACATATACGGATAAATGAAACAAAGTCGTTCATCATCTCATACACAAAATTCCTCGCAGAAGAGGCATCCTCAGGGGGATAGATTTTCAGGAATAATTTTTATTCACATGAAAACAATGTAATTAATATATGGTAGAATTATTTCGAACTAATTCTACTTTCTTCTTCTTGCTCCCAGTATATCTCAATGTTCAAGCTTCCTGCGAGATGTCCCAAGTTGAATCTTAGAATAAGGCTCATGTTCAAATGAACAACTGAATGCCTTAGGTTTTATTGGTATAAAAATGTTAATTTTGCGTCTAAAAAACAATGGTGTAACTTTTTTGACACAAAGAAAGGTATGGGTATGACTCTTTGTGTATCGAAAAGATAAAGGCAATGCTCAAAAGTTTCAAATGGAGGTAATGTCAAAATTTGGTCTTTTGGTAATGACCATGAGTTATTTTGGGTAAGGAATCAAGGTAATTTTTTGGTTTTGGACAGTATAAGAAAGGACTAATCTTGCCACATGTCAAAAATCCATAATTCTTGAAGAATTAAAAGAATATTTAATTCATTTGATATTCAAAGAACTAAAGATTAAAACTCGTTCAATTATTCCACCTTAGAAGGTAGCAAAAATTTAGTCGTTTAAAAGATTAAACAAATATGAAAGATCAAAATGTGTTCAAACAAAAGGGTAAGTTAGAGACCTCAAGATGAACTCTCTCCAGGCACACGTTAGCTGGACTAATGAGACCTCAGGATTAGTTCTTCTTTGCTATTTTTTCTTCTATTTTCGATGTTTTAGTGTTGCGCGGTAGATTCTGGTAGCGTCTGAGTTTTCTATGGCTTCGAATTTGGATTGGAGGAAGTTATTTGGTGGAATCGCTCGATTTCTTTCCTCTTGAGAAATTAGAGGGGATTTCCAGTGTAAAGCCTCCTGCTGTTGTGTTTGACGAGGGGATTGCTGAATGGGGTCATTCGATTGTAGGGCAATTCATTGGAGATGCTTCGAATTTTGGCTCCATGTAGAGGATTGTTGAGATCTTGTGGGGGGAAAACTCGACTGTGAAGGTTAGTCTTGCTATATCGAATCTCTACATTTTCTCCTTCTCTAACAAAGATATGAGGTATTGGATCCTTGAAAACGGGCCATGGCATGTGCATAACAAGCCGCTCATTCTTAAGAAGTGGGAGCCTAATTTACAGAGGCTTGATTTTGACCTTAAGAGCATCCCGATCTGGATTCAATTGTATAATATCCCTCTCGAGCTTTATACTAGACTAGGTATCAGCTACATTATGAGTGTTGTTGGGTATCCACTCTATATGGATTCTATAACGGCATCCAAAGAGAGACTTGAGTATGCCAAGGTCTGTGTTGAGATAGGAGTTGGTGTTGAGGTTCTTGATATGGTTCAGGTTTTGCTGAGTAATGGATCTATTGCAAGGTTAAGGGTTCACGTACCTTGGTTGCCTAAGGTTTGTCTGCATTGTAATACCTTTGGTCATCTATCCAATGTTTGCGCAGAGGCACCAGTTAAGAACAAAGAAACTCAAGTCTGGAGGAGGAAATAAAATCCTTATGGGGCTATTGCTGTGAGAAAAGTAGTTCCTACAGGATCTTCTTCCTATTCTATTGATCCTAATCTTGATGTTAGTAATTCCTCGAAGGCTAAAGATCTGCAGGGTGGTCCTGCTACAGAGTTGACTGTTGAGGCCCTTCGAGAGAGTAATCATGTTGCTTCATTCTCTGGTACTAATCAAGTGAAGTTGGTTAAGGCTGATGGAGTGGTCACATTGTGTGCTTCTGGTGATATGGATGAATAGAGGGTTCAGAATGATGCACCTACTGGTGATGTTCTGGATCTAGGTGATCAGCATGCTGCTTTTGGAGTTGCTGACCCATTGAGAGGGGATAAGGAAGCATCTAATGTTGGCCAGGATAATTCTCATATTGGTGGACACTATCCTTCTCTGTAATAATCCATTTTACAGAAAAAGAAAGATAAAGGGAGGAAAAAGGATAATGTGGGCTCTTCTAGTAAATTGGATCAATTGGTAGGTGGTAGTGGTTGTGACACTCGAAAGCCTCGGGCTGCTGCTATGGGTGTTGCAGTTCTGCTAAATGAGATTAGAACTAAGAAAAATGATATGATTGAGAAGGCTAAGAGTAGTGTAACAAGTTTTGGAGTTGGTAATGGAGGTCCCCCCATTCTTGTTTAGATGATTATTTGTTTCTGGAATGTGAAGGGCATAAATAATGTACTTAAACGAGGTTAAATTTTTAAAAGACTAGAATCTTAGTGTGGGTATCATGTGTTTCATGGAGACTAGAGTTAGGAGCTGTAATGTCTCCAATGTGGTTGATGCTTTTGTTGATGAGTGGAACTTTGAGGCTAACTATCAGTATATTGAAGGTGGTAGAATTTGGATTTTATAGAATAAGAGGTTGTTATTTTATGTGATTGGTGGTTGTGATCAAGCTCTATCCATTAAGGGTGATATTTCTGGTCACAGAGTTGTTATTACTGCTATTTATAGTAGTAATAACAGTCAGTCTAGAAGAGGACTTTGGGATTATCTAAGAAGTCTGGAGAGTGAGATTGGCCATTATTCATGGGTGTTGGGTGGTGACTTCAACGTTATTGTTGATGCCCAAGAAAGTTCTGACTATGATTTGGGTTCACACTCTTCAGCTGATATAGAAGAGTTCAAGGACTGCCTGGAGGATCTGGAGGTGCAGGATCATCATTTTGTAGGGCCTCTCTTTACCTGGTCTAACAAACAGGATGAGACCTATTTGGCTAGGAAGTTGGACAGGATCCTCACTAATTCCCAGTGGTTGCTGGATTTTTCAGATTCGTATATTGAGTTCAAGGCCCCTGGGGCTTTTGACCATTGCCTTGGGTTAATTTGGACTCAGAAAGAGGCTCAATTCCATAGACCTAAGCATTTCAAATTTTTCAACTGCTGGACTGCAAATGAAAACTTCTTGAGCAGTGTGAGGGAATCTTGGTCTATGCATTCTGAGGGCAATGCAATGCAGGTCCTGTTTAACAAAATGAAAAGACTGAAGCCTGTTCTGAAGGAGTTAAACAGGAATCATTTCTATGATATATCTGCTAGGGTAATTGCTAAGAAGGCAGAACTGGAGTTTGTTCAACTCTCTATCCTATCTGGTGCTAGCCATTTTGGGGTGGAAGAGGAAATAAGGTCCATGCTGAATTAGTGGATCTTGAAGTGGCTGAGCTTGAGTTCTACATGCAGAAAGCAAAGATTCATTGGTTGCAGGAGGGGGATTTGAGTACTAAATTTTTCCATCAAAAGGTTGTTCTCCATAAAAAGAATAACACTATTAGAGTTATTAAGAGTGAAGATTAACAATGCCATGAAACATTTGATGGCATGGCTGCTGAATTAGTGGACTTCTTTAGAAATTTAATTGGTACTACTGACCCCATGGTTCAAGAGTGTCCTCTAGAGTGTTTGAAGGAACTCTTGAGCTATACTCTGTATGCTGGTGCAGAGAGGGTTCTGGAGGGAGTGGTTTCAGATAGTGAAATTAAAGAGGCCCTTTTTAGACAAGGTAAAGACAAGAGCCCAGGACCTGATGGGTTCACATCCTGGTTCTTGAAGGTGGCTTGGGGGATTGTTCATACTGATTTCCTTAATGCTGTGAGGTACTTTTTCCAGTCCTCTTATCTTTTACTTGCCTTTAATGCCACTAAATTAGTTTTAGTTCTAAAGTCCTTGAATTCTTGTATGGCCAGGGAATTTAGACCCATCTCTTGTTGCTCTGTGGTATATAAAACTATTACTAGGATTTTGGTCACTAGAATTGCTCAGTTCTTCCCTGAAATGATCTCTGCTATCCAATCTACATTTTTCAAGGGTATAAGCATCACTAACAATACTCTTTTAGCCCAGGAAATAGTTAAGGGCTATTCTAGAAGAAATCTTTCTCCTAAATGTGCTATAAAGATTGATTTGCAGAAGGCATCCGACTCTATTAGTTGGAAGTTCTTATTGAATGTTTTTAGAGCTATGGGGTTTCCTATAAGATTCTTTGGATGGATTAAGACTTGTGTGACTACCCCTAGGTACTCAATTGCTCTAAATGGCAGTCTTGTGGGGTATTTTAGGGGTGCTAGAGGTGTTAGGCATAGGGACCCATTGTCCCGATACCTATTTGTAATTGTTATGAATGTTCTCTCCAGATTAATTGATGTTGCTGCTAGGAATGGAATTTTCAGATTCCATCCAAAATGTAAGAGAATTTCTCTCACACATCTCTACTTTGCTGATGATCTGCTTCTATTTTGCCATGGGTCTATGGAATCAGTGTTAGGAGTTAAAAGCATCTTAGAAAAATTCTATCATCTGTCTGGGCTCAAATTAAATGCCCTGAACTCTTTGCATGTGGGATTAATAGAGGTGATTTAGAGAAGATTCAAGTAGTAACAGGGTTTAGATCTTGTAATCTTCCTGTCAGGTATTTGGGAGTTCCTCTAGTGACTCGTAAGCTCTCAAGGAAGGAATGCATTGCTTTGCTGTAGAAAATTAAGGATAAATAGAGGATGTGGTTGAGCAGGAAATTTAGCTTTGGGGGGAGACTCCAACTTATTAAAGCTGTCCTTTTTAGTATCTTTACTTACTGGAGTAGGCAGTTGGTTCTGCCTAAGGATGTGATACAGGACATCGAGAGGATGTGCATGAGGTACTTTTGGAAGGGTAATGACTCCCCTGTTCGTGGTGAAAGAGTCATTTGGTGCCAGATTTGTTCTATCAAATCTGAAGGTGGCTTAGGGTTAAAAAGTTTGATTGGTTAGAATATAACCTGTTGTTTCATGCTTGTTAGAAATATTTTGGCCGGTGAGAAATCATTATGGGTTGCCTAGATTAAGGAATACTGCTTTAAACTTGATGATTACTGGAATGTTGAAAACAAATCCCACTTTAGCTGGATTCTTAGAAAGTTGATTAATCTGCGAGAGGAAGCCAGAGGCTTATTTGTTGCTTTATGTAGCTGGTCACAAATTAGGGGGAGTTGGATTTGGAACAAAATTCGGAGCAGGAAGAGCAAATTTGCTTGGCATAAAGTTGTTTGGTTTCCAGCTCACATCCCTAAGTTTTCTTTGATTACGTGGATGGCCATCCTTGATAGGTTACCTACTAGGGAGAGACTTTGTAGGTTTGCTATGGTGACTGATGCAAGCTGTGGACTTTGTGGCACTGATATGGAATCGAGGAATCATTTATTCATGGACTTTCTTTTTTCTAGGGGGTTTGGAATGCTATACTGCAGCTCTGTGGGCTGAAATTCAGTGGCCTAGTTGGGATCATATGCTTGACTGGCTGGTCAGGAATCTGAAAGGCAAATCCCTGTTAGTTCACATTCTTAAACTTTCATGGACTGGTTTTGTTTACTTTATTTGGGAGGAGCGCAATCGTAGATGTTTAAGAGGTGTGATGCGTTCGATAGATACTATTGTAAATACCATTAAAGAGTTTGTTAGAATCAAGTTACATAAACATTGCATGAATAGGCTATATAGTGTTAATAGACAGTTATGTATTGGTTGGGGCCTATTCTAGATGGTTTTCTATACTTTGTAGTAGTTTGCTGCTTTCTTTGGATGATATACAAATTTAATTATCCAAAAAAAATGTGTTCAAACAAAACAATGCTCTCAGTGCAAATGGTAGATGCAATGCCCCCTTCTTCAATTATCCATGCCCTTGAATCCATCAGGTTTTGGATTTTGCACTTCAGTGCCTTAAAATTCTTAGAGGAATGTTTAGAGCTTCCTATGTGGTAACTGCACACAGCTTCAACATCGTATCCCTTAGGTTATGGGGACTCTTTTCTCATATCATCCTGGCAGGCTTAGTCCTACAAACAGCTTATCAGGCTCCCACTGCACTGATTTCAGTTTTTCCTTTTAATTCTTACAATCTTTCTTCCATGTGGTGTCATGTGGTTAAAATGAAGAAATTTAATGTTTATGAAAATGCTTAAAATGAAATATAGATACAAAATACAAAAATGCATGAAATGTTTGAGGCATTGATCCAAAAACATGTCTGTTATTATAAATAATCTTTATTGGGGAAAAAGTGTTATTTCTTAGGAGACATAAACATCCTAAAGGTACATTCTAACTAAGTCTTATAGACTCGAAATAGGTTGACTAGTCTTTTACCTTCATCTGTCATCAGTCGAATGCCCTGTCGAACCACTCTGGCTTCTCTGGCTAAACCGTGCAAGTGACGAGCTGCTTTTCCTACTTGTTCCCAGAAGTATCGAATGACTACATCTCCAGTTTTCATCCTTTGTTGAACCTGGTCTCTAATGGAAACTCCATGGAAATCCTCCATCAAAGGGATTATCTGAAGTTCATTTGATTGTTTCTTTAATTTGTCACAATGGCCTCTAGTTTCAGCTATCGTTTTGTCATCTTGTTCTTGTTGTCTTTAAAGGACTCCCCAGGTCAGTAACCTTTTTCTCTTCTGCCCCTGTAACCTTTGCCAGCTCAGTGTAAATCATGGTCCATTCCGAGTCCTTTGTAATGCAACAGAATGGCATATTCTTCGATTGCGGATACCACGTCTTCTTGGTTGAATTATCTTACAGATTGTCTCCTTGACTATAGTCGGATCTCTTCGTTTTTCACCTCTTGTATTACAACCCTTTTGTCCATTAATACAAATTATTTAGGTTTAACGAACACATTTTTTGTGGATAAACATCTCTTTTGAATGATGCAAATAATGAAAATAAAATGAAAGAGAACAAAAATGAAAAGAGTTACTGAGGTAAGGATAATAATCAAAACAATAATGAAAATAAAAGTCCTACTGCACATGATATCTACCCCACATGCTTATTATTACTACCCGGACATGATCTCTATCCCGCATGATAATTTTGAACAGGTCCTAACCGCATAAATTTATAGTTCACATGCTTTGAACAGAAAATAAAGCATGAAATAATCTCAAAATAGCCTAGGGTTTGAAATGAGGATTTGGGATGGGCTCTAACTCCTTCTAGCCTCCCGGTTTAGATTCTAAAGAAGGTACACGATTTCTCTTTGCCGGTGCCCCCTTGGGCTTGCCAGACCCTTAGTCCTAAGTTTATTACAAGCTTATGTGTAATAAGTTAAACTCGAGAGGATACACTCCATTATGTCTGCACGGAGAATAAATTCACACGAAGACATAAGGTATATGAATCCCGAAGGTTACTTGCTAGGCCTGCACCGAGAATAAATTCTCACGAAGGCGTCACTTTTTCCCCCACTTAAAAGGGTTCGGAGCTCGGGTATAGAGCCTTAGATGGAAAAAGTTAAAATCTAAAATCATTAAAAACAATGTCAGTACAACTATTTATTTGACAAAATATTCAAAGATAAATAATTAAAATCGAATAAATAAATTAAAATTTAAACTTATAATTCTCGCTCAAAAAGATAACCAGAAATTAATTTCGGCCTGACTCACTTACCTGTCCCCAGCGGAGTCGCCAAGTTGTCGCAACCTTATTTCGAGTGGACCCGGAATTGGGCTTCAACTTAAATAAGTTGGTCGCCATCGATCATTTAAACAATATTTAGGCTGATCAAACACCATCTTACTTGATCTTCATTTTACCATAAATATTTCGGATTCGGGAGTCGGTTACAGTCAATGAAGTATTAGCACCCTTGAACTGCCCTTTTGGTACCATTTAATTTATCGTTGTCTTAATTGCACAAATTGCAATTTAAATTAAAACTTACAGACTCAATTCGAATTGCTTACCTTTTATCGATTGAAATTACCTCTAAAAAGTTGAAAACGTTAGGTTATAAAATAAAAGAAATATCAAATAAAAATTAAATCTAAAAACACAAATCAAAGAATGAAATATTAAATTTAAAAAATGTTATATACAAAATGTTAAAAGAAAAAATAAAATAAATGAAGAAAATATTAAATTTCTGAAAAGAAAAATAAAAAAATATAAAAAAAATGTTAAAAGAGAAAATAAAAGTTAAATAAAATAAAATTAAAAAAGTGGGAAAATAAAGATAAAACAAAATAAGATAAAAAAAGGGAAATATAATAAAATAATAAATAATAGTAGTAAATATAAAAAGGAGTTTTTAAAAGTTGTTTTTAAAATAAAAGATAAGAATTAAATAAAAGAAACTAATTAAATAAATAATCTAAAGAGATTGAGATAAAGAGAAACTTATAGTAGAAGTAACCTCAGACTCCAACTTTACATCAAATTCCTTGGATTATCGAAACAGATCTTTACTTCAAAATTCACGTTAGCTTACAAGGTCAATTCTTTGTTGTCGACTCGGATTATGTTGTTTCAATAATAACTGGTTCTGATCCCTGTTTCCTCTTTGCAAATAATTTTTCTAAGTGTGTTCTCGGAAAGTCGAATATGAATTCTCATGTTTGGGACTGAGCCTTCGCTTTAGCCTTCGGCTTAAAAGAAAATTAGCTAAGCATGACCAAAGTCATACTTAGCATAATTGTTGAAAACAAAATTTAAAAGAAGATAAAGAAGTGTGCGAAAAATTAGGGAGAAAGCTATAGAGAAAAAGGAGATTTTATTCTCAGACCTGTGTATGTTTCTAGGCTTACCCTGAGAGGGTATTTATAGCATTTAAATCCCTAAAAACAAGCTAAAGATAATTCCTAAAATAATATATTTTATCCTAATTAAAACACTTAAAACTATTTAAACTAAAATACCTAAAACAAAGATAAAATAAAATAATATCCTAAATCCTAATTGAAATACTAACATCTTTTGAAATTAAAATACAAAGATAAAATATAATATTAATATATACTAAATAAGCCCGGACGAAAATGGGTGTCTACAAATATTGTATGGTATGATGCTCACAACTATGATATGGGCATGTATGCTTACTCTTGTCAACCATGTTAGAGATCAGCAAACCTGCCTAGATCATCTGTCCCCATACCCAATGCACGAGTGACTTCACCTCACTCATCGTGGTTGTAATCTTCTTTCCTTTTACCTCAATAATTTCATTGACCCCTGCCCCTGCATGGTTCGGCAGTGGGTTCAGAGCTACATTGGATTGCTCACTATCACCAAAGTTGATGACGTTCATTTGCCTTAATCTTTGGTAAATCTTTTTAAAGGTGATTCAATTCTCTATTGAATATCATGAAGCCCCTACGTGGTATTCACATTGGGAATTAGTGTTATACCATTTAGGGTAGGGAGGTTGTATCGATGATGTATGGTAAGGTGACACCACGTGCTTATCATACAAGATATGAAACAATTTCTTGTAGGTTATGGGGATTGAGTCAAATTGAAGTCTTTCCCTCTCATGCCTTAGTTGTCTCGCCCTTTTTTCTAGCAGAGTTCAATGTGGGCGACCCGGTGGCTTGAGGTCAAGATACATTAATGATGTTGGAGTCATATTTCCTCACGTTACTGACCTCATTATCCTTTCTTTTCACTGGTGATTTCCTGTTAGATTTTCCTCTGACAAGCTTCTCATTCTTGATCACCATTTCGATCATCTTTCATACTGTGACCACATCAATAAAGCTTTTGGGTAAATTTCCTATGAGGTTTCTAAATAATGGAGCTCTTAGAGTGTTTACAAAGAGCATGTTGTTTTAATATTCTTCAAGTGGAGGATGAACTTATGCAACCACATCCCTCCACCTCTGGGCATATTGCCTGAAGGTTTCGTTAAATCTCTTCTCCATGCTTTGCAACATAATTTTATTAGGCCTCACATCTTTTACGTTCTTGTACTGCTTCAGAAAAGCTTTGGCCAAGTCATTCCAGGATTTAATTTGAGCTCTACTTAACTTATTATACTAACAAATGGTTGATCATGCCAAGCTATCTTGAAAGTAGTGGATTAACAGTTGATCATCCCTTACATAGTCGGTCATTTTTCTACATAACATAGTGATGTGTCTAGAAGGATATCTCGTGCCATCAAACTTTTCAAAATTCATAATTTTAAACTTGGGTGGCAGCACTAAATCAGGAACTAGACTTAGATGCTTGGCATCGATCCCATACATGCTAATGTCTTCTTTCATGGCTCTGATTTCACCTTTCAATTTTTTCCATTCCCCCTCAAATTGCTTACTCTGTTCTTTTTTGCCATTCTCATAAAAATCTGGAACATCTTCAACAGGATGCGGATTTACAGAAGTGACAGGTAAGTTTATGTGTATTCTTCTTGGCTGAACAGTTACTATCTGATGTGCCCTAAAATACGATGGTGTAAAGTCAGGGGGATATAAGGGTTCTTCGAAGGAACCAAGAGTGGGAGCCTTTTCACGATCAATCTATAGTTTGAAGCCTGGGGGATACACAAGTTCCTCGATAGCAGCACCGACAATCAGAGTCTTCACGATTTGTATTCTTTCCTTGCAACATACTTTCCAGCCTTTCCATCATATCATTCTGTGCTTTCAACATTTGTTCTCGCATCTCCTCTTGAGCTTTCCTGAAACTCTTCTGTATTTTGAGATAAGTCCTCTCAATCTGGGCAATTCTCTCATCCACTGCCTTTTTTCGAGTATGGTACGAATGCTTAGAAGTTTCCAGTATTCTGCCATACAACCCTTTTATTAATATTGATAATTTTATTAATGAATATGGAAAATATGAATAAAATGCAATGCAAAAAGTAAATGAAATGTAGTTGCAATGCAAGGTGTTGATTCTGTAATGATTCCTTAGAACAACTTTTTATATTAGAAACGAAGTTTGGTTACAGGGCTTAAACATATCACAGATAAATCTGATCTATCTCTCCTGATTGCTACATATGCCTCGGTAAATCTAAAATCCTCTGAACTTCTTCAGTCTTGGGCTTTAATCCTTCGCTTATAATATCAGCTTCATGTGATAAGTCAACAAAGTATTGAGTCACTCCTTGAGCATGGTGCATGTAGCTTGCAATGAGGTCATCCCTTTGCTTAAATCTCAATTGAGCTTATTCTCAATGATGGAAACATTGTGTAACTCCTTTATAGGAGACTATCAGCCTTTCATTTTCCCTTCTCTGAAAATCTTGAACCACGGCCTCGAGTTCATTCACATACTTCTTCAAGTTTTCAACTTCTGCACGGTTTAAATTACCTTCTCGACTTCGATACTATCTCAAAGATGTCTCTAAGCTCAATATTCTACCTTTCAATTTCTTGTTATGGGCCCAACTCTCTTGCTGTTGCTGCTCTAATGCACTTTTTTTCTCTTGAAAGTAGATTCGCCTGATGTCTACTCTGCTTAAGTTCTTCGATGCTTTCCATATCTTATCTTTTTAAACTTGCCAATTTCTATCTTCATTCAGCAGGAGACTTACTTAAAATAGTGGCCATCTGATCCTTGATCATTCGTTGGTAAGATAATTGGAAATCATTGAAATCCAATCTAAGATACTTTTTTACCTTTTTGAACCGGTCAGCGACTCTTTTGGATATCAATTTCTAAACATTTTTTGTACGTCCCATCCTCCAATCTCTATTACGTCTCTTTCCACTGTTTTATTTAGGCCTCAAAATCAAGCCTAGCTAGTTCTAGTGGGGATGGTACCACTCTAAGATGTTCTTTCATCGGTTGAGTGTTTTCAGGATTGAACATCGAGATATTATCATTAACTTTGTTTCTTCTCCACTCCTCGTACTCTTGTGACAGCCTTAAGTCAAAGGTAAAGAGATTTACTCTATGAGTATGCTTTCATGAATCAACAACTCCTTTAACTTTATTCTTGTACTATTATACTTTGAATGCGAACTCAAACTCAGATAAATCCCAAGTTACCAGAACGAACTGTCTCGACCCATACTCCTTGGAAACCAATAACAGAGAATACCCTACATAACCCTATATGTCTGGCAACGAAAACCAATCTTTTTCTCTACACCTATATAGTATGTTTGAGGAAACGTTCTGTAACACCCATTTCCCATATATGTTCCCGTTCACAAGTCATAGGTGTCACATGACTTTTAAAAACATTTAGTTATATGTAAAACACATAAAATTTTGTTTCGAAAATTAAACAAAACATTTTAGTACAATAATAAAATATTTGTTGAAACACAATACAAAAATTGTAGTTTTAATACATTCAATAGCGTTTTCTTAATTTCAGATACATGCCATCTAATTATCAAAAAATGACATGATTTTCCTACACTTACTGATGAGTCAACCTTGGATTGATGATCTCTGCAGCACTCCTTACTCTGCTAGTCTTTGCTTTTACCTATGCATGAAATCAACACACGCTAAGTATTTACTTAGTGAGGCATAATAATGTAAATGAACTGAAATTCATATAAACATATCATGGCTATTAAAATATGAACTAAATCATATACTTCATAAAAATTATTTAACCATCTCAGTTAAACCAAATTGCTTTCATAGAATCATCAAAACTATTCTTAGTATGCCCAACATACCTATCTTTTTGAATATTTTCCCAATTATCCTTTATTTTGCCCAATGTATGTCAAATGAGAATGTAAGGTACATGCATTGCACCGAAGTGCCAAAATGGTCATTCACCTTTTATGAATACCATGAGTGGCACCTTTTATGTTGAAAATGCACCGTTATGCATTTAACTTTCATTAGTGACACATTTTATGCCAAAATGCACCATTATACATTTAACTTTCATTAATGGCACCTTTTATGCCGAAATGCACTGTTATGCATTTAACTTTCATTAGTGGCACCTTTTATGCTGAAATGTACTGTTATGCATTTAACTTTCATTAGTGGCACCTTTTATGCAGAAATGCACCGTTATGCATTTAACTTTCTTTAGTAGCACCTTTGTTGTCAAAATTCACATATTTAAACATTTATTTTAGGCAACATCGATAACCATTACACAACATCAACATTCATTTATTCATTTTAGAGTAGTTCATACTCTAAAACTTATTCATAATATCTTTTCTATATAGTTTATGAAAATAATACCAAATTGTTGTAAAAGATACAAGTATAATAAATGCACTCACCTGATAAGCCTCGCTAGTATGTTGTAATGATGTTCGACTATTTGACCACGTTATCTTTGCCCTTTTTCTTGCTTGACTCAGGAGCTTGGTTATGATCTACACAGGAATCCATTAAGTACAGATACCATACCCATGTTAGAATACTCTCTAACATTTATATTTAAATAATACTCAAAAGTACTATTATATTCAATTCTATCAAAATTCCTCATATCTTAAATTTTCCAGGCTCAATAGTATCGATACTAATGCGCTTGACATGATAAAATAAATGTCTTTTTCAGTTTTAAGTGTTTTGATTGGTTATAAGCGATATTCATTCTCGATTGTTCTTGTGTAGACATTGGTCAAAGTTAAATTCCAGATACTTCGATGTTATAGATTATCAATCAAAAACGTTATAGACTTTGTTAGGACTTCAGTGAGGTAAAGGTGAGTGTAACTTCTTGGTTTTGTAGTAGAATTTAGGATGGCTTGCGATAAGCCAACCTCAGTGTTTTCGATCAAAAACCTTTCAATTTCTTTGATGTTATATCTTTATAATGTTTTATTCAATTTCTATTATTTAAGTTATGATTGATGATTATTTGTATATGATTATGGAAACGTGACATGTGAACATGCGTATACGAAAAATACTCAATGTTAAAGTTCCTATGTGAATAATATATACTTTGAATAATGAATGACAATTAATTATGTGGTTAAAAGCCTAAGGTATATGTTTGAGGATTAGAGGTATAGTTGGCATGCCAAGAGTCGAGGGTTATATGTGGTCATTCAGGACAAAATATGTGGTCCTTCAGGATAATTATCTGGCACATCGGTCCAAATTATAGGAGTTATGGTGATAACATTAGTGCACAACCTCAATGTACTCAAATACCTAGAGTTCTCAGTAGTATACATTGGGCATTGAAAATAAAGTATATAAAATGAATAATGTATAACATCATACATTATTGGTATGGAAAATCATTTGAGTTCCTTATGAAATGGTTCTATGAAATAAATACAGATTTTGATTATATAACTTTATTACTCATAATTGCCTCACTAATTCGTCAACTTAACGTGTGATTTCCTCACGGGTAGGTTTGATGAAAGCTAAAGATTGAAGTTGTTGAGGATAGTGTACTCATATGAAGATCAGATCATGACAAATTAAATATAGGTTTTTGTAAATTGTAAATTGTTGGAATGTACTATATGTTTAATTTGAAATACTCTGATCTATTTTTGTAAGATCATATTTTTATGTTTATGTAAATTATAAAAGATTTTATTTAAGTATGAATATGGGTTTTATTAAATACTTTACATTAAAGAGTTTCATTTCTTTTATTATGAATAAAATTTTAAATTGTACTCATTTGTTAATAAAATATTATTTGAAAAGTCAATGTGCCACCTCGGATTCATATTCGGGTTAGGTACGGGTTAGAGGTGTTACATTTAATGGTATAAGAGCCATTTTTTAATTGATTTTGATTCGAAATGAAGTCTTTTTTGTTTTAAAAAGTGTACATGTTAACTTTTAGTTAAGTCTTTCTGATCCGATAGGGTGACTAGTATGTTATCCTTACTAATATATTAGTGAATTGATCTTATTAGATGTCGGATTTTGAGGGCTCCTGAAGTGAAGTTGGAGATAGAAATGAAGGAAGTAGTAACTCACCTGCCACGAGTAGGCAAGGTGAGGAACAGACACATCAGGGAGTGTCTGTACAATATCAGGGAATCTTCTTCCATACATTGGACACGATTCTGATGCGTTTCCAACCGTCAGCTCCCTTAGCTCCTAAGATGAATATGGCTAAGGAGCTTAGAAGCCTAGGAGCGCTTGAATTTAAAAGAGAAGCTGAGAAAAGTCCAGTTACTACCGATCTGTGACTCAATGACCTTAAGATAATGTTAGAGAATCTCCATTGTTCTGAAATGGAGAAATTGGATGGTGTAGTTTCGTTATTGCGAGGTCAAGCTAGAATTTGGTGGTCTAATATGACGATGAGAGCTGCTGGGGACCAAGTGATATGGTCGTTCTTCTTGGAATAGTTTAAAAACAAATACATCAGAGATTAGTTCATTTGTCAGATGAAGCAAGAATTCATGAGTTTAAAATAAGGGAATCGCACTGTATATGAGTTCAAATGTGAATTCAACAAGCTGAGTAGATTTGTAGCGAAGTTGGTCCTTACAGAAAAGACTCATGTGATTGGTTTGTAGAGGGGTTACGCCCTCGATTGAAAGAGTTATTGTTGGCACTCAACGTCTCTTCATTCCAAGAGGTAGTGAACAGAGCCAAAGCCCTGGAGCGAGCTCAAAATGAGAGGTTTGTAGAGCAAAGGACACAATGGAATAAGAGAGGTTTGTGGAGAAAAGGACACAATGAAATAAGAGATGTGGTACCTCGTCCAATGCCTCCCAATCGAAGAAGGGCCAAGGTTCAAGTTTTTGACCTCAGACTAGAGCAGAATTTGTAGCATCCACATGTAGATAATCAAATCTTGGAAGAACCAGACAAACTCACTTAGTGGAGTCAACAGTGGATAACCCAAACCAATGTTAGCACTGTGGAAAATCTCATAGTGGCGTATGCTGAAGAGTCTTGGGAACTTGTTTTAAGTGCGGAGAGGTAAAATACTTTATTCGAGACTGCCCATTGATGATGGGAGAGTCTGCCCAAACAGAGAGATTCACTGCTACACCTATGAGAGGTAGAGGTCGAGGTAGAGGAAGGAATCAGTCTGAGTCGACCGTTCAACCTAAAGTGCAATCCACCGCTCGAGTGTA
Organism: Hibiscus syriacus; assembly: GCF_006381635.1. Lineage (NCBI taxonomy): Eukaryota > Viridiplantae > Streptophyta > Magnoliopsida > Malvales > Malvaceae > Hibiscus > Hibiscus syriacus. Next base: position 2,003,981 of record NW_024063019.1, on the reverse strand, counting down.
CAATCTAAAGACCAATGAAGATTGTGATGATCTTGAAATCATTGCAGGTACTTTTAAAATAGCTGGTAAATCTGTTTTAGTTCTGATTGATCTGAGATTGAATTATTCTTATGTTAGTAGTAAGCTGGTGAAAGACTTGAGAATTTCATTAGAACCTATTTGTAGTGAGGTGATCGTGACAAATCCATTAGGACATAGTGCTCGGATGAGATAAATCTGTCGAGGGTGTCCTATATGGATTCAGGGAATTGAATTTCCTTCTAATCTAATAGAATTACCCTTTGATGAGTTCGAGGTTATCCTAGGTATGGATTGGCTTTATCATTATCATGCCAATGTGGATTGCCGATTTAAGCGAGTTATGTTGAAAAGTATTGATGGATTGGAAGATAGTATGGTCATCTAGAGAATCAATCCCTTAGCTAACGTGATATCAATAATATCGACTCGGAAGTTAATGCTACAAGGATGCCAAGCTTATATAGCCAATGTGATCGATATTAAAGCCAAAGAAAGAAAGTTTGAAGATATTCTGACAGTCAGAGAGTTTCCAAAAGTATTTCTAGAAGAATTACCTAGTTTACCTCCAGATATAGAGGATAAATTTCATATTAAAGTGATGTCAGAATCAGCATCGATTTCAATGGCTCCTTATAGGATGGATCCAAAAGAACTGAAAGAGTTAAAGATTTAGTTACAAGAGCTTTTGGATAAAGGATTTATCAGACCAAGTATGTCACCTTGGGGTGCTCCAGTATTGTTTGTAAAGAAGAAAGACGGTTCGATGCACCTTTGTATTGATTACCAGTAACTTAACAAGGTGGCCATAAAGAGCAAATATCCTTTTCCAAGGATCGACGATTTATTTGACCAAATCCAGAAAGCTGTAATGTTTTCAAAAATCAATTTATGCTTAGGGTATCATCAGTTGAAGATTCAAGAAAAAAGATGTTCCAAAAACGGCGTTTAAGACTCGATATGGTCATTATGAATTTGTAGTAATACCATTCGGGTTAACTAACGCGCCTGCAGTGTTTATGGATCTTATGAATAGAGTTTTCCAACCGTACCTTGATTAGTTCATGGTCATTTTTATTGATGACATTTTAGTTTATTCGAAGTTAATGGAGGAACATGATGCCCATCTTCATGTGATTCTTCAAACATTGTAAGACAAAAAGTTTTATTCTAAGTTCTCTAAGTGTGAGTTTTGGCTAACTGAAGTAGAATTCCTTGGACATGTGATTTCTGTAAAGAAAATTCAAGTGGATCCTCAAAAGGTTAAAGTTGTGTTAGAGTGGGAAATTATAAAGAGTGTGTCAGAAGTTTGGAGTTTCTTTGGTCTCGCAGGTTATTATCGAAGGTTTGTTAAGAATTTTTCGATGATATCTCTGCCTTTAACCAAATTTTTAAGAAAACATGTGTCTTTTTATTGGACTCCTGATTGTCAAAAGAGTTTTGAAGCATTGAAGAAAGTTTTGACAGAAGCTCTGGTGCTAGTGCAACCAGAATCGAACAAGGATTTCACGATTTTTAGCGACGCTTCCCATAATGGTTTGGGATGTGTATTAATGCAAGATGAAAAGGTAGTCTTTTATGCTTCAAGACAACTTAAGCCTTATGAGAAGAACTATCCGATGCATGACCTTGAATTATCAACGGTGGTCTTGCATTAAAAATGTAACGACGCTATTTATATGTGAACGTTGTTACATTTTCACCGATCATAAAAGTTTGAAGTATTTGTTGACGCAAAAGGAACTCAATTTGAGGCAAAGAAAATGGATTGAGTTAATCAAGGATTACGATGCGATTATAGATTACTACCCTGGAAAAGCCAATGTAGTAGCTGATGTTCTTAGTCGGAAGACTTTTGTCGCGTTGCGTAGATTGGATGCCTGAATCGTGGGAAAGGGCAATGGTGCATTGATGGCTGAGTTAATGTTGAAACCGTTATTATTAGAGCAAATTGAGGAGTTAAAAAGGAAATATGAAAAGTGCTTAGTCTGGTTTGATCAAATAGAAAATGATGAAATCAAGAACTTTGAAGTAAAGTATAATGGATGTTTATACTTTAAAAACCGAGTTTGTGTTCCCAATAATGACGAGCTTAAAAGAGAAATCATGTATGAAGCAATTATAGTCCTTTAAATATGCACTCAGGAGGGAACAAGATGTATCAATATTTGAAAGGATGTTTTTGGTGGTCAGGCATGAAAAGAGACATTACAGAGTTTGTATCAAAGTATCTTAATTGTCAACAGGTAAAAGCTGAACATCAAGTACTTTCAGGATTATTGCAACCGATTTCTATTACTCAGTGGAAATAAAAAAGAGTTACAATGGATTTTGTAACAGGACTGCCCTTATCACCAAACAAAAAGGACTCAATTTGGGTAATTGTGGATCGCCTTACAAAGACTGTGTATTTCATTCCTATGAGAATTGATTACTCAATGGAAAACCATGTTGAATTGTATATCAAGGCGATAGTGCGACTACATGGTGTTCCAATTTCAATAGTTTATAATAGAGATCCCAAATTTACTTCAAGATTTTAGAAGTCTTTGCAAGGAGCTTTGAGTACCCGATTGAATTTTAGCACTACTTTTCATCCTCAAACTGATGGCCAATCAGAGCGAACGATTCATATTCTAGAAGATATATTGAGAACGTGTGTGATCGATATTTCTGGATCATGGGAAAAGTATTTACCGCTTGCGGAAATTGCATATGATAATAGCTATCAATCAAGCATTAAAATGGCACCGTATCAAGCATTAAAATGGCCCCGTATCAAGCATTAAAATGGCACCGTATGAAGCATTGTATGGAAGGAAGTGTCGAACGCCACTTAATTAGTATGAATTAAAATATTGGGCAATTCATGACACAAACTTGATTAAAGAAGTTGAAGAAAAGGTTCAGGTGATCCGACACAACCTTAAAGTGGCATCATACAAATAAAAGTCTTACGCGGATTTGAAGAAGAAAGAAATTGAATTTAAAATAGGCGATAAGGTTTTCCTAAAAGTATCACCTTGGAAGAAAGTACTTCATTTTGGGCATAAAGGAAAACTCAGTCCTAGGTTCATTGGACCATATGAAGTTCTGAATAGTGTGGCTCCAATGGCATATCAGTTAGCGTTAACACTAAAGATGGAAAAGATCCACAACGTCTTTCATGTGTCTATGCTTTGGCAATATCGATCAGATCCTGTACACATTATAAATCCAGACAAAATAGAAGTTCAATCTAACATGACCTACGAGGAAGAACCGGTATAGATTCTACCATATGAAATCAAATAGCTTAGGAACAAGACGATTCCGCTAGTTAAGGTTCTATGGGGAAACATAAAGTAAAAGAAACTACTTGGGAGCGTGACGAAGATATGAGGAAGCAATATCCTCACCTCTTTGTAAAATGAAAATTCTAGGACAAATTTTCGTAAGGGGGAGATTTGTAACATCTCAATTATTGGGCTAGTGACCAAAATATAAGAATTCAAAACTTAGTGGTTTGATTAGAATAATTTGAAAAGTTAAGGATTTAATTATGGAATTTTTTATAGGATTTGGTATTAAATTTGGATTAGTGGAGGGGCAGTATGGTCTTTTCTCAATGAAAGATTTTTTATCTCCTTTATTAAGGGATAAGCACGTGGATAAGGGGAAAAGTCTGAAACCAATTCTTGTTTTATTCCTCGTGCCCGTGAGCTCCACTTCAAAGATAAGTTTTTGGTAAATTGTTGGTTCCTTCAATTTTTGGGTTGGTGTTGAAAGCTTGGGTGTTATATAAGCTTAAAAAAAGCTTGTATAGGATTAAAACAACAATAGGAGTGAATTAGAAATAAATTTGTAAAATGGGTTTTGAAATGAATTGTTGATATGGTGTAGTTTTGGGAGTATTATTGATAAATTTGACTTGTAAAGGATCTAACCTAAGAATTAGGAGGATTCAAAATGATTAAGAACTTGTTTGAAATCATGGAATGATTTTGAGATGTACGAGTTTTAGTTAGATTTAGTATATTTAGGAGTAGTAAATAGAGACAAAGTTGGGTTTGATGAATGAAGTTGAGTTTAAATGTATAGAAAGGGGTAAAAGTAGGAGATTAGTTAAGTTTTTGGTTAAATTTCGAAGTGGAATTGGTAAATTATGGGAAAAGGTATCGGTACTAGAAGAATAGTACCAATACTTCAAAGCTTAACCAACTGAAATTCGAGCATTAGTATCGGTAATGATTGAGGGAGGTACCGATACTGAAAGGGGTTATCGATACCAAGAGTAATGTATCGATATCATTTTCAAGTTGAAATTCCATAATATTGGAATGGTATCGGTACCAAGGTGGGTATCGATACTATTGAGGGGAAGTATTGGTACCGTTGAGGAAGTGTCGATACTAATGCTCTTGACATGATAAAATAAATGTATTTTTCATCTTTAAGTGTTTTGATTGGTTATAAGCGATATTCATTCTCGATTGTTCTTGTGTAGACATTGGTCAAAGTCAAATTTCGGATACTTCGACATTGTAGATTATCGATCAAAAACGTTAAAGACTTTGTTAGGACTTCAGGGAGGGAAAGGTGAGTGCAACTTCTTGGTTTTGTAGTAGAATCGAGGAAGGCTTGCGATAAGCCAACCTTAGTGTTTTCGATCGAAACCTTTCAATTTCTTTTATGTTATATCTTTATAATGTTTTATTCAATTTCTATTGTTTAAGCTATGATTGATGATTATGTGTATATGATTATGGAAACAATACATGTGAACATGTGTATAAGAAAATACTCAATGTGAAAGTGCCTATGTGAATAAGATATACTTCGAATAATGAATGACAATTAATTATGTGGTTAAAAGCCCAAGGTGTATGTATAAGGATTAGAGGTATAGTTGGCATGCCAAGAGTCAAGGGTTCTATGTGGTCTTTCGGGACAAACCTATGCCTTCAGGAATATTATGTGGTACTTCGGTGCAAATTATACTAGCTGTGGTGACAGCATTAGTGCACAACCTCAATGTTCTCAAATACCTAAAGTTCTCAGTATTATACGTTGGGCATTGAAAACAAAGTGTATAAAACGAATAATGTATAACACCATACATTCTTGTTATGGAAAATCATTTGAGTTCCTTATGAAATGGTTATGTGATTTCCTCACGCATAGGTTTGAAGAAATCTAAAGATTGAAGTTGTTGAGGATAGCGTACTCCTGTGAAGATCGGATCAAGACAAATTAAATGTAGGTTTTTCTAAATTGTAAATTGTTGGCATGTACTATTTAATTTGAGATGCTCTGATCTATTTTTGTAAGCTCATGTTTTTGTGTTTATGTAAATTATTAAAATTTATTTAAGTATGAATATAGGTTTTATTAAATACTTTACGTTAAAGAGTTTCATTTCTTTTATTATGAATAAAAGTTTTAATTGTGCTCATTTGTTAATAAAATATGATTTGAAAAGTCAATGTGACACCTCGGATTCGTATTCGGGTCGAGTACGGGTTAGAGATGTTGCATATGCATTAAAAAATCGATTGATACCATCATACACGAAGTATGTCAAAATGCACCTATGACTCTCAATGCACATACAATGGACTCTTAAGTCAATTTCACATATTTAAACATTTATTTCTGCAATATCGATAACCACTGAACAACATCAACGTTCATCTATTTATTTTAGAGCAGTTCATACTGTAAATTTTATTCGTAATATCATTCCCATAAACATTATGAAAACATATCAAAGTACTGTAAAACATGCTTTATCAAAACATTCGAGGTTGATGCGTCGCAAGTCTCCCTCATTTTGTAGAAGTACAATAAATGCACTCACCTGATATGCCTCACTAGTATGTTGTAATGATGTCCAACTATTCGGAAATTTATCCTTTCCCTTTTTCTTGCTTGACTCTAGAGCTTGGTTACGATCTACACAAGCATCCATTAATTACACATACCATACAAATGTTAGTATACTTTCTAACATTTATACTTTTAATAATACTCAAAAGTACCATTATTTTCAATTTCTATTAAAATTCATCCTATCTAAATATTCCAGGCTCAATAGTATCGGTACCCCTTCTATGGTATCGATACTTCTATATTATGGTACCGATACTACCTTCAGTATCGATACCATTTTTTTATTCTGGAATCCATAGTATCGATATCTTCATCTTAGTATTGATACCCACAACATTATTAATACAATTGCATCAGTATCGATAATGTTCATCATATTTCCTCAAATTTAAACCTATAGTATCGGTATTGTTCTTCCAGTACCGATACCCTTACCCAGATTTTTTATTTTTCATTTTGATTTTTTACCTAAATTTCGTTTAATTCTCTTACTTTTACCTCCAACAATACCATTAAACTCATCATCACTAAACCCAACTAACTTTCCTTTATTAATCTTCTTATAACATCTAAAATCTCTAAAGAACACTCCAAACCAAGAATCACACTACTTTTCATACATGTTTATAATCACATCCAAGGCTTCTAATCTCTCATTTACTTCTTTGACAAGTCAAATTTACTTATAAACCTCAATAAAAACTTATATTTCATTATATCACTCAAAAACTCATTTTCTTAAATCTCAAATAATTCACTAATCACTTAGTTTTAACCATCCTTTAACTTTCCTAAAGCCTCTATATCACTTAAGGTTTCACAACTAACCTATAAACTAAAGGAAAAACCAAACATACAAAAAATAAAAAATTTTCAGAAAATTAACAATAGTTTTAGCAGTATTATTTCGGATAGCCTTACCTTCTACCCATTTAGATATATAATCTACAACAAGAATTATGTAAGTGTTTCCAAATGAATAAATAAAAGGACCCATGTAGTCGATCTCATAGACAAAAAAATCTCACATATCTGAATTGGATTGAGAGACATTTTGTTTAGATTTCTTGTACGTTGACATTTTTCACAAGTTTTACAAAACAAATAAGAATCTCGAAAGATGTTAGGCAAAAAAACCGCACTCAAGAATTTTATGAGTTGTACGTTTTGGTCCAAAATGTTCACCATGAGAGTAAGAATGAAAAAAATTTAAAATTGAATTTACCTTATCTTCTGCGACACATCACCAAATTACCTAATACGAGCAATGCTTCCAAAGGTAAGGATTATCCCAAATATAGTTTCGGGGTTCTCACTTTATCTGGTTAATTTTAGCTCTTGAAAAATCTAATGGTAACTTACTTGTGGCCAAATAATTGACAATATCCATAAACCAACGGTTTTGTTCTGCGCCACCATTAGGCACTCCTCAAGGAATTATTCTCAAAGTGGTGGAACGAATATGGAGAGGGGAATTCAAATCAAATGATCAACTACCATATTTTCACATCCTTTTTTATCTTTAATCTCTAAATTGAATTCTTGTAAAAGCTTGATCCATCAGATAAGTCTTGGTTTTGCCTTCTTTTTGCTCATCAAATATCTCAAAGCTACATGGCCATAAAAACAATAATTTTAGTGCCAAGCAGATAAGATCTAAATTTTTCTAAAGCAAAAATTATAGCAAATAATTCTTTTATTATTTGTAGTGGAGTAATTTTTCTGAGGCAAATCCAAGGTTCGAGATGCATAGGCTAAGACATGTGGCTCTTTGCCAATTTTCTAACAGAGAACAACTTCTACACTTGTATCCAATGTGTCACACATAAGTTCAAAAGGATAGTTACAATTTGGCGATTGAACAATAGGAAGTGATATAATTTTTTTTTCAAAGTATCAAATGACTCCTTGCCCTCTGGATTGAAATCAAATGTTTGATCCTTCTTAAGCAAATTGCATAACAGTTATGTTATCTTTGAAAAATCTTTAATAAACATGTGGTAAAATCCTACATGACCAAGAAATGAACGAATTTCCCTTACAGTTGTGGGTTAAAGAAGTAAGCGTATAATATCTATTTTTTGCTTTATCAATTGCAATTCCATTTGAAGAAACAATATGACCTAGAATTAACCTCTTATCAACCATAAAATGAAATTTTTCATAATTCAATACGAGTTTGAATTATAGGCAACGTCTAAGTACATTGGTCAAATTTAAAATACATTCATCAAATAAATTACCGCCAGTCGTCGTCTTCCTCCATGGCTTTTCCTTCGACAACATTTTAACATGGTATTTTCAGGCATTAACCTTAGCCAAAGATTAATCTGTTTATGTCCCGAATTTCATCTTCTTCGACGATTCTAGCACCGACAGGATTGAGAGATCGATGGAGTTTCAGGTCGAGCGCATAGCTAAAGGGTTGAAGAAACTAGGTGTCGAAAAATATATCTTGGTATATTTTAGTTACGGAGGAATGGTTGGTTTTAAGATGGATGAGGTTTACCCTCAGTTGGTCGGGTATATGGTTGTGAGCTGCTCGGTTATTGCCTTGACTGAGTCGATCAGCAAAGCCCGACTCGATCATCTAGGGCTCAAAAACTAGGAAATTATTTTCTTTCTGACTTAGTCAGTCAAGGGTGTTGAAACTCTATTTCAAGTCGCTTTGGAGAGTTTTCCAAAGTTGCCGAATTGGATTTATAAAGAAATTTTGGAGGTAATTAATTTTGGGATAACTACAGGTTTAGTACATAAACTATTACTATTGTTCTGTTTTGGTACCTAAACTTTATTTTTCTTTCAAAATCATGCCTAACGTTTAGTTTATGTTCCATTTTGGTATTCCACTATTAAAAACTTAACGATGATATTGACGTGTAACCATAAGGTAATCACATGTCATCATTGAAAAAATAATATCACATCAGTAGTCATGTTAATTTTTTAACAGTGAATATCAAATTGAAACCTAATCTAAACGTTTGGTATGGTTTAAAAAAATTCATGTATCAAAATTTAAAAAAAGTAATACTTTAGGTACTAAACATATAGTTTATCCTTTATTTTTGTAAAACTAGATTTAAAAGAAAATTATAATTATAATTATAATTATAATTATTATTTATTTTTTTGATTTTTGATTTTTTTGATTTTTGATTTTTTTTTATTTTTTATTTTTTATTTTAAAATTATGACAGAATATGTATTAGAAAGAAAGAAGAAACAGGAACTCCTACAAGCTTTGGTCATCAGCGACGAAGAATTTGCTCTCCATAGTTACCATCAGGTAATTTAAAAAAAAGAAAAGTGTTATATTTAAAAATGGATAAAGTTATTATTTAGACTAAATTATGTATTTTACTATTCAACTACCACTTTGGTTCTATTTTGGTCATTTAAATATTTTCTTTCAAAATCATCACTAATTTTACGTTTTGGTTTGTTTTAGTCATCCACCGTTAAAAAATAATAGAACTATTAACGTAGTATTTTTAATTTTTTTAATGATGATGTGACATCACCTTATGGTGATACATCAGCATTACCATTAATTTGTTAATCACATATAGTTAAAATGAAACCAAAACTAAACGTTGAGTATAATTTTGAAAAAAATAATTAATTGACCAAAATGGAAATAAAAGTGATAATTGAGTATTAAACATATAATTTATTTAAGAAAATATTATATTAAAAAACATATAAAATTATAATTTAACTGAAGATTTGTTAAATAATTTAAATGTTTAAGAAAGTGTTATATTTTTGTATATAATAAAGTAGTGGATAGCATTTACAAATGTCATATCTTTAAAGATTATCTATAGGTAGGGGTGTTCACGGTCGGTTTGGATTGGTTTTTGGCTAAAAATTCATCCGATCCGAAAGTATAAATGTTTGCGGTTTGGATCGATTTGGATGTTTCTAAAAAATATGATCTGATCCAGTCCAATTAAGTGTGGCTTGATTCGATTTGGATTTGTGCGGTTTTTGGATTCTAATTTTTCAAAATAATTCTTGATTTTTTTTCATAAAAAAACAGCATATGTATAACAAAAGCAAAGAGAATATATATTTTAACAAATGCAAGCTTGTGAAGCTTACAAAGAGAATACATATTTTAACAAATCAAGAAACGAATCAGTTTCTCGTCAGTAAGTCACCCATAAAAGTAAAACGACACATTTTCTAAGTTTTGCCTGATAATTTTCTCTCTACCTCATAACTGAGGAAATACCAAAAGACTATATTATCTTTCTTTTCTATTATCATTTATTGCACCATTTTTTTTTCATTGGCATTGATGACTAGAATCTGGAGCAAAATTATTGTGTGCGTGTAGGAAAGCTGAATATGTATATGTATCTGGGTTTTATGAGATTTTGTGGGGCTTTTGATGGGTTTGTTTCAAGCTAGCTTGTAAATTCAATATTCTATTTCATCGATTCGGTTTGGTTTGGAATCGATTCTAGATTTTCAAATCGAACCGAACCGATCGGTTTTTTTAGAAAAACCAAAAACACTAAATTGGTTTCAGTTTTTTCGGTTATCGGTTTTTTGGATCGGATTTCTATTATTTTTTTTGATCGAATTGGATCTGAACACCCTATAGTTAATTGACACAAACTAAAAGGAAATAAAAGAGTTATTTGAAAATCAACGTATCTAAAGTGGTTGTGATAAATAAATGTTATATTTTTTATTATTTATATGCGTATTATTTTATAAATCATTAAATTAAATTAGATGATGGATATGTCTTAAAAGAAAACATAATTATTATAATTTAGTTTAGACACTATATCAACAAATTATAATTTAAGATCAATTATTCATTTAAAAATTAATTAATGCTATATAGTTTCATTGTTAAAAATATTGTCTTATCTGATATTAAATTTTAAGTTTGATATTAGATTTTTATTTTTAAAAAATCGAGAAAATGGTATTATTAGAAAAAAAACATCCTATGCTTTTATAAACATAACACTATTTCTTATTTTTCATTTGTGTGTTATTAAACTATTTTTTCATTGCGTGTGAATGTGATTGTGATAAATTTATATTAGATAATCAATGTGTCTAAGTGGTTGTGATAAATAAATGAAATATTTTTTTTATTTATATGTGTATTATTTTATAAATCATTAAATTAAATTAGATGATGGATATGTCTTAAAAGAAAACATAATTATTATAATTTAGTTCAGACACTATATCAACAAATTATAATTTAAGACCAACTATTCATTTAAAAATTAATTAATAATATATAGTTTTTTTATACACATTAATAATAATATATAGTTTCAGTGTTAAAAATATAGTCTTATCTGATATTAAATTTTAAGTTTGATATTAGATTTTTTATTTTTAAAAAATCGATAAAATGGTATTATTAGAAAACACATCCTATGATTTTATAAACATAACACTCAATTTCTTATTTTTCATTTGTGTATTATTAAACTATTTTTTTCATTGAGTGTGAATGTGATTGTGATAAATGTATATTAGATAATCAATGTGTCTAAGTGGTTGTGATAAATAAATGATATATTTTTTATTTAGAGACAATAACCTCAGTGACCAAAAATCCTAGATAATATACGATTTTGACCAACTTTTTTTGGATTTGCGAAAATGACCAACAAAATCGCAATGCGATCTCTAATTCGCATTGCGATCTCCACTATCGCAAATTCGCGTTGCGATAGTTGAAAATCGCGTTGCGCTTTTCCACTTCGCGTTGCGATAGTTGAAAATCGCGTTGCGATTTTCCATTTCGCGTTGCGATAGTCTACAGTTGTCGTTGCGATAGTCTACAGTTGTCGTTGCGATTTTCCAAATTCGTTGCAAAAATTCGTTGTGATAGTTAAAAAAAAGATTTTGTTTCTTAAAAATTTTCTCTAAAAAGATAGTATCCGCGCGGACGTGTCGAAGACACGTATTACCACGACCACGACCACGACCACGACCCGACCCTAGACGAGATGAGACGGCGGCAGCGGCGCGCGAGAGTCCCCTTTGTTCTCTATCACTCAACAAGGAAGTGGGAAAGCCAAGCCTTAAATACCATTCCCAATAGTGTTTCCAATACTATGTGGGATTGAGCATTACCAACACTTGTTTCCAATACAATGTGATTATTCAGGAAACAATTAACAATCATGCACTTTAAAACAACTGAATCAGCAACCAATTGCATTAGTATTATACGATTAAATATGTCATAATTAAAAGTCAATCTACAATCAATCGCGATTATTGCAATTTTAAGCAAAACATTAAAAAATAATATCACTATTTAAGGCTCAATCCCACATAGTATTGGGAACAAGTGTTGGTAATGCTCAAATCCCACATAGTATTGGAAACACTATTGGGAATGGTATTTAAGGCTTGACTTTCTCACTTTCTTGTTGAGTGATAAAGAACAAGGGGGACTCTCGCGCGCCGCCGCCGTAGTCCGTCTCGTCTCGTCTCGTGGTCGTGGTCGTGGTCGTGGTAATACGTGTCTTCGACACGTCCGCGCGGATACTATTTTTTTAGAGAAAATTCTTAAGAAACAAAATCTTTTTTTTAACTATCACAACGAATTTTCGCAACGAATTTGGAAAATCGCAACGACAACTGTAGACTATCGCAACGCGAAATGGAAAATCGCAACGCGATTTTCAACTATCGCAACGCGAATTTGCGATAGTGGAGATCGCAATGCGAATTAGAGATCACATTGCAATTTTGTTGGTCATTTTCGCAAATCCAAAAAAAGTTGGTCAAAATCGTATATTATCTGAGATTTTTGGTCACTGAGGTTATTTTCTCTTTTATTTATATGTGTATTATTTTATAAATCATTAAATTAAATTAGATGATGGATATGTCTTAAAAGAAAACATAATTATTATAATTTAGTTCAGACACTATATCAACAAATTATAATTTAAGATCAATTATTCATTTAAAAATTAATTAATACTATATAGTTTCATTGTTAAAAATATAGTCTTATATGATATTAAATTTTAAGTTTGATATTAGATTTTTTATTTTTAAAAAATCGATAAAATGGTATTATTAGAAAAAACATCCTATGATTTTATAAACATCCTATGATTTTATATACATAACACTCTATTTCTTATTTTTCGTTTGTGTATTATTAAACTATTTTTTCATTGCGTGTGAATGTGATCGTGATAAATGTATATTATATATTGTTTATGTTTATACGTATTATATATGTTTACAAATAGATAATAAATGTGGTACAACATTCTATATAGACCTTAATCTCTCTATTGAGCCAAGAGAAAAGAAAAAGTTTACAACACAATGAGCTTCATCAATATATACAAGTTTTTTCTGCATTATGTATTGAAGCTAGCTGGGATAAGGCCTCAAAAGATAGAGATAGAGTCGGGAACGATTCTCAATATTTGGGTCCCAACCGAAACAACCCAAAAGCCTGCCGTCGTCTTCCTCCATGGATTTGCCCTCGACGGCATCTTAACATGGCATTTTCAGGCATTAGCTTTAGCCAAAGATTACTCTGTTTATGTCCCAGATTTCGTCTTCTTCGGCGATTCCAGCACCGACAGGACCTTGAGATCGGTGGAGTTTCAGGCCGAGTGCATTGCTAAAGGGTTGAAGAAACTAGGTGTCGAAAAATGTATCTTGGTCGGTTTTAGTTATGGAGGAATAGTTGGTTTTAAGATAGCTGAGGTTTACCCTGAGTTGGTCGAGTCCATGGTGGTCAGCTGCTCGGTTATTGCTTTGACTGAGTCGATCAGCAAAGCCCGACTCGATCATTTAGGGTTCAAAAGATGGGCAGATTATTTGCTTCCTGACTCAGTCGAGGGTGTTGAAACTCTCCTTCAACTTGCTTCAGAGAGTTTTCCAAAGTTGCCGAATTGGATTTACAAAGAAATTTTGGAGGTAATTAATTTTAGGATAAACTACAGGTTTAGTACATAAATTGTTACTGATGTTCTGTTTTGGTAACAAAACTTTATTTTTTTTCAAAATTTTACCTAAGTTTTAGTTTATGTTTCATTTTGGTATTCCGTTGTTAAAAACTTAACTGTAGTGTTGACATGTCACCATAAGATAACCTCATGTCATCATTGAAAAAAATAAAAAAAATGTCACGTCAACATCTTGTTAATTTTTTAACAACGATTACCAAATTGAATTATAAACGAAACGTTATGTATGATTTTGAAAAAAATAAAATTTGGATACCAAAATGAAACAAAAGTAATACTTTAGATACTAAACGTATAATTTAACCTTTAGTTTTGTAAAATCAAATTATTTCATTTTTTTATTTTAAAACTATGACAGGGAATTTGTACTTTTAGAAAGGAGAAAGTGGAACTCCTACAAGCTTTGGTCATCAGCGACGAAGAATTTACTCTCCCTAGTTTCCATCAGGTATTTTTTAAAGTATTATATTTAAAATAGATAAAGTTATTATTTAGACTAAATTATGTATTTAGTTATCTTGCTATCACTTAGGTTATGTTTTGGTGATTTAAATATATATTTTTTAAAATCATCACTAACGTAATGTTTTAGTTCTATTATAGTCATCCGCTATTAAAAATTAATAGAACTATTGACATAATATTTTTAATTTTTTCAATGATGATATAACATTACCTTATGGTGACACATCAACATCAACATTAATTTTTTAACCAGACGATGCTAAAATAAAATTGAAACTAAACGTTAGGTATAATTTTTTTAAAAAACAGTTAACTAACTAAAATGAAACAAAAGTGATAACTGTGTACTAAACGTATAATTTACCCAAGGAAATATTATATTTTAAAATAGATAAAGTTATTATTTAACTGAAGATTTGTTAAATAATTTAAATGTTTAAGAAGTCAACGATATTGGTATTATATTTTGTATATAATTAAGTAGTAGATAGCTTTTAGAAATGTCATATCTTTAAAGATTATCTAAGTCAATTGACACAAACTACAAGGCAATAAAAGAGTTATTTAATAATCAACATGTCTATAGTGGTTGTGATAAATAAATGTTATATATTGATTATGTGTATATTTATTATTTTATAATTCATTAAATTTAATTAGATAATGGATATGTCTTAAAAGAAAACATAATTAAATGGCAAAGCAATTGAATTTTGTTATAATTTAGTTCAGACATTATATAAAAAAATTATAATTTCAGATCAATTATTCATTTAAAAATTTATTAAAACTATATAGTTTCATTGTTATAAATATAGTCTTATATAATATTAGATTTTAAGTTTGATCTCGAATAGTTTTTTAATCGATAATATGGTATTATTAGAAAAATATCTTATTACTTTATAATTTGTTTTATATAATTTTTTTATTTTTTATAACTAAAAAAGGGTAGAATTTGAATCCTATAAAATTTTAATGATGTTACTTTACTACTAGAATAATATGGGCTACCTTTTTTACACACGTAGTGCACGTACACACGTATGCACGTGGGCGCACACATATATAAATATAATCTTGATACATTAGTTTCACATGGATATAGGGTTAGAATTTATTAATACAATCTAAAACTCTTTAGTTTTACGCATATTTAGAACTATTGGATGAGTAAAAGTAGATGACTGATATTAACTCTTTGTTTAAGATCTACTTACATAATGTAAAACTCTTTAGTTTTACACAAATTTAGAACCATTAGATGAGTGAAAATAGATGGCTGAGATTAACTCCTTGTTTTTTTTTCGAGTGAATATTTTCTCATTTCTTAGTGTTAATCTCATCCATCTATTTTCACTCATCCAATAGTTATAAATCTGTGTAAAACTAAAGAGTTTTACATTGTATAAGTAAATTTTAACCGATATATATATATATATATATATATTATTTCCTACTGTGTTTAAATTATTTTCTCATGTTAAGTACTATTTTTCTTATATTTTATATAATTTATCATAAAATTTATAATAGTTAAATTTTAACTTTAAATTCATTTACTTAAAAATTAAATTATAAGATCAAAAATACATCAATATAATTAACAAATATATATAATTTTAAAAATTTTAATTTAATTTCCGTAAAGATAGTTAAAATTAAAAGGAGTCGCTTAATATTTCAACAATGGTAAATTATTGCAGAAGATATATCTTTTGTGGGGGAGGAATGATCGGATTTTTGACTTGGATACTGCCATCTGCGTAAAAGAGTATGTTTACTGTTCATTTGTTATAATGTAAATTTTTTTTAACGTTTATTTAAATAATTATTTTAGTTATTACTATTTTGGAAAAAAAATTCACTTTTAACATTTTAATTTTAATTCAAATATTTTTTTTCGGAATAAAATTTTAATTTAATTAAATCTTATTATTAACATTTGATTTTTTTTCATTGTTCTTGTCATTTTTGTCGATGTTAATTAACTGATTTGAAATAATTATATGTGGCAGGCAAATTGGAGAAAAAGCGAGTGTAGAATACATAGAAAAAACAGGTCATCTAGTTCATCTAGAACGCCCATTCACGTATAACATATGCCTTAAGAAAATTATGGCTTCTCTATCATCTTCAAAAGCAAATGTATAGTCATGTCATGCCCGATTTCTATAAGCATTCCGATTACATCCAATAATAACATGCAGATCAGCCGCTTACCCCTTTCTTCTATGAACTTAGGCCGCTTCCCCTCTTATTTTTTTTTTATAAGCGGTGACACTAACTTTAGTGTTGATTGTCCACCGCTAACATTCATTGTTTTTCTTTTATTTTCTTGTATTGCATCTTTATTTTTCTTTATGACAATCATCGTTTTACTATCAAATGATAATCCTTAATCTCAAATAAAATGAATAAAATGATAGTATAAAGAAGAATGATCGATTCAGATGGACTTTGGAGCTGTTGATATTAAAGTCTTTTGATTCTGGTGTAGGCGAAATTAATAGTAAAAATGGAGGGATTTGTTTGTAGAATTTGAAAGTAAATAAAGAATTTAATCTAAAGAAAATTGAAGAAAATAAATTAAGATGAAAATTTAATTATGGTAAAATAGCCACAGGCTTCGCTTTGCCTCAATTTCAACTGGTCATCGAATAAGATTTTTAATTCGTATTACTGCCGGTTATAGTCTATAGGGCATAACCCCTGTAACTTGTTTCTCTCTCTAGTAAACCGACAATCCAAAAGCAACATTTTAATTTCAGTCCTTATGTGGACTAACCACGACTATAGTCGTCAGTGCCAACTCAATTTTAAGATTTGGAAAAACCCGACACAAACTTTGTTGTCTCAATGAGAATCGAGTCTGATCTCAATTTCCCTTAACGAACCACTGATAAATGTATTCACTGGAAGTCGAACTTGTTACCAGTCAATTCTTCCTACCAACTTTAAATCAGATAAGCATTTTAATTTTTAAAGGAGAAGTTGATTCCCAATCCTAATTTGCAGAAAATTGTGAAAAATAACCCAAAGGTTTTAGGTGCTTTTCAATTCTCACAATTAGAATTGAGTCTTCACATTAGCCATTGGCTTATTGTAAAATTCGCTAAGTATGATAGATATCATACTTAACACTTTAAAATAATAAAAGAAAAGAAAACTTGAAAAATAAAATGGGAAAGAAAAAGAAAACTTTATAAAATCCCAAAGCAAAGAACAAAGGTAATTCAGAATGTGTTTTTAAGCATACCCTAAGAGGGTATTTATAGCTTTGTAAAACCTAAAAAATGATAAAAGATAATTTTTGGAAAAATATTCAAATTAAATTCTAAAAACAAGAGATAATTTCTAATTAAATTTTTAAAATGAGGCTGAATCTTTCGTCCTTCTAGAAGTGCTAACTGAACCTTCTAAAAGCCGTTGACTAGATGTCATGTCAGACGCGTCATGCCCACTAATCCAACCTTGACTCCATAATAATAATAAAAACTACAGAACCTCGTCATTTTACTGTAATTCCTGGAATCTGAGGTCTTGCACGGAAAATGAATTAAAACGACCAAATCAACAACATAAATTAATAATCAATGAGAAATTAAAGATAAAATAGTAACTAAATAAATCACCTATCAAATTCCCATCACTTATTCAATGCTTATCCTCAAGCATTCCTTAATCAATACACCAAAACCACAAGTTTCCATCTTTAATAATACTTTATTCCTCAAATTTCCAAATGAATTAAGACAATAATAATTGTCGAAATTAAGATACAATTAAGCAAATCAAGATATCCCAATTATTTGCCAACATCAATGAAACAAAGCTCAATACCTCTCAAAGATTCACTCATTTTCATTCAAAGTGTTTAAGGTATAAGAAAATCACTCAAATCACAACTAATCAAGATATTATCATAAGTTTGGAATCAAATCAAGTCTCCACTACTAAAAGTGAACATAATGCAATAATCAAGGGGTCTTTAAAACAAGGTTGAATGGGGCTTAGGTTAGGGTAGGGAAATGGTCATAATCATGGGTTTAAGTACCAAGAGAATAGATGTACAAATGATTCCTAACTTCATTAAATTAATACCACAAGCAACAGATAAACATAAACATCAATCACATTTTTTTTGGAACCCTTTTCTTTCTTTTTTTAATTTTTTTCCTTTATGTTTTTTCTTCTATTTTATGCACTGTTTGAACTAGATTTTTTTTTTTGAGAAATATAAAAATGATTGAAAACTAAAGAACATACATTAAATCAAGTAACTAATCTTCTTGTCTTGATAAGGGTAGAAAAGAGAGGTAAAAATAAAAGGTTCAAGTTTAATTATGTGGAAAAAACAAAGAAAAATGATAAAGGCTCAAAAGTGGTTCACTAATGGACATATAAATGAGTAGGTTATTTGGGTATAAGAGTGGGTTAATCCTAAGTGCCCCTATCACATTAAAACATTAAGTCTAACATGTAGTCTCGATATGCATTTAGATTATGAGTTCTAGAATACAAAACTAGTCCAACACACTCAACCAAATAGTGAGCAAGAATGAAAATATATGCTCGTTAAGCTCAAGTGTCACATGAATGGCTAACATGTACTGAATCAAGAACATATCAATCAAAAAATTACAAAAAACCATTAGTTATGCCAATAACTATCATGCAACCTAAGTTCGACAAAAGCATGGTCACGATTTATAATGAAATTAAAGTATAAAGTAAAATTCAAGATACGCTACAAGAAATTCCAACATATCAACGTTCGAAAGCTCAATTCCATCCAATCGAAGAAGCAAGGTAAAAATTTCATATGCAAATTCTACCCACTCACTTAGACCATATTGTCCCAATATGTAAAAAAAAGCACAAGAGAGGGAACAAAAATATTTCCTGGTCAAATTACGACCGCTGACACGATGAGATGTACCCAAGCGAAGGTAGAACAAGATCTCAGCAAGATTAGCCTCGATGGAGTTGAGATGTCTGTGAACTTTATGGATCTCGTTGTTTGGGTTCTCTGTCGATGCCGATTATGGTGTGGTACTACGAAGGTGAACTCACTGATTTCGAGGTGTAATGGTGCCGAGAGGAATGATATGAGGTACGTCGAGAGTGTCAACGAGGAGTCCCATTGTGTCCAAACACCTTGCATCTAAAGCATCCATGGAAAAAATATAAGTAAACTGTGCAGTATCAAATGGTTAATGGAAAAAGTCGAGATACAAGGTGAATTATGTAAGAATCGAGAATGAGTGGGCGACAAGATCGTAAAACATGCTCAAAGGCACGAGCAAACCAAAAGCCTAAGTTTATCTTCGTACCAGTTTGCATACACCACAAAAAGAATAATTCAACCTTACATAAAGAGGACTGTTCGCTTGTAAACGTGTACACTAATGCAAGCAAATATGTGCAAGTGTACACAATCGATGTAAGTAATATAGTAGTGAGTGAGCTATCGTCTCCACAAGGATTGGTGGGAATTTTTGATGTTGGCAACAACTAGAACTAGGTGTCACTAACTAGTCATACAATTCTTGTCAAATGATATTCGCAAAGGAAAAATGAGTAGCATCTAATGATATGAATAGTTAAAAAAGTATTGTTGTGGCAAGAAAAATTGTAAAATGTAATGAGTAGAAAAGTTTGGTCGAGGCAATAAAAATATGCAAAGGTAAACAAATAAAAAGTGTCAAGGAAATAAGAAATGTTTGAGTGTAATATATTCACAAAAACCTCACACAATCAAACTTCTAACAGAGCACTTGAGTTGGACCTGCTACGGTGACAAATTACTTTACATCTAAGATAATTCAGAATGCTATACATGTGGTGCCTGACATGATTTACTAGAGTGTTCTAAGTCTTTTGCTACAACAATACTACTCGACGTGAACTACAACCCTTTGTTTGTCAAATTATTGCTATGACAATACCCCTTAGCGTAAATTGTAGCCTTTTGCCTATCTTACTCAAGTGTTTACCCTTTTTTAGTCGAATAAAACCCTTTCCTTATCTCTAAGGCATATTAGAGCCTCACCATCCCGAATTAGTTCCCTTGTTCACGTAGATCTACCCTTAGTCTCTCGATATTAGGCATATACTCCTAGAAAAATGGCTATCTCTTGAAAGCTCTTATAGAGACTAGGAATGTTTTGCCGTGGCACCAAGAAATCTCTCAAAAGCTTTTACAGTATCAAGGAAAAGTACTAACACAATGAAAAAAATAATACTTAGCATAAACAAACTGCATCATTCATTAATAATTGAATAAAGTGTCGTCCAAGCATCATCCAACACCAAACATAATAGTTTATGGTATGGTAAATATCATCCAAAAATCAATCTTTAACTACAACCCTTAAAATAATATAGAAAAGAAAAGAAAATGAAGAAAAACTCCAAAAAACTGAGATTTATCGTGACATTTTGACCACCACCATGGTTGTTCTGGCGACCAACCTCTCTCGAGAGCCTGGTCGTCGCTCCAATGAATCCCGACTATGGAGGGAACCAAAGACAGTTGAGTGGCTCCAAGACTAGCGTATATTCGCATCTCCTTGATTCCCCTTATGAAAGTTATAATGGGGTATTTATAATAGGAATTTCTAAGGTTTAGTTCCCTTGGAAATTCTCTAAATACCCTTGATGTCATACCCATTTTATGAATGATATAGCAGTTGACAGTGGTCTTAATTAACTTAATGAGGGCATGATTGAACGTGAGGTTCAAGCTGGGTAAATGACATTAGAAGTTTTGTTGAGTTGCGTCAGACTTGCAAGACATATCTCGCCTAGGCAAGAAAATATATTCCTCACTATTGTCTTCTTATGTTCCACTAGCCCTAGCAAATTGATTTGTCTCGACAAATGAATTCTTCCTTAGTCATTTCCTGCATCAACACAACCAACAAACAACCTTCCTCCTTAGCAACATCAGATAATCTAAATAAAGTTTGCCTTGGCAAAACTTATCCACCACATGCAAATATGTCCTAAATGCAACTATATACAACTAAAATGCCATGATAAATGACTTTTAGACAAAAAATAACCTAAGTAAAAAAACACAAAGCACACTATTTTATGGAGTTATCACACCCCAAACTTAAACTATTACTTCTCCTCAAGCAATGGATAATAAGAGGTAAAAAATTCAGTGTTACGATAAAGTAAAAATTAGGACAATCACGTGGTTTAAAATTTTAGCCCTCAGCAAAAAGTTTGGCCTCAACATTCTAGACTGTATGAGAAGTTAAGTACTTTTCCCTAGGTCAGACTTTTTGTCAGTGTGTGTGCATGATTGTATCTAGTCTATGATTTAATGTATTTAGAAAACTCTTAAGTAAGTTCTTCTGTTTTTCCAATCCATCAAACTATTCATTAAGCACAGTTTCACTCCTATTTATTCAACATGTAACTTCAAACTTTGTTTTGTTTTGTTCTTCTCTTTTTTAGAACTGCTTCAATGGGAGTCAGCTCATCACACGTACCATCCCACACTTTAGGTGAAAGGGAGCATACCTTCCACCCCGAGCTAGTCAGGTAGAGTCATCCTATGACTACTTCATTCACTCATATGCTGAGGCAACCATTTGTTTAAAAAAATTTCTTGGTCATGCCATCACATAGATGAGTGTCCCTCTACAGTTATACTGAGGCATTTATTTACAATTCAACACAATTCAAACCATTAAGAAGTTCAAATAAATATCTTCAATCATTTAATGTCGTGGCGTGCAAAAAGTTCTTTCCTAAAATTTTTCTAAGCACCTTAAGCATAGAAAAAATACATTCATGTTAACAAGATCACAAAGCATCAAGTCCTAAGGTTGGTTTTATCCTTCAACAATCATGTAAAATAATATTAGCTTAGGCAAAGAAATGCTTTCATCATCGGGGCATCCTCAACTTATTTCCAACAATTATCTTAACATACTCATGCCTTGACAAAAATATATTTCAACCAATCATTATCAAATGTAATTAACTAAGTGTGAGGCACAACTCCTCCCCAGACTTGAGGGGTGCATTGTCCTCAATGCATGAAATCTAATGTAAGGAAAATTACTCTAAAATGATAATGCACATACAAAAGAAAAGTGGTACCTTATTGTGGTGGAGAAGTTTGGATGAAATCGTGGGTTTTACATCGTTTAAGAGAAGGGGGTTGGCACACCGTGCGTTTTCTGATGTGAATGATGATAGAGATGGAATATAAATACGACCCGCTGAGAGCTTGAGGTAACGTCGAGTCTTGGAAGTAATGTCTGGTGGGGGCATCTCCTCGTTTAGGGAGGTCTCAATAGGTACATCTAGGAGTTGGCTAGCTTCAGGGTCGATAACTGGTTTAGTGTTGAGATATGGTTGCTATTCAGGGGCTAGATAAGGGTTGGGCTGCTCTTCAACTGGTTCTACAAAATATGTGGCTGGGGCAACGTCTTTAGCTTCAAGAAATTCTGACAGGATTTCCTGAGTGTGCTCAGAAGAGAAAGAGGATGAGCTAATATACTCATCATTCTGGCCCTGACCTTCTTCATGGATTGGCGACACGTGTATGGAGAGAGGAGTGACATCAACTGGGGAATCAGGCTGAACATTTGGTGTAGTGGAAAAAATGTGTTACCCCATGTGGGTTCTAATTTGCACAATAGTTCTTTAAGAAAAGACGGTAGGTCTTCAGTGGTAACTGGTAGTAGTTCCTTGAAGAAAACATTCAGTTGTGTATCTCTAACCTTGACATAATTGAAGAAGGTTTGCATGTGACCTTCAAAGAGTTCTAGTTTTTCCCGTGTCTCCCTAGTGTTGGTGACCACAACCACCATTCTCGCAGTGGCTACAGATTTGGCACCTCGTTCTAATCCTTCAGTTCAAACATTATCATCAAAACTCATTAGCTTTGGCATTTTCTTCTTACTGAAGCCCTCCTTTGATTTGATAAACACCTCCAAGTGTTCCTTAGGGACATTTTTCTTCATGCATAAAGTGATGATTAAATTGGGAAAAAGTAAGTTACCTCTGTCCCACTTTGCTCATTCGTGGACCTGCTCGAAGATAATTTCTTCCACATCAATCGAGTGCCCGTAGATGATGAAATGTAACAACATTAATCACCGTAGCAGAACTGTGGTGCTATTCGATGTGGTCATCAACTTGCCCTTCAAGAAGTCCTTCCACAGTTTTGTGATAAGTTTAAGGGTACGACGATCGATATATTTCTGGTTGGGGGTATTCCCTGCAAACTTTGCCCAACCAAAACACAAGCCCTCCAACACACTATCTTGGGTCTTAGAATCGACCTCGGCAAGAAATTTCTTATGTTGATTTTTAACTTTTTCGAGCATAAAATATGTGTTGATGGAGGAGGGAGTGAAACGAATGATCTTACCTTGAACACAGAAAAAGTACTGGGATGGCTCTCCCAGATACGCATAAAACTCCCAGAGCAGCGCTGGTGCCACTGTCTTCGGGGAAAATTTTTTCCCAGTTGTGTTTTCGGACAATTTCTCTTACCTCTGGCCTGAACGGTTCCTCGTCAGCCTTAGGGAAGACAAAATCATCCTCTAATTAGACTTGACATTTTTTCAGCACCTTAAATTTTGTCTCAGCCTCAACAATTTAGAAGTGCTGGAAACTTGTAGCTGCGATGGCCGAAGTGGAAGCACTAGGATTTGAGTTAGAGAGAGCAATGGTTTCTTGATAACAAATTTTGTGGAGAGAAAAGATTTTGGATGACAGCTATGGAGGGTTTTGGTGAAAGAGAAAAAAAGATGAAAAGTGAGTGAAAGAATATGGTGAGAGAAGATATGATTATTAATGCAAAAGATTTTTATAGGATAAAAAGGAATAAAATAATGAAAAAAACTTTCCCTCTCAAAAGTGCCGCCAAATAATTAATTAAGGTTCACTTCCTTCCATGCATGATTTCAACCCTAAACTACCACAAGATTACTAATAGAGAAAATATTAGAGAATAAAATCAAAATAAACAACTCATGCATAATAAAATAAGAAAAAAATTATTTATGTACAGAGTGCAAATTACGTTTTCTAGGCAACAAAGTTTGTTCAAGAAATAAGAGCAATCCAGGACGCCGCTTTATCTTATAAGATCGGTGCTCCGTTGTACGTCTTCAGTTTTAGACCATTCACCTTAAAATTTGTCCCATCGTCCAAGTTCGAGATTTCAATTATGTCGTGTCTATGCACTTGATGCACTATGAAAGAAACTTACCATCATGACTTCAGTTTACCTGGAAACAACTTGAGTCTTGAATTATAGAGCAATACTTGTTGTCCAGGAAAAAATTGCCTTGGAAAAATATTTTTATCATGCCATATTTTTGTCTTTTCTTTGTAAAGGTGGGTATTTTCATAAGCCTAATCTATAAATTCATCCATCTCATTTAATTTCAACAATCTCCTTTCTCCATCAAACTGTTCATCCATATTAACTTTCTTGATGACCCAATACGCCTTGTGTTCTAGTTCCACGGGAAAATGACATGCCTTGCCATTGACTAACTTGAATTGAGACATCCTGAGTTACATTTTAAATACCGTGTGATATTCCCACAGTGCCTCATCGAGCTTTGGCGACTAATATTTCCTTTTAGGGTTGACCACTTTCTCAAGGATTTGATTGATCTATAGATTTGAAACCTCAGCTTGCCCATTAGTCTAGGGATGGTATGACGTGGTAATTGTATAACACACCCTGCATCTTTGCAGCGCCTTGGCAATGAATTTGTTATCAAAGTGAGTGCCTTCATCACTGATAATTCTCTTGGTGCTCCAAAAGTGTGAATATAGTTTTATGCAAGAACGTCACCACGGTCTTGGAGTCATTAAGAGGTGGTTCCATGACTTCAAACCATTTAGACACATAGTCCAAAGCCAAGAGTATATATTGATCACCAAAGAACGGTAGGAACGGTCCCATTAAATTAATTCCCCATATATCGAATAGTTCAACCTCCAAAATATTCCGCCATAACATCTTATTTCTCATCGATATATTCCCATTGCGTTGCCAATGGTCACATTACTTATAGAAGTCATGTGCATCCTTGAATAAGGTGGGCCAGTAGAAGCCAAATTGGAGGACCTTTGCAGCAGTTCTCATCCCACCAAAGTGCCCTCTACACGAGGATATATGGAAATGAAATAAGATATCTTTATGTTAATCTTCGGGGATGCACCTCCGGATTATTTGGTCATCACATTGTTTGAATAAGAACGGTTTATCCCAGTAATAATGGCGTACATCATGTCTAAACTTTTTCCTGCCTATACTAGATAAATCTAGAGGCATAATACCACTAATAAGAAAGTTAACTATGTCAGCATACCACAACATTGCCGTGACAAATAATATTTTCTCGTCGGGGAAATCCTATCGAATTTCTTTCATGTCATGAAAAATGTTTTTGTTCTCTAGCCTAGATAAATGATCCACTACTTTATTTTTAGTACAATTCCAATCTCTCACCTCTAAATCAAATTCTTACACTAAGAGTATCCATCTAATAAGCCTAGGCTTGGCATCCTTTTTATTTACTATGTACTTAATGGCATAGTGATATATGTGTACAATGATCTTACTTCCTCTAAGGTATGCCCTAAACTTATCAAAGGTGAATACCACAACAAGCAATTCCTTTTCAGTGGTGGTATAATTAAGTTGTGCATCATTAAGGGTACGACTAGTATTGTAAATGACATGGAAGATTTTACTTATCTTTGCCCTAACAATACCCCTAATGCATAGTCATTTGCACCGTACATCAACTCGAAAGGGGCATCCCAGTCAGGTAGAACAACAATTAGTCCCGAGGTAATTTTTTCATCAGATCAATGAATGCATTGAGGCATTCATCATTTAACACGAACAATTGGTTTTGTTAAAGAAAAAGAAACAAAGGCTTTGAAATCTTTGAAAAATCCTTGATAAAATGTCTGTAGAATCCTACATGCCCTATGAAACTATTGATGACCTTTATAGTGGTAGGTGGAGGTAAATTATCAATTACTTCCACCTTGGCTTTGTCAACCTCAATTCCTTAGTGAGAAACTTTATGTCCCAACACAATTCCTTATGTCACCATAAAGTGACATTTCTCCCAATTTAGTACAAGGCTGGACTCCTCAATCGCTTTAGCACTTTAGATAAATTGCCAAGGTATCCATCAAAGTCATCTTCAGAGATGGAAAAATCATCCATAAATATTTCTAAGAAGTCCATCATAATGTTTGAGAAAATGGCCACCATACATCTCTGAAAGGTTGTTGGGGCGTTACATAGTCCGAACGACATTTTCCAAAAGGTATAGGTGCCATATGGGCAGGTGAAGGTGGTATTCTCCTGATCTTCAAGTGCTATGACGACCTGATTATACATAATATATTTGTTAAGAAAATAGTAAAATTCCTTGTCTGCTAACCAATCAAGCATCTGATCAATAAAAGGAAGGGGGAAGTGGTCTTTCTTTGTTACCTTGTTGAGCTTTTTACAATCCATACAAATCTGCAAGCCTATGACGGATCTTGTAGTCAAAAGCTCATCATTTTCATTCTTTACCATGGTCACATAACCATTTTTCAGCACGCATTGAACCATACTAACTCAAGAGCTATCAAATATGAGATAAATCACCCCAGCATCGAGCCATTTTATAATTTCCTTCATCACCACTTTCTTTATTTTATGATTAAGTCTCTTTTGGGGTTCCCCAAAATTTCTTTGACACTCGTCTAGCTGGATCTTGTGGATGCATATGGTAGGGCTGATTCCCTTTAAGTCTTCCATAGTCCACTTGAGAGTTTTTTTGTGTTGTGACAAAACTTTCAACAAACTACCCTCTTGGTCGGGGGTTAGACTAGCAAAAATTATAACTGGTAAACTATCATCACTACCTAGATAAACATATTTCAAATGTGATGGAAAAGGTTTAAGTTCTAAGGTAGGCACACATTGTAACAAAGGTTTTGGAGAAATAAATTCATTAAAATCAAGGGGTTGAAATCTCATACTTGGTTTAGTTTGAAGTAAGCTAGAGTGTTCCACCTCCAGTGAATAATCTTCAGACTATTCATTTGTTCCATCTTTAGTAAATTCTACGTTTGCTTCAATTGGAAAAATTTTGGCTGGGCAAATATTTTTTGCCTACCTCATTCTGAAAAAATTCTTCTGGGCCAAAATTATTATTTCTCTCTAGCTGTAAAATAGTGTCGGGGTAAAAATTTTTACACTAAAGTATCAGAGCAATGCCATTTTTGCACAGATTATCGTATTCATCTAGATGTAAAATTTTGTCTTGACCAAATTTTTGTCATGTATTCTTCATGTGGCTCCATCTCTTCAATGCACTAGGATTGTTCAAAATTATCAACATATTTAAGAGTGTTTAAGACATTGATAGTGACACTTTGATCAACCACCCTCATCGTAAACTCTCCTTTCTCGTAATCTATTAAGATGCACCTAGTGGCTAAGAAGGGAAGCCCAATAATAATAAGTGTATTTTCATCGGTCTCACAGTCTAAAATAAGAAAATCTAATGGAAAGATGAACATGTCCACTTTAACTATCACATCTTAAATTTTGCCCTCGGGACGAACATGTGATCACTCAACAGTTGTGAAATCCTCGTGGTTGGTCAAAAATTACCCATTCCAAGTTCGAAAAATATGGACATGGGCATCAATTTTACGCTTGACCTCAAGTCACGAAGGGCTCTCCCAAAATACTTATCACTGATGGAGCATGGTATAACAAAACTGCCATGATCTTTTTGCTTCAACAGACGTTTACTCAATGCCAAACAATATTTTTTTGTCGTAGCGATATTTTTTATTCTTTCCACCTTTCTTTTCTTTGTGACAATATCCTTCAAGAACTTGGCGAAATAAGGCATCTGATCAATATCTTTGAGTAATGGAACGTTGATGTACAACTTATCAATGACATCAATAAACATTATGAAGTGGATCATGTCATTATGCTTCTTCAATCGCTGAGAGAAAGATGGTGGAGGTCTAATTTCATCTGTTGCAGGTACGAGTAAAACTTTTTCCTTTGCAATAATTTTTTTGCCCTCATTAGGTTGACTTGTTGACCCATCCTTTTCCTTCTCCTCAAGCAAGTCTTATTGTTCAGCATGTTTAGCTTGACCTTCTGGTTCTTCATATATAGTGTCTTGGTGAGAAATTTTGCACTTCTTTCCCCCAAACTTATCATCAAGATTAATTTAAGTACCACTCCTAAGTATAAGGAGACTACATTGCTCCTTTCCATGAGGCTTAGTGACCTCATTATCACTAGGGAGGCTTCCTTGCGGGCAAGAATGTAGTGTCGTGGCAATTTGGCCTAGTAAGTTCTCCAACACTCTCAATGATGAACTATGGCTTTGTAATAGAGCTACTTGTATTTGTAGCAAAGCACCTTGATTGTTATTTTGTTGAAGCCATGAAATCTTTTGACAAAGCAATAAATTCCTGCAGTGAAGCTTCAAGGGAGTTAGAATTTGAAGATGTATTTCTTTTATTTTTATTTTTCTAGGGCATCTGTTGATGCTGCAAACTTGAATGTTAAGAAACATTTTACTGTGGCCTAATAAAATTGTCTGCATAGTTTTTGTTGTTGTTCCCTTGAATACCACACGAATAATTTGGATGTTGTCGCCATCCAGGATTGTATGTGTTAGAGTAAGAGTTGTTGTTGCTTCAATTAAAGTTGCCCACGAAATTGATGGACTCCTGAGTTTTTGGGCATTCACTCTCATGATGGTTGCCGCAGTAAAGAATGCATGTTGAGTTAGTTGCCTTGACTTCTTTCACCTCACTGGAACCTTGCAAGTTTTTTAACATGTTAGTTATGGCAGAAAGTTGGACAGAAATTGAATCCTTACCGTCAAGTTCATATGCCCCATATATTTTCCTATTGGTTCCAAGCCTTGCAGATGGTAATTGATAGTCGTTGTTGGCTATCTGATCTAGCATATCAAAGTCTTTCTCGGGTGATTTGTCAATCAAAGTGCCATCCGCTGAAGCATCCAACTTCAGTAAGTAGGTGCATTGACTCCATTATAGAACATGATGACTTGAGTCCAGTCGTGGAATCCATGGTTGGTTCATTTACGAAGCAAACTTTTTTATCTGTCCCAACACTCATACATAGATTCATCATTGCCTTGGCAAAAACTTGAAATGTCATTACGGAACTGGGTGTGCATATTGGGCGGGTTATATCAAAGAAGAAAATATTTGCAAAAGTCAGCCTAAGATTCCATTGAGTCGGATGAGACTCCACTCAACCAAGCTCTTGCTCGATTGCAAAAGGAGTAGGGGAATAATTTTAGTTTCAGCACGTCCTCATGCACACCTTGTTGCCTAAATGAGTCATACACTTCAAGGAAAGCACACACATGTTGTCTAGCATCTTCATTTGGCAAGCCACTAAACTGACCGATAGAACTCAGCATGTTGAACATCATCGGTTTGAGTTCAAAGTGGACTTCCTGTATTTTCGGTGCCACAATTCTAGGGTTGAGATCATTGAGAATAGGATTTTAGTGATATCATATAGCTCGTGGTCTTACAGTATTTTGGGAATATTATTTGCCACGATATCGAGATCTACCTAATCTTCTATAGGGTTATCAGCTTAAAACTGCAGTCGATTCAAGTAGCCTTTGGAAAGTTGAGCACGTCGCCTTTGTCTAAATAACTGGTCGATCTTAAGATCGAATGGTATTAATGGTTCGTCCGTACATCTTTTAGTCATGCAATGACAAAAACTTACAAAAGAAAATAAGAAAACAAACAAGTAAAACTAAAATAAATAAAGAAAATGTGACAAGAAAATAAAAGTTGCTATGGCAAAAATTATCAAAATTCCTCTAGTTGCCAATCCCCGATAACGAAGCCAAAAGCTTCGCTTGTAAAAGTGTGTGCTATGGCAATCAAATCTGTGTAAGTGTACACAATCGATGCAAGCAATATACTAGTGAGTTACTGTCTCCATAGGGATTGGTGGGAATTTTTGAGTTTTGCAACAGCTAGAACTAGGTGTCACTAACTAGTCCTATAATTCTTGTCAAATGATATTCACAAAAGAAAAATGAATAGTATCTAATTATATGAACAACTAAAAAAGTATTGATGGTGCAAGAAAAATTATAAAGTGTAGTGAGCAGAAAAGTTTGGTCAAGGTAATAAAAATTTGCAAACGTAAAAAATAAAAATTGTCAACGCAATAAGAAATGTTCGAGTGTAATATATTCAAAAAATCCCACACAATCAGACTTCTAACGGAGCACTTGAGTTGGACCTGCTACGGTGACAAATTATTCTACGCCTAAGATGATTCAGAACGCTATGCTTGTGCTACCCGACATGATTTACTACAGTGTTATAGGTATTTTGCTATAGGAATACTACCCTTGGTTTGTCAAACTGTTGCTGTTGAAATACCCCTCAGCATAAACTGTAGACTTTTACCCATCTTAATCAATTATTTACCCTTTTTTAGTCAAATAAAACCCTCTCCTTATCTCTAAGGCAGATTAAAACCATAACACTCTCGATATTAGGCATCTACTCCAAGAAAAATAGCAATATCTTGAAAGCTCTTACAGAGACTAGGAATGTTTTGTCGTGGCACTCGACAATCTCTCAAAAGCTCTTGCAGTGTCAAGGTAAAATATTAACACAAAACACAATGATCAAAACAACACTTAGCATTAAAAACTGCATCATTCATTAACAACTGAAAAAATTATCATCCAAGCATCATCCAACACCAAATAATACAGTTTATGGTGTGGTAAATATCAACCAAAAGATCAATCTTTAAGTATAACCCTTAAAATGATATGGAAACGGAAAAAAAATGAAGCAAAACTCCAAAAATAGAGCTCTGCCTTGACATTTTGAGCACCACTATGCCTGCTCTGAGGACCAGCCTCTTTCGAGGGCCTGGCCGCTGCTTCATAAAGCCCAACTATGGAGGATACCAAGGATGGTCGAGTGGGAGACGGTGGAAAAGATAAGTGTTGCAGCCGCCTACTCCAAACCTAGGTTATATTCTCCTCTCCTTGATTCCCCTTATGAAGAGTTATAATGAGGTATTTTAGTTGGAATTTCTAGGGTTTAGTGCCCTTGGAAATTCCCTAAATACCCTTGATGACATACCAATTTTATGAATGATTTAGCAGCTGGAAGTGGTCTCAATTAACTTAAAAAGGGCATGATTGTACGTGAGGTTGAAGTTGTGCAAGTGATGTCAGTAGTTTCCTTGAGATGTGTCAAACTTACAAGATATATCTCGCCTAAGTAAGAAAATCTATTCCACATTGTCATCTTCTTATGTTCCACTAGCCCTAGTAAATTGTCTCGACAAATAAATTGTTCCTTAGTCATTTCATGCATCAACACAACCAACAAACAATCTTCCTCCCCAACAACATCAGTTAAGCCAAATAAAGTTTTCCTCGGCAAAACTTATCAACCACATGCAAATACGTCCTAAATGCAACTTCATGCAACTAAAATGCTATGACAAATGGCTTTTAGACAAAAAATAACCTAAGTAGAAATACACAGAACATAATCTTTTACAGAGTTATCAAGGAAGTAGTTTCATTAAGTTCAGAGTAGTTGTATGCTAAAAACCGGTGAATCTAACGAAGCACAGGGTCATGAATATGCCATACTTTCAATGTGCTCGCATTAAATTATACCCTCACCAAGCTAGTAAGTCCTTCATAAGCAATATCAATATCAATATCAAAATCCTGTGGAATCTCAAGCAAAGCAGTTAAATAATCATGATTTGTGCATTCGGTACAAATCCCATGGAGAAAGCAAAGTTATTAACATACATTCGAAAATAATTTCTAAGCAACCGAAACGAAATAGCATCAGGCGAATCAATAGAAACAAATCGATGTTGTAGAATGTAGAATAAAACTCAAAAACCAACTCATAATATGTGTTACATCTAATCTCAAGGCATAATGACCAACCAATAACATTGAAGTAATTCATCACAAATTCCGTAAGTGTAAAGTATCAAGAGTACGTGAAGGAAAATACTTGCAAACTTAAAATTGATGAAGCATGATGCTATCAACCGCCAAGATTCACCATCGTCAAACTACAAGTATCCCTGCAAACCTTCCTCGACTGGATTCGATTAGGTTCAACCTAGGCGATGTCATTTGGAGTACCCAATATGATCAGGTGCATTATTGCCTTGAGTGGAATGCCCACCCAGGTTTACTGCAAAGATTGCAGTAAAAAAAGGGGATAATGGTTCAATATCAAATGGTTCAGAATTTACCTCGGGTTGCTCAGGCATTATCGAGTGAACAGAAGGTGATGGTACGACGTTCGACATCGAATGGGAGGATGTCACGGTCGACATGGAGTAGAAAGTGGATGACGATGATTAGGAAAGATATGGTCGCGGGTTGCTTAGACCAGCAACAACATGATGACTCAACCCATGAGATGATCGATCGACGAATGAATGAGAATCTACAGGACGTGAATCGGTGATAAATCACGTAGCGATGAAGATTGTCCTTGCTACCGACGACCACCAAAACGAGGAGGAGGCGGTGGGGGTATGGGTAAAGATTCATAATCACTTGGGATTTGAATGAACGCCAGAGAAACAAAACGACGACATCCTCTGAGGTTGATCGGATGTAGAGATTCTCGATTTACTTTGTTTCCCGTTCAAACCATCTTGGAAAAATAAGGAAGATTGGTGACTGAAGAATGAGGAACGAACGACAAACCAACGATGGTGTAATGGTTTCGATCGATGGGTGTGTGAATGAAAAAGGAAAAAAATGAAGAAGAAAAGGTTGGTGCGCGTGACTTGAAAAATAAAGAAGGGAAAGAGGGCTTGGGTTGTGTTATTAGATTAGGTCATGTGGGGGTTTTAAAATAAAATGGAAAAGAATTTGGGATATGATGGAATGTTGGCTGGTCAAAGGGATAAGGGAAAAATATAAAATTGAAAATTGAAAATTTTAATAGATGGAAGATTGGTGTGGTCGGTTGGAGTTTTAGAATGAGAGATATTGGTTTTAAAAATAAAAAGGGTGGTAGGATATTTTGAAAAGTTTAAGAGATTAAATGAATAGATAAGTGGGGCCCATATTTTAAAAGATGTAATGGGTATGGTTAAAAACTTACACATGAGACCCGCTGATGAAATAAATGAACTTTATTTGGGTTAAAAGTGTGGCGGCAGAACTGAAAAACAAAGGGCTTGGGTTCTGCTATATTGCAACCTAATGGAAAGGGCTTTACTAGTGTCCACTGTTTAATGAAATAGTGCACATGTGAAAGGAAGAAAAATTCCCCCTCACAGCCATACCTCCTGTGTTCCATAATCAAATTGTGCTCATTGTTCAAAATAAATTATTTGATCCGACTCCACTTAAACTCGATTAAAAATACATGGGTACCTGGAAAAAATTCAAACAAAATAAAATAAGTACTCAATAAATTAAAAAAAATTAAATTATGAAAAAATAAATAAAATGGGTTACCTCCCATTTAGCACTTTGTTTGACGTTGTTAGCTCAACGGCCTATTTTCAAATTATAGGTTCTTCCAATTCAATTTCTTCGATTAAACCAACAGAAGCGTTCTCATAATACGTCTTTAATCTTTGGTCGTTAAACTTAAATCACACTATTGATTTTTGTTCAATTTCAATCACTCCATGAGGAAACTTAGAGTTTAAACTTAGAGTTAAATATTAAAACCTTTGGACAAAGATAAAATAATTTAAAAGAAATTAAATTATCATGGAATTCTTTTATTTTTTCTTTAAATACTCGAGCGCTATCGTAAGTGTTTCTTCAGATTTTCTCAATTTCCTGAATTTGCAATTTCCTTGCTTCACCGACTGCACCCATCTCCATGTTACATTATTATAGCCCAATATGCTAGATGCCCCAATTCAACTTGCAAATGGCATGATTTACCGAAAACAAGTCGGTATGGAGACATCCCAATGGGCCTTTTATAAGAGGTTTGGTATGCCCATAATGCATCGGTTAATTTAAATTTTCAATCCTTATGGTTTGTTTTTACAATCTTCTTAAGTATTGCCTTAATTTCCAATTACAATACTTTTGCTTGTCCATTTGTCTACGGATGGTATACCGTAACAATTCTTTGAGTCACTCCAAATTTCGTCATAAGAGATTCTATTATTTGGTTACTGAAGTGAGTTCCTTGATCGCTTATTATAGCATGTGGTGTACCAAACCTAGAAAAAATATAAATTTTCAAAAAATTAACCGTAGTTTTGGCATCATTATTTCGGGTAGCCTTAGCTTCTACCCAGTTAGATACAAATCTACAACAAGAATTATATAAGTATTTCCAAATGAAGAAATAAAAGGACCCATGTAGTCAATTTCCCAGACATAAAAAATCTCACATAGCTGAATTGGATTGAGAGGCATTTCATTTCTTTGGCTTATATTTCTTGTTCGTTGACATTTTTCACAAGTTTTACAAAACAAATAAGAATCTCAAAAGATGTTAGGCCAAAAGAAACCATACTTAAGAATTTTATGAGTTGTATGTTTTGGTCCAAAAAGTTCACCACGAGAGTAAGAATGACATAAATTCAAAATTAAATTTACCTCATCTTATACGACACATCACTAAATTATCTGATACAAACAACACTTCCAAAGGTAAGGATCTTCCCAAATATAGTTTCGGGATTCTTGCTTTATCCTGTTGATTTTAGCTCTTGGAAATTATAATGGTAACTTACTTGTGGCCAAATAATTGACCATATCCGTAAACCAAGGGATATTGTTTTGCGCCACCATTAGGCTCTCCTCAAGGAATTCTTCTCAAAGTGGGGGAATGAATATGGAGAGGGGAATTCGAATCAAATGATTAACTACTAGATTTTCACATCCCTTTTTATATTTAATCTCTAAATTGAATTACTGTAAAAACAAGATCCATCATATGAGTCTTGGTTTTTCTTTCATTTTTCTCATCAAATATCTCAAAGCTGCATGGCCAGAAAAAACAATAATTTTAGTGCCAAGCAAATAAGTTCTAAATTTTTCTAAAGCAAATATTATAGCAAATAATTCTATTTTTTTTTGTAGTGGAGTAATTTTTCTGAGCGAAATACAAGGTTCAAGATGCATAGGCCATGACATGCGGCTCTTTGCTGATTTTTTAACCGAGAACCGCTTCTACATTTGTATCCAATATGTCACACATAAATTCAAAAGGATAGTTCCAATTTGGTGATTGGACAATTAGAGCTGATATAAGCTTTTCTTTCAAAGTATCAAATGACTCCTTGCACTCTAGATTGAAATCAAATGTTTGATCCTTCTGAAGTAAATTGAATAACGATTGCGCTATCTTTGAAAAATCTTTAATAAACCTACGGTCAAATCCTGCTTGACCAAGAATGAACAAATTTCCCTTACAGTTATGGGATAAGGAAGGGAACATATAATATCAGTTTTTACTTGATCGACTGCAATTCCATTTAAAGAAACAATATGGCCTATAATTAACCTCTTATAAACCATAAAATGACTTTTTTCATAATTCAATACGAGTTTGAATTATAGGCACCATCTAAGTACATTGGTCAAATTTAAAAGACATTCATTAAATGAATTACCGCACATAATGAAGTCATCTATAAAGACTTCAATTCCTCTCTCGACGTACTAGGAGAAAATGCTAAGCATGCATCTTTGGCATGTGACAGGTGCATTACAAAGTCTGAAAGCCATTCATCGGTAGGCAAATATGCCAAAGGGACAGGTGAATATTATCTTTTCCTGACCTTCTGATGCCACTGGAATCTGGAATAAACCTGAAAATCTATCAATGCAACAATAATGAGATTTACCAGCTAAGGTTTCTATCATTTGATCTATAAAAGGAAGAGGGAAATGATCTTTTTGGGTTAACCTATTCAACTTCCTATAATCTACGCAGACACTATATCTATTATGCACTCGTGTAAGAATTAACTCACCTTCTGAGTTTTCAATTACCGAAACTCCAAATTTCTTTGGGACCACATGATCAGACTTACCTAATTATTATATGAGTTTGGATAAATTACATTTGCATCAAAAAGTTTTTGAATTTCCTTCTTCATGACTTCAGTCATTGGTGGATTCAATCGGTGCTGACCTTATCGTGATGGTTTTGCTCATTCTTCATTTTTTTATTTTGTGCATACAATTTGAGGGACTAAGTCCCTTAATATTGGTAATAGTCCATCTAATGGCCTTTTTATGCACTCACAATACTGTCACCAAATCTTCCTCCCCTTCTTTTGACAACTTACTCGATATAATTACCAGCAAAGTTTCGTTTTCTCCCAAATATGCATACTTTAAGTGTTCTGATAATTGTTTCAAAACGATTTGAGGAGCCTGAAAAATAAAAGGTAAAATTTTAAGACTTGAGGAAATAAAGCACGAATCAGAATAAACTGAATTATTTTCTTAAACACCTTGATTTCATTGTCAAATTCCTCCAATTCTTTGCATATATTATCAACAAAGTTAAATTCTATAAATTCTTCAATGGAAAACTAAATTACATACACAAAATTTAAACTAGCAACATTATCAAGATACTTCATTGCTTTGTATACATTTAATTTTACGACCACATCATCTAACTCCATTATAAGAATTCCACTTCTTACTTTTATTTTTGTATTCGTCGTAGTAAGGAAGGGATGGCCTAGAAGAATTTATAAATAAGTATTCTTTCGGTCATTTTCCATGTCAATGACATAAAAGTCTGTCGGAAAGATAAACTCATTTACCTTAACTAAAACATCACCCAGAATTCCTTCGGGATAGAATATTGATCAATCTACCAGTTTTATTATCACTCTTGTATCTTTTAAGGGCTCATTAGAAACTATGTTGTACACAAATAAAGACTTTATATTTATAGAAGCTCCTAAATTACACATTACATGTTTTATTCAAACCTTACCAATTTTACAATGTATAACAAACATACCATTGTCTTTCAACTTTGGTGGAGTCTTTCTTTGGATAATGGATGCGACTTGTTCTCCAAAATTCACCTTATCATTCCCGGTAAGTCTTCTTTTTGTCGTACATGGGACTTTTAAAAATCTAGCATACCTTGGTATCTTTCGAATTACATTAAGGAGAGATATGTAGATTTCTACATTTAAAAATACTTCCAAAATTTCCTTTTCTTCGACATCTTTATCTCTTTTTACTAACCGTGAAGGAAAAACAGGTGGAGTGGTATAGGGAGATGGTGCGGGATTGGATAGTGATTCATCTTTCTTCTTCTTCTTGGATTTTATGTCAATCCTTTTTTCTTTCTAGGAGTCTACGTCAACTGCATTTTCTTCTTTATGGGATTTCAGTTCTTCTTTCTTCTTTTGGCAATTGGCATCAAACTCCTCTGAGATTGTTTAAGAAATAATTGTACCACTTTGGAGGGTGATGACATTAACATTTTCTCTCGAATTTAACTCCGTTTGAGAAGTTAGCTTCATTTGTGACTCCAATCTTCCCACATTCTGAGCGAGTTGGTTCATTTCTTTCTCCAGTTCTTGAATAGGCCTTGGCTCGATTCTGGAATTTTTCATTGGATAAGGCCAAACGCTCTACAATGGATTCCAAAGAAGATTTTTGCGGTTGATACGTCTGTGGAGTCTTAGCTTATAGGTTTGATTTGGCCTTGGGTTTTGTCCTTAGCTTATAGTTTTTCTTGTAATATTGGACAACAGTTTGTCGGATGATCTGACATTGTGCATATTCCACATACTCTCGCTGCTCATATTTTTCCTGTGATAAGAGAATTAACTATGTAATTTAACTTATAAATTTTGTTCTCAAATGAAATAATACTTATCTCGTGAACCTATTAGCTGGGTTCACTTGAAGAGCTAAACAATTAAGAGTTAGCAGTAATTATATAAATTAATTCTCTTGTTGCCGATGAGGTTTCATTGAAGAGAGCTCCTACACTAGCAACATCATTTGTTTTCATTTTTATAGGAAATAATCCTTCGTATAAATACTAAAGAAGTGTTTGCTTGGATAATTCGTGTTGCAGACAACTGGCGCCAAAGCTTCTTAAACCGCTCCCAGTAGTCGTAAAGTGATTCTCTATCTTTTTGTCTAATTCCCAGGTGCTTCTTATTAATTCGCTTGCTTTTGCTGTTGGTAAAAACCTATCAAGAAAATTTTGAGTTAAGTCAGCTCGTGTATTGATAGAGTTTGGAGGTAAGTAAAATAACCACTATTTAACTACACCAGATAGGGAAAAAGGAAATATCATAATTTAATTTGATCTTTAGATACTCCTTGTGGTTTTATGCTTGAGAAAGCCATATGGAACTCTGTGAGATGCTTGTGTGGACTCTCACTAGGAAGTATTTGGAATATAGGAAGAACATGAATAAGTCTTGTTTTAAGTTGAAATGAAGTTTCACCTCGAGGGAAAGTGATGCAAAGTGGTTGTTGAATGGCGAGTGTCATGGCTAATTGGTGGATTGTTTGATCTGCCATTGGTTTTGGTGTGAGTTCTGCATCTGATGTAGTTTTGGTTATCGGTTCTTCATTGACGTTGGAGGTAGATTATGCTTCAGGATTGAGTTCTGGATCTAATTGTTCTTGATGTTGTTGTCGTCTTCTTTTCTTTCGAAGCATTCTTTTCATGAATTCGCCTAACTCGTGCTTCGATTTTTGGGTCAAAATCTACTAGGTTCCTAGATTCCTACTTGTCATAAATCAAAAACAAAATTTATCAATAACTTTTGCTGATGTCCCCGGTAATGATGTCAATTTAACAAGCGTCATTTTACTATCAAATAATCATTATTAATCTCAAATAAAAGAAATAAAATGATAGTATATAGAAGAATGATCGATCCACAGAGACTTTAGAGCTGCTGATTGAAGGCTTTTGATTCTGGTGTAGGCGAAATTAGCTAAAATATCGAGGTATTTGTTTGTAGAATTTGAAAGTAAATAAAGAATTTAATCAAAAGAAAATTGAAGAAAATAAATTAAGATGAAAATTTAATTATGGTAAAACAGCCCCAGGCTTCCATTTTTCTAACTTCAAACTGTTCATTGAATAAGATTTGTACTTCAGATTACTAGCGGTTACAATCTACAGGGCCCAATCCCAGTAAATAGACAATCCAAAAGTAATCTTTGAATTTCAGTCCTTATGTGGGCCAACTACAACTATCATCGTCAGTGCCAACTCAATATTAAGTTTTGGAAATGCTTGACTTGAACTATGTTGTCTCAATGAAAATCGAGCCCGACCTCGATTTTCCTAAGCATACATCCTCTAAGTGTGTTCACAAGAAGTCGAACTTGCTACCAGCTGATTCTTCCTCTCAACTTTAAATCAGAACAACATCCAAACCAACATTGACTTTTTGAAATAAAAGCATTTTGATTTTTAAAGGAAAAGCCGATTGCCAATCACAGTTGCAAAAAATTAAGAATATAACCCAAAGGTATTATGTGTTTTTTATTCTCACAATCGGATTTGAGTCATTACTTTATTCCTTGGCTTATTGGAAAATTAGCTAAGTATGATAGAGATCATACTTAGCATTTTAAAAACAATAAAATAGAAGAAAATTTAAAAAGTAAAATGAAAAAGAAAAAGAAAACTTTACAAAATCCCAAAGCAAAGAAGAAATGTAACTCTAAATGTATTTTCAAACTTATCTTGAGAGGGTATTTATAGCTTTCTAAAACCCTAAAAATGGTAAAAATATAATATTTTGAAAGTATTCAAATCAAATCCTAAAAACAAGAGATAATTCCTAATTTGAATTTTAAAATGCAACTGAATCGTTCGTCCTTCTAAAAGTGTTGATTGGACCTT
This sequence comes from Hibiscus syriacus, assembly GCF_006381635.1. Taxonomy (NCBI): domain Eukaryota; kingdom Viridiplantae; phylum Streptophyta; class Magnoliopsida; order Malvales; family Malvaceae; genus Hibiscus; species Hibiscus syriacus. Next base: position 1,963,674 of record NW_024063019.1, on the reverse strand, counting down.
CTGGAAGCAGTTGACTGGATGTCACGTCAGACGCGTCCTGCCTAGAGTCTTGCCCCCTAATCCATCATTGACACTAAAAAAGTACAGAACTTCGCCCTTTTAGTGCAATTTCTAGAATCTGATGTCCTAAACAGGAAGTGAATTAAAACAACAAAATTAACAATATAAACTAATAATCAAGGAGCAATTAAAGATAAAATAGTAACTAAATAAACAACCTATCACTTTTGTCTCTTAATTTTCAATAACTTTGTCTTTATAATATATTTTTCTTTGTTTCTATGACATGATTTTTTTCTATCTTTTGTTATGTTTTATATTGTTTTTAAACAATATGTTATCCGGGAGATAAACGATGATAATAATAATAATAATATAAAAATAAAATAAAGTAGTTAGTATTAGACTGCGAAGCCACCTTGCACCGCATGCAACACCAAGCAATTGGTATGCAAGGACAAAGCCAAGTAAATTGTATGCGAGGACAAAGCCAAGTAATTCCCAATAGCAGATTCAACAATTCTTTCTGCGATGATTTAACAAATCGCAGCAAAAGACAATCAATTCTCAAGGCAAGATATCGTGGCAAAGTTCATATAAAAACATGATTTTTTTATTTATTTTTGACATAAAAAAGAGTGATCGAGATTGCCAGTCGTCTATCTCTCAGGATATCTCTTAAGATATGATCAATTATAATTGCACAACTGTAGAGATCACGAACTATATCATTTTTTATGAGTGAACCTTCATAGGGTCTAGAGGAGGCTTACTCCCCCCAATATTTTTAAGAATATACATTTTTAAAAAATAAACAAAGAAAAATTTACACATCCCCTCAATTAAAAAATTATATTTATAAAAAATATTTACAAATTCGACTTTAATTTGACTTTTGATCTCATGAAACAAATATGTAAATTTAAAAACATTCAAAAACACTCAAATAAATTAAATTAAAACTACCAAGTCGTTTTAGAAAGATAAAGAATGTTCGATTATTTACAAATATCGAGATCAGATCATAAAAGCTATAACAACATTTTCTCGATAAATTTAAATAGTCGAACATTTCTTTTCCTTCAATTCCCAAATTTTAAAGTGATTGATCAATTTTTAGGCGTCACTATTGGGATACACTTTTATTTTAAAATCATTAAAAGCGAACCTCAAATGCATTATGACAACCCACTTAAAACAATTTTAAATTAAAAGTGTATTACCCTTAATCCAATTATGTAATATGTCGAGTTATGCAAATGAGGTTACCATGCGAATCGTGCAAAAAAGGATGTCATGCCAAAATTAACTAAACAAAATTAAAAATAGCATACAATGTGAAATACAAAAAAAATATATACATATAATTTAATTACAAATTATAAATTATGCCTATTAACATATAATGTACAAATATGACTTAAATACAGGAATAAATGTAAAATTTGACATACAAATTAAAACTAAAGTATGGATCTAAATGAAACATGCGCATAAATGAGGGATATACACCCAAATAATCTAACAAAATTATAACCAAAACTAAAAACTGGAAAATGACTAAATTAGGACAAACATAAAAGGTTAATTCAAAAGCAGTCCTAAAGGTGACTAAAGTATAAAACAAGCTTAAACTTTGGGGACTGGAAACCTGATTTTACCAAGAAATTCAGTGACTAAATACTAATTTAACCAAAAACTCTAATATATAACCTAAATAAAGAACAAACCTAAACTAATTTACAAATCTCACCTCTACCGCTCAAGCTCTCCACTCTCCCCTATATCTTCTATGCTAAGCAGTAACTTCAAAAAATCATGGTGACCACCATGGTCACACCCTACACTAAGCCCCTCTCCATTCTCTCCACTCACAATCGGCCGTAGCCCTCGACCCCTAATCACGACCACTACAACCGGCAGTCCGGTGACCCAAACCGATGAACTCGAACCCCTTACAACTCTAGCTTCACATTCTCTTCACTTTTTTTTTCACCCGACACCAAAGCCTAGTTCTCTCGACCGATTCTTCCTAAGCATTAACTTCAACGATGGTTCAACACAAAGGTAAAAGATTTTCACTCTCTCTTTCTCTCTTTACTGTTTTGATTCGAACATATAAAAATGTTGAAAAAGAAAGATTAAGATTGATACCTTTGAAAACTTCTTTTTCTCGTTGTTGTATTTCTATGCACTTTGGATGATGGTTGATGATTTGTTTTTGTATTTTTGTTTTGCTGCTTGAAACCTTGTTGATTCAGATGGCTCTCATTTTTCTAGTTTGCTTCTTCTTCGCAAGTTTTCAAACAAAGAATGTTCATTTCTATTTCATTTTTCTGTTTCGAATAGATGAGGATACATTGTTTTTACATGAATACACAAGGCATCTTTTCTTGCTTGGTATTTCGTTGTTTCAGAAATAGGGAAGAATCCCTTACAATTTTCTTTTCTTTTGAATGTTCCGGCGAGGATTTACAATATGATCTCTTCTTTTTTTTCTATATTCTCTGTGTAATCACCCTTTTCTGATAGTTTCCAGTGGTTAAATATTTTTAAAATTGACCCCTTCCCCACTTTGTTTTGGTTAACTCCCGATAATCGCATTTTTAGTTTTCCAGGACTTCACGTGGACTGGAGGCTTGGATGATAATACTGCTGGGTCATTAGGCTTGAATTGGGTCTTCAACGGGTTAGGTTCTTCTTTAGGCCTGCCATTGCTTCGGGTCTGCTCCGACTTAGCCCCGGACAAATCGAGTATCTACAGCTGCCCCTCTTTGCTCATTATCGTGTAACGAGAATAGAGCAAATATCAAAAGATAATCGAGTTTGTTTAGTCATGAGAACTTTAAGAGATTAAATCACTCACTGTTACTTCAAGATAAATGAGACTTGAAAAATCTTCGAATGACGGGTCTGTTCCCCATTATTTCAAGGAGTATAAGACTCGAACAATCTTCGACAAACATGTCTGCTTCCTATTCATTCAGGGAGTATAGAACTCGAACAATCTTCATAAAACGAGTCCGCTCTCTATTCCTTAAGAGAGTATAGAACTCAAACAATCTTCAACAAACGGGTCCGCTCTCTATTCCTACAGAGATTATAGAACTCGAACAATCTTCAACAAACGGGTTCGCTCTCTTTTCCTTCAGAGAGTATAGAACTCGAACAATCTTCAACAAATGGATCCGCTCTTTATTCCTTCAGAGAGTATAGAACTCGAACAATCTTCAACAAACGGGTCTGCTCCCTATTCTATCAAAGAGTATAGGACTCGATCTTCATAAAATGAGTTTGATTCACTACTCTTCCGTGAAGGCTTATAGATGATTTGCTTTACTACTCTTCCGTGAAGGCTTAAGATTAAATTGTTTCGAAGGTCAAACCTGAAAATCAAACATTATCAATCATGAACATATGCTTGAAAATATTATATTCAAAAATTTAGAATTTGATAAAATTTCTAAAAATCCATCTCCATCATGAAAACTTGTCCGAAAGCCATTGGATATTTGAATATGCTCTGGCTTAGTTTTAGTATAAACATCATTCTTTTCAAGATCTCAAAAATAGTTATCTTTATCTCGATGATTCAATATCTTCAATCTTTAACTATCCCTGTGAAACCTGTAGATGTTTAAGTCATCATGCAATTATGAATGCCATGACCCTATTCATGCCTAAAATGTATGCACTTATGCAATTTAATGCGTTTTCTTCTTCTTCGAAGGAACTCTATCTCCTTTTGATCTTAATGGAACTTGGTTTTGTCTTGGGCACAGAACATTTGACCAGTTCACCCCAGTTGACAATCTCAATAACATATCATTCAATTTAACAGGACCTTGACTTCTTTCTTTCCTGAAAACCCACCGGTACCCATAACCAACTTCTTAATTAATGACAATCTCCTTGGGTCATCTTTTAATGGCTGAGATTTTGTATGAATTCCAAGATTTTAGTTTCCTGCAACCATACAAGCTTACATGTTAAAACCATCATGAACTTCAGAATACCTGCATTTTCTAAAACCTTTTGCATAATAATACAAAATGATCTCATGTACTTCAAGTTAAGCTATATGTTTTAACTTTTCAAAATAAGATACTTGCAAAATGGAAACTAACAAGAAAATACATGGCAAACGTTTAGCTGGAAAAAGTAAACGAACAAAAGTGCAGGCGTCTTCAAATATCAATAATGCAAATGCTTTTAAACTGGCACGCTGTTAGAATTTCTCGAGTATAGCTTCTGTCGAAAGGATCTCCAATATTGTGATGATGCTTAAGAGTGTGAAGCTCTTTCTGAATTCCCAAATCTCCCATTATTGGATACCCTAAACCAGTATTGAATCGCATATGCATTCAATTTCTCTCCTGGTTGTTTTCATCGAGACTCATTAATCTTTAGTCTCAACCCTGATCACCAACTGTCATTATTACTACCCATATCAAGAGCTCTTTTTACTTACAAAATCAATTCAGAACCTCCACCATGCACGAATTCTAAATTTAAACAAAACTCAAGTTTCCCTTTGCAGGTTTTCAACTTGAGACCTCATTTGGTTTCAAGACACCCTTTACGGATTTTCATCTTGAACCCCCTTTTATTTCTTTTTCTTTTTTCATCATTTTTTTCTTTTTCATTTTTTCTTTTTCATTTTCCTAATTTCTATTTTCCTTTTTTCTTTTCATTTTTTCATCATTTTTCATTTTTTCTCATTTTTCTTTTCTTCATTTTTCTTTTTTCTTTTCATTTTTCCTTTTTTTCCTTTTTTTTATTTTTCTCTTTTTATTTTTTTATTTCTTCTTCAAGCGAAATATCTCTTAAAAACGTCAAAATTCACTAGATAGGGTAATTCCAATCCGTCTATTTCAGTTAAGACTAGAGCTCCCCCAGAAAAGGCTTTCTTGACAACATTAGGTCCTTCCCAATTGGGCATCCACTTTCCTCGGAAATCTTTCTGAGCATGCAAAATCCTTTTAAGCACCAAATCCCCCTCATGGAATTCTCGAAGGTGAACTTTCTTACCATGTGCCCGTATCATACATTTCTGGTACATCTGACCATGAAAAATAGCTTTCAATCTCTTTTCTTCAATCAAATTCAATGGTCATACCTATCCTATACACATTCTCCCTCATTTAGCTTTACCTCTGACAAAATCTGAAGTGAGGGAATTTCCACCTCAATGGGTAAGACAGCTTCCATCCCATATACCATAAAAAATGGAGTTGCTCTAGTTAACATCCGTACTGAAGTTCGATAAGCAAAAAGAGAAAATGACAACTTCTCATGCCAATCCTTATAGGTCTCAGTCATCTTCTCTATGAGCCTTTTGATGTTCTTATTAGCCGCCTCTACTGCCCTATTCATCTTCGTGTAGTAAGTGGTAGAATTATGATGCTTTATTTTGAATTGCTTACAGACCGAATCCATCATCTTATTATTTAAATTCAACGCATTATCAGAGATAATCCTCTCTGGTAAACCATATCTACAAATGATCTCCTTTTTTAAGAATTTGCATATTGTCGACTGGGTAACATTTGCATAAGAAGCCGCTTCTACCCACTTGGTGAAGTAATCTATGGCTACCAGAATGAAGCGATGACCATTTGAAGCTTTGGGAGAAATTTGTCCAATAACATCTATCCCCTACATTAAGAATGGCCACAGAGCTATCATTACATGCAACGAATGAGGAGGAGTATGTATCTTATCTCCATAAATCTGACATTTGTGACATTTTTGGGCATAATTAATACAGTTTGTTTCCATAGTTGAGCAATAATACCCAAATCTCATAATCTGCCTAGCCATAACATGTCCATTAGCATGGGCACCACATATTCCTTCATGCACTTCTTCAAGAATCAACTTGGCTTCTTTCGTGCCAACACACCTTAACAAAACCTGATCTAGACTTTTCTTGTACAGAGTCTAACCATCCAGCACATACCCTGATGCCATTCTTCTAATGGTTCTCTTATCATTCTCAGTCGCCTGTTCTGGATAACTCTGATATCTTATATATTGTATGATATCATAATACCAGGGGTTTCCATCTTCTTCCTCTTCAATATTAAAACAATGGGTTGGATACTCATAAGCCTTCATTTCAATGGGCATCATATTTGAATGCTCGTTTATCTTAAATGCTGCTGCCAGTGTGGCCAAGGCATCTACCATTTGATTCTCTTCTCTATGGAGGTAATTGAAAATTAATTCTTCAATAAGTTCCATAACCAACCTACGGTATTCTACAAGCTTGGGATCTTTTATCTCCCATTCTCCTCTGAGTTGGTAAATTACCAAATTTGAATCCCCATACACCTTGAACATTTTTACTTTACGTTCAATAGAAACTATAAGACCTAGAACACAAGCTTCATACTTGGCCATATTGTTTGTACAATCAAAATTAAGCCAACTGGTGAAAGGATAATGTTCTCCCTCTGGTGAGACCAAAATTGCCCCGATTCCATGTCCCATGGCATTTGAAGCACCATCTAAGTTCAACTTCCAATATTTACTAGTGGATGCAACTGTTTCTTCCATCGAAATAGCCATTAAATCGTCATCTGGGAAATCAAAGCTCAACGGCTCATATTTTTCCGAAGCTCTGATTGCAATGAATTTCGCTATAGCACTTCCTTTAATTGTTGTCTGGTTTACAAACTGGATGTCAAATTCAGACAATAGGATCTACCAACGAGCTAATCTTCCAGATAATGCAGGCACACCCATTAGATATTTCAAGGTATCAAGCTTGGATATAAGCCAAGTAGTATGATACAACATATATTGCCTAAGCCTTCGGGTAGCCCATACTAAAGTGCAACACAACTTTTCAATGGGTGAGTATCTTGTCTCACATTCAGTGAACTTCTTACTGAGATAAAAGATAGCCCTTTCTTTCTTCTCAATTTGGTTACATTGCCCCAGCACACACCCTATTGAATTTTCATAAACTGACAAATATAGAATCAATGGTTTTCTTGAGATGGGTGGCGCCAAGATTGGAGTACTCGAAAAATATCTTTTCACTGCTTCATAAGCTCTTTGACAAACCTCACTCCATTCCCCTGAGTTATTCTTGTGAAGAAGGCGGAATATGGGATCACACTTTTCCGTCAGTTGTGAAATAAACCGAGCTATATAATTCAATCTCCCCAAAAATCCTATGACTTCTTTTTGTGTTCGTGGGGCTGGCAAGTCTTGAATAGCTTTTACTTTATATGGGTCTATTTTAATTCCTTTTTAGCTTACTAAGAATCCCAACAGCTTCCCAGATGTCACCCCAAAAATACATTTATTTGGGTTGAGTTTTAGCTGCCATCTTCTCAGTCTTTTAAAGAGCTTTCTCAAATTCCAAATGTGTTCTTCCTCTATCTTGGCTTTGACAATCATATCATCCACATAAACTTCTATTTCTTTATGCATCATGTTGTGAAATAATGTCACCATGGCCCTTTGATATGTTGCCCCTACATTCTTCAATCCAAACAGCATTACTTTATAACAAAATATTCCCCATATGGTAACGAATGTCATTTTTTCCATATCTTCAGGGATCATCTTAATTTGATTATAGCCAAAGAAACCATCCATAAAAGAGAACAAAGAATTTTCGGCAGTATTATCCACTAAAGTGTCTATATGTGGCAAATAAAAATTATCTTTTGGACTAGCTCAGTTGAGATCTCTATAGTCGACACACATTCGAACTTTTCCATCATTCTTCGGTACTGTAACGATATTCGCCACCCACTCAGGATATTTAACCACTTTAAGAAACCCGACATCAAATTTTTCTTCACTTCCTCTTTAATCTTGAGTAGCATCTCAGGTCTCATTTTTCTCAGTTTTTGTTGTACCGGCTTACATTCAGGCTTTATTGGTAGTTTATGGACAACCAACTCTGTATCTAAACCTAGAATATCTTTGTATGACCAAGCAAACACATATTTGTATTCTTGAAGCAATTTTATCAAATCATATCGTCCTCCAACCGACAGGGTGGTACCAATCTTTACTTCTCTCTTATCCTCATCCGTCCCTAAATTCAAAATCTCAGTAGGCTCTTTATGAGGCAGAATCTGCTTATCTTTATTTTCCACTATTTTCAATAATTCATAAAGTAGCTCGCATCCCTCATCATAATCACAATCCTCGATTTCCCCTTGATATAGGCTTCTCGAAATCAATCTCTAGGTCAGGGTCATTAGCATTTATATTATTGATATCTAAGCTCCTGAAAAAATAATGAAAGAGAAGATATATGTACATATATACATATGGGAGGATATTTTCCCATATAAATAAATAGAAAATAATAAATACATACATATATACAACAAAGGATGAAAAAAAATGCATGGGAGAATGTTTGCCATTTTTAACTAACAAAATGCATCTTTTATTGAAAGCGAGCGAAAACAAACAGCTTAACCCTTTACATAAAATCACATATTACCCTAGGGTATGAATAACAGGGGGAAAGTTCCAGTGCATTGCTCTGTAAAAGATTTGTAAACTACAGGCAATTCTTCCACTGTCCAATTGTTCAACACGAAGCCCGGCGGTGCAGGGTAAATGCCCGTAGCTCTCATTTCCTCAAACTCACCATCAGTTATAACATTAATGCCTATATCTTCTAAGGCCTTCTCAACCATTTCTTCATTACCCCTTAAATTCCATTGAAACATATGCCCCCCAGATATGAAAATGCTGATCAACGGTGGAAAGGTCATGGGTTCTCAGCTAAGGTCTTCACCAGCCAATCTGGTCTTTCTCATTTCCTGACCCTTTTTAATTCTCCTTAGCTTATCCCTCGAAGTTGGTTGATACCCCAAACCAAATCGATCTCTTTTAGTAATAGGGCATATTGAATTCACCAGTCCTTACAACTGTCGACCTAACCCCTTTCCAACTTTCGCTCCTCTTCCAAGAGTCAATTTAAGCCCCATCTTGGTACAATTTGACAATCGAGGCTTTGGTATCTTCTTGTATTCGGCCACAAACATGGCATTGACAAACTCTAATGATCTGAAAGAACACTCGACTGCTTGCTCATCCACTTCAATATACGGAGCAGTAGTAGAAACAGATGCAATAATGTCCTCTTTAGCGTGAATACATACCACCCTTCCATCAATTACAAATTTCAGTCTTTGGTGCAATGTGGGTAGATTTACACCGGCCTAATGAATACAAGGCCTTCCCAGCAAATAGTTGTACGTAGGCATAATGTCCATTACGAGAAATTCCACCTCATAAGTTGTTGGACCAATAGTCAGAGGAATATCAATCTTGCCTAACACTTCTCTTTTAGTCTCATCGAAAGCTCGAACCACACTTTGACAGGTTCTCATAAGCGTACTATCTAATGGAAGCTTCTTCAGAGTCACTAAGGGCATCACACTTCTCTTAACTATGACATGCAAAGCCTTCTGACTACCAATCATCCCAGAAGGGATCTCATCCTCAGAAAAAGATAAAAAATTATCAGCTTGTATATTGGAAACTAACCGGTCCAACTTTTCAATGGGCAACTCTTTCAGAAAAAAAAGTCTGGTTTAAAACTTTTAACAGAGCATTTCTATGGGCCTCTGAACTCAAAAGTAATGATAAAATAGAAACACGGGCATGCAGCTTGTGTAACTGTTCAACAACACTGTACTCACTGTGCTTTAGAAACTTCAAAAATTCCATTGCTTCACTCTCAGTTATAGGTTCATTAATAACAGACTCATCTTCTTTTATATACACATCAACATTTTTTCCCTTATCAACAACAACCTCCTTCTCAGACTCTTTAGCTAGATTAAGAGAATAACACCTACCGCTTCTGGTAAAGTGTCCCACCTTATCTACTTCCTCATTCTTTTTTGTTACATCTCTCATTTGGCAATCATATCTCCAAGGCACTTATTTATTATCCAGATATGGGAATGGAGATGGAGGTGTAATAACAACTTTTAGAGCTACCTTTTCAGGCAATCGATTCTTGGGAGTAATGATTAGGGGACAACTAGCATTGTATACCCCTTTAGACGATCCTTCTGAAGTGCAAACTTCCGCTTCCTCTTCTTAAGCAATCTCTTTAAAGAACTCAATTTCTTTACTGTTCATCATGTCTTGTACCAAATATAGGAAGTCAGGACATTACTGAATACTGTGTCCTTCACTGTTATGATATTGGCATACCTCTCCACTGTTAAACTGTTCACCCATCAAACTGGGCTTCAACAATCCTACCTTAACCATCTAATACCACACCCAACTCACGGGAGATACCACCTCACTAACCTTCCTTACAATTCTCTTTCTTTTATCTTCAATAATTGCGTTAACTCCTGCCCCTGCATGGCTTGGCAACAGATTATGAGCTATATTTGGTTGTTCACTGTCACCAAATTTTATGACATTCCTTGTTCTCAATGCTTGGATAACCTTCTTAAATATAGTACAATTCTCAATGGAATGCCCGAGATTCCCCGCATGGTACTCACACTGAACATTTGGGAAAAAGAGGTTGTATTGGTGTTATGTGATACGGTGAAACCATATGCCGGTCGTACAAAATCTGAAACAATTACTTATAAGTCATCAAGATGGGGTCAAATTGAGGCCTCTCTCTCTTCTAGTCCCTTGCCCCTTGTCTATTGTCATTTTGTGTTAATGAACCTGCTCCTTGAGGACGAGAAACAGTGATGTTATTAGAATCATATTGCCTCACGTTACTGACTTCGTTTTCCTTTTTCCTCATTGGTGGCCTCTTACTAGACTCTCATCCCTCGAGTTTTCCACTCTTAACCGTCATTTCAATCATTTCTCCCACCGTAACTAAATCAGTAAAACTTCGATAAGAATTGCCAATAAGATGAGAGAAAAAAAGAGCCCTTAAGGTATTGACAAAAAGCATATTTGTTTCCTCTTCTTCCAATGGTGGATGGACTTGCACCGCTACATCTCTCTATCTTTGAGCATATTATCTAAAACTCTCATTAGACTTCTTTTCCATTCCTTGCAACATCATCTTGTTGCACCTAACATCTTTTACATGTTTGTATTGCTCAAGAAAGGACTTAGCCAAGTCTTTCCACGATTTAATATTAGCTCTACTCAGCTGGTTATACCACTGGATTACCGAACCCGTTAAGCTTTCGTGAAAGCAGTGTATCAACAATTGATTATCCCCTATGTATCTGGTCAACTTCCTACAGAACATCGTGATATGCGCAGAGGGATACCTGGTACCATCAAACTTCTCAAAGTCATGAACCTTGAACTTTGGAGGCAAAACCAAATCAGGAACTAGACTTAATTCCTTTGCGTCAAATCCACAGACACTGGTATCTTCCTTCATGGCTCTGACTTCTCTTTCTAACTGATTCTATTTCTCTTCAAGCGGATTGTTTTGGTCCTTCTTAGCTTCTTCATCAAGGTCTGAAACTTGATGATATTGATGTTCTTCCTGATACGAACCAGATCCAGGTTTACGTTAACAGAAGCACCAACTGGATTAGTGTGCACCTTCCCGACATGAACAGGGGTCACTTGAACGTTCTGAGATTGTTCTGCGATGAACCCTGGAGGATAAAGTGGATTCTCAGTTACAACTCCTGGCACAGGGCTTTTCTCATGTTCCAGATTTCTTCCTTCCAACAGACTCGCAAACTTAGCAAACATCTCCTTCTGGGCATTCATCATATCTTCTTGTATTTTCTTCATATTCTCTTGTAACTCCAGCTAAGTTTTCTCAAGTTGAGCAATTTTATCATCCATGACCTTCTTTCGGGTATTATAGGGATGCTTGGAAGTTTCCAGTATTACTCTGTCACACAGTCCTTTTTTTAATATTGATGTTTATTAATGAATATTAAATATATGATCATGAATGAATAAAATGTGATGCAAAAATTTAAATGCATTAAAAAATGTATATGCAAAATGCAGGGTGTTGATCTTGGAACGACTCCTTAGAACAACTCTTTATATTAGAACGACGTTCAATTACAAAGTTGAAACATATCACAAATAAATATGTACCATCTCTCCTATTTGTTGTACATGTGCTAACAACTCCATAATCCTCTGGTTTTCTTTAGCCTCGGGATCCAATTCTTCAGTCACATCAGCAGCTTCCTCAGACAGAATGACCAAATATTGAGATATTCCCAGCACATGTCCTAGGTAACAAGTAATAAGGTCCTCTCTTTGCTTAACTCTCACCTGAGCTTGCTCCCATCGAAAATGCCACTGTATATCCCCCTCATAAGGAACTATCGATAGCTCACTTGCTCGCCTCTGAAAATCTTGAACCATGGCTTCAAGCTCACTCACTTGTTTTTTCAGACTCTCAACCTCCCCACGTCTTGAGCTACCTTCCCTGCTTCAGTATCGTCGTAATGCGATCTCTAAACTTGAAATCTTCCCCTTCAACTTCTCATTCTAGGCTTGACTCTCTTGTAAACGCTTCTCTAAAGAATCCTTTTCTTTCGATAAAATCTTCACTTGGTGCCTGCTTTGTTTGAGCTCTTCTTGACTCTCTCCGGCTACTCTCTTGAGGCTTACCACTTCTTGCCTCCATTCGACAGATGACTTACTCAAGCTAGAACCTATCTAAGCTTTTACCATTCACTGATAATTTGACTGAAGATCATTAAAGTCTAATCGAAGTTGCTTTTACACTCTTTCAATTCGATCTGCTCTACTTTTCTGAATGTCAATCTCCAATCCCTTTTGATACACTTCATCTTCTAGCTTCTGCAAAGTCATTCTTCATTGTCTCTATTTTGCTTCGAAATCACACTTAGCTAACTCTAATGGAGATGGCACCATTCTTAATTGTTCTTCCATAAGCTGAATATTTTCAGGATTCACCATTGGGATGTTATCATTTACTCGACCGCTTCTCCACTACTCGTACTCTTGAGATAACTCGAGATCATAAGTGAACAAATTCACACGACGAGTTTGCTTCCAGGCCTCAGTAACCCCTTTAAATTTACCCTTATATTGGTCTTCTTTGAATGCAAAATCCGACCCTACCAAGTCCCATGTGGCTAAAATGAACTGTCTTAACCCATACTGTCTATAAAATAGTAGCGGTGGATACCCGACAGAACCCCATATACCTGGCAAAGGAACCCAATCTCGCTCTCCACATCTGTAAAGTATATCTGAAGAGACATTCCACGAAGTTCACCATAAAATATCACCATCCCTGATATCCTTAAAGATAACCATCCATTTTTTTCGATGAAGCCCCTAGGCCATTCTTTAGAAAGAATATCCTTCAAAGGTGAAAACCCATCTAGAAACACTCATCCTGGTTCCCTTTCAACATGTTTAAAATGACTAAGAATCCACACTAGCAATAAAGGCGCACACCCTATAAAGCATCCTTCTCCCTCGTGCCTTCAAGAACTCAAAGACCGAAACGTCTCAGCTAGAATGGCTGGAACAAGATCCATGTGCTTGTCTAATCTTTCAAACAGGTCAACGACTGATACGTCTACATATCCTAGCACCTTTGGAAAAATAATGAGCCCATAAATCCCCAAAGCAATCAAGTAAAGATTATTTCTCTTATCAGGGTGATGATCAATTACTTCTTTCAAAGCAGCCCAAGAGATACACTCACTGTCTCCCTTCTTCTTAATGTTTCTAACTACCCAATCTTCACTCATTCCAGTCATCAATAGTAATTTCTTCTTAAATGAAGGAGTGACTGTCAGCTTGGTATATACTCTATCCATTTGGGACCTCGGACAACGGACCAAAGCTTGATACTCCTCTATTGTTGGTGTCAGATCCACCCTACCAAATGTAAAACAGCTATAAGCCGGATTCCAGAACTGCGCCAATGCTCTAAATAGATTTCGGTCAATAGGAACATCTAGAAGATAAGGAATATCGCCGTACAACTTATACAACATCTCCTTATCAGTTGCTTCCCATATTCCCCATATCTCTATTAGTTCACTCAGATCATTCTGACGTACATTGATGTGAGTGTAACCAAATAACTCCGACACATATCCAGGCATCACACTATCCCCGTTGGTCAGTTGGGACTGTTCAGACCACCTCAAAACATCTGCATTATCCTCAACCTCTTTCTGAACCATTCGTTCCATATTACTGGCCTTCTATATGGACATCGATCTCAAATCAACACCATGTAATGAATATTGCAATGCAAAACAAAAAGAAATAAAGCAAAGATAACAAAAGATCGGTTAGTAAACATAAAGCAATTAAGTCGGGATAATAATTTGTTAAAGAATCCTACCTATATGATGGCTACCCAATCATGCTTTATCAGATCCTATCCAAAATGATATCTACCCCCATGCTTTGTTATTCACAAAAAATTCTAACCGCATGATATCTAATTTGCATGCTTGTTTGAAAAATAAACTTAATCGCATGATATCTAGTTCGCATGCATTTATTCGAAAACGAAAATAAATGACTCAAAAAAGGTTTTATTGTGTACCCTCCTCACGGGATTCTTAAGGTTCAGGTTTGGCTCAACCTAAGTTCAGGCTCTATATTCACTATATGTTGGGTTCGGTTCTAAAGTAAGAGGTTCTCGAATTGTCCTTGTTGGTACCCCCTTGGGTTACTGAACCCTTAATCCTAGCCCATTACAGGCTTTAGGGGATCGAGTTCAATTTTAAGGGAACACACCTCCTTATGTCCATGTAGAGGTGATTACCATCACGAGGACCATAAGGTGTGAGCTCCAGGAGCGATCCACTATCCCATGCGGAGGTGAAAACCACACGAGGGAATAGTCTCTCACTCCTACTTAAATAGGACGGAGCGAGGTTTTAGCTCATGTCATGAAAATGCAGCTGTACAGTGTGTGAGGAAAAGTGAAAAAACACACAATAAAGACACTCAAAATTTCCTAAATTCACACAATCAATCTGAAACCATTAGCAAACAAATCAGTACAACTATTTATTAGTTAATCAAATTAAATTAAAAAAATCAAAATACAAAAAAAACCTATTAAAAACCAAACAAGGGATCAATAAACAAATTAAAACGAATTTATAATTTTCAATTGCAAAGATAATTAATTAATCGTGTATCGGCCTAACTCTCTAAAAAAAAAGTCCCCAGCAGAGTCGCCAAGTTGTCAAAACGATTTTTTTCTTAAAAGTGAGATTTTAAAAACCACATTAATTCTTAATTATCATATTTAATTTAAAAACAAATGCGATTTAAAAGACCTCTCGTTTCGAAAAATTTTGGATTTCCTTTACGATCGAAAAATACAGTTCGAAAAGTCACCACCAATCTTTGATTAGGGTGTGATTGAGCACCCAAAATTGCTTTGTCATTTTAAATAAAAATTAATTTTAATTAAAACAACAAATTGAGGTCTGCGTTACCAAAAAATGAGTTCGGGAGTCGGTTACGTGTGGGGAAGGATTAGCACCCCACAACGCCCTAAATTAGTAACTGGTCAATTAATTAACGTCTTTGCAATGAAATTTACAAATTCGACTTTAATTTGACTTTTGATCCCACAAAACAAATATGTAAATTTAAAAACATTCAAAAGCACTCAAATAAATTAAATTAAAATTACCGAGTCGTTTTAGAAAGATAAAGAATGTTTGATTATTTACAAATATCGAGACTATATCTTAAAAGCTATAACAACCTTTTCTCGATAAATTTAAATAGCCGAACATTTCTTTTTCTTCCATTCCCAAATTTTAAAGTGATGGATCAATTTTTAGGCGTCACTAATGGGATACGCTTTTATTTTAAAATCATTAAAAGCGGACCTCAAATGCGTTATGACAACCCACTTAAAACATTTTTAAATTAAAAGTGTATTACCCTTAATCCAATTATGTAATATGTCGAGTTATGCAAATGAGGTTACCATGCGAAACGTGCAAAAAAGGATGTCATGCCAAAATTAATTAAACAAAATTAAAAATAGCATACAACGTGACATACAAAAATAATTATATACGTATATTTTAATTACAAATTATAAACTATGCCTATTAACATATAATGTACAAATGTGACTTAAATACAAGAATAAACACATAACATGCCAAACTATAAATAAAAAAAGATATATACATATTAGAATTAGGACTAAATTTAAATAAATGTAAAATTCGACATACAAATTAAAACTAAAGTATGGATCTAAATGAAACATGCACATAAATGAGGGATCTACACCCAAATAATCGAACAAAATTATAACCAAAACTAAAAACTGGAAAATGACTAAATTAGGACAAACATGAAAGGTTAATTCAAAAGCAGTCCTAAAGGTGACTAAAGTCTAAAATAAGCTTAAACTTTGGGGACTGGAAACCTGGTTTTACCAAGAAATTCAGTGACTAAATACTAATTTAACCAAAAACTCTAATATATAACCTAAATAAAGAACAAACCTAAACTAATTTACTAACCTCACCTCTGTCGCTCAAGCTCTCCACTCTCCGCTATCTCTTCTACGCTAAGCAGTAACTTCAAAAAATCATGGTGACCACCATGGTCACACCCTACAGTAATCCCCTTTCCATGCTCTCCACTCACAATCGGTCGTAGCCCTCGACCCCTAATCACGACCACTACAACTGGCAGTCCGATGACTCAAACCGACGAACTTGAACCCCTTACAACTCTAGCTTCACATTCTCTTCACTTTGATTTTCACCCGACACCAAAGCCTAGTTCTCTCGACCGATTTCCTAAGTACTAACACCAACGATGGTTCAACACAAAGGTAAAAGATTTTCACTCTCTCTTTATCTCTTTATTGTTTTGATTCAAACATATAAAAAATGCTGAAAATAAAAGATTAAGATTGATACCATTGAAAACTTCTCTTTCTCGTTGTTGTATTACTATGCACTTTGGATGATGGTTGATGATTTGTTTTTGTATTTTTGTTTTGCTACTTTAAACCTTGTTGATTCAGATGGCTCTCATTTTTCTAGTTTGCTGCTTCTTCGCAAGTTTTCAAACAAAGAATGCTCATTTCTATTTTGTTTTTTTTGTTTCGAATAGATTAGGATACACTATTTTTACATGAATACACAAGACATCTTTTCTTGCTTGTATTTCGTTGTTTCAGAAATAGGGAAGAATCCCTTACAATTTTCTTTTCTTTTGAATGTTTCGGAGAGGATTTACAATATGCTCTCTTCTTTTTTTTCTCTAATCTCTGTGTAATCACCCTTTTCTGATAGTTTCCAGTGGTTAATTATTTTTTAAACCGACCCCTTCCCCACTTTGTTTTGGTTAACTCCCGATAACCGCTTTTTCAGTTTTCCAGGACTTCACGTGGACTAGAGGGTTGGATGATAATACTGATGGATCATTAGGCTTGAACTTACTCTTTAACGGGTTAGGTTCTTCTTTAGGCCTACCATTGCTTCGGGTCTGCTCCGACTTAGTCCCGGACAAATCGAGTATCTACAATAATGATGAATGGAGGCTATCAATGAAAATAAAGGATAATGACTAATGAGATAAATGGAAAAGAAAAATGTAAAGGAAGATAAGTATGCTAGACATAGGAAAAAGAATTGAGAAAATTATGAATGAAATATGGTTTAAATGAGGAGTATGGGATAATTAAAAAATATATGATTTAGTATGAGATAAATAAATGTGGCATATTTATGTATATTCAAATGTTACATTACACTATTATGTCTCTCTAAGTAGTTACTTAACGTGTGTTTATTTCACGCGTAGGTAGAGGCATGGACTAGTACGTAAGGAGTGTAGCAGTATCAACAGTTTTCATCAATTAAAGGTTGACTCATCAGTAATATTATGACAATCTTATTCAATTTAAGAACTTAGTTGGCATGTAATTCAATTATGGTAAATATTTTGGAATGTAATTATGTGATAGTTTTAGTATGTTGTTTTCAAAATATCATATTTTATAGTTGATAAATTTGAAACAAATTTATACGGGTTTTTAAATGGCAAATATTTTTATAAAGTAATGTGACTTCTGTATCTCGTGTACCGAAAGGTATACGAGAAATGGGTGCTACAGTTAAGATAATAGGTTGGGTACTTATAAGCTTGCATTTCGATGGGCATCATGTTCGAATTCTAATCTACCTTAAATACGGCTGCCAAAATGGCCAAGATATCTGCCATTTGATTCTCTTCCCTGGGGAGGTAATTGAAGGTTACTTCTTCAAATTATTCAATAAGTTCCAAGACCAATTTATGGTATTTTACAAGCTTAGGATCTTTTGTCTCCCATCCACCTTTGAGTTGGTAGATTACTAGAGCTGAATCTCCATAAACCTTGAGCATTTTTACCTTACGTTCAATGGCAGCTCTAAGACTCATAACACAAGCCTCATACTCAACCATATTATTTGTGCAATCAAAATTGAGCCGGTTGGTAAAAAGATAATGCTCTCTATTTGGTGAGACCAAGATTGCCCCAAGGCATTCGAAGCACCATCAAAGTTTAATTTCCAATATTTATTGGTAGACGTAATTGCTTATTCTACTGAAATTTCCATTAGGTCTTCATCTGGGAAATCAAAACTTAACGGCCCATATTCTTGAGAAGCCCTACTTACAATAAATTCAGCTATGGCAATCCCTTTCACTACTTTTTGACTTACATACTAGATATCAAACTCTGAAAAAAAGATATGCTAACAAGCTAATATTCTAGATAATGCTGGTACATCCATCATATAATTCAAAGGATCGAGTCTGGATATAAGCCATGTGGTGTAATATGGCATATATTGTTTGAGGCTTCGAGTAGCCCATATAAAAGCACAACACAATTTTTTAATTGGAGTGTATTGGGCTTCGCATTCAGTGAACCTCTTATTGAGATAGTAAATAGATCTCTTTTTTCTCAGTTTGATCATGTTGTCCTAATATACATCCCATTGAATTTTCATAAACTGATAAATAAAGAATTAAGGGTTTTCCTGGGATGGGTGGTACCAAGATTGGGGTACTTGGAAAATATCACTTAATTGCTTCGAAAGCTTCTTGGCAATCGTCATTCCATGACCCTGAACTATTCTTGTGGATGAGGCAAAAAATGGGATCATATTTCTCAGTCAACTGTGATATAAATAGAGCTATATAATTTAGTCTTCTAAAAAATCCTTAAACCTCTTTTTTTGTTCGTGAGGGTGGTAAATCTTGAATAGCTTTTACTTTATCTAGATATATTTCAATTCCTTTTTTGCTCACTACAAATCCCAATAGCTTTCCAGATATCACCCCAAAGGTACACTTAGGTTAAATTTCAGCTGGCATTTCCTTAGTCTTTGGAAAAGCTTTCTTAAATTCTCGACATTTTGTTCCTCTGTCTTAGTTTTGACAATCATATCATTGACATAAACTTTTATTTCTTTGGTAAATCTTGAATAGCTTTTACTTTATCTAGATCTATTTCAATTCCGTTTTTGCTTACTACAAATCCCAATAGCTTTCCAGATATCACCCCAAAGGTACACTTACTTAGGTTAAATTTCAGCTGGCATTTCCTTAGTCTTTGGAAAAGCTTTCTTAAATTCTCGACATTTTGTTCCTCTGTCTTAGTTTTGACAATCATATCATCGATATAAACTTTTATTTCTTTATGCATCATGTCGTGAAATAATGTTACCATGGCCCTTTGATATGTCTCTCATGCGTTCTTCAGCCCAAATGGCATCACTTTATAGAAAAATGTCCCTCATACGGTGACAAACGTTGTTTTTTCCATATCATCAGGGTGCATCTTAATTTGATTATAGCCAGATAAACCATCCTTGAATGAAAACAAAGAAATTTTAGCAGTGTTATCGACCAAGGTGTCTATATGTGGCAAAGGAAAATTATCCTTTGGACTGGCTTTATTGAGATCTCGGTAGTCAACACACATACGAACTTTACCATCCTTCTTTTATACAGGGACAATATTTGCCACCACTCAGGGTACTTGGACACTTTAAGAAACCCGGCGTCAAATTACTTTTTTACTTCTTCTTTGACTTTAGTAGCATTTTGGGTTTCATTCTTCTTAGCATTTGTTGTACATGCATACATTTAGGCTTTATTGTCAATCTATATACTACCAACTCTATATCCAAACCTGGCATGTCTTTATATGACCAAGAAAATATGTCTTTATATTCCCTGATCAAATTAATCAAACTCTGTCATCCTTTACCAGATAAAGTACTTCCAATTGTTACTTATTTAGTATCCTCTTCTGACCCCAAATTTAAGATCTCAGTAGGTTCCTCATTAAGAAAAATATGTTTATCTTCTTTTTCCACCATTTTTAGCAACTCTGAAGGTAATTCATATCCCTCACCATCATCACAATCCTCGACTTCCCTTGACATATAGGAAGCTCGAAATCAATTTTCGGATCAGTGTCATCAGCATTCATGTTATTGATATATGAGGTCCTGAAAGAAAAAATGAACGATAGTATAAATACATATAGTCATATAGGATAATCTTATCCATATCAAAAGAAATAATATATACATATAACAAAGAATGAAAAAAATGCATGGGAAAATGTTTTCCATTTGGAATTAGTTGAAATGCATCTTTCATTGAAAGTAAGAAAAACACATACTTTAACCCTTTACACAAAATCAATAATTGCCCTAGGGTATAAGCAATAGGGAAAGTTCTTGAGCATTAATCTGAAAAAGACTTGAAAACTACAGGTAATTCATTCGCAGTCCATTTATTCAACATGAAGCTTGGTGGTGCGGGGTAAATGCCTATAGCTCTCCCTTCTTCAGATTCATCGTCTGATATGACATTGATACTCATCTCACTCAAGGTATTCTCAACAATCAACTCCTCTTCTTGCTGAACCTCTCGGAACATATATCCTCCGGACATAAAAGTATTATGTAACGGTGGGAAAGTCATTAGCTCCCAACTGAGGTCTTCTCCAGCTAGCCTTGCTTTCCTCATCTCCTAGTTCTTCCTAATGCCTCTCAGTTTCTCCCTTGTAGTCGGCTGATATCCCAACCTGAAACTATTTTTCTTAGTGATGGGAAAAATTGGATTATCTGGTCCTTGTAAGTGATTTCCTAACCTTTTTTGACTTTTGCTTCTCTCCATAGGGTCAGTTTAATCTCTATCCTAGTGCAATTTGAAAGTTTGGGCTTGCGTTTCTTTTTGCCTTTGGCCTTGAACATGGTATTAACAAACTCCAATTATCTTAAATAGCATTCAATAGCTTCTTCATCTAATTCAACATATGGAGCAGTGGTAAAGACATAATCAATGATATCTTCTTCTGCATTAAGACATACTAACCTCCCATCTATTACGAATTTTAACTTTTGGTGTAATGTGGATGGAATTGCCCCCGCCTGGTGAATCCAAGGCCTCCCCAGTAAGTAATTGTAAGTGGGTATAATATCCATCACCAGGAATTCCACCTCATACATAGTTGGGCAAATAGTTAAAGGAATGTCGATCTTTCCTAACACTTCCTTTTTGGTTCCATCAAAATCTGGAACAATGCTCTGACTATTTCTCATGAGTGTACTATCTATCGGTAATTTCTTCAAAGTCACCATTGGGATTATGTTTAAAGCAAATCCATTATCAACTAACACTCTAGACAGAATATGTCCTTTGTGCTTAACCGTGATGTACAGGGCTTTAGGGCTACCTATCATCCTAGAGAGAATTTCATCTTCAGAAAAAAAATGAAATTATCGGCCTGTATGTTTGCAATCGACCTATCCAATTTGATTACAAGTAATTCCTTCGGCATAAAAGTTTGATTCAACACTTTCAGTAAAGCATTTTGATGTGCCTCGGGCCTTAATAGTAATGCAAAGACTGATATACGAGCGGGCAGTTTGTGCAACTTCTCAACAATACTATATTCACTATGTTTGAGAAACTTCAGGAATTCTACAGCTTGATTCTCACTTACTGGCTCATTGATGACAGGTTCATCATCTCTTAATTGTAGGTCAACCTGCTTTCCTTTGTCAATGGTATCCTGCTTCTCGGGTTCTTTGGAATAACATCTTCCACTTTCGAGTAAAATGTCCAACCTCATCTATTTCTTCATTTTCTTTTTCCATCTTTCAGTCATATTTCCATGGTACATGCTTGTCATCTTTATACGAAAATAGAGATGGAGGTGTGATAACCACCTTTGGAGCTATTTTCTCTGATACACGAGTCCTTGGCTTAATAATTAAAGGACAGTTAGAATTGTAAAACCATCTAGACGATCCCTCATAGGCACAAATTTCCCTTCCCTCTTCTTCTGGTATTTCCTTGAAAAACTCCATTTCTTTTTTATCCATCATATTTTGTACCAAAGCTCAAAAATCTGGGCACTGTTGTATAACATGTCCTTCACAGTGGTGGTAATGACATGTATTTTCACTGTTGAATTATTCTGCTGACAGATTGGGCATCAATAGACCAACCTTAATCATTTGACCCCATACCCAATACATAGGTGATTCCACATCGTTAACTTTCATTATAATTTTCTTTACTTTTTCCTCATTAACTGCATTGATTCTCGTACATGTGTCTTTTGGTAATGGGTTTTGGGCTACATTTGGTTGCTTATTGTCACTAAAATTGATGACATTCTTTATTTTAGGAAATTGGACGATTCTTTTGAATGCAATGCAGTTTTTAATAGAATGTCCATGAACCTCTGCATGATATTCATATTACAGGCTAGCATCGTACCACTTAGGGTATGGAGGTTGTACATGTGATACGTAATAGGGTGACACTACATGTTTGTCATACAATATCTGAAACAACTCTTTATATGTCATAGAAATTGGATCAAACTGGGGCTTCTCTCTTTCTTGCCTTGGCTCCCTTGCCCCTTGCTTAGCAGGGTTTTATGTAAATGATCCTGTATCCTGATGTCGAGACACCGTGATGTTATTGGATTTATATTTCCTTACATTATTGACCTTACTCTCATTCTTTTTCATTGGTGGTTTCTTACTAGATTCACCACTATAAAGTTTCCTACTCTTAATTGCCATTTCAATTATCTCACCAGCTATGACTATATCAGTAAAGCTCTTAGAGGAATTCCATATAAGGTGAGTAAAGAAAGGAGTTCTTAAAGTGTTTACAAAGAATATAATTGTTCTTCTTCTTATTCAAGGGGAATATTCACTTGTTCAACTATGTCCCTCTATCTCTGGGCATACTGTCTAAAATTCTCATTAGATATTTTTTCCATGCTACGTAGTACAAGTCGATTGGGCCTTACATCTTTCCAAATGGTTGCTTAATTGGTTTTTCCATCGAATGGACTAACCTGTTAAGCTTTCTTGGAAACATGAATCAACAGCTGATTATCCCCAATATAACTCGTCATTTTTCTATAGAACATTGTGATATGAGCATATGGGCATTTCGTGCCGTCGAATGTTTCAAATTCTAGAACTTTGAACTTAGGTGGTAACACCAAATCAGGAACCAAACTCAATTCTTTAGTCTCAATTCCATACATGCTAGGGTCATCCTTCATAGCCCTAATTTCCTCTTCAAGTTATTTCCATTTTCCTCAAACTGTTTGGTTTGTTCTTTTTTACTCTCTTCGTCAAGATCTGGAACATCTTCAACTTGTTGTTGGTTTATAGAGGCACTAGGTAAGTTTATGTTTACTCTTCTTGACTGAGTAGTTGCTCCTTGCTGGGCCTTAACATAAGGTGGTGTAAAGCCTGAGGGGTATAGAAGTTCTTCGGTAATACCAATAATTGGAGATTTTTCACGATATTCTCGTGGTGTAAAACCCAGAGGGTACAAAGGTTCTTCAATGGTAGTACCAACAACTGGGGTATTTTCTCGATCTATACTTCTTCATTATAACATACTTGCAAATTTCTCCATCAATCACTCTAGGATTTCATCATTTGTTCATGCATTTCTTCCCGATCTTTCTTAAAGTTCTCTTACATTTCAAACTGAGTCATTTCGATTTGGGCGATTTTATCATCCATTTCTTTTTTTCGGGTATGGTATGGATGCCTAGAGGTGTCTAGTGTTCTTCGAAAAACAAAACCCTTTGATGTTAATTTCGATGTTTTGAAGATGAATGCAAATTATTTAAAAAATATAATGCCGAACAAATGATTGCAATAATGCAAATAAAATGCAGAACACAAAACTTAAATTGTAAATAAAATGAAAATGTATGTAGAAAGATATTGATTCATAAAACGTGATCAGTCTTAGAACAACTTTCATTTAGGACAAAAATATCATCATTACAAGACGATTCTATTATAGAAAAGGCCTAGCTCTATTATTCAGCTCCATTATCTCATTGACAAGCCAAGAAACCCTTTTTCCCAAATCTGATATTGGATTTGTATAGCTCTCGATGACTCTTGCTTGGATATCCATCTCTCCCAGCTGTCTTGCAATACCACATAATTGATTCATGGTTTCAGTTATCACCTGATTCATATTTGTTTTCCAGTACTCAAATTGATTACTTTCATTCTGCCACTGTTGTCTGGTGCTTCGAATAATGCGCTCAAGACCAGTAATATATACTTGACGACTTCGTAAGGCATCTTCTAGATCATGAACCTTTCTTTGCACATTGTTATTTTCTTCAAGGCTAACCCTTAGATATGCTTCGTGCTGGCCATTTTATGTAAATAAGGAATTTTCGAGTTGCAAAATGTAAGTACTATATTCTTCATTCTTTGCCTGAGCCTTAGCTAAGTCTTCCTCATGCCTTGATTCCATCTCTTGCATCTCTTGATTGAGGTCCTCTATTCACTTGTTTTTTGTCCCACATCTTTGTATCCAAAGGAAAACTTCATCATTCTTTCCTTGTAGCATATGATCTCGATGTTATCTTTCTAATTTCAACCTTTCAATGTTTCGTCTTTTCTCATCTTTAATTTCATCTATCTTTTGTTTTCCTTTTTCTATCTCACTGAATATGCTCTGATTTTCAACTTTGAGCTTTGCAATCTCAGCTTGTTAACCCTGTACTTCAAAACTGAGTTCATTTTCTTTCTTTTTGACCAGGTGTGCCTTTTTATCAATTCCTTTCATTCTTTTCTTTCACCACTTAAAGCTCGAGCCCATGATTTCTTCTCTATCTCAAGCTCTTTCTCTATTTTCATCTTTTCTGTCTCTAGTTCTCTGACTCGGCGTTCTCCTTCAGCTACGACGTCCTTAACTCAATAATCGTTTTCAGTCTTGAGTTCTAACTTCCATTGTTCTGAAGTTTTTCCTAATCTAGCTATTTCCCAGACCCGATTCATTTTTCTATAATCTTTCTGTAAATCTGCAAAATTGACCTCAACCTCATATTTCCTTTTTCACTTTAGTTCAAATTGTTTACTATAAAATCTACTATCAAGATCCAACATGAAATTATGTTTCCTAAGACTTTCACATTCTTTTTCTTTCCTGGCAATTTTAGTTTCATATTCATTCCTCAGTATTTCCAACTCAGACGGAAACGTCTGAATTACTCTTCTAAAGGAATAACTTGATCACAGTTAGCTACGGGAATAGTGTCATTTTTTCTTACAACTCTCCCAGCCAAATAATCTGGTGTTAACATGACCTCAGATGCTACCACATCGTTTCAAAAGGTTGACTTCCAAGCATCTGAGATTAAATAAGCGGTCTTCTTGTAATGATATCTGTGGTATACAAATTCATACTTACTTAAGCATGAGGTGGCTGGGATGAATTGACAGGCCCCATATTATCTTAACACCATTAGTTGAACATAACCTACTCCACCCCATAATCCTAACAAAGTTACCCAATCAGAATCCCCACATTTGTATAATATGTCAACAAAGGCTAACTAGGGGACGCGCCACACTATATCTTGATCTTGTAGATTCCTAAAAAGTGAAACCTAATATTTTCTTGTAAGATGATCATGCCCCTCTTTGGTGAGGAAATCCTTCAAGGGTGAATAGGCACTTGAGAATCAATGATTGTATTCCCGATCAATCTTCCAAAAATGGCTACAGATCCACACAGTAAGCAGCTAAATTCATCCGGTGAAGCGACTACTTTATGCTCTTTTGCAACTATTAAGTGACCTGAATGTATCAGCTAAGATTGCAGGAACATGATTCACCTTCCTTTCCACACGTTCAAATAAATTCACTACAGTGGATTCTATATGACAAAGAACTTTTGAAAAAACATTAACCTGTAAATTCCCAAAGCAAACATTCCCATGCTATTCTCAATATCAATGTGTTTGAAGACCAGTTCATTAATGCATGGCCAAGGAAAATAGTCAGACCCTCCTTTCTTTTAGATTCGGTCAGCTACCCACTTTTCCCCAATTCTAGTAATCTTTGCGAGCTTGCACTTGAAAGGTTGCGTTCTTTTTGCCTTTGAGTAGATTCTATCTAAGTGTATCATTTTGAAATGAGACAGGGATATGTATTTTTCCAGCGTGAGAGTCATGTCTTCCTTGTTGAAACTAAAACAACTATATGTTGGATTCTAAAACTGGATCAAAGGTTTGATAAAAGGTTCATTTACCTTCACATACAACAGAAGAGCTATGTCACCATACTTTTTCCAAAATGCATGCCTAGAATCAGATTCCCAGCTCTCCCAGATTTCACGTAGTCCTTGCAGATCATTTTTCTTCAGACTGACTGGAGCAATCTCCAATAGCACTACTATGTAGTCTTCGGTCAGACTATCCCCCTTCTTTCTCTGAGTTTCTTCAGATCATGACCTCACTTCTGTATTCTTTATTTCCTTGTTATGAAAACTCTTTTCCATTTTATGATCGCTTTCTACTCTGATGACCACTTTGTGAACCAACACCTTTATTTATGAATGATCATGCAATGCAACAGTACCAAAAAACAAAGACAAAAATTAGAATTCGTTAGTATATACAATCAATAATCAGATAATCAAGAAAATATATCATAAACATATCATCATGATTTTATTTGGCTAATAAACCCTAACCATATTTTCTAATTCGCATGCTTCGCGTAGAAATATAAAACCTAACCACATAATTTTATAGTTCTCATGCTTTTTGCAAAAATAAATAAATAGATTTGAGGAAACGTTTAGATTGAGCTTCCCCTACAAACAGTATAAAATGGGTAAAAAATCAGTGCTACTAACAGGGTACTCGAATTGTCCTTTGCTAGTGCCCCATTGTGCCTGCCAGACCCTCAATTCTCACCCATTATTTTAGGATTAAACGGATTGAGTTGAATTCGAGAAATTTCATTTCCCCATGTTCATGCGAGGAAACTCAATGTTTCACTCGTAAACATAGGGCATATGTATCCTAGATGTTACTTGCTAAAACCCATACGGAGAAAAATAATTTTTCTCACGTAAGCATAATACGTTCACCCTTACCTAATGGGACAGAGCATAGTTAGAAGGCTCTACCTATTTTAAATGATCACAGTGTATGAGGGGAAACTCACAATCCTTTACCTCGATCGCAGGACAATCAACCCAAAAAAAAAGTTAGAAATCTGAAACATGAAAACTAATCACATTAGTATGACTAAAATAATGCAACGTGATGTAAACAAAATTATCATTTGTATTTTCCATTTTCAACTAAAATGATGACGTATAATCAATTATAACTTGACTCGCTAAAAAAAGAATCCCTATTGGAGTCGCCAAGTTGTTAAAATAGTCCTCGCGACTTTTTAAGGCTTTTTTGGGAATCGGTCCAACTTAATTTTGAGAACATGTCGGGTTTTAAAATAAATGTGAAAATAAATAAATTTGGATTCACCATCGACTTTTGTGTTAGGTAAGTCGAGTACCTAAAAACATCTTTTAAAATAATTTTAAGAAAAGTAATTTTAAAAGATAAAAATTTGATTTGTGTTTGACTAGGGATTCATTTTGAAAAGGGTTCGAGAGTTAATTACGTATAGGGAATAATTAGCACCCCACAACGCCCAAAATTGGTACTTAAGCGATTATATGTCATCCAAATATTAAAATTGGCAAATTCGAATAATATTTAAATTAGGATATTTTTTAGAAAAATAAAAAAGATATATTATTTTATACAAATAATCCTCGAAAATACCTTCCAAGCCAGTTAAGGAGATATTTTTTATAGATTATTTGTAAAAATAGTATTACCCTAAATTTTAGATTCAATAAATATATAAACAATAAATTTATTTAAAATATAAAAAATGATATTTTATTCGAGCAAACTTTAGAAATACACACCTAGTTAATTAAGGAGTATTTCTTTAAATAACTCGTATAAAATTATATAATAAATTTAAAACTATATAAATAAAATATTAAATAAATATAATAAATTTAAAGATTAAATTATAAAACTACAAAAGATTAATGCAACAATTGCAAATAATTAATATATTAGGAACTACAATGGTAAATAAACAAGTAATGATATTTAGAATTAAAAATATTAAATTCTAGGATTAAAATGCAAAACATCGAAAGTAATAGCCTTAAATAGAAACATCACATAATTGAGGTATTGGAATGATAATTTAACCCTAATCACTATTCAGGATTAAAATAAAAACTACTAAAATAATAAGGAATAGATTGGATATTTACCCAAAAAATATATAAATTCGGTTAATGACTAAAATAAAAACATAATAAAATTTGAAAACTGAATTAAAATACAGGGAAATTAATTATAGTGACTAAAATAAAAAATTACATAACACAAAGGACTTGGAGAGTGATTTGCCCATAAGCTGAATACACAGAAACCCTCCCTTAAAACGTCGTCGTTTGGGGAGGGTATTTATACCCTTTAAACCTGCCCCAAATAGCCTTAACCCTCATTTTCTCCATTTTCTTGGCATCTGTCTAAAATCCCTCGTCGGATGGAACGTATGTCACCGCTGATCGTCGTACATCGGCGCCAACGACCACTGTCGGCTGTCGTTCGTGGTGGCTGGAGTTATAAATATTACTCCAAATCAAAGCCCTCACCTTCCTACTCCCGAATCCGAGCCCGCTTTAGCCTAAAAGTCCATTTACCATCCTATATCTAAACATATTACCTTCGAAAAACCCAACGACGTTTGGCTTCCTCGGTAAGTTTCTACTCTCTATTTTCCTTTCTTTTATTTCTAATGCTCTGTTGCTGGTATTCTTCTTGAATGGATATTGTAGTATTTTTTTCTCTATTCGAATGGCTGTCGGTTCATTCTTGTTGTTTTTCTTTGCAGGTTCGGGGTTTTTATAGACCCTTTCTTATGCCCTTTTGACCAGTTAAAAGAGGGAAGTCCGGTGAGTCATCAAGACTATGATGGCGACTCAGTTAAAAGAGGGAAGTCTGGATTTGGCCGGTGGTTTTCAACAGCGGTGACTCACGTGGTAATGGCTGAGAGGAGTATCTGGCACTAGAGGTGGTTTTCAACAGCAGTAACCTTAAAAATGTTACGAGCGGGCGTTACGCTGCGTTGCAGCCGCAATTTAGTATTATGTCGGAGATGGTTGGGAGATTGAAGAATGAAGGGGAAGAGTCGTCTCATAATCAAAATGTATTTTTAGTGAGGAGGAATATTTAGAAGGTAAGACTTGGGTTGAAGATAGGGCATTGGGCCCCATAGTGCATACTGTTAATAAGGCTGGACAAGTTGGTAAGGGTTCAGAGGATAGTGTTATAAGGGATGCTGTAGAGAACCCAAAACCTGGACCAATGCAGAACAATGATAGGATCATTAAGGATTTGTCTGGTAGCGGCTTTAAGGTAGAGGCTTTAATGTATTTAAATGGTTAAAGCCCGTTGGATGATAAGAAGAAAGGACATACTCGGTCAAAGGTGATTAAAAAACCTGAAACTATGAAGGTTGTAATTGATAAATGCCACGTGGTTGATTTAGAAGAAGAACCATTCCTTCCAGAACTAAACAATTCGACTATTAAAAAATACAAGAAATATGTGCCACTCTTGAATTTGAAGGACAAGGTCCTTTCAGTTGCTGAGAGGAAAAGGAGAGATTGTGCAATGAAGAAGAACAAAGTGAAGATTTCTGATTTGTCTTCCTCTGAGTTGTCGGGGAGATACCTTTTTGACTCTGACTTAAAAAATCGATGGGTAGCTGCGTCCAAAGAGGTTGAGAAGACCTTGGCTTTGGGTAGAAAACTTGGTATTCAGGTTATTGGAGCTGAAAGTGAGGCAATTAAAGAATTGATTTCGTTGAAGGTGTTTTGCAATAGATGATAAAGTGGTAGAGATTGGGTTGGGTTTCTTCTCGGCTAAATGAGGATTCACTAGTGGAATTTGAGGGGGCTTGGTGCGGATGTAAAATCAGGGGCGCTGCCATTACTAGTGAGAAATTATAAGGTGGAAATGGTTTTACTACAAGAGACAAAGAAGGATTCTTTAGGTGAGATGGATATAAGAAGATTTTGACAGGATGATAATATTGAGTTTAGGGTCTCTCCGGTGGTGGGTAAATCTGGGGAAATGGTCGTTGTATGGGATAAAACTAAATTTTCAGTGAAAATCTAGACTACAAGTTCGAGATTCATTGGTTTGAAAAGAGTTTGGCTTCATACAGGTATGAATGTCACAATCGTATGTGTTTATGGGCCATGCATTTAGTGGAACAGATTGAACTTTGGAACTAACTATTGGGATTAAGATCGGGGGACTCTAATTTATGGTTAGTCGCAAGAGAATTTAATGTGGTTCGGTGCAAGAGTGAACGAAACGGTTGTGTAAGTTTGTTTGTGTATAGGTTCCATGGAATTTAATGAATTCATTTTGAATTGCAATATAGTGGATTTGCACATGAGGGGGAAGAAGTTTACCTGGTTTGGTCTAGGGAACAAGAGAAGCAGACTGGATAGGTTATTAATTGATGAACGGTGGCTTTTAGAGGATACTAATGTGGTTCAATTGGGTCTCAAAAGATCGGTATCCGATCATGTTCCGATGCTTGTAACAAATGGAGAATTAGATTGGAGTCCGAGACCTTTTCAGTTTATCAATGATTGGCTAAGTATATCAAATTGTAGAGAGCTGATTAAGGAAGTATTCCATAATGATTTAGATGTTAAAGAAGATATTAATAGCAAGCTGAGGAAATTAAAGGGGAAGATTAAAAGATGGAATGTAGCTTCTTGTCAAAACTTCAATAGTAGAGTTAAAGATTTGAGGATAGAGTTGATGCTCCTGAGGAAGCATAAAATGATATTGGATTAAATAATCAGGATCAATTGGAACTAGCCTCATATAGAAGAGAGTTGTAGGAAGCGTGGCGTTTGCAAGAAGACACGTGGAAGCAAAAGTCACATGTTAAGTGGCTAGCGTCCGGGGATTCGAATACTGTCTTTTTCAATAGATATGTTAAAATAAGGTTTAATAAAAATAAAATGTTCGGAATAAAATCGAGAAGTCGGTAGATCTGGGACCCGAAGAAGCTGAAATCAGAATTATTTTCACACTTTAAGAGCCATTTTCAGTGCAATATGCGAAATTGGAGGAGCAGTTTCAACTTGGAATTTAAAAGGCTGTTTGGGCGTGTGGTGGGGCAAAAGCTCCGGGGCCAGATGGATTTAATTTGCAGTTTTTTTTAAAGTTTGTTGGATGGATGTGAAGGTAGATTTGATGAAATTGTTGAAATTGTTGGAGAATTTCCACAAAACGGGGAAGCTCCCTCGTAGCCTAAATACCTCGTTCATTTCTCTAATCCCGAAGGTAGACAATCCCTCTGAGGTTTCTAATTACAGATCGATTAGTCTTGTAAACTCGGTGTACAAAATAGTTGCAAAAATTTTGTCGAGAAGATTGGGAGAAGTACTGGAGAAGGTGATTAGTGATTCTCAGTGCGCCTTTATAAAAGGAAGGCAAATTGTGGATGGGGTTTTGGTGGCAAATGAAATCATTCATTCGATGCAGTCGGGTGGAGTAAAGTCGGGAGGCGCTATTCTAAAATTGGATTTTCAAGGCATATGACTATGTTAGATGGGAGTTTCTTTTGATGGTATTGGAAAAGATGGGGTTCGATCGCATTTGGAGATCTTGGATTTGGGGCTGCATTTCCTCGGTCAAAGTTTCAATTCTAGTCAAAGGATCCCTCAAAAGAGTTCCGTATGGGAGAGGCCTCTGATAGGGGGAACCACTCTCCCCGTTCTCATTTATCATAGTGCGGAAGCATTGCACCAGCTATTTATTCAGGCCGAGTCTCCAGGTGCTATCGATGGAATAAGGGATATAACCCCTAACCAGATTTTTTTCTCATCTTTAGTTTGCGGAAGATACCATTGCTTTCGTGAAACCGGAGGTTGAGTACATTTGTAATTTAAAACGTATCCTGAGATGTTTCGAAATTAGTTCGGGGCTGTGCATTAATTTTAGCAAGTCTTGTCTTGTGGGGGTGGGGTTTAGGCTTCAAAGGTTGAGGAGTTGGCGTCGGGGTGTGGATGCAAGGTGGGTTATCTTCTGTTTACATATTTGGGGATTCCTTTGGGAGCTGATTCGCAGAGATTACTAGCTCGGGTTAGCTGGAAAAGGGTGTGTTTATATCGTAGCAAGGGTGGTGCGGGGGTTCTCAATCTTTAAGCAAAGAATGAAACACTTTAGCAAATGGGGTTGGAGTTCGATGTGGAGAGGTCCTATTTCTGGAGAAGAATTATTTCATCTAAATATGGGTGTCCTCATGATGATGAAATATTGAATTCGTCCAACATTAAAAAGATGTCTATAGTGTGAAAAACTGGAAAAAGGGTAGTGTGAATAGATGAATGAGCCACAACTCATTTAGGTGGCATGTTGGTGATGGTAATTTGATGATGTTTTGGGTGGATGTTTGGTTGGGGGACAAACCTTTGAGGTGCTTATTTCCTAGGTTATTTTGGTTCGCAATTGACAAAAGGGCGGTGATAGCGGATATTGTTTCCCATGCTGGCTTGAATGGGGAGAACTGGGAGCCCTATTTTGGAGATCTTTGTTGGACATGAAGTGGCGGTGGTGGATGAACTAAAAGAGCTAATCCATGGTGTTCGCATTTGTTCTAGCAAATTTGATCACTTTATTTGGACCCATGAAAGAGAAGGACTCTTATCAGTTAAAAAGTTGTCTCAATTAATTGTTGATGCGGATGTGGACGATCCTGAGTTTGAATTTAATAAAGTGAGGAAATTAAAAGTTCCTCTGAAAGAAACTTTTTGTGGATGCTGATGCTTTCCAGGATTCCCACGAAGGAGTTTCTTTTGTCCAGGGCATGGGGCTGGAAAGTATAGATTGCCATTGTTGCTGGTGCGAGTCGTGTGTTGAGGAGGTAAATCATTTGTTTGTGAACTGTAATGTTATTGTGAAATTTTGGAAGGAGATTGCTGCTTAGTGCTGTGTAGATTGGATTGACTTTAGCAGTGTGATGGAGTTAATTACTCTGTTTTTCGGTAAATCTCAATGCCAAATTGAAATGTGTATTGCTGGTGTCATAGCTGCGGCTACTTGGAATGTTTGGTTAAACCGGAATGAGATAGTGTTTAAGGGGGAAGAGGTTTGTCTTTAAAGATTTAATCTTCTTCTCAAAGTTACGAGCCTTGGTCTGGCTGAAGGCGTTGAAAGATAATCTACTGGTTAATGAAGAGATCTGGTGGGAAAACCCGAGGATCTGTTTGAGTTGTGTTCACCCTTCTATGCCCTGTAGCTTGTTGTTTGCTCCTAGTTTAGTATTTGAAATAGCAGGGGTTGCTAGTAGAGGGGTCGGTGACTTTGGGGGTGTTTGCCGTTCGGCTTCAGGGGAAATTAAACCAATTCTTTCCGGATCTGTATTAGATGCTAGTTTTGATATAGCGGTGTTATTCGGAACAAAGTCGGCTTGCGACATTTTTGTTGAGGCTGTCTGGCTTGGCAAATCGAATTTAGTGGTGGATTTTCACTCTTTTTTAGTCCAAAATTGACTGTCTAAATCTGGTTTTTGCCCTTTGAAGGTATGGCAAATCCTTCGCGAGATTGATGCACATGTAAGAATGTCTCATTTAACCAGATTCCTTTTGGAGTTCTATCTATGTCAAGGTGGCTGACGATGAATGGTGTGTCGAGGTCTGAGGTCTTTAAAGCGTCGTGGTGATTTGATCCTTTCTTTCGATTTTTGTTTACCTGTGTCGACACTGTTTTTCGCCCGAGCGGGAAAAAATTTAGTATGACTTGGATTTTTCTTTTGAAAAGGTTTTGAAATGTGAGGAGTCGACATCGACCTTTTGGGTTAGTT
Organism: Hibiscus syriacus; assembly: GCF_006381635.1. Lineage (NCBI taxonomy): Eukaryota > Viridiplantae > Streptophyta > Magnoliopsida > Malvales > Malvaceae > Hibiscus > Hibiscus syriacus. The sequence continues at coordinate 1,929,415 of NW_024063019.1, read as the reverse complement.
AGGTCGAATACCCATAAATCATCTTTTAAAAGAGTTTTTAAGAAAACATCATTTTAAACGATTCATCAATCTACGTGTAACCAGAGATTCATTCTTTTTTGTAATAAAAAAGGGTTCGGGGATCGATTATGTGTGGGGAAGGATAAGCACTCCCACAATGCCCAAAATTAGTATCTCATCGATTATAAATTGTTTCTAATAGTGGAAATCTAAGAATTCGAATATAAATTTAAGTTACGATCCTATTATTCCAAATTCAACCATGCAATGTTTATTGAACGTAAAAATTTTAAGGAGGAATAGAAAATATTCAAATATTTCCAATCGAAGAGAACATAATATCTAAAATACTGTGGGACGAATATTTCTCTTTCCAACTGAAATAAAAAGAATATAATAATTTCTCCCAAGACTTCAAGATTAAAATAATTATATTCGATCAAAGAAAGAAATTAAGCCAATTAATCAAAATTATAGATTTAATTTGAAAAGATAAGGGATGTTTAATTATTATTTAAAAATATCGATACATAATCCCTAATAAAATTAGATGAATCGTCTCGATAAGTTTAAATAAAAAAACATTTCCTTTTTCTCCTTAATCTTGATTAATTTAAGAAAACTCTTTTTTTTATTATTCTAATAGGGTATTTATTTATTTTAAAATATCAAAATAAGATATCTAGTTACTTTAAGACAATACTTAATATTTTAAAATTAATAAATACTACCTTTAATCCGATTATGAAATCAGTCGAGTTATGTTTATGAGGCTTTCATACATATTCGAAATGTCTAAATCTATATACACGAACAAATTAACATGGAAAAGGAGGAAAAATAAATCTTAATAAATTGAGGGAAATGTTGTAATTCATTTACTACGGAATTAATCAAAATAGGCATAGAAATACATTTAACAATTTTAAAATTTAAATATGCTAAGCAAGGTAAATAAATATTTAACAAATTAATAAATCATGTTTAATGAAAAAAAATAAACTTTAGTGGCTAAAATATAAACACGACAAAAACAAAGGCCAAAGATAAACATCACACAAATATAGGTGCTTAATTAAAATAAAATCATACCATAACATAAGGACCAAAATGTAAGATAGCAAAATAAAGCATTCAATGTGACAAAAATATGAAACATGCACATATACATATTCATGAGACTAAAATATAATAAAACAACAAAAAATATCCAAATCAGAAATAAAAAGTGACTAAAATAAATAAATTATAAATATCACATCCAAATCATAATAAAACAAAAACAAAATCTAAACATTGACTAAAATGAATAAACATAAAAAATAGTAACTAAATTGAAAGTTAATAAAATTAATATGCATATTTGAAATAAATAACAATGTACATGACCAGAATGCAAAATAAGCTAAAATATGAGGAGCTTGAAGATGGTTTTACCCTTATAGTGACCAAAACGTAAAACATGCTGAAACTGGAGGATCTGGACTGCGATTTAACCCTGAAACACAAAGCAAAAAGAAGCTAGAATCTGGGGACATGGTGAGTGATTTACCCATTTTTCATACACACAAAATAGCATCCCCTTTCATTTACTTGAATCAGGCAGAAGCTTTCAAGCTTCACAACCTCACTCGGCCACCACACAACGACCCCCCACACGCCGGCCACCAGGCCGGTGACCGACCTACAACCACGGTGACCTTTACCACGGCCAATGGAAGCCCGAAAGACGGCTTAAACGGGCGAGAACCTCTCCCATTATCCTCCTCTCCCATTCTTTCTCTACAACGCCGAGGGACGTAAAACTGACCCCCAACGCCGGCCACCAACAATCGAAGTTTGCTAGCCGTGAGAGGGTCTCTCTTGAACGCCGGTCACCGCTCAACGGTGGCCACTTCCTCTTCCCATGAACCCCACGAAAATCCAAAAAAAAAAAGGCAAAAGAGAAAGCTAGATAAGAAAGCAGTAAATGGAGAGAAAAAGTTAGAAAAAAAGTCTCTTTCATTCCTCTTTTTAGGGACAAAGCCTGAGTGATTTTACATAGGGTGGTTGGGATATTAATAACCCTAATTGAAACATTATAATATTAATTTTTTACAAATTAAATAATGATAAAAAAATGGTGTTTACAACTGCCCCTCTTTGCTCATTGCTGTGGAACAAGAATAGAGCAAAGATAGTAAGCACCATTTTTTATCTGGCCTAAACTGCTAAAATCTTGAGCTCCAATTTCTTCTGATTGGACGAGTTCTTCTCATTATGAACTCCTCGATGGTGATGTCAGTCCACTTCATTTTGTGATGGAATCACCAAAGTTGAATAAGTTTTTCTCATTATGAGCTTCTTCTCCCTCGTCGGATGAGTTCTTCTCAATATGAACCCTTTATTGGCAATGTTGATCCTCCTCCTTCTATGATGATTGAGCCAAGATGATGTTGATCCAACTCCTTATGTGAGGAACTAGCTAAATGCTTATGCTGATACAACTCCTTATGTGATGGACGAGCAAAAGTCGGTGTTGTTCCAACTCCTTATGCGATGGAAGCAAGCTAAAGTTCTTCTCATTATGAACTTCTTTTTCCTTATCGGATGAGTTATTATCATTATGAACTCTCCACTGAAAAGGTTGATCCCTCGAGTGAGATGTTGCTGATTCAACTCCATATGTGACGAATCGAGCTAAGGTTGAACAAGTTCTTCTCATTATGAACTTCTTCTCCCTCATTGGATGAGTTCTTCTCATTATGAACTCTTCACTGGAAATGTTGATCCCTCGAGTGAAGCATCACTGATTCGAAATGTCGTGAATTGAGTGATGGGTCAAACAAGCTCTTCTCATTACGAACTTCTTCTCCCTCTATCGGATGAGTTCTTCTCATTATGAACTCTCCACTGGAAATGTTGATCCCTCAAGTGAGTTGTTGCTGATTCAACTCCATATGCGATGATTCGAGCTAATGTCGAACAAGCTCTTCTCATTATGAGCTTCTTCTCCTTCATCGGATGAATTCTTCTCATTATGAACTCTCTATTTGAAATGTTGATTCCTTGAGTGAGGTGTTGCTGATTCAACTCCATATGTGATAAATCGAGCTAAGGTTGAACAAGTTCTTCTCATTATGAACTTCTTCTCCCTCATAAGATGAGTTCTTCTCATTATGAACTCTCCACTGAAAATGTTGACTGGTTTACCTTTCTTTGAAGAGTTTTAAACCTGCAAAAGATTATCATATGTCAGTAATAATTATGTTTGAAGTACCCGAAGGTATTGACCCAAAGGTCCTCGAATCATTGTTGAGATCCACATTTTCATAGATTGAAAAGTGGACTAATTCTTTGCTGAAATCTTTTTCTTCAACATGGAATTTTGAAAAGAAATCTTTGCTATCCTTTTTTTACTTCCTGTCAAATATTCAACATTTGTGAGGGAAATAAATGAATCAAAAGAAATTTGTTTGAAGAGAAACTATATCAGGTGAGATAAAATTTGTTTCGATGGGAACTGTCTCTAGTGAGACGAAGTTTGTTTTAAGAAAAACAATCTCAAGTGAGATAAACTTCTTGTTTCAAGTGAAATAATTTCAAAATTTATATTTCAAGGGAAACTTTCTCAAACGAGATGAAATTTGTTTTAAGAAAACAATCCCTAGTGAGATAAAATTTATTGTTTTGAGTAAAAACTGTCTCAAGCGAGACGAAGTTTGTTTTAAGAAAAATAATCTCGAGTAAGATAAAATTTTGTTTCGAGTGAAACAGTCTCAAGTGAGACAAAGTTTGTTTTAAGAAAAACAATCTCGAGTGAGATAAAATTTTGTTTCGAGCAAAACTGTCTCAAGCGAGACGAAGATCTCTCAAGTGAGGCGTCGCTGATTCGAAATGTCATGAATCAAGCAAAGGAAATGTCGAAAACATCCTGCCTGAAGGTATTATGGATGACCCAAAGGACTTATCATCTTGCTCGAAATACTTATAGATGGCCTGAAGGAATTACTCATCAAGAAACCCTTGAAAATCAAGCTTAGTTTCTTAATTGTCAAAGAACCCCTAAAAATTAGGCTTAGCTCCTTTCAAATTCATTTGAAAACATCGAGAAACCCCTGAAAATCAGACTTAGTTTTTTTTTCAAATTCATTTGAAAACATCAAGAAACCCCTAAAAATTAGGCTTAATTTCTTTAAAAGTTCTTTTAAAAATCATTAAGAAACTTTTAAAAATCAGACTTAGTTTCTTTAAAATCATTTGAAAATCATCAAGAAACTTCTAAAAATCAAACTTAGTTTCTTTAAAAACTAATTTGAAAATCGTCAACAAACTTCTGAAAATCAGACTTAGTTTCTTTAAAAGCTCATTTGAAAATCATCAAGAAACTTCTGGAAATCAGACATAATTTCTTTGAAAGATCATTTAAAAATCATCAAGAAACTTCTGAAAATTAGAATTAATTTCTTTAAAAGCTCATTTGAAAATTGTCAAGAAACTTCTGAAAAATCAGACTTAGTTAAAAAAACACATTAGCTGGGTAACATGCCCCGCTTTAAAAATGATGATTGTTCTATGTATTGGGTTCCTCAATTCTTGAGGTTCTGTCACTTTTAATGCAATTCCCTCCATTTGAGGCTTGAATTCTGTCTTTTCTTTTCTTTCTTTATTGGAAAATCTGTAAGAATTATATATGTATGTATGTATGTATGTATGTATGTATGTATGTATGTATGTATATATGTATGTATGTATGTATGTATGTATGTATGTATGTATGTATGTATGTATGTATGTATGTATGTATGTATGTATGTATGTATGTATGTATGTATGTATGTATGTATGTATGTATGTATGTATGTATGTATGTATGTATGTATGTATGTGCATGTATGTATGTATGTATGTATGTATGTATGTATGTATGTATGTATGTATGTATGTATGTATGTATGTATGTATGTATGTATGTATGTATGTATGTATGTATGTATGTATGTATGTATGTATGTATGTATGTATGTATGTATGTATGTATGTATGTATGTATGTATGTATGTATGTATGTATGTATGTATGTATGTATGTATGTATGTATGTATGTATGTATGTATGTATGTATGTATGTATGTATGTATGTATGTATGTATGTATGTATGTATGTATGTATGTATGTATGTATGTATGTATGTATGTATGTATGTATGTATGTATGTATGTATGTATATATGTATGTATGTATGTATGTATGTATGTATGTATGTATATATATATGTATGTATGTATGTATGTATGTATGTATGTATGTATGTATATGTATGTATGTATGTATGAATGTACTTAAATGAATCTAAATATAATGTATGACTTTCTTGTATGCAAAAATGTTAATTATTCTTCTTCTCGCTCCAAAGTGGAGATCTCAGTCCTCCTTCACTTAATCACTCTTGTATGGAGTCTCCCTCTAATGTCAGCATGGTCAGACTAATCATTTAGAACAATCATGTCTCTCCCATCTTCTATCTTTTGTCTTGTTTCTTCAACATGTTTGTAGAAGTGTTTCCTCCCTTGAGTCCTCGTTGTGATCAGGTAGATGACTGGGCCCCTTAGACGTCTTTGACTTGATTTTCAATCAGAATTGTTTCTCAACACTCCGTAGCTAACTGCAACGTGAATGGTTCAACTCAAGTTGAGCACTTTTTGTGTTCATCTTTCGACCCTGACACTCCAAGCGACGGGTATCATTCATCATGTCTGTTTGGTTTAAATTTTGTGATCTTAATGACATCTGGTTTAGGTAATGCCCCAATGTGGGTACTTGTGGCTTTCTTTGTGCCAAAATCTTAATCTCGAATGGTCTTGCTCTTGTATCTCCAAACAGTAATGTTATCGAATAACTTGAGAGATGATGCCACAATTATATGGACATTTAAAAAGTGATCAATTCTTCTAATAGAAATGTCTTGAATATTTGCCATTAGCTGAGATAGGTTCCCATTTCGATTAAGGTGATCTTATTCTTCTTGATGGATTATCAGCAACGTCACAAAGAAGTGTTAGAAGTTCTATCCTTCAGTTTTTTTGATCTCTCGGACTATGTGAGATGTCTTCATTACTCTGACATCATTTGTTCTTTTCTCTAATTGAGGCAGAATGAAACTCACTAGCTTCAATGACCTTTTTCACTTGAGATTGTCATGTTTGAAAATGTTTTTCTCTTTTCTTTTATTTTAGAAATGTGAAAAATGTTTAATAAAATTGAAAAGTGTTGTCATTTTCTTTCGGCTCACAATAAAAAAAATGTAAAACAAGAGTTCACTGAATATCAAATAATTCAAATTTTCTTTTAATCCTTTAAAAATTATATACATTTGCAAAGTGCAAGGATTAATGATGATATAAGGCTTAGGCTGACTTGGGAAGGTAATATGTTTCAGGTTAATCTGGGGAGGTAATGTGTTTCAGGTTGGCTTCTTGCATTCTTGATTATGGTGTGTTCATTGATCTGATGAAGTAGCCGTTATGAATATCTTCTGGAGCATTTTTGGGTTGTGTAGTGCTTCATCAAGATATGTATAAGATCGTCTTTTGCACAGTTCGAGTCGCCTTTTCAGGTTTTCAACTCGAATTCTCCTTTGGTTTCAAGACGTCATCTAAAATTTTACGTCTTAAATCCTCCTTTTATTTTTTTCACTATCATGCATTAAATATTTTATAAAACTATTTTTTGCAAATAAAATTAACCTTGAGGGGAGGAATGAAATATGAAGATAATCTCTCCACTTAGAAATCCATGTATGATTAGAAGGGACTTTTTAGGCACGTAATGTTGGTCAGGGCTCACGGTTATGAAAGAAATGGATAAATAGGCTCAAACAAGTATTTAAGGGTTATTGAACCAAGGATCATTTCGTTCTGCTGTCTTCAATCTTGTTTTGGTTGACTTGAATCTACTTGTGTGTCTTTTATTCTATTTTCTTTTTATGTTCATCGATCTTCTGGCGAATTGATTCTAGATCTTTGAACCGCCCGTCTTGAAGTGTTGGATCTGTCTATTTTCTTCTTCTTCTTTTATTCTTTTTTCTCTCTTTTTTCTTTTTCTTTCTTTTTATTTTTTATTTTTTTTCTTTTCTCCTTTTCTTTTCTTTTTCTTTTGTTTTTCTCTTTTCTGTTTTTACTTTTTTTTTTTTGTGTTTTTTCTATATCTCTTATTTTTCTCTCTGTGTTGTTAACTCGATTTGATCTTCGAGCGCTTCGTATTTGGTCCACCTTGTGATATCTTGCTATTTCTTCCTATGACTTGCCTCTATAGCGAAATCTAGATTGATGATGTTCACTCATGCGAACCTTCATCTTCACCCCCAGTGTAGAGGGTGATCCTTGGTTAGGGTTGAATTAGAAGAAAAATACTATAGGCTCAAATGGGGACAATAAGGGATATATATATACACATATATTTGAAAGGATAAATGAAACAAAGTCGTTCATCATCTCATACATGAAAGTCTTTGTAAAAGAGGTATCCCCAGGGGGACGAGTATTCAAGATTAATCTTATTTACATGAAAAATGTAATTAATGCATGATAGAATAATTTCAATGATTCTCTTTATTTTTTCTTCTTCCATTTGCTCATAGTATGCCCCAATTATTCGAGTTCTCTTGGAAAAACTTGATCTGTAACACTCTATTTTGTCTTTCTTACAGGAAATGTCTTTATCATGCCCCCAGGATTTATTGAGGTTTGAGAAATGAATGTTGGTGCCTCGAATTGAAAAATTATTCCTGAAACAAGGTAATGTTATAGAAGAATTATTTATGTCTGGGAAGGTAAAAGTACAAATTTTGGTGCCTCAGGGAGGATAAGGGCATGACTTTATCGTTTCAAAGGGAAGTAATATCAAAGTTCAATCTTTTGGGAGTAAATATATGTTATTTCGGGTAAGGAACCCATCAATGGTTATTTCGGCTTTGGATGGGGTATGAAAGGTCTAATCTTGCCCCTTGTCAAAGATATAATTAATGAAGTAGTAAAAGAACCGTTAATCCATTCGATATTCAAAGAATTACATGATTAAAACTTGATTTATAGCTCATAACCTTAGAAAATGACGTAAGTTCAATTATCAAAAATATATATTAAGGAAAGAACAAAAACACGTTCAAACAGGACAAAACCAGTGCAACAAGGTTTCATGATGGGTGGAAGAATTTCCTGGTAACTGGCCCCAGAATGTCTCATTACGAGTTAAAGGTTAATACCTGTGGGTCAAACAAAATCTGGGTCTTACTTCTCCATGCCCTACAGATCTCAATGATGTGTCTCAAACTTCAGATAGCTCTAACATCACATCTTTAGCTCTCAATTCTTTTCTAAGTACGAAGGGGTGACTTCAATTTACCTCAAAAGATACGAGTTACTCCCAAGATCCATGATTAATGCACGTTGATATGCAATGTATATCATGGAATGTACAATGTATGAATGCTAGTGTAAAGATGTGAAGATGCACATGCAAATGAAAAGATGCAAAAATGGGAATGCAAAATGTAAATGCAACAAAGGAATTGATCCCAAAGTAATTGTCATAAAACAACTTCCAAAGAACACACAATGTCTCAATACAATGAGGCAGATGGAAACTACAAATCACGTCATATTGCTTGAATTCTTCAATTTTGATCGAAAATGCAAGGAAAGGAAACAATCTTCTTTTATCCTTGGCTTTATGGAAAATTCCAACGCTTCGACTTCTTTTCCAGAAATGCATTTGTTGAGTGACCATATGCCACTGTTATCATCCACTGTCTCGTATTGGCTATCATTGTTGCTTGATGACTTCAAACACATTATTTCTTTTCGGATAGTTGTATCAACATCGTAGTAACACCCTTGAAAAGCTTGTTTTACTGCATCATTTGAACTTCATGTATTCCAGCTTGACATACATCTTCAGATGTTTCCTAGAGTATCATTCTGGACCATTTATGCATTTTTGCATTTCTATTATACCTCTTCGAGTGACTTTTTCGTATTGAAAGCCTTCTAATGCGACTATTAATTAGGGAATCAATACATTCTATGACATGATATGTATGAAACATGTGTTAATTTCAATGTAATTATCTTAGAATAACTTTTAAAGAACTCACAACGTCCCAATATGTCAAACTAGATAAAAATATATACCCCTTCGTGTGACGTTGTTGTTTTAAAAGCCTTCTAATTTTGATAAATAACTCGGGTATTAATAATATGTTTATGCACAAAATAAAGCAACATGGAAAGGAAAAAATGTTAGCAAAAATAATAATCAAAGAGAGGAAATGTATGTTAGTGAAATAATAAAAGATTAAATTCAAATGGTAAATGAACCATAAAATACAGTGATAAAACACACAGAGGAAATTAAAACCCTAACCGCATAATTTCTAGTTCACATGCAATTATTCAAAAAGAATCTATCGAATAAATTAAAAGACAAAAATGTTAGAATTCATTTCTCATTTGTGTACACTTATTTGGGTACCTACGGACAGAGTTTCAGCATGGTCTTAGATCAGGTGGGTTTCTACAGTTTACTATATGCTCTATAAGTAAAGATACTTGAATTGTCCTTGTCGATGCACTCTTGGGCGAGCTAGACCCTCAATCCTAACCCATTATAGGCTTAAGCGAACCGAGTTCAATTCGAGAGTGCACATTTCCCTATGCCTGATACGGAGAATAAATCCTCATGAAGACATAGGGTATATGAACCCCTAAAGCTACTTGCTAGGTCTGACACGGAGAATAAATTCTCACGAAGACGTCACTTTCACTCCCACTTAAAGAGGAAGAGCTCGGGTATAGAGTTTATGTTATGAAATGCATGTGTTGTGTTGTGTGTGAGGAGAAATTATCAAACCTTTGACAAACAACCACTCAAAAGCGAACTAAAACGAATCCAAAATTTCAATATCCTGATATTTAATCAAATGCAAACATTAACATACAATAAATATAAAATAAAATAAAATAATAAAAAATAATAAAAGAATTGAAAGAAATCAAAAGAATCGTAAATTAAATAAAATCGACTTCTCAATTTCCAACTACAGAGACAATATATAATCGATTTAAGGCTTGATCCACTAAATCCCCGGAGTCGCCAAGCTGTCGACACTGTTTTCCGCTCGTGCGGGAAAAAATTTAGTATGACTTGGGTTTTTTCTTTGAAAAAGTTTTGAAATGTGAGGAGTCGCCATCGACCTTTTGGGTTAGGTAAGTCGAATACCCATAAATCATCTTTTAAAAGAGTTTTTAAGAAAACATCATTTTAAACGATTCACCAATCTACGTGTAACCAGAGATTCATTCTTTTTTTGTAATAAAAAAAGGTTCGAGGATCGATTACGTATGGGAAAGATAAGCACCCCCACAATGCCCAAAATTGGTACCCCATCGATTATAAATTATTTCTAATAGTGGAAATCTAAGAATTCGAATATAAATTTAAGTTACGATCCTATTATTCCAAATTCAACCATGCAATGTTTATTGAACGAAAAAATTCTAAGGAGGAATAGAAAATATTCAAATATTTCAAATCGAAGAGAAAATAATCTCTAAAATACTGTGGGATGAATATTTCTCTTTCCAACTGAAATAAAAAAGAATATAATAATTTCTCTCAAGAATTCAAGATTAAAATAATTATATTCGATCAAAGAAAGAAATTAAGCCAATTAATCCAAATTATAGATTTAATTTGAAAAGATAAGGGATGTTTAATTATTATTTAAAAATATCGATACATAATCCCTAATAAAATTAGGCGAATCATCTCGATAAGTTTAAATAAAAGAACATTTCCTTTTTGTCCTTAATCTTGATTAAATTAAGCAAACTCTTTTTTTTATTCTAATAGGGTATTTATTTATTTTAAAATATCAAAATAGGACATCTAGTTACTTTAAGACAATACTTAATATTTTAAAATAAATAAATACTACCTTTAATCCAGTTATGAAATTAGTCGAGTTATGCTTATGAGGCTTTCATACATATTCGAAATGTCTAAATCTATATGCACGAACAAATTGACATGGAAAAGGAGGAAAAATAAATCTTAATAAATTGAGGGAAATGTTGTAATCCATTTACTACGAAATTAATCGAAATAGGCATAGAAATACATTTAACAATTTTAAAATTTAAATATGCTAAGCAAGGTAAATAAATATTTAACAAATTAATAAATCATGTTTAATGATAAAAAAAATTAAACTTTAGTGTCCAAAATATAAACACGACAAAAACAAATGCCAAAGATAAACATCACACAAATATAGGTGCTTAATTAAAATAAAATCATACCATAACATAAGAACCAAAATGTAAGATAGCAAAATAAAGCATTCAATGTGACAAAAATATGAAACATGCATATATACATATTCATGAGACTAAAATATAATAAAACAACAAAAAGTAGCCAAATCAGAAATAAAAAGTGAATAAAATAAATAAATTACAAATATCACATCCAAATCATAATAAAACAAAAACCAAATCCAAACAGTGACTAAAATGAATAAACATAAAAAAACATTAACTAAATTTGAAAGTTAATAAAATTAATATGCATATTTGAAATAAATAACAATATACATGACCAGAATGTAAAATAAGCTAAAATATGAGGATCTCGAAGATGGTTTTACCCTTGTAGTGACCAAAACGTAAAACATGCTGAAACTGGAGGATTTAGACTGCGATTTGACCTTGAAACACAAAGCGAAAAGAAGCTAGAATCTGGGGACATGGTGAGTGATTTACCCATTTTCCATACACACAAAATATCATCCCTTTCATTTACGTGAACCAGCCAGAAGCTTTTAAGCTTCACAACCTCACTCGGCCACCACACAACGGCCCCTCACGCGCCGGCCACCAGGCCGGTGACCGACCTACAACCACGACGACCTTTACCACGGCCAATGGAAGCCCGAAAGACAGCTTAAACGAGCGAGAACCTCTCCCGTTATCCTCCTCTCCCATTCTCCCTCTACAACGCCGAGGGACGTAAAACCGACCCCCAACGTCGGCCACCAACAACCGAAGTTTCTTAGCCGTGAGAGGGTCTCTCTCGCATGCCGGCCACGAAAATCCAAGTCGAGGTTGGGGACAAAGCCAAAAGAGAAAGCTAGATAAGAGAGCAGTAAATGTAGAGAAAAAGTTAGAAAAAAAAGTGTCTTTCATTCCTCTTTTTAGGGACAAAGCATGAGTGATTTTATATAGGGTAGTTGGGGTATTAATAACCCTAATTGAAATATTATAATATTAATTTTTTACAAATAAAATAATGATAAAAAAATTGGTGTTTACAACATGTATGTTTTATTTTCATTGTGTGGTCTCGATCATTTTGGTAATTTCTTGAGGTAGGTAGTAGATGGTGGGTTGCTTGGTGTTCGCTGGTCCCAAGTGTTGTGCAGGGGTTACTTGTATTTCAGCCGAGTTTGTTAATTTTCATTTTGGTTTTGTTGGGTTATGGCTGTCATCCTGCAGATTCAGCGTAGTTTTCGATTTTCCAGTACAGTCTATTGCATTTTGTTGTTTTCGTTGTGTTTTGCTTTTCCCCGTTTAGGGTAGAAAATTTTTAATGAGACACGTATCCAAGTGTTCTGGTCGTATTCAATAAAATTTCTTGGCTGAAATAACAATTGAAACCAAATACCTAATACTAATAAGTAATACTAATAAATCTTACAGTTAAGAAAATAGTAAATAAAACTATAAACAAAAATATATAAACAAAAGTGAAATTCAAATTAAACTTCGAATAAAAATAAATGTCTACAATAATAAAGGACGACTTCAGAAATTTTTGATTAATTTAAAAGGAAAACCTAAAATTATCATTTTAAACAAGACTACGGTAATTTTTAAGTGAAAATTTTGTTTTTATCAAAATCAATGACAAAAGATAATGAGTCAAATTATTAATTGTCATCATTCATTTTTATCCCGAATGATGTCAATCATTTTATCCGGATGACACCTTAATATTTCATCCTAGCCGCATGTTTTTGTGGAATGGGGGGTTGTTTTTGCTTTAAATTTTAAAATGAGACAAAATATTAATTGTGGTGCTACTTTTTAGGTGTATTTGATGATAACACCTTGTTCATTCTTTTGAAGAGAGTCAAGCAATTGGGGACCATTGATGATCTTAGATCCAATGGCTTAGATTTTTGACACATCTTCAATCAATGTCAAAGAAACACAACCCATGTGAGACCCTTGGAGAGAAGATAAATCCAAAGGTTCTCGTTAAACCACATCACCAATCCAAGAGAAAATGCACAAAAGAATCTCAACCATTGGATCTAGATTGGATCCAATGGCTAAGATTACATCATCCAATGAAGCATGCACTCTTTCAACAACGCATCCCCACCGGCCGAAATCTTCATCGGCGCGTGAACCGCATGAGCCCCCGCCACCGTTTTCGAACGGAAAATTCACCGTTGCCGTCTTTCTCTATTCCAACATTAAAAAAATAAAGAAGTCAATATCAACACAAAAACGAAGATTTTAGTGAAAAATCTTAAAATGAAATTAGTTGTAATCTTTTATAGGCGGGAAGAGATGAAATCTAACAAATCTAGCCACTATAAATGCCATTAACCACCAACCAATGAACATATATCATCCTAAAAAAATCAGTGCATTAATCCAAGGATTTCGGAGCAAGGAGTTAGAAAAGAAAAGTTTTTTTTTCACCTTTGGAGTTGCTTGCCGTCGTTTTGCCTCTACTCGCCATTGATCTCGAGTACAAGGACCAGTCAGAGTCGTTTTAAGGTGAGTTTCATGCAGTGTTGCTATTATGTTGATCATTTAGTTCGAATAGAGCGGGTGGCCGAGAGTTGCGGTGTCAGGTTAAGTGGTCGACGGTGGCGTTGATAGCCGACCGACGTCGAGGTGTCGGAGATGGTGGGCGTCGGGTTTTGGTGTTAAGGGTTATGGTTGTTTTGGTTTGGGTAGTTTAGGATGATAGAAGAAAAGGGGAAAACCCTATTTCATTTGGGTGTAGTTTAGGTTTTGTTCTTGGAGATTTTGGGTAGTTTTGGGAAAAGAAGATTTTGGTGTTTTAGGGGTTTTGATCCAAAAAAAACTAATTTGGGTTTTAGTTTGGGTGTTTTTATAAATCAAAATGGGTTGTTGGGTAAGAACATGTGAAGAACTTGAGTAAATAAGGGAGTTAGATTCAAAACGCTCATATTTTTCTTAGGATAGGGTGTTTGTGTTCTTGAATTGGTAGAGAGAAGAGAGAGCATTTTAGGTCCTTTAATTAGAAATTAATTAAATGTAGCAATTATCCTTTTTAGGATTAGTTTCTTCAATAATTTTAATTAGAAACAAATTATTAGATTCATAATTTGATCAAAATATAATGTCTATTTATTCTTAAGATATTGAAATTGATGGTCTTAAAGTAACTAGACCTTTCTTTTTCAATACATTTAAATAAATAAATATTCTATCAATGCTCACTAAAAATTAAATAGGTTCATATTTAAAAGTGAAAGGGTAGAGATTTGTTCCTACATTTAAATTGCTAAGGATACGCTGTTTGATTAATTTTCTAATTTTTTTGGATGACAATATTTCGTTATTTTGATTAAAACATAAGAAATAATTACCTTAATTCTGATTAGGGGTTAGTTTATTCATTAATTGGAAATAGACAAATTTCCAAATTTTCAATATGGGGACAAATTTATAATTGAAAGTACTATTTTTGAGCATTGTGGGATGCTAATCCTTCCTCAAGCGTAATTGACTCCTGAACCCATAATCTCTAAATCGCAGACCAAATAAAGTATTTTTAATTTTTTATTTAAAAGGGCATATCTCAGGTTTTCGACCTACCTAATCCAAAGGTCGATGGTTACTCCAAACATTTCAAATCTTTTATAAAATTCCAATTCCTAATATCGATTTCAAAAATCATTCCGTATACGCTTCAAAAAAAATTCATGACAGCTTGGTGACTCCACTAGGGATGGAACCCAAAATCTTTGGTTTCATAGAGAGTCAGGCCTTAAAATAATTACACTTTGTCCCTGTATTATAAAATTAAGGAATTCAAGTTTATTTTATTCCTGATCCTTTTAATTCCCTTGTAATTTTCCTTCCTCTTAAGATTTGTTCCTTTTAATTTTCTTTAAAATTCATATTGCCCCTAATTCTTTTAATCATTTGTACTAATGTGTGACTTAAGTGACTTTTTCAGATATTATAATATTCCCAAGGCTTCTTGTTTTATCTGGTTCCTTACTCTGCTCATATGATTAAAGGTTTAAGTATTTCTCCTCACACACAACACATCCACATTAATGATATTCGCTTTATACACGAGCTGTCCTTTTTAAGTGAGAGTGAAAGTGACATCTTTGTGAGGATTTATTCTCCATACAGACCTAGTGATAACTTTTAGGTCTAAAGTACCTATGTCTTCATAGGGATTTATTCCTCGTGTCAGGCATAGGGAAATACTCCCTTTCAAAATTTAACTTAGTCCATAAGCCTATAATGGGTGAGGATGGAGGGTCAGACTTGCCCAAGGGGAATCAACAAGGATAATTTCAAGTATCTTATCCTTTTAGAGCTAAAACCATACATTTAATTTACCTTAGATCTACCTGATGTGAAACTCTATCAAAATTTCACTATAGGTACCCAAATAAGTACACAAGGGAGAAAAATCAACTATAAACCTTTATTCTATTTTTTATGTCGTTGTATGCGAACTAGAAAATCATGCGGGTTAGGTCTTACTATATTCTGAGTTTTATCTTTATTATCCCAACACTAATCAATGCTTATCTTTATTTCTCATCCTTTTTCTTTAATTTTTCTTTGTATTTATTGCATCATTCATAGGCTGAGGTATTGGATTTCTAGTTAGCTGTAGAAGTAGAAGGCTTTCAGTTGTCAGGAAACAAAAATATTCGTCAGATGGTTCATAACGTTGAAGTATGCCCGTGGTCTAAGGCTCTGCAAAGAGAAAAAAGGGAACAATTTATCGGTTGATCAAACGTCCAGCTTAGCCAAGTATACGTTGATTTCCTTGAAGAGAAATGACATGTCTGACTTGCGTGAGATATGGGAGAAGTGAGGGTCTGACATGATGCATAAATTCCAATAGTGTTTCGGAGATATCACTTACCTCTTGGCTGTCAAGGTAGAAGATGATTTATTGAGAGTTGTGATTCAGTTTTGGAATCCGGGCTACTATTGTTTCACTTTCAACCGAAAGGATCTGGTTTTCACCTTAGAAGAGTACATTGCTTTGCTACGTATTGAAAGAGACCAGGAGGACCGAATTTACTCCAGGTCGGTCGAACCTCAACCTTTCCTCATCAAATTGGCCAAGATCGCCAGATTACATAAAGAATGGGACACATCTCAGATCAGTCAGAAGGGTGAAGGAGAAGGCATTGCCTGGCTTAGCAATAAATAAGTCTTGATCAAGCATCCAGATGAGCGAGTGCGACTGAACCTGCTAATCTTGGGGATTTATGGTTTGATATTCTTTTTGAAGGCCTTGGGATACATAAAAGCAGCCATAGTGAATTTGTTTGATCATTTATCAAGAAAAGTAAACCCATATCCCACCATTTTAGTTGAGACTTTTTGGTCCTTGAATGTTTGCTCAAAAGTAGGAGGAAGCTCATTTCTGGGATGTGCTCAACTGTTGTATGTATGGGTCTACAACCACTTCTGGAAAATTGAGAATGTGTCATACCACCGTTTTAGCACTCAGTACTCGCCATTAAAGTAGTCTCCAGAATAAAACTGGCCACAAGTCGATAAAGATACTTTGATGAAGGCATTCCAAAATCTCCAAGACTCAAATGTTGTTTGGCATGCTCCGTGGCAAATTTAGTTTGAGTTTCTGTTCAAGGTTGGCGATAAAAATTGGATCATGTTGCTTGGGCTTTGGGGAGCCATTAGATACGCACATTTTTTGGATTTGAGACAGTTGTGGTGCCTCTTTGTTCTGACTACTTTAGGGATTTCTATGTCTGTTTTGCTTTCCAGGGAAATGATTACAAAATGAAAATTCGTAAGGCAGCCGAGGTTTGGAAGAAAACCTTTCACACCCCGAGCTGAACTAGCTGGTATTATGGCAACATCAGACTACGAAGAGTAGCAATGTGTCTGAACGAATGAAAATGTTTCCCTCCCAAACCAAAGTGAGGTCGTCCTTATATAAAAAACTATTCGGGTTATTCCATCAGAAGTTGAGATCATTAGAACTGAGTTTGCAGAAGAGAAAGTTAAATGGGTTGCAAGGGTAGAGAAACTTGAGTACAAAAAATTTGTGGCGGGTTCTTGACGTAGAATTCCACACAATACAGTTTTAAATGATGCAAAAAAGAAAAGATCATCTCGATTTTGATCATGAATAATTGAGTAAATGCTATCAGAGTTTGCAAAAAACAAAAAAGTGGTTGAATCCAATAAAGATTCAGTACAATGGACTTGAGAGTTAAACATTGAAAAGTGTTGGGTTAAAGAGCTAGAGGCTGAGGTTGAGCGCCAGCGTAAGATGATTGAGGAGCTCGAAGAGAACAGGAGACGTTAAATCATAAAATCTAAAGAGGACGACCACCAAATTCATGGTTTGAATAAAAAGTTACGAAAGATAAATAATCAAGTTACCAGTTTAGAGGCTGAGAAAGCAAGATTGAGCACTGCACTGAGAAATTTTGAGGCTGAAATGAGTCATCTACTTGCAAAGTTTGACATCAGGGGATAAAAAATCAAGAACCTTAAGGTTGAGACAATAAGATTGTACCTATAGAGGAAACACTATAAAACTGAACTCGAAATACAACGTGGGATTACTCATACTTGGATCTAGAGGAGGCAATACAAGATTAACCAGATTGCAAGTCTAAACATGAGGATGCAAGAGGCCCGGGATAGGAGTGATGAACAGTTGGCTTAGTGTTGGGTCAAGAACTCTGAGTTTATGAGGTACATTACGCAACTGGAGTAAGATTTATTTCGAGAACCGAGGTACCTCAGTGAGAGTTTTTAGTAGAGGGTTGCTATGTGTCGACAAGTTCAAAGTCTTAAAGAAAAAATTATATCATTGTTAAGAGCAGGTTGTCAACCTAGAGCACGCTGTGAATGGTGCCAACGATGAGCGACAGGAGGTAGTCGATGCTTATAAAGACCAAAATATTGCTAGAGAGTGCATCATCACCGACTTACTAATTTAGATGAGCGAGGTCACTCGATATTTAGGAGAGTTAGCTACTCGAGATAGAATTGTGGAGCATTACTTTGACCCAGTTTTAGAGAGTATCAGGAGAGTAATGTCTTTGATAGTCGAGGTTGTAGACTTAAGTATGAAGGCTAGGCCGTACTTATAGAGAGAAATCGTTGTGTACGAGACTTTGTTTTCATTTTGAAAGTTGTTTTATGATAGTTGACTTTCCATAATCAATACCTCATGCATTCATGCATTTTTACATTTTTTTTACTTTTATCATTGTTAATATTCATTTACGTTTATACTCATGTTCATTCATTAAATTTTTTATAAATTGAATATTTTTGTTTGAGGATATTCTGGCTTCTAGTAAAAGTAATTCTCATTCATATAATACTCGGGGAAGAGCCAAAGAAAATATGGAAAATAAATTGAAATAATTAGATGAGGCCCACAAAATCTAGAAAACCGGTTATGGAATATTCAGAATGGCCTGGGTGACCAAGTGACTAAATCAAAAAGAGATGTGGTAAATCAAATTGTCGCGTTGCTCCGGGTAGATCCTAAAGGGAAATGTCCTGATAAGGGTTCTAACACTATTGATCATGGTTCATCAGCTCATGTGAGGGATCAACCAAAAAAGGTGCTACCTGGAAGGGGATACCAAATTAATACTACTGGAGCATCTATATCACATCTTGTTCACCTCAATGACAATGATGAGTACCTTGACGATGAAACCCTGATTTCAATATACTTAGCGAGGCTGAAAAGGTTAAAGTCTGAGTTATCCAAACAATATGAAGATAACTATAAAAAGCTCAAGGATAAGGTAAGGACGATGAAATCTATTGATGGATAAGGTGTGGATGCTATAGAGCTTAGCCTGGTACCTAATATGATTCTCCCGCACAAGTTCAAGACTCCAAAATTTGAAAAGTACAATGGAACCAGTTGTCCGCCTGCTCACCTTACCATGTACTTCCACAAGATGGATGGATTTTTATAAGATGAAAAGTTGTTTTTCCACTGTTTTCAAGATAGTCTTACCAGTTCTGCAACATGGTGGTATCAACAACTAAGTTGTACCAATATCAAGTCATGGAAAGACTTATCTAGAGCATTTTTGGAACAATACAAACACGTTACTGATATGATACTTGATCAGGTAGCCTTGATGAACATGAAAAAGAAACCTAATTGATGTGATCCGATTCAGCGTCAAAAATGAACTTGCATCTCCAACCTTTCTCAATAATCAAAGGGGGATTTTCTTTAACTTAATCTTTCTTTACACCATAGTTATGATAATAGCTTACATACATTATATTTATAGTTATGATGATGATATTATGAATGTATGAAGTTATTGTTATGAACCACATATTTATACATTTATACATTATATTACTTATCTTATAAAAGCTTTCTTTTGTAGGTACATGTTCGGCCACATGATGGGAGCTGATTTAAAGCTAGCATGGGAGTCAATGAGCTAGGAAAACTTCCATAAGATGACTCGATAGATCATAAAGAACAAATGATAAAAAGTTGTCAGCTGACCTCTGAGCTCATAGCTCACCTGGACTTTTGAGCTAGCTAGAGACTTCTTTTTAGCTGGAGAGTTGCACCATCATCTTCACCACACAGAGCACTACAAATATGGTCTAGGTCGAATTTTGTGAATTCATACCTTTTCGCGAAGAGTTGCCAATCTGAGAAGTTCCCTTTCACAAGGAGTTGTCCTAAGACTCATTGACATGTATTGCATCTATGGCCAGCTCATATTCAGCTCAAACTCATGGGAAGTAGCTCAAATGATGAAAGGTTGCCTTCCACAAATGTGACCTTTCATAAATAGTTGTTGCCCCATTGACGCCATGTCATCTAGAAGCAAGTTGGATGCAAAGTCACACCTAAGTTGCTGCTCAACTTCACGCCAAGTAGAGGACACACCAAGCCACCCATATGAGTGCCTCATGACCAGCCCATACATGTGCCATGCGTGTGGATGAAATGGGTGCCAAAATGAAGAGGGTTATCTCTATTCGGCCTAAGCATCCTTTTGATTTAAAATTGGCGCCAAGATGAAGAGCAAGGAGACCATTCGGCCAAGGACATCTTCATTCATTAAAACATCATGTATTTCTATTTAATAGTCATGTATTTAGCCGAATGGAAACCTATTTATTCAGCCAAACCTATGCTAGCCTATAAATAGGCTTGGATATTTCATTTGTAAGACAACCCTTTGATAATTAAAAATCCTTTGTGAGATTATTCTCTCTTCAAGTTCTTTTTAGAACTATACCGATTAAACAAGCCTTTCTAAAGCTTGTGGCGTCATTCTTTCACCTTGATACTTCTGGTTCCTTTCTTCTATAGATAGGTCAAAGTCCTTAATACCATCCCTTATAACGACTTATAAGAAACGGGTCTTTGCTCCTTTATAGCATTGGTTCCTTCTTAGTCTTATAAGATACTATTTATTCATTACCACCTTCCATCATCACTTTCACGCCAACTCCATCAACATTCCATTACTATTTCCATCACCATTATCACACCTATATCATCACCATAGTCCATCACCAACTTCTAAATTTCCATTTCTTCATCTTTGAATTATCCTTCATCATCAACAAGGCATTCGTCCATCACCACCATTAGAGGCCGAATCCATCATCACTTGAAGGATCATTCTACAACACTTCCGCAGCCCTTCTTTGATAAATATTCTATCCATTTCAATTCTTTCCATTTCTATTTCCTTTCTTTATTATTCATTACTTAACCAATTATTCTTCTTTTGTGCATATTACTTTTCAATTCAAGGTGTAGCATTTGGTGTCTCTCCTAGATCGGGAAACAACAAGGTTGCCAACTTCTCCAATATTGAAGAAGGCTGGTTAGCCTTACATCAAGCGGTAATCAGAGCTTTGGTGGATTGACATTCAAAGTGCTACAACAAAAAGCAACGAGAAAGAAGAAAAGAAAAAGAAAAGAAAAGACTCCTACAACAAATTTGGAGTGCAAAAGAAAGAAAAGAAAAGAAGAAAATTCAAAGCAAAAGAAAAATTGAAGAAAAGTTACAAAGTACACTCAAAGAGAAGCATATTACAATCTGCCGAACATCAAATTTGAAGGAGGTATCCTTGTTGTTTCTTGTGAAGGAAGATAGTAAGTGTTGCAACTTGAGTTGTAAGTTATCTTCATTTTTCTTATCATTTCATTTCTTTATTCTTTCATCTTTTCTTATTTCACTATCGTATCATTTCGTAACCATTCTATCCTACCTTTATCATTCTATACCATAACCATTTCCTTTCTAAACTGATGCACAAACTAAAAAGACTTGCTCAATCTTGAGTTAGTTCCTAAAAAGGACCCACAAGAGGCGAGCGAAAAAAGGCATAAGAGAGGGTGAGATCAGAAGGGGGATCAAGAAAAAGCCAAGGATCATATCCCCGAGTGCAAACACGAGAGTGAGTGGAGTGTAATCTGAATTTTCTTGGAGTGATTAAGTGAGGATTTGTGAGTGTGCTGGTAAGGTTTTCAATTCATTTTATTTGCACTAATCATGTCTCAAAGCCCCAGAGAAAATTCAGGAACACCAAACTTACAAATGCAGGCACTCATTGGCGAAATGATGAGAATGTTTTGTGAAGAGTTCGATGCTCTTCATGAAAAGATAGATCAACGCCAGGATCTATCACCAGGCCGTAATAATAGAATTCCTAGAAGACAACAACAACCACCCCCTCCAGAAGAAGATGTTTAAGAAAATTTTGACGAGGGAGAACAAGTAGCATTCCAAGGCCCTAGACGTGCCATTGTTGATGACAATCTGAGTAATATCAAGATCAAAATTCCTCAATTTCAAGGAAAAACTGATCCTGAAGCTTATCTCAAATGGGAAAGCAAAGTGGAACATGTTTTTAGTTGCCACAACTATTCCGAAATGAAGAAAGTGAGATTGGCAGCCATGGAGTTCATAAACTATGCTTTAATATGGTGGGATCAACTTACCTTGAACCGAAGGAGGAATGGAGAATGACCGGTCTCAACTTTGATTGAAATGAAATGTATTATGTGGAAATGATTCATTCCTGTTCACTATCACCGTGACTTGTTTCAAAGGTTACAGAATCTTAAACAAGGCCATAGGAGTGTGGAGGACTACTACAAAGAGATGGAAGTGGAAATGATCCGAGTTAACATTGAGGAGGATCATGAAGCAACTATGGCGAGATTCCTTGCCGGACTTAATCCCGAAATTGCCAATACCTTGGAATTGTATCATTACATCGAAATGGATGAGATGGTGCAAATGACAATGAAAATTGAAAGGAAACTAAAGAGGAGACACACATCTCGCAATATTGCACCTACATCATTCAAATGGAGTCCAAACAACATCAAGAAACCAACTCCTCCTCCTGTCAAAGAACAAGCCGAATCTTCAAAGAATCAACAAGCAAACAAAGACTTCAACCGACGAAAGCAAACTACTGAACGTTCAAGAGACATTAGATGCTTTAAATATCTTGGGAGGGGCCACGTATCTATACAATGCCCTAACCAGAACAATATGCTTTTACTTGGAAATGGTGAAATAGAATCTGAATCTGAAGAAGAAGAAGAAGTACCTACTGAAGTCAATGAAGAAATAACTCTTGCAGATCCCGTTGATGGAGGAGAAGCCTTGATAATTAGAAGAAGTTTGAATCTTCAAGTTGCGGAAGATAATGCACAGCGAGAAAACATATTCCATACCCGATGCCATGTGAATGAGAAGGTATGCTTTGTTATTATAGATGGTGGAAGTTGTACTAATGTGGCCAGTACAATAATGGTGGAAAATCTTGGTTTGAAAACAATGAAGCACCCGAATCCATATAAGTTGTAGTGGCTCAATGAATGAGGAGAACTCAACGTTAGCAAACAGGTGATAATTCCTTTTTCCATTGGCAAATACAAAGATGAGGTTATGTGTGATGTAGTCCATATGCACGCTAACCATCTACTTCTTGGGAGGCCATGGCAATACGACAAAAGGACTATTCATGATTGTTTTACCAATGAATACTCGTTCAACCATAAAGGGAAGAAGATTATCCTTACTCCTTTAACGCCTAAACAAGTCCAGAATGATCAAGCCAAAATGAAGCAAAGTGTTGAGGCTATAAGGAAAGGAAAGGCAACAACCATAGACGAAACTGATCCGAGAACAAGTGCTTATTCCTCAAAGTGCTTGATTCGAGAATGCCTATTGACAGAATGCAAGGTTGAAGATGATTATTCTAACTTTGAAAATGTAGATTGTTTTTTTGACTTGTAGGTTGTATCAAGAGACACCATTTGCCAAAAGGAATGTTTAGGAGAAGTGACCTTTGGGATTACAAAAGATATATCCATTGAGCAGTAAAAGAACACCATTTTTCATTCAAAGGACGTGTCTTTAGAAGAACCAATGGACATGACTTATGAGGATTCAATGATCATGCCTATTGGAGTATTAAGAGACACCACTTTTGGGATATCAGGGGACCTAAACATTCAAAGCAAAATTACATGGGCATATCTCATTCAAGAGCCTAAAGAAGGGATCCCAATTTCTGACGAAACAACAGCTATGGAATGGAGGAAAGTTGAAAAGAAACCACCCTACAATTTGAGGACAAATCGCTTTAAAGAAGGGGGGATTTCAGCATAAAAAATGAACTTGCATCTCCAACCTTTCTCAATAATCAAAGGGGGATTTTCTTTAACTTAATCTTTCTTTATACCATAGTTATGATAATAGCTTACATACATTATATTTATAGTTATGATGATGATATTATGAATGTATGAAGTTATTGTTATGAACCACATATTTATACATTTATACATTATATTACTTAGCTTATAAAAGCTTTCTTTTGTAGGTACATGTTCGGCTACATGATGGGAGCTGATTTAAAGCTAGCATGGGAGTCAATGAGCTAGGAAAACTTCCATAAGATGACTCAGGAGATCATGAAGAACAAATGATGAAAAGTTGTCAGCTGACCTCCGAGCTCATAGCTAACTTGAGCTGAACTTTTGAGCTATCTAGAGACTTCTTTTCAGCTGGAGAGTTGCACCATCATCTTCACCACACAGAGCACTACAAATATGGTCTAGGTCAAATTTTGTGAATTCGTACCTTTTCGCGAAGAGTTGCCAATCCGAGAAGTGCCCTTTCACAAGGAGCTGTCCTAAGACTCATTGACATGTATTGCATCTATGGCCAGCTCATATTCAACTCAAACATATGGGAAGTAGCTCAAATGATGAAAGGTTGCCTTCCACAAATGTGACATTTCATAAATAGTTGCTGCCCCATTGATGCCATGTCATCTAGAAGCAAGTTGGATGCAAAGTCACACCTAAGTTGCTGCTCAACTTCACGCCAAGTAAGCCACCCATGTGAGTGCCTCATGACCAGCCCACACATGTGCCATGCGTGTGGATGAAATAGACGCCAAAATGAAGTGGGTTCTCTCTATTCGGCCTAAGCATCCTTTTGATTCAAAATTGGCGCCAAGATGAAGAGCAAGGAGACCATTCGGCCAAGGACATCTTCATTCATTAAAATATCATGTATTTCTATTTAATAGTCATGTATTTAGCCGAATGGACACCTATTTATTTGGCTAAACCTATGCTAGCCTATAAATAGGCTTGGATATTTCATTTGTAAGACAACCCTTTGATAATTAAAAATCCTTTTTGAGATATTCTCTCTTCAAGTTATTTTTAGAACTATATCGATTATGCAAGCCTTTCTAAAGCTTGTGGCGTCATTCCTTCACCTTGATACTTCTGGTTCCTATCTCCTATAGATAGAGGGTCAAAGTCCTTAATACCATCCCTTATAACGACTTATAAGAAATTGGTCTTTGCTCCTTTATAGTATTGGTTCCTTCTTAGTCTTATAAGATACTATCTATTCATTACCACCTTCCATCATCACTTTCACGCCAACTCCATCAACATTCCATTACTATTTCCATCACCATTATCACACCTATATCATCACCATAGTCCATCACCATATCACGCCTATATTATCACCAACTTCTAAATTTCCATTTCTTCATCTTTGAATTATCCTTCATCATCAACAAGGCATTCGTCCATCACCACCATTGGAGGCCAAATCCATCATCACTTGAAGGCTCATTCTACAACACTTCCGCAGCCCTTCTTTGATAACTATTCTATCCATTTCAATTCTTTCCATTTCTATTTCCTTTCTTTATTATTCATTACTTAACCAATTATTCTTCTTTTGTGCAGATTACTTTTCAATTCAAGGTGTAGCATTTGGTGTCTCTCCTAGATCGGGAAACAACAAGGTTGCCAACTTCTCCATTATTGAAGAAGCCTGGTTAGCCTTACATCACTAATGAAAGTGTTCGATAATATGCCTAGAGGTGGCGAGATTTGCTTGCACAAGTTTAATTGCTGTTATTAGATAAGGAGATTATCGTTCCTTTCCTTCATACTCTGAAAGGTCCGTTTTTTCATCATATGTTAGGAAGTACTTCAAAGAGTTTCCCATACATGGTGATATCAGGTGAGCTAATAGAAGCAACTATCAAGAGTGGAAAAATTGATGGCGGTAAAAAGCGGGTGTTTAAAAAGAGATATAATAAAGTGAACACCACAAACACTTACAACAAAGTCTATTCAAAGAATGTAACAATTATTCAACCAAGGACTGTTAGGACATAGTTAAATACTAATAGGGGTGAGTATCGTGGGTAGAGAAGGGAAAATGATAAATTTGCATTTACACTAGTTCTCGTGCATTACTTTGAATTATATGCGTCAATATTTAAGGCAGATATAGTTTGTCCCTGCCATCTTAAACCGGTTCAACCATCTTATCCAAGGTGGTATGATACAAATGCACGGTGTGAGTATCATGCTGATATTATGGGCCATTCGATTGAAATTGCTTTTCTTTTAAAAAGGTGGTGCAGAATCTTATCGATACTAGGATGTTAGAGATAAACTACCCCAACGTTGCAAAGAACCCATTGCCAAATCATGGTGGGCAAGGGGTGAGTGCTATACAAGAAGAGAGTAGAAAAAGGAGAAAAATATGTGTATGAGATCAGATCACCGTTCAATTGGGTGTTTGAATAACTGGTGGGTGTCAGTTTGATTGAGCAAAGTTATAATTATAGTCAGATTGAAAGTGAATTATTTTGCAATTTCCATCAGGAAGATGGACATATGATTCAACATTGCCATAAGTACAGGGTTTTAATATAATCGATGATGGATAACAAAAGAAATTGAGTTTTTGAGAATTTTGATGAAAATAGAGAGGTTAGCGTGTGCATGTTGGAGTATACCAAGCCCACATATGGAGTTAAGAGGCCAAATGTTATAACAGTAAAGCCAAAGGCGAAAAATCCCACATGAATCGCTCCAAAGATAATGATTTATGCTCCATCTTCGTTCCTATTCAAAGTTACACGTAAAGTTACATGGAGTTATACCACCAATATCTCCATATCAGGGGGTAAAGTTAGTAGAAGGACCAAAGGTATTGCAAGAACTAAAAATGGACACTGAATAGAAAGCGAAAGCACCCATTAATGTAATAAGTGAAGTAAGGAACTTTATGAGAAGTGGCATATGTTATTGTCCTTCTAAAACTTCAAAGGAAGCTAAAAAGGTGAAAGGTAAAGCGAAAGCATCGCCACCTCAAAAAATTTTCGAGGATGAGCCTCCTTCAAAAATTAATGAGCCAGTTGTTGAAGCTCAGGCTTAGGAGTTCTTGAAATTCTTGAAACAATATGAATATAGTGTGGTGGAGCAACTGCACAAGCAATAAGCACAAATCTCAATACTAAACTTGTTGATGAACTTTGGGGTGTACCGAAATGCTTTGTTAAATGTGCTGAATCAAACTTTCTTGTTAGAAGATATATCTATAAATAAGTGAGAATGGATAGTTAGTCATATTACTATAGATAATTATATTACCTTCATTAATGACGAGATCCTAAAAGGAGGCATGGGATCATAAAGGCCTTAAATATCATTATCCATTGTAATGGTCATGTATTTCTTGGAGTTTTGATCAATAATTGATCTGCACTTAATGTGATGCTAATGGCCACTCTCTAGAGCTTACCGATAGATAGCTCCCATATTAAAGCATATCAAAATATGCTTAGAGCTTTTGACAATACTCAAAGGGATGTCGTAGGTAAGATTAATGTTCCATTATTGATTAGCCTAGTTGTCTACAATATTAAGTTTGTGCTGATGGACACCAATCCTACTTATAACTATTTTTTGGGGAGACATTGGATTAATTCCACAGGAGCAATGCCTTCATCTCTGCATCAAAAGTTGAAGTTTGTCATTGACGAAAGGTTAATCAGTCTTGGGGCCGAACAAGAGATTATTGTTTCAATGACTACCGATGTTTTTTTACATTGATCCAAATGAAAATGCTTTGGAATGTTCCTTCCGTGCTCTAGAGTTTGTAAATGATACTTTCATCGCTGAGGGGAGAAAAATTCCCCATCCTCGGTTGTCTAACTATACGAAGATGACTGTTTGTGAGACATTGGGAACGGAAGCAAAGATTAGAAAAGGTTTTGGAAAACGTTTGCAATGAACTACGCATCCAAAACCGATCGTTATGAAGAGAGATCGCTTTGGGCTAGTGTTGAACCATGTTTTATAATATTTTGATATAACAAATTAAGGCAAAATGTTTTTAGAATTGAATTGAATTTATTCAAAGTTTTCAAAAATAATTCAAAGTCTTCAAAAATAATTCAAAGTCCATTAAAAGTGAATTTGAGCAGAAAACTGATTTTCAACGTACATCGTATCGATATTGTTCTACAAGTATTGATACTATATGAACAATATCGATATTGTTCATGTGGTATTGATACCCTAGGTAAGAGAAGTATCAATACTACCAGCTTGCTCAAATTCTAGAATGCAAAATAGGTACCGATACCTAAAGGGTCAATGATAATACTTTACATAGTCGTATCGATACCATGAGCATAATATCGATACCGTCAGGCCCAACGGCTAGTAAAGACTAGTTTTATTTGAATATTACAAAGGTAGTACCGGTACCCTCTATCCTCGGCAGTTCCAGTTTGTAGAGAAAAATATCCCCTGTAACAACCCGAGGAAAAAAAAAAACAATTTAAATTGGTGTAATTGGGTGAAATTAAGTGACTAAATTAAAATTTATGAAAACTTGTAGGCCATTTTTGAAGTAAAGGAAATTCAGGGACCAAGCCCTGAATTTCCCCTAAAACTGTCGATAGGATTGGTGTTATAAGCGTGTTTTCTAGTTTAAAACCAGAAAACAAAAATGATAATTGCTCAAATTTCCTCCTCTTGTACCCTTACTTCCAAGCCCGTTTCCGACGCCGTTCGACCTCCAATCGTAAAATTGAAACCACCGTCGTGTTCATCTTCGACCCGTGAACAAAACCCAGTAAATCAATTATAGCGAAACGCTGCCAAACGACGTGAATTTCGAGTCAAAGTCTCGACGTTTGTTTAGCACTACCACCGAGAAAATCTTAAATTCATCTCCGATTGTTGATCGGTTTTCGACACCTCCCACACCTTCGTGTTCCTTGTGCCGTTTCGAGTCCGCCGGTGTCAACCTTGGTCTCCGTCGACGGCGGCGCGTGAGGAGGTGGAGCAGTCAAAGATTCGGCCGAGTTGAAATCGAGCTCTCCGCCGTTCAAAAATTTGAACTGATCTTTGTAAGTATCTCGAAATAGCTCAAAATAATTTTTAGAAAATTTTCCGTAATTTTTAGACCCTCGGAGGAGGCCTCACGCGCCACACGCGCCGCCGCATGGAGAGTGAGTGGCTGAAAACCGGTTTGACCGGTTTTGACCGGTTCAAACCGGTCTGAATCGGTTTGACCGGTCTGACCCGACCCGACCAACCCGACTCGACCCGACCGTTGACCCGACCCGACCGTTGATCGATGACCGTGATCATTGACCTTCTTTGACCAAAACTTAAAATGTCTTTGACCGACCATTAAACGACCGTTAATCTTTTCTGAGTATACCTATTCTGATAGTTTTCGACGTCCCGAATCCATTTACGAAGTCCGTTTTGTCAAATTCGAACTCGAAGGCCTCCAAATTGAAGGTCAAAGTGGTTGACTTTGACTTTGACCAAGAATTTAAATTTTCGAAAAGTCATACTTTATGTTTTTCGATGTCCTGATTCCGATTCCGCAATCTGTTTGACCAAATTCAGACTCGAAATCCTCCAAATTGATAGTCAAACCCTGAAAATACATATATACTTAAGAATTTTAGCTTTGAACAATTAAGTAAGATTTGAGGCTGATAAATTATTATTATTTGAAGGTATAAGAGACTTTTCGGATCGTTCGACAGCTCGACCCAACTCTTCTTGATCAGTTAAACCACGTTCGAAAACTGTAGCAGAGCGTGGTGAAACCAGCAATCAGTAAATCTACTATTTGAACCTATTATCGAGGTGTGTTCCCTAATTATTACTGAACTGTTTTATTGGTTTTAATATGAGGTACACTGAGTTCTTTGGTTACTGTTTTATTGATGCACCAATTTAATGTGATGATTTATGGAATTTGTGTCACGGTGCAATTGAACTTTTGGATTGAATTACAATAGTATAGCTCTGATCAAGCTAATAAACAGAATGGGCCTAATGTGACTCTTGGGGCCCCAAGATACATTAGGTTGGCTTTCCTTGTTGTGTGCTTAGGGTAAGCTATATGGACTTGGACTTACGGGCCTAAGGATACAAGATCTAAACCTTATCCTTAGGTTGGCTTTCTTTTTGCTGTGTGCTTAGAGTAAGCTATATGGAAAATAGTTTTGGAAATTACTGATGGTGTACAAGAAAAGTGTTTAAACTATGATTTTCAAAAGTTAAACTTTTTTATGAATTTATGATATTTACTGGACTATGATTTGTTTATTGTACCTATTGTGATTTTATGGTAATGTGGGACACACTGAGCCTAGCTCACTTTTCGAAAATGTTTTTCCCCCTTTCAGATACTGTTAGTTAGATACCCCGGATTGAGCACTTGGAGGATCAACATATCTCTTGAAGTATATCTGATTGTAATGTTTTTATCTTTCAGGTTGACTTTATTTTGGTGACATGGACCTTATTTTAAAGTATTAGATTTTATAGTGATTACACTTTTGCTATTAATATCCGGTTTATCGTGATTATGATTTTTAAGACATGTTTTAAATTAATTTATTACTTATTGATATTATATTTATGAGTTGAGTTTTGATAGTATTATATCATGTCAATTATAATGTGATTTTATATTGATTGAATAACGGTTTCAGAAAATGTCTTTAAGAATCATGTATGTGATCCACTAGACTTAGTCAAAACGCATAGGCCGGGTCTAGGGGGTTATATTTATTGGTATCAGAGTTTTTGGTTTTTAACCCTCGGATTGTGTATGAGTCCATATTGAAAATACGGTTTTAGAAATATTTTACAAAACAAGTTACTAAGGCCATGTCACAAGTTATTAAGATTTTAATTATGTTCGAGACTCCAAGTGCTTGTCTAACCCTAAGTTTTATCTCCTGTAGTAAACTCGAGATCCATAAAAAAAATGAGTGCTAGACGTGGTCGTCGAACTAGCCGTGGACGAGGTCGAGTGGCTAGATTTGCAGACCCGATCGATGAGATACGAGTAGATCCCCCACCTCCGATAGGTGATCATGCTCCTACGACCCCAACGAATCTGCCTCCTGCCGCTGGTATTGGCATGACTACACCGATTATAGGAGCGACCGATATTGAGTCAGAGTCTACCGGAGTTGCTTTGGATGAGAATTTTAGTAGACAATTTATGCAGTTGATACAGGGAGCAGTCAGAGCTATTGGTGTTGTATCAGAGGTTCCTATTTCACAGACTTTGATTGCCAATGAGTTAGAACTTTTGGGGGACAGATTGGTGGAGCTCCTACTGAAGCTGAGGATTGGCTCCAGGATACAGAGAGATGCATGGAGCAGTTGGGTTTAGACTCAACTAAGAGATATCAGGGTGCTGTGGCGATGTTAGATGGCAATGCCTACATTTGGTGGGAGTTAGTGACCAGTAGTGTTCCTACCGATCGTTTGACCTGGAATTTCTTTAAGGATCGCTTTCGGAGTCGTTTTCTGGGAGAGCGCTACTTAGCTCAGAGACGTCAGCAGTTTCAAGACTTGGTTCAGGGAGACATGACTGTTTCTGAGTATGAGATCGAGTTCTTGAAGTTGCTGAAGTATGGATTCAATATGGTACCCACTGAGAGAGATCGATGTCGTAAATTTGCCCTTGGACTCAGATACGAGTTGCGTAGGCAAGTTGTAACCCATCAGGATGAGATTTTTGATGTGCTGGTGGGCATAGCCAAAGATGCTGAAAAGGTGGAAGTTTTAGCTTCTGGTAGGGAGCGTGTTGATTAGAAACGATCTAAGAAATTTTCAGGCCCTATTGAGTCATCAGCACAGTCCGGGAAGATGACTCGTACTTTGGCCCCTCAGAGAAGCAATACACGTTTTAGGCCTGCAGCATTCTCACCTTTAGTTGGCAGTCGAGGCGGTTCCTCATCGTATTATCATGGGCCCCTCTGTGAGTATTGCGGTAAACAACACACAGGAGAGTGTCGTAAGAAGATGGGTCTTTGCTATCAGTGTGGATCTAGTGGTCATTATCGGAGGGATTGTCCTCAGCTAGCTTCGTTTGAGCAGACCGCTACCCAGACTCCGGTACGTTCTTAGACTACAGTACAAACTCCAATTAGAGATCGTAGCCAAGTAAAGGCTCATGGTTTAGCGTCCAGGACTGACAGTAGAGCCCGACCTAAGCAAAATAGAGGGCCAACAGTTTCTGAGGCTAGACAGCCACCTTTGGTTTATGCCACTAGACGTCGAGATGACAGAGATGAGCCTGAGGTTATTGCAGGTACATTTACTATTTATTCTATACCATACTTTGCATTACTGGACAATGGCTCCACTCACTCCTATGTATCGAGCTCGGTATCTCGAAACCTTCAGATTCTGATCGAGAACACTGAAAATACTATTACAGTTACGAGTCCAGTAGGACAAGCGGTATTAGTGAATAAAGTATTTCAGCGTTGTCCTCTCGAGGTTCAGGGAGATTTTTTTCTCGCTGATCTTATGGAGCTTCCTTTAGAGGAGTTCGATCTAATTCTTTGGATGTATTGGTTGAATAAACAAAAGGTAAATCTGGATTGCGAATACAAGCGGGCTACTCTAAAGACTTCAGATGGTCAGACTGTTGTGTTAATTGGTGAACGGCGTGGCTATCTCTCCAATATAGTTTTAGCGATGGAAATTGATCGTATGATCCGGAAGGGATATGAGACTTTCATTGCTTGTATTTTGAACACTAAAGGTTCATTATCCACGATTGAAGAGATCCGTACAGTTAGCGAGTTTCCTGATGTCTTTCCAGAGGAGTTGCCTGGTTTACCTCCTGATAGAGAGGTAGAGTTCGAGATAGAGACTCATTCGGGATCTGCACCTATTTCTATGGCACCTTATCGCATGGCTCCAAAAGAACTTAAGGAGTTGAAGGTCCAATTGCAAGAATTATTCGATCGAGGATTTATTCGGTATAGTACTTCACCATGGGGAGCTCCAGTTCTGTTCGTGAAAAAGAAAGATGGGTCGCTAAGATTATATATTGACTATCGGAAGTTGAACCAGATGACGATGAAGAATAAATATCCACTACCCAGGATTGATGACTTATTTGATCAGTTGCGAGGAGCTACTGTATTCTCTAAGATTGATCTTCGTTCGGGGTATTATCAATTGAAAGTTAAAGGATCTGATGTTGCAAAGACGGGCATTCACACTAGATATGGTCATTATGAATTCTTAGTGATGCATTTTGGTTTGACGAATGCTCCTGCAGCTTTCATGGATTTGATGAATCGGGTGTTCCGACCATATTTGGATCAATTTCTGGTGGTTTTTATTGATGATATTCTGATCTATTCTCGTATTGAGGAAGAGCATGACGAGCATTTGAAGATCATTATGCGGACTTTGAGAGAGCATTGTCTATATGCCAAACTAAGCAAGTGTGAGTTTTGGCTTCAAGAAGTGTCGTTTCTGGGGCATATTATTTCTGCGCGAGGTATTCAGGTCGATCCAAGTAAGATCGAGGCTATTGTGAATTGGAAACGACCCAAGAATATCTTTGAGATTCGCAATTTCTTGGGCTTGGCTGGTTATTATCGACGTTTTGTTGAGGGCTTCTCGATCATTGCTTCTCATTTGACAAAGTTGTTAAGGAAGAATGTGCCGTTTGACTGGGGTGAGGCACAACATGAGAGCTTTGAGAAATTAAAGGCGGTATTGACTCAAGCACCAGTGTTGATTCAACCAGAGTCCGGGAAGGATTTTACTGTGTATAGTGATGCGTCACACTCAGGACTCGGCTGTGTTCTAATGCAGGAAGGTAAGGTAGTGGCTTATGCATCCCGTCAGCTGCGACCGCATGAGTGTAATTATCCTACTCATGATTTGGAGTTAGCAGCAGTGATTTTTGCCTTGAAGATTTGGAGACACTATCTTTATGGAGAGAAGTGTTACATTTTCACGGATCATAAGAGTTTAAAGTATCTTCTGACCCAGAAGGAGCTTAATTTGAGACAACGACGCTGGCTAGAGCTTCTAAAGGATTATGATTGCGTGATTGATTATCACCCTGGTAAAGCTAATATTATAGCGGATGCTTTGAGTCGAAAGACGGTAACAGAGTTGAGATCTTTAATGGCCAGGATGAATTTATATGACGATGGCACTCTGTTAGTAGAATTACAAGTTAAGCCGACCTTGGTTGATGAGATCAAAGCTAAGAAGCCCCTTGATAGCTCCTTGCTTTCCATCTTTGAGCAAGTAGAGCAAGGGACAAGCTCAGATTACGCCCTTGATCAGGATGAAGTGTTATGCTTCAAGGGTCGGTATAGTGTGCCTGATGATGCTGAGTTGAGGTAGACTATCCTTACGGAGGCTAATAGTAGTCCATATGCTATGCACCCCGGTGGAGATAAGATGTATCAGAATTTGAGAGAGAGGTATCATTAGGTCGGCATGAAGAAGGATATCTTGAATTTTGTGGCGAGGTGTTTGACTTGTCAGCAAGTTAAGGCGGAACATCAACATCCATTAGGTTTGTTACAACCTATCAAGATTCCTGAATGGAAATGGGAGCATATTACTATGGATTTTGTTACTGGTTTACCTATGACTCCTTCGAAAAAGGACTCAATTTGGGTGATTGTTGACAGACTTACAAAGTCAGCTCACTTCATTCATGTACGGGTAAATTATACGTTGGACAAGTTGGCGAGGTTGTATATTTAAGAGATTGTTAGATTGCATGGTGTTCCGTTATCTATCATTTCAGATCGAGATCCGAGATTTACTTCGAGATTTTGGAAGGCGCTACATACGACTTTGGGTACAAGATTGGATTATAGTACCTCCTTCCACCCACAAACTGATGGTCAATCTGAGAGAGTAATTCATATTCTAGAGGATATGCTACGGGGTTGTGTAATTGATTTTCATGGTAGCTGGGAGAACTTTTTGCCTTTGGCTGAATTCGCTTATAATAACAGTTACCAGACCAGCATTCGTATGGCACCCTATGAAGCACTCTATGGGCGTAGGTGTCGCACCCCGATTTGTTGGACTGAGTTGCGTGATAGGAAGACTTTGGGACCTGAGTTAGTGCGGGAGACAGAGGACACAGTCTGATTGATCCGTAACCGTCTGAAAGAGGCATTTGATAGGCAGAAATCTTATGCAGATCAAAGGAGGAAGGATATACAGTTTGACGTTCAAGATCAGGTTTTTCTCAGGGTATCACCATGGAAGAAAGTATTGAGATTTGGACGTAAGGGTAAACTGAGTCCGCAATTTATTGGGCCGTATCGTATTCTGAAGAATGTTGGACCTGTTGCTTATCAGCTTGAGTTGCCTTCCCATCTTAGACGTATTCATGATGTTTTTCATGTGTCTATGTTAAGGCGATACCGTCCAGATCCAGATCACATCATTCAAGTTGATGAGGTAGAGCTGAGACCTGATTTGTCATATGAGGAGGAGCCCATCAGATCTTAGAAAGAGATGAGCGAGTTCTTCGGAATAGGTGTATTCCAATGGTCAAAGTTCAATGGAGTAACCGAGGTCCCTCAGAAGCTACTTGGGAGACATTGGAGTCAATGGAGGCTCAGTTTCCTCAACTATTCTCATAAGGTAAATTTCGAGGACGAAATTTCTTATAGAGGGGGAGAATTGTAACAACCCGAGGAAAAAAAACAATTTAAATTGGTGTAATTGGGTGAAATTAAGTGACTAAATTAAAATTTATGAAAACTTGTAGGCCATTTTCGAAGTAAAGGAAATTCAGGGACCAAGCCTTGAATTTCCCCTAAAACTGTCGGCAGGATTGGTGTTATAAGCGTGTTTTCTGGTTTTAAACCAGAAAACACAAATGATAATTGCTCAAATTTCCTCCTATTGTACCCTTACTTCCAAGCCCGTTTCCGACGCCGTTCAACCTCCAATCATAAAATTGAAACCACCGTCGTGTTCATCTTCGATCTGTTAACAAAACCCAGTAAATCAATTATAGCGAAACGCTACCAAACGACGTGAATTTCGAGTCAAAGTCTCGACGTTTGTTTAGCACTACCACCGAGAAAATCTTAAATTTATCTCCGATCATTGATCGGTTTTCGACACCTCCCACACCATCGTGTTCCTTGTGCCGTTTTGAGTCCGCCGGTGTCAACCTTGGTCTCCGTCGACGGCGGCGCGTGAGGAGCTGGAGCAGTTAAAGATTCAGTCGAGTTGAAATCGAGCTCTCCGCTGTTCAAAAATTTGAACCGATCTTTGTAAGTATCTCGAAATCGCTCAAAATAATTTTTAGAAATTTTTTCGTAATTTTTAGACCCCCGAAGGAGGCCTCACGCGCCACACGCGCCGCCACAGGGAGAGTGAGTGGCTGAAAACCGGTTTGACCGGTTTGACCCGACCTGACCGACCCGACCCATACCAACCCGACCCGACCCGACCGTTGACCCGACCCGACCGTTGACCGTTGACCGTGACCGTTAACCTCCTTTGACCAAAACTTAAAATGGCTTTGACCGACCATTAAACGACCGTTAATCTTTTGTGAGTATACATATTCTGATAGTTTTCGATGTTCCGAATCCATTTATGAAGTTCGTTTTGTCAAATTCGAACCCGAAGGCCTCCAAATCAACGGTCAAAGTGGTTGACTTTAACTTTGACCAAGAATTTAAATTTTTGAAAAGTCATACTTTATGTTTTTCGACGTCCTGATTCCGATTCCGCAATTCGTTTGACCAAATTCGAACTCGAAATCCTCTAAATTGATAGTCAAACCCTAAAAATACTTATATACTTAAGAATTTTAGCTTTGAACAATTAAGTAAGATTTGGGGCTGATAAATTATTATTATTTGAAGGTATAAGAGACTTTCCGGATCGTTCGACAGCTCGACCCAACTCTTCTAGATCAGTTAAACCACGTTCGAAAACTATAGCAGAGCGTGGTGAAACCATCAATCAGTAAATCTACTATTTGAACCTATTATCGAGGTGTGTTCCCTAATTATTACTGAACTGTTTTATTGGTTTTAATATGAGGTACACTGAGTTCTTTGGTTACTGTTTTATTGATGCACCAATTTAATGTGATGATTTATGGAATTTGTGTCACGGTGAAATTGAACTTTTGGATTGAATTACAATAGTATAGCTCTGATCAAGCTAATAAACAGAATGGGCCTAATGTGACTCTTGGGGCCCCAACATTAGGTTGGCTTCCCTTGCTGTGTGCTTAGGGTAAGCTATATGGACTTGGACTTACGGGCCTAAGGATACAAGATCTAAAGCTTATCCTTAGGTTGGCTTTCTTTTTGCTGTGTGCTTAGAGTATGCTATATGGAAAATAGTTTTGGAAATTACTGATGGTGTATAAGAAAAAAGTTTAAACTATGATTTTCAAAAGTTAAACTCTTTTATGAATTTATGAGATTTACTGGACTATGATTTGTTTATTGTACCTATTGTGATTTTATGGTAATGTGGGATACACTGAGCCTAGCTCACTTTTCGAAAATGTTTTTCCCCCTTTCAGATACTGTTGGTTAGATACCCCAGATTGAGCACTTGGAGGATCAACATATCTCTTGAAGTATATCTGGTTGTAATGTTTTTATCTTTTAGGTTGACTTTATTTTGGTGACATGGACCTTATTTTAAAGTATTGGATTTTATAGTGATTACACTTTTGCTATTAAGATCCAGTTTATCGTGATTATGATTTTTAAGATATGTTTTAAATTAATTTATTACTTATTGATATTATATTTATGAGTTGAGTTTTGATAGTATAATAACACGTCAATTATAATGTGATTTTACATTGATTGAATAACGGTTTCAGAAAATGTCTTTATGAATCATGTATGTGATCCACTAGACTTAGTAAAAATGCATAGGCCGGGTCTAGGGGGTTACATCCCCAATGACTTCAAATCACTCCCAATAGCTAGAAATATCCACAAACACATTCCAACATATAAATACAAGTTCAAGACACTTGAACAAGGTTTATAACAGCTATCCAAGCAATCAAACACAAGAGAAACATTTTCACTCATTATTTTCTTTCTCTTGTAAATATTGTGTTATTGTGAGCTTTAATTTATAAACACTCTACCTTGTAGAGGTTTTATTGTTTACTTCTTTTATCATTTGTAAATGTGTTTTGGTTCTAGTTAAACCTTTGAAAAGCTAGGGAGTTTGTAAATGTTATTTCTTTGTCCTCAAAAAAAGAAAGAACAAATGAGTGGATTTGTTGGAAAATCTTAAGTGAGGAGCTTAGTAGTGGATGTAGACTTTGGTTAAGAAAGTTGAACTACTATAAATCCTTGTGCAATAATTTTCTATCCGTTTATTTCTCCTTACTCCAAAAATTGTGAAAAAGGCAATTCACCCACTCTTGGCAAACTTTTTCGGTTGTCAATCGAGCTTCACATGTCCCAACAATTGGTATCAGATCTTGACTCTTTAGAAGATTTCACATCCTTGAGACGATTCTTGAATAAACTCTATCGATTTCCAACACAGTTGACAAGAAGATGGCTTCGACCTCTGACTCTTACTAGTTTGAAGACTTTCAACCGGTCAAAAAGATACTTTATTTCAATAGAGCAAACTATGCCTATTGAAAGAATACGATGACGCTCTTCATTCAAGCTAACAATCTAGGAGCTTGGAACTCTATCATAAGGGGATACTCCATTCCAACTGGTGAGATAGATGATTGCAGTGATGGAGAGAATAAGAAGTTCAAAGTCAATGCTAAGTCTATGTACATCCTCTTTTGTACATTAGGCCCGGATGAATATGGCAGAGACTCCTTTTATTCCAATGCCAAGGAGATTTGGGACAACCTCTAAGTCACTCATGAAGGAACCAATGAAGTGAGGGAAACCAAAATCAGTCTTCTCAACCATAGCTATGAGGATTTTAAGATGAAATTGGATGAAGACATCAAAGCTATGACGGATAGATTTTCTGTGATTGTCAACGGTCTCAAGGGATTTAGAGAAGTAATCCCTAATGAGAATCTTGTGAGGATGATGATATACTCTCTTCCAAAGTATTGGCAATCAAAGAAGACGACAATTATCAAAGCTAAGAACCTCAAGTCACTCACTCTTGATGAGATTATCAATTGTCTTCTCACTTATGAGTTGATGATAAAGGAAGAAGAAGATGATAAAGAAAAGAAGAACAAGAAGAAGGAGATAGACATTGCCTTCAAATCCACCAATGAGAGTAATCAAGATAAAATGAAGATGTGAATGAAGATGATGATGATAAAGAAGAGATGGCCAAGCTCTTCAAAAGATTCAAGATACTCATGACTTCCAAAGAAGTTAAGTATGAATCAAGCAAAAAAAAGGGTCCCCCGGTGTTCTTTAAATCTCAAAGAACGTGGCATGTCAAATATAAATGTCCTCTCTTAAAGACGAATGTATCAAGTAAGAAGAAGGAATTTGTGGTAGCTTGGAGTGATGAAGATGGCTCCAATGATGAAGATGAAGTAGCCAACCTATGCTTTATGGCCATCAATGAAGATTCAATGGTAACTTCGAACTCTGGTGAATTAAATTCTTATTCCTTTGATGAGTTACAAGTTTCATATGATGAGTTGCATTTGGAATTTGAGACCATGAATTCCATATATAAGAAATTAATTTCAAATTTTAAAGTTGAAAATGATTTGGTTTTGAAAACAAAAGTTGATTTTGAAAAATGATTTAAAGCTTTAAAAAGTCAAAATCAATGATTTAGAAAAAGAAAATTTTGGTTTTAAAGTTAAGCTTGAGAGGTTAACAAAAGAAAAAGAATTAATTTCTAAAAACATCTCATTAAATGTCTTTTAAAATTACACAAGTATGGATTCCTAAGGGAACAATGGCCATTGAAACTAATGTTTAAGGATCCAAATTAATTTTGGATACCAAAATCTACTTAAATGTCTCATGTAGGCGTGTAGGAGCAATGGTGATAAAAATGAAGATATTCAAATGCTTTAGCCACACTTGAAAAGGAATGGGTAACCTCTAAGCTTAATGCTTTTGGATTTTATTATTTGGTTGTTCATTTAAAGTTTAAGCATGCATGAGTTTTGATTTTAAATATTTTATATTTTCTATCTCATGTATATTAAAAAGGTGTTATGATGAACACTTTACAACTTCAATGATTTTTCATAATTTTTAGTTCATCATAATAAATTTTGGTCAAAATTGGTTTTTAATTCAAAAGATATCTCTCTTATAATTGATATATTTTCAAATGCTTTGATTTTACAAATTTTAATTTTTGACCTAAATTTAAATGTTTATGCATGTGATTTAAAATGTAAATGATATATATCGAACAATTGATATCAAAATTTTCAAATGCATAACATTTTTGGATAGCTTTATGCACATGCACTTAATTTCAACAATTGGTATTGCATAAAGTTTATTAGACTTGGATATATTGAATTTCATATGCTACTAACATGTTTGTTCATCTTTGTTAAAATTCAATTTTTTTAAGTGTCAAGCTTTTAAAAGTTAAATACTTGTTTGGAATGCTTTTATTAAGGGGAGCTTTGATTTTTCAAATGATTTTAATGTCAAATTTAACACTTACTCTTCATTGTTAGTTTTGAACTATAAATTTGAATTATTTTTTGATATAACAAAAAGGGGGAGAAGTATGGTTTTGAAAAATTTAATTTCAAGAATGAAGAAGAGGGAGCTTTAACATTTTCCAAAACATGTCTCTTTTTCATTAAATGTTCTATTAAGGAAGAGTTTTGCCAAAAAAAAGTTCAAATGTTTTGTTATATAAAAAATGGGGAGATTGTTGAACCATGTTTTATAATATTTTGATATAAAAAATTAAGGCAAAATGTTTTTAGACTTGAATTAAATTTATTCAAAGTTTTCAAAATTAATTCAAAGTCATTAAAAGTGAATTTGAGCACACAACTGATTTTCAATGTACGTAGTACCGATATTGTTCTTAAAGTATTGATATTATATAGACAGTACTGATATTGTTCATGTGGTTCCTGTAACACCCCAACCCGTACCTGACCCGAATTCAAATCCGAGGTGTCACTTCAACTTTTTAAAACTTTTACTTTTTAGAAGTGCATATAAAAGAATTTCAAATTCCTAATTGTAATTGAGTGATTAAACCTTTATAACAAAATTTCTATTGAAAATTCATAATGAAATTTAAAACATTCATTAATTTACAAAAATATAAATGTATATGATTACAAAACGGATCAGAGCATTTCAATTTAAAATGTTATAATACATGCCAACAAAATTTCAAAATGATAAGCCCACATTTAAACTGTTCTGATCTGATCCTCTTCTGGAGTATGCTGTCCTCTCCACGCTTTATCCTTCAGATTTCTTTGAAACTATGTGTGAAACAATCACATGCTAAGTCGTTGAGTTAGTGAGGCAAGCACGAGTATAATAACACGTTATAAAATATTTTATTATTCATCTCATAGAAAACATTTCATAAAGAATTTGATTTACGTTTCATGACAATAATGTATACTTTTACACATTGTTCGATTTATATCACTTTGTTTTTAAGATCAAAATGCATATTACTGAGAACTCTAGGTATTTGAGTACATTAAGGTTTTGCACTAATGCAGTCACCACTGCTCACATAATTTGCATCGAAGTGCCACATATTTTTCCGGAAAGACCATATAGTTTTGTCCCGAAGAACCACATAAAACCCTCGACCATTGGCATGCCAAATATACCTCTAATTCTCATACATATACCTTGGGCTTTAACCACATAGTTATTTCTCATTTATTAAAAAAATATCTTATTCTCTTAAAGTACATTCTCATAGGGTATTTTCACATAGACCATTTTCATATAAGCATATTCTCATATCACATGTTCATATTCATGTACATATAACAATCAAAACATAGCTTTAGAAATATAACTTAAATAAAGCATTATAAAATATTGCGTAAAAAAACAAAATGATTTTCGATCGAAAACTTCAAGGTTGGCTTATCGTAAGCTATCCTCAAATCTAATATAAAATAATTTAGTTGCACTCACCTTTGCCTCACGTAAGTCCTAAATGAAACCCTTTTAACTTTCATTCAGTCTCTTTGCTTTATCAATTTAATCAATACACTTTCGATCCAAATCTACCCATCAATAGGAGTAAGATCAATATCCACCTTCCATAATGAATAATCACTTAACACATAAAAAAACAAAATGAAACAATTAATCCAACATTTCAGGCTGAATAGTATCGATACTCCTACTATGGTATCGATACTTCTCTTCTATGGTACCGATACCCACTTTGGTATCGATACCATTTTGGCATTCTGGAATTTCATTACTACTTACAATATTGATACCTTTCCTTTTGTATCGATACCCCTTCAATATCGATACTATTTCAAGTAGTATCGATACTATTCATCCGATTCATACCATTTTCCTTCAAATTATTTTATAGTATTAGTAATGTTCTTCTAGTACCGATACACTTACCTATATTTTATTTTTTTCTCTTTCCAATTTTACTTACAATGCCCTTAAATCTCTTACCCTTAATTCTATTCAAGTCCTTAAACTTAATAGTATTTATTCCACCTAACTTATGTCCATTAATTCCTCATTTAACTTCTAAATTCTTCATAAATTACTTCAAGCTAAAGATCATACCCATCACTCAAACATGTTCTTAATCCCATCTAACTCTTTAAATACCTTAATTAGACCATCGACAAGTCAAATATGTCATTAAGAATCCAAATACTAATCATTCTCATCAAAAACCTTAATAACCCATTTTACTAATTCACTATTAACTCCTTAATCACTTCGTTCTATTCATCTTTAAGCTTTCCTTAATCATATATATCACCCAAGGAATAAAATCTAAACAAAAAATACAAGAAATAATCAACATAATTCCACTTACCTTTTAAATGGTTTCCACGGGCAAAGAAAAAGAAGATAACTAAGTTTCCGGATATTTCTTTTCTTCTTCTTTACTTTTTCCCACATGTTATATATCCTTTAAAAAAGAATATAAAATTCATTTCCCACATGTTATATATCCTTGAAATTTTAAATTTATTCAAACCAAACCACCAAATTTTAACTCTTTTCATTTCAGTCAGTAACCCGATGTTTGGGGTATTACAATTCTCCCCCTTAAAAAATTCATCCTCAAATTTTCACTGCACAAAGAGATGAGGAAACTATCATCTCATGTCCTCTTCACGTTCCTATGTCGTTTCTTCTACTTTGTGATTTCTCCAAATAACATTAACCAATGGAACTTGTTCCTCAACTGTTTGACTTCATATGCCAAAATATGCACCGATTCTTTCTCATAGGTCATGTCAACCTAAACTTCTAATTCTTCTGGTGCTATGATGTGTGAAAGATCTTATCGATATCTTCTGAGCATTGACACATAAAATACATTCTGGATCTTTTTCATTTCTGGTGGCAATGCTAATTGATATGCCACTGGTCCAATTCTTTTTAATATCTCATAGGGTCCAATGAATATAGGATTGAGCTTCCCTTTTCGACCAAAATGAAGCACTTTCTTCCACGAAGAGACTTTTAAAAATACTTTATCTCCTACTTGGAATTCAATTTCCTTTATTTTCAAATATGCGTAGGACTTTTTTCTATCTGTTGCCACTTTAAGGTTATGTTGAATCACATGAACTTTTTCTTCTACTTCTTTAATAAAATCAGGACCATGAATATCCCAATCTTTTCATTCATTCCAATTAAGTGGCCTTCTGCACTTAATTCCATACAATGCTTAATACGTTATTTTATGAAAATTTTTGCAAGCGGCATATACTTTTCCCACGATCCATGAAAATCATGCTCTTAACATATCTTCAAGAACCTAAATTGCTCACTCTGATTTACCATCGGTTTGAGGGTAAAAAGCAGGATAAAGTTCAATTGAGTACCTAAAACTCCATATAAAGACTTCTAAAACCTCAAAGTGAACCTTGAACCTCTGTAGATACTACTGAAATTGACATTCCATACAATCGATCTATTTCCTTGATGCATAGATCAACATACTTATCCATTGAATAATCCATTTGAACAGGAATAAAGTGCACCATCTTAGTCAACATGTCCACAATAACCCAAATTGAATCCTTTTTGTTCGGTGTCAAAGGTAACGAATTACGAAATCTATCGTAGCTCTTCTCATTTCCATTGAGGAATAGAGATCAGTTGCAAAAGTCCTGAAGGCACTTGATAATCAGCTTTCACTTGTTGGCAAGTAAGACACTTTGCAACGAACTCTGATATTTCTCTTTTCGTGCCTGGCCACAAGAAATGCCATTTCAGTTTTTGATACATCTTGTTCCTTCCTGAATGCATGGTCAATGGACTACAATGAACTTTGTAAAGTATATCTCTCTTTAGCTCTTCATCATTTGGAATACAAAATTTATCTATATAATATAAACATCCACCTGACTTTTCCTCGAAGTCTTTAATTTCACCTATTTTCACTTATTCTATCCTTGTTAAACACTTATTATCCTACCTTTCTGAATCCTTTATTTGCTCCAATAATAGTGGTTTTAAATTTAATTCAACCATCAAAACACCTTTTTCCTTTAATACAAATCTGGAATATAACATTCGTAAAGTTGCAATAGTCTTTCAGCTAAGAGCATCAGGTACCACGTTGGCGTTCCCGGGATAATAGTCTATGATTGCATCAAAATCTTTAAACAACTTGATCCATCTCATTTGTCTTAGATTTTTCTCTTTTTGAGTCAATAAATATTTCAAACTTTTATGATCTGTATAAATGTAACGCTCACCATATAAATAGTGGCATTATATCTTCAATGCAAACACTATCGCTGCTAACTCAAGATCATGCGTCAGATAATTCTTCTTGTGTGGCTTAAGTTGTCTCGAAGC
This sequence comes from Hibiscus syriacus, assembly GCF_006381635.1. Lineage (NCBI taxonomy): Eukaryota > Viridiplantae > Streptophyta > Magnoliopsida > Malvales > Malvaceae > Hibiscus > Hibiscus syriacus. The sequence goes on along the minus strand of NW_024063019.1, from coordinate 1,884,442 downwards.
ATAGGCTACTACTTTTTCATATTATATCAAGATACATCCTAGACTATTATGGTAAACATCACTAAAAATTGTATAATCCTTATCCGATTATGGTTGCACTAACACTGAAGCTTTTGTTAATACCTTATTTAAGGATTAAAAAATTTATTGCCATTTATCCGTCCAATTGAATGACACATCTTTCTTTAATAGCTTTGTCAAAGGAGAGGAAATCATCGAAAAGTTCTTAACGAACCTTCGATAATATCCAACCAAGCCCAAGAAACACCATACTTTAGAAATCTTTCTTAGGACTTCCCAATCTAATATAGCCTTTACCTTCTAAGGATCTACCCGAATCCCCTCAGCAGAAACTACATTTCCAAGAAATGCCACTTCGGTTAACCAAAACTTACACTTATAGTATGAAGCTTCTTGTCTCGTAGGGTTTGAAGAATCACCCGCAGATGGAATTCGTGCTCCTCATTTGTCTTTGAATGTACCAAGATTTCATAAATGAATACCACCACAAATTGATTGAGGTATGGTTGAAATACTCTATTCATGAGGTCCATAAATGCTTCTGAAGCATTAGATAACCTAAACGACATTACTATGAATTCGAAATGGACATACCGAGTCCTAAAAGCCTTTTTTGGAACATCCCTTTCTTGAATCTTCAATTGGTGATAACCAGAACACAAATCAATTTTGGAAAACATTGAAGCTCCCTTGAGTTGATTAAATAAATCGTCGATTCTTGGGAGAGGATACTTATTTTTTTATGGTCACCCTATTGATCTTGTGATAATCAATGCCGAGACGCATCGAGCCATCTTTCTTTTTTACAAATAATACTAGTGTACCCTACAGAGATACACTGGGTCTGATAAATCTTTTATCTAATAGCTTTTGAAGCTAAGTCTTTAGCTCACTCAGTTCTTTTGGGGCCATTCGGTAAGGATCCATTAAAATTGGTGTTATTTCTGGTATAATCTCAATTTGAAACTCGACCTCTCTATCTGGAGGTAATCCTGGTAATTCCTCAGGAAATACTTCTAGGAACTCTCGGATGGTCAGAATGTCTTCCAATCTTTTCTCCTTGGCTCAAGTACCAATCACCTTGGCGAAGAAAGTTGGACATCCTTGCAACATTAAATTATTGGCCCATATTACTGATATTACATTAGATAATGGATTAAATCTTTCACTATTCATAATTACTTTAGATCCATCAGGACTTATCAAAACTACTCGCTTCAATCGATAATAGACATTGGCATGGTAACGATATAGCCAGTCCATTCCCAAGATAACTTTGAACTTGTCAAAAGGTAATTCCATCAGATTGGTAGGGAATTCAATTTCCTGAATCCTTATGGGACACCATCGACAAATTTGTTTCACTCGAGTATTATTCCCTAATTGGTTAGTCACAATCACCTCGCTACTAATAGGTTCTAACTAAATTCTCAAATCTTTCACCAGTTTACTACTCACATAAGAATAAGTGGATCTCGGGTAAATCAAAACTAAAACAAGTTTATCAGCTAACTGGAAAGTACCTGCAATGATCTCAATATCATCACAATCTTCACTAGTCTTAAGGTTGTATACTCGAGCAGTTGAACGTACTTCAGGTTGAGTGGTCGAGTCAGACTGCTTCCTTCATCAGCCCCGTCCTCTACCTTTCTGAGGTAAATTACCAGATCTCTCTATTTATGCAGGCTCTCCAGTCATCAATGGGTAATCCTGGATAAAATGTACCGTCTTCCCACATTCAAAACATGCTCCAGAGACTCTTCGACACATGCCACTATGCTGTTTACCATAATGCTGGCATTGAGTTGACTTTTCCAATCATGATTCAACTATTGAGTCTGTCTATCTCTCATAGGATTGGATCCTCTACCTAAGGATGCAACTGACTCTGATATAGTCTGAGGTCAAAAATTTGAACCTTGAATTTTCTTTGATTGTGATGCACTCGCTGAGGTACCCACTCTATCATTCCACTTGGTCTTCTGCTCCCCAAATCTTTCATTTTGAGCTCATTCTAAGGCTTTAGCTTGATTCACAACTTCTTGAATTATGGAAAGATTCAGTGCTAGCAATAAATCTTTCAATCTAGGGCACAAACCCTCTACGAACCAGTCACAATAATCAATTTATGTAAGGACCAACTCCGTTGCAAACATGCTTAGCTTGTTGAACTCGTACTCGTACTCATACACAATGCAATTCCCTTATTTCGAACTCATAAATTCTTGTTTCATTTGACGAATAAATTGGTCGCCTATATACTTGTTCTTTAATTCTTCCAAAAAGAAAGACCATGTCAATTGATCTTGAGATGCTCTCATCGTCACATTGGCCCACCATATTTCTGCTTGTTATTGCATCAATGATATTGTACTATCTAATTTCTCAATTTCAGAACAATAAAGGCCCTAAAGTATAATCTTAATATCGTTTAACTACAAATCCATAGCAACAAGACCTTCCTCAGTTTCTCCCCTAAATTCAGGTGCTCCTAGACTTCTTAGCTTTCTAGCCAAACTGATCTTAGAAGCTGAGGCAGCAGATGGTTGAAAACATGTCAGAACGTGTCCAACGTTTAGAAAAAGATCCCTTAATCATGTACTTGCACTCCTTGTGGGCATGTTCTTCACCTTGCCTACTTGGGGGATGTGAGTTACTGCTACCTCATTTCTATCTACCACTTCACTTCAGGAGCCCTCATAGTCATAAATCTATTAAGATAAAATCAATATTCTATCAGTAAGGATAATATACTAATTACCTTATCATATCAGAGAGATTTAACTTTTAGTTGGCATGTACACTTTTTAAAACAAAAATTGCTTCATTTCAAACTTAAAATCAGTTAAATCATAGCTCTAATACCAATATATATAACACCCCACCCTATACCCGACCCAGATTCGAATCTGAGGTGTCACATCAACTTTTCAAAACTTTTACTTTTTAGAAGTACATATAAAAGAATTTCAAATTCCTAATTGTAATGGAGTGATGATGTAATACCCCAAAAATTTAGACAATGACCAAAATGAAAATTTTGAAAGTTTGATGGTCAAAGTATAAAACATGGGAAAAGTTTAGGAAATTAAGTGATAAATTTCTTAAAAAGATTTTTATTCCATAAATATATGGTTTACTCTTGAGATTGGAGTTTTATGGAAATCATATTGTTGGATTGGGAATTTAGTAAAGAAAGAGTTAAAGCCGGTAAGGAATCGGTAAATTCCGATCGAATTGGAATGTTACAAAAATTTGAAGGATGTTATAAAATGGTTGGAAATATTATTGTAATATTTTAGATCAGAGAAGGTTGGTTTGGAAATGTGCAATTTTTCAGGTTTAACCGAAACAATGGAATTTAGTGACTAAAATGAAAATTTTGAAAATTCAAGGGGAATTTTGGAATTAAAAGTCAACATAATTCATCTTTGACTTTGAAAGATGATAAGGATGAGGTGTATAGGTTTTATGGTAAATATGGAATTTCATTAATGGTAAAAATGGAATTTCCTATTGATTTGACTAAAATATTTCATTATGCCATGTGTTGGATTATTTTATATTAGACTATCAATAATAGAGGTGTATTTTCATCTTCTTCCTCATCCAAGCTTGCCGTGGGTTTCTCCTAGGTAAGAGAAAATTTTCAACTCCATTTTTCAAGCAATTTACTTATGATTTTGTGTAAGTTGTATATAGAAAATGGTTGTATACGAAAAACTCTATCTTTTGGTACCAATATGTCATGGTAATCTTGTTGGTGTTCAAAGATCCTAAATTTAAGGGTTTGTGTTCATAAAAAGGGATCATGAAATTGATGATGGATTTTGATGTTTGTGAAGTAGTTGATTCATATTCAAGCATAAAAGATGATTAGAACATGTTTAATCTTTCTAGAACTTGTTCTTTAAATTTTGGTCATGGATTGTTTGAGTGAGAAAAATTATGGAAAATTTTGATATGGGTTGGAAATGTTGAAGGAAGTATTCTGCAAGCCTTAGAAAAATTGGGGATCATTTTGTAAGTTTTGAAAAGTTTGGGATAAATTCGTAAATTTTGGAAAATTGATGAAGAACCTAGGGATGAAGTTAAAAGAAACAGTTAGATTTTGGATTTGGCAGTAGGTTTGAAAATTCATCAGAAAATATATAAAAATAATTTGGAGGATATTTTTATATATTATGTTCATATATAGATCTAATTTTTTTAAACAAACGGGGATCAATTTCAAGTTGTATACAAATATGTATGAATTTTTAACTGAGTAAAGGTCAGAAAAGTCGGACAGCAGAATTCTGTACAAAACAGATTCTGTTGGTGAACTTTGAAAATTCACCATAAATTGTACAGAATAAATTAGAAGGAGTTGTTTATATGGATAGATTCGTATTCGAGTCTAGTTATTAACGGAAGAAACAAAATTGAATTTCAGTGTCTATATCAATACAGAATAATGGTTCTTTAAGGGTAGTGCAAGTTGTCTGAATTCTGGAAATTTATGGGTTGTTGTGTAAGTGTTGTATAATTGATGTACCATGCTGGAAATTGTTGTTTGAGAATTGAAAAGAGTGTTAGATGTGAAATTGATTATTTTGGGAAGATTGAAATGATTGGTGATTTAAGTACAATAATTGCATAGTTGGGGTACTTAAATGTATTTATGCTTTTGTAAAAGCATTTGAATGGAAATAATTTCAATGTTGGAATTATTGGTATTAAGAATTTAAGTGGTAAAATGGTGAATACCATTTTGAGTAAATTGGAAAAGTTGGTTCCAATGTTATAAGAAATTTTTAAGAGTTGAATATTTTGTTAGATGATGAATTTCAAATATAGTATGGAGATATGGTGGAATGTATTTATGTTAGTAAAATACTAACATATGGATTATTATGAATTGATGATTTATACAGATTGTGATTGATTTGTAATCGAATCAAATCAAATATAAAAGGGTTATGGTGGACAATAATGAGGCTTATATATTTTGAAAGATATAAAGTGTCAAGGTGAGTGCAATACATGAATGAAATTATATATGGATGTTTTATACATCATAAGGAAGACTTGCGATAAGTCGACCTTGTTTATATCGGCATGATTTTATATCATTTTTATAAATTGACATTAATATGTCAAAGTATGAAACTAAAATGCATTGATCATGAAAAATGTGATATTTTACCATGAATGTTTTCGGGTATGAACTGCCCAATGTTAAATATTGATGATATACTTTGCCATGGATTGATCGAATAAAATAGACTATATGCCCAAAGTAAGTCATTGAGGGACAGGGTATAGTTGGCATGCCATAGAGTATAGCAGCTGCAGGTTTATATTAGCACTATAGTGTGTAAGGACACTAAGTGCAGGTTTATATCCGGATTAGCACTATAGCATAAGCTTAGTGTAGGTGGTGGGCACGACCTTATGTGTATTGTCCGTATTAGCACTATGGCTTAAGCTTAGTGCAGGTTTAGCACTACGGTGCAGGTATTTTACTCGTATACCCCGAGTCCTCAAGGTGTTATATTGGGCTATTGTCTACGGTTTATTGACTATGGATTATGTTTTATTGGTTAATAATGGTAACCATGCAAATAAGCTTATGAGCTTACGGAATAAATGCAAGTATATTGAAAAAATAATAATAATAAGCTTATGAGCTTATGGAATTTAAATGGTAAGTATTTTGGTAAAAATAAGCTTATGAGCTTATGGGATGAAAGTTAAGAAATTTTATATTATTTTGATCATGGTAAAATATTGAAGATGCTATTAGCATGGTTTTATGGCATTGGATTTGAAATCTAAATTCATGTATGAATTGTATTGCACTATATATTGTTTTAATTGCCTCACTAAGTTTATACTTAGCGTGTGATGATTTTCACGCTTAGGTAAAAAGCAAAGAATAAGAAAAAAGAGTTCAGAACGGCATCAAGCATCGAGAGGTATATTTCAATATCCGTAAGACATCCTACGATGGATTTTGATTTAGATAGTGGCATGTAATTTGATAATGTTAAATTTATTTTGTTGAATAAATTTTGGAAATTGTTATAGTGATGAAAGGTTAATTTTTATGAGATTTATATATGAAATTTTATAGATTGTAAAAGGGGTACCGATTCCCCTGCTACAGGGAATCAATTCCCCCACTGTTCACTGTTCACTATTCGGGTACTATTCACTATTCATAATTAAAAATATTTTGAATTAAATTGGTTACAATGAAACATATTTTTTATGATATGATAATTTTATAATATCATTTACTATTTTAATAAAATAAATTTTAAATCGCTTTCGAATCGTAAAATGGTTTTAGAAAATGCAGGTGACATCCATAATCTGTATAGGTATAATTATACGGGTTATGGGTGTTACAGATGAAACCTTTATAACATAATTTCTATTGAAAATTCATAATGAAATTTAAAACATTCGTTAATTTACATAAATATAAATGTATATGATTACAAAATAGATCAGAGCATTTCAATTTAAAACGCTATAATACATACCAAGAAAATGTAAAAATAATAAACCTATATTTAAACTGTGCTGATCTGATCCTCTTCTGGAGTATGTTGTTCTCTCCACACTTTATCCTTCAGATTTCTTTGAACCTACGTCTAAAACAATCACACGCTAAGTCATTAAATTAGTGAGGTAAGAACGATTATAATAACACGTTATAAAATATTTGCTTATTCATATCATAGAAAACATTTCATAAAGAATTCAATTTACGTTTCATGACAATAATGTATACTTTTACATATTGTTTGGTTTATATCACTTTGTTTTTAATAGCCCAATGCATACTACTGAGAACTCTAGGTATTTGAGTACATTGAGTTTATGCACCAATGTAGTCACCACTGCTCACATAATTTGCACCGAAGTGCCACATATTTGTCCTAAAGAACCAAGTAGTTTTGTTCTGAATGACCATATAGGTTTGTCCCGAAGGACCACATATTTTTGTCCAAAATGACAACATAAAACCCTCGACTCTTGGCATGCCAACTATACCTCTAATTCTCATACATATACCATGGGATTTAACCACATAGTTATTTCTCATTTATTCAAAGTATATCTTATTCTCATAAACTACATTCTCATAGGTTATTTTCACATATACCATTTTCATATAAGCATATTCTTATATCACATGTTCACATTCATGTACATATAACAATCAAAACATAGCTTTAGAAATATAACTTAAATAAAGCGTTATAAAAAATACGTAAAAGAAATAAAATAGTTTTCGATTGAAAACTCTGAGGTTGGCTTACCGCAAGCCATCGTCAAATCTAATATAAAACAATTTAGTTGCATGCACCTTTGCCTCACGTAAGTCTTAAACGAAACCCTTTTAACTTTCGTTCAATCTCTTTGCTTTATCACTTCAATCATTACACTTTCGATCCAAATCTACACATCAATAGGATTAAGATCAATATCCATATTCCATAACGAATAATCACTTAACACTTGTAAAAACAAAATGGAACACTTAATCCAACATTTCAGGCTGAATAGTATTTGTACTCCTACTATAGTACCGATACTTCTCTTCTATGGTACCGATACCCACTTTGGTATCGATACCATTTTGGTATTATGGAATTTCATTACTGCTTACAGTATCAATACCTTTCCTTTAGTATCAATACCCACATCAATATCGATACTACTTGAAGTATTATCGATATTGTTCATCCGATTCATATCATTTTCCTTTAAATTACCTTTATAATATCGATATTGTTCTTCCAGTACCGATACCCTTACCTAGATTTCATTTATTCTCTTTCAAATTTCACTCACAACACCTTTAAATCTCTCACCCTTAACTCTATTCAAGTCCTTAAACTCAATAGTATTTATTCTACCTAACTTATGTCCATTAATTCCTCATTTAACTTCCCAAATTCTCTATAAAATACTTAAAGCTAAAGATTATACCCATCACTCAAACATGTTCTTAATTCTATCTAACTCTTTAAATACTTTAATTAGACCATTGATAAGTCAAATATGTCTTTAAGAATCCAAATACTAATCATTCTCATCAAAACCCTTAACAACCCATTTTACTATTTCACTTTTAACTCCTTAATCACTTAGTTCTATTAATCTTTAAGCTTTCATTAAACATATATATCACCAAAAGACTAAAAAATAAACCAAAAATACAAGAAATAATAAACTTAATTGTACTTACCTTTGAAATGGTTTCCACGGGCAAAGAGGAAGAACATAACTAAGGTTCCAGATATTTCTTTTCTTTCTATTTCCCTTTCCCACATGTTATATATCCTTTAAAAAAGAATATAAAATTCCTTTCCTTTAGAAAGACCATAATTCCCTTCCAATATCCCATCTTTGATAATAAGTCCTTTACAAAAATTTCTAAAATTAGTCCTTGAACTTTTTTATTTATTCAAATTAAACTAGTAAATTTTAACTCCTTACATTTTAATTACTTACCCGAAGTTTGTGGTATTACAGTACCGATACCCTAGGTAAGAGAAGTATCGATACTCTCAAGGTAGTATCGATACTACCAACTTGCTCAAATTCCAGAATGTAAAATAGGTACCGATACCAAAGGGTACCGATACTAATTTACATATTAGTATCAATACCATGAGCATAATATCGAAACCGTTAGGACCAATGGCTAGTAAATGCTAGTTATGTTTAAATATTACAAAGGTAGTACCGATACTCCCTATAGGAGTACTGATACCCTCTGTCATGGGCAGTTTCATTTTGCAAAGAAAAACATCCCTAACGGCTTCAAATCACTCAGAACAGCTAGAAATGGCCACAAACACTTTCCAACATATAAGTACAGGTTTAAGACACTTGAACAAGGTTTAGAACACCTATCCAAGCAATAAAACACAAGAGAAACATTTTTCACTTTTTATTTTATTTATCTTGTAAATATTGTGTTTTTGTGAGCTTTAATTTGTAAACACCCTACCTTGTAGAGGTTTTATTGTTTACTTTTTTTATCCTTTGTAAGTGTGTTTTGGTTCTAGCTAAGCCTTTGAGAAACTAGGGAGTTTGTAAAGGTTATTTCCTTTTCCTCAAAAAAGAAAGAACAAATTAGTGGATTTCTTGGAAAATCCTAAGTGAGGAGCTTAGGTAGTGGATGTAAACTTTGGTTGAGAAAGTCAAACCACTATAAATCCTTGTGCAATAATTTTCTATCCCTTTAATTCCCCTTACTCCCAAATTTCTCAAAAAGCCAATTCACCCACTCTTGGGAAATGTTTTTTTTGTCAATCGTGGTTCATAAATCCCAACAGCTAGGTTTCAAACCCAACAATCAACAAATGCTAGAAGAAAATGAAAAAGAGAATGGTGGCAAGAAAATCTCGATTGAGAGGTGAAGATATTCCTTGGGAACATATATCTCTTCCTGATATGAAGTACAATTTTAGATCTAGAGGAATTTATGACACTAAGCAGTAGTTAGCCAATATAATCAGAGGGGCATAACATATGTGAGACAAAGAAATGTTTGATGAAGCATGGAGGGTCTGTGCATCAACATGGTTAGAGAATGCAGTAAGCCAGAGAGATACCTAGCTGGTATACTGATAACTCCGTAAAAAGACTTTGTTTTCTGTCTTTTTACTTAAGTTATTGTGTGTCTAAAAGTCATTGTCATAGCAGTTTAGTTTCATTTAGGTCATAGTTGCATGTGGTGGATAAGTTTTACCTAGGTAAGGTTTATTTGGCTTAACTAATACCGCTGAAGAGGAAGGTTCTTTGTTGGCTGTGCTGATGCATAAAATAACAATGGAAGAATTTATTTGTCGAGATAACAATTATTTCACAAGGCTAAAGGGACATAAGAAGACGATAGTGAGGAATATATTTATCTTGCCGATGCAAGATTTATCTTGCAGGTGTGACGTGGCTTAATAATTACTGACACCTTCTACCCAGTTTCACCCTTACATACAATCACACCCTTCAAGAAATTTACCAACTTCAACCGCATTTTCATTCATAACATGGATAAGTCAATGAGGGTATTTAGGGAGTCTCCAAGGATACAAAACCCTATAAATTCCCATTATGAATACCTCATTATAGCCGCCTAGTAGAGATAGAGCAAGGAGATGATTTACCTTAGGCACGGAGTAAGCAGCTGCATCACCTTATTTTCCTTCGTTCCCCCACTTGACCACCCTTGGTTCCCTCCATAGTCAGACTTCATCGGAGTAGAGGTTAGGTCCTCGAGAGAGGCTAACCATTGAAGCAGGTGTGGTGGTGGTCATAATGTCACAGCAGAACTCTGTTTGGTAGTGTTTCTTCCTATGTTATTAATTTTTGATTCACTTCAAAAGGCTTGTACTTAAAGTTTAAACTCTTGGATGATATTTTCCACGTCATGAACTGTTTTACATGGTGTTGGTTATGGTTTTGATAAAACATTATTTTATGTTTTTGAATGAAGAAGTTTGTTTATGCTTAATATTATTTTGTTCATTATTTTAATATTTTGACTTGAAACTATAAGAGATTTCGAGAGATTGTCAGGTGCCCAGACAAAACATTCCTAGACTTTGTAAGAGCTTTCGAAAGATTTCCATTCTTCAAGGAATAGATGCCTAATATCGAGAGAGTTAGGGAAGATCTACGTGAACAATGAGACTGGTCAGGGATGATGAGGTTCTAATCCGCCTTAGAGATAAGGAGATGGTTTTATTCAACTAAAAGGGGTAGTTACTTTAGTAGGATAAGTAACGAATGTAGTTTACGCTAAGGGGTATTGCTCCAAAAATAGTTTGACAAACCAAGGGTTGTAGTTCACGCTGAGTAGTATTACTGTAGCAAGCGTTCTTGAATACTCCTGTAATCTTGTTGGGCAATTTATGTATAGCTCACCAATTCATTCTAGACATAGGATAATTGTTCATCTTAGCAAAACCAAACTAAATACCCCGTAATGAAGTCTGTCTGTGTGAAGTTTCTTTGAATATATTGAACCCAACACTTTTATTTGCTTTAATAATTTTGATTAATTTACTTTTGTAATTTTTCGTTGCCTCAACTACACTTTTTTGCATAACACACTTTACAATATTTATTGCCTAGAAAATATTTTCCCATTTTTTATTTCCTTTAGTATTACTTGTTTTTGTTTCAACAAAAAATTCAGGACTAGTTCGTGATACCTAGTTCTAGCTACAACAGAACATCAATAATTCCTACCAATCCCTATGGAGACGATGATCAAGACAATGATCAACTCACTACTATATTACTTGTATTGATTGTGTACACTTGCAAAGATTTGCTTACCTTAGCATATACATTCACAAGCGATAAAGTTTTTGGTGCCGTTGCCGGGAATTGGCAACTGACGAAATTTTGATAACTTTTTCCATAGCAAATTTTTATATTTCTTGTCACATTTTATTTATTTGGTCTAACTAGTTTATTTTCTTATTTTCTTTTGAAGGTTTTTGTCGTTACATGACCTTGAGATCTGCTGGTGAACCATTAGAACCATTCAACCCTAAGAAGGGTCATTGAGATAAAGGCGACGTAACCAACTTACCAAAGACTATATGAATCGAATGTAGTATCAAGCCTACAACAATATGGGAGATCAGGAAGATCCCGATGTCATGGAAAATAATCTTCCCAGATAGGCTGTAAGACCACGAGCAATACAAGATCACTTGAATCCAGTTCTTGACGATCTCAACCCGGGAATCGTGGCACCTGAAATACAAGCAACCCATTTTGAACTTAAATTGATGATGTTCAACATGCTAAATTCCATCAACAATTTGGAGGCTCGCCTAATGAGGATGCTAGACAGTATGTTCGTGCCTTCCTTGAAGTTTGGAATTCATTCAGGAAACAAAGAGTGCATGAAGACGTGTTAAAGCTTAAACTTTTCCCTTATTCTCTACGTGATCGAGCAAGAGCTTGGATTAGTGGAGTTCCTTCTGGATCAATGGAATCTTGGCCTGACTTATTCAAAAGTTTTTTTCTTCGCTATAACTTGCCCAATATGCACACCTAGCTCCGCAATGACATTTCAAGTTTTCACCAAGGCAATGAGGAATCTATGTAAGAGTGCTTGGACATATATAAAAGTTTTTTTTCTATGTACATTAACCACGGATTCCACTGCTGGAATCAAGTTGTGATGTTTTACAATGGAGTCAATGCCACTACTCACATGATGTTAGACGTGTTGGAAAATGACACTTTGCTCAACAAATCGCCTGAGGAAGCCTTTGATATCCTTGATGAGATAGCCAATAATGATTATCAATTCCCGTCAGCAAGGCTTGGGACTGGCAGAAGAATATTTGGGGCATATGAACTTGACAGTAAGGATTCCGTTTCTACCCAACTTTCTGCATGCTTAAAAATTTGGAGCTTCTAGTGAGGTGAAAGAAGTTAAGGCAACTAACTTAGCATGCATTTTATGCCGAGGAAACCATCATGAGAGTGAATTCCTAGAAAACCAGGAGTCCATCAATTTCGTGGGCAACATTAATGGAAGCAACAACAACAACCCTTGTTCTAATGCATACAATCTGGGTTGGCGACAACATCCAAATATTTCGTAGGGTAATCAAGGGAGTAACAATAATAATTATGCAGATAATTTTAACATTCCACAACAAAACATTTCTGAATACTCAAGTTGGCAAGGTAATAATAAAAGTAATGTATCTTCTTCAAATTCTAACACTCTTGAAGCTTCATTGCAGTAATTTATGGCCTCAACAAAATGTTTCATGGTTTGAACAAAAACCTTGATACACAAATACTTATCAATAATTAAGAATCAAAGTAATATGTTGCAAAGCCAAGTAGCTCTATTACAAAGCCATAGCTCATCGTTAAGGGAATTGGAGAATCAAGTGGAGCAAATAGCCATGACATTACATTCGCCACCACAAGGAAGTCTCCCTAGTGACACTAAGGTTATACATCTCAAGGAAAGAAGCAATGTAGAACGCTCATATTAAGGAGTGAAACTCAGATTAATCTTGAAGATAAGTTTGGGGGAGAGCAACAAAAAAATTTTATCCAAGGAGAATTAAAGAAACGAGGGTTTGACAAGTCAACACACTAATTGCGAAAAATTATTTGCCATGGCAAAAGTTGCTTCACCCTCTGTAGCGAATAAAGTTAGACCTCCACCACCCTTCCCTCAACTGTTGAAGAAACATAATGATGAGAATCAGTTCAAAAAGTTTGTTGATGTCCTTGATCATCTGTATATCAATGTTCCGTTACTTAAAGCCATTGAGCAGATGCCTTCCTATGCTAAATTTCATAAAGACATTGTCATAAAGAAGATAAATGTAGAAATAATAGAAGATGTTGCCACGACAACAAAATGTTGTTCGACAATGAGTAAACTACCGCCAAAGTAAAAAGATCCTGGCAGCTTTGTTATACCATGTTCCATCTGTGATAGATATGTTGGAAGAGCTCTTTATGACTTGGGGTCAAGCGTAAATCTGATACCCAAGTCCATCTTTTTGAAACTTGAAATGGGTAATGCTCGACCAACCAATGTGATTCTACAACTAGCTAATCGATTACATGTTCATCCTGAGGGTAGAATTAAAGATGTAATTGTTAAAGTGGAGAAGTTTATCTTTTCAACTAATTTCCTCATTTTAGACTATGAAGCTGATGAAAATCCCCCTATTATCCTTGGATGCCCATTCTTAGCTACAGGGCATATTCTAATAGATTGTGAGAAGGGAGAGTTCACAATGAGGGTGGCTGATCAAAGCATTACAAACAATGTCTTCAACACTCTTAAATACATTGATGATTCTAAAGAATGTCATTACATTGAAGACATTGACTTATTGGAGGAAACTGGAATATAAAACTGCGGTTGAAGTGATTTTTTACATCTTAACGAGTATGATACATTTTGCCAAGAAAAAAATTCTCTAGAAGGAAGACTGTGGAATTGTTGGCCAAGACGATGTTTTGCAATTTGAGGAACACAACACTTGTTGACACGGGAAAAATTTTCCTGAACGAAGCAAATTTTTTTTTACCTAGGTGAAAGTTTATCAACTGAAATAGATGAAACACACACTGAGAGCTAAACACTTTCAGAGTTTGAGAAAAACTCATTGGAAGAATAAAAATCTAGTTTAATTCAAGATAGATCATGTATGAGATTCGAACCCCTTGATTTCAATGAATTTATTCGTCCAAACATTCACTACAACATGTAGCTACCTTAGAACTTAAATTATTTCCATTACATTTGAAATACGCTTATTTATATAGTGATGAAACTCTACCGATGATAATTTATGTTAATCTAACCCCCGAGCAAGAGGGAAGTTTGTTGAATATTTTGTCATAACACAAAAAAGCTCTTAAGTGGACCATGGCAGATTTAAAGGGGATAAGCCCTACAATATGCATGCATTAGATCCAATTAGAAGATAGCCATAGCAATTATGTGGAATCACAAATAAACTTAACCCGATAATGAAAAAAGTGGTGATAAAGGAAATCATAAAATGGTTGGATGCTGGAGTGATTTATCTAATATCCGATAGTTCATGGGTTAGTCTGGTGCAATGCATACCAAATAAGGGTGGCATGGTTGTGGTTAATAATGAGAATGATGAGCTTTTGACTACAAGAATAGTCACGGGCTGGAGGATATGTATGGATTATAGGAAACTCAACAAGGCAACAAAGAATGACCATTTTTCCTACTTTTCATTGATCAAATGCTTGATAGGCAATAAGGTATTTTATTCTTTCCGTGACGGATATTCTAGATACAATCAGATCACCATAGCATCAGAAGATTAAGAGAGTACCACTTTCACCTGCCCGTATCGTATCCATGCCTCTAGAAGAATGTCGTTTGGACTATGTAATGCTCCGGCTACTTTTCAGAGGTGTATGATGGCTGTTTTATCAGATATGGTGGAAGACTTCATGGAAATATTTATGGATGACTTCTCTGTCTTGAGTGAAGAATTTGACCGATGTCTCAACAATTTATCTAAAGTACTGAAGCAATGTGAATAGTCAAACCTTATGCTAAACTATGAAAAATGTCATTTTATGGTGACCAAAGGAATTGTATTGGGGCACAAAATTTCTCGCCAAGGCATCGAAATGGATAAAGCCAAAGTGGATGTTATCAAAAATTTACCTCCACCCACCACTGTAAAGGGAATATGAAGTTTCTTATAGCATACAGGATTCTATAGGCGGTTTATCAAAGCTTTTTCAAAAATTTTGAATCCCTATGTATGCTACTTTAACAAAATCAACCTTTCATGTTCAACAAGGAATACCTAAACGCGTTCTCTGATTTAAAGAAAAACCTCACTTCAGCACCAATTATTGTACCACCTGACTGGGATGTACCTTTTGAGCTAATGTGTGATGCAAGTGACTATGCGGTAGGGGCAATACTAGGGTAAAGAAAAGGTAAAATCTTCCATGTTATTTATTATGCTAGTCGTACCCTTAATGATGCACAACTTAATTACACCACCACTGAAAAATAATTGCTTGCAGTAGTATTTGCTTTTGATAAGTTTAGGCCATATCTTATATGAACTAAGGTTATCGTAGATACTGATCACTCTGATATTAAGTATTTAGTTAATAAAAAAAGATGCAAAGCCTAGGCTTATTAGATGGATATTATTATTGCAAGAATTTGATTTAGAGGTAAAGGATAGAAAGGGTACTTAAAACCAAGTAGCAGATCACTTATCTAGGTTAGAGAATAAAATACATGATACATGAGGATTTATCAGATGAGAAAATTTTATTTGCCACAACTATGTCGTGGTACGCTAACATAATTAACTTTCTTGTTAGTGGTGTTATGCTTTCAGATTTATCAAGCCAAGGCAGAAAAAATTCAGACATGATGTACGCTATTATAATTGGGATAAACTATTCCTATTCAAGAAATATGGAGACCAAATAATCCCCAGATGCATCCCTGAAGAAGAACATAAGGAGATTTTATTTCATCTCCATTCATCCCCGTGAGGAGGGAACTTTGGTGGGACAAGGACTACAATAAAGGTCCTTCAATCCGACTTTTACTGGTCCACCTTGTTCAAGGATGCACATGAATTCTATAAGTCATGTAGTCATTGCCAGTGCACTAGGAGCATATCGAAGAGAAATGAGATGCCATGGAAAAACATTCTAGAAGTTGAGCTCTTTGATGTTAAGGGGATCGATTTTATGGGACCTTTCCCCTCTTCCTTTGGTGACCTATACACATTATTAGCGGTAGACTAAATTTCCAAATGGGTTGAACTCGTGGCCATACCTCATAATGATTCTAAGACTATGTTGAAATTATTACGCATGAATATATTCATACATTTTGGAGTACCACAAGCAATTATCAGTAATGAAGGTACTCAATTCGACAATAAATTAATAGCCAAGATGCTGAAAAGATATGGAGTACGTCAAAGAATTGTTATGACATACCATCCATAGACTAATGGAAAGGCTAAGGTTTCTAATCGCGAGATTAAATATCTTCTTGAGAAATTGATCAACCCTAAATAAAAAGATTAGTCGCCAAAGCTTGATGAGGCATTATGGGCCTACCGAACAACATTCAAAATGCCACTTGGAATGTCATCATTCAAGCTAATATATGGCAAGTCATTTCATTTTCCCGTGGAATTAGAACACAAATCATTTTGGGCCATCAAGAAACTCAATATGGACGCACAGTTCGATGGAGAAAGAAAAATGTTGGAGCTGAATGAAATGGATGAATTAGAGCTAAAGTGTATGAATGTGCTCGCATTTACAAAGAAAAAATGAAAAAGATGGCATAATAGAAAAAATTTGTCAAGGTAAATTTTTCTGGACAACAATTATTGCCCTACAATTCAAGACTCAAACTATTCCCAGGAAAGCTGAAATCTAGATCGTCAAAACCGTTCATCATACATCATGTCCATAGCAATTGAGCAATCAAAATTAAGAACTTATACGATGGGTCAACCTTTAAGGTGAATGGTCAACGACTGAAGGCATAGAATGGAGCACCCGTCTTGCGTGATAAATGAACATCGTTACCTCACGATGCCCAAGAGTTTTCACTTTTTCCTGAACAAATTTGGTTGCCTAGGAAACCAAAATTTACATTCTGTACATAAATAATCTATGTTATTTTATTCTACAAGAGTTGTTTATTTTTATTTTATTCTTTATTTTTGTCTATTTTTGTATTAAGGGTACACGTGACAGCACATGGATAAAGATTATGCATGAGAGGGAGAAAAACCCTAATCTAATTGGTTTTAACGACACTTTGAAAGAGGGAAAGGTATATTCCATTTATTTTATTCATTCTTTAAGTCAAATCAATATCTCATTATTAATATCATATCTTTTCCCTTTCCATTTTTACCGTTTTAACCCTAATAAACCACCCATTATCCATTACTTTTCTTCAAAACCGCTCGTTTCTCCTTTCTCCTCACCGTTTCCTTGTTTTTCTTTCAACCATTTCTTCAACCTTTCCTCCCTTTGCTTTTGCATATTTTACTACCACGATAATCCCTATCACAGAAAATACCATGGCCAAATCTAAGAAAAGTCCAAGCGCGTCTACATCCTCTGCTACGGCTTCAAGATTTGAGCATTTCCAAAATGCCCAGGCAGGGGCGAAGTACAAAACCCTACAAAAACGACAAGTCTATTTAGAGGGAAACTTTGTCTTCCCGGAGGCTGGTGAAGAACCCTTCGGACCAGAGCTCATGGACATAGTACGGAAGCATAAATGGGAGAAATTTACCCGGTATCCAAATGCAGTGGCGCTGGTAATGGTCCAAGATTTTTACGCTCATTTAGGTGACCTATATCAACACACTGTTTATGTGAGAGGGAAATCCATCTGATTTTCTTCCTCAGCCCTAAATCGCTACTTCAAGCTCGGTAAGGCAGATGATCAACATAAAAAATTTCTTATTGAGGCAGATCAAGAGACATATGATGGTGTGCTAGAAGACCTGTGTTTTGGCTGGGCCAAGTTTGAAGGGAATGTTCCAACCCGTAAGCATGTGGATCGCCGAGCCCTTAAGACAGTTACAAAGCTATGAAATCATTTCTTAAAAGCCAAGCTAATTCCTACTTCCCACAACACGACAGTATTGGTGAGGCGATTGATGTTGCTGCACTCGATCATCTACGGGTGCGCGATTGATGTTGGAAAAATAGTTTTTGAACAAATTCACGACTGTGCGAGGAGGAACTGAGTTAACCTTATTTTTCCTAACTTGATAACTCCTCTGTGCAGGAAAAAAAGTCCCTGAGGAGCCATTCAAGGCCTTCATCTAGTCAAAAGAATGCATCATAGAAAAAGAATGTGCCCGAACTTATGAGCTTTGATGACAATGATCCATATGAGGGTCTAGATAGAGGAGAAAAATTGATTGGCACAGCAAGAATGGCAGTCGTGTTCACATCTACAAGAGAGACACAAAAGTAGTTGGAGTGTCTCGAAGGTCACATGCAGACTTTCTTCAGTTATGTCGAGACACGAGATGCACAACCGAATGCTTTCTTCAAGGAGTTGCTCCCGATTACCAATGAAGACCTGCCGCCTTTTACTAATGAAATACTGAAACACACAACACCTTCAGGCGACAATACATTTCATGCCTCGGCATAAAATGTTCCACCCGATTTCCCAGTGGATGTCCATCCTTTTGCCACGCATGTGTCCCCTATACACGAAGAAGGCCATTGAGAGACAAATGAATATCTCAGCTCCTCCTCCTCTTTGTCTGAGAACACTCAAGAAATCCCACCAGAATATTTTGATGATGATGATTTCATTCTAGTCCCTGACCAGCCCAAAACCAAACAAGTATCTGAACAGTCCCTGAATCTCTATACTACACCAGTTCATGACCCTGAAGTAATCTAGTCTCAAGACACTCATGTAGAGCCTACTTGCACCGAGGAAATACCGTCACCAGTTAGTGCCCCGAGCACGAGGCGTCACATAAAACAAACAGTTAGTCGTATTACTAAGTCATCTTTCTCTTTGTTTACTTCATGAGATAATGAATCCGAAAGCCTCCTCCTGTCAAAAGACGCAAAACCCACGCGGCCAGTCAAGCCTCCCTACCACATTGAGGTAATCTTTCTCTTCCATTGCATTTGCATTAGCATTTTAGAGTATTCTTCATTTGCATTTATTATCATGCATTGAGGACAATGGATCCCTTAAGTTTAGGGGAGGTGTTGTACTTCGTACTTAGTTTTAGTTTTTGTGAGAATAATTGGTTGAAATATTGGTTGTCATGGCATGAGTTTTATTAGGATAGTGTTGAAAAACATTGATGATGCCTGATGATAAAAGCAAATTGTATTGCCTAGGCCAGAATTATTTTACACGACTGTTGAAGTCTAGAATCGACCCTAGGATTTGATTCTTTTTGATTTTTTAAACACAGTTGTATGTTTTCTTTGCTTAAGGTGTTTAGAAAAGTTTGAGGAAATAACTTTTTGTGCGTCATGGCATTATTTGTTTAAAAAGCAAAATTGAACTCCTTGTTATTTTGAATTGTGTTGAATAGTAAATAATTTCCTCGACATAACTATTGAGGGACACTCTTCTGTGCGATGGCATGACCTAAAAAAATCCCTTAAATAAATGGTTGCCTCAACATATGAGTGAATGAAAGCAGTCACGGGATGACTCTGCCTGACTAGCTTAGGGGTGGAAGTTATGTTCCCTTTCATCTAGACTGTAGGATGGTAGTTATGATGAGCTGACTCCCCTTGTTTATGATAAAAAAAAGGTTAAAGACACATGTTGAATAAATAGAAGAAAAACTAGTTTTGATAAATAAATTGACACCTTGGCAAAATAGAAGTGCTTACTTAGGAATTTTCTAACCACGTTACGACATAGACTACTATACAATCATGCACTCACACTTACAAATAATCTTGACTTAGGAAAGGAACTTGACTTCTCGTATAATCTACCATGTTGAGGTAAAATTGTTTGCTGAAGGATGAAATTTTAAACCACATGAATGTCCTAACTTGTTTGCTTTGCCATGGGAATTTATTTTTCTACTACGTATTATCTATTTCTTAAGGATAAGCAATAGCTTAAGTTTGGGGGTGTGATAACTCCGTAAAAAGACTATGTCTTATGAATTTTTACTTAAGTTATTATGTGTTTAAAATCCATTTTCATAGAATTTTAGTTGCATTTAGTTGTATTTAGGTCATATTTAAATGTGATGGATAAGTTTTTCCTAGGCAAGATTTATTTGGCTTAACTGATACTGCTGAGCAGGAAGGTTCTTTGTTGGATGTGCTGATGAAGGAAATAACAAAGGAAGAATTTATTTTCCAAGGCAAAAACTATTTCACATGGCTAAAGGAACACAAGAATATGGCATTGAGGAATAGATTTATCTTAACGAGGCAAGATTTATCTTGTAGATCTGACATGGTTCAATAATTGTTGATGTCATTTTTCCAGCTTCACCCTCACGTGCAATCAAGCCTTCAAAAAATTGACCACCTCCTACCACCTTTCCATTCATAACATGGGCAAGTGAACGAGGGTATTTAGGGAATCTCCAAGCATACAAAACCCTAAAAATTTCCATTATAAATACCTCATTATAGTCGCTCAATAGAGAGAGAAAGGAGATGATTTACCTTACGTGTGGATTAAGCATCGACAACACCTCATTTTCCTCTGTTCCCCCACTCGACCGTGCTTGGTGCCCTCCATAATTAGACTTCATCGGAGCAACGGCTAGGTCCTCGAGAGAGCCTAGCCGCTAGAGAAGGCATGATGGTGGTCAGAATGTCACGACAGAGCTCTGTTTGGAAATGTTATTTCTATGTTCTTAATTTTTGATTCATTTAAAAGTGTTTGCACTTAAAGTTTAAACTCTTGGATGATATTTGTCACACCATGAACTGTTTTACTTGGTGTTAGTAATGGTTTTGATGAAATGTTATTTTATGTTTTTAAATGAAGAAGTTTGTTTATACTTAATATTGTTTTGTTTATCGTTTTAATATTTTTCCTGAACATTGTAAGAGCTTTCGAAAGATGATCTGGTACCTAGATAAAATATTCCTAGACTTTGTAAGAGCTTTCGAGAGATTTCCATTCTTCTAGAAATGTATGCCTAATATCAAGAGAGTAAAGGAAGATCTACTTGAACAATGGGACTGATTCGGGATGGTGAGGTTCTAATCCACCTTAGAGCTAAGGAGAGGGTTTCATTCGACTAAAAAGGGTAGGTACTTTAGTAGGATAGGTAACGAATGCAGTTTACGTTGAGGAGTATAGTTGCAATAACAGTTTGAAAAACTAAGGGTTGTAGTTCACGCCGAGTAGTATTGATGTAGCAACCGTTATTGAATACTCCAGTAATCCTGTCGGTCAATTTAAGTATAACTCACCAATTCATTCTAGACATAGGATAATTGTTTATCTTAGCAAAACCAACCTAATTGCTCCATTAAGAAGTTTGCATGTATGAGGCATCATTGAATATATTGAACCCAACACTTTTATTTTCTTTAATAATTTTGATTCTTTTACTTTTGAAAATTTTCCTTGCCTCGACTACACTTTTCGACATAACACACTTTACAATATTTCTTTCCTAGATAATATTTTCCCATCTGTTTATTTTCTTTAGTATTACTTGTTTTTGTTCCGACAAGAATTTTAGGACTAGTTCGTGATACCTAGTTCTAGGTACAATAGAACATCAATAATTCCCACCAATCCATGTGGAGACGATACTCAACTCATTACTATATTACTTGCATCGATTGTGTACACTTGCACAACTTTTCTTGCATTATCATATACATTCACAAGCGATCATATATTCCTATGTTTCCTGGGAGAAAATCTCAACATCTGGATTGTATATGATCTTTCTGTAGTTTCTAGGCTTAACCTAGAGTAATACTCGGAACCAACCCTTGTGCTTGTGCCCGCGACCATCAAGGGATCTTTTGTAAAGGGCATCTATGTTGATCTTACGCATTTTGTTTCTATTAAAAATGCTTTCATTCATTTCTCAAGTGGTAGTCATTTTTCTTGTATTTACACTCCTTTATTTTTGTATTTCTTTTATTCATTTCTTTTTTCCTCTCCAAAGTGTATATTCATTCAATTTTTTTCGCAAGTGTCCCAATATTAATAGCGCGAACATTTCTATTACTAATCATGAAATTAATCTTGAGCTATTTTTGTGTTTAGAAGAAATTGATGAGTGTCAAAATGAGGTTGAATGTGAAGTTCCTAATAAATTATTGAGACTAGTAGAAAAAGAAGATAAGAAAATTTTGCCTTATAAAGAAGAAGTTGAGATTGTGAATATGGGATCTGATGAAAAAGAAGGTAATGCAGGATTTGATAAAGTTCTTCAGGAGTTTAAGAATATCTTTTCCTGGTCGTACCAAGGTATGTTTGGGCTATATACAAATATATTGGTACACAAACTCCCGATAAGGCCTAAGTGCAAGCCGATGCAACAAAAACTCAAGAGAATGTGGCCGGAGATGTTATTGAAAGTCAAGGAAGGAGTAAGAAAAAATCGAAGCATGTTTTCTTCGAGTGGCCAAGTATCCTTAATAGGTAGCCAATATAGTCCCTGTGTCGATGAAAGATGGAAAAATGTGTATGTGTCGTCTATAGAGATCTGAATAAGGCGAGCCCAAAAGATAATTATCCTCTTACTCATACCGATAAGTTTGTGGATAACACTTTAGGATATTCATGGTTCTCTTTCATGGATGATTTCTAGGGGTATAATCAGATAAAGATGAATTCATAAGATATGGAGAAAATAACACATGTGACCATGTGGAGCACATTTTGCTATAAGGTAATGCTATTTGGGTTGAAAACTCCAAGAGCAACATATCAAAGGGCTATGGTGACCCTTTTCCATGACGTAATGCACAAGGAGATTGAAGTATATGTGGATGATATGATTTTTAAATCCCAAACTGAGGATGACCACATTAGAAATTTGAGAAAATTATTCCAAAGATTGAGAAAATACTAGTTGAAACATAATCCAACAGAGTGTACTTTCGGAGTAATATCAGGGAAGCTTCTAGGCTTCTTGGTCAGTCAAAGAGGGATTGATATTAATCCAGATAAAGTAAAAGCTATTCAAAATCTTTCACCTCTTTGTACACAAAAGAAAGTTTGATGGTTCTTGCGAATGCTAAATTATATTTCTCGATTCATCTCTCAGATTACTGATAAGTGTGATATAGTGTTTAAACTACTTCGAAAGAATAACCCTGAGTGTTTGAATGTTGAATTTCAAGAAACTCTGGAATTAGTTAAGAAACACTTGGTGAACGCTTCTATCTTGGTAGAATCAGTTCCTGGTAGATCGTTAATTCTCTACTTGACAATGTTTGGGAATTAAATGGGTTGTGTGCTGGGTAGCATTATGAGTCTGGAAAGAAAAATAGGGCAATATATTACTTAAGCAAAAAGTTCACTGATTGTGAGTCAAGATATCCTCCAATTCAGAAGTTATGTTGTGCTTTAGTTTGGAAAGGAACTCTAGCCTTGACTAGAAGGATGGCTTGGTGGCAAATGTTATTGTCAGAATTTGACATTGTGTATGTGAGCCAGAAGGCCAAAAAAGGTAGTGTCATAGCAGATTTTCTCACGAGTTATGCATCAGACGATTATGAGTCCTTAAAATTTAATTATCCATATGAAGATTTGATGTGTATTATAGTTGAAAAAACAGTGAAGAAGATGAATCCTAGAAGCTCTATTTTGATGGAGCATCTAATGCCTTGTGAGAGAAACTGGGGAAGTGTTAATTTCTCCAGAAAATGTATACTATCCGTTCACAAGTATAATGGAATTCTTTTACACCAATAATATGGAAGAGTATAAGTCTAGTATTATGGGTTTGAGATCAACATTGTGAATGAAAATAAAAATGATCAAAGTATACGGAGATTCCTCATTGGTATTTTATTAGTTGCGAGGTGAATAGAAGACAAATGATCCAAAATTAGTTGAGTATCGAAATTTGATCCTTGAATTGATCAAAGAGTTTGAAGAGGTCACATTCACTTATCTCCCCAAAGAAGAGAATCATATGTCAAATACTTTGGACACCTTGGCTGTAATGTTTCAGTCAAGTAAAATGGTTGATATGATGTTGTTCTTGATGCAAGTGTATAAAATTATGGCACATTGTTATATTCTGTAAGAAGAGGCAGATGGTCGTTCATGGTACCATGATATTTTACAATACATCAAGTATCAAACCTACTCACATCAAGCATCTGATAAATAAAAAAGAACGATTCATAGAATGGCTGCAGGATATATTCTTGATTGAGAAATTCTGTACAAAATAGGAAATGCTCAAGTTCTACTGAGATGTGTCAATTCTAGAGAAGCAAAAACCATTGTTAAAGAAGTGCCTTGTGGGATATGTGGAACAAATGCAAATGGTCTCTCTATGGACAGAAAAATCATGACATATGGATATTACTGGTCCACTATAGAGACAGATTGCATGGAGTATGCCAAAAGATGTCATAAGTGTCATATCTACACTGATAAGATTCATGCACCTCATTTTCCTTTAAATGTAATGACTGCACCATGACCATTTTCAATGTGGGGCAAGTATGTCATTGGGGCAATTTCTTTGAAGCCTTCGAATGGTCATCGCTTCATTCAGGTGGCTATCTATTATTTCAGTAATTGGGTAGAGGTTGCTTCCTATACCAGTATCACGAGATCAATGATTTGCAAGTTTATTAAGAAAGAGATAAATTTTCGATATGGGTTGCCAGAGAAAATCATTACAGACAATGCCATTAATTTGAACATTGGAATGATGACAGATTTGTATGCAAAGTTCAAGATAAAACACCATAATTATGTAACTTACCATCTGATGATGAATGGGGTAGTAAAAATAGTAAATAAGAATTTAAAGAAGACCATCTCAAAAACTACTAATACTTATAAGAATTGGCATGAAAATTTACCCTTTGCTTTGTTCGTATATCGTACGCGTGGACTTTGATAGGGGCAACACCATTTCCTCTACTTTATGGAATGGAAGTAGTATTACCTACATAAGTTAAAATTTTGTCACTCCGGTTCTTGAAATAAGTGGAGTTAGATGAAGCTGTAAGGACTCTGGTACTGGTATGATCAATTGAATCTTATTGAGGAGAAGAGGTTTATAACACCCATATCTCGTATACCTTTACGTACATGAGATATAGAAGTCACAACACTTTTAAAACAACTATCTTTTTAAAACCCTTAAGAGTTTATTTCGAAATTTAAATTAAAACATTTTAGCACAATCATAAAATAATCATCGAAATATACTACCAAAATTTCCACTTTATATACATTTCATATCATTTTTTGTTAAATTCGATTACATGCCAGAATTGTTCAAAATAAAAATAATTGTCCTACCATTACTGATGAGAGTCAACCTTAACAGATGATATTTGTTGCTACTGATGCACTCCTTACTTAATTGGTATCCATATTTACCTACGCGTGAAAACAACACACGCTATATATTTACTTAGTGAGACATAATATTGTAAAGCAACCTTTGTGTATATCTAAGTATGTATATTCTTTAAGGATCTAATACTCCTTATTTAAACCATATTCCTTTCACAATTTTCTTAATTATTTTTCGTATGCCTAGCATACCTATCATCCTTTATTATTTTCCCTTACATTTATCTCTTTAGTCATTATTCTTTATTTTCATTGATAACATCCATTCATGCTTAAAATGCACCTATATGCATTTCAATTATGGCATCTTTTTATGCCGAGAATGCACCCATATGCATTTCAATTATGGCATCCTTTCATGCCGAGAATGCATCCATATGCATTTCAATTATGGCATCCTTTCATGTTGAGAATGTACCCATATGCATTTCAATTATGGCATCCTATCATTCCAATAATGCACCCATATGTATTTCAATTATGGCATCCTTTCATGCCGATAATGCACCCATATGCATTTCAATTTGGCATCCTTTCATGCCGATAATGTACCCATATGCATTTCAATTATGGAATCCTTTCATGCCGAGAATGCACTCATATGCATTTCAATTATGGCATCCATTCATGTCGATAATACACCCATACACATTTCAATTAGAGCATCCTTTCATCCCTTTTATAAAAAAATATGCATTGTTATACATCTAGTCTTTTACTCAAAGGTATTTAACCTTTTATCTAACTGACAAAATTAACACCTTTCTGTCAAATGCACAGCTAGGCCTCAAAGGCACTTAGCCTTTCACCTAACTGCATAATTAAGACTCAGTGCAATTTGGTAATCACTATACATATATCAATCAATAATATACCTATGACTACCATAACATATACATAAATAATAAATGCCTCATTTGGATTGCCTCACTATTATATCCAAAACGCAAAGTTCATTACTCAGGTACTTTGCCTTTGCCTTTCTTTTTCCTGACTCAGGAACTTGATTTTGATCTACTCAAGCATCCAACACAGACATGTACAATATTAATTGTTAGTATATTTCCTAACAATTATACTTAAACATTACTCAATAGCACATATTATTATACTTTCTATAACAATCTTAGCTTATATTTATATTTTTGGCTCAATAGTATCGACACCCTTACCATGGTATCAATATTACTATATTATGGTACTGATACCCTATTATGGTACCGATACCAGTTTTGCAATGGTATCGATACCTTCCCTTTGGTATCGATACTCCCCCTTTGGTATCGATATTGATTGCATCTGTATCGATACTACCCAGCTAATTCATTACATTTTAGCCTAGAGTATTGGTATTGTTCTATCAGTACCAATACTATTACCCAAATTTTCCATTTTTCAACCCGAAACATACCCAAATTTGGTCAAATTTCCTTATGTTTACCCCCAACAATACTATGTAACTCTTCTCTACTTATCCATACTAACTTTCCTTCATTTAGATACTTATAACATCTAGTATCCTTTAAGATCATTTGATTCTAAGAATCACACCAAAATTTCTAACTTGTTTTTAAACTCGTCCAATGCTTATAGTCTCTCATTTACCTCTTTGAAAAGTCAATTCTACCAATAAACATCAATAAACACTCATATATTAACATATCATTTAAAAATCCATTCTCTAAAATCTTCATTATCTATTCTATCTCATAGTTTTAATCCTATATAACCTTTTCTTAAGTTTATATATCACTTAAGGTTACAAGAACTACCCATAATCAAAAGGAAATTTGATTGAATAAAGTTTACCTTTGGAGCTGTGGATGAGAGCAAAACCCACGTGAGAAGAATAAGAATGGGAAGAGCTTGCTTTCCTCTTTTTCTTAAATCCCTATAATTTAAATGAGTTTTAATTTCATTTGACTTCAAAAGACCAAAATACCCTTTCATTAATCTATCTCTTACACATTGGTCTTACTTAAGTTATTTATTAGACTTTACCCTCTTATTCAATTTAGTCCTCCTAATTTTTAATTTTCTTTCAAATTAGCCGCTGACCTACTATTTGAGGTATTACAATTATCCCCCTTAAGAAAATTTGTCCTCAAATTTAAAGACTTTATGAGTTTATCTCAATACTTCAACTAGGGAAATCGTTTTGTTACGCGGTTTCTGTATTTCTGTAGTCCATCTCTTATTGGTTCTTTTTCATAATTCAATTTTTAACCGAATTTCCATTTCCCAAAGTAAAAACATGCAATTGGATTTGATTGGTCGTCAATAAGCAATGACACATTAAATCATTATAGGTCTTGTCCATTTCGGGAGACAAAAGCTAATTAATAAAATCTATTAAGGTTTAATAATTCTTGAACTCAGTCCAAACCGCAACACTTCCTTCCAAAGTGATACTTTTAGAAAACTGTATTACTTTCTTGCTACTGAATTACTTTTCTTTTTAGATCAACATAAGACTTTTGTAATTAGCACAACTATAGCACCTCTCACTATAAAATTTATGACATCAAATCTTTTAAGGTACTCGACTATGGCTGAATCTAAATCATGCATAGATAATTCCTATTGTGAGTCTTTAACTTTATTCAGGCATATGCCACAAACTTACCTTTGTGCATAAGCAAACTTCCTACACCGTTGATAGATGCATTAGTTAAAACCACATAATCTTTACCCAACTCAAGTGGTATAAACAATGGTATCTCTGTTACAATCCTCTTTAGTATTTTAAAACTCTCTTGACCCTTTTTCGTTCTACAAAAAGATATATCTTTCCTTAAAACTTGGTTAGTAGCAAAGCTAGCGTCGAAAAAGTTTTAATTGTCCTTCCATAGTAAACAACAAGCCCCAAAGAAATCCAAACTTCAGGATCATTCTTTGGGAGTTTCCAATTTACTACAACATGAGTTTTTCTTAAGATCTATTCTTATACCTTGTGTCGAAATAACATGGTCGAAGGAAACCATCTCTGCTAACCAAAGTTTCACATTTGAATAGTTTAGAAAACAAGTTCTTCTCTCGAAAAGTCTTATTTAACTGTCAAAATCTATGTATAACCACATAAATTTATCTTTCTCTTCGCTAATAACACACATACTTCCCAAGATGAAATACTTGAGTTGATAAAACTTTGATCAATCAACTCTTATAATTAAATCTCTAATTCTCTTGACTCACTTAAGTCATTTAATACTAAATTATAGAAACATGTTCAATACCTTAATAACTATTAACTTTGAATTACACCTTTCAATATGAAGGTAACTAAATAAATTCCCACATTTTTGTGAAATTATCAAACAATTATACTTTCATTATCCGAGTATCTATCACATTAACCATAAAAATTATATATATATATATCTTTCTGACATCATTTTCTTCACAATCATTATTGATATCACCTTGAGCGATGATTTTTCTTTCTCATTAAAAACTATAATAGCCATAACCTCTGTAGCTTTCTGAAATAATCGTCTCTAGAGGCAAACAACTTATATTCAATATGATTTTAACTTACCAAATGATAATTTCATCAGGTTCACCAGAAATATAGACCCTGGAATCTTTATCAATTGTTTACTACATGTCCAACCCATCTTTGCACCATGACCCACTAGGGTTTACTATTATCATTTCACTCGAGATTAAGTTCAATAAAATATTTTTATATTAAAATCTTTCATTTCTTTTTAAGGTAATACTTATAACCTTTACAGATTCATTTAAAATATTATCAACCAATTGAAACATTTTCTATCTCATCTATGAAAGTCTAATTATCCACATAATTTAATAAGAATACTTAACAACTTTGTAGTGATAACCTAATAGAAGTTAATGCTAAAATTAAACTAGTTACCAATTTATTTATTTTTTCCATTCATTACGAACTTGACACTTTTCCAAGTTCTCGAGAATTAATCTCAAATTTAAATAATAATCCATTGAAGCATGAAATGGGTAGTAAATCCATCTTCACAAATTAATTTAAAAAAAATAAATCTATTAGATTCATATAACTTAACATTTATTCTTAAACAACTCATAATCAGTTGATCCACTAACAACTCCTCTTTATATAAGCTTTTAGCGGTCAATGTACTTACCACTTATTCATTTCTGCTTACTAAATTTAGCCATACTTTAAACACTTTAATGCTTCACATAAGTATTTCTCAAAGTCAGAAACAGTGTTAAACGCGAGGGCATTCTCCCACATAATGGAGGAAAATCCCTACCAGCTTTTACCCTTCTATGACATGACACTGAAGTCCTGTCGGATTCTCTTGGGTCGATTGTGATCTCAACCTTCTTTTCAATATTATCAGCTTTCTTACTTTTTTCCTTAGTTTCCAACATCTATTAGAACATACATAATAATAACACACAAGTTAGTAAGGAGTGGTGTCAATCACATTCTAGTTGATACCATATCAATAACTTTGACAATCTTAATGGCATGTAATCATTTTTCTCAGTTCAATTAAACCCGAGATACAGAGGTTACATCACTTTTAAAACAGTTATCTTTTTAAAACCCTTAAGAGTTAATTTTGAAATTTAAATTAAAACTTTTTAGCACAATCATAAAACAATCATCTAAATATACTACCAAACTTTCCACTTTATATACATTCCAGATCATTTTTCGTTAAATTCGATTACATGCCATCAATTGTTCAAAATAAAAATGATTGTCCCACCATTACTAATGAGAGTTAACCTTAACAGATGATATATGATGCTACTGCTGCACTCCTTACTTAATTGGTCTCCATTTTTAACTACGTGTGAAAACAACACACATTAAGTATTTACTTAGTGAGACATAATATTGTAAAGTAACCTTTGTGTATACATAAGTATGTCACATTTATTTAGTTCGTACTAAATCAAATATTCTTTAAGGATGCCATACTCCTCATTTAAATCATATTCCATTCACCATTTTCTTAATTATTTTCCGTATGCCTAGCGTACCTATCTTTCTTTATATTTTTTTCTTTCATTTATCTCTTTACTCATTATTCTTTATTTTCATTGATAACATCCATTCATGCTTAAAATGCACCTTTATGCATTTCAATTATGGCATCCTTTCATGTCGAGAATGCACCCATATGCATTTCAATTATGGCATCCTTTCATACTGAGAATGCACCCATATGTATTTCAATCATGACATCCTTTTATGCCGAGAATACACCCATGTGCATTTCAATTATAACATCCTTTCATGGCAATAATGCACCCATATTCATTTCAATTATGGTATCCTTTCGTGTCGATAATACTCCCATATGCATTACAATTATGGCATCCTTTCATGTCGATAATGCACTCATATGCATTTCAATTATGGCATCCTTTCTTGCCAAGAATGCACCCATATGCCTTTCAATTATGGCATCATTTGTTGCCTTTTATAAAAACTTACGTGTTGTTATACATCTAGTCTTTTACTCAAATGTATTTAACCTTTCATCTAACTGGCATAATTGACACCTTTCTGTCAAATGCACAGCTAGGCCTCAAAGGCACTTAGCCTTTCATCTAACTGGCATAATTGACACATTTCTGTCAAATGCACAGTAGGCCTCAAAGGCACTTAGCCTTTCATCTAACTGGAATAATTGACACCTTTCTATTAAATGCACAACTAGGCCTTAAAGACACTTAGCCTTTCATCTAACTGGTATAATTGACACCTTTCTGTCAAATGCACAGCTAGGCCTCAAAGGCACTTAGCTTTTCATCTAACTGGCGTAATTGACACCTTTCTGTCAAATGCACAGCTAGGCCTCAAAGGAATTTATCCTTTCATCTAACTGGTATTAATGACACATTTATGTCCAATGCACAGCTAGGCCTCAAAGGCACTTAGCCTTTCGTCTAATTGGCATTAATGACACGTTTCTGTCAAATGCACAACTAGGCCATTAATCTTTTAACTTTAGAATAATTTCTATTTTAATAATTGTTTATAATGTCAATAAACTCTCTCATCTCATTATAACCTCTATAGTTTACATTGGTATTGCTAATAAGTCATTTCTTAACCCTTACTATAATTTATGTGAGTTGCATACCCACTACCAATACGGAAATTCACCTACTTATTATGAACTTCTTATATTTGTACGTATATTTCCCATACGGAAATTCAGACACTTTGTATGAATTTCTTAGTTCGCACACCTAGTGCCCATACAGAAATTCATACAC
The DNA here is from genome assembly GCF_006381635.1 of Hibiscus syriacus. Lineage (NCBI taxonomy): Eukaryota > Viridiplantae > Streptophyta > Magnoliopsida > Malvales > Malvaceae > Hibiscus > Hibiscus syriacus. Next base: position 1,852,554 of record NW_024063019.1, on the reverse strand, counting down.
TTAGTATGAATTTATTAGTTTTGCACATATAGTGCCTATACAGAAATTCATACACTTAGTATGAATTTCTTATCTTTTTGCAAACTCAGTTCAATTTGGTAATCACCATGCATATATCTATCAATAATATACCTATAACTACCATAACATACACGTACATAATAAATACACTCACCTAGATTTCATCACTATTGTATCCAAAACATAAAGTTGATTACTCAGGTACTTTGCCTTTGCCTTTTTTTTTCCTGACTCGAGAACTTGATTTCGATCTACTCAAGCATCCAACACAGAAATGTATAATATTAATTGTTAGTATATTTCCTAACAATTATACTTAAACATTACTCAATAATACATATTATTATACTTTCTATAAAAATCGTAGCTTATCTTTACATTTCTGGCTCAATAGTACCGATACCCTTACAATGGTATCAATACTACTATACTATGGTATCGATATCTTCCCTTTGGTATCGATACTCCCTTTTTGGTATTTGATAAATCCGTAAAAAGACTCAATTTTCAGTCTTTTCACTTAATTTATTGCTCGTCTAAACAAAGCATGCATAGCATTTTAGTTGCATTAGCTTATGGTGGATAAATTTTGCTTAGGCAAGATTTATTTGGTCTAACTAATGTTGCTGAGGAGAAAGGGTTGTTTAGATTGTGTTTGTGCAGGAAACCTACGGATGAAGAACATTTTAGTCGTGACAACGTAAATTTGCAAAGGCCATCGGAACAGATGAGAACGTAAGGAGAAGATTTATCTCGCCTAGGCAAGGTTTATCTGAAGAAGTTTGAAGCAGGTGTGACAAAACCGCCTATATCACATGCTAGCTGGATGACCTACTTCACGAGCAAGCAAGCCTTAATTATTAAGACAACCACCTTTCCTTTTAAGTCTGGAATTTAATAATGGTTTTTTAAGGAAACTCCAAAAGCATGCAAAGCCCTTAGAGATCTTTCCTTATAAATAACCAACCTTAGCCGCCAAGTCGTGAGCGAGCAACTGCAGTGCTTCTTCACCGTCAACCCACTGACCTTCCTTGGTGTCCTCTATAGTTAAACTTTAGTAGAGCGGTGATCAGGTCTCGAGAGAGGGTGATTACCAAGGCAGGCGTAGTGCTGATCAGAATCGTCGTGACAGAGCCCCCAGTTTTAGGAGTCGTTTTTTCTTTGTTCTTAACTCTTTATCTATTTGGGGTTGTATTAAATGTTGAATCTTGGATGATTTTTGATAGCATCATGACTTTCTTACTTGATGTTAACTTTGTTTTGCCTGAACAATATTCTTAAGTTTATGAATGATGAATTATTTTTTACGTATGGTTGTTTTGCTCATCATTTAAATATTTTACCTTACGTTGTAATAGCATAGAGAGATCGCCTGGGGTTTGGTAAAACATGTCTTGGCAATATAAGAGCATCGAGAGATAGCCTTTTGTCTAGATAGTGATTCTTAGATTCGAGAGAATTAAGATAGATCCACGTGAGCAATGGAATGAGTCCGGGATGGTGAAGTTCTAACTTGTTACCTTAGAGATAAGTAGTGAGTTTCAATCAACTAAAAGGGATAGACGCTAGAGTAGTATAGACAATGCCTATAGTTTAGGCTGAGAGGTATTGCTACAACAACAGTTTAACAAACCAAGGGTTGTAGTTAACGCTAAGGAGTATTGTCATAGCAACCGTCTAAGAATACCAAGTAATCCTGTGGGGAAGATTTAATTCATTCTAAACTCATAATAATTATTGTCAAAGCAAAAGTTTAGCACATGTGCTCTGTGATATGTCTGAATATGTGAGGTTGTTTGCATCAACATTTTTTTATTTTATTATTATGCATACTTATTTTGCCTCGACCAAACTTTCTTGCAATCGTTAAATCACTTCTTTGTTTTTATTAATATTAGTTCTTAAGCTGAAAATCTAGTAAGACTTAGTTTGTGAGACTAGTTCTAGTTGTGGTTAAAATATATTTCTCGACCAATCCCTGTGGAGACGATACTCACTTACCCTATATTACAATTGATTGTATATACTTACACAGATTTGCTTGCCTTAACATATACATTTACAAGCGATCAAGTTTTTAGTGCCGTTGCCGGGTATTGACAACTGACAAAATTTTTAGCTATAACAAGTTCTTTTTGTGTCACCTTATATTTATTTAGTCTAACGTAGTCTATTATTTTCTTTTGTAGATTTTTATTGTACGGTAAGCCTTTGGAACTATTTGACCCTGAAGTTGAGCAATCGTTCAGACAAAGAACCAGAGAACATTTAGATCAAATCCAAATGCAAAACAACATGGGAGATTTAGAACCTGATGCAACTATCAATCTTCAAGTTGCAAGGCCAAGAGCAATACGAGATCATTTGAACCCGATTCTCAATGATCTCAATCCAGGCATAGTGGCACCTGAAATACAATCCACTCATTTTGAACTTAAACTAGTGATGTTTAACATGCTAGACTCTATTGATAATTTGGTGGTTCACCCAATGAGGATGCTAGGCAACATGTTCGCGTTTTCCTTGAAGTATGCGACTCATTTCGGTAATAATGAGTAAATGAAGATGTGCTCAAACTGAAACTTTTTCCTTACTCCCTATGCGATAGAGCAAGAGCCTGGCTCAGCGGAGTTCCTTCCGACTCAATGGAGTCATGGGAAGATTTATGCAAGAGTTTCTTACTCCGATTCAATCTGCCCAATATGAATATACAGCTTCGTAATGACATTGCTAGTTATCAGTGCAGGAATTTATGGCTTCGAAGAAAGACTTCATGGCCTCCACAAAGACCATGATGTACGAACATTCTGCAATAATTAAAAATCAAGGAAATTTGTTACAAAGCCAAGCAACACGTATGCAAAGCCATAGTTTATCCCTAAGAGCATTGGAGAATAAAGTGGGACAAATTGCTATGACATTACATTATCGCCCACAAGAAAACCTCCCTAGTGATACGAATATGACTAAACATCATGGGAAGGAACAATGCAATTTACTTACACTAAGGAGTGAAAAACTGGTCAACCAAGATGACAAGTTTGGGGGAGAAAACTCAAACAGTTTTCTCCATGGCATAACACAACCAGAGGATCGAGCTGAAAATGTTGAACGAGAGGAAGCGCCTGAAGAAAAAGAAAGAACTGAAGGTTCAGAAAGGCATTGCTCAAACAATGAGAAATGCATGGCCGAGGCCATAAATTTTTCAACAACAGCAGAAAACAATGTGAGACCTCCACTACCATTCCCTCAATGGTTAAATAAGTATGATGATGACATCCAGTTCAAGAAATTCGTTGATGTTCTAGATCAGTTGTGTATCAATGTACCCATGCTAGAAGCCATCGAGCAAATGTCTTCCTATGCCAAGTTTCTTAAGGACATTGCTACAAAGAAAAGGAAGGTAGAAAGTGTTGCCATGGTAATAGAAATCTGTTCAGCAGTGACCAAACTCCCACTAAAGTAAGAAGACCCTGGCAGCTTTACAATACCATGCTCAATTGGTAATGACTTTATAGGATGAGCTCTTGTTGATTTGGGATCCAGTTTGGACTTGATACCAAAGTCCATATTTATAAAACTAGACAGGTATCACGCCTGCCCAACCTCAGTCATCTTACAGCTAGTTGATCGGTCATATCGGCAATCAGAGGGAAGAATAGAGGACGTTATAGTAAAGGTAGATAAATTCATATTTCCAGTTGATTTCCTTATCCTGGATTGCGAAACATATAAAAACGCCCCGATCATTTTGGGATGACCCTTTTTAGCCATTAGGAGAATCCTAATAGATTCTGAAAAGGGAGAGTTCACAATGCGAGTAAGAGAGCAAAGTGTCACCATCAATGTATTCAACTCCATGAAATATGTGCATGATTCAGAAGATTGCTAATGCATTAGATAAGTAGAAGAGAAGACAATCCTTGGACGAGGTGAATCTCTAAGACTCGATGAATACAACACTTTGTACCATGACCCTACAATCGAGATGCACGAACAAGACACATTTGAATTATACCCAGAAGATGATTCAGAGATTCATGGCCCTGACAACGAAAATCTGAACAATGAACGGCCTGAAAAGGATACCAATGCACGATACAGAGAAAATACAAAGGATCAATCGAGACTTCTTCATAATAGATCAGGTATGAAATTTTAACCCTTAGATTATGATGAAGTTAAGTCTCAAGAGTCATTCTTGCAATATGCACTGAAAATGGAACTTAAAACTTTGCTATCACATTTGAAATATGCTTATCTAGGAGTTGATGAAACTCTACCAGTGATAATTTATGTCAACCTAATCTTCAAACAGGAGAATAGTTTGTTGAATGTTTTGTCACAACACAAAAAAGCTCTTGGATGGACAATGGTAGACTTGAAGGGAATCAATCCGACCATATGCATGCACAAAATCAACCTCGAAGATAGCCATAATACTTTGATAGAACCCCAAAAAAGACTCAATCCAATCGTAAAGAAGGTAGTCATGAAGGAAATCATAAAATAGTTTGATGCAGGAGTAATATATCCTATATCTGATAGTTCATGGGCCATCCCGGTGTAGTGTGTGCCAAAAAAGGGTGGTGTGACTGTGATTAAAGGCGAACATGAAGAACTCCTCACCACAAGAACAGTTACGGGCTGGCACATATGTATGGATTACAGGAAACTTAACAAAGCCACAAAGAAAGACCATTTCCCCTCCCTTTCATCGACCAAATGCTTGATAGGTTAGCATGAAAAGCATTTTAATGTTTTCTCGATGGATACTCAGTGTATAACCAAATAGCCATAGCACCGGAGGATCAAGAGAAAACCAATTTCATATGCATGTATGGTAACTATGCATTTAGACAAATACCGTTTGGATTGTATAATGCTCCAGCTACATTCCAAAGATGCATGATGGCAATCTTTTCAAATATGGTGGAAGAATGCATGGAAATATTTATGGATGATTTCTCCGTCTCGGGTGATGATTTTGAACGATGTCTTGGCAGTTTATCCAAGGTACTGAAACGATGTGAAGAATCCAACCTAGTGCAGAATTGGGAGAAATGCCATTTTTTGGTGACCGAAGAAATAGTGTTGGGTAAAACAAATTTCATGCCGAGGCATTGAGTTCGATAAAGTCAAGGTGGACGTGATTGCAAACCTACCCCCAACCATCAATGTACGAGGTGTACGCAGTTTCCTTGGACATGCAGGCTTCTACAGGCAGTTCATAAAAGATTTTTCTCAAATCTTTAAACCCTTATATCTTTTGCTTCAACAAAATCATCCATTTGAATTTACTAATGACTGTTTGAATGCCTTAATAGATTTGACGAAAAAGCTTTCGGCAACACCAATCTTTGTCCCACCAGACTGGAACTAACCATTTGAACTCATGTGCGATGCCAGTGACTATGTAGTCGGAGTAGTGCTAGGGCAACGAAAAAGTAAAATCTTTTATGTCATATACTATGCTAGTCATACTCTTAATGATGCACAAGTAAACTATACCACCACTAAAAAAGAACTCTTATCAGTATTATTTGCATACGATAAGTTTAGGCCATACCTAATTGGCACTAAGGTAATTGTGCATATAAATCACTCAACCATTAAATATCTGATTAATAAAAAATATGCAAAGCCTAGACTAATTCGATGGATATTATTACTACAAGAGTTCGATTTAGAGATTAAGGATAGGAAAGGTATAGACAATCAAGTAGTAGACCATTTGTCTAGGCTAGATAACAAACCTTATTGTCCTGACATAACATAAATTAAAGAGGATTTCCATGATGAGAAATATTATTTGTCACGGTTGCACCATGGTATGCTGACATAGTTAACTTTCTTGTTAGTGGTATTATTCCTCCTAATTTATCCAGCCAGGGCAAAAAGAAGTTTCGACACAATGTGCGACATTACTACTGGGATGAACAGTTTCTATTCAAGCAATGCGGAAACCAAATAATTTAAAGATGCATTCCAGAAGAAGAGCAGAAAGATATTCTACACCAGTGCCACTCGTCACCATATGGAGGGCATTTCGGTGGAATGAGAACAGTAGTGAAAGTGCTTTAATCTGGATTTTATTGGCAAACCTTGTTCAAGAATGCACGTGAATTCTGTAAGTCATGTGATAGATGCCAACGAACAGGAAACATATCAAAAAGGCATGAGATGCCATGGTAAAATATTCTGGAAATCGAACTCTTTGACGTATGGGGAATAGACTTCATGAGACCTTTTCCCACATCTTTTGGAGATTTGTACATTCTCTTGGCTGTGGATTATGTATCAAAGTGGGTTGAGGCCATCACAGCACCTAAAAATGATTCCAAAACGGTGTTAATGTTTTTGCACAAAAATATATTCACCCGATTTGGAATGCCACGAGCTATCATCAGCGATGAAGGAACACATTTTGACAATAAATTGATTGCCAATGCACTGAAACGAATGGAGTACGATATAGGATTGCTACAGCGTATCACCCTCAAACGAATGGACAAGCCGAATTGTCTAACTAGGAAATTAAACATATCCTTGAGAAAGTGGTCAACCCAAGTTGAAAGGACTGGTCGCCGAAGCTAGATGAAGCACTATGGACTTACCGTACAACATTCAAGACACCGTTGGGAATGTCACCATTCAAACTGGTCTATGGAAAAGAATATGATATGCCTGTTTAATTAGAACATAAAGCCTACTGTGCCATCAAAAAGCTAAACATTGATGCTTAACTTACTGGAGAAAGAATACTCGTGGAACTGAACAAGATGGATGAATTTAGAGCACACGCATACGAGAATGTCCGCCTATACAAGGAGAAAACAAAATGATGGCATGACATAAAAATATTATTGACGCAATTCTATTCTGGATAACAAGTAATGCTCTATAATTCATGTCTTAAGTTATTCTCAGGCAAGTTAAAATCACGATGGTCAGAACCATTCATCGTACACCAAGTCCATGACAATGGAGCAATTGAAATCCAGAACCAAAAAGATGTTTTCATCTTCAAGGTGAACGGGCAGAGACTCAAGGAGTACAAACGAGCCCCAGTCATGCGTGCCAAATCGACATCGTTGGCACATGATGCCCAAGAGTTTGCTTTATTTTCTTGAACAAAATTCGTTACCTAGGCAACGAAAATTTAAATTTTGTACATAAATAAATTAAGTTATTTTCTGCTTTCATTATCCGTTTTATTATTTTCTTTCTTTATTGTAGGCAATCAATGAACACGTGGCAGCATGGGGAGTTAGAGCATGCATGAGAAGAAAAGAAACCCTAAGATACATGGTTTTGGCGGCAGAATAAAGAGGGATAGAGATCTTTTCCCCTACTTTATGTCCAATCAAATATTTTTCATTAAATGCAAAAATATTTCCCCTGTGTGTAAGGATAAAACTACCCCGAAACTACTCATTACTTTCCAAAGAAAAAAATTGCCCAACTTCTTATTCTTCATCGTGCCTCATTATCTCTCTACCAAATAAGAAAAACTTTTTTTCTCTCAACAAATTCCTCCCCTTGCCACCACTGATTTCCCAAAACCAAACAAGTACAATGGAAAGAATAAGGAAAGCCCCAACCCTAACACAGTGTTTTGAACGATTCCAAACAACCGAAGCAAACAACCGAAGTAGAAGCATGCTTCAAAATCCTACAGAAACAACAAGTATACTTGGAAGATGGATTCATCTTCCCAGCCAAGGATGAGGAACAGTTTGGAACGGAAGTGATGGACGTGATACGGAAACTCAACTGGGAGAAGTTTTCTCGCCATCCCAAAGCTACTCCTATCTCGAAGACCTGTCCAACAACACAGTGTATGTCCGAGGGAAGCTCCTTCGATTTTCCCCTTAAGCACTCAACAAATACTTTAAGTTGGGGAAAGTGGAGGAGCAGAACAAGCGATTTATGGCTGAGGCAGATCAAGAAATTATAACAGAGTGTTGGAAGATTTATGCTACGGGTGGGCCAAGTTCAAAGGAAAATCTCTAACGAGGAAATGAGTAGATCACCGAGCCGTAAAACCGAACGTGAAGTTGTGGAACCATTTTCTCAAAGGCAAGCTGATGCCAACATCTCACAACACCACTGTCCTCGTGAAAAGATTGATGCTCTTGCACTCGATCATATACGAGAGGAAGATCGATGTTGGAGAACTCATCTTCGAGTAAATCCATGAATGTGCCAAAAGGAACCGGGGTTACTTACTATTTATCAACCTGATAACAACATTGTGCAAGAAGAAGAAGGTTCATGAGGAGCCCTTCAAGGATTTCATTAAACCCAAGGAGGGTATCACTAAGAAGAAGGTACCCGAGTTGATGAGTTTCGATGATGAGGCCCAGCATAAGGGTTTGGAACGGGGAGCAAAATCGGTTGCCGGGGCTAGAATGGCTGTTGTGGTCACACACACTCGAGAAACGCGTGAAGATATCAGACGCCCGGAGGACCACATGGAAATTTACTTCGAGTATGTCAAGGTGAGGGATATGGAACTCAATGCCTTCTTCAAGGAGTTACTCCTGAACACTAACACCAAACTACCGACCTTCCCCAGTGTCATCCTCAAATACAATGCGGGCGACAACACATTCCATGCCTCGATATCACATGTCTCTCCAGAGGTTCCCCAGAAGTGCCCACTGATGTGCCACCACTGGCAACCCATGTCCCACTCGTACCAGAGGAAGGCCAAGGTGACACAGAAGATTTCCTCAGCTCCTCCTCCTTTTTCACCTCCAAAAGCAGTCAAGATAGCCCACCCAACTCCTTTTCATCCTCCTAGACAGTCCCCCATCAGTCAAGCAATACCAATCCCAGCATCAAATCCTAGTCCAGCACCAGTTCTAGCACAACCAACTCCTACTGTTGAGCAGTCAACTCCAGCACAAGACTCGACCAACAAGAAGTGCTACAAAAGAATGGCACGCCGTATACTTCAGCCATCCCTCTCAACGACAGCAGCAGTATACTCAGAATCAAAGAGTCCTCTCCTCCCAAATGACACCAAACGAGGGCGTCCAGTCAAGCCACCCCACCACAGTGAGCTTCCATTATAGTTTTAGATTTTTTTCTTTTTCATCCACATATAACATCATGTAGTTTTAGTTTTCATGCATTGAGGATAATACATCCCTCAAGTTTGGGGGAGTTATTGTACCATATTCTGCCATACTTTGTTAAAAAGCGGTTGATGATAATTGGTTGAAAATTTTGGTTGTCATGACATAGCAGGTTAAGAATATTGATAAGAATGAATTAGGGATGCCTGATGATGAATGCATAATTTCATTACCTAGGCCGGAATTATTGTTAAGACTGTCTAAAGAAGAGAACCAACCTTAGGCCTGATTCTTTGAAGTTTAAAAACACGATTGTAGGTTGTCTTTGCTTAATTTAATCTGTAAAATTTTTGGGAAAGAACTTTTTGCTTGCCAAGACTTCAAAATTTTTTTAAGGGTGAAGTGAAAACTCTCTAGTATTTAAAAACTTGAAAAATAAAAATGGGACAATCCTCTGTGCAAAGGCATAAATAGAAAAACTCCATAAGAAATTAAGAGTAGCCAAGACATATGAGTGAATGAAAGTAGTCACAGGATGACTCTACTCGACTAGATTGGAGGTGGACGGTATCCTCCCTTTCACCTAGAGTGTGGAATGGTAGGTGTGATAAGCTGACTCCCCTAAAAAATGAGAATAAACTGTTGATAAATAACTAGGATTATAAATTAAGCCTGACAAATAATTTATTGCCTTGACAAACCATAAGTGCTTACTTAAGTTTTCTAATTACCTTTATGCATAGACTAGTTACAATCACACACACACTATAGCAAAGAATCCTTACTAGGGAAGGGACTTGATTGATATGATTGTCGAACATGTTGAGGCCAAACAATTTTTCCTGAGGGCTGAAATCTCAAACCATATGATTTTCTTAACACTGCTTGCCATGACAATTTTGATTTTCTTCTAGCAATTGTACATTATTTGAGGACAAGCAATAGCTTAAGTTTGGGGGTGTGATAACTCCGTAAAAAGACTCAATTTCCAGTCTTTTCACATAAGTTATTACTCGTATAAACAAAGTATGCATAACATTTCAGTTGCATTTAGTTGTATATAGGCTATATTAGCTTGTGGTGGATAAATTTTACTTAGGCAAGATTTATTTGGTCTGACTGATGATGCTGAGAAGAAAGGGTTGTTTGGATTGTGTTTGTGCTGGAAACCTACAGAGGAAGAACATATCAGTCATGACAACATAAATTTGCAAAGACCAACAGAACAGATGAGAATGTGAGGAGTAGATTTATCTTGCCTAGGCAAGGTTTATCTGAAGAAGTCTGAAGTAGGTGTTACGAAACCGCCTATGTCACACGCCAGTTGGATGACTTACTTCACGTGCAAGCAAGCCTTAATTATTCTAACTATCACCTTTCCTTTTAAGTCTGGATAATTAATAATGGTTATTTAAGGAAACTCCAAAAGCATGCAAAGCCCTAGGAGATATTTCCTTATAAATAACCAGCCATAGCCGCCAAAGAAGAAGGGAAGGAAGAAGAGAGAAGAGCTTTATCCAAGGCGTGAGCGAGCAACTGCAGTGCTTCTTCACAATCTACCCACTGACCTTTCTTGGTGTCCTCCATAGTTAGACTTTAGCAGAGCGATGATTAGGTCTCGAGAGAGGGTGATCACCAAGGCAGGCGCGGTACTGATCAAAATCTTCATGACAGATCCTCGAGTTTTGGGAGTCGTTCATCCTTTGTTCTTAACTCTTTATCTATTTGGGGTTCTATTAAACGTTAAATCTTGGATATTTTTGATAGCATCATGACTGTCTTACTTGATGTTAACTTTGTTTTGCATGAACAATATTTTTAAATTTATGAATGATGAATTATGTTTTGCGTATGGGTGTTTTGCTCATCGTTTAAATATTTTACCTAAAGTTGTAAGAGCATCGAGCCTGGGGTTTTAGTAAAATATATCTTGGTAATATAAGAGCATCAAGATATAGCCTTTTGTCTAGATAGTGATTCTTAGATTCGAGAGAATTAAGATAAATCCACGTGAGCAATGGAATGAATCCGGGATGGTGAAGTTCTAACTTGTTACCTTAGAGATAAGGAGTGGGTTTCAATGGACTACAAGGGATAGACGCTAGAGTAGGGTAGACAATGCCTATAGTAGGTATTGCTACAACAACAGTTTGACAAACCAAGGGTTGTAGTTAACGCTAAGGAGTATTGCCATAGCAACTGTCTAAGAAAACCTAGTAATCCTATCGGGCAGCTTTTGTAAGTCATAATAATTCATTATAGACTCATAATAATTGTTGTCAAAACAAAAGTTTAGCACCAGTGCTCTGTGATATGTGTGAATATGTGAGGTTGTTTGCATCAACATTTGTTTTGTTTTATTATTCTGTATACTTATTTTACCTCAATCAAATTTTCTTGAAATCGTTAAATCACTTCTTTTTTATTAATATTAGTTCTTAAGCTGATAATCTAGTAGGACTTATTTTATGACAATAGTTCTAGTTGTGGTGAAAATATATTTCTCAACCAATACATGTGGAGATGATACTCACTTACCCTATATTACTTGAATCGATTGTGTATACTTGCAAAAATTTGCTTGCCTTAACATATACATTTACAAGCGATCAGTATCGATACTTATTGTATTAGTATCGATACTACCGAGCTAATTCATTCCATTTTAGCCTGTACTATTCTATCAGTACCGATACCATTACCCAGATTTTCCATTTTTCAACCCAAAACATACCCAAATTTGGTCAAATTTCCTCATGTTTACCCCCAACAATACTATGTAACTCTTTTTCTACTTATTCATACAAACTTTCCTTCATTTAGATACTTAGAACATTTAGTATCCTTCAGGATCATTTGATTATAAGAATCATACCAAAATTTGTAACTTGTTTTTAAACTTATCCAATTCTTCTAATCTCTCATCTACCTCTTTGACAAGTCAATTCTACCAATAAATATCAATAAATACTCATATATTAACATATCATTTAAAACCCCATTTTTTAAAATATCCACTATCTCATAGTTTTAATCCTATATAACCTTTCCTTAAGCTTATATATCACTTAAAATTTTGGAGGAGAGCTGTAACCCCCACAGACCAATAAGGGTAACCAGATCCGATCCGAGGTGTCACATTTGGGCCACCGGAGCGACCCATTGTAAAAATAGCGAAAAATTTAAAACTTTTATTGAAACGTGTAACTTATAAAATCAGTTGTCACTATTTAAAAATAAAACAGGCGTCAAGACTCGTATATAAATCAAAATACAATTACATGCCCCCTAATCACATGTACCATACTCTGCAACAACGCCGGAAGAACTCCTTTACTGATGTCGATAGTTGCACTGGTACAATTCTTTTAACCTGAAAATGTGAGTAATAGAGTGAGCTTCGAAAACCTCAGTAATACAAAACTACCAGATGATGCTACATGACATGCAAATAATTGGAAAACCATAATTTCCTTATTGAATCATACGTATACCAGTGGGCGGAATAATTTGGGGTTCCCTTAGAAGTTCATCGAGTAGAAGCCATTAATCTCAGTTCATAAGAAACCTTTCATACTATCACATTTTCATGAGGTCGAATAGGATGACTAGTGTGTTCCATCAGTACGATAAAACCATAATAGGTACACTAATCAAATGATAGTCCAGTAAAATCCCATAAACCATATTGTAGTGGAGCTTTTTAAACTCGTATTTTAAAACCATCTTACAAAGAGTTAACTTAAGGGAACATCTTAGGGCCTGAGAGCATACCCAAGATAGATTTCGGGGCCATGGGGCCTACCTAAGAACACATCTTAGGGCTGCAGGGCCTACCCGAGAATGATCTCAGGGTCATAGAGCCTACCTAAGAGTCATATTAGGTCCATAAAAATTTTCCAGCTTGATCAGAGCTGTACTTTACAAATCTGTATCTCCAAGATACAGTTTATACAATATTACAAATCCATAAGCCATCACCGTTAAGTCGGTGTATCCATAAAACAGTAACCATAGATTTAAGTGCGCCACATGTTAAAACAATAAAACAATTTTTCAAAATATAAGGAACACACTAGTGAATCCAATTATTTTTTTCAGATGCATTTTGTAGTTATCAATATGGATAACATGAACTTGTGCAATTTGATCGGATCCCAATAAATAGATCTTATTGAAGAGAATCGATTTCTAACCGATCCAATCAGACATTTCAGATTGATACTTTTAGAATTCCACTAAGTTTCTATATGCATCAGGAAAACGTTCATGAACCTTTATACATAATATTTCTAAATTCAGATTTACTGTGAGTGATTCCATTACCCAAACAATCAGGGATATTCAGGAATATACTTTGAATTCATAGAATTTCAGCCCAATTGAACCAAATGAGGTATTCAGAATCTTTTCCTTCTGCATTACTTGCGTTTTCCAACACGACCGAAGTGATTTTAGATGAAAATATAGAATCAAAGATTCAATTCATTTACAATCTACGACTATCGATCATATTATCAAACAACTCGAGTTACACAACTCCCAAACTGATGCATGTCAACAAGTCAATTCATTATCCTTCCAGTGTATTCACTCTTTAATACCATAATGCAGATCCATAGTTCATCCCCATAATCATCACTGAATAGATCTCCCAACTATCTTTATTTCATTTCCATATTTCAACGATATCAGGAAATACGGACGTACTTGATTCATGGTTTATAACCCATAAAGACAATTTATCATGTAAGTTCAACAGTGTTTCCAGACTCATCCAAATCACTTATTTAATCCTCATTCATTGAGGTTATTTAGTTCATTTAACAATCATGTCTATTCTTGTTACTTTAGAGTAATTCAGACGTTTCTGAATTCCAAATACATATTGTATTTCCATTCAGTTTAATTTGGTCTTCGTGGTTTATTTGTCGAACAAACGTCCAATTCTTAATACTGAATGCGATCTAGAGTTGAGTTGAGCTAAGCTAAATACTTCCAAAATTATCATCGAGCTAAACTTGAGTAGACGAACACGCATTCAAGTAATATTTATGCCGTTCAGGTACTGACATATCATTAAAGTTGATCTGCTTACTTAAGTTGTGTTCCATAACTTTTTAAAGGTAGTCTAATAGATATGCTTATTTGGATTCCTTAATTAATCCAAGGCATTTACTTAGAATATGACGCAAGGGTATTTTGGTAATTTTGGTGTTCATTTTTATTCCATTTATTTCAGAGCTCGAAGATATCCAATCATTATTGAGCTTCGTGGTATTCTTGGGTCATTTTTATTACAGGGGTATTTTGGTCATTTTACAGATTCAATGTATTTCAATCATTTCCTTCCGTCCGATCTTACTATTAAATTCAATCTTATTATTTATTTCAATCATTTCGAACAATTATGACAACAGAACACCCCGACAAATTATTCTCCAGGTATTTACTCGTAACTCGGATATTTCTGGGTAATGTGTCTTCACAGATTTTACAAACGGAAAATTAGAAATTTTCCTGAACTAAGTCAGGATCTTAATAATCAAATCCGTACTTAATCGCGTTAAGTACAAATCCTCAAAGTATTTTCTCATTCAAGGTTAACTAGGATTATTTTACATCTCAAGGGCATTTCCGTAATTTCTTAACCAGATAATTTCAATATTAGCTCTTAACGAAAATAATTATAATTTAGAGATCCTATGATTAATTGCTTTACCGAACATTCTCTTATCTTGAAATGATTCCTTAATAGAATTCTAATATCTTGCACAAACCCTCTAGGGATTAAAAACCGATTATCCGTATTTCGTAAGCAAAATCTAGCATTTCTTAAGCACATCTGTAGTTTTATCATATCAATATATCCTTTCAAAGTTATTAATCAACTTCCAGGGATAATTCTTGACATCTTACAACTTAAGGGTATTTTCGTAATTTTAGCCTACCATAGTATTATCCTAATTTCCCATCCAAGTACCTTTAACATTTAACCTTTGATGAAATAAACTATAAGTTACAAATCCATGTTGATTTCTTTATCACTAAGAACAAAACTTGTAATTTAATTATAACAATCCCTCAATTTCTTATAAAAATCATCTGAACCATAATCAATTACTGAACCCTTTTACCGTATTCAGATCGAGTGTAGAAGCTAATTAACTACAGAAATGAGACCAACATTATCTTAATCATGCATTTACCAATATT
Organism: Hibiscus syriacus; assembly: GCF_006381635.1. Taxonomy (NCBI): domain Eukaryota; kingdom Viridiplantae; phylum Streptophyta; class Magnoliopsida; order Malvales; family Malvaceae; genus Hibiscus; species Hibiscus syriacus. Next base: position 1,837,231 of record NW_024063019.1, on the reverse strand, counting down.
CACATGTTACATAAAGCATAAAGAGGTAGTAAAGTATTACCTCGATTTTCGTGCAATACTGATCAACCATAAAAATTCCATTCAAACGCCTTTAGTTTTCAATTCAACTTCCAATAATTCCTCAGATACATATAAACATAAATTATATAAAAAACGGAGCTTAATTACGATAAACGGATCTAATCGGGTAATAAATCAGTGAAAAACAGCTTACCGGGTTCGAATTTGGCGAAACGGACTTCGGATTCGGATTCAAGACGTCCGAAAGCATAAAATATGACTTTTCAAAAATTTGGAATTTTCAGTCAAAATCAAAGTCAACGGGTTTGACTGGCAATTTCGAGGCCTTTGTGTCAGAATTTTGAAAAACGGACTGCGAAATTAGATTTGGAATGTCAAAAAATGTCAGGATAGGTATACTCGGTCAACGTCAAATGTCGTTTAATGCCCGGTCAAAGCCAATCAAAGTTCTGGTCAATTGTGGTCAACGCCGGTCAACGGTCAACAGTCAACAGTCGACCATTTTACACAAATATCACCCTAACAAAAATTAATTACCAAATTAGCCACATTCTGCAAATATTTACCAATCTAACACCTGTATTTTACACAAATAGCACCCAAACAAAAATTATTTACTAAATTATCACCCAGACGATGCCCACTCTCGGGGGTGGAGCGTGTGGCGTGTGAACAGTGCTACGGTGTCGGAAAATTCCCGTAAAAATTCCTAAAAATTATTTTAAGCGATTTTGAGGCACTTACAAAGCTCGATTCATAATTTTGAACGGCGGAGAGCTCGATTCAAAAACGTCATAAACTTTGACGATCTTACCACTCCACGCGCCAACGACGACCTAGAAACGGAAAACACCGGTGGACTTGGAACGATGCAAGGAACACGATGGTGCGGGAGGTGTCGTAAACGGATGACCGGATCGTCGTGAATCGACGGAAAACCAATTGAAATCGAGTTATTACCGCCGATAATTTCGACTGAAATTAACGACGAACGACAACCATTCACGACAATAGGTTTGAAGGGTTTTGTTCCTTGGTTGACAATGGACACGATGGTGGTTTCGGCTTGTCGATCAGAAGTCGGACGATGAGTAGATCGGAGTTGAAAGGAGGGTTGTTGGAGAGGGAAAACTGAGAATTTTCTGCTGAATGATACGAGAAATGGGGGTTTATATTATCTCTAAAAGAAAAATGGGTAAACCATGAGTTTAGTCACTGAACTTCCTGCACTTCTTAAAATGGTCTTCTAACTTTACGATTTTATAATTTAATCCCCAATTTCTTATATCTAGCCCCTAAATTGGGGTGTTACAATTCTCCCCTCCTTAAAAGAATTTCATCCTCGAAATTCATTCATGTCACATAATTGTAGAAATGAAACTTCCATCAACTCTTCCATATCTTCAAGTAGATTTTATAGAAATACAGATCCTTCACTAATCCTTAACCAGTTGAGTATACATTCTTATCAGAACTTTTCCTTATTTCAATAAAAGAATCCGAACGAAAATTTCCTTGAGTAATCAATTCAGTCTTGGTCACGAGAATAGGCTCATAAAGCAGTAGCATATCCCAATTTCATTTCTGGAGTCGAGTCAGAATTTCTCAGATGAATAACTCTCATATGGCTCATGAGGTACTTTACAACGTTTAAACAGATGTTACTGGTATTCCTTTTTGTACAAGTATAGCCTTAAAGGATAGAAACTTCGGTTTACTCATTATAGATAGGGACTCAGCCCTGGAGTTCCGGCTTAGAGAGATATGATTGCAGTCTAGGGGCATGTACTGATCAAACATATTTTGACATTCGACCAGCCGGTCTATCTTAAAAAATTTTGACTCAAACCAAAGCTCTGATACCACTAAATGTAACCCCCACAGACCGATAAGGGTAACCAGATCCGATCCGAGGTGTCACATTTGGGCCACCAGAGCGACCTACTGTAAAAATAGTAGAAAATTTAAAACTTTTATTGAAACATGTAACTTATAAAATTAGTTGTCACTATTTAAAAATAAAACAGACGTCCAGACTCGTATATAAATCAAAATACAATTACATGCTCCCTAATCACATGTACCATACTCTGCAACAACGCCGAAAGAACTCCCTTACTGATGTCGATAGTTGCACTGGTACAATTCTTATAACCTGAAAATGTGAGTAATGGAGTGAGCTTTGAAAAGCTCAGTAATACAGAACTACCAGATGATGCTACATGACATGTAGATAATTGGAAAACCATAATTTCCTTATTGAATCATAAGTATACCAGTGGGCGGAATAATTTGGGGTTCCCTTAGAAGTTCATCGAGTAGAAGCCATGAATCTCAGTTCATAAGAAACCTTTCATACTATCACGTTTTCATGAGGTCGAATAGGATGCCTAGTGTGTTCCATCAGTACGATAAAACCATAATAGGTACACTAATCAAATGATAGTTCAGTAAAATCCCATAAACCATATTGTAGTGGAGCTTTTTAAACTCGTATTTTAAAACCATCTTACAAAGAGTTAACATAAGGGAATATCTTAGGGCTTGAGAGCCTACCCAAGATAGATTTCGGGGCCGTGGGGCCTACCTAAGAACACATCTTAGGGCCGCAGGGCCTACCCGAGAATGATCTCAGGGCCGCAGAGCCTACCTAAGAGTCATATTAGGTCCATAAAAATTTTCCAGCTTGATCAGAGCTGAACTTTACAAATCTGTATCTCCAAGATACAGTTTATACAATATTAGAAATCCATAAGCCATCACCGTTAAGTCGGTGCATCCATAAAACAGTAACCATAGATTTCAGTGCACCACATGTTAAAACAATTTTTCAAAATATAAGGAACACACTAGAGAATCCAATTATTTTTTTTCAGATGCATTTTGTAGTTATCAATATGGATAACATGAACTTGTGCAATTTGATCGGATCCCAATAAATAAATCTTATTGAAGAGAATCGATTTCTAACCGATCCAATCAGACATTTCAGATTAATACTTTTAGAATTCCACTAAGTTTCTATATGCATCAGGAAAACGTTCATGAACCTTTATACATAATAATTCTAAATTCAGATTTACTGTGAGTGATTCCATTACCCAAACAATCAGGGGTATTCAGGAATATACTTTGAATTCATAGAATTTCAGCCCAATTGAACCAAATGAGGTATTCATAATCTTTTCCTTCTGCGTTACTTGCGTTTTCCAACACGGCCGAAGTGATTTTAGATGAAAATATAGAATCAAAGATTCAAATCATTTACAATCTATGACTATCGATCATATTATCAAACAACTCGAGTTACACAACACCCAAACTGATGTATGTCAACAAGTCAATTCATTATCCTTATAGTGTATTCACTCTTTAATACCATAATGCAGATCCATAGATCATCCCCATAATCATGACTGAATAGATCTCCCAACTATCTTTATTTCATTTCCATGTTTCAACGATATCAGGAAATACGGACGTACTTGATTCATGGTTTATAACCCATAAAGACAATTTATCATGTAAGTTCAACAGTGTTTCCAGACTCATCCAAATCACTTATTTAATCCTCATTCATTGAGGTTATTTAGTTCATTTAACATTCATGTCTATTCTTGTTACTTCAGAGCAATTCAGACGTTTTTGAATTCCAAATACATATTGTGTTTCCATTCAGTTTAACTTGGTCTTCGTGGTTTATTTGTCGAACAAACGTCCAATTCTTAATACTGAATACGATCTAGAGTTGAGTTGAGCTAAATACTTCCAAAATTATCATCGAGCTAAACTTGAGTAGATGAATACCCATTCAAGTAATATTTATGTCGTTCACGTACTGATATATCATTAAAGTTGATCTGCTTACTTAAGCTGTGTTCCATAACTTTTTAAAGGTAGTCCAATAGCTATGCTTATTTGGATTCCTTAATTAATCCAAGGCATTTACTTAGAATAGGACACAAGGTTATTTTGGTAATTTTGGTGTTCATTTTTATTCCATTTATTTCAGAGCTCGAAGATATCCAATCAATATTGAGCTTCGTGGTATTCTTGGGTCATTTTCATTACAGGGGAATTTTGGTCATTTTACAGATTCAGCGTATTTCAATCATTTCCTTCTGTCCGATCTTACTATTAAATTCAATCTTATCATTTATTTCAATCATTTCTAACAATTATGACAACAGAACACCCCGACAAATTATTCTTCATGTATTTACTAATAGCTCAGATATTTCTGGATCAAGTTTCTTCTCAGATTTTACAAACGGAAAATCAGGAATTTTCCTGAACTAAGTCAAGATCTTAATAATCAAATCCGTACTAAATCGAGTTAAGTACAAATCCTCAAAGTATTATCTCATTCAAGGTTAACAAGGACTATTTTACATCTCAAGGGCATTTCCATAATTTCTTAACCAGATAATTTCAATATTAGCTCTTAACGAAAATAATTATAATTTAGAGATCCTATGATCAATTGCTTTACCGAACATTCTCTTATCTTGAAATGATTCCTTAATAGAATTCTAATATCTTGCATAAACCCTCTAGGGGTTAAAAACCGGTTATCCGTATTTCGTAAGCGAAATCTAGCATTTCTTAAGCACATCTGTAGCTTTATCATATCAATATATCCTTTCAGAGTTATTAATCAACTTCCAGGGATAATTCTTGACATCTTACAACTTAAGGGTATTTTCATAATTTTAGCCTACCAGAGTATTATCCTAATTTCCCATCCAAGTACCTTTAACATTTAACCTTTGATGAAATAAACTATAAGTTACAAATCCATGTTGATTTCTTAATCACTAAGCACAGAACTTGTAATTTAATTATAACAATCCCTCAATTTCTTATAAAAATCATCTGAACCATAATCAATTACTGAACCCTTTTACCGTATTCAGATCGAGTGTAGAAGCTAATTAACTACACAAATGAGACCAACATTATCTTAATCATGCATTTACCAATATTCACATGTTCCATAAAGCATAAAGAGGTAGTAAAGTATTACCTCGATTTTTGTGCAATACTGATCGACCATAAAAATTCCATTCCAACGCCTTTAATTTTCAATTCAACTTCCAATAATTCCTCAGATACATATCAACATAAATTATATCAAAAACGGAGCTTAATTACGATAAACGGATCTAATCGGGTAATAAATCAATGAAAAATAGCTTATCGGGTTCGAAGTTGGCGAAACAGACTTCGGATTCGGATTCAGGATGTCGAAAGCATAAATTATGATTTTTCAAAAATTTGGAATTTTCGGTCAAAATCAAAGTCAATAGGTTTGACTAGAAATTTCGAGGCCTTCGGGTCTGAATTTTGAAAAATGGACTGCGAAATCGGATTCAGAACGTCGAAAAATGTCAGGATAGGTATACTCGGTCAACGTCAAATGTCGTTTAATGCCCGGTCAAAGCCAATCAAAGTTCTGGTCAATTATGGTCAATGTCGGTCAACGGTCAACAGTCGACCATTTTACACAAATATCACCCTAACAAAAATTAATTACCAAATTAGCCACATTCTATAAATATTTACCAATCTAACACCCGAATTTTACACAAATAGCACCCAAACATAAATTAATTACTAAATTATCACCCAGACGATGCCCACTCTCGGTGGTGGCGCTTGTGGCGCGTGAACAGTGCTACGGTGTTGGAAAATTCCTGGAAAAATTCCTAAAAATTATTATAAGCGATTTTGAGGCACTTACAAAGCTCGGTTCACAATTTTGAACAATGGAAAGCTCGATTCCAAAATGTCAGAAACTTTGATGGTCTCACCCCTCCACGCTCCGACGACAACGTAGAAACGGAAAACATCGGTGGACTCAGAACGATGCAAGGAACACGGTGGCGCGGGAGGTGTCGTAAACGGATGACCGGATCATCGTGAATCGACGGAAAACCAATTGAAATCAAGTTATTACCGATGATATTTCCAACTGAAATTAATGACGAACGACAACGATTCACGAAAATTTTGAAAAACGGACTACGAAATCGGATTCGGAACGTCGAAAAATGTCAGGATAGGTATACTCGGTCAACGTCAAATGTCGTTTAATGCCCGGTCAAAGCCAATCAAAGTTCTGGTCAATTGTGGTTAACGCCGGTCAACAGTCGACTATTTTACACAAATATCACCCTAACAAAAATTAATTACCAAATTAGCCACATTCTGTAAATATTTACCAATCTAATACCCGGATTTTACATAAATAGCACCCAAACATAAATTAATTACTAAATTATCACCCAGACGATGCCCACTCTCGGGGGTGGTGCGTGTGGCACGTGGACAATGCTACGGTGTCGGAAAATTCCCGAAAAAGTTCCTAAAAATTATTTTAAGCGATTTTAAGGCATTTACAAAGCTCGGTTCACAATTTTGAACGGCGGAGAGCTCGATTCCAAAACGTCAGAAACTTTGACAGTCTCACCCCTCCACGCTCCGACGACGACGTAGAAATGGAAAACACCGGTGGACTCAGAACGATGCAAGGAACATGATGGTGTGGGAGGTGTCGTAAACAGATGACCGGATCGTCGTGAATCAACGGAAAACCAATTGAAATCGAGTTATTACCGATGATATTTCTGACTGAAATTAATGACGAACGACAACGATTCACGACAAAAGGTTTGAGGGGTTTTGTTCCTCGGTTGACAATGGACACGATGGTGGTTTTGGCTTGTCGATCAAAGGTCGAACGATGAGTAGATCGGAGTTGAAAGGGGGGTTGTTGGAGAGGGAAAACTGAGAATTTTCTGCTGAATGATACGGGAAATGGGGGTTTATATTATCTCTAAAAGAAAAATGGGTAAACCATGAGTTTAGTCACTGAACTTCCTGCACTTCTTAAAATGGTCTGCTAACGTTATGATTTTACAATTTAATCCCCAATTTCTTATATCTAGCCCCTAAATTGGGGTGTTACAAGAGCAAAACCCACATGAGGAGAAGAAGAAGAATGGAAAGAGCATATTTTCCTCTTTTGCTTAAATCTTTAGATTTTAAATGGGTTTTAATTTCATTTCACGTAAAAAGACCAACATGCCCTTTCATTAATATATCTCTTACACATTGGTCTTACTTAAGTTATTTCTTATACTTTACCCTCTTATTCAATTTAGTCCTCTCTTATTCAATTTAGTCCTCCAAATTTTTAATTTTCTTTCAAATTAATCATTAACCTACTATTTGGGGTATTAAAAGGTTGACAACCATTTGTCATGGTTAGATGTACAAGAAGCGTATGGTGCGGGCTCATAACAAAAAATTTTGTCCAAGAGGATTCTGAGAGGGTGATCTAGTGCTTAAGAAGATTTTTCCAATTCATAGAGACTTTCATTGGAAGTGGATGCCTAATTGGAAAGGGACATATGCCGTCAAAAAGGCCTTTTCCAGATGAGCATTGATTCTGATAGAAATGGATAGAGGAGTGTTAAGAAATCCAATAAACTCAGATTCTATTAAGAAGTATTATGCTAGAAGAAAATATAAGAAAATAGAAAAAACAAAAGAAAAATGAAAAAAAGAAATAGGAAAATGAAAAATGAAAAATGAAAAAATAAAAATAGAAATAGAAAATGAAATGGGGTTCAAGATAAAAAAAACCCTACAAAGGGTGTCTTAAAACCAAAGAAAGGATTTGAGTTGAAAACCCAAAAGGGCGGCTCAAATGCATTTTTTATATTAGGCATCCGCTAATTTATACCCTCTTGAGAGTTGATTAATTCATAAACTTTCTTGCTAATGATGGTTGAAAGAATTTGTACTTTGTTTCTTATGTTTTTCTAAGATTTTCATGAATTTGTAAAAATTTTGAATTTTCATTAATGAATTACATTCCTTTTAATCCAAGATTTTGTTTCTTGCATTTCTTTCTTTTTTAAGTGTCTTTTGAGTGAGTCAACATGGTGAATATAAAAATATAAGATCATAGAATCCAAAGTAGTTCATGATCCTGACACTTGTGTTTATTGATGAAGAGTTTAGGTTGAGCCTAATAAATAAAGGAGTTTTGTGAGCCTAAAATTTGGAATGGAGAAATCAAGTTTGACATTTCAGTTCTCGTTGTAGCATATTTCATCAAGTTTATACTATCTAGGACATATAAGAAAGACCTCTATTGAAAAAAGAAAAAAGAGTAAAAAAAGAAAAGAGATAGAAAAGAAAAAATAAAAGAGATAGAAAAGAAAAAAATAAAAAAATAAAAAAACCAAAGTGAAAATCAGAAAGGGTGCTTTGAAAAAAGTGAATATAAAGTGAAAACTCAAAAATGCGCTTTAGAATGAATAAGAAAGGAAACCGGAAGGAAGGCATACAACGGGTTTGATTCTGAGCGTGAGGTGAAACTATGAAACCATGAGTTGGAACATTGCAAGGATCAAGAAGATGAAGACTGAGAAAAGAATAAGAGAAGAGGCCTACGAGACAGTGGAAATTATGGTCCTAATGTGATTGACATCACGAGTTCATGCTTAGGCAGATAAATTGGAGCATGCATGTTTATTCATTTGTTTCAAATATTCTGACATTTTGGCAGGAATAATAAAATTCAAAAGGAGACATTCCCTAGCATAAACTGGAGTTCGATAAAGAAGTCAACATATTTGATGGAAATTTGTTGGAAGTTGAAGAAGTTCATAAATGAGAGCTTGTTTGTTTCTAACATTCATTTTGGTTATTTTACAGATGCATGGTATTTCAATCCTTTCTTTTCATCCGATCTTATTATTTAATCCACCCTTATCATTTATTTAAGTCTCTTCAAACAATTCTGACAAAGGAGCACCCTCGATTTCTTTATCCTTCACATATTTACTCACAACTTGGAGATTTACGGATTATCAGGAATTTTCTGAACAAAATTAGGATCTTAACAATTAAATCAATAATTCAATGATTTAGCAATAACTTCTCGGTACTTTTTCATTCCAGGTTAATTGAGGCTATTGTTACCCCTCTAGGGTAATTTCGTAATTTCTTAAAAAAATAATTTCGTTATTAACTCCTAACGAGGATAATTATAATTTAGAGATCTTAGGGTTAATCGCTTTCTCGGATAATCTTTGAACTTGAAATTATTCCTTATCAAACTTCTAGTATCTTGTACAAGTCATCTTGGGTTTAGAATTCAATTATCGAGATTTTCAATATGCATCAGTAGTTTCATCGGATCCATTTGTCTTTTCAGATTATTATCCAACTTCCAGGGACATTTCTTGTCTTTTTACAATATAAGGGTATTTTGTAATTTTACTTAACCGAAGTATTCTCATAATTTCTCATCCAAGTAACTTTAATGAGATAAATTATAAATTACATATCCAGTGCTGATTCCTGTATCACTTAATCCCATAACTTGTAACTGAATTTAAACTATCCTTCAATTTCTTATATTAGTCATCTGATCCATATTTAGTTACCAAATTTTTACCATATTCGAATCGAGTTTAGAACTTAATTAATTACACAGATGAGACAAAAAATTTATATTCATGCATTTTCCAATACCAACATGTTCCATAAAGTATGAAAAGGTAATAATATATTACCTCGGTTTTCGTTCCATATCGATTGATAATTTAAACTCCATTCGAATGCTCTCGATCTTGAAATCAACTTCCAATAATTCCTCAGATACATAACAACATAAATTTCATAAAAAACGGAGCTTAATTGCGAAAAACAGATTGAATCGAGTGATTAATCAGTCAAAAACAGCTTACCGGGTTCGAATTTGGCAAAACGAACTTCGGATTCGGACTCAAGACATCGAAAAACCTAAAATATATGACTTTTCAAAAAATTTGACTTTTTAGACAAAGTCAACGGGTTGACTCGATCAAAGTCAACGGTCAATGAGTTAACTCGGTCAAAGTTAAGGGTTGACCCAGTGAGTTGACTCATTCGAGTTAACTCAGCGTAGGTTGACTCAGTCGGCTTGGCTCGGCTCAGCGGCTAGGCTCAATTGGTTCACCAAGCTACAAGATGAAGCCCACTCGTAGAAGGTGGTGCATGGGGGCGCGTGCGAATGCCTAGGAGTTCGAAAAAATTCCATAAAAAATTCTAAAATTATTTTAAGTGATTTTGAGAGACTTACCAAGCTCAGTTCACAATATTGAGCGGCGGAGAACTCGATTCTGAAGCGACAGAGAGCTCGATTCTGAAGCGGCGAAGAGCTCGATTCTGAAACGTCGGAGACTTAAACTTCCTCACCTCCCTCATGCGCCGGTGACGACGGAGATAAGAAGAACACCGGTGGACTCAGAATGATGCAAGGAACACGATGGTGCGAGAGGTATCAAAAACAGGTGGCCGGATCGATCTGAATCGACAGAAAACTAATAGCGATCGAGTTAAAACTGACGAAGATTTTGGTTGAGTTTTATGTCGAACGACATCGATTCAATATGGGATAAAGGTCGGGGTTTGTTCATCGGTCGACAACAAACATGATGGTGGTTTCGGATTGACGAACGGTGGCCGAACGGTGGAGAAATTGAAGGTCAAAGCAGGGTTGGCGGAGGAGGAATTTCAGTTTGGTTTCTTATTTGAATAGTAGAAACCAAACGTGAACTTATTTATTTTTTTGCCCGCCAACACAAAATGGTCAAATTCAGGGCTAGGTCCCTAAATTTCCTGTACTTCCTAAAATGGTCTGGCAACATTACGATTTTACACTTTAATTCTTAATTTCTTCCAAAATACCACTTTAATTCAATACTTTATAATTTCTAAAATTTAGCCCCTAAATTGGGGTGTGACAATTGTGGTGTTACTTTTTAGGTGTACTTGATAATGACACCTTGTTCATCCTTGTGAAAAGAGCCAAGCAATTGTGAACCATTGATGAGTCTAAGATGCAGTGGCTTAGATTTTTGACATATCTTCAATCCATGTCAAAGAAATACAACTCATGTGAGCCCTTGGATGAGAAGTTAGATCCAGAGGTTCTTGTTAAGCCACAACACCAATCCAAGTGAAACAAAAAAGAATCTCAACTATTGGATCTAGATTGGATCCAATAGCTAAGATTGCATCATCCAAGGAAACATGCACTCCTCCACCGGTGTGTCTCCACTAACGTGTTCCCATCGTTTGGCCCATGGTGGTGGCTCGCGTGTACCCATGTTTTTTGTATGGGGATTGGCTTTTGAACCCTTATTTTAATTCTCTACATTTTGGTCATGATTTTATTACATTTCTAATTCTTTACATTGTAATTGTATTCAATTTGCTCATTAAATGTTTATAAATTGTCCATTAAATCAAATGCAATTTAACCTTGATTTCATTTCAATTTCCTTTATTATTTTATTAAATTTGTTTAATTATTAATATTCAATGCTAATTCTTGAATCTTTTAAAATAGTCACACGTTTAAACCAAGAATAAAACCTTTAGATTTTTTAAATCTTTTAATTTAGCCACTAATATTAAATTAAACCTTAGACTTTGAGTTAAAACCTTAGATTTTAAGTCCTTTAGTTTTAGTCACTAATTAATCAGAGCCTTATTTTAGGTCCTTTAATTAGAAATTAATTAAATATAGAAATTATTCTTTTTAGGATTAGTTTCTTTAATAATTTTAATTATAAACAAATTATTAAATTCATAAATTGATTAAAATAGAATGTCTATTTATTTTTTAAGATATTGAAAAGGATGGTCTTAAAGTAACTAGACATTTCTTTTTCAATAGTTTTAAATAAATAAATATTCTACCAATGGTCACTAAAAATTAAATAGTTTCTCATTTAAAAATGAAAGGGTAAAGGTTTGTTCCTATATTTAAATTGCTAAGGACACACTGTTTGATTAAAGTCAAAGGCTTGACCTTCGTTCTTTAAATCAAGAACATCCTTATTCTTTCTAATAATAATTTGACTAACTTGTCACATTTAATTTTCTTTTAAGGTTTAATAATTGATTAATTCTCTAATTTTTATGAATGACAATCTTTCATTATTTAAATTAAAACATGAGAAATAGTTGCCTTAATTTCGATTAGGAAGTTAGTTTCTTATTTAATTGGAAATAGACAAATATTGTGCGTCTCTCTAAAATTTCTTAATTAGGTTAAAATAATTTATATTAGGGAATAAAAGGATAGATAAATAAATAAATTTCTAAATTTTCAATATAGGGACAAATTCATAATTGAAGGTACCAATTTTGGACGGTGTGGGGTGCTAATCCTTCCCCAAACGTAATTGACTCCCGAAGTCATAATCTCTAAATCACATACCAAATCAAGTCTTTTTAATTTTTTAAAAGGGTATATATCGAGTTTTCTACCTACCTAATCCAAAGGTTGATGGCGACTCCAAACATTTCAAATCTTTTCTAAAATTCCAACTCCTAATCCCAATTTCAAAAATCATTCCATATACGCTTCAAAAAAAGTCGTCATGACATTACTATAAAATTATTTTATTTTTATAAATAATTTTTCAATAACAACATTTTTCCTATTTTTTTCGTCTTGTAATAATGGCGTAATTATGCCAAGCTCGAGAATGAATTTTCCCAAAATTCTAAAATGAATGTCATACATATATATTCATCACTAATTTTATAGAGTAAAATTCATAAATGGATATTAAACTATGTTAAAATAATGTTTTTAGACACTAAACTTTTAAAGGTTACATAAGCATTAAATTCTAGGTTTTGTTATAAAATTGACACAACACCATATCTGCCATTAAAGTGATCATGTGTCATGCAAAATTAATAGAAAATATATCATTTGACTCATCAATTGTAACTAAAATTTCATTTTACTTTCAATTTTAATTAAAATAGTTTCTATTAGTTTCGTTGAATTGAAACTAAAATAGATATAAATAAGTTAAACATTAATTACTAGTTTCATATCATATATATTGAATTTATACCATATAAATTACTTGATATATTATTAAAACTTAAGGATTGTTTCAATTATTTTTATTTAAGTTTCATATCGTAAATATTGAATTTATACCATATTGAATTTTATTATTGAAACTAAAAAAATTTTGATCTTGAAAATTATAAATTTCAATTTTATAAATACATCCATAACTAAATAATTTAGTTATAAAATAATTTGATGAATGAAATAATTCACAAAATTATAAATTTTTTATTTTAAAATAAATTATTTGCATATATTTAAAAAATTCTAAATTTTCTATTGTAATTTGAAATGATTACAAAAATATTGAAAGAAAAATGAAATTTTAGGTATAATTTAGGGTCCAAATAAGATATTTCATTAATTTAACATGTTACGTCACCACTTTAACAACATTTAACGATCAATACTTTTTTTAATAAAATACAAAATTTAATATTTTTATAACTTTAAAAAATTTAATGACAAATAAAATCATTTTAGAAAATTTAATGTTGAATTCTGATTTTTATCATATTTATATTAATAATGTGCACTAGTATAGTGGTATATGTCATTAGTAATATATCAGTGCGTGATATATAGTAGACTCATCCTTTTCCATATGTTTATAATATTAGCCAAAATTAGGCAAAAACTTTAATGTTGTAATCTGCAATCTAATTTGGTTCAAAACGAATCTGGTTTAAAATGAAAAAAAAAATCATTGGAATCGTTATTTGTTTCTTTTTGTCTTTTTTATTTTTTAAATTTTAAATATTTTGTCAAATTAAATTAATTGTCCATAAATATTATGGACCTATTAAACTACATAGTTATTTTATCTTTTTATCAATATTAACGTTCGGAATTAGCTATTTTATCATATAATATAAAAATAAACAATTAAAAATATGAAATATGAAAAATTAATGGAAAATTAAATTGATTTTTTCGTTGGTTGCTTTTATTTAACAAAAAATCAAAAGTTTAAAGACCATGAAAGACAAAAAAAACCAAATTAAAATGTTCTTTTAAAAGTAAAAACGAATTGTGTTAGGAAATATGCCATATTTATTGGACAAAATAAGAAAACAAATTACTCTTAATCCTAATTTTGTAATTGGCATTTCATTTGGTTTAAATTGAATATAACCCAGAGAAGCAAGAACAAAAGGGTAGTGAACTTCAAGTTTTATTTATTTATACAAATAGAAGCATTTATTTTTTTAAAAAATAGGAAATATCCAAAAATTTAATGAAACGTGATTAAGATATATTCTTATAGAACTTACATAAGAAATTAGTCACTTGAGATCATACAATGACCATATAAGGAAAAAATTAAAAAGAATTCATCCATAAAACTCGAACAAAAATATATACGAATAGATCTGGCTGCATCGAAAAATGAATCACAGCATGATTCAAACTATTGAAAGACAACTGACAATCACGAATTAGAGTCGAGCGTAGTGGGAAAATTATCTCCTAACATAAACCACATATCTAAATCCAATCTGAAGGTCCGATATATGAAAGATCAACAAGATAACAAATAAACACCATCTTGAGAAGTTAAGGCGTCATCAAATCAAACCCTGAGAATTAAATTAAAGAAATGTTGGAAAATTTTGATATTTTTGGAACTTTAAATGAGAAATCGATCCAAACATTGTTGAAGAAAACGTGGAACCAATTGTTTGTTCATAAATGTGCATACGTGCATAATATAAATGTCTGGACTGGTCGAGCCCTTCATGGGCTTGCAGATATTTTAACCCAAATTTAAAATATTTTTCCTCAAATAGAACGTATCTTTTTAAAATTATTTTTTTTGGAATTAAAATGATAAATATTAAAAGGTTCATTTAATCAATATAGTAATTTTTGAAATTGTTTGATTCTCAGTTATTAAATGCTAAAAAAATTTCCAATAGTTCACTAAGTGAAATCCCTATAAATATTGTCTAAACATATTAGGTTAAAACGTAACTCAAAAAATATTTTCTTATCCTCTAGTTTTCGGTGATAGACGCAGACAAGGGCAGAGGTAGAACCAGGAATTTACTAAGGTGAGTTAAAATATTTTTATTTCATTGCAAAGACGTTAATTAATCGACTAGGTATCGATTTAGGGCATTTTGGGGGTGCTAATCCTTCCCCAAACGTAACCGACTCCTGAACTCATTTTTAGGTAACACAAAATTCAATTTATTGTTTTAATTAAAATTAATTTTTATTTAAAATGACAAAGCATTTTTGGGTGCCCAATCACACCCTAATCAAAGATTGGTGGAGACTCTTCGAACCGTATTTTTCGATCGTAAAGGAAATCCAAAATTTTTCGAAACGAGAGGTCTTTTAAATCGCATTTGTTTTTAAATTAAAGAGAGGATAATTAAGAATTAATGTGGTTTTCAAAATCTCACTTTTAAGAAAAAAATCGTTTCGACAATTATAATGCACCTATATGCATTTCAATTATGTCATCCTTACATGCCTTTTACACATTATTATACCTTTCATTTTTGAAATCCTTTCATGCATTTGATATTATGTTTACCTTTTTCCTTTATAACATCCATTCATACCATTATACATTGTTGTACAATATATATATATCATCCCTTTATATTACAATACATTGAAATTTCATTATTCTCTTACTCAACAGTGTTTAACGTTTGTCTAACTGGCATAATTGACACCTTTCTACCAATTCTCATTTAGGCCATTATTTTTTTACTCAATGGTACTATTCATCTAACTGGTATAATTGAAACCTTTCTACCAATGCACAGTTAGGCCATTATTCTTTTACTCATCGGTACTTAACCATTCATCTAACTTGCATAATTGACACATTTTTGCCAATGCACAGTTAGGCCATTATTCTTTTACTCAACGGTCTTTAACTATTCATCTAACTGGCATAATTGACACCTTTCTACCACTGCACAATTAGGCCATTATTCTTTTACTCAAAGGTACTTAACCGTTCATCAAATTGGCATAATTGACACTTTTATACCATATAAACAATTAGGCCTCAAAGACACTTAGTCTTTCATGTAACTGGCATAAATGACACCTTTCTGTCATATGTACAGTTAGGCCTCTTGATCTTTTGTTTTAGAGCAGTCTTTACCATAATAATCATTCATCATACCAATTAATCATTTCCATCATTACAAATTCTATGGTTTATTCCCATACTGCCAGTGCACTAATACCTCAATTTTACTATAATTTACATGGATTACTCATCTAATACAATTACAATAATTCACCTTCTATTATGAACTTCTGACAATTTCATCTCTCACAGGATCTTTCAATTTAATTCATATTCCATGATTTACATCCTTAATGCTAATATCATCATTTATCAACCATTTCTAAAATCTGTGTGGTTTGCCTACTCATTACTAATATAAAGACTCATTTCCTAATTATGTAGTTCTTATGTTTATACCCATATATTTCCCATATGAAAATTCATACACTTGGTATGAATTTCTTAACATTTTGCACACGAAGTGCCATTTGGTAATCACCATACTTATATTAGTTATTTCTACATTTATAACTATTGTAGAATGTACGTACATAAATAAATGCACTCACCTGACTTTCCTCGCCCAAATATAAGTCTGATTACTCTGGTACTTTGTCTTTGCCCTTAGTTTTTCTTGTTTCGGGAGCTTGGTTCGATCTACTCAAGCATCCATAAAACATATACCATACTCAATGTTAGAATACTATTTAACCATTATACTTAAACAATACTCAAAAGAACATATAAATAGCTTTTTATACCAATATCAGCCTATTTTAACATTTCTAGCTCTATAGTATCGATACTACTACCATAGTACCAATACTTCTATACAGTGGTACTGATACCCTCTTCGTATATTGATACCAAAAATAGGGTCGATGTTGCTTGTTATCGATACCCTTACTATGGTATCGATTCTACCCTACTAGGGTATCAATACCCCTTACTGGATCGATATCAAAATTAGATTCGATGTTTTTTGGTATCGATACTGATTGAATCAGTATCGGTACTACTATCCGTAGTTTGTGAGTACTATAAATGAGTGCGGATATGTGTGCAAGTATACACAATCAAACAAGTAATAAAGTGATAAGTTGAGTATAGTCTCCACGGGGAATTGGAGAAATCAAATAGATTTGTAAAGGCACTTTACTTTATCACCTAAGTAAAGTTAGTGATGCTATATACAAATGAGAATGCTGTGGCAAAATAGAATGACTGATGCGGAAATAGAATGATGGTAGTGCGGTAGCAATTGGATATGTTGTGGCAATTTAAATTGTGATACGTGCAAGCAAATGGAAATGTCAAGGAAAAATAAAATGCAAATATTGGATTTAATAAATATAGAACTTTAGCTTTCTCACACGACAAGCAGCAATGGGAATGAGTGATGGGAGTCAATCTGGAAATCCTAAGTTTACTTCTCATAATGGTTTTACTTCTGTGCCTAGTCTGCCCGACAGAGTCTCCCAAGGTGCCCTAAGCTATCTCTAGTAAGGGACTCGACAGATTGAAGATGCCTTGGCAAAACCGATTCGCGTAAACCCCTGCAGTGATCCTATTGGTTCAGATAACAAAATTTGTCTGGGCAATACCTTTTTGCAGTAGCATTAACATCTAACCTATCATTTTTTACAGCTCCTTTTAGTCGAATGAAATCCTAGTCTTATCTCTAAGGTGGATTAGGCCTAGTTACTACCTAGAACCCTTTGTTGATGTAGTTCCTTCTTAGTTTCTCTCGAATACTAAGGATATTTTGCCAAGGCATTCTCTCAAACCCTAAAAAAACTCCTAAGGAACAGCTACTCTCGTAGCTCCTACAACCTTAAGGCATTAATTTTCATAAACAAAACAGAATAAAGCATAGAAAAAACAACCATTCATTGAAATATTACTTAAATATCCGAATAAACTCCCACCAAATAGGATTAGTTCATGGTGGGGTTCGAAATAAACAAGCATAAAGAAATTATCTTTCGTTCTTTACAACCCGAATAAGAAAATATGAAAGCAAAGAACTAAGGGAAGGAGGAAGAGCCTTCAAAGTGCACTGTTGTATGCTCTCCTCGACCACCACAAACTGCCCCTAGCGAACTAGCTCCTCTCGTATGCTTAGAATGCCACTCCCTCAAGCTTGTCAAATGAGAAATGCCACGGCAAATCGGATTGACGGAGAACTTTTTCTCTGAATTTTAGGCTCTTGGCGGCTTGTATCTATCTCTTCTTTAATATTGTGGCTTCATCCTCTATTTATAGGGGGAGAAAAACCCTAAAGGTTGGTGTCAAAATTTCAAAGATACCCCAAATCATGCTTAATTCACGTGAGGATCGGGCAGGGCTGGCAGTGATCCTGCTGGGCAGCTGGCAATGGTCCAGCCTAGGTGGTTGACTGGGCAGGTAAGGATCTGCACTGATCCAGGCGGATTTCTCGGTCATGATCAGAGATCCGGATTTCTCGGTCATGATTAGAGATCCCGTGAAAATAGGGACAACTGGCTCCAAAAATATATTCTTTCATTTTGTTCGCTCTCGAAATGCCAATCCAGCTCGACATTTTCATTATGCTCAGTAATCTTCTTATACTACGACATTTCCTTTTTTTCTTTTCCATGCTATCAAATCCTGCACATCATCAAACAAACACCTTCCCCATAAAACAACACTGATAACAAAATAAAATTCCACGGCAAATAGAATTCCACCTCATGCAACTATATGCTCCTAAATGGGCTCTTAGAAATTCAATAACTTAAGTGAAAAGGTCCCAAAATATGACCTTTTTACAGAGTTATCATACCCCCAAACTTAAGCTATTGCTTGTCCTCAAGCAATGGATAGTATTAAGCAAAATAAAAATACCATGGCAAGTTCAGAAGCATAATAGTTGTATGGGATAAAATTTCAGCCCTCAGCATTTGGCTTCAACATGCTAGACTAGTTTGAGAAATCAAGTACTGTCCCCTTGGGCAAGATTCTTTGTGTGGGTGTGTGCGTGTTTGTATCTAGTCCATACTTAACAAATCTAAAAATTTTCTACGCAAGCTTTCTTGTTTTGCCACAACATTTACAAGTTTACTCCCACATTGTTTTCTTTTTTTTTTCTTTCTTTTCTTTTCTTTCGTTTTTTTAGAAAGGGAGTCAGCCCATCACACATACCATCCCACACTCTAGGTGAAAGGGTACATACCTTCTACCCTCGAGCTAGTCAGGTAGAGTCATCCTGTGACTACTTTCATTCACTCATATATCACAGCTTCCATTTAATTTTTTGTAGTTTCCAGGCAATGCCATGACATAGCAGAGTATCATTCTACAGATATGCCGAAGCATTTATTCAAAACTTCATTCTTTTTTTTAGAAAGTGGGGTTTTCATCGTTTATGCCATGACATGCAAGAATTCTCTTATAAATTTTTTTTCTAAGTTCCTTAAGCATGGAAAACATACAATCGTGTATTCAAAGGGTTCAAAGAAGCAAGTTCTTGAGTTGGTTCTATCATCCTCATCAGTCATGTACATTCAATCCTAGCCATAAAAAAATCATCATCATCGAGCATCCTTAATTTACTCCAGAAAACTAATTATACACTTACTAATTGTCATGGCATATTCATTTTACTAATACTATTATGCAATGATTTGAGAACCCTACCTCCCCCAAACTTGAGAGAAGCATTCTCCTCAATGCTTAATAAAAACTAAGTAAAACTAAACTACATGCTATGAAATGCAATGCAAATGCAAGGTACCTTGACTTCATGCTTGTTGTGGCACGGCGATTGTGCGACGGGTGCGCTTTCGTAGTTGTGTGGGGTTGAAATGTTCAAAATCTGATACTGGTACGATTGAAGGTTGTGTGGACCCTGACCTTGTAAAGAAAAACAAAATAGTAATTAAAAGGAAACTCAATAAAAACAATAACAAAATAAACATTTATTTATGCACATGAGTAATTGTAAAATGTCACGGCATCCTTAAGATGTTGGGCCAATATCAACTTCATGCAAGAGAAGTGCAGTCTTGTTACGTAATGGTGGGACTCCTTGGTAAGCCTTCAGGCGCTGTCCATTGACTTTAAAGATGGAACCATCGTTCATGTTCTTGATATCAACAGTGCCATATGGGTAAACATGATGGACTTCGAATGGTCCCGACCATCGTGACTTCAGTTTGCCAGGGAAGAGTTTGAGCCTAGAGTTAAAAAGGAGCACTTTCTGGCCAACATGAAAGTGCCGTGGCAAAAGCATTTTGTCATGCCACTTCTTCGTTTTTTCCTTATAGAGCTTGGCATTTTCATATGCTTGCGCTCGAAACTCTTCCATTTCGTTGAGATCGAGTAATCGTTGCTCCCCAGCAGCTTGTATGTCGAAGGTCAGTCTCTTTATCGCCTAGTATGCCTTATTCTCTAGCTCGACTAGTAGGTGGCAGGATTTTCCATATACCATCTTGAAGGGCGACATTCCTATAGGTGTTTTGAATGTCATCCGGTAGGGCCAGAGTGCTTCATCCAGCTTTGGGGACCAATCCTTCCTTCTAGGGTTCACTACCTTCTCAAGGATCTGCTTGATTTCATGGTTGGACACTTCAACTTGTCCATTTGTTTGCGGGTGGTATGCCATGGAAATTTTGTGTCGCACTCCATATTTTTGTAATGCCTTAGAATTTAACTTGTTATCAAATTGGGTGCCCTCATCACTGATGATGGCTCTTGGTACTCCAAATCATGTGAAGATATTCTTATGAAGGAAATTGAGTACCGTCTTAGAGTCATTACTTGGTGTGGCAATTGCTTCAACCGACTTAGACACGTAGTCCACCGCAAGCAATATATATAAGTCTACAAAAGAATATGGGAATGGTCCCATGAAATCAATGCCCCAAACATCGAAGAGCTCTATCTCTAAAATATTTTGCAGTGGCATTTTGTGTCGTCTGGAAATGTTCCCAGTGCGCTGGCATCTGTCACACGCTTTGCAAAATGCATGGGCATCTTTAAATAATGATGGCCAATAGAAGCCTGATTTGATGACCTTGGCAACAATCCTTGCACCTCCAAAATGCCCTCCACAAGGTGCTGTGTGGAAATGGTGTAAGCTGGCTTGTTGCTCCTCTTCTGGGACACACCGTCGAATCATTTGATCGACACATTGTTTGAACAAGTACGGTTCGTCCCAAAAGTATAACTTGGCATCATGATAAAACTTCTTTTTGCCCTGGCTGTTCAATTCATAAGGAAAAACACCACTAATAAGAAAATTGACAAGGTCAGCGTACCATGGAATTGCCGTGGCATATAAAATTTTCTCATCAGGGAATTCATCTTTAATATCAAAAATGTCATGGCATTCTGAAATGTTCTCTAGCCTAGATAAATGGTCTGCAACCTGATTTTCAGTACCTTTCCTATCGATTACCTCTAAGTCGAATTCCTGCAGCATAAATATCCACCTAATAAGTCTAGGCTTGGCATCTTTCTTGTTCACTAAGTACTTTATAGCTGAGTGATCGGTGTGAACTATGACTTTGGTGCCTATTAAGTATGGCCTAAACTTGTCAAATGCAAATACCACGGCAAGTAATTCTTTCTCAGTGGTAGTATAGTTCAATTGTGCATCATTCAAGGTACAACTAGCATAGTAAATGACATGGAAAATTTTACCTCTTCATTGCCCAAGCATAGCTCCCACGACAAAATCACTTGTATCACACATAAACTCAAATGGTGATGTCCAATCTGGGGGAACCACGATCGGTGCAGAGATAAGTCTTTGCTTCATCTCTTTGAATGCGCCATGGCATTTCTGATCGAACACAAACGGCTGGTTCTGTTGCAGCAAGGTGCACAAGGGCTTGGATATTGTGATGAAGTCCTTGATAAATCTTCGATAAAATCCAACATGTCCAAGGAAACTCCGAATGCCCTGGGTAGAATTTGGTGGGGGTAGCTTCTCGATCACCTCGATCTTGGCCTTGTCTACCTCAATGCCCTTTGCAAAAATCTTGTGGCCTAGAACAATGCCTTATGTTACCATGAAGTGGCATTTTTCCCAGTTTAGCACGAGATCAGCCTCTTCGCATCGCTTCAGTACCTTCGTCAAATTGCCGAGGCATTTTTGAAAGTCATCTCCAGAAACAGAAAATCATCCATGAAAATTTCAAGAAAATATTCAACCATGTCAGTGAATATGGCTTACATGCAGCGCTGAAAAGTTGCCGTGGCATTACAGAGTCCAAACGACATTCTTCGAAAAGCATAAGTGCCATAGGGGCATGTGAATGTGGTCTTTTCTTGGTCCTCTAGTGCGATGACAATCTGGTTATACCCAGAGTAATTGTCCAAGAAACAATAAAATGCCTTGCCGGCAAGTCGATCCAGCATTTGATCGATGAACGGCAAAGGGAAGTGATCTTTCTTAGTGGCCTTGTTGAGCTTGCAGTAGTCCATGCATATTCGCCACCCGATGACCGTGCGAGTAGGTATCAACTCGTTGTCTTCACTTGTCACCACGGCCATGCCTCCCTTCTTAGGCACGCATTGAACAGGACTCACCCACGAACTATCCGAAATAGAGTAAATTACTCCAGCATCAAGCCATATAAGAATCTCTTTCATCATAACTTGTTTCATGATTGGGTTTAATCTTCGCTGTGGCTCTATGGACTTGTTGTGGCATTCTTCCAGCAGGATTTTGTGCATGCAGATTGTTGGACTTATTCCCTTGAGATTTACCATCGTCCACCCTAACGCTTTCTTATGCTGTGAGAAAACACTTAGCAAACTAGATTCTTGGTTAGGAGTAAGAGCAGAGGAAATAATCACAGGTAAAGTTTCATTACTACCCAGATAAGCATATTTAAGATGCTGTGGCAAATTGTTAAGTTCAAGGGTAGGTGCATGCTGTAATGAGGGCTTGGTAGGAACAAATTCTTCAATATTCAAAGGTTCAAAGCGCGTACCTAGGCTAGCTTTAAGTAAGCTAGTCTGCTGCTCCTCGGAAGAAAAATTATTAGGCTCTCCGACCTTTAAGTCTTCGAATATCCCCTCATCAGGTCCCAGTTGAATGAAATTATCGTGACAAAATTGATCAGCTTCTTTTGTGATTACTGTATCCACTTCTAAAATGCTCTGGCATTCTTCAGAATCATCCATGTACTTGAGAGATCGGAAGACATTCACAATGACATGTTGATCGGCCACTCGCATGGTTAACTCGCCCCTCTCGCAGTCGATGAGAATACGATCGGTAGCTAGAAAGGGTCTCCCCAAGATGATGGGTGATGTGGCATCAACTTCACAGTCCAGAATCAAGAAATCAACAAGAAAAACGAATTTGTCAACCCGCACGATGACATCTTCAATTCTCCCTTCTGGACGCACATGTGAACGATCGGCTAATTGAAAGATGACAGATGTGGGTCTCGTATTTCCTATCCCAAGCTTTATAAAAATTGATTTAGGCATCAAGTTTACACTTGAGCCAAGGTCACATAATGCCTTCCCAACGAAATTGTCTCCTATCGAACATGGGATGATGAAACTACCCGGATCATGTCTCTTCAGTGGCATCTTGCTTAAGGAAGAGCAAAATTCTTTTGTCGTGGCAATTGTATCGTACTGCTCAACCTTTCTCTTCTTGGTAACAATCTCCTTGAGAAATTTAGCATAGGTGGGCATTTGTTTCATAGCCTCCAAAAAAGGAACATTGATTTACAGTTGACTCAGAATGTCAACGAACTTCTTAAATTGGATATCTTCGTTATGCTTCTTCAGTCTTTGCAGAAAGGAGGTGGGGGGTTTGGCTGCCTGCACTGACGGGGTGCGAACATAAGTTGTCGCAGCATCTTTGGTTGCCCCTTCAGTTTCTTTACTTGATGAACCCTCGACTTTATCATCTTCCTCTGGTGCTTCTTCTAGCACTTCTTGATCAGTGTGACTGGTCTTAGGGGGTGAATCATCCTTCGGTGTTCCCCCAAATTTATCTTTAACATTAATTTGTGTACCACTTCAGAGAGTTAGCACACTACATTGCTCTTTGCCATGAGGTTTGGTGACTTCAGTGTTACTCGGCAAATGTCATGGTCTGCGTTCTTGTAATGCCGCAGTAATTTGACCAACCTGACTCTCCAGCGCCCTTAATGATGAACTATGACTTTGAAGCAGGGCTCCTTGATTTTTGATGGAGGTCGCATAGTCTTGCAGCATAGTCTTCGTTGTTGCAATGAACTCTTGCATTGTGGCTTCCAAAGAACTTGTGGTCGATGAAGATGGCCCTCCCTTGTTAGAATTATGCCATGGCATATTAGATTGATAATTCTGAGAGTCATTGTAATTCTGCTGCCTAGCTGGTTGATGGGCATTGTTGGTTCCTTGATTTCCCCATGAAAAGTTTGGATGCTGACGCCATCCAGGATTATAGGTGTTTGAATAGGGGTTGTTGCCTCGGTCGAAGTTACCCACAAAGTTGATGGATTCTTGATTGGTATGGCAGTCACTCTCATTGTGATTGTCGTGGCATAATAAACATGCTGAATTGGCTTCCTTCACTTCTCTCACCTCGCTTGGACTTTGTAAGTTCTTCAACATATTGGTGATAGAAGCAAGTTGGGCGGACACCGTATCCTTAGAGTCTAGCTCGAAAGTTCCATGTGATTTTCGCCCAAGTCTAAGCCAAGTAGATGGAAATTGGTAATCATTTGTGGCAATCCTATCCAGTATGTCAAATGCCTCTGCTGGTGATTTGTCAAGTAACGTCCCATTTGCCGAGGCATCTAGCATCATCCTTGTGGGTGTGTTTACTCCATTATAGAACATCACAACTTGTGTCCAATCTTGAAAACCATGATTTGAGCACTTGTGAAGCAATACCTTGTATCGATCCCATCATTATACATCGATTCATCATCAGCTTGACGAAAGGAAGCAATGTCGTTCCTCAGTTGGGTGTTCATGTTCGGAGGATTATACCGCAGTAAAAAATATTTGCATAGATCATTCCACGACTCCATTGAACCCGCTGTAACGCCACTTAACCACGCCCTTGCTCGGTCACCCAGAGAATATGGAAATAGCTTTAATTTCATAACATCTTCGTGCACCCGTTGTTGGCGAAAAGAATCACATACCTCCAAGAAGTTACGAATATGCTATCTGGCATCTTCATTTGGCATGCCCCCGAATTGCCCTATGGAATTCAGCATATTGAACATGACAGGTTTCAGCTCGAAGTGGGCTGCCTGAATTTCTGGGGCCATTATTTCAGGATTTAAGTCATCTAAGATCGGGTTTAAGTGATCCCGAATGGCACGAGGCTTGGCTGCATTCCCAGCATTTAGATTTGCCTAGGCATTCTGATCCTCCTCATGAACAATGCCTTGATTTCTGATTTGGTACATGTTTACACGTTGAGCACATCTTCTTTGCCTAAAAAGTCTCTCGATTTCAGGATCAATCGGTTTTAATGGCTCTTCAGGGTTGCTTCAGGTCATGTACATAGAAACACAAATGAATAAAATTAAAGAAAGAAAAAAGTAAAGCTAACTAAAAAGAAAATATGAACAAGTAAAATAAAAATGTTATGACAAATCAATTTAACTTCAAGTTGCCAATTCCCCGGCAACGGTGCCAAAAACTTGTCTGCTGTTTGTGAGTACTATAAATGAGTGCGGATATGTGTGCAAGTATACACAATCGAACAAGTAATAAAGTGATAAGTTGAGTATCGTCTCCACAGGGAATTGGAGAAATCAAATAGATTTGTAAAGGCACTTTACTTTGTCACCTAAGTAAAGTTAGTGATGGTATATACAAATGAGAATGCTGTGGCAAAATAGAATGATTGATGCGAAAATAGAATGATGGTAGTGCGGTAGCAATAGGATATGTTGTGGCAATTTAAATTGTGATACATGCAAGCAAATGGAAATGTCAAGGCAAAATAAAATGCAAATATTGGATTTAATAAATATCGAACTTTAGCTTTCTCACACGACAAGCAGCAATGGGAATGAGTGATGGGAGTCAATTTGGAAAACCTAAGTTTACTTCTCAGAATGGTTTTACTTCTGTGCCTAGTCTGCCCGACAGAGTCTCCTAAGGTGCCCTAAGCTATCTCTAGTAAGGGACTCGACAGATTGAAGATGCCTTGGCAAAATCGATTCACGCAAACCCCTGCAGTGATCCTATTGGTTCAGATAACAGAATTTTTCTGGGCAATACATTTTTGCGGCAGCATTAACATCTAACCTATCATTTTTTTACAGCTCCTTTTAATCGAATGAAATCCTAGTCTTATCTCTAAGGTGGATTAGGCCTAGTACCTAGAATCCTTTGTTTATGTAGTTCCTCCATAGTTTCTCTCGAATACTAAGGATATTTTGCCAAGGCATTCTCTCTAACCCTAAAAACCTCCTAAGAAACGGCTACTCTCATAGCTCCTACAACCTTAAGGCATTAATTTTCATAAACAAAACATAATAAAGCATAGAAAAAATAACCATTCATTGAAATATTACTTAAATATCTGAATCAACTCCCACCAAATAGGATTAGTTCATGGTGGGGTTCGAAATAAACAAGCACAAAGTAATTATAATTCGTTCCTTACAACCCGAATAAGAAAATATGAAAGCAAAGAACTAAGGGAAGGAGGAAGAGCCTTTAACGTGCACTGCTGGATGCTCTCCTCGACCTCTACGAACTGCCCCTAGCAAACTAGCTCCTCTCGGATGCTCAGAACGCCACTCCCTCAAGCTTGTCAGATGAGAAATACCACGGCAAATCAGATTGACGGAGAACTTTTTCTCTAAATTTTAGGCTCTTGGCGACTTGTATCTATCTCTTCTTTAACATTGTGACTTCACCCTCTATTTATAGGGGGAAAAACCCTAAAGGTTGGTGTCAAAATTCCAAAGATACCCCAAATCATGCTTAATTCACGTGAGGATTGGGCAGAGCTGGCAGTGATCCTGCTGGGAAGCTGTCAATGGTCCAGCCTGGGTGGTTGACTGGGCAGGTAAGGATCTGCGCTGATCCAGGCGGATTTCTCAGTCATGATCAGAGATCCAGATTTCTCGGTCATGATCTGGGATCCCTTGAAAATAGGGACAGCAGGCTCCAAAAATATCTTCTTTCATTTTGTTCGCTCTCGAAATGCCAATCTAGCTCGGCATTTTCATTCTGCTCAGCAATCTTCTTATGCCACGGCATTTACTTTTTTTTCTTTTCCTTGCTATCAAATCCTGCACATCATCAAACAAACACCTTCCCCATAAAACAGCACTGATAACAAAATAAAATGCCACGGCAAATAGAATTCCACCTCATGCAACTATATGCTCCTAAATGCATCTAAATGATCCTAAATGGGCTCTTAGATATTCAATAACTTAAGTGAAAAGGTCCCAAAATATGACCTTTTTACGGAGTTATCATACCCCCAAACTTAAGCTATTGCTTGTCCTCAAGCAATGGATAGTATTAAGCAAAATAAAAATACCATGGCAAGTTCAGAAGCATAATAGTTGCATGGGATAAAATTTCAGCCCTCAGCATTTGATTTCAACATGCTAGACTAGTTTGAGAAATCAAGTACTGTCCCCTAGGCCAAGATTCTTTGTGTGGGTGTGTGTGTGTGTTTGTATCTAGTCCATGCTTAACAAATCTAAACATTTTCTACGCAAGCTTTCTTGTTTTGCCACGACATTTACATGTTTACTCCCACATTATTTTCTTTTTTTTCCTTTCTTTTTTTCTTTTTTTTTATAAAGGGAGTCAGCCCATCACACCTACCATCCCACACTCTAGGTGAAAGGGAGTATACCTTTCACCCCCGAGCTAGTCAGGTAGAGTCATCCCATGACTACTTTCATTCACTCATATATCACAACTACCATTTATTTATTTGTAGTTTCCAGGCAATGCCATGACACAGCGGAGTGTCCTTGTACAGATATGCCGAAGCATTTATGCACAACTTCATTCTTCCTTTTTTTGAAAGTGGGGTTTTCATCGTTTATGCCAAGACATGCAAGAATTCTCTTATAAATTTTTTTTTCTAAGTTTCTTAAGCATGGAAAACATACAATCGTGTATTCAAAGGGTTCAAAGAAGCAAGTCCTAGAGTTGGTTCTATCATCCTCATCAGTCATGTACATTCAATCCTGGCCATAAAAAAATCATCATCATCGAGCATTCTTAATTTACTCCAGAAAACTAATTATACACTTACTAATTGTCATGGCATATTTATTCTACTAATACTATTATACAATGATTTGAGAACCCTACCTCCCCCAAACTTGAGAGAAGCATTGTCCTCAATGCTTAATAAAAACTAAGTAAAACTATACTACATGCTATGAAATGCAATGCAAATGCAAGGTACCTTGACTTCATGCTTGTGGTGGAGCGACGATTGTGCAACGGGTGCGCTTTCGCGTTGTGTGCACATCATCAAACAAACACCTTCCCCATAAAACATCACTGATAACAAAATAAAATGCCACGGCAAATAGAATTCCACCTCATGCAACTATATGCTCCTAAATGCATCTAAATGATGGGTTCTTAGACATTCAATAACTTAAGTGAAAAGGTCCCAAAATATGACATTTTTACGGAGTTATTAACTACTCATCTAATTTATCAAATTTTAGGCTATAATATTGGTATTGTTCTTAGCAGTACCGATACCCTTGCCTAGAATTTCCAATTTTTAACTCGATTTTCATTCCAATGTGGTCAATTCTTGTTATATTTACCCCATACAATACTATTAAACTCTTCCTTAATTATCCATACTAACATTCCTTCATTTAGCCTCTTAGAACATCTAAAATCATTCAAGAACATTTAATTTTAAGAATCAAACCACTTTTTCTAATATGTTCTTAAACCTATATAATGCTTCTATTCTCTCATTTACCTCTTTGACAAGTCAAATCTACCATTAACCTTCAATAAAAACAAATATACTAACATATCATTTCAAAACCCATTTTATAAAATCTACATTATTTCCTTCATTTTATAGTTTTAACCTCATTTAATCCTTCCTTAAGCTTCTATGTCACTTAAGGTTACAAGAACTACCCATAATCGAAAGGAAAAATCAAATAATAAAAGTTTACTTTTGGAGCTATGGAGGATAGAAAAACCCACGGGAAAGAAGTGAGAATAAGAAAAATAGCTTCTTTGACTTCTTTCCCCCCCTTTTTTTTAAATCCAATGGGTTTTAAAATTCATTTCACTTAAAGGGACCAAAATTCCATTTCATTATTCTATCATTTACACATTGGTCTTGCTTAAGTAATTTTCTTATACTCTACCTTTTATTCAATTTAGTCCTCTAAATTTTTAATTCCTTCCAAATTAGTCATTGACCTACTATTTTGGGTATTACAATTCTTCCCCCTTAAGAAAATTCGTCCTCAAATTTTAACAACTTTATGCGTTTACCACAATACTTCAAATATCTGTCGAACCTGACCTCTCTAAAGTCCTTACTTTCTTCACTTTCTACTTATAAGATTTTTATCCAGAATTGTTTTTCATCTTTCTTTTATAATAAACTCAATGATCACCTCATACGCCTTTAGAGGTTCTGAACATCTTTTCAATCTAATGTTCCCTCTCTTGCATTTCACCATTAATTAAGGCTCGTGTGATTAGCCCCACTATAGTACCACTCACTACACCGATAATGATGTCAAATATTTTAAGGCAACTTGACTACTACTGATTCTAAATCACATGTAGATAATACCTCTTGATTTTTGTGATACTAAATCATAGAAATATGTTCAATACTCTGATACCCAACTACCTTGAATTTCATCTCTCGATCTAGAGGTTACCCAAGATATTGATCTAAAAAGACATCTCTAATTTCCCGATTTGATAAAATTATCAGACCATCCTACTTTTATTATTTGAGTATCTATTACATTACCCAAACATCATTCTCTTCACAATCATTATCAATGTCACTTTAAGCAATGATCTTAACTCATCAATTTGCAATTCCATAAGATTTATCGAGAACATAGTCCCTAGAATCTTTATTAATTGTCTACTACCTTTCCACTCATACTTTTACCATGACCCATTAAGGTTTACGGCTATCCTTTCACTCAAGATTAGTTCTACAGGAATTCATCTAGCTCTAGGCAACCTTATAATAATGTATTAGTGTAAAGATCAAGGGTCAATTAATACCTATACATGTTCATCAAAAGATGAAAAAAATACTTGTTACCAATTCTGGATCATCATGATCCTCATTTTTCGTAACATTATAAATTCTGGCAACTCCCCAAGTCTCCTGTCGCTGTAATGATTTATCTCGTCCCCTTGATCTTCCACTTCCTCTATTTCTATTAGAGGTTGCCAGAGATCTTTCAGATTGCATTAAATTGTCCCCATATTTCTTTGGATAATTATGGGCAAAGTGACCGGTCTCACCACATTGGAGGCAAGTTCCACTAAGAAGTCTGCATACTCCCCGGTGCACTCTTCCACATGTATGACATACTATTCTTTCTCCAACTGCTCTACCTAAGCTAGCAACAACTGACTGAGACTATTTTATTTTCTGTGAAATTGCTGTAGAACCCTCTTTGTCTGAATCTCTTAAACTTGAGACCTTTCCTCTCTTAACATAATGGGGAGTTGAAGGCATTCCAACCCTTTTCCCCATCTGAAAACTATGTTTCGCTGATAATGTCTCTTCTTGTTCTCTCTCAGTAGCTTTGGCTCGGTTAATAACTATTTGCAAGTTAGGCAAACTCAAAGCCAACATCATTTCTTTTAATTTTGGCCTCAACCCCTCAATAAACTAATCACATCGGGCCTTATCATTTGGAACTACCTCTGTAGAAAAATGGCTCAACTTATTATACTCAACTTCGTACTCCTATACTGCTCGATCACCTTGTTTTAATTTTAGGAACTTTAACAGCATTACTTGTGTGAACTGTTTACCCACATACATTATAGTGTTAGACCATCATACTCGAGCTGCTCCTCTAAGTAAAGATACAATGCCTCCTAACTTTTCATGATCTGAGCATTGTAGGCTTTCAAGCATTAACGTCACATCATTTAACCACATATCAGCCTCCAAATAACCCTCACCTTTATCTCCTTGAAACTCTGGAGCTCCCAAACTCTTCAGTTTCTTTGGGATCAACATAACGTTGAGAGCTTGCATAAATGCTCCATACTCTATATCGGCACCCCTTGATGTGAAGGCTCACTAGCATGTTTAGACGAGACCGGCTGATCACTATTAGCCTCGTAACATTTGTTACCAGTTATTTCTCTCATCTTTTGTTCCCCCGATCTACGGGAGTTCGAGGATTCTTACATCTATTAAAATATACATAATAACAACATTATTGTTAGTAAGAAGTGTCATAAATTACACTATAATGAAACCTTATTAGTAACTTTGACAATCTTAATGGCATGTAATCCTTTTCATAGTTCAATTTAACCCTGTTTTGGCCGATAATCGGCTAAACCTATAGTTCTGATACCAATATATGTAACACCCATATCCCGTATACCTTTTCGTACACGAGATACAGAGGTCACATTACATAATAAAAATGTTTTCCATTTGAAAACCCGTATAAATTTGTTTCAAATTGACCAACTATAAAATATGATATTTACCATAATTGAATTACATGCCAACTAAGTTCTTAAATTGAATAAGATCGTCATAATATTACTGACAAGTCAACCATTAATTGATGAAAGCTGTTGATACTGCTACACTCCTTATGCACTAGTCCTTGCCTCTACCTACTCCTGAAATAAACACACGTTAAGTAATTACTTAGAGAGACATAATATTGTAACGTAACCTTTGAATATACATAAATATGTCACATTTATTTATTTCGTACTAAATCATATATTCTTTATTTATCCCATACTCCTCATTTAAACCATATTTCATTCTCAATTTTCTCAATTCTTTTTCGTATGTCTAGCATACTTATCTTCCTTCACATTTTTCCTTTCCATTTATCTCCTTAATTATTATTCTTTATTTTCATTTATAGCCTCCATTCATCATTATAATGCACCTATATGCATTTCAATTATGTCATCCTTACATTCTTTTTATACATTATTATACCTTTCATTTTTGGCATCCTTTCATGCATTTGATATTGTGGTTACCTTTTTCCTTTATAATATACATTCATACCATTATACATTTTTATACAATATATATATCATCCCTTCATATTACAATACATTAAAAAAAATTATTCTCTTACTCAACAGTGCTTAACGTTCGTCTAACTAGCATAATTGACACTTTTCTGCCAATGCAGAGTTAGGCCATTATTGTTTTACGCAATGGTACTTAACCGTTCATCTAACTGACATAATTGACACCTTTCTGCCAATGCATAATTAGGCCATTATTCTTTCACTCAACGGTACTTAACCATTCATCTAACTGCATAATTGACACCTTTCTGCCAATGCACAATTAGGCCATTATTGTTTTACTCAAAGGTACTTAACCGTTCATCTAATTGGCATAATTGGCACCTTTCTGTCAATGCCAGTTAGGCCATTATTCTTTTACTCAACGGTACTTATCCGTTCATCTAACTGGCATAATTTACATCTTTCTGCCAATGCACAGTTAGGCCATTATTCTTTTACTCAACAATACTTAACCATTCTTCTAACTGGCATAATTGACACATTTCTACCATATGCAGAGTTAGGCCTCAAAGACACTTAGTATTTCATCTAACTGGAATAAATGACCCATTTTTTTCATATGTACAATTAGGCGTCGTGATATTTTATTTTAGAGTAGTCTTTACTATAATAAGCATTCATCTTACCAATTAATATTTTTCATCATTATACATTTTATGGTTTATTCCCATACTTCCAGTGCACTAATCCTCAATTTTACTATAATTTACGTGGATTACTCATCTAATACAATTATAATAATTCACCTTCTATTATTAACTTCTGACAATTTCATCGCTCACGGGATCTTTCAATTCAATTCATATTCCATGATTTACATCTTTAATGCTTTATCAACCATTTCTAAAATCTCTGTGGTTTTCCTACTCATTACTAATATAAAGACTCATTTCCTTATTATGTAGTTATTATATTTATACCCATATATTTCTCATACATAAATTCATACACTTAGTATGAATTTCATAACATTTTGCACACGAAGTGCCATTTGGTAATCACCATACTTGAATTAATCATTTCTACAACTATAACTATTGTAGCATGAACGTACAAAATTAAACGCACTCACCTGACTTTCCTCGTTATGTATCCCAAATATAAGGCTAATTTCTCTAATACTTTGTCTTTGCCCTTAGTTTTGCTTGTTTCAGGAGCTTGGTTCCGATCTACTCAAGCATCCATAAAACATGTACCATACGCAATGTTAGAATACTTTCTAACCATTATACTTAAACAATACTCAAAATAACATATCAATAACTTTCTATATCAACATCAACCTATTTTAACATTTTTGGCTACATAGTATCGATACTACTACCATAGTACCGATACTTCTATACTATGGTACTGATACCCCTTCGCATATCGATACCAAAAATAGGTTTGATGCTGTCTAGTATCGATACCCTTACCATGGTATCGATACTACCCTACTATGGTATTGATACCCCTTACCGGTATATATACCAAAATTAGATTTGATGTTTCTTGGAATCGATACCCCTTATCATGGTATCGATGCTACCTCATTGGTATCGATATTGATTGAATTAGTATCGATACTACTCATATAATTTATCAAATTTTAGCATATGGTATCGGTATTGTTCTTAGTAGTACCGATACCCTTGCCCAGAATTTCTAATTTTCAACTCGATTTTCATTCTAATGTGGTCAATTCTCGTTATATTTACCCTATACAATACTATTAAACTCTTCATTAACTATTTATACTAACATTCCTTCATTTAGCCTCTTAGAACATCTAAAATCATTCAAGAACATTTAATTCTAAGAATCAAACCACTTTTTATAATATGTTCGTAATCCTATATAATGCTTTTATTCTCTCATTTACCTCTTTGATAAGTCAAATCTACCATTAACCATCAATAAAAACCAATATACTAACATATCATTTCAAAACCCATTTTCTAAAATCTACAATATTTCCTTTATTTCATAGTTTTAACCTCATTTAATCATTCCTTAAGCTTATATATCACTTAAGGTTAAAATAACTACCCATAATCGAAAGGAAAAATCAAATAATAAAAGTTTACATTTGGAGCTATTGAGGATAGCAAAACCCACGGGAAAAAAGGAAGAAGAAAAATAGTTCCTTTGACTTCCTTTCCCTTTTTTATTTAAATCCAATGTGTTTTAAAATTCCTTTCACTTAAAGGGACAAAAATTCCCTTTCATTATTCTATCATTTACACATTGGTCTTGCTTAAGTATTTTTCTTATACTCTACCTTTTATTCAATTTAGTTCTCAAAATTTTTAATTCCTTTTAAATTAGTCACTAACATACTATTTGGGTATTACATTAACATTTAAGAAAAAGATGATGGAAACCCTTGTATTATGATATATTGTAATACATCAGATATTAGAGTTATCCTGAACAACCAACCGAGAATGACAAGAGAACTATTAGAAGAATGGCATCAGGATATGTACTCAATGATGAGATCCTATACAAAAAAGTCTTGATCTGGTCCTATTGAGATGCGTGGATACCAAATAAGTTAAAATAATTCTCGAAGAGGTGCATGAAGGAGTTTGTGGTACCCATGCCAATGGGCATACAATGACTAGACAAATTATGAGATTTGGATACTATTAGTCAACCATGGAAACTGATTGTATCAATTATGACCAAAAATATCACAAGTGTCAGATTTATAGAGATAGGATGCATACCCCTCCTCATCCGTTACACGTGATGACAGCTCCGTGGCTATTCTATATGTGGGGAATAGATGTTATTGGACTAATTTCGCCCAAAGCTTCAAATGGCCATTGCTTCATTTTGGTAGCAATATATTATTTTACCAAATGGGTAGAAGTAGCTTCCTATGCAAACGTCACTCAGTCAATAATCTATAAATTATTGAAAAAAGAAATCATCTGTTGATATGGCCTACCAAAGAGAATTATTTCTAATAATGTTTTGAATTTAAACAACAAAATGATGAAATAAGTCTTTGAGCAGTTCAAAATAAAGCATCATAATTCCACCACTTATCGGCAGAAGATGAATGGGGCAGTAGAGGCAGCTAATAAGAACACTAAGAGAATTATAGAGAAGATGATTGATACTTATAAGGAATGGCATAAGAAATTATCATTTGCTCTATTACCTTATCGAACTTCAGTACGGATGTCGACTGGGGCAACGTCGTTTCTTTAACCTATATGATGGAAGTTGTCCTACCCATTGAAGTAGAAATTCCCTCACTTCAAGTTTTATTAGAGGTGAAGCTAGATAAGGCAAAATGGGTACAAGCCAGATACGAAGAGTTGAATTTAATTGAAGAAAAGAGATTGAAAGCTATTTATCATGGTCATATGTACCAAAAGCGTATGATACGAGCACCCGATAAGAAAGTTCACCTATGAGAGTTTAAGGAAGGAGATCTCGTACTTAGAAGGATTTTACCTATTCAAAACGATTTCTGAGGAAAATGGATGCCAAATTGGGAAGGACTTTATGTTGTGAAGAAAACTTTTTCTGGAGGAGCTCTGGTCCTTGCTAAGATGGATAGGCCGAAATTACCCTACCCAGTGAACTCTGATGCGGTTAAAAGGCATTTGGCCTAAAGAAAAAGAAAAAGAAAAATAATAAAATAAAAGGATGGTTCAAGCTGAAAATCCAAAAATGATGTCTTGAAACCAAAGGAAGTCTCAAGTTGAAACCTCATAAAGGGTAGCTCGAGCATCATTCAAATTCAGGATTCGTGCCTGGTGAAGGTCCTGGATTTATTGTAAGGATTTAAAGGTTCCTGGGTGGGGTAACAACATCAAGTGGTTATCTATATTATGAATGAAGATATAAGATTCAATAATGGTTGATGACACCCAACATTTGGAGATTTGGTAGTCAAGAAGGAACTTCACACCTTTATGCATTATCACGACTCTCGAGATCCTTTTAACAAAAGCTACACTTGAGTCACTTTGTGGTGTGTCAGTTCAAAAGCATTTGTCTTATTGATATTTGAGGATACTTACTCCTTTTTCTTTTACATTTTTCCAGTAAAAGTTTTCCATGTAGTCACTTAAAGACTCTTTACATTTATATAAATAAAAAGAGATTTTTTCTTGTTAAATCTCCTTTTACAAGCATCCTACTTTGAAAATTAAAAATATGTAGTTTAACATGAAGTACATGAAATTATGGTGTATTATTTTACAAAAAGTTTTGAAAAGTGCAGGTATTCTGAAGCTAACAATGATTTTAACCTGTAAACTTGCATGATGCAATGATACATGGAAAATAAAACCTTAGAGTATATAGAAAGTTTCAGCCATTTGAGGATGATCCAAAATATTTGCCACTAATCAAGTAGTTGGTCATTGGTAATAGTGGGGTTCAAGAAGAAAGAAAACTAAGATTGTATATGATCAAAGAATATGGGATCAAGATTGTCAGTTGGGGTAAATCGGTCATAATTTATGTGCCCAAGATGAAATCAAGTCATAAGATGGACAACCAGAGAGGATCCTCATTTGAAAAAGAAAAATACTCTAAAATTACATCATTGCACACATTGTAGGCATAAATAAGGTCATGACATTCATAAATGCATGGTAACAAATGTAACATGGTATATACAGGTTTCCCAAAAGAAAGCTGAAGGTTGAAGATATTGAAACTCCAAGATAGGAGTAATCAATTTAAAATCCCTAAAATGAGGGATGCTAAATCAATCCAGAGTCTGATCACCATGGAAGAGTAGTGGAGAAAATTCTTCTTATTTTAGATTTAGCCTTCCCGAAAGAGTAGCGAAGCAAATCAATCTCGAGTCTGATCTCCCCGGAAGAGTAGTGGAACATATTCTTCTTATGTTAGATTTGGTCTTCACGAAAGAGTAGTGAATCAAATCAATCTAGAGTCTGATCACCATGGAAGAATAGTGGAGTAGATTCTTGTTATGTCAGATTTGGTCTTCCTGAAAAAGCAACGACTCAAATCAATCTCGAGTCTAATCACCACGGTAGAGTTGTGGAACAGATTCTTCTTATTTCAGATTTGGTCTTTATGAAAGAGTAGTGAATCAAATCCATATTGAGTATAATCTCCACAAAAAAGTAGTGTAACATATTCTTCTTATGTCAGATTTGTTCTTTCTGAAAAAGAAATGAATCAAATCAATCTCTAGTCTGATCAACACGGAAGAGTAGTGGAACAAATTCTTCTTATTTCAGATTTGGTCTTCACGAAATAGTAGTGAATCAAATCCATCTCGAGTCTGATCTCCACGAAAGAGTAGTGGAACATATTATTTTTATTTCAGATTTGATATTCCTGAAAAAACAGCGAATCAAATCAATTTTGAGTCTGATCTCCCCAGAAAAGTAGTGGATCAAATTCATTTTCCAAAGATTTCTGGAGTCTTATCTCTGAAAGAAGAGTGGAGCAGATTCATTTTCCAAAGATTTCTCAAGTATGGTCTCCCTTGAATGAATAGTGGATTTGACACGTCTTCCAAAATTGATTTGAATACCCAGAAAAGAGGCACAAATCAAGTCTAATCTCCCCTCCCCTAAATGAATAGTAGAGCAGACACTTCTTCTAAAATTGATTTGAATACCAGAAAAAAGGCACAGATCAAGTCTGATCTCCCCTAAATGAATAGTGGAGCAGACACGTCTTCCAAAATAGATCTAACTACCCAGAAAAGTGGAACAGATCAAGTCTGATCTCCTCTTAAAGAAGAGTGGAGTAGATTTACCATCTAAGCATGAAGTCAGCTGTACGAAAACTCTTTATCTTTTTTTCTTTACCCTATTCTTGTTAACACAAAAATGAGCAAAGAGGGGCAGTTGCAGACAATTATTTTCGTCCCATTTATTATTATTATTATTATTATTTTATTATTAAATAATAGTTACAAACTAGGCCCAACAATAAAATAAACCCGAAGCCCAATTAATAAAAAAAATCAGCAGCCCCATTTTGCAAGTTGACCTGAAGGCCCAATTACAGTAAAACCCGAGACTTAATTTAGGCCCAGAATCCAGTCCAGACCTAGATTCGGCCCGAGAAGCCCAAAACCTAGCAGTTAGGGTTTCCATATTAGCTTCCAACTACCAACCCTCAGCCGTTGGATCTGTAAGAAATCCAATGGTCCATATTGGTCCAGATGAAACCCTAGGGTTTCATCATAATCCTAAGGCTATGTCAGCCGCCGCCTTAGCCCGAGAATGAGCCAGTCGCCACCTCTAGTGCCAGATACTCCTCTCAGCCATTGTCACGTGAGCAGTCGCCATTGAAGACCACTGACCAAATCTAAAAGATCTGGGTGCATTTAATATACTCAGCTGCCCCTAGGTAAATCACCGTCATAGCCCCGGTGACTCACTAGGCTTCCCTCTTTTAACCAATCAAAAGAATGTATGAATGGGCCTATAAAAACCCCGACCTGCAAAGAAAAACAACAAGAATGAACAGGCAGTCGTTCAAACAGAGAAAAAAATGGAGAAAAAAATACTACAATATCCAATTAAGAATAATACCAACAACAGAGCAGTAGAAATAAAAGAAAGGAAAAAAGAAACTAGAAACATATCGAGGAAGCCAAACGTCGTCAGGTTTTTCGAAGGTAATATGTTTAGATCTAGGATGATAAATGCACTTTTAGGCTAAAGGGAGCTCAGATTCGGGTGTAGGAAGATGAGGGATTTGATTTGGGGTAATATTTCTAACTCTGGCCACCACAAACAGTGGCAGATGGTGGTCACCGTCACCAATGTACGGCGACTGGCGGTGGTCGGCGTTCCCTCCGGTGAGGGATTTTAGAGAGATGCCAGAACATCTCACTCCTCTCCTTTTAATGACAGAAATAAAATGGAGAAAATGAGGATTAAGGCCATTTGGGGTCGATTTAAAGGGTATAAATACCCTCCCCATACGACGTCATTTTAGGGGAGGGTTTATAGGTATTCAGCTTATAGGAAA
Organism: Hibiscus syriacus; assembly: GCF_006381635.1. Classification (NCBI taxonomy): domain Eukaryota; kingdom Viridiplantae; phylum Streptophyta; class Magnoliopsida; order Malvales; family Malvaceae; genus Hibiscus; species Hibiscus syriacus. The sequence continues at coordinate 1,797,992 of NW_024063019.1, read as the reverse complement.
ATCACTCTCCAAGTCCTTTGTGTTATGTAATTTTTTAGTTTAGTCACTATAATTAATTTCCTTATATTTTAATTTGGTTTTCAAATTTTATTTTGTTTCCATTTTAGTCATTAATATAATTTATATATTTTTGGGTAAATAACTGATTTAGTCCCTATTATTTTAGTAATTTTTATTTTAATCTCGAATAGTGATTAGGGTTCAAATATCATTCTAGTACCTCGATTATGTGATGTTTCTATTTAAGGCTATTATTTTCGATATTTTGCATTTTAATCCTAAAATTTTATTATTTTTAATTCTAAATATCATTATTGGTTTATTTACCATTGTAGTGCCTTATATATTAATTATTTGCAATTGTTGCATTAATCTTTTGTAGTTTTACAATTTAATATTTAAATTTATTCAATTTATTATTTTGATATTTTATTTATATAGTTTTAAATTTATTATTAAAATTAAATTTTATATATTATTTTATACAAGTAAATTAAAGAAATGCTCCTTAATTAACTAGGTGTGTATTTTTAAGGATTGCTCGAATAAAATAATATTTTTTTATATTTTAAATAAATTTATATTTTATATATTTATTGCATCTAAAATTTAGGGTAATACTATTTTTTACAAATAATCCATAAAAAAATTTCCTTAATTGGCTAGGAAGGTATTTTCGAGGATTATTCGTATAAAATAATATCCCTTTTTATTTTTCTAAAATATATCCTAATTTAAATATTATTTGAATTTGTCCATTTTAATATTTAGATTAAGTATGACCGCTTAAGTACCAATTTTGGGCTTTGTGGGGGTGTTAATCCTTCCCCACATGTAACTGACTCCCGAACCTTTTTCAAAATGAATCCCTGGTCAAACGTAAATCAAATTTTTATCTTTTAAAATTATTTTTCATATAATTATTTTAAAAGATGTTTTTAGGTATTCGACTTACCTAACCCAAAAGTTGATGGCGACTCCAAATTTATTTATTTTCACATTTATTTTAAAAGCTGACATGTTCCCAAAATTAAGTTGGATCGATTCTCGAAAAAGCCTTAAAAATCCACGGGGACCATTTCTACATAGAGGATAAAACCCAACTTGAATTATCAAATTCTTGCAATGAACCAAGTATGTATTTTATATACTTAAATTGTTTGAAAAAACTCATAAATTTTCATGTTTAAACTACTAATTCATTTATTTTTAGTTGTTATATCAAGACAAAATGGATTCTTTTGGAACACCATTAGCTCAAGCTACAATTTTAAAGACTAACCCTGGTAAAAAAAGAATTTATCCTCTATAGTTTTGTAGATAATAAAGTTATTTTTATAAATACTTTATGAATTATATCTTAATATTTATGTTTTTTTATAGATGAATTGTGGATTAATTATGGAAATTGTGCACTGCAACTTCAACGCATCACTGTCAAAGTTTTGAGTCGAACAACTTCATCTTCAAATTGTGAGTGTAATTGGAGTACTTTTATTGTGATCCGTACAAAAAAGAGAACTAGACTCAAGCATAAAAAACTTCAAAAATTGGTTTATGTCCATTAAAATATGAGGTTGAAGCTCAGACACATGCAAAAAAAGTTCACATTAATTAGAAATGGGTTTTAATCCAATTAATCTTGAAAACATTTTTGAAGAAGATGACCTACTAAATGCATGGATTGAAGGAAGAGAAAATGCTACACTTGATAATGAAACTGATGAAGAAACTTAAGGTGAAGATATGAACAGTTCACCTACTCCATCTAATGAGAAAAATGTTCAACTATCGACGTAAAGTATGATGATGATGACGATGACGACGACGATGACAATGATGGTGGTTGTGATGACCATAATGGTGATAATGAAGGTACATACCAGCCATAATATGGACACATTTATTCTATTTCTTTTCATAGAGATCAAGGTACGTCCATATATCCTTACGGCGATAATTCAGGTTTGTATAGAACAAATACATCACAGAATAGAAGAGATGATGATAATAGAACTCATAGAAGGATGGAAGAACACTTTTATGATTGATTTGTAGGTTCATCATCATATAGTTTAGTTACAAATGATAATGAAATTAGTGAATCATCTCATGATTCTCATTCTTACCAACCAAATTCATGTTATCCACCTTACCTTGAACAAAATCCAAGTTATGGATTTTTGGTCTTTATTTATCATACAATATGTTTCCTACCAATGATGCATCTTATGATGCACATAATGTGATGTCTTCTTTGCATGAAATAGGAAGAAACCAAAACCAAGACAATGAAGAAGATGAAAATGCTTTAGATCCGCCACGCCATTCATTTTGGTGGTGAACTGTAAGATATAGAAATTTTGTATTTGTAGTTAATTAAGTATATTTTTTCTTTCTAAGTTATGTAAAAGGAACATTTTTATGCTACAATATAAAAAATTTGATATGATTTTAGTGATATTGTTTATAATTTATTCATTAACATTTTAATTATTATTACCCATTATTCAATATGATAACATTTATTAATGTTTATATTTGTTTTTAATAAATTTTTATCTATGAAATTAAATTTTTATTTTCAAAATAAAATATTAAAAGAGTATATTAAAAGATAACTATGAAATGTATAAATATAATATTTTAGATGTATTGTGATTTTTGAGGAAAAAATCATGTTTGCGACAACCGCAATACGTAACATAACATTTGCAACCGCGACATCACAACCGCATTCACAATAAAATCTGCCACCACAATTTGATACATAACATTATCATTACTTCACTCCCTAATCATTTTCCAGAGCACGTTTCATTAAATGCACCATCGTTTATTGTTAGGTAACCTTTGTCTTTAATTGTACCTGATGAGGAAGCCTCCGACGAACCCTCGAAAAACTTTCTGATGAAAACTTACCTTCCACCACCCCATTTCTAGTTTCACCCTTATCATTCACTACCAATTTCGACTTGATTTCCATTGTTTCCTTCATCTTGGCCATCGAACTATCGATCATTCCAAACTTCACCTTCCCTTCTATAATGTCTACCACTACATCGACTTTAGCTTCCAAAGTAGTTGACACCATCATGGATACTTTCTCACAATATATATGATGATTAGCATTCTCACTGTATGCCTCAAACTTCCACCACAAATTAGCCAGTCTCCTAAGTGTGATTTCGTTCCAACAATGCGATGATACACCCGATAACTCAATCCATTCTACTATTTCTTTCTGACTAAAGTACTTGGTCCACAGGGTTACTTCCACGAAAATATCCTTCAAATAAGACCACTGAAGTTCTTCAAGTAAGATAAACAGTTCATCTTCAATGGTGAGTAAGAATGACTTCCTGCATAGCGTCTGAACTTTAATCTCTCCCTGATAACAGTCGTTTTGCTATCAAAATAAATCATGGCTTCTTAATAAATGAAAAGGAAAAGGTAGTATAGAGAAGCAGGGTCGATCCACAGGGACTCTGGTGTTTCTGATTTAATAAAAATCTTTCTTGATTTTAGAATAAGATAGAATTCCAAATGAAGTTAAAAATATATATTAAAATAAAATAAAAAAGGGAAAATAAACAAAATAATAAATATTAATAGTAATAAATATAAAAGGGGGATTTTTTAAAAGTTATTTTTAAAATAAAAAATAAATAAAAGAAAATAATTAAATAAATAAATTAAAGAGATTGAGATAAAGAGAAACTTATTGTGAAAGCAGCCTCAGACTTCATCTTTGTCTCAAATTCCTCGGATCATTGAAACAAATTTTTACTTCAAGATTCACGTCAGCTTACAAGAACAATTCTTCGTTGCCAACTCGAATGTGTCGTTTCAATAACAACTGATTATGATCTCAGTTTCCTCTTAGCAAACAATTTTGCTAAGTGTGTTCTTGGGAAGTTGAATATGCTTCAATAAGAAAATCCTTCTTTAAATGTTAACCATGATATTATCTGGACCAATGTCGAAATTGTTTTGATTTGAAAAGTAAGCTCAGAAAACAGAGAGAAAATCTGAAGCGATTTAAGTGTCTTACAATTGTCACATTTGGAATTGAGCCTTCGCTTTAGTATTCGGCTTGAAAGAAAATTAGTTAAGCATAACCAAAGTCAAACTTAGCATAATTGAAAAGTATGCGAAAAATAGATAGAAAGCTAGAGAGAAAAAATATGATTTTATTCTCAAATAAGAGAGATGTATTTCTAGTCTCACCCTTAGAGGGTATTTATAGCCTTCAAATTCCTAAAAACAAGCTAAACATCTTAAATCCTAATTAAAACACTTAAAACTATCTAACCTAAAATACCTAAAAATAATATAATATTCTAAATCCTAATCAAAACACTAAAACCTATTTCAACTAAAATACCAAAAACAAAGATAAAATATAAAAATAATATCCTAAAACTTAATTAAAATACAAAAACCTATTTAAACTAAAATAAAAAGATAAAATATAATGTTTAAAATATTATCCTAAGGTTGAGTTTAATCCAAATCTGAATTCCAGCCAGCTTTGATTCCGAAAATAAAAATCTGTAGAATCATGTCCTTTTTGTGCAATTTCCAGAATCTTACGTCCTGTACAAAAAATGAATTAAAATTAACAAATAAGACACAAAAATCAATGATTAAAGAGTAATTTAAAAGTAAAATATTAACTAAAATAAGCACTTATCAAATTCCCCCTTACTTATTCAATGCTTGTCCTCAAGCATTCCTCAATTAACATATCAAAATCATAAGTTGTCATATTCAATTTCAATTTATTCCTCAAACTTCCAATTGAACTAAGTCCATGATATTTGTCAAATTCAAGTTAAAATCAAGCAAAGATACAACCAAGAAAATTTAAAGTAAACAAGATATCACAATTAATTGCCAACTTTAATGAAACACGACTCAATGCCTCACAAAGATTCACACATATCCACTCAAAGTGTTTGGGGTAAATGAAATTGCTCAAACCGAAACTAACCAAAATATTACCATAGGCTTGGAATCAAATCAAGTCTCCACTATGAAAAATGAACATAATGCAATAATCAAGGGGTCTTTAAACAAGGTATAACAGGGCTTAGGTTAGGGTAAGGAAAAGGACGAAAAGAAAGGTTTAAAATATTGAAACAAGAGATCAAAATAATTAAGAGCAATCCACGAATTAACATGAAGTGCAATAAAGAACAAAATAAGGAAAAAAATAGATGAAAGACAATTGAAGCAATCAATTTTTCCTTCCCTTTTTTTTCGAACAAAGGGTCTTTTTTTCTTCTTTTATTTTATTGTTCGAAACAGTGAAAAACTTCTTTTTTTTGAACAAACAGTGTAATAAAGTCTCGGCAAGGGTGTGAAAATAGAGGAAAATAAAAAAAAGGCTTCAGGTTTAATTATGAGGTGTAAAACAAAGAAAGGACAATATGCTCAAACGTGGTTCACTAGTGGATATATAAACGGGTAGACTTTTTTGGGAAAAGTGGGTTTATCCTATGTGCCCCTATCACATTAAAACATTACGTTCAACATGTAGTCTCGATATGCATTGTGATTACAAGTTCTAGAATATCCTAATTAGTTCGGCACACACAAGTCAAACAATGAGCAAAAAGAAAATGTATGCTCGTTAGGCTCAAATATCACAAGAAACGTTTATATGCATTGAGTCAAGTTCATATCTATTGGCAAAAGCATGAAATATCAATACTTAACAAAAAAATTCACTAGCTATGTCAATCACCAATCATACAAATTAAATTCGATCAAAAACATGGTCATAATCCAAAAAGATTCATGAGTATAAAGCGAAATTCAAGACAAGCAATTAACGATCCCAACATATCAACATCAGAATAACTCAATTTCAAATAATTAAACAAGTCAAGAAAAAATTTGACACATGCTTATCCTCCCCCTGACTTATTCTGTTTTGTCTCAAAACGTATATCAAATTTAAAATCAAAGAGAGGGAAAAGGAATACTCCCCAATCTAGTGGTGACCGCGACCATGGTCATATCGAGATGAGTACGGGCGAAGATAAGAAATATTCGATCAGAATTTGAATCTGTTCAGAGAAAAAAAAAACATTAAAAATAAAATAAATGGAACGAAATAAATAGAATAAAAATAAAACGAAATGGGTTGCCTCCCATCAAGCGCTTTTGTTTAACGTCGTTAGCTTGAGAATCTGATTTTTCAAAGTGTGGGTTCATCTAAATTGATTTCTTCAATTATACTAACTACAGCATTTTCATAATATGGCTTCAATATTTGACCATTAACTTTAAATCGTACTCCTGAGTTATCTTCAATTTCAAAAGCACCGTGAGGAAATACTTGAGTAACTGTAATTGGTCCGAGCCATTTTGATTTGAGTTTTCCTGCAAAAAGTTTAAATTTGGAGTTAAATAATAAAACCTTTTGACTGACAGAAAAAAGTTTTGAAAGAAATTCTACTATCGTGAAATTCTTTTGTTTTTTCTTTAAATATCTGAGCATTAACAAAGGCATTTCTTCGGATTTCCTCAAGTTCTTGAATGTGTAATTTTCGAGCTTCATCAATTGCATCCATGTCCATGTTACATTGTTTAACGAACCAATAAACCCGATGTTCTAACTCGACCGGTAAATGGCATTATTTACCGAAACAAGCCGGTATGGTGACATCCCAATGGGACCTTTATAAGCAATTCGATATGCCCAAAGTGCATTTGTTAATTTTAAACTCCAATCCTTTCGGTCCGGTTTAACAATTTTCTCAAGAATTGTTTTAATTTCTCGATTAGATACTTCTACCTGTCCATTTGTTTATGGATGGTAAGCGGTAGAAATTCTTTGAGTTACTCCAAATTTCTTCATTAGCAACTCGATTACTCGGTTGATTAAATGTGTTCCTCTGACGCTTATTATAGCCCGTGGCGTGCCAAACCTGGAAATAATATTTTTCAAAGAATTAACTGTAGTTTTAGCATCATTATTCCGAGTGGCTTTAGCTTCCACCCATTTAGAAACATAATCCACAGCTAAAATAATATAAGTATTTCCAAATGACGAAGTAAAAGGACCTATATAGTCGATTCCCCAAACATCAAAAATTTCACAAACTTGTATAGAATTAAGCGACATTTCATTCCTACGGTTTAAATTACCTGTACGTTGACATCTTTCACAAGTTTTACAAAATAGATAAGAATCTCGAAAGATGTTAGGCCAATAGAACCCGCATTCAATAATTTTATGAGCTGTACGTTTTGTCCCAAAATGATCACCGCAAGAGTAAGAATGACAAACTTGTAAAATTGAGTTTACGTCACTTTCGGCAATAAATCGTCGAATTACTTAGTCCGAGCAGTGTTTCCATAAATAAGGATCATCCCAGATATAGTATCGGGATTATGCCTTAATTCGATTAATTTCAGCTCTCGGTAAATCTAATGGTAACTTACCTGTGGCCAAATAATTAATCATGCTTGCAAACTATGGAGTTATGCTTTGCGCCACCATCAATTTTTCTTTACAAAATTCTTCTCTAAGTGGTGGGTCAGATATGGAAAGGGGAATTCGACTCAAGTAATCTGCTACCAGATTTTCACATCCCTTTTTTGTCTTTGATTTCCAAGTTAAATTCTTGTAAAAGAAGTGTTGAAAATATTTTAATGTTTCGATATAACAAATCAAGTAAAAATGATTTTAAGATTTTACAAAGATTTTTATAAGTATATTTTATTTAATTAATCGAATATCAAATTATTACTCCAAATCTTTCAAGATCAAATTCAAACCTTACTAAATGTGTAAAATTGTCTTTTATACTTAAACTATTTTTGAAACAATTTTCACAAAGTATTTTGAACCAAAATCAATCCTAAAATCAATTTTTCAAAGTGATGCACCGATGCACCAATCCATGCATCGATGCACCATAGAATTAATTGAACATCGAATGTAGTTCATGAATCGATGCACTTTCCATGCATCGATGCACTCAGGTTTTAATGAAAACATCGAATGCATTTTATGCATCGATGCAAATACCGTGCATTGATGCACTCAGGCTATTTTGAAACATCGAATGCACTTCATGCATCGATGAACTCTTAGTGCACTGATGCACTAAGGGTCCAACGGTCAAAATATTTGAATTTTACACTTGATGCACCGATGCACCATGGGTATGCATCGATGCACTGATGCTCCCAACTGAATTTATTAATTATTTTCACACTTAAACAGCTCCATTGACTCCACTAATCATCCCCAACGTTCAAAATCATTTGAAGAAGTATTTAAACAAGCTTAGAAGCCATTGATCAATAAGAGAAAACAATAAGAAACAACAATCAACAAGAATCAAGAGAGAATCAAAGAGAAAGCATCAAACCTCAAGTTTGATCATTTTCAAGCCTATTTCATTCAATATTCATTTTGGCTTTCAAGAGCACTTGTTGTGCTCAATTTTATTATTCTTGAGTGTTATTTCTTTGTTCTAGAATTATGCAAACATCTTGCCTGGTGAGGATTTCCTTGTAAATTTGCAAATTTGTAATCTTCTCTTTGAGAAAGAGTTTTCTCAAGAATTGGGGTATATTCTTGAGGTAGTTGTAAGGTTATCTCTTTGGCCTCAAAAGAAAGAACAAATTAGTGAATTTTTTGGAAAATCCTTAGTGTGGATAGCTAAGGTAGTGGACGTAGACTTTGGTTGAGAAAGTCGAACTACTCTAAATCGTTGTGCAAATCTTTTCAATTTTCTTCAAAAGCTTCCACCAAAATTTTAATTGCCAATTCACCCCCCTCTTGGATAATTCCATCAATCGATTAACTCAACAATTGGTATCAGAGCCTCACTCATTTAAAGGTTTAATCGCCTCTTGAGTCGATCCGGGAAGAGTTACATCGATAATCAAGTCATCAATGGCTTCCATTTCAAACGTCAACTCCGGTCTTGATTCGATGTCCATCAACAAGCCTCCTTTCTTCAATGGAGCTAACTATGCCTATTGTAAGAATAGGATGATGTATTTCATTCAAGCAAGTGACATGGGAGCATGGAATGTTGTAGAAGATGGATATATCAAACCTCTCACTCATCCATGATTGTGGAGTGAAGGAGAGACAAGAATGTTCCAGCTCAACTCCAAAGCCATCCATATCATATTTATTGCTCTTGGATCAGATGAATATGGGAGATTTTCATCTTGTAGAACCACAAAAGAAATATGTAATAAACTACAAGTCACTCATGAAGGAGCCGAAGAGGTAAAAGAATCTAAAATTAGCCTTCTAACACATATTTATAAAAATTTCAGGATGAAACCAAATGAAGATATCAAAGCTATGACGGATAGATTCTCAACAATTGTCAATGGTCTCAAATCATATGGAGAGATCATTCCAAACGAAAAAGCTTGTGAGGAAGTTAGTTTACTCACTTCCAAAATTGTGGCAATCCAAGAAGACGACAATTATTGAGGCTAAGAACCTAAAGTCCTTAACTCTTAAAGAGTTAATCAGTTCCCTCCTCACTCATGAAATGATGCTTGAAGATGAGGTGGACCTCTATAAGATTGACGAGACACCAAAGGAGAAGGAGAAGAAGAAAAACATTGGAGTTTCTCTCAAATCCACAAAAGATGAGAGTGATACGGATGAAGATGAAGATGACGAGGAAATGGAATTATTTTCCAAATGGTTCAGAAAAATGATGAGACCTTACCGAGGAAGAAAATTCAAACGAAATGAAGGCCTTAAAAATGAATCAAAAGAGAAGGACCCAATCATTTGCTATGAATGCAAAAAAACGGGGCATGTCAAATATGATTGCCTACAATTAAAGAGTACGAGTCAATCAAAGAATAAGCACAAGGCTCATGTGGCTACATGGAGCGATGAATAAGGTTCAGATGAAGAGGAACAAGAAGTAGTAAACTTGTGCTTAATGGCATTCGAGGAAGATTCTAAGGTAACCTCTAACTCATTTGATTTAGATGATTTATCTTATGACAAGTTATTAGAGGAATATAATGGGTTGGCTTGGAATTATGAGAAATTGTTTTTAAAATATAAAAATGATATTTCAAAATTGAAAAATGAAAATAAACTCATATCCAAAACCAACAACGATCTTGAAAGTAAAATCAAAGATTTGAAAATCAAATTAGAAGTGTTTGAAAAGAAAAACTCATATTTGCAAAATTTACTTTCAAAGGTCAATGATGATCATCAAAAGAAAATTGATGATCTTAAAGCTTGTTTTGATAAAGTTGACAAAACGTTTTGAAATTAGAGAAAATTCAAAATCCAACTTTGTTAGAAAAAGTTTTAAAAACTACAATCATAGAGGTCCCCGAAGAACCTCTAATGGAAAAATCGTTAAAAGTATATGGGTTCCTAAAGGACTCGTTACTATTAAAGATAAGGGTATCCTACACAAATGGATACCTAAGGGGACTAGGATTTTAGAAACTAATGAATATGGACCCAAAAGAATTTGGGTACCAAAAATTAGAAATTAATCTATGTTTGTAGGCAAAGGAGCATTGCTACAAGGCACGAGAAACAAATTCAAACTCATGGTACCTTGATAGTGGATGCTCAAGACACATGACTGGGGACAAAAGTCGGTTCATAGAGCTTAACGCCAAAAATGGAGGAGAAGTGACTTTTGGTGAAAATTCAAAAGGTCACATCAAAGGTATAGGTACCATAGGTAATACCTCTTCCATACAAATTAAAAATGTTTTATATGTGAATGGATTAAAGCATAATCTCTTGAGTATTAGTCAATTATGTCATAAGGGATTCAATGTCATGTTTAAAACTAATGGTTGTAAAGTTATTGGCATTGCATCTAATCAGATTATGCTTGTTGGTCATAGAATAGGAAACATTTACATGGAGCATTTAGACTCTATTGATATGACTAATTTATGCCTAGTTGCTAAGGATGAGCATGATAGTTGGTTATGGCATAGGAGACTAAGACATGCTAGTATGAGTGTTTTGCAACGGCTAATTAAAGGAAATTTAGTTAGAGGGTTGCCTAAGCTTAAATTTGATAATGATAAAATCTGTGATGCTTGTGCTAAAGGAAAACAAAAGCGAATTTCTTTTAAATCCATTAATGATGTATCCACTAGTAGAGTATTACAATTGATCTATTTAGATCTTTTTGGGCCAACTAAGACTACTAGCTTGGGTGGAAAACAATATGCATTTGTCTTGGTATATGACTATTCTAGATATAATTGGGTTCTATTTTTAAGTACTAAAGATGAAGCATTAGAACTTTTTATCACTTTTTTAAAAATAATCCAAAACGAAAAAGGTTACCCTATCACTAGTGTCAGAAGTGGTCATGGCACTGAATTTGAAAATATTGGATTTACTGAGTTTTGTAATTCTAATGGTATTAGCCATAATTTTTCATCTCCTATAACCCCTCAACAAAATGGAGTTGTTGAGAGGAAAAATCGAACTTTAGAAGAAATGGCTAGAATCATGCTTTGTGAAAACAATTTGCCAAAATATTTTTGGGTAGAAGCCACAAATATTGCTTGTTATGTTGTAAATCGAGTAATGATTAGGTCAATTTTAAATAAAACTCCATATGAAATTTTCAAAAATAAAAAGCTAACATTAGCTATTTTCATCCTTTTGGATGTAAATGTTTTGTTTTAAACAACGATAAAGACAATCTTGGCAAATTTGATGCTAAAAGTGATGAAGGAATTTTTCTGGGTTATTCCTTAATTCGAAAGCTTATCGAGTATTTAGTAAAAGAACTTTAGTTTTAGAAGAGTCTATACATGTTGTTTTCGATGATAATCCCCTTCCGAGGAAGGATTCTTGTTTGAATGATGATATAGGTATTATAAATATAAATGACGTTGAACATGACGTTGGAGAACCATCATCAAAGGAATAAACGAAAGATGAGGAAACTCAATATCCTCTCAAGAATCCAACCATTGAAGAAAGGGAAGTATCTTACCCAAGAGAGTACAACTATGTCAAGGATGGTGAGATTATAGGTGATCCATCTAAAGGGGTAACAACTCGATCTTCTCTTAGAAATATTTTTAATTATGTTGCATTTATCTCATGCATAGAGCCTAAGAATATTAAAGAAGCATTAAATGATGAACATTGGATTATGGCTATGCAAGAAGAGTTAAATCAATTTGAGAGAAGTAAATTATGGACATTAGTTGAAAGGCCTAGTAATAAATCTAATGTAGGTACTAGATGGGTATTTAGGAATAAGCTTGATGAGAGTGGTAATATAGTGAGAAACAAGGATAGACTTGTTGCTCAATGGTATACTCAAGAAGAAGGCATAGACTATGATGAAACATACGCTCTCGTAGCTAGGATGGAAGCAATTAGAATGTTATTAGCATTTGCATGTTTTCATGAATTTAAATTATATCAAATGGATGTTAAAAGTGCATTTTTAAATGGTTTTATTAAGGAAAAAGTGTATGTGGAACAACCTCCTGGTTTTGAAGATTTAAAATATCCAGATCATGTTCTTAAATTGACAAAAGCGCTTTTATGGTTTAAAATAAGCTCCTAGAGCTTGGTATAAAAGATTGTCAAACTTTTTAATTGAAAAAGGTTTTTCCAAAGGGAAGGTTGACACTACATTGTTTTTAAAGCAAAAAGGTAAAGATTTATTAGTAGTTCAAATTTATGTTGATGATATAATATTTAGTTCTACTAATGATGTTCTTTGCCAAGAATTCTCTAAGCTAATGCAAAGTGAATTTGAGATGAGCATGATGGGAGAGCTCTCATTTTTCTTGGGACTCCAAATCAAGCAAAGAAAAGATGGCATCTTCATCAATCAAGATAAGTACGTCAAAGATATGCTCAAGAAGTTTGGACTGGAAAATGGGAAACCTCATGATACTCCAATGAGCTCATCAACAAAGCTTGACATAGATGAAGGAGGTAAATGTGTGGATGTTAAATTATATATGTCAATGATTGGTTCTTTGCTTTATCTAACTGCAAGTACACTGGACATTATGTTTAGTGTTTGCTTATGTGCTAGATTTCAATCATGCCCTAAGGAATCACATTTACTAGCTTTTAAGAGAATCTTTAGATACCTTAAGGGCACTTTTAGTTTAGGACTTTGGTATCCTAGAGACTCTAACTTTAGCTTGCATGCCTTCTCTGATGCGGATTATAGAGGTTGCAAATTAGATAGGAAAAGCACCTCCGATACTTGCCATTTCCTTGGAAATATGTTGATTTCTTGGTTTTCAAAGAAACAAAATTGTGTAGCATTATCTACCACTGAAGTGGAATACATTTCAGCCGGTAGTTATTGTGCACAACTTTTATGGATGAAACAACAACTTTTTGATTATGGAATTGAAGTAGGTACCATTCCTATCAATTGTGACAATACTAGTGTTATTTGTCTCACTAAAAATCCCTCTAGAACTAAGCATATTGAAATTAGACATCACTTCATTAGAGACCATGTCGCTAAGGAAGATGGAGTTCTAGAATTTGTTGATACTTTGCACCAATTAGCGGATATCTTTACAAAACCATTAGACAAAGAAAGATTTTGGACACTTAGTAGAGAATTAGGTTTAACTAACCTATCTTCACTTAGTGTTTAAAATGATTTTAGCACTTTTTAGAATAAATGAAAAATGCTTATAATAATAATTTTGGATTGCATTCTTTGCTATTAGTTATGGGGAGTTTATGTTCTTTGGTGAAAATTAGTTTTATGTTCAAATATAGTTTAAGGATTAATTTGATTAATTGAACATGATTAATTTTCATTATATGAGTTGCCAATACCACTACAGCCAATTAATTTAGCATTTTGAGTGTTTAAAACGGGTTTTTGACATTTTTGTGCTTAATGCATCGATACACCATGAAGGTGCACCGATGCACGCCTTGAATGTGCATCGATGCACAAGGTCATGCATCGATGCATCCATTGGGTTTTTGGATAAAAACCCTAATTTTCTTCATCCTCTAAAAAAACTCTTCAAAACACTCCCTTGTGTCGTTCGCCCCTCTCTCGCCCTATATCTCCATTTGCTCAAAATTAATGAAAATTTGTCGGAATCTTCGAGCTTTTCATCTCTATATCCTGCTACTATCATTAAATCGTGAAACAAAACATCTCATTCTCATCAATCCAAAATTTTCAAGGTATTTTTCTAAAAACTTCTATTTTATCATATTTTGATTTTAGAACTAGTTTAGATTAGTTCTAGGATGAACATTATATCACGCATTGATTGTTTGATGATTAGAAACTAGATTTCACAACTAATTTCATCAAAAACTCATAAATTTTCAATAATTTTTTTTATTTTCGAAATTAAAAGAAAATCGAAATCTAAATTTAATTTTTAAATTTGATGTTTTTGATTTAATTATTTTGTTTTCATGAAAAACTATACTTGTTATAATTTTCAAACATTATTTTCTAAATAGTTTTTCAAAACTATGTCCATTAGGATTCGGTTTAGAGAACCTTGAATTATTGCGGACTCAATTGAGTTTTGGGATTGATTATTGTGCATACATGTGTTTCAAATTGCATTTCATTCCTTATTTCGATTCTTTAAACCATGTCAAATCCAAAATGCCCTAGGACTTCTTCTAGTCGTTCTACCCGACCTCCAAATTTCGTTCCTCCTCCACCTAATAGTCTTATAGGATCCTGTTTTAATATGCCTGAACGTCGTAGAGAAGAATTGTACTCTAGGTACATAAATTCTTTCCAATCCTATAGAATCCAGGAAGAGCGTATTCCTTCTCTTCAAGCCATGATAGTACTGACTTCTAATACCTTTTGATTCTTAAAACTTGGAAGTTTGATAAAATATTTCATCTCAAACCTATCGCCTATTTACAGTTAGTCCGCATTTTCTACTCCAATGCGATATGCATTCAAAACCAAACTCAATGTGGGACTATAGCAATTAGATCCTATCTTTTAGGCCAATATATTAATATTGACCCCGAGACTATAGCTTTCCATTTTGGGCTAGATGATGATGGGTTATATAATGAGAATGAAACTGTGGAATATCCCTATGTTCCAAACTCTAGTGTTAGTACTCTACGATCTCATCACGATCGTTTTCTTCATTTGATGATCTGTTGGTGGTTTAGACCATCCGGAGGTAGGTACTCCACTCTTCATACTAGGGATTTATAGTGGATGCACTGTATCAAGAATAAGAACAAAATAAATATGCCCCACATTATTTTTAGTCAACTAGTGGATATCATAAACATTGTTCCTTCAAAACATGTGTCGAAACATTAATTTATGGATGTCTTTCTTAGTAACCTTTTTATCAAACTCTATCTAAACGTCTCTCTCAACAATTCCATTCATCTCCAAAATCAAATCAATCTCACTTTATTGAAGAAAGTGGATTGGAAACAAGATGAGGAACCCGATCTTTGGGTCTTTCGACCAGGTAAGCAAACTCGGGAGCGAGTTCTTCACGATCTGCTCCTAGCTCCTCTCGTGTTCCTCCTCCTCCTCTGGCTCCGGCTGCTGACAATGATCCCGAGTTTCAACAACTTATGCAAGATATCGACGATCACGTACCAGACGATGAGCCTGCACCGGAGCCAGCACGACAAGAAGATCAAATGCCACCATATTTTCAATCTTTCTTAGAGTCGTTTGATCTGAGGTTTGCCTCCATGGAGTCTCAGATTACTGAGTTTCAGCAGGAGATGCGTGAACGTATGGATGCTTTCACTCTTGAAGTTTGAGCACATTATCCTCCTCCTCCCGATCCTCCGATGGAGTAAATTTGTTTCCTTATTATGTTTTCTTGATTTTTAAAACTTGGATTGATTTTGATGTTTTTGGATTGTTTGTTTTAGATTTTTAAATGTTTGAATTTATTATGGTTTGGATGATTGGATTTTGAACTTAATATATATATATATATTTGGTTTGGTTGAATTTTCTTATTTTTGCATCATTCGACATATATGACCAATAATGTCATTTCACATTTGATTATGAATATTTATTATGAAACTAATGGCTATCTCTCTTTTGATTCTGATCTTAGAAGTTTAATCTTATTTACTTATTATCAATTGGACATACTTTCAAAACCTTGTTTAAATTTTTTTAAAGTCTTTTTGATTTAACAAAAAGGGGGAGAAGTGTAAAAGTGTTAAAGGGGAGAAGTATTATAGTAAGGGGAGTAATTTTTCAAATTTGAGTTCAAAAATAATTTTCTTAAACAAATCTTAAAATTACACAAATGTTTTGTTATATCAAAAAAGGGGGAGATTGTTGAAAACATTTTGATGTTTCGATATAACAAATCAAGTAAAAATGATTTTAAGATTTTACAAAGATTTTTATAAGTATATTCGATTTAATTAATCGAATATCAAATTATTACTCCAAGTCTTTCAGGATCAAATTCAAACCTTACTAAATGTGTAAAATTGTGTTTTATACTTAAACTATTTTTGAAACAATTTCCACAAAGTATTTTGAACCAAAATCAAGCCTAAAATCAATTTTTCAAAGTGATGCATCGATGTACCAATCCATGCATCGATGCACCATGGAATTAAATTGAACATCGAATGCAGTTCATGCATCGATGCATTCTTCATGCATCGATGCACTTGGGTTTTAATGAAAACATCGAATGCATTTGATGCATCGATGCAAATACCATGCATCGATGCACTCAGGCTATTTTGAAACATCGAATGCACTTCATGCATCGCTGCACTCTTAGTGCACCGATGCACTAAGGGTCCAACGGTCAAAATATTTGAATTTTACACTTGATGCACCGATGCACCATGGGTATACATCGATGCACTGACGCTCCTAACTGAATTTATTAATTGTTTTCACACTTAAACGGCTCTATTAACTCCACTAATCATCCATAACATTCAGAATCATTTGAAGGAGTATTTAAACAAGCTTAGAAGCCATTGATCAATAAGAGAAAACAAGAAGAAACAATAATCAACAAGAATCAAGAGAGAATCAAAGAGAAGGCATCAAGCCTCAAGTTTGAGCATTTTCAAGCCTATTTCATTCAATATTCATTTTTTCTTTCAAGAACATTTTTTGTGCTCAATTGTATTATTCTTGAGTGTTCTTTCTTTGTTCTAGAATTGTGCAAACATCTTGCCTTGTGAGGATTTCCTTGTAGGTTTACAAATTTGTAATATTCTCTTTGAGAAAGAGTGTTCTCAAGAATTGGGGTATATTCTTGAGGGAGTTGTAAGGTTATATCTTTGGCCTCAAAAGAAAGAACAAATTAGTGAATTTGTTGGAAAATCCTTAGTGTGGATAAACTAAGGTAGTGGACGTAGACTTTGGTCGAGAAAGCTGAACCACTCTAAATCGCTGTGTAAATCTTTTCAATTTTCTGCAAAAGCTTCCACCAAAATTTTAATTACCAATTCACCCCCCTCTTGGCCAATTCCATTGATCGATTAACTCAACAAGTAGCATCCACCGGATAAGCCTCTGCTTTGCTTCCTTTTTGCTCATCAAGTACCTTATAGCTGCATGGTCAGAAAAAATAGTGATTTTAGTGGCAAGCAAATAGGATCTAAATTTTTCTAAAGCAAAAATTTTAGCAAAAAGTTCTTTTTCCGTATTCGAATAATTTTTCTGAGCCGAGTCCAATGCTAGTATCCGATGCGTCACACATAAGTTCAAAAGGGTAATTCCAATCTGACGGGTGAACAATTGGAGCTGAAATAAGCTTTTCTTTTAATGAATTGAAAGAGTCCTTGCATTTTGAATTAAAGTCAAAGTCTTGATCGTTTTGAAGTATATTGCATAAAGGTTGTGCTATCTTCGAAAAGTCCTTAATAAACCTGCGGTAAAATCCTCCATGGCCAAGAAAAGAACGAATTTCCCTCACAGTTATGGGGTAAGGAGTGAGCGTATAACATCCATTTTAGCTTTATCAACCACAATCCCTTTTGAGGAAACAATATGACCAAAAATTAACCCTTTATCAACCATAAAATAACATTTTTCATAGTTTAAAACAAGGTTATATTCTAAGTATCTTTTAAGCACATTAATTAAATTATCAAGACATTCATTAAAAGAATTACCATAAACCATGAAGTCATCCATAAAGACTTCGATGCCCTTCTCCACATAGTCAGAAAATATACTTAACATGCAACTTTGGAAGGTGGCCAATGCGTTACAAAGACCAAAAGGCATTCGTCTATATGCAAATGTACCAAAGGGACAAGTAAAAGTCATTTTTTCTTGATCCTCTGGCGCCAATGGGATTTGGAAAAAAACCTGAAAAACCATTAAGGCAACAATAATGAGTTTTCCCAACTAATCTTTCAATCATTTGATCTATAAAAGGAAGAGGAAAATGATCTTTTCGAGTAAGAGAGTTCAACTTCTTGTAATCAATACAAACTCGCCATCCATTTTGAACTCTTGTTGGCACTAACTCCCCTTCTTGATTTTCGACCACTCGACTCCCGTTTTCTTAGGAACCACATGAATCGGACTTACCCAATTACTATCCGAAATTTGATAGACTATGTCAGTGTCAAGGAGTTTCTTAATTTCTTTCTTTACTACTTCCATCATCGATGGATTTAATCGGCGTTATCCTTCACGTGATGGCTTTGCTCCTTCTTCGACTTTGATCTTGTGCATGCAAGTCGAGGGACTTAGTCTTTTAATATCGGTAGTGGTTCATCCTATGGCTTCTTTATAAGAGTGAAACACTGCTACCAAAGCTTCCTCTTCTCCTTCAGACAATTTACTTGAGATGATCACTGGTAAGCTTCCATTTTCTCCCAAAAAGGAATATTTCAAATGTTTCGGTAATTGCTTCAATTCTACCTCAGGTGCCTGCAAAAGAGAAGGTAAAATTTTAGTTTTAGAGGAAGTTAAAGAAAAATCAGAATTAATTGAATGAATATTTTCAAACTCTCTTTCTTCCTCTTCGTGTCAAAGTTCAGGATCCTTGGAAAGATTATAAGAAAGGTTGGATTCAATTTATTCATCAATTAAAGGATATATAACATCAATATAATTAATTCTTTCAACATGATCAGGGCATTTCATTGCTTTGTAAACATCAAATTCAACGATCTCATCATCAAATTCCATTGTTAGTATATCACTTTTAACATCGATCTTTGTATGTGTTGTGCTTAGGAAGGGTCGGCCTAAGAGTACCTCGGAATAAGAATCAGACCTATCATGTTCCATTTCAATAACATATAAATCTGCGGGAAAGAATAATACATCGACCTTTACCAAGACGTTTTCCATTACTCCCACTAGATAGAACACATATCGATCAAGCAACTGTATGGTTATTAATGTTTCCTTCAAAGGCTCGTTAGTAATCAATTTATATATAGAAAATGGCATAACATTAATTGAAGCTCCTAAGTCACACATTGCACGTTTAATTTTAAAATCACCTATTTTTCAAGGTATAGCAAACATACCTTGATCATTCATCTTTGGTGGGAGCTTTCGTTGAAAAATTACAGAGTCGTGTTCTCACAAATTTACCTTTTTGTGCCCCATTAATTTTCTCTTTGTAGTGTAAATTTCTTTTAAGAATCGAGCATACCTTGGTACTTGTCGAATTACTTCAAGAAGAGGTATGTTGACTTGAACTTTTTGAAACACCTCTAAGATCTCATTTTATTCTGCTCTTTTATCACGCTTCATCAACCTTGATGGGAAGGGTGGTGGCGTGATTTCATGAGAAGAAAGAGAAGGATGTGAGTCAGATGTACCTTGTACTTCTGAAGGTGGTGTGTCCTCTTGTTCTTCCTGATGTACGACTTTTTCTGCTGGAACTTCAGGTGAGATAACTTTTCCACTCTGGAGTGTGATGGCACTAACATTTTTTCTCGGATTTAACTCCGTTTGAGCAGGTAGTCTTCCTTGTGATTCTAATTTTCTCATAGTTTGAGCTAGTCGGCTTACTTGGTTATCTAACTCTTGATGATGTGTTTCGATTTGGCTTTGGGATTTTTCCTTGGATGTAATGAACTTTTCTTGTGAAATTGCTAACTTCCCCATGGATTCCTCCAATGATGGTTTTTGCGTTTTCTGTTGAGGAGGATAAGTTGGTATTTGATTTGTCGTATAGCTGAAGTTTGGGTGGTCTAGCTTTGTGCATATCCCACATGCTCTTGTTGCTCCATATTTTCCTGCAACAAGTGAATTAACTACTTCAATTAATTTATCTAATAACTACTTTAGTTAATTTATCTAACTTATTTTCAAGTGAAAATATATTTATCTCGTGAACATGTCGGCTGGGTTCACTTGAAAACCGTTGAGAGTTGGTTGCCATGGTTGAAATCAATTCCCTTGATGTTGTTGTCGTCATGTTGACTAATGCTCCACTGTCGGCATCCACCATTTTCATCTCCATTGGTAAAAGGCATTCATCAAAGGATTGAAGTAACGTTTTCTCACTTAATCCGTGTTGCAGACAACATGCGCAAAGCTTTTTAAATCGCTCCCAATAGTCATAAAAACTTTCTTCTTTCTTTTGCTGAATGGAAAGAATGCTCCTTCGCAACTCGCTTGCTTTAGCCACTGTGTCAAGAAAATTTTGATTCATGTCAGCCCATGAATTAACTGAATTTGGAGGTAAATAAAATAACCAATCTTTAGCCAAGTTGGCTAAAGAGAAAGAGAAAGCTCTCAATTTAATTTGATTATCGGTAACTCCCTATGGTTTCATGCACTATTTTGAATTCCAACAAGTGTTTGTGTGGATCTTCAGTGGGAAAGCCGTGGAAGGTGGGAAGAAGATGAATGAGTCCTGTCTTTAATTGAAACGGAGTCCCGCCACTAGGAAAATTAATGCATAATGGCGTCTGAGTGACAGGTGCTATGACTAGTTCTCGAATCGTCTGTTCTTCTGCCATCAGAATGTTGTATACTCTGCTTCAATCTCCAAATCTAGATCTTCTGGTCATAAATCAAAAACTAGAAAAATAAATCAGTATTTACCATTAGTCCACGGCAACGACGCCAATTTGATAACCGTTGTTTTGCTCTCAAAATAAATCTTGGCTTCTTATTAAATAAAAAGAAAAAGGTAGTATAGAGAAGCAGGGTCGATCCACAAGGACTGTGGTGTTTCTGATTTAATAAAACTCTTTCTTGATTTTAGAAGAAGATAGAATTACAGATGAAGTTAAAAAGATATATTAAAATAAATAAATAAATAAGGAAAAATAATATAATAATAAATATTAATAGTAATAAATATAAAAGAGAGATTTTTTAAAAGTTGTTTTTAAAATAAAAATAAAAAATAAATAAAAGAAAATAATTAAATAAATTAATTAAAGAGATTGAGATAAAGAGAAACTTATTGTGAAAGCAGCCTCAGACTTCAGCTTTGTCTCAAATTCCTCGGATCATCGAAACAAATTTTTACTTCAAGATTCACTTCAGCTTACAAGAACAATTCTTCGTTGCCAACTCGGATGTGTCGTTTCAATAACAACTGATTCCTATCTCAGTTTCCTCTTAGCAAATAATTTTTCTAAGTGTGTTCTCGGGAAGTTGAGTGTGCTTCAATAAGCAAATCTTTCTTCAAACGTTAATCATAACAATATAAGGACCAATGTCAAAATCGTTTTGATTTGAAAAGTAAGCTCAGAAAACAAAGAGAAAATCGGAAGCGATTTAAGTACCTTACAATTCTCACGTTTGAAATTGAGTCTTCGCTTTAGCCTTCCGCTTGAAAGAAAATTAGTTAAACATAACCAAAGTCATACTTAGCATAATTGAAAAGTACGCAAAAAATAGAGAAAAAGCTAGAGAGAAAAAAGATGTTTTTATTCTCAAATAAGAGAGATGTATTTCTAGGCTCACCCTTAGAGGGTATTTATAGCCTTCAAATTCCTAAAAACAAGCTAAAAAATCTTAAATCCTAATTAAAACACTTAAAACTATCTAAACTAAAATACCTAAAAAATAACATAATATTCTAAATCCTAATTAAAACACTAAAACCTATTTCAACTAAAATACCTAAAATAAAGATAAAATATAAAAATAATATCCTAAAACTTAATTAAAATACAAAAACCTATTTAAACAAAATAAAAAAATAAAATATAATGTTTAAAATATTATCCTAAGCTTGAGTTTAATCCAAATCCAAATTCCAGCCAGCTTTGATTCCGAAATTAAAAAATCTGAAGAATTTAGTCCTTTTTGTGCAATTTCCAGAATCTTACGTACTGTATAGAAAATAAATTAAAATGAACAAATAAGCCACAAAAATCAATAATTAAAAAGTAATTTAAAAGTAAAATATTAACTAAAATAATCACTTATCACTCCCAATCCCCAACTTTTTATCTGTTAACGATACTCCCTACACTGCACACCGAAGCCATGACACAAACTAAGCATCTCCTCATTTTTCTCAAATATTCTTCATCAAAGTGCCCCACTATTTCCTTTCTAGAAATAACCACCTGAGAACCTGACTACTAGTTGCCCTTTTTTACTTCACCTCCAATATAGGATCCATCATCTTTGGTTTCCATGCCATCTTCCTTAACGCTACTTTTTCCTTTGAACCTTTCAAATCGTACTTCATTAAATCAACTGAGATACAATTGCAAAATAATTTGAACCCGTTCAACCTTTCTTTCACTCTCGCTGCTTCATCTATACTACCAAACCTTACAAACGCAAATCTCGAACCTGCACGACTCTGTTTCCTTGTGATGTAAACCCTATGAACGTCACCATATGCCCGATGACCTGCCATAATCCCTTTCAATGAATAGTCTCTGGTAAATTATCCACGAAACTATAATATAATTTAATTTAATTATATATATATCAATAAGTTAAAATAAAAAGTATTTCATTGATCTACATTTTATTTTACAGGCACAGTTGTAAAGCAATTACAATATCCAAACATTTTTTGACTCTTTACAAGCCACCATAGCAGCAGAAGCCTAACAGTGGAGGCCTATATGAATAAGGTCTAGAGAAAACCTTAGGTGCCACAATTATATGTAATATAGTCGTCAGATCAAAATGATAATCAACTGCTTAGATTGTTAATAAGTTAGGGCTATTGAAACTTTAAAAGATCATCATCTTCATCGTCGCCTTCCATAATGGCAGGTCACAGCTTTCTCGTGCATATGTCTCCCACGGTGGCCACCAAACTACTTCTCGCGCCCACTAGTTCTTCACGCGTTGTTTTTTTTCTGGGAAGAATCATCTCCATTAGGAAAAAAAGGATCCTCACAAAATCAATAAATCAAAAAGTGATTTACAAATATTCCTTTTATTTAATGCAAAGAGATTTCCAGATCTCTTAATTGATTGTAAAAAGGGGTTCATCTTTAGGAGAGCCCTAAAAAAGACAGGTTAGTATACTACTAAAAAAGGCGGTGTCTTTAAGTCATTTTAAATACAAACCATTGGATTAAAAAAAATAAAAAAAAGGTATTAAATTATGTAACATATAATATTGGTAAGTATCGATACTTTTATAAATATCAATACTTATGTTAAAAAATTATGTTGGAAAATAAACGACACAATAAATATCGAAACTCAGGATAAATACCGATACTTTTAGTGGGAAAAAAGATGAGAAAAAATGTGCTAGTAATAAGTATTGATACTTATAGAAAGTATTGAGATTGTTTGCTAAAATACGCATTTTATTAAAATAAGAAACTCTCATTGAAAAATAAAATAAAATGTTTTGCAATTTTCTCTCTAATCAAAATATGATATAAGCATGCTTGAATTGTAAATGATACCAAGTAGGGGTGTTCATTCTGGATATCAGATACTATCCGATTCAAAATTTCGAATATCTGAAAATTTGGATCATTAAAATTGAGATCCGAATCTGATCCGAAAAAATCAAATATACAATGTTATCCAAATTTTCGGATCAGATACCTGGACATCTAAATCCGAAATAAAATTTAATATAACTAAAAAAACATACTTAAATTTTATATTTTGTGACATTATACACCTCGTATATGTATATATATTTAATTATTCATATACAATAAACAATTAAATAATATAATTCTTAAGTTTAAAATTCAAGAAATTAATATATATATATATATATAATTATAATTATTCATCCTCAATAAATAATTATTTTTTTTATTTTTTAAATTCAACAATTAAATATTTAAAATAAATTTATTACACGAGAGTACAAGCCCTTCACAGTTTGGAAAATATTGTATATGAAATATTGTAGGATGCATGAATGCTGTACGCCTGTACCTATAAATTAAAATATGTTAAAACTTTACTGGGTTATTTGGCAAATTAAAATTTGAGTTATCAGACCGTGTTTAATACGTAAAGTTAACTTTAATGTTTTATAACAGACATTTGAATTCAAGTGTGTTGGTTCACGCTGGGATAATAATTACAGTGGCGGGCTAAAGCAATTTACGAGTGTTAATAGGTCGGGGTTATGTTTTAATGAGTTATAGTTTATTTAAAATTTAAAACCCCAAATTTTATCAAAATTTTGGATAATTTGAAATTAGAAAATATACGTTCCGTATCCATCCAAATATTTGTTTTATTCTCGGATATCCAATGTTTAGGGCGTGTACGCTTGTAAGAGAAGGTGGTGTAGGAATGGTGATATAAAGGTGATTTAAGGAATGATAATGGTGATTGTAACGTTAAAGGAAAATATTTAGGATCAAAGAAGAACCAATACTATAGAATTATTGACCCAATCTTTATACAAACTTCAATCAGAAGGACTGTGAACCTCTAATTAGGAAACTAGGAAACAATAGTATCAAAGAAAGGAGTTGAGGCCGCTAGCAAAACTTGATAAGTCAATAGAATTCTAAAAAGAACAAGAGAAGTGAATTCTCATTATATTGCACTTAAATGGATAGTTGATTACAAGTGACAAATGAAAGCCTATTTATAGTCCTACAAAATGGCATGAAAAGGCACCCCTAATGGGGTGAAAGAGTGGTTGTCCATAGGAGAAGAGAAAGGAGCCTTTTCTTAACCAACATGTGCTTTAAGGCTTTTGGTTGCTTTCTTTCACGTTTGTCGTCCATCCTACTTGGTGAAGAGTGCCTTACTTTGCTTGTATCCTTTAATGAAATTCTAACTTTATGGAGAGACTTCAATGGAGAGTTATGTCATTCGAATTGGTGCCCATTCATCTAACCTTTTCATGAAGATGTATGATGAAACATGGTGACTTTTGGAGGCACCGTTTGAGATGAAAGAACATGTCTCTTGGAGGCATCTCTTGTTGAAGCATCATGCCCTTTGGAAAAAACATCTTCTGGTGAAGCAACTTGTCTCTTGGAAAGGTATCCTTTGGTGAAGTATCATGACCTTTGGTAACATCCCTTTGATGGAACATTATGTCCTTTCATAATGACTCTTGGTGGAGCCTTTTCTTCAGGCTAGTCATTGGAAGTGAAGACACCCCTTCATCTTATTGTTATTGCCGTCCACTTGGAAGAGGTTGGGTTGAAGGAACAAGTCTTTTCAGCATGTAGCCGTTGGAGCTCTTGAAAAAACACCTCTTTTGGTTTGAATTTTGCATTCATTCATCCTCATAGCCGTTGGTCACATCTTTAAAAGGGAAAGGTACCTTGCAATATAAGAAATAAATATAAGAACATATAATATATAATATATAAATATATTAAGATAAATATGCAATGCATGTCACACTCATATATATATATATATATATATATATATATGTGTGTGTGTGTGTGTGTGAATATGAAAATGCATTATATAATGAAATGAACAAGTTTATATAATATGCATGAAATGATGTTGTAAATATATACATGGATGCCTAACATGTATAATGTCACAAATTACTCTAATAATGTGAAATGTATAAATGTGGAAATGGCATCAAGTAATATGTTAATTAAAATATGCAACATTAAAACATATATGAAATTCAAATGAATTAAATGTCATACTTATATAAAATTGGACTAAGATGTCAAATCATAACATTAATGAAATAACATAATATAAATATATAGTTAAAGAATACTCCCTCCAAATCAATCATTGACATCTTCAAAAGAGCGAGGAAAACATTGAGAAAGTTGGTGTTGGTCAAGATCACATAAAAAGAAGAGAAACTATATAATTCTTTGGACGAATCAAGGCTGATTAAATGAACATATAACCTCCATATCATTTGTATCTGAAAAAACGGAAAGGTATGTACCCTAAACCCTAATTTGTAAATTTTGTTATTAAGGAATTTAGGTTATTTTAAGAAAATTTGTTTATGGAAATACATTGAAGGATGTTTAGAAAGAGTTCAAAGCATATATTGTTTTAGAAAATTATAAAATATAACTTGTTAATGTAAGGGTAAAAAGTGGCAAAAATCATTTTCAACCGAAAATGTTATCAAAAGCATAACTGTTTAGGTTGGAGAGGGGAACATTTTAGGTTGAAAAAATGTTAGCTTGTCTGTAACACCCTCAGATCGATACGGGTGACCCGATCTGATCCGAGGTGTCACATTAGGGCCACCGGAGCGACCTACACTAAAAAATTTGAAAAATTTTTTAAAAAAATTAAACCATTTAAAACTATTAAACAATTTATAAATAAAACACAAGTTCAGAAAATAATCTATAATTAAAACATAATTTAACAGTGCACTACGTAAAAACAAATTTCAAACTTTAATACAAAAGCATTTAATAACCTACATGAAATCTATTTACATGCACCGTACTTTACAAGCAACGCCAGTGGAACTTCTATATTGATGCCAATAAAAGTACCAGATCAAATACTTTAACTTGAAAAGGGGTAAGTAACAGAGTGAGCTTTGAGAAGCTCAGTAATACAAAACAACCATATGGATGTAATATGTCATTAGATATATGGTAAAGCATAAATTTCCTTAGCGATACAAACATAATCAGATTCTAGTGATGAGTTCATATTCCATTAGCTAAGTCTTCAGGTACAAATAGAAATTTACGGTCTAAATGAAGTATTCAGAGAGACAAATTTAGACAATTGAATTGAGGACTCTAGTGTATTCCAACAAAACAAAAAATGTGTACAGATCATTTAAAAACAGTATCAGCTTAAAAAATATTTTAAAACCAAAGTAATACCCTCCAACTGAACACCGATATGCAGTTTCCCATGCCCAAGCGTTGGAGCCAACCTAAGAGATTATCTTGGGGAATAAGAGCCTACCCAAAAGTGTACCTTGTGGCCTAAGAGCTAACCTAAGATAATACCTTGGAGCCTTAGAGCTTATCCAAGGAAATACCTTGGGGCCTCAAAGCCTACCCAAGTGGAACCTTAGGTCCGTAAGGATATATCAGCTTGATCAGAGCTGAACCTCCATACTCTAGAATCCTACCAAAACAATATCCCAATAAATCAGTTCATACAATAACCAGTAATTTCCATGATCTATAAATCAGGCATAAATATATTTTCAGTGAAAAGAAGTAACCAAAGATGTAGCCATAGTTCATAAACAGTAAATCAATACATCAATAAGTCAGAATATCAAATAATTGAAATATTCAGTAAATCAGTAACTTCGATAAATAACATTTTAGAACAAATAAAACAATCATATAACAAATAGGGAACACACTAGAGGATCTAGTTATTTTCCGGGGGTACTTGGTATTTATCAGGTAGAGAGCCACGAAATTTCTGCAAACTGATTGAATTTCAGAAACGATATCCCTGTAAAAAGGTGCTTTGATAGCTAACAAATTCATAAATCATTCAGGAAGTGATTTATCAAGATCATAGGGTATTCAAATAATTCAGCAAGGTATTCAAGAATTGTTGCATCAAAATTATTTAGGATTCAGACATTCCTAAATTATTCCATCAATCAGGCCTATAAGGGCATTTTAGTTATTTGATTCCTGAGAAATTTGATAAATCAGTTTAATAAGGGTATGCAACAATTTACAGAATTCTATATTTCAAGCATCATAACAAGTTTCTAATTCCAATCGCACTATACAAATTCCAACAAAGGCGATACTTATTAAGTATGTAGGTAGAGAAACTTCAAGAATATTCATTTCTTAAAACTTACTGCACTATGGAATCGAACTGATCAAATTCATAACCATCTTTAAATGGATCATGATGAGATGAACATTTATTTTAACAATATTTATTTACTTCTCGTATTGTAAGAGTATTAGCGACGATCGACCTACTTAGGTCGTACTCTATAAACCTCAAGGGCGCCCCAACATTTAAAGCATCACGGGTATCTTCAGAAGTTATCAAAATGCATTTGCTTAATCCAAGTCATGAGGGTATTTAAATCATTTTTGTATTTGGGGTAGATTTATTCATTTTAGAGCTTGAGAGTATTCAACCATTCTAGGGCTTGGGGGTATTTTGGGTTATTTTACACTTCAGGGGTATTTTGGTTATTTTACAGTTCAAGGGTATATAGTTCTTTCCTTCCATCTAGTCTTTCCATTTAATTCATTTTTTGAACAATTTAAACATAAATAGTACTTTCGATGTTTTAGTCTTTAGGTGTTTACTGATAAATCAATACTTCTAGGTCTTGTACCTTCTCGGGTGTTAGGATCTGATTATCAGTGACTTTTCGATCATATTAGGAATTTAACAGGTGAATCGATAGTTTATCAAATTAAAAATGAATTCTCAAGGTACTTTCACTATCAGGGTCAGTCTGGGCCATTTTTACCTCATAGGGGTAATTTTATAATTTTTTAATCAGATGATGTTGGTATTAAAACTTTTAACGAGAATAATTATAATTTAAAGATTCTGAGGTTGATTTCTTTATCGATTAATCACTGAACCTGAAATTATTTCTTATTGGACTTCTCGTTCATTGTACGAGTAATTCAAGCCTTATGTAGTTTAAAGACATTTTACCGCATTCAGATTGAGTTAAAAATAATTAGTTATTCACACGTGACTAAATGTACTCATTTATGCGTTAACCAATACCATAATATTCCATAAATTATATAAAAGGTAACAATGTATTACCTCGACTTCTGAACCACAACGATCAGTCATTTAAACTCCATTCGATTGCTCTCGAACTTGAATTCAACGTCCTGTAATATCTCAAACACAAGGCAAACAATTTGCATCAAAAACAGAATTGAATTATGAAAACCAAATCCAATCGGAACGTCAAACGGTGAAAACAACTTATTGAGCTCGAATTTGATGAAACATACTCAAGACGTCAAAAAACATCAAGATAGGTGTTCCCTAAAAAAATCAATGGTCGATCAACGATGGTTAACAGCCAGTCAATGGTCAGTAAATGATCAGCGAATAGGTCAATAATCAACAACTCACCTAGGCTTGGCTCAGCTCGACTCGGTCCAAATAGATCGGCTCGGCTCGATCCAAATGGTCCAAAAGACTTAAAAACTTTTAGCAGTATATTGATTTAGAATGTTTTTCAATGCATGTTCGGTTGAAAAATAATTTAATGAATTGATGTTATTTATAACTAATTAATAATAAGTCATGTGACTTGGTGACTAGGCTTAATTTTTTGGTTGAATGTTGAATCTATTTAATCATACATATTCAACAATTCTCTTCATGAAAAGATTAAATCCTTTCATGAAAAGTTTAAGCCCTTTTCATCAAAAGATTAAGTTCTTTAATAAAAAGTTTAAGTCATTTCATTAAAAGGTCTTAACCCTTCAATACATTTCATCTCCCTATAAATAGGTTAGTCAAGGTACAAATCTAAGACAACTTTGAGAAACAATTCACAACATTGAATTAGGAATACACTTAGAAAATTCTTTCCAAATTCGTTCTTTCTGATGATAGAGAAAGGCAATATTATGTTAGACTGATCACTACAGTTGTACTTACTGCTGTGATTGTTTGTAGTTGTATCCTAGGAGATCAAAATCCAATAATACTCAAAGCACCGAGGAGATGCCAAATCTGTCTTAAGAAAACTATTCATACATGCCTCAACAATTTCTTCTTCTGTTTATCTGACTCCACTTATCCGATTTCATGTCTAACTATGAGTAAACCAATTTTGTTTCTCTATTTTAATTATTTATTTATTTTGCTTCATTCGATTCAATAATAATATATGTTTATTATTATTATTATTATTATCTCGGAACATTGTTCCTAAAAATCTTAAGATAGATTCCTTTTTTTAATCCGAGACATAATCAATTTTTTTTAAGTTCAATGTTAGCCATATACGAACCAAGTAGATTACCAATGCATACGAAGGATAATTGAAGATATGAAAGCAAGTTGGAACTTATGGTGCACGTTAAGGTGAAAAGCAAACATAAACCATATTTGATAAAGAAACATGCAAATATGGAATTTCAAAGGATCAATGACCGAACAAGTTTGGTTGCACACCACGCCTCGTCCTTTGTGGTTTGCGCGCCAAACCTTGTGATTTGTAGTTTGTTTGGCGTGATTTAATGATGACGATCAATAATTCAAAATTAATTTGGGGGTTAGAATGCAGTTTGCTTCGTCATACCCGTGAATTTAAAATGGTCTGTTGACATTCTTTTTTCTTGTCCATATTATTATATTATTATGTTAATTCTCTGATCCACCTTGATTAACCTTCACGATGATTCAAATTGGGATTCTAATATTTCGTCGAGAGCACTTAAACGGTTCAAAGTTCAATCGGTTGTTGTTTTTCCTTCTATAGGGATTAATGTTTTCATATGCTAAAGGATTTTGTTAATTTTATCCATGATCCCAAAAAGTTTAGTTCGACATCATAAGTTTTAATTCCGTTGTCTAACAAAAGTTGTTTTTGTTTTGGATTTTAGTTTTACTAAATCCTGACATTTAACGAATTCAACAAAAATAGTGTTAATTGTGAATTTTTGTTTCGGGTTTTAGTTTTACTAAATTCTGTTGTTTAATAGAAATTATTCAATTGTTGAATTGTAATTATGTTTCAAGATTTACTCATGTCGATTCAACATAATTTACTTGATTTGAATAAATCTATTTGAGGATTTTAATTCTAAGTGATTCTGTTTCAGGATTTTTAATCTTGTCGTCTAATAGAATTTATTTGATTTACTATTTAAGAGAAATTGTTTGGAATATTGATTCCTACACATACATGAATTAAATTCAATGATGTTGTTGGTTGAGAGCAACAACAAGAAGTCTGTGAAATTCTATGAACTGAATTTCAAGACATGAAAACATAAGATGTTGTTCTATTTGAATATATTAAATCTACTGAAATATAAGATGATCCTCTTATTATTAGAAAGGATGAAGTAGGCGTTATTATCGCATTTAATGTTATTACATCATGAATGGATTGTTAGATACACCATATGAAGTGTAGAGTATTCATAAGACTGCTACAAATTTATGAATGACATTTGGCCATGTTCTGAGTTGTCACAGAACATGTGGGGAAGCTATTTTATCAAGTTACCTTTTAAATAAGGTACTCCTCAAGAAAAAGGGTAAGACACCGTATGAGTTATGGAAATGTAGAAAACTTTTCTACATCTACATGAAAGTGTGGAGGTGTCTTGTATAATGTATAATGGTAAGTCAAGACACATACATCGTCGACATAATACTATTAGACAATTGATCTCAATTATAGTTATCTCTATTCATTTTGAAAGATCAAAAGATAATATTGTGGGTCCTCTAATCAAAAGGTAGAATCGATATAAAGTTGATAAAACATAGAGAGGAATGTGACTAAAGCCCATTAATATTGCCCATTAATATTTAAGGTCCTATGTGAAGGAAAACCCAACCTAGTTGACTGGAGATCCCAAGATCTAGGTTTGATGAGACAACCTACTTGCATACACCTTGTTAGGTCACTATGGGAGTTATTATCCCAAGTCTATTCGAATGATGAAAGTAGTGACTAAAATGTGGAAAACGTTAAGCAATGCTATTAACGACCACTATGTGTTTCGGGGAGCCAAATAACATAAGTCACCTATGTTAGAGTGATGTAGAGCCGCTTCAAAGAGACTATTGAGGCATAGTTCTCTAAACTTTTGCAGAACCAATAGATGTCCAGTGAGATATTTGTGTGAGGTATGTCATCGCTTACACAAACGGTAAGACAATTCAAGAACATCACATCTACTAGAAAGCTAGTAAGGTAAACATATTTTCAAAAGAGAATGTTCAAATTGGGACACCTACTTATCCTATACAAATATCGAACGTAAAATCAATCATCATATCGAACCGGTGTTTGAATCATCAAGTTCATTCATGTGGGAGATTGTTGGAATATAATTGAATGAATTGATGCTATGTATAACTAATTAATAATAAGTCATGTCACTTGGTGAATAGACTTAATTTTTAGTTTAATATTACAAGCATTCAATCATACATATTCAACAATGCTCTTTATGAAAAGATTAAATCCTTTCATGAAAAGGTTAAGCCCTTTTCATCGAATGGCTAAGTCCTTTAATCAAATGTTTATGTTCTTTCATCGAAAGGTCTTAACCCTTCAATCCATTTCATCTCCCGATAAATAGGTTAGTTAAGGCACAAATCTAAGTTACAAGTTCGAGAAACAATTCACAATGTTGAATTAGGAAAACACTAAGAAAATTCCATCCAAATTCATTCCAGTGATAGAGAAAGGCAAGATTGTGTTTGACTAATCACTACGGTTGTGCTTATTGTTGTGATCGTTTGTTGTTGTATCCTGGGAGACCAACTTCCAACGTGACTCAAAGCATTGAGGAAAGGACGAATCTGTTTTACAGAATCTGTTCATACATGCCTCAACAATTTCCTCCTATGTTTATCTGACTCCTCTAATTCGATTTCATGTCTAAATATGAGTAAACCAATTTCGTTTCTCTATTTTAAGTATTTATTTATTTTCCTTCGTTCGATTCAATAAGAATATATGTTTATTATTATTATTATTATTATTATTATTATTATTATTATTATTATTATTATTATTATTATTATTATCTCATATTAACATTTTTTCTAACATGTTTGATTTTTGGTTGGACATTCTCAATAGAGGGACTGCAATTTCCATAGGTCTTAGACGCATTATTCCATGGGGAAGGAAGAGATGATTACAGTTGTTGCTCTCTTGAAAGTGGACAGACCTCAGAAGAAACAAAAGGTAATGATGGTCATCTTCTTATATTAAGCATTCAATTAAACCATTTAAGATAGTAATGTTAATTTGAAGGTTATTGGTAACGAGGATGAGAAGATTGAAGAGAATGATTATTGGTAACGAGGATGAGAAGATTGAAGAGAATGATTATGGTAAGGGGAGTGTTATAAACGAGATGGTTTTGGAGAAACTTCAATAGTTCATGATGAAGGTAAATGAACTTAAAGGCATTGTTTGTTGGGGTGGAAAGGAAAATTAGAATCAAAGAGGCGGTGGAACCTTAAAGCATGAATTAAATAGGTCACGTGAGAAATTATATGTGATGTTGGAGGAAGTTGATGTAATAAGTGAGAAAATGAAGGAGTTGAAGAATTTTGTAGGAACACTGGAAAAGAAATTGGCTTTTGGTCTTGATGAAATTAAGAAAGTTGAGAATGAATTATTTGATGGAGTGAATGTGGGACATCAAGTGTCAAAATATAATGAATATAATGATGATTTTACTGAATCTCGAACAATGTATGGTCTGATCGAGTAGTTGGATTCTCAATGTCCGACACCACAAAAGTAAAGGGTATGAAGATAAATTTGATATGAATTTTATGTTTTATCTCGTATTTTGAATAATATACATTTAAATTGTAGGTTAAAGGAGCTGCTAAAAAGGTTACTGGGAAATCAACGTGAGTTGGCAAAGAAACACAAAACATGTGTGAGCATAGAAAGTGAGAAAGAAGAATGATGGTGATGCAATAATTGTTATAAATTGGAGGAATTTTCTGCATCATTTATTGCAATGTTAATTGAATTATACAAAAAAATGAGCTTGGTAATTGGGAAGAAATTTAAATAAATGAAGTAAATACGTAATGATTTATTTGAATGTTTTAAATGTTATATTTGGTTATAAAAATATAAAAGAAATTATAAATATTTGTAATTAGATGCGTTACTTGGTAACGTTATAGGGATAATGATGTTAACCCTGTTATATTTTTATGTAACATATATATGATGTAAAAGGTTGAAGAATCAAAAGTATTTTTCTATGTTGATGTACCAGAGAGATTGAGATAGTAGAAAGTGGAACATGCGACTATATGGAATAACTGTTACAAGAGAAGTAAGTAAGCTTCCATACATAGTTTTGCTTGGTGATTGTTGTTTATGTGGTGCTTAAAATTAAAAATATGTGTTTGTTTTGTTGCAACCATGTTGTGATTACTTTTGGACACCTATTTGTGACTATGTTTGACATGGACATGTTAAGACCCAATGAATAGGTTAATTCATTGGTTAGTAGAAAAATTGAATTTATGTTTTTGAGTATTGTTATTGTCACGAGCCGTGATACTTGCGTCTGGGACATTGGTGCAAGTGTCTGCTAAAGAGGTTCTATGTAGAACGTGAGCTTGCCAAGGCCACCAGACTTAGCCCATCACTTGGAGAATGTTGTGGAGCCCGTTCACATTTGCCATGTAGAAAAGGAAAGTGGCATCAAATCCGAAGATGATCATAGGAGTTCGGTAAATATGGCAAGAGACAACAAATAAGGAAGATATTGTGAGGGAATCTTACCATATCCAGTGTGAACATCTATCCAAGTAAAGAATCCTACAAATGGATGTAATTAGATAGGATTGGGTTGGTTTCCTTGATTTAGGGGATTTTGTATTAATTGGGTAGATCTTAGTCGTTGATGTAAATCGATCTAGGCCATTGATTGAGAGGGAGCTCAACTATAAATAGAGTAATAAAACTCTGAGGTATTCACTCTAGTTCATGTGTTCTTTGTTCTTTATTTTCTTGTCGCTTATTGCCTCTCTTGGTGGCTAGGAGTAGCCACACTTGTGTTTGCACTTTCACACCATAGTCCAACCTTGATGGCTTGGAGTAGTCGCATTGGTGTTAAAGCTTCTGCATCCTAGAAGACATGAGGGCTTGGTTCCAACCTTGGTGAGTTTGCATGCTCACTAGGCTTGGGTAATGCTTACTTAGTCACAGAGAACACTCAGAAGTGTCAAGAAGCGTCTACGGAAACACGACCCGTCATACCTTAACTCTGATATTGCGACAGTTGGGCTTGAAGGTTCTGAGGGTGTGACAAGTGGTATTAGAGCGAGTCGTTGTGGGCAGACAACGAATCGTTTTGTACTTTTTTGGTGGAAGTGGTAAACCGGGTAACTTAAGTTTACTTACTATTTAGTCGATTTGCTTTTATAGTTAAGTTGGCAAATATTTGCGCTTCAGTTAGTCATGGGTGATTGAATTCATTCGTGTCAAAGGAGTTTGATATGGGGCACAAGAGAAAAGGAGCTTCCACACGAAAAGGCGAGGAGAGCTGGCATAACCATTTTTTATGAAAAACAATTATATATTATTTAAAAAACAATTATGACTTTTATTTGAAAAATTCTTGATTTGGAATTAATTTGGATGGAATTGGATAGGAGTCGCCATCAACCTTTGGGTTAGGGTCGAACACCTAAAAACGTCTTTTAAAACAATTTTAAGGAAAAATCATTTTTTAAGACAAAAGATGGTCTGCATTTACCAAAGGTTCAATTTAACGGGTCCGGGAGTCGGTTAAGCGTGGGAAAGGATTAACACCCCCATAGTGCCCAAAATTAGTACTTAGTCATCGATAATTAAAATTATGATCCATTTACTAAAGTTGATTAATTCTCTTCGAATTAATAACTTAAAGAAAATTCTTTGACTTGATAAGAATTCTCAAAATGCGCAATCCTCCGTCAGAAAAGATATTTCGACTCCTTACCCGTAAAAGAAGATTCAATCTTCGAATATATAAAAAATGCAAATCAATAAAAAATATTGGCATTTGCATAAAATAACATAAATTGCCACATAAAACACATTGAATCATAAAAAATGGAAAATATTATAAGCAATATTTATTTCAAGTTCCCATTTTGTTTGAACGTCGTATCAGATTGTACCACTTCGATCAAGTGATACTTTCCACGCCCATTCTACAAATATTGTTCTTGAAATTATTCGAATAATATTAATCGTTAAGGAACATGAGGGAAATAAATATTAATAAAATTATAACAACACATATTTAAATACAACAATCATGGATAATATTTATTTAATATCATACATATAACTGCATATTATGTAAAATATATTCATACATGAGGGACTGAAATAAAAACAATTGAATGTTACAAACCAAAATACAATGTTCAAAATGAAAGTATTTTCTACTTCAAATGACCAAAATGGGAATAACATTAACTTTAAGGATATAAACAGTAAATATAAATAAACCAGAACCAATATTGAAAATATTAAATAATACAGGCACTAGAAATGAAAATAACCCATTAATAACATTGGGGACTAAAATAAATTAAGAAAAAATAGGAAATGGGAAAATAATAAATAGACCAAAATATATTCATATGCAAAATAGTGATTAAAATAAAATATTCGAAACTATCTCGAGCAAAATCAAACACTAACAAAAATGGTATAATACATAGGATAGTGACTAAAAAGTAAACATGGTAAGATAAAGGGCTCAAATTAAAATATCAAAAAGTTCATTAATGGATAAAATTAAATTATACAAAACACCAGGGGCCTAAAGTGTTATTAGCCCACAGAAAAATGAAAAACACGGGTAAGGTTTACAAAAGGCAGGGACCAAACATGATATTAGCCCAAACCCGAAAACATGTTGAATCTCTCTGCAAAAATGATGTCGTTTCGTGCTTAGTATATATGCTTAGCAACTAAGCTTAAACCAGCCTAAACCCTCATTAGTTTGGTTTCACCCAAAACCAGAAAAGAGAGAAGGAGAGATGAGCTCACTCAAATCTCTCGTCAGGGAGAGAAGTCAACGATGCCGCCCACAGCAGCCGAAGAAAGGCAACCACCTCAAAAAGCTTCCTCTCCTCACCCTCGACTCGAAACCCAACCTTGTTCAACCAAAAAACTACCCTAGCCTCCTAGATCTACAGATTTACCTTTCGAAACAATAAGAAATCGGTGACCTTTGGACTCCAACCCCTCCGTTCCTCTAAGGTATAAATCTCTCTTTTATATTTTTTCTCTTTTTTCTTTGGTATGAATCTCTTTGGGTATTCTTCTCTTTGTTTACGGTTCGAATCTCTCTGGATATTTTTTCTCCTTCGTTGTTTGTTTTTTTCCTCTCCACCCTGAGTGATTTCTATCCCCTCGATATTTTTTGGTTGCATGCTATAAAAATGGTGATGGTTGTTGGTTTGGTTATGGTATCTCTGCATTGGGTATGGGTTATCTGAATTGGTAGGTAAAAAATCTTGATTTTTAGGGATTATTGGTATAGGTTTCTAACTTGGTTGATATTTTTCATTGTTCAGAGCACGTTGATGATGATGGCGACTCGAGTGTGCTCAACGATGGCTCACGCAGCAGGGGAACGAGCGGTGGAGTCCGCGCGCCAATAGGAAGTTGAATAGTTGTTGGCAGTAGCTAGAGCTAAAGGGAAGAAAACCCTAATCGGGTTCACATATGGGTTGGAGTGGGTCAGATTATGGGTCAGATCCTAGGCTATTGAGTAGCTTTGTGTTGGGTTTCTTAGTGTTGTAATTGGGTCACTGGTTGGGCCCCTTAGCAAAAACATGCAGAACATTCCCTTGGCAAAATGGCGTCGTTTAGTGCGTGGGTCATATAGCATATTAAGGGTTTTGAAACCCCTAATCTCTCATTTGCTTCCTTATTTATTTCCTAAAAAACACAAGGGATAGAGTTCCTTTAACTCTCCCCAGCCCCTACCATGGAAACCCACTCCGACCGCCGTAGATTGGCATCGATCGGAGAACAAACCGGTCCCAAACAACAGTCTTCCTTACACTCAAACTAAAGCCCAAACCTAAATCACCTAAAACCCAACCCCTCACTCTAGATCTAAAAATCCAATGGTTACCTTCCAAGGTTAAAGGCTCGGGACCGGAGAAGACCACGACGTTCATCCAACGAAGGTAAATGTAGTCTTTTCTTTCTCTATTTTTTATTTTCTTTTGTTCGAATGTGGTTTGGTATAATTTTTTTTGGTTTTCTTTCTTCGAAAACTTCTCCCTCTATTTTGTTTTTTGGTTTTTTCTTCTCACAGAATGATTTGTCCTCTAATTTGGTTGCTCCCTTTGATTTATGGTTGATAGTTGGGTAGATAAGATGGGGTATGTGCTCTAATTTGAGCCTTGGGTTGTATCATTGGGCTCCATTTTTGGGCCTAAAAAATATAAAATATTAAAATAATAATAATAATATATTTTTATACCCAGACAAAAATGGGTGTCTACAGCTCCCCCTCTTTGCACGTTCTCGTGTTAACAAGAATAGGGCAAACACGAAAAGATAACCAATTTTTGTCTGGATCTTTTTTTTTTTTTGCTTTGAAATTTGATATCTTTGTTGTTGAAGGACGACATTACTCATATGTGATGAAGTGTTCTGGTCGTTTTTAGGAAAAATTAGGAGATAGCACGGTTCCTACGTGATGAGGAAGTCTGGCTATCTAAGAGTGATGCGGATCCTACGTGATGAGGAGATCTGGTCGGTGGATGACACGGTTCCTATGTGATGAGGATGGCTGGCTATCTTTAGGGATGATGATAACACGGTTCCTACGCGACAAGAATGATTGGTTATCTAGGGGTGGCGCGACTCCTACGTGGTGAGGAGATTTGGTCGGGGGATGACATAGTTCCTACGTGATGAGGATTGTTAACCATCTTTACGGATGATAACACGGTTCTTACGTGATGAGGAAGGCTGGTTATCTAAGGTTGATATCGCTCATACGTGATGAGGAGGTTTGGTCGGGGGATGACTTAGTTTCTACGTGATAAGGACGAGTGGCCATATTTAGGGATTTATTTCAAGAGAAACTATCTCAAGGGAGACAAAACTTTGTTTCAAAGGAAACATACTCAAATATTTGTGTTTCAAGGGAGACAAAACTTTGTTTCATGGGAAACAGACTCAGAGATTTGTGTTTCAAGGGAAACCATCTCAAGGGAGACAAAACTTGTTTCAAGAGAAACAATTTCAACGTTTGTCTTAAGGAAGACTGTCTCAAGTGAGACAAAGTTTGTTTTGAGAAAAACAATCTCAAGTGACATCAACTTTGTTTCAAGTGAAACAAACTCAAAATTTGTATCTCAAAGGAAAATGTCTCAAGTGAGACAAAATTTGTTTTGAGAGAAATTATCTCAAGCGAGAAAAATTTTTTTTTAATAAAACTATCTCAAAAGATATGATCGTTCACTTCAGGATGTTTAATATCCAAATATGTCCCAACATTCATAATTTCTTGCTTCAACACTGATTCGAAGCATGAGCTTTGTGTCTGAGAGCCACATGTCAACTACCAAGATCCATTCTAGAGAGATTGTCTTGTTTGAAAATTTTTTTCTTCTTCTTTTACTTTCAAAATTTTGAAAAATATCACTTAAAAGAATTTTGAAAAATGTTTAATCAAAGATTTGAAAAATATTGCCCCTTTCTAGGTTTCACAGTTGAGATAAATCATAAAACCAGAGTTCATTGGATATCAAAGAATTAATTACTCTTTTAATCCTTCAAAATAAAGTATAGCTATTTGACATGTGTCAAGATTAATGCTATTTTTGAGGTAGGGTTAAGTAAGGAAAGAACAAGGTGTCTCGGGTTATTGACTTTGGGTCAAAAGTATGACTTTCTTGTTTATTTGATGTTCACTGATCTGATGGAATAGCTTCTATGCTCATCTACTAGAATTATTCTTTGAATCCTAGCTCTCGTGACAATAATCGAGGGTACAATGCCTTATCAAGGGATTTGTGATATCGCCTTCTATACAATGGATGCACAGTCTTCATAATCGAGCCACATTTTCAGATTTTCAACTTGAATCCTCCTTTGGTTTCAAGATGTTATTCAAAATTTATGTCTTGAACCCCTATTTTATTATTTTTTATTTTTTTCATCTATCTTGCATTAAAGATTTAAGAAAACCTATTGTAAATAAAAGATTAATCTTGATGGGTGGGATGAGATATGAAGATAGTCTCTTCTATTTAGAAATCCATGTATGATTAGAAGGGACTTTTAAGGCACGTAATATAGGCCATAATTCACGGTTATGAAAGAAATGGATAAAAGGCTCAAACAAGTGTTTAAGGGTTATTGAACCAAGGATCAATTCATTATGATGCCTTCAATCTTGTCTTGCTCGATTTGAATCTGCTCGTATGAGTCTTTTATGTTTTTGGTTATTCTATGATCTTCTGGTGAACTAATTTTGGAATGATTGTACTTGATCAATCTTATGATTTGAAGATTGATTCGTCATTTGACTCGAGGGAATCTTTGCATGTGTTTCTTGTCTTCTTTTCTTTCTTTCTTTTATTTTTTTTTCTTTGATTTTTTTCTTTTTTTCTTTTTCTTTACTTTTATCTTCGCCTTGATTTCATCTTTGCACTTTGCATTTGGTTCATCTTTCTATATCTTATGTGGATTGATGGTATTCACTCATGTGAACATATTTTTTTTGCCTTGCCCCCCAATGTGGAGGGTGATCCTTGGTTAGGGTTGAATCAAAAGAAAACATAATTTAGGCTCAAATGGGGACACAGGGGATATATATTTTATCCTTTTGTGAATGGGTAATGAAATAAAACCGTTCATCATTTCATACACAGAAGTCCTTACAGAAGAGGTATCCCCATGGGGATAGATTTTCAAGATTAATTTTATTCACATGAAAACAATGTAATTAATACATGATATAATTATTTTGAATTAATTTTCTTTTTTTTTTGCTTCATGCTTCTAGCATGTCTCAATTATTCAAGCTCATCTTTAGAAAATTGATGCGAAATACCCCACATTTTTCTTCTTTTAGGAACGTTCATGTTCAAGTGAACATCTTGTACTCAATGTCTTCAGATTTAATTGGTAGAAAAATGTTGGTTTTACATCTAAGAAGACGGTGGTGAATTTATTAGCTCAACGAAAGGTAATGGTACAACTTTTGTGTCTCAAAGAGATAAAAACAATGTTTCAAAGTCTCAAAGGGATGTAATGTCAAATTTTGGTTCTTTAGTAGTGACCATAAATTATTTCAGGTAAAGAACCGAGAGATTTTATTTTTGGTTTTAGATGGTATAAGAAAGGTCTAATCTTGTCATATGTCAAAAATCTATAATTCTTGAAGAATTAAGAGAATTCGTAATTCATTCGATATTCGAAGAACTACAAAATTAAAACTCATTCAATTATTCGACCTCAGAAGGTAGCATAAGTTCAATCATTAGAAGATTAAAAATATTTAAGCAAATATTAAAGACAAAACAAAAACGAGTTCAAACAAACAATGCTCTCAATGCAATTGGTAGATGTAATGACTTCTCTTGATTAGCATTAGGATGCCCCATCATTCTTTGAATGTCTATGCCCCTAAATCAATCAGATTATGGATCTTGCGCTTCAGTTCCTTACAGTTCTCAACAGAATGTCCAAAGATTCCTATGTGATAGTTGCATACGATATCAACATCATAGACCTCAAAAAATGGGGACTCTTTTCTCGAATCATCCTGGAAGGCTCAACTCTACAATCAGTTGAACAGGCTCCTACCATACTGATTTCAGCATCTTCTTTTAATTATTCGAATCTTGCTTCTATTCTCAATGTGGTGTCGCATGATTAGGATCCTTTCTATCGAATCCTCAATGAGTTAATCCTCATGTTTTCATGAATGATGCGTGTGAAAATACTTAAAAATTGAAATGCAGATACAAAATGTAAATATGCAAATGCAAATGCAAAAATATTAATCCCAATGATGAATATCGTAGAATAATTTTCACCAAAGATAAAAGCCTTCACATTACAAGATAGTCCATTTTACAGACATGCTTTCGCTTAGATGTTGATTCTGAAATAAGTTGGTGCTTCATCTCGGATTTTCATCCTTGAAAATGATGCCCCTCAAGTACTTTGTAACCTAACTCGGTTAATGCCCCTATGGTGCTGAAGTCATTCCGTCACTCCTTGATGACTAGTAATGAAATGATCATAGATAAGAATCTACTACTGGATCACTCTTCGGATCAATGGATCATCTTTCCAGTCTTGAATGTTGCATGATTTCAAGCAAGTCTCATTTTTCTGCTCCGAACTTCTTTTAGCCTTCGATGCATGTCTGTGTACATGACTACTTGATTTAAAACTTTTATCTCTTCTTGTGAAAATTTTCTGTCAAATATCCCCTTGTGGATTAACACTTTTGCATTATGTCATGACGATGCAATGCAATGCAAAGAATGATGAAAAAATGACATAAACAAAAGAGAAGAAATAAGTTAGTATATGTAAGATAATTGATACGGATAAAAATGTTATTCAGAGATGAATATAACACCTACTCCATAATGATATCTACCCGAACATGCTTTTATTAAATAGTATTCCTACCCGGACTTGCTTTCTACCCAAAACGATTAATTTCAAGAAAATAATCCTAACCGCATGGTATCTAGTTCGCATGCTTTTATTCAAACAAATTTAAAGAAAAAGGAAAGGTTCAGAAACACTCCTCCTTTGTGTACACTTATTTTGGGTACCTACTGACGGACAGAGGTTTGGTATGACTATACCTAGGGTGACCGTTCTACGGTTTACTATATGCATGGTTTCAGCTCTATGAGGAAGGGGTACTCGAATTGTTCTTGATGTCGGTGCCCCCTTGGGCTGGCAACCGCACGATCCTCACTCATTATAGGTTTCGAATGGAAAAATTTCAATTTGAGGGGATTCACTGCCTTACACCCATACAAGGAAAAAATCCCTACAAAGGTATAAGGTATGTATCCCATGGGTTATTTGCTAAAACTCATACGAAGAATAAATTTTTATGAGAGTAAAGCATTCACCCCGACTTACTTGGATCGAAGCGACTTACTTAGATAGAAGCTCGGGTCTAGATCTTATGTTATCCAAATAAACGTGATATGTATGAGGAGGAACATTCAAACCTTTGACTCAAAAAAATGAAAAAATAAAACTTGGACAGAGCTGAAAGCAAAAATTGAAACTTTAGTACGATAATTTACAGAAATTAAAAAAACTTCAATAAATGTATCATAAATTACCTAAAGACTCGAACTCATAATTTCCACCACAACGACAATATGTAAGCGACCTACAGCCTGACTCTCTAAAAGAAAGGTCCCCAGCAGAGTCACCAAGCTGTCATAACCATTTTTTTGAAAAAAACAATTATATGTTATTAAAAAAATAATTATGACTTTTATTTGAAAATTTCGTGATTTGGAATTAATTTGGATGGAATTGGATATGAGTCACCATCAACCTTTGGGTTAGGTAGGTCGAACACCTAAAACTTTCTTTTAAAACAATTTAAAGGAAAAATCAGTTTTTAAGATAAAAGATAGTCTGCGTTTACCAAAGATTTGATTTAACAGGTCCGAGAGTTGGTTACGCGTAGGGGAGGATTAACACCCCAACAACGCCCAAAAATTAGTACTTAGTCATCGGTAATTAAAATTATGATCCATTTACTAAAGTTGATTAATTTTCTTCGAATTAATAACTTAAAGAAAATTCTTTGACTTGATAAGAAATCTCAAAATTCGCAATCCTCCGTCAGGAAAGCTATTTCGACTGCTTCTTACCCGTAAAAGAAGATTCAATCTTCAAATATATAAAAAATGCAAATCGAATAAAAAATATTGACATTTGCATAAAATAACATAAATTGTCACATAAAACACATTGAATCATAAAAAATGGTAAAACAATATAAGCAAGATTTATTTCAAGTTCCCATGTTGTTCGAACGTCGCATCGGATTGTACCACTTCGATCAAGTGATACTTTCCAAGCCCATTCTACAAATACCGTTCTTGAAATTATTCGAATAATATTAATCGTTAAGGAAAATGAGGGAAATAAATATTAATAAAAATATATCAACACATATTTAAACACAACAATCATGGATAATATTTATTTAATATCATACATATAACTGCATATTATTTAAAATATATTCATACATGATGGACTGAAATAAAAACAAATAAATGTTACAAACCAAAAATAAAATGGTCAAAATGAAAGTATTTGGCACTTCAAAGGACCAAAATGGGAATAACAGTAACTTTAAGGATCTAAACAATAAATATAAATAAACCAGAGCCAAGATAAAAAATATTAAATAATACAGGCACTAGAAATGAAAATAACCCATTAACAACATTGGGACTAAAATAAATTAAACAATAACAAGAAATGGCCAAATAATAAATAGACCAAAATACATTCA
Organism: Hibiscus syriacus; assembly: GCF_006381635.1. NCBI lineage: Eukaryota > Viridiplantae > Streptophyta > Magnoliopsida > Malvales > Malvaceae > Hibiscus > Hibiscus syriacus. Next base: position 1,753,399 of record NW_024063019.1, on the reverse strand, counting down.
TATGCAAAACAATGACTAAAATAAAATATTCGAAACTATCTCGACCATAATTAAACATTAACAAGAATGGTATAATACATAGCATAGTGATTAAAAAGTAAACATGGTAAGATAAAGGGCTTAAATTAAAATATCACAAAGTTCATTAATGGATAAAATAAAATAATAAAAAATATCAAGGGCCTAAAGTGCTATTAGCCCACAGAAAAATGAAAAACACGGGTAGGTTTTACAAAAGGCAGGGTCCAAACATGCTACTTGCCCAAACTTGAAAACACGCTGAATCTCTCTCTACAAAAACAGTGTCGTTTCGTGCTTAGTATATATGCTTAACAACTAAGCTTAAACTGGCCTAAACCCTCATTTGTTTGGTTTCACACAAAACCAAAAGAGAAATAAGGAGAGATGAGTTCTCTCAAATCTCTTATCGGGGAGGGAGAAGCCACCGCCGTAGAAGCGCCCACGATGATCGGAGAAACGCAACCACCTCAAAAAGCTTCCTCTCCTCACCCTCGACTCAAAACTCAACCCCGTTCAACCTGAAAACTACCATAGCCTCTTAGATCTACATATTTACCTTTCGAAACAATAAGAAATCGGCGACCTTTGGACTCCAACCCTCCGTTCCTCCGAGGTATGGATCTCTCTTTTATATTTTTTTTCTCTTTTTTCTTTGGTCTGAATCTCTCTGTGTATTTTTCTCTTTGTTTGTGGATTGAATCTCTCTGGGTATTTTTTCTCCTTCGTTATTTGTTTTTTCCTCTCTACCCCGAATGGTTTCTGTCCCCTTGATATTGTTTTGTTACATGTTATAAAAAAGGTGATGGTTGTTGGTTTGTTTATGGTATCCATGAAAAGGGTATGGGTTATCTGATTTGGTAGGTAAAAATTCTGATTTTAGGGATTATTGGTATGGAATTCTAACTTGGTTAATGTTTCTCTGATTTGGGTGAAATTTGGAACTGGTCAGAGTATGTTAATGAAGACGGTGGTTCGGGCGTGCTCGGTAGCAGCTCACGTGGAGGGGGAACGAACGGCGGAGTCCACGCACAAATCAGAAGTCGAACAGTTGTTAGTAGCGGCTGGAGCTGAAAGGAAGTAAACCCTAATCGGGTTCACATATGGGCTAGATCGGGTTGAATTATGGGTCAGATCCTAGGCTATTGAGTAGCTTCGAGTTGTGTTTATGGGTGTTGTAATTGGGTCACTGGTTGGGCCCCATATAAAAAACACATAGACCCTCTCCTTGGCAAAATAACGTCGTTCAATGTGTTGGTTATATACTACATTAAGGGTTTTGAAAACCCTAATCTCTCATTTTCTTCCTCTGTCGTTTCTTAAAAAAACACAAGGGAGAGAGTTCCTTCAACTCTCCCCATCCCCCTACCATGGAATCTCACTCCAACCGTCGTAGATTGGCGTCGATCGGAGAACAAACCGGTCCCAAACAACAATCCTCCTCACCCTCAAACTTAAACCAAACCTAAATCACCTAAAACCCAACCCTAACTCTAGATCTAAAAAATCCAGTGGTTACCTTCCAAGGTTAAAGGCTTGGGATCGAAGAAGACCACGGCTATCATTCGGTGAAGGTAAATATGGTTCTTTCTTTCTCTCTTTTTTGTTTTCTTTAGTTCAAATGTGGTTTGGTATTTTTCTTTTGGTTTTCTTTCTTCAAAAACTTCTCTCTCTATTTTTTTTGGTTTTTCTTTTTTTCTTATCACCGAATGATTTCTCCTTTAATCTGGTTATTCCCTTCGATTTATGGTTGATATTTGGGTATATAAAATGGGATATATAATCTGATTTGGGCCTTGGGTTGTATCATTGGGCTCCACTTTCGGGCCTACAAAAAATTTAAAATGTTAAAATAATAATAATAATATATTTTTTAGACCTGGACAAAAACGGGTGTCTACGAGAGCCATAGTGGAAAGCAAAAGTGGCCAGAACCCATTGAGTATTACATCGAGGATTTTTACGGTCGACGTATTGAGTGCAAATCTTGGATAAATGATCTAAGGGATGTGGGGGATGATCAACTATTGATCCATTGCTTTTAGGAGAGCCTGACAGGTTCATCCATCCGTTTGTACAATCAGTTGAGAAGGGCTCACATTAAATCCTGGAAGGATTTGGCTAAAGCTTTTCTAGAGTAATATAAACACGTGAAAGATATAAGGCCTAGTCGAATCAAGTTGCAGAGCATAGAAAAGAAATCGAATGAAAGCTTCAGACAATATTTTCAGATGTGGAAAGATTTGGTTGTACAAGTTCATCCTCCAATTGGAGAAGAGAAAACCAACATGCTCTTTTTAAACACTCTGAGAGATCCTTTCATTGGCCACCTCATAGGAAATTCATCCAAGAGTTTTGCTGATTTGGTCATAACATGAGAAATGATCGAAATGGAAATCAAAAATGGAAGGCTTGATGGATGAGAGTTTAGCAAGAAATCACAAGTAAAAAGGAAGGATAATGAAGTTAATAATATGAGGAAGTATGACTCCAATAACATTATTGTGTCTCGACCTCAAGCCACAAGGTCATCCACAAAGAACTCTACCAGACAAGGGACAAGAGAACCAAGACAAGAGAGAGAAAGACTTTAATTTGACCCGATTCCCATGTCCTATAAGAAATTATTTCAGATTTTATATGATAAACATGTGGTGTCACCTTACCACACATCACTGATGTAGCCTCCCTACCCTAAATTGTATGACACTAATGCCCAATGCGAATATCTCACAGGGGTTCCGGGACATTCAATAGAGAATTACATTACCTTTAAGAAGATTTTCCAAAGATTAAGGGGAAAGAACGTCATCAACTTCAGTGACAATAACAAACCAAATGTGTATCATAACCCACTGTCAAACCACGCAAGTGCAGGGGTCAATGCAATTGTTGAGGAAAAAGGAAAGAACATTATAACCAAGGAGAGTGAGATAAAGTCACCAATGTATTGGGTATGAGGACAGATGATCAAGGAAGTCTTGTTGGTCTCTAATGTGGCTGATAAGAGTGAGCATGCATACCAATATCACAACTGTGTGGGTCATACCATACATAATTATTCTGAGTTTCGAGCTTTAGTGAAAAGAATGATGGATGGAAAGGAGATGGAATTTTACAAAGAAGCTATTGAAGAAGAAGAAGAAGAAATTTTTGCGGCTGAGGGTTCTTCCAAGGGAGTTTACAATGCCAACTATCCTCTAGTCATCACACCAAAAACTCGTGTGGCATAGAAAGTAACTCCTAAAGTGGTAATCATACCCCCGTCTTTATTCCCTTACAAGGACAGTAAACAAGTCCATTGGAAATATGAGTGTTAGTTGGATAATATGGGTGTTTCAAAGATCCCCACAGAATAAGTGGATGAGGTAGGCCATTTCACCAAAAATGGGAGATGTTGTTCTCCCAATCAGACCAAAAAATAGAGAAAAGAAATGTTGCTGATAAAGGAAAAAAAGTTGGCTTAGTGCTAAAAGATGATGAACAAGTCAATAACGAGCCTGTGATGGAAAATGAGGCTGTGGAGTTTCTGAAATTTTTGAAACATGATTATAGCATCATTGAACAGCTACACAAGCTACCTTCTCACATCTCAATCCTTTCTCTTTTACAAATCTTTAAGGCACACTAAAACGCTTTGTTGAAAGTATTGAATCAGAATTTCCTGCTTAATGATATACCCGTGAACACGATAGATATGTTGATTGTAAATATTCAAGATGAAAATTTTATCTCCTTTTCCGATGACGATGTCCCATTTGGGATAGTTGGCAATCATAAAGCTTTACACATTACTATCAGGTGCAAGGGGCATGTGTTATCCTGAGTGCTAGTTAAAAATGGTTCTGCAATGAATGTAATGCAATTAGTAACCCTAAAGAAGTTGCCAATCGAAAGTACACACATGAGGAATTTCTAGAGTGTTGTTAGAGCATTTGATGGAACAAAAAGAAAAGTGCTGGGGAAGATCGATATTCCTTTGACCATAGGCCCATCTACTTACGAGGTCGAGTTCCTTATTATGGAAATCATGCCTACCTACAATTGCCTATTGGGAAGGCCTTGGATCCACCAAGCAGGGGCCGTGCCATCCATACTCTATCAGAGACTCAAATTCATAATTGAGGGGAAATTGATATGTATCAATGTTGAGGAAGAAATTATTACTTTTGTGTCTACTACCACTCCATATGTTGACATGGAGGAACAAGATGATGAATGTTCCTTAATATCCCTAGAGTTTGTTATTGCCACATTCGTTGCTGAGGGGAAGAATATATCAAAGCCTAGACTATCCAATTATACCAGAATGGAATTAAAGATGACTTTAGGAAGGGGAGCCAAGATTGGAAAAGGGCTAGGGAGCCGCCTACAAGGATCTATTAATCCAATTTTTCCCACAATCAAAAGAGACCGCTTTGGATTGGGATTCACCCAAACTTGAAAGAGAAATTGAAAGGTATTTAGAAGATCTAATAAATGAGGATAACAACATTAACCGGGGAGGATATTAAGTGGGAGCCCATGAGTTTTTCACCGCTATGTGATACGTTTATGTCTGGAGGCCATATGTTTCAAGGAGGCCAGTTAGCTAAGGAACCAATTGTTGAGAATGCCTTGGGAGATTTGGTGTAAATATGATATTGGATGATGAGGCTGAAAAAGGAATAACTGTAGGCATCTATCCCACACCGCCAGGCTTCGTACTAAACAATTGGACTGTAGAGGAATTACCTGTAGTTTACAAAACTTTTTCGGAGTAATGCAAAAAAACTTTCACTATTGTCTAAAACCCTGGACAATAATCGATCTTTTGTAAAGGGTTAATCTACTTGTTTTTAAATATTCAATGAAAGAAGCATTCCCATTAATTCACAAAGTGGTAAACATTATCCCATGCATTTTTTTATTCTTTATTCTTTATGTATATATTATTTCATTCTATTTTTGATATGGAATAGATTCTTATGTATGTGTATATGTATATATATCCTCCCATTCATTATTCTTTCATGACCTCCGATATCAATAGCATCCATGCTGATGGCACTGACCCGAAGATTGATTTCGAGTTGCCCATATGTCAAGGAGAAATTGAGGGTTATGATAATGATGAGGAATGTGACTTACTTCTGAACTACTAAAAATGGTGGAAAAGGAAGATAAATGAATTCTTCCATATAAAGTGCCCACTAAAATTTAGAATATGGGATCATATGAAAATAAGAAAGAAGTAAAGATAGGCACCACCCTATCTGCCGAGGGACAAACAAATTTGATTGAACTGTTTCGATAGTACAAAGACATATTTGCTTGATCATATGAGGACAGGCCATGTTTAGATACTGAATTGGTGGTACACAAATTGTCGATAAAGATAAAATGTAAATCTATAAAACAAAAGATCAGAAGGATGAGATCCGAGAAGCTACAAAAAATTAAAGAATGATGAGACCCAGTACCAAAGAAGGATGGGAAGGTTCGTATGTGTGTTGACTACATATATCTTAATAGGGCAAACCTTAAAGATAATTTTCCTTTGTCACACATAGATACCTTGTTGGAAAATACTGTTGGAAACTCTCTATTTTCATTCATGGATTGGTTTTCGGGTTACATTCAAATAAAGATGCATGCAGAAGTTATGGAAAAAACTACGTTTGTCACTATGTGGGGTATGTTTTGTTACAAGGTGATGTCGTTTAGGCTAAAGAATGCAGGGCAACCTACCGCAGAGCCATGGTAACACTATTTCATGACATGACACATAAAGAAATAGAAGTTTATGTCAATGATATGAATTAAGGCTAAGACAAAGGAAGAACACGTAGAGAATTTAAGGAAACTCTTCTAAAGATTAAGAAAATGCTAGCTAAAAATCAATCCAAGCAAGTGTACTTTTGGAGTGATGTCTGGGAAACTTTTGGTGTTTGTAGCAATAAAAAAATGATTGAAGTAGATCCAGAAAAAGTCAAAAGCTATTCAGGATTTACCACCCTCACAAACACAAAAAGAAGTTCAAGGATTTCTAGGGAGATTAAACTACATCGCTCGATTTATTTCACAATTAACCAAGAAGTGTTATCCCATTTTTTGGTATTCTCCATAAAAATAACCAAGGGTATGGAGTAATGATTGCCAAGAAGCTTTTGATGCAATAAAGTGTACTTTTCAAATACTCTAGTCTTAATGCCACATATCTCAGGAAAACCATTAATTCTTTACTTGTCAATCTTCGAGAATTCAATGGGGTGTGTATTCAGTCAGCATAACCAAACCGAGAAAAAAAAGAGCAATTTAATACCTAAGCAAAACGTTCATTGATTCCGAGGAAAGGTACTCACTGATCGAAAAGTTGTGTTGCACTTTCGTTTGGACTACTCGAAGGCTTAGGCAATATATGTTGTATCACACTACTTCGTTGATCTCTAGACTTTACCCTCTGAAATATCTAATGGGTGTGCCTACTTTATCTGGAAGAGTGGCTCATTGATATATTTTATTATCGTATTTTTTACATATAGTATGTGAAACAAAAAACAGTTAAAGGGATTACTATAGCAGATTTCATTGCAAGCAAGACTTCTGAAGAAATATGAACCACTGAACTTCGATTTCCCAGATGAAGACCTGATGGCTATTTCAGCTGATGAGGCAGTTACTTCTACTGATGAACATTGGAAGTTGAATTTTGATGGTGTTTTGAATGCCTTGGGGCATGGGATTAGGGCAATTTTGGTCTCAGCTGGTGGAGAACACTATCCCTTCACCAGTCAGTTGAATTTTGATTTCACAAACAACATGGATGAGTATGAAGCGTGTATTTTGGGTCTCAGAGCTGCCATTGAGCGTAAAGTAAAATCACTAAAAGTTTATGGAGATTATAATTTATCAACTTAGAGGTGAATGGGAAATGAAAGATCCCAAGTTGGTGGAATACTATAAGTTGGTCCTAGAGCTTATCAAAGAATTTGAAGTAAAGGCATTCCATTACCTCCCCAGAGAAGACAATCAAATGGCGGATGCTCTAGCCACTTTGGCAGCATCGTTTAAAGTAAATGAGCATTCAAATATGATGCCCATTGAGATGCAAGATTATGAGTATCCATCCCACTTCTATAGCATAAAAGAAGAAGAGGATGGAAATCCCTGGTATTATGATATCTTTTAATACATCAGATATCAAAGTTATCCTGAGTAGGCAACTGAGAATGATAAAAGAACTATTAGAAGAATAGTTGCAAGGTATGTGCTTGATGGCGGGATCTTGTACACGAAAAGTCATGATCGTGTTTTGTTAAGTTGTGTGGATGACAAATAAGTTAAAATGATATGAAGATTTGCATAAGGGAGTATGTGGTACCCATGCTAATGGACATGCAATGGCTAGACAAATAATGATATTTGGGTATTATTGGTCAACCATGGAAATGGATTGTATCAATTATGCTAGAAAATGTCATAAGTGCCAGATTTATAGAGACAAGCTCCGTACCCCTCCTCATCCATTGCACATGATGATTGCTCTGTGGTCATTCTCTTTGTGGGACATGGATGTTATTGGAAACATTTCACCCAAAGCTTCAAATGGGTAGAAGCTGGTTCATATGAAAATGTCACTCAGTCAAAAGTCTACAAGTTCTTAAAGAAAAAGATTATTTGTTGATATGGGTTACCAGAAATAATCATCACTGACAATGCCTTGAACTTAAACAATAAGATGATGGAAACAATATGTAAGCAATTCAAAATAAAAGATCATAATTCCACCACTTATCGCTCGAAGATGAATATGGAAATACAGGCAGCCAATAAGAACATCAAGAGGCTTACAGAGAAAATGACTGAGACTTATAAAGACTGGCATGAAAAGTTACCACTTGTTCTATTTGCCTATCGAACTTTGGTAAGGACACCAACTGGGGCAACTCCATTTTCTTTAGCCTATGGGATAAAAGTTGTATTACTTATTGAGGTAGAAATTACGTCACTTCGAGTGTTATCAGAGGTTAAATTAGATGAAGCAGAATGGGTACAAGCTAGGTATAACCAAATGAATCTAAATGAGGAGAAAATATTAAAAGTTATATTTCATGGGAAAATGTACCAGAAATTTATGACGAGGGCACATGATAAGAAGGTTCACCCACGAGAGTTTCAGGAAGGAGATATGATACTTTAAAAGATTCTGCCAATTCAAAAAGACTTTAGAGGTAAATGGACGACAAATTGGGAGGGACCTTATGTTGTGAAGAAGGCCTTTTCCGAAGGAGCTTTGATCCTCACTAATATGAATGGACCAGATTACCTAACTCTGTGAATTCTGACGCTATCAAGAAATACTTCACTTGAAAAAAGAAAATTAAAAATGAAAAAGAAAGAAAAATGAAGAAAAAATGAAAAAATAGAAAAAGAAAGAAAATAAAATAAAATAAATAAAATGGGGTTCAAGATGATAATCCGTAAAGGGTGTCTTGAAACCAAAGGAGGTCTCAAGTTGAAAACCCGCAAAGGGAAGCTTGAGAATCATTCAAATTCAGGATTCGTGCATGGTGGAGGTTCTGAATTAATTTCTAAGATTTGAGCAGTGACATCAAATGGTGATCAGGGTTAGGCCTAGAAATTAAAAAATGCTTGAATAACCAGAAAAAGAAATGGAAAGCACATGAGATTCAAATACTAGTTTATGACATCAAACATTTAGGGAATTTGGTAGTACATGGGGAACTTCACACCCTTGCACATTGTCACAATACTCAAAATCCCTTTAAAAGAATCTACACTTGAGTCATTCTGTGGCAAGCCAGTTCATAAGCATTTGCACTATTGATATCTGAGGTTGCCTACTTTATTTTCTTTTAATTCTTTCAGTTAAAAGTTTGCCATGTATTTACCCAAAAAAACTCTTTACATTTATATAAATAAAAATATGTCTTTTTCTTGTTAAACCATGTTGGAAGCATCCTAATTTGGGTATAAAAACATGTAGACTAACTTGGGAAACATGAGATCATTGTGTATTATTGTACAAAAAGTTTTGAAAAAGTACAGGTGTTCTGAAGCTGAAAATGGTTGTAGTATGAGGCTTACATGATGATGGGCTATAGGAAATTAAAACCTTGGGCTACACATAAAAGTTCAGAAAGTTGGGATAATCAAAGATGTTTGTTGCTGATCAAGTAGCTAGTCATGAATAATGTCTGGGTTTAAGAGTAAAGAGAATCAAAGTCATGTCCAACCAAAGAGTGTCTGATCAGAATTATCAGTCGGGGTAAACTGCTGGTGATTTTTGTGCCCAAGATTTGACTAAATTACAAGGCGGTCAACAAAAGAAAGTTCTCATTTGAAAAATAAAATGTCCTAAAATTGTGTCATTGCACACATTTTAGGCATAAATAGGATCATGATAATCATAAAATCCATAATGATGATAAATGCAATTGATTAATTATAATTTTTCCAAAAGGAAAGGTTGAAGATGTGAGGACCCAATATAAAAGAAACCAATTCAAAATCCCAAAACGTGAAAGGTTCAACTGACACTCAAGTCAAGGCAGATTCTCATATTTGGCAGCTGTGGGACAAGCTTCCACAAGAAAAATCAATTCCAAAGATTATCTTGAATTCCCAAAACTTTCAGGTATTATGTTTTCAAATTCTCAAACATATACTAACAAGTGGTAATGCTTAATTTTTAGATTTGATATTCTTGAAGATAAGAGAAGCAAATTGAACTCAATTCAATATTTCCTGAAGAATAGTGGAATAAATCAACATTTCCAGATCTGATATTCCCTGAAGAAGTAGCGGAGCATATCCCTTCTTTTTCCATATTTGATCTTCCCTGAAAAAGTAGTGGAACAAGTATGCCTCGATTTAATGTTCCCTGAAGAACAGTGGAATGAATTAACGTTTCCAAATCTAATTTTCCCTGAAGAAGTAGCGGATCAGATCCCTTCTTTTTCCAGATTTGATCTTCCCTGAAGAAGCAATAGAACAAGTCTACCTCGATTCAATATTCCTTGAAGAATAGTGGAATGAATCAACATTTCCAAATATGATATATACTGAAGAAGAAACGGAGCGGATTTCCTTTTTCCATATTTAATATTCCCTGAGAAACAATGTAACAAGTCTGTCTCGATTCAAATTACCCTGAAAAAGCAGCAGAGCAGATCCCCTTTTTAGATTTGATCTTAAAAAATCTCTCTTTATATGTCGTGCATTTCCAGTCTCACTTAAGATAATATCATATTTCCAATAACATATTCGATCAGATGAAAACTCTTTGTCTCCTCGTCTTAGCCCTATTATGGTTAACATAAAAATAAATAAAGAGGGACAGCTGTCGACACCTATTTTTGTCCTGAGTCCATTGTTATTATTATTATTATTATTATTTTATTTATGAAATATTTAATACTAATATTTTATTATTATTTTGTTTTTCAGGTTAAGACCCAATCAACAAGCCCAACCGGCCCAAACTGAGGCCCACCTGTAGGCCCAGGCCCACTAAGTTTAGGGTTTAAAGTCCTAGTATTCTCATCATATCTAGCCATCATCACCATTCCCGTTGTCCACTGCTAACAAGCCACCAACACTGCTGTTGTTGTCATCAACTGCTTTGGCCATTATCAAAACCAACCAAACCCATTTTCAGTACCCATCAAACCAGCAAACCGACCTAAAACAAATAACAAAACAACAAAAACGAAATCATTTCCCTTACATGTTAACCCTCACCCATGACTCGGCCAAACCCGTGACCTCCATTGTCATCATTACCAATCGTGCAAGGCAATCCTACCTCCCTGCCACATCAGTTCATCCAAATCAACACGCAAGACAAAAGAAGAAATAATGATAAAAATATAACTTTTTTAGGGTTATAAAAGCCCTGATTTTCACTATGATGGGGTCAGTTTTTTTTTTAACTACCCAAAAGTTATCAAAAGTAATATAGAGGTTTTTTTAGCATTTCGAAGGTATCTCTTTTTTTCATTTGTGTTTATGCTTTGTGTGTATGTGCATGTGGGTTTCGAAACAAAACGAGAGAAATAAATTAGAGAATACATAGCATTTTTAGAGTTATTTTTATCTCGTTTGTTTATTTTTTTCGTAATAGTCAGTTTCTGTTTGTGTGCATGTGTGTCTATTCAAAGAAAAAATAGGGATGAGAGAGTTAGATCTGTTTACCTGAGTTTGTAGGGGTATTTTTCGGAGAGGTCAACGTCAGGAATGAGAGCTGAGAGTGCCCTTTAGCTTTTAAAGGTCTTGCATGTGATTTTAAAGGCCTGAGGGGAGAGTTACAATAAAAGTGGTGACCAATCGTCACCTAAAGTTGCCGAAAATAGGGAACCTGAAAGGTTTAAGGTTGTTTTGGGAGGTTTAGAGGGTTTCTTTCTATTTTTTGCTTCAAATATGGGCTTATGGAGAATAATCGAAGGTTTTAGTGTTATTTGAGGATTAATTTAAGTCACCGGGCCATCGGGGCCTATGACTAGGATAGAAGGTGACACCGATGTCCAGTGGCCGCTTGGTGGTCGGTGAAGGGCTTTGGGTCCTGGTCTCTCGGTCGAAATTTTTCTATTATAAGGGGGAAATGAAATCAAACAAAAAATTTGACTTTTATAGCATTAGTTTAGGGTATAATCACGCATAGGTCCCCCTAAGTTAGTAACATTTTTGTATGTTGGTCACCTGTGAAGACCAAAGTTATTATTTACTTGTTTTTGTGCATGCTATATATTTTGTGGGATATTTGCTATTTAGTCCCCTATAGTTAGCGTATTTTTTCATGTTGGTCACCTGTGGAGACCAAAGTTGTTATTTACCCATTTTCATGCACGTTATGTATTTTTTGGAATATTTCTTGTTTAGTCCCCCTGAGTTAGGCGTGTTTTTACAGTCTGGTCATGTGTAGTGATTATTTAATTTTATTTTAATATTCCTGGATTGATTTAGTAATTTACTCATTTTTCTTTAAATTTATGTTTTAGGCTTGTATAAAGGTATAATTATTAAATAGTCCTTGTAGTTTCAATATGTTTAATATTTCGATCTCTAATCTATTTTATTTTATTTTATTTAACAATGTAATTTTATTTTATTTTAATTTGGTCCCCATATGTTATTTATTTTTATTCCTTACAATTTTGGTACTTAATGTTAAAAATGTTCATTTTCGTCAACTTTGCACTTTATTTTATTTTAATTTTTGACATTATGATTTATTTGTTTACATTCTAGTCATCTTTGCATTTTGTTTTATTTTAATTTTTTCATGTTGGTTTTATGTTATTTTATTTTAGTCACTAATTAGTTTTGTTCTCTATTTTAAATTAATTTGCATGATACCCTCATAAGCATTTCTTGAATCGAATCAAAATAATTTGACTATGGGTAATAATTTTTGATTTTAGGATTGTTGTGAAGTGATTGTCTTAACGTATAAGAAAGTTACTTTTGATACTTTTAAAATGAAAGTTTATTCCATTAAGTGACGCAAATTAAATTGAATTCATTTTAAATTTTGGGGATTGAGAAAAAGATCATGTTCTTTTAATTAGTTTCACCGAGAAAATATTGTTAGATTGAATCCAAGGTCTCGTCTCAATGCATTTAAATAATTGAACATCCTTATTCTCATTAAAGGTTGGTAAAATAAATAATTAATTGTACTTGCTTGATGTATGCTTTTAATTTGTTTTATTTTTTCATGTATTTTCAATGGGGTTTCAAAATAAATAACACTTGGATTAATATTTAATTTTAGGACAAAATAGTAATATATCTTCATCTATATTGGAGTAATAAATTATTGATTTAAGGCATATGAGGTCATATATTCTCGATTGGAAATAATTAGATATTATCGTTTTCTCTCGAATTAATATTTAATTTTAGGGCGAAATAGTTATATCTCTTCATTTCGATTGGAGTAATAAACGATTGATTTAAGGAATGAGAGGTCATTTATTCTCGATTGGAAATAATTATATGTTATCGTTTTCTCTCAAATTAATATCAAATTTTAGAAAGAAATAATAATATTTCTTTATTTTGATTGGAGTAAGAAATGATTGCTTTAATGTGTGAGATATTGTTTCTTCTTAATAGAAGACAATTAAATATTTCCTTTTTCCCTCATAAAATTCAAAGAGTGTTTTATTGTTATATTAAATTTATTTTTATTTTTACATTTAAACTTGGAATTATTAATGAATTTGCAGATGGAATTGTAACATTCCTTTATTTCGATTGGGGTAAGAATCGATTGTTTCAAGGCATGAGAGGTTGATTCTTCTCAATAGGAAATAATTAAATATAATTTTATTTCGTCCTTAAATTGAAAGAATATTATTTGTATGGGATCTTAAATTTCATTGCAAAGGTAATTAATTAATCGACTAGGTACCGATTTAAGGCATTGTGGGGGTGTTAATCCTTCCCCGCGCGTAACTGAATCCCGAACTCAAATTTTTCATAAGCCAAGGGCTGAAGCGATGACTCATTCTTGATTGTGAGAATTGAAAAGAACATAAAATACCTTCTGATTATTTTCTCAATTTTCTGAAAAATAAGATTGACAATCGGCCTTTCCTTTACAAAATTAAAACGCTTTTAAATCAAAAAAAGCTCAATGGTTTTGATGTTGTTTTGGTTTAAAGTTTGGATGAAGAATTGACTGGTAGCAAGTTTGACATCCTGTGAACATGCTTAGGGGTGGTCTGTTAAGGGAAATTAAGAGCGGGCTCGATTCTCATTGAGACAACAAAGTCTAAGCTGGGTTTTTTTCCAAAACTTTAAAACTGAGTTGGCACTGACGACGATAGTCGTAGTTAGTCCACATAAGGACTGGAATTCAAATATAGCTTTTAGATTGTCGGATTACAATAGAGAGAAACAAGTTATAGGGGTTGGGCCCTATAGACTGTAATCGGCAGTAATTCGAAGTGAAAATCTATTTCGATGATCGGTTTGAATTGAAGCAAAGCAAAAAGCTTGAGGTTGTTTTTATCATAAGCGAATTTTTATCTTAATTTATTTTCTCAACTTATTTATTTATATATTTTTAAAAAATCCCCTCATCTTACTTATCTTTTACCCAAATCCATAACCAAAAAGCCTACTACATCAGAAACTCCAAAGTCCCTATAGACCAACCCTTACTTCTCTTTACTACTCTCTTTCTTTATTTATTTATTTTCGAGAAGAAGGAATTTATTTGATAGTAAAATGACGCTTGTCAACCTTCATTAACCATACAAATATATTATGGTTCATTATTTATTTTGAAGTTATATATTAACCAAACATACATACATACATATATACATACATACATACATACATACATACATACATATATATATATATATATATATATATATATATATATATATATATATTTGTATTCGAAAGCTACTGTATGACCATCATAGTAAGGCACAAGCTGAAAGATTGGATATGTGAAGAATGTATTATGAAGCATTATTTATTTTATGCAGACTCATGCTCCATATAACTTGTAATTTCTCTTAATGCCTAACAATACCAGTTGTAATTATCAACGTATATAATATAGGTTGCCCAATGTTTAAATGTCACCCAGCATAATAATTTCTTATGCTAACATTTCCCTTCAATTAAGCTTAACTCAATAAATGGAAGGATTTAACATTTCATGTTGCAACTAGATTTGTTATCACATATTATAAATACTTTGGTCATAACGTTTACATTTTAAGTAGCAATGTTAACCAACCAAAAATGTTATCGCAAAATATAACATTTTATGCTTCCAACCTTTTTTGTGACAGTCGGTATTTTGTTGGGCCTAATTTACAAACTCTGTTGTATTTTAGGGTGCAATCGAATTTATTAACGTGAATTATAACATTTTCTTCTCTCAATTTAATTTGTTACCGCATATATTTTGTTGGACACATTTTAGAAACTTCAATAATATTTTCGAGTGAAATCGGATTTGTTATTGTGACTAATAAAATATCTAACTCTCAACCTAATCTCTTATTGTCCGATAATATTTTTGGTGCAACCAAATTTGTTAATATTACTTATAACATTTCACGCTCCCATCCTAATAGTGTTGATATTTTGTTGGACACATTTTAAAAACTTTTTTTATCATTTTCAGGTGAAATCGAATTTGTTACCGCAACTTATAACATATCCACACCCAACCTAATTTCTCATACTCTGCTAACATTTCTGGGTGCAACCGGATTTTTTACCTCGATTTATAACAATTCTCACTCCCATTCTAATTTGTTACCTTTGATATTTTATTAAACCAATTTTAAAAACTCAAGTAACATATTCGAGTGTAACCGAATTTGTTACCACAACCTATAACATTTTCAGCTTCCAACTTAATTTGTAACAATACCCATATTACAAACAACGATAATATTTAAGCATGAAATTGTTACTATTATCACAACATATAATATTTTCGCTTGCTAATTGTAACATTTTATGTTCCACTTTATTTATTCACCAATAACCGCCCAAATCGGTAACATTGTTTATTAGCCTTATTTTAATAACCGCACAATAAAATCACCCTCATCTTTATGTATAAAATCCCCTGAAAAAAAAAAGAGGGATGTTAGAACCGAAGGTATTCGAAGGCTTAAAAACCACCATCTCCAATGTATTTTCCATGTAAAATGGAATAATAAAAGTTCATTTTTTGGGAAATTTCTTTCTTTTTATTTTTTGCAAGCGTTTTTTTGTTTTTTTGGGTTGACTAAGAAAGTACGGCCAACAACTTCGAGAGGGAAGACTACAACAAGAGAACATGTAAAAATAAAGAAATCTTGAGAAGAGAACTAAAGGAATAGAGAAGGGACTAAACACTTACCTCTTGGCTTTGGTCGTGTTCTAGTGATCGAAACCCTCAGTCACAAATTCAAACAATAGAAAGGGAGAACATGACACCACAAACAATATACCTCAGACCCAAAAAAAACCCAACTATCGATGGTGATCGATAGAGGATGGGAAAGCCGAAGAGTCTTTGATCGATTCATGGACTTTGAGACCTCTCCTGATGATATGGACCTCAAATCGAAGCTCAGGGTGTGGACACAAACACATTTTAAATTTGGGCCCCATCGACCACCATTAATGGCGGTGGCTAGCAACGGTGGTAAGTGACCACAAGTGGTAAATGACGACGACGAACGACCAACCATCTAGAGTAAAGGGATAGGCTCTCTCTCTAAAAAAAGGGAGAAATAGAGGTATCAAATAATTTTGAAAGCCGAAAATTTGGATTTTATAATAGTCAAGTCGAGTCGGTCAAACAGGGTTTAGGTAAACGCTTTCCTATGTCCCTCCTTTTATTCTGAAAATTCAACTTAGTCCAATGTAATATTATTTTCATCTTTAAATTTTGCAATTATTTAATTTAATCCCTTCACATGTTTTAATCGTTTTTAATTTCATTTTCTAATTTTAATTCTTTTAATTTAGTCCTAGATTAGTTTACTTAACATTTAGAGTGAACCCTTTAGGTTTTTATTTCTTTTTAATTAGGTTCTCATTAAGATTAATTAGGATAATATTTTAAAATAGTCATCGCTTTTGTCTGGGTGCTATTTTAATCATTTATCAATAATAAAAAAATTAATTTAGGATTAATATTAGATCTTACATATTAGATTTAGTTCAATTTGGTCCCTTAATGAATAATTTATTCTTAACTTAAATTAAGCCTTAAGTTTAGACTTATTTTATTTTAATACTTTAATTAGAGTAACTATGAGAGTTATTTTAATTATCCTATTAATAAAATTTAAAATTAATTTATTTTTAATATTAGAGCTTTAATATTAGATCCTACATATTATTTCTTATAAATCGACAACCTAAAACTAATATTGCATAGGATAATAAATATTTTAAATATTTTGTTATTTATTTTTTAATGAATGTTACATCATCATCAAGTCATATCAACAATATTGGCTGATGTAGAAATTACTAGCGTTCACAAACACAAAAGATTAACGATTATGTTAGTCAAAACGGTCAACGATATAGGATGATGCAATTAAACAACTTCGAGGGCTAAATTGATACGAAAATACCATAAGGACGAAAATGATAAATTGAGTCTACTGTAAGGACAAAAGTAACCTTAAGCCAATATATTTTTTAAAAAATAATAATGTTCAATTTATGAAGTAACGGTGGCGTAAAAATTTGTTTGCACTAAAAATAAGGTTAAAGCTACATACTAGTTATGCCGATTCTTTAAAACTATATCATTGTATATGTCAAATAAATAATTTAAGTTTTTTTTTAGTCCTTATAAATATATTAATACTGGTACATTACACTGATAACTAAATAAGTTAAGATTATTGTATGCAACTTTAAAATGGTGATTTGAGAAAGCATAAACATTTAAAATATATAATACTATAAGTTTCATTTAAATTATTGTGTTGTGATTAAATTCTTGAGGCAATAGCAGTAGTTGGCATAAATGACGTGGTATTGTATATATGTCTGCTAAATTTTAATTATTTTCAAAAAAAAAGTCTGCTAAATTCTATTAAACAAAATTTTTGTGTCAGACACAGGATTATATGAAGTTTTCATATTATTGCATGAATAAATTATTGCACGAATACACCTTATAATAATGCTTTAGTCACTTGAATATACCGAATTAGATTTCTATACTTGAGAACATGGATTTAGATGATGGGATTTTCCTTTCTGTACTAATAATAATAATTGTTATTTGATTTGTTTTAGATAGTATATAAATGTTGAATCCTGCAAAACTTGAATTTGTGACCTTAGATATTTATGGAAAGAACTATTTATTTTAGATGTTAGATACCGAAATACATTTAGATGTATATGCTCTAGGTGATACTTTGAAAGAAGAAAATAATGAATCTGCTCAAAACAATGCCAAAGCTATGATTTTTGTTCGTCATCACCTCCATGATGGACTAAAAGTTGAGTATTTAACAGTTAAGGATCCTCTTGTTCTTTGTAATAACCTAAATGTAACACCCACAGATCGATGCAGGTGACCCGATCCAATCTGAGATGTCACATTAGGGCCACCAAAGCGACCCACGATAAAAATACCAGAAAAATCTAAGATTTTTGTTAAATCTTGTAAAATAAAAAAATATAATTAAAATACAAGTTCATAAAACCATTCATATACTGCAAACAGAATTAAAATCATACACGTTTCAGACTCGGATATAAAAACAGAATAGAACCTACATGGCCCCTAATCACATGCACCGTACTCTTCAAGTAACGTCGGTGGAACTCCAATAATGATGTCGATAGCTGCAATGGATCAATTCTTTTAACCTGAAATAGTGAGTAACAGAGTGAGCTTTGGGAAGCTAAGTAATACAAAACTACCAAGTGATGCTGAAGGACATGCAGATAAAGGCAAGAAAAATTTTCCTTATTGATTCAAACATCTACAGATTTTTGTGATGAGTTGAAGTCCCAATGGTATTTCAGGTAGTAAAAGAAATGAAGCTTACATATCAGAGGGAACGTTCAAAGAATCAGGTTAAGGAGATCAGAATAGGGTGTCTAGTGTGTTCCCACAAAATCAGTGAAAAGGTACATATTTTTTTAAAACAATAACAATTTAAAATGTATTTTTAAAACCATGGCAAAACCCTCCAACCGAACGCCGATATGCAGTTCTACAGAACTGCATCCATAAGGACTTACCCTAGGCCCATTGGTCATAGATGCCAATCTAAGGGAGCACCTTGGGTCCATAAGGTCTTACCCTAGCAGAAGCATAGGTACCCACCTGAGGGGAGTGCCCTCATGTCCATAAGGATTTACCAAGCACATAGTAGAGGTGCCACCCTAAGGGAGTTCCTTATGGTCCCTAAGGTCTTACCACTAGGCCCATTAGGCCTAAGAGCCCCCCAAGGGTCACCTTAGATCCGTAAGGAATTACCAGTCCAATCGGTCTGAACCTATAGAAGGAATTATCAGTTTGATCAAGTTGAATCTGCAGAGACTTAATACCAGATCCAAGAGTACCCGAAGAAAAACATTTTATTTCAGACGGTAAACAGTGGTATGATGAAATCAGAGTTCAGACATATCAATTTAGTAGAAACGGTATCCAGAGATCATGAATCAGACAGGCATACTTAAAACTTTAGTAACTCAGAAATATTGGTAAAACACATTTCAGAACAGATAAACAATCATATAACACATAGGGAACACATTAGAGGGTTCATTATTTTTTGAAGGTACTGGTATTTATCAGGTAGAGATCCATGAAACTTTTGTAAACTGATTAAATTCATAAACGAGATCCCTATAAAAGGGTTTGATAGGTGACAGATTCATCAGTTATTCGAGACGTGATTTATCAAGAACATATAGTACTCAAATACTTTTCGAAGGCGTTATGTAATCATAAAGGTATTCAGAATTCTTTGCATCAGAGTTACTCGTGATTTTAGATATGATAGGAGTGATTCCATTATTGTGGAAATCATGGGCATTTTGGACATTAGGTTCTTGGAGAATTCTTAGTAATTTGATCTAATAAGGGAATGACAATGATTCATTGTATTTAAGATTCATATCGATTTATTAGGATATTGAGTTAACTCGAACTGAACAAATCCTATCACTGTGATATCTATTAATCGATCAAATCGATGCACTTCAAGGGTATTCACACTTTAATACTGATAACTCTTGTCAAAATGACCATCTTAAGGATCATCGCTGAATGGATCTTAGGGGGACAAATAGGTATTCCAATGGTATTTATTTCATTTTTGTATTGCAATGATATCAGGAAATGTCAACGTGATTGATTCGTGGTTCAAAACCCTTATTAACGATACACATATAAGATCATCAACGATTCTAGACATGTCCAAGTTATTCATTTAATTCTAGGTCTTTGAGAGTACTTAAATCATTTAGTAGTCAAGTTATCCCAGTCACTTCGGAGTTTCCAGAGTAATTCAGTCACATAACTCAAAAACCTACTATACTTCCATTTACTTCAACTTGGTCATCTAATATAGCCATTTTACACTTCAAGTGTATTTTGGTCATTTAACACTTCATGGGTAATTATATAATTTCATAATCAGGTAATTTTGATATTAAAGTTTTTAACAAGGATAAATAAAATTTAGAGATTTTGAGGTTATTTGCTTTTCCATATAATCTTCGAACTTGAAATCATTCTTATCAGTCTTCTTGTGTCTATGCATATAGTTTGAGCCTTATTCAATTAAATTTTATTTTATTTCACAATCGGACTGAGTTTAGAATTTTTAACAACACACATGTAACCATATTCAACCTTGCATTTATCAATACCAACATGTTCCACACAACATGCATAAGGTAGTAATGTATTACCTCGATTTATGAGCCAAGTCGATCGACTATTTAAACTCCATTCAATCACTCTCGAACTTTAATCCAACGTCCAATAATTTCTCGGATACATAGAAAATGAATTTATGTCAGAAATTGAACTAAATGAAAAAATCGAATTGAATCTGAAGATAAAACACCAAAAAAGGCTTACCAAGTGCGAATTTGGAAAAACAACCTTTGGATTCGGACTCAAGACGTCGAAAAACATAAAATATGACCTTTCGGAAAAAATTGACTTTTTGGTCAAAGTCAAGGGGTTGACTCGGATGAGTTGACTCGGATGAGTTAACTTAAATGAGTTGACTCGAACAAGTTGACTCAATTTGATTTAAATTGGTTCAGGTCAAATAGACCCAGTTCAAACTGGTTCGGGGTGGTCTGGTCCACCTGGACCGTTTCTAGAAGAAACCATGGTTGGGGAGGAGCCCCACGTGCACGCGGCGGCACGTGGTGGGGTGTGGCAGCAGTGACGGGCCCAGGGTGATCGACCAATTAGGATCATTGATGGCTGGGGACTGGTCTTCGAAAGACGTCGGTTCTACTGGTGGCGACAGATCGCAAAATGGAGGCCAGACGACGATGTATTTGGCGAAGACGGCTGATAGGACTTGGGATTTGGGGGAATCAGGAATTAGGGATTTTGGGAAAATTGGAGGGATAAACCTAGTTTTAACTTACTAGGATAATTAGAGAAAATTCATGGATAAGTCCCTAAACTTCCCACAGGTTCTGAAACTAGGCTACATCTTTTAAAAATTTTATAATTTGGTCATCAACTTTTCCCTTATTACGACTTTAATTCGATACTTTAAATTAATAAAATCTAGCCCCTAAATTGGGGTGTGACACTAAAAGAAAGGTATGCCCAGCAAAAATTGTTTTTCTTCCTAAACCTCGCTATGATTGGTTATATCTAAGATTTCAAGATTTTAAATCGGTTACTAAATATAACTCAGCAGCGGTTCGAATTACTTCTAAATCGAAATTATATTGTCATGATATCATAGATGAGAATATGTTAGAAAAAATATACCCCCTTTTCATGCTAATAATGTTGTCATACAGACACAATATCGTGAAAAGGGTTTTAAGAAATATTATGTGTTAATATCTTGTTTTTTGTGGATGAGAAAAACAATGAGCTACTAATGAAAAATCATGAGTCACGTCCTACTGGCTCCACTCCATTCTCCAAAGTGAGTGTGACATCTTATAGTATAAGAAATAAGGGACACTTTGGTAATTGTGGTTGTAGTAATGGACGTGACCATAGTCATGGTTACGTTTGAGGAAGTGGATGAGGTGGTTAATTTAAGAATACTTACTCTCATCATAAGAGGAAGTATAAAAATGACAAGAGATAAAAATCTAGTTGAGAAAACAAAACTGATGCAAGCACGTTTCCACATACAAAGGGAGCACTCTTAAACATTTCTATGTTGTATTTATTTTATACTAGTATGATCATATATGTTATTATAATACATATCATGTTATGGTTACTAATTATGTAGCTAATAAATCACTTAGCATGAACACATCTTTACAATTGATGCATATTGTTATTTAATTATGTTAAGCATGTTAGAATAGCCTTATATTCATATTTCATTATATTTATAAAATGGCAGTATACTTATTAGTCATTTAACTAGCTCATATGCATTCATTTAGCTTTTAGACCTTATACATTAGCTCACACATATGATATGATAATATATTTAGCTCATGACATATATTTATAGCTCACAAGACCATAATCATGCACGGCAGCAAGGTAATTAGCGTATACAAGCTCAATGCCATTGAATTACCTTGTTTTCTTTGCACATATAGGTACATTGAAGTACTCAGTTGGAGGAGCTCAAGGCCAGCTAATCCCAGCTAGTTAGACTATTTGAAGCTAAGTTGCTAAAGGTGACATTAAGTGTAGCTGAATGTATCTGAATGAGATTCTATGAAGATTGGAATGTCTCGGCTAGGAAGCTCATTCACCACCAGCCCCTTGCTTCCAAGCTAGCTACACACTCAAGCAAGCTTGAAGGAGGACCAATGTACGCCCAAGATGATGCACATGGCCAGCGTTCATCCTATGCACAAAGCTACACCACAATGTTCCCTAGAACCCCCATATGCATTCCATATGACCAGCAACCATGTGCCTCGCATGTGGTCTCTTTTAGGCGCCAATATGAAAGGATACATCGACATTCGGCCAAGCACTCTCTCCTCTTCAATTTGGTGCCAAGATGAATAGCAAAAAGAACCATTCGGCCAAGGATTATTTTCCTTCATTTAGGATCGAATCATCATCTCTTTTAGCATTTAAATTATGTCATTATAGGGAGACACAAGGGCTGGACGAACAATTTTGTACCTATTCAGCCAAGTCCCTTCAAAAACTATAGGTACTCCTATTTCATTTGCAAGACACACCTTTCTTATCAATTAAAGTGAGATATTTCTATTTGCTTAAGTCCTTGTGACTTTTATCGACTTATCAAGTAATTCATTACTTGTGGTGTCAACCCATTTCCCTTTGATACTTGTAGTTCCTATCTCCATATAGATAGTGGGTCCAAGTCCTCATTACCACCCCTTAAAGAGGCAATATAAAGTCTGGGTCTTTGTTCCTTAACATTGGTTCTTCTTTGAGTCTTCTTTAAGATAATATCCTCACAACCATCCCATTGTTTCATCAACCAAACCATAGTAATAGCAATCATCTTCCACTACCATCTCTATTATCATAAATATCCTACCTTTTCACCTTTACATCTACCACCAAACCATCTATTTGAGCCATTGACTTATGCAGGTTGTTTTGCTTCCTTCCTAGATCCACAATCAATCAACAAGGTAGAACTACCTTACATCAAAAACTCTTGTTATTAACAAGAATGACTAAGATGATCTCTTCAAAAACACAATAGAGGACATTGAATTGGAGGTTGCTAATTTCTTCACGTTGAACTTTTTAATTTATTGTTATCATTTTTATATTATGCTTAAGAATAGATTTTCATATCATTTTTATATCAGTTTATTGTTTTATTAAACATCATGATTATTTTTTAATATTATGCAATATTTTCATTTTTTAATATTATGCAATATTTTCATTCATTTATCAAATATTTATAGGGTAAATCAGAAGTTTACAAGTTTGTAGGAATGAAATTGAATCACTTGTTATGGTAAACTAGAAATTTACAAGTTCGAAAATTTCAATCAATTGGTTTGTTTGGTTAGACCATCCCAATCAATAATATATATATATATATATTGATATTACATAAACATTAATTAAATGAACTTGAAGTTCTTGTGTTATTTATTTTCAAAATGAATTTAGAACATCACTAGTTAAAATTGAGATTGAATGTCTTACATATATGATTGAAATAGGGGTCCATTTATCCAAAAAGTGAAAAATTTTGATATGATTTCAGTAGATGCATCTACAATATAAATCACATATATGTTATCAACTCCCAACCTATAGTTTCTGAGATTGTGTACTTGATTAGAAAAGAAAAGTTTCTGATTATGAAATTAAGGTTATTCGTCTTGCTAAACTTAGTGAGTTTATATTATGGGCTTTTAAAGATTATATTGTATAAAAGTTGAAATAACTTTTACAAAGCATATTGTTTATGAATAACTATTTTAGAAAATTTTGATTGATTGCTTCCTTTTACTAGTTAAACTATGAGAACAAAATTCTATTATTTATAGGTAATATAGAACTTATACGCATCAAACCAATAATTTATACTCCTCTTTATGATTGGCTTATGGTTGGAAGCCATATATTTTCCATTATAAATGAATTATATGTTCATATTGATCCACCACAAATGCAAAAAAAAAACTAATATTTGAAGTATTACTTTATTGAACATTTTGAAATTCAATCATGTCATGAATTGCCAATTATTTTTCTATCAGGGGGAAAGAAGAATCAGTTGGATAAAAAATATAAATGAATTATCATTTTATTTAGATCCTCATACATAGTGATTTGAACTAGAAGTTCATAAGATAATCCATTACAAATTAACTACCAATAAAATTTATTGACCTAATGAGGTAATCAAATCTCATATACCATTTGAAATGCTCTAAATTTAAATTGATATCCTAGAATGATAACATGTTAGAGCAAATTGATATAAACCATGCCTGAAGCTTGATAGTTGAATTAGTTTCAAAGATTAAAATTCTCATAAATAAAAAGTACCATAAGATGGTCATATAGCGGAGGCATATGCTCCTGAAGAGATCCAAGACATAATAATACAACTCTAGAAGAGCTTTAGGTAATTGAAAAATGAAAATGGAAATAATGAAGAGATCTAGATAAGTTGTGTTATTACGAGAAAAGAATAGAACCAAAATGGAAATGTTGTCGAAAACGATCTTTACAAATAATATTTCTATATAAGTAAATAAATAAAATAAGGATCTTGAATTGAATTTTATTAAGGATTATAGATGAGAAAATGGTTGGAAAAAATGGAAATACATTATTCAAGTGAAGTTAAACCAACTTCTAAAACATGGACAAGTAGTCCAAACACTTAATGTGTAATGCAAGTGAGGCATAAATGAGTAGTCGTAAGATATATAATAGGACTTGAATCATGAAGATTTTACTTCATGGTGAATGCAATTACTTTATTACTCTGGCAGTTATGGAAAACTTTATAATGTGCCTAATGATTTGTGGATCCATATACTTTTTCCCTTTATATTTGCTTAATTATTTAGATGGCATGAATAAATCTAAATATATATGATATATATGAATAAAGAAGAGCCTACTTGCTCATGCATCTTTATAATGACATTAGGATCAAAATATATTATAATTAGTGTATATATTGATAATCTGAATTTCATTGGGAATCCTAATATTATTATATATGTGACCAGCTATATATTTTGTTACCTTCAAGTTAGTTTCGAAGATACTAGATATATATATACAAGGTGACAGAACGAAACTCATCTCATCAAAATTTCATTTATTCATGATCTATAAAAGAGTGGAGAAATTTATGTTCAAAAAACTTGATCAAGTGAAAATTCGATAGACTTATTTACTAAGGCATTTTCTACGACTACATTTGTGACATTGGATTGCATCGTTTTCAAGGATCTTCAATGATGCATATAAAAGGGCGAATATGTACACATTGCATTCTTTTTCCCTAAATCAAGTTTTATTCCACTGGCTTTTCATGATAAGGTTTTTAATGAGGCAACAAATTATGCGTATTAAAGATATATATACTCTTTCATTCACTAAGATTTTTTCCCCACAAATTTTTTATATTATTAAGGTTTTAACTAGGCACACCATCTTCATAGACATCCAAGGTGAGTGTTATGAATATTTATTTATGTGGATGATTATGTTTATCCATAAGATATGATTTTGATGTACATTATCATAAGGTCTCTAATATCATTTCGAGACAGTTTCTCACGAAACAAAAATTTTATCTCACTTGAGATAGTTTTCTTTTAATAAATTTCGTCTCACTTGACACAGTTTCCTCGAAACAAAATTTCATCTCACTTAAGATATTTTCTCTTGAAAAATTATGTCTCACTCAAGAAATTTTCCTGGCATATCTTAACTCGCAATGGAGGAATCGTTCACAACTTAGCTCAACTCGCAACGAGGAGCTAGTTTTTACATTTTAGGCATGCCTAAGAGCATTGCATTCATGACTTTACACGCATGTGTATGATTTTGCAGATTTTTTAGACATATTTCAACTTCACGATGAATGATATCGATCTCGAAGAAAATCCAACTTTAACTCAACTTCAGCACCTCGAGCAGAGAAACTAATCATCTTTATCAAACATTAAATATTCACAGACACGTTAACCAATGATTATGTTGAATTTTACAGATTCAACTTCTTTGGAACTAAGATGAACATGACGAATGTTTTCAAATTCATATACTTGAAGATGTTGAAGAACCCTATGAATGGACTCAAAAAGAACCCTCGGCATGGTGGATCATATTAATGAACCTTAGGTCAGTTGCTTGGGAAATTGACCTCTAAAGATGAAATCTTTTGATCTTTAATAACACACAGTCTATAACAATTTCTTCTTGACAAACTTAAGAAATCTTGAAGTCGAATACTCAGAAATCTAACGAAACATTTGCATGAAGTAAATAATCAATTACTGGGGGCACTCCGCTGAAAGTAATGAGTTGTTAATCTTTGGAGGTAAGTCCAAACTTTATGAAGTGAGTTTCGTTCAAGTTGTCAAATCAAAGACTTTATGACACTTGAATCCTCTAATTAGAGGTATTCTGCTAAAGTAATGGGCCAAAGAAGTAATGTCAAGAGACCTAACTTTATGAATAAGAAAAACATTCAAATCGTGACATAAAAAGGTCATCCAACAATTGTAGAGTTAAAAACCCTGTGACGGGATGAATCTCCCAGCAAAACCAAAATAAAGGTAAAAAATTAGAAAGGTGGTAAAGCCTAAGGTTTGAATTAAAGAATGAGTTTCAGTGGAAGACAAACTAAAGTAGCTGAGAAATACTTGTTATAGTCGACTGCACACGAACACTTTAGAATTTCGTCTTTATGGTGATATTTTATGTACTACCTTTGCTAAAGGAGTCTATGAAGCCTGAACAAATGAAAGATTTCAGAGAAAAAAAATATGAGCACTCTCTAAAAGGTATAGAATTACAGTATCGAATGTGTTCATATGAGCATTTTAAGTGATCACTAGTACTTTGCACTGGCTCATTGAAGATCAAGAGAGTCTCAAATGTGTACATGAATGCATGGAGTCGATGTACATGATCATCAAGCCAACAAATTCCTCGAGAAAAGCAACCATTCTAACCTTTACCATTAATCTTGACACTTTTCAAAGAATTATAACTTTAAAAGATTAGAAGAACGTTTAATTCTTTTGATATTTATTGAACTCATATTTTGTAATGTGCTTCAATTGTGAGCTTAAAACAAGAGACATTATTTTATTTCTTCAACAAACTTTTCACATTTTAAAAAATAAAAGACAAAGTAAACCATTTTCAAACAAGATAGTATCTTTGGGGAATGTATCTTGGAAACTGAAAAAGGTCTCTCGAACATAAAAATCTCAGAATCAATGTTGGGTAAATGAAATTGAATCTTGGGGTAAGAGTTTATTGGGGCATGAAGAACAAATTTTTGCAAACCAATAATTACAAAGATGGACTCAAGTGAGAGAATAATCAGAAAGATTGATGAATTCGAGAATGAAGACTTCCCATACAATTCTGCATCATTATCATGGAAGCATGCACTTGTATCATTACACATGCATCTTGGCATCAATCATTAATCACTACATACATTTTCAAGAAAAGCTTTACTTTCACTCTCTTGATGATTTCATTGGAAAACTTCAAAAAAAAATTTGTCTCTCTCAAGACCAAAAGACCATTTTTCCCTCTCTTGAGGTTGCATTAAAAAACAAAGTCTCCAGAAAACTTGTCTTCCTCAAGACCATTTTCTTCTCTTGAGGACATCTTCAATATTTTCAAAGAATCTCATATTTCTTAAGATTTTTTTCTCTCTCTTGAGGGTATCTTTAAAATTTTCCAAACATTTTGTCTTTCTTCAAAAATCTTGTTTTTATTAAAATAGTTTCACTTAAAACAAAAATTTTATCTCACTTGAGATAATTTCCCTTAAAACAAGTATCATCTCACTCGAGACAGTTTCTTTTGAAACAAAAAATTTATCTTGCTTGGGATAGTTTTCTCTTGATAGTTTCGTCTCACTCATGACAGTTTCTCTTGGAACAAAATTTTTTCTCACTTGAATAGTTTTCTCTTGAAAAGTTTTGTCTCACTCGAAACAGTTCCTCTTGGAACAAATTTTTTATCTCGCTTGAATAGTTTTCTGTTGAAAAGTTTTGTCTCACTCGAGATAGTTTCTCTCGGAATAAAATTTTTATCTTGCTTGAGATAGTTTTCTCTTGAAAAGTTTCATCTCACTCGAGACGGTTTCTCTTGGAACAAAATTTTTATCTCGCTTGAGATAGTTTTCTCTTGAAAAGAGAAAAGTTTCGTCCCACTCGAGACAGTTTCTCTTGAAACAAAAATTTTATCTCGCTTGAGATAATTTTCTCTAAATAAATTTTGTTTCACTTGAGACAGTTTTCTCGAAAAATAATTAATCTCACTTGAGATATTTTCCCATGAAAAGTTGTCTCATAAAAGACATTTTTCCTTACATAACTTAACTCACAATGGAAGAGAAAAAAAAAAAGAGAAAAAAAGAGAGAAATCACCAAAATAGTTGTAATTTGAAAATTAAATGCAATAAAGAATAACTTTATGTTCTTAAATTGCCGCCACCATTAAAATCCATTTGTTTTCTTTTAAGTTGATTCCTTTTTTCTTCTTAACGTCATATTCATTGTTTTTTATTTCCCTTCTTAATTTGTCTTTTAACTAAAATTTTAATTTCTTTTTTTTTATCCCAAATTAAATCTTATCCTATTTAATGTCTTGATTTTTTATTGCCATTTTTTTATTTATCTATTTTAATTTCTTATAGTTTTGTTCTTTTTTTTATTACGTGCGCATTTCAGTTCTACATCTTTATTTCCTTATTCTTTTTAGTGTTAATTTATTTGTAAATGAGTTGTATTATATATTTTTTTATATTAGTACTTGTAACTCTTTTATCTTATTTTTGCAGATAAGACTCAAATTGTTCTTATTTTTTTATTTGTTTTTCTTAAAAATGCTAATTTATTTATTTTTACAATAACCAATTTTAAAAGTTAAGTATTTCGGATCTTCTTTTTAAATTTTGGCTTGAATTTTAATTTCACTATTAAGACAACTTTTGACTGTGTTGGCGATGTGAGGGTGCTCATCATTCCCTACACACAATCGACTCACGAACTCTTCAAAGTGAATCTCTGGTAAGATGCAGATTTGGTAAAACATAATTTTAGGTATCCGACCACCTAACACAAATGGTTGATGGTAACTCCAAAAGATAAAATTATTAACTTTAAGTTGAGACGTGATCCTGGGCCACTCGAAGGATAGCTAGAACAATATATTACATCTACTATTTATGACTATAAATATAGAGATTGATGAAGTCTCTCAACACACTTCACATCTCTATTTTCCTCATTTATCTTGTTCTTGTTCTCTCTTTATTTGCAACAAAATATATATTTTAAAACTATTTGATTGAAGATTTTTAAAATATTTTTTCATATTTTTATCTATAATAAATTTTAAATAATAATGAGTCAAATTAAAAAAAATTACAAAAAAAAAACAATAAGAGACAAAATTAATGATACAGAGAGTACTTTATTTTCTTAAATATTTTCTCAACTAGTCAACCTCCCAAATTTTTTTCACTTGCAATATTAGCTTAATTAAACCAAAGCAATTTTCTAGTACTATAATCATTTCTTTGCTTATACTAGCGGATGGTAATGGCTTAGGGTAACGGTTCCCAAAATAAATTAGTATTTGGTCTCTCAAATTCTGTAAAATTTTAATTAGAATTTTAAAATCTTTTAAAATATATAATTAAATCATAAAAAATAATTTAATTTCTTTAAATCCTTTTAATTATATTTACTTCTAAATCATTTAAAAATTTTCATTGAATTTGAAATATTAATTAGGCCTTTAAAACTTTTCAAATAGATAAATTGGAGTTTCTAAAAAAGTAATTTTAAATTTAAATTAAAAAAAAAGATGCTCCAAGCTGTGTTTTGCATCGCTTTCTTCTCTCTATATCACTTTCCAACTCCCTTACCGTAAACGTTTGAAAAAGACACCATTTTTTATCTCTGCGTCTCGAATTTGAATCACTCTTGGAGTTCGACCGAGGATGTGTCAAGGCTCACTTGCATCGTGGCCAATATTGAATAAGAAATCGGGGAACCTCATAGCGGAGAGAATCAATGGGCCAAAGCTATCGACCCTGACCGTGTCCGTCTTATCTTTTACAGATAGGGATGGACGTAGAGTGAACTTATAAAATTTTAAGGAATGATAAACTATAAGATTTTAGGAAAAAAAATAGATTTTTAATAAAAATATCTATATAAAAATAAAAAAATATTAAGGAGATAACCGTCCCTATCCGCCTTGAATAGATGGATAGAAATGGTGTCTTTTGCTACCATCGACCATGAGGTGGGACTGAAGCATCAGAGTTTATGCAGAGGCAACCATGAGGTGGGCACTCCCATGTCACGGGGTAGATAGGTGGGAATGGGAATGGGAATGGGAATGAGAAGATCCAAGACCTGCAAAATGGGAAGCCCATACAGAGCATATGTGAAATATTTTCCGTAAAGGTAAGCAAACATCATTAAAGATTAAACCATTTCTTTGTTTCCATATATTCCACAAAAGGGAAGGGAATAAAAGATTTCAAGGCGTGGAATGATCATCCGCAATTAATCGAGATTTGATGCTGAGAGATATAGAACGGTCCAACAGAAGCAAGAAGAAAGAAGCTTGAAGATTTGAAGGAATAACCTGCTGCCAAAGGATACGAGTTGCAGGACAGTCTTGTAAGAAGTGGAGAAATAGTTTCTCCATGAAAGCCACAATAGGGACATGACGGATCTGTTGCAATACACCGACGAACACGCTCCTCGTTTATCATAAGGCGCTGGCGAACGACAAGCCAAAGAAAAAATACAGATACGTTGAGGGATGGGAAGCTTCCATATCAGCTGCCAAATTGGGTTACAGTCCTCCCAAGTTGACCCAACTAGGGACTCATAAGATAAAGCAAATGAAAAACGACCAGTTGGAGATGGACGCCAAACAATAGCATCATGATCAGTGTTCATCCCGGAGGACAATTCCAAGGACGTGAGGGATAGCTAGGGGTACAAGGAGAGTCGATAGACGAGTACAATCCAAAGAGCCATCGGTCTGAACATGGTCGTTAGCATGTATATCATTTTCGACGGCGGAAGGGGAGAGAGTCCATTGATGCAGGGGGGCCAAGAGACTCATGGTTAAGTTTGATCGCTGACTTGATAGAAATGGTGATGTAATATGGTATAATAAAAATTTTAATACTTAAAACTTGTCTATCTTATCCATTTGATCTTAATACGAAATAATTCAATAAGTCCTTGGTATTTTAAAACTATGCAAATTTTGTCACTTCATATAATATAATAAAATAGTTAATTAAATCAAATTACTAAAATAGAAAGATGAAATATTATGTCAAACGTTTACACCTCTGACATTCATAGTGTTCAAACCCGAGACCTCAAGAACAACAACAATTTATTTACTATCAAGATCACTTGGTTCATGCATTACTTGATAATTGTTAAATTATATGTTTATACTTGATAGAAATATATTTAAAATGCAGAGAAAGTAAGGCATAGGAAATTTCACATGTAAACTATTGCAAAACAAAAAGAATAATTAACGAATACGGTTAGATTCGAACTTGTGCAGATGGAGTCCTCATGATTGTTAGTTCCGCCCTATAACCACTCCGACACGTCCACAAGACCGTCTTCCAATTTCGTTGTTAAGATATTAATATCTTTTAATAAAATAGAGCTGTAGAGGTTTCAAATGTAAGAACAGAAATCCCGTAGGAATGTCATTCCAAATTCCATCGAGCTCGTTTCACTAAGATTTTTTTTCCCACGTGATTTTTTTTTTAGTAAGATTTTAATATATCATCTTCATAGACATTCAAAAGAGAGTATTATGAATATTTATTTACGTTGATGTCTATCTTTATCTATAACAGAGATATAGTTTTGTTAAATTTTGGTATAATAGTATTTTGATTCATGTAAAAATAAGTATTCAATTAAAAAATATAATAATTTATTGAATTTTTAATTAAGCAGGGGCATAACGAAAGAAGGATAATCTCATGTTCTCAAAATTTTTAGTCTAATAATAATTTAAGTCATTGTAAGTTTAAATATTACACAAATTATGTATTTTCTTCTTATTTTTGAGTTTAAATACCTAATAAGTCATTGTATTTTTTTAAATCAATATTTCAACTCCTACCAATATTTAATCCTTACTCTATTACTGATCTATAAAATAAGATTTTGAAGTACATTATCATAAGATCTCTAATATCCATTAATATTAAAGTTGTATATTACATCTATTATTTATAACTATAAATATAGAGATTGATGAAGTCTCTCAACGCACTTCACATGTCTATTTTTCTCACAATAACAGACAAAATTAATAGGACAAAAGAGTACTTTATTTTCATATTTTCTTAACAACGTCAACCTCCTAATATTTTTTTTCACTTGCAATATTAGCCTAATTAAACTAAAGAAAATTTCTAGTAATTTTAATAAATAATTTAATTTCTTTAAATATATTTAATTATATTTCTTGTTAAATCATTTAAAAAATTTCATTGAATTTGAAATATTTAAAAAA
Source organism: Hibiscus syriacus (assembly GCF_006381635.1). Taxonomy (NCBI): domain Eukaryota; kingdom Viridiplantae; phylum Streptophyta; class Magnoliopsida; order Malvales; family Malvaceae; genus Hibiscus; species Hibiscus syriacus. The sequence goes on along the minus strand of NW_024063019.1, from coordinate 1,720,425 downwards.
TTGATTAGGCCTTTAAAACTTTTCAAAAAGATAAATTAAACTTTCAAAAAAATAATTTAAAATTTTAAGTAGATGCTCCGAGCTTTGTTTTGCATCACTTTCTCCCCTCTACGTCACTTTCCATCTCCCTTACCGTCACTTTCCATCTCCCTTACCGTCACTTTCCAACTCCCTTACCGTAAACATTTGAAAAGACACCCTTTTCTGATCTCTCCGTCTCGACTTTGAATCAGACTCTCGGAGTTCGACTGAGGATGTGTCAGTGCTCGCTTGCATCATGGCCAATATTAAAACAAGATATTTAGGAATTGTCAGTCCAACTCAATTGTTAGAGCGCAAGGCTCTTAACCTTGTGGTCGTGGGATCGAGTCCTACGGTGGGCAATTCATAATTGTAGGTCCACGGAAGTTGCTCTCAACCTAGCGTTGAGAGAAACCTACTACCCTACCTTCCTCTTACTCCATTACATATGGGAATATGGTCAGTTAATTTTATATTTAGGAATTATTTAAAATTAAATGCTTTCATTCCTAATGTTTAAAGTGTTTGAACCTGAAATTTTAAGGAATAAAATATTTTTTTATCATTAAGATCGTTTGGTTTGATTGTTACTTTATAATTGTTAAATTATATGTTTCTGCTTGTTAGAAATATATTTAAAATACATAGAAAGTAACGTATAGGAAATTTCACATGTAAACTATTGCAAAAACCATAATAATAATTAACGCGAACGACAAGATTCAAACTTGTATATCGTTTATTAACCTATAACACTCCTTATATACAAGAGTTTATAGGTAGCCCTTATAACTGCTCAACAGTTAACAACTAACATCTAACAACCATCCTTAACAGTTTCCCTAACTATACAACTAATTGTATATATCAGCTAACAACTTCATCATTCAACATTCTCCCTACTTCTTCTTCTTCCTCCCAAAGAAAAGTCGATTGCACATTTACCCTGGCTTTAAACACTTCAAATCGAGCAGTAACTAATGGCATTGTGAATCCATCAGCAACTTGATGACTTCCTGGCACATAGTTCACCAACACTTGCTTTAACGCCACCTTCTCATGAACAAAGTGAACATCAACCTCAACATGTTTACTCTATGCATGATAGACATGATTAGCTGTCATGGCTACAACACTGTTGTTATTGCACCAAACTATTGGACTTTTCTACCTTGCAACACCCAAATCACTTAGAAGAGCATTCACCCACGTTGTTTCAGCATTAACATCTACTACACTTCTATACTCAGCCTCCATAGTCGATCTAGAAACTGACTTTTGTTTCTTCGAGTTCCACATTACAAGATTATCACCTACAAATGCACAATAGCCAGAGACAGACTTGCGATCATCAATGTTTGCAGCCCAATCAGTATCAGCAAAGGCTACTACATTGAATCCTACCACTGCAGGTGCTATGACCAAACCATGATTAATTATTCCCACCAAATACCTCAAAATCCTCTTAACTGCAACAAGATATTATTGTCTTGGAGCATGTATGTATTGTACTACCTTATTAACACTGAAGGTAATGTCTGGACGAGTCTGGAAAGCATATAACAACGCACCTACAATGCTTCGATACTCATAGGCATCCTAAAGCAACACCCTCGCATCTTGACTCAATTTAGCAGACACAAGCATGGGTGTAGACGCAGGATTGATAGTGCTAATTTTTGTCTTCACCAGCAGCTCTAGAATAAACTTCTATGCCCAGAAAATAATGTAGATCACCAAGGTCCTTCAGGGCAAATTCACTTCCAAGCAATTTCACTACTTCTTCAATCTGCTTATTGGAACTTCCAGTCAATACTATATCATCAACATACATGAGTATGTAAACACATTGACCATCTTCCCAGCAAACAAACAATGATGTATATGCTGAAAACTTTTTAAACCTAATCTTAACTAGGCATTTCTTCAGTTTGTCATGCCAATTTTGAGGGGCTTCGCGTAAACCATACAACACCTTTTTTAATCTGCACACCAAGGGACTACCATCAGCAGCTACTTGCTCAAACCCAGGTGGCTACTACATGAACACCACTTCATGCAGATCACCATACAGAAACGCATTGTTCACATCCACCTAGCGTAACTGCCAGCCATTCGTAACAGCTAGTGAAAGGACTACATTCAACGTTGCAAATCTGACCACTGGACTAAATGTTTCACCAAAATCATGTCATGGCATTTGAGAAGAACCTTTAGCTACTAATCTAGCTTTATACCTGCTAATAGATCCATCAGGGTTCTTTTTCAATTTGAACAACCACTTACACCCCACCACTGACCGTTCTTCAGGTAGCTTCACTAGGGTCCACGTACCATTCCTCCTTAAGGCTTCAATCTCTACATGAAATGTTGCTCTCCAATGAGGTGACTTGATCGCTTCATGAATATTAAGAGGTTTCATATCATCATAGCTAGCCATATACAACTTAGGCTTAAATATCCTACACTTACTCTTTTTCAGCATTGAATGTCGATTCAAGTAACTAGCATCATTGTCATCTCTCAAATGGGAAACATTGTCAAGTGAACCAGTCACTGCCACAGACTTCCTTTGATTTGTTGGTTCAAGAGCTTCAGCTGTACCAACTTCACCACCTTCTTCATTTATATCTTGTTGAGCAGCAGCTTCTAGAGAAGTTTCTCCCATGTCAACTACAATCTGACCCAAATGACCAGAGTTTCCATCCACACTGTCTTCACCTGCATTAACTGCTTCCTGTGGAACAAATTAAGCCAAGCTAGCCAGATTCATATCATTAGAATTCGTTCCTTGACCTACACCAGTCGTGTTGACTCGAAATTGCCTCATGTCAATAACAACCTCAAGTTTTGCATACCTTTGTTTATTAGATACAGATGTATTACTCGATCCTGCAACCCTTGCAAATGGAAAAGTAAACTCATCAAAGATGACATGTCTTGAGACATATATCCTGCCACTAACTGCTAAACACATGTAGCCTTTGTGCTGAGGGCTGTAACCAAGTAATGTACACGGCTAAGAACGAAATTCAAGTTTGTGCTGCTGAAACAACCTTAAGTGAGGAAAACATTTACACCCAAAGACTTTCATGAAATCATAATCTGTCTTTTTCCCTAACAATTTCTCATCGGTGACAGCTCATCCAAAACCTTAGTAGGAAGTCGATTGATAAGAAAAACTGCAGTAACAACTGTATAATACCAATAACGCAAAGGCATAACATTTTGTGCTAACAAAACCAAGGCAAGCTCAATGATGTGTCGATGCTTTCTTTTGACAACACTATTCTGCTCCGATGTATTTGGCAAGCAACACAATGTACAATCCCTTCTTTTACCAACACAACTGACAAACTGCGATACTCTCCACCCCAATCGCTTTGCACAACCTTCACAAAAAGTCCAAACTGAGTTACAACCATTTGCTGAAACACTTTAAACGTGTTTACTGCCTGCGATCGATCTTTTAAAAAATATAGGTGTCTTAAGTAAGCATCAACAAATGACAAGTAATAATGATAACCATTTGAAGCTACATGAGCTGGTCCCCATATTTTAGTGTACACAAGTTGAAAGGGTTTAGTATAAACAATCTTGGAATGATAAAACGACAACTTATGGCTTTTGCCAATGCAGCACGCTTCATAAATTTTATTCACATCTTTATTAACTTATACATCAATAGCTTTGCATACACTAGCAACTTTATCATACGTTGCATGCCCTAACCTTCTATGCAAAATACTGTAAATATCACCAACCATAGCAACATTTACATATACATTTTTACAAACCCTTGACACAGTAGTACTAGGAAACACATAAAGTCCCTCTTCCATTCTTCCTTGAAGAATCACCTCTCCATTAACTGCATCACGAACACAGCAACCTTGTGCATAGAATTCAAGCACCACATTGTTGTCCCTAGCAAACTTGGACACAGATAAAAAATTTTGTGTTATGCCAGGTACATGAAGTAAATCATTGACTAGCAGTACTCGAGAAGCAGACTTCATGAACGTACTGCCAACCAAATTGACAGGTAATAAAGCACCATCACCCACTACTAGCGTACCTGGACCACTGCAACCAGTTTTACGAGTTACAACACTTGTATATGGAGTAACATGGTGGGTAGCTCCAAAGTCAATAACCCACTGATCTTGCTCAACCACTAATTTATCAGCACCGGTTGAATCATGAAGTCGATACCCCTTCGAAGAATACATACATGCACACTTATCATACGTAGTAGTGTTAGCCTGAGCAAGTTCATCATCATATCTCGGTTGATTGTTACTAACAATCTGAAATGATTCATCATAACGGTGCCAATACCGATCAACTAAGTGCCCAATTTTACCACAAAGTTGGCACTGAACACGCGGCATGCCTCATTCTCGACCTGCGACCTAACCAAGCAACAACCATATGATCTCTACTATAGCTTGAATAAGATCGTTTAGAGTAATCACCTGAACTAACCCCACGAGCAATATGAGCAACAGCCATAACCGTTTATTCTTGAGCTGCAAAGCCAGCAATTTGCGAAGGGTAACATGTCACCACTGGACATAATAACAGCCATAAATGACTGATACTCACGCGGTAGCCTTTTCAAAATGCTGGCAATATGTCCTACAAGAGGAATCGGGCTTTCACATGAAGCCAAAGCATCACAAATTTCTTTGACTTTATCAATGTAAACCCACATATTGTCTTCTCCTTTCTTGAGTGACTGAAGTTTACAATGTAAACTCATCACCGAGGTTGAAGATCTAGTTGCAAAGTATTGCAACACCATAACCCATATCGATATAACTGTCTCAGCTCCCACAAACTGAGATAGAAGATGTGGACTAATGGTTGACAGTAACCATGACGCTAATACACTGTCTTGGGCTATAAAATCATCATATGCTTCATTGGGAATCAGGCTGCCATCTTCATCAACAGTAATCTCTGGTGGAGATTGCATAGCACCGGTGAGAAGACGCTCAAGTCTATGACTATGAATAGCAAGTAAAACTTGTTGTTTCCACAACAAGAAATTTGTTTCATCCAATACCACATTGATTTTCTTGTTAGTAAACATTGAATCACAACATTCAGCAGCAGAAAAAGAACCAAGAAACACAAAAAGATCCGTTAACCAACCAATAACACCATACCTAGTTTTGAGCAACCACCTTCTATGCTCAACAAGAATGCTCTGAGTTACGCGGCAAGAAACACGAGGCTCCAGGAACTTGTGGCGATTGATACCATATGAGGAAGTAACTATAATGAAAAAATATAAAAACCAAAATGCATATCGTTTGTTAACCTATAACACTCCTTATATACAAGAGTTTATAGGCAGCCCTTATAACTGCTCAACAGTTAACAACTAACATCTAACAACCATCCTTAACAGCTTCCCTAACTATACAACTAACCGTATATATCAGCTAACAACTTCATCATTCAACATATGGTATCAAAGAATTTATTATCCTCTCGTTCAATTTATATTATTCGGTCCTTCGAGAATTTTGGTGAGTATTACATACATCCTAATGAAAATTCTTCTTTAATTTTTGACTTCGTCTTTGCTAAATGAAAAGTTTATTCTCTTTAGAATAAGATAATCTTTTTGCTACAACTTATGATACGCAATTAAAGATTATATGGATGGAATTTTCAATTTAAGACCTTTGAGTGCATGTGAATGTCCTATAACAAAATACAGTAAACAAGATTTCATTATTAGGTTCTTAAAATTATTAAATGAGTTTTTTTTCTATGCAAATAGGGATAATAAATGGGCAGAACGAGAACATTCCTTTCTTTATCCCTAGATCCACCTAATATTTTCGCATCCATCACCTATCACCACTCATGACAGATAACATTTTTTAATCCAAACCTGCCAACGCAAGTACATTCTCAAATTTACTCCCACACACACTACGCAATTGGATACTCACCACCCATCTCGTACCTTTCTATACCTATACCCGCCTGGCAGCAACCTCACATATTACAAAAAGTTGATACTCTAATATTTGGTTAAATTACAAGTCATGTCCTATAAAATCTTAAGATTTACAGAATAATCTATGAAATTATATTTAAATTCATAATGGTCCAAAATTTGTATGGTGGGTAGTTAGTGGGCGGGCGGATGCAGGGAGGGTAACATCCTAAACCCATCACCTACACACTACCCACGGTGGGTATGACTTTATACATCTACACCTGCCCACTACCCACTAAATTTATACCCATCCCCGCCCCAATTAGAATGGGTATGGTGCAAAATCCAAAAAATTGTACATGTTTGCAATCCCTACATGCAAAGATCTCAAATCCTTATGATGAAGTCAATACCTTATGTTAATAACATAAGAGGTCTTTGAATACTTCAGCAATTTCAAATAATTCAATTATTGTACTTGTTGGAAAATTCAATATGAATTCAGAAAGTAGAATAATTTGCATAAAAGAATCCACCATTCTTAGTATATTTCAAAGTTTGTTTATTTATATTTCTCATTTAGAATGGTAGTACACTTAAAAATTTGGGGAAGGTAATTTGGGGTATAAATCTTCATTAGATTGCAAGGTTACACATTATCCTTAATGGTTGAAATGAATTTGTGGAAATCCTTACTGTGAAAGCTAAGATAGTGAATATAAACTTCATTGAGAAAGATGGAGTGAACTTTAGTGAAACTACTCTTCTCTCAAAACTCATAATTAGAACTTGAAAGCATCATGAAAACACTAAGAAGAAGGAGAGTGTTTCTAAGCAAATATTTTCTTGGGATATCTTAGATGAGAAGACTTATCCACTATTTATAATCTAAATAGTGAGGGTAAAAATGTTATTCTATTTAACAACATTAAAATGCTATTTAATGTTACATTAAACAACATTAAAAATGTTTTAATTCTGAACTTTAACAACACTCTTTCTGATGTTGCATGTTATAGATGACTTGGGAAGAATTTTGTATCTCACTAGCACTGGATCAGATATGAGGTTCATTTTAATGCAGCACATAGAATTCCTCAATATCCAAAAGGTACTCTAGGACAAGGTTTGTTCTTTCTAACATGTAATGATTTGAAAATCAAGATTTTTAGTAATTTAGATTGAGCTTCATGTCCTAATTCAAGGAGATTTGTTACTGATTTTTGTTTTTTTTAGGTCTAGCTTTAATTTCTTGGAATATTCAAAAAATAACAAACTATCTCTTGATCCTCTAGTAAAGTAGAATATCGAGCTATGATTGTTCTTACATGTGATATTCAATGGCTTCATTTCCTTCTTAAGGATTTACAACTTGATTTCACACCAACAATATTTGTATGTGTCAAAATTGGTTAAAAATACTGCTCATTTAGTTAATAGTTAATTTATAATTAAAGTTAGTTTTTTTATTAATTAATTGAGTTATTTTTATGAAGAACAGTTTCTAAAGCTACTATAAGTACTTGTAAATACACATTTGTAGTTATTTTTTTAATAGTCTGAGATGATTACAAAGTAATATATATTTATAATTTTTTATCACTGATAATGCACACACCCCCTATAAATGTAATTATTCGAACCTGAGACCTCAAGTAAAAATTTTCTTTTCTCAAATCAATTTACAAAATTTAATAGAATCACGCAAATGTGAATAATTAAGACCATAATAAACATATGCATAAATAAGAAGGAAAATATGCCTAATTATCTCCTCCAAACTTATGCAACAATAGTCGTTAAACATTGATCCAAAGTAAAAGGAAAAACACGAAAGATATCAAACTATTAATTTTATTTGATACTTTTTTTTTGGCATATTCTAAATTTAATCTTAATTTTTTATTTAAAGGGGAGGGGAAGGAGACTCTAGAAGAAGGAAGGGAAGTGCACTTATTGGTTCTAGAACTTGTACAATATTGACTTTGTGGTGATGGATATCCACCCTACATATAATTGTTTATTAGGGAGGCCATGGATTCATTCAGCAGGAGTCGTTCCTTCTTCATTACATCATAAATTGAAATTTGTTGTTGATGGACAACTAATATGCGTAGGAGCTGAAGAAGAAATCATTGTGTCTATAACAAGTGATGTTCCATATATTGAAACCAATGATGATGCTCTTGAATGCTCTTTCCGAGCTCTTGAATTTGTCAATGCAACCTTTATTGTAGAAGGAAGCAAAATTCCATATCCCAGATTATCTGATTGCACCAAGATGACGGTACGACAAACTTTAGGCATCGGAGCTAAAGCTGGGAAAGGTTTAGGAAAGAATCTTCAAGGGATTTCAGTTCCTGTAAGTATAAAGATGAAGAAAGATCGTTCTGGGCTTGGATTTAAGCCCAATTTTCAGCAAAAGAACAAAGAGATGAAAAGAAGATGTGAAGACAGAAAGGCAAGGTTGAAAGGAGAAGAAATCTTTTGGGAACACATGTTTTTCCCACAATTGAAGACCACATTCAGATCAGGGGGAACAATTAATGTAGAACAACAGCTTGTTGAGGCCTTTAAAGAAGAAAAGTTGACGAAAGATCAAAGCATAGTTGAAGAAGCTATGAATGGATTATTTATCAACATGATCATGAATGACAACAAGACTGGCAAATACTTGGATAGGATTCGCCCATGTTTTCCTGGAGAAACACTCAACAATTGGACCACTGAAGATCTTCCTATAGTTTTTAATATTAACGCAGAGTAATATTCAGAACTAATCTTTATGTTTAGCTCAAAAGTATGAAAACTTTTTGTTATCTTGTAAATGAAATTATGTTAACCTAATATTAAATATAAGAAATTTTCTTTAAAATTTTCAGATGGCAATCATTCTTTACATTTTCTTACATTTTTACATTTATTTATTTCATAAATTTACTATATTCTTTCGGAAATATGTCCGACTTAAATTTGCAGGTGTCACCATGTTAATAGCATGTTTATTCCTAAATTTAATCAAGAGATAAATTTAGAGCAGCTCATATGTCTGGAAGAAATCAATGGGTGTGAGGATGAACTGGAATGTGATGTTCCTACTGAATTATTAAGACTGGTAGAAAAAGAAGATAAACAAATTCTACCTCACAAAGAAGAAATTGAGACTGTGAATCTGGGAACAGATGAAGAAATGAAAGAGGTGAAAATTGGTACTACTCTGACAATCCATATAAAAAAAGAATTGATAAATCTTCTTCAAGAGTTCAAAGATATCTTCGCCTGGTCTTATCAAGATATGCCTGGTTTGAGTACAGATATAGTAATGCACAAGCTTCCAATCAATCCAGAATATAAACCGGTCCAACAAAAGCTCATGCGAATGAGGCCAGAAATGTTGTTACAGATCAAAGAGGAAGTAATGAAACAGATTAATGCAGGTTTCCTACAGGCAGCCAAATACCCAGAATGGGTAGCCAACATTGTTCCCGTACTAAAGAAAAATGGGAAAGTTCGAATGTGTGTGGATTACAGAGATCTCAACAAAGCTAGTCCGAAAGATAGCTTTCCATTACCCCACATAGACACATTGGTAGACAATACTGCAGGACACGCATGGTTTTCATTCATGGATGGCTTTTCAGGATATAATCAGATAAAAATGAATCCTGAAGACATGGAAAAACCGACATTTCTAACCATGTGGGGCACATTTTGCTATAAAGTGATGCCATTTGGATTGAAAAATGCAGGGGCAACGTATCAAAGAGCCATGGTAACTTTGTTTCATGACATGATGCACAAAGAGATTGAAGTATATGTAGATGACATGATTGCCAAATCCCGAACTGAAGAAGAACATATTCAAAATCTGAGAAAGCTTTTCCAAAGATTGAGGAAATATCAATTAAAACTCAACCCCGCTAAATGCACTTTTGGGGTAACTTCCGGGAAACTTTTAGGATTTGTGGTCAGCAAAAAAGGAATCGAGATTGATCCAGATAAAGTAAAAGCAATTCAAGATCTTCCACCACCCAATACAAAAAAAGAAGTTCGAGGCTTTTTGGGAAGATTAAATTATATATCTCGGTTCATTTCTCAATTAACTGACAAATGTGATCCAGTGTTCAAATTACTTCGAAAGAACAATCCTGAAGTCTGGAATGATGAATGTCAAGAAACTTTGGATATTATTAAGAAATATCTATCCAATGCCCCCATTTTAGTATCACCAATGCCTGATAGACCATTAATTCTCTACTTGACGGTCTTTGAAAATTCGATGGGATGTGTACTGGGACAACATGATGAATATGGAAGAAAAGAAAAAGCTATTTATTATCTGAGCAAGAAATTTATTGATTGTGAAATTCGATATCCACCAATACAAAAATTATGTTGTGCTTTGGTGTGGGCTACTCGAAGACTCAGACAATATATGTTATATCATACTACTTGGTGTATATCCAAACTTGATCCTTTGAAATTCTTAATGGAATCACCAGCTTTGACAGGCAGAATGGCTAGATGGCAAATGTTATTATCTGAGTTTGATATTGTATATGTCAACCAAAAAGCGATAAAAGGAAGTGTCATAGCTGATTTTCTGGCCAGTCGTGTATCAAATGATTATCAGCCTTTGAGTTTCAATTTTCCCGATGAAGATTTGTTGTGCATATCCATAAATGAAGAAGTCGGAACAAATGATACATCTGTATCTTGGAAGCTTTACTTTGACGGAGCATCCAACGCCTTGGGACAAGGAATTGGGGCAGTGTTAATTTCTCCAGAAAATATTTATTATCCCTTTACAAGTAGACTGGAGTTATTTTGCACCAATAACATGGCAGAATACGAAGCTTGTGTCATGGGATTGAAAGCAGCTATAGAAAGAAAAATCAAATGTCTCAAAATATATGGAGATTCATCGTTAGTGGTGTATCAATTACGAGGAGAATGGGAAACAAAAGATCCCAAATTGTTGGAATACCGAAATTTTACCCTCAAATTAGTGAAAGAATTTAAGAAAGTCACCTTCAATTATCTCCCTCGAGAAGAAAATCAAATGGCAGATGCTTTGGCTACATTAGCTGCTATGTTTCAGGCAACTAAGAAAGTTGATATGATGTCAATCAAAATGCAAGTATATGAAATTCCTGCACATTGTTATAGTGTGGAAGAAGAGGTAGATGGTAAACCATGGTATCATGATATCCTGCAATATATCAAAAATCAAAGTTATCCACAAAATGCATCTGAAATTGATAAAAGAACCTTGAGAAGAATGGTTGCTGGATATTTTCTTGATGGCGAGATTATGTATAGAAGAAGCAATGATCAAATTCTATTGAGATGTTTAAATACCAGCGAAGCCATAAGCATCATTGAAGAAGTACACAGTGGAATATGTGGAACACATGCAAATGGTCTTTCCATGGCCAGAAAAATAATGAGATATGGATACTATTGGGCTACCATGCACACAGATTGCATTGATTATGCAAGGAAATGTCATAAATGCCAGATATATGCAGACAAGATTCATGTACCCCCATCTCCTTTACACGTAATGACATCACCCTAGCCATTTTCTATGTGGGGAATAGATGTCATTGGTGCAATCACACCAAAAGCATCGAATGGACATTGTTTCATCCTTGTGGCAATTGATTATTTTACCAAATGGGTTGAAGCTGCTTCATATGCCAATATTAAGAGGTCTACAGTCTGCAAATTTATAAAGAAATAGATAGTTTGCCAGTATGGCCTACCAGAAAGGATCATTACAGATAATGCTCTGAACCTGAACAACAAAATGATGACCGAACTTTGTGCACAGTTTAAGATCAAACATGCAAATTCAGTGGCATATCGTCCAAAGATGAATGGGGCAGTTGAAGCGGTAAATAAGAACATCAAAAGAATTATTACAAAGACCACTGAAACTTACAAAGATTGGCATGAGAAGTTACCTTTTGCTTTATATGCATACCGAACTACTGTTCGAACATCTACTGGGGCAACACCTTTTTCTTTAGTCTACGGGATGGAAGCAGTCTTACCAATTGAAGTTGAGATTCCATTGCTTCGAATATTGAGAGAAACAAAATTGGATGAATCCGAATGGATCCAAGGTAGATTTGATCAATTGAACCTTATTGAGGAGAAAATATTGAAAGCTATTTGCCATGGACAGATGTATCAGAAACGGATGATGAAGTCTCATGAAAAAAAAGTACATCCAAGAGAATTCCAAGAGGGTGATCTAGTACTAAAAAAGATTTTGCCTATACATAAAGATTTCCGTGGGAAATGGATGCCTACTTGGGAAGGGCCATACGTTGTAAAAAAAGCCTTTTCCAGAGGAGCGTTGATCTTGGCAGAAATGGATGGAAAAATTCTGAGAAATCCAATAAACTCGGATTCTGTCAAGAAATATTATGCTTGAAGAAAAAAAAAGAAGAAAAAAGAAAAAAAGAAAGAAAAAAAAGAGAAAAGAAAAAAGAAAAAGAAAAAGGGGGTCAAGATGAAAACCCGCAAAGGGCATCTTGTAACCAAAGGAAGGATTTGAGTTGAAAACCTGAAAGGGCGGCTCAAATGCATGTTGATATTAGGCATCTGGCAATTGAACTATCTTAAGATTTTGACAGTTTGGGAGAAACTTCACATCTACAAGCATTTTGACAACGTTTGAGATCTTCCAGACAAAAGCTTACATCATTACTCTAAATTGTGTCAATTTGATTAATTTAGAAATACTTATGCTAATAATTTGTTGAGTCATTTGAATTTTTATCATTCTTGTGCTTGCCATAACTTTGAGTACAATTCTATCTATTTATTAATAAATTCCAAGTTCAATTTATTTGAGATTCAATTTATTTTCGAAAATTCAATTTATTCTTCTATGAATTAACATAATTTTGAAATAAGTTAAAGATTTCTGAATATCACTTTATGTTAATACTTTTAAAGGCATGGAATACAAAGTAAGCAAATCATCACCATCATAAAGCCATGAACAAGTCATTATTTACACTCTGGTTATATAGGGTAACATTGGTTACAGTATTCCAAAAGTTGAAAATGACAAATTTTACTGTCAACTAAACCGTTCCATGATTCGAAAAGAGTGGGATATATTGGAGCAGCAGAAGAGACAGTTTGTTGTAGCAATCATTGCAAGTAAATGCACCAACAAAAATCTTCAAGCCCATAAATGATGTTTATTTCTTCCAGTAAGGTTGTTACGCTGGATGTCACCGACAACAAGATCAAGACCGTTAAAACTACTCATCAATTGCTCCAAGCGATCATCATTCAGTTCTTGCACATATATTTTCAAAAGTATGCCAAGACAGTAAAAGGCAATCTCTACATCATTGATCCCAGAGAAAAGAGACAGGACTTTGATACCACCATGGAATATGTCTCTATACAGATCCTTGTATATGGTTTTTTAGGGAAACCTAGAAGCATTTCCACCTCATCAGATTCAAGTGGAACAAGTGCCATGTGCTCATAGCATCTTCTGGAAGTGTTCTTTGAGTTATCTGATCTGGTTTGATATGAACCCTGAAAACCAATCATTGAATTTAAAAGATGAATGTGCTCATAGCATCTTCTGGAAGTGTTCTTTGAGTTATCTGATCTGGTTTGATATAAACCCCGAAAACCAATCATTGGATTTGAAATATGAATGTGCTCATAGCATCTTCTGGAAGTGTTCTTTAAGTTATCTGATCTGGTTTGATATGAACCCCGAAAACCAATCATTGGATTTGAAATATGAATGTGCTCATAGCATCTTCTGGAAGTGTTCTTTGAGTTATCTGATCTGGTTTGATATGAACCTCGAAAACCAATCATTGGATTTGAAATATGAATGTGCTCATAGCATCTTCTAGAAGTGTTCTTTGAGTTATCTGATCTGGTTTGGTATGAAACCACAGAACCAATCATTGAATTTGAAAGATGAATGTGCTCATAGTATCTTCTAGAAGTGTTCTTTGAGTTATCTGATCTGGTTTGGTATGAAACCACAGAACCAATCATTGAATTTGAAAGATGAATGTGATCATAGTAGAAATAAGAAGACCCAATAGCATCTTCTGGAAGTGTTCTTTGAGTTATCTGATCTGGTTTGGTATGAAACCACAGAACCAATCATTGAATTTGAAAGATGAATGTGATCATAGTAGAAATAAGAAGACCCAATAGCATCTTCTGGAAGTGTTCTTTGAGTTATCTGATCTGGTTTGGTAGGAACCACAGAACCAATCATTGGAATTAAAAGATGAACTGTATGATCTTCTTTATTAAGAAGCTTCTTTTCAAGCTTCTTCTGCTTATTTCTTTCCCAAAAATCATAGCCTAAGTTTCGCCTATTCTTGTAATTGGGATCATTGCATAATGGCTTCCTACCTTTTACCGGAAGAAGTGCGTCAGCAGCATTAGCCATTTGAGCAGCACATATAAAATCTGTCAATTTTATAATTGATGAATCTGAACCACATCTCTTTATGGCTATTGAAGCCTCAGCCTCTGAGAATCCCATTTCTTTTCAAGTATAACAGTTTACTCTCCTCATCAGAATCAGAATTCAAGATTTTCTCGGTATTAAAAGAACTATCGATATCTGTGAAATCATCTTGAAAGATCACTTCATAGTCAGATGAGTTGTTATCAGAATCAACATGTTGCATGAGTGCGAGCTTTTCAAGAACCTATACTATTGAGTTTTATTCTCAAGTGGTTTGATGACATTATGCAAAACTTCAGGCATATCTACATCTACATTTATCAAAGATGATAGATTCTCTGATTTGAAGAAGAAAGATTTATTGGGTTTCTACAACTGAATAAATACTCAATTCACCAATCTGAAATCAAATAACTTAACATTCATGCATCATATTTAAGCATTTACAAAAATAGGTTCATTTTCATTCATTCTCATCCATGTTGAATTTTGACAGGAATTTCAAAGATTTTAGCAAAGATTCAAATCCATCATTTGATGGATCAGCTTTTCCAGTTTGAGTTCATAATGAGAAGAACTCATCTGAAGAAGGAAGAAGAAGTTCATAATGAGAAGAATTTGTTCAACCTTTTGTTTAAATTCATTATTTGATGGATTAGCATTGCCAGGTAGAGTTCATAATGAGAAGAACTCATCATCTAAAGAAGGAAGAAGAAGTTCATAATGAGAAGAACTTGTTCAACTTTTTGCTTGAATTCATCATTCAATGGACCAGCATTACCAGTTCGAGTTCAAAATAAGAAGAACTCATCTGAAGAAGGAAGAAGAAGTTCATAATGAGAAGAATTTGTTCAACCTTTTGTTTAAATTCATTATTTGATGGATTAACATTGCCAGGTAGAGTTCATAATGAGAAGAACTCATCATCTGAAGAAGGAATAAGAAATTCATAATGAGAAAAATTTGTTCAACCTTTTGCTCAAATCCATCACTTGATGGATCAGCTTTTCCAGTTCGAGTTCATAATGAGAAGAACTCATCTGAAGAAGGAAGAAGAAGTTCATAATGAGAAGAATTTGTTCAACCTTTTGTTTAAATTCATTATTTGATGGATTAACATTGCCAGGTAGAGTTCATAATGAGAAGAACTCATCATCTAAAGAAGGAAGAAGAAGTTCATAATGAGAAGAACTTGTTCAACTTTTTGCTTGAATTCATCATTCAATGGACCAGCATTACCAGTTCAAGTTCATAATAAGAAGAACTCATCTGAAGAAGGAAGAAGAAGTTCATAATGAGAAGAATTTGTTCAACCTTTTGTTTAAATTCATTATTTGATGGATTAACATTGCCAGGTAGAGTTCATAATGAGAAGAACTCATCATCTGAAGAAGGAAGAAGAAATTCATAATGAGAAGAATTTGTGCAACCTTTTGCTCAAATCCATCACTTGATGGATCAGCTTTTCCAGTTTGAGTTCATAATGAGAAGAACTCATCTGAAGAAGGAAGAAGAAGTTCATAATGAGAAGAATTTGTTCAACTTTTTGCTCAAATCCATCACTTGATGGATCAGTTTTTTTTTTTAGAGAAGTTCATAATGAGAAGAACTCATCTCAAGAAGAAAAAGTTCACAATGAGAAGAGCTTATTCAACCTTTTGCATAATTCTATCACAGAAGCAGATAGATTAGCATCAACCTTTCCAGAGAAAGTTCATAATGAGAAGAACTCATCTGAAGAAGAAAGAAGAAGTTCATAATAAGAAGAGCTTATTCAACCTTTTGAATGACTCTATCACAGAAGGACATAGGTCAACATCATCCCCAGCGGAGTCGCCAAGCTGTCGTAACCGATTTTTGTCCGGGCACGAAATATTTATTTGGCGAGAAAATTGATGTGAATAAATGGTTTTGAAAATAATTTGGGAGTCGCCATCGGCCTTTTGGGTCAGGTAGGTCGAATACCCAAAAATTATCTTTTAACAGAGTTTTTTAAGAAAACATCAGTTAAAAGATGAACTGATCTACGTTTATAACCAAAAATTCTTTCTTTTTAATAATAAAAAGGAATTCATGGTCGGTTACGTTTAGGGAAGGATTAGCACCCCTACAACGCCCAAAATTGGTACTTTTTAATTATAAATTGTCTCTATTATTAGAAATTTAAAAATTCAAAATATATTTAATTTATAATCTTATTATTTCAAAATTATAATTATGAGAAAAAAAATAATTTATATATATTTATAAATAAAATATTTATTTATTTAGAAATATCAGAAAATGACTTCTAGGTGCCTTAAGACAGCTCTTTTCTTCGATATTAATTAATATAATAATTTAAATAAAATTAAATTATAATTTTTTATAATATTTAATTTTAAAATACCAGAATAGGACATCCAGTTGTATTAAGACTGCCCTTTTCTTCGATATTGAAAAATAAATATTAAAATAATTTATGGAAAAAAATATAAATTATTATTTATTATATATATATTTATATGACTACATAATAATAATAAAAATAATATTTAAATATAAACAAGTACAATTAAAACATAAATAATCAATGATAAAAATAAAATTAGAACTATATATTTAAAAGCAGTAAAACTTTATGAAAATATTTAAAATTAGTGACTAAATTATAATCTAATAAAATTAAATACCTAATTCGTAATTATTTAAAATTACAAGGATTAAACATGCTATTTTCCTTATTTATTAATTTGGTGACTAAAATAAAACTATATAAAATTCGAATATCATATTAAAATAAATTAAAAATATATACTCGGGATTCAAATATTAATTATTAAAATTAAAGGTCTAAATATGATATTTATCCTACATATATTATTTTAATATAAAGGATTAAAATAAATAAAACTAAAATTAAAGAACCGAATTAAAAGGATTATAAATTGATTTAGTGATTAAAATGTAAAGTTTACAAACTAGGATGGCTGCGGAAAGGATTTAACTTTTATTTAATTACAAATAAACTCCTCCCCAAAACGGCGTCGTTTAGGAGGGCTATTTAAACCCATAACCGGCTGGCCCGAAGGGCCAGCTCTCATTTCTCTCATTTACTCTCTCTCTCTTCTCTGAGAGAATTTAGAATTCTCTCGCTTCTCTCTAAAACAGAGAGAAGCACACCGGCCGACAGCCGTTCGCCGGCGTTGACCTCGCCGCCAGCCACCGCATCCGATGGCCGGGAAAAAAAAATTTACACCTAAAGATAGATCGGACCATCCTATTGATGGTTCCGATGATCGTTTCCCTTAAAACATTCCTGATCAGAGCAAATCTACAAAAATACCTTCGGTTTTCGAATGTTTCCGATGACGTGTGAGGGCTTCGGTGATGTTGCAGTATCTCTTCGTCTTCTCCTTGCTTATTTTTGGGTTTGTGGTTGCTGGTTGTTGTGAGTTGGTCTCTATTTTTGTATTTTTGCTCTCGGGTTTGTTTCTCTGTGGCTGTTGTGGTTGCTCTTTTTTTTTGTTCTCCGTTCTTCCTCTTTTCTCCTTTCTTGGCAGGGGGCTCGATGGCTTTTATAGCCACCACCGGTGATGGCTTCGGACCGGTCCAAAAGGGGTTCTTTGGTGAGTCACCGGACTTCCAGTGGTGACTCACCATTTGGGGGAGACGTGTGCGGTTGGAGTGGCTCTTCTAGAAGCCTTCGACGAGACGTGGCAGCGGTGGAGATGGTGGGAACAGCTGCGGCGACCGCGTGGTCCCTAGGGTATCATCACCCTAGGGTTTGTGCTGGATGCGTGGGGGCCGTTGGATCTCTCAGATCCAACGGATGTGATGCTGAGGCGGCTGGATGATGATATGAAAACCCTAAATTGGTTTTAGGGTTTCCTGATGGGTTTGGGCCAGTTGGGTCCTTTGTAACTGGGCCGGTCCAATCTGATTTTGGGCCTGTAATAATATTTATTAATAATAATAATAAAATAATAATAATAATAGTAATAATATAAATAATATTTAAATGAAAAAATGAGTATCTTCAAAGTCTATATTTTAAATTTATCCTAGAACCAAAAAATCTAAAAAATAGGCCTATAATAAGAATGCAACATTTTATCATTCGTAATTAAATAAAATTCAATATTAATATTAACTAAAAAAAGTAAATTAAAATATTATGTTTAATAAAAATATGAATTAATAAAATGGTGACATGTCATTCACAACTCCTCTCTACCACAATTCTCTTTTTTTCATTATTCAGTTTTTTTCAACATTAACACTTATCAAAAGCCATCATGTCATTTATATATAAATAAACCATATATTATTATTAATATTATTATTATTATTTTGTTTACATCATTTTGCAGGCCCAACAACCACTCAAAGGCTCGAAATACAAATCCCTGAGCCCATATTACAATTAAAGCCCAACTAGACTTGGAGCCCATATCCGACCCGACCCAGAAACCAACCGACCCGACCCGGTTCAAATCACCACCAGCAACGCCCATCATGCCGTGATCAAGTCACCATTCCCTGCCAGTCACCATACCTCGTGCCATACCTCTCTGTCACCAACAAGGTTGCCCTCTCCTCCAACTGATATCATCACCGAACGGGTCAAGCAAGGGAGGAAACAAAACTTTTTTCTGTTTGATATTTTCTGTAAGGGTATATAACCCCAAAAAACAAACAATGTAAAAACAATTTACTCAACAATCAAAATACATAACCTAAATTCTAAAAGGTATTCTCTTTTTTCATTTTGAGTTTATTTTGGTTAAATTTTTAGCATGTAGCAAAACCGAATCTCTTTCACCCTTTTCTTATTTCTTATTTGTTTCGAAACCTTGATTTTTCTTCTAAGTTTTGCTCTTCGGTTCCTTATTGTTGTGAATGAAATGGTTTATATCCTAAAAATATTTAGTATTGCTTTTCTGTATTATTTTTTATTCGAATGGAAAGAGAAATCTAAAAAATTTTGTTATTGCTTCTCTACGTAAAAAAAAAAAGATAAGGGGTTAGTAACTTACCTTGTTGCCGTTGGGTTCGTCAGAGAAATAGGGTCGCCGGGGAGAGGGTACACTCGTAGGTTTATTTCAAGTCAAAGGACCACCGGGCATGGTGGTCGGTCTTTGGCTGGGCTCTCGCACTGACTGTGGTGTTTCCACTCCGTGTAGGTCTCGGCCGGTGTAGAATGGCCACCCATGTAGGGTGGCCAAGGCGACGAAGGCTCCGATTCTTTGGGGGTCGGCCGCCGTGGGTTATTGAGTGAAGAGGAGATGGAGAGTTGAGAAATCCCGGGCAGAATGGAGATTGGGGGAGGGGATAAGTTTCTTATTTTAGTTTTTGGGTAAATCACGCTAAGGTCCCCATACCTTTAGCGTGCTTTTACATTTAGGTCTCTATATAGTGGGTATATTACGGATAGGTCCTCTAACGTTAGAAATCCCATGATATTTTGGTCACTAATTTAAGGGTAAACCACTGTATGAGTCCTTTTCTTTAGTATAAGTAGCACTTTGGGCAAATATTTGAGGGAAAATATCTCTTAGATCCCTGTTGTTTCGACCGTATTTTACGTTTAGATCACTAGATTGGCCTTTTGTTGTTTATTTCGATTTAGGCTACATATTATGTTTTATTTTATTTTGGTCATTCCTATGTTTTAATTTATTTTATTTTATTTATGACACTTTATTTGCATTTATTTTAATTTAGTCACCATTTCCTCATTTATTTTATCATTTGATTCTGATCCTATTTTTACATTTGTTTCGATTTAGTCACTTTTTACTCTTGAATATGTTATGGGTAATTATTTGGTTTTGAGCCTGGGTTTGTGATTTATTTCATTTCGGTTACTCTTTATTTGCCTTGGAGATTGTTTTATACTTTATGTTTTAGGTTCCTGATCAGCATTATGTTCATTTTAGTCACCGTATTTAGTGTTTTAAAGCTTGGGGTTTATTTCCCATTAGGTCCTTAATATTCTGTTTTGTTAATAATTGAATCAATATATAATTTGATGTTTATTTCTTTCCTTTTTACCCATGAATGTATATTTATATTTGTATGTATACATTATATCATATTATATGTGTGTAGATATACTTATTTAATATTTCTTAACCGATATTTATATATTATCAGTGTTTATTTTATTTTTGATCTTATTTAATTATTTCATTTTATAAAACATCCAATTGTCAATATTTTTTTATATATCTTGTACATAATGTTAATATTTTTAAATATTTCACTCTAACATTTTCAAGAACAAAGATTTGTAGAATGGGCATGGAAAACATTACTTGATCGGAGTGGTGCGATACGATACGACATTCGAACAAAATGTGTACTTAAAGTAAATCAATTTTGTTTTGCTAATTAAGTAATTTTGTATTTTAAGTTTAACAATGAAATGTATGTTTCTCTAAATAGCAATTTATTTTAGTTGTATGCAAAACGCCAATTTTTTAATTTATATTCGATTCGTGCTTTTAATTCAATGAGGAGGGAATATTTTTGTACTGATAAGAAATAAGCGAGTTAGCTTTCTTAATGGAAGATTGTTAATTTCGATATTTCTTTTCGAGTTAAAGAATTTTCCCTAATAATAAATAATTTGAAGCAACTTAATAAATTGATCACACTTTAACTTTATATTCGATTTATAATTCTACTATTACGACAATATGTAAGCGATTTAAGTATCAAATCTGAGCGCTGTGGGGGTGCTAATCATTCTCCACGCGTAGCCGATTTCCTGACCCATTACGTCGAATCTTTGTAATCGCATACTAATTTTTTGTCTAAAAAATAATTTTTCTTAAAATTATTTTTAAAAGACGTTTTTAGGTATTCGACCTACCTAACTCAAAGGTTAATAATGACTCTAATTCAAAATTTTCAAATTAATTCAAAATCGTCAAATTTTCAAATAAAAAGTAATAGTTGTTTTTTAAATAATATTTCATTGTTTTCTAAAAGAAATGGTTATGACAATGTCAACTTAAATTTTAAATATTTTTTTACCGTCGAATCTAACCCAAAACAATTAAAATTTTAAAATGTTGTAGTAAAACCCCTAAAAACGTCTGTAGAAAACTAAAATACTTATTATTATGGTGACGGTAATTATATTTAACTTTTAAAAATATTTTTTTAATATTAAGTTATTTAAGTTAATTCAAAATTTTTGTTTAATTATTTAAAAAGTTTGTTTAAATTTAAAGTTTGAGTCAAATTTAAATTTATAAAATTATAACAATTTGTAAAAATTAAAATTAAAATAATACTATTTTAGTTTTTAGTTAAGTAATTTAATTATTTTTTGATTTGGTGCTTGATTTTCTTGTTTCTTTAAGTCCTTCTAACTTTTAAATCCTTCTAACTTTTAAATCCAATTTTAACTAAACTTGGTCCACATGCTCTCAACTATAGTACAACAACAACAACAAAACCCAATTCCCATATGTATGGGGTAAGGGGGAGGTAGGGTAGTAGGCTGCCCCCAACGCCAGGTTGAGAGTAGCTTCCGTGGAAGACCTCCGGCAGTCAGAAAATTAAAAATATAGATAAAATTCAATGCATATATAAATAAATACATAAATACATAGCTAAACAGTATTCATATGCAGTCATTAAAATCATATGTGCGTCTGTAACGGGAATTAATCCCTGCATAATAATCCCTGCGAAAGAATCTCTGCATATAGACAGAAACATAAGACCCGGCTAAATTTAAAAGAGGAAACATGAGGAGAATGATACACAGAAGTCAACGATAGCAGGCCCAGTTCTAATCCTTCATAAATACCAATAACATAAACGTATAAAAAGTAGAAGTCATGGAAAATACTACAAAGACATTAAAAGAAGACAGAGATGATACACCCTATAGATGTGACCCACACTACTCGACTACCCTAGTCTTTAGCCTCCATATTTTCCTATAAGAGGTCATGTCTTCGGTAAGGGCTAAATCCCTCAAATCAGATCTCAAGCAGTCTTCCCACTTCTGCCTTGGTCGTCTTTTCCTTCTGGCACCGTCGACTGTAATCGCCTAACGACATGTCCAAACCACCGTAGTCTTCCCTCCCTCAATTTTTCGGAAACAGACACCACCCCCAAGGACATCCTAATCGCAGAGTTTGTCGTCATATCCCACAGAGTCCTACCACATGTCCATCGAAGCATTCTCATTTCTACGGCCTCAATCCTCCTTACGTGATCCTTCTTGGTTGCCCAACATTCTGATCCATACAACAGCGCTGGTCTTATTGCCATTCTATAAAACTTTCCCTTAAGTTTTAGAGGCACCTTCTTGTCACACAGAACTCCAGTAGCGGCCCTCCACTTTAGCCATCCTGCCTTTATACGGTGTGTAACGTCATCATCTACACCCCCATCTTTATGTATCATAGACCCTAGGTACTTGAAACAATCCTTTGAGGGGAGACGTGTCCTTCTATGCATACTTCTACATCTTCATCGTTTTGGTTCCCATTGAAGTTTGAACATAAATACTTTGTCTTTTCAATATTGATCCTTAAACCTTTTTCTTCCAAAGCAGTCTTCCAGGTAGCCAGTCTACTATTCAACTCAGATTTTGTTTCAGCAACTAGGACAATGTCGTCAGCGAAAAGCATACACCATGGTACACCGTCTGGTGTCGCACAGTAGATGTCGTCCGTAATCAAGGCGAAGATGTAAGGGCTAAGAGCCGACCCCTGGTGGAGTCCGATTTCCACCGGGAATGCCTCGGTGTCACCAACTGTAGTCCTGACGTAAGTAGTAGATCTACAGTACATATCACGAATCGCCCGGATATAAGCAGTTGGGATCTGTCTCGTTTCCAAAGTCTTCCAGATCGTATCGCGGGGAACACTATCATAAGCCTTCTCAAGGTCAATGAACGCCATGTGAAGATCTCTAGACTTTTCCCTATATTTCTCCATAAGCCGTCGAAGTAGATGAATCGCCTCCGTGGTAGACCTGCCTGGCATAAAGCCAAATTGGTTTTCCGAAACCCTAGTAACTTGTCTCAACCTAGCCTCTATCACCCTTTCCCATAGCTTCATGGTATGGCTTGAGTAGTTTAATACCTCTTTATTACAACAAATTTTCTCTATATCCCTCAACTTTGTTTTAATATCCTTACTTCTTCAATTCCTCTTTAATTTTAAGTTTATTTCGACCAAATTCGAACCACATGTTCTTCTAACAATTTATAATACCAATGTAACTTCAATTCATCGTTTTGACACTAAATTTTTTTATTTTTCAATTTAATCCCTTAACTTTTTATTTTCTCAATTTGATCCTCTAGATACAATTCTTAGCAAATTCTTTCTTCCCATTAATTTAGTCACTCCTTTATATTATTGTTAATACTTATTCTTCAAAGCCCCTTCATTCATAAATAATATTTTAAATATTTTATTTATTAAATAACATTACAAATCTTACTGTTTTTTTAAAATAACCTCTTTAAAAAAACCCTTCATACTCGATCGATCCGAAGCTCGATCGTGATAATGGAAGGGAAAAAGAGTGCCATTTATTTTATTAACCATCATCATAGCAAAAAGATCTATCCTTTGTCCGATCCAAAACGAACCGCCTTACAATAACTTTGGCTCAATCACGTAACCCAAAGACAATAGAAAAGCCTAACAACATAAATCATAGAAAACGAAACCTGCAATCAACAAGAGGAGCACCAAGACCATCTACCCAAGATCCCTACAAACGCCCGCTGGACCAACATATGCGTCACTAGGGACAACCACTCCACGAAGCTTTGCATTTTCAATAACTCCATATGGTGGACGACTGCAGCGAGACAGCCCAGAAAAGAAGGAAAAAAATGAAGCAGTTGCAGTATCACCAAACTACATAAACCACCCGAGTATGACTGAAGCAGACTAAAAACAACTCAGCAGAAACAACCACAAGCATCAAGGACAACCAAAGTAGATTTATAATGTAACCATAAACACAAAAATACTTGCAACTAAGCACCCAGTAACCCAAAAAAGATTTCAAGCTCGAAGCCCCCAAACAATTGGTTCAACCTGTGCGACCATACAAAGACTCTCGCAATTCCTGCACCAGAAAGACTGCCCAATAACCATTCCAACAACGACCCTTATTAGAGCAAACCACAGAGAAATTACTTTTTTAAAATTACGGGATCAATCAGAACCAAGCAGGATCCGCAATAAAGTTGTTCATGGATATAATCTTATCAGACCAATTTCACTTACACCACCAAGCAATCCTGGCAATGAAGATGTCGAACATTTAATTCTCATCGACTATTTCGTTGAAGACCACCTTGTTACGAAACAACCAAATTGACCAAGCTAGGCCATGGAGAGCCACTAACCACAGAAGAAGAGAGGCAACTCGAATAGGGCAGTTTACCCACGAATACACAAAAGATTTAAGCTCACTAGGCATAACTAGATGAACATTCTAGATTTTACAGCACCAGAGCCAAAGCCTCCATGACACCGAGCAGTGGCAAAACAAATGAGCGACAGTGTCTGCATCAACTTTGCAACATTGCATAGAGGACATAGAATTTGATTGGACGATATAATGCCTCCGGCAATCTTTCAAGCACCAGCCTCCAAGTAAAAAACTGGAATTTAGGGGGGATAAACTTTAACTAAACGACCTCCCAAACTTTATCCTAAACCGAATAAATATAGGCAAATAGTTCACAATACTGTTTCGGATTGTAGATCCCTTTCGAATTAGCCTGCGACCTGAGGCTATCATGAACTGTCTCTTGATCAAAACGCGATTCAGCAGACCAATGAAACTATCTCAAAAACTTTTTTTCCTATTGAATAAGCGCCTCCTTAAAGGTATCGACCACTGCCATAAACCAGTGGTAACAATCCCAAACTCACAGACTTTCCCGTCTTTCTTTGTAGCCAAGTTGAGGATTTGGGGAAAGAGATCTTTAAGTGGAGAGTTCCCGGTCCATAAGTCAGTCCAGAAGTCTATGTATTTTCCATCACCCAATACAGTACAAAGATTATTTGCAAATACTTCATCAATCGTCGTTAGGATTGGTTTAACAATCGACTTCCACACCCATGACATTCGTCTACCCACACAGCCTTCCACATCAGTGAGTTTGGAGATTGATTACTCTTTGCACAAATAACTTTCCCACAGACAATCTCGCTCCCGAAGTGCCATATCCACTTGTTGAGGAGAGCTCGGTTCTTTACCCTTAAGTCGAGAAGGCCTAAACATGCCCCCGATACCGGTTTGCACAAAACTTCCAACTTAACCCAATAAATGATATATGATTAAGTGATAAAATTATATATATATATATATATATATATATATATATATATATATATATAAAGAAAAAGTATACGAAGAAATATATGTGTTTATTGTATATGATTAAAAACATTTGAAATGGAATCGATCAGTACTATAAATATTTAAATAATTATATTTAAATTTGAAAATAAACTCGAACAAATATTTTCGATTCGATTTGAAATTCTTTAATGAAGTTTAAATGATAAACTAATACTTACAAACTCAATCAACTTAAATTGTTTTCACTCGACACAACTTGAACAAATGGTCACTACTACTAACTACTGCCCTTCCTCTTCTTTGATCATCCATCATTATTAACGTAGTTACCACCATTTATGTTCTACTATATTAGCATAACAAGGGCCAAAATCAAAAACCAAAAAAAAAAAAAAAAAACTTTAAATTTCTTGTGATTTCAGTTTCCAAGTTCTATTCTATCCGCATGATGGATCCATTGATTATTTCAAGAAGGGAATAACAATTGAAAATTAAGCCAAAATAACAATTGGGTTGGTGACTGTTTCAGTGTAGGTGGCGACAACACAAATGAAATTTGCTGCAGTTACTCAAATGGGTAAAAAGACCCCAAACTTACTGCAGTTGTTGAAATTTTGTGGCAGTTGGTGGTGGAACTTAACTGGAGTTTAGGTTCACATAGTTATTTATAAAGTTAAGGGTTAATGCTAGGGAGGGAGACGATTAATTAACATTAAAGTGGAAGTCATTATCTTTTTCAACTATACAAATTTAAGGATATTAAACTCTTTTTGAAGTGCTTGGCAAAATTTAAGGATATTATACTTCTGATATCTTACTCCATTGAAGCCCTTCCCATGGTGAAAATCTTCTTTTGCAGCTAAATATTCTAAACAAGACAGTTAGTTTGAAGTGTCAAAACAGGAACTAGTTTAACATAGTGGTTTGAACAAGTGAAGAATCTTGGTGAAGAGGCTGTAAAATGCTTTTGGGTGAACTCATTTGTATCCCATGGCATTCTTGTGTTTCCATGTACTCGGTAATTCTTTTCCTTATTGGTTGTATGTTAATGAAAGGGGATTTTCTTGTCCATCATCTATTTCTTCACATGCTAGTTAACTGAATTTCTTTATCCATATTGTATGTGAACTTTCTTTTTTGGATTAGTAGTACAGTGGAAGGGACTTTATTATCTCTGATATACGTTCCTTCTTCTTCTGGTTTCTCTTGCTCCCTCAATACCTGGTGTAATACTAGAAATAGAATAGTCCATTGCTGTTAGATGCTTGTTTAAATTAAGTGACAAGCCAATCCGTTGGGCGTTTGATAGATTTTTTTCCCTTTTCCTTTTTTCTACTCCAAGAAGAACCTAAATAAAATGAGATGTCTGTATCTCTTTGCTTCAAAATATTACTTCTAGCATTTGATTCCAGCTCTTGTATCATCCATTTTGATAATAGGCTTCGGTTATGTAGCATTATTAATAGATTCATATCTTGTACTTCCCTGAAGTTAGAAGACACGTTTTAGTTAGAGTGCGATCATTTTTTCATCATCATATTGTTTTGATCCAACTATACAGGAAAGGAATAGCATGATATTTCAACTTTGAAGGCACTTTTTTTTTTTTTGGATAAATAATCAGCTTCATTATCCAAAGAACAAGTTCAACAACAAGAACAGAAACTGCTATAAACCAGCAGTGATCTGTTTACCAAAAAAAAAAATTAACATACAAAAGAATTAAGAGCAGTTTATATTCCAAAGTGTACAAAGGGTAGAATTAGTGCTATCATTTCTATTTATGTTCCTATCCCTCAACTGGAATCGCACCACATCTTTAATGACAGTAAATAGCTCTTGAGTGTTTCTGCAGCGACCTTGAAAGAGCCTCCTGTTTCTTTCTTCCCATAGGACATAGATGAGGGAATTAAGAGCAAGCTTCAAGATCAAAGTTAGCAAAGATTTACCTTACCAAGTAGAGCTTGCCCATGCAAAAAAAACATCCCAAGAGGTTATGGAATGTTGCAGACCAGTGTGAGTGAAAACAGAATTCCATAATTGCTGAGCCATATGACAATGAAGGAACAAGTGCTCCCTTGTTTCCCAAGGATCGTTGCAAAATAAGCAATGGCATTCATTGATAATCACCATTTGGTGAAGTCTCACTTTTGTTGGAAGTCTATCAAGTAATGCCATCCAAGAAATCAAGCTGTGCTTAGGAATGTGCAAAGTAAACCAGATAATTTTCTGCCAGTGGACTTGGAATCTGTTATCACGAATTGCATCCCAAATTGTAGAAACTTTCATAATTCCAGCAGTCAACACTGAGGAAGCCTCGGTTCTAAGTTTAAAAATACGCCTTAAATTCCAGCTACAAGTGGGATGAACATTAAAATTCCAAAAATTGTTGCCTTTAAGAACCTGGTGTTATAAGCACTTTTTGAGGTTTTGTTAATATGATTATTTTTTGTATGAGGTTATAAGCACCTGGGGTGTTCGAAACAATATAGGCTTCCTTTCTTTGTCATATACCCGGCAAGCGGAAGATATTCGTCATGTAAGAACTTCCCTGCTTGGAGTTCATATTGTCTCATTATTTTAATTTTATCCTCATTAGTTAAAAGATCATCATATTAAGATCAGCTAGTTAATTGTTTGATCCCAACATTTTAATTGTTAAAAAATCAGCTAGTTAATTGTTCTGATCTTTTGTATAAGGTTATATGTAATAACAATTAACTAGCTAGGAGGTATCAACCCAGCATTTTGTCTCTTCATTGTTACTACTTGAGTGACAACATGATAATGGATATTCTATTCTCTGAAGTATTAACTAGCTAGGACCTAGGAGGTATTAACTTGGTAGGAGGTGTCTGAAGTGGATTTTTTCGTGATAATGGAGATTCTATTCTCTGTTATTGTTCTTCCATTTGGAATTTGCCGGTGTTTCTATTTCAAAAAGCTGTTGTTTACAAGTGCAACATGATGGGAAAGCCTGTAGTGGTCACTCGTGTTGTGGAAAGTATGACAGACAACCTAAGACCTACTCGTCTGAAGCAACTGATGTTGCCAATGCTGTGTTGGATTGGTCAATTTCCGTTCACATATACAATGCTTTTTTTTCTGCTTTTTGTCAAATTTGATGGAATCTATTAATTATGTCGTCACTTATACCCTGCTTAATAAATGACTTCCGATATGGATTCAATCTATTGGAATCTTATTTTTTTGTCTACTTTGTTCAGGGAGTGATGCAATACTTCAATTTACCCTTGATCAGGAAGCTTGTCTGATTGTGCTATCCTAACAAGTTTTGTGGAACCACATTTTCTGTTGTAATTTCCTTCATTTACATGAATGTTCAATCTATTTACCAATCTCAGTTTATTGGTTTCTCTTTGGTATATACAAGGGCCGAAGGGTTTTAATTTTCATCCTTTTTTCATACAACATAATGACCTTGTCAAAACTTTACTAAATGAAAGTGTGTGTCTCACTCTAGGTTCACAATTGAAATATTTTCATAAAACCTAAATTTATTGAATATAAAAAAAATCAATTATAGTTCTTTGACATTTGTCAAGACTAATAATATTTTGGTATGAGATGATTTAGATGTGATTTCTCAAATTCTCATACATTCATTGATTTAATTGAAGTGACAACTTCGTGTTCGACTTTTGAATCTGTCCACTAGTTTTAAGTTTTTGTGATCTAGTGTATGTCAAATATTCCAAATTCGTCAAATTTCTAGGTGCATCAAGTATATAGTTTAAATTCGATACTCAAGTTACATTTTCAAGTTTCCAACTCGAATACACCTTTGATTTAAAAATGTGTTTTTGTGGGTTTTAATTTTAAACTCTCATTTTATTTATTTATTTCCTTATTTTCTTTCTATTATCCTATGATGCATTAGAAGATTTGCAAATCTCTTATAAATAAAATGTTAACCCTTTGATAACCTTCTGAGGTAATTTAAAGTATAAAGATTGATTGTTTTGGTTAAACTTGATCTCCTACCCCATCCTCCAGCAGGCAGCACTAGTTCAACTTCATTGCTACTTTTTTAACTTCATCGTTGTCGGTTCCGACACGACCATTTGTTCCCAGCCGATGATCTTCACTCCCACCTGCTTCGTTAGTTAAACCATTACCTTTCCAATAGGAGGATTGGCCTCCCTGATCAGGAGAAACAATAGCATACTAGTTAGTACCGAGGGGAACGATAAAATAAAGAACAGCGTACATGGGGATGACATTATGTGATGGTGTAATTCGAGATGAAAAAGGACAATGGATACAAAGTTTTGTGGAGACCATTGGTGTATATGCTCAACCATGGACGCTGAGTAATGGGGAATCTATGAGGGACACAAAGTTAGCAACAAGTATAAATTTGCAGCAGGTGCAAGTTGAAACAGATTGCAATGATGCATGGCGTCTATTAAACAAGGAATTTAACATGGATCGGATATCACCCATGGTACTGCACATTATTGATATGATCGAGCACCTTGGAGTTTAAAGTTTTCTTACATTCCTCACAAAGGAAATAGAGTAGCCGATGCAATAGCAAAACTTATTTGGAGATTACCCTTTGGTGTTAGGAATTTCATGTTATCACCGGAGACGGTGAAACTGCTAGTCCAAGAAGATGGGGTTGTAGGATAGAGGCTTGCTGCTGAATTAAGTTGTGGCTACAAGTTTGTTGATATTTATTTCTTCATAAAAAAAAAACTTCTTCCACACAAGCTCTTCCATAACACGGATGATCTTATAATAGGAGGACAAACTTCTAAAATTTTAGGGGATGACAAAATTATAAAATTCCAGGAGAAAAAAACAGATTATCAAATAAAACAACAACAACAACAAAACCCAATTCCCATATGTATGGGGTAAGTGGGAGGTAGGGTAGTAGGCTACCCCCAACGCCAGGTTGAGAGTAGCTTCCGTGGAAGACCTCCGGCAGTCAGAAAATTAAAAATTTAGATAAAATGCAATGCATGTATAAATAAATACATAAATACATAGCTAAACAGTATTCATATGCAGTCATTAAAATCATATGTGCGTCTGTAACGGGAATTAATCCCTGCATAATAATCCCTGCGAAAGAATCTCTGCATATAGACAGAAACATAAGATCCGGCTAAATTTAAAAGAGGAAACATGAAGAGAATGATACACAGAAGTCAACGTTAGCAAGCCCACTTCTAATCCTTCATAAATACCAATAACAGAAACGTATAAAAAGTATAAGTCATGGAAAATACTACAAAGACATTAAAAGAAGACAGAGATGATACACCCTATAGATGTGACCCACACTACTCGACTACCCTAGTCTTTAGCCTCCATATTTTCCTATAAGAGGTCATGTCTTCGGTAAGGGCTAAATCCCTCAAATCAGATCTCAAGCAGTCTTCCCACTTTCGCCTTGGTCATCCTTTCCTTCTGGCACCGTCGACTGTAATCGACTCTACCCTCCTTACCGCATCTGACGGTAGTCGCCTAAGGACATGCCCAAACCACCGTAGTCTTCCCTCCCTCAATTTTTCGGAAACAGACACCACCCCCAAGGACATCCTAATAGCAGAGTTTGTCGTCATATCCCTCAGAGTCCTACCACATGTCCATCGAAGCATTCTCATTTCTGCGGCTTCAATCCTCCTTACGTGATCCTTCTTGGTTGCCCAACATTCTGATCCATACAACAGCGCTGGTCTTATTGCCATTCTATAAAATTTTCCCTTAAGTTTTAGAGGGACCTTCTTGTCACACAGAACTCCAGTAGCGGCCCTCCACTTTAGCCATCCCGCCTTTATACGGTGTGTAACGTCATCATCTACACCCCCATCTTTATGTATCATAGACCCTAGGTACTTGAAACAATCCTTTGAGGGGAGAACGTGTCCTTCTATGCATACTTCTACATCTTCATCGTTTTGGTTCCCATTGAAGTTTGAACATAAATACTCTGTCTTTTCAATATTGATCCTTAAACCTTTTTCTTCCAAAGCAGTCTTCCAGGTAGCCAGTCTACTATTCAACTCAGATTTTGTTTCAGCAACTAAGACAATGTCGTCAGCGAAAAGTATACACCATGGTACACCGTCTGGTGTCGCACAATAGATGTCGTCCATAATCAAATAAAAGTATAAAGAAAATATCTAAAATATTTACTAATTTGAAATTTTCATGGGGAGACTGCCCTCATTCGGCCCATTCTATCCATCTTTGTCCACAACTAAATCCTTTAATTTAGGAAGGTTAGATAAGAATTGTAGATGATTATATATCTCAATGATATAGGTTGACGCACACCTCTATGAACTCAAAGACAGGCGACAACTTGATTGTAGGACCTAGGAAGGAAACAAGCACCTGCAGCAAGCGAAGGCTACAAAAGAATGGTTAAGTGTGGTAAATGTAAGGGTTTTAAAGGTGGGATGAAATAGATAATGTAAGTGTAAGTATGATTAAGTATTTAGGGATGGTGATGGGTTATGGAAAGAAATGGTAAATGGTGATCTTAAATAGACTAAGAAAGAACCAATGCTATAGAGAGCAAAGACCCAGTCTTATAAGTGTAATTAAATGTGATATAAACAGACTTGGACCCACTATCTATAATGAGATAAGAACCACAACTATCAATGAAAAATAGAAGGGGTTTGACGCCACAAGTGTTACCACTTGATAAGTCGATAGTCACAAAGGACTAAGATAAAGAGAATGAATCTCACTTGTATAAATGATGAACATAGGTTGATTACAATTGGAATAGGCAAACCTATTTATAGTTTATGAAAAGAAACAAGGCCAAAGGATACATGTGTATTCAGACACACTAATTTTCTTTCCATAAAGACACAATTTAATTAATTACATAGGATGCAAATAGAGATGATGGTTTGACCAATGGTGAAAGGAGATGTCTTGGCTGAATAGTGCTTGTAACCTTTCATCTTGGCGTGAATCCTTGGGTGGTTTCAATGCTTGGATGAATAGATAAAAACCTCTTCAACTTGGTGCGTAAAGCAATATATATGCAAGGCATTCGACTAGTAAGTCACAAGACGTGCACATGGAGCCTCCATAGGATCTAAGGTGTTGCCTCGACCATAGGATAATGTCTTGAAGTCCACAAACAACCTAGAGGCAATGCCTTTATTCAATAAAATCTATAAATAAATGTATTATTACAATCATCATATGATTGGTCTTTGGGCATACTCTAACAAATGGATCTTCTCGGGGATTATAGAGTAAGTGCCTCTTTCAATGTATCTTACCTTTCTTTATATGAAGACATCGATAATTTAAGGGTGAATCATAATTTCTACTGAATTTTGTCTATATTATTATTTTTATTTGTAATCCCCTAGACCCGACCTAGATGTTACGACCGAAACTTGAAGATCACACTAATTCAGATCGGAAGTCATGAAAATTTTAAATAACAAAATGTACTGACAAAAATCAATATGAATACATAACAGAAATAAGAGTCCATAAATCAAAGTATAATCCAAGAGTAAAGTTCAAAATAAGAAAATATACAATATCCCAAAATCCCAAATATAATAATAATAGTATAAACAGATAACGAAAATAGAGATATAATATAAAAACATTCATACGATATATAAGAAATAATGCTACTAGTCTATCCTCCAAGTACCATTCGAAAATCCTAAAAGTTTGAGAGATCTGAAAAGAAAACAACTAAAAGTGAGATATAAAGCTCAGCGTGTCTTTAAGTGCAATATATATTGTCAACAAACTATAAACAGTTAAGTTATGTCATAAAATGAAAATTATAACTCAGACATTAGCAATCTAATTGATCATTAACATTATATTGTCAAAATAGAAAATTCATGCAATTTTACCTTTCACCATGGATAAAACAGAATAGAAACGTTACCTTTCAAAAAGTTGCCAAAATTAGAACACAAAATATCAAGATGGGGATGTATCCCTAAGTAGAGGATCCAAGTCAAAATTAGAATGAGGATATCACCCTCTGTAGAGGATCCCAAGCATAATCAGAAATCATAATTCTATAATTTTATTAATCTCAACTTGTCATTTACATTCAATTCTCGAAAACCATAAAACAATTTATCATCATGAATTAACATCATCAACTTATTCCAAAAAAAAGTCTTCAATCAAGAAAAAAATATGCCATAACAAAATTATGTTCAATACCACAAATGCAAATGCAACTAAACTATGAACAATATCTCCCCAAACTTGAGAGAGGCATTGAACCCAATGCATGAAAATATAAACTAAACTAATATAAATAAAACTAATCTAAATGCAATTCAAGATACCTTGGTTGGGGCTACTTGCATGGTGGGATGGACTTGATGGTCATATGCTTTACTCGCTTCTTGCGATGGGCTGAAATGGGCTGGTTGTACTCAATAGTTGGTGTTGATGCATCCTCCTTAGACTCCTCAATTGGGGAGTTCCAAATAGTCCTACCTGTGCGCTTAAGGCGACGCCTTTTGGTGGCGTGGAAACTGGGGGAGGCACGGGTGCTAGTGTTGGTGCAGGCGCTGGTGTAGGTGTGGGCTCAGTATCATCATCAACAAATCCATCATATTCTCTCTCAATAGTGACAAGGTTATCTTCTAAGGAAACAGTAGGGGAATCATCCATCAGGCCCTTATTAGCTTGAGAGCATGGATCACTAGCACTTGCCCTAGCATGGGCCGTTTGGCAAGAGTAGGCTACTCAATGGCAACGACTAGTCGAGGTTTGACTTTACAAAGTGCGGTGATCAAAGACTTCAAGAATGACGAAAATTAGTTGAAGTCTGGGGTAACATCTCCTTTAAATAAGAGGTAAGCACATCATCACGATCCTTCACATTGGCGAAAAAGGTATCCAACTTTTTGCTTCAGTTCATCGAGTTCTCCCATGGTGCGTTTATTGTAGTTAACAAGTGATACCAACCTTGTTGCATCAATAGTTTTGGCTCCACCATCAGTGGGTTCCTCGGGAGCATATTCCTCAAAGCCCTTTAAACGAGGGATATTTTCCGGTGTGAGTCCCTGCTTCCCGGGATAACTTTATCCAATAAGTACTCGTAAACCTTTTTTATCCAATAGAACATGATGATTAAGTTTATCAAAATTAATGGACTTGACTTCCTTTTTACACAAGCATATATCTCATCCACAATGATTTTCTCAACATCAATGGGCATTCCCATGACAACAAAATGTAAGAGCATTATTTTCCCAATGAGATAGTAGTATGGTGAGAGGTAGGCATCATATGGGTTTTCAAAAAATGATTCCATACCTTTGCATGGGGTTTGAGTTGTTTTCTCTCAAATATCATCTTGTTGTTAGCCGATACTTCCCACTTGGTTCCTTTGAAGCAAAGATCCTGGATAACCTCTTGATAGGTTCGGGCATCTACACTTTCAACGACAGGAGTGTGTTGATCGACAACATTTTTTAATCCAAATAACTTCTTGATGGCTGGGATAATTAACTTCATTTTTTTGCCTCTGACAAAAATGCTAAGTTGTGTGAGGTTTGTGAGGTGGGTATAGAATTCACGCATCAATGTTATTGAAACCTGGCTAGGGTACTCAACAAACTTTCTCCAAATTTGTTTAGTCACTACCTCCATGACATCTTTGTCAAAGCTCTCATCAACATTCTCGGGGAAGATGAGTCCTTGTTCAAAATAGACTTTCCCCTTCTTCATTGGTTGAAACTTCACATTTATGGCATCTTTTAGAAATTTATCAATCCTAATCGTGGTTGGGTGTGCGAGTTATTTAGGTTATCTGTGGCATTCTTGTACCTCGACATGGGTTTAGTGCGACAAAGGAAAAAGGTTTAGTTGGCTAGGATTTTTTATGATAATTACGGGACAAAAGAATAAAAAAGTCGGGTGGAGAAATGGAGGCGAGGTAGATAAAATGAAGAAGAAGAAAGTTGGGGAGTTTTGGGGGAGAAAGGAAGAAAGAGAAATTGAAAAGGGTTATAGGGATATGATGGGGATGATAGTTGAAAGCTTTAAGGAGTACGTGATTTGATGGAAGTTAATGCAAAAGTGAAAAGTAAGAGAGAGCTTTTGAAGGGTCATGATTAGGTGTAGGGTTTCAAAATTTAAAAAGTAACCACCTTTTTTTGTCTTGATGATGCCACCTAAAAGATTTAGGAGATTTCCTAACTTTTTCAACTTTCCCAAAATTGAATAAAGCCAAATAACCCTAAGTAAAAAAGGAAAAATATTTCATTCCTCAAATAAGCTCTTCTCACGCCATTTTCTGTACCCAAAGGACAAAAATTGATTAACGAAAGGGAATATTCATTTATTTACATATGCAGAAAAACAAAAATATGCTATAGCAAAAGTTAAAGGGTAGAGATATACAAACTCTCATGTGTCTTGAAGAATTATGGTTTACTTATTGCTCATAATTTGAGCACCATTTTAGATCTTCAACCTTGAATGCAGTTCCATCATTAAGGTTTTTAATGTCTACAGTTCCATGAGGACAAACGTGGTGTACCACGAATGAACCAGGCCATCTAAATTTAAGTTTCCTTGGTAATAACTTCATCCTTGAGTTATACAAGAGCACTCGTTGGCCTTTAGAAAAATGCCACGACAAAAGATGTTTATGATGCCACCTCTTTGTCTTTTTTTGGTATAATCTAGCACTTTCATAAGCCTGGGTGCAGAATTCTTCCAGCTTGTTGAACTCCATTAACCTTCGTTCTCCAGCCGATTGGGCATTTTGATTGTGCTTATTTATCACTCAATATGCTTTGTGCTCAAGCTCTACAGGGAGATGGCTTGTCTTTCCATAAACCAACTTGAATGGAGACATTCTCAGAGGTTTCTTAACAACAATTCTATAAGCCCAGAGGGCTTCATCAAATCTGGGTGACCAGTCCTTTTTCCTTGGATTGACAACTTTCTCTAATATTTGTTTGATTTCTCTATTAGAGACTTCTGCTTGTGTATTAGTATGGGGTGATATGCTATGGAAATTTTGTGTAACACCCTATAACATTGAAATGCCTTGGTAATAAGACGATTGTCAAAATTAGTTCCCTCATCGTTTATAATGACTCGAAGAGCTCTAAATCTCGTAAATATATTCTTATGCAGGAACTTGAGGACTGCCTTTGAATCATTCTTTAGTGTAGAAACTACCTCGACCCATTTGGAGACATAATCGACAGCCAACAAGATGTATAAATTCCCAAATGACGAAGGAAATGGCCCCAAGAAGTCTATGCCCCATGCATAAAAGAGTTCTACTTTCAGAATATTTTGCAATGGCATTTCGTGTTGCCTGGAGATATTTCCAATTCTTTGGCACCTATCGTAAGACTTATAGAAGTCATAAGCGTCCTTGAACAATATGGGCCAATTTAATCCTGATTAAAGGACTTTTTCAGGAGTCCTCGTACCTCCAAAGTGACATCCACATGAAAAGGAGTGACAATGATATAGGATCTCTTTTTGTTCCTCCTTAGGGACACATCTTCGAATCATTTGGTCATGAGAGTCCTTGAACAATATGGGCCAATAATAGGAATGCACAACATGCATGATCTTCCTTCCCTAACTAGTCAAGCCAAAAGGCAAAACACCACTAACAAGAAATTTAACAATATCAACATACCACGAAATTACCACAACATATAATATTTTCTCATTAGGAAATTCTTTCTTTATTTCTAATGCATGCTTTACTTCGACCTTATTTTCTAGCCTAGAAAGGTGATCAGCTACTTGGTTTTCGGTGCCTTTTCTATCCCTAACCTCAAGGTCAAATTATTGAAGTAAGAGTATCACATAATAAGTCTAGGTTTGGCGTCTTTCTTAGTCACTAAACACTTTATAGAAAAATGATAATTATTCACTATAAATTTAGTTCAAATTAAATATGTCCTAAACTTATCAAAAGAAAATATTATAGCTAACAACTCATTTTTAGTGGATGTGTAATTGATTTATGAATCATTTAGAGTTTGGATAGCATAATGAACGACATGGAAAATTTTACCTCGGCATTTGCCCAAGACTGCTCCCACGATGTAGTCACTCATGTCGTACATTAGTTTAAATGGGGTTATCCAATCAGGTGGGACAACATAGGGGTTGAGATGAGTCTTTCCTTCAGTTCTTGAAATGTTACTGGGTAACTATCATCAAAGACAAACTGTTAATTTTGTTGCAGTAGAGTACACAAGGGCTTAGTTATCTTGGAAAAGTCCTTATTAAATCTTTGATAGAAGGCACCATGCCCTAGAAAGCTTCAAATTCCTTTGATTGTGGTGGGAGAAGGTAGTTTTTTATCACTTATATTTTAGCTTGATCTTCTTCAATGGCCTTTTGTGAGATTTTATGTTTTAAAATAGTTCCCTCGAACACCATAAAGTGGCACTTCCCCCAGTTCAAAACCAAATCTGCTACCTCACACCTCTTAAGCGCCTTTTCCAGATTACCAAGGCATAGATTGAAATCATCACTAGAGACCGGGAAATCATTCATGAAAATCTCTAACAATTCTTTCACCATGTTCGAGAAGATGGCTAGCATGCACCTTTGAAATGTGACTGGTACGTTGCATAACCCGAAAGGCATTCTCGTAAAGGCACAAGTGTCATAGGGACAAGTAAAATTTGTCTTGTCTTAGTCCTCCAGTTCTATAGAAATTTATTTGTAGCCCGAATATCCATCAAGAAAGCAATAAAATGGTTTGCATGCCAACCAGTTCGTCATTTGATCAATGAAGGGAAAGGGAAAATGGTCCTTTTCAGTGGCCTTATTGAGCTTCCAATAGTTCACGCATATCCTCCAACCACTGATCGTTCTTGTGGGAAGTAGCTCGTTGTTCTCATTGCTCACAACAATAGTGCCTTCTTTCTTGGACACACATTGCACCGAGCTAACCTATGAATTATTGAAAATAGTTTAATGTCTTCA
The DNA here is from genome assembly GCF_006381635.1 of Hibiscus syriacus. Classification (NCBI taxonomy): domain Eukaryota; kingdom Viridiplantae; phylum Streptophyta; class Magnoliopsida; order Malvales; family Malvaceae; genus Hibiscus; species Hibiscus syriacus. Next base: position 1,681,645 of record NW_024063019.1, on the reverse strand, counting down.
ACACCCTCAAATATGTGGACGATTCAGAGGAGTGTTAATGTCTTCATGATATAGATTCGACCTAAGGTCACATAAGGATCTTCCAACATACTTATCCCCAATGTAACATGGGATAATAAACTACCAGGATCTTTTGTTTTTGGTGGCAAGCTGCAAAGTACATGACAACACTATTTTGTTGTAGTAGAAGTTTCATACTTGTTAACATTCCTTTTCTTGGTGGTGATGTCATTGAGGAACTTCACATAAATAGGCATCTAATCAATGGCCTCAAGAAGTGAGACATTGATATGTAACTGATAAAGAATATCCATGAATTTCTTAAACTGGAGGTCTTTGTTCTGCTTCTTTAATCTCTGAGGGAATGGTGGTGGGGGTATGATTGTTTCTTCCACTGGCGGGGGTCTAACTTTTTCTATGGCAATATTTTACCTGACATCAATTTGTTCATCAATTGAACCCTCAACCCTCTCCTTCTCAAGAGATAATTCATCTGGTATTTCTGAATCTTCATACATAGAATTGAAGTTAGAATCTTCTATTTTATCCCCCTCAAACTTGTCTTCTTTGTTGATTTACATGCCACTCCTCGAGTGAGTGCAATACATTGCTCTTTACCATGGGGTTTAGTAACTTTAATATCACTAGGGAGACTACCTTGAGGTCGAATACGTAGGGAGACTACCTTGACTTTGTAACAAGGCTCCTTAGCTTTTAATAAAATCTGCATGATATTGGAATAAGACCTTAGTGGTGATCATAAAGTCCTACAAGGTGGTTTTCAAAGAGTTGGAATTTGTGTTGTGATTTTGCCACGACATGAAAACCTGGGGGTTCCGTCTGATTCTATTGCCAATTCAAGTTGCTAGTATTGTTTCTTACTTGATTGCCCGAAGAGAAAATAGGATGCTGATGTTATCCTAGGTTGTAGGTGTTCGAGTATGGGTTGTTGTTTCTTTGGTTAATGTTCCCCATGTCGTTGATAGATTCATGGTTTTTGGGGCACTCACTTACATGGTGAAGTCCATTCCAAAGAACACAAATTGTAGAAGCTACTTTCACTTCATTTTTTTCACTTGGGCGTTAGAGATTCTTTAGTATTTTTTTGATGGCTAACAATTAAGCTGAAACAGACTCGTTAGTATCCAACTCGAGAGTCCCTTGAGTTCTCCTGCCTATACCAAGTCTTGAAGTAGGGAATTGGTAGTCATTATTCACTATCCTATCAAGAATATCAAATTATTCCTCAAGTGACTTGTCCAACAAAGTGCCATTTGCTAAAGCATCTAGCGTTATTCTGGTTGGACCATTGACACCATTATAGAACATCACTACTTGCATCCAGTCATGAAATCCATGATTTGTGCATTTGCGAAGTAATCATTTATATCTATCCCAACACTCATACATATATCCGTCATCAGATTGATGAAAGGAAGCTATACCATTACAAAGTTGAATGTTCATGTCGGGTGGGTTATAACATAGCAAAAAACTCTTGGATAGATTAGTCCATGACTCCATCATGCCATAAGGAACACCACTCAACCAAGATCTAGCTCGATCTCGCAAAGAATACGTAAATAATTTTAATTTCAAGACATCTTCATGCACGCCTTGTTGCCTAAATGGATCATAAACTTCCAAGAAGGCATAGATGTTTTACCTTGCGTCTTTATAAGGTGCACCACTAAATTGTACAATAGAATTCAGCATATTAAACATCATATGATTGAGTTTGAAGTGGGCTACCTAAATTTCTGAAGCGACAATCCCAGGATTAAGGTCGTCCAACATGGGAGCTAAATGATTTCAAATAGGACGTGGTCGAACTACCACCCCAACATTGTGAATTGCTGTAACATTTTGATTTGTAGGATCCTAAACTGCATTCTGTCTAGCTTGATACATTGCTCTTGGTAGACGTCTTCTTCGAAGTAAAAACCTTCAATTTCAGGTTCAATAGGTAATACTGATTCCTTGAGTGTCTTTCTGGTCATGCAACAACACAACACCTAAAATGAAATGAAACAAAATGGTAAACAAAAAGAAGTTAGCATGGATCTATAAAAACAATAAAAAAATGTGAAGAAACTAAACATGAAATAACCAATTGCCAATCCTCGACAATGGCGCCAAATACTTGATGCGTTGTGCAGTGTACTACAATTATATATACAAATTGTGCAAGTACAAACGTCATAATTTATTCTATATTCTTAAACTATCAATCTCTAGTCCTAAACTTAAGAATGATTGGTAAATGTTGCACACTTTGGATGCGAATAAGTATTACACAAGGTATTCAAGCTAAAATAATTCTTAGTCTTAATCATCAAAAGGTCTCGTAGCATGAAAAATTATCTACAAGACAATAAGAACATGGATAACGAAAACAAATTTGTCATTCTTTCTACTAATTCAGTTCATTTAAAAGCGTGAAAACAATTCAACAATTAAAAGTTATTGGTAAATAGTGATTATTCAAAAAATACATCAAACAAATATGTCATCTTTCTCATACTATGAGTGTTCATGAAATATAAACCAAATTGTCTATATTGATTTTTTTTTATTTGTAACCCCTATCCCCGACCTAGACATTATGAATGAATCTTGAAGATCACATCAATTCATATCAGAAATCATGAAATTTTTAAATAACAAAATGTACTGACAGAAAATCAATATGAATACATAACATAAATAAGAGTCCATAAATCAAAGTATAAACCAAGAGTAAAGTTCAAAATAAGAAAAGGTGTAATATCCAAAAATCCCAAATATAATAATAATAATAGTATAAACGGATAACGAAAATAGAGATATAGTTTAAAAACATTCATACGATATATAAGGAATAATGCTACTAGTCGATCCTCTAAGTACCAGGTGAAAATCCTAAAAGTCTGAGAGATATAAAAAGAGAGAAACTAAAAAATGAGCTATAAAGCTCAGTGTGTCCTTTAAGTGCAATAGATATTATCAACAAACTTTAAATAGCTCGATTATGTCATAGAATGCAAATTATAACTCAAGAATCAACAATCTAGTTGATAATTACCATTATATTGCCAAAAAAGAAAATTCATGCAATTTTACCTTTCACCATGGAAAAAACAAAATAGGGACATTACCTTTTAAAAGATACCCAAATCATAATATAGAATATTAGGATGGGGATGTAGCCCTCTGTAGAGGATCCCAGCTAGAATCAAAATGAGGATATCACCCTCCATAGAGGATCCTAAGCATAATCAAAAATCATAATAGAAAAGTTATCCCTCCAAAGAGGATCTCGAACAGAATCAGGACGGGGATTTAATGCCATATAGAATAAGGAAGGGGATATAATCCCATGCAGAATCATGTATGCATCAATATACAGTTAAAAATGATACAACCGTAATCAGAGACCAAGAATATCTTAGATAATCATAATCATAATACAATCATGTTTACAAATAATACCATACACTACAATAACATAAATTTATTAAAGGTATCGTTCGGGGTAAAGTGGACACACCTATACCAGCTAAAACACTACCAGCTAAGCCTTACGGTTCCCACGATCAGTAGTACTAGGACTTGAGGAATAGGAACTTAAAAAAAATACAAATCTATGAATACCAAAACCATATACCTAAACATAAATAGATTATAAAGTCACTAAACAATACTTACATTTATTGTTTCATTGTGCAATGTACTATAATTATATACGCAAATTGTGCAAGTATGTACGTCAAACAAGTAATAAAGTGATCAGTGAGTATCGCCTCCATAGGAATTGGAGGTATTTCAAGTATAGAATATGCACACAAAAATATAAACAAAGTATGGTGCATGAAGTGTATTATGAACAAAGTAAACAAATGAAATGACAAAAAGAATATTGAGCACTGGATTACAGGATAAGGCAATGGAATGGCAATCACAAGTGTGAAAACTGTCAAGTATTACAAATGGTTGGGTCTATTGTGGAATCCTATATCTTTTCTTCATGGATGTCTAACAACTACCGTAAATACACATGCTCGACAGAGTGTTTGAAGGTGTTCTACACTATCTCTAGCAAGATTCTCATAATGAAAATGCTACAACAATACCTCTAAACATGAACCATAACAGTTTACTATCTATGAAGCTCGACTCTTCTTGGTCGTTGAAACTCTATCTTTATCTCTAAGGTGAGTTAGGGTTACCTCTCAGCACCCCCATTATTCACGTAGATCTAAGATTAACTCTCTTGAATTTTAAGCTATCAAATAAGATTAAGGCTAACTCTTACAAGCTCTTACAAATAATGCATTCAAAAAAAAAGTATAAATATTGAAATGCATCAACATCCATTAAACAAAATACAATCATTCACAATAAATCCAAACCAAGCTAAGTTAGTTCATGGCTAGGTTAATAACATCCATAAAATCATTCAACTAAAACAACACAAATGAAATGCTAAAAACACATAAGCAAACTAAAGGGAAGAAAACTCCCGAGCAACTATGAATCGCCCTAGCCAAGATGCCTTTCTCAAGGTCTAGCTTATTGTTTCCTTGGAGCCTTCAAAAATAGAGAACACCCACGAAGAAGGAGAAGAGAAGAAGAAGGAAGAGTTATTTTCTTTTCTCTCTCTTATATCATAAATTCCAACATTCTTTAAGGGTGGGTTTCCTTGGATTTATATAGTGGGGGCTCCTAGGCTTTTGTGCCCTTTAATTCCTTATACCCTGGGGAAAAGATTCACTTCACGTGTAGGGAACAACTTTCATGGGATTCATGTAGAAGCATGGAAAATATCTTCAAATTTTGTCCTTTAGTAAGTCCAGGAAAAATGCAAAGAAATGATGCAACAAAGGTTCGTCTACACCAGTTTGTAAACTTGTACAAGCACAACACTGGAACACTACATTTCATGCATTAGCAATACCATTAATCAATAAAAATAAAGACCATTTACCAAAATCCACCACATGCATGAAATATGCAGCTACATGCAACAAATATGCAACTAAATGAGCTAAAGAAAAAAACAACAACCTAAGTAAAAAGGCCTAAAATGTATCCTACTTACGGGGTTATCATATATATCAAGAGTGGAATCAAAATAAGTCGAACGAGGCTGGTCGGAATTCATCGTAGAGCGATGCAAAGACACATGATCAACTTCAGAAAATTGGTTCACTATTTGAACCACCAAGACGAAGCACACTCTTATATGCCACGAATGGGGTGCATGGGACCTCTTCTATTGGTCGAAAAAATTCCAAAAAATATAGATAAATAATTTAAAGCACTGGGAGTCAATTTCAAACATTGATTTTTTAAAAAGATCAATGAAGATAGGGTTTTAAAAAAATATGAATATTCGAATCATCATCGGTTGCAAATTAAGGCAAAGAATGAAAATCAAAGGACATCGGACGAACAAGGTTGACGAAACGAACACAATGGTGCTAGAAATAGAATCACAACAGGCAGAATTATGATAGATTGACAAAAAACAAAAAGAAAATGGTGATAGAGAGAGAAATTATGCTACGAAAAAAAAAACAAATTCAAAATTGATAAATAGGAAAAGAAGATGAAACAGGGGGTTAGGGGATTTAACCCAAAACTTTGGGGTAAATTATGCTACAAGTCCTCATACTCTTGAAAAGCCTTACCTAAGCACAAAAGTTTTAAAATTCTTTAATTTAACCCCAAAATTTGAGATGTTACAACTCTTCCCCCTTAAGAATATTTCGTTCTTAAATTTTTACCTGGCAGAAAAAGATGAGGGAAATGCTCTTTTACGAATTTCTGAGTCTCCCAAGTATCCTCCGCAAGCCTATTATTACTCATTAAAACCTTAACCATCGGTATGCGTCGACTTCTCAGAACTCGATCTTCATAGGCAAGAATCTGAATAGGCTCCTCCACATAACTAAGATAAGGTCTCAAATCAATATCCTCAACAAAAATAATATGATACAGATCAGAACGATAACGTCTCAACATAGATACATGAAAGGCATCATGAATACGCTCCAACTTAGGCGGTAACTCAAACTGATAAGTAACTGGTCCAACCCAACGTAGAATTGGATAAGGTCCGATAAACCTCGGACTCAACTTGCCCTTATGACCAAACCTAAGAACCTTCTTCCAGGTAGACACTTTCAGAAAGACCGGCCACCTACACTAAACTCGATATCACATATCTTCAAATCAATATAAGACTTATGTTTATCAAATGCAACCTTGAGCATGTCTTGAATCAGTTTAACAATACTCCCTATCTTATCAATCTGAATACTAGTATGATAACTGTTATTATAGGCAAACTAAGCCAGTGGCAAGTGATCCTCCCAACTTCCCCAAAAATCAATAATGAATCATCTCAACATATTCTCTAGATTACGGGTGATAAACCATATTAAAATTCAATCGAGTAGCCTGAGCCTCATGAAGAGCCTTCTAGAATCGAAATGTAAATCTCAGATCTCGATCGGAAATAATGGACAAAAGAACCACATGAAGGCGAACAATATAAGAAATATATAGCTGAGCTAATCTGTCCAAAGTATAAGTGGTCCAAACTGGAATAAAGCGAGCAGACTCACTAAGACGGTTAACAATAACTCAAATTAAATCCTTCTTATGATGTGTCAAAGGTAATCCATTGACAAAATACATAGTAACTCACTCCCATTTCACTCCATAATCTGGATGGGTTGAAGTAAACCAGACAGGAATTGATGTTCTACTTTCACTTGCTGACATGACAAACATTTAGCCACATAATCAGTGTCATCTCTGAGATTCATATACATCTTAACACCACTAGGATGAAAGGAAGAAGGACTATCGTGAGCTTCCTGTAAAATAGCATTCCGTAACTCAGGATCATTTGTCACACAATAACATCATCGGAAGCACAATACACCATCCTCATCAAAGGTGTTCTCATAATCAGAACTCTATTCGGCTTGCTTCATAAATGAAAGCAAGGATACATCAAGAGATTGTTTCGATTTAATCTTAGCCTCCAAAGTAGGCTTAACTCGAAGTTCAGTTAATAGAGTACCATCATCATGCAAACTCATGCTAGCGAACACAACTCTTAAATCAGTTGTCGTTCTATGACTCAAAGCATCAACAACTACATTAGTCTTCCAATGATGATACTTAATCTTAAATTCATAGTCTTTCAAGAACTCTAGCCAACGATGTTGTCTTAAATTGAAATCCTTCTGAGTCAACAAGTACTTCAGAATTTTATGATCAGAATAGATATAACACTTCTCTCAATAAAGATAGTGTCTCTAGATTTTCAGTGCAAACACCACTGCAGCTAACTCTAGATCATGAATAGGGTAGTTACACTCATGTGACTTCAAATGATGAGAAGTATAAGCTACTACTCTCCCATTTTGCATCTGAACAGAACCTAAACTAGTGTGTGAAGCATCATTGTAAACTGTATATTCCTTCCCGGATTTAGATTGGATCAAAATTGAAGCTTGAGTTAGAACTGATTTCAACTGCTAAAAACTCAACTATTGAGTTCATTCTAGAAAAAGGTACATTCTTCCTCACAAGTTTCATCAAAGGAGTAGCAATCATCGAAAACCCTTCAACAAACCTCTGATAATACCCTGGCAAACGCAAGAAACTACGAATCTCTACCACATTCTTAGGTTGCTTCTAGTTTAAAATAGCCTCAATAATATTCGGATCAATAGGAAAGCAAGAAATTACTTCTCTAAGCCAGAATTCACACTCGATAAAAACAACAATGAACTGATCCAAATAAGGTTGGAATATTCGGTTCATCATTTACATAAAAGCAACAAGGGCATTAGTAAACCCGAATGGAAACACTAAGAACTCATAATGACCATATCGAACCCAAAAAACTATCTTTGGAATATTAAAATCTTTAACTTTAAGCTGATAAAATCGAGATCGAATATCAATCTTAGAGAAAATAGTTTTACCTCAGAACTGATCAAACAAATCATCAATGCACGGTAATGGGTATTTTTTTAATCATCAACTTATTCAGCTTCTGACAATTAATACATAGGCACAAAGTTCCATCATTCTTCTTAACAAAGAGCACAGGAACTCCCCATAGAGAAGTATTAGGCTAAATAAAACCTCAATCCAATAACTCCTACAATTAGACCTTCAACTCTCTCAATTCCTTAGGTAGCATAAGATAAGGTGCCATGGATACTAGTGTGGAACCTGGATAAAGTTCAATTCCAAAATTGACTTCCCTCTCAGGCGGTACACCAGGAAACTCTTTCAGAAATACTTCCAGAAAGTCTCTCACAGTACGAATTTGTTCAATTTCAAAAGTAAACTTCCTAGAATCCAAAATAAAAGCAAGGTATGCTACGATGCCATTTTGAATCATTTTCTCAGCTACCAAGGATGATATCAGATTTGATAGATAACCTCATCGGTCACTGATTAGAAAAATTTCCTTATCATCAGAAGTCTTCAGAATTGCTCTTTTATGTTCATAATTCAAGTTAACCCGATGTTCCATCAACCATTCGGTATCAGGAATAAAATCAAACTCATCAAGTGAGAGTTCCATAAGGTTTGTAAGAGAAGTCTCTCCACAAAGCTCAAGAGGACAATTTTGGTAGATTTTGTCAACCAGTACGAATTGACCAATAAGAGACTGAACAGTAACATGACATGTGGTTGGCTCAACCAAGATTTCAAGATTATGTGTAACAAAACTTGCAATATATGAATGTGTAGAGCCACCATCAAGTAATGCAAAAATATTGAACAGAATGAACTGTAAAAATACCTACAATGACATCTGGTTCATCTTGGTCCTTATGTCATCTCATAGCATAAACTATGGTAGGTTGTTTAGCCTCTAACCTCACATAACCTCTACCCTGGGTAGATCGCCCTCTACTCGTAGAATTCGATTCATGACCATATGATATTGGTTGACTATGACTATGACCCCTCAGTGTATGAGTTGATATTTGAGCATGAGTAGGTGTCTGATATGTCAGAGCAGGCTGCAGACAATCTCTTAAAAAGTGCTTGGTAAAACAACATTTGAAACACGCCCCTAACTTATTGTGACACTCTCTAACATGTTACCTACAGTAGGTACAAGTAATAATAACCAGTGGTACATAAGAAACACCCCTACTCTCTCACTGACTAGAAGAATCAACATGCCTAGATCCAAAGTCAATTATTAAGTGTCATCTTTCAGACACTTTCCAAGACGAGAATGACCCTTAGAATGGATTGTTTCTTTTTTTCGATTATGTTTTTCCCTCTAAGATATTCCATCTCCTCAGTAGTTCTAGCTCGATCCATGAGCTTAAGAATGTCTCGCTCATGATGAGTAGCTATCCTAGTATGAATCCTTACATGAAAACCCCTCTCAAACAGTAAACATTTATCTTCCTCGATAGTGATCAATCCAATAGAATACTTAATAAGACGTAGAAATTCTAGTTTATAATCCTGAACTGTCATATTTTCCTATTTTAGATCCATAAATTCATGTTTCCATTCTTTCAGCTAATGAATACCTACAAACTGACACAAAAAAGCATTCTAAAAAAATACATAAGTCAACTGATCTCTCGAAGTGGTCATCTTCACTAAATTCTACCAAATCAGGGTATTATCTTTCAACAGTGAAACAATAGCATGAAATCTCTAATATATAAGATAATCCATCTCATCAAGAATACGCTCATTATCCTCAATCCAAAACTCCCCAAATAGACAGGGATGCTCGGGTAAACCTTTTAACATTGTCGATGATACAGTAACAGTAGTATCCTTCAGTTGATCTCTAAAGTAAACGCAATATTTCCCGACCAACAACAGCCTGACCCAAATCCTCAGCAGTTCCCCTTTCAGTAATAAGAGTATTGTCAGTCAGAATAGAAGATTCCATATCCCGAGTATATTGATCACCCTCAGATGTCTAAACCTTTATAACTAGAGGATTCTTATTAATCTCATATGTTTGGCCTCCACGACCTCGAGTTCTACCACCACCATGATGTGGTACAGAAGGACGTCGACCTTTACGAGGTGGCATACTATCTACTAAGTCTATGATCAAATATAAACATAAGCTAAAGTCAGATTTGGTACTGGAGTCTCGGGTCAAAATAACTTATATTTAAAAATATATAAAATTAAAATCATTTAACAAAAATTACTCTTAGAATAGATTTAGAAAATATTTCCCTCACCTTAAAACTTTTTCAATACAAGTAAAAGTTAATTTACAAAACAATATAAAATTTACGGTAACACAATATGAGAATTGAATTAACTCTGATACCACTAAATGTAAATCACTAGACCCGACCTAGATGTTACGACCGAATCTTAGAGATCACATGAATTCAGATCGAAAATCATGAAATTTTTAAATAACAAAATGTACTGATAGAAAATCAATATGAATACATAATAGAAATAAGAGTCCATAAATCAAAGTATAATCCACGCGTAAAGTTCAAAATAAGAAAAGATGCAGTATCCCGAAATCCCAAATATAATAAAAGTATAAACGGATAATAAAATAGAGATATAGTCTGAAAACATTCATACAATACATAGGGAATAATACTACTAGTCGATCCTGCAAGTACCAGTCGAAAATCCTAAAAGTCTAAGAGATATGAAGATACATAAACTAAAAAGTGAGCTATAGAGCTTAGTGTGTCCTTTAAGTGCAATATATATTATCAACAAAATATAAACAATTCAGTTATGTCATAAAATGCAAATTATAACTCAAGCACCAACAATCCAGTTAATGATTACTAGTATATTGTCAAAAAAGAAAATTCATGCAATTTTACCTTTCACCATGGACAAAATAGAATAGGGACGTTACCTTTCAAAAGGTACCCATATTAGAACATAGAATATCAAGATGGGGATCTAGCCCTCCGTAGAGGATCCCAATCAGAATCAGAATGAGGATATCACCCTCCATAGAGAATCTCAAACAGAATCAGAAATTAGAATAGAGGATTTAGCCCTCTAAAGAGTATCCCAAACATAATCAGGAAAGGGATTTAATCCCATGAAGAATCAGGATGGGGATATAATCTCATATAGAATCATGTATGCATTAATATACAGTTCAACAATGATACAACTGTAATAAGAAATCAGACATATCTCAGATCATCATAATCAGAATACAATCATGTTTACAAATAATATCATTCAGTACAACAACATAAATTTATTAAAGGTATTGTTCGAGTAAAGAGAACACACCTATAGCAGCTAAAACGCTACCAGCTAAGCCTTATGTTTCCCACAGTCAGTAGTACTAGGTCCTGTGAAATGGGAACCTAAAAGCAATACCACTATATGAATACAAAAACCTTATAACTAAACAGAAATAAACTATAAAGTAACTAAATAATATTTACATGTATCTAAAGACGAGTGAATGGAATCAAAAAGAGCTAATCGAGGGTGGTTAGAATTCATCGAAGAGCGATGCAGAGACACGTGATCACCTTCAGAAAATAACACCAAAAGATGAATCCAAAATATCACAATTTACTTAACATAATTATGACTTTAAGCGATAAATTATGCAAAATGGGGGGTTTGGGACAAAATTTGGAAAAACAGATTGCGAAAACAGACTCAAGATGTCGAAAAACATAAAACTAGGGTATTCGAAAAAAGTCAGTAGTAAACGATCAACAGTCAAAGTCAACGGTCAACTAGTTCAATTTGGTCAATGGTTCGATTCGATGAATGGGTCGGGTCAAATCGGTTCAGGGTCAGGCCAGTTCAGTCAAACTGGTTCAGGGTCAGGCCAATTCAGTCAAACTGGTTCATTGTTTGAACTGTCAGGATGAAGCTCACTCTGACACACCGGTGAGTGAGGCGTATGGGGCCTCTTTCGGTGGCCGTAACACTCCATAAAATGCAAAAAATTAGTTTAAAGTACGAGGAGTCACTTAAAAACGTCGATTTTCCTGAAAAGATCGACAGAGATTGAGTTTTTACAAAACTTGAATATTTGAACCATCACCGATTGCAAACAACGATGGAGAATGAAAATCTAAGGGCATCGAACGAACACGATCGACAAAATGAAAACAATGTTGCTAGAGGTGAGAATCAATGTGGCCAGAATCGTGATGGATTGACAAAAAATGTAAACGATGATATTAAGAGAAATTGTGTGGCGGGAAAAGCAAATTCAAAATTGAAAAATAGGAAAAGAAGCTGAAACGGGTGTTAGGGGTTTTAACCCAAAACTTTTGGGTAAATTATGCTACAAGTCCCCACACTCTTTAAAAGTCTTACCTAAGAACAAAAGCTTTAAAATTCTTCAATTTAACCCAAAAGTTTGAGATGTTACGTGATTAGTATCATTATTTTATTATTCAATTTTTTTACAAGTATTTCTCCCACAAGGTATGAACATCCTGGCTACTTTACATATGTGTGTAAACTAACAAAGTCATTTAGGGTGATTACAATGTAGTATCTATTCAGACAATATAGTATCTATTCAGAATCTTTCTTAGTCATTGATAACGCACACAACACTCCCTATAACCACCAAGGTGACTTGATGGGTTCTAAAGAACTCTCATTTAAATTAGTTTTCTTTCTTCTTCTATTCAAGAAATTATTTAGTCTTTGGATTCTCGATTTTCATTAAAAGATCTTGGATGCATTACCTATTTTTTTTTAAGAGTTAGAAGTCATCCACACATTAGATAAACTTGTACTTTCTCAAGAGAAATACATCTTTGATCTATAACTCCAGCTATACATTAATAAAATAAAGAACAAAGCACTCGACTGCTTTCTGATCGGCAAAGTCGAAAACATGGTCGATGTACGATTTATATCCAGCAGTAAAGTCCAGGCAGCAAATCATGGTGCATTGGTTGACATGATTGAGCTAACTCCATTGGATCTTAGGTTCCTTTCGGTCGAGCATATTCAGAAGGGTCTTCTTTTTCCCAAGCCTTTGAAGGCCGACTAGCAACCACCGAGCACGATGATCACATTGTTTTCTTTTTATCGAATGCAACAATGTCAGAGTTTGTTCGTACATACAATAGCCGATGGAGTAATAGTTTCTGACATTGTTAAACTTGTTTATGTTGCTCCTATCGTTCACTCATTCCTCCCTTTGAACGAGCTCCAGAACTATGAGGGTACTGAGAACCCTTTCCGTGAAGTGTAAGTAACCGATCTTGTAGACAGTACATTCATCGGTTGCACCATCAATCACGTTGTGGCAGATGAACATCATTCTGGAACTTCTTGAATTCATGGTCAGAAATTTACAAGGGTTCGATAAGATTATCGAAGCTCCATGTTTTTCAACGTTGGTTTCCCGATAGTTCAGATATTCCCATTTGTATTTCCTCGATCAATTCCCGAAATAGAACAAAGAAATGAAGAGTTGGACTCAATTCTACCAGCTTTGAAGTATAGGGTTTTCCATTAATCAAAAGAAAACATTGCAAAAATCAAAGAAAAAGCTAATGTTGTGGTTGGTGCCAACAAAATCTCTTCCCTTCAAGCTGTGTTGTTTCATATTTGGCGATCTTTTTTGAGATACATAACCTACATATAAACTGTACAAGAATTGGATGTTTGTATCAATCAATGATTTATATGATGGGAATCATGTTTTATTCAAGCAGGAAGGGAAGCCTTGTAACACTCGTTCCTCTACAGCTATCATTCAGTGGCTTCGGTTCAGTCTCATTTCATTAATTCGATGTAGTTTTGAGGGATTTCGATGAAAGCTTTCTGTTCAATCTATGAGGAAGAATTTGCAACCTTGGGTTAAGATCAGTACCTGAGTTTTCTGCATCCAACTGATAGCTTTTGACAAGCTCAAGTTGACGGGCAATTATTTCGGAACGTCTTGGAAAAAGTTCAAAAGTTCACCACTAGGAATAACGATATACTTAATCGCTAGATGAACCTCCTACAAGAATACAAAGGAAGATGTCAATTAACAATAACTTAGTTAAGTGTAGATTGCTGTTAGTTCGACGACATTTGAGCAGAAACAAATTGATTCAACAAGATAAGAACAAGGTTTCAATAACATATGCACTTTCCCCACCAAGATTTCAAGAATAATTAAAGAAATTTGGAACTGTTATGAGTAAAGAGAACAAGGGAAAACTTTAGCAGTTCTAAGGCATCGATCTCTTCCAAGGTAGGTTTTCGTTTTGGTGCATCATCTTCGACCTCAATATCGAAAGAATTTTAATTAAGAAGCCTCGACTTCGAGGTATATGATTCCCTCTCGAGAATCATGTACAATGCCTTGACCATTTGTGCCATGGTATTTGACTGCAATCGAAGAAAAAGAAACCTTGATATCAATTAAACACATTTTATGCATGTAGCGCCATTTTGTTATGATATTCCATGTCGGCAAAAGATTGTACCAGGAAGATAAAAACAACAATGAAGTTGGTTTTTTTTCAACACAATTGCTTGTGAAAATAGTTATGAAGATACCTTAATGACAAACATTGGCAACCACTGGAACTTTGCTATTCCACGAATCCACGGGTTCTGCTTTATTTCAGAGGGGGATGCTAAAATTGTATCGGCTATCCCGATGTCATCGGTGACATCTATTTCATCTTCAAGTATAAAAATGAATCGTGTACTTCACCTTGTATGTATAAACAAATATTGGTGAGCCTCGTTTGCTAGCTGACCCGGTAAAACTGTGTTTCTTTCTAGGACTAGAAAGATCATCTTCATCTTCATGACCAAAATTAACTTGAACATGTTTTTCTTCATTAACAAGCAAGACAGATTGTTCACCTACCTCATCATAACGAACTTCATTACTTTTTTCTTCATTAAGAAGCATGTGAGATAGTTCACGATGATCGATTTTGGCCATTACAGTAGACTTGAGAGGAACACTAGCTTCAGGCTCCATATGACAAATTTCAAATAAAGGAGATTTCCCTGCCAATCAGAAATGGTTATGCTTAAATATCTTCTTACATATAAACTTTACTTGCTATACAAGTAAGTAGATGCCAAAAGAAAGCTTCTAAATAAATGTGAAACAGATATAATATACCAGCCAATATAGCATCAACAGTTGCATCAAGTCTATGATGGACAGGATACTCGATCTTAGATATCATCTCAACAGCACATGTAAAAGTCGGCTAGCCCTTTCTTTCGAGAACAGTCTTCTGCACTTTCCTTTTCCTTGCTTCTCCATCACCCGGAGTTACACTCTGTTTTCCAATGAAAGAATGACTTTAATCAATATGAAAAACTTCAATAAAAGTGGCATAGATCGGCAAAATTTACCCATCTAAGTCAATCGTGCTCAAAACATTTTTACTTGTTCCATAAGTTTCCTAACAACATGAAAGCAAGTGGTATATCCATATGGAAAAACCCACTTTGAGCACATTGAAAGCCATATGAGCAAATATGAAGTGAATAAAAAAGAAGTTACTTCTCATCTCAATGTCACAAATAAGGATCTGTAGAGAAGAGTTCTTTATTATGTTGTCAATTGTCATTCCTTGGGCTGTTCCAACCAGTTGAACGCCCCGTTGAGCGATACTGCTGGCAGCTAATGCTTCATGCTCCGAACCAATCTCATCAGTTATGATGGTCTCAGGCACAGGATTCTCAATAGCCTCAATCATAACGCATGGTAATTGAGCCTAGAACAATTAGACTTGAAACAAATGATTGGTGTTTTGCAATAAGAAAAACACACATCAATACTCGTATTATGCTGAAAATTAACATTTGGAACTTGCATTCTCCTTGCACTCCCTATTCCTTCATAGAGTACATCTCCATCACCTCCAGTCTTATTCGATGTATCAACAATGACAACACGTTTCATGTGTCCATCTGCCAACATTCCAACTATTTGTCTGCAACAAAACAAAGATTTTGTCGGATAAGAAGTTCTGTACCATAAACAACTAAACTATTTTATGTCAAATGTGGAAATGGAGATGAACCAATGGACAAAATTCAATATAGTTCATTCAAGAAGTTTCAGTAAACTCAAACAGTGAGTCAAATATACTGATGTAAAATCAGACAACATTAAGATTACGAAACATTGTGTAAAAAAATTGAATCCGCAATCAACAATAGAAATAAATCAAACAAAAAAAGTACCAAAAGAGGGGTTATCCTCTAGTAGCAGAAAGTACCAATCCAGGGGATTGGTACTTTGTTTAACTTCGTTGCTCCCGGTTCTAACTAGACCATTTGTTCCAATCAGATGATATTCACTGCCACATGCCTTTATTTATTCCACCCACAAGATTGATTCCAATCAGAGGATTGGCCTCCCTGATCAGGAGAAAGAATAGCATACTAGTTAGTAATGATAGTTTGGAAAAGTAAAAAAAAGTGTGAAAAATAAATAAATGGCCTATAAAATTTTGAACCTAGGACCTTCACGTATTTAGCACAATGCTCTAACCAATTGAGCTAAAATGCAATTAGTTGTTAGTTGATAAATTTATTTATATATCTATTAGTTAGGGTAACATGTTGAAATTAAAAGGGTAATTAGAAGCTGCAAAATGAATAAACATTAGTAGGAGGGCTTGAACCTAAAACCTCATGATAACAGCCACACACTTTAACCAATTGAGCTAGTCACCTTTTTGCTTATACTGCCAAACGACTACTTTCTTTTCATTTGTTTAAATTATTTATACATATGGCTGGAAGTATTTTTGCAACTAGTGATTCTATTATGATTATTAAGACTAATAAATATTATATAATTAATTTGTGTAAAATTAAAGATAATTTAGTATTATGTTCTTCTAAATAATCATATAGTGTCCCTACTGAACCTCATTGTAACCCCTAGACCAAGCCTGAACATTATGACCGAATCTCAGAGCCTTTCTATACTGAACTAAGAGAATAATAGCACATTATTGGTAATTCATCTATCATGTTAACTATAGAGGTAAGTCATCTTCATATAGAAGTTGCACGTATGTAGTTAAACCTAACAGAAATGCAACAACTGCATCAACAGCCAAGTAACAAACTTATAACGTCAAAACGTCTGTAATACGCAAGCTCCACAGGTAGCAAGTAGTTACTCTAATATTCTCCCTGCTTCTTCCCCTTCTAGTAATTAACGTTGTTGCATATAGATTTTATCTCGAAAGTCTTCAAAAGAAGCTTTTGACAAGGGCTTTGTAAAGTCATCAGCCACCTAGTGTATGGCAGGTATGCAGTTAACACAGAGTTGTCCAGCAGCTACCCTGGACAAAGTGTATATCGAGCTCTACGTGTTTGGATTGAGCATGATACACTGGGTTGGTGCTCATGACCACTGTACTTGTGTTGTCACACCAGATAATGGGTGTACAATGTTGCTGAACACTAAGATCATTCAAGAGAGTAGTCACCCAGGTTATATCAGTGGTTGCATCAGCAACACTCTTGTACTCAACTTCCATAGTGGATCGTGAAACTGTTCGTTGTTTCTTTGAAGACCATTCAACTAGGCACGATCCTAAAAACACTCAATATCCAGAGATAGAGAAACGATCATTGAGGCTGGAGCCCTAGTCAGCATCAACAAAGGCAACAACATCCATACTAGTTGCAGTAGAGGGAAAAAAGACCAAAATATAGAGTAGAAGCCAAATATCAAAAGATTCTTTTGACAGCTACAAAATGAGACTCTCTGGGAGAATTCATAAGCTGAGCAACTTGTCCAACACTGAAGGCGACATCAGGCCGTGTATGGCAAACATAGAGGAGTGAGCCAATAATGTTGCTATATCTAGTTGCGTTTTGAAGTAGAGCACCCTCCTCATGTGAAAGCTTAGAAGACATGACCATTGGAGTACTACAACCAACATCATTCTTCACACCAGTTTTTTTTCTAAAATCTTAACAATAAATTTCTTTTGACTTAAGACAACAACATCATTAGAACGTTTTACCTCAATACCCATTAAATAACTTAACTCACCCAAGTCTTTTATAGGTAACCTATCCTTGAGCATGGACACAACTTCTTCAACACTAGAGGAGGTTTGGTTCGTAATAACTATGTCATCCACATACACCAGTATGTAGAGGGAACCATGAGTTTTGCATTTGTGACATAAGGATAAATTAACACGAGAGACTACAAAATCCATTTGCAACAGATTCTCTTTCAATTTGACATGACAATTCTGAGCTGCTTGGCATAGCCCATAGAGAGCCTTCTAAAGTTTACAGAGGAATGACACACCATGCTCATCACACTTCATGGGATGAACACGCTGAGGAGGTTAAGACACAATATCAGAAGTAGGAGCTGCAACGGCTGGAGCAGAATCCAGTTCAGTAAGAACCATATTATCAAGATTATGAACTATACCAGAATCATGAGTCTCGAACGGAGACAAATTCTCAAACCACGGTGAAGCACGAGAAGCAACAGGGCTCGGAGAATCCAAGGGCAATGATACCTCAACACTACTTCCCTTGACACTCGTTATAGTCTCACGTACCGGTACACAGGTGGACTAAAATAAAGGCTGCTTGGGATTAAAAACAATATTCAGAGAGGGCGACATAGTAGAAGAAGCTACACCTGAAATACGACCATTAATATTATGAACATTTGAAAAAAGGAAAATGTATTCATTAAAAAATACATGACGAGAAATGTAAACTCAACCATCTGAAGCCAAGCACCGAAAGCCCTTATGTTGCAGACTAACACCTAGGAACACATAAGCTTGAGAGAAAAATGCAAGCTTGTGATTCTTAAAGGGTCTCAAGTAGGGAAAACGTTGACAACCAAATACTCTCATCATGGTATAATCTGGTTTCCTCTTCACAAGCTTTTCAAATGGAGAGAGTCCTTGAAATACCTTGGTAGTTAATCTATTGATCATACAAACAGCGTACATAATTGCATAAGACCAAAATTTAATTGGCATAGCAACTTGAGATAGTAACACGAGGGCAAGTTCCACAATATGATGGTGTTTTCGTTCAACTACACTATTTTGTTCAGAGGTATGTGGACAACTCAACCGATGAACAATACCATGCTTGGACAAGAAAGGTGACATGCTACGAAATTTACCTCCCCAGTCACTCTGAACAACCTTAATCGAACAACCAAACTGCTTATTAACAAGTCTTTTAAACAAATCAAAAGCTAGAACAACCTCATCCTTACTCTTCAAGAGATAAAGCCACGTAAGTCTAGTAAAAGCATATACAAAGGAAACATAGTATCGAAAACCATTAGAAGCAACATGAGGAGGCCCCTACAAATCGGTAAAATAAGCTTAAATGGATAAGAGAAAATTTGATTCAACAAAAGGCATTTTGTTGCTTTTGCCCATGTAACAGGCAGTACATTCTTTATTTACGTCAAATTGAAACTTAACACCAAGTTCATGAGACAAGCTAGCTAGAGTATGAGCTGCAGGATGTCCAAGATGCCTATGCCAAAGCTTATATAAGGAACCCTTCATGGAAGTAGAATTGACCTCAGTAACATGACCAGTAGGAAAATTTTTATCCATTGCAAAAGAGTAAAGACCATCATTCTCTTCACCTTGAAGTAAAATACTACCAATCTTTTCATCACGAACACAACAACGGTTAGCATGAAACTCAAGGAATACATCATTGTCCCTAGCAAGCTTAGAGACCAAACGCAAGTTCTTGGTGATTTGAGGCACATGCAGAAAATCACTCAGCAAAAGAACTCGAGAGGAAGAAGATACACAAGATCGACCAACCATATTGACATTAAGAGGCATACCATTGCCAACAATCAATTTACTTGGACCATGAAAATTATATTGATCCAAAACATTCGACGCTTCAGAGGTAACATAATGATTTACCCCATAATCCACCACCCATCAATCAGAATCACTAGTAGCATTGGCAGCATTTGCTTTGGGCAACCTAGATAAGGCAGAATGTCGTTTACCACAACAATCACATCCATTTGTAGAGGAGGAAGATGAGTCACCCCTGTACGGAATACGATTTTCAGAAATAACACAAGAGAAATCCCTATTATACTTGTACCAGCATCGATAAACTAGATGCCCAATCTTTCCACATAGCTGGCACTGAACACACGGTCGACCTCGATCTCTACCACCATTTCGAGATCCAAAAGAATAAGATGACTGTTGACCCGAGCAAATATTTGACAAGGAGGATCCACGCTCCTCTCCCTGAGCAACGTGAGCACTCATAGGTAACACCTCACTTTCCTCATCAAAGCCAGCAAACTGTGTTTCAGCATCAAGCAACATGGTATAGATGTTATCAAGAAACAAGGTTTCTTTCATGGTGGTTATAATAACTATAGAGGGTTGATACTCCCGAGGGAGACACTTTAGAATACTATCAATACGCTCAACTGGAGGAATGAAACTGACACACGATGCCAAAGCATCACACACTTCTTTGACTCGAGTAAGGAAAACCTTCATGATGTCACTGCCTTTCTTGAAGGACTATAGCTTGTAATGAAGCCTCATGACAACAGTCGTTGAACGACCAGAAAAGGACTGCAAAAAAGTGTTCCAAACAACTGATGCAATCTCAGCACCGACGAACTGAGGAAGAAGAGGAGCACTGATGGTGGAAATGCGCCAAGAAGCAAGTGCACTATCTTGCTCAACAAACTCCACGTAATCTTCATTGACCCAAATAACACCATCATTATCAACAACAGTTTCTGGAGGCGTGGCAACCGCACCTGTGAGTAGACACTCCAACCGATGATTGTGAATAGTCAGTAACACCTGATGCTTCCAAAGGTGGAAGTTCATTTCATCGAGCATACATTGACTTTCTTATGATAGAAAGCCTTGGAAATTTGCAAGGAAAACTCCATGAGTAGCTACCAACACAAAACTTAAGAACAATATGCAACAGAAGCCAAACAAAAGAGGCCAGGACCACCAGCGATAGATACCATATTGGACTTCTATATTGAACTAACAGAATAATAGCACATTATTGGTAATTCATCTATCATGTTAACTACATAGGTAAGTCATCTTTATATACAAGTTGCACCCATGTAGTTATACCTAATAGAAATGCAACGTTGCATCAACAGTCAAGTAACAAACTTATAACGTCAAAACATTTGTAACACGCAAGCTCCACGTGTAACAAGTAGTTACTCAAATACCAAGCAAGTTGTCGAAGATTGGATTTATGTTGGATTGAAAGTTAGATCCATTAGCCTAACTACTTCATTTGACCTAGAAACGATGACTTGCATAGGGACTTGATTTTGTATGGTCGTGTTCATGTGCCCAACCTGCATGGGCAAAAGAGTACAGTCGATATCGTACGTTGGGAGGGCCTATCAGAATTTACCTTAGGCATGTTCCATTGATCTGTGTGGCCCAAAGGACTAGTTGGGATTTCTTTTTGACTTATTTGAATGCCTTGAGCATTGACCTGACTTTGAGGTCTACGACCTTGATTGCCAGCTATAATGTTCACAGATGGGCTTTGCCTCGCATCTCCCATGGTCGTGGATTGAGATGATCTAGAGGGGGATTTACTGCCCTCAGCAGAAAATGAAGGAGTTGTGGGTGACACAATCTCTTTACGATTTAACTAGATGTCTTTCTATTTTTGGGAGGGTAATCTTTAGAAGGACTAATCTTTAGTGTTGTTTCACTTTAAACAATGAATGAAGAATTCAAAATTCCCATTTTAATTCAACCCAAACAAGTACGAAACACTATCAATAATTTAAAATATAAACATCCATCCAAACAAATAGTTTCTATTGGTTATCCGTTTTTTTTTCTTTTCACACTTTTTATCAAATCGCAATTGCATTGATAGAATATATAAGTTTTGGAGTTTTAAAATTGTTACTATACCAAGTTATTTTTTTACTTTCATTATAATAATATTTTAATTGATTGATTAAATTATAATTTTAAGAAAAAATACAAATTATTTATAATCGACCTAATAATTAAATGTCTTGGAATGTAATATACCCTAAGTATAACTACTACATAAATATTCCAACGATTGAAGCCTAAAATTATAGATACTAATGATTGATCTGATTTAACAAATGGAATATCTTATTTAATAAAAATATAAATTAAATATTAAAATATATTATTTTCTTATTAAATATAATAAATGGCTAATAAAATATGTATTAATTTAATTATTTGATTATGTAGTATATAATTATGGAATTAAATATGCAAGTTTTTTACATGTAAAAAATTTATTATTTCCTTCTCTTATATTTAATCTTGATTGAAATTTTAGACCTTTCACTTGTTAGGTTCGTGGTTATTTCACTTAATAATCACGTTCCAATGTTTGGACATATATTATCTTATTAAGAGTGTAATGTAGTTATTTTAGATACTTGTTGGCCACAACTCTAGGATGTGTATGGTTCATGGATAGAAGATTAACTCTGAAAATACAATTGTGCAATGTATTCACGTTACAAAGAATATTGTATTACTTTAGTTAGTTCATTTAATGGGAATATAACATTATGAGGTTTAGTAGGGAGACTATATGATTATTTTGAAGAACATAATACTAAATTATATTTACTTTTACATAAATTTAATTATATAATATTTATTAGTCTTAATTATCATAATAGAATCACTCGTTGCAAAGATACGTCCACCCATATGTATAAATAATTCCAATAGATGAAAAGAAAGTAGTTGTGTGGAAGAAGAAGCAAATTGTTGGAATAGCCCGGTTAAAGTGTGTAAATGTTAAACACTAGGACAAAGTTTCAAGGCCTTCTTCTAGAGTAGGTATGTTTTGCAACTTCTAGATATCCTTTTAATTTCAATCTGTTACCCTAGACATATAGTTATATAAAGATATTTTTCAATTGGCAATTGATGACTTATTAGTTTAGTTGGTTAGAGCGTCGTGTTAATAACGAGAAGGTTGTAGGTTTAATACCTTCATGAGCAAGTTTTTTTCTTTCTCACACTATTTTTTTTTACTTCTCCAAACCCTCATACTAACTAGTATGCTATTGTTTCTCCTGATCAGGGAGGCCAATCCTCCGATTGGAATCAGTCTTGTTGGTGGAATAAATAAAGGCATGTGGGAGTGAAGGCCATCTGGTCGGAACAAATGGT
The DNA here is from genome assembly GCF_006381635.1 of Hibiscus syriacus. Classification (NCBI taxonomy): domain Eukaryota; kingdom Viridiplantae; phylum Streptophyta; class Magnoliopsida; order Malvales; family Malvaceae; genus Hibiscus; species Hibiscus syriacus. The sequence continues at coordinate 1,658,438 of NW_024063019.1, read as the reverse complement.
TTAGTCAGAACCGGGAGCAATGAAATTAAAGAATGTATCAATCAAGGACATTGGTAATTTCTGCTGCTGGAGGATAACCCCTCTTTTGGAACTTTTTTGTTTGATTTATTTCTATTTCTGACTCTGGATTCAATTTTATTTTCACAAGGTTTCATAATCTTAATGTTGTCTGATCTTACATCAATATATCTGACTCACTATTTGAGTTTACTGAAACTTATTGAAAGAATTATATTGAATTTTGTCCACGGGTTAATCTCCATTTCCACATTTGACATAAAAATAGTTTTGTTCTTTATGGTACAAAAGTTTTGTATCCGTCAAAATCTTCGGTTTGTTGCAGAGAAATAACTAGAATGTTGACAGATGAACACATGAAACGCGTTCTTATTGTCGATACATCGAATGAGAATGGAGGTGATGAAGATGTCCCCCATGAAGGAATAGGGCGTGCAAGGAGAATGCAAGTTCCAAAATTAAATTTGCAGCATAATGTGAGTATTGATGAGTGTTCTTCTCATTGTAAAACATTAATCATTTGTTTCAAGTCTAATTGTTCTAGCTCAATTACCTTGCAGGTTATGACCGAGGCTGTTGAGTATCATGTGCCTGAGACCATCATAATTGATGAGATTGGTTCAGAGGTTGAAGCATTAGCTGCCAACACTATCGCTTAACGATGTGTTCAGCTGATTGGAACAACCCATGGAATGACTATTGACAACATATCCGTGGAATGACTATTGACAACATAATAAAGAACCCTTCTCTATAGATCCTTGTTTGTGGCATTGAGCTGCGAAGCAACTTCCTTTTTATTCACTTCATATTTGCTCATATGACTTTCAATGTGCTCAAAGTGGGTTTCTCCATATGGATATACAACTTTCTTTCATGTTGCTCGGAAACTTATGGAACAAGAAAAAATGTTTTGAGTATGATTGACTTAGATGGATAAAATTTTTTGATCTAGGCCACCTTTACTGAAGTTTTTCATATTGATTCAAGACACTCTTTTATTGGAAAATAGAGTGTAACTCTGGGTGATGAAGAAGCAAGTAAAAGGAAATTGCAGAAGACTATTCTCGAAAGAAAGGGCCCGCTGACTTTTACATGTGCTGTTGAGATTATATCTAAGACCGAGTATCGTGATCTCTCAACCTTAGCTGAAGACGCGCCAGAGTTGTCCTCTTCCGTTGAGCTCAAGTGAAAATACACCTTATGATCATTCGAACCTCCATTCAATTTTTGTTTGAATCCCCATTGATTTAATGTACCGACATCATCCGAGATGCCAATTTCCAACACTTGAATCAAGTGAATATAGTTTCCAATTTTTATCTCCATTGTTTCATCGATCCTCTTATCTTGGTTTGTAGTTATCAGAATCGTTATGTTCTCACACTTAATGGAATGATCTGCATTCTCACCTAAAGATTCAAAATTTCCCCATAACTCCGCCACCCTTTTAAGTGTAATATGATTCGAGCATTGCAATGGGATACCCGAGACCTTAATCCAGGTTGCCCTCTCTGACTTTTCCAACGAATCTGGCCAGAGCTCGACCTCCGAAAAAATTTCTTTGAGATATGACCAGTTCAAGTTTCCTAACATCATGAACAATTCATCATCTTCAAAGCTTAAAAGAAAAGATTTACCTCCAATACGTTGTAGTTTGATGCTCTCCATTCCCCATTTCTGCAAACGAAAACTAATCTCCCTTACGCTACAAACCGTAGACATCTTTCCCACCAAGCATCTTTTCAATTTCAACAAGGCCCCCTTCTCTACAAAGCCTTTTATTCGCTTCACTGAACTCACCTCATTTCTGCCCAATGTACCCCCTTCTTTAATTTTAACCTGAAAATTACTAATTGGTTCCTGCTCTTGGTTCAAGATCCTTTGATATGCCTCCTTTGATGCCTCTGCTTGATTGGAAACCGCCCATCTCATTGTCTCTCTGTCAGCGATTCTAAGACCGCCCACTCTTGAAAACCCTTTAGACTTTTCAAATTGAATCGATAATTTGAAACCATTTAGAACCCTTGGCAGATATTCAAGATAGATTTTTTTTTTCAAAATTAGAAAAAAAAAGGACCGAGATCTTAAAAGAAGAAGAATCTCGAGATTGGTTTGAAGACCTCAGAATTGGAAGGAAGATCACCCTCGGATTCAGACATGCAAGCTAGATAGAGGGTTCTAACTAGAGAAGCCAAAAAAACAATGGAGCCAGGTAAAATTTTGGGTATTCAATTTCAAGGGCCAAAAGAAGATGTGATTCGGGATATTGACTTACTAGAAGATTCGGAGAGTGTTTCACAGAAGTTCTACAAGATGAACATTGTAATGGGGTTAATATGAAGATCTTGTCGAGGTATATCAAAGGTATGGGTTTGGAGTTTAGATTTTTGCATTTCGTAAGTTTTAAGTTTTCATAAAATAGAAGTAATGTTCATTCAAGATAAAAAAGAGAATTGCTAACGGGAGAGGGTGTGATTGAGTGGACATGTTTGAAAGATCTATCCCGGAGTTGTGAAGTAGTATATTTGTTGGAAAACCATCTTTTGGATTAGAAAGGGTTTACCAGATCGCATTTTTGACTTCTTGAGAGCATTGGGAAATTTTCAAGGTAAGAAAGTATATGTGTTTCTTTTGCTACTAAAATTTATTATGGTGCATACCAAAGAATTTGATAGAACTCATGGGGTAATCTTGTCGGATCTTCAAAGAAAAGGCTCGTGGTGTGGGATTGTGGGTGATAGCTTTGAACACTTTTTGTTACATGCAGATTTGCTTTATTCTTTTGGAAATTGTTCTTTAGGTGGTGGAGAGTGTCATTGTTAAACTCCAGGAATTTTGATGTATTTTTTATTTCTTCTTCCAAGTTCATTGGAAGGGTGATACAAGATCGATTTGGCTAATCTGTGTCGCTGCAGTTTTATGGTGTCTATGGTTAGAAAGAAACGAGAAAGTGTATGTCGCTTGGTAATGGTGGGTCATCCTTGAGGAGATCGATCAAATGGTATGCATTTTTAGAAACGTGCAGTTAGTCATTGCTCCAAGGAAAAGAAATAATAAGGCGGGTTATCCCGCTAAGGTTTCTACCTTGTAGGGGATACGCTTTTATATGCAAGAAGTCTGTCTAGTTCCTTTTTTCTTCTAGTGGGCACTCTTTTCCTCCAAATAGGATTAGGAAGGTTTTTAACGAGACTCACAAATCAGGTTTAGGAGCTTTTTGATTCAATAAATAAATCATAATTTTTCGACCAAAAAAATAATAATATTTATTAGTCTTAATTATCATAATCAGGGTTTCAAATAGCGGCCGCATAGCGGTGTCACGGCCGTTCTATCGCAGTCGTGGAGGTGTCCGAAACCGTTATCGCGGAAAATAACGGTGTGAAGCTGGATCACACTAATAGCGACGGATCGTAGCTGCAATTTAACGGATCGCGGCCAATCGCGGCAATAGCGTACCGCTATTCCACTATTATTCCATTATTTTTTTTATAAAAAAACAGGTTTTGTTATTAAAAAAAATCAGTTGCTTCGAAAAAAAATTTACGATCGCGGTATCCGCAATAGCATCCGTTATATCCGAAAATGTGACTGCGAACGTTATTTAAAACTCTGATCATAATAGAATCACTGCTGTGAAGATACATTCACCCATATGTATAAATAATTCCAATAGACGAAAATAGAGTAGTAGTGCGGAAGAAGAAGCAAAAAGTTTGAATAGCTTGGTGAGAGCGTGTGGCTATTAACAACGAGGTTGGAGGTTTAAGCCTTCCTTCTAGCATAGTTATTTTTGCAACTTCTAAATACCCTTTTAATTTCAATCTGTTACCCTAGACATATAATTATATAAAGAAATTTATCAATCTCAGCCAATTTCTTATTAGCCAAGTTGGTTAGAGTGTCGTGTTAATAACATGAAGGTTGTAAGTTTAAAACCTGCATGGGCCATTTTTTTTCTTTTTCACATTTTTTCCTTTTCCAAACCCTTATACTAACTATTATGCTATTGTTTCTCCTGATCAGGGAGGCCAATCCTCCAATTGCAATCAATCTGGTGGGTGGAATAAATAAAGGCATGTGGGAGTGAAAATCATCTGATCGGAACAAATGGTCTAGTCAGAATCAGGAGCAATGAAGTTAAAGAAAGTACTAATCAAGGAATTGGTACTTTCTGCCGCTGAAGAATAACCCCTCTTTTGGGTATTTTTTTGTTTGATTTATTTTTATTTCTGGCTCTGGATTCAATTTTATTTACACAAGGTTTTATAATCTTAATGTTGTTTGACTTACATCAGTATATCTGACTCACTATATGAGCTTACTGAAACTTCTTGAAAGAACTATATATTCAATTCTGTCCAATGGTTCATCTCCATTTCCACATTTGACATAAAAATAGTTTAGTTGCTTTTGGTACAGAAGCTCGGTATCCATCAAAATCTTTGTTTTGTTGCAGAGAAACAACTAGAATGTTGGCAGATGAGCACATGAAACGTGTTGTCATTGTTGATACTTCGAATGAGATTGGAGATGATGGAGATGTCCACCATGAAGGAATAGGGCGTGCAAGGAGAATGCAAGTTCCAAATGTAAACTTGCAGCATAATGTGACTATTGATGTGTGTTTTTCTCATTGCAAAACATCAATCATATGTTTCAAGTCTAATTGTTCTAGGCTCAATTACCTTGCAGGTTATCATCAAGGCTATTGAGAATCATCTGCCTAAGACCATCATAATTGATGAGATTGGTTCAGAGCTTGAAGCATTAGCTTCCAGCACTATCGCTCAACGAGGTGTTCAACTGGTTGGAACAACCCATGGAATGACTGTTGACAACATAATAGAGAACCCTTCCCTATGGATCTTTGTTTGTGGCACAGAGGTGCAAAACAACTTCTTTTTTATTCACTTCATATTTGCTCAAATGGCTTTCAATGTGCTCACAGTGTTTTTTTCCATATGGATATACCACTTGCTTTCTTGTTGTTAGGAAACTTATGGAACAAGTAAAAATGTTTTGAGTATGATTGACTTAGATGGGTAAATTTTACCGATCTATGCCACCTTTACTGAAGTTTTTCATATTGATTAAAGTCATTCTTTCGTTGGAAAATAGAGTGCAACTCTGTGTGATGAAGAAGCAAGGAAAAGGAAATTGCAGAAGACTATTCTCGAAAGAAAGGGCCCACCGACTTTTACATGTGTTGTTGAGATGATATCTAAGACTGAGTATCGTGTCGATCATAGACTCGATGCAACAGTGGATGCTATACTGGCTGGTCGGTTATATCTGTTTCACTTTTATTTACAAGCTTTCTTTTAGCATCTACTTAATTGTGTATCAAGTAAAGTTTCTATATAACAAGATGTTTTAGCAGAACAATTTCTGGTTTGCATGGAAATCTTCTTATTTGAAATCCGTCAGATGGAGCCTAAAGCTAGGGTTCTTATCAAGTCTATTGTAATGGCTAAAATCAATCGTCGTGAACTATCTCACATGCTTCTTAATAAAGAAAAAAGTAATGAAGTTCACTATGATGAGGAAGATGAACGTTCCATCTTGCTTGTTAATGAAGAAAAACGTGTTGAAGTTGATTTTGGTCGTGAAGATGAAGATGATCTTCCTAGTCATAGAAAGAAACATAGGTTTACTAGGTGTGCTAGCAAACGGAGCTCACCAATATTTTTTATACTTACATGGTGAAGTACACGATTCATGTTTATACTTGAAGATGAAATAGATGTCATTGGTGACATTGGGATGGCCGATGCAGTTTTAGCATCCGCCTCCAAAATAAAGCAGAACATGTGGATTCGTGGAATAGCAAAGTTCCATTGGTTGCCAATGTTCGTCATTAAGGTATCTTCATAACTATTTTCACAAGCAATTTTGCTGAAAAACACCAACATCATTGTTGTTTTATCTTCCTGGTACAGTCTTTTGCTGACATGGAATTTCATAGCGCAACATGCATAAAATGCTTTTAGTTGATATCAAGCTTTCTGTTTCTTGGATTGCAGTCAAATACCATGGCACAAATGGTCAAGGTAGTACGCATGATTCTCGAGAGGGAATCATATATATACCTTGAAGTTGAAGCTTCTTCATAGAAATTCTTCCGATATTGAGGCCAAAGATGATGCACCAAAACAAAGCCTACCTTAGTGATGCCTTAGAGGTGCTAAATTTTTCCCTTGTTCTATTTACTTATAACAGTCCCAAATTTCTTCAATTGATCTTGAAATCTTGATGGGGAAAGTGCATATGTTATTGAAACCATGTTCTTATCATGTTGAATCAAATTGTATCCGCTCAAATGTCATCAAACTAACTGCAATCTACACTTAATGAAGTTATTTTTAATTGACATCTTCCTTTGCATTCTTGCATGAGGTTCATCTAGCGATTGATTATATCATTATTCCTGGTGGTGAACCCATTGAACTTCTTCCAAGACGTTCCGAAATAATTGCCCATCAAGTTGAGCTTGTCAAAAGCACTATAAGTTGGGGCCACTGACTGCAAATTCTTCATCGTAGTTTGAAAAGAAAGCTTTCATCGAAATCCCTCAAAACTACATCGAATTTACAAAATGAGACTGAATCTAAGCCACTGACTGATAGTTGTGGAGGAGCAAGTGTTACAAGGCTTCCTTTCCTGCTTGAATAAAACATGATTTCAATCATATGAATTATTGATTGATACAAAGCTCCAATTTTTGTACAATTTATATATAGGTTATGTATCTCATTAAAGATCGCAAAATATGAAACAACACAAGTTGAAGGGAGGAGATATTGTTGGTACCAACCTCAGTGTTAGCTTTCTCTTTGAGTTTTCCAATGTTTTCTTTTGAGAAATGGAAAATCCTTTCCTTTAAATCTGGTAGAATGGCAGAAAAATAATAGTTTGGATACTAAATATGTAATCTACCCTTTTAATAATGTATAGCTGGAGACAGTGACAATGGTAATTATTTAAAACATAAAATGTATAAGACATGTGAAACTCAACACCTGAAAAATAAGTAATACTTCCAAGATCTTTTAATTAAAATAGAGAATGCAAAGATTTAATACCATCCACATATAGGAATCTAAATTAGATAAAATAGACCGCGAGTTATTCGAGATTGACTTTGTCAAAGTTCGGTTAACACTCAAATCGAATGGACTCGATTGGAGTTTGAGCTTGAACTCGGTTCGAATTCTCAGCAAACCGAAATGAGTTACTTAATATTCGACTCTAAAAGCTCACAACTAACTTGAAAAATAATAGGTAGTCGGATATTTTGGGAAGTAGAAGTTATAATGAAGTGTCAAACCACGAATTAAATCACATGGTCCCTGTTCTAGGACTGGAGAATGAACAGCTTAAGAAGAAGCAAAATCATAGTGAAAAGATCAACTCGTCTGAGGCTTATGTGGTGGCAAATGGGACTGAAGCAGGTGGAATGCCAAGCTCGGAACAAGAATTAGACCACCCCAATAGTAGAACATTGGTTGAATTGCAGTGTATGGGCTTCAAGAAACAAGATTTTTTTAAAAGGTTGATTCTTGAGTATGAAACAGATTTAGATATATTGGGTGACAAATTGAGATGAGGTCTAATGGAGCGGTATCGTGGGAGGAAATGGTGGATAAGTTAAATAATTGTCCAGACAGGAGTTGAGGTTGAAAGGACAAATACAAATTTCCAAAACGTCGTGGTTTCGCCAAAGAATACAAGGTCCTCAAGAACGCTGTTGGCAAAACAAAGAAAATTCGGTTCTCTAGCATAGATCCAAGATAGAACTTTGACAAAATCAGAAAGAAAAAAAAGGTTTCCAGCAAATGGTAAGAAGAAGAAACAAGTGATTGCTAAGGAGCAATCAGAACTGGAAGGTAGGTCTATATCGGACTCAGATATACAAGCTAGACAGTCGATTCTGATGAGGGAAAACGACACCCAGCTTTCTCACTGCATTTTCTAAAATTCCTGAGACGCACCATCAGACTCTTCTAAAGAAGCTATATCCCTTACCACTTCATTTTCTGGGACGTTATTGTGGGATTGAAGAAGAGTTTGTGGAATGTTATTGTGAGTTTCCATGCTTTTGAAAATGGCTAAGGGTGTTATTTCCGAGGGAGTTAAGAAGCTTTGGGACGTGCTTCAGAGAGATCATGAAGGTGATGGATCTTTTTTATGAATTAGACAGAATGCTAAATACATAAGGAGAGGGTCAGTTTAGTGGCTTCACCAAGGAAGGTAATATTAAGGCAGATGATCTCGTAAAGGGTGGCATAAAAGACAAGTTTTTCAAAGCTTGAGGTCAAGGCGATCCTTGGAGGGTGTAAGGCTTTTGCTTTCTGGTGTGGAAATGTGTGGTTAATCTGTCATGCCTGCTGTTATCTTAGTGTTGTTGCACTTTGTTTTTTGTTTTCTTTTCTGTTTTGTTGTGTACACTTTTTTTCCGTAATAAGGTTTTTAACGAGGCTCATAATTCAGAGTTAAGTGTGTAACACCAATTTTTCGTATATGTTTCCGTACACAAGTCACAGGTGTTACATAAATTTTAAAACAATTTCGGTACTTGAAAACCAACAAAATTTTTTGTTTCTTTATTTAAAACAATTTTATAATATAGTTTATAAAACATTATTTAAATACACACACTCATATATATAATGAGACTACTCATATTAATAATGTTGGTTCATATTATCCATATTTAAAATAGCATAAAACGATTCAGTTGATTCATTACAAACCAATTTTCAAAAATAGTTAAACAGAGCTAATTGACATTTATAAGTACATGTCACTAAACTAAGTCAAATCATAGGATGTCTTACTGATATTGCAGTATATTCCTTGATGCTTGGAGTTGCTTGTTACTCCTTACTTCTAATATTGGCTTTTACCAATGCGTGAAACCAACACACGCTAAGTATTTACTTAATGAGACATAGTAATACAAAATGAACTATACTTAAATATAAGCATATCATAAAATATCAAAATACGAATGAAAATCATATAAATCATATCAATAAATATAATGGTTTGGCTAACCAATATTCATTCATATAGCCTAATAAACTATATTTAGTATGCCCAACATACCTATTAATTAGTATTTTCCAATTTATCATTTATTTGCCTAATGTATGACAAATTAGAATACAAGATACATGCATTGCACTGAAGTGCCGAAATGGAAATTCACAAACTTATTATGAATTCCATTGATGCACATATTGTGCCAAAAGTTCTCACAATACTGATAGGAAAATGCACCGTTATGCATTAAACAAAATTGATCGATAACTTTTATATACATATGTATATTGAAATGGTGATTCACAAACTCATTATGAATACCATGATTGCACATTTAGTGTCGAAAGTACACATAGTACTGATACAAAAATGCACCGTTATGCATTAAACAAAATCGATAGATAACCAGTATAAACAATGTATGTCGAAATGCACCTATGACTCTCAATGCACACACAGTGGGCTTTTAAGTCAAATTCACATATTTAACATTCATTCGAACAACATAAAAGTTCATCTATTCCTTTTAGAGCAGTTCATACTTTAAATTTATTCATAATATCATTTCCATAAACATCATGAAAACACATCGAAATACAGTAAAACATACATTTATCAAAACATTTGAGGTAGACTCATCTCAAATCATCCTCATCTCATATAAGTACAACAAATGCACTAACCTGGTATGCCTCACTATTATGCCTTACTGATGTCCAACTATTCGGCAACTTTTTCTTTGCCCTTTTTCTTGCTGGATTCAGGAGCTTGGTTACTATCTACACAAGCATCCATATTCATACACATACAATACAAATGTTAGTATGTTTTCTAACATTTATACAAAATAATAATACTCAAAAGTATTATTATTCTTGAAATCTATTAAAATTCATCCTAACTTAAAAATCCAGGCTGGGTAGTATCGGTACCTCCTTATGGTATCGATACTTCTATAATATGGTACCGATACTCCCTTCAGTATCGATATCATTTTAGCATTATGGAATCCATTTTTCAATAATTGCATCGATATTTTCCTCTTAGTATCGATACCATACTTCAGTATTGATACTACTTGCATCAGTATCGATATAGTTCATCGTGTTCATCCTCATTCCTCAAATTTAAACCTATAGTATCAGTATTATTCTTCCAGTACCGATACCCTTACCCAAACTTTTCATTTTTCATTTCGATTTTACCCAAAATTTTGTTTAAATCCCTTCCTTTTATCACCAACCATACCATTAAACTCATCATTACTTAACTCAACTAACTTTCCTCCATAAATCTTCTTATAACATATAAAATCTCCAAAGAACACTCCAAACTAAGAATCACCCTAATTTTTCATACATGTTTTTAATCACTTCCAAGACTTCTAGTCTCTTATTCACTTTTTGGAGAAGTCAAATTTACTTGTACACTTCAATAAAAACTCATATTTCATCATATCACTCAAAAACACATTTTCCTAAATCTCAAATAATTCACTAATCACTTTTAATCATCCTTGAACTTTCCAAAAGCCTCTATATCACTTAAGGTTTCAAAAGTAGCCCATAAACTAAAAGAAAAACCAACTTGAAGAAATCTTACCTTTGGCTATGGAGGAGAACACGTACGAGAAGAAGTAGAAGAAGAAGATAACTTAGCTTATCCAACTTTCCCCCTTTTTAACTCTTAAATATCCCTAATAAAATGAATTTTAAATCCATTTCCCTCTAAAGGACCAAAATGCCCTTCTATTTTTCTATTCTTACTAAATAGTCTTAAACACAATTTCCTAAACCATTTCTTATACTTTACCATTTATTCAATTTAAACCTCAAAATTTTAAATCCTTTTATTATAGTCATTGACCCGATTTTTGGGATATTACAATTCTTTCCCTTAAGAAAATTTTTCCTTGAATTTCTAAGAAGTACCTGATGCGAAGAGGTGTGGAAACTGCTCATGTCCTACTCTCTTTCCCAAGTAGCTTATTCTACTTTGTGATTTTGCCGAAGTACTTTAACTAGAGGAATTTTCTTGTTACGCAATTCTTTGTTTTCTCGAGCCAAGATCCGCACTGGTTCTTCCTCGTAAGTCAAATCTAGTCGGATCTCGATTTCCTCTGGTATGATGATATGCGAGGGATCTGATTGGTACTTCCTGAGCATCGATACATGAAAACATTGTGGATCTTGTCCATATCGGAAGGCAAAGCTAACTGATGAGCTACTGGTCCGACCCTTTTTAGAATTTCATATGGTCGAATAAATCTCGGACTCAACTTCCCTTTGCGCCCAAAAACAAACACTTTTTTCCAAGGCAATACTTTCAGAAATACTTTATCTCCCACTTGATATTCAATATTTTTTATCTTTAGATCAACATAAGATTTTTTTTTCTGATCAGAGACTATCTTTAGATTATCTTTGATAATTTTCACCTTCTCCTCCGTTTCTATCATCAAATCTGGGCCAACTAAGTCTCGATCTTTTATCTTAAACCAATTTAAGGGTGTTCTACACTTCCTCCCAAACAAGGCTTCATACGGGGTCATCTTAATACTCGATTGGTAATTGTTATTATAAGCAAATTCTGCTAAAGGCAAATATCTTTCCCATGATCCCTTGAATTCAATCATACATGCCCTTAGCATATCCTCCAAGACCTGAATAGTTCGTTCTAACTACCCATTTGTTTGCGGATGAAAATCCATACTAAAATTAAATCGAGTACCCAATGCCTCATGCAATGACTTCTAGAATCTCGAAGTAAACCTAGGATCTCGACCGGATACTATCAAATCTAGTACTCCATGCAGTTAAACTATCTCTTTTACATACAACTTCGCAAATTTATCCATCGAGTAATCTACCCAAACTGGAATAAAGTGAGTTGTCTTGGTCAATCTGGCCATAATTACCCATATCGAGTGTTTTTTACTGGGGTCAAAGGTAGCCCAGAAAAAAAATCCATTGTAACTAGTTCCCACTTCCACTCGGGAATAGATATCTGTTGTAGCAATTTGGAAAACACTTTATGTTCAGCTTTCACTTGCTGACATGTCAGGCATTTTGCAACAAACTCTGCTACATCCATTTTCATGACATGCCACCAATAACGACTCTTTATATCTTGATACATCTTATTCACACCTGGGTGCATCGTTAAAGGACTATAATGTACCTCGGAGAGAATATCTTTCCTCGATTCTTCATTAACTCTTCCACTATAATATAAACATCCATCAATTCTGATTTCAATGTCTTTGGCCTCATCTTTTTACACTTGTAAAATTTTAGTCAAAACATTTTCCATCTTGTCCTTGCAACACTTTTACTCGATCCAAAAGCATCGGTTTTAACTTAAGCTCAGCAATCAAGGCGCCATCTTCCTTAACAGACATACGTACATCCAAAGCTCATAGAGATACAAAAGTGTTTCAACTAAGTGCATCTGCTACCACATTAGCCTTTCCTGGATGATAATCAATCATCACATCATAATCTTTTAAAATTTTATCCATATTCTCTGCCTCAAGTTCAATTCTTTTTGAGTCAACAAATACATTAGACTTTTGTAATCCGTATAAATATGGCACCGCTCACAATATAGATAATGACGCCAAATTTTCAAAGCAAACACAACTGCTGCCAATTCCAAGTCATGTGTCGGGTAATTTCTCTCGTGATTCTTCAGCTGTCTTGAGGCATAAGCCACAACGTTTCCATCTTGCATAAGTACACATCCCAACCCATTTTGAGATGCATCACTAAAGACTACTTAGTCTTTACCCGATTAAGGTTGTACAAACACTGGTGCCCCTATTACAATTCTCTTTAGCATTTCAAAACTTTCTTGGCATTTCTCTGACCAAACAAAAGGCACATCTTTCCGTAACAACTTAGTTAGCGGTGAAGCTAACATTGAGAAGTTCTTCACGAACCGTCTATAATAACCAGCAAGCCCCAAGAAACTTCAAACTTCAGGAAATTTCTTTGGGGTTGCCAATCCACTATAGCTTGAATCTTTTTTGGATCTACTCTTATGCCTTCTGCAGAGACTATATGACCAAGGAAAGCAATCTCTACTAACCAAAATTCACACTTGGAAAATTTTGCATACAATTGTTTCTCTCGAAGAGTCTGAAGAACGACACGAAAATGAGCATCATGTTCTTCTCTTGACTTGGAACACCAAAATATCATCTATAAATACACCACAAATTGATCCAAGTAAGATTGTAATACTCGTTTCATCAAGTCCATAAATGTTGCAGGAGCATTAGTTAATCTGAATGGCATCACCATATATTTGTAATGTTCATACCGAGTCAAAAAAGTTATCTTTGATATATCCTCTTCTTTAATCTTTAATTGGTGGTATCTTAACCTATGGTCTATCTTAAAGAACACTGTTGTGCCTTTTCATTAATCAAATAGATCATCAGTCCTCGAAAGAGGATACTTATTATTTATTGTTACCTTATTTAACTGTTGATAATCTATGCATAACCACATAGATTCATCTTTCTTTTCAGCAATATCACAAATACTCCCCAATATGAAACATTCGGTCTGATGAAACCTTGATCAATCAACTCTTGTAATTGAGCCTCTAGTTCTCTTAACTCGATCAAAGCCATTCAATGTGAAACCATGGAAACATACTCAATACCTTGATACCCATAAATCTCAAATTCCACCTCTTGATCTAGAGGTAACCCAGGTAATTCATCCAAAAAGAAATCTATAAATTTATGAGTTGTGGGAATATCCAACAATCCTACTTTAAATACTTGAGTATCTATCACATTAGCCAGAAAAGCTATATATATATATATATATATATATCTTTCGAACATCATATTTTTCGCTATCATTGTCGATGTCACATTGGGTGATGATTTTGCTTTATCTCTAATAACTATAGTTTCCAAATCATTCGTATCTTTCTGAAATAATAACTTCTTGAGACAAACAACCCAACCTATACCGAATATGATCTTAAACTCATCAAATGATAATTACATCATATTTACCGGGAGCATAGCCCCTTGAATCTTTATCGAATATTTACTACATGTCCGACTTACACTTGCACCATGTCCCATAGGGTTTACCGCTATCATAACACTCGAGATCAAGTTGAATAGAATACCTTTATTTTAAAATTTCTTATTTCCTTCTTGAGATAATCCATATAACTTTTCCAGATCCCTTGAAAGTATTCTCGAGCAGTTGAAACATTTTCTATATCAACTATGAAAATCTAAATATCCACATCATTTAATAAGAAGACTTAACAACTTTGTAGCAATAACTTCATAACAGTTAATGCTAAAATTACACTAGTAACCAAATTTACTCTTTTTCCTATCATTACGAACTTGACACTTTTCAAGTTCTTGAGAATTAATCTCAATCTAAATAATAATTCATTGTAGCATGGAATGAGTTGACAACCCATTTTCACAAATTACCTTCTAGAAGTAACTCTATCAAGTCCATAAAACATAAAATTTATTCTCAAACAAACTCATAATCATTTGATTCACTAATAACTCATCTTTCTTTAAACTTTTAGCAGACAATGTATTTACCGCTTACTCATTTCCTCTTACTCAAATTAACAATGCTTCAAAGAATTTCATACTTCACTTAAAAATTTCTCAATTATTTAAGCCTACCTGAAGAAACCTCAGGGTTAACACTAGATTCATAAATATCCTCTGGATCCTCATCCAATTCAACTTCTCTTGTTAGCCGTTCAAACTTCTTAAAGGATTTCTTTAATACAGAAAATTCGTAAAACGCTGTGGCATTTCTCCCACATAATAAAGGAAAATCCCTAACAACTTCTACCATTCTTAGGCATGATACTGAAGTCATGTCGGATTCTCTTGGGTCGATTTTGATCTCGACCTTCTTTTCAGCATTATCAACTTTCTTATATTTGTCTTTAGTTTCCGACATCTAAACATAGTCAAAATCATCTTACATTAATAAAGAGTAACTTTACTCCCTTATAGGCATCGTCACGGTATATATATAACTATTAGTAAACTTTTGACATTCTAGTGGCATGTATACATTCTTAATAAAATTAATACTCGTTTCATGTCCAGAAACGGCTAAACATGTAGCTCTGATACCAATAAATGTAACTCTCATTTCTCATATATGTTTCTGTACACAAGTAATAGGTGTCACATAACTTTTAAAACAACTTCGGTACTTGAAAACCAGCAAAATTTGTTGTTTCTTTATTTAAAACAATTTAATAATATAGTTTATAAAACATTCTTCAAATACACACGCACACGCACACATACTGTGTCTACTAGAATTAATAATACTGGTTTATATTATCTATATTTAAAATAAAATAAAACTATTCAGTTGATTCATTACAATCCAGCTTCCAAAAATAGTTAAACAGAGCTAATATGACATTCATAAGTACATGCCACTAAACTAAGTCAAATCATAGGATATATTATTGATATTGCAGTATATTTCGTGATGCTTGGAGTTGCTCGGTACTCTTTACTTCTAATATTGGCTTTTACCAACGCGTGAAACCAACACACACTAGTATTTACTGATAAGTGCTTAATTTAGTTAATATTTTACTTTTAAATTACTCTTTAATCATTGATTTTTGTGGCTTATTTTTTCATTTTAATTCATTTTCGTACATGACGTAAGATTATAGAAATTGCATAAAAAGGACACAATTCTGCAGATTTTTATTTTCAGAATCAAAGCTGGCTGGAATTCAGATTTGGATTAAACTCAAATTTAGGATAATATTTTAAACATTATATTTTATCTTTTTATTTTAGTTTAAATCGGTTTTTAGTATTTTAATTAAGTTTTAGGATATTATTTTTATATTTTATCTTTATCTTTTTATTTTAGTTTAAATAAGTTTTAGTATTTTAATTAGGATTTAGAATATTATATTATTACTTTTAGGTATTTTAGTTTAAATAGTTTTAAGTGTTTTAATTAGGATTTAAGATGTTTTAGCTTGTTTTAGGATTTTGAAGGCTATAAATACCCTCTAAGGGTGAGCCTAGAAACATATCGCTCTTATTTGAGAATAAAATCTTTTTTTCTCTCTAGCTTTCTCTCTATTTTTTGCATACTTTTCTATTATGCTAAGTATGACTTTGGTTATGCTTAGCTAATTTTGTTTCAAGCCGAAGACTAAAGCGAACGCTCAATTCCAAACGTGAGAATTGTAAGGTACTTAAATCGCTTCGGTTTTTCTCTCTGTTTTCTAAAGCTTACTTTTCAAATCAAAACTATTTTGACATTGGTCTGGATATTGTTATGGTTAATGTTTGAAGAAGGATTTGCTTATTGAAACATATTCAACCTCCCGAGAACACACTTAGCAAAATTTTTTGCTAAGAAGAAACTGAGATCGAAATCAGTTGTTGTTGAAACAACATAATCCGAGTTGGCAGCGAAGAATTGTTCTTGTAAGCTTACGTGAATCTTGAAGTAAAAATTTATTTCGATGATCCGAGGAATTTGAGGCGAAGCTGAAGTCTGAGGTTGCTTTCACAATAAGTTTCTCTTTATCTTAATCTCTTTAATTTGTTTATTTAATTATTTTTTTCTTTTATTTAATTCTTATTTTTTATTTTAACCACAACTTTTTAAAAAAAATCCCCCTTTTATATTTATTAATATTAATATTTATTATTATATTATTTTTCTTTTTTTATTTATTTTATTTATTTTATTTTAATATATCTTTTCAACTTCATCTGGAATTCTATCTTTTTATAAAATCAAGAAAGAGTTTTATTAAATCAGAAACACCACAGTCCCTGTGGATCGACCCTGCTTCTCTGTACTATTTTTTCATTTTTATTTATTAAGAAGTCAGGAATTATTTTGATAGCAAAACGAAGATTATCATTTACTTAGTGAGACATAAAAATACAAAATGAAATATACTTAAATATAAACATATCATTGTAACACCCTAATTTAGGGGCTAAAATTTAGAAATTATAAAGTGGTGGATTTAATTTGGTATTTTGAAAGAAACAAGAGATTAAATTGTAAGATTTTAAAGTTGGCAGACCGTTTTAAGAAGTGCAGGAAGTTCAGTGGCTAAACCCATGATTTAACCATTTTTTAATATGTTGAATTATAAATCTCTTTCCCGTGCGCAGGCAGCAGAAATTTTCCAGTTTTCCCCAACTCCGATCTACTCACCGTCCGACCTCCAAACGACGGGCCGAAACCACCATCGTGTTCGTTGTCAATCGAGGAACAAAACCCCTCAAACCTTTCATCGTGAATCATTGCGTTCGTCGTGAATTTCAGTCGGAAGAATCGTCGGTAATAACTCGGTTTTAGTTGGTTTTTCATCGATTCACGACGATCGGGTCATCCGTTTACGACACCTCCCGCACCATCGTGTTCCTTGTGCCGTTCCGAGTCCACCGGTGTTCTCCTTTTTCTCCGGCGGCGGCGGCGCGTGTGGAGGTGAAGCGGTCAAAATTTCCGACGTTTCAAAATTGAGCTCTCCGCCGTTCAAAATTGTGAACCGAGTTTTGTAAGTATCTCGAAATCGCTCAAAATAATTTTTAGAAATTTTTCCGGGATTTTAGCACTGTTCACGCGCCCCCACACGCCGCCACTGTGTGTGGGGAAGGAAAAAGTGACCGGTTTTGGAACTGTTTTGACCGGTTTGACCGGTCATAACCCGACCCGACCCGACCCGTTTACCCGATCCGTTGGCCCGACCCGACCTGTTGACCCGACCTGTTGACCCGACCTGTTGACCCGACCCGTTGACCCGACCCGTTGACCGTTGACCCGTTGATCGTTGATCGGCGTTGACCACTGTTGACCAAAACTTTGACTGGCTTTGACCGGGCATTAAACGACCTTTGACTTTGACCGAGTATACCTATCCTGACAT
The DNA here is from genome assembly GCF_006381635.1 of Hibiscus syriacus. NCBI lineage: Eukaryota > Viridiplantae > Streptophyta > Magnoliopsida > Malvales > Malvaceae > Hibiscus > Hibiscus syriacus. The sequence goes on along the minus strand of NW_024063019.1, from coordinate 1,640,426 downwards.
TTTTCGACGTTCCAAATCCGATTCAGCTGTCCATTTTTCAAAATTCGAACCCAAAGACCTTGAAATTTCCGGTCAAACCCGTTGACTTTGATTTTGACCGAAAATTCAAAATTTCTGAAAAGTCATATTATATGCTTTCGACGTCCTGAATCCGAATCCGAAGTCCGTTTCGCCAAATTCGAACCCGATAAGCCGTCTTTCACTGATTTATCACCTGATTTGATACGTTTATCACAATTAAGCTCCATTTCTGATATAATTTATGTTGATATGTATCTGAGGAATTATTGGAAGTTGAATTGAAGATCAAAGGCATTCGAATGGAATTTTTATGGTCGATCGATATTGCATGGAAATCGAGGTAATACTTTACTACCTCTTTATGCTTTATGGAACATGTTGATATTGGTAAATGCATGAATAAGATAATGTTGGTCACTTTTGTGGAGTTGAATAATTTATTCACTCGAAATGAATGTGGTAGAAATTCTGTAACTGAATATGGATCGAATGACTAATATAAGAGATTGAAAGATTGTTAGAATTAAATTACAAGTTTGTGAATAGTGATAAAGAAATTAGACATGGATTTGTAAATTATATTTTATATCATCAAAGGTTAAATGTTAAAGGTACTTGGATGGGAAATTATGAGAATACTTCGGTATGGTAAAAATACGAAATTACCCTTATATTGGAAAATGATAAGAATTGTCCCTAGAAGTGGATTAATAAATCTGAAAATACATATTGATACGATAAATATATTGATGTGCATAAAAAATGATAGTTGTACTTAGAAATTATGGATAACCGGTTTTTAACCCCAAGAGGGTTTATGCAAGATACTAGAAGTGTGTTAAGGGAATTACTTCAAGATCAGAGAGTGTTCAAGAAAGCAATTAATCATAGGATCTCTGAAGTATATTATTTTCGTTAAGAGATAATATCGAACTTATCTGGTTAAGAAATTACGGAAATGCCCTTAAGAGGTAGAATAGTCTGAGATGACTCTGAATGAGAAAATACTTAGAGGATTCGTACTTAACTCGATTAAGTACGGATTTAATTGTTAAGATCCCGACTTAGTGCTGGAAAATTTCTGATATTCTGTTTGTAAAGTCTGAGAAGACACTTGACCTGAAAATATTCGAATAATGAGTAAATACTTGAAGAGTAATTTATCGGGGGTATTCTGCTGTCAGAATTGTTCGAAAGGACTGAAGTAAATGATAAGATTGAATTAAATAATAAGATCGGATGGAAGGAAAAGATTGAAATACCGTAGATCTGTAAAATGACCAAAATACCCCTATAATGGAAATGACCCAAGAATATCACCAAGCTCAGAAATGATTGGATACCCTCGAGCTCTGAAATGAATGGAATAAAACTGAATACCAAAAAATTACAAAATAACATTATGGTCTAAACTAAGTAAATGTCTTGGATTAATTAAGGAATCCAATTAAGCATAAGTATTGGACTACCTTTAAAGGTAATGGGAAACAATTTAAGTGAGTAGATCAACCCTAAAACTATGTCAATACCTGAATGGCATAGATATTACTGGAACATGTGTTTGTCTTCTCAAGTTTGGCTCGATGATAAATTTTGGAAGTATTCAGCTCAGCCCAGCTCTAGATTGTATTCAGTACTAAGAATTGGACGTTTGTTCGACAATCAACCACGAAGACCAAATTGAATGGAATGGAAGTACAACATTTATCTGAAATTCAGGAACGTTTGAATTACTCTGGAAAATCCTGAAGTAACTGGAATGGAGATGACTGCTAAATGAAATAGGTAACCTCAATGACTGAGGATTTAGTAAGTGATTTGGATAAGTCTGGAAACTCTGATGAGTTTACGTAGTCTACAATTACAATGGGTTATGAACAAATTAATCAAGTACGTCAGCATTTCATGATATTGTGGAACTGTGGAAATGAAATAAAGACATTGGAAGATCTATTCAACGATGATTCCGAAAATGGTCTATGGATAAGAATTGTGGTATTAAAGAGTAAATACCCTGGAAGAACAATGAATTGACCAATCGACAGGCATTAGTTCTGGGAACTATTCATGTAAGAGTTGTCTGATAATCCAATCAATCGACGTAGAATATAAATGTCCTGAATCTTCATTTCTTCCTTATCAGCTCAAGTCACATTATGAATAATTGATGATTCTGTCAGTCATTGAACTCTTCCAATAGTGATTCTGAATTTCGATATTCTATCGGTATACTGAAGATCCGTATTCCTCTACTTGTTAAGATTATCCAATATGTTTGAATACTATCTGTAAATTCTGGTGTGTTCCCTACTCACATGAATATTTTATCTGATTTTCGATTTGAATTCTGATCTGATACTTGACATGGATTTTGATCTGATATCTGACATAGGTTCTGATCTGAAACTTGACTTGGATTCTGATCTGATACTTGACCTGGATTTTGATATGATAATTGACCTGATTTATGTTTTGATTTTTGATATATCCGTTTACGGACGGACATATTTTACTTGGGGGGTAATGTTGGAGGAAGTATACCTGGAGGCTCCTCGGCTGTGTGCTCAGGGACTTATTTACCGATTCCTCGGCTGTGTGCTCAGGGCCAACTGGACTTGATGGTGGGTGTATGGTTCTGGGGAACCTACACAATTTGGACTTGTTGGATGGGGGTATATATATATATATATATATATATATATATATATATATATATATATATATATATGTTTTAAAAGATCTGTATCTTTTTACTGGTTTTATGGGAACACACTAGAAAACCTGTTCTGATCTCCTGAACCTAGACATCTGAAATATTTTCATCTGAAATGAATACTATTTGTTACTACATGCGATATCAATGGATCTCAGCTCAACATAAAGATCTGTAAATATCTGAACCAATAAGGAAAATATGTTTATCTGTATCTGCACGTTTTTCAGCATCATCTGGTAGTTCTGTATTACTGAGCTTTCCAAAGCTCACTCTATTACTCACCTTTTCAGGTTAAAAGAATTGTACCAGTGCATCTATCGACTTCAGTAAGGGAGTTCGTCCGGCGTTGTCGTAGAGTATGGTACATGTGATTAGGGGGCATGTAATTGTATTTTGATTTATATACGAGTTTGGAAATCTGTTTTATTTTTAAATAGTGATAAATGATTTTATAAGTTTACATGTTCTGATAAAAAGTTTTAAAATTTCCGCTATTTTTACAGTGGGTCGCTCCGGTGGCCCTAATGTGACTTCCCGAATCAGATCAGGCTACCCGCATCGGTGTGGGGGGTTACAATCATAAAATATCAAAATACGAATAAAAATCATATAAATCATATCAATAAATAAAATGGCTTGGTTAACCAATGTCCATTCATATAGCCTAATAAACTATATTTAGTCTGGCCAGCATACCTATCAATCAATATTTTCCAATTTATCCTTTATTTGCCCAATGTATGTCAAATGAGAATAGAAGGTACATGCATTGCACCGAAGTGCATAAATGAAAATTCACAAACTTATTATGAATTCCATGGATGCACATATAATGCCTAAAGTATACACAGTACTGATAGGAAAATGCACAATTATGCATTAAACAAAATCGATCGATAACTTTTATATACATATGTATATCGAAATGGTGATTCACAAACTCATTATGAATACCATGATTGAACATTTAGTGCCGAAAGTACACATAGTACTGATAAAAAAATGTACCGTTATGCATTAAACTAAATCGATCGATAACCAATACATACTATGTATGTCAAAATGCACTTATAACTCTCAAAGCACATACAATGGGTTTTTAAGTCAAATTCACAGATTTAACATTCATTCGAACAACATAAAAGTTCATCTATTCCTTTTAAAGCAGTTCATACTCTAAAATTTATTCGTAATATCATTTCCATAAACATCATGAAAACACATCAAAATACTGTAAAACATACTTTTATCAAAATATTTTAGGTAGACTCATCGCAAGTCATCCTCATCTCATATAAGTACAACAAATGCACTCACCTGGTATGCCTCACTATCATGCCTTACTAATGTTCAATTATTCAAAAATTTTATCTTTGACCTTTTCCTTGCTAGATTCAGGAGCTTGGTTACGATCTACGCAAACATCCATATTCATACACATACAATACAAATGTTGGTATGTTTTCTAAAATTTATACAAAATAATAATACTCAAAAGTACTATTATTCTTGAATTATATTAAAATTCATCCTAACTTAAAATTCTAGGCTGAGTAGTATCGGTACCCCCTTATGGTATCGATATTTCTATACTATGGTACCAATGGTCCCTTCAGTATCAATACCATTTTAGCATTTTGGAAACCATTGTTCATTAACGGCATCGATACTTTCCTCTAGTACTGATACCCTACTTCAGTATCGATACTACTTGCATCAGTATCGATATTGTTCATCATCATTCCTCAAATTTAAACCTATAGTATTGGTACTGTTCTTCCAATAACGATACCGTTACCCAAGTTTTTCCTTTTTAATTTTGATTTTACCCAAAATTTTATTTAAATCCCCCATACCATTAAACTCATCATTTCTTAACCCAACTAACTTTTCTCCATAAATCTTCTTATAACATCTAAAATCTCCAAAGAACACTCCAAACTAAGAATCACCCTAATTTTTCATACATGTTTTTTATCACTTCCAAGACTTCTAATCTCTTATTCACTTCTTGGACAATTCAAATTTACTTGTACACAGTATTAAAACTTGTTAGGTATGACTCATAAATATACCAGTAAAGAGGACAGGGGATGGAGCGGTTACGATTATATGGGTTCGGGGTGTGGGGGCGCAGCCCCACGGTATGAGACATGGTTAATTATGTAATTATATACCAGGTTTTTTATAATAAATAGAGATGTAACCTAAACCTATGAGACATTCAATAAAACTTCTAGCGCCGTATAGGAACCGAGGACGTAAGCACATTGCCGAACCTCTGTAAAAAAAATCTTGTGTTCTTTTGTTTTCTTTACCCGATTCTCCAACAATTGGTATCAGATATCAGGAGCAAAATTTGAAGTTGCAAAATTCGATGGTCAGGTAACTTCAGATTGTGGCAAATGGGGGTGAAGAATCTATTGGTGTAGCAAGGGATCCTGAAGGCTTTGCGACCTACACAGCCGACGTCGATGGAGGAGGAAGATTGGGAAGAATTGCAATAGCGAGCGGCAGGAACCATACGATTATGCTTGGCGGATGAGGTCATGCATCACGTCATGCATCTATCGTCTCTAGATGAAATTTGGAGGAAGTTGGAAAGTCAGTTTATGTCGAAATCCTTAACGATAAAATTGTATCTAAAACAGGGGCTGTATGGTCTGAAGATGCAGGACGATCATGATTTGGCGCAACACGTGAATGTCTTTAATCAAATCGTTTCTGATTTGGCTCGGCTTGATGTGAAAATTGAGAATGAAGACAGAGCGATGATTTTGTTGTGTTCGTTGTCTCCCTCTTACGAACACATGGTGACTACTCTTACATATGGGAATGAGACTATCAACGTTGAGGAGATTACTGTAGCCTTGTTGGCTCACAACTAGCGGAAGCAGAATACAGGGGAAAACTCTCAAGCCAATAGCTTATATGTCAAAGGTAATCGAGACGGTGGACGGAAGCCAGAGAAGGCAGGGTTTGGAAAGTGGAATTCCAGATCTAAATCTAGGGATAAGAAGATAATTCATTGTTACAAGTGCAATGAGGTGGGACATATGAAGCGAGGCTGTCCGAAGTTGAAAAAACAGACTGATGAGAAGCGTGATGATTCATTCAAGTCTGTGAATGTGGTCGAGGATGACAATTCTGATTGCAGTGAGGGTGATATGCTCTCTATTTCAATGACTCAATTGACGAATGTTTGGATTCTTGATTCTGGATGTTCTTATCACACGCCAAATAGGGAATGGTTTTCGACATACAGGTTGGTTAATTCTGGTTCTGTTAATTTGGGTGATGATTGATGTTGTAATATTGTTGGTATTGGTGATGTCAGAATTAAGATGTATGATGGCTCTGTTCGGACATTGAGTGGTGTTCGGCATATCCCAGATTTGAAAAAGAATTTGATTTCTTTGGGCACTTTGTACAAGTATGGTTTTATCCCTAAGGCTGATGAGGATAGGGAAATCATTCAGATTATTAAAGGAGCTTTGACTGTGATGAAAGAAAATATGATTACAGGGAATATTTACAGATTGTTAGGGAGTATAATTGTAGGTAGAGTTCATTTTGTTGAGTCTTGTAATGATACAACCAAACTGTTGCTTATGTGTCTTGCTCATCTTAATGAAAGTGGTATGGCTGAATTACATAAAAGAAATATGTTGCATGGTGTTAAAAGCTGTAAGCTCGACTTTTGCAAGTATTGTGTTCTTGGTAAACAGACTAAAGTTCGTTTCAAGACTACGAAGAACACAACTTAAGGGATTCTTGATTATGTGCATTCTGATGTATGGGGGCCTTCCATGACATCGTCTTTGGGTGGATCTAGGTATTATGTTACCTTTATTGACGATTTTACACGAAAAGTTTGGGTGTATTTTTTGAAACAGAAGTATGATGTTTTTGAGATGTTCAAGCTGAGGTAGAAAACCAAACATGATAAAAAATCAAGTGTTTGAGGCATGACAATGGTATGGAGTACGTAGATTCACAGTTTCTACACTTCTGTAAGGAGTATGGGATAAAGAGGCATTTTACAGTGTGCAAGACACCACAACAGAATGGTGTTGTGGAATGGATGAACAGGTCGTTGAATGAAAGAGTCAGATGTTTGCGGTTGAATGCAGGGCTTCCCAAACACTTCTGGGCTGAGGCTGTTAACATGTCGTGTTATCTTATCAATAGATCGCCAAGGGAATCATTGGCTGGGAAAGTTGCAGAAGAGGTATAGACTGGTCATGATGTTAGTTTTGATCACTTATGGTTTTTTGGTTGTCCTGCTTATGTGCATGTACCTGCTGATGAGAGATCCAAACTTGATGCAAAATCGAAGGAGTGCATTTTTTTGGGTTACAAGAAATGTGTCATAGGATCAAGTTATGGGATCCAGTTGCGAAGAAAATTGTGATCAGTAGAGATGTTTTTGATGAACAGTCCATGTTACAGTAGAATAAAGACACGACAGTAGTGGATTTTGAGCAGTTTTCAGTTGAGAAACCAAAAACTTCTCAGCCGACTTCTGGTGGTTCTGCTACGGATGATTTGCATGATTATAGTCTCGCCAGAGACAGGGTGAGACAGACGAATATAAAGCCCCCAGACAGATTGGGTTTTGAAGACTTGGTATCTTTTGCACTTACTGTTAGCAGTGATGATCCAGTTACTTTTCATGATGTCGTTACTAGTCAGGAAAACGACAAGTGGATGGCTGCCATGGTTGAGGAGATGAAGTCTTTGAATCACACTTGTACATTGGAGTTGGTTCACCTTTCTGAGGGTAAGAAGTCGATTGGTTGTAAATGGGTGTATAAGAATAAACCAGTAGTAACAAAAAAAAGGGGAAGAAATTCAAGGCTCGTTTGGTAGCAAAGGGTTTTTCACAGTAGAAAAGAGTTGATTATGATGAAATTTTTTCTCATGTGGTCAGACACACTTCAATCCGAGCAGTACTTGCATTGGTGGCTAGTTGGGATTTGCATTTAGAGTAGATGAATGTTAAAACTGCTTTTTTTGTATGGTGATTTAGAGGATCAGATCTACATGCGGTAGCCTGAAGGTTTCACTTAACCTGGAAACGAGCATTTAGTTTACAGATTGAAGAAATCTTTGTACGGGTTGAAATAGTCTCCGAGACACTGGTATAAATGGTTTGACTCCTATATGATCAAGATTGGTTACAACCGATGTGAGTATGATTGTTGTGTCTATGTTAAGAGCCTTGATGTTGGTTCTTTTATTTTTCTGTTACTGTATGTTGATGATATGTTAATTGATGCGAAGAACATGGATGATGTTATCAGTTTGAAAACTTTATTGAATCAGGAATTTGATATAAAAGATTTAGGTGCTGCAAAAAAATTCTTGGAATGGAAATTTACAGGGACAGAGACTAAAGGAAACTGTGGCTATCTCAACAGGGTTATGTTGAGAAAATGCTAGAAAGGTTTGCGATGAGCAGCACAAAACCAATGAGCACTCCATTGGCGAATCACTTTAAACTCTCATCAGAACAGTTCCCTAAGACATATAAGGAAGCTAAATATATGGTAAAGGTTCTGTATTCTAATGTTGTTGGCTACTTGATGTATGTAATGGTATGTACTCGTCCTGATTTAGCTCATGCTATTAGTCAAGTTTGTAAGTACATGTCTAAACCTGGTAAGCAACATTGGGAAGCAGTTAAGTGGATATTTCGGTACTTAAAGGGTACTGTGGGACATAGAATTGTTTTTGGTAGTCAGCAGGATAATCCATTGGTTGTAGGATATGTGGATTCAGACTATGCTGGTGACTTGGATAATAGAAGATCTACGACAGGGTATGTGTTTACTTTTGGTGGAGGGCCTATTTGTTAGAAGTCCATTGTTCAATCTATTGTGGCACTATCTACAACTGAAGCTGAATACATGGCAGCGGCTGAAGCTGCAAAAGAAGCTTTATGGCTTACTGGTTTAGTAAAGGAGTTGGGTGTTCAACAAGGTGGAGTTCAATTGCTTTGTGACAATCAAAGTGCTATTCACTTGGCTAAGAATTAAGTGTATCGTGCTAGAACTAAACATATTGATGTAAGGTTCCACAAGATCAGAGAGTTGGTTGCATCTGGAGAGGTTTTGTTTCAGAAGGTACATACTGATGAGAATGTCGTTGATATGTTCACCAAGTCAGTTACGACAAATAAGTTCAAGCATTGCTTGGACTTTTTGAATGTTTGAGTTGTTAAAGAAGTAACGTAACCCAACCCACATTGAAGTTTCCAAGGGGCAGGATATTCGCCAAGGTGGAGATTTGTTAGGTACGGCTCATAAATATACCGGTAAAGAGGACAGAGTTAATTATGTAATTATGTACCAGGTTTTTTTATTATAAATAGAGATGTAATCTAAACCTATGAGACATTGAATAAAACTTCTAGCGCCGTCTAGGCATCGAGGACGTAAGCAAATTACCAATCCTCGTTAAAAAATATTGTGTTCTTTCGTTTTCTTTACCTGATTCTCCAACAAAACTCATATTTCATCATATCACTCAAAAACCTATTTTCCTAAATATCAAATAATTGGCTAATCACTTAGTTTTAATCATCCCTGAACTTTCCTAAAGCCTCTATATCACTTAAGGTTTCAAAACTAGCCCATAAACTAAAGGAAAAACCAACTTGAAGAAATCTTACCTTTGGCTATGGGGGAGAGCACATGATGAGAAGAAGTAGAAGAAGATAACTTAGCATTTCCAACTTTCCCCCTTTTTAACTCTTAAATATCCCTAATAAAATGAATTTTAAATCTATTTCCCTCTAAAAGACAAAAATGCCCTTCCCTTTTTTCGTTCTTACTAAGTAGTCTTAAACACAATTTTCTAAACATTTCTTATATTTTACCATTTATTCAATTTAATCCTCCAAATTTTAAATCATTTCATTATAGTTACTGACCCGATTTTTGGGATATTACAAAGTGTTTTTCGATCAATGTAATTATTTTTTGTTAAATAGATTTTTAAATTAAATTATTAATAATATTAACATTTATAAGTTATTTAAAAAAATACAATATAAGGCTTTCAAGTACTCAAGGTTCAGATTCAAGTTTGAGTCGAGCTTCAATATTTTGATTTCGAGTTGAGTTTGAAAATTTTAAGCTTGCAAACTTTCAAGTCGAGTTGAGCTTCAATTTTTTTTTATTTTGAGATCAAGTCAAATTTGAAATTTTTAAGCTTACAAGTTTTCCACTAGAGTAAAACTTAAATTTAAAATTTTCGAATCGAAATGAGCTCAGTAATACTCGAACTTGACTATGCTCGTTTACAACCATATAGACCACATATACCAAAATATAGATAGGCTTCATGATTATAGATCAACAGAGATAAGCTGGAGTTATAAGTACGAAAATTAATTTAAATGAGAGTTCTTCAGCATAGAGTACCAAACGCGTTGTATTTGTTTAAAATCATAAATGACCTTGTTAGTTTTACACACATAAGTAAAGTACTCATGATGTTCATACCATGTGGGAGAAATACTCGTAAAACGTTTAATAATAAAACAACGACATTAGTAAAAAAAGTTAATCTGGATGAAATTCGATATTTGTTTCATGAACACACAAAGCATGAGAAAATTGAAATTTTTGTTTGATATTTTTCCTTGTGAACAATTCTTCTCTACCGAGAACTTTTAACTACATATTCTAGAGATTGTTGATTTATTTGATGCTTTTAAATGAACTGATCTAGTAGAAATAGTGACAATTTTATTATCGTTACCCATATTCTTATTGTCTTGTAGATAATTTGTCATGCTACGAGACTCTTTGATGATTGAGACTAAGATATATTTTAGCTTCAACGCTCTGTGTAATACTTATTCGCATCCAAAGTGTGCAACATACACCAAGCATTCTTATGTTTATGATTAGAGATTGAGGGTTTAAGAATATAGAACAAATTATAATAATGATCAGATGTATATATGTAGTTTAAATAAAAATATGGAGGTTTAAATTGATTCAAGAATAATTTATATAAAGTTAAATGTTAATAAATGTAATTGAATATTGCAAGAAGAGATAGATCTAACCTCATGTAAGTCGGATTTAATTGAATGGATAAATTGATCTTAAACAAGTCTTATTTGAGTTCGTGATGTAAGTTTGAGTTGTGAAAACGGTAATACTAAGTTCTTCTCAATTCATTTATTTGTATAATAAAATTATTATAAAAGTTTTTTTATAATAATATAGCTTGAGATACATAATCGTGTAGATTCTTATCTAACCTTCCTAAATTAAAGGATTTAATTGTGGATAGAGATGGATAGAAGGGGGCGAATGAGGACAGTCACTTGAGATATATTCATTCTAAAATTTGTTTTCGTCAACTAAAATTTTGTAAATTCATCAACTCCTAAAATTTTAGAAGTTTGTCATCCTAGTATAAGGTCATGTGTGTTATGGAAGAGGTAATCATCCTAAATGACCTTGTTAGTTTTACACACATATGTAAAGCAGTCATGGTGTTCATACTATGTGGGAGAAATACTTGTAAAAAATTAATAATAAAATAATGATATTAATAAAAAAATTAATATAAACGAAATTTGGTCTCTATTTCATGAACACACAAAGTATGAGAAAATTGATTTTTTTTGTTTGATATTTATTTTGAACAATTCCTATCTACCAAGAATTTTTAATTACATATTCTAGAGCTGTTGACTTGTTTAATGCTTTTAAATGAAATGAACTAGTAGAAATAATGACAATTTTGTTATCGTTACCCACATTCTTATCGTCTTGTAGATAATTTGTCATGCTACGAGACTCTGATGATTGAGACTAAGAAATTTTTTAGCTTGAATACCTTGTGTGATACTTATTTACATCCAAAGTGTGCAACATATATCAAGCATTCTTAACTTTAGGAGTAGAGATTGAGATGGTTTAAGAATATTGTTGAACTTATATTTTGATATAACAAATATTTGTAAATTTGATTTTGGACTTAATCAGATATTTCAAAAATAATTCAAAGTCCAAAATAACTTCAATTTTTTTTAAATTGTTTTGTTCATATGAAATATTTTTTGTTAATTAAAATATGTTTAAAATGTGTTTAGAGCCTTTAAAATATGAAAAATATTATTTAGTCACTATTTGACACTGTTCATACACGAGTATTGTTCATGAATAGTGAGTTTTGAAACTTTTGATAAAGTTTTGAAACTTTACCTCGTGAAATATCTTCATCGACCCAATTTTCTTAAACGGACATACTATTAAGAGTTTCGAAACTTTCATCAAAGTTTTGAAACTTTAAAAAACAATGTGTTTAAGAGTTTCAAAACTATCTCCAAAGTTTCGAAACTTCCTATGCATGTATCCATAATTGCGCATTTGAAAGTTTTCAATGGCTATAACTCATCCACAACAATCATAAACGACTAGAAACTCATTCCATACCATAAAAACATTCCAAGGAGACTAGAAGAAGGTTATAATACTTACCCAAGCAATATATATCAATAGAAAAACTCTTTCACTCTTAATTTTCCTTTTCTCTTGTACATAAGTGTTTTATAATAATATAGAATGAGATATATAATCGTTTACGATTCTTATCTAACTTTAATAAATTAAAGGATTTAGTCGTTGATAGAGATGGGTAGAAGGGGACAAATGAGGGCAGCCACCCCCGGAAAATTTCAAATTAGAAATTTTTTAACTTTTTTGTTTATATTTTTAATTGATAATCTATTTTAATCCCTTAGAATTTTATAAATTCATCCACTCCTAAAATTTTAGAAGTTTGTCCTCCTAATATAAGGTTATGTGTGTTATCAAAGAGCTTGTATGGAAGAATTTCTTTTTAATTATGAAGAAGAAATAAATATTAACAAACTTTTAGTCTCAACTTAATTTAGTAGCAAACCTCCAACTTATAACCCATCTTCATAGACTACCAGTTTTACGTCTCCAATTGTAGCATGAAGTTCCTAACACCAAAGGGGATTGCATGCATATTATTGCTTGAGGACAAACAAACACTTAGGTTTGGGATTGTGATAATTCTCCAAAAGAGTTATCATATAAGTTATTTATAGCTAGCTTTACCTTGAACTTTAGCATTTTTAGAAGCATTTTTAGGATAATTTTAGTTATATTTTCATATATTTTGCATCATTAGGAATTTGGTTTATCATGGGTTGATTTTAATTTTTTATTGTTGAAAAAGGTACAAAATGATGCAGCATTGATTGAAGTTATAGATGATATTGAGTGGATGTTGTAGCAATCGATGAATCATGAGGTGGTTAGGAGAAATCTTTTGGATTGGATAGTTGTTATCACACCAATTAGCACCTGATGCTTGGAGCATTTTTATTGGTTGGAGGCCAATTCCTTTAGCCTATAAATTGGAGAATCATTTCTTCATTCAACAGATTTTTTTATACTCCATTTCACATACTGTCTACATGATTCTTCTCATCCTTCCTATGTCAGCCTAAGCCACCCAAGCAGGAAGTGCTACAATAATTGAGGAAAAGCTTCGTAGCGTAGCATCAACACTTATTCGAGATCTATTCCATCCACACTTACTCTCTACCTATGATAGGGGGTTGTTAAGATAGATTAAACTTTGTTGTACTTTTTGGAATGTTATTGGATATAATAAACTTAGTTGTTTATTTGATACTTTTATTAGGATGAATGTTTGGAAGTTGATAACTACATGCCTTTGAACTTATGGATGATTTAGAGATATTATCATCTTCAAACCATGTTTGTCACGTGATTTAGAGATAAATTTAGATTGATATTTCATGCTATCTTTGTTGGCATTGGTTTTGTGAGAAGCAATATAGTATATTGAGAAGTATGATGCTAAGCATTTAATATAGTTAATGGATTGATTATTTGAGTTGGTGAGAACAAATTGTGGATGATTAGTTAGTGTTAATCTATGCTAAATACATAATAATGAATTTCCTTACTTGATTCTCATAAAAGTTCCCATTTAACGTTCCTTTCTATTTGATGGTTGACTTTTTACTTTGTTCATTGTTGTAGCATGACCTGGTTACTTTCATATTGATTTTATCTTTTATAAGTTGTTCTTCTATTGCAAGTTTCTTCCAATTACAATCTTTGATAACTCTTTCGTAAAAACAATTTTCTCCCTATAGATACGATATTCGATACTGTAAAGCATCCACTTACTACTTGTTGCGATAATGTATTCTTGCGTTTTGCTATAGTGTATTTAGGCATCAAGTTTTTGGCACCGTTGTAGGGGAGCAATAGCTTTACTTTAGAGTTTTTATTTGCATTTATTTACCTGTTTCTTTTCTTTTTGTAGGTACCTATTTTCATTCTTAGTTTAGTACATTGTTTTATGTCTGATAGCGATGACAATCTAATGCCATTAGATGCTGAAATTGAACGCACATTTCATCGTCATAGAAGAGAAGTTATCCGTAATCAATCAAACATGGTTGGAAGAAGTTTGCTGACATAATGTTCTGCCACCATTACCATAATTTAATGAAGGAGAATTGCCACCTAGCATTGGAGCTGAGCAACAACAAAATTAAAACATGGATATTCGCAACCGACCCATTAGGAAACATGTTGTGACAACGTTGGATGACCAACACCCCAGAATTTTACAGCCATCAACCCAGGCTGTGAACTTTGAATTAAAGTCGGTGATATTCTAAATGTTAGAATCCATGGGACAATTCAGTGGTTCATTTATAAAAGATCTCAGAGCACATCTTTGAGCATTCATGGAGGTGTGTGATTCCTTTATATAACAAGGAGTTCCTGAGGAAGCATTGAAGCTGAAGTTATTTACTTACTCCCTTATGAAGGAGTTTTATGCCAATTTATATGACTCAAATTAACACACCGTGGTGGTTCGTGGTATTTCTATTTGTTTTACCCCTTCGACTATTAATTGTTACTTTAACTTGCAGGATATTATTGATAGCCGCATCACATTTGCGAAGGAGGTTGATAATGAGACTTACAATGGCATATTGGAGGACCTTTTTTTTTCAAACACAAAGTGGAATGGACAACAAGCTAGCTGAGGATTGGTGGATCGCGAGAGGCTATAACCGAGGGCTAAGTTGTGGAATCATTTTATGAAGCACAAGCTTCTTCCCACTACCCACAACACCATGGTTTCACTGCAGATGATGCTTTTGCTGCACTCTATTTTGGTGGGGCACTCTATTAACATAGGAAAGATAATCATAGAGCAAGTTCATAATTGATTAAAGTTACCTACCAGGGCCTGAGTATTTCTAAACCTCTTTACAACACTCTACAATAAGAAGAAGGTGCCATTAGAACAATTTGACTAAATATTGTCTGGGTTGTCTGGTATGACAAAGGCCAAGATGCTATGTTACTTGGATTCAAGGAAAAAAAGAGCAAGGAGAGAAAGGAGAGCACCTCCCACGCTGATTCAAACCAAGATTCCATGGCAAAACTAGATTCTCTAGAGGATGTCGCTAAGTGAACCCAAGATCACGTGGAACAACTAACCAGCAATCTGACGACCTTCTTTGCCTATATCAAGCGTAGGGATGAATTTCTGGTGAATGCTTTTATGGAGATCCTACCACACATTATTCTTGATATTAATCTTTCCCGATACACTCTTGAGTCCCTGTACGGATGCTACAAAAACATAATATACTCCCTATCCCGCTGATAATAAGGAGCCATCAAATCCTGATCCAACCTACTTAGTGCCAGCAATCGAATGCTAAGAGACTCAGCTCCAGCTCTTAGCCTTACTAGCACCCTTGCAACCCACATAGCCACTTGAGGCAACACAATCATAAATTCCACAGTAAATTCCTCAGTGAATGAGTCGATGCCGTTTGAAGAAAGCGTTTCAATGTGAGGATCCTCAATTCACCATGAAACCTAAAGGCCTTAGGACCCCCTACTGCACCGCCATCAGATTCTGAACACTCTAGCCCCACACCATTGCGCAAGCACCCACGTCGCACAAAAGGCGCACCACTACCAGCATAAATAGTCAAGGTACCTTGTATTGCATTGTATAGGATATAGTTTAGTTTTAACTTAGTTTTTTATTTAGCATTGAGGACAATGATTCTCTCAAGTTTGGGCGAGGTAAAGTTGTTATTAAATCATTGCATGATAGTATTAGTAGAATGAATATGCCATGACATTAGTAAGTGTTCGGATTAGCTTTCTGGAATAAATTAATGATGCCCGATGATGATGAACTCTTTATGGCTATAAGTGAATGTACATAAATGTTGAGAATGAGAGAAACAACTTTAGAACTTGCTTCTTTGTAACTTTTTGATACACGATTGTATATTCTCCATGCTTAAGAAACTTAGAAATTTTTTATAAGAGAACTCTTGCATGCCTTGGCATAAAATTTTGACAATGTCCTTGAATGATGAAAACCCTATGTGTTTCAAAAAGAAAAAAAAATGAAAAAAATTATATTGTGAATAAATGCTTCGTCATAATTGTAGAGGGACACTCCTCTATGCCATGGCATTGTCTGGAGTGAATGAATGGCATCCACGATATATGAGTGAATGAATGTAGTCATAGGATGACTCTACCTGACTAGATCAGGGGTGGAAGGTATGCTCCCTTTCACCTAGAGTGTGAGATGGAACGTTTTATTAGCTGAATCCCCTCATAGCAATGTTAGAAAAAGAAGAATAATAAAACAATGTGGGAGTAAACTTGTAAATTTCGTGGAAAAACAAGAGAGCTTGCTTAGAAATTTTATAGATTTGTTAAGCATGGAATATATACAATCACACACACAAAGGATCTTGCCCTAGGGAATAATACTTGATTTCTCAAACTAGTCTAGCATGTTGAAGTCAACTATTCTGAGGGATGAAATTCTATCCCATATGGCTATCTTGAACCTGAACATGCCATGGTATTTTTGTTTTGATTATTACTATCAATTGCTTGAGGACATGTAATAGCTTAAGTTTGGGATTATTATAGCTCCGTAAAAATACCATAATTAGGGCATTTTCACTTAAGTTATTGACTTTATAAGTGCTCATATAGGATCATATAGATGCATTTAGGAGCATAAAGTTGCATTTGGTGGAAATATATTTTGTCATGGCATTTTATTTTGAAAACGATGATACGTTATGGGGAAGGTGTTTTATTTGATGATGTGCAGGATCTGGGAGCAAGGATAAGTGAGGAGAATTTCCTTGACATGCTGAGAATGCTGAGCAGAATACAAATGCCGACTTAGACAGAAATTCAGAAGTGAAAAAGACAAAGGAAGATATTTTAAGATCCAATTGTCCCTGTCTTCAAGTGCCTTCAACTTCCAGACACCTAGGAAAGAACATCTACCACATAGGTCGGTTGATCCCGTTGGCACGTACGCCCAGCTGCAAGTCTCCCAGGATGGACCACTTCCAGCTACCTAGAAGGGGACCATTGCCACCTCTGTAGTACCCCTCACGTGAAGGAAACTAGCTCGAGGTATCCTAGAATTTTGTACACAAATTCCTTGGTTTTTTCCCAACTATAAATAGGAGATGAAGCCACTAAAATTTGGACCTTTTACACATGCCATTTGAGCTTAATTTCAAAATAAAAAGGTCTATCCTTTCTCCGTCAATCATTTTTGCCATGACATTCCTCCATTAACAATCTAGAGGTAGTGGTGAGCTAGGCGTCCGAGAGGAGATAGCGAGCTAGGGCAGTTCGTGGTGCCCGAGGGGAGCTCCAGCGTTGTACGTCGAAGGGTTTTCCTCCATCCTTTTGTTGTTTGTATCACTTATTATATTTGGGTTGTATGGATCGAATGAACTTCATGCCTTGTTGCTTGGAATATTCGAACCCCACCATGAACTAGCCTTATTTGGTGGGAATTCATTATGGATACTAAGTTTTATTTTAATGGATGGTCGTTTTTGTATGTTGTTATTTGTTTTACTTATGTTGCGTAATGCCTTAAGGTTGTAGAAGCTTTGAGAGTAGTCATTCCTTAGGAGAATGCTTAGTGTTTGAGAGAAAGACTATGTAACATATCTTTAGTGTTTGAGAGAAAATAAGGAGGAACCACATAAGCAAGAGGTTCTAGATAGTAACTAAACCTGATCCAACCTTAGCCATAAGTCTAAGATTTTAATCGACTCAAAGGAGTAGTGTTAGGTCGAGAGGTTGCATGTTAGTGATGATGCTAAGTGGTATTGGTGTGACATATTCTGTTGATATGAACCCATATGATCCCTGCACTTACTAACGCTAAGAGATATTACTATGGCATCCTCAACCTGTCGAGTCCCTTGACTAGAGATAGCATAGGGCACCTTTTGTAAACTATGTCGGGTAAGTAAGGCATATAAGTAAGATCATCCTGAGAAAATAGGCTTAAGTTTCCTAAGTGACTCCTATCATTCATTTCCATAATATCTTGTTGTATGAAGATTCTAAAGTCATTTTAATCAAATCTAGTGTTTACATTTCATTTTGCCTTTACATTTTCAATCGATTCCACTATATTTAATTTATTTTTTCTAAAACATTTCCATCCACTTTCCACTGCATCCATTTGTTGCCACATTACATTACACCATCATTCCATTCCCACCAATATCCATTTCATTTTGCCTCAGCATTCTCATTTTTATATACCATTGCACTAACTATACTTAGGTAAAGTAGTTCTTTGTTGTGATTGAACTTATAAAATTCCTCCAATCCCTGTGGAGACGATACTCACTCATCATTGTATTGCTTGTTCGATTGTGTATACTTGTACATATTTCGCGACCATATTTAGTAGTCACAACTCGCAGACAACTTTGACAATTAAAAATCAACATTCTTTTGATCAATGATTTAGAGAAAAACCCAAACTACATCAAGTTCATATGAGAAGTTATTTCAAAAAATAGAAGGTTGGGCGAGTTTGAGACTGTTGCACCCACCGAGTGATGTAGTGCCATGGCTACAAGTCGATTACCACCAAAACTCAAAGATTTAGGGAGTTTTACCATTCCTTTTAGCATTAGTGAGCAAATTGTAGGTAAGGCTTTATGTGATTTGGGCGACAACATTAATTTGATGCCTTTATCAAATTTTAGGACATTTGGAAGCGGAGAAGCAAGACCACTACCATGATCTTGAAACTTGGTGATCACTCCACCATAAATTGTAGTTTCATTATAGAAAACATGCTCATAAGAGTGGACAAATATATCTTTTCCACTGACTTCATTATATTGGATTGTGAAGCCGACAAGGATGTTTCCACCATTCTTGATAGACCTTTCCTTACCACAGGGCGAGCTCTTATAGATGTTGAAAAGGGATAACTTACCCTGACTTTAATTGATGAATATATTACTTTGAATTTCTTGAAAATGTTTCTTATATGGATTATAATGTTAAATGCAATAGCATTGATATTATTGATGTTTATGTGCATGAGCATTTGGAGAAAAACATAAGCCTTACCTAAAAATTGATCACCAGTGGGTTAATGAGGCAGTTAAAGGAAATTTTGTTCAATATTTTGAGTTTATAGATTTTCCAAACCAACCTATTCAAGCACCAAAAGTGTCTATTGAAGAGCCTCCTGTGTTTGAGCTAAAGCCTTTTCCCGATCATTTAAAATATGATTTCTTTGAATAGACTGGTGAATTTGCATGGATTACCGAAAACTCAATAAAGTCATATGAAAGGATCACTTATCGCTGCCATTTATTGATCAAATGATGGATTGGCTTGCTGGTAAAGCTTTCTATTGTTTTCTTTATGGGTATAGTGGTTACAATCAGATAGTAATATGTTCGCGTGTTGTGAGTACTATAAAATATACGCAAATAATGTGCAAGTATACACAATCGCTCAAGTAATATAATGATGAGTGAGTATCGTCTCCACAGGGATTGGGTGAAATCACAAAAGTCTAACCAAAGCAATGCAATATTCTATCTAAGTATAGTTAGTCTTGATATATACAAATGTCACGGCAATGGATATGTGTATGCTGGTGGATGCGGATTGATGGTGTGATGGTGTAGCAAATGGAAATGCAGTGGCAATGATGGGTGTTTAATGTTGAGTAAGGTGAAATGTCAAGGCAATGAAAAATGGTAAAAACAGTAAATAAAAAGATAAATAAAATAAGAAGAAAATAATCCTCACGTGACAAGCTTCCAATGAAATGAATGGTAAGGATTGGTCTAAGGTTGCTAAACTTATTTCTCAAGTATATTTAAGCTATCTTGTCTTTACTTACTCGACAGGGCTTTCCTAAGGTGTTCAAAAGAACCTAACAGAATAGGATGCCAAGGCATCTGCTCTCACTCAACGATGTTGGACAGCCTACCCTATTGATAAAGACACCCTTTTTAGTCGTTGAAATCCTATCCTAGTCTCTTCCGAGATCTAAGGGATTAAGTTATAATATTCCTAGGCCGGTTCAAAGCCCCTTGAAAATACCATAACCCATTGCTTATGAGGATCTTATCTTGAGTTTCTTCCGAATACTTACAAGTATTTTTAGCATAGGATTCTTCAGAATACCTAACCTTCATCTAAGAGATGGACATTTCCATGCCTCTTACAAGCCTAGATGGTGAAGCATTCATAAGCAAAGCAAATAAAGAACCCAAAATAAACTTAAATATACCCTAAAAAATAAAGTTTAAATAATCGTTCAACCAACCACCACCAAATAAGTTAGTTCATGGTGGGGTTTGAAATATCCAAACACAAAGTCATGAAAATATTCGTTCCAAAAACCCAAAAATTAATAGAAAAATAGCAGCAAAAGGGAAGTGAGAAGAAGCCTTCGACGCGCCACCGGAGGTCTCCTCTCGGCCACCACGAACCACCTAGCTCGCTAGCTCCTTCCGGTGCCTAGCTTGC
The DNA here is from genome assembly GCF_006381635.1 of Hibiscus syriacus. Lineage (NCBI taxonomy): Eukaryota > Viridiplantae > Streptophyta > Magnoliopsida > Malvales > Malvaceae > Hibiscus > Hibiscus syriacus. Next base: position 1,619,756 of record NW_024063019.1, on the reverse strand, counting down.
CACTCCTTGGAGCTTTATCAATGGAGGAATATCCCAAGGAAGAAGAAAGGAAAAGAGAAAATAAAAATGTGATTTTTTTCTTTGCTCTATGCGTGTGCTCTCTCTCCTCCCTTTTTTCTCTCTCCCATGAGGTGTCATATATAATAAAAATATCTAGGGGTAATAATGAGGTTGTTGGGTGCAAAATACCCCTCATACCCCTAGAATCACATGTTGTGCATGAACCTTATCCTCCAAGTGGAAGTGGTCCTTTGGCAGCTCTGGCAGGCGGTTACAGCAGTCCTTCACGTGCAGAGACAGTTGTCCAGTGCCAGCTGTCCTTATGCAGAAATATCTTTTTTGTCTTTTTCTGCGCCAGAAATGCCAAGGCATTTCAATCTGCTTTAGCAACGTGTGATGCCGCGGTATTACTTCCCAAAGAATCCTTTTTCTTGTTATTCCCTGCACACCATAGACAAACTGCACCTTTCCCTCAAACAGCACCATTAAGAAATAAAATAGCACAACCACCACAAATGCAACTATATGCAACTACATGATCCTAAAATGACTAAAATGAGCTTTTAAACAAACAATAACTTAAGTGAAAAAGGCTTTAAAAGTAGCCTTTTTAGGAAGTTAACACACCCCTAAACTTAAGCTATTGCTTGTCCTCAAGTAATGGATAGCAGTTACATAAGCATAATGTCATGGAAAAGTTCGATAGTAAGACAGTAGGACAAAATTGAATTTCAACCCTCAGAACGATAGGCTTCAACATGCTAGACTTATCAAGAATTCAAGTACTTTTCCCTAGGTCAAAATCCTTTGTGGTAGAGTGTGTGCGTGATTGTATCCAATCTATACTTAGCGAATTTAGACAATTTCTAATCAAGTCCCCTAGTTTTTGTCAAGGCATTTACTTATCATTAAGCACATTTTTACTCCCTTTTCTTTGATTTTTTTTTTATTATTATGCTGTTACGAAGGGAGTCAGCTCATCACACCTACTCTCCCACACTCTAGATGAAAGGGAGCATACCTTCCATCCCCGAGCTAGTTAAGTAGAGTCATCCCGTGACTTCTTTCATTCACTCATATGCACAAGGCTTCCATTTATTAAAGAATGTTCCAGGAAATGCCACGGCAAAGAGGAGTGTCCCTCTACAGCTATGCTTAAGCATTTATTCACAGTTTCATTTCTAAGGGAGTTTGTTTTTGATTATTCTTTTAAACACCATACTATATTTCAATGCCAAGACTAACTAAAGTTCCTTCATAAAAATTTCCTAAATTTTCTAAGTATAGAAAACATACAAATCGTGTAAATATTTTTCACAAAGCATCAAGCCCTAGAGTGAGTTCTATCATTCTCAATAGTCATTTACATTCAGATTCTAGCCTAACAAAATTATCATCATCGGGTATCCTCAAAACATTTCATCTAACTGTCCTACCATTTACTGATGCCATGGCATAATACTATGCTAATGCTATCATGCATATGACCTACCAAGAACAATACTTCCCCCAAACTTAAGGGAAGCATTATCCTCAATGCTTTAAAGAGAACTAAACTAACTATAAACTATATGTTATGCAATGAAATGCAACTAAATGAAAACGGATGCAAGAGAGGTACCTCAATGTTTACGTGGTGGTGATGCTTTGGAGGTGCTAGTAGCTCCTCGTCGGGTGCGCTTTCGGATAGGTGCTGGGCTGGACTCGGAAGAAGTGGAGTAATAGTGCGCAATGCGTCCAGCCGTGGTCTTGGTGCGGCGACCACTACGTTGTGCATGAGAAGGATTGGGTGCTGGGACGGGGCTGGGTGTTTCTTCGACAGGGACAGTGGGCGGATATTCAGGAGTCTCGGACCGGTGTGTATCAGGAGTAGGGTCAGCAGCAGGAGGATCGGGTGCATCGTGCTCAGGCTCTGGAGATGCCTCGACATTGAATGCCGACAGAATTTCGTCTAGGAAACCAGGGAAATTCTGTTGACCGTGGGGAATAATTTCTTGAAACAACGATTCCACCGTAGCATCTCTATGCTTCACGTATCCAAAGAAATTATGGATGTCACCGTGTAAAGCATGCAGTTGAGCTTGAGTCTGCGTCACAGCTTCCTCGAGAGCAAGTAACCTTGCCTCGGCATTCGATTCTGTAGTACCTGCAGATTGCTCATGAACAGGGTCTTTAGACTTGGGATTTTCAAGTCCCAACAATAGTGGAAGTCTAGCCCTAGTGATGCCCGATAATCCAGGTAAATTTTCATCAAAAGCATTTTCCTCAACCTTTTCCTTACGACATAAAGTGGTAATTAAATTAGGAAACACCAAAGCACTTGCCTTTTTACCCAAACAGTCATGAACTTGCTGAACAATAATACGACCCACATCGATCGGACGGGATACTATCATAGAATGTAAAAGCAATAAGCGTGAAAGTGATACCGTAGTGTTGTGGGAAGTGGACATTAGTTTATGCTTGAGAAAGTGATTCCATAACTTTGCGCGCGGCTAAAGACGTTCTCGGTTGACCGAGTATCTACTCGTTTGTCGTCCATTCCACTCAGTGTTTTCAAAACAAAGGTCCTCCAAGACCCCATCGTATGTGTTGCTATCGGCTTCCTCTTCGAACATGGCATGGCCGTCTACTACCTCCTATAAATGAAAATAACGATTAATAGTAGTGGATGTAAAACGGATTTGCTTACCTCGAACGAAGATGGAGTGTTGATTGGGCTTGGAAATATTCGCATAGAACTCCTTAACTAATGAGGCGTTCACCGAACCAGGATGACGGGCAAACTTCTGCCACTTGAGCGGCGTCACAATGTCCATAACATCGGGTCCAAAACCACCATCGGTTTGCTCAGTAAAAATAAATCCCAACTCAAAAAAGAGTTTTTGGTTCTTGAAGTTTTGGAACCGAGCCTTGGCCTCATCGTTCTCAAACTGTTGCCAAGCGGTCGTGTCGGTTGGAGCTGGTCTTGAGCACACCATTTTCAGTGTTTTTGAAGTAAGAAAAATGAAAAAGGAAGAAGCTTTTGAAAGCTTTAAAAACTTGGATGTATTTCGGCTATGGAGAGAATAAGGGAAGAAGATGAGTAAAAGAGAGAGAAAAAGTAAAAGTTAACATGAAAGAGAAAAAAAATGAATAAAGAAAGAGAAAAGAAAAAGTTAAAAATTTGGGAGGGAAAAGGGGTGATAGGACGGTTAAGAGAGGAATTAGTGGGTGGGGGGTTGTGCATGTATAGGGAAGGAAAAAAAATTGCCAAAAGGTAATGATGTTGATAGGACAAGTCTGTGGAAAGAGAAAAAGAAATGTCAGAAATTAAATTAAATAAAAAGAAACAAATCAAAAGAATATATCTCCAATTAATGCTCTGTCCTTTCCTCCATTTGGTAACCGCTCCTTGTACGGTTTGCAGCAATGTGGTCCCTACAAATTTTATTTATGCACAGACACAAATTCAATACCGAGGCATCAAATTTTGGTTCTCCTCTGGGCACGCTTCAGTATCGTGCAGCCGTAACACGTCCTTGTTGTGCGGTGGTGGAATTCCATTGTAGGCTTTCAGACGCTGTCCATTGACCTTGAAGATCTTCCCATTGTCTTTTCTCTTGATGTCAACAGCTCCATGGAGATAGACATAATGCACCTCAAATGGCCCTGACCATCGAGATTTTAGCTTCCTAGGAAAGAGTTTAAGTCTGGAGTTGTAAAGCAAGACTTGGTGCCCCACATGAAAATGCTGTGGCATCAGTTTTTGGTCATGCAACTTCTTGGTTTTCTCCTTGTATATCCGTGCATTCTCATATGCTTGTGCTCTAAACTCTTCCATTTCATTAAGTTCTAATAATCTCTGCTCCCCAGCTAGTTGAGCATCGAAATTCAATCGCTTGATAGCCCAATAAGCTTTATGTTCAAGCTCAACCGGGAGATGACAAGCTTTACCATACACTAACTTGAAGGGTAACATCCCCAAAGGAGTTTTGAATGTTGTTCTGTACGCCCAAAGTGCTTCATCCAACTTTGGCGACCAATCCTTTCGCTTTGGGTTCACCACTTTCTCTAAAATCTGCTTGATCTCTCGATTAGATATCTCAGCTTGGCCATTTATCTGCGGATGATATGCCGTGGCAATCTTGTGTCGAACTCCATATCTCAGTAATGCCTTGGCAATCAACTTGTTATCAAAATGGGTTCCTTCATCACTGATGATAGCACGAGGTACTCCAAACCGAGTGAAAATATACTTGTGCAAAAACTTGAGTACGGTCTTGGAGTCATTCCTTGATGTTGCTATTGCTTCCACCCACTTTGACACATAATCTACAGCAAGCAATATATATAATTTTCCTTCAGAAGATGGGAATGGTCCCATGAAGTCGATGCCCCACACATCAAACAGCTCTATCTCCAAAATATTTTGCAGCGGCATCTCATGTCGTCTGGAGATGTTTCCAGTCCGTTAGCATCGATCACATCCTTTGTAAAATGCTTGGGCATCTCTAAACAAAGTTGGCTAGTAAAAGCCTGATTGCAAGACCTTAGCAGCAGTCTTTGCTCCACCAAAATGGCCTCCACTTGGGGCCGAATGACAATGGTACAAAATATCACTTTGCTCCTCTTCGGGTACACATCGTCTAATGAGCTGATCGGCACAATGTTTGAACAGATATGGCTCATCCCAAAAATAGTGCCTTGCATCATGCTTGAACTTCTTTTTAGCCTGACTATTCAAATCAAAAGGCACAATTCCACTAACAAGAAAATTAACAAGGTCAGCGTACCACGGGATTGCCACGGCATATAAAATTTTCTCATCAGGAAATTCCTCTTAGATATCTACAGTGTCATGGCATTCAGAATTGTTCTCTAGCCTAGATAAATGATCAGCAACTTGATTTTCAGTTCCTTTTCTATCTACCACCTCTAAGTCAAATTCTTGTAAAAGTAAGATCCACCTAATAAGTCTAGGCTTGGCATCCTTTTTGTTCACTAAGTATTTTATAGCCGAATGATCAGAGTGAACAATAACTTTAGTGCCTATTAGGTAAGGTCTAAATTTATCAAAAGCAAATACTACGGCAAGTAATTCTTTCTCAGTGGTGGTGTAGTTCAATTGTGCTTCATTTAAAGTGTGGCTAGAGTAATAAATAACATGAAAGATTTTACCTCGGCGTTGCCCCAAAACAGCTCCTACTGCATAATCGCTTGCATCACACATCAGCTCAAATGGTGATGTCCAGTCGGGAGGGACTACAATGGGTGCCGAGATCAATTGTCGCTTTAGCTCAGTAAACATGCCGAGGCATAATTCGTCAAACACAAAGGGTTGGTTTTGTTGAAGCAATGTGCACAAGGGTTTAGAAATCTTGGAGAAATCTTTGATAAACCTTCTATAGAATCCAGCATGTCCAAGAAAACTTCTTATTTCCTTGACCGAAGTTGGTGGTGGCAATTTTTCAATCACTTCAATCTTTGCCTTGTCCACCTCAATACCCTTGTGTGAAATTTTGTGGCCTAATACAATACCTTCAGTCACCATGAAGTGACATTCTTCCCAGTTTAAGACCAACTCAGCCTCCTCGCATCTCTTTAGAACTTTTGCTAAATTGCCGAGGCATCGTTCAAAGTCGTCCCCACAAACAGAAAAGTCGTCCATGAAGATCTCCAAAAAATCCTCAACCATATCTGAAAATATAGCTTGCATACAGCGCTGAAATGTTACCGGGGCATTACAAAGTCCAAAAGGCATCCTCCTAAAGGCAAAAGTGCCATAGGGACAAGTAAATGTAGTCTTCTCCTGGTCCTCTGGTGCGATGGCAATTTGATTGTACCCCGAGTATCCATCCAAAAAGCAATAGAATGCTTTGCCGGCCAATCGATCCAACATTTGGTCGATGAAAGGTAGAGGAAATTGGTCCTTCTTCATAGCTTTGTTGAGTTTTCTATAGTCCATACATATCTTCCATCCGGTCACAGTGCGAGTGGGTAATAGCTCATTATCCTCATTCGTAACCACCGTCGTGCCTCCTTTCTTCGGAACACATTGGACAGGGCTCACCCATAAGCTATTGGAGATAGGGTAGATCACTCCAGCATCAAGCCATTTCATAATTTCTTTCATCACCACTTGCTTCATAACAGGGTTGAGTCTTCTTTGTGGTTCAATTGAATTGCCGTGGCAATCTTCTAGCAGAATCTTGTGCATGCAGATCGTGGGACTAATGCCTTTCAAATCGGCCATAGTCCAACCAATTGCTTTCTTATGCTGCATCAAAACACTTAACAAACTTTGCTCTTGGTTAGCAGTAAGGTTAGCGGAAATAATCACCGGTAAAGTCTCATCGCTACCTAAGTAAACATATTTAAGATGCCCTGGCAAAGTCTTAAGCTCTAGATTGGGTGCATACAATAATGAAGGCTTAGGAGAAATGAATTCATCAAAATTCAAAGGTTCAAAATTCATACCTGATCTAACTTGTACTAAGCTAGATTGCTCCTCCAAAATTGGAAAGTCGTCGGACTCCACTAAGCTTTCATCATCCACCCAATATTCATTTTCTGCTAGCTGAATGAAGTTGTTCTGGCAAAGATGTTCAGTTTCTTCTTCAATCACTGAGTTCAATTCAAAAATGCCTTGGCATTCTTCAGTGTCATCAACATATTTGAGCGTTCTAAAAACATTGACAGTCACACACTGATCAGCCACTCTCATGGTGAGTTCACCTTTTTCACAGTCTATCAAGATACATCCAGTGGCTAGGAAAGGTCTTCCCAGAATGATTGGTGCCTTGGCATCAAATTCACAGTCCAGAATTAAGAAGTTGACTGGAAACACAAACTTGTCCACCCTTACTATGACATCCTTGACTCTCCCTTCAGGTTTAGCATGGGATTTGTCGGCAAGTTGTAAAATAACTGAGGTGGGTCTTGCATCTCCTATGCCAAGCTTCAAGAATATCGATTTCGGCATTAAGTTGACACTTGAACCAAGATCACATAAAGCCTTTCTAACGAAATTAGCTCCAATTGAACAAGGAATAATGAAGCTGCCCGGATCATTTCTCTTTGGCAGCAACTTACTCAATGAAGAACAAAATTCTGTTGCCGTGGCAACAGTCTCTACTTTACTCTTCTTGGCACAGATGTCCTTCAGAAATTTGGCATACATCGGCATCTGTTCAACAGCTTCCAAGAGAGGTATATTGATATGGAGCTGATCAAGAATGTCTACGAACTTCTTGAACTGAACTTCATCATTGTGCTTCTTCAATCTTTGCGGGAAGGGTGGGGGAGGTCTAGCTTCCTTAGCTGTAGGAATAGAATTTTCTTTTGCCTTGGCATCAGAATCTGGTACCTTGGCAGAATCCTCCTCCTTGTCCTTCTCAGAAACTCTATCATCTTGTAATTCAGCTTCAGTAGTGGGATTAGAATCATCATGTTGTGGCCTACTATCCTTTACTTGTCAATTGATTTGTGTTCCACTCCTAAGAGTTAACACATTGCAGTGCTCTTTTCTAGGCCCTTTAGTGACTTTAGTATCACTTGGCAAACGTCCTTGCTGACGCTCTTGCAATGCCATAGCAATCTGACCAACTTGACCTTCCAAAGCTCTCAGAGACGAGCTATGGCTTTGAAGTAAGGCGCCTTGACTATGAAGTAAAGCTCCTTGATTCTTAATTGAAGTAGAATGGTCTTGCAGCATTGTCTTCGTAGTATATATGAATTCTTGAACTGTAGCTTTTAAGGAACTTATGCTCGTTGAAGATGAAGCTCCTTTGTTAGCATTATGCCATGGCATAGCATTTTGGTAACCTTGAGGCTCATTGTGATTCTGCTGCCTAGTAGGTTGATTAGCATTGTGGGCTCCTTGATTTCCCCATGAAAAATTAGGATGCTGACGCCATCCAACATTATAAGTGTTTGAGTAAGGATTGTTGCTGCCTCGATTGTAATTGCCTACAAAGTTGATGGACTCATGGTTGGTTGGGCATTCGCTCTCGTGATGATTGCCTTGGCATAACGGACATGCCAGACTAGTTGTTTTCACTTCCTTCACATCAGTGGAACATTGTAAGTTCTTCAACATATTAGTAATAGCGGAGAGTTGAGCGGACACCGAATCTTTGGCTTCTAACTCGAATGCTCCAGGTGCTCTCCTCCCACTCCCAAGTCTTGAGGAAGGAAATTGATAATCATTGTTAGCAATTCTGTCCAAGATAGCAAACGCCTCCGTAGGTGATTTGTCCAGCAATGTCCCATTTGCCGAGGCATCCAGTAACATCCTCGTGGGTGCATTGACTCCATTATAGAACATGACTACTTGAGTCCAATCATGAAAACCATGATTTGAACACTTTCAAAGCAAACTCTTGTAACGATCCCAACACTCATACATGGATTCGTCGTCGCCCTGGCGAAAAGATGATATTTCATTCCTTAGCTGCGTATTCATGTTTGGTGGGTTGTACCTCAATAAGAAACTCTTACAAAGATCGGCCCATGATTCCATCGAACCGGCTGGTACACCACTCAACCAAGCTCTTGCTCGGTCACGCAATGAATACGGAAAAAGCTTTAATTTCAGAAAATCCTCATGCACTCCTTCTTGGCGGAAAGAATCATAAACTTCCAGAAAATTGCGAATGTGCTACCTGGCATCTTCAGTTGGCATACCCCCAAACTGCCCAATAGAATTCAACATGTTGAACATGACTGGTTTCAGCTCGAAATGTACAACTTGAATTTCGGGTGCCACAATCCCAGGATTCAGATCATCCAGCATCGGATTTAAATGATCTCGAATAACACGAGGCCTGATAGCAGGTTCAGCATTGTTTAATGCCGCGGCATTCTGATTTCCGTCATCTTTACCAATGCCTTGGTTTCCAATCTGATACATATTTCCTTGAGCACGTCTTCTTCTTCTAAAGAGTCTTTCAATCTCAGGTTCTATTGGTTCCAAAGGCTCTTCAGAATTTCTTCTAGGCATACACTAAATAAACCTGAAAAATAAAACAAAAATATCAAGTAAACTATACAAAAAAATAAAAATGCAAAACAAAATAAAATGCTCTGGCAAAACTAAATAACTTCAGGCTGCCAATCCCCGGCAACGGCGCCAAAAACTTGTTTGCGTGTTGTGAGTACTATAAAATATACGCAAATAATGTGCAAGTATACACAATCGCTCAAGTAATATAATGATGAGTGAGTATCGTCTCCACAGGGATTGGGTGAAATCACAAAAGTCTAACCAAAGCAATGCAATATTCTATCTAAGTATAGTTAGTCTTGATATATACAAATGTCACGGCAATGGATATGTGTATGCTGGTGGATGCGGATTGATGGTGTGATGGTGTAGCAAATGGAAATGCAGTGGCAATGATGGATGTTTAATGTTGAGTATGGTGAAATATCAAGGCAATGAAAAATGGTAAAAATAGTAAATAAAAAGATAAATAAAATAAGAAGAAAATAATCCTCATATGACAAGCTTCCAATGAAATGAATGGTAAGGATTGGTCTAAGGTTGCTAAACTTATTTCTCAAGTATATTTAAGCTATCTTGTCTTTACTTACTCGACAGGGCTTTCCTAAGGTGTTCAAAAAAACCTAACAGAATAGGATGCCAAGGCATCTGCTCTCACTCAACGATGTTGGACAGCCTACCCTATTAATAAAGACACCCTTTTTAGTCGTTGAAATCCTATCCTAGTCTCTTCTGAGATCTAAGGGATTAAGTTATAATATTCCTAGGCCGGTTCAAAGCCCCTTGAAAATACCATAACCCATTGCTTATGAGGATCTTATCTTGCGTTTCTTTCGAATACTTACAAGTATTTTTAGCTTAGGATTCTTCCGAATACCTAACCTTCATCTAAGATATGGACATTTCCATGCCTCTTACAAGCCTAGATGGTGAAGCATTCATAAGCAAAGCAAATAAAGAACCCAAAATAAACTTAAATATACCCTAAAAAATAAAGTTTAAACAATCGTTCAACCAACCACCACCAAATAAGTTAGTTCATGGTGGGGTTCAAAATATCCAAACACAAAGTCATGAAAATATTCGTTCCAACAACCCACAAATTAATAGAAAAATAACAGCAAAAGGGAAGTGAGAAGAAGCCTTCGACGCGCCACTGGAGGTCTCCTCTCGGCCACCACGAACCACCTAGCTCGCTAGCTCCTTCCGGCGCCTAGCTTGCCACTCCTTGGAGCTTTATCAATTGAGGAATATCCCAAGGAAGAAGAAAGGAAAAGATAAAATAAAAATGTGATTTTTTTCTTTGCTCTATGCGTGTGCTCTCTCTCCTCCCTTTTTTTCTCTCTCCCATGAGGCGTCATATATAATAAAAATATCTAGGGGTAATGATAAGGTTGTTGGGTGCAAAATACCCCTAGAATCACATGTTGTGCATGAACCTTATCCTCCAAGTGGCAGTGGTCCTTTGGCAGCTCTGGCAGGCGGTTACAGCAGTCCGTCACGTGCAGAGACAGCTGTCCAGTGCCAGTTGTCCTTATGCAAAAATATCTTTTTGTCTTTTTCTGCGCCAGAAATGCCAAGGCATTTCAATCTCCTTTAGCAACGTGTGATGTCGCGGCATTACTTCCCAAAGAATCCTTTTTCTTGCTATTCCCTGCACACCATAGACAAACTGCACCTTTCCCTCAAACAACACCATTAAGAAATAAAATAGTACAACCACCACAAATGCAACTATATGCAACTACATGATCCTAAAATGACTAAAATGAGCTTTTAAACAAACATTAACTTAAGTGAAAAAGGCTTTAAAAGTAGCCTTTTTAGGAAGTTAACATAATAGCTCATGAGGACCAAGGGAGACTACCTTTACTTACCCATACGGAACCATTGCTTTTCAAAGGATATCGTTCGGCCTGTGCAATGCTCCAGCAATATTTCAGCGATGCATGATGGCAATATTCTCCGATATGATTGAAGATTGTTTAGAGATATTTATGAATAACTTCTATGTTTTTGAATAAGATTTTGATCAATGCCTTACTAATTTGGCCAATGTAGTGAAGCACTGTGAAGAGACTAATTTGGTTTTGAATTGGAAAAAATGTCACTTCATGGTAACTGACGGCATAGTATTGGGGCATCACATTTCCCAACTCAACATTGAAGTAAACAAGGCCAAAGTGGAAGTTATTGAGAAGCTGCCACCTCCAAGTAATGTGAAATCAGTAAGGACATTTTAGGACACACAGAATTTTATCGAAGATTTATTAAGAACTTCTCTTAAATTGCTAAACCTTTATGCTCATTGGTGGAGCAAAATAAGAAGTTTGTTGTAAATGTTGAAGTTCTTAAGTCCTTTGAAACCATTAAATCGATGCTTGTCAATGCTCTAATTATACTAGCACAACATTGGAATTTACCTTTTGAAATAATGTGTGATACTAGAGACCATGTTGTTGGTGTAGTGTTGGGGTAGCCAAACATTAAATGATGCTCAGGTCAATTACACCACAATCGTAAAAAGAACAACTTGTTGTGGTGTTTTATTTTGACAAATTTTTACCATACGTGGTTAAAACCAAAGTCATTATTTATATTGACTATTCGACTTTGAAGAATTTATTTTCTAAAAAGGACACTAAGCCGAGATTGATCCAAAGGGTGCTGGTTCTTCAAGAGTTTGACATTGAAGTTGTGATAAGAAGGGGTCCGAAAATCAAGTGGCTGATCACTTGTCTTGATTGGAATCCAATAACGAGGATGGCCAAACACTTGTCATTCCGGATGTCTTCCCCAATGAGAGGTTGATGGCCATCGATGCTTTACCTTGGTATGTGGACTTTGTGAATTATTTATCTAGTGGTATGCTACCACCGGATCTTAATCATCAAAGTCGAAAGAAGTTCATATTAGATGTTAGATCTTACTATTGGGAAGAGCCTTACCTCTTCAAGCAATGTAACGTTCAAATTCTAAGGAGATGTGTTCCTGAGAGTGGGCAGCAAAACATTCTATATAATTACCACAATGCACCATATGATGGATATTTTGGTGGCATGAGCACATCATCAAAAGTCATCCAATGAGGTTATTATTGGCCATTGCTATTCAAAGATGCTAATGACTTTGTACAACATTGTGATCATTGCCAACGAACATTTCTCGCCACAATAAAATGCCAATGCAATATATACTGAAGATTGAACTCTTTGATGTTTAGGGATTAAATTTCATGGGATCATATCAATCATCTTGTGGCAACCTCTTTATTCTTGTTGCCGTTAATTATGTGTCCAAGTGGGTTAAAGTTGTAGCATTACCTTCAAGTAATGCTAAAGAGGTTTTACGAGTCTTTCATAATCATATTTTAACTTGCTTTGGAACACCGAGGGATTTTATTAGTAACGAGTGTTCCCACTTTGTTAGAAGTCAAGTAGCTAATGCTTTGTAGCATTATGGGGTGAAACATAACATTGCTACAACATATCATTCCCAAACGAATGGTCAAGTCAAGGTTACTAACCGTGAGATAAAGCAAATCTTGGAGAAAGTTGTAAATCCTTCAAGAAAGGATTGGTCCTTACGATTTGTGGAAGCTTTATGGGATTATAGATAGCTTACAAAACCCTATTGGGTATGTCTCCTTATCGCTTGGTGTATGGAAAAGCCTGACATTTACCCATGGAGCTGGAGCATAAGGCAATGTGGACGTTGAAAAAGATGAATTTTGACCTCGATGCTGTGGGAAAAAATCGGAAGTTGGAGATCAATGAAGTAGAGGAGCTTCAAAATAATGCTTATTAGAGTGCTCGAATCTACAAAGACAATAGTAAGAAATGACACGACAAACTTATCTTGCCAAGGCAATTTCATACTGGACAACAAGTATTATTATTCAACTCTCGACTAAAGCTTTTTGTTGGAAAGCTTAAGTCTCGATGGTCTGGACCTTTTGAAGTAGTTGAAGTATATCCTCATGGGGCATTTCTTTTAAAGAATATAATGGATGGGAGAAAATTCAAAGTTAATGGGCAACATTTGAAACATTATTACCAACAACAAATACTTAATTCTATCACACTAAGTGAACCCCTTCTTTTTAATTCAATTTTGTCATCAATAAATATTTTTTGATATTAGTTTAGATTATTTCAATTTTTAGATTTTAATTACTTTTATTTCTTGATTCTGCAAGTTGCCGCTGAAGCTATATTGTTGCATACTTTGCCGCATAGCAACCACCTCTATTTCTGGTATACAATGTTGTGTACGATGCTAGCAGCAATGGCCAGCTTGGCGATAAATTCTTGGTAAAAGTAAATACTTTCGAGCTATCACCCAATTTTTACGTTTCATATATCCACCGTCCACGTTTACCAATCATAGAAGTTCATATACCCTTATTCTTATCACTCCATTTTAAAATTCAAAAGAATTTTATCTTTTTCCAACCTTACACGCAAGGTTTTTAATTCCCCACTAACCCTAAAGCAAAATCACACTTATTTTACCTTACCTTTTTAACTTCCCTTCTGCCATTCCAGTTTCATGCAAAAAACTTTCATTTTCCTTGCAAATTTTCTCTCCTTCCAAACAAGAAATCTTTTTAGCTGTGGCACCCAAAAAGAAGGCAGTAGTTAAGGATTCTGGCCAAACTCCTACTCCTCCATCGCCTACATCGCACGTACAGCCTCTGGCCATCTTTACTAATGAGTCGATGTACTTCATGGAGACTGAGCAGCAGCGCTGGTACATTGAAGACTTTTCAGGTCGAGAGTTTTGTTAAGAGCATGGTTTTGATTTATCCACAGCTGAAGACATGCAAGCCTTTGCTTACCGAAACCATTACAAACTCAAATGGGAGACCTTTTGCTCCCATCCCGAAGAAATCAACCACCACTGGGTTTGAGAATTTTACAGCAATCTCTTCGATGAAAATAAGCCCTTGGTGTTCGTCCGAGAAAATCTAATCCATTGGTGGGCTAAACTTATAAATGACCTGTTCGGTCTTGAAGATAGTTGCTGCGAGCATATCGAATTTGTTAACAACCTCACTCCTACCGCTTTGGAGCAAGTAGGCATGGATGTATGCCGACCCAGCAAGACTTGAACAAAATATTCCACTGGAGTCTGCACGATGCGATGGCTGGATTTAAATCGCAAAACAAGGGTATGGCTTATTTTTCTTCGCAGTAGATTAATGCCTACAATGCATTTTTTAAAATTATTAAGGATCGAATCTTGTTGTTGCATTCTATTTTATGTGGAAGAAAAATTGATGTTGGGAAAATCATATCGGCTGAACTATATGCTTGTAGTCAAAAGGCAGCAGGGTATTTATACTTTCCTTCACTGATCACTTCAATGTGTCGTAAAGCACAAGTAGTTTGTTTTTCTTCTTATCAGGTCACCGAAAACTGGAGTGCTATCACAACTGCTGCGGTGCTGCCATCAAAAGGACTTTGTTGCGATAAGGGCTGGACATAGTGAACAGCCTGACGTTACCCAACAATCTACACCTCAACCTACTCCTGCAACTTTTGACCTGCAGAATGCGTTAGCATCTGTTGTAGCAAGACAAGAAAACATCATGGCAATGCTGATCCATTCCCTTCAGAACTAATCGCAAATGCACATTGCACAGGTGCAATATTGGCAATATGCCCAACCAAGAGATGCATCAATGAAGAAGTTGTCTACCAAGATGTTCAAGGATGGTGAGGATGTATTCCCAGCATTCCCGACAAGTGTGCTTGCTGACCTTGCCCAACCAATGATGTCGGATGCTGAAGATAATTCCAACAACATTGAGAAATAAGAAACCGTAAAGACATATGAGGTGGATGATACGAAGGAGACCCAGACCAAAATTGATTAATTGAAAGAGGAAGAAGGAACCGAGGAGGAGGAGGAGGAGGAAGAAAAAGAGGTTGATTCGACTGCATCAACGAATGTTATTACAGCTGGCTTTAAGAACGTTACCATCCTGGAAGTCGATGAGACTATCAGTCGTGAGAAAGACAGAGAAAAAACTGCTATGCATGAAACAGAAGCTGCGAGGCAACCACTGGACCTCAATGATGACAAAGCTGCAGAGGATGCTACCGTCGCAGAGCAACAAGAGTTGGATATTGCTAAGCTTGTTAGCAATGTAATTGAATACATTGAGCAAATTGAGGTAACTAGTCAGCCTAAGAACATTGTTGCTACACCAGTGGACGACGCTAGGGGACAATTGGGGGATTTCATGGTGCAAACTTCTGCAGCCCCGCTCCTTGATGTTGTTGTGACAAAGGCCACGTCAACGTCCACTAGTCAAAAGCAGAAAAGTTCCATGAAAGCCAAGGTTACCTCCAAGTGCATTCGGCCAAGCATTGTTAGCCCAAGAAAACCAAATTAGGGGAGTTATCGTTTTCCCCTTCTCATGTTTTATTTTTGTTATATTTTTTTTAAGTATTTAAATGCATTGAAGGTAATGAACACCTTCGGTTTGAGGGTGTTTTGTCCATATGTGCTTCGTTTATGTTGTTTGCATTTAGTTAGTATCAATATATATGTTTGTTAAGCACTTTGTTTAGGATTTGCATTAGTAATACCATATGTTAATATTATAAAATCAATGAGCCTTTAATAAAGTTTTGATGATGCCCAATGATGATGAAGAGTTTAAATTGTGAAATGTTATGAGATTGCTTTAGAAACATGTTTTAATTAGGATCCATAGAAAAATTTTATACTTTAGGCATATGTTTTTAATACTTAGAGAATTTGTAAAATTTTGTGTAACATCCATTTTCTGTATACGTTACTTCATACCAGTCTAGGATGTTGCATAATTCTTTTAGTACAGTTCTTATTTGAGAATCAGTAAAATTTTGTTTCTTTATATTCAATTATTGTCTAAGGTCTTAAAATATTTCAATTCAATGGTAATTAAATTCAGTTATCTAAATACTAATCATCAAACCATTATTCATAATTAGTAATATTATGTACCATCTAAATAAACCAAATTGGAACACAACTACATTTAGGTATCATAACTATTTAATATACATGCCAACTAGTACTACCAATGTTAAAAAATACTCTATATTTATTATGGAGTGGATATGATATTCAAAGGTTGATGTTGGGCATAGCACCTTACTCCGAAAACTCTTCTTTTCCTACGTGTGAAAATATCAAATGTTAAGTATACACCTAGCGAGGTTATAAGTTCTATTATTAAGAACATAAATAAAATAATAATAATATATATAAATAAAATTAATAACAATAATAAAACATATTTACCAAATTATCACCTAAGTATAAAATATAAAAACATCTATGATTCGAAGATTCTTTATGAAACGTTTTGAGTCAAGTCAGAGTTCATAAAACTTTACTTTCATATCAAATTGAACATACTATTTCATTTTTATATTACTTAAGCTAAACTTCTCACTTCATTCATTTTATGGTATGTTCCACTCACTCCATTTATTTTGTAGCATGTCATTTGTTTGATTCATTTCTTAACATATATGATTCTTCTTTTTTTTCGTTTTATAGACCAATGTACACTACCGAGAATGCAAAGTATATGAGTCAAATGAGCATTCACTTATAATGCACAATTTCTGTAGAACACAACATCAATGTGTCATGTAGAATATGCACACAAAGTGCCTCGTAAAATATACAAGTGTTGCAGAACACAACATCACTGTATAGATCGAAAATAACATAATGATTAACATTATGAGTTTCCTGAATGCACAAATAATGCTCTAACTATGTACCTATGCTTCTCAATGCGTTTACAATGGGCTTTTTCTTTAAATCATTTATCTTTCACTTATCATTGCCTTTTCTAACATCATCATAATCAAATATTAATCATCATTCACTCATCATAATCTTTTTACATATTAACAAAATTAAGAATCATACAATAAAATATCTCAATACATATACAATGGTCTTTTCCATCATATTCATGTGTCATTTTAACTTCAAAATAATCCTAAATATGTATATATCAAAATAGAAAATAAAAATGCATTGGCCAATTCATACCCGAAATCATTCCAAATAATTCAAGGAAATATTAAGAAAATATCATAATATTAATCAAATCATATTTCAATATCAAACTTTCAAGATTACTAAGCCAAATCATTCAAACATTATTTAACAAAACATTATAAAAGTATATCATACTTCGATTCACAATCTTTTTCTTTCAAAACATTTGAGGTTGACTCACCACAAGTCTTTCTCATGTCATATTATATATAAAAATATAATAAGAAAGCACTCACAAGGAAATGGCTTAGCTATTCTAGCTTTCTTTGATCTTGATCTTTATGTTCATCATTAATATATCACATACATTCCAAAGCACATATTAGTATCTTACTAACATAAGCACAATCTATTAATAAAATTCATAAAATTTATGTCAATATTTATTCGATACTAAATCTATTTCAAAACGTCAATGCTAACCATAATAAATAAATTCTTTTAGAATTTCTTCTCAACATTTCCAATTTATTCCAAATAGTCCTTTGTCATTTAACTTCAATTCCAAGCATCCAAAAATATACTCAAACATTCAAATCAAACATTTAAACATTACTCTTTGACTTATAATCCATTTCCACTTAAATTCCAAAAGTTTCATATTCTTTACAACTTGAACGACCTTTAAAGAATCATTATTCTGTATTATTCTACTCACTGGAATTTAATTATGTTTCTTCCATTTGAAATTAAACTCGAATACGAATATAACCATATAAATTATTTTTTTTATAATTCAACTTGTACAATTTATAGTGAATTTTCTAATCCAATTTTCAGAATCTGTTTCGAGCATAATCTACTGCCATGTTTTCTGACCTATCGTCAACAAAAAAAATTCGTATATTTCATTATACAATTTGAAAGCGATCCCTGTTTGTTTTAAACAAACTATATTGGCATATGAACATAAAAGTATAAAAATCATTTTCTAATCATTTTTATAGAATTTATGGTGATTTTTCGAACTCACTGTCAGATTCATAAATCTAAACAGTTTTCATTATTTTGCATCCTTAATTTCTTCATCAATTCTTACAACTTGTATCTTGGTCCTTCATTATTTTTACATAATAAAATCAATCTCAAACATTCCTGCATTGTAAAAATATATTCAATTCAATACCTTAACATTTATATAATTGCAATTCAATTCCTTATTTCCTATTCCATTCGAATTTACCTATCACATTTTACCATATTTTCACTTTGATCCTAAATCAACAATCCAACTTAAAATTCAACACTCAAATATTAAATTTCAACCTTGAATACTTTTAATTGAAAATTTTCATTTCAATGTTTCATAATTCTCAAAACTTACAAAATAGTCCTTTTACTATCTCAAGGTTCTAAATTGATCCAAACTCAATTCTAAGGCATGAAAATCATTCTTAAATTCAATATAATCCCTAGAAAATTTTTAATAAAATTTTCC
This sequence comes from Hibiscus syriacus, assembly GCF_006381635.1. NCBI lineage: Eukaryota > Viridiplantae > Streptophyta > Magnoliopsida > Malvales > Malvaceae > Hibiscus > Hibiscus syriacus. The sequence goes on along the minus strand of NW_024063019.1, from coordinate 1,601,256 downwards.
AATTATTCCTCCTTATGGCTAAAATTACAAATTAGTCCCCTAATGGTCTCCAATTTGTTTTCAAGTTTAAATCATCATCCAAAATTCATTTCTTATCAAGTCCAACCATTCTAAATCAATCAAATATCAACATAAACCAAATTCAACATTTCTCCCCAACACCTTACAATGGCAAAAAAAGTTCAAACAAATCAGTATGACCATTTTCAATCAGTTTCCATGTTTGTTTATACTTACATAACACTCCTATGATCAAAATTCAAGATTGTTTCAACCAAATATAACTTCCCCTACATCCACCACAAATACCTACTTCACCATTTAAGCATAAAACAATTAAATACTTATATCAATTTGTAGAGAATTAAGTTTAGATCTTTTTCTTATTTCACACTTTAGTCCAAAGTCTCACTAAAATTGACCAAAAATGAAAAAAAGAAAAGCTTGCTCACCTTGGATATTGAGTCACGACAGGTTGCTGGAGAAGAGGAGATTTCTTGAGTTTTCTTGCAAAATATCTCTTTTAAAAACCAAACTTAAAATGAATTAAAATTCATTTTAGCCCAAAAGTCAAAATTACCCTTAACGAATTTTAATAATTACCACCATGCCATCTTTTTTATCTCCAATTTCATAACATTAAATAAATATAAAATATCATTTATCAATTTCCACCTTTGATCTTCTAATTTTCCAAAAGTTCAATTTACTTACTAAATTTTATTATTCCACTTTAACATGGGAATTCCTCTAAGTTTCACTAATTCACATCAAATTCCACTAATTAAAAATATCAATATAATATTTCTAGCGCCAAAATTTCTTCAAATTTTTGCAGACCTTTGATTCGATCCTGTTATCAGAATATTTTACAGCTCTTTATCACTTAATAAACTTTTATACAAACTTCAAATCAAAATTCTAAAACCTACTAAAATTATATTCTTGGGCTAAACTACTCAATTACAGACTCGAAATATAACTTTTGAAAATTTATATTTTTAGTCTCTAAATTTTTACAAATTTATACTTTGGTCTCTAAACTTTCAAAATTTACTTTTTAGTCACCAATCCTAAATTTGGGATATTACATTTTGGATTAAAAACTCATATTTATTAGATGCTATTGCAATCTTGGAACCAAAGGTGCATGAAACTATCTCTAGTTTAAAAGAAATCCACACAACTAGAGGTTCTCGTAACTGGCTCTAGCAATAAAGGATTAAAAATAAGTTGGAGGTGCCTACAACTGGTTCCATCATTAGTGTAAAATAAGTTGATTGCTATAGAATTGACAATTATTAGTTGAGTAGGTTCAAGTTTTTCTAAATTAGCTAAGTATTGATAACATACACCTTGCCTGCACACTTGCACTCTGTGGATATTGATTGGGATAAGTTAAAAATGCATTCCCTAGTCGGTGATCATAAGAATGATCTACACATTGTTACAACAATGGATTGAGAGCTTAAAATGAAATTAAATTTTGAGTTGGTTTATTGACATTATCATGTGGTATTGTTGTTTATATTAGTGGCATTGCATGCATATTATTCCTTGAACTTTAGCATTTTTATTATCATTTTAGTTATATTTTCACATATTTTGCATCGTTAGGAATTTGGTTTATCTTGGGCTGATTTAAAATTTTTTTATGGCTAAAAAAGGTACGAAAAAGCTACAGCATTGATTAAAGCTACAGAGGATACTAAGTGTATGTTGTAGCAATCGATAAGTCATCAGGTGATTAGGAGAACCTTCTAGATTAGATAGCTGGATGGGGCAGTTGTCATCACACCAGTTAGCACCTAAATGCGTGGAGCATTTTTATTGGTTGGAGGTCGATTCCTCTAGCCTATAAATTGGAAAGTCATTTCTTCATTCAGTGGATATTTTTACACTCAATTTCACATACACTCTCCACGATTCTTCTCATCCTTGACATGTCAGCCTAAGCCTCCCAGCCAGGAAGTGCTGCAGTAATTGGGGAAAAGCTTCGTCGAGTAGCATCGACCGTCAATTGAGATCTCTTTCATCTGCACTTAATGTCTGCCTGAGATAGGGGAGTTGTTAAGGTAGATTGTACTTTGTTTAACTTTGTGGAATGTTATTGGATATGAACTTAGTTGTTTATTTGATACTTTTATTATGATGAATGTTTAGAAGTTTATAACTATGTGCCTTTGAACTTATGGATGGTTTAGAGATATTATCATCTTCAAAGAAAGTTTTTCATATGATTTAGAGATTAATTTATATTGATATTTCATGATTTAGAGATTAATTTATATTGATATTTCATGCTATCTTTTTTTTCCCTTGGTTTTGTGAGAAGCAATATTGCATATTGAGAAGTATGCTGGCAAGCATTTAGCATAGTTAATGGATTGATTATTTGAGTTGGTTTTAATCTATGCGAAAAGCGTAGTAATGAATTTCCTTACTTGATTCTCATAGAAGTTCCCATTTATCATTCCTTATTCGATGGTTGACTTTTTTCTTTGTTCATTGATGTAGCATGACTTGGTTACTTTCATATTGATTTTATCTTTTATAAGTTATTCTTCTATTGCATTTTTCTTCCGATCACAATCTTTTATAACTCTTTTGTGAACAATTTATGCTCTTCCTGTAAAGCATCCACCTACTACTTATTATGATAACATATGCTTGAGTTTTGCTATAGTGTATTTAGAGCACCAATAGCCCACTAGAGGTCTAACAACCCAAACTAACTCAAACGATTAGTAACCTTACACATATACTCTAATACTCTCTTGGTACCCTATTAGAATACTCTAATACTCACTTAGTTTCTTCCCATTAAAGCTCTTTTGGACTTCTTCATAAGGTTTGAAACCAAGCTCAAACCTGAGGCAAGGAAATGATGCTTGAGATACAGGATTGGTTAAAATGTTAGTTGTCTGCTCACTGGTAGGAACATAGTTCACTATCAACTGCCCAGCAAGAACGTGTTCATGAAAAAGTACATGTCAATCTCAACATGCTTCACACAAGCATGATGCATAGGATTTGCTGCAAGTGAAACAGTCGAAGTATTGTCACACCAAGCAACTAGTTTGCCAAGAACAGTAATGCCAATATCATTCAACAATTGTTATATCCATATTAACATAGAGACAACATTTGCAAGACTTATGTATTCAGCCTCATAAGTGAACCTTGTCACCACATTTTGCTTCTTGGAACTCCATGCAATGGGGTTTCCGTCGAGGTAAATGCAATAGCATATAGTATAACGTCAGTCTTCAACTGATGTTGTCTAGTCAACATCATAATAACATATAAGTTGACAAGGTTCAACAGAAGCATAAAGGAAACCATAGTCCAATGATCCCTTAAGATACCTTAGGATCCGTTTTACAGTTGTCCAGTGTGTAACACATGTAGCATTCATATACTGACTGACCTTGTTCACAACATATGAGATATATTGACAATTAAGGTAGACATATTGTGGGCCACCAACAACACTCGTGTAAAGATTTACATAAAAAAAACACTCACCGTCACTGATAGTGAGTTTAGGAGTGACAACCATAGGAGTTGAGGTAGGAACAACATGCAATATACCAGTTTTAGCCAACAATTCTTGAACATATCTCTTTTTATTGAGAACAATACCCTCAGGATATGTTTTAACCTCCAAACTAAGAAAGAAACCAAGCTGGCCTAAATCTTTAGGGAGAATTCAACGTTTATTTGTTGTACCACATCATTAACCTCTACAACATTACCTCATGTAATCACTATGTCATCGAAATACACCATAAGCAACAATGTTGACTTTGTGGAGGTCTTGAGATGTATCTGCTTTGGAAGGATGAAAACCATGCTTTACAACCAGAAAAACCTTGAGTGTGTCAAACCAGGCCCTTAGGAGCCTATCTAAGCCCATACATTGCCTTCTTAAAATGACATACAAGTTGCTCCCCATGTAAAGCAATGAGGATGACACATGTAAATAATTACATCCAGCTCACTATTTAAAAAGGAATTATTTATGTCAATATGCCTTATTGTCCACCCTTTAATGAAAATAATTGCTAAAACAATCTTGATTCTACTTGACCACACCACAAGACTGAATGTCTCACGAAAGTCACACCTTGTTCTTTGAAAGAAGCCTTTTGCAACCTGTCATGCTTTGAGTCATTCAACATAAACATATGACTTATTCTTTACCCTAAATAACCATTTGCACCCAACAACCTTCCTTGAAAGTGGATGAAACTAAAGCTCCCAAATTTCATTCTTGATTAGGGCATCATATTCCTTGTGAACATCTAACTTCCAGTCTGGATCCTTAGGGCATCATATACATCAGAAGGTTATTGTAGTATATGGTGGACAAGAAATGTCTTGGGCTTGAAAATCGTAGATATCCCATGAGTAACCATGGGATGAGCATTTTGCACACAAACTAGAACAAACGAAGAAGGAGTAGCAATTGATGATGGTGGTAAAGATGTCAATGGTGATGAAGGTGATGATTGTAATGATGATGATGATGATTAAAGTGGTGATGATGTAGTGGTGGTGATAATGATAATGGTGGTGATGGTAGTACTGGTGGTGGTGGTGATGGTAATGGTGGTAGTGGTGGTAATGGTGGTGGTTGTATTGATGATGATGACTGTGATTGTGATGGTGGTGGTAATGATGGTAGTGAAGATGCTTGAAGCTGTGTTTTAAAAAGCGCGCTTGAGGCGCTAGGCGAGGCGTTTAGAAAAAAGCCTCCGACCACCAAGGCAGCAGCGAGTACATGAGGCGGCGATTCAGTCGTCGGAGGCGGCGAGGCGACGAGGCGATGCTTTTAGCGATTCACGTACAATGACCCATTTTTAAATTTTGAGTCTGGGCTCGATTTTCTTCCAACAGTCAGACCTTTTAAATTCCAATTACTTACATTAATGTATTCCTGGAACTTTGAACTGTCTCTTGACCTTCTAACGTCCAATTTTTTAATTACTGTATGTCTATAAATCATGATCCAAGCTCTCTAGTTTCTCCGATGCATACCCTGGAGCTTCTTTTCCCTCCTAAAATTTTCTCTCCCTCCATTCATGCTTAATTCAGCGATTGTTCTACGTTGAAGTTGAAAGCAGACTCCTTTCTCAGTTTCTCCTATCTCCTTTCTCGATTTTCTCCATTAAGGTAAGTCTTAATTTTAAAATTTGTATCACTGTAGTGTATGTACAATCTGCTTTTCTTTTCCCCTCCACTCCTACATGGTTAATTTACTTCACTGTAATTTGTTTAATTGCTTCATCTTCAATGTAATTTGTTTAATTGTTTATATATTGGAAGACACAAGCTTTCTTTATCGGTTATCATAGCTGTAGATATATAATCCGCTTCATTGTTAAGGTGATCTGCTTACTTGTTATTTTGTTAAGGTAATCTGTTTAATTGTTTATCTATAATATGTTTAATTGTTAGGTAATCTGTTTAGAATTTAGATATATAATCCGCTTCATTGATGTTGATGACGATGATGATGAAGACAAGTTTTAGGCATTTTGATTATTGATGATGTTTTTATTTGTCTTTTTGAGATACAATATGACCTATGCTACTTGGTGTTTTTGCTTATTAAGTTGTTTTGTGTTTGAGGTATGGTTATAAAATATTTACAAATGTTTTGTAAAATTAAGCGCCTCGCGTACGTGAATCTCTCGCCTCAAAGCGCCTCAAAAAATTGAGGCTCTCGGGTAGCTAATCGCCTTGGAGCGCCTCACGCCTTTTAAAACACAGTTTTGAAGTTGAAAACATGATGATGGTTATGTGGATGAAGAAGATGTAGATGATGGTAATGATTAAAGTGAAGTTGACACTGAAACAGTACTGAAACCCAGATTCTTGACTAAATATGAACCTGATGATGGCTTCAATATTGAATGTATACTAACAGATTTTTGTTTATGACAATGAACACAACTTGACTTCACTTGAGATTTATCAGTAGAAAACTTATAACTAGAGACAAAAAGGAAACACTATTTCATCAAACTTGACATGTCCTGACACAAATTCTTCTTGTAGGGCTTAGGCATTTATGCTCCTCATGACTAGGAGAATATCCTAGAAAGACACACTTTATAAACCTATAAGTTGGACTCACTTTATATAACTTCTCATAAGGGAACTGAGCAGACAAGGTCTTGGAAGGAAGTCCATTAATAAGGAAGACAACATTAGTGAAAGCATCATACCACAAAGTTAGAGGCATGATGCTTGAACTACAATGTAAGGCCAACCTCAACTATTTGTCTAAGTTTTCTTTTAACAGTGCCATTTTGTTCAGAGGTATGAGGACAAGCATACCTGTGTAAAGTACCTTGGTTCTGAAGACAAGAAGCAAGTGCCAAAAACTCACCACCTGTATCAGTCTAAATTGTTTTGATTTTACACCCAAACTGACTTTTTGAAAAAAATATGATATTGAACAAAAGCATGATGAACATCAAATTAATGTTTTAAGAAATAAACCCATGTATACCTTGAATAAGCATATGTAAAGGCTACATAATACCTGAAATGATTTGAAACTATAGGGCCAAGACCCCATACATCTACAAATATTAATTCTAAGGGTGCTGCATAAGTAGTGCAAGAATCAACAAAAGGTAACTTATGAGACTTGCCATACTGACATGAATAACACATACGTCCTTGAGTATTGTTATTAAAAGGAACATTACATTGCCTTAAGACCTTAGTCTAAGTCTCTTGAGCAGGATGCCCAACTCTCTGATGCTAAACATCCAAAGTATCAACAATAGTTGAAAAAGAAGACACAACAACATGCTTACTAGACTCAAAACTATAGTCACTATTTCTAGAATTACAATGAACAGAAATACCAATCTTATTATCAACAGTCTTATTACCAATAGCAGTTACACCACTATTACAAGAAACTGCAGAGCATATAATCCTTCCTTCTCATCCCCCTGAGCAGCAGTTTATTGGAATGCCAATCCCTCACTTGAAAAAACTTTGGATAGAACTCAAGACTCACCTGATTGTCCTAAGTGAATATAGACACAGAAAATATTTTTAGTGATCTTGGGAACATATAATAAATTCTTAAGATGAAGCATTCTATTATTATTTCCAAGTAAAGCAGACTACCCTGCACAAAAAATTGGAATAACACTACCATTACCAATTTTGAACTTACCTGTACCTGGATGAATAGATCCAATATTCAGATTTGTAAGGTCACTTGTCAGGTGATGTATGGTTCCAGAGATAGGATACCAAAAACTGTCTACAACCGCTTCAGGTGTAGCTAGCAGAGAAGTCACATGTTGTTGGCCTATTTTAGAAGTAAACTAAGAAGAATGAGTAAAGAGAGAAGCAGATGAAATGATCTATTGATGTGGAATTGTGGATAGACTGAAGCCTGATTGATCACATTAGACCGATTTATTGTAGGTAGCATCTAAGGATGTGAATAAACCAAAGCAGTAGCTACATGATGTGAGTAAGATAGTGAGTAATACATAGTGCTATAAGGAGCCATAGTTTCAGACTTTCAGTCTCTTGGTTACCATAACTGCAAGTATTAGCCTGACTTGAGTACCCCCTGAGTATTAGTGTATCCTCTATTCGAATTATTTCTAGATGACTCATTTTTAAAGATTACATCAAATCTAAAGTAGCACCTATCTACCAAGTGCCCAATTTTCCCACACAATTAACATTAAGGTCTACCAGACGAGTAACTACCATTACGACATCTTCCCTTATTAGATCCAGAGCTATTATCGTGAGAAATATTGCTACCATCATTACCCTTTGAATAATCATTTTGAACAGTAAAAACCTGAGATTGTGAATGTTCATGTTGAAGTGACCCAAGAGTTTTGACACTAGTCTGAAGATGAGTAGTAACATTTGTTGTGACACCAAGCTGATTAAAACTGTTAATTTGTCTAGCCTCAGCGTCAATCAGTACAGTATGAAAAGTTTTAACATCAGAGGGGGTAGAGCTAGCAGTAATAACCATAATAATTGACTCATACTCAAATGAAAAACCATTTAGAATGGTTGGGACATACTCATGATCAGAAATGATCTCACTACAACTAGCTAAGGTATTACAAATAGATTTTATCTTCATTAAGAACTCTCTCATACTCAATTCTCCTTTTTTTGAGAATGTAACAGCCTCCTATAGGACATAGCCTCGATGTGGTATTACTACCATTTAACATGTGAAGAGTACTCCAAATCTCTGCAAAGGTGTTATGACCAATCAAATAAGGTAATACTTCTTTAGTTACAATAGACAAGAGCAAAGATGCAAGAGCACCATCCTACTCTTCATACAGACCAAATTCATGATTAATACTAGTTATGCCATCTTGTGTAACTTACTGTGCTGGCCATGTGACTTTTCCATCAAAAAAATTTTGGCAGCCTATTGGTTTTAATGCTCAACAAGACTTATTGATGCCAAATAGAATAATTATGATTATTCAAAGTTACATTTATCTTCTTAGTAGAAACAACACTCTCTCAGTGTTATTATTCTGAAAACTTCCTCCAATGCTACAACTACTGTTGTCTTCAACAGTATTAACCATACTTGGAACAAGACGCACAATCAAGGAACTCACAAAGATAAATGATGAGATACTTCAACAAACGAGATCTGAGGTTTGAATCAGTAGAAAGGAAGAGAAATGAAAGAAAAAGACGGAAACGCAACAATTAACAAGTTCTTAAGGCAAACAACGACCAATTGAAACAGTAACAAGCAATAGGAGCTAAATCAATAATACGAACATAGAATGAAACCAGAATCAAAGAAAACACGAAAAAAGAAACCTGGGTGAAGAACAAATCACGAACAACAGTAATCAAGCATTCAGACGTGAGATCTGAGAGGAACAGTGATCAAACCTCCGCAGCAAACCATTCAAGCTCTAATAAAATTGACTCGTTCACATAGGGAACATGAAAAATATCTCTAGTAGCATACTTCAAAAGCACTAGAGAAAGTGCAGCGCAGTTGATTTGTCTTTAGCCGAAGGATAAAAACAGATATCACAGGCATTGATGGCCTATACTTTGTAATCAACCTGCATTAATACAAAAGTGTTTTAAGTTACAACTAGATATCGGTTGGAAAAGAAAGAAGTATTAGCATAGTGTTCGCATGCCATAGGAAGATCTATATCGGTTCTTCCTCACACACAGAAAAAAGTGGACACAAAATAACAAATGTAACCTTGCAGCTCTCCCAGATGAAGTGAAGCAAAAGTAATACCATAACTCTGTAAATCTATTCCAAATGTACTGATCGTAAAATAGTATTCCCAAAATATAAAGAATCCTATATAAGGCACAAGTGTGGAATTTACTCCTTCCAAATTTGTATTCGACTGGATTTCTAAACATATAGAGGCCATGTTCAGTACAATCATCAGCCATAAACTCATAGAAATAAAAATTCAAACCCTTCGACCCATGTATATATCAAAGAGAAACCGATAAATTGAGATTGCTAAATAGATAAGGAAGAAGTTACAACATAAAATGTGGTTCCACAAAACTTCTTAGGATAGCAGAAACAAACAAGCTTCCTTATCAAGGGTAAACTGAAGTATTGAACACAACTCTTCACAAATTTTTCCAACAGTAGAGTAGAGACGGTCTCAACATGGTATAGTCCACGCAAGGTTTCTGCCCCATATAAGAGATTCAATCAAACTTGACACAAAGATAATAGAAAGGAGAAAAAAGCAAAGTATAAGTGAACATAAATTAACCATCAAACACAGCATTGGCAACATCAGTTGCTTCAACATGAGTAGGTCTTAGGTTGTTTGTCATACTGTCCACGACAAGAGTGACCACTACAGGCTTTCCCATCATGTTGCACTTGTAGACAGTAGCTTTTTGAAATAGAAACACCTGTAAATTCCAAATGGAAGAAAAATACAGAAATTAGTTAGAGAAGCTGCTCTGATCCCGTAAATTATAATAATAGAATCTCCATTATCATAAAGAATGCCTGCATAACTCAGAGGGCAGTTTTATGAAAAATTCCACTTCAGATGCAGCGATGCACCATTTTGCCTGCAAACACAATTAACTAGCTGGTTTTTTTATTGAAATTCAAATAATATGTTGTCACTAAAGTAATAACAATGAAGAGACAAAATGTTGGGTTGACGCCTCCTAGCTAGTTAATTGCTATTACTTGTAACCTTATACAAAAGATCGGAACAATTAACTAGCTGGTCTTTTAACAATTAAAATCCTGGGATCAAAACTATTAACTAGTTGATCTTAATATGTTGATCTTTTAACTAATGTGGATGCAATATTCGTTATTTATTTGCCTGTCAACCCTTTTCAATACTCATCTCCTTCAAAATTTATACGATAGTTTGCAAGCAAATAATGCATATAGAACCAGGGTTTCAAATAGCGGCCGAATAATGGTATCATGGTCGCGGTGATGTTCGAAACCGCTATCGTGAAAAATAACGGTGTGAAGCGAGATCACAACAATAACGACGGATCGCGACTGCAATTTAACGGATTGCGGCCAATCGAGGCAGTAGCAGACCGCTATTTCATTATTATTCCGTTATTTTTAATTTTTTTAAAAACATATTTTTTTATTAAAAAAATCAGTTCATTCGAAAAAATTCACGATTATAATATTTGCAATGACCGCAATAGCATCCGTTATATCCGTAACCGTGATAAACGCGACGCGACAGAAAACGTGACCATGAACGCTATTTAAAACCCTGTATAGAACCATGACCTAGATGGTTCCATTCTAGAAAAAAAAATGTTTGCAGTAGAAGAAAAAAGGCCAACCTTCTCGGGAGGGAGATGTTCCCTCAGATTTCCCCGGGCTAAGATGATTCCATCTGCTTCTTGTAAGATCTCATCAAAATGAGTTAAACCCTACAAGCAGTTGATAGAAGGCAAACAAAGAGATATACAAGTTAACTTATGAAGTAATGTACACTTTTTGAAATGAAAAAGTCAATGCTAGAAGTAACGTTGGATGGAAAAACTTGTATATCTTTTATTTTCAAAAAATGCGCCTTACCTCAAAATCTATCAAACACCCAATGCTAGAAGTAATGCTTTCAGGCAAAGAGATATTGGCGTTTCATTCTCTCTCTCTCTCCCTCCCTTCCTCTCTCCCCCTCTCTCCCCCTCTCTCTCCCTCCTTCTCTCCCTCCCTCTCTCCCTCCTTCTCTCCCTCCCTCTCTCCCTCTCTCTCCCTCTCTCTTGTTATTAAAACACAAATTAGTATGTAAAACAAACTAAAAATCTATAAGAAGACAAAAAAAACAAAAAAAATATTGAACAGGCGACCCTTTTCTGCGTCTAAGCGCCTGGTGCAACTTAGGTGCGTCTTGCTACACTAAATTTAAAACGCCTCGCTTATACCCAAATAGGCACTTCATCCTCGTCTCACCTTAGCACCTAGGTGCGCCTTAACTGCGCCTTTTTAAACACTACTTGTCACATAATTTAAACAAGCATCTAACAACAATGGACTATTCTCTTTCTAGCATTACACCAAGTATAGTAGTATTTTATGCTCTTTCCTCCATTACACATCCTACATAAAATAGTATCGATACGTTCCTTAAACTCGGAACGAGTCTCAACTTATTTTGCGAAAAAATCGATATTTGTAAAAAATATTTTGCAGTCACTATTGACTTTTTGAGTTAGGTAGGTCGAATACTTGAAAAATCTTCTTTTAAAAAGATGTTTTAAGAAAACATCATTTTAAAATATAATACCAGTCTAAATGTAACTAGAAATTCATTCTTTTGAAAGAAAAATAGGTTCTGGAGGCGATTACTTGTGAGGAAGGATAAACACCTCCACAACGCCAAAAATCCGTACCTTATCGATTATATTTTGTCTCTTATAATAGAAGTCTAAGAATTCAAATATCAATTTAAATTACGATACTCTTATTCCAGATTCAATCACACAATTTTATTAGCGAGAAATTCTAAGGAGAAACAGAAAATATTTCATTATCTCCGATCGAAGAGAAAATAATCCCTAAGATGCTTTAGGATGAATATTTCTCTTTCCAAGTGAAACAAAAGAATATAATAATTTCAACCAAGATTTCGATATTAAATGATTTGATTCGAACAAAATAAAAAAATTAAGTCAATTAATCCAAATTACTTATCTAATTAGAATAGATAAGGGATGTTCAATTATTTAAAAAGATCGAGACCAAATCCCTAATATAAATTAGACGAATTGTATCAAAAAATTTAAATAAAAGAACATTTCTTTTTCCCTTTAATCTTGGTTAATTTTAAGTGTACTTGATTTTTAGATTTTACTAGTAGGATATTTATTTATTTAATATCATAATAGGAAATGTAGTTACCTTAAGACGACCCTTTCTTAATAATTTAAAATAAATAAATATTACCTTTAATACAATTATGAAATCGGTCAAGTTATGCTTATGAGGCTATCATGCTTATTCAAAACATCTAGACCTAAATGCACAAACAAACATACATATAAAATGGAAATATTTAACCTATTTAATATGGGAAATTAACTATAGTAGGCATGAACACACATTTAATAAGATCTAAACATGTTAGACAAGGTGAAGAAATATTTAAACATATTTAATTAAGCATGCTAAATGATAAAAACTTCAACTTTAATGGTGAAAACATAAACATGATAAAAGAAAATAACAAAAATAAATATCCTACAATATAGATGCTTAAATGGAATAAACTCATAAATAAAATAAGGACTAAAATGAATAATTACATAATGAGGCATCAAATATAATAAAAATGTGAAACATGTATATATTTATGTTCATGGGACTAAAATAAAATAAACAGAAACTAAAGTGCAATAATTAAAGGATTGAAATTAAATTATTGCAAAGTAAATGATAAAAATAAAAGGCAGTAAATTAAAGTAATGGAATTTTATGGACTAAAATAAAAAAAGAAAAATAACATGCACAAATTTAAAGGTGCATAAAAATTAAATAATATAAATAGAAAGAGCAATAAAATTAAAATGTTAGTGTTAATTTTAATATTTAACTCGGACTGTAAATAATGTGAGTCATACCTCGTAAAGTCGTACCGATAATTCGAACATAAAAGTAAAAAATAGTGGTTAGTAGTTAGAAGTTAGAAAAAGTTAGTGGTTAGAAGTTAATTCGAAATAAAAAAACATAAATAAGAGACCAAATTGAAATAAAAAATAAAAGAAAAGACCAAAATAAAAAATAAAAATAAAAAAGAGCATAGTGACCAAAATATAAAAACATGGCAGAAGTAGGGGGAAATTGCATGATTTTCCCCTAGATTAGTGACCAAAATGCAAAAAGACACATGACGTAGGATGACGTTAATGCTATGAACCCCTAAACTTTATAATAAAAACTATCTTTTTTTCCTCATCAGACAACTTTCTTTTTTCCAACCCTAATGATCATTTCCCTCTAAGGCCATCTCCAACCCTTATCTTTATTCTACAGAATCTCTATCTCTACTCTAAAGAAGAAACAATAATTCATCTCTAGCATTATATCTACATTACCACCAACTCTACTTTATTTACAATATTTAAATATTATAATATTGATTTTGCAAATATAAAATAAAACATATACATTTCTAATAAATATCAAGATAAAAAGCGTAAATAAAACATTCATAAATAATATAGCGAAAATACAAATAAATAAGAAAATTAAAATTCATAATAATAATGTGAAAAAACATAAGTTACATAATTATATATTTTAATTCTAATTTCAATGTATTTTTATCTATCTTGCAATTTAATCTACTTTAATTTATTATATTATGTTTAATTTTTATTTTATTGTGTAGAAATTACAATAAAAAACACAAGAGAAATTAAAAAAACCAAAAATCAGAAAAATAACAAAAAATAAATGTAGCGCAGCTACAGTGCAACGCCAGTTGTGGCGTGCACTGTAGCCCGACGCCACAATCCATCATAACAATGGCGATGGGCTGGAGCATAGGATCATCTCCAAAGTAGAGATGAATGCCACTCCAACGATGTGCTGGAGATGGCCTTATGACACTTTCTTTTAAACCTCATCCTTACTAACCTAACGTTGTCGAAAACACTTCAAAGCTCCAAAATCACGTCGGTCGCCGAATATCGACAATCGCCTCCCCATCCGAGTGTCGACCATGGAACGAGTAACTGATGAGATTACTTACACGAACCAAACTCCTTGCCTTCTACCTCTCTACTCCGGCCGAGAAGACCTAGACTTTAACCAAACATCGTACGTCGGAGTTCTCGCTCCCAACGGCCACCCCTACTATGGCCATCTCCCACTAGTTCTAGCCAAAGCAAAAACCCACACCCCCTTCATAAAAAAAGCTAAAATGAGGCTCTAAAGGGCCAAAGCTTTCCCTTTTTTAACAACCGAAATGGCCTTAAACTTCCCGACTACCCTGCCGGAATAGCCACAGCTCTACTCGGATGACCGGTCCACTCCACTATGGTAACAAATACCTCTCTCCCTCTTCTCTACTTTGCTTCACACGTCCATGCAAGAAAAAAAAACCAAAGAAAAAATGTAACAACTGAAGTCCTATGATACCTTTATAACTTTGTAGTCTCTTTTTTTTCCAGGAAAACTAATAAATCGGGGGGGGTCTTACAATGGTTTTTTGTGGGTTATATACCTATGTTACAATACACAAAAGAAAATTTTACAAAATTTTTACCTGTGCATGTGATCTTGTTGATGAGGATTCGATTTGGGTGTTACCGTGGAGCTTGCTGGTGTGGTCGAGTTTGACTCGATTGGGGGACTATCTTGTGTAGTAGCTGATATGGAGACACGTGACCTATGCTCGTGACATGGCTGTTGAATATTGTGAACGTGCCTCATATTTTCATTTGGATTGTTGATTAGTGTTGAACGATGAAGTTGTTAGCTGATGAGTGTTATAGCTAGTTACATGGTTAAGGAGCTGTTAGAATGATTGTTAGTTGTTATGTTAGTTATCATGCAGTTATACGGTTACAAGCTGGCTGTTAAACACTTGTATAAATAGAGTGTTATAACTCAATGAATAATAGAGTACTGGTTCAATACATTGCTGTCATAGCTAACATTCTCAAATGGTATCAATCGCCATAAGTTCCTAGAGACATGCATTTCTTTCTGCGTAACTCAAAGTGTGCGTGTTAAACTTGGAAGGTAGCTGCTCAATTGTTTGGTATGGTATTATTGGTTGGTTAACATAACTTTTTACGCGTTTCTTGTTCTTTTTCTAATGGATGTTATGATTCAATGTTCACTAACAAGAACATCAAGGTGGTACTCGATGAAACAAATTTTTTGTTGTGGAAACAACAAGTTTTGCTTACGGTGCGTAGTCATAAGCTTGAGCGCCTTCTCATCGGTGCAATGCAATCTCCACCAGAGATGACAATTGATGAAGATAGCAGCTTGATTCCAAATGAAGCGTATGATGACTTTGTCACCCAAGACAGTGCGTTAGCATCATGGTTATTGTCTACTATCAGTCCATTTCTCTTGTCACAGTTTGTGGGAGTTGAGACAACCTCATCAATATGGCCTACGGTACTGCAATATTTTGCAACAAGGCCTTTTTCCTCAGTGATGAGTTTACACTAAAAACTTCAGTCTCTCAAGAAAGGAGAGGATATTATGCGAGTTTACATTGCTAAATTCAAAGAGATTTGTGATGCATTGGCCTCGTGTGGAAGCCCGATTCCACTTGTAGGACATATTGCTAGTATTTTGCAAGGGCTACCATGTGAATACCAGCCATTCATGGCTCTTATTACATCGAGTGGTGATATGCTATCCTTAGATAAGGTTTGTACTATGTTAATAGATTCATAAACCCAAATTGATGGCTTTACAGCTCAAGAAGAAATGGTGATGGATGCGGCTCCCATTGCTCGTGGGGCTGGCTCAGGTGATTACTCCAAACGATCCTACTCGAGCTATGATAGAGATCGCGTGTCCACTGCTCAGGCAGGTGACAGGACAGACGGTCGAGCAGGCCGAGGGTGAGGTAGGCCACGGGTTTAGTGTTAACTATGTGGTAAAATTGGACACTTAGTTGATATGTGCTGGTACCGTTATGATGAGTCATTTTAAATAGTTGGTAACACTTAATCGAGGTATGGTGAGGAATCTTCCTAAGCCCATGCAACTGTATATGAAAACTGTGACTGTATGTGTTCTTCGAAGGGGTCTTGGTTACGTGCTTCAACCAGTGCTAGTGCTTCTACAACTAAGCAGGATCAGTAGGTCATTGACTCTGGAGCCACCCATCTTGTTACCCCGGATGCAGATGTTGTTACTCGTAAAACTGGATGCATTGGTCTAGGTAAGCTAGTTGTGGGTGATGGTGTTTCATTATCTGTTGATCTAGTTGGCAGAACAATCATGAAATCTCATTCTAAAATAATGCTAGTTAATGACTTACTTCACTTACCTGACATAACACAAAATTTGTTTTATGTGTCCAAGTTTGCTAGGAACAACAATGTGATGTTGGAATTCTATGCACAAGGTTACTGTGTTCGTGATGCAATTAGTGGAGAGATGATTCTTCAAGGAAGAATGGAAGACGGACTCTATATGTTTCCTAGTACTACTATCTCAAGTACTTGTAAAAATGCCTTTGTAAATGTTGCTTCATATAGTGATGCTTATAACTTTTGGCATAGGAGGTTAGGACACTCAACATATGAAAAAATTGCTAGTGTATGCAAAGCTATTGATGTACGAGTCAATAAAAATGTGAATAAAGTTTGTAAGGCATGTTGGATAGGCAAAAGCCATAAGTTGCCCTCCTGTCACTCTAAAACTGTTTATATTAAACCGTTTCAACTAGTGTACACAAACATATGGGGACAAGTTCATGTAGCCTCGAATGGTTATCGCTATTACCTATCTTTTGTTGATGCTTACTCAAGACACACTTGGGTCTATTTTCTAAAAGATAGGTCACAAGCAATAAACACGTTTAAAGTGTTTCAGCAGATGGTAGCAACTCAGTTTGGGCTGGCTACGAAAGCTGTGCAAAGAGATTGGGGTGGAGAGTATCACAGTCTGTCAGTCATGTTGCTAAGAGAAGGGATTGTGCATCATGTTGCATGCCCTCATATGTCTGAACAGAACGGTATGGTCGAGAGAAAACATCATTGAACTCGCCTTGGTTTTGTTAGCACAAGCTGCCATGCCCTTACGTTACTGGTACTATGCAGCTGTTAATGCATTATTCCTCATCAATCGGCTCCCTACTAGAGTTTTAGAAGGGCTGTCACCCTATGAGAAGTTGTTTGAAAAAAAATTGAGTTATGATTTTATGAGATTCTTTGGATGTAAATGTTTTCGTCACCTAAGGTTGTTTCAGCAGCACAAGCTCGAGTTTCGCTCACAGCCTTGCACATTCCTTGGCTACCGTCGTCAGCACAAAGACTATATGTGTCTTGCAGCTAGTGGCCGAATATTTGTTTCCAAAAATGTTATCTTTGATGAGTTTACCTTTTTATTTGTAGGGATTGGAGGTTCGGGTAACATGAATCAAGTCAAGAAACAAAGGTCTGTAGAACTTGAAGTTGTTGTTGATATAAGACAATTTCCTGATAACACAGATGGCCCATTTCGTGGTAACATAGCTGGCTCAAGTCAAGAAACAACTTCTGCTGATATGGACATGGCTGGCTTGACTGGAACAGTTTTACAGGAAATGCTTAGCGCAAATGAAGATATTATGGGTGAAAATTTTGGTCATACGGGTCAGGATATATCTAACCTTGGTGAGCCTTCACTAGAAGCTGCTGCTCGTGAAGGTGTACATGAAGGAGGTACCATAACTGAAGCTGTTGAGTCAACAAATATAAGGCAGCATGTGACAGTGACTAATTCCATTGGCAATGCTACTTCCTCAAGAGTTGGCAATGATGTTGGTGTGGTAAATCGTCATTCGATATTGACAAGGAGTAAGTGTGGCGTATTTAAGCCTAAATTATATGTAGCTAGTTGTACTGACATGGAACCCCTTAATGTCCATGAAGCAATTCAGTCACCTCACTGGAGAGCAGCAGTGCATGAGGAGTTTTAAGTGTTAAGGAAGAATGGCATATGGACGTTAGTAAAATTACCTCAAGGACGCTCGGTTGTGGGGGTGTAAGTGGCTCTTCAAATTGAAGAAGAACCTTGATGGCTGTATTAGCAGGTATAAAGCTAGATTAGTAGCTAAGAGAAACGTTTAGTCCAGTTGTTAGATTTGCAACGTTGTATGTAGTTCTTTCACTAGCTGTTACCAATGGCTAGCAGTTACGCCAAGTGGACGTGAACAATACATTCTTGTATGGTGACTTGGATGAAGAGGTGTTCATGCAGCAGCCACCAGGTTTCGAGCATGTGGCTGCAGATGACAGTCCCTTAATGTGCAGATTAGAGAAGACCCTGTATGGTTTACGCCAATCCCCTCAAAATTGGCATGACAAATTGAAAAGTTGCCTACCTAAAACTGGTTTTTAAGAGTCTTCAGCTGTTACCTCTCTGTTTGTTCACTGGAAAGGGGGTAATTGTGTTTACATACTTTTATATGTAGACAATATAATATTGACTGGGAGTTCAAATGACCAGATTGAAGAAGTGGTGAAAGTCCTTGGAAAAGAGTTTGCCCTGAAAAATCTTGGTGATTTGCATTACTTTTTGGGCGTATAAGTTAAACGTTGTGGTAGTTCGTTAATTCTCAACCAAAGGAAGTTTATCCTAGAATTGCTAATGAAGACAATGATGAGCACTGATAATCATACTTCTACACCGATGCTCGCATCTACCAAGTTGAGTCATGATGTAGGGACATTGCTTATAGATCGAAGCATTGTAGGAGCATTACTATATGTGTGTCACACTCGCCCGGACATAACCTTTAGTGTTAATAAGGCAGCACAATACATGCATGCTCTAAGACAAGAGCATCTTGCTGCTATTAAAAGGATCTTGATGTACTTGGTGGGAACAATTAGCCATGGCTTGGTCATTGCACTAACTATAGCATGGTTCAATTTAGTAGCCTTTGCTGATGCTGACTGGGCTGCAAGTGCTGATGATCGCAAGTCGTTGACAGTCTCGTGATGTGGAATTCGAAGAAACAAAATTCAGTTTCCAAATTGACTATGGAAGTTGAATATAGAAGTGTAGCAGATGTTATTACTGAGACAACGTGGGTGAATGCTCTTCTAAATGACTTGGGCGTTACAAGGCAGAAAACTCCAATAATTTGGTGTGATAACAATAGTGCTGTAGCCATGATAGAAAACCCAGTCTATCATGTAAAGATTAAACATATTGAACTCGATGTTCACTTTGTTCGAGAAAAGGTGGCATTGAAGCAAGTGTTGGTGAATTACGTGCCAGGAAATCACCAGGTTACTGATGGATTCATAAAGCCATTAGCTGCTACTCAATTTGAGGTGTTTAAAGCCAGGGTGAATGTGCAGTCCTTTCTTTGGGAGGAAGAAGAAAAAGTAGGGAGAATGTTGAATGATGAAGTTGTTAGTTGATGAGTGCTATAGCTAATTATATGGTTAGGGAGTTGTTAGAATGATTGTTAGTTGTTATGTTAGTTATCATGCAATTATACGGTTACAAGTTGGTTGTAAAACATTTGTATAAATAGAGTGTTATAGCTCAATGAATAATAGAGTACTAGTTCAATACATTGCTGTCATAGCTAACATTCTCACAATTAACATATGGGTTTGTAATGGGCAGCTTAGATTTTGGTCCAGGTTAAATGTATTGGGTCAATGGATGTAGATGGTTTGGTTAAACAAATGGATTTAAATGGATTTTGACATTTGATATATATATTTTTTTAGTATTTAGGTTTTAATAAAACACAACATTTTGGTCTTTAAATTTCTAAAATGAATATATGCTTACAACCCACTACATATCCAAAATTTCACAAATCTCCCATTAATGCAATGCAAAAATTTCATGAACTAATTTCCACTTTCACCACTAGTGGAACTTGAATTAATTCGATCTCAATACAAGAACATTTTTAAGTCATTTGATCACCTTCACTCCAAATCAAATTGTTCAGAAAAAATTAAGGTATTAATATTGCCCCTCTTTGCTCGTTGTTATGAACAAGAACGAACCAAAGACAAAAATAGTGAATTTTGTTCGATCATGTTGTAACTCCATCTTCTGTCACCATTTCTCCTCTTCGGCTTCAATTGATTTTCGCCTTTATATTTCAATCAAATGATTTGTTTCTCATGTATTCGAAACTCTTTTGATTTAGCTTGCCCCAATCTCACATATGTTAGACCTGTAAAGACATAATTTATCTAAGAGTTTATTTTTTTTTATTTTTTATTTTTACTTTTTTTTCTTTTTCATATTATTTTTTCAATTTTCCCCTTTTCTCTATTTCTTTTTTTTCTTTTTCTTTTTCAAAATTTTATTTTCATTTTATCATTTTATATCAACTAAAAGTTAATATGTACTGTTCAATTTCTCTTTATGGGGAAATCAAAAGGTTTATTTCTCTTCTTGAGATTATGCAAGTTCTCTTACATGAACTGCATATTTTCCCAAAAAGGTCATGTTGAAGTCGAACAAGCTCTCCTATCTGAACTTCTTCTTCCTTTGATCATGTTGATCCACCTCTTTATATGATAAATCAAGCAAATATGACAATGTTGATCCATATCCTTCTGTGATGGAATCAAACAAAAGGGTGGTGCTGATTCAACTCCTTATATGATGGATTTGAGCAAAAAGGTTGAACAAGTTATTCTCATTATGAACTCTTCCATTGGAAATATTGATCCACCTCATTCTGTGATAGATTTGAGCAAAAAGGTTGAACAAGTTCTTCTCATTATGAACTTCTTCTTCCTCTTTTGATGAGTTCTTCTCATTATGAAATCTCCATTGGAAATGCTGGTCTACCTTCTTTTGCAATGGTTATCATATGTAGTGTTAATTATATTTAAAGTATTTGAATATATTGACTAGAAGGTTCTCAAATTCTTACTGAGATCCACTTCTTTAAAAAATAAAGACGTGGATTAATTATTTTCTAAGATATTTGTCATCATCATGAAATTGTAAAATGAAATCTTAGGTGAGATAAAATTTTGTTTCGAGTGAAAAAATATCAAAATTTGTGTTTTCAATGGAGATTGTCTCAGGTGAGACAAAATTGATTTTAAGAAAAACAATCTCAAGTGATATAAAATTTTGTTTCCAGTCAAATGATCTTAAATTTGTGTTTCAAGGGAAACAATATCAAGTGAGACGAAATTTGGGCCCATTAAATGAAAAACTTTGAAAATCGATCTCTCATTTTTCACAAATTGTATGAAAACGTCTTAGTGGTTGGGTAGTATGCCCCACTTCAAAGTAATGATTCTTTTGTGGATCTGGCTCATATTATTGAGGTTCTGCCACTCCAAACATGATTTCCTCCATTTGAGGTTTAAATTCTAATTTTCTGTTATCGAGATCTTGACATCAAAAATCTTTTTATTTTATTAGAAGATTTGTAAAGAAATATGTATCTATTTATGAAAATATGAATGCATTTCATAATTGGAGGTCTCCTACGGAAGCTGCTCTCAACCTGGTGTTGGGGGCAGCCTACTATCCTACCTCCCCCTTACCCCATTATATATGGGAATAGGGTCAACTAATTTATATATTGTATTTTTCTAATGCAAAAAACGTTATCATGGATGCAAAAATGTTACTTCAGTTTTCTTTTGACTTCAAAGTGGAGAACTCAGTCTTCATTCACTTAATCAATCTTTCCTAGAGCCTACCCCAATATTGGTGTGACAACTTCTCAGTTCAAGCTGGCATTTTATAAGAACAACCTGATTAGCTTGTGTCGTCATGTCTTATTTCTCAATTATTTTTTTTTCTTCATGAAAATATCAGAAGAAACATTCTCTCTTGAATTATTGTTGTAGCCAGATATATGATCTTGATGCCCTTTTTATCTTCAAACTAATTTACTCAACCATAATTGTTTCTTTGAGATTCTTCTGAACTGAAGAATGAATTTTTTTCTTTTCAAAGTAAGCTATTCTTGTCTCTATATTTGGCACCTGTTAATTCAAGCAACGAAGCTCATTCTTGACATCTTATCGATCCGAGTCTTGTTACTTCAACACAGTTTGAGTTTTTGAACATCACCTTGGAGCCTTATGAAGTTTTTAAACATCATTGCCTTCTTATTTTCAATTTTCTCAAACAAGTGATCAATTCATCTAATACAAGAATGCCCTGAATTTTTGTTATGACTTGAGATGTCAGAAAATATCAAAACAATACATGCCCCTTCTTATTAAGGTGGTCATCTTCTTCTTGGTCGGTTATTGATGATGTCACAAAGAAGTGTGAAAAGTTTTATTCTTGATTCTTCTAATCTTCCAGACTTTATTGTTTCATGGATCGGATAATGTCTCCCTTGTCCTTGTATCACTTTCAATTGAGGCAGAGTAAGCCTTATCAACTTCCAAGACCTCCTTCGTTCTCAAGAGATCACCTTGTTTATTTTCCACAGATCATAACATCTTGGGAAAATTTCATTGGCATGGATTGAATAGCTATCCTCACGTAGCTACTTGCATGAATCCAAATCATATATCTTTTCTTGACATACATTCTTTAACAAATGAACACGAGTCACAATTTGACATACATTCTTTTCTTGACATGCATTTAAAAGATTAGTTCAAAGTAATACCAATAAATATTTTGTTTTCTTTCGAACAATGTTAATCTACTTATGAGATGCTTATAAATGAATAAAATTTGGCTTGAAAAAGAAAATTGGAATTTTCACCAAGTCATGGTAATCATATAAAGGATAAGAATCATGAAATAAAGTCAAATGCCTCAAGCATCACTAGCATGAATGTTCCTGAATCAATCAATTTGATATAATTAGGAGCATTGAGGTAAGCTTCTGTTTAGAATATCTCAAATATTGTCAAGATGTTTGTAGACATGAAGATCCTCTTAAAATATAAACCTCTCTAAACCAATCAACTAGGTATGACCCCGAAGCATGAAAGTAAGCTTCTGTCTCAAAGACTTCATACGTTGTTAGAATGCTTGTACATGTGAAGCTTATCCTAAAGTATTGACCTCTCTAAACCAATAAACTGGATATAGTCCCGAAGTGTAGAGGTGAGCTTTTGTCTAAAAGACTTCAACTGTTGCCAGAATGTTTGCAGATGTGAAGCACACCCCCAAAGTATCATACTCTTGAGAGGTTTAACTTGTCTGGTCCCTAATATCAAAATGCAATTGAGCCCCCTTTCATGTTTTCAACTTAAATCCTTCATTTGGTTTCAAGATTTTCTTCGCATATTTTCATCTTGAACCCTTATTTTTCTTTTTCTTCTCACTCATTTTCTTTCTTTCTCTCTTTGTTTTTCTTTTTCCTACTTTTTTTTTTCATTTTTCTTTCTTTCTTTTTTTATCTTTATCTTTATCTCTTTTTTCTCATTGTTTTTTCTTTTTTGTTTATTTCCTTTTTACTTTTCTCTTTATTCTTTTCTCTCATTTTCTTTTTCTTCAAGTATAATACTTCTAGATCACTCGATTCATCTTCATTCATATATGTCAAAATTAACACTTGCTCGAAAAAAATCCTTTTTGATAACGTATTATCCTTCCCAATTAGGCATCCATAACCCACAAAAATCTTTATGAATTGGCTAGATATTTTCAATCACTATATCACCCTCTCAGAATTATCTTGGATGAACTTTATTATCATGAGCTCACGTCATTTGCATCTGAAACATCTGTCCAATGTAGATAGCTTTTAAAGTCCTTTCTTCAATTAGGTTCAATTGTTCATATCGAGCTTGAGCTTATTCAACTTCATCCCATCTCTACTTTTTTCAAACTTAATGTAGCAAAATCTTGACTACGTTGAGTAAGGTTACTTTCATTCCAATACCAAAGAGAAAATGTGTTGCCCCTTTGAAGTATATACTGAATTCTAACATGCATACAAGACGAAGGGCTATTTCTTATGACAATTCTCACTATCCTCGTAGTTAATAAACTACTAACGAGGAATGTTAATATACTTTCAGCACTTTAACTTTGTTTACATGGTGCTCTTATCCCCATAGCATGCTTCAAATTCTACCATATTGTCGATGTAAAAGAAATTTGGTCTGCTTGTGAAATGGTAACATATGTTTTCTAAAGAAATCAACATTGCCCCAGTTATTCATCCCAAAACATCAAACGCTTCATCAAAATAATGCTTCTAGGATTCATCTTTAGAAACAATATCCTCTTATTCATATGAAAAATTAAAGTTCATGGACTTATTATCATCTTAGGCATGACTTGCAAGAACATCTGTTATGGCGGTTCCCTTTAATACTTTTTGGCATATATACACAATATCTAGTTTTGACATCAACATTTTTCATCAAGTCATTCTTTCAGTCAACGTTGGCGTTTTCATTAAGAACACGTACCACTAGAATTGGAGCATTCGAGAAATATTTCTTGACTTCTTATTAGCACTCATCATCTCATACTCTTGGAAGAAACTATATCACATTCATTGGTTATATGAGAAATGGATCGATGAATAAGTTTTGACCTCCCAAGGAAACCTCAAAATTTTTACGTGTGATGTGGGGGAAGATTTTGAATTGCTTTATCTGGGTCAATCTCAATTCTTCTTTGACTTACCACGGAACCCAAGAGCTTTGTTGATGTTACCCTTAAAACTACATTCAAATAGATTAAACTTCAACTAATACTTTCTTGATCTCCAAGAAAGTATTCTCAAATTATATTTGTAATTTTCTCTAGTTTGGTTTTTGGCAATCATTTCATCCATGTATATTTTAATCTATTTCTGTATTATTTCATGGAAAATGGGCACAATAGCCTTATGAAAAGTTGTTTCTCGTAGTGTTATCCACAAAAGTATTAATATGGGGCAACCAAAATTACCTTTTGGGTTTGCTTTATTAAGATCTATACAATCCATACACATGTGTTCTTCTCCATTTCTCTTCAGCACGAGGATTACATTGGCTACCTTCAATGAATACTTGGTAGCCTAAAGGAATCTTGCATCAATTTGTTTCCTTCTTAATCTTTAATAACATTCATCCTCATTCTTCTAAGAGTTTATTGGACTAGTTTACTGTTGGTAATGCTCAATTTGTAACAGTCTTTTAAAGGATTTTAATTCTATGTTTAATAGAATTAAATTATGATTTGGAAGTGACTATTTTGCCCTCAGTATTTAGCCTATAAATAGAGGGCAATTTCATTCACTTTGATATATCCCAAGAAAACATTTGCTTTGAAACACTCCTATCTTTTGAGTGTTGTTTGAGTTGAGAGAAGAGCAATACCACCAAGTTAACTCCAATTTTTGGGTGTACGAATTCTTGGAGAGCCGTGTTAACCTCAGGGGGTTGTTCGTCCATTGTAGCGATTACACACATCGGGGCGAATTTGCTTCTAAGGCAGTGGATTACCACGACACGGTTATCATTCTGATTGATTATTTTATTTAATATTTTCCAGTCAGTGCTAACGCCTCGTTTTGCAGCAGTCTATTTTACCAAAAATTTAGAAGCAAATTCTTACTGCTGCTAAATAAGACAATAATTACTATTGTTCGTGTTGTGAAGAAAGATGGATTCTATGATCACTGGAAAATTATCGGTAAGAAACTCAAATTGTTTCTGTTACTAATAATTACTTTTGAATAATCTAGTGTGTTAATCTAAAACATTTTTTGGAACGGTTCTTGTTTATAAGATGAACATAAGTTAGAAATGTTTAAAAGCAGAATATTTTAGCTTAAATAAAATTCTGCACGTTAGACGCATCATTTTAACAACTGTTTTTAATGTTTTGTTAAATGCCTTTATGTATGAGGTTTAAAACCATGTGAACGTTAGTAATTAAAACTATTTAACATTGGTTTCACCATTGGTTTTAAAGGTGAATAAAAAGGCATTTGTGATAAAGCTATGTGATAAAGCCATTGGGTGGTATATTAAATGGTTTTAATTTCTATTATTACCTTTGATTAGAAAGGTTTGTAATAATAAAAAAAGAGATGTAATAATTAGTGTTTAAATGTCAAACATTTTACCTTTGAATGTGTTGGATATTAAAGTTATAAATGAAGTTAAATTGGATTTATATGAAAATCCTTTAAAGATGTTTGATTAATTTTTGTAACATCATAATCAAGGAGAAATTATTTTTAAAATTCATGGTTGTTTAAACGTTTAAAACATTTTTGAATATATACCTATATTTTATTGCTATAGTTTAGAATATAGTAGGTATTTGGGAAAAAGATGATTTCAATGCTAAGATGCTTTAGATGCTATAATGATATAAGTTATAACCACCGTTAGCATAATGAGAATTTATATATTTATTAATATGCTATAACGGTTTCACTAATGTGGTTTTTGTAACTCATTATGTTGTTATATTAAAAGGAGCATGTTAAAAGGTGTTGTTACATGAGTTAAAGGTGAGTAACATCTTTATTTACTAATACGTTTGGGTTGAAACAATTCTATGCATTTATTATAGCTTTAAATATTGGATTTATATTATTTTGTAAATAAGTTTGAATTGAAACGTTGAATAATTTTAATTGGCCATTATTTGTGCAAATTATAGCTTTAATGGTGTTTATTTACAAAGTAACATACAAATTGAAGTATTAGCCGATGGTGGTTTCACTCGTTCTCGTTTGGGTCTTGGTTCACGAGGATGTTGAAATTGGTTAATTTATTATTATTTTTATAATAAATTTTGAATTGTTATTGAAATGCCCATTTGTTATATGCATGGTGAAAGAAAACTTTAATGTGCATTAAGGTTAATCAATTTAAATGCAATAAAGCTTTCCATTAATTTTTACATGAAACTCATGTTTACACATTTAGTGTTGCAGTTTCATGATTTTTTTTAATCTTAAGCATCAATGTTAATTATAATCATTATATTTAAATGGTTTTTAAGTCTCAATAGGTGGTTGATCAGTTTATTAAATAGCTATATATATGTTTGTTAATAGCTATATAAATGTTGGTGTTTAGTAAATGTTCAATTTTGAAACTTATATGTTATAATCAAGAAGTGACATGATTATAATGTTGATTAACATTTTTGTGAGATAATGCATGTATGATTAGTTAATATGTGGAAAAGATTAACTATTTATTTTCATGTGGGGGTAAGATTATTCAGTTTCTGAATATTAAGTTGAAAATAAATTTTATCATACTAATAATTTCTTTTGAGAAATTAATAAAGAGAACAGGATGGTTGTAATTTTGGAGAATCATGAAGATGATGATGCAAAGAATGAAGTTGCATGCATGGTGAGAATGAACAAGTCTATTTGGAATAGTGATTCTACCTGTGAGGTCAGATTGTTTAGACTTGTTGCCTGTTAATTCATGCCTTTTAAATACATTGCATGAGCCTTTAAGATAGTCTTTAAAACTCAGTGGATACTATAAAATGAGATAAAACCACTATTAAAGACTAAGGTAGTACTACTAAGGCTAAGGCAGTAGTTTGAGCCCAAAATTTATATGCTTAATAAGATACAATTGTGAGTAAAAGTATCAAGCATAATTCTTTAAAGAGATCTTATTTAAAGAAAGAGAAAATTCACAAATGATTTATTGGAAAGTAGTGTGATGAGTATGAAAGTGCATGTCTAGGATTGGTTCTATGAAGACTTGGCACTTAAGCGTGCCTAGTGCACCACCTCTCTTTCATAGAAACCTACATGGTGCATTGTTCATTACTATGCTCACTATTCCAATACTATGACAAGATAAAAACTCTTAAAACTTAATGCAGAAGTTAAAAGAGTGAAGATTAATTTGGTTGAGTGGAATACCAAATTTAGTCATAGTAAATAAAATATATGATGATCTCTTTAAGGCTAATATGTTGAATATCATGAATGATAATATGAGACTCTATTGCTACTAAAAGTATATTGTAGCTATTAAATCTCAAGTGATTTTCCTAAGTAGAGGAAAGAAATGAGATTATCTATTTCAGAATTTGTGCTAAAATCTCTTGTTTTAAACTTGAGATAATTTTTTCCTGATGTTAGGAAAAAAATCGAAATTCATTTTGAATGAGAAAAAGTCATAAAGAATTTCATATTGATTTATGCATTTTAATCTTAATGATTTGTAACTTCTCAAAACTTTGAGAATATAATTATGTGTAAACAAAACTTGAGTTTGTTAAAATATAGTTTTATGGTTAAAACTCATAACAAACTTTACTCTAGTATGATTGAGTATTTTTTTACACGTTGTTCAAGACACTTATGGATATCCTAAAATGGTAGAAATGTGGGGGTATCTTAAAATGTAGATTAAATGCATAAACTCAAATAGAAAATATTCTATCAACTTCTTCTAGTATTCCTGTTAGGTCTTCTCAAGAAATTAATTTCGAGCCTAGAAGAAGTAAAAGACTATTTGGACCAAATTTTATCACTTCCTTTATTTCTTAGATAAATCATTTAGACTCTCTTTCTGATCATATAGCTTAAATATTATATGAGGATCCTAAATAAAGCTATAAGATCTATCGATGCTAGTTTCTAGAAAAGCGCTATTAATGATGAACTAGAATCGATAATGTATAATCATACTTGGGATTAGTTGACTTGCCTAGAGGATTTAAACCAATCTTTAGCAAATGAATCTTCCGGAAGAAAATGAGACCAGATGGTTTGATCCAGTGGTACAAGGCAAGGCTAGTTGTCAATGGGTTCACTCAAAAGTTTGTTTTAGACTACTTTGATTCTTACTCTCCCGTTATGAACATGTCAACGATCCGTGCATTATTTGCACTAGCCTCCATTCATAAGTTGCGAGTACATCAAATGGATGTTAAGAATGCATTTCTGAATGGAGATCTAGATGACGAGATCTATATGAGAATAATGGTACAAGAAATTTCATAAAACTATACTTAGTTTTGGTTTTGTTGTGAATGGTTCGGATGCTTGTGTGTATTCGATGATGTTTGGCATTGATTACGTCATCATAAGTTTTGTATGTTGATGACATGTTGATTTTCAGTTCTAACATTGTGTCCATTAACAAAACAAACAATTTCTTGTCCACTAAATTTGAGATGACGGATCTGGGAGAAGTTGATGTAATCTTAGGAGTCAAAATTACTGAAAAGGGATTTTCTTTATGTCAAGCACACTATATTGAGAAAGTGTTAAAGAAATTTAACAGTTTTGGTGTCGTCCCTGTTCGAACCCTTGTGACCTTAGCAAATATCTCTTTAAGAATATAGGAAGTAGCGTTTCTCAAACAGAATATGCTAAATTAATCGAAAGCTTAATGTTCTTAATGAACTATACTCAACCTGATATTATTGATTATGGTGTGAGTAGACTAAGTAGATATACTCATAATCCAAGTGGTGAAAACTATATTGCTCTTAGACGCTTACTGATGTATCTTAAAGGTACTTTGGATTGGAAACTTGAGTTTGTTGGCTATCATGCGGTACAAGAATGATATTATGATGTCAACTGGGTTTCTGATAATGATGAGGTAAGCTCTACGAGCGGGTATGTTTTTACTTTAGGTGGAGTAGGAATCTCGTGGAAATCATCAAAGCATACTTGTATTGCTCGTTCTACCATGGAGTCAGAGTTTATAGCTTTTGGCCTAGCTGGGAAAGAAGTCGAGTGGCTCAGAAGCTTGTTAGCAAATATTCTGTTGTGGGGAAGAACCACTCCTCCAATTTCTTTGTTGTGTGATTCGCAAGCTGTGATATGTGTACAATGGTAAGAAAAGACACATTCGCATAAGGCATGAATCAGTTAGACAATTAATAAAGAATGGAGTGCTCTCTTTAGAGTATATTAGCAAATCCTTGGTCCTAGATTCGTCGATGGGGATGGGTCTAAAGCCCATTGGTTGAGGAATTCATGGTGGATACCCAACTTAGTTATCTAAGTTCCATGTGGTCAAACGAAACCATGGAAAGACTCATAGTGCATATTCCTATTGCCTATCCCTATGATGAATAATGTGCATGCCCAAGATGAGCTTAATTGCTCTTAATAAATTCATAACCAGGCTTTGGGTAGTCTTAGTGAGAAAGACTTGATGAATTTACCGATTTTGGCTGAATATCTATTCTTAATAAGTTCATAACCCAGAGTTGAGTGGGTAGTTCTAATCGCGAAGGACTAGATGAACTTACCGCTTTAGAAGATGAGTTTTATTAAACTCTTAATGAATTCAAATCCAAGAGTTTGGGAGTTCCTAATGAGAATGACATATTGAATAGGAGTTCCTAGTGAGAAGGGCATATTGAATTCACCGAATTATGAGGTTGAATATTTATTCTTAATGACTTCTTATCCCAGAGTTTGGGTGGTTCATTAATAATGAACTTGAAGAAAGTCACCATACCCTTTGTGAGGTTGAGCTATTATAAAAGCTCTTAATTATTTCATAGCTCAGTTTGAGTGGTTTATGTTGATATAAACTTGATGAAATAACCTACGTAAGTGAGAAGGATTAGCCACCTTCTATGAAAAATGTTGGGTAGTTTTTCTAGTACACTTATTAGAATCCTGGGAAAAGAGGGCTAAATATATATACGCTTTTGTATATATTCTTTGTAGACACATCGAGAACTTTGGTGGATGAAGGGGTTAGTTGTGTGTTATGAGTTTACCCCAATCTTAGAAAGTTCCAGACTAGTTTCACTTATCTAAGAGAAGGATTGCTCATTATCACTATGTACTAGTTCCAGATACGTTCACTAGTGCTTAAGCAACTAATCTCGCTATTGCTCTTCTCATGTTTTAACTTCATTGCTCTCATCTTTACGAAAGAATTCTTTCGCATTAGTGGGGGAATGTTGGTAATGCTCAATTTGTAACAGTCTTTTAAAGGATTTTAATTCTCTGTTTAATAAAATTAAATTGTGATTTGGAAGTGACTATTTTGCCCTCACTATTTAGCCTATAAATAGAGGGCAATTTCATTCACTTTGATATATCCCAAGCAAACATTTTCTTTGAAACACTCCTATCTTTTGAGTGTTGTTTGAGTTGAGAGAAGAGCAATACAACCAAGTTCACTCCAGTTTTCGGGTGTACGAATTCTTGGAGAGCTGTGTTAACCTCAGGGGGTTGTTCGTCCATTGTAGCGATTACACACATCGGGGAGAATTTGCTTCTAAGGCAGTGGATTACCACGACACGATTATCATTCTAATTGATTATTTTATTTAATATTTTCCAGTCAGTGCTAACGCCTCATTTTGCAGCAGTCTATTTTAGCAACATTTACGATCAAGCCTTATGAGAAACTCGTGCAGTACTACATTTGTATTCAATCCTGACCATCTCTTTTCACTATCTCATATAAACTAATGAATCTCGGACATAGCTTTACTTTTTGTCTAAATCGTAGAATCTTTTTCTAAAGCGACATTTTAAGAAATACATTGTCACGGGCTTGATATTCAATTTATTTCTCTTTGAATCTGAATAGGACTTCTGTTACTCAGCTGCAATCTTAAGATTGTCTCGTATAATATTCACTTCGTCTTATACTTTCTTAATCAGATTAGAGACAACTAATTTTTGATCATTGAATCCATATCATTTTAAAGTATTCAACATTTTCTTCCATATAAGGCTTTATAAGGGTCCATTTGATACTTGATCGGTAACTATTATTAATAGCAACCTCAATAATACATAAGTAATTTTCCATGATCCTTTAATTTCAATTATGCATATCCTTAACATACAATTTAACTTACTTATCCATAAAGTAATTAACTTGAATTGGAATAAAGTATGTTGACTTAATCAATCTCTTCACAATCTCCCAGATTGGTTTTTTTTAACTGGGTGTCAAAGGTAGATCTGTTACGAAATCCATAATAACTTGTTCCATTTCCACTAAAGAATAGAAATAGGTTACAACAATCCATGTGACACTTAATGTTCCTCTTTTTCTTGTTAGCATATCAAACATTTATAAATAAAACTCAGCTATAGCTCTTTTCATGTATGACCATTACTATCAACTATTCAAGTCATGATCCAACTTGTTTCGTTCATGATACATCGTTAAAGTACTATAATATAACTCAAAGAGAAGTTCTTTCTTCAATTCCTCATCGATTGTGATACAAACATTTTCTTAATAGTACAAGAATCATTGAACTCAACTTCGAAGTCTTTGATTTCACATTTTCTACTTGTTTGATACTTGACCTATACCTTTTATCTATTCTTTGAAGATTCTTTATTTCCCCCAAGTTCAACTCATTTTGAGTTAACAAATACTTTAAACTTTTATGAACCGTATACATAAAACATCTTTCACCATATAGGTAATGACGTCATATCTTTAAGGGAAATACCACTACCACCAATTCTAAGTCACGCGTAGGATAATTCCTTTTGTGTGTCTTAAGTTACCTCAAAATAAGACATTAGTTTTTCTTCTTGTATTTATACACATTCCAAACCATTATGAGATGCACCTCTATACTCTACATAGTCCTTTATTGATTCTAAAATTACTAGAACAAGGGTTTCTGTTAATAACCTTAAGTGTCTCAAAGCTTTATTAACACTTATCAATTCCACAATTGATATACTCCTTACATCAAGGACATTATTTGGAGTTTTCCATTCCTCAATAGTTTGTACTTTCTTGGGATCCACTATAATCTCCTCTACTAAAACTACATAGTCAAAAAAAGCAACTTCAGATTACCAAAAATCCACACTCTAATAGTTTAGCATATAACCTTTTCTCTTAAAAGAATCTGAAGAATAATGTGAAGATATGTATCATGACCATGTTCCTCATTTGTCTTAAAATAGACCAAAATATCCTTGATCCTTGGAGAAAGATACTTATTATTCACTGTCATCTTATTCAGTTGACGATAATCCACACATAATTGCATAGATCCGCCCTTCAATTTCACAAACCAACAACAGTGGTGAACTTCAAGGTGAGACACTTGGTCTTATAAAACTTTGATCTAACAATTCCTGAAAATTTTCTTTTAACTCCCTAAGTTCAATAAAAACCATTCTTCAAAGTTTTAGAATATATCACATTAACTAAGAAGACTTGATAACCTTGTTGTAATATCTTCTTAACAGTTACTACTTAAATCACATTAATTAATAGATTTGCATTTACCCTTTTACTAATCACTTTTGATTTCAAAACCTTTCGAGTCCTTCAAGATCAATAGCTTCAAGCAACAGTTCACAATGGTATAAAGATTTCTCTATAATATTTTCCTTATTTTTCTCATGGGTAAGATATGACCACACCACAACTTCTTCTTCATTATAAGGCGGGGCATCCCTTCCACAAAATAGAGGAAAATCTCTTACCACATTAACCTTTCTAAGACGAAATACTATAGTCTTCTCTAGTTGATTTGGGTCAACCAAAATCTGGATCTTCTTATTAACATTTTCAACTTCCTTATCTTTTCTCTTAGTTTCAAACGTTTAAGTAAACACATATTGAAATCATATTAGTAAGGAGCTTTATCAATCAAATTAAATCACCAAATTAACATGTTGACATCCTAGTGACATTTATACACTTTTGAATTCAAAACAGACTCTGTTTAGACCTAGAATCGGCTAAACCTACAGTCTGATACCAATAAATGTAATACCCATTTCCCGTATACGTTATTGCATACGGTCCAGGATGTCACATAATTCTTTCAATACAATCCTTATTCAAAAAATAGCAACATTTGGTTTCTTTAATAATTATTCAACTATAATCATTTATCATAAAATATTTCATTTCGATAACAACTAAAATTTACTTTCGTTAATATACTAACTAGTAAACCATCATTTATAACCAGTAATAGCAAGTACTATTCATTATTAACCAAATTCCAACATATCTATTTCTAAGTATCATAACCACATAGTATACATGCCAACTAGTAATATCAACATTCAAAAAGATGTTATATTGATTCCAGAAGGAATCTGATCTTCAAAAGTTGATGCTGAGCCTAGCTCCTTACTCCAAACGCTCTTCTTTGCCTACATGTGAAAATCATCACATACTAAGTATACACTTAATGAGACACTATAATTCTAATAGTAATAAAAGTAAAACATATGTATAGCAAAACATAACATATATAAAATATGAAAGCATTATATAAAACCTATTTGTAATTCATCAAACTATATATAAGATATTCAATGTCTAACCAAGTTCTCAATAAAAGCCCTTTATTCAATCATATCAATCAAACTGTATATTCACATATCATTTCATATCACAATCCATTATATAATAAATGAGAATACATAGCACATGAATCCCACGTAAGTATATCATATGCAATTTATCTACCCTATAAACAATTTGCATTTTTAGTGCCATATAACTCATTTTCAATCAAACCAATCAAATAGTACATTTCCATCATATCAAACATGTACCTTTTACTTTATTAATTTCATAGCATGTTCCACTCACTTCATTTATTCCATAGCATGTATCATTCATTTAATTCATTTCGTATCATGTATCATTCACTTTCATTTCATAACATTTACTATTCACTTTTATTTTAATAGCCCAATGTAAACCACTGAGAATGCAATTTATTCAAGTCAGACGAGCATATACATAAATAGCACCACCGTTACATAAGTAACATCAGACTTGTTATTTATCATTAATAGTAGCACCACCATCACAAAGATGTCAGACGTGCTAATTATCATTAATAGTTGTACCATTGTCACAAAAATGATGTTAGACTTGTTAAATGCTCCACCTCTATACCTATGACTCTATGCATTTACAATGGGTATTTTCTTTAAATCATTTATCATTCACTTATCAGAATCTTTTCAAACATCGTCACAACCAAGTATAATATATCATTCACTCATCATAATCTTTTTAAATATTAACACAATCAAATATCACGTAAAATAATTGTCAATACACATATATTGGGGTTTTCCATCAAAATCACATATCATTTATTTATCAAAGTATTCATAAATACGAATTTATCAAGATATAATATAAAAATGCATTCGGCAATTCATACCTGAAATTATTCAGGAGAAATCATTTATCAAAATAATATGAAATATAATAAAATAATTTGATATCATTTTATTCCCAAATCATTCGAGGAAAGTCTTCCTCATGTCATACTTATATAAGTAAAATGCACTCACATGGAAATTCCTCATTAGTAAACTTACTTAGCTATTCTAGCTTCACTCTTGAACTTATTCTTTAGCTTTAATCTTGCTTTGATTTTGATTTTGACCGCAATCTATTTGTTCATCATTTATACATCACATATGATTTCAAAGCATATATTAGTATCTTACTATCATGGACATAGGTGCACATTAGCATAAAATTTCTAAAATTATTTCAATACTAATCCATTTCATATAATCCATATTGACCTTATCACTTCCAAATACAACTTCAATCCTCATAATACACCGAAAGCTCACATAATTATTTCAAAATGCACAATATAACTATTAAAATCATATCTTTTAGAATTCATCCCAAACTTTCCAATTTATTCAAAATGGTCCATTGCCATTTAACTTCAAATTCAAACATAGTACATCAACTTCAATCAATTTCACAATTCATTTCTAAAATTTCCATATTCATATAACTTTAACTACCCTTAAAGAATCAATATTATGTATTAATCTAAACACTGGAATTTAATTTATTTTATTCCATTTGAAACTAGATTCGAATACAAATCTAACCATATAAATCAATCATTCTATTTCGACTTGTATAATTTATAATGAATTTTCGAATCCAATTTCCAGAATCTGTTTTGACCAGAATCTGTTCTCTTGTTTTCTAATCTACCATCGATCAAAAATTCATATATTTTAGTGTATACTTCGAAATCAATACATGAATGGTTTAAACAAAACTAGATTGATATACGAACACAACTGTATAAAAACAATCTGCTAATTATTTATATAGGATTTTTGGTGATTTTTCAAACTTACTGTTATATTCAAAAGTCTAAATAGTTTTCATTGGTTTGCATCCTTAATTTCTTCACTAATTCTTACAACTTGCACTTTGGTCCTTAAACTTTAAAAAACTTCCAAATTGGTCCAAATAACTCTATAAATCTTACATATTCATCTATTCATCAATTCTAACCTCAAAATAATTTTCCACAAAATTTTCCCTATTTATTTCATATTGGCCGAAACTACCATGAAAACTTGGACTTGATTTCCAACTTGATTAAAGCATGAATTCAACTTCTAAACATCATTTCCAATACTTTACAATCAAATCCATATCAATATAAATCTAATCAACCAATTTCATCATAAACCATATAATGGCCGAATATAATATAAGCATTTCTAGGTGGTTCAATCATCATACAAGCATGAAAATGATTCTCCAACATCAAATACATCATAATCCATCCTTAAACTTAAAAATCTAACATCCCCTTCATCCGCAGGAAAATTATTAAATTCCTTCTTCTCAATTAATAAATAAAGAAAATACGTAGTAAAGAGAAGTAAAGGTCGATCCACAGGGACTTAGAAAAATTCCAAATTTTTGTCTAAATTGTTTAAACAAGGCATTATACAGTAAATAAGGGGGTTTTGGTAAAAAGAGATTTAAGTAATGAAAAACAATTTAAAAAAAATAATAAAGAAAATAAAAATTTTAACGTTGAAAATGAATATGGTAAAAATAGCCTCAAGCCTCGCTTTGACTCAATTTCCTTCAGATCATCGAATTAGATTTTCCCTTCAGAATTCACGTCGGTTACTTTATCTACAAGGGTAATCTTTGTGACTATTTTGTATTACCCAAGCCAATCTTTGATTCCAACTTCGAAAGATGATCTGATCAACATCAATTGTCGTATATCAATTACTATTTAAGTTCACGAAGATCGACTCGGATTATTGCTTCAATAACCACTAATTCTGATCTTAATTCCCTCTTGACAAGGCTATCTCGCCAAGTGTGTTTCTAAGAAGTCGAATGTGCTTTCAATAAGCTGATCATTCCTCCCACACAATTAATCGCACAACATCTTGACCAAAGTCAATCTTTGATTTTGAAAAATAAGCATAGAGATTTAAAGAGATATACCGAAGTTATTAAGGGACTTTTTCAATTCTCCCGTTGGAATTGAGTCATCGCTTCAGCTCTCGGCTTATGAGAAAATTAGCTAAGCATGAAAAAAGTCATACTTAGCATATTTAAGAACAAAACTTAAAATAAAAGAAAAATGAAAACTAGAAAAATAAAAGAGAGAACTTTAATAAAGCTAGAAAGAAGAAGAAGATTGTAATCTAAGTTGTGAATTTAGGCTTACCCCAAGAGGGTATTTATAGCCTCTACAAACCTAGAGATAAACAAATAAGTTAATATAAAAATAATACTAAAGATAAATGTTTTATAAATTCAAACTTTAAAATAAGTATCTTAATACAACTCTATCTGTCCATCTTCTAGAAGCTGCGCTAACTAGATCTTTTAGAAACTGCCGCTGACTGAACCTTCTAGAAACTGCCACGTCAGACCGTGTCATGCCCAGAGTCGTGCCCATGTCTCCAGCCGTGACCAAATAATAAGAAAAATGCAGAATGCACCCGTTTTACTACTAGTTCTTGAAAGTAAGGCACTGCAAGAAAACAAGCATAACACAACCAAATCAATAGCAATAAATCCATAAGATCGAATAATTAACGAGCAAATATTACTGATTCAGAACACTCATCAAATTCCCCCTTACTTATCTCATGATTGTCCTCAAGTATGATAAAATCAAATCAGTTAAAAATTTCATTTACATTTCTTTGTCAAGTTTCACATCCATGGAAGCAAGGTAGATACCACAATAATTAATCAAGTCAAGACATCAATAAATTGAATATCACCAATTGGAACAAATCAAATTCAATTGTAACATCCATTCATTCATCAATCTCAATTCTCATAACTCAACACCTTTCTAGGATTCACTCAAATCACTCAATGTGTTTAGGGTATAGAAACGCTCAATGTCAGAACCGACACGATATTACCACAGGCATGCCAGTAAGTCAAATCTCCACTACTACTAATAATCAAGATGCATAAATCAAAGAGTCTTTTATTGGTTGTAACAGGGCTTAGGTAAAGGTGGGGAAAAAGACTGAATAATATGGCTAAATTTAAAGGCAAGGAACTAACAAATAACAAGTTCTACTTTATCAAGACATTAAGTACAACAAGATAAAAAAACAAACAATCAAACAACAATTTTCCTTTTGAAATGAATTTGATTTTTTTTCACATATTTGTTGTTGTTTTGTTTTTCTCATATCATTTCTCTTTTTTTTCTTTCGAACAACTTTTTTCTCTCTTTTTTCGAATTGTTGTTATTTTTTCCTCTTTTCTTTTTCTATGGAGCATATATCGGATTATCTGTTCACTTGCCCTGAAAAGGGTAGAAAAGAGTGATAAAATAAAAAGGCTCGAGTTTATGAATATGGTGAAAACAAAGAAATGAGAATAGGCTCAAAAGTCGTTAACTATGAGAAAATGCATGGGTAGGCAATTTAGTGGGGAAAACGGAATGATTAATCCTAAAGTGACCAAATCATTTTTAAGCATCATGTTCATGTGTAATCTCGATAGTATTTAAAATGCAGGTTCTAGAATACCAATGTCAAATTCGACACACTCAATCCAAAAAAATGAGAACAAAATGATATGCTCGTAAAGACTCAAATCTCACCAAATTGTTTTCATGCATTAAGTTAAGCACATTTCAACCAATAAATCATGGAATATCATAAGAAATCTAACTTGATCACAATTCATGTTATCCACTATCAAGAATATCCTAACCTAAACAATTATGTGTTCTCAAACAAGCATGACATACTAAAAATATTCGACAAGACAAAAGAATTCAATGAAAATTTTCATAAATCCAATCAACACATACTAGCATCTAAACCTGGAGATAGGCAAAGGAAAATTCAACCTAGACTCTACTCCCTCACACTTAAAGTTTTTTGACCCAAAAAGTAAAATTAAAGTACAAGAGAAAGAGTAGAGTACTCCCCAGATTTATTGTTAACCACGACCACGGCTGCGGTGGAAGGTGCTGGGACAAAGATATGAAATAATTTATGTAATGTTCATCTCAATGGAGTGGAGACGACTGTGGACTTCATCCATTTGTGTTTGCATGTACGGGCGAGGTGTTGTAGGTGGTGGTTGTGGACCATTACGGCGAATAAAAACTTACTCGCTGCGAGGAGTGAAGACACCATGTGGAACAAAGTATGGTGCGCTTGGGGTTCCAGCAAGTAAGCCCAATCAAGTCCAAGCATCGCTCATCCAAGGCATCTATAGAAAAAAACATATGTAAACCTGGTACATCAAAATTAGAAATACGATAGGCTAAATGATTAATGTAAGAGCCAGTGATAGGTGGAAGAATGGACCAAATAATGATCTTAAAACCTCGAGCAAACCAAAATCCTAAGTTTACCCGCTGGCCGGCTAACATGCACTATAAAAAGAAAAGTTCAACCCGACTCAAGGAGGAAGGCGAGTCATTTCGACCGGAATAATTGTAGGTGAGGAAATGATGTATGTAGCTTAAGGCCAAGTTATGGATAAGATAAGCTCGTGTCGAGCGAGCATTGAATGTTTGACCAGCCAAGCTAATAAGTGTCTCATAGGCTATATCAACATCAAAATCCTGCGGAATCTCAAGCAAAGCAGTTAGATATGCATGATTCGTGACATCCAACACGAACCCCATAGAAAGATTAAATTCAAAAATAAACATTAAAAAATAGTTTCCGTATAATCGAAATGTAATGACATCAGGATACATTCAAAAGATGACTCGACGAAAAATTAAAAGTGGTATAAAATTTAAAAATAAGTTCATAAAACATGCCACAATTAATCATCGAATATAAAGTCCAGCCAATGGCAGCAAAATAAGCATGGATATATTCATGAAAATACAAATTTTCTAAAGATCGAGTCATAATATATTAACCTACACGAAACAGACGATGTCTTATCAACTCAAAACATACCAACTCCTCGTCAGTGAATTGCAAGTAACCTTCCAGAGTTTCTTAGGCAGGGACAGCATATGAGCGACCCCGTCGGTTACACTCAAGATTCTCATGGTAGGCGGTGGACTTTCAGGAGCAAGGAAATCACCCAGGTTAGAGAAATGGGCCAGTGAAGCGTGCTACCCGGGTTGTTACCGAGAATTCGATGTCGTAGGAGATGGATCTGGGGTGGAAAACCTGAATTGAAATCCTATATAAAACCATAAACCAGATGGTAAATTAGCAAAATTTGAATCAAAATAGGAGCAAAATTTACCTCTGGTGCACAGTCAGACGCGATAGAAGTCATGAAACACGTCAGGAAGCCCGACGATTGCATATGAGATAAAGACATTCCTACAATGGGTATGGACTGGAACGACGGAGAAGTGGAGCGCAGCGGTGATGGATGACGAGCAGTGCTCGGCCCAGGGTGTAATGACGCGGTGAGTATGAACACCAAAAGATACGGTAAAAAGGGAGCGTGACCCTGACCTCACATCGAATGAACATGAGGTGGAAGAGGAACAAAATCGAAATTGATTGTTATGGTAACAAAGGTTGGCGCTTTGAGGCATCCACGTCCTCCAAGGACAATGGGCAGATGAGCCGCGGTGTTGTCTGATTGGTTTCTTGTGCTCACCATTGTGTAATGAAGAAGAGTGGACGGTTAGAAGCACGTTGGTATGGATGGAGTAGTGCGCTATGGCCAGTGAGAGTGAGGAGGGGAAGAGACGATGGATGCATTTTTGGGGGGAGGTAATCGGTTTGGAGAAGAGGAAAGGGAGTTTAGTTTTAATTTGGTTCTGCCGTGCGTGGGGTGTGTTTGAGTTTGAGTAAAATTTTGTTTTCATAGGATAAAAGGGAAGTTTAAAAATCAAAAAGATGAAGTGATAGGGAAAGGGGTGGGGTCCATGGTCAAAGGAAGAGAAAGAGGAGATAGAGTGAGACAGGTGGCAGAATGTCTACAAAAAAAGGGGAAATTGATGTGGGTTTTGCTAACGTGCGCCGACCTTCAAAAGGTTGTGCTGACATGCACCATTTAATGAAACGGTGCAGACGGGTTGAAATAGATTGTTCCACTGCTCTGCGTGATTTCTACTGCTCATGGGGTCTGATTTTTGTACTGTTCAAATATAATTTGTACGATTCTTCGTTGTATAAGCTTGATCAAAAATATTTGATTCCTGAAAAATAAAAAATAAATGAAACTTGTTCGATCGAAATAAAATAAAATAAAATAAAATAAATGCAACAAAATTAAAAATGGGTTGCCTCCCATAAAGCGCTTTTGTTTAACGTCGTTAGCTCAATGACCTGATTCAGACTACAGGTTCTTCTAAGTCAAGATCTTCAATTAAGCAAGCATGACTATTCGTATAATACTGTTTTATTTTGTGTCCATTGACTTTAAATCGAGTACTCGAATCATCTTCAAGTTCGACTGCGTCATGAGAAAAAATTTCAGTTACTGTATAAGGTTCACTCCATTTTGATCGAAGTTTACCTGCAAAAAGTTTTAACTTTGAATTAAAAAAACTTTTTGTCCAATAGAAAAAGATTTAAAAGAAATTTTTTGATCATGAAATTTTTTTTGTTTTGTCTTTATATATCTCGTCATTTTCGTAAGCATCTCTCCGTATTTCCGCAAGTTCCTGTATGTGTAAATTCCACACTTTTCCAATCACTTCCAATTCCATATTGCATTGCTTTATAGCCCAATATGCCTTACGTTCCAGCTCGACTGGAAAATGACATGGCTTACCAAATACAAAGCGATATGGAGATATGTCGATAGGTCCTTTATATGTAGTTCGATAAGCCCATAAAGCATTAATTAATTTCAAGCTCCAATCCTTGCAATTTGGCTTGACTATCTTTTCTAGAATTGTCTTTACTTCACAGTTTGATATTTCTGCTTGTCCGTTCGTTTGCGGATGATAAGCCATGGCAATTCTGTGATTTACACCATGTTTTTTCATGAGAGCATCAATTACCCAATTGATGAAGTGTGTGCCGTGATCGCTTATTATTGCTCTCAGTGTGCCAAACCTGAAAAAATGAAATTCTTTAGAAACATAACAGTAGTTTTGGCATCGTTGTTTCAAGTAGCTTTAGCTTCTACCTACTTCGAAACATAGTCAACAGTAAAAATTATATAACAATTGCCAAAGGAAGAAACAAAAAGACCCATATAATCGAGTCCCCAAACATCAAATATTTCACATATATGAATTGGATTAAGGGGTATTTCGTTTCTTCGAGTCAAATTACCTGCACGTTGGTAATTATCACAAGATTTGCAAAATAAATAAGCATCACAAAAAAATATAAGGCCAAAAGAAACCGCATTCCAGAATTTTATAAGCAATCCGCTTTGGTCTGAAATGTCCACCACACGAATAAGAATGAGAAAAATTTAAAATTGAGCTTACCTCGCTTTCAGCAACACATCATCGAATTATTTTGTCTAAACAATGCTTCCAAAGATACAGATCATCCCAGATGAAAAAATAAAATTCTCTTTTAATGCGGTTTACTTTGGCTCTCGTCAAATCAGATGGTAATTTCCCTGTAGCTAAGTAATTAACTATATATGTGAACCAATGCATTAACTTCTGCACCATCATCAAGCTTTCCTCAGGGAATTCCTTACGAATGGGAGGATTAACTGTAGTGATTGGAAGACAACTTAAGTGGTCGGCCACCAAATTCTCAGATCATGCAGCCTTGAAGTATTTACTCCAAATCAAATTCTTGGAGGAGTAAGA
This sequence comes from Hibiscus syriacus, assembly GCF_006381635.1. Taxonomy (NCBI): domain Eukaryota; kingdom Viridiplantae; phylum Streptophyta; class Magnoliopsida; order Malvales; family Malvaceae; genus Hibiscus; species Hibiscus syriacus. Next base: position 1,558,136 of record NW_024063019.1, on the reverse strand, counting down.
TCCAACGAATTAGTTGTGGTTTTGCCTCTTTCTTGCTAAGAAAATACTTCAAGGCTGCATTATCTGAGAAAACAACAACTTTAGTGCCAAGAAGATATGATCTAAATTTATCTAATGCAAAAATGATAGTGAATAATTCTTTTTGGGATGTTGAATAATTCTGTTGTGCAGAATCTAAGGTGCGTGACACATAGGCGATAACATGAGGTTCTTTTCTGACCCTTTGTACGAGTACAACTTCAACACTTCTATCTGAAGCATCACACATGACTTTGAAGGGGAGGTCCCAATCTGGCGGTTGGACTATGGGTGCCGAAACCAACTTCTCTTTTAAAACGTCAAATGATTCTCTGCATTGTTGATCAAAATTGCAGGTTTTATCTTTCTGTAACAACTCGCATAATAGTTGTGCCACCTTGGAAAAGTCATTAATGAACATGCGGTAAAATCCTGCATGACCAAGGAAAGAACGAATTTGCCTCACAGTAGTGTGGTATGGAAATGAACGTATTATATCGATTTTTGCTTTGTCTACCGCAATTCCTTTAGAAAAAACAATATGGCCTAGAATTAAACCTTTATCAACCATAAAATGACACTTTTCATAATTTAAAACAAGGTTAAATATTAGGCACCAACGTAGCATATTTGTTAAGTTTAATATACATTCATTAAATGAATTACGGTAAGTAGTGAATTCATCGACTTCAATACCTTTCTAAATACAATAAAAAAAATACTAATCATACACCTTTGGAATGTGGCACGTGAATTGTAAAGTTCGGAAGACATTCATCTGTAAGAAAATATGTCGAAGGAGCATGTGAATGTCATCTTTTCTTTATCTTTATGTGCTATTGGAATTTGGAAAAAACCTGAAAATCCATCAAGACAACAATAGTGAGTCTTACCGGCTAGTCTTTCTATAATTTGATATATGAATAGAAGAGGAAAATGGTCTTTTCGGGTTAATGAATTCAACTCCATGTAATCAATGCAGACTCTCCATCCAGTTTGAACTCGTGTTGGTACAAATTCACCTTCAGAATTTTTTTATCATAGTAACTCCTATTTTTTTAGGAACTACATGTATCAAACTTACCCATTTACTATCCAAAATTGGATATATGATATCTGCATCAAGGAATTTTTATATCTCCTTTTTTACCACTTCCATCATCGGTGGATTTAGTCGGCGTTGGCCTTCACGTGTCGGTTTTGGATATTCTATGGTTTTAATTTTTTGTATACATGTGGATGGACTTAATCCTTTTATGTCGTTGATGGTTCATCCTATAGCCTCCTTGTGTGCACGCAAAACTATCATTAAATCTTTTTCTTCATCTTTGGATAATCATTTCGATATGATCACTAGCAAAGTGTTATTTGCCCCGAGGAAGGTGTACTTCAAGTGATCCGTCAACGGTTTCAATTCAACTTCAGGCACCTGCAAAAGAGAAGTCAGAACCTTAGGCTTAAAAGAAATCAATTTTAATTCGGCGTGATCTGAATATATTTCCTCGTCATGATCTTCTAACTCCCTGTATAGATCAACGGAAAAATTAGTCCTTAAAAATTCATCAGCCAAATAATCAACTATATCAACAAAATTTATACTCTCCACTTTGTCAGGATATCTCATTGCCTTATATACATCAAACTTAATGATTCACCATAAAATTCCTTGGTTAAAATCCCACTTCTTACGTCAATCTTCGTGTGTGAAATACTTAGAAATGAATGACCCAATAAGATATCAGAAGATGTGCTTGTGCAATCATTCTCCATGTCAATTATATAAAAGTCAGCGGAAAATATTAAGTTGTTTACCTCCACTAGTACATTTTCTAAGAGTCATTATGGATAGATTACAGATCTGTTGGCAAGCTGAATTGATATTTTTGTATCTTTCAAAGGCTCGTTAGTAATCATATTGTAAACAGAGAGAGACATTACATTAATCGAGGTGCCAAATTCACACATGGCTCGTTTTATCCCAACTTTACCAATTTTACAAGGTATTGCGAACATACCTTGGTCTTTCAATTTCAGTGGTAACTTTTGTTGGAAGACAGCTGAGACATGTTCTCCCAAATTCACCTTATTGACCCCAGAAAGCTTCATCTTTGTCGTACAAAGATCCTTTAGAAATTGGGCATATCTTGGAACTTTTCGGATAACCTCAGGGAGAGATATATTGATTTCCACCTTCTGAAATACATCTAGTATTTCCTTTTCCTCAGCTTGTTTGTCTCTTTTTACTAACCTCGATGGAAAAAGTGGTGGCACGTCATAGGGAGATGACACTGGATCGTTTGTACTTCGTCACTCTTCTTATGGGATCCTAATCAACAATCTTCTTCCTTTTTGGATTGCTTCATCTTTTGGAACAGGTGGAACCACTACTGTACCACTCCAAAGAGTGATGATGCTTACATTCTCCCTTGGATTTACCTTGGTTTGAGATAGAAGTTTACCTTGTGATTCCAAACTTCCTATGGTCTGAGCTAATTGGCTTATCTTCTTGTCTATCTCTTATAAGTGGGTTTTAATATGAATCTGGAACTTTTCTTGGGAAAGTGCTAATCTTTGAACAATTTACTCTAACGATGTCTTCTGCGGCTATTGGGGTGGTGGAGGTGGTCTTGGTTGATAAGCTTAATTCGGCCTTGAGTTTTGAGCATAACTGAAATTTATATGATCCCTCCATCCCGGGTTGTAAGTATTGCCATAGGGAATATAAGCCCTCTAGGGAGGCCCCGAAAAGTTCCACACTGCATTAACTTGAGCTGTTGTGTCATCTTGAATCGTGGACAACCGTCTATTGGATGATCCGGTAATGCACATATTGAACATGATCTATTTGGTCATGTCTATCCTGCAACAAGAGAGTTGACTACTTCAGTTAATTTATCTATGATACTTTCTAAAGAAGATGAACTTATCTCATTAACCTTTCGAGGAGGTTTATTAGTTGGAAAGAACTGTTGAGAATTTGCGACCATTATGGAAATTTAATCCTTACCCTCAGTAAGAGTCATGTTCACCAAAGCTCCTCTGCTGGCAGCATCGATCATCTTCATTTCCAGGGGAGTTAATCCTTCATAAAAGTATTAAATGAGTGTTTGTTCAGTTGACCCATGTTGTGGGCAACTAGCACATAAATTTTTAAATCTTTCCCAATAGTCATTGAGCGACTCTCCATTATGTTTCTTGATTCCAAGTATTCTCCTTCCTAACTCACTTGCTTTCGTCGCAGGGAAAACCTGTCAAGAAAAACACGAGTCATTTGAGCCCATGTAGTAATAGAATTTGGGGGTAAATAAAATAACCACTCCTTAGCCTATTCGGCTAAGGAAAAAGGAAAAGCTCTAAGTTTTATTTGATCCTCAGTTACTCCTTGTGGTCTCATACTAGAGCAGACCATGTGAAATTCCGTGACATGTTTATGTAGATTCTCGTCTGGTAATCCGCGGAAGGCAGGGAGTAGATGAATAAGGCCAGTTTTTAACTGGTATGGAGTTTCGCCTTGGGGAAAATCAATGCACAAAGGCTCTTGTTCACTAGGTGCCACGACTAACTCTCTGATAATGGGATCTGCCATCGGATCTGACTCTGTATTAATGGATTCACCTGAATTCGATTATGTATTTGATTGTTGTCTCCTTCTTTCCCGAAGCGTATGTGTGTAAAGTCTCCTAGCTCTGGCTTTTGATTTCTGGGTTGTACTCCACTAATTCACCTGAATTTTTACTGGTCATAAATCAAAAGCAAAAAAAAATAGTAATTTTGGCGAACTCCCCGACAACGGCGCCAATTTGACAACTGTCATTATGATCTCAAAATAAATTCCTTCTTCTCAATTAATAAATAAAGGAAATATGTAGTAAAAAGAAGTAAGGGTTGATCCACAGGGACTTAGAAAATTTCTAAATTTCTGTCTGAATTTTTTAAACCAGACATTATACAGTAAATAAGGGGCTTTCGGTAAAAAGAGATTTAAGTAATAAAAAGCAATTTAAAGAAAGAATAAATAAAATGAAGATTTTAACGTTGAAAATGAATACGATAAAAACAACCTCAAGCCTCGCTGTAACTCAATTTCATCAAAATCATCGAATTAGATTTTCCCTTCGAGATTCACATCGGTTACTTTGTCTACAAGGGCAATCCTTGTGACTCTATTTTGTATACCGAATACCCTAGGAAATCTTTGATTTCGTCTTCGAAAACTGATCTCGTCAACATCAATTTTTGTAGATCAATTACAGTTTATGTTCATGAAGACCGAATCAGATTGTTGCTTCAATAACCACTAATTCCGATCTCAATTCCCTCTTGGCAAGGCTATCTCGCTAAGTGTGTTCCCAGGAAGTCGAATGTGCTTTCAATAAGTCGATCCTTCCTCCCACACATTTAATCACAATAACATCTTGACCAAAGTCAATCTTTGATTTTGAAAAATAAGCACAGAGATTGAGAGAGATATACCGAAGTTATTAAAGGACTTTTTCAATTCTCCCGTTGGAATTGAGTCATCGCTTCAGCTCTCGGCTTATGAGAAAATTAGTTAAGCATGATAAAAGTCATACTTAGCATATTTAAAAACAAAACTTAAAACAAAAGAAAAATGAAAACTTGAAAAATAAAAGAGAGAACTTTAATAAAACTAGAAAGAGGAAGAAGATTGTAATATGAGTTGTGAATTTAGGCTTTCCCTAAGAGGGTATTTACAGGGTCTAAAAACCAAGAGATAAAAAAAGAAATAAAAATAAAAATAATCCTAAAAATAAATGTGTTCTAAATCCAAACTTTTAAATAAGTATCCTAATGTAACTCTGCCCGTCCATCTTATAGAAGGCGCGCTGATTAAATCTTCTAGAAATTACCCCTGACTCGACCTTCTAGAAATTGCCACGTCAGACCGTGTCATGCCCGGTAGTGCCCATGTCTCCAACCATGACCAAATAAAAAAAAATGAAGAATGTGTCCGTTTTACTACAAATTCTGGAAAGTAAGACCATGCACGAAAACAAGCATAACACAACCAAATCAGTAGCAATAAATCCATAAGATCTAAGAATTAACGAGCAAATATTACTGATTCAGAACACTCATCAGCCGAATATGAGATAAGCATTTATAGATGGTTTAATCATCATGCAAGCATGGAAATAATTCTTCAACATCAACTACATCATAATCCATCCTTAAACATAAAAACCTAACATCCCCTTTGAAGATACTCATTTTTTTTCATTTGATTATTATTTATATTATATATTATTATTATTATTATTATTATTATTAAAATATTATTTACAAACAGGCCCAAAATCGGAGCCCAATTACAATAGTGACCCAAAAACCAAGTCTGGTCTAGACCCAATCCCGGAGCCTAATTCTGGCCTAACAGTAGGAAACCCTAAACCCAATAAGGTTTTCATCATCTGAACAACCAGCCGCCTCAATCTCAATCGTTGGATCTGGCAAGATTCAACGGTCCAGAAGCCTCCAGAGAAAACCCTAGGGTATCATCACCCTAAGGCCACGTCGCCGCTTTCCTTTGTTGACACCACCCCGCCGTCTCAGGAAGCTGCTGCCACCTCTTCACCAGAATGCTCCAGAAGATCTAGCTGCCCTCCACGTTGTAACTCTATGGTGAGTCACTACCACAGTCCGGTGACTCACCAAAGAGCCCCTTTTTAAACTGGTCTGAGGCCATCACCATGGTGGCTATAAACCCATTAAACCTGCAAAAGAGGAAAGAGAAGACAGAGAGAGGAACCAGAGAGCAAGGACGAGCAACCAACTCATATACAACAACAGAGGAATAAAAGAAAAATAGAACACGAGCAAGAGTGAAACAGAGACCAAAGACAGCAACAGAACAATCACAACAACAAACAAAAAGGAAAGAAAGAAGAAAAGGTATAGAAGCCTTACCCTTGACGCCTTGTTCACCTTCAAAGAGCCCAAACGTCACCGGAGATAAAAATTGAAGGTAAATAAAACCTAGATCTACGGGGTTTGAGGGTTTTTAGGAAAAGGACAGGCCAGATTCGACTTTAATATCAAACGAGCTTCGATTTGGGTAGGATTTGTAATTTTCGGCCACCAAGTACGGTGGCCGGTGGCGGTGTCGGCGGCAGAGTAAGGTGGCCGGCCAGTCCTTGGGCTACCTCCGGGCGGAGACATATAGAGAGATATGAGAGAAAATATTTTTCTCTCTTCTAAAGAGAGAGAAGAAAGAAAAAGAAAATGGGAAGAATGGCCCGAAGGGCCAGTTGTTCGGGGTATTTAAACCCTTCCCCAAAGACGCCGTTTTGGGAGGGTACTTGTGTAATTTCCCGAATGGGAAAACTTCATCCGCGGTACTCCCAGATTTGTAGCTTTTACATTTTAGCCACTAAATTAAGTTTTCGAGCATTTTAATTCTACCTTTTAATTTTATTTCATTATAATTTAGTCATTACCTGTATTTTTACATATTTAGGATAAATACTATAGTTAGTCCCTCAGATTTTAATAATTAATATTTTAATCCCGAATAACATGTTTTAATTTAATTTAATTTGATGTTCGAATTTATATCATTTTATTTTAGTCACTAAATTAATAAATGGGTAAAATAACATATTTAGCCACTGTAATTTTAAATAATTAATTACTAATTAGGTATGTAATTTTAATATGTTATAATTTAGTCACTAATTTTAATATTTTCATTTATTTAATTATAATTATAATTTTTTATATATATAGTTTTAATTTCATTGTTTAGTTATATTTTAATTTTATATGTTTCTTTTTAATATATTTAATTATTATTACTATTATTATTATTATTTAGTCAGATAAATATATATATAATAAATAATATTTATTTTATTTGTTTTCTATTCAAATCTTATTTATAAATTTAATTTTATAAATTGCTCTTAATAAAAATAATATTATTTTAATATATATTTATTTTTCAATATTAAGAAAGGACAGTCTTAAAGCAGCCAAATGTCCATTTTCTGATATTTTTAAATAAATATTTTACTTTTATAAATTATATATATTTATCTATTTTTTTTAGATAAATGTTTTAATATTTATTTATTTTTTAATATTAAGAAAAGAGTTGTCTTAAAGTACCTAGAAGTCATTTTCTAATATTTTTAAATAAATAAATATCTTATTTATATATATAAATTAATAGATTTTCTTAAAAATTATAAATTTGAAATAACAAGATTATGAATTAAATATATTTTTGAATTCTTAAATTTCATATAATAGAGACAATTTATAATTAATGAGTACCAATTTTGGGCGTTTTGGGGGTGTTAATCCTTCCCCAAACGTAACCGACTACAAATCCTTTTTTATTAAAATTTTTGGTTATACGCAAATCAATTTTTTCTTTTAAATTATGTTTTCTTAAAAACTATTTTAAAAGATTATTTTTAGGTATTTGACATACCTAACCCAAAAGGGTCAATGGCGGCTCCCAAAATATTTTTTATCAAAATCATTTTTTATATACATTATTTTTCCGCCAACTAAAAAATTCGTGCCCGGGCGAAAACCGGTTACGACAGCTTGGCGACTCCGCTGGGGACTGTCAAGCTTTTAAATGAATTATAAATTGTCTCTATTAATTAGAAATTAAAAATCCATATATTTAATTTATAATTCTTTCTTTTCAAAATTTTATATATACTTATTATTTTCATAATATTTATATATATATTATTAATGTTTTTATTTTATTTTCAAGTATTAAATTTCATTATTTGTTTGTTTTTCAGAGGTTTGAACATTTCTCCTCACACGCAACACTTGCATTGCATAACATAAGCTTTATAATCAAGCTTGTCCCTTTTAAGTGAGAGTGAAAGCGACGTCTTCGTGAGAATTTATTCTCCATGTCAGACCTAGCAAGTAGCTTTTGGGATTCATATATTCTATGTCTTCGTGAGAATTTATTCTCCGTGTCAAGCATAGAGAAATGTGTCCCCTCGAATTGAACTTAATACGCTTAAGTCTGTGATTGATTAGGATTGAGGGTTTGGCAGCTGAAGGGGCACCAACAAGGACAATTCGAGTACCTTTACTCCTAGAACCGAAATCCTGCATATAATAAACCCTTGAAATTCTCTTGATCTAAGACAGTACTGAACCTTTGTCCGTAGGTTTACACAAAGGAGAAATAAGTTCTAACTTTTTGTCTTTTTAATTTCTTTGATTTTTTTCTTTTTCTGAATAAATGCTTGCGAACTAGAAATCATGTAGTTAGGTTAATTTTTCCAAACAAAGCATGGAACTAGAAAGAATGAGGTTAGGATTTTTATATCATGATATATAAGATCTTTTCTTTCCATTAATTGGTATTAACCAATTTATTTTTTTCCTTTCTCATTTTTGTTTTGCTCTAACTTGTTTATATTGATTCTTTTTGCATTGCATGATCATGGCATAACCAAAAGGTGTTGACTTGAAAGACTATTCATCAAATTGGAAAGAAATTGTAAATGGACAAAAAGTTTTATGATCAAACAAAATATGATGCGGCCAAGGAAAGACATCCTGAGGAAACTCCGAGGATAGAAGCAAGCAATGCACACAAAGATCCTGTTATATTAATACCAAAAGTACTCCACAAAGATCCTGACAGATTGATACCAAAAGCAGTCTATGGTAAGAGCATCAGTCAGTGCATTCAGAATAGAGGGAGTTTTTATAAAGCTCAATTATTCTATTTGAAGGATCAAAACAAGAAATTGAGCACAGAAGTGGAAACCATGCATGAAGATTTCCAAAAGATCAGTAAAGCTTTTCAAAAAGCTGTCATAGGAAACACTCAAGAAGAGTGGATAACAGGGGTTACAAAACTGAAAAAGAATTGCAACACATATGAAAATCTAATCCAAGAACTTCTTAGACAGAAAGGTTCTCTTACAAGGGAAAACGAGCAACTCCGAGAAGTGACACAGAAGATGAAGAAACACCAGAATGTCATGGAAGAAGTTGCAGTCTAGACAAGCAATATGGCCCATAAGCTAATAGACCAAGCTGACTTTACGAGGAATTGAAGCAGACTGGTAAAAAAACTGTTGAGCATGAATGGAAACTAACTTGGCTTTAGAAAAGTTAGGAGGGAAAGTTATCCCCTATATATAAATTTTTGTTAAAGATAAGACTGAAAGCTGTCCTCTGCATGTAAAAGTTTTGTTTGATGCAAGGAAACTTTTGTGTTCAATGAAATATGTTCTAAGATGATCACTCTTGAGTAACACCTTTTCATACATGCATTTGCATTTTGCACCTTTTCATTTTCATTTATACTTTTATATTTACTTTTGTATTGCATAATTTGCATTTTTATTGTTACATTCACATATTTACATTTTTATTTTGCATTTTTTTCATTTTTAAATTTGTATTTTTATTTTTTGCATTTGCATATTTGCATAATTATATTTTATTTAAAATTATTTTACATGCATTTAACTATGACAACGTGGAATAATTCGTGGAGAATTACATGATAAATTTTTTAAAATCAAAGTAGAGCTAACTTGGTCTTCCTAAAGAAGGATAATAGCCATGAATGAGATTTTATCAAGGGTTGGTAGAGTCGAGAAACTGCAAGAGCAACTTATCAAGACTCAACAAGAGATGATTGATCAAGCAAAAAATTTCCAAGATGATTCAAAAGAGCAAATGACAAAACTAATGGATATGGTGAATATTGTAATCCATGGAGAGAAACCCTTAGAGGATCCTGTTGTGAAAGATTTGAATGAGATTATGAGTGTTATATCCAATGCAATAGAAACAAATGACCAAGAACTCGTCAAGAGAAGTAGAAATCCAATAAGGCTCTCAGAAAAGGCGACATAGATCAAGTTGAAGCGAAGCATAGAAGAGGTTCAAAGGCTATTGAAGAAGGATAGGAAAAAAAAAAGAAAATGATACCTATCATTCCAATTCCAACCTCATATTCTGATTTATTACCATTTCTTTTTGAAAATGACCTCATAAGACCAATTCTGCCAAGACCTAATACTTATTTGAGTCCAGATTGGTAGGGTATCAAGAATTCATGCTATTATCATTCTGGAGAGTTTAGCCACTCTACGGAGAATTGTAAGGTTGTGAATTTAAAGGTCCAAAAACGCATTGCAGAAGGCTTGCTATGTTTTGAAAATAGGAAACCTAAGCTTCTCAAAAGCTCAAAACTGGTCGAAAAAGAGAAATGTTCGAATTACTGTCTGTCTCATGAAGATGGTCAAGAATCAAACATTCAAAGCAAACATTTTGGTCATCATTCACATGGTCTTCAAGAGAGCAAAGTAAACAATTGTAAGGAGACAGTGATGTCAAGGGAAATCCTACCCAAGTTTCCTTTAATTTCGTGTAGCAAGTTATATCCTGAGTTACTCAAAGCCCAACTTATTGCCCCATGTCAGGCTAAGCCTTTATTGCCTCCTTACCCGAGATGGTATAATGAAAACGTCTTCTGTGACTATCATGCTAGAGCACGAGGGCAACTCCATCGAGAATTATGGTAACTTCAAATGAAGGGTTCAAGACCTTATGGTTCAGGGAATCATAAAAGTGGATATTAGTCAGTCTGTTTTGGTCAAACAAGCGGGAATCAAACACCAGACTAGAGTTGATCGTATCAAAACAAGTGAAGTACATGCCGCAGAGAACGAGGAAAACAAAGTACTTGAGCCAAAGATAAAACGTTCAATTTTCAATACCAATCTGATTATAAATGACAAAGAAGTAAAAGGAGAGGTAATTCGAGACTGGCCCACAGGTTTAAGAATGAATGGGAAAATGTAACTCTGAAGAAACCTCAAACACTTGTATCAGATTTTTTAGGACCAATGAGGCATTGGGCAATACAAATGGTCTGGATACAAAGAGTCTGGTGAATACTACTCCAATTACAGTCACAATATGTGTTCAGAAACAGGACAAGGCTATCATCCTTGGTAAAAGTTGTTCTGAATCTAAAAATGAGCTCAATTTCCAGCCAGAGAAGAAAAAGATAATGATGGAGACTGCTCAGAATGAAGCAAAGAGTTGTGTATCTGAAGGCTTACCCAAAGGTCTTGACACAAGAAATGGGGGGTAAATGAGGATAAAAAAATCTTGGGTCCATTACATACCCAACATTACTGGAATGATGGGGTAGGCTAACTAAACAAGTGGAAGTTGTTATCTACCACTATAGTACATTTCTATTTTCAGCATCTTGTTTGAACATGTTTTTGTTCATTTCTCCACTTTTTGTGCAATAAATAAATTTGTGTTGCCTTTAAGGTTATGAGCATTGAGTCAATTTTGCAATCTTACAGTTCTTTGAATATCAACTGGATTAAAAAACTCTTTAAATGATTAGAGTTATAATCTTTGACAAAATATCAAGATTGAAAACCAGAAAAACAAGGACCCTTAACCTTACCTCAGAAGAAATATACCCAACCATTATCATAATACAAATATGAGATAGCCTTCTCCTATTGAAAGGGATTACAAAAAGGATTGATATTTATATATAGGAGCGTACATCATGGGGCACCGTTGATGTATTACATTGCAAAACCGACTAGAGTACTTTTCTATTAATGACGTTCGATGATGAACATAATTTTTACAAATAGGTAAATCTAGTTTAAGTCAGTTGCTTGAGAATTGAACTCTAACAAAGAGATTTTCTGAATTCCACCAAAATACCTAGACTATAACAGGTTCTTCTTAACAAGCTTAAGAAATTGGATTTGGATACCCATGTTATATTATTATATATACAATAAAGTTTGAGTTATCCCTCTAGAAAAAATGGTTAATAGCCTCGGCTTTATGGATAATATTCAGTTAAAATATTATACTGTTATATGCAATAAAATTGTCCATCTAAAGCAATTGGTTAATCGCCCCAGCTTTATGGATAAGTTTCAACTAACCTGATAAAGGTGATTATATTATTATATACAATAAAGCTGAATTCAGCTAGCCAAAATGGCAAATGTGTTAAAAAAATGGACTAAAGATGTTAAGAAACACCTGTTATAATCAACTTCACACAAGCACTCAGAAATTTCATTTTTAGACTGATATTTTTGCACTACATTGGTTAGATGAGTATAAATGAAAAATTCCAGAGAATTGAAATAGAGGTATACTAGATAGTCTAGTTATTGACAATCCTAGTTGTTTCATTTTGTACGCATCCGGTTAAAATACTAAGTCCTTAAAGTGAGGCATGTGAGAAAGTTCACAAAGAGCGAGAGAGGAGTGACATCTTAAATAGATGTAACCATAGAAAATAGGAAAGCCATCCTGAAACCAACCCAAATTTTGATACTTGTCAAAGAGTTATAATTCTTAAACATTAAAGAGTTGTTGATTCTTTTGATATTCTTTGAATTCAAGCTTATTAATGATTCTATTATAAACCTGTGAAGGGCAATACTTTACAAAATTGTGTCATTCTTCGTTAAAGAAATGAGAAAAAACATTTTCAAATAGGACAGTCTCAAAAAAGGAAGGTCCTTGAAGTAAATTGTTGTCTATTCTACTTCTATTGTAGAAAAACAATAAGCAAAGCTAGAATGATGAAGCATTCTTGAAGGCAAGGGGTTTGAGAGTCTAGAAGATCCAAAGAATTAAACTTGTGACGCTCTTCTGTGACATCATTAGCAATCCATCAAGAAAGATTATCACTTATCTCATGCTGAGGGTGATAAGCATCACCAGAGAAATTATTTTCCCCCAGCCAACAATCCATGTTCTCTAGAAAATTACATCACAGAGCTATAAGTCCCATTAAGGTAAATTCTGAGACTGAATAAATCCACTACCTGCACTCTGGTTATACCATGATATTGGCTCAAGTCTTGATACATCATTATTACTTCTTCCATGCCGATCATTTTCCTTGTCAGGATTATACCCATTATATCCTTCAGAAAATCACTGAATTTGAAATTGAGAACATATAGGAACAGAATAAGAGATTCTACACTTGTATGCCTATCATATTAGGTAACATTGGTTACAGGATTCTAAAAGTAAAGATAACCAGTTTTACTATCAATTAAAACTTTCCATGGTTAAGGAATAGTGGAATATATATGTGTGTATCTTGAAGAAGCGGAAGAGACAGTCACTGTAGCAGTCATTGCAAGAAAAGGCGCCAACAAAAATCTAGTTCATCCTGATGATGTTTATTTCTTCCGGTAAAGTTGTTACACTGGATGCCACCACCAACAAGGTCGAATTTGCGAAATCTACTCATCAATTTCTCCAAACTGATCATCATTTAGTTATTGCGCATCTTTTTTCAAAGGTATGCCAATACAGTAGAAGGCAACTTCTGCATTACTGATCTCAGGGAAAAGAGAAAGGACATTGATACCACCAGGGAACATGTCTCTAGCAGATCCTCCCCCTCGTGTATGGTTTTTAGGGAAACCTATAAGCATTTCCACCTCATCAAGTTCAAGTGGAACAACTTTATTTCTTCCAACCCATACCAGATTTCATTTGCGGTACTCATCAAGAACATACTTCTGGACATTTGAAGGTGGCTCATCATCATAAGCTTCAAGAGCATTATGGATCCTTTCTATCAATTTGGCCCTTCTTGTACATGTTTATAAATAGTTCAACTTTGTTCTTGGATCCCAGGAAGGTCACCATTTCTTTGTCAATAGAAAAGCATCATGTATGGTGCATGGAGGAAGCTAAATAAGATGAAATATGTTCTCAATTGGCAGATTATGAATATAGCCCCTTTTCCGTGCAGCAACACAAAAATACTTCGAATCTACAAATTCTGGCTCTACATCGTATAAGTACTGTGACATTTCGGTCCAAACATCAACTGGAGCAAGTGCCACATTCTCGTAGTAGAAATAAGGAGGCCCAATAGTATCTTCTGGAAGTGTTCTTTGAGTTATATGATTTGGTTCAGTGAGACCCCAAAACCAATCATTAGATTTAAAAGATGAACTGCATGATCATCTTCATTAAGAAGCTTGTTTTCAAGTTTCCTCTGCTTCTTTCTTTTCCAAAAATCATAGCCTGAGTTTTGCCTTTTTAGGGGTCATTGCATAATGGCTTCCTATCTTCTACCGGAAGAAGTGCGTCAGCAGCCTTAGCCATTTGAGCAGCACACATAAAATCTGTCAATTCTACAATTGATGAATCTTGGCCACATTTCTCCATGGCTATTGAAACCTCAACCTCTAGTATCCCATTTTTGTCAAGTATAATAGTTTATTATCCTCATCAACATCAGAATTCAGGATTTCCTCGGTATCAGAAGAACTATCAATATCTATAAAATCATCCTGAAAGATCACTTTATAACCAGATGAGTAGTTATCAGAATCAACATGTTGCATAGATGCGAACTTTTCAATAACCTATACCACTGTAAATGGTCACCTCATTCATAAGAGGAACATATCTCATGCATTTTCGTCAGAATGGAGTACTTATTAAATTTGTGACAACATGAAGAGAATTCCTCAAGTTACTTAACAACTGCTGTTTAGTGACATCAGAATGAGAGTATTCAAGATAAACAGATTTGGGGCACGGATAAAGCTGCGAGTACTTGCAACAATACATTGTCAAAATTAGACCTCGTGGGGATCATGATATTGGAATCAAACAAACATTGAAAGTAAGCTTTACAATTTAGAAGGTTGGGGGCATTTTGAAGGTCCAATTCAGACAGATCCATGCGGAACATCTTGAAAGCCCATTTCAACCAGAAATAGAATGCTGGGGTATTTTGAAGGATCGTAGTAATATGAATATTTGGGCATTCTTGGAGGTTCATCTCAGCAAGAATTAATGTTGAGCACACTTTTAACATCTGTATCAGCAAATGTTGGGGCACTTTAAAGGTTACTTCAGACAGATCCATGTGGGGCATTTTGAAAGCTCACATCAATAATTAGCCAATACTGGGGAATGTTGAAAGCCCATTTCAATAAGAAATTGGAATATTGACACATTTTGAACGTTTGTATCAGCAAATATTGGGGCATACTAAAAGCCCATTTCAATCAGAATCAAGAATGTTGGCGCATTTTGAACGTCTGTATTAACAAATGCTGGGGCATACTAAAATCCCATATAATCATACAGAAAGAACATTGATTTGAGCAAATATTTCCATTCAGACAAAAAGGTATGAAGAATGAAAATGGTGAAGTGGTGACAGTCGAGTTGATTGCTTCGTTCATCAGGCAGTTACATCAGGGTCTTGCTGTTGAACAAATATCTACTCAGTAAATATGGTTTTAAATACCCAATATTCTTAACCGTGTGTCACATGACAGCATATTCTTTGTTAAGATACATTACGGTTGCATGGATAAAGATGGTCCCCAGGCAGACTATTCGATCCAGGGTTCAGTTCCTCAAAATCTAAGCTTTGAGCTTGGTCTTTTGTGTGTCAGAAATGATTGGACATATTTCTTTGAGATTATTGGTAGTTAGTTTCAACCATGCTGTTCAGGTTACGAATCTATTTTTCACATCAGTTTTTGTTTACGAAATGATATTGAATAAGGAGGCTCAGCTTACGTATATTGTCATTTCCCGTTGTTACGGGGTTATCATTACCAGTCAAGATGAACTGAGTTTTCATCTATATGGTTTATCATATGCGTCTCATCTACAACAATAAGAATTCCATGAACCTCTTTTTTTACATGGCTCCTATAGCTGATGTGTCTCATCTACAGCTCATTACGGAAGAAAACGTAATTGATATCACACTTGCCCTTGCCCGAGATGATCTCAAGATCAGTTGGTATCTCTTATTCAATTCAACATTAGCATATTTTATAAATTTGACCAACTTTTTGGTCATGAAACACATCAACATCTCACTTGTATTCCCCTGAGTTTTGTTCTCAAATGGTATTGTAACATCATATAAAAGCTTTGAATACTATACAAAGAACTTCATTGATCATAAATCTATGCAGAAACCACAGAAAATGATGAATGTGTTGTGAAATGCTTTATGAACATCTGGTCAGAAGCCACAAGAAAGGATGAATGTGTTATCAAATGTTTTACGAACATCTATGCAGAAACCACGAGAAAGGATGAATGAATTGTCATATGTTTTACGAACCAGTGATTATGGTTCTGAACCAATATTGCTATCATATGATATTTTCATTTATTGATCTGAAATAAAGTTTGACTTCTTCAGCACCAAGGACAGAAGTGAGATATGATGAAGATTTCTTTCCATGAAAGGGAAGCAGAAATTTTAACAACAAGAAACTAGTGGATCCAACTAAGGTTGAACGACAGGTTGTTCCTAAGCATCTCGACATGATATAGTCCAAATTGCCTTGTTCGAGATCTGTTTGATGTGAAGACATTAAAGTAATTAGGATAAATCCTCCTTGTGACATGTTTCAAAAGTCAAATTAGAACAGAGTCTACTCCCCTAATTAATCCCGTTGAGTCAGACATATCTACATATACACTCTTCAAAGATGATAGATTCTCTTTTCAAAGATGAAAACTTTATTGGATTTCTACACAAGTCCAAGCAAAGAAAGCCGAGTTATCAAATACAAAAATGGGGCATCAAGGTCATAATTCTGATTACGGCAAGAGTTCCATAAATGAAACATTTCTTCTGAGACTTTAATGCAAATAAAACAAAAAAGAAACAAAGATTGCTATTCCAAATCAGAAATGCCAGCTTGAAACGACATTTTGACCAAGTGAAGAAAGACCGAGTTCACTACTTTGAAATCAAATAAAGAGGAACTCAACATTCTTGCATTCATAAGAACATCATTTGCACAATAGACAATGTATTACATTGATACATCTGATTGCATTCAAACATAAGGTTCTTTTCAGATTGTCGTATAAAAGAGAAGATTCATGATGAAAAATACTTTACAAGGAGAATGTAGAAATCAAAACCTTGAATGCAGGAATCACACAAATATCTGAAGAATAGATGGACGTAATCCACAAAAGAAGAATTATTTCAAATGGGGCATGTTACCCAATCACCAAGTTATTTCAATGAGAAAACGATTTCCAAAATTTCTCATTTAATCTTTTCTAAAAATGAAATTGTTGAATAGTAAGAAAACTATTTCCATAGTTTCTTATTTAGTAAACTATTTCCCACATCTGTAAGACCTATAGTGTATGATGTTTTCAAAAAGCCTTCCGGAGCTTTTTGATATTTAAAAGCCTCAAGGTCATCTGTAAGACCTATAGTGCAAGATGATAAGACATCAAGGCCATTCATAAGACCTCTGGGCAGAGTATTTTCAACATTTCCAGTAGAGTTCATAATGAGAAGAACTCATTTGAAGAAGGAAAAAGAAGTTCATAATGAGAAGAACTTGTTCAACCTTTTGCTCGAATTCATCATTCAATGGATCAGCATTTCTAGTAGAGTTCATAATGAGAAGAACTCATCTGAAGAAGTAAGAAGAATTTCATAATGAGAAGAACTTGTTTAACCTTTTATTCAAATTCATCACTAGATGAATCAACTTTTCCAGAGAAAGTTCATAATGAGAAAGACTTATCTGAAGAGAAAGAAGAAGTTCATAATCAGAAGAGCTTGTTCAACCTTTTGCATGACTCTATCACAAAAGGAGATAGATCAGCATCAACTTTTCCAGAGAAAGTTCATAATGAGAAGAACTCATCTGAAGAAGGAAGAAGAAGTTCATAATGATAAGAATTTGTTTAACCTTTTGTTTGAATTCATTACTCAATGGATCAACTTTTCCAGAGAAAGTTTGTAATAAGAAGAACTTATCTGAAGAGGAAGAAGAAGTTCATAATGAGAAGAACTTGTTCAACCTTTGTTTGATTCTATCACAAAATGAGATAGATCAGTATCATCATTTCCAGAAGGAGTTCATAATGAGAAGAACACATCTAAAGAAAGAGAAGAATTTGTTCAACTTTTTGATAGATTACATAACAGAAGGAGATAAATTGTCATCCCTAGTGGAAAAGTTCATAATGAGAAGAACTAATCCCAAAGAATAATTTGTTCAACATTGCCATCATGATCAAGTAAAGTCAAATGAAAAAAAACTTATTATCTTTTCGTCTTTGCCCTATTCTTGTTAACACAAAAATAAACAAAGAGGGGCAGCTGAAGATACTCATTTTTTTCATTTAATTATTATTTATATTATATATTATTATTATTAATAAAATATTATTTACAAACAGGCCCAAAATTAGAGCCCAATTACAATAGTGACCCAAAAACCCAGTCTGGTCCAGACCCAATCCCGGAGCCTAGTTCTGGCCTAACAGTAAGAAACCCTATACCCAATAAGGGTTTCATCATATCAATAGCCAGTTGCCTCAATCTCAACCGTTGGATCTGGTATAATCCAACGATCCAGAAGCCTCTAGAGGAAACCGTAGGGTATCATCACCCTAGGGTCACGTCGTCGCTTTCCTTTGCTGTCACCACCCCGTCGCCTCAGGAAGCTACTGCCACCGCTTCACCAGAACGCTCCAGAAGATTCAGCTGCCCCTCTACGTTGCAACTTTATGGTAACTCACCACCATAGTCTGGTGAATCACCAAAGTGCCCCTTTTTGAACTGGTCTAAGGCCATCACCATGGTGGCTATAAAGCCACCAAACCTGCAAAAGAGGAAAGAGGAGACAGAGAGAGGAACCAGAGAGCAAGGATGGGCAACCAACACACAGACAATAATAGAGGAAGAAAAGAAAAATAGAACACGAGCAAGAGAGAAACAGAGACCAAAGACAACAACAGAACAATCACAACAGCAAACAAAAAAGGAAAGAAAGAATAAAAGGTATAGAAGCCTTACCCTTGACGCCTTATTCACCCTTGGAGAGCCCAAACGTAGCCGGAGATAAAAATCAAAGGTAAATAAAACCTAGATCTATGGGGTTTGAGGGATTTTTAGGAAAAGAAAAGGCCAGATTCGGCTTTAATATCAAAGGAGCTTCGATTTAGGTAGGATTTCTAATTTCTGGCCATCAAGTATGGTGGCAGGCGGTAGTGTCGGCGGCGGAGTAAGGTGGTCGGCCAGTCCCCGGGATACCTCCGGGCGGAGACATATAGAGAGAGATGAGAGAAAATTTTTTCTCTCTTCTAAAGAGAGAGAAGAAAGAAAGAGAAAATAGGACGAAGGGCCGGTTGTTTGGGGTATTTAAACCCCTCCCCAAACGACATCGTTTTGGGGAGGGTACTTGTGTAATTTCCCGAATGGGAAAACTTTATCCGCAGTACTCCCAGATTTGTAGCTTTTACATTTTAGCCACTAAATTAAGTTTTCGAGCATTTTAATTCTATCTTTTAATTTTATTTCATTATAATTTAGTCATTACCTGTATTTTTATATATTTAGGATAAATACTATAGTTAGTCCCTCATATTTTAATAATTAATATTTTAACCCCGAATAGCATGTTTTAATTTAATTTAATTTTATGTTCGGATTTTATATCATTTTATTTTAGTCACTAAATTAATAAATGGGTAAAATAGCATATTTATCCACTGTAATTTTAAATAATTAATTACTAATTAGGTATGTAATTTTAATATGTTACAATTTAGTCAATAATTTTAATATTTTCATTTATTTAATTATAAGTTATTTTTTTATATATAGTTTTAATTTCATTGTTTAGGTATATTTTAATTTTATATGTTTATTTTTAATATATTTAATTATTATTACTATTATTATTATTATTTAGTCATATAAATGTATATATAATAAATAATATTTATTTTATTTGTTTTCTATTCAAATCCTATTTATAAATTTAATTTTATAAATTACTCTTAATAAAAATAATATTATTTTGATATATATTTATTTTTCAATATTAAGAAAGGTCAGTCTTAAAACAACTGGATGTCCATTTTCTGATATTTTAAAATAAATATTTTACTTTTATAAATTATATATATTTATCTATTTTTTAGATAAATGTTTTAATATTTATTTATTTTTTAATATTAAGAAAAGAGTTGTCTTAAAGCACCTAGAAGTCATTTTCTGATATTTTTAAATAAATAAATATCTTATTTATATATATAAATTAATAGATTTTCTTAAAAATTATAAATTTGAAATAACAAGATTATGAATTAAATATATTTTTGAATTCTTAAATTTCATATAATAGAGACAATTTATAATTAATGAGTATCAATTTTGGGCATTGTGGGGGTGCTAATCATTCCCCAAACGTAATCGACCACGAATCTTTTTTTATTAAAATTTTTTGTTATACGCATATCAGTTTTATCTTTTAAATTATGTTTTCTTAAAAACTATTTTAAAAGATTATTTTTAGGTATTTGACCTACCTAACCCAAAAAGATCAATGGCGACTCCCAAAATTGTTTTTTATCAAAATCATTTTTTTATCTACATTATTTTTCCGCCAAGTAAAAAATTCGTGTCCGGGCGAAAACTGGTTACGACACCCTTCATCCATCCAATTCAAGAATTTAAAGGTTTTAAGCATGAAAAACATTAACTAATGGTACCAAATGATAGATAAATTCATGTAGATCAATTTTGTATTTCATGATTTCATCCAAATTCCTAATAAATTCGCTTAAAAAAATCAAAAGAAATTTTTTTCTTACCGTTAGAGGATCTCACTTCATGGAGAGAAAGATGAAGCACATGTCTTGAAAATTCTTCATCTTTCTTTATTTAATAATGAATTAAAAATTCATTAAATGTCAAAGTACCAATTTACCGTTAAAATTTAAATATCTTTACCAATTTACCCTTGAATTTCATGATAATTACTAAATTACTATGCTTTTATCATCCTTATATCATCATAGTCAAACATGAACACAATGAGCTCTATAATTTGAATTTTGTGGCATGACTGAATTGTTTGTGATTTGTTCTCATTATCTATTGCACTTAAAGGAGACACTAAACTCTATAGCTCACTATTTAGTTTTTGTCTTTTCATATCTCTTAGACATTTAGGGTTTCTGACTGATACTTAGAGGATCGACTAGTAGCAGTATTTCTAAGATGTCATATGAACGTTTTCAGACTATATTTCTATTTTTATTATTCGTTAATATTATATTATTATATTGAGATTTTGGGATATCATATATTTACTTATTTTGAAATTTAATCTCGGATTATATTTTATTTTATGGACTCTTATTACGGTTTATTGATTCATATTGATTTTTTGACAATGCATTTTGCAATCTGAAATTTTCATGATTTTTGATAATCTGAATTAATATGGCCTCTGAGATTTGATCATAACGTCCAGACATGATTATTTAGAAGCACATGATACTAAATTATCTTTATTTTTACACAAATTTAATTATATAATATCTATTAGTCTTAATTAATTATCATAATAGAATCACTTGGTGCAAAAATACCTCCATCCATATGTATAAATAATTCCAACAGATGAAAAGAAAGTAGTTCTCTGAAAGTACAAGCAAAAAGTTGGAGTAGGTCAATTAGTTAGAACGTGTGGCTGTTAACCACAAGGTCGGAGGTTTAAGCCCTCTTTCTAGTGTTGATTCATTTTGCAACTTCTAATTACCCTTTTAATTTCAATTTGTTACCCTAATTATATAGTTATATAATGAAATTTGTCAATTAGTAACCAATGGCTTATAGTTTAGTTGGTTAGAGTGTTGTGCTAATAACACGTTACAGGTTTGAAACTGCATGGGCCATTTTTCCCTTTTTCACACTTTTCTTTTACTACTCCAAACCCTCGTTATAACTAGTATGCTATTGTTTATCCTGAACAAGGAGGCCAATCTTCCGACAGGAATCAATCTGGTGGGTGGAATAAATAAAGGCATGTGTGAGTGAAGATCATCTGATTGGAACAAATGGTCTAGTCAGAACCGGGAGCAATGAAGTTGAAGAAAGTACCAATCAAGGACATTGGTACTTTCTGCGACTGGAGGATAACCCCTCTTTTGGTACTTTTTTGTTCGATTTATTTCTCTTTCTGACTTTGGATTCAATTTTATTTACACAAAGTTTCATAATATTAATTTTATATGATCTCACATCAATATATGTGACTCATTATTTGAGTTTACTGAAACTTCTTGAAAGAACTATATTGAATTTTGTCCAATGGTTCATCTCCATTTCCATATTTTACATAAAATTGGTTTAGTTGTTTATGGTAAAAAACTTCTGTATCCGACAAAATATTCGTTTTGTTGCAGAGAAATATAGCTAGAATGTTGACAGATGAACACATAAAACGCGTTTTCATTGTCAATACATCGAATGAGATTGGAGGTGATGGAGATGTCCCCCATGAAGAAATAGGGCGTGCAAGGAGAATGAAAGTTCCAAATGTAAATTTGCAGCATAATGTGAATATTGATGTTTGTTTTTCTCCTTGCAAGACATTAATCATTTGTTTCAAGTCTAATTGTTCTAGGCTCAATTACCTTGCAGGTTATGATTGAGGTTGTTGCGAATCATGTGCTTGAGACCATCATAATTGATAAGATTGATTCAAAGCTTGAAGCATTAGCTACCAGCACTATTGCTCAACGAGTCGTTCAACTGGTTGGAACAGCCCATGGAATGACTATTCACAACATAATAAAGAACCATTCTCTACAGACTTTTGTTTGTGCCATCGAGGTTGGAATCAACTTCTTTTTTATTCACTTCATATTTGCTCATATGGCTTTCAATTTGCTCAAAGTGGGTATTTCCATATGGATATACCACTTGCTTTCGTGTTGTTAAGAAACTTATGGAAAAAGTAACAATATTTTTAATATGATTAACTTAGATGGGTAAATTTTGCCGATCTATGCCACCTTTACTGAAGTTCTTCATATTGATTAGTCATTTTTCATTGGAAAACAAAGTGAAACTCTGGGTGATGAAGAGGCAAGGAAAAGGAAAGTGCAGAAGACTATTCTCGAAAGAAAGGGCCTGTCGACTTTTACATGTGCTGTTAAGATGATATCTAAGACCGAGTATCATGTCCACCATAGACTTGATGCAACTGTGGATTCTATACTGGCTTGTAGATTATATCTGTTTCACATTTAATTTAGAAGCTTTCTTTTGGCATCTACTTACTTGTATATCAACTAAAGTTTATATGTAAGAAGATATTTAAGCAGAACTATTTCTAGCTGGCAGGGAAATATCCTTTATTTGAAATCTGTCAGATGTAGTCTGAAGCTAGTGTTCCTATCACGTCTATTGTAATGGCTAAAATCGATCATTGTGAACTATCTCACATGCTTCTTGATGAAGGAAAAAAATTGATGAAGTTCATTATGATGAGGAAGATGAACAATCTGCCTTGCTTGTTAATGAAGAAAAATGTGTTAATGTTGATTTTGGTCATTAAGATGAAGATGATCTTCCTAGTCCTAGAAAGAAACACATGTTTACCAGGTCTGCTAGCAAACGAAGCTCACCAATATCTGTTTATACTTAGAAGGCGAAGTACACGATTCATGTTTATGCTTAAAGATGAAATAGATGTCACCGATGACATTGAGATGGCCGATGCAATTTTAGCAACTGCGTCCGAAATAAAGCAGAACCCGTGGATTCGTGGAATAGCAAAGTTCCACTGGTTGCCAATGTTTGTCATTAAGGTATCTTCATAACTATTTTCACAAGCAATTGTGTTGAAAAAAACCAACTTCATTGTTGTTTTTATCTTCCTGGTACAATCCTTTGCTGACATGGAATTTCATAACAAAACGGCGCTACATGCATAAAATGTGTTTAATTGATATCAAGGTTTATTTTTCTTCGATTGCAGTCAAATACCATGGCACTAATGGTCAAGGCAGTGTACATGATTCTCGAGAGGGAATCATATACCTCGAAGTCGAGGCTTCTTAATTGAAATTCTTCCGATATTGAGGTCGAAGATGATGCACCAAAACGAAAATCTACCTTGGAAGAGATCGATGCCTTAGAGGTGCTAAATTTTTTCCTTTGTTCTCTTTACTCTTAAGAGTTCCAAATTTCTTCAATTATTCTTGAAATCTTGGTGGGTAAAGTGCATACGTTATTGAAACCCTATTCTTATCATGTTGAATCAAATCATATCCGCTCAAATGCTGTTGAACAAACTGCAATCTACACTTAATAAAGTTATTGTTAATTGAAATATCCCTTTGCATTCTTGCAGGAGCTTCGTCTAGACATTGAGTATATCGTTATTCCCGGTGGTGAATGCGTTGAACTTCTTCCAAGATGTTTTGAAATAATTGCCCATACCCTTAAGCTTGTTAAAAGCTATCAGTTGGATGCAGAAAACTCAGGTACTGAGCTTAACACAAGGTTGCAAGTTCTTCCTCATAGATTGAACAGAAAGTTTTCCTCGAAATCCCTCAAAACTAAATCGAATTTATGAAATGAGACTGAATCGAAGCCACTGACTGATAGTTGTGGAGGAACAAGTGTTACAAGGCTTCCCTTCCTGCTTGAATGAAACATGATTTCAGTCATATGAATCATTGATTGATATAAAGCTCCAATTCTTGTATAGTTTATATACAGGGTATGTATCTCATCAAAGATCACCAAATAAAAAACAAAAAGCTTGAAGGGAGGAGATTTTATTGGCACCAACCTCAGCGTTGGCTTTTTCTTTGAGTTTTGCAATGTTTTATTTTTGAGAAATTGAAAACCCTTTCCTTTAAAGCTGGTAGAATTGAGTTCACTTCTTCATTGCTTTGTTTGGCTTTGAGAGTTGATTGAGGAAATATGGATGCGAATATCCGTACCATTGAGAAATTGAAAACCCTTGGAAATTTCTGACCATGAATTCGAGAAATTCTAGAATGATGTCCCAATTGCCATAGCGTGATTGAGGGTGAAACCAATGAATATACTGACTGCAAGATCGGTTACTTGCACTCCAAGTAAAGGGTCTCAGTACCCTCATAGTTTCGGAGACCTTTCAAAGGGAAGAACGAGTGAACGATAGGAGGAACATAAACAGGTTTAACAATGTCAGAAATTGTTACTCCATCAGCTGCTGCATGTACGAACAAAGCTCCGACATTGTTGCATTCAATAAAAAAAGGAAACAATGTCATCATCGTGCTCGGTGGTTGCTAGTCGACCTACAAAGGCTTGAGAAAAAGAAGACCCTTCTAAATATGCCCAACGGGATGGAACCGAAGAATAAATATGCCCAACCGGAAGGAACCGAAGATCTAATGGAGTTAGCTTAATCCTGTCATCCAATGCACCATGATTTGCTGCCTGGATTATACTGCTGGATATGAATCGCACGTCGATCATGTTTTTTACTTTGTCGATAAGCAATCAGTCGAGTAATTAAATTACCAAGACCAGAACGGGCATCTAACATCCCCATGTGCGTTGTTCTTTATTTTATTAATGTATAGCTGGAGACAGTGATAGATCAAAGATGAATTTCTCTGGAGAAGTTACTAGTTTATCTGATGTATGGATGACTTCAAACAACTAAAAAACTAGGTAATACACCCTAGATATTTTATTGAAAATCAAGAATCCAAGACTTGATAATTTCTGGAATCGAAAAAGATCAATATCTCATTGTTACAATGATATCATCCACATATACTAAAATATAGATATGTCGATCTTCATGCTTATAGATAAATAGAGATGAGTCAAAGTTGGATGTATGAAAACTAATTTAAATGAGAGTTCTTCAGAACTCATTAATTGACATTGATGGTTAAAGGGAGTGTTTTGTGCGTTACTAATGACCAAGAAAGATTTTAAACAGATACTAAATTGCAATCACCCTAAATGACCTTGTTAGTTTACACACATGTAAAGTAGTCAGGATGTTCATACCACGTGCGAGAAATACTTGTAAAAAATTAATAATAAAATAATGACATTGATAAAAAAAATTAATCTAGATGAAATCGGTTTGTATTTCATGAACACACAAAGTACCAGAAAATTAAAATTTTTGTTTGATGTTCTTTTTCTTTTTTAACAATTCCTATCAACCGATAATTTTTAACTACACATTCTGCTTTTAAATAATATGATTAGTAGAAATAATGACAATTTTGTTATCATTTCCCACATTCTTATTGTCTTGTAGATAATTTGTCATGCTACGAGACTCTTTGATGATTAAGACTAAGATTTTAGCTTGAATACATGTGCAATACTGATGCAGGGGATCCGAGACAGATGATGCTGAGCTGTCAGATTGCACCTTGATGGCGCTGAGATACCATGAATTGGCAGATCAGCGCAAAGGCGGGAATTGATTGTGACATGTTCCTCATTAGGGTCGTTTTGAGTATGGTCGTTTTGAGTATGTTTCAGTCTTTTGGCCATAACTTTGGCTACATGTGTCAGAATCGCGCATAAGACCCCAATCTGAAAAACTCTTTTCGACGCGCACGCTCTCCACATGAGCTATGCTCCATGTGGCCTTTTTTTCAACCTCAAATTCTGCCGTTTTGCCCTCTGAATCACTAGATTTAGATATTTTTTTACTATTTATGGTAATATTTCGATTTTCAATTAGGAAGTCAATTTAAATCCGATTTAGGTCCGATTTTTTCGAGATTGCTTATTTTATTTCAATTTCAATTTAGAGTGATTTTCGGGATTTTGCTATTTTTGGCAAAATTCGAATAAAGACGATGTTTTGCTATAACAGTCCGGCTTGTGGACTGATTTTGGGCATTGTTTGATTTTATAATATTTTATTAAACCCTAGAGACTTTTTTCTCTGGTTTTTTTGGGCGAATTTTCTCTTGTGAATCATCTGTTGGAGCGCCTACAGGATAATCACTATTCTGTCCGGCGTCAAATACTTATTCGCATCCAAAGTGTGCAACATATACCAAGCATTCTTAAGTAGGATTAAAGATCGAGTATAATGATCAGAGGTATATAGGTAGTTTAAATAAATAAATGAAGGTTTAAATTGATTCAAGAATAATTTATATAAAGTTAAGTGTTAATAAATGTAATTAAAAATTGCAAGAGATAAATTAGATTAAACTAAAATATAAAAGATCTAACCCCATGTAAGTCAGATTTAATTGAGTGGATAAATTGATCACAAATAAGTTTTATTTGAGTTCGTGGTGTAAGTTCCAGTTGTGAAAACGGTAATAATAGGTTCTTCTCAATTCATTTATTTGTATAATAAAATTATTATAGAAGTTGTTTATAATAATATAGCTTGAGATATATAATCGTCAACGATTCTTATCTAACCTTCCTTAATTAGAGGATTTAGTTGTGGACAGAGATGGATAAGAGGAGACGAATGAGGGAAGTTGTCCCCTAAAAATTTTAAATTAGTAAATATTTTTTGATATTTTTAATTAATAATTTATTTTCGTCCCCTAAAATTTTATAAATTCACCATCTCCTAAAATTTTAGAAATTTGTCCTAATATAAAGTCATGTGTTATGGAAGAGCTTGTGTGGAAGAATTTCTTTTTAAATATGAAGAAGAAATAAATATCAACAAACTAGTAGTCTCAACTTAATTCAGCAGCAAGCCTCTTGCCTACAACCCCATCTTCTTGGACTAGCAGTTCCACCGTCTCTGGCGATAGCATAAAATTCCTAACAGCAAAGGGTAATCCCCAAATCAGTTTTGCTATTGCATCGACTACTCTATTTTCTTCATGAGGAATGTAAGAAAACTTTAAATTCCAATGGCGCTCGATCATATCAATGATGTGCGGTACCATGGGTGTTATCTGATCCATGCTAATTCTTTGTTTTAATAGAAGCCATACATCATTGAAATTTGTTTCAACTTGCAGCTCCTGCAAATCATACTTGTTGCTAACTTGAGTCCCTCCTAGATTCCCCATAACTCGGCGCCCATGGTTGAGTATACACCAATTGTATTCACAAAACTTTGTATCCATTGTCCGTTTTCATCTCGAATTACACCATCACATACCATCATCCCCATGTGTGCTGTTCTTTATTTTATCATTTCCCTTGGCACTAACTATCTCCTAATATGGGAGGCCAATCCTCCTATTGGAAAGGCAATGGTTTAACTAACGAAGCAGGTGGGAGTGAAGATCATCGGCCGGGAACAAATGGTCTTGTCAGAACCGGCAGCGATGAAGTTAACGAAAATAGCGGTGAAGTTGAACTATTGCTTCCTGCTGGAGAATGGGGTAGGAGATCAAGTTCAATCAAAACCTGCAAATAAAGTCCCATCCAGGATACTAATTTATCTTCACAACTTTGAAGAAGTTGAAATCCATTCAAATTCAAGTCTTTTAATGTTGTTTCTGAACGAAAGTGACACATGATTTTGCTTTCAGGCTGCTTATAGCAAAGGCATTTGTCGTTTATTGATAACTGCAACACAACTTTATTATTATTCCCTTTCCAACTTAGGGGCTGTTTGTTTGTCTTTTAATAGAACCGTTCAGCATTCAGCGTGTTTGTTTTGCACCTCTAAATGATTTAGTGCTGACTGATTCAGCAAAACAGTGTTGAATGATTCAATACAGAAGTACATTCTGAATCATTCAGAGCCAGTTATCAAACAGCATGTCACATTCAGAGTCAAACCATTCAGAGCCTCTGAATCATTCAGCATTTGAATCATTCAGTGCTTAATCATTCTGAAGTAAACAAACAACCCCTTAGTAATGCTACTATTATTATGTACTGCTTTTCTTATTGGCCATAAAAATGCATACATGTTAACTACATCAATGTCAAGACTTGTACTAATTCAAGTTTATTTCTCTTCTCATGTGTTTTGTTCTCATGGGCCTTAAGTTGACCTTGTATCTACTTGAACAATAAAAATGCATACCTTGTTTCTCTCTAAAGTCCATTTTTTATTATATATGAATATCTTAGTGAGAGAGTCTGTAACAACCCGAAAAAAAAATATTTAAATCGGTGTAATTTGGTGACTAAATTAAAAGTTTTTAAAACTTGTAGGCCATTTTAAAAGTGAAAGAAATTTAGGGATCAAGCCCTGAATTTACCCAAGAAGTGTCGATAGACTTGTCTATTAAACGTGTTTTCTGATTTCAATCAGAAAACACAAATGCTTAATTTACTAAGTTTTCCTCCTCCCGCACCCTTACTTTCAAGTCCGATTCTGAAGTCGTCTGACCTCCGATCGTCAAATTGAAACCACCATCGTGTTCATCTTCGACTCGTGAACAAAGCCCAGTAAACCAATTATAGCGAAACGCTGCCAAACACCGTGAATTTTGAGTCAAAGTCTCGATGTTTTTTAGCACCACCGCCGAGAAAATCATAAATTCATCTCTGATCGTTGATCCGTTTTCGACACCTCCCGCACCATCGTGTTCCTTGCATCGTTCTGAGTCCACCGGTGTTCACCATTTCTCCATCGTCGTCGGCGAGTGGAGGGGTGAAGCGGTCAAAGTTTCGGATTTGTTTAAATCGAGCTCTCCACCGTTCAAAATTTTGAACTGAGCTTTGTAAGTATCTCAAGATCGCTTAAAATAATTTTTGGAAAATTTTCGGGAATTTTTAGGACACCGGAGAGCTTTAAAACAGTGGTTGACCGGTTTGAGTGTTAGTTTTGTAAATATTTTTAGAAGGTGTCTAGATTTGTAATTAATTGTTGTTAGGTGATATTTTGGGAATTATTTCAAAAAAGTGATATTTTGGGAATTATTTCGAAAAAAGTGATATTTTGGAAATTATTTTGAAAAGTGATATTTTAGGAATTATGTCGAAAAAGGTAATAGTTTGGGAATTATTTCGAAAAAGGTGTTATTTTCGTAATAGTTAACTGTGGACTTTTGAGAAACTTTGACCAAAACATTGACCGGCTTTAAACGACCATTAAAGGACCTTTGATTTTGTTCAAGTATATATATTCTGACATTTTTCGACGTGCCAAATCCGTTTCCGAAGTCCGTTTTGCTAAATTCGAACCCGAAGGCATCCAAATCATCAGTCAAACCCGTTGGCTTTGATTTTGACCAAGAATATGAATTTTCAAAAAGTCATACTTTATGTTTTTTGACATCCTGATTCCGATTCCGCAATCCGTTTGGTCAAATTCAGACTCGAAATCCTCCAAATTGATAGTCAAACCCGGAAAATGCTTATATACTTAAGAATTTAGCTTTGAACAATTAAGTAAGACTTGGGGCTGATAAATTATTATTGTTTGAAGGTACAAGAGACTCTCCGGATCGTTCGACAGCTCGACCCAGCTCTTCTAGATCAGTTAAACCACGTGTGCCAGTATTCACCCGTAAGATCCGTAAATTTTATGATTTTAGAGAATATTTATGTTACCCATTAGTAATATAGTGTTATTATAAATTAGGTTCGAAAACTGTAGCAGAACGTGGTGAGACCAGCAATCAGTAGATCTACTACTTGAACCTATTATCGAAGTGTGTTCCCTATTTATTACTGAACTGTTTTATTGTTTTAATATATGGTACACTGAATTATTTGGTTACTGTTTTATTGATGCACCGATTTAATGTGATGGTTTATGGATTATGATTTCTATCTGATTTTGTTTTGAAATGGTATATGATTACCATGTTTATGGATTTATGGAATTTATGTCACGGTGCAATTAAATTTTTGGAATATGAATTTATAAAGTACAGCTCTGATCAAGCTGGAAACTTTTACGGACCTAATGTGACTCTTTGGTAGGCTCTACGGCCCTGAGATCATTCTCGGGTAGGCCCTGCGGCCCTAAGATGTGTTCTTAGGTAGGCCCCACAGCCCCAAAATCTATCTTGGGTAGGCTCTCAGACCCTAAGATGTTCCCTTAGGGTAACTCTTTTATGGATTTACTGCAGTATAATTTTTATAAGATTTACTGGACTATGATTTGTTTAGTGTACCTATCATGGTTTTCCCCTTTCAGATACTGTTGGTTAGATACACCTGATCGAGCACTTGGAGGATCAACATATCTGTTGAAGTATATCGTATTGTAATGTTTTATCTTTTAAGTTGACTCTATTTTGGTAACAAGGGCCTTATTTTAAAGTATTGGATTTTATAATAATTACTCCTTTGCTATTTATATTTGGTTTATCGTAAATTTGGATTTTTAAGATATGTTTAAATTAATTTGTTTTTCCTCATTATATTTATGATTTGTATTTTTATAGTATAAATTATTATAATTTCATAAACGTCATTTATAATGTGATTGTACCATGATTGAATAATGGTTTCGAATTAAGAATCATGAATGTGATTCACTAGATTTAGACGAAACGCATAGACCGGGTCTAGGGAGTTACATTTATTGGTATCAGAGCTTTTGGTTTTTAAACCTCGGATTGTGTATGAGTCTAAATTGAAATTACGGTTTTGAAATATTTTACAAAACCTGTTGCTAAGGCCATGTCTCAAAGTTTTTACGATTTTAATTGTGTTCGAGACTCCAAGTTCTTATCTAACCCTAAGTTTTATCTTATGTAGTAAACTAGAGATCTACAAAAATGAGTGCTAGACGTGGACGTCGAACTAGCCGAGGGCGAGGTCGAGTGGCTAGATTTGCAGACCCGATCGACGAGATTCGGGTAGATCCCTCACCTCCGATAGGTGATCTTGCTCCTGCGACCCCGACGAATTTGCCTCCTGTCGCTGGTATTGGCATGACTACACCGATCATAGGAGCGACTGATATTGAGCCTGATTCTACCAGAGTTGCACTTGATGAGAATTTTGGTAGACAATTTCTACAGTTGATTCAGGGAGCGGTCAGAGCTGCTAGTGCTGTATCTGAGGTGCCTATTTCTCAAACTCTGATCGCCAATAGGGTCAGGACTTTTGGAGGACAGCTTGGAGGAATTCCCACTGAAGCAGAAGATTAGCTTCAAGATACAGAAAGACGCATGGATAAGTTGGGTTTGGACCCAACTAAGAGATATTTGGGGGCAGTAGCGATGTTAGATGGAAATGCCCACACCTGGTGAGAGTCAGTGACCAGTAGTGTTCCTACCGATCGTTTGACATGGGATTTCTTTAAAGAGTGCTTTCAGAGCTGATTCCTGGGTGAGCGTTACTTAGTCCATAGACGACAGCAGCTTCAGGACTTGGTTCAGGGTGATATGACTGTTTTAGAGTATGAGATAAAATTCTTAAAATTGTTAAAGTATGGAATCAGTCTGGTGCCTACCGAGAGAGATCGATGCCGTAAATTTACCCTCGGACTCAGATACGAGCTACGTAGGCAGGTGGTAGCCCTTCAAGATGTGATTTTTGATGTGCTGGTGAGCATAGCCAAGGATGCTGAGGAGATGGAGGCTTTAGCTTCTGGTAGAGAGCGTGTTGATCAGGAGCGATCTAGGAAACCTTTTGGCGCTACTGAATCATCCGCACAGTCCGGTAAGAGGACTCGTACTTCAGCCCCTCAGAGGAGTAATACACGCTTCAGGCATGCAACATCATCACCTTTAGCTGTTAGTAGAGGTGGTTCTTCGGTCCCGTTTCAAGTGCCTCATTGTGACTTTTGTGGTAAACGACACATAGGAGAGTGTTATAGGAAGACTGGAGCATGTTTTCATTGTTGATCTAGTGGTCATTTTCGGAGGGATTGTCCTCAACTAGCTTCGTCTGAACGGATCGCTACCCAGACTCCTGTGCGTTCACAAACTACAGTACAAACTCCAATTAGAGATCGTAGCCAAGTAAAGGCTCGTGGTTCAGTGTCCAGGACAGACAGTAGAGCCTGACCTCAGCAGAATAGAGGGCCAACAGTTTCTGAGGCTAGACAACCAGCTTTGGTTTACGCCACTAGACGTCGGGATGACAGAGATGAGCCTGAGGTTATTGCAGGTACATTTACTATTTATTCTATTCCATACTTTGCATTACTGGACAATGGCTCCACCTACTCCTATGTATCGAGTTCAATATCTCAAAACCTTCAGATTCCGATCGAGGACACTGATAATATTGTTATTGTTACGAGTCCAGTAGGATAGGCAGTATTAGTGAATAAAGAATTTCGGCGTTGTCCTCTGGAGGTTCAAGGAGAAATTTTTCTCGCTGATCTTTTGGAGCTTCCTTTAGAGGAGTTCGATCTAATTCTTGGGATGGATTGGTTGAATAAACACAAGGTAAATCTGGATTGCGAATACAAGCGAGCTACTCTGAAGACTTCAGATGGTCGGACTATTGTGTTAATTGGTGAACGGCGTGGCTATCTCTCCAATATTGTTTCAACTATGGAAATTGATCGTATGATCAGGAAGGGGTATGAGACTTTCATTGCCTATATTCTGAACACTAAAGGTTCCTTGTCCACGATCGAGGAGATTCGTACAGTTAGCGAGTTTTCTGATGTTTTTCCGGAGGAGCTGCCTGGGTTACTTCCTGATAGAGAGGTAGAGTTCGAGATTGAGACTTATCTGGGATCTTCACCTATTTCTATGGCACCTTATCGCATGGCTCCAAAGGAACTTAAGGAGTTGAAGGTCCAATTGCAAGAATTATTCAATCGAGGATTTATTCGGCATAGTACCTCACCCTGGGGAGCTCCAGTTTTGTTTGTGAAAAAGAAGGATGGGTCGCTAAGGCTATGTATTGACTATTGGAAGTTGAACAAGATGACGCTTAAGAATAAATACCCATTACCCAGGATTAGCAACTTATTTGATCAGTTACGAGAAGCTACTGTATTCTCTAAGATTGATCTTCGTTCGGGGTATTATCAATTGAAAATTAAGGGGTCCGATGTTGCAAAAACAGCCATTCGCACTAGATATGGTCATTATGAATTCTTAGTAATGCCTTTTGGTTTGACGAAAGCTCCCGCAGCTTTTATGGATTTGATGAATCGTGTGTTCCGGCCATATTTGGATCAATTTGTTGTCGTCTTTATTGATGATATTCTAGTTTATTCTCAGACGGAAACAGAGTATGACGAGCATTTGAAGATTGTTCTGCGGACCTTGAGAGAGCATCGATTATATTCCAAACTAAGCAAGTGTGAGTTTTGGCTTCAAAAAGTATCGTTTTTGGGGCACATTATTTCCGTACGAGGTATTCCGGTTGATCCAAGCAAGATCGAGGCTATTGTGAATTGGAAACGACCCAAGAATGTCTCTGAGATCCACAGTTTCTTGGGCTTGGCTGGATATTATCGACGTTTTGTTGAGGGTTTCTCGATCATTGCTGCTCCTCTGACAAAGCTGTTAAGGAAGAACGTGTCGTTTGATTGGGGAGAGGCACAACAGGAGAGCTTTGAGAAATTAAAGGCGGTTTTGACTCAAGCACCAGTATTGATTCAACCAGAGTCCGGGAAGGATTTTACAGTGTATAGTGATGCTTCACATTCAGGACTTGGATGTGTTCTAATGCAGGAAGGTAAGGTGGTGGCTTATGCGTCCCGTCAACTGCGATCACATGAGTGTAATTATCCAACTCATGATTTGGAGTTAGCAGCAGTGATTTTTGCCTTGAAATTTGGAGACGCTATCTTTACGGAGAGAAGTGTTATATTTTCACTGATCATAAGAGCTTAAAGTATCTTCTGACCCAGAAGGAGCTTAATTTGAGACAACGACGCTGGCTAGAGCTTCTAAAGGATTATGATTCCGTGATTGATTATCACCCTGGTAAATCTAACATTGTGGCGGATGCTCTGAGTCGAAAGATAGTAGCGGAGTTGAGGTCTTTAATGGCCAGGATAAATTTATACGACGATGACACTTTGTTAGCAGAATTACAAATTAAGCCGACTTTGGTTGATGAAATTAAAGTTAAGCAGCCCCTTGATAGCTCCTTGATATCTATCTTTGAGCAAGTAGAGCAGGGGACAAGCACAGATTACGCCCTTGATCGGGATAAAGTTTTATGCTTTAAGGGTCGATATTGTGTGCCTGATGATGTTGAGTTGAGGCATATTATTCTTAATGAGGCTCACAGTAGTCCATATGCTATGCACCCTGGTGGAGATAAGATGTACCAGAATTTGAGGGAGAGGTATCATTGGGTCGGCATGAAGAAGGACATCTCTGATTTTGTGGCAAGATGTTTGACTTGTCAGCAAGTTAAAGCAAAGCATCAACATCCATCAGGTTTGTTATAGCCTATCAAGATTCCTGAATGGAAATGGGAGCGTATTACTATGGATTTTGTTACTGGGTTACCAATGACTCCTTCGAAAAAGAATTCAGTTTGGGTGATTGTTGACAGACTTACAAAGTCAGCTCACTTCATTCCCGTGCGGGTAAATTATACTTTGGACAAGCTGGCGAGATTGTATATTTCAGAGATTATCATATTGCATGGTGTTCCATTTCTATTATTTCTGATCGAGATCCGAGATTTACTTCGAGATTTTGGAAGGCGCTACATACAGCTTTGGGAGCAAGATTGGATTATAGTACATCCTTTCACCCACAAACTGATGGTCAATCTGAGAGAGTGATTCAGATTCTAGAGGATATGCTGCGGGGTTGCGTAATTGATTTTCATGGTAGCTGGGAGAACTTTTTGCCGATGGCTGAATTTGCTTACAATAACAGTTATCAGACCAGCATTCGTATGGCACCCTACGAAGCACTCTATGGGCGTAAATGTCGCACTCCGATATGTTGGACTGAAAGAGGCATTTCGTGACCGTCTGAAAGAGGCATTTGATAGACATAAGTCTTATGCAGATCAAAGGAGGAAAGATATTCAATTTGAAGTTGGAGATCAGGTCTTTTTAAAAGTATCACCCTGGAAGAAAGTATTGAGATTCGGGCGTAAGGGTAAATTGAGCCCAAGATTTATTGGACCATTTCGTATTTTGAAGAGGATAGGACCTGTTACATATCAGCTTGAGTTGCCTCCCCAGCTCAGTCGTATTCATGATGTCTTTCACGTATCAATGTTGAGGCAATATCGTCCAGATTCAGGTCACATCATTCAGGTTGAAGAGGTAGAGTTGAGACCTGATTTGTCATATGAGGAGGACCCATTTCAAATCTTAGAAAAAGATGAGAGACTTTTTTGGAATAGGCGTATTCCAATGGTAAAAGTTCAATGGAGTAACCGAGGCCCCTCTGAAGCTATTTGGGAGACATTGGAGTCAATGGAGGCTCAATTTCCTCAACTATTCTCATAAGGTAAATTTCGAGGACGAAATTTCTTGTAGGAGGGGAGAATTGTAACAACCTGAAAAAAAATATTTAAATCGGTGAAATTTGGTGACTAAATTAAAATTTTTAAAACTTGTAGGTCATTTTAAAAGTGAAGGAAATTCAGGGATCAAGCCCTGAATTTACCCAGAAAGTGTCGGTAGACTTGTCTATTAAACGTGTTTTCTGATTTCAATCAGAAAACACATGCTTAATTTACTAAGTTTTCCTCCTCCCGCACCCATATTTTCAAGTCCGATTCTGAAATCGTCCGACCTCCGATCGTCAAATTGAAACCACCATCGTTTTCATCTTCGACTCTTGAACAAAGCCCAGTAAACCAATTATAGCGAAACGCTGCCAAACGCCGTGAATTTCGAGTCAAAGTCTCGACGTTTTTTTAGCACCATCGCCGAGAAAATCATAAATTCATCTCCAATCGTTGATCTGTTTTCGACACCTCCCACACCATCTTGTTCTTTGCATCGTTCCGAGTCCACCGGTGTTCACCGTTTCTCCATCGTCATCGGCGAGTGGAGGGGTGAAGCGGTTAAAGTTTCGGATTTGTTGAAATCGAGCTCTCCACCGTTCAAAATTTTGAACCGAGCTTTGTAAGTACCTCAAGATCGCGTAAAATAATTTTTGGAATTTTTTTGGGAATTTTTAAGACACCGGGGAGCTTCAAAACATTGGTTGACCGGTTTGGGTGTTAGTTTTGTAAATATTTTTAGAATGTGGCTAAATTTGTAATTAATTGTTGTTAGGTGATATTTTGGGAATTATTTCGAAAAAGGTGATATTTTGGGAATTATTTCAAAAAAAGTGATATTATGGGAATTATTTAGAAAAGTGATATTTTGGGTTTTATGTCAAAAAGATGATAGTTTGGGAATTATTTCAAAAAAGGTGTTATTTTTGTAATAGTTGATTGTGGACTTTTGATAACCTTTGACCAAAACTTTGACTGGCTTTAAACGGCCATTAAACGACCTTTGAGTTTGTTCCAGTATACCTATTCTGACATTTTTCGATGTGCCGAATCCGTTTCCGAAGTCCGTTTTTTCCAAATTCGAACCCGAAGATATCCAAATCATCAGTCAAACCCGTTGCCTTTGATTTTGACCAAGAATTTGAATTTTCAAAAATTCATACTTTATGTTTTTCGATGTCCTGATTCCGATTCCGCAATCCGTTTGGTTAAATTCAGACTCGAAATCCTCCAAATTGACAGTCAAACCCGGAAAATGCTTATATACTTAAGAATTTAGCTTTGAACAATTAAGAAAGACTTGGGGCTGATAAATTATTATTGTTTGAATGTACAAGAGACTCTCCGGATTGTTTGACAACTCGACCCAGCTCTTCTAGATCAGTTAAACCACGTGTGCCAGTATTCACCCGTAAGATCCGTAAATTTTATGATTTTAGAGATTAATTATGTTACCCATTAGTAATATAGTGTTATTATAAATTAGGTTCGAAAACTGTAGCAGAACGTGGTGAGACCAACAATCAGTAGATCTACTACTTGAACCTATTATCGAAGTGTGTTCCCTATTTATTACTAAACTGTTTTATTGTTTTAATAGGTGGTACACTGAATTATTTGGTTACTGTTTTATTGATGCACCTATTTAATGTGATGGTTTTATGGATTATGATTGCTATCTGATTTTGTTTTGAAATGGTATATGATTACCATGTTTATGGATTTATGGAATTTATGTCACGGTGCAATTGAATTTTTGGAATATGAATTTATAAAGTACGGCTCTGATCAAGATGGAAAATTTTACGGACCTAATGTGACTCTTAGGTAGGCTCTGCGGCCCTGAGATCATTCTCGGGTAGGCCTTGCGGCCCTAAGATGTGTTCTTAGATAGGCCCCACGACCCCAAAATCTATCTTGGGTAGGCTCTCAGGCCCTAAGATGTTCCCTTAGGGTAACTCTTTTATGGGATTTACTGCAGTATAATTTTTATGAGATTTACTGGACTATGATTTGTTTAGTGTACCTATCATGATTTTATAGTAATGTTGGGACACACTGAGCCTAGCTCATTTTTCGAAAATGTTTCCCTTTTCAGATATTGTTGGTTAGATATACCTGATCGAGCACTTGAAGGATCGACATATCTCTTGAAGTATATCGTATTGTAATGTTTTATCTTTTAAGTTGACTCTATTTTGGTAACATGGACCTTATTTTAAAGTATTGGATTTTATAATAATTACTCCTTTGCTATTTATATTTGGTTTATCGTAAATTTGAATTTTTAAGATATGTTTAAATTAATTTGTTTTTCCTCATTATATTTATGATTTGTATTTTTATAGTATAAATTATTATAATTTCATAAACGTCATTTATAATGTGATTGTACCATGATTGAATAATGGTTTCGAAACAATATCTTTAAGAATCATGAATGTGATTCACTAGACTTAGACGAAACGCATAGACCGGGTCTAGAGAGTAATGTATGATTGGATAATACAAAGAAAATAAGAAAATAAATAAATAAAATGAGAGTTTAAAATAAAAACCCACAAAATATATTTTGAAATCAAATGTGTATTCGAGTTGAAAACTTGAAAATGTGACTCGAGTGTCAAATTTAAACTATATAGTTGATGCACAAGAATAGGAATATTTGACATACCCTAGAAGCAATCACAGAAGCTTAAACTTAGTGGGTAGCTTCAAAAATCACACACGAAGTTGTCATTTCAATTAAATCAATGAATGTATGAGAAAATGAAAAATCACGTCTAAATCATCTCACATCACGAAATTACTATTAGTTTTGACAAATGTCAAAGAGCTATAACGTTTTTTTTTACATTGAATAAACTTAGATTTTATGAAATATTTCAACTGTGAACCTGAAGTGAAATATACACTTTCATTTTGTAAAGTATTGACAAGCTCATCATGTTGTATGAAAAAAGAATAAAAATATTTTTAAATAAGATAATTTCTTGAGAATGAAAGAAAAACATTTTGAAATTAACAAGATCACTCCAACTTAAAAGCACATAATTAAGAAATATGACAAGAAAAGAAGAAGATTATAACATGGGGTTAAAATTTGTTAGGAAAAAATGAAACGTCGCAATCTAAGACAGGTGAAGATACACTCCAGTATAATAATATTTTAATATATATATATATATATATATATATATATATATATATATTCTTTTAATATAATCAATATAATATTTAAATTGAAAATTAGTTTAAGATTTTTATATTTTTAAACTGAACTCTAATTAAATATATATTATTAGACTATTGACACATGTCATTAATTGATTAGAAGATTTAATTTTTTTGAATTAAATTAAAATTATGACCAAATTGATAGAATATATAAATAATGAGGACCAAATGCATAATTATACATATTTTATTGTATGTTACATCAGCCCCTCTGATAAATATTAATGGTAGATGACTTGATTGACATTATTTAAGTAGTTAGATAATTTGATTAATACAATTAAAAGATCAATGGTCAAAATAAATTTCACCCATAAATAGGTAATCATGGGCGTAGTTTACCCAAATGAAAAATCATATTTGGGTAGTTGACAATACACACATACTTTTTTTTGATCTTAGGTGATTATAAGGTAGTGTCTGCTCAAAGACGTAAACCATTTGAAAATAAAAACTCAAATGCTCTTGTAGTTTATGGTGCTCGAATTTTGGACCTCTAAGGATATTAGCAATATCTTTAAACACTTAGATAGTTTGGTTCGTTCATAACCAAAGTTTTATTGAGGAAAATGATTAAAATTAATATATTGTCAGCCTATGGACGCGAGAAAGCAGTCTAACCCAAAGCATTGATATCAACGATTTGACAGATCGTGGCAAAGCAGGCAGCCATTCATTCATGCAATTACATGCATATCATGTAATACAAAATAACGATACAAAATCGAACCTGAGAAAAATAAAAAGGAAGTTAAATTTGTAACACTCTCAATTCGTATTCGACTTGAATACGAATCCGATGTGTCACATTAACTTTTCAAATCTTTAACTTTTAAAAATAGTTAAAATTTTAAAAACTTTTATTTGTATTTTAAATGGTGGAACCCTTAAATTAAAGTAATTATGAAAAACTCAACTCAAATCGAAAATAAATACTTAATATTTACATAAATACAATAAAGTAAGTTTACAAAAACTGATAAGAACATATGTGATTTAAATATTTAATTACATGCCAACAAAATTCAATGTAACAAAAGAACATAATGTTTATTACCTACGTGTGAAAAAACCCACACGTTAAGTCTTTGACTTAGTGAGGCATAAATAAAACATTAAAACATTTAATATTATTCTTAACTTTTATAAAATTCATAGAATAAGGAATCCATAGAACAATTTATAAAACAAAAACATATATTATCATGCATTGTTCATTCATGTCATTTCTTTTAATAGCCCATGGTATATTACATAGAACTCAAGATATATGAGTATGTTTAGATTGTGCACTGGGTTGCAGTAGAAACTACCTCATAGAATTGCACCAAAGTGTCGCGTAGATTATGTACCAAAGTGCCACGTAGAAATGTCCCAAAGGACCACATAGAAATGTCCCGAAGGACCACGTACAAATGTCCCGAAGGACCACGTAGAAATGTCCCAAAGGACCACATAGAATTGTCCCGAAGGACCGCGTAGAACCTTCGACTCTTGGCATGTCAATTATACCTTTAGCTCTCATATCACATACTTTTGGGATTCTCCATTTATACCATTTCTCATAGCTTATATCACATATTCATATAATCACATAGATCAATAACACATAGTATGAAATATAAACAGTGTATGTACTCGTCGTAACAAAATCAAAACTATGTTTGTATTCATGTAAACATGTAATCATATCATTTAATAAACTTTTAAAAATAATGTGTTATTCAAAGTATTGGAAATAGACTCGTCACAAGTCTTCTTTCTATATAATCATATATTATAGTAGTATGCACTCACCGTTTTGCCTCACTTAGCCAAAGAAAAATCCATATCACTCTTGGTCGATCTTATAACTTCGAATCGTCTGGAATTTGTCTTCATTCAAAATCTATACACACTAATACGATTGAGATGAATAGCGAAGTTCGCATTTCTATTAATCAATTATCAATAACTAAACGAAACACCTAATTCAAAAATTCATTATGTATAGTATCGATACACTAAGCCCAGTATCGATATTCCTCACTATGGTATCGATAATGTACTTCAATATCGATACCCAATCTATATTATGGAATTCGTCTTTAAAAATGGTACCGATACTTGTCCATTAGTATCGATGCCCTTAGTATCGATGCTACTCATTCGGTATCAATATTATTCTAATGATTCATACAATTTTACCTTACGGTATCGATACTCAAACCAATATTTCACCTATTTTTACTTTGAAATATCAGTACTGTTCATCCAATACCGATACCCTTGCCTATAAATTACCCATTTCAACTAGAAAAATTACAAAACTTACTTAAATCTCCCATTTTTAACTTCTTTCATGCCTTTAAACTCAACTACACTTATTAAAACTAGCTTATATCACTTTAATACTTTTAAACAATCCAAAATCCCACTAACTCACTTAAAACTAAAAATCACACCAATTAATCAACATATCCCAAATCATTTTCCAACACCTTAATCTTCTTATTCTAACTTATGAAAAGTCAAATATAGCTTCAAAATCCATTTACTAATCATTTCTCATCAATTCACTCAAAACCCCAATTTACAAATTCATCTTTAATTCACTCATCTCTTAACTTTATTCAACCTTAATCTTTTCTTAAGCTTATGCAAACCAAGATACCTAACCCTTATCATCTTCCATAAGTCAATTATGAACAAATAAAATCTTACTTTATCGATTTGCCCTTGCATTTTTCCAAAAATCACAATCCTGCCACTTTAATCCAATGGTCCAAAATCAACATGGAATCAAACCCTCAAATCTAAAATTTTATATTATTTTTCAACATTTAAAAATGTGAAAATAATATTCTTGGTCTAAGGTATCATCCTTCAGATTTTCCTGAATTTTATATTCGATCTGATTTACCGAAATTTTCCTCAACTTCCTTGCTCTATAACTTTTATTACAAATCTCAGATTAAAATTCTGATTCCCACAGAAGCATTATTCTTGAAATAAA
The DNA here is from genome assembly GCF_006381635.1 of Hibiscus syriacus. Taxonomy (NCBI): domain Eukaryota; kingdom Viridiplantae; phylum Streptophyta; class Magnoliopsida; order Malvales; family Malvaceae; genus Hibiscus; species Hibiscus syriacus. The sequence goes on along the minus strand of NW_024063019.1, from coordinate 1,515,738 downwards.
CTATTTTTTACGTTGCCAAAATGTAACTTTTCAATTTTCCATTTTGGTCCCTAAACTTTTCCAAAGTTTATACTTTTATAACCAAACTTTAAAAATTTTCATTTTGGTCACTATCTAAATTTTGGGTATTACAATTTCCTTCTTTTTGTGCTTCAGGTAATTCTTGAAGTCACTCCATCAAGGAGGTAATTTTTCAATAAAAGCGACTTCGTGAAAGGATTTGCCTATGATAATTCTTTTAGAAAGAATTCCACTAACAATCAGTTGGAGCTCCTCTACTTGTTTAGAGTCAACCATAGTAAAATTCAAGAACTTGGCAACTAAAAACTTTTTAGATCTAGCATCTTCAACTTTATATTTATGGTCAAATGTCTCTCACAACCACTTAGATGTTCCATAACCAACATATATCGAATACTATGAATCTTGTACTCTATTAAAAAATATGTTTCTGCACATATAATTAGTATGCTTCCAAGCCTCAACAATATTAAAGGTGGTAATATTGTCTACCTCTCCTTTTCTTTCTCCCTCTATAAAAATAGGAGGATCTTCCTTCAAGAATTTAGAGAGATTCATCGTGGTCAGATAGAAAAGCATTTTCTGTTGCCACATCTAGATAATTCTCTCCGGTGAATTTTGCCAGCTTTTCATTGTAGTTAACTGCCACTACTGGTTGACCCACATTCATATTTGGATTCTGAACCGGTACTACCATTTTAACATCCAAGTTGGGTAAACCGATGGAGCTTCATGTCTCCATTTTCTTTTCTCTAAAAGAAACAGATTTGAAATTAGTATTAATTCTAATAAACAAAAAATTATTTCTCGTTTATATTTTCTTTTATTATCAGATATAATCAATGTTCTGAAACAAAATCAGTAACCAATGTTACTTTCAAGATAATTTCGGTTAAACAGATTTGCCCACTATGAGATTTTAGCAAATCCGTTAAGACGACAGGAGAGATGTGTAAAACATGGAAGAATAGCTCTATATTTATAGGGTATTTTTAGGAAAGATTTAGTCCAACTAAATATATTTGAATATTCAATTCTAAACAGATAATATTATCTTTTAATTTGAAATATTCGAAAGATTTAAACTCCTTTTACTATTCAAATTTAAATAGATATTATTTTAATTTGAAATATTCAAAGTATATAATTATCTTTTAATATTCAAATTTAAATAGATAATATATATAACTATTAATTTGACTTATTTAAAAGAGTAATTATCCTACTAATAATCAAATAAAATAATATCTCTTAATTTACAATATTTGAAAAGGAATATAAATTCAATTTAAATATTAAATCCATCAATAAATTCAACCGTTTTCCAACATATCCTACACATATAATAATAACCACACATATACGATGCAACTAAAACAAGAATACAAGCTACACGTACAAAAACTAATCATATTATAAATATATTTAAATGTAGAAAAACCACATTAAACATTAAGCATAACCGGTTTATATATATATTATCGTTAACCACTTCTATCTGATCCATCGCTACCAGGGAAGTTGTTAAAGTCCTCCCTAGGAATGTTATGGTGGTTGTTCACATTGCTCTCTCTTTTTGGATACCAACTTTTGGCATCGCCATCTTTCCATGAGCCGATGTGTTAATGTTTCGGAAAATCCACTTCTATAACCTTTGCGGCCAAGCAGGAACTCACCATCATCAGTATTGTTAAAGCAAGAGCCAAAGTAGTTAAAATTTGGATAGTTTTTGAGGATGTAAGCTTCATGTTTCCCAATTTTTATCTTCAAGTTCAATGATCTTTACAACATATGCATCCTAGAGCTTTTTGGCAAACGACGACAAGGTCATGCGGCTTTATAACACCTACGGCCTTTCCACGATCTAAAGCATCCTTCAAGACCGGTTCATTTGTGCCACTTTTTGAATATGCCTGCAAAACCCCAAGTACAGCAGAAAAAGCGTTACATCGCAATATTATGCTAATGGATGACACAAGCATCGGTATATCACAATATTGGAAGACCAGATTCTGAACTAGTAAAACACAGGGATAAAATAAACCACACATGATGTCTAGGGTCAGGCAGCATGGGGAATAGACCTCTAACAAACAGGGATTGCCTTGCCTGCAAGGCTTCAAGAAAAGAAACGAATGATGAAGAGACTAATTTCGAGCTTTCAATCGAATAAACATCTATACTAGAATGAAGGATTATTCACTACAAATAATCTACTAATTGAAAAGGAAGACGATAAAAGAGAACAGACTACTGGAATTTCATTTAAAGAAACTATGCCTTCCACACTAACTGTTTCCGGATTGTTCATCATGTTTTTATTTATCCGGATTATTCATACCGAATGTAATTCAAATTTCTCACATCTATGAAACAAACTCATTCACATAGGGAACATGAAAAATATCACCAGTAGCATACCTCAAAAGCACAAGAGAAAGTCCAGCACAGTTGATGACAACAGATATCACAGGCACTGATGGCCTGTACTTTGCAATCAACCTGCACTAGTACAAAAACGTTTTAAGTTAAAACTAGCTATCGGTGCGAAAAGAAAGAAGTAGAAGAATAATGTTCGCATTTCGTGCAGGAAAATCGAAATGCAACGACATTGATGTTGGTTCTTCCTCACACACAGAAAGAAGTGGACACAAAATAACAAATGTAACCTTGCAACCCTCCCAGCTGAAGTGAAGCAAAAGTAATACCAAAACTTTGTAAATCTATTCCAAATGTATTCACCCTAAAATAGCAATCCCAAATTATAAAGAATTCCATATAAGGCAAAAGTGTGGAATTTACACCTTCCGAATTTGTATTAGACTGGATTCCTAATCATATAGAGGCCATGTTCAGTACAATCATCAGCCTTGGACTCATAGAAATGAAAATTAAAACCCTTCGACCCTTGTATATACCAAAGAGAAACCAATAAACTGAGATTGGTAAATAGATTGAACATTCATGTAAATGAAGGAAATTACAACAGAAAATGTGGTTCCACAAAACTTGTTAGGATAGCACAATCAGACAAGCTTCCTGATCAAGGGTAAATTGAAGTATTGCATCACTCCCTGAACCAAAAAGTAGACAGAAAAATAAGATTCCAAAACATTTAGGTAATGAAAACTCAAACACCCTTTCAATCACTGGCTCTCTAATCTTGGACCTCTAAGGATAATAATAATAATCCCTTTAACCACTAAGGTAAAGATTAAATTTAATATATTATCAGCTCATGGACGTGAGAAAACAGTCTAACCCATGGACGTGAGAAAACAGTCTAACCCAAAGCATTGATATCAATGGTTTGACATCTCGTGGCAAAGCAGGCAGCCATTCGTTCATGCAATTACATGCATATCCTACAAATATAATAATAACCACACATATACGATACAACTAAAACTAGAATACAAGCTACACGTACAAAAACTAATTATATTATAAATATATTTAAATGTAGAAAAACCACATTAAACATTAAGCATAACCGGTTTATTCCTATATATATTATTGATCATCCCAATAATTTACCCACTTCTATCTGATCCATCGCCACCAGGGTAGTTGTTAAATTCCTCCCTAGGAATGTAATGGTTGTTGTTCACATTGCTCTCTTTTGGATACCAACTTTTGGCATCGCCATCTTTCCACGAGCCGATATGTTCATGTTTCGGCAAATCCACTTCTATAACCTTTGCGGCCAAGCAAAAACTCACCATCACAGTATTGTTAAAGCAACAGCCAAAATTGTTAAAATTTGGATAGTTTTTGAAGATGTATGCTTAATGTTTTCCAATTTTAATAAAATGATATAGTTTAATATCTATTTAAGAATTTTATCCTATAAAATTAATATCCATTGTAAATTTTCTCAAATTTAAATAGTAAAATTATTATTTGTTACCTGTAAACATTCGTAGATATTTATTATCTAAATCTGCATTATTGCATTATTTATGTGGTTAGGATTGCAAATGGAAGTAAATAAATTTTAATTTTATTTTTAAATAAATTCGAACGTTAACAATTTAAATTTTAGCAAATTTAAATTTGTACATATTTAAATAATTTTAAAAATTAAAATTTTATTAATTCAAATATCTAAAAAATAATAATATTTAATTCAGATTTAAATTTGGTAATAATACTCAATAATTTACGAGTAAAATCAAAATTCAGATTTTAGAGATATTTATTAATTCAAACCTAAACTATTAAAAATGACAGATATCCAACTCAGTTTCATTTCTACCAGGGGTGTGCAAACTTGAATATCGGATCTGATTCGATATGATCCAAATATTCAAATATCCAAAAAATTTTGGATACCTAAAATAGTGATTCTTATCTGGTCCGAAAAAATTGGATATCCAAAAATTTTAGATATCTAAAATAGTGATCCGCATCCGATAAAAAAACAGATATCCAAATTTTCGAATCGAATATCCGGATCTGGTTATAAAATATTATTTGATAAAAAAATTAATTTTATGTTTTATATTTTGTGATTTAATGTAACTTATTTGATGCATCTACTATATATATTTAATTACTCCCACATAATAAATAATTAAATATCCTAATTTTTATTGGGTTAGAGCATTAATGAGTTAGTGAGTTACTCTTTTATTGGGCCAAACGGTATCTAAAATCTAAAAGCCCAATTTTTTCGGATTTTCGAATAATCCGAAATTGAAATTTATCAAATCCATATCCGATCCGATTATTCAATTTTTTTTTCCGGATATCCTATTTGCATTATCCGAAAATCAAAAAACGAATTGATATTCGAATTTTCAGATCGAATCACCAGATCGGATATGATCCGATCTTTTTTGACACCCATAATTCCTGCCTCATATTAGGAATCTCTACATATACCTAGTTTGTTGTTTTTCTTCTAAGACGAATACCAGCAAGTAAACACAAAAAGCATGCATAGTTTGACAATATACTTGTTACAAAATATGTTATTAAGATTGTTACACAATATGTTAATTCGAGATAATAATAATAAATAAATATGATTATTATATAATCAAACGAAGTAAATAAATAAAGAATTAAAATAGAGGAATGTGATTGGTTTACTCGTATGTAGACACAGATCAGGAGTAAGATACACCAAAGAAGGATTTTTGTTGAGGTTTGTAGGAACAGTTTCCTTAAGAAAAATTCGTTCTCTCCTAAGTGCTTTGAGTAACGTTGGTCGTTGGTCGTCGGTCTCCCAGAATACAACAAAACAATGATCACAATAGTAAGCACAACCTTAGTGATAAGTCGAACACAGTCTTGCCGTTCTCTATCACCGAAAAGAAAAAATTAGAAGGAAATTTATAAGTGATTTCCTAATTCAGTTTCGTGAATTGTATCTCAAAGTTGTGTCTAAGATTGTGCCTCATCTAACCTATATATAGGTGTGGGGATATGAATCAAAAGGTTAGGATCTTTTGATGAATAGTTAAAACATTTCATGAAAATAATTTGTTGAAAAGCTAATAGGTATAATTGAATGGATGCAACTTTAAACTAACAAAAAAAAGTTCATTCACCAAGTGACATGACTTATTATAATAAGTCTATTCACCAAGTGACATGACTTATTATAAATAGTATTAATTTTTTATTCAATTAAATAATTATTTTTTTCAACAATCCCCCACATAAATGAAATTGATGATTTCAAACATTGACTCGATATGGTGATATATTTTACGTTTGATATTTGCATAGGATAGGTAGGCACCCCCCTTCGAACCTTCCCTTGTGAAAATATGTTTACCTTACTGGCTGTCCAGTAGGCGTGTTGTCCTTGAATTATCCTGTCGTTGGTGTAAGCGATGACATACCTCACACAAATATTTCACTGACAAGAATTTGGTTCTCATGATTATGTTCATATAACCATGGACATCTCCTGGTTCTGCAATAGTTTAGTGAACTACACTCCAATAGTCTCTTTGAATCAGTCCCACTTCACTCTCACATAGTTGACTTATGTTGTTCGGCTCACTGAAACACATAGTGGTCATTAAAAGCATTGCTTAACCTTTTCCACATTTTAGTCAATGTTTTCATCATAGGAATGGACTTGGGATAAGGACCCCTACAGTGACCTCACAAGGTCTATGCAAGTAGGTTGTCCCATTAAACCTAGATCTTGGGATCTCTACTCAACTAGGTTGGGTTTTCCTTCACATAACGCCTTAAATATTAATGAGCTTTAGTCACATTTATTTCAATGTTTATCAAATTGATCTTGATTCAAATCATTGTTTAGCGGATCCACAATGTTATCATTTGATATTAGTTGAGATCAATTGTTTAATGATATTATGTTGATGATGTATGTGTCTCGACTTACCATTATACTTATACAAGGCACCCTCACACTTTGATGTAGTTGTAGGAAAGTTTACTACATTTCCATAACTCATATGGTGTCTCGCCTATTTTCTTGTGAGTTACCTTATTTAAAGGTAATTTGCTAATAAAATAGATTCTTCCACATGTTCTGTGACAACTCATAACATGGCCAAATGTCATTCATAATATGGTGATATGGTGTATCTGACAATCCATTCAAAATGTAATTCCGACATAGAAATTTTGAATAGTTTCAAACTTTAATGACAACAATGTCTATCTCATCCTCTCTATGAATAGGAGCATTATCATATATTTGACCATATTCAACATGATTAAATATAACATCTTATTTCGCTATGTCTTGACATTCTATCCATGAATTTCACATGCTTCTCGTTGTGGCTCACAACAACGAACATCTTTGAATTTTATTCAAAGTCTAAATATGAATCAACATTTCAAATCACGAGTTAGGTGAAGCAGTGGGGTTACCATTGTTTTGTTTAAAACACATAACCAAAATTTTGTAAATATTCCAACAATAAATTTAAAGTTAATTCAATTTATTTTACCATTTGTTTCTGTTAAACAATAAAATTTAATTAAAAATTAAAATTCTAAAACAAAATTTCTAACAATGTTGTTACCTCCAAATGATTTCTGTTATCAACAGTAAATCAAATAAATTTTGTTAAACAACAAGATTAAAATCCTGAAATAGAAATATAGGCATGGTTTTTGTTCAAAGAAATATCATAATTTTGTTCGGTACCTTATTTATCGCAATGAATTTTAGTCAAAACTAAAATACAATAATTTAGTAATTTCTGTTAAACGACGGGAATTTAGTAAAACTAAAACCCGAAATAGAAATGTACAATCAACACTATTTTTTGAATCCTTTAAATGTTAGGATTTAAAACTAAAATATGAAAAAACCAACTTCTCTTGGACAACGGGATTAAAACCCAAAATAGAACCAATTTCTGTTGAACGATAAGAATTTAATAAATTGAATCTCGAAAGAAAACTAACTTCTCTTGAACAGTGAGAACTTAATAAAACTCGAAACAATAGTATAATCTCAATGTATAAATGTTGGGACCGTCGGCGCACCCCATGGCACAAGGGAAACAAAACTCCACGGTCTCACAAGCGATCCAAGTACGAATAATCGAAATCGGGAGAAAATGATACGAATACTTATAGTGGGTTCCTTGAAAAACAACAAAGATAACAATGACTAATGGAGATCACGGTTCAAATTGTAAGCCTCCATGAAAACACGTCTCAGCCTCTACTTAGTTCACCCGGTTGAGATAAAAAAATATTTTTCCCAAAAACAGTTTTGAGAAAAATGGCTGAAGAAGGAATAGCTGCTAGACCTTACACAACTTTAAATATCCGAGTTACTCTAATATATTAGGGATTTTTTATTTTGAATTAATTAAATTTTTATTTAATTAGTTCAAATTAAATATCCATTAAAGTCTTATAACATGAATTACACTATTTAACATTTATTTAAACTTTTATTTAATTATTCTGAATTAAATATCCATTAAAAAGTTATAATCAGAATTATATTCTTTTAATGTTTACTTACTATATTCGGGATAGTTAAAATCATATGTACATCAAATATAAATATATTCTTTGCTCATTTCAATGCTAGGGTGTGACCTTGTAGGTTCTTGTAACGTAAGTAGTAATTATTATAACAATTCTAATATTACATATAATGAGTGACATCTAGAAATATATCATTGTCACCTAAGTTACAAGAAGTTATGATTCGATATGTGATTGTCATGATTAACTCTTTTATTTATTACATCATTTTGTCTTTTATATCTAGCATAGACACAAGTTTTAGAATAATCACACTTGTATAACCTGCTATTGTTTCTTGATATCTAGAGTAGACTATAATTAACGATTAATTTGTGATATCTCATATCAACTTATTCGAGCATGGCCATGCATTTCTAGTATCACTCAATCAAGTGGCATGTGATATATATCCTATTATGTAGGAAGGACAAATCCTATCTTAATCATACACACCCCACTACATATATCGAGGTATAATCAATAACAGTCTTTATATTACAACCAATTACAGAGCATGTTTAACTGTATCAAAACATACAACAATAAATGTTGGGATAACATTGATCTCAAGTCTGAGGATCATACATATAGTCATCACCGTGACCAATGTTATGACCGTCATATAATAATCAAGGACATGTGCTCATGGTGGATCAATCTCCTACTCAGTCCAACGATCATGCCACTGCGGTGTAAGAGGCTTTGTCAAGGGATCAACAATATTGTCATCCGTGTGTACTCTGCATATTTCCACATCTCGTCGATATATGATCTCGCGAATAAGATGAAAACGACTAAGAATATGTTTGGACCGTTGATGAGATATGGGTTCCTTTGCTTGTGCAATGGCTTCATTATTGTCACATTGGAGTTCTAGTACATCTGATATATTGAGAACAACCCGTAGTTCCGATATGGACTTCTTGATCCAAACAATCTCTTTTACTGCTTCATAGGCTACAATGTATTCAACCTTTGTTGTAGAATCATCTTTGTCAGTTTGGAAGCTGGTATCAGTATAACCCTTTACACTAAGCTCTTCCTCACTTCCATAGACAATAAATATATCCTTAGTTCTTCTTAAGTACTTAAGGATATTTTTAACCGCAACCCAAAGATTTTTACTGGGGTTTGCCTGATACCACTCATCATGCTTAAAGCATACAATACATCTGGTCAAGTACATATCATGGCATACATGATAGAACCAATAGCTGAAGCATATAGAATCTTATCTATCCATTCTCTTTCTTGTGGACTTGAAGGACATGTTTCATTCGAAAGAGAAATGCTATGTCTCATAGGTAAAAACCCTTTCTTGTATTCTTCCATACTGAACCTTTTCAACATTTTGTCCATATATGTGCTTTGACTCAGACCTAAAAGTCATCTTGATCTATCTCTATAGATCTTAACTCCTAAGATATACAATGCCTCGCTCAAATCTTTCATACAAAAACAACTACCTAACAAAGTCTTAACAGACTGTAAAGTAGGTATATCAATTCCTATGATGAGTATGTCGTCTACATACAATATTAGGAAAAAAATAATGCTCCCACTAGCCTTTTTATAGACACAATGCTCATCTTCATTTTTTATAAAACCAAATTCTTTGATTGCATCATTAAAACGAAGATTCCAGCTTCGAGAAGCTTGTTTTAGTCCATAAATAGCCTTCTGTAGCTTACAAACCTTTATAGCATTTCATGGAGTGACAAAACCTTCTGGTTGTGTCATATACACATCCTATTCGAGTTTTCCATTAAGAAAAGTGGTTTTGACATCCATTTGTCATATTTCATAATTATGGAATGCAACTATTGTGAGCAAGATTTGGATGGACTTAAACATAGCTATAGGGGAGAATGTTTCATCATAATCTACACCATGAACTTGTCAAAAACCTTTAGCGACTAATCACCCCATGTATGTTTGTACATTACCATCCATGTCGGTTTTATTCTTGAAAACCCATTTACAACCTATAGGTCACCAAAGTCCACAATTGGTTTATTGACATGGATTCCATCTCAGATCTCAGAGTCTAGGCTAGACACTGCATCTTGATAAGATCTAGGATCATTTGAACCATATAAAGAACAGCTCCATGTGTGGTAATGAGAAATCCAAGTCTCTAAGGTGAATGGAGTTCTCTTGTGGATCTGCGCAGTGGTTGTGTTTCTAAATCTGTTGATTGTTCCTCAACAACTTGTGAAACATACTCAAATTCATGTTCATTTATCTGTTGTTCTTGAACTTCTCCAAGTTCAATATTTCTACCCTTCATTTTCTTTGAGATAAATTCTCTTTTGAGAAAAACTCTCATTCTAGCAACAAACATTTTGTTCTCGTTAGGGTTGAAGAAATAGTATCCCTTAGTTTCTTTAGGATATCCAAAAATATACACTTATGAGATTTAGGTTCAAGCTTTGAAGACATCTGCTATTTTATATAAGCTTCACAACCCTAAATTTTCATAAAATACATACTAGGACGTTTCCTAATTCATATCTCTAATGGTGTGTTTTGAATCGATTTAGATGGAACACTATTTAGTTTGAAAATGGCTATTTCAAGTGCATGTCCCTAAAAGGAAGTCGAAAGATCACTATAACTCATCATCGATCGAATCATGTCTAACAATGTTCAATTCATTCTTTCTAAAATTATATCCCACTGTGGTGTACCAGGTGGTATAAGCTGTAAAACAATCCCACATTCTTTCAGGAGTTCATCAAACTCTATGCTTAAGTATTCTCTACCTCGATCTGATCAAAATCCCTTAATACTCTTGCCTAGTTGATTTTGTACTTCATTTTTAAATTCTTTAAACTTTTCAAGGGTTTCATATTTGTGGCGTATAATATAAATATACCCATACCGACTAAAGTCATTAGTTAAAGTAATGAAGTAATGGAATCCACCGCTGACTTCTGTATTCATCGGTCTATATACATCACTATGTATTAAACCCAGTAAATCACTTGCTCGCTCACCTTTATTATTAAAAAGAACTCTAGTCATTTTTTCCAACAAGCAAAATTCACATACATCATATTGTTCGAAAACAAATGAATCTAAGAATCCATCTTTATGGAGTTTTGATATACGTTTCTCACTTATATGGCCTAAATGGCAATGCCAAAGATAAGTTTGATTTAAGTCATTTGCTTTTGATCTTTTAGTATTTATGTTATAAAAGGTGTTTTCTTGAACTAAAATATAAAGACCATTAACCAATTGTACCGAACCATAAAAACATTATTATGATAAAAAGAACAACAATTATTCTTAATAATAATCTCAAAACCAATATTGTCCAAACAAGAAATAGAAATATTGTTCTTAGTCAAACTAGGCACAAAATAACAATCCTCTAAATTTAAATCAATCCCACTAGACAAAGATAAAATATGTCCCTATAGCTAATGCAACAACTCTTGCTCCATTTCTCCCTTGTAGGTATACGTCTCCTTTAGCCATATTCCTTCTCTTTTGCAGTCCCTATACGAAAGTACAAATATAAGAACCACAACTGATATCTAATACCCAAGAAGTAAATGTTGACAAATTAACATTAATAACATAAATAAATGAAAAAATGTTCCGTTTGCTTTTGTCTTCTTGACCTCCTCAAGGTAAACAGAGCAGTTTCTTATCCAGTGTCTAGTCTTATCGCAATGGAAACATTTTCCTTCTTTGCTAACTCCCTCTTTAGGTTTCAATGCATATTTTCCTTTTGGCTTGTCCTTACCATTTCCCTTATAATTTGCCACTATCTTTTTCTTTCCCTTTCCTTTGTCCTTGTGGACCATCAGAATGGGCTTAGGTCCAACCTTTTTCATGTTACTTTCAGCAGTTTTTAACATGCCAAGTAACAGTGGCAAAGTCTTGTTAATTTTATTCATGTTTAAATTAAGGAAAAATTAGCTAAAGTTATATGGCAACGATTGCAGGATAACATCGGTAGCCAATTCATCTTTGAGAGAAAATCCAACTTTTCTAACGTTTGGATGTAGCCTATCATCTTGATGACAGAAGCTCCTACAAGAGATCCTTATTCCATTTTGCATTGAAATAGAGCTTTAGAGGTCTCATGCCTCTCTTGATGTTCTTTCCCTTCATATATTTCCTTGAGATTTTGAATCATCTTATCTGCAACTATGTCCTCATGTTGCTTCTGAAGCTCAGGAGTCATGGTGGCCAGCATTAGACATCCAACATCTAACATATCTTCCATATGTTTCTTAAATTTGTCTTTGCCAACTCTAGAAGCATTAGCTGCCAGTTCATTAGGAATAGGTTTTTCATTGACATACTCATTCTTTTCCTGTTTGAGAACAATTCTCAAATTACGAAACCAGTCAAGGTAGTTTATGCCATTAAGCTTCTCCTTCTCAAGGAGTGAATGCAGTAATAAAGTGTTGTTTGCTATTAAATCTATAATAATGGAAATATTAAAGTAAGTAAATTTACCAAATTAAAAATTTATAAATAGGTCTTTATATACAAAATACTCCCACTGTTTTATTCAAAATTAAAAACCCTCCAATTTTAATTTCAAAAAAATTCAACGAAATTTTTTCTAGTAGTTGAGGTTCGTAATTCATCAATTTCCTAAATCATTTGTCTTTTCTTTTAGGATAGTGATTATTTAGGTAAGTAACACTTTACTAGTTACATCTCATGTAACTTCTCCTTTTGGTGAATAACTCTTGTTCAAATTCATCTCATGACTTATCAAAATACTTAACCTCTAGGTTTCTAATCCTATTAGAATAACCTAGCTAAGTTATTCCCAATATCTCAACCGATGAATATCACTTTCTTATTCTTCACGTTCAACCAAGATAGATTTATGTGCCAATGCTTTGGAAAAGCCCACACAATATTGATTGAAGCTTTAACGAGGCTAAATATTGGACAGTTAAGTTCACTTAGATTATAAATAGGGATTTGAGTAATTATATCATTATTGTTCGTTGTAATATTAGGCCTTTATTGATCTTATCAATATTTATTCTTATTTTAGCATTTTTTGAATTATATACATAACATATATAAGCAATAAATAAGACGCAATGGTTATAGCCCAGCAAAAATAACTAAGGTGGCCCATCCAAAGCCAATGGGAGAACCATAAACCCTAAAACCTAAGACTACACTCTAAATATCTTATCACCTATAGTTTAGTTCGTTCTTCAACTCCTTTTGAATCTTCATAGGATTAGAATTTAAAATAATCTCATTTTACATATGAAGGAATAAGATAAAAAGAGAAATACAACTGAAATATAGAAAGGCACAACACACAAGCCATATTCTAAAATTCAACCATTGTAAATTGAAAAAGGGTTATAACCATGCATGTAAAACACCATGCAAAACAAACAAACATATATATATATATATATATATATATATATATATATACATGTTGTTATGCCTTTGTTAAAAAACCTAATATGGGCCTACAATCTATATTGCACATGAAGGGTCAAGGGATAAAACAAACATGTCATATATATATATACATTATTACACCTTTGTTATGCCTTGTAGGGTTTTTGAAAAACCAAACTTCCATTTCTATAGAAAATCCTCACAATTTGATAAAACTTCCAGTATCTACTCGCATCGACACATTGCCCTCCATCAAACTTCGAGAATTTTGCACCTGGTTCTATTGGTGTTGAAACCGGGTTGCAATTTGCCATCGTGCACATATTTAAAATCTCTTTTGCATATTTCTCTTGTGATACAAAATAGTCGTCTCTGCTTGACCAACCTATAAACCAAGAAAAAACTTCATTAAGCTCAAATCTATCATTTCAAATTCCCGTGCCATTGTGCCCTTAAACTCTTATATCATCTCATCATTGTTACCCATAAAAATATGGCCATCGACATAAAGATCAAAAAATAACACATTACCTCCATTCTTCTTTGCATAAAGAGCATGCTCGTTCGGACATTGCATGAACCTATTATCTTTGAAATATGTATTGATTTGTGTATTCCATGTTCATGGTGCTTGCTTCAACCCGTAAAGTGCCTTCTTCAATTTTAACACCTTATTCTCTTCTCTGACTTGTACCCGGGTGGTTGTTCAATTTAGACATCCTCTTCGAGAACACCATTCAAGAATGTCAACTTGACATCCATTCAAAATGTCAGCCATTTGAATTGAGCAATTTGTGAAATGAGTAACCGTATTGTCTCCATTCTTGCAATGGAAGCAAACACCTCATCATAGTCAATTCATATTCTTTTCTTGTATCCCTTCACAAAAAGTCGTGCCTTGTACCGTTCTATCTCACCTTAAGCATTCATCTTCTTTCTTGAACGCCTACTTCACACCAATAGGCTGACTTCCATTCGATAATTCTGCTATCTCCCATGTGTTGTTGCGGTCAATCACCTCATTCTCCTTGTTCATGGCAGTTTGCCACTTCTTGTCTGGTAATGCCTCTTTAATGCTGATATTTTAAGCATCTTCCAAAAGACATACAAGGTCTACTTCCTTTTTTGAATCATACAAATCTTGTAAACTTCGTATTTTGGGTTGTCATGGTTCATCTTCATCATCAATAGTTTCAAAGTTTGTTGGTATGCTTGTTGGTTGAGTGACTGATGATTCTCTAACTTCGATGATAACCTCTGTTGAATTGTTTTAGTCCCACTCGCTTGCTTCATTTACTCGCACATCACAACTCACCATCACCTTCTTACTTATCGGATCGATTAGCTTGTACCCTTTTGTCTTCTCATCATATCTAATAAAAATATACTTTTTTCTTTTGTATTTAAGCTTTGTTCTTCATTGATTCGGTACGTGTGCATATGTAACACTACCAAACACTTTGAGATGAGAAATTGTTGGCTTTTGTTCGCTTCATGCCTTGTTTTGTGTTTGATCATCTAACTTCACACATGGACATCAATTTTGTACATAGATGGCACATTGCATGACTTCTTCCCAAAATTCCTTTGGCTTCTTCTTGCTCTTGAGCATTGATCGAATCATGTCGATAATGGTTTGATTCTTTCTCTCAGCCACATAGTTTTATTAAGGAGAGTATGGTGCAGTTAGAAATATCCTCATGCCTTGCTCCTCACAATACTCCATGAAAGTTGTCGAAGTATACTCGCCACCTCTATCGGATCGTACGTCTTTGATGTGTCTACCAGTTGCCTTCTCCACTATCATTTGAACTTTTTTGACACCTCAAATGCCTCAAATGTTTCTTTAAAAAAATGACCCTAAGTTTTTCGTGAAAAATCATCGATAAAAAAATTAAATACCTTTTACTGCTGAAAGATTCGGGGGTGATTGGTCCACATATGTCAGTTTAAATCAACTCGAGAGGGTGTTTAGATTAATATTCCGCCTTCTTTTGAAATGAGGTTCTCGATTACTTACCAAGAACATATTTTTCACAAAAGTTTCCCTCATGATCCATATTCGGCATTCCGTGCACTATGTTCTTCTTTGCTAACTTTTTAGACCACCATGATATAAGTAACCAAAGTGGAGATGCCATGGTGATGTCTTGTCTTCTACGTCGACTCGCAAACATTTTTCTTGTAAGCTTCTCAAATTCAGTTTGTACCAAGTCTTTCAAAAGTGTCGAGTAATCTTTCTTCATGAGTTGTCACATGCTTAAAATGTTATTCTTGAGGTTTGGTACGTAATTAACATCTTGGATTGACCCTATCAAGCCATTCTTTTGTAAGTAATAAATTATACCTCGAACTTTGACCTCCACTTTTGATACATCTCCAAAAGACACATGACCATCTTCGATCTTTTGCATCTCTTTGAATAAGTACTCGTGACCGAACATATGGTTGCTTGCGCCCGAGTCGAGGTACCACAGAGTGTTATTGTTGATGTTGATTTCATTTTGAGCCATCAAGAAAAAGCCTTCATTTGCTTTGTCTTCCAAGGTTAGGTTGGTTATTTCTTCCATCTTTTTATCGGCTCAACAATCTTTTGCAAAATACCTCACTCTACCATAGTTATAACATTTTTCGGAGTTGCAATCATTCGTGTAGTGACCATACTTGTAATACTTGTAGTACTCGATGTTGGAATAGTTGATCGGCTGCCTCTTCTTAAACCACGTTCTCTTCCATGCCAATTTGGTTGGTGATCTCTTGTAATTTTGTGCAAGTATACACAATTGAATCAAGTAATATAGGGTAAGTGAGTTATCGTCTCCTCAGAGATTGATCGGTTCTTTTCAAGTTTCACCACAACCAGAACTAGTTGTCACAAGCTCATTCTTGAAATCTCGTCAAACTAAAAAAAACTATTAGTAACAAAAGAAAGCAAGAAAATATTATAAAGAATGGTTGCAAACAAGTTTGGTTGAGGCAAATTAATTATGCAAACTATTAAAATAAGCAAATAAAAAATAAACGTTTATTTAAATATATTCAAAACAACCTCACATATTAAGACTTTTCACAGAGCACTCATGCTAATCTTTTATTATGACAAGTAATTATTCTAAGTCTAGAATGAATTGTTATGATATGCTTAAGCTGACTGACAGGATTACTGAGTATTATTAGATAGTTATTATGACAATACTACTCAGCATTAACTACAACCCTTGGTTTGTCAAACTGTTGTTGTAGCAATACCTCTCAACGTGAACTATAATCGTTGTTTATCCTACTCTAGTATCTATCCCTTTTAGTCTATTGAAACCCTCTCCTTATCTCTAATCTAGACAAGTTAGAACATCACAATCCCAGATCCATTCCATTATTCACATATATCTATCTTAATTCTCTCGAATCTAAGAATCAATATCTAGACAAAGGACAATATGTCAAAGCTCTTACATTGTCAAGATATGTTTCACCTAGACCCGAGGCAATCTCTCGAAGTTCTTATAATGTCAGGGCAAAATATTTAAACAATGAACAAAACAGTCATGAGCAAAATCATAATTCATCTTTCAGAAAATAGAAAATAATTGTTTCGACAAAAAAAAGATTAACACCAAGTAAAGTAGTTCATGGAGTTGTCAAAAAGTCAAACAAAGTACCATCATTTTAATACAACACCAAGCAAAGTAAAGAAATTAAGAACAAAGGAAGAACGACTCCCAGAACTGGGGGCTCTGTTGTAACATCTCTGATCAACACCGCGCCTACCATGATGGCTAGCCTCTACCGAGGCCTGACCGCCGATCTGCTATAGCCTGGCTATGGAGGACACCAAGGACGGTCGAGTTAGGAAACTATGGAGAAGCACTGCTGTTTCTCACTCACGCTTAAGTTAAACCTCTTCTTACTTCTTTTCCTTTTTTGGATGCTATGGCTGGGTATTTATAGAGGGAAATATCCTAGGGTTTCGTGCAAGTGAAGATTCCCTTAATACCCATTATTTTCTTGCCCAGACTAAAAAAGGAAAGGCAGCTAGCTGTTGTCAAAATCTTGAGGGCTTACTTGCACGTGAGGGTAATCGTACAACTAGCATGTGATATAGGTAATTCGTCATATCTGCTTCAGACTTGGAAGATAAACCTTGCCTTGGCGAGATAAATCTGCTCCTCACTGTCTTTATCTTCTATATTCCACTGGCCCTTGCAAAATACTTTGTCACGACTAAAATGTTCTTCCTTAGTTAATTTTCTGCACATACACAATCCACACAACACCTTTCTCCTCGGCAGCATCAGTCAAACCAAATAAATTTTGCCTAAGAAATTCTTATCCACCTCATGCAGTTATATCCTAAATGTAACTAAATACAACTATTATGTTGTGAATACTTTATTTAGACGAGCAATAATTGAAGTAAAAAGACTAGAAATCGAGTCTTTTTATGGAGTTTTCACACCCCTAAACTTAAGTTATTGCTTGTCCTCAAGAAATGGAAAATAACTAGAAAAAAATTAAGATTGTCATGGCAAAGCAATATTAAGAAAATCATATGGGTTGAAATTTCAGCCCTCAGCAAAATGTTGGCCTCAACATGTTTGACTGTCATATCAGTCAAGTACTAGTAAGGATTCCTTGCTAGCGTGTGTGCGTGATTGTAATCAGTCTATGCATTAATGTAATTAGAAAACTTCAAGTAAGTGCTTATGTTTTGTCAAAGCATCAAATTATTTGTCAGGCATGTTTTCCACTCCTATTTGTTTATATTTTTTTTTCAGGGAGTCAACTTATCACACCTACCCTCCCACACTCTAGGTGAAAGGGAGCATACCTTTCACCCCCAAGCTAGTCGGGTAGAGTCATCTTGTGATTACTTTCATTCACTTATATGTCTACGAAACCCTTAATTTTATGGAGTTTTCTGTTTATGCCATTACATAGAGGAGTGTCCCTTTTATTCTTCAAGTTTTAAACACTAAGGAGTTTGACCTTAACCTTAAATTCTTCAATGTCTCGGTAAGTAGAGAGTTATTTCCTAAAAATTTACTAATCACCTTATCAGAGACAACCTACAATTGTGTTTATAAATTTTTAAAGAATCAAGTCTAAGGTTGGTTCTCTTTTTTTGAAAGTCTTAAAGATAATTCCGGCCTAGACAATTAGATTGTGCATTCATTATCGGGTATCCCTAATCTATTCCAAACAATAGACTTAACCTAATTACATCATGAAAACCAAAATTTTTAACAAATTATCATCAATTTATTTTTAACAAAGTGTGATGCAATGCCTCCCCCAAACTTGAGGGATGCATTATCCTCAATGCATGAAAAATTAAACTGCAAATGCAAATGCAAAAAAAATAAAAATACGATCTTACTATGGTGGGGTAGCTTGACTAGATGCATGTGTTCTGCATCATTTTGGAGGAGGGGGACTCTCTGATCTTGTACTTCTATTATAATCTATGATGGAGATGGCTAAAGGACACGACCTGTTGTTTGCTTAATGCATCACTTAGTACTCGGGGCCCATGCTGGTGTTTGTTGGTCTTCAGCTGGAGTGGGTTGCGTAGGAACTGGAGTCTGGCTTTAAGTTGGTTTAGGAACTGGCATTAAATGATGGACGGGGGACTGTTTAGGTTCTTTCTTGGTTGCGGGTTGAGCAGGGACTAGAGTGAAATCTTCATCGACAAAAAATTCAGGTAGAATCTCCTGAGTGCTTTCGGGAGTAGAATAAGGAGTTGAGGAACTCATCGGTGTCATCGTGATCTTCTTCCGATATTGGCGAGACATGTATGGAAAGTGGAGGAACGACTGCATGGAAATTTGGTGGAGTATTTTGTGTCGAGGCATTGAATGTACTGCCACCAGCAGTGTGTTTCAGGATTACATCGGGGAAGGGTGACAAGTCTTCATTAGTGATCAGGAGTAGCTCCTTGAAAAAGGCATTGAGTTGTGCATCCCTTGCCTTGACGTAGCCAAAGAAGATCTCCATGTGATTCTCCAAACGCTCGATCTTCTCACTGGTTTCTCACGTGTATGTGACCACTGCTGTCATTCTGGCTGTGACAACAGATTTGGCTCCTCCTTCCAGACCCTCATGTGGGGCATTATCATCAAAGCTCATGAGATCGGGCATTTTTTTCTTGGTTATTCCCTTATTTAACTTGATGAAGTCCTCAAATAGTTCTTCGGGGACCTTCTTTTTCCTGCACAAAGCAATTATCATGTTAGAAAATAAAAGATTACCTCGGTTTCTTTTTGCGCAGCATGTATTTTCTCGAAGATAAGTTCTCCAACATTGATCACTCACCCATAAATTATCGAATATAACATCATCAATCTTTTCACTAGAACGGTCGTGTTGTGGGAGGTTGGCATTAGCTTTCCCTTAAGGAAGTGATTTCATAACTTTACCACCGATTTAAGGGTTCGATGATCTACCCACTTTATTATCGGCGTGTTTCCTTGAATTTGGTATATCCGAAATAGAGGTCTTCAAGTACTCCATTGTAAGTTTCTTGGTCTGACTCAGCAACGAACTTCATGTCTTGATCGTCCACTTTTCCTAACTTAAAATATCGATTGAGTGCAAATTGGAAAACCAAATGAGCTTCCCTCTCACATAAACGGTGTATTAGGATAGGTCTTCAAGATGGGTGTAAAATTCTTGAACCATTATCGGTGCTACCATTTAAGATGCCGAGCAAATTTATCCCATTTATGTTTTCTAACCACATCCATCACTTTTGGTCCGAATGGTTCTTCGTTTTCAGATGGAAAAATGAAATCATCCTCCAATTATATATACTTGCTATTTTTAGAGGTTCTTGAACCATGCCTCAGCTTCAACCTTCTGGAAACGCTCAAATCTTGTTGTTGGGGCTGAATTTTTCTTTGATCTTGCCATGATACTTATTGTTACAGGGTTTTGCACGGTGACGATGAGGAAGGAATATTGAAGGAAAATTGTTTTAAAGACAGAAACTGTGGGAATAATGGGGAAGATGAAGTGTAAGTTGGTTTTTCTGGAAAGATAATGGGTGGTTTAATCGGGGCAAACTGGTTAAAACACGAGGGAAAAATATATGGAATTAATATCTCAATATTTGATTTGACATAAAGTAGAGAAAATGTAACTTACTTTTTTTACAATTATCGCCAAAATCTTCTTTGCTATAGGGTTTCTCTTCCTTTCATGTGTAAGTTCTCACCCCATGCTACCACTGTTCCTTACATGCCAACAATAAACAAAAAAAACAAAAATAAAGTGAAAAAATAACTAGTGCATAAAATAAATTAATTTATTTATGTACAAAATTTAGATTTTCGCTGTCGAGGCAACGAATATTGTTCAGGTAAGTAAGGCAAACTCTTGGGCATCGTGTGTTGTTGATGCCAGTTTATCGCACATGACTGGTGCTCCTTTGTATTCCTTTAGTCTCTAACCATTCACCTTGAAAATTGATCCATCATATCGGTTCTTGATTTCTATTGCTCCATTGTTATGGACTTGGTGTACGATCAATGATCCTGACCATCTTGATTTTAGCTTGCCTATAAATAATTTGAGTCCTGACCATCTTTCATGCCATCGTTTTGTTTTTTCTTTGTATAGGCGGGCATTTTCGTAAGCGTGAGCTCTGAATTCATCCATTTCGTTCAGTTCCAAGAGTCTTCTTTCTCCAACAAGCTGAGCATCCATGTTCAATTTCTTGATTTCCCAATGAGCTTTATGTTCAAGTTCCACAGGCAAATGACACTCCTTATCGTAGACGAGTTTAAATATGGACATTCCTAGTGCTTCATCTAGCTTTAGCGACCAGTCCTTTTGGCTTGGGATGACCACTTTCTCAAGGATCTGTTTGATTTCTCGATTAGAAACTTTTGTTCATCCATTAGTATGTGGGTGATATGCCATGGCTAACCGGTGTCGTACTCTATATCTTTTCAGCGCCTTGGTAATTAATGTTTTGTCAAAGTGTGTGCCTTCATCACTGATGATAGCTCACGGTGATCCACAACGTGTGAATATGTTCTTGTGCAAGAATTTCAGCACGGTCTTGGAATCATTTTTAGGTGTTGCGATGGCTTCCACCCATTTGGACACATAGTCTACTGCCAAGAGAATGTATAGATCACCAAAAGATGTGGGAAAGGGTCTCATGAAATCTATCACCTACACGTCAAAAAGTTCAACCTCCAGAATGTTTTGCCAAGGCATCTCATGTCTCTTTGATATTCTCCATGTTCGTTCGCACCTATCACATGACGTTTAGGATTTGTGTGCATTTTTGAACAAGATTGGCCAATAGAAACCTGATTGAATAACCTTCACTGCTGTTCTCATCCCACCAAAATGTTCTCCATATAGTGGTGAGTGGCATTGAAGTATAATTTCTTTGTGTTCTTCTTCTAGGGCACATCTTCTGATTATTTGGTCTCCACATTGCTTGAATATGAACGTTTCATCCTAGTAATAGTGTCGCATATCATGTATGAACTTTTTTCGGCCTTGGCCAGATAAATCTTGAGGTACAATACCACTAACAAGAAAGTTGACTATGTCAGCATACCAGGGCACAGCCGTGACAAATAAAATTTTCTCATCAGGGAAATCCTCTTGGATATATTTCATGTCATGACAATTAATTTTGTTTTATTGTCTAAACAAGTGATCTGCTACTTGGTTTTCCGTACCCTTTTCTATCATTGACCTCTAAATCGAACTCTTGTAGTAATAATATCCATCTGACTAGTCTAGGCTTTATATCTTTTTTATTGATCAAATATTTAATGGAAGAGTGATTCGTATGCATAGTTACTTTTGTTCCTATGAGATATGACCTAAACGTATCGAATGCAAATACTACTACAAGAAGTTCTTTTTTCAGTTGTGGTATAGTTTACTTGTGCATCATTAATAGTACCACTAGCATAGTAGATGACATAAAAGAGTTTACTTTTTCGTTTCCTATCACTGCTCCAACTGCATAATCACTAGAATCGCAAATGAGCTCAAAATGTTCATTCCAGTCTAGTGGAACAACGATTGGTGTTACTGAAAGTTTTTTCTTCAATACTGCAAAAGAATTTAAACAATCATCATTAAATACAAATGGTTGATTTTGTTGAAGCAAAAGAAACAAAGGTTTTGATATTAGAGAAAAATCTTTTATGAACCGCTTATAGAAGCCTTCATGTCCAAGGAAACTGCGTATGCGTTTCGCAGTGGTGGGTGGAGGTAGATTTTCAATTACTTCCACCTTGGCTCTATCGACTTCAATGCCTTGACAAGAAATTTTGTGACCCAACACTATTCCCTTGGTTATTATAAAATGATATTTCTTCTAATTTAGTACTAGGTTAGCTTCTTCACATCGTTTCAGTACTTTATGTAAGTTACCGAGGCATCGGTTGAAATTGTCGCCTGAGACGAAGAAGTCATCCATAAATATTTCCATGCATTCTTCCACCATATCCGAAAACTGGCCATTATACATGTCTGAAAGGTTGTTGGAGCGTTACATAGCTCAAATGGCATTTATCTAAATGCATAGGTACCATATGGACATGTGAAAGTAGTCTTCTCTTGATCCTCCGGTTCTATAGCTAT
This sequence comes from Hibiscus syriacus, assembly GCF_006381635.1. Taxonomy (NCBI): domain Eukaryota; kingdom Viridiplantae; phylum Streptophyta; class Magnoliopsida; order Malvales; family Malvaceae; genus Hibiscus; species Hibiscus syriacus. The sequence goes on along the minus strand of NW_024063019.1, from coordinate 1,492,707 downwards.
TTGATTATATCCTGAATATCCATCAAGGAAGCAGCAAAATGCTTTTCCTGCTAGCCTATCAAGCATTTGGTCAATAAAAGGAAGGGAAAATGGTCTTTCTTTGTGACTTTATTATGCTTCCTATAATCCATACATATTCGCCAGCCCGTGACTGTAGTAGTTAAAAGCTCGTCATTTTCATTTTTGACCACAATCACACCACATTTCTTTTGTACACACTGTACCGGACTGACCCATAAGCTATCGGATATTGGATAAATTACTCATGCATCCAACCATTTTATGATTTCCTTCATGACTACCTTTTTCATGATCAGATTGAGTCTTCTTTGTGTTTCTACCGAAGTGCTAGGATTGTCTTCTAAGTTGATCTTGTACATGCATATGGTAGAGTTGATTCCCATCAAGTTTTCCATGGTCCACCTAAGAGCTTTTTTGTGTTATGACAAAACATTTAACACAAACTGTTCTCCTACTGAGAGGCTAGACTGGTAGAAAATATCACTGGTAAAGTCTCATTACTACCTAGGTAGGCGTATTTCAAATGCGATGGCAAAGTTTTAAGTTCCAATATGTGTACATGTTGTAATGATGATTCTGGGGGGCTAAGTTCATTAAAATCTAAGGGTTTGAATTTTATACCTAATCTAGCATGAAGGAAACTAGATTGTTCATTTGATTATCCTTCATAATATGCTTTGGTGTCATTGACAGGGAACCCGTCTAGTGCTTTGTTAAAATAACTGTTGCCAAGGCAATAGTTATCAACATCCTTTCTGAAATTTGTTCACCTGGGCCATGATTTTCGTGTTCATACGTCATAGATATCAAGTTGTGGCACAAAGTGTTGTATTTATCTATTTTTAAAAGTTTATCTTGGCCAAGAATTATCTTTTCTTCTTCCTCCATCAAGTCCATGTCTCTAATACATTGGCATTCTTCTGAATCGTCCACATATCTCATGGATTTGAAGACATTGATTGTGACCCTTTGCACTCCTATCTGCATCGTGAACTCTCCCTTCTCGCAATCTATTAAGATTCGTCCAGTGGCCAAAAAGAGTCGTCCAAGGATGATAGGTGCGCTTTCATTAGCTTCACAGTCCAATAAGAAGAAATCAACTGGAAATACAAAATTTTCCACCTTTATAATGACATCTTCTATTCCACCCTCAGGATGATCATAAGACCGATCAGATAACTGTAGTATAACTGTGGTTGGGCAACCACTATACCTTTCTAGTTTTAAAAAATATGAACTTTGGTATTAAATTTACGCTTGACCCTAGGTCAAAGAGTGCTCGTCTTACAAAGTTGTTACCACTTGAGCATGGTGTCACAAAACTGCCAGGGTCTTTTTGTTTTGGTGGGAGTTTACTTACTGCAGAGCAGATTTCTATTGTCGCGACAATATTTTCTACCCTCCTCTTCTTTCTGACAATGTGTTTTAGGAACTTAGCATAAGAAGGCCTCTGCTCGATGGCTTCAAGTAAAAATATGTTAATATACAATTGATCCAAAATATCAACAAATTTCTTAAACTTGACGTCATCATTGTGTTTCTTCAATCATTGAGGAAATGGTGGTGGAGGTCTCACGTCATCTGCTGTCGGTGCTGAGGAAATGCTGGCCTTGGCCATAAATTTCCCATCATCTGGTTGATGATTTTCAGAGCCTTCATCCTTTTCCTTCTCTTCGGAAAATCCATCATGTTCCATATATTCAGCTCGATCCTCTGGTTGTGTATGCCTTGGCAAGAATTTTCCAGTTGTTTTCCCCCAAACTATTCCTTTCCATGATGTTTAGTGATTTCAGTATCACTAGAGAGACTTCCTTGTGGGTGAGAATGTAATGCTTTGGCGATTTGACCCACTTGGTTTTCCAATGCTCTCAAGGATGAACTATGGCTTTGCAAAAGAGCAGCTTGACTTTGCAATAAATTTCCTTGTTTTTTTATTGTTAATGAGTGCTCGTGCATCAGAATCTTTGTTGAATCCATGAAATCTTTTGTCTATGCCATGAATTCCTGCAACGAAGCTTCCAAGGAGTTAGAATTATAGTTGGTATTAGAGGAAGAAGTTGTACATTTAGTTTTTTACCAGGGCATCTGATGATGTTGATTATGAAAATGTTGATGTTCAAAGTTACTCTACTCTGGCCTATTAGAATTTGCTGCCTGATTGTTATTGTTGGTTCCTTGATTTCCCCATGAAAAATTCAGATGTTGTCTCCATCCAGGATTATATGTATTCGAGTAGGGATTATTGTTGTTTCGATTGTAGTTGCCCACAAAATTGGTAGACTCATGGTTTTTTGCACATTCACTCTCATGATGGTTGTCGTGACAAAATATGCATGCATTACTGGTTTCTTTGACTTCTCTCACCTCATTAGGACAATACAAATTTTTCAACATATTATTTATAGAAGAAAGTTGAGCAGCTACTGAATCCTTACCCTCAATTTCATATGCTCCAGATACTATTCTACCGGTTCATAGCCTTGTAGTTCGGAATTGATAGTCATTATTTGCTATCTTGTCAGGATATCAAAGTCTTCCTCGGGTGATTTGTCAAGTAAAATACCATTTGATGAGGCATCCAACATTATTCGAGTAGGTTCATTAACTCCATTGTAAAACAACACGACTTGAGTTCAGTCATGAAATTTATGGTTCACACAATTGCGAAGTAGACTTGTATATCTATCCTAACACTCATACATTGATTCATCATCACCTTGGCGAAAACTTATAATATCATTGCGTAGCTGTGTATTCATATTGGGTGGATTGTATCAAAGTAGGAAACTTTTGCATAAATCCGCCCAAGATTCCATTGAATTTGAAGGAACTCCACTGAGCCAATCTCTTGCTCTATCACGTAGGGAAGAATAGAAAAGTTTAAGTTTAAGCACATCTTCATGCACTCCTTGTTATCAGAATGAATCGCACACTTCAAGAAAGGCACAAATATCCTATCTAGCATCCTCATTAGGTGAGCCACCAAATTGATCGATGGAGTTTAGCATGTTGAATATCACTGGTTTAAGGTTAAAATGGGTTGCTTGTATTTCAGGTGCCACGATGCCTGGATAAAGATCGTCAAGAATTGGGTTCAAGTGATCTCATATTGTTTGTGGTCTTGCAACTTCTCTCTGAAAATTATTTATCGCAACATCAGGATATGCTTGATCTCTCATATTGTTTCCTTGAAATTGTAATTGGTTCATATACTCTCTAGTTCGTTGGTTATGTTGCCTTTTTCTGAATGACTTTTTAATTTTAGGGTCAAATGGCTCTAATGGTTTACCAGCAGATCTCATGGTCATGCAACAATAAAACCTACAAAATAAAATAAAAAAATATGTTAAACTAAGTAAATAAAAGGTGACAAGAAAAACTTGTCATGGCGGAAAATAAAAAAAATTCCGTCAATTGCCAATCCTCGGCAACGGTGCCAAAAACTTGATCTCTTGTAAATGTATATGTTAAGGAAAGCAATTTTGTGCAAGAATACACAATTGAATCAAGTAATAAAGGGTAAGTGAGTTATCGTCTCCTCAAGGATTGGTCGATTCTTTTTAAGTTTCACCACAACCAAAACTAGTTGTCACAAGCTAATTGTTGAAGTCTTGTAAAAAAAAACTATTAGTAACAAAATAAAGCAGGAAAATATTATAAAGTATGGTTGCAAACAAGTTTGGTCGAGGCAAATTAATTATGTAAACTATTAAAATAAGCAAAGCAAAGACAAGTGTTGATTTAAATATATTCAAAACAACCTCATATATTCAGACTTTTCACAGAGCACTCATGCTAATCTTTTGTTATGAAAAGAAATTATTTTATGTTTAGAATGAATTGTTATGATATGCTTAAGCTGCCCGACAGGATTACTGAGTATTCTTAGATGGTTGTTATGGAAATACTACTCGGCGTTAACTACAACCCTTGGTTTCTCAGACTGTTGCTGTAGCAATACCTCTTAATGTGAATTATAATCGTTGTCCATCCTACTCTAGCATCTATCCCTTTTAGTCTATTGAAACCCTCTCCTTATCTCTAAGGTAGACAAGTTAGAACATCACCATCCCAGATCCATTCCATTGTTCACATAGATCTATCTTAATTCTCTTGAATCTAATAATCAATATCTAGACAAACGGTAATCTCTAGAAGCTCTTACATCGTCAAGACGTGTTTTACCTAGACCCCAGGCAATCTCTCAAAGCTCTTACAGTGTCAAGGAAAAATATTTAAACAATGAAAAAAAATAGTCATGAGCAAAATCATAATTTGTCATTCATAAAACAGAAAATAATTGTTCAAAGAAAACGAAGATTAACACCAAGTAAAGCATTTCATGGTATTGTCAAAAAGTCAACCAAAGTATCATCGTTTTAATACAACCCCAAGCAAAGTAAAGAAATTAAGAACAAAGGAAGAACAACTCCCAAAACTGGGGGCTTTATCATGACATCTCTTATCAACACCGTGCCTACCCTGGCGGCTAGCCTATCTCGAGGCCTGATCGTCGCTCTGCTATAGTCTAGATATGGAGAACACCAAGGATGATCGGGTTGGGAAACTATTGGGAAGCATTGTAGTTGCTCACTCACACTTCAGTTAAAGCTCTTCTTACTTCATTGCCTTCTTTTGATGGATGCAACTGGGTATTTATAAAGGGAAATCTCCTAGGGTTTCGTACAAGTGAAGAATCCCTTGATACCCGTGAGGGCTTGCTTGTACATGAGGGTAATCGTACAGCTGGCATGTGACATAGGTAATTCATCATATTCGCTTCAGACTTGCAAGATAAACCTTGCCTTGGTGAGATAAATCTACTCCTCACTATCTTTATCTTCTCTATTCCACTGGCCCTTGTGAAATAATTTTTCGTGACTGAAATGTTCTTCCTCAGTTAATTTTCTGCACATACACAATCCACACAAGCCCTTTCTCCTCGGCAGCATCAGTCAAACCAAATAAATTTTGCCTAAGCAAAACTTATCCACAACATGCAGTTATATCCTAAATACAACTAAATGCAACTATTATGTTGTGAATACTTTGTTTAGACGAGCAATAACTTAAGTAAAAAACTAGAAATAGAAACTTTTTTTGGAGTTATCAGTTGGCTTGATTGTCCATTCTCCTTATAGTACCCTTCATGACTGTCACCTTGACCACCGTGACCATATCCATGACCTCCACGGCCATGCCCTCTACCTCAAACATTTTGAGAGAAGAGTACCTTTGCATTTTTAAATTACGCCTTGGTTTGAATTGCTTGTTCTAATGCCTCTTTTTTTTTTCTTCTTACGTTGTTTGTGTGCTTCGAGAGAATCGGTGAGCTTATTGACTTTGAGCGTCGCATGGTCCTTTGTCTCTTCTATCGTGGACACAACATTCTCAAAATTTTCGATTAATGATCTCAAAATATTATCCACAACTCGCGCATAGGTTAACGCTTCGCAATTACGAATTAGTTGGTTCACCATAGCATGTACACACGCGATGTAGTCGGATACACTTTCTGAGTCCTTCATCTTCATTCTTTCCAACTCGGCACGAGGAGTTTGGAGACGCACTTACTTGACTCGGTCAGCTCCTTTGAGAACTTTTCCTAAAATGTCCCACGCTTCTTTTGAAGTAGTTGCACCAGTAATCTTTTTCAAATCCTGACTCATCAACGGCTTGGAACAACATGTATAGTGTTACCTTATCCTTCAATCGCGCCTCTTTCAATACCTTGGTTTGAGTCACCATATATTCTGTGATAGTTTTAGTTTCTTTGAAACCTTCTTCGACCACCTCCCATGCATCTTGAGATCCGAGAAGAGCTTTCATTTGAATGCTCCAGTTCCCGTAATTTGCATTCGTTAGTCGTGGTAACGACATTTGACCCATGACATTTGTCATTTGTCTCTGATGCCAATTTGTAAAATAAAAATCAAATTAACTCGCAACTACTATATTGTTTCCAAGTGATTTTGTATTCCTCTTATTTGTTTTCAAATGAAATCAACAAGGTCTTTATATAGACACTAGGTACTACTCTACCAAAAATAGAAAAATAAATTCTATTAAAAATCATAAAAAACCATTAACTCCTATATCAACCATTGGCCTTTCAGCTAATAAAACTCTTGACATTTTATTTTCCCATTAACTTCTAAATTTAAAGAAACTCACTAAAAACAACATTTAATGTTTATTCAACAAATATGGGTAATAGGCTTCTAACAATCTGGGATTGCCTTGCCTGCAAGGGTTCAAGAAAAGAAACGAGTGATGAAGAGACTAATTTCGAGCTTTCAATCGAATAAACAGCCGTGCAAGAATGAGGAATTATTCACTACAAATAATTTGCTAATCGAAAAGGAAAACTATCCAACACAGCATTGGCAACATCACTTGCATCAGCAAAAGTATGTCTTAGGTTATATGTCATTGATGTGATCCCATTCAGCATCATGGATATTCCAACCTTACAAGGGAAGAGACTTTCTAACTTTACACATATATATGCTTATTTTAAATATTTTAATATAGTTATTTTCATGTACATATATTATATCTATAGTTATTATGATGATAACTTATCCATTAATATGTGAGATATAAGTTATGATAATATACTATAGTTTACATTCTTATATTATACATTATATAAGTTCATTTACTTAGTTTATTTCTTTATGTTATGCATGTAGGCACATTCGGCCAATGCTTGGGAGCTACATTGGAGCTAAATGGAGTATACAAAAGCAAGGATACTTACATGGGAACGATTAGGAAAACATAAGGAGCAAATTGGTGAAATGTTATTTTGAAGCCGTGAGCTCATAGCTGGATTGAGCTGAAGAATTGAGCTACAAGATGACTTCATTTTAGCTGGGGAGCTGCACCATCATCATCACCACTTAGGACACTTCAAATATGTCTTAAGTTAAAATTTGTGAAACCGTACCTTTTCACGAATAGTTGCCATCTCAAGAGGTACCTTTTCACAAGGAGCTGCCATAATGTTCATCATACTACAAGTCACCTATGGCCAGCTCACATTTAGCTCATTCACACCATAAGTAGCTCAAACATGAAGGGACACCTTTCTCAAACATTGTGACCTTTCATGAATGATGCTACCCATGAAGATGCCTTTTTATCCAAGAGCACGTTATTGAAGAAATTACAAACAATGGAAGCTTAAATCACCAAGTGACATGATATAGAGCTCCATGCCTATTCGGCCACACACATGCCATGCACATGAGAACTTTTTGGCGCCAAACATGAGAAAACACATCACCATTCAGCCATGGGGAGAAAATGGTGCCAAGATGAACAAGTATACCCATTCGGCCAAGGGAGATGCCTTCCCATCCTTAGCCAAATCATCAAGCCCCTTTATGAAGGGTTAACCGAACCATCGCAAGCCCAAATGACTTAATCTTTCATTTTAAAGCATTATGTATCTTCATAAAGTCATGTATCTAGCCGAAACATCATGTAACCATTCGACCAAGCCCTCTCATTTCCTATAAATATAGTGGCTTGCCATCATTTGTAGGCAACTCATCTCTTATATAAAATATACTCTTGTGAGTTATTTCTCTTCAAAGTTGTTTATGAACTTTATCGATTTAGTTCCTATACTTGTGGCATCATTCCTTCCATTTTGATTCCAAGATTCCTAGATTGATATCTAGCGGGTTGAAGACACTATAACCACCCCTCAAGCAAGTTTGTGAAGACCGGGATTGTGCTTCATAGCATAGTTTCCTCTTTGGCGTGTTTGAGATACAACATCACCACCATTGCCATTTCATCAACAACACCATCCATCTCTTCCATTAATTCCGCAGCCATCTCTATCCTTTCTTTATTTTATTTCATTCTTATTATTTATTTTCATTACTTATATTATTATCCCCTTTATTAATTCCATTATTAATCATTCCTTTCTTCTCTTATTTTGCAGCCCAAACTTATAAATTCAAGGACATCAGTACTTGTCAATCCTAGATCGGGACACAATAAGGCTATCTACTCTCTTCCATCAAAGCGTGTAGATTCGCCTTACGTCAAGCGGTAATCAGAGCATAGTTGGATTGACAACAAAAGTGTCATTGGCGTGCAAAGCAAAAGAAAAATACTCCTACATCAAAATTGGAGTGCAAAAAGAAAGAAAAGACAAAAAGAAAAAAAATCAGAATAGAAGAAAAGAAAAAGAAGAATTTCAAAAAGAAGCAAAGCCAAGAAAACTGTGCTCTACCATTGCAAAGTACATCAAAGAGGCCATCTACATTAAGAGAAGATAACCTTATTGTTTCTTGAGAAAGGTTGCAGTAAGTGTTGTTTCTTGAATTGTAAGTCATCTCTTCATTTTCTATCCTTTCGTTTTCCTTGTCTTCAACCATTTCCTTCTTTTAATACCTTTGAATCCTTTCTTCTACCTTTCCATTTTTTTCTACTCCTTCTACCCTAACCTATTTGTAGCCGACGCACACAAGGAATGAATTAACTTGTTTTAATCTTGAGTAAGTTCTTCAAAGGACTTAGCAAGAGAAATTGAGTGGAAAAAGGCTATTGAGAGAGTGAGATCAGAAGGGGAATTGTTAAAAGCCATAATTATATTCCCGAGAGTAAAAACGAGTGTTGAGTGGAGTGATCTTATCTTTTCTTTGGAGTAAACTCGTGAGACTTTGTGAGTGTGCTGGTAAGGTTTATTTTTGTTTTATTTACTAACCATGTCTCAAAGTCCTAAAGGAAATGCAGGTCAACCCAATTTGCAAATGCAAGCACTGATTGGAGAAATGATAAGAATGTTTAGAACAGAATTTGATACTCTACATGAGAAGCTAGATCAAAGACAAGATCAAACACAAACTCGGAATAATAATACTCCTCGTAGGCAACAACCTCTTCCAGAAGATGATGTCACAAATCCTTATGATGAAGAAGAACCAGCATTGATACAAGGACCTAGGCGTGCCAATGTTAATGATAACATGAGCAACATAAAAATCAAGATTCCTCAATTTCAAGGAAAAATTGATCCAGAAGCATATCTTGAATGGGAAAGCAATGTGGAACATGTTTTCAGTTGCTGTAACTATTCCAGACTCAAGAAAGTAAGATTGGCAGCCATAGAGTTTGTTGATTATGCTTTGATATGGTGGGATCAACTTACTATTACTCGGAGGATGAATGGAGAGAGACCAATTTCAACATGGCTCGAAATGAAAGGTATCATGCGTAAACGTTTCATTCCTACTCATTATAATTGGGACATGTTTCAGAAATTGCAAAACCTAAAGCAAGGCCAAAGGAGTGTAGAGGATTACTATAAGGAAATGGAAGTGGCAATGATCCAAGTCAATATTAAGGAGGATCGTGAAGCAACCATGGCTCGATTTCTTGCCGGACTTAATCCTGAGATTGCCAACACACTAGAATTGTACCATTACATAGAACTTAATGAAATGGTACAAATGGCTATGAAAATAGAGAGGCAACTACGGAGAAGATCTCTCACTACCATGCCTTCTAGATGGAGTCCTAACAATTTGAAGAAGTCTACTCCTACTCCTATCAAGGAAAAGGCAGAATCCTCAAATGCTTCCCAACTCAGCAAGGATAATCGAGGAAAAGAGATCCCTGAACGATCAAGAGACATCCGTTGCTTTAAATGTCTTGGGAGAGGGCATGTATCCACACAATGTCCCAACTGAAACACCATGCTACTACTTGGAAATGGAGAGATTGAATCTGACCATAAAGAAGAAGAAGCGCCGCCATCACCGACAGAAGTTGAGGAAGAAGCCGAAATTGGTGCTCCAATGGAAGGTGAAGCCCTAGTGGTCAAAAGAATTCTAAGTGCTCAAGTGGTAGAGGACAATGCACAACGGGAAAACATCTTTCACACACGCTGCCATGTGAATGAAAAGGTGTGTTTCATGATCATAGATGGAGGAAGTTGTACCAACGTGGCAAGTACCATTATGGTGGAAAAATTGGGATTAAAAACATTGAAGCATCCAAGTCCCTATAAATTACAATGGTTAAATGAACGAGGAGAACTTAATGTCAACAAACAGGTGATGGTTCCTTTCTCCATTGGTAAGTACAATGATGAGGTTATGTGCGATGTTGTTCCTATGCATGCTAGCCATTTACTCCTTGGAAGACCATGGCAATATGATAGGAGGACCATTCATGATTGTTTTACCAATCAGTATTCATTCAACCACGGAGGAAAGAAGATCATTCTAACACCTTTGACACCTAAACTAGTCCAAATTGATCAAATCAAGATGAAACAAAGTGTTAAGGCCATGAGGAAAGGAAAATCGAAGTCAATAGAGGAGGAAACCAGCCCAAAAACAAGTGCTTGTACATCTAGGTGCTTGTTACAAAGATGTCTATTGACAAGACGCAAAGTTGATGATGATTTTTCTAACAATGCAAGAGTTTCCTTTGATTTGCACGATGAACCAAGCAACACAATCTATCAATTTGGTGAACTAAAGGATATAACTTTTCAAGAGCCAAGAGGTGCGACTATTGAAGAGAAAAGAATGGTAACTTTTCATCCAAAGGACGTGATCCATCAAGAATCAAGAGTCATGCCTATTGAAACCCAAAGGGAAATGATTTTTCATCCAAAGGGCGTTACTTATGAGGACATCACCATTCCAAGAGTCATCACCTTTCATGAATCAATACATCTATCTATGGAAAGAAGCATGATTTTTGGAATACAAAAGGGCACTAACGTTCAAAGCCAAATTTCTTCAATAGACATGAAATTTGAACCTACATTTTTCAGGAAGTATTTCTTAACATTAATTTTGTTTGATCACATTCATACTAATGAAAGCTTTCTTTCTTTTCAGATCAAGAACTTACAAGGCATTCTTTTAAAAGATATGAACCTTTTTATAAAGGTACTTATCGAATGGAATGACTCAAAGAAAAGAAGATCTTTCGATTTGAGGACAAATCGATTAAAAGAAGGGGAGGATGATGTGATCCCATTCAGCATCATGGATATTCCAACCTTACAAGGGAAGAGACTTTCCAACTTTACAAATATATATGCTTATTTTAAATATAGTTATTTTCATCTACATATATTATATCTATAGTTATTATGATGATAACTTATCCATTAATATGTGAGATATAAGTTATGATAATATACTATAGTTTACATTCTTATATTATATATTATATAAGTTCATTTACTTAGTTTATTTCTTTATGTTATGCATGTAGGCACATTCGGCCAATACTTAGGAGCTACATTGGAGCTAAATGGAGTATACAAGAGCAAGGATACTTACATGGGAACGATTAGGAAAACATAAGGAGCAAATTGGTGAAAAGTTGTTTTGAAGCCGTGAGCTCATAGCTGGATTGAGCTGAAGAATTGAGCTACAAGATGACTTCATTTTAGTTGGGGAGTTGCACCATCATCATCACCACTTAGGACACTTCAAATATGTCCTAAGTCAAAATTTGTGAAAACGTACCTTTTCGTGAATAGTTTCCATCTCAAGAGGTACCTTTTCACAAGGAACTTCCATAATGTTCATCATGCTACAAGTCACCTATGGCCAGCTCACCTTTAGCTCATTCACACCATAAGTAGCTCAAACATGAAGGGACACCTTTCTTAAACATTGTGACCTTTCATGAATGATACTGCCCATGAAGATGCCTTTTCATCCAAGAGCACGTTGTTGAAGAAATTACAAACAATGGAAGCTTAAATCACCAAGTGACATGATATAGAGCTCCATGCCTATTCGGCCACACACATGCCATGCACATGAGAACCTTTTGGCGCCAAACATGAGAAGACACATCACCATTCGGCCATGGGGAGAAAATGGCGCCAAGATGAACAAGCATACCCATTCGGCCAAGGGAGATGCCTTCCCATCTTTAGCCGAATCATCAAGCCCTTTATGAAGGGTTAGCTGAACCATCACAAGCCCAAATGACTTAATCTTTCATTTTAATGTAAAGTCATGTATCTAGCCGAAACATCATGTAACCATTTGGCCAAGCCCTCTCATTTCCTATAAATAGAGTGGCTTGCCATCATTTGTTGGCATCTCATCTCTTATATAAAATATACTCTTGTAAGTTATTTCTCTTCAAAGTTCTTTGTGAACTTTATCGATTTAGTTCCTATAATTGTGGCGTCATTCCTTCCATTTTGATTCCAAGATTCCTAGATTGATATCTAATGGGCTGAAGACACTATAACCACCCCTCAAGCAAGTTTGTGAAGACCGGGATTGTGCTTCATAGCATAGTTTCCTCTTTGGCGTGTTTGAGATACAACATCACCACCATTGCCATTTCATCAACAACATCATCCATCAATTCCATCAATTCCGCAGCCATCTCTATCCTTTCTTTATTTTATTTCATTCTTATTATTTATTTTCATTACTTATATTATTATCCCCTTTATTAATTCCATTATTAATCATTCCTTTCTTCTCTTATTTTGCAGCCCAAACTTATAAATTCAAGGACATCAGTATTTGTCAATCCTAGATCAGGACACAATAAGGCTATCTACTCTCTTCTATCAAAGCATGTAGATTCGCCTTACATCAGCCATACTGTCCATGACACAAGTGAACACTACAAGCTTTCCCATCATGTTGCACTTGTAAACCATAACTTTTTAAAATAAAATCTCCTGTATTTCCAAATGGAAGAACAAAAAAAGAAATTAGTTAGAGGAGCTGGTCTGGTCCCATAAATTAAAAGAACAGAATCTCCATTATCATGAAGAATGTCTGCATAACTCAGAGGGCATTTTTATTAAAAAAATCCACTTCAGATGCAGTGATACACCATTTTGCCTACAAATACAATTAACTATCTGATTTTTTGTTAAAACTCAGATAATATACTGTCACTCAAATAATAACAATGAATAGACAACATGCTGGGTTGATGCCTCCTTGCTAGTTAATTGTTATTACTTGTAACCTGATACAAAAGATCAGAGCAATTAACTAGTTGAACTTTTAACAATTAAAATGTTGGGATCAAAATAATTACCTAGCTGATCTTAATATGCTGATCTTTTAACTTAGGAGGATACAATATCTTGTAAAGGGCGAGTGTTTGAAGTTATTCCCATGAATGTATCTCATAGTTTTGAAAACACCTAAATAGATTTTGGATCTCCTTGGCCAACTCAATGATTTTTTTAATCAAATTTGAGTATAAAATAATTTTAATCGGAAATATTAATTATATGGTATGCGCGTTTGGGTCTGTTTATCTTTTTTTATAACCATGAGCTACTTTACGTGTTTCTAAAGTCTATTTTTATCATATATGAATATCTGAGTAATAGTCTATCTTTAGACTTTAAATTACCTCATAGGGTTAACATTTTGATTTATAAGAGATCTGTAAATCTTTTAATGCATGTTAGGATAATAAAAAAAATGAGAAAATAAATAAATAAAATGAGAGTTTAAAATGATAAACCAACAAACACATTTTGAAATCAAAGTTGTATTTAAGTTGAAAACTAGAAAATATGACTTAACTATCGAATTTAAATTGTATATTTGATAAATTAGGAATATTTGGCATACCCTAGAAGCATTGAAAAAAGCTTAAAACAAGTAGGCAGCTTCAAAAGTCGCACAAGAAGTTGTTATTTCAATTAAATCAATGAGAATATGAGAAATCACGTTTAAATCATCTCACACCATGAAATTACTACTAATCTTGACAAATGTCAAACAGTTATAATTTATTTTTTTTTATATTCAGTAAACTTAGGTTTTATAAAATATTTCAATTGTGAACCTGGAGTGAGACACACACTTCGTTGAGTAAAGTTTTGACAAGCTGATCATGTTGTATGGAAAAAAATGAAAATATTTTCAAGTAAGATAGTCTCTCGCTCTCCGACTTACAAGCACATAATCAAGAAATATGACAAGAAAAGAATAAGGTTATAATATAGGTGTAAGCACCATTTTTCTATTTCAACAGACCCAAACCCATTTACCAAGCCCAAAACAAATTAAAAACCAACCCTTTTAAATACAAACCAAACAGCCCCAAACACAAACATACCCGATCTAGAGCCTAAGAAAGCAACCCGACCTGTAACTCGGATCCTAAGTCTATCCTAGCCCTAGCCACCCACTTCACCAATCAGGCCTTGCCGATCCTCTTTCCCAATCCCAACCAAGCCCTGCATGCAAGCCACTTCTCATGTTCAATACTCCACGTCACCAATTGCTCCACTCGATCAACAACAAACAAAAAGCAAAATAAGAAAAAAGAATTATCATTCCATTTTCCTTGTAATGGGTATAAAACCCAAGCAAAAATCATTGTAAAAGGGTTGGAGTTTTTGGAAAAAAATACTGTAATTTTTTCAAGCAATAAACAAAGCATTCAAGGTTTTTCTCTTTCTATTTTTTTTTATTTCGAACAACTTTTCTTCTAGTCTTTTTTGGTTATAATTTACTGTTTAGTTTCGAAAAAAAGAGAAAGCTTCCTCTTAGTTTTCTAAAAAAAATAACCTTTAGCTTCAAAAAAGATATGTATAACATGTAATTTTTTTAGATGTTTCGAATAACCAAATAACCACAACAATCAACCAACCATTTTTTAGTAGCAAAAACGGTAAAAATATAAAAGAGTGGATCGGGGCTTACCCTTGATTGGAGGTCTTCAGGAGGTCAGAAAATTGAAAGGTCGTCGTCCATTTTCGTTGCGATAGACGCCAGATCTCGCAAAACCACGGCCCGATTCGAGACCCTGACATCGAGACAAACCTCCTCGTGAAATTTGGTGACCAACGGCCACCAGAGGCGGCGACTGGACCGGTGGCCTGTGAGGGTCGATTTTCTAGATAGGGGAGAGCCTCTATCTCTAGTTTTAAAAAAATGAAAAATTAAATTATAAAAAAAAGAAAAAAGTTATATTTATAAAATATTTTTGAGGGAAATTATATTTTAGGTCCCCCAAACTTTGCCATATTTTTGCAAAATAGTCACTGTCAGAGACTGTTTTCATAATTTTTCCCATTTACATGTATACTTTGTATTTTTTGGGGTAAAATTGCATTTCAGGTCCCCCTATGTTTGCCGTATTTTTGTATTTTGGTTATTGGACCTTTCATTTCTAATTTATTGTAATTTTATCATTCAATTTTGTTTTATTTTAATTTTGTCACTGTTTATTTCTGCTTTAGCTACTATTATTTTAATTTTTGCATTTTGGTTACTATTTATTTCTTATTTAACTACTAAAATTTATTTTCTTACATTTTAGTCACTTTTATTTTATTTTATGCAATTAGGTCCATGTACTTATGTTTATTTTAATTTTTTATTTTCCGTTGTTTTTATTGTTTTTAATTTTTTATTATTGTTATTTTATTTTTTTAAATTAGGTTTATTTTATATTTAAATATTTCATAGTTTAAACTCTTATCTTTAGTATTAAATTAGATTAACATTCAAATCAAGCTTAGAAATTAGGACTACACTCTAGTTTAATTATGGAGCAATTCAAGTCGAGTTTTCACATAAGATGCTAGATTACTCGAATCGAATGTTCAACTTTTAAAATTTATTAATAATTAGTATTTTCTAAAAAACTTTAAGTTTAATAATTTAGATAATAATTAGGTTTTTAATTAGTCACTATTTAGGTCCTCGTGCTTTTAAATCTTTTAGAAATCGATATTTTTAGGTCTCGACCTTTTTAGTCCCCGAATTTCGATTAGAGTTTAATATTGAAATGATTAAATAGGTTAAATAGAGCTTCCACTTTTAGCTACATTTCAATGTAGTCCCCTTAATTTAAGGAATAATCTGAGTCGGCCCTCACGTAAATGCTCAAGGGACCACCTCTGTTATTCTATTCAATAATTGGTTTAAAAATCAAATAGGGTTAATATTAGAACATACACATCTAGGTTTTTGAATTTAGGTCCTTTAACTTTCATAATTTGATACTTTAAGCTAGAAAAAACCTTAATTTAATTTTAGATTAATTAGGATAAATAAACTTTGTTTGATCGCATTTTAATTTTAAACCCTAAGGCAATGTTCACTTATTAGGGAATTAATAGTATATCTCCCTCAATCATGCTTAGGGGGTGACTACTGGTGATTCCTGAAATAAGTCAAAATTCTTTTCAAAATTGCATCAGGGTTTTCTAAAAATGAGGCAATATTCAGTTATCGAGCATAATAATTGATCTCTCGCGTTTATGCTAGGGGCGAATGCTATCGACTTTAATAAACGAATACCCTTTTCAACTCTTTGCATCCATAATGATTTTTGAATTAAATAAATATAGAACTCAAAATTTCTGATTTTAAATATAGGGTAACTAACTAGGTACCAATTTTTGGGCACTTGTGGAGGTGTTAATCATTCCCCAAGTGTAACTGACTCCTGAACTCGATTTCTGGATTTTCGCAGACCTTTAAACTTGGTATTTTTATGGAAATAAAATGTTTTATTAAATCACCAGTTTTTACGGTGTCCCAATCACACCTTAAATGATTGGTGGTGACTCCTCACATTTCGAAAACTCCTTTTTAAAAGAGAAACCCCCGAGTCAGTATTGGTCTCACCCCGCCTGGGAGAAAAAATGGTGTCAATAGCTTGGCATCTCTGCTGGGGACATTTTTTTTTAAAACAACTTGAGAGTCGAGCCACGATTTAGTTACCCTATTTTTAGGATTTTGGGAAATTATGAGTTCAATCTTGTTTTAATTTACATTTAATTATGTTATTCTAAAAGAAAAAAAAGATTTTTTTCTCTGATTAAGGCTTACACTTCTGTGAATATTTAAGATTGTTGCATATCATTGCTCTAAACCCGAGCTCCAACCCAGTTTACCTAAGTAGGGAGAGACGTCACACCTCTCGAGGAGTATTGGGCTTCCTTGTGTGAGTTTGATAAAGTATATTTGGTAAACATCCTAAGTTTCCTACCCGAATATCAGATTTGAGGCACGCTTTTAGTGGTATGATCCCCTGAGTCGAATCCGATTCGCAAGTCTGTAATGGGGTTTAATCGGAGTCAAACTCAGCAGGTTGTGAAGATGGCTTGGGAACCCTTTGCTAGAACCCAACCTCATCTAGAGAATTTAGTAAACCTACCTCGTTAGAGTTATGTGGATAACCTAGGAGAACTAGAACGCATGCGGTTAGGATTATTAATTTTCTTTGTTTGCTTTATTTTTGAGTTGAATTTAATTATTGTTACTAAGATTACATTTCTTTGACTAATCATTTCAACTAACATGATTCTTGTTGTTTCTACTAGCATTGATTTTCTTTTGTCTTGTTGCATTTTTACATGAACATGACATATCATCCAAAGGTATTGATCCCTTAAATAACAGATCGTTTAGAAGGTTCTTGAAAAACAATGCCCACAACAATGCCTTTCACTGGGATAGAAAGAATTTAGAAGGTGCTCTACGTAGATTGAGTAGCGTCAAGAAAGAATCTACCTACTAAGCAGACAAAATAGACAGTGACATAATAAAATAACAAGGTGTACTCAAGAAGATTCGACGCTAAAGCCAATAGCTGAATATCACGAACCAACTCAAAATATTTTTGAAAATAGGAGACAAAGTATAAGCTTTGAAGATGATATTGTACCTAGATACTCACATGAGTTGAACAACTTACAGATGGACCATATTTTCACTTCCCCAGCGTACTGATACATTGTCTATTTTTCAAGAATTGTTCAAGGAACAATTATTTTTGGGATCAATTCCTTGTTGCAATTGCATCTCGTATTTTGCAATCCCATTTTTGCATCTTTGCATTTGCATGTGCATCTTTGCATTTTTTTAAATAGTATATATACATTGTACATTACATGGTATACATTGCATCGCAACGTGCATTAATCACAGATCCCGAGAGTAACCCGTAGAGAATCTTGTGATAAAAGTTTTGAGGTAAGATGAAGTCACCCTATTTGTACCAAAAAATGATTGAGAGTTGTGAACGTGATGCTATCACCATCTGAATATCAAGGTAGTTCAATGAGAATTGTGGGGCATTGAAGTTAAAGGTTCAGTATTTAATCAATTCTGGGGCATGAATATTCGATGAATGACGGGGCATTCTGACGTGAACCGAGAAAAAACCATTGCAGCTACTAGGAACTTTTGATGCACTCGTATATTGTCTTGTTTGAATTTCTTTTCTTTCTCTTTTCATTAAAAAGTTTGTAAGTCCCTTGATAATCGAACATTTTAAATAAAATGCTACATTCTGAGGTCATAAGTAATGAGTAATTTTCAGACTCGAAATTCTTTAAGTATCCATTGGATTAAAAGCTCTTCTAAGAATCAAAGTTATAGATCTTTGACAAAATGACAAGATTGAACCTTACCCCAGATGATAGATTCGAACACCATACCCTTCTCTTACAAGGACCAATATAGCATTCTCCTCTCATGAGGAAATGATCAAGAGGCTTGGCATTCAAGTATGAATAGGAGCGGACAACATGAGGCATATCTTGTGTATGACATTGCAAAATTGCCTAGACTATATTTCTGTTGGAGACGTTCAATGATGATCGTAATCTTCGCAAATGGAATAGTGGAGTAGACGAATTTAGTTTGGGACAATTGTTTGGGAACATAACTCTAAATGTGGGATTTTCTTACCATCAAAGACACCTAGACTATAACAGGTTCTTCTCGATAAGCTTAAGAAATTCTAAATCTAAAAGGTTAAGAGGTTAATAAATTATTACTATAGATTATACAATAAAGTTGAGCTATTCTACTAAAGTAATTGGTCATAGAGGAAACTCAAAAGCCCTGGATTTATGAATAAATTACATTCGAACCATGACATTACTCGGATACTCGGTAGTTCGGTGTTTTCTCCACTGCAATTGTCAAGTAGAAGATTTTGTGATGAGAGGAACCCTTCAACTAGCCCAATGAAGGCAATTATAATGTATATACAATAAAGTTGAATTCATATAGCCAAACAATGGCAAATTAAATCAAGTTGATCTAATAATGAGTTCCGATGAAAATGGACTAAGGGAATTCAAAAACACATGTTGTATTCGACTTCACACAAGCACTCAAGAATTTTATATTTTAGACTAATGTCCCTGCACTACCTCTGCTAAAGGAAGCCTACAAAGATTGAACAAATGGAAGATTTTAGAGAACTAAAATAGAAGTGTTCTAGAAAGTCTAGTGATTGATTATGCTAGTTGTGTCATTTTGTCCGCATCTGATTAAAATGCTAAGCCAAAGAAGAGGGGCATGTCTTAAGGTTCACGGGGACCGAAAAAAAGACATATTTGATGACTGAACCCTTAGAAACTTTAAAGAGCTAACCTGAAACCCACCCATCAATTTTGAAACTTGTCAAAGAGCTATAACTTTGAAAATATAAAAAGAGCTGCTGATTCTTTTGATATTGAGTGAACTCGTGTTCTATGATTTGCTTCAATTGTGAGCCTAAAAGAAGGAAATTTTTTTCAACAAACTCTCCATATTCTGAAAATAAAAAGAAGGAAAATATTTTCAAATAGGATAATGTCTCTAGAGAGTTTATATTGGAAATTGACAAAGGTCCTTTAGACCTATAAGCTCAGAATCAAAAATTGGGGCAAAAATTTTGAATGTTAAGGAGTGAGAAAAGTAGATTTTTGCAAAGAAACGAGATGGTACACCTTGTTGTGGG
This sequence comes from Hibiscus syriacus, assembly GCF_006381635.1. Taxonomy (NCBI): domain Eukaryota; kingdom Viridiplantae; phylum Streptophyta; class Magnoliopsida; order Malvales; family Malvaceae; genus Hibiscus; species Hibiscus syriacus. The sequence continues at coordinate 1,472,937 of NW_024063019.1, read as the reverse complement.
AGGAGAATGAAGACAAACATATCAGGAAGAGAACCATGATTGCTTAAGCACATCTTCAATGCCATTATTCAATAAAACATGCATCGGCATGCACCTACATGATTTTGCATCTTTGCATCAAATATACATTATCATGAACGATAAAAGCTTTAATTTTCCCCTTTCACGAGGGCTTTTTTTCTTGAAATCACGTCTTTTTCATTGAATTTTTCTCTTCTCACGATGACATTCAAGATAGTTGTATTCAGCTACATTTTACAGATTTTTTGGGAAATATGAAATTAAAATACAACAAGACGTCCCCAGCAAAAGGGAGCAATCATCCTCAGATTCAATATTTTCAAAACAAAAATTGTCTCACTTGAGACAATCTCATTTCATGCGAAGATTTATCTCACTTGAGATTGTTTTTCTTAAAACATAAAATTTTATCTCGCTTGAGATAGTTTCACTCGAAACAGAAGATATTTCATTTCACTTAAGATTGTTTTTCTTAAAACAAGGCTTGTCTAGCTTGAGATAGTTTTTTACTCGAAACAAGACAATTCAGTTCATTACATATTGTTTTTCTTAAAACAATATTCATCTCGCTTGGGATTATTTTTTTACTCGAAACAAGACTGTTCATTTCACTACAGATTGTTTTTCTTAAAACAAGATTCATCTCGCATGAGATAGTTTTTACTCGAAACAAGACATTTCATTTCACTACATATTGTTTTTCTTAAACAAAAGATTTTATCTTACTTGAGATAGTTGCATTCGAAACAGGAGATTTTATCTCGCTTCAGATAGTTTCACTCGAAACAGAATTTTTTATCTCGCTTGAGATAGTTCCACTCGAAACAAAAGATTTTATCTCGCTTGAGATAGTTTCACTCGAAACAGAAGATTTTATCTCGCTTGAGATAGTTTCACTCAAAACAGAATGTTTTATCTTGCTTGAGATAGTTTCACTTCAAACAGAAGATTTATCTAACTTGAGATTGTTTTTCTTAAAACAAGCCACGCCTCACTTGAGGGATTAACATTTCCTTTTCTTGATTCACAACACTTCGAATCAGCTTAAGTCCTTCCGGGCCTTCAGCAAGACTTTCGAGCATGATGCTTAAATCCTTCGGGTCATCTATAAGTCATTCGAGCAAGATGATAAGTCATTTGGGCCATCCATAAGACCTTTGAAAATGATGTTTTCAACATTTCCTTTGCTATATTCATAAAACTTCGAATCAGTGACGCCTCACTCGAGGGACCAACATTTCTAGTAGAGAATTCAGGAGAAGAACTTGTTCGACCTATTGCTCGATTCACAACACTTCAAATCAGTAATGCCTCACTCGAGGGATCAATATTTCCAATGAAAAGATCATGATGAGAAGAACCCGTAGCTTGAAGAACTAGAGATGGAGACTCAGCCAAGAGAACGAATCAAAGATGACATCATCTGCAGTAGTGACTCGACGATTTCACAAAAAGAGATGAATTGACATTCCCAGTGAAGAGTTCACAGTTGACAAGAAGAGACCAAGAAGAAAAATGGTGCTTTATTATCTTTGTTTCATTCTCGTTTCATAGTAATAAGCAAAGAGGGACAGCTGTAAGCACCATTTTTCTATTTCAACAGACCCAAACCCTTTTAACAAGCCCAAACCAATTAAAACCCAACCCTTTTGAATACAAACCAAATAGCCCCAAACACGAACAAACCCGACCCAGAGCCCAAGAAAATAACCCGACCCGTAACCCAAATCCTAAGTTTAACCTAGCCCTAGCCACCCACTTCACCAATCAGCCCCTTTCGATCCTCTGTCCCAATCCCAACTAAGCCCTGCATCACGCCACTTCTCAGATTCAATACTCCACGCCACCAGCTGCTCCACTCCATCAATAGCAAACAGCAACTAAAACAAGACAAAAGAATTATCATTCCATTTTCCTTGTAATGGGTATAAAACCCAAGCAAAAATCATTGTAAAAGGGCTGGATTTTTCGAAAAAATATTGTAATTTTTTGAAGCAATAAACAAAGCATTCAAAGTTTTACTCTTTCTGTTTTTTTTTTGAACAACTTTTCTTCGTCTTTTTTTGTTATGATTTACTGTTTAGGTTCGAAAAAAGGGAAACCTTCCACTTAGTTTTCTAAATAAAACAAACCTTTAGCTTCAAAAAAAGCTATAAAATAAAACAAACCTTTAGCTTCAAAAAAAGATATGTATAGCGTGTAGTTATTTTTATATGTTTCGAATAACCAAATAACCACAATAATCAGCCAACCATTTTTCAGTAGCAAAAACGATAAAAATCTAAAAGAGTGGATCGGGGCTTACCCTTCATTGGAGGTTGTCGGAAAGTGAGAAAATCGAAAGGTCACCGAACATTTTCGTGGCGATAGACGCCAGATCTCGCAAAATCACGGCCTGATTCGAGATTCTTACATCGAGACGGACCTCCTCGTTAAATTTGGTGGCCAACAGCCACCAGAGGCGACGACTGTGACGACGGCCTGCGACGACCGATTTTCTAGAGAGAGGCTTTTAAAAAAACGAAAAATGAAAATTATAAAAATGAAAAAATTGTATTTATAAAGCATTTTCAGGGGAAATTGCATTTTAGGTCCCCCTAAACTTTGTCGTGTTTTTGCAAAATAGTCAATGTCATAGACCGTTTTCATAATGTTCCCATTTACATGTATGCTTTGTATTTTTTTGATAAAATTGCATTCCAAGTCCCCCTATGTTTGATGTGTTTTTGCATTTTGGTCACTAGACCTTTCTTTTCTAATTTATTTCAATTTTATCATTCTGTTTTGTTTTATTTTAATTTAGTCATTATTTGTTTCTGTTTTAGCTACTATTATTTTAATTTTTCCATTTTGGTCACTATTTATTTTTTATTTAACTACTAACTTTTATTTTCTTGCATTTTAGACACTATTTTTTTATTTTATGCAATTAGGTCCTTGTATTTATGTTTATTTTATTTTTTAAAATTAGGTTTATAAAATATTTCAATATTTCATAGTTTAAACTCTTAGCTTTAGTTTTAAATTAGATTAACATTCGAATCAAGCTTAGAAATTAGGATGACACTGTAGTTCAATTAGGGAGCAATTTGAATCGAGTTTTTGTATAAGATGCTCGATTACTCGAATCAATTGTTCTAATTTTAAAATTTATTAATAATTAATATTTTCTAAAAAACTTTAAGTTTAATAATTTAGATAATAATTAGGTTTTTAATTAGTCCTCAACTTTTGATTTTATCAATTTAGGAACTTGTGCTTTTAAATATTTTATAAATCGATATTTTTAGATCTCAACTTTTTTTCCCCGAATTTCCATTAGAGTTTAATATTGACAAGATTAAATAGGTTAAATAGAGCTTCCACTTTTAGCTAGATTTCAATGTCGTCCCCTTAATTTAAGGAATAATCTGAGTCGGCTCTCGCGTAAATGCTCAAGGGACCACCTTGGTTATTCGATTCAATAATCAGTTTAAAAATCAAATAGGGTTAATATTAGAACCTACACATCTAGGTTTGTGCCTTTAGGCCCTTTAACTTTCATAATTTGACACTTTAAGCTAGAAAAAAAAACTTACTTTACTTTTAGTTTAATTAGGATAAATAAAATTTGTTTGATCGTATTTTATTTTTAAACTCTAAGGCAATGTTCACTTATTAGGGAATTAATAGTATATCTCCCGCAATCATGCTCAGGGTTGACTATTGGTGATTCCCGAAATAAGTCGACATCCTTTTTAAAATTACATCATGATTTTCTAAAAATGATACAATATTCAGTTATCGAGCTCAATAGTTGATCTCCTGCGTTTATGCTAGGGGGCAAATGCTATTGGCTTTAATAAACGAATACCATTTTCAACTCTTTGCATCCATAATTATTTTCAAATTAAATAAAGATCGAACTCAAAATTTCTAATTTTAAATATAGGGTAACCAACTAGGTACCAATTTTTGAGTGCTTGTGGGGGTGCTAATTCTTCCTCACGCGTAATTGACTATCGAACCTGATTTATGGATTTTCGCAGACCTTAAAATTTGGTATTTTTATAAAAATAAAATGTTTTATTAAAATCATCTGGCTTTTATGGTGTCCCAATCGCACCTTCAATGATTGTTGGCAACTCCTCACATTTCGAAAACTCCTTTTCAAAAGAGAACCCCCGAGTCATTATCGGTCTCAGCCCACCCGAGCAAAAAACGGTGTCGACAATGGGGATAAAATTTGGTAGGAAAAAAATAAATGTGACGATTTAAGACTAGTGAAGATGCACTCCAATCTAATAATACTTTTAGTTAAATATTTTTATGGGATAGGATCCTGTTACACGATGTAAAACTAAAATAGTTTTACACAGATTTAGTACCTTTTGATGGGTGAAAATAGATGGCTGAGATCAATAGTAGCAAATAAGAATGAATTTACTGTAAAAAATTAAGGAGTCAATCCCAACCATCTATTTTCATTCATCCAACCGTCCTAAATCTGTATAAAACTAAGAGTTTTACACTGTGTAAATGGATCCTAACCCTATATATATAATTAATATAAGATTTAAATTGAAAATTAGTTTAAGTTCTTTTATATTTATAAACTAAACTCTAATTAAATATATATTATTGAATAATATTTTTATATTTATATATATTTTTAATCGAATAAATAGCTATACTATAATTGGTCATCACGTTTCACAGGCATTAAAGAAACTCGATTATATTGGTTACTAGGATTGCGTTGCCAGCAAGGGTTCAAGAAAAGAACAGAATGATGAAGATACTAATTTCCAGCTTTCAATCGAATAAACAGCTATACTACAATGAGGGATTGTTCGCTACAAATAATCTTACAAATCGAAAAGGAAGATGATAAAAGAGAACACCCTATTAGAACTCCATTTAAAGAAACTATGCCTTATGTACAATTACTGTTTTCGGATTGTTCATCTTGTTTTTATTCCCCCAAAATATTCACACAGAATGTAATTCAAGTTCCTCACATCAGTGAAACAGACACATTCCATAGGGAACATGAAAAATATCACCAGTAGCATACCTCAAAAGCACCAGAGAAACTCCAGCGCAGTTGATTTTTCTTTAGCCAAGGGATGACAATAGATATCAGAGGCATTGATGGCCTGTACTTTGCAATCAATCTGAACTAGTACAAAACCGTTTTAAGTTACAACTAGCTATCGGTTGGAAAATAAAGAAGTATAAGCACAATGTTAGCATGCCATGCACGAAGATCAATATGCAACGACATTGATATTGGCTCTTCCTCACACACATAAAGAAGGGGACACAAAATAACAAATGTAACACTGCAGCCCTCCCGGATGAAGTGAGGCAAATAATTGCAGAGGCTTTGACCATGGTAGTTGTGCGTACCTTTGGTACGTTTTCTTCCTACGGAAGGCAATTTGTAACACCCCAATTTAGGGGCTAAATTTTAGAAATTATAAAGTGGTTGATTTAATTGGTATTTTTTGAAAAAATTGGGAATTAAATTGTAAAATCGTAAAGTTGGCAGACCATTTTAAGAATTGCAGGAAGTTCAGTGGCTAAACTCATGATTTGACCATTTTTCTTTTGGGATGAATTATAACACCCATTTCCTGTATATTCTACAGAAAAAAATACTCCATTTTCCTCCCCCGGTCAACCCACTTCCAACTCTGATCTACTCGTCGTTCGACCTCCGATTGACGAACCGAAACCACCATCGTGTTCATTGTCGATCGAAGAACCAAACCCCTCAAACATTTCGTTATGAATCGTCGTCGTTCGTCGTTAATTTCAGTTGGAAGTATCGTCGGTTTTAACTCAATTTCAGTTGGTTTTTCGTCGATTCACGACGATCCAGTCATCCGTTTTCGACACCTCCTGCATCATCTTGTTCCTTGCATTGTTCTAAGTCCACCGGTGTTCTCCGTTTCTTGGTCGTCGCCGGCGCGTGGAGGGGTGAGACTGTCAAAGTTTTCAATGTTTCGGAATCGACCTCTCCGCCGTTCAAAATTGTGAACCGAGATTGGTAAGTGTCTCAAAATGCCTTAAAATAATTTTTAGGAATTTTTTCGAGAATTTTCTGACACCGTATTACTGTTCACGCTCCGCACACGCCACCCCCGAGAGTGGGCATCGTCTGGGTGTTAATTTTGTAATTAATTTCTGTTTGGGTGCTATTTGTATAAAATTTGGGTATTAGTTTCGTAAATATTTGAAAAAGGTGGATAATTTTGTAATTAATTTAGGTTAGGGTGATATTTGTGTAAAATGGTCGACTATTGACCGTTGACCGGCGTTGACCACTGTTGACCAGAACTTTGACCGGCGTTGAATGGGCATTAAACGACCTTTGACTTTGATCGAGTATATCTATCATGATGTTTATCGACGTGACCCGAAGGCCTCGAAATTGCCAGTAAAACATGTTTACTTTGATTTTGATCGAAAATTCAAATTTTTCGAAAAGTCATATTTTATGTTTTCGACGTTCCGAATCTGTTTTTGGGTCTGTTTTGCCAAACTCGAACTCGGTAAGCTATTTTTAACTAATTTATCACCTGATTCGATATGTTTTTTATGTTATATTTTTTATATGCATCTGAGGAATTATTGGAAGTTGATTTCAAGATCGATGACGTTCAAATGAAATTTAATGTTCGATCAGTATGGCACGAAAATCAAGGTAATACTTTACTACCTCTTTATGATTTATGGAATATGTTGATATTGGTAAATGTATGAATAAGATAATGTTGGTCACTTTTGTGGAGTTGAATAATTTATACACTCGATATGAATGTGGTAGAAATTTTGTAACTGAATACGGATCGAATGACTAATATAAGAGATTGAGGAATTGTTAGAATTAAATTACAAGTTTTTGATTAGTGATAAAGAAATCAGCCATGGATTTGTAACTTATATTTTATATCATCAAAGGTTAAATGTTAAAGGTATTTGGATGGGAAATTATGATAATACTTCGGTAGGATAAAATTATGAAAATACCCTTATGTTGTAGGATGACAAGAATTGTCCCTGGAAGTTGGTTAATAACTTTGAAAAGACATATTGATCCGATATAATTACAGATGTGCATAAGAAATGATAGTTTTTTTTAGAAAATTTGGATAATTGGTTTTTAACGCCAAAAAGGGTTTGCGCAAGATGCTAGAAGTTTGTTAAGGAATAATTTCAAGATCAAAGAATGTTTGGGAAATCAATTGACCATATGATCATTAAATTATAATTATTTTCGTTAAGCGAAATTATCTGGTTAGGAAATTATAAAAATGCCCCTGAGAGGTAAAATAGTCTGAGTTGACCCTAAATGAGAAAGTACTTTGAGGATTTGTACTTAACTCGATTAAGTACGAATTTGATTGTTAAGATCCTGACTTAGTGCAAAAAATTCTTGATATTCCGTTGGTAAAAATCTGAGAAGGCACTTGACCCGAAAATATCCGAGTTACGAGTAAATACCTGAAGAACAATTTATCAGGGTGCTCTTTTATCAGAATTTTTCGAAGGGACTGAAATAGATGATAAATTGGAATTAAATAATAAGACAGGATGGAAGGAAATGATTGAAATACATCGGATCTGTAGAATGACCAGAATACCCCTATAATAGAAATAACCCATGAATATCACCAAGCTTAGGAATGATTGGATATCCATGAGCTCTGAAATGAATGAAATAAAACTGAACACCAAAATTACCAAAATAACCTTATGGCCTAAACTAAGTAAATGTCTTGGATTAATTAAGGAATCCAAATAAGCATAGGTGTTGGACTATCTTTAAAAATAATGGAACACAATTTAAGTGAGTAGATCAACCCTAAAGCTATGTCAATACCTGAATGAAATAGATATTACTGGAATGCGTATTCGTCTTCTCAAGTTTGGCTCGATGGTAAATTTTGGAAGTATTCAGCTCAACTCAACTCTAAATCTCATTCAATACTAAGATTTGGACGTTTGTTCGACAAATCAACCACAAAGACCAAATTGAATGGAACAGAAGTACAACATGTATCTGAAATTCAGGAACGTTTGAATTACTCTGGAAAATCCCGAAGTAACTGGAATGGACTTGAATGCTAAATAAATTAAGTAACCTCAAGGACTGAGGATTAAATAAGTGATTTGAATGGGTCTAGAAATGTTAATGAACATACATGATGTAATGTTCTTATAGAACATGTATTACAAATCAAGCACGTTAGCATTTCATGATATCGTGGAAGCATGGAAATGTAATAAAGAGCATTGAAAAATCTGTTAGTTTCCTTAAGATTTATTCAGCGATGATTCCAAAGATTATATATGGACTAGAATTTGTGGTATTAAAGTGTAAATACCCTGTAAGGACAATGAATTGACCAGTCGATAAGCATTAATTCTGGGAGATATTCATCTGAAGTTGTTTGATAATGAAATCAATCCACATATACTGTAAATGTCATGAATCTTCATTTCTTCCTTATCAACCCAAGTCATATTCTGAATAATTGATGATTCTATCAATTATTAAACTCTTCCTTTAGTGATTCTAAATTCCGACATTCTATCAGTATATTGAGGATCTGTGTGTTTCTGTCTGTTAAGATTATCATGTACCTCTAAATAATATCCATAAACTCTGGTGTGTTTCATAATTACATAAATATTTTATCTGATTTTCGACTTGAATTCTGTTATGATACATTACCAGAATTATGTTCTGATTTCTGATCTGGATTCTGTTATGATATCTGATCTGAATTCTTTTTTGATTTCTGATATCTCCGTTTACCGACGGAGAAATGTTTTTTCTAGGGGTTTATTGTTGGAGGAAGATTATCTGCAGACTCCTCGGCTTTGTGCTCAGGGTCTAAATGGCATGTGCGGTTGGGTGTATGGTTCCGGGGAATCTACACATTTTTGATGTGAACGGATGGGGGTATATATATGTGTTTTAAAAGAATCTGTATTTTTTTACAGGTTTTATGGGAACACACTAGATAACCTATTCCGATCTCTTGAACTCAGTCATTAGAAATATTTATCTGAACTGAAAGCTCATTGTCCGTTACCATCTGAAATATCAGTAGGATCTCCGATCAACATAAAAATCTGTAGATGTTCGGAAACAATAAAAAAACATATGTTTATCTGTATCTGCACGTTCTTCAGCATCATCTGGTAGTTCTGTATTACTGAGCTTTCCGAAGCTCACTCTATTACTCTACATTGTAGGTTAAAAGAATTGTACCAGTGCAACTATCATCATCAGTATGAGAGTTCTTCCGGCGTTACTTCCAGAGAATGGTACATGTGATTAGAGGGCATGTGATTGTATTTTGATTTATATACGAGTCTGAAAATATGTTTTATTTCTGCATACTGATAAATCATTTTATAAGTTACATGTTTTAATAAAAGTTTTAAATTTTCCGCCATTTTTACAGTGGGTCGTTCCGGTAGCCCTAATGTGACACTCCAGACTGGATCGAGTTATCCTCATCGGTCTGAGGGGGTTACACATTTAATCAGAAATATGCCAGGTCAAGAATTTAAAATAATGTACTAAAAAGGTTACAGGAAGTACTAATTATGGTAGAAAAAAATAAACTATATAACACGAATTAGAAATTATAACACAAATCTGACAAGTTGAAATAAAGCTTTGGCTGTTTTCCTCTTTTCTTTTTGCTCAATAACATTGAGCACATATAAAGCCCATGTTTAGTACAATCATAAGCCTTAGGCTCATAGAAATGAAAATTCAAACCCTTTGACCCTTGTATATACCAAAGAGAAACCAATAAACTGAGATTGGTAAATAGATTGAACATTCTTGTATATAACAAAGAGAAACAAACAAGCTTCCTGATCAAGGGTAATCTGAACTCATCTCTGCACAAAATTTTCCAACAGTAGAGACGGTCTCCACAGGGTATAGTCCACGCAGGATAAAAGTGACAACATAATTAAGAGATTCCGTTAAACTTGACACAAAGGTAACAGAAATGAGACAAAAAGCATAGTATAAGTGAAGGGAAATTGACCATCCAACACAGCATTGGCAACATCAGTTGCTTCAGCACGAGTAGGTCTTAGGTTGCCTGTCATACTGTCCACGACACAAGTGACCACTATTGGCTTTCCCATCATGTTGCACTTGTAAATAGCAGCTTATTGAAATAGAAACACCTGTAAATTCCAAATGGAAGAACAATAACAGAAATTAGTTAGAGGAGCTGGTGTGGTCCCATAAATTAAAAGAATAGAAGCTCCATTATCATGAAGAATGCCTGCATAACTCAGAGGGCAGTTCTATGAAAAAAATCCACTTCAGATGCAGCAATGCACCATTTTGCCTACAAATACAATTAACTACCTGATTTTTTGTTAAAAGTCAGATAATATGCTGTCATTCAAGTAATAACAATGAAGAGATAAAATGCTAGGTTGATACGCTAGTTAATTGTTATTACTTGTAACCTGATGCAAAAGATCAGAACAATTAACTTGTTCATCTTTTAATAATTAAAATGCACGAACATGCACACAGAATCGGTTAAAGTAACTAGTAAAATGGAAAGAAATCATAACAGAAAATGCCAAGAGAGAAATTGAAATAATGAAACTGTAATACCCTAATTTTGTCCAGGGACCAAATTTGTAATATTACCTTCTTTAAAAGCCAAGCAATAATCAAACAGAGGCCCCGTTTTGTAAACCCCTGTTTTGTACAAAAGAAAGAAGTAATAAAACTGCTCTCCTTCTCCTTCACGTCCTCATTTCTTTTACTCATGGATTTTTGTTTTTTATTTTGAATGAAGTAAGAGTATACAGAGACCCTGTTTTAGGATCGACTGCCCGTCGGCGAGAGCGTGATCAGACCAAGGAGGCGAGATCGTCGTCGACCTTTTCGGTCACTCCAGTGAGGCTAGAGGTTGGGTCTCGGTTCTAAAAAAAGGGGTGTTCGTCTGATTTTGGTTTGGGTCGGGAATATTGGGCCACCGTGGGAGGTGGCCAGTTAAAGGAGGGGCGACCAGCGGCGGTTGGGGCGAAACCACGGTCTTTTCGACCGGTTACAAAGAGAGAAGGGAGTCACTTAGGGGCTGTTTTGTCTCGGTTGAGTGGCCACATCGGTTCCTCATGCCACGGTCGGTGTTCAGAGGGGAAGAGGTCGTCGAAGCTTGACCGGCGGTTAGTCTTGTTGTCTTGCGTGCGGCGGCCGGTGAGTTGAGGAGGAAGAAGGATGAAATGTTTCACGTTTTATTTTTCTGGTTTTAATTTTTTGTGTAAATTCCGTGTAAGCCCTCCCTAATTTTTCCAGTTTAACGTTTTAGTAATCTGTTCTGTGGGTAAATCTCTCATAAGTCCTCCATTGTTAGCGTCATATTACGTTTTGGTCATTATAGGGGGAAAACCACCTGTCAACCCTCCGATATTTAGCATTGTTGCAGTCTGGTCATTTATTTATCTATTTATTTCGAACATGCATGCTGATTTTACTAATTTTTAATTTGATTACTATTCTGCTATGTTATTTATTTCTAACTACTAACTTTTATTTTATTGCATATTAACTACTGACTTTTATTTTATTGCATTCTAACCATTGTTTATTTATTTATTTATTGTTTTTATCATTCGATTCGACCTTATGATGACCCGATCTGGAGTATGATCTACATTATTATGGTTCAGACTCTACTAAATGACTCACTTTTATTTTATTGCACTTTAATCATTGTTATTTATTTATTTATTTATTTATTTATTGTTTCTAATATTCGATTCGACCTTGTGGTGACCCGATCTGGGGTATGATCCGCATTATTATGGTTTGGACTCTGCTACCTACTCACTTTTATTTTATTGAATTCTAACCATTGTTTATTTATTTGTTTGTTTATTTATTATTTTATTTATTATTTCTAATATTTGATTCCACCTTATGGTGACCCGATCAGGGGTATGATTCGCATTATGGTTCGGACTCTGCTAACCGCTAACTTTTCTAACAATTAACATTTCTAACTGCTAATTACTAATGGTTAACATTTTATTTATTTGTTTGTTTTATTTCATGTTCAAACCATGTACGACCTTGCGACAATTCACCCCGAGGTATGACTCGCATTATTTAAGGTACGAGATAAATAATAAAATTCGATACTAATATTTCATTTTTATTGTATTTTATTTTTGTTATTTAATTTTATGTACTATTAAATTTATGTCTTTTTATTTTCTTTATTTAATGTCAATCTTTACATTTTACTTACTTTAATGTTCTAATCGTTTATTTCTGTCTCTTTTTTAATACTTTAATTTTATTCGTTTAATTATTGTGTTTTATTGTCTGTTTATTTTACTTCTATAATTTAATTTTGTATAGTTAGATTTTGTTTCCTTATATTTTATCATGTATGGATATTATATAGTTGTTCGTATTATTTATGTATGCATATATTTTTTGCTCTTGAGAATTGGTTTTGAACGATTGTATAAAACTTTTGTTTCATTCATTTTCAACGCTTTTTTTAGTCAAATATTTTCAAGAACACTTATTTGTAGAATGACCGTGGAAAACACTGCTTGGTCGAAGTAGTGCGATCTGATATGGCATTCGAGCGAAATGTGAACTTCGAATAAATCAAAGTTAATTTTTTTTAAAAAAGTGCTAATTAATTCATTTTTATTCTAATTCAAATGATGCAATGCATATTTTATATAGTAATTTATTTTATGCAAGTGTCGAAATTTAATTTATATTCGACTTGCGTTTTTTAATAAATCGAGGAGGAAATATACCTTTTCGGCAAGAAATAGAAGAGATAACATTCCCGTTGGAGGATGAGCAAATATCGATATTTTCTTCGAATTAAGGATTTTCCTTAATAATAAATTCGAAGCAATTTAATTAAACTTTAATAAATATACCATATTTTAACTTTATATTCGATTTATAATTTCCACTACCTCGATAATATGTAATCGACTCCCAGACCTGTAAAATTGAGTTTTTGGTAAACGTATACCAATTTTTGTCTTAAAAATGATTTTTCTTTAAAATTGTTTTAAAAGATTTTTTAGGTATTTAACCTATCTAGCCCAAAGGTCAATGACGACTCCTATTCAATTTAATCCAAATTAACTCAAAATCGTCAATTTTTCAAATATAGTCGTAATTGTTTTTTAAACTTAATTATTTTTCAAAATAAATAGTTATGATAGTTTGACGACTCCGCTGAGGATTTTTTTAAAAAGTCAGGCTGTAAGTATCTTACACATTGTCGTTGTGGTGGAAATTATGGGTTTTAGTCTTTAGTTAACTTATGATCCATTTATTGAAGTTTTTAATTTCTTTATTTTCATACTAACGATCTAATTTTTATTTTCAACTGCATCAAATTCCTTTTGAGAGTTTTTACTTTTCTGTTTTTTAGTCAAAGGTTTGTATGTTCATCCTCACACACATCACGAGCATTTACATGACATGAGCCCTAGACCCGAGCTTCGTTCCAAATAAGTCGGGGTAAATGCTTTACTCTCGTAAAAATTTATTCTTCGTATGAGTCTTAGCAAATAACCCCTGGGATACATATGCCTTATGCCTGTAATAGATTAGGATTAAGGGTTTGGTAACCCAAGGGGGCACAAACATTAAGGACAATTCGAGTACTTTTCTCATTAGAGCCGAAACCATGCATGTAGTGAACCATCGAATGGTCACCCTAGGTATAGCCATATCGAACCTCTGTCCGTCAGTAGGTGCCAAAATAGGTGTACACGAAGGAGAAACGACTCTAAACCTTTACCTTTTGCTTTAAGTTCATAGAATATATTTATTCTTTTCGAATAAAAGCATGTGAACTAGATACCATGCGGTTAGGATCAAATTCTTGAAAATAAATCATTATGGGAAGAAAGCATGTCTGGGTAGGATTGCTATTTAATAAAAGCATGCTCAGGTGGATATCATGATTGGGTAGGTGTTGTGTTTATTTTTATATAGCATCTTTTAATTTTATTGATTATCTTACGAGTACTAACTCATTTCTTTTTTCTTTTTGTGTCATTTTTCTTTTTTCATCTTTTTTTTGCATTGTATTTCATCAACATGACATAATGCGAAAGTGTTGATCTGCAAGGGGATATTTAAGAGAAAATTTTCATAGGGAGAGGTAAAAGTTTTCAATCAAGGAGTCATGTACACATACATGCACTGAGGGTTAAAAAAAGTTCAGAGACTACAAAAAAGAAACATGCTTGAAGATCATGCAATATTTGAGACTGGAAAGATGATCCATTGATCTGAAGAGTAATCTAGCAGTAGAGTCTCACCAATGATCATTTCATCGCTAGCCACCAAAAAAGCAAGGAATTGAATTTAACACCGCCGAGGCATTAATGGAGTTAGGTTACAGAGCTCTTGAGGGGCATCATTTTAAAGGATGAAGATCCGAGAAGAAGTACCGACCCATTTTAGACTCAATATCTAAGCGAAAGCATGTATGTAAAATGGACTATCTTGTAATATGAAGACTTTTATCTCTGGTGAAAATTATTTTATGATATTCATCGTTGGAATCAACACTTTTTGCATCTGCATTTGCACATTTACATTATGCATTCCATTTATTTAAGCATTTTAACATGCATTCCATTTATTCAATCATTTTCACATACATCATTCATGAAAACATGGAATTAATTCGGGTAGGATTCGATAAATTTGTCATAATCATGTGACACCACATTAAGAATAGAAGCAAGACTCGAATAGTTAAATAAAGAAGCTGAAATCAGTACGTTGGGAGCCTACTCAGCCAACAGTAGAGTTGAACCTTATGGGATGATCCAAGAAAATAGTCAAATTGATCCAATTCCAATGACCTATGAGGAATTACTTCCAACACTAATTGAGAAGAATCTTGTGATTCCCGTCCAATCTAAGCTAAAAGAGTCCCCATGTCCCGAGGGCTACGATTTTGATGGCAGATGCAGTTATCATATAGGAAATTCGGGGCACCTCACTGAAAATTTTGGGGTATTGAAGCGCAAGGTTCGGAATTTGATTGATTCGAGGGGTATGGACATTTGAAGAATGATGGGGCATTCTGATGCTAATCAAGAAGAGATATTTACATATATCATGAATCTTCTTTGCACGCGCATTAAGAGCATTGTTTTGTTTGAACTCGTTTTTGCTATGTCTTTAATATTTGCTTAAATATTTTTTAATATTTTAATGATTGAATTATGCTACCTTCTAAGGTTGAATAATTGAACGAGTTTTAATCTTGTAGTTCTTCGAATATCAAATGAATTACATATTCTTTTAGTTCTTCAAGAATTATAGATTTTTGACATATGACAAGATTAGACCATTTTTATACCATCTAAACCATAAATAAAATCTCCCAATTCTTTACCCGGAATAATTTGTTGTCACTACAAAAGGACCAAATTTTGACATTATATTTCTTTGAGATTTTGAAACATTGTCTTTATCTTTTTTGAGACAGCAAAAGTCATACCCTTACCTTTTGTAGAGCCAATAAAGTCACACCATCGTCTTCCTAGACGTAAAACCGACATTTTTCTACCAATAAAACCTAAAGGCACTGAGTACAAGATGTTCACTTGAACGTGAACCTTTCTACAATAAGACACAATGTGGGGCTATTCGCATCAACTTCCTGAAGATGAGCCTAAACAATTGAGACATGCTAGAAGCAAGAAAAAATAGTGGAAATTAATTCGAAATAATTCTATCATGCATTAATGACATTGTTTTCAACTGAATATAATTAATCCTGAAAAATCTGTTCCCTGGGGATACCTCTTCTGTAAGGACTTATGTGTATGAAATGATGAACAACTTTCTATCATTATCCCTTCACAAAAGGAGAAAATATATATCCCTTGTGTCCCCATTTGATCCTGAATTATATTTTCTTCTGATTCAACCCTAACCAAGGATCACCCTCTACACTGGGGGGTAAGGTAAAGGAAATATGCCCGCATGAGTGAAGACCATCAATCCAGATAAGATACCAAAAGGTGAACCAAATGCAAAGTGCAAAGAGAAAAAACAAAGAAAAAAAAGAAAGAAGATAAGAAGCAAATGCAAAGAGCCCCTCGAGTCAAGTGACGCATCGAACTTTAAACCATAACATTGAACAAGTATAATCATTCTATAATCAGTTCAGCAAGGATCATAGAACATCAAGAGAAGATAAGGGACGCATACGAGCAGATTTAAATTGAGCAAGAAAAAACTGAAGGCATCAAAATGAATTGATCCTTAGTTCAATTACCCTTATACACTGTTTAGGCCTATTTATCATTTTCTTTCATAACCATGAACCATAGCCTATATTACGTACCTTAAAGTGTCTTCTAATCATACATGGATTTCTAAACAGAAGATATTATCTTCAGATCTCATCCTGCCCATCAAGATTAATCTTTTATTAACGAAAGGTTTTCTAAAATCTCTAATGCATGATAGAAAAAATAACAAAGGGGTTTAAGACATAAATTTTGAATAACGTCTTGAAACCAATGGAGGATTCGAGTTGAAAACCTGAAAAGGCCACTCGAATATAAAGAATGTGTAACTATTTTATAGAAGTCGATATCATAAATCCCTTGACAAGATATTGCATAATCTGAATGTGCTTATAAGAGCTGATAACCGTAGATCACTTATAGTAAATGAGCATAGAAGCTACTCCATCATATAAGTGAACATAAAATAAATGAGAAAACCTAACCTTTGACCAAAGACAATAACCTGAGACATTTTATCCTTTCATTACTTAACCATACCTCAAAGATAACATTAATCTTAACACTTGTCAAATAGCTATAATTTATTTTGTAGGATTAAAAGTGTAATTAATTCTTTGATATCCAATGAACTCTCGTTTTATGATTTGTCTCAATTCTGAAACCTAGAAAGAGGATAATATTTTCAAAATATTTGATTAGACATTTCAAAATTATTTCTTTTGAAAATAAAAGAAGAAGAAAAACATTTTCAAACAAGACAATCTCTCCGGAGTAGATCTTGGTAGTTGATATGTGGCTCTCAGACACAAAACTCATGCTTTGAATCAGTACTGAAGTAATAAATGATGAATGTTGGGGCATTTTAAGAGGCTCGTATCATGCAGGAGTACAACATCATTGAATTGAGCGGACATCAATGAGTCAGAAAGATGTGACGACTGAAAATGGTAAAGCAGATACAGTGGAGCTTACTATATGACTGATTTATCTATTGTCACAGCATACAGTTGCATTGTTATGGTGATTTCCCACGCATTAATGTTAGCAAGCTAAAGTGTCCCACTTATATTCCTACTAGCTTTGTTCTTTGGTGTCCTTGCAACGCTATACAAAAGCCTTGAACACCATGCAAAGAGCTTCTCTGGTTGAAAAAACTATACAGAAGCCACATGAAAGAATGAATAAGTTGTCAAATATTTGAGGACATCCAAATTTCATAGAGCTCCATAGTTTATCCTTTTTGTTTTACTTGATAAGAAAATTATGATCTCTATGAGTCTTGTCGAGTTTGTAATTGTCACAGTGTATGGCTCCAACCATGGTCAATGATCAGCACCTTACAAATTTGCTTCTAAGAATCAATGCAAAGCTTGGAGGACTGAATTTGATGTCAGTAATTGGGCAAACATATTCAAATCCAGTTGTTTCTAAGGTTTAAACCATCATCCTTGGCATGGATATGTATCATGGCTCTCTGGGGTAGTCTGATATTCCAATCAATTACTGTGGTTGTTAACTCCAGACAGTGGTCTTTGATTTCCCGATACAGGGCGGCTGTACATACGCAATATGTGAAGCTTGGAATGATATATTCTTTTTTTTAAAACCATCTGGCAGTGATGATGATGGTATCATAAAGGAAGCTCTACTGTATTTCTATACAAGTTCAGACAAAGGAAGCCAAACTCATCAGGAGAAAAATTTGCTGGGGCAAAAAAAATTGTCACAAGTCCATATTTGCTAGGATGCATGCTGGTGCAAGCAAAGAATGAAGATTGCCTATATATTCATTCATACCATTGATCAAGAAAAGATACATCAACACATACATACATGTTACATGAAATTTGCATCTTTGCATCAAACATTCATCATCATGTGCAATAAAGACTTTAATTTTCCCTCTTATGAGGATACTTTTAAAATTTTCACTTGAAATCTTGTTTTTCTTAAAGAAATTTATCCCCTCTCACGATGACAAATTCAAAAATTCATCAAATCAAACACGTGAAACAAACTTCATCTTGACATCCATGAAAACATTCAAGATAAGCATTCATAAATGCATCAATTTTTTATTGATCTTTCAGTAAATAAAAGTTTGGTGATGATCAGATGTCATCAACCTGAAAGAACAATGCCATCCATATATTTTGACATACTGAATTCAATGATAAGATCTTCTAGAGGAATTTCCTCAACATATAGAAGTGGGCAGTCTAAATACCTTGGAGATCGTCTTTCTCAAAACAAATTCTGTCACGCTTAAGACAATTTTTGTAAATTTTGAAAAATTTGAAACAAAATTGATCTCACTTGAGATTTCTTTTATTAAAATTTTTTTTCTCTCAATACAAATTTTTCATCTCGCTAGAGACAGTTTTCCCCCGAAATGCAAATTTTGAATTTATTTCACTTGAAACGAAGTTGATCTCACTAGAGATTGTTTTTCTCAAAACAAACTTTGTCTCACCTGAGATAGTCTTCCTTAAGATACGAATATTTGATGTTTTTTTACTCATAACAAATTTTGTCTCATTTGAGACAGTTTCCCTCAGAACACAAATTTCAAAGTTGTTTTTCTTGAAACAAAATTAATCTCACTTGAGATTGTTTCTTTCGAAACAGATTCGTCTCGATTGAGATAGTTTTTCCTTAAAATACAAAATTTGGAAATTGTCTCACTTGAAAAAAAATTGATAAACTTTGAGATTGTTTCTCTTGAAACAAGTTTTGTCTCTCTTAAGACTATTTCTCTTAAGACGATTTCTCTTGAAACATACAACCTTTAAGATTGTTTCTCTTGAAACAAGTTTTGTCTCTCTTGAGACTGTTTCTCTTGAAACATACAACCTTTAAGATTATTTCTCTTGAAATAAATTTTGTCTATCTTGAGACAGTTTATCTTTAAACATAAACTTTTAGATTATTTCTCTTGAAACAAGTTTTGTCTCTCTTGAGACAGTTTCCCTTGAAACACAAACCTTTGAGATCGTTTCCCTTGAAACAAATTTTTTCTCTCTTGAGATAGTTTCTCTTGAAACAAATTATCCTTAAAGATGACCAACTATCATCATCACCTAGGAACCGTGTCATCTATTGACCATATGTCCTCATCGCGTAAGAGCAGCGTCAACCTTAGATAGCTAGACTTCCCAATCGTGTAGGAACTGTGTTATCTCTAATTATCCCTAAAGTTGGCCAGTCATCCTTATCACGTAAGAACAGTTCCATCCACCAACCAGATCTCCTCATAACTTAGGAGTCGTGTCACCCTTAGATAGCCAAACTTCCTCATCACGTAGGAACTGTGTTATCTTCAATATCCCTAAAGATGGTCAGCTATCCTCATCACGTAGGAGCCGTGTCACCCTTAGATAGCTAGACTTCCTCATCACGTAGGAACCATATTATTTCCATTTATCCCTAAAGATATCCAGACTTCATCATCACGTTGGAACCATGTTATCTCTATTTATCTCTAAAGATAGACAGACGTCCTCATCATGTAGGAAATGTGTCATCCACAGACCATATCTCCTCATCATGTAAAAGTCACATCACCCTTAGATAACCAGATTTCCTCATCACGTAGGAACCATGTTATCTCCAAAGCTACCTAAAGCGACGAGATCTCTTCAACATGGATGAGTTGTGTCGTATTTATCACCAAATTATCTCCAAATTGACCAAACTTCCTCAAAGAGAAGGAACAACGTCATCTTCAATAAACATTTACCTGAAAGCGGCCAGAACTCTTCAACATGTATGAGTAGTGTTGTCTTCAACACCAAATTATCTCCAGATTGACCCAACATCCTCAACATGAGGGACCAATGTCATCTTTAATTCCTCTGTTTTCACATAAAGAATTGGAGCTCCATATGCGGAAAAAAACATTGTGGCTAGACAAAATTAGGCCATTATTTATCTTTGCTTCTTTATTGTTTACACAATAGACGAGCAAAGTGGGGTAACTATAATAGCCTAATTTTATCTAGAACCAAATTTGTAATATTACCATTTGTAATATGTGGGGGCTCTAAAAGCCAAGCAATAATCAAATAAAAACCCCATTTTATAAACCCTTATTTTGTAGAAAAAAATAAATAATAAAATTGCTCTCCTTCTCCTTCACGTCATCATTTCTTTTATACATGAATTTTTTGTTTTTTTATTTTGAATGAAGTAAGAGAATAAAGCGACCTTGTTTTAGGATCGAGTCCCCGTCGATGAGAACGTGGTCACGCCAAGGAGGCTAGACCATGGTCGACCTTTTTGGTTACTCGAGTGAGGCTAGATATTAGGTATCAGTTTTGGTTTTGATTTTAAAAAAGGGGTGTTCGTCTGATTTTGGTTTGGGTCGGGAATAATGGGCCACTGTGGGAGGTGGCCAGTGAAAGGAGGGGCGACCAGTTGCGATTGGGGTGAAACCGCGGTCTTTTCGACCTATTATAAAGAGAGGAGAATAGAGTCTCTTAGGGGTTGTTTTGTCTCGGTTGAGTGGCCACATCGGTTCTTATTCCACGTCGGTGTTCAGAGGGAAAGAAGTTATCAAACCTCGACAGTCGGTTGGTCTTGTTATCTTGCGTGCGGCAGCTGATGATTTGAGGAAGAAGAATGATGAAATGTTCACGTTTTTTTTGGTTTTAAATTTTTGGGTAAATTACATGTAAGCCCTCCCTAATTTTTCCAGTTTCATGTTCTGGTCACCTGTTATGTGGGTAAATCACTCATAAGTCCTCCAGTTTTAGTTCCATTTTACGGTTTGGTCATTATAGGGGGAAAACCACCTGTTAGTCCTCTATTTTTTTTAGCATTTTTGCACTCTAATAACTTATTTATTTATTTATTTATTTTGAATATGCATGTTGATTTTACTAACTTTTAATTTGATCACTATTCTGCTATGTTATTTATTTCTAACTACTGACTTTTATTTTATTGCATATTAACTACTGAATTTTATTTTATTGCATTCTAACATTTATTTATTTCTTTATTTATTTATATATTGTTTCTTTTATTCGATTCGATCTTGTGGTGACCCGATTCGGGGTATGATCCCCATTATTATGGTTTGGACTCTACTAACTACTAACTTTTATTTTATTGCACTTTAACCATTATTATTTATATATTGTTTCTAATATTCGATTCGACCTTGTGGTGACCCGATCCGGGGTATGATCCACATTATTATGGTTTAAACTTTGCTAACTATTGACTTTTATTTTATTGCATTACAAACATTGTTTATTTATTTATTATTTTATTTATTATTTATAATATTTGATTCGACCTTGTGGTGACTCGATCCGGGGTATGATCTGCATTATTATGGTTCAGACTTTGCTAACCGCTAACTTTTGTAACAACTAACATTTCTAACCACTAATTACTAATGATTAACCTTCTATTTATTTGTTTGTTTTATTTCATGCTTGAGCCATGTACGACCTTGCGACGATTTGCCCCGAGGTATGACTCGCATTATTTAAGGTACGAGATAAATAATAAAATTCGATATTAATATTTTATTTTTATTGTATTTTATTTCTATTATTTTAATTTATGTACTTTTAAATTTATATCTTTTTATTTTCTTTATTTAATGTCAGTCTTTATATTTTACTTATTTTAATGTTCTAATCATTTATTTAATGCCCTAAATGTCGAATTAGGGACATTATTGAAAAGATTTAAAAATGGAGGATTTAAGTGATTAAATGATAAAAGATGGGTAAGTGATTGGAATAGTGTTTTAGACTAGATTGCAACTAAAGATGAATAGAGAGGGCATTTTAGTCCTTTAATGGGGAAATAAATTTAATACTTATTTTAATAAGGTATTTAAAATAGAAAAAGGGAGAAAATGAGATACAAACTATATCTCTATCTTCTCCTTCTTCTTGCTGTGGAAAAAACTCTCTCCACAGCTCAAAGGTAAGATTTCAAATGGCTAGCTTATTCCTTCGTTTTTGGTTGGTTATTGAAACTTTGAGTATGTGGGAAGCTTAAAGAATGATTAAATGGGATTAAAACTAAGTTATGGATGAGATAATAGAGATTGAAGAAAATGGGTTTTTGAGTGACATGTTGAAAATAGAGGGTTTATGGATGTTTTATGGTAGATTTGACTTGTCATAAAGGTAAATGAGAGATTAGAAACATTGGATAGGATTAAAAACACCTTAGGAAAAGTGGTATGATTCTTAGAATTTAATGTTCTTGGAAGATGTTAGATGTTTTAAGAGACAAAATAAAGCAAATTAGTATGGATAGTTAAAGAAGAATTTTATAGTATGTGTAAGGTGTTAATATAACGAAATTGACCTCATTTGGGTAAAAATCGGGCTGAAAACTGGAAATTCTGTGTAAGGGTATTGGTACTGATAGAACAGTACTGATTCAATCAGTATCGATACTAATGAGGTAGTATCGATACCATGGTTAGAGTATTGATACCAATCAAAATTAAATCTAAATTTGGTATCAATACCTGAAGGGAGTATCAGTACCATAGTATTGTAGTATCGATGCCATGATAAGGGTATCGATACTGGTAGGGGGTATCGGTACCATAGTATAGAAATATCGGTACCACAGTAGTAGTATCGATAATATGGAGCCAGAAATTTTAAAAATAAGCTGAGACTGGTATAGAAAGTTAATTATATGTTTTTTTGAGTATTGTTTAAGTATAATGGTTAGGAAATATTCTAACATTGAGTATGATACATGTTTTAATGGATGCTTGAGTAGATCGGAACCAAGCTCCAGAAACAAGCAAAACTAAGGGCAAAGTACCAGAGTAATCAACATTACTTTTTGGATACATAGTGAGGAAAGTCAGGTGAGTGCATTTAATTGTGTCACTATATGTTGTACTAATCATATATGTATGGTTGTTAAGATGTATGTGGTGATTACCAAATAGGAACTAGGTGTGCATTTCACGAAATTCATCCTATGTGAATGAATAACCGTTTCGGCACTAAGTGTGCATTTTAGGGAATTCATATTATGTGGATGAATAACCGTTTCGGCACTAAGTGTGCATTTCACGGAATTCATCCTATGTGGATGAATAACCGTTTCGGAACTAAGTGTGCATTTCACGGAATTCATCATATGTGGATGAATAACCATTTCGTCACTAAGTGTGCATTTCACGGAATTCATCCTATGTGGATGAATAACCGTTTCGGCACTAAGTGTGCATTTCACGGAATTCATCCTATGTGGATGAACAATCATTTTGACACTAAATGGGCACTTCACGAGATTCATAATATGTTTATGAATGACCGTATGAGCACTACGGGTGCAATAAAAAGAAATAATAATGAATGAAAAATGATGAATTGATATTTGATCGATAAAGAATAAATATATATTGATTTCATTGTATGATTAGTTTTTTCCTCACTAAGTAATACTTAATGTATGTTCATTTCACGCGTAGGTTGAATACAAGCTAAGTAAGAAGATCATTGGACATCCAAGCCAGAGTTGCCTCATCAATAATCGTATGAAATACCTGTTTACTTTTGATCTATTTTAGTTGGCATGTAATAGGATTTAGTAAAATCGCTCTGAATAGTATATGGATTAAACTATTGTAAAATGGTGAAGTGTTTAAACATCTCTTTTTTTAGTCTAATTAAGTAATGTATGTTTTATTATAAGTAAATTGAATGTTTTATAAAACAAAACAAAGTTTTACAGGTTTTTTAAAAAAAGAACAGTAATAATAATGATGTGACATATGTATCTCGTATACGAAAGGGTATATAGTAGATTGGTGTTACATTTATTGGTATCAGAGCTACAAGTTTAGCTGATTCTCGGTCGAATCAAGTGTAATTTTTTATGTGAAAAGAGTTTACATGCCACTAAAATGTCAATGTTACTAATAGGCTATAGAATGAATATGATAAGATGTCTCTCCTTACTAACTTAAGTATTATCTTTATGTATGTTTTAATAGATGTCAGATTCTATGAATTCGAGAAGTGTGGATGGACAAGAAAGTAGATATAGATTGAATAGTGAAAGCTATGACCAAAAATAGCAAACATCCGATTCCGTCTGAGAATGCCAGTGCACCAGCACCTCAAGGTGTGTCTATTCTGGAGTTTGGAGCTTTTATGCAATCTCTCGACACTATCTTCACCAGGTTCCAACCTCCACCGCCTCCCCCCACTCCTTCAGTACCGCAAATACTAATTCCGAAAGAGTTAAGAAGTTTGGGAGCTCCTGAGTTCAGGGGAGAAGAAGGTGAAGGCCTTATGGATGTGGATTTATGGTTGAACGATGTTATGATGAAAATGGAAAGTTTACAGTGCTCCGATCATGAAAAAATTCATGGAGCTGTATCATTACTTAGAGGATCGACTCGAGTATGGTGGAAAAACACGACGATGTATGTGTCGCCCGAGCAAGTGAACTGGAAGCTCTTCCAAGAGGAGTTTAAAAACAAGTATATTGGGGAGCAGTTCATGAGATCCATGTTGTTTAAGTTTCTTATCATGAAATAAGGTGATAGAGCAATGCATGCGTATGAGGCTGAATACAATAAGCTCAGCTGCTATGCTACAGAGGTTGTTCCTAATGATAAAGGTCATCGAGATTGGTTCATTGAGGGTCTGAGGCCTAAGTGAAGGCAATTGAAAGAGCTCAAGAGGAGACTCTAGCTATGGAACAGAGTATGCAGTTGGCAAAAAGGAGTGAGATGTCTTCATCTACACATTTTGCTAAGAGAGGCAAAAAGGACTAGGATGTGGTAAATTTCACCGGGGAGTGTGTAGAGTGCTCTCTAGCGCTTGCTTTAATTGTGGAGGAACGAGTCGTTATGCTAGGAGTTGTCCATATAGATCTGGGGATAGTCAGTACAGTCTGAGAGATCAGTAGCATCACCTAGTAGAAGTAGAGGAAGAGGAAGGTCAGTCAGTCAGTCAGAGGCTGGCCAAAGATAAGAGACTCGAGGAGTGGCCCGAGTTTATAATATAAATACCAATGATGATCGGGATGATCCAGAGATCATAACAGGTACATTTCACCTTTTTGATGAGGTTGTTTTTGTTTTAGTTTATCCTGGTTCTACGCACTCATTTATTAGTACTAATTTGGTCAGAACTAGATGAATTCCTTTAGAACTACTTTCTAGTGAAATGATAGCGATAAATCCTATGGGTCAAAGTGCAAGGGCGCTAGGTTGTGTAGAAAATCTCCAATTAAGATTCAAGGGGTTTTATTTTTGGCAAACTTGATGGAGTTGCCATTTGATGAGTTTGAAATTATTTTGGGTATGGATTGGTTGTCTCTACACCATGGATGGGTAGATTTTCATTGGAAGCGATTATTCCTAAAGGATACGTAGCTTTTCTAGCTAATGTAGTAGACATTAGAGTTTCAAAAGTGAGATTGCAGGATATCTCTACCGTCAGGGAGTTTCCAGAGGTTTTTTTCGAAAGAGTTACCGAGTTTACCTCCAGATCGAGAAGTAGAATTTAGAATTGAGGTTTAACCAGATACCGAACCTATTTCTATGGCTTCGTATAGAAAGGATCCAACGGAGTTAAGGGAACTAAAAGCACAATTGCATGAGCTACTTGATAAAGGATTCATCCAACCCAGTGTTTCTCCTTGGGACATACATGTTCTATTTGTGAAAAAGAAGGACAGATCTATGCGGCTATGTATTGATTATCATCAGTTAAATAAAGTAACAATAAAGAACAAATATCCTCTTCCGAGGATTGATGATCTGTTTGATCAATTGAAAGGAGCAGCAATGTTCTCTAAGATAGATCTGATGTCAAAAGGATACGTAGCTTTTCTAGCTAATGTAATAGACATTAGAGTTCTGGAAGTGAGATTGCAGGATATCCCCATAGTCAGGGAGTTTCCATAGGTTTTTCAGAAAGAGTTATCGGGTTTACATCCAGATCGAGAAGTAGAATTCAGAATTGAGGTTTACCCAGGTACCGAACTTGTTTCTATGGCTCCGTATAGAAAGGCTCCAATGGATTTAGGGAACTAAAAGCAAAATTGCAGGAGCTGCTTGATAAAGGATTCATCCGACTCATTGTTTCTCCTTGGGGCGCAGCTGTGCTATTCGTGAAAAAAAAGGATGGATCTATGTGGTTATGTATTGATTATCATCAGTTAAATAAAGTAACAATAAATAACAAATATCCTCTTCCGAGGATTGAAGATATGTTTGATCAATTGAAAGGAGTAACAGTGTTCTCTAAGATAGATCTGAGGTCGGGGTACCATTAGTTAAAGATTGAAAAGAAGGATATTTCCAATACAGCTTTTCAGACTCGGTATGGGCACTATGAATTTGTGGTAATGCTGTTTGGATTGACAAACGCTCCCACAATATTTATGGATTTAATGAACAGAGTGTTCCAACCGTACTTGGATCAGTTTGTAGTAGTATTTATAGATGACATCTTGGTATATTCCCAGTCAAGGGAGGAGCATGATGGTCATCTTCGGGTGGTTCTTCAGATACTTCGTGTTAAGAAGTTGTACGCTAAATTGTCCAAAATTGAATTTTGGTTATCTGAGATTTATTTTCTTGGTCATATAGTGTCGACAGAAGGCATTAGAGTGGATCCCAAGAAGATTCAAGCCATAATAGATTGGAAATCCCTAAAGAATATTACGAAAGTTTGGAGTTTCTTGGGACTTGCTGGTTATTATAGGCGATTTGTGAAAAAAATCGATGATAAGTCTGCTATTAACTAAGTTGTTATAGAAGGATGTGCCTTTTTTCTGGACAGATAGATGCCAAGAAAGTTTTGAAATGATAAAGAGAATAGTAACTGAGGCTCTAGTGCTCATACAATCTGAGTCGGGTAAAGAATACGCTGTTTACAGTGATGCATCCCATAATGGGTTGGGATGTGTGCTAATGTAAGAAGGGAAAGTTATGGCTTATGCCTCAAGACAGTTGAAGAATCATGAGAGAAATTACACGACACATGACTTAGAATTGGCCGTAATGGTTTTTGCTTTAAAAATCTAGCGCCATTATCTGTACGGGGAGCATTGCCATGTTTACACAGATCATAAAAGTCTAAAGTATTTGTTTACTCATAAAAAACTGAACTTAAAGTAGAGAAGATGGATTGAACTCCTAAAATATTATGATTTGGTTATTGACTATCATCCGGGAAAGGCTAATGTGGTAGAAGATGCACTCAGTCAAAAGCCTTTTGCGGCTTTAAGGGCTTTAGATGCACGTATGTATTTAAAGGGATATTGTTCTTTGATTGCTGAGTAGAAGTTAAGATAGATATTTTTGGATCAGGTTAAAGAGCTTCGAGGTCGAGATGAGAAATGCTTACTAAAATTGGTGCAAGTCAAAAAAGAAGAGGTAAAGGATTTCAAAATAAGGGATAATGGATGTTTATATTTCCAAGAAAGACTTTTCATCCCTGATGATGATGAATTGAGGAAAGATATTATTTTTGAAGCACATTATAGCCCTTTGACGATGCACCCAGGTGGAAATAAAATGTATCAGGATTTGAAAAGTCGTTACTGGTGGCCTGACATGAAAAGAGCTGTCACAGAGTTTGTTGCCAAATGTTTGACATGTGAGCAAGTGAAAGCTGAACATCAGGTGTCATCTGGATTACTGCAATCAATATCCATTCATGAGTTGAAGTGGGAGCGAGTCACAATGGGCTTTATTTTGGGGATACCGTTATCACCGGGTAAAAAGGACTCGATTTGGGTAATAGTAGACAGATTAACCAATATGGCTCATTTTATCCCAATTCGAGTAGATTATTCGATGGATAAACTTGTGGAGTTATATATAAAAGAGATAATTAGACTACACGGTGTACCAATATCAATAGTGTCCGATCGAGATCCAAGGTTTATTTCAAGGTTTTGGAAGTCTTTGCATGAGACATTTGGTACTCGATTGAACTTTGGTATAGCTTTTCATCCACAGACAGATGGGCAGTCAGAGTGAGCTATTCAGATACTGAAGAATATGCTTAGGGCATGTGTGATTGAATTTAAAGGGTCATGGGAAAGGTATTTGCCTTTAGCAAAATTTGCATATAACAATAGTCATCAATCAAGTATTAAGATAGCCCCGTATGAAGCTCTATATGGGAGAAAATCTAGAACATCATTAAATTGGTTTGAATAGAAAGATCAAGAATTGGTTGGCCTAGATTTGATGAAAGATATGTAGGATAAAGTGAAGATTATCCAAAGCAATCCAAAGATAGCCTCAGATCGACAAAAGTCCTATCCATATTTGAAAAGAAAAGAAATAGAATACCATAAGGGAGATAAAGTATTTTTGAAAGTATCACCTTGGAAGAAAGGTATTACGTTTTGGGCGAAAAGGAAAGCTGAGTCTGAGGTTCATTAGACCGTATGAGATATTAAAAAGGGTTGGACCCTAGCTTATCAGTTAGCTTTGCCTCCGAATATAGACCAGATCCACAATGTTTTTCATGTATCAATGCTTAGGAGGTACAAATCAGATCCCTCCCATGTTATCACTTCTGAAGAAATAGAGATCAGACCAAATTTGACTTATGAGAAAAACCAGTACCGATCTGGCTAAGGAAACCAATGAATTGCATAACAAAAGGATTTTGTTGGTTAAAGTACTTTGGCAGCATGCATTTTACCTTAAATGAGCTCACGTATTGCTTACTTTATTTGTGTATTGATTCCTATAGGCGAAACAAAAAGCAAGGCATATTATGGTAGCTTGGTTAGCTAAACTGACAAGCATAGCAGCTCACACTAGCTCATGAACGTTATGGCAGCTCATTTCATCACTTAAGAAGCTTCAACTTAGCTGGAGGAGCTAAAAGTAGTTGAACTTAGCTGGAGGAGAGCTTTGGACAAAATCACTGAAAAGTGGACTAAAGGTAGCTGGAAGTAGCTGGGAGAGTAGCTGGGGAACTGAAAAGACCAAAGCTAACTATCTTGAGTTCATCAAGCTATAACTCTCATAGTTAGCTACCAAGATACTCACCTAGCTTACCTTGAAGCTAGTTCACCTCTAGGCTGCCCAATGACTTCAAGAAATCATCTTATGGTTGCAACCTCACCAAAACATTACAAGAAGATCCATGTACATTCAAGTAGGTTGCCATGTGCATCATTCAAGCATGTGCACTCCATGTGACATCAAATAGGCACCAAAACACCAAGGGAAGCTTCCTATTCGGACAAAGGCTCATTCCTCTTCAATTTTTACGCCAAGTAACTTCCAACTGCATTCAAAACATCCTTAGGGCCAGACCAACACCTTACCATTCGCCCAAGAGCATGTATGTTCATTAAAGTAATGTATTTTCATTAAAAATCATGTATTTTCAAAGGGATTTCAACCTTAGCCGAACCATCATGTATCTATACGGCCTAAACCCTTTGAAAAGTGAGAATATTCTATTTTCTCAAGTCCTTATGACTTTTATTGATTTATCAAGTAATTTAATTACTTGTGGCGTCAACCCCTTTGTCATTAATACTTTTGGTTTCTATCTCCCAATAGATAGTGGGTCCAAGTCCTTTGTTACCACCCCTTAGAAAGATATGTAAGACTGGGTATTTGCTCGTTGTAGCACTGGTTCTTCCTTGGTTTTTCTAAGATAGTATCCTCACCAATCGTTCTTTGTTTCATCATCCATACCATAGCCATATCAGTATACTTTCACTACCACTCAAGTCCTTTTACACCCCTTAGAAAGATATGTAAGACTGGGTATTTGCTCGTTGTAGCACTGGTTCTTCCTTGGTTTTTCTAAGATAGTATCCTCACCAATCGTTCTTTGTTTCATCATCCATACCATAGCCATATCAGTATACTTTCACTACCACTTTTCACAACATAAATATCCCTCTATTTCACCATTACATCAACAACCAAGCCATCTATTTCAGTCATTCACTTATGCAGGTTGTTTTACTTCCTTCCTAGGTCCACAATCAATTTAAAGGTAGTAATACCATATATCAAGTGATATTCAGAGTTTTAGTGGAAGAACCAACGTTCAACAACAACAACAAAAATATAAAAAAGAATTGCAAGTGAAGTGCAAGTGAAAGAAATCAAAATTCAACAAAGAAATTGCAATCACTCAAAAGAAAAAAACAAAAAGAAGAAAAGAAAATAAAATTTTCAATAAAAGTTGAAAGCACACAACAACAAGTCTCATCACCAACGCATTCAAGTAAGCCTCTAAAATTGATTGTGGTGATTGAAAGGTTATGAAGTGACTTTGTGTAAGTAACCCCTTTATTCTCATCTTTTTTATTTCTAAGCCACCATTTTCATTATATTTTTTCTTTCCATTCCTACTAACCCTTCTGTAGCTGACGCACAACAAGTAAACTTTACTTGGTATAGTTTAAGTAAGGTTACTTAGAACTTGAGACAAAGAGATTGAGAGGAAAAAGGCTTGAACGTGGGAGACTAGAAGAGGACTAGTAAAAACTTGAAGTCCTAGAGTGCAAACACGAGCGGATTGAGTGACATTCAAGTTTCCTTGGAGTGAACTCGTGAGGCTTTGTGAGAGCATTATTTTGGTAAGGTCTTATAAACTTTTGAACATTCAAAGTCAAGAAGACGAACAAAGAGATAATATCTTCCATACAAAATGTCATGTGGGAGATAAAGTTTGTGTATTGATTATAGATAGAGGAAGTTGTACAAATGTAGCAAGCACTCACATGGTGGAAAAGTTGGGCCTAAAGACTTCCAAACATCTTCATCCTGACAAACTTCAGTGGCTAAATGATGTGGGGAAAGCAAAGGTAACCAAACAAGTTGTTGTCCCTTTCTCAACTGGAAGATACAAGGATGAAGTTCTTTGTGATATGGTGCCCATGAGTGCAAGCCACGTTATATTAGGATGACCTTTGCAATTTGACAAGAAGGCTACTCATGATGGACTTTCCAATGAGTATTCTTTCCAACATCAAGGAAGGAAAATCATATTAGCACCTATGCTTCCAAGTCAAGTCCATGAATTCCAAGTGACCCTTAAGTCACGTATAGAGGAATGAGAGAAAACTAAAGCTATGAAGAAAGTTGAAAGAGAAGTCTTACAAGAAAAACAAGTAGAACAAGTGGAAAATAAGATTGACATGAGAAATATTAGAGTTGATGAGTGTAGAAAAGAAATGGAGAATGAAGAGCATGATTCACCTAACAACTCTTTTCCTCCAGTTATTTCTTTTCCTTTGTAGGATAATCTAAGAGACATGACACTTCAAGTTATAGATTCAAGAAACATGTCTTTTGAGGAACCAATAGTAATGACCTTTGATGATCCACAAGACATGTCTTTTGAAGATCCAACAATTATGTCACTTGACGTTCTGAAGGATATACCACTTGAAGTGCCAAGGAATGGGAACATTGATAATCCAAGCACATTGCACCTATTGAAGGGAATTCAACAACCAATGGAGTTTTCAATCATTAAGCAACCAACTCCCATTAAACATCAACCTTGGTTTGCTAATTCTATTCATTTTGTTATTAGTTTTTCATTTTATAACTTTGATTCATTTTACAGAAATTTAATTAGTATAAGTGGTGTTATCCAATCAATATATGATGGCAAGATCATTTGTCATTTTGAGTTTGATTGGTGCATTACATTCAGCCACTACGATGGTGTGAAACAAGCATTGTCCACCTTTTTAAAGGCAATCATCTGGAAGAGCACAAAGCTTAAAGTTGTTGACTTTATCCACTCGCTTGAAGGAGATCAAATGTCAAATTTCTTCACCAACCATCATGATGATTCAAGGAGTAAGAGTGAAAAGATACAATGTTTTGAAAGGATACAACCTTTGGAGTACAAGACACAATTTTTGAATCAAAGGACATGTGATGGTTCCAAACATTGTGTCCTCCCACTAAAGGACGTGAAGTTACTAGATTTGAAACCAAGAGGTTGAACATTTCGTGTGAATCATCTATTGGTGGAAAGCATAAAGATTCAATCCTTCCTACATCAATAAGGTCTTCAATGAGAAACTACTTCGATTTGAGGATAAATCGCCTAAAAGAAGGGGAGGATGATACGATCCAAATTAGCTCCAACTTTCTCCATGACTTTATCATACCATGGATGTTATTAAAATCTTATTCTAAGGGAGTTCTTCCTTAATTTATCCTTTATTATCTTCTATATGCATCACTTAATGTTATAAGCATGCTTTTTCTCCTTAAACTATGTTTGAATAATCATATGTTATTATTCATTTGCATACTATATGATTTCATGCATAACATATATTTCCACATCTGTACTTAGTTTATATTATGTTCTACATATGTTTTAATTTCATTTATTATGTTTGCATATCATTTACATATCATAGCAGCATGTATTCATTCATTCATTAATTCATATCATGTTATTCTAGCTCATGTTATGTTTACATTAGCTCACTAGCTTTAAATCCATGTTTCTTTTACTCATTTGGATGTATGCATCTCTTTTATAGCTCATATATGTTTTCTTAAAGGTCATGAACGTCCTATGCCTTATATCTAGCTATATACAAGTTATCTTATCTTCTAAACGATCATTCATAGCTCATATCACTCAAACACCTCACGGCAGCATGAATTTTACCTTTAAATGAGCTCACATGTTGCTTACTTTATTTGTGTGTTGATTCCTATAGGTGAAACACAAATCAAGGCATATTATGGTAGTTTGATTAGATAAAAACACAAGCATAGCAGTTCACACTAGCTCATGAACGTTATGGCAGCTCATTTCATCACTTAAGGAGCTTCAACTTAGCTGGAGGAGCTAACATGTAGTTGAACTTAGCTGGAGGAGAGCCTTGGACTAAAGGTAGCTAGAAGTAGATGGAAGTAGCTGGGAGAGTAGCTGAGGAGCTGAGAAGACCAAAGATAACTAGCTTGAGTTCATCAAGCTATAACTCACCTAGTTAGCTACCAAGACACTCACCTAGCTTACCTTGAAGCTAGTTCACCTTTAGGATGCCCAAGGACTTCAAGACATCATCCTATGGTTGCAACCTTACCAAAGCATTGCAACAAGACCCATGTGGATTCAAGTAGGCTTCCATGTTCATATTTCAAGCATGTGCACTCCATGTTACATCAAATAGGTGCCAAAACACCAAAGGAAGCTACCTATTCGGAAAAAGGCTCATTCCTCTTAATTTTTGGCACCAAGTAACTTCCAAATGCATTCAAAACATCCTTAGGGCCGAACCAACACCTTACCAAATCATGTATTTTCATTAAAAATCATGTATTTTCAAAGGGATTTCAACCTTAGCCGAACCATCATGTATTTATTCGGCCTAAACCCTTTGAAAACTATAAATAGGCTAGTCCTTTTCATTTTGTAAACAAACTTTTCATTTAATATAAGTGGGATTATTCTCTTTTCTCAATTCCTTGTAACTTTTATCGAATTATCAAGTAATTTAATTACTTGTGGTGTCAACCCCTTTGTCATTGATACTTGTGGTTCCTATCTCCCTACAGATAGTTAGTCCAAGTCCTTTGTTACCAACCCTTAGAAAGATTTGTAAGGATGGGTCTTTACACATTGTAGCACTAATTCTTCCTTGGTCTTTCTAAGATACTATCCTCACCAACTAACATTTGTTTCATCATCCATACCGTAGACATATCAGCATACTTCCGCTACCATTTCTCATAACATAAATAGCCCTCTATTTCACCATTACATCAACAACCAAGCCATCTTTTTGAGCTATTCACTTATGCAGGTTGTTTTGCTTCCTTCCTAGATCCACAATCAATTTAAGGTAGGAGTACCTTACATCAACTATGTTAAACTAGTTCTTATACTTCAAATTAATTGTCTTGTTTAGAATATTTAGTATAAAAAGAAGATTTTAACCATGTGAAGGGCTTCAATGGAGTAAGATAGCATAAGGATAATAAAAGCTCCATTTTAAACTAAAGTATGAAAGAGGCTCACAGGAAAAACTTCTAGTTCAAACTTATTTTGCCAAACACTTCAAAAAGAGTTTAATATCCATAAATATTTATAGGTGAGAAAGATAATGACTTCTACTTTAATGTTAATTCTATAAAACAAAAATAAAATTAACCAACAACTACTATATCATTTCCCAGTGATTTTCAACTCTCTCTAATAGAACCCACTTGAAACATTTAACTTTCTGAAGCATATACGAACATTATTGTGGGGAGAAATAAGAGCTCAAAATGCTTTAATTTTTGTATTCCTGTGAGTTATTTTCAAATGAAATCAACAAGGCCTTTATATAGACACTGGTACTACTATGCTAAAAACAGAAGAATAATAAATTCTATTAAAAACCATAAAAGACCACTGTCTCTTGTATCACCCCTTGGCCTTTCAACTACAAAAACTCTTGACCTTTTATTTTCTCACTAACTTCTAAATTTAAAAAACCCACAAAAACAACATTTAATGTTTATTCAATGAACCCTCCGTAAACTTAAATGCTTATACCATCTGTCATGCCAATCATGTTCTTGCATTTGTCGAGAAGTACTTTCGGTAGCAGTTTTGTGAAGATATCCACAACTTGATCCTGACTTGCCACATGCACCAATTCCACACTTCCTTCCTTCACATGATATCGGATAAAGTGAAAACAAACATTGATGTGTTTGCTTCTTTCATGGTTCACCAGGTTCTTTACCAACTGAATTGATGATTTGTTGTCAATATGAATCACAGTTGCACTTAGTTGCTTTAGTTCCATCTTGCTCAACAAATTTCTAAGCCATATCGCATGACATACACACCAAGATGCTACTTTATATTCAGTTTCACACGTCGAGAGTGTCACGATCGGTTGCTTCTTTGAAAGCCAAGTAAACTCAGTATGTCTTATAAAAAACACATATCCTGATGAGCTTTTTCGATCATCTCTGTCTCCACACCAATCGTTGTCAGAGTACCCAACCAATTTGTAATCGTTTGCTTTCGAGTAGAACAACCTGAGTATCACTGTTCTTTGGATGTACCGTATGATTAATTTCAATGCCTTCCAATGTGAATAAATCAGCTCCTCCAAGAACAGACTTATAATGCTGAAATGTTCCCCTCCATCGAACATCGAGAATATTGTACCTAGTTCTATTGGTATTGATACCAGGTTGCAATTTGCCTTCTTGTACTTCGTCAAAATCTCTTTTGCATATGTTTCCTATGATACACAAATATCTGTCTCTACTTGCCTAACCTCCAAACCAAGAAAAAACTTCATTAAGCCCAAACATGTCATTTCAAAATCCTGTGTCAGTGTGCCCTTAAACTCTTCTATCATCTCATCATTATTACCCTTAAAAGTAAGGTCATCGACATAAAGAGCAACAAATAACATGTTACCTCCATTCTTCTTTGCGTAAAGAGCATGTTCGTAGGGATATTATTTGAACTTATTCTCCTTGAAATATGTATCGATACATGTCTTCCATGTCCATGGTGCTTGCTTCAACCCGTAAAGTGCCTTCTTCAATTTTAACACCTTATTCTCTTCTTCGAATTTTATGCACCGGAGTGGTTGTTCGATGTAGACATCATCTTCGAGCACGTCATTCAAGAATGTTGACTTGACATCCATTTGAAATATCGACCATTTGAATTGAGTATCTCTTGAAATGAGTAATCGAATTGTCTCCATTCTTACAATGGGAGAAAACACCTTGTCATAGTCAATTCCTACCTTTTGTTTTTATACCTTCACAACAAGTCGTTCCTTGTACCGTTCTATCTCGCCTTGAGCATTCATATTTTTCTTGAACAACCACTTCACACCAATAGGCTGACTTCCTTTCGACAGTTCTACTAGCTCCCATGTGTTGTTGCGGTCAATCACCTTAATATTTTCGTTCATGGCAGTTTGCCACTTCTTGTCTCACAACAGCTTTTCAAAGTTGATATTTTCATCATCTGCCAAAAGACATACAAGGTGTACTTCATTTTTTGAATCATACAAATCTTGCAAACTTTGTATTTTGGGTTGTCGTGGTTCATCTTCATCATCGGTAGTTTCAGAGTTTGTTGATATGCTTGTTGTTGCAGTGACTGATGATTCTCCAACTTCGATGATAGCCTCTGTCGAATTGTTCCAGTCCCACTCGATTTCTTCGTTTACTCGTACATCACGACTCACCATCACCTTCTTACTTATCGGATCGAGTAACTTGTTCCCTTTTGTTTTCTCATCATACCCAATAAAAATATACCTTTTGCTTTTGTCTTTGAGCTTCATTCTTCGTTGATCTAATAAATGTGCATAAGCAACACTACTGAACACATTGAGATGAGAAGTTGTCGGTTTTTGTATGTTCCATGCCTCTTGTTGTGTTTGATCATCTAACTTCATATATGGACATCGATTTTGTACATAGATGGCACATTACACGACTTTTTCCTAGAATTCCTTCGGCATCTTCTTGCTCTTGAGCATTGATCGAACCATGTTAGGAATTTTCTGGTTCTTCCTCTCGGCCACACCATTTTGTTGAGGAGAGTATGGTGTGGTTAGAAATCTCCTTATGCCTTGCTCCTCACAATACTCCATGAAAGTCATCGAAGTATACTCGCCACCTCTATCAAATCGTATGGATTTGATGTGTATACCAGTTGCCTTCTCCACCATCACTTTGAACTTTTAGAACACCTCAAATGCCTAGGATTTTTCTTTCAGAAAATGAACCCAAGTTTTTCGTGAGAACTCATCAATAAAGGAAATGAAATACCTTTTACTGCTGAAAGATTAGGGGGTGATTGACCCACATATGTCGATATGAATCAACTCGAGAGGATGTTTAGCTCGATATTCTACCTTCTTTTGAAACGAAGTTCTCGATTGATTTTCTGATGATGCATGTTGTAATCTGAAAATTTCATGATTTCTGATAATTTGAATTAGTGTGGTCTTTGAGATTCGATCATAACGTCCATATCTAGAGAATTACAATGAGGTTTATTAGGGACGCTATATGATTATTTAGAAGAATAATAATACTAAATAATCTTTATTTTTTCACAAATTTAATTATATATAATATTTGTTAGTCTTAATTATCATAATAGAATCATTCATTGCATAAATACCTCCACCCATATGTATAAATAATTTCAACAGATAAAAAGATAGAAGTTGTGAGGAAGTACAAGCAAAAAGTTGGAGTAGCTCAATTGGTTAAAGCGTGACGCTGTTAACCACAAGGTTGGAGGTTCAAGCCCTTCTCAGTGTTGATTTATTTTGCAACTTCTAATTACCTTTTAAATTTCAATATGTTACCCTAACTATATAGTTATATAAAGGCCAATGACTGTTGGCACAAGTGGTTGAGATTCAGGAATTTGAGCTTGTAAGGCCAAGTTCGAATCCCACTACCGTCACTCTTGGTTGGTAATCTGTAAAGTCCTATGTAAATCTCAATTTGGTCTTAGGTATGCCTTGACCCTGGACTGGGGGAGCCACCCCTGACCTAAACTTTTTTATATAAAAAAAAATATAGTTATATAAAGAAGTTTGGGGTCAATTTGAATAACTGCAGCAAATTTCATTGTGTTGTCTCTACCTAAACCGAAACAGTCACCAACCCAATTGTTATTCCCTTCTTGAAATAATCAATGGATCCATATTGCAAATAGAATAAAACTTGGAAACTGAAATCACCAGTAATTTATAGGGTTTCTTTTTCTTTTTGGTGTTTGATTTTGGCGCTTATTATGCTGATATAGTAGAACATAAATGGTGGTAACTTTTTTTTATCGAAAAATAAGGTTTTTTGTTTATTAATTATAATGCCAAAATCGAAATTGAAGGCTTCCTTAAAAAACTTCCCTAATCCAAATGGAGGAAAAGAGTACCCATTTAGCAACAATCCAAAGAAAAAAAATATCACCTAGATACGAATTCGAATATAATGTAAAAAAGAGTTTAAGATAATCTATAATTCGAAAAATGCTCCTCCATTGAGTTCTGCTACCACCACGCCTTGAAACGTTGACACTTGTTCAAACCTGCTTTAGATAAATGATTTGTCATTCCATTATGTGATCTTGATGCATACACAAATTGCACAACTCCAATGATTCTGGACAATCAGTCTATTTCATCAAATATCTTCCACCAATGCCAAGGCCTAGATAAAGAATTTTTATCCAATACAAAACCACCTACAAATCTGATTCAATTATTAATCCAGCCTTATTCTGATTCTAACTGGGATCCTCTACGGAGGGCTACATCTGTAACATCCCAAAATTCGGGTCAGTAATCGGGTGGTTTTCGAAATTTCTAATAAAAATATTATTTTTGGATTTTAAAATTATAAATATTATTATTAAATTGCTAAATGATTTTTGAAGTATTAATTATGATTTTGAGTGAAGTGAATAAAATAAATTTATGAGTGACTAAATTGAATAAATTAGAAATATTGATTTCTAGTGACTAAATTGTAAAATGATCAAAAGTCAAAATCTATGAAGCTAGTCTTACCGAGGCTTGTATTTCTTCATCTTCCCTCCATCTTCTACCGTGAATAATTCTCCCTTTTCCCTTAATTCTTAGCTAGATTCATTCCTATATTATCCCTTCATTTGTAATTCTTTTCATTTCATCCTCCAAACACTAATATTTTTTCTCTCTAATTTGTCTCAAGAAACCCCCCACGGACAAAATTCTCTTCACCATCATCATCAAAGTTTCTTGTTGATTTATATTCCTTTTCTTCTTGATTTTATCTCCAAACAAAAGTTGCTTCATCATTCTCCTTTATTATACCGCACATTTCTATTGTTTCTTGGAGTTACCATTGTTGATCTTCTTCTTCTTCATTTTCCTTTCTACTTTATTTTTAGCAAGATGTTCTCTTATCCTTGGTTTCTTTATTTGCTTCAATGATTAAAGATCCAATTGAAAGATGATCTTTACTGATCATTTGGTTTTAAGATGATTTTTGGAGGTATTTTAAGTGCTATTTTTCTATATCAGTTTTCAATGGTTTTATATGATGATTTAGGTGTTTATAATGATATTATTATCATATTAAATCAGTTTTTCAATTGCAAATGATTTGGATAAAAAATTCTTTAAAACAAGCTTGATTTCAATGTTCTCGAAAATCTGGGACATGCTTTTTTGGGATTTGATTGTGTTTAAGTGTTGATTTTGAGTGTTCTTGGTCGTCTTAATCAAGGGAAAGTAGTGCCATTGAGTTTTTGAGGCTTAGATCTTATCAACGATAAAATTTTCAATATTACGTTTGATTTTCGTTTTACTTTTAGCAGAATTTTATGCTCTGTTTTGGAACCCTTAATGACTCAATAATATGTTTTCTAAGGTCCTTGTTGAGTGTAGGATAAGGTAAAAATAGTGTGTCAATGTTGGGTAGCGAGTTAGCAAGCGTATGGGGTCGAATCGTGTGGTTACGCTGCCGAGGTGAGTGGTTGTCTATTCACTTGTGATGAATCTGTTCAATGTTGAATGGAATTTTTATATGTGTGAACTATAGATATAAGGTTATAAATTGATTTACTTGCTATTGTTAATTGATGATGCGAATTTATGACGTTTTGATTAAATATGTAATCATAGTGAGCATGTATCTTTGACATGATTCAAGAGGTAGAAAGAATATAATTAATGCAAGCATGTGAATTACGATATGTTAATTAAGAGTTATGACGCATTGGAAGCAAGTGATATTTGCAAGTATGGGTGTTAAAGCATGTTGATTATGATTTATAATGTGTTGGAAATATGAGATTGTTGTAGGTGTATGTGTGTATCATGACATGATGACTATGAATTATGGTACTTTACAAGGATGTGGTTCATGGAACGTGAATTGGAAATTTGTATTTTATTCGGAATGTGATGTGGATTTTTTTTAATGAATTCTGAATTGTGGCATCTGTATTGATTATGTGTTAGAAGAGATGTATAGTGGTTTCTAAAGTGTATTTTGAAAGTGTATATGTATAAAAGTGTAAGTGAGATGAGTGAATCTTATTCACTATCAAAGGATGAGTGAACAACTCGCTATCCCAATGTGGGTTGATCATGACAACCATTTCCGATAAGTATTTTAAAATGTGTTTTGGAAAGTGTATGTGTGATAAACTATGCACCCTTGATAACCTCTACTTCTGAACATGAATTAATTGGCAATTGTTCTTAATGTGACCATTGGATATGAAAGGCATGCCTAGGAAAGAGTGCTCTATGTTTTTTTAAATGTAAGTGTGAATAAGGGTTATACGGGGTAAGGACGGTGCATTGAATTATGCTCTGAGAAGATCACAGGGTAAGGTTGGTTCGTTGAGCTTAGCTCTGAAAGTCGTGGTTTTGGACCTAAGTGAGTCCACAAATAAAAGGGAGTCTTATGGAGTCTATTTATCCAATGAGTGAGTTGTATTTTGAACAAAGGTCGTTGATTTTAAATTGGAAATATTTGCATGTGAAATGTGTGTGGCTTGCCACAAGGTAAAAGTTCATGAGCATGTGTGATTTGCAGCAAAGATGAATTAAAACATGGTATAATATGTTATTTGTGTGCATTTATGGTACATTATGTGTGCATCATGGCATGACATATTGGTATGATCACCGAGGTAAAAACATGCGAGATTTCTTTGCATTTGTGTAAGCCTTCCTTTAGCCTTGACATGTTCATCATATTTGAATGTTTAGTCATTCACTGAGCTTTATAGCTCACTCGTTGTTTAGCATTTTTCATATCATTATTTTCAAATTTTAGAGCTTGAGAGGCAGGACACTTGGTGGTGATCAAAGTAAGGAATCATGTGTAAAGTTATCTTGAATTTTGATTTGTTTTGAGGCAATATGGGATTCTTAAATGGGAATAAATGTTGAAATGTATCTTCACTTATTTGAGAAGGATCAATTGAACTATGATGAAACTGTTAGGTACCTTGAATCTTTAAAATAAATGCTTGATGTTGATCTTTAATGATGATGTAAATAAATTTTCATAGTGTCTAGTTTGGATATCATGTAAAAACGTTGCTATGTGCCTTAAGAAAGTGTTTGGCGTGCTTAGACAAGTGACATTATGTGTACATTATATGTTAGGCTTATGGATTGCATGAAGTGAACCAAAATGCATAATTTGAATAGGTTCCTTGTGTTAAAGTGAACTTATTATGTAATGTTTGACTTTCGATGGTAGATTCTTACATGATGTAAAGTGAACTTATTATGTAATGTTTGACTTTCGATGGTAGATTCTTACATGATGTGTTAACCTGAGTTATGTGCATTCTACATGTGTATTATGACATGTATGAAGTGGTTTGTGTGTCAAAGCGTGTATCTATATCATAGAATTGACTGCATGGAAGTTTAGTGAATTGTTCTTGCATGTTCATATGAACTTTCTGCATTTTCTAGAAAAAGGATTGATCCCTTTTATAAGAGGATTGATCCATTAAAAAAGGGATATGTCCCTTTTATTTAGCTACTGTTTTGAAAATGATTGATCCCCGTTGAAAATGGATCAATCCCTTGAGGTTTAAAATGTGAAAATTTTGTAAAATTACATTCATTAAATTACATTCATTAAATGTCCTAAGTGTTCCTAAGTCTTAGTTTGACCCCATAATGTTTGTGTATGTTTAAAATGATCCAGAAATTGAATTGTTAATTAATACTTGGTCTTAACTCAAATTTAGATGAGATTTGTTTTGACACTC
The DNA here is from genome assembly GCF_006381635.1 of Hibiscus syriacus. Lineage (NCBI taxonomy): Eukaryota > Viridiplantae > Streptophyta > Magnoliopsida > Malvales > Malvaceae > Hibiscus > Hibiscus syriacus. The sequence continues at coordinate 1,430,833 of NW_024063019.1, read as the reverse complement.
TCTAATACACTGAATTTCATAATGGGACCGTTAATTGCATATTTTCTGTACATCTGTAACTTTTGAATTGTTTACACTTTGGTACCTAGATTTGCATGTCCAATTAGGTCCTTGTTTGATGTCCGATTAAGTTGAAATTTATATGTCACTAATTAATGATTAATAATCAATATTGGTCAGTTTAAATTGATGTTTTAATTTCATACGAATGGTTATGTGTGAAATGATTATTTTACCCCTATGGTGTTAGTGACGCTTATCTTTTAATGCATGATTTTATAAGTGTTGTGAACTCGATTATGTGATAACCCATTGTTGTGTATTGCATGATGAATGTTATTTTTAATTGTTTCCACTTAGTTAACATTATTAATGTTTTTTACTGTCCGACTTGTCTCGGAATCTAATGTACACTCAAGTATCCGGGTCATCCTTCGTGATTGGTATCTGGTGTTACAACTTCCCCATCCTGATTTTATGTATTCTGATTTGGGTTCCTCTTCGGAGGATAACTTCCCCATTCCGTTTTATTCACTGCGAAAGGTAAAGTTGTATGAAATTTCTGTTTTTACAATATTATGATAATGATCAACTGCTTTACTGCTGCTTGAGTTATAATTTGCATTTTGCGACATGACTAAATTGTTTGTGATTTGTTGTCATTATATGTTTCACTTAAAATAAACACTGATCTTTATAACTCACTCTTTAGTTTATGTCTTTTTGAACTTTAATCTCGGATTATATTTTAATTTTGGATTGTTATTCCAGTTTATAGATTCATAGTGATTTTTTGACGATGCATGCTGTAATCTGAAAATTTCATGATTTCTGATAGGGGCAGACGTCAACTCCCTTTTCAACCCCAACCTTCATAAGGCTATCGTCTTCAACGAAAAGCAATTTTATTATACAAATAAATGAATTGAGAAGAACTTATTATTACCGTTTTCACAACTTAAATTTACACCACGAACTCGAATAAGACTTATTTAGGATCAATTTATCCATTCAATTAATTATGACTTACATGAAGTTAGATATTTTATATTTTAGTTTAATCTAATTTATCTCTTCTTGCAATTTTCACTTACATTTCTTAATATTTAACTTTATATAAATTATTCTTCAATCAATTTAAACCTCCATTTATTTATTTAAACTACCTATATACCTCTGATCATCATTATTATTTGATCTACATTCTTAGACCCTCTAACCCTAAACTTATGAATGCTTGGTATATATTGCACACTTTGGATGCGAATAAGCATTATACAAGGTATTCATGCTAAAGTAATTCTTAGTCTTAATCATCAAAGAGTCTCGTAACATGACAAATTATCTACAAGACTATAAGAATGTGGGTAACGATAACAAAATTGTCACTATTTCTACTAGTTCAGTTCTTTTAAAAGCATCAAAGAAATCAGCAATCTCTACAATGTGTAGTTACAAATTCTCGGTAGATGAGAGTTGTTCCAAAAAAAAAAAAACATTAAAGAAAAATTTCAATTTTCTCATACTTTGTGTGTTCATGAAATAAAGTCCGAATTTCGTCTAGATTATTATTTTTTACTAATATCATTGATTTATTATTAATTTTTTACAAGTATTTCTCCTACATGGTATGAACAACATGCATACTTTACATATTTATGCAAAACTAACAAGGTCGTTTATGGTTTTAAACAAATTCAACACGTTTGGTACTCTAAGCTGAAGAACTCTCATTTAAATTAGTTTTTATACATCTAACTCTAGCTCATCTGTGTTTATCTATAATCATGAAGCCTATCTATATTTGGTATATGTGGTCTATACGGTTGTAATTGAGCCGAGTTGAGTTCGAGTATTATTGAGCTCGATTCGACTTCAAAACTTTAAAATTAAGCTTCACTCTATTGGAAAACTCGAAAGCTTAAAATTGTCAAATTTGACAGGATTTCGAAATAAAAAATTGAAGCTCGATTCAACATGAAGTTTCGTGGGGTTAAAATTTTTGAACTCTAATCGAAATCAAAATTGAAGCTCGACTCGAACTCGAAACTGAACCTTGAGAACATGAAAGCCTTATATTGAATTTAAAAAAACATATAAATGTTAATGTTATTAATAATTTAATTTAAAAAATATAGTTTTTAATATATTATTATTTCAAGTTACTTGCGATCTTTTCGAGTGAATATCAACTAGCTCATTTCGGCTTGTTAAGAATTTGAGTCGAGTTCATGCTCAACCTCGAATTCAGTCCATTTGATTAGAGTGTTAATCGAACTCTGACCAAGTTAATCTCAAATAATTCACGGTCTATTTTATCTCATTTACATCCCTATATGTGGATGATATTAATCTTTCCATTCTCAATTTTCATTAAAATATCTTGGAAGTATTACCTATTTTTTAGGTGTTGAGTTTCCCATGTCTTATACATTTTATGTTTTAAATAATTACCATTGCCACTGTATCCAACTATACATTATTAAAAAGGGTAGATTACACATTTAGTATCCAAACTATTATTTTTGTTACATTCTACCAGCTTTAAAGGAAAGGTTTTCCGTTTCTCAAAAGAAAACATTAGAAAACTCAAAGAAAAAGCTAACGCTGAGGTTGGTGCCAACAAAATCTCCTTCCTTCAAGCTGTGTTGTGTCAGATTTTGCAATCTTTAATGAGATACACAACCTACATATAAACTGTATAAGAATCAGAGCTTTGTATCAACCGATGATTCATATGATTGAAATCATGTTTTATTCAAGCAGGAAGGGAAGCCTTGTAACACTTGTTCCTCCACAGCTATCAGTCAGTGGCTTCGATTTGGTCTCATTTCGTAAATTCAATGTAGTTTTGAGGGATTTTGATGAAATCTTTCTGTTCAATGTATGAGGAAGAATTTGCAACCTTGGCTTAAGCTCAGTACCCGAGTTTTTTCACCCAACTGATAGCTCTTGTCAAGCTCAACTTGACGGGCAATTATTTTAGAACGTCTTGGAAGAAGTTCAACGGGTTCACCACCGAGAATAATATATACTCAATCGCTAGATGAACCTTCTACAAGAATGAAAAGGAAGATATCAATTAACAATAATTTCATTAAGTGTAGATTGCAGTTAGTTCGACGACATTTGAGCGGATACGATTTGATTCGACATGATAATAATAGGGTTTCAATTACATTTGCACTTTCCCCACCAAGATTTCAAGAATAACTTACGAAATTTGGATCTGCTATGAGTAGAAAGAACAAGGGAAAATTTATCACCTCTAAGGCATCGATATTTTCCAAGGTAAGTTTTCGTTTTGGTACATCATCTTCGGCCTCAATATCGGAAAATTTCAGTTAAAAAGCCTCGACTTCGAGGTATATGATTCCACGGGCACTGCCTTGACCATTTGTACCATGGTATTTGTCTGCAATCCAAAAAAAGAAACCTTGATATGAATTAAATACATTTTGTGCATGTTGCGCAATTTCGTTATGAAATTCCATGTCAGCAAAAGACTGTACCAGGAAGATAAAAAAACAAACAAACAATGAAGTTGGTGTTTTTCAGCACAATTGCTTGTGAAAATAGTTATAAAGATACCTTATGACAAACATTGGAAACCAATGGAACTTTATTATTCCACGAATCCTTGGGTTCTGCTTTATTTCGGAGGCGGATGCTAAAACTGCATCGGCCATCCCAATGTCATTAGTGACATCTATTTCATCTTCAAGTGCAAAGATGCATCATGTACTTCACCTTCTAAGTATAAACAATTATTGGTGAGCTCCGTTTGCTAATGTACCTGGTAAACCTGTGTTTCTTTCTAGGACTTGGAAGCTCATCTTCATCTTCATGACTAAAATCAACTTCAACTCGTTTTTCTTCATTAACAAGAAAGAAAGATTTTCATCTTCTTCATCATAATGAACTTCATCACATTTTTCTTCATTAAGAAGCATGTGAGATAGTTTGCGATGATTGATTTTAGCCATTACAGTAAACATGATAGGAACACTGATAACTCTCCAAAAGAGTATCTTTTAGAGCCTTTTTACTTAGGATAAGCTGGTACATTTTTTTATGTTGAGATGTTAAACTCGAATCTTTTATTTTAAATATATGCAAGGAATGTAATGTTTATTCATTTTGCCTTAGTAACTTTGATTGGTGTTGCTTAAGATTTATTTTCGGTTTGTTTGTAGAGATATAAACTGCCCAGTAATGCCGCGAGAGTGGGTTACAACATGAGTAGCATCAGTGTCTGTGAGTGCATCATTTAGCATAAAAGAGATTTTTGCTGATTGTTTTATCGTAGCATTCTTTTTATGCTTATTTGGATTGTTATAGAGGTATAGCCATTCCTTGTGAGTTGTTGGTAAATATTTTCCAGAGAAGAATTATCTGCTAGTTAATGTTAGACACATCAATCATGTTTCTAAAACATTGTTTATTGCATGTTGTTATTTTACATTTCAGAATATTTTGCCTAAATCGATCATTGCTTCATTTACTTGTGTTGTAATCCCTATTTATTCTATTCTATTTCTAATTACATTGCTACATCATTGCTCCAAATTTTATTATTGTTGCATGACAATTCTGTGAAGTAATACTAATCTCTAAGGATACGAAACTCGACACACTAGTTGTGTCCATTTTTACTGCTTGATAGACGATAGTGTATGCTTGCATTGATTGTTGTTACATTATTCGAAGCATCAATTTTTTGGTGTCGCTGACGAGAATTATTGTCATTACATTTAGAGTTGTTTTCTTTTATTTATTAACTTTGCTTTTATTTGTTTTATGCAGCTTTAGCAGGGCGTTACTGGTGCATAACTCGCAGCAACGATTGAGACTTAGAACCTTTTGATCCTAGAATTGAGAGAACACTTCATCAAAGAAACATTGAAAAAGATGTTGAGAACAATTCTTTGCCACCATCACAAATTGGGGATGATAGCAATCTTCCAAATAATTATGCACATGAGGGATTAAATCCGCCCATGAGAGATGCTCCGATACTGCAGCATCATTACAACATTGATGATTGCAGTAGGCTCATCCGAGAACATGTGGTGCCTATTTTGGATGATTTAAATCCTACTATCGTGAGACATGATATCCATGTTACCCATTTTTAATTGAAACCCGAAATGTTTCAAATGCTGCAATCAATGTGGCAATATAGTGGCATGCACACCGAGTATCCTAAATCACACTTGAGATCATTTATGGAGGTGTGTGATTATTTTGTTCAGTAAGGAGTTCCAAAGGATGCATTGAAGCTAAAGTTGTTCCCCTATTCGCTGCATGACAGAGCTAGAGCATGGTTTAACTCTCTTCCATATAGTGTTATAGTATCATGGAACGAGCTTGCCCAAAAGTTTTTTTCTGCTATTCTACCCTCTCAACATGAATGCAAGGTTGAGAAATTACATTACCTCCTTCAAGAAAATAGAGGATGAGAACTTATATAAAGTTTGGGAGTGCTTTAAGGACTTGCTACAAAAGTGTCCAATGTATGACTTTCAGAATTAGACACAGATGGAGATGTTTTATAACGACCTCAATATGCAGATGAGGAAGATTATTGATGCTTCTACTAATGAGGCATTACTGAATAAGATGTACAATAAGGCTTATGGTATTTTAGAAAGAATATTTAACAACGATTATTAATACCAAAACACGAGGAACATGTTTTTATAGACATAATGCTACAAGAGTGGATGTTGACGGTTTCAATTCAATGGCTTCACAAATCATAGTAATGACGGATATGGTTAAGAAATTACAAAATCGGGGCCATGTGCAAGGTAAAAGATGCATCTCATCTCTCTTTGTTTTATTGTGGTGATACACAAACTCTGAGGAATGCCCATAAACCCCAAATCTATCTATTATATAAAGAACTACAATAGGGAAGATAATGTGCATTCTTATAGGAACACATACAATGCCAATTTTCGTAACCATCCCAATTTATCATGGAGTAGCCAATATACTGCAAATCCATAACAGCAACATTACAATCAGCAACATATATTGACACAACATCAGTTAGTCGCACAACCACAACAAAGTTAGAACTATCAAGGGCATGATTCAAATCAAGCTTCCAACCTAACTTCTCTTGAAGCTTTAATGAAGAAGTATATGGCAAGTCAATCAACATCATTACAAGCCTTAGAAAATTAGGTTGGACAACTAGCACATTTTATGTGTAATAGGAATCAAGTAATGTTGCCTAGCGACACTAAAAATCCTAAGACACATGGAAAAGCCCATTGCAATGAGCATTGCAGATCCATCACAACATGAAATGGACTCCAACTTGGAAAGGAAAATGAGGGAAATAAGAAGAATGATGATCAGAGGCTTGGACGGTAAGATAAAGAAAAAAAAACATGAAAATGGACACCAACTGTTGATATTACAGCAAGGGGTGCAGAACAGAGTAGTAATTCATGGACATTGGCGGCAAAAATGCCTACAATATTACCTCTTGTAATGCCTGTGATGCCACCACCAATGTTGAATCAGTCGAACCCAAGACTTCCACCACTATTCCCTCAAAGATTATAGAAAAGAAATGAGAACAAACAATTTAAGAAATTTCTTGATGTGCTGAGATAATTGCGCATTAACATACCATTGCTGGAAGTATTGAAACAAACATCAAACTCTGTTAAATTTAAGAAGTAGGTGTTTTCTAAGAAATGTAGGATTGGTGATTTTGAGATTGTTTCACTCACTTAAGGGTGCAGCGCCATTGTCATGAGCAAATTACCCCCAAAGTTAAAAAACCCAGGGAGTTTTACTCTTCCTTGTTGTATTAGCAATCAATACATAGGTAGAGCTTTAAGTGACTTAGGTTTCAACACTAAATTGATGCATTTGTCTATTTTTAGGAAACTTGGGATTAGTAAAGCACAACCCACAACATTTACACCTCAACTTGTTGATCGATCTATTGTCCACCCAGAAGGCAATATTTAAAATGTGCTAGTAGGAGTGGAAAAATTTATCTATCCAACGTATTTGATTGTCTTGGACTGTTAAGCTAACAAAAAGGTTCCCATAATACTAGGAAGACCATTCCTTGGTACCGGAAAAACATTGATTGGTATTAAAAAATGAGAACTCACATTGCATCTCAATAACCAACAAATTACATTCAATATGTTCAACCCACTACTATGCGATGAAGAAGATGAATGTCATGATGTTGACATTGTTGAAGCAATATTACAAGAACAATTAGATGAATATGGGAGCATTGAAGATCTTTTTAATATTTTTGCGATAATAAAAGAAATAGATAAGTCAGACTTTAAAGAGACTATATCAAACGAGGAAAACCAATGTTGCTACATTGATGCTAGCATCAATAGCAGCTTTACACCCTTATTCCTACCCAAAAAGTCACAACAGAGCACCTGAAGAAAACTGCAAATGCTACCATGGTGTAGAAAAACAAAGTAGCAACCAAGGCATTAAGGAAGATCGCGTAAGGTTTTTAAAATAAAAGCCCTTATTCTGAGATTTAACCCATCACGCTCATGCATTTATATGGTGATAATGAATAAGTGTGTTTCATTAATGCTTCCAGGAAGCAAGATTCTTAATTCGAACAATGTTTCAATCTCACAAGCGCAAAGGCCCTAGAGCGACATGATTATGTAACTGCAACCATCAACCAGCAATGTTTCAATCTACAAGAATGTATTCTATAGTCCAATTGTTCAGTTCATCTTCAGCGAAACAAGGTCATATTTCAGTGCAAATTCTCCAACCTCACCATTGTCAGGCACTACGGTAATGTGCATCTCTTTATTTTTTATATTCTTTCCCTCTTTAGTTGCTTCCACCAAGAGTGGTTATTCATTGACCTTTCAAAACTGTAAAGTATGATTCAGATGTTTCAAGAGGTGATCATATTTCTTCAAGTTAATATCTTTATCTTATTCTTACTTTTTCAGCTATTTCTTCTCTAGTTAGAAATTAGGCCCAAATTTGAATCTAAAATGATTTTCTTTGGGGATGATAGTCTTGGTTGGGCTTCAAGCATTTAATGCTACAACAATTACTGGAGTATTTTCTGACTCTTTGAAATGTGTAATACCCCACTTGCCATTAGAAAATCTGATATAGGCGTATCAGAGGTTTTGAGGCTTGCATCTGACCAATTTGTTCTCAATCCTATGGGCCAGTCTCGGATTACATCCACTGAAACCTTCTTGTTTGAATTTCCCTTCTCATTCTCTTTCTCCATGTGACCTTCACAGGATTTGATTGCATTATTTTATGTTAGGAAATAGATTTCTGGGCACATACTCTTAGTCTTTCGCTTTCTTATCTTGCACCTTTGGATTTCTCGCTCTAGAGGATCTTAACATTTTTCTTCAAAGTTACTCGAAACCTTATCTGATCATCTTGAGGTTTTAGTTCTATTTATCCAAGAATCCTCCTTATATGAGCATTTCTCATTCATAGGACATTGCGGCTGCACGTAGTGTGGTGTAATAAGCCAGACTTTGAGCATTTTAGAATGTATCTTTCCTCACGAAAAGTGGAAGAGATGGAACTAAAAACTCTATGATTTACTTTTATTATCATATGCCTCTCCTGAATTAAGGCTAGCTTGTGTTATCTTTATAGTAAGAGTTTGATTGACATGACTTGATGACTGCGGGGGATTAATGCACTGAATCATAAGAGTTTGACTCTTCTTAGCTTTCTTGATAAGCATTTGGGCTTTTTCTTTGCCCCTCTTCTTCAAGTGGGGCCTATTTATCATAAGGAAACCTTCATATTTTGTTTCTTTTTTGTTCATTAACAATTCAAAGATGCGCTTTGGGACCACATCTAATTTCTGGAGATGGCTTGAGATATCTTGCTCTTTAATAGGTTATTGATACCCTGTTGCTATCATTTTATCATTCAAAATCTTATTCACAATCTTTACTGTGGGATCCTTTGGTGGCTTCTCCCTATGAATCAAAACAATCATATGATGCATCCATTTCAACATATGTTCTCTTGACTCATCTTGGAATTTCTTTTCTCGATCAATAATCTCTTGCTGAGTCTTGATAAGTTGCTTTTGGAGTTTTTCAATTATACCAACACGTGTTAAAAATCTAATTCATGGCTCTTATCCTTCGGTAGGAATACCAAGTTTGCTCCAATTTGCCTTTTAGAATTTGTGTCATGGAATACTCCATGACTTACTTTCAAACTTTTTTATGATTGAATACATGTAAAATAGTTTGAAACAAACAAAATGTGAATGCAATGTAAAAAAAATACAAGTACAAACGTGAAAATGCAAAGGTACGAATGCAAAATGTAAATGCAAATGCAAATGCAATGAAGGTATTGATTCAAAAGTAATTGTCATAAAACAACTTTCAAATAACACAGATGTCTCAATAGACCGAGGCCGATGGAAACTACAAATCACATCACAATACTCGACTTCATGAATTTTGATCGAATATGTAAGGAAACAATATTCTTTTATCCTTGGCTTGATGGAAAATTCCAAATCTTCGACTTCTTTTCAAGAAATGCATTTGTTGAGTGACCATATATGAATGGCATCATCCACTGTCTCGTGTTGGTTATTGTTGTTGTTTGATGATCTTAAATATATTACTTCATTTTGGCTAGTTATATACGCGTCATTATAGTATCCTTGAAAAGTTTTTTTATTGCTTCATTTGAGCCTCATGTATTCGGACTTGGTGTACCTTCTTCAGATGCTTCCTCGAGCACCCATCTGGACAAATGATGCGTTTTTGCAGTTCTATTCTACCCCTTCAAGTGACATTGTCATTTTGAAAGCCTTCTAATATAACTATTAACTCAGGAATCAATACCTTTAATAACATGACATGTATGAAACATGTATTAATTCCAAGGTAATTATCCTCGAACAACTTGCAAAGAACACACAATGTCTCAAAATGTCAAAGAAAATAAAAATAATTTATCTTCCCCTTTGTGTAGCGTTGTCATTTTAAAATCCTTCTAATTTGATAATTAACTTGGTAATTAAAACTAGGTTTATGCACAAAATAAAGCAACAGGACAAGGCACAAGGAAAAGATGTTAGGAAAAATAATAATCAAAGAGAGGAAATGTGTGTTAGTAAAATATGAAAAGATTAAATTCAACTGGTAAATGAAAATATAGTGAATAAAGTACATAATAAAATTTAAAACCCTAACTGCATGTATTCTAATTCTCTTAAGGTATTCATACGACTCTAGAGGGGTAGGCTTACTACATTCTCTACATGATGTATGGTTCTAACAAGGGCTCCCAAACTGTTCTTACATACTGCTAATGTAAGTAAGGACTTCAATCCTAGGCCATTACAGACTTTTCAGATTGAATTCAGTCTAGGGGATCACATCACTAGATGACTATGATGGAAAACAATATCCTGACAAACATAAAGAATGTTTTCCAGAGGTATTCTGCTATACCTACACAAAGAAAAACAATATTGTTTGGTGGTGTAGTGTTTCCCAATACTTAGGTGAAATGAGACAAAGCTCGGGTATGGAGCTATGATATGCAACAGTTATATATATATTCAAATAAGTGAAAGCATTAACCAAAGAGAAAATCGTTTTTGGTTTTCTAAAACATAGTGAATCATGAATTAAATAAATGCAAACTAAAAAATTCAAATTCTTAAAATATAGGGTACTTGATTCGTGGCTCGACTCTTTTTTTGTTTAAAGAAAACAAAAGTCTCAGTGGAGTCGCTAAGTTGTCGTAACTAATTTTCGGATGGGAAAGGCCGATACGACTTCTTCTTCTTCTTCTTGAAAAATGAATTATGAAAAGGTGTGGGAGTTGCCACCAATAATTTTTAAAGTTCGATTGCAACACCTAAAATCATGTAAATTTTATAAAACATTTTATTTTATCAAAAATACCAAGTTTTCGTTAGTGAAATTAGAAATTAGGTACGGGACTCAGTTACGCATGAGGGAAGGATTAGCACCCTCACAACACCCAAAATTGGTACCTAATCGATTACCCTATATTTTAAAAATTGGATGTTTTGAGTTTGATTTTTTTTTAATTTAAAATTCATTATGTATGCATATTTTTTAAATGGACGTCGATTTACCAAAACTAAGAATGACCACCTCCAAGCAAAAACGGAACCTTCGTTCTCAATCATAATAAATGGACACTGTCTTAATAATTTAAAAATCACGATGTAGGGTTTTGAAAAGGATATTGATTTACTTCGAGAATCAATAGCGGTCACCCATGGAAAAAAGCAAATGATAGACTACCAACCTCTAATGACTGAACATTGCCTTAAATGAAGTCAAACAGTCGACTATGGAACTTGATTATACTACATGAATTAGTTAAAGCTTCTCTCTACCTTAAAGTGTCAAACTATGAGATTAAAATAATCTAGGGGATTAAACCTAAAAATGTAGGTTATAATATCAACCTATTCAATTTTAATCAATTATGCAAATCGAATAATTAATTCAGAACCTCAAGTAAAATCGAGGACAAAATTAAGAATTCACCTAATTTAAGGACTAAATTAAAAATATAAGTAATCCAGATAAGGACTAAAATATTAAAAAATCGAAATAAGAATGTTTAATTCAAAAATATAAAATTCTAGGACTAATTTAAAGAAATTGAAATTAAAGACCAAAAAAAAAATTAACACATATAAATGGATAGAATTGGAACAATTTAAAAATGTAGAACTAAAATTTAAACATTAAATAAAAGACTGTCAACACACCTTTTTCGTCCTACTAGGATTCAAACTCTAAAAAATATGATAGAATTCTACTAGGATTCAACTCCTAAAAATAGGATAGAATTTTGCTATGTTTTAAACTCCTAAAGATAGGATCCACAAGCACTATAAATAGCCATTGTGGCTCACTATTGTAACACACGATGGGCATACGAAATTACCAGAAAAAAATACGAGCAAATAGATTGTTTTGAAGCTATTGTAAACAATTCAGGAGCAATAAAAGGTGAAAGCTTTTACCTTTCGCATTCTTTTCTTCACTTGCATGTGTTGTTATTCGTCTTTGTGCTTGAAAAAAAAACAGTTTTGGCCGAGGAAAAGGGGTTGTCGTTCGAAACTTTTGTTTTAGATCTACACAACCCCGAGGCCGTTTTGGAAAAATACTAGAATATTTAAAGCGAGGGAAGAAAAGGTTTTTAAAAATCAATTTTTTTTCGAGGTTTGCGGCCGATGAACGGTCCCTTATGTATTATTTTCATATTTTTATTTATTTCTTTTTGATAATTCGTATTATTAAGTATATATATTAATTATTTTTATTCTAATATTATTTTAATGTTTTTAAAGTTATTATATATATATTTATAACTATTATATTTATTATTATTTACTATTAACGTATATAATATATTTTTCTCTTTTGCTACTATTATTATCATTATATGTATATTTTTATTGTATTTATTTTTTATTTTTACTTTTTTTTAAACATATGCATATATACATTTAATTATATTTTATATTTTATACTTCTTTATTTTTTTGTTTTCATGTATTTATATTATATTACATTATTATTTTACTTTATTAAATTATTTTTTTTCGTTATTATATTTATTATATATATATATTATATCATAATATTTTTTTTGTTTATTCATTCTTACTATATTACAGGGATACATCACACTCATTTATTAACTACTGTCCTACCCCTTATCGTATTTTTCCTTCCCGACAGTTATACTTCACCAAACCTTGACTTTCTTTTTTTACTTTCTTTTGGTGTGATTGCGTTTTTTTTATTTTACTACTTATTATCATTATTATTATTTTGCACTTAATAATTATATATTTTTATTCCTCTTTTAGTTTTTCATCATTTTTTCCTTCTATTTTCTTTATTTTATTTACTCTTATTTCCTTTTTCTTTTAACGCGTTTCTCGACTTTTTAAGGGTACTCTTTCAAATTGATCGGAGGTAAGTAATTTTGGATCATATGTTACCTTTAAATTTTAACTTTCGATTTTCTTAATTAAAAACAACTGGAAATTACGTAGTACCGAAAGGCCAGTTCAAGGGTTCTAATCCTTCCTTTACTGTAACCGACTCCCGAATCCGACATATCTTTGGTAAGACGCGGATCAGGTAAGATATAAGGTATCCGATTAACCTATTTTTTTAAAATAAATAATCGGTGGCGACTCCAATCACATTTTTCAAGTCGAAGCCCAATTCCGTGGCCCAACCGAAAGACGGTTACGACAGCTTGGCGACTCCGCTGGGGACACAGGTAAGTGAGTCAGGCTAAGGTAATTTCCAGTTGTCTTTTTAATGAAAAGGGTAAGTTTAAATTTTAAGGTAACATTTCGATCCTTATTACTTACTTTTGATTATATTTTCGAGTAATTAGTTGTACTAACCGTTTTCTCAATGATTTTAGCCCTTAAAGTCTTTTTTCATCTAAGGCTCTAAACTCGAGCTCCGAACCCATTTTAAGTGGGGGTGAAAGCGACGCATTCGTGTGAATTTATTCACCGCATATGCCTAGCAAGTAGCCTTCGGGATTCATATACCTTATGTCTTCGTGTGAATTTATTCTCCGCATAGACATAAGGGAATGTGTCCTCTCGAGTTTAAATTAGTCCACACAAACCTGTGATGGGTTTAGGACTAAGGGTCTGGCAAGCCCAAAGGGGCACCAGCAAGGAGAACTCAGGTACCGTTTTTTTAGAACCTAAACCGGGAGACTATGGAGAATTAGAGCCCACCCCAAAACCTCACTTCAAACCCTAGGCTATTTTATTTCATGCTTTACTTTCTGTTCAAAGCATGCAAACTAGACAAATATGCGGTTAGGATTTGTTTGAAATTAGCATGCGGGATAGAGATCATGTCCGGGTAGGAATAATAAGCATGTGGGGTATATATCATGTGGGGTAGGACTTTCATTTTTATGATCGTTTTTGATTATTTTTCACCTCACTAACTCTTTTCATCTTTATTTTATTTTATTTTCATCACTTGCATCATTAAAAAGAGGTCATTGATCCACTAAAATGTGTTTGTTAAAACTCGAATAATCTGAACCCATGGACAAAGGTGTTGTAATACAAGAGATGAAAATACAGAGGATAGTCTACAAGGCGACTATGTGTCACATTCAATCCAGAAGACGTGGTGCCCACAATTGAAGAGTATATCACTCTGCTGCATTATAAAAGACCCAAAATGAACCGGGTCTACATCAAGCACAATGAAAGCTTATCTTTGAAGAACTGACTGCAGAGGTTGCAGGGGCAAGATGAAGGTTATGTATCTCGGAAGTCCCTTTGAACACAACAATGGCAAAATGATAGCTGAAATTGGAGACCATTGCCGGCGAATTCAAGAAACAGATTAATGAACTTCACATAGTTCATATCAATTAAGGGCTCCAATGACGAATTCGTTGGGAACAGGCTCAACAAAATTAAATGCTCGAGATGCGATCATTCGAGACTTCTTGGACCAGTACAAAAAACAAATCAACATTTTCACGGTTCATCCAGAGAGGCCGGAGCGGTTCGATAGGTTATTCAACCGGTGAAAGACGAAAGTAGAAGACTAGTCAACATGTCAGAAGCTGTCAGGATATTTTTTTCTCTTAAAAGATAAAACATTTTTGTCCCCAATAAGGATTATTCATAATAACAGTCACATTTCTTGGATCAATGCCTCGAACATTTCATGCGTTATTGCATTCTTGCATTGTTGCATTTTTGCATCTTCATCTACATTTTTAAGCATTTTCATAAACATGAAATTAAATCACGGAGGATTCGATGAAGTGGTCTTAACCACATTACACCACATGGAAGCCAGATTTTAACAATTAAAGAAAAACTGAAATCAGTACAGGGGGAGCTGGATCAGCTGATTGTAGGACTAAGCCTGCCAGGATGATCTGAGAAAAGAGTACCCATCTCCTAAGGGCTACGATGTTGAAGTTGTTGCCACATAAGGATTCCCAAACATTCTTCTGAAAACTGTAAGGCGCTTGCCGAAGAAGGGGGCATGGCATATACCATTTGCACTTAGAGGATTATTTTGTTTGAACACATCTTTTAAACGATTGAATTCATGTTACTTTCTAAGGTGGAGCAATTGAACAAACTTTAATCTTTAGTTCTTTGAATATTAAATGAATTAAGGATTCTTTTAATTCTTCAAGAATTATAGATTTTTGACATATGACAAGATTAGATCTTTCTTACCCTGTCTCAAACCCTAGAATAAAACACCTTGATTCTTTACCCAAAATAACTCATGGTCATTATCAAAAAACCAAATTTTGACATTACCTCCATTTGAAATTCTTGAACATTACCTTTATCTTTTTGATACACCCGCACCTTTCTTTGAGTCAATAAGATCACACAACTGTCTTTTTAGACTCAAAATTAACCTTTTTACCATTAAAACCCAAGGCATTGAGTTGTTCATTTGAACATGAGCATTCTTCCAAGATACAGTTTGGGGCATCTCGCCAGGAGCCTGAACATTGAGACATGTTGGGAGCAAGGAGCAAAAAAAATAATTCATTCGAAATAATTCTATCATGCATTAATTGCACTGTTTTCATGTGAATAGAATTAATCCTGAAAATCTATCCCCCTGGGGATACCTCTTCTGTGAAGACTTACATGTATGAAATGATGAACGGCTTTCTTTCTTTATCCCTTCACAACAGGAGAAAATATATATCCCTTGCGTCCCCTTTTGAGCCTATAGTATTTTTTTTCTTCTGATTCAACCCTAACCAAGGATCACCCTCCGCACTGGGGGGCAAAGTGGAGAAAAATCTGCTCACATGAGTGAAGACATTGATTCAGATGAGATACTGAAAGGTGAACCAAATGCCAAGTGCGGTGATTCAATCAGAACAAAAAGGGCAAAAAGAAAAAAGAAAAGAAGCAAAAAAGGAAAAAACAAGAACAAAAAAGAAAGAACAAAAATAAAAAAGGGAACAAAAAGCACATGCAAAAATTCCCTAAAGACAAATGGTGCATCAAGCTTCAATGAGATTGATCAAGCACAATCATTCCCGAATCACTGAATCCCTTCACTCGAAGATCATAGAGCATCAAGAGAAAGAGACATTTTGAGCAAGACAAGATCGATGGCATCAGAATGAATTGATCCTTGGTTCAATACCCTGAAACACTTGTTTGGGCCTATTTATCATTTTCTTTCATAACCACGAACCCTGGCCTACATTACGTGCCTTAAAAGTCCCTTCTAATCATACATGGATTTCTAAACAGAAGAGACTATCTTCAGATTTCATCCCGCCCATCAGGATTAATCTTTGTTTGCAAAAAAACAATGTAATTAATGTATGGTAGAGAAAAATAACAAAGGGTGGTTCAAGACGTAAATCCTGAATAACGTCTTTAAACCAAAGGAGGATTCGAGTTGAAAACCTGAAAAGGCGGCTCGAATATAAAAATTGTGCAACTGAAGCGATCACACAAATTCCTTGATAAGGCACCGCACAATCCGAGTGTGACAACAAAGGTTGGGAGTCAGAGAACACTTCCAGTAGAGAAGCATGCAAGCTACCCCATCAATCCTTTGAGCATTAAATACCAAACCTTTGAGCATCAAATGCCAAACCTTTGACCAAACACAATGACCTGAGACTTTTTATCCTTTCCTTACTTGACCATCTCTCAAAGATAGCTTTGATCTTGACACTTGTCAAATAGCTATAATTTATTGAAGGATTAACAATGTAATTAATTCTTTGATATCCAATGAACTCTAGTTTTATGATTCGTCTCAGTTGTAAAACCGTGAAAGGGGCAATATTTTTAAAACTTGGGATTAAACATTTTTTGAAACTCTTTTAATTGATATTAAAAGAAAAAGAAAAACATTTTTTTCGAACAAGACAGTCTCTCTAGAGTGGATCTTGGTAAATGACATGTGACTCTTAGACACAAAACTCATGCTCAGAATCAATGCTGAAGCAAGAAATGAGGAACATTTGGGGCATCTTTGAAGATTCAAAATGAAATATTGGAGCATTTTTTTTGGGCATCATTGGGGATTCAACATCCTAATGCGAATTATCAGGCCTTTTTCAAGAGATAAAATATAACCAATTCATGTTATATGCATCTTATGCATACATTTTAGAGCATCATTTTTCCCACATACATCATTTTTGCAGCTTTTAGAGTCAAGTTTCGACTTCAAGACGAAGGATACTCGATTCAAAGGAACCTTTAAAGATTGATGTTGGTTGCTTAACTCAGCAGCAAGAAGCTACACTTCAACCAATTTGACATATTGAAAGATCGACAGATCTTAGAATCAACTTCAGACGAGTTCGAGAGATAATTCAGAACCGATCCAGTTCGCATTTTCAAGTTGGATTTCAACTTCACGACGAAGGATATCCAATTCCTGGCTCAACTTCACGACGAAGGGGCCACCCACGATTTCAACTTCACGACGAAGGGAATCGTGCTCACCATTGTCTCTCTTGAGACAGTTTCCCTTAAAACAAACTTTGTCTCTCTTGAGACAGTTTCCCTTAAAACAAAATTTTTTCTCCCTTGAGACAGTTTCTCTTGAAACATAAACATTGAAAACATTTCCCTTGAAATGAGTTTTGTCTCTCTTGAGATAGTTTCCCTTGAAACAAAATTCCGTCTCCATTGAGATAGTTTCTCTTGAAACATAAACATTGGAAACATTTCCCTTGAAATGAATTTTGTCTCTCTTGAGATAGTTTCCCTCGAAACAAAATTTTGTCTCCCTTGAGACAGTTTCTCTTGAAACATAAACATTGAAAACATTTCCCTTGAAATGAATTTCGTCTCTCTTGAGATAATTTCCCTTGAAACAAATTTTGTCTCCCATGAGACAGTTTCTCTTGAAACACAAAATCTTTGAATTTATCTCCCTTAAAACAAAATTTCGTTTCTCATGAAACAACAGATATCTTTGAAATCGTTTCTCTTGAAACGAATTATGTCGCTTTCGAGGCAATTTCTCTTGAAGCATCATCTTTGAATATGTTTTCCTTGGAACTAATTTCATCTCCCCGTGAGACAATTTCTTTTGGAACTAAGTTTTGTCTCTCTTGAGACAGTTTTTCTTAAAACAAAATTTTGTCTCCCTTAAGACCGTTTCCCTTGAATCAACAAATATCTTTGAGATCGTTTCCCTTGAAACGAGTTCTGTCTCTTTTGAGACAATTTTTCTTGAAACATCATCTGAACTGTTACACTCAGCTCAGGCACATACTTGGGATATCATTTCTCAAATCAAAAAATAGAATGTGTACATTAGATTTGAACATTTGAAGAATTTGAGACCAGTGATCAGAACTTGAAAATTCCAGAACCAAGATACCAGAAAAACAACCTGAGCCCAAAAATAACATATGTTGCATATGCATTTTAGGCATACCTAAGAGCATTGCATCCATCTCATCACATATATGCATAACTTTTTCAGGTTTTAGCTAGAGTCAAGTTAAACTTCACAACAAAGGGACGGCTGGTTGCCAACAACAATTTCCCAATTTCGGAACCGATTTCAACTCCACGACGGAGGATATCATGCTACCCGAGACAACACAAGTTCATCTTCACAACGAAGGGACGGCTGGTTGTCAACGAACAACTTTTCAGTTTCATCCGCGATTTTAACTCCACGACGGAGGGTATCGTGCCACTCGAGACAACACAAGTTCAACTTCACAATGAAGGGACAACTGGTTGTCAACAAACATTTTTCAAATTTCAGAGCCAATTTCAACTTCACAGCGAAGGATATTGGACTCGAGACAACACAAGTTCAACTTCACAACGAAGGGACGGCTGATTGTCAACAAAATTTTGTTCAGAGTCAATTTCAACTTCACAGCGAAGGATATTAGACTCGAGACAGCACAAGCTCAACTTCACAGCGAAGGGGCGGCTGACTGTCAACAAATAATTTCCCGGTTCCAGAACCAATTTCAACTTCACAGCGGAGGATATTGGACTCGGAACAATATTTGGATTTCAACTTCATGGCGAAGGATATCCAATTTTCAGGCTCAACTTCACGACGAAGGGGCCCTATACGATTCCAATTTCACAAACAGATTGACCCAACTTCACGACGAATGAGTCATCTGTAACGCATCAACACTGAAGTCTTCAGGTCAAGTTTCACCTTCACGATGAAGTATCTTGATCCAGAAGACGATTCAAATTCCACTCGCCAAAAGCTTTGAGTTCGATTCCAACTTCACGACGAAGGATATAGTGCTCAGAAGCTTCCAGATGAACTCGACTTCACGACGGAGGAGTCATCTGTAACTCAATTCGACAGGGAGTTATTGAAACATCAGAGTCAATTTTCAACTCCACCGAACGAAAAGTGTGTCTTTCAATCTTTGCCCTATCCTCGTTACACGACTATGGGCAAAGAGGGGCAGCTGTCAACACACCTTTTTCGTCCTACTAGGATTCAAACTCTAAAAAATATGATAGAATTCTGCTAGGATTCAACTCCTAAAAATAGGATAGAATTTTGCTATGTTTTAAACTCCTAAAGATAGGATCCACAAGCACTATAAATAGCCATTGTGGCTCACTATTGTAACACACGATGGGCATACGAAATTACCAGAAAAAAAATACGAGCAAATAGATTGTTTTGAAGCTATTGTAAACAATTCAGGAGCAATAAAAGGTGAAAGCTTTTACCTTTCGCATTCTTTTCTTCACTTGCATGTGTTGTTATTCGTCTTTGTGCTTGAAAAAAAAATAGTTTTGGCCGAGGAAAAGGGGTTGTCGTTCGAAACTTTTGTTTTAGATCTACACAACCCCGAGGCCGTTTTGGAAAAATACTAGAATATTTAAAGCGAGGGAAGAAAAGGTTTTTAAAAATCAATTTTTTTTCGAGGTTTGCCGTCGATGAACGGTCCCTTATGTATTAGTTTCATATTTTTATTTATTTCTTTTTGATAATTCATATTATTAAGTATATATATATATATTAATTATTTTTATTCTAATATTATTTTAATGTTTTTAAAGTTATTATATATATATATTTATAACTATTATATTTATTATTATTTTACTATTAACGTATATAAATATATTTTTCTCTTTTGCTACTATTATTATCATTTTATGTATATTTTTTATTGTATTTTATTTTTTATTTTTACTTTTTTTTTAAACATATGCATATATATACATTTAATTATATTTTTATATTTTATACTTCTTTATTTTTTTGTTTTCATGTATTTATATTATATTACATTATTATTATTTTACTTTATTAAATTATTTTTTTTCGTTATTATATTTATTATATATATATATTATATCATAATATTTTTTTTGTTTATTCATTCTTACTATATTACAGGGATACATCACACTCATTTATTAACTACGGTCCTACCCCTTATCGTATTTTTCCTTCCCGACAGTTATACTTCACCAAACCTTGACTTTCTTTTTTTACTTTCTTTTGGTGTGATTGCGTTTTTTTTATTTTACTACTTATTATCATTATTATTATTTTGCACTTAATAATTATATATTTTTATTCCTCTTTTAGTTTTTCATCATTTTTTCCTTCTATTTTCTTTATTTCATTTACTCTTATTTCCTTTTTCTTTTAACGCGTTTCTCGACTTTTTAAGGGTACTCTTTCAAATTGATCGGAGGTAAGTAATTTTGGATCATATGTTACCTTTAAATTTTAACTTTCGATTTTCTTAATTAAAAACAACTGGAAATTACGTAGTACCGAAAGGGCAGTTCAAGGGTGCTAATCCTTCCTTGACCGTAACCGACTCCCGAATCCGACATATCTTTGGTAAGACGCAGATCATGTAAGATATAAGGTAACCGATTAACCTATTTTTTTAAAATAAATAATCGGTGGCGACTCCAATCACATTTTTCAAGTCAAAGCCCAATTCCGTGGCCCAACCGAAAGACGGTTACGACAAAGACTGAAATTAAAGAAATCATAACATAAAGTTTAAATTAAGAAATTGCATAAAATTAAAATATCGGATTTAAAGGACTGAAATATAAATGCATAAATAAAAATAACAGAAATTTAAAGGCAAAATTATAAATAAATAGAATCAAACAATCAAATATAAAATTACAAGTTAGGGGTTTAATTTTTAATTGTTACTCATACCATGGATAATGCGAGTGATACCTAGGGTGGGTCGTCGCAAGGTCGTAAATTAGTTCGAATATGAAAATAAGAAGTCATATATTAGAAACTAGAAAATTAGCGGGTTAGTAGTTAAAATTAGAATTTTACCCAAGCCATGAATAACGCGAATCATACCCCAGGGCGGGTCATCGTGAGGGCGTTGAATGATTCTAATAAAAAAGGTTAGCGGTAAGTAAATTGGTAAATTAACGGTTACGTTAGAATTTTACATGGACTATAAATAATGTGGATCATACCCAGGCGGGTCACCACAAGGTCGTAGTAATGTTTGGATATTTAAAAGCTATAATAAGGGACTAAATATAATGAACAAATAAAAACCACATGCTAAATTAAAATAAAACAAAATATAAATATGACTAGAATGTAAAAAAATAAATCAACATATCAAAAATAAAATAAAATAAAGTGTAAAAGTGACAAGAATATAAACAAAATGAAATCAATGAGCCAGATTCGAAACAAGACCAAAATAATCCAAAATCAGTGACTAAAATGCAAATATACGACTAAAGTTGGAGTACTGAAGTGTAGTTTTCCCCTAAAACAGGTGGCCAAAATGCAAAAAATGTGCTAAAATGAGGGGACATATGTTTGATTTACCCAAAGTTTAATATTAAACCCATATTTCATTTTTTCCATTTCAAACCCGAACTATAAAAACATTTCTTCTTTCAACCTCTCTTTCTCACCATTCTACATGACCTACACTCACTCCCTAAAGCCTCCTCGCCAAACGACGCTGGCCACTATATAATGGTGGCCTCTCATGCTGTGACCGACGAATAACGAGTCAATGAAGACCCGAAATCAACAACTAGACCGAAACCCATAGCCTCAAACTCTTCCACTCTCATTCTTTCTCTCGATCAAGATCCAACACCAAGCCCCCTAAAAACGAACCAAAGTTTCTCCCCTATAATGCTAGATCGACTACGACGACAGAAGGAAACTTTGACAAGAAGCTTAAGCACCTAAGGTAATCGACCCCCTCCTTTCCTTTCTACTTAGTTTTGTTTCGAAAATGAAAACGAAGTTGCTGGAAAGAAAAAAATGGAAATAAAGAAAGAAACTTTCAGTATGTTTATATTAGAATATCGGGGAAGATAGGGCTTTACAATCTGTTTCCTTGGGTTTCTAAAACCCATAGTACATGAAAATAAAAATTACATGGATGTTGTTTTCTTGGCTTGTTTGTGTGGTTTTAATGGAGCAATGATGGCATGGTGGCATGGCATGGCGTTGTTTGACTTCTTTTCTTGCTTTTCTATTTTAATAATACTAAAATAATATATGTATTTTGAGTAGAAATCATATGAATAAAAATATATTTATACATATGGATGGACGTATGTAACCCCCTCAGATTGATATAGATAACCCAATCCGATTCGGGGTGTTACATTAGGGCCACCGTAGTAACCCATTGTAAAAATCTCAGAAAAATTTAAAACTTTTATTAAAACATTTAACTCATAAAATGATTTATAAGTATGCAGAGATAAACAGATTTTCAGACTCATATATAAAAAAAAATACAATTGCATGCCTCCTAATCACATGACCGTACTCTGCAAGCAGTGCAGGAAGAACACCCTTACTGATGTCGATAAATGCACTAGTATGATTCTTTTAAACTGGAAAGGTGAGTAACAGAGTGAGCTTTGGGGATTTCAATAATACAATACTACCAATTGATGCTACATGACATGCAGATAAATGGAAAGCCATATAATTTCCTTATTGAATCAGACATATACCGGTTTTCGGGATAATCTAAGGTTCCACTAGTAGTTCATCGAGTAGAAGCCATGCAGATATCAATTCATTGGAAGCATTCATATTATCACGCTTTCAGGAGGTCGGATAGGATGTCTAGTGTGTTCCAATCAAAACCAGTGAAAATATATAAAACATAATGTAGTTTATCTTTTTAAACTCGTAGTTTAAAAACCCATTGTATAAATAGCCAACTTAAGGGAACATCTTAGGGCGTGAGAACCTACCCAAGAAAGTTTTTGGAGCAGTGAGGCCTACCTAAGAACACATCTTATAGTCACGGGGCCTACCCGAGAATGATCTCAGGGTCGTAGAGCCTACCTAAGAGTCACATTAGGTCCATAAAAAAAATTCTAGCTTGATCAGAGCTTTACTTTATAAATCAGTATTTCAAAGATACAATTTATGTAATGATACAATTCCATAAATCCTTAATCATGGTAATCATATACCAGTGAAAACCAATAATCAGATAGCAGTCATAATCCTTAAGCCATTACCCTTAAGTCGATGCATCAATAAAATAGTAACCATAGATTTCATTGTACCACATGTTTAAGCAATAAAACAATTTAGTAATATATAGGGAACACAATAGAGGATCCAAGTATTTTTTTCAGAGACACTTGGTAGTTATCATAATGGATAACATGAAACTGATGAGGGAGAACGAAGATTCAGGACATTTACACTCTATGTCGATCAATCGTATTATCAAACAACTCGAACTGAATAACTCCCAGAACTAATGCATATCGACCCATCAATTTGTTGCCTTTCCAGGGTATTTACTCTTTAATATTAACAACTCTTGTTCATATATCATCTTTAGAATTATTTTCGAATAGATCTTAAGGAGACGAAAAAAAATTCCAATGGTCTTTACTTCAATTCTATTTTTTAACTATATCAGGAAATGTCGATGTACTTGAGTTGTGGTTCATAACCCATAAGGATAGTACCTCAAGTAAATTCATCCGAGTTTCCAGACTTATCCTAAATATTTACTTAATTTAGTTCATTTAGTAGTTAAGTCTATCTCGATTACTTATGAGTTTTCCAGAGTAATTCGGACGTTTTTGAATTTTGGATACATATTGTATTTCTGATCAGTTCAATTCGATCATATAATAAAGTCATTTTGATATTCATGGTTGATTTATCGTACGAGTATCTACTTATTAATATCGAATGTGCTCTAAAGTTGAGCTGAGTACTTCCAAAATTACCATCGATCGAAACTTGAGAAGACAAACATGCATTCAAGTGGTATCTATGCCTTTCAGGTACTGCCATAGCATTATCGTTGGTCAACCGGCCTAAGGTGTATTCCATAACTTTTTAAGGCAATACAACATCCATATTTATTTGGATTCCTTAATGAATCCAAGACATTTACTTATTATTGGCCATAAGGGTATTTTGGTGCTCCATGTTGTTCCTGTCATTTAATAGATTTAGACTATATAATCCTTTCTGGGCTTGATGAAATTTGTGGGTCATTTGTATTCCAGGGGTATTTTGGTTATTTTACAGATACCGAGTATTTCAATCCTTTCTTTCAATCTGATCTTATTATTTAATCCACCATTATCATCTATTTCAGCATCTTCAAACAATTCTGACAAATAAGCACCCTCGATTTCTTTATCCTTCACATAATTACTCACAACTCGGAGATTTATGAATTATCAGAAATATTCTGAACAAAAGTAGGATCTTAACAATTAAATCAATAATTCAATGATTTAGGCATAACTTCCCGGGTACTTTCTCATTCCAGGTAAACTCAGGCTACTGTTACCCCTCTAGGGTAATTTCATAAATTCTTAACATAATAATTTTGATATTAACTCCTAACGAGAATAATTATAATTTAGAGATCTTAGGGTTAATCGCTTTCTCGGATAATCTTTGAACTTGAAATGATTCCTTATCAAACTTCTAGCATCTTGTACAAGTCATCTTGGGTTTAGAATTCAATTATCTAGATTTTCTATACGCATCAGTAGTTTCATCAGATCCATTTGTCTTTTCAGATTATTTTCCAACTTAACAGAATTATTCTCATAATTTCTCATCCAAGTAACTTTAATGAGATAAATTATAAATTATATATCCAATGTTGATTCTTATATCACTTAATCCATAACTTGTAATTGAATTCAAACTACCCTTCAATTTCTTATATTAGTCATTTGATCCATATTCAATTTCTGAATTTTTACTGTATTTGAATCGAGTGTAGAACTTAATTACACAGATGAGACCAAACATTTCTATTCATGCATTTGCCAATACCAACATGTTCCATAAAGGATGAAAAGGTAGTAATATATTACCTCGATTTCTGTGCCATATCAATCGATAATTTAAACTCCATTCGAATGCCCTAGATCTTGAAGTCAACTTCCAATAATTCCTCATATACATAACAACATAAAATTCTTTTAAAAAAATGGAGCTTAATTGTGAAAAAATGATCGAATCGGGTGATTAATCAGTCAAAAACAACTTACCAAGTTTGAATTTGGCGAAACAAATCTCGGAATCGGACTCAGGACGTCGAAAAACATAAAATATGACTTCTTGAAAATTTTAACTTTTTGGTCAAAGTCAAAGTCAATAGGTTGACTCTGTCAAAGTCAACGGTCAATGAGTTGACTCGGCCAGAGTCAACGGTTTGACCCAGTGAGTTGAATCAGTCGAGTTAACGTAGTACAGGTTGACTCAGTCGGCTGGGCTCGGCTCAGTGGCTTGGCACAACTGGTTCACCAAGACGAAGGCCACTTGCTGGGGGTGGCGCGTGGCAACGCGTGCGGAGGCCTAGGAGGTCGGAAAAATCCCACAAAAAATTTCTAAAATTATTTTAAGGGAGTTTGAGACACTTACCAAGCTAGGTTCATAATTTTCAGCGGCGAAGATCTCGATTTTGAAACGTCGGAAACTTAAACTTCCTCACCTCCCTTACGCACCGGTGATGACGGACACAAGATGAACACCGATGGACTCGAAATGATGCAAGGAACACGATGGTGCGGGAGGTGTCGAAAACGGGTGGCTGGATCGACTTAAATCGAAGGAAAACCAATAACGATCGAGCTAAAACCGACGAAGCTTTCGGTTGAGTTTTATGGAGAATGACACCGATTCACGATGGGATAAGGTCGAGTTTTGTTCACCAGTAGATAACAAACATGATGATGGTTTCGGATCATCGGATGGTGGAGAAATCGAAGATCAAAGAAGGGTTAGCGGAGGAGAAGTTTTGGTTTGGTTTCTGATTTGAATACCAGAAACCAAACGTGTAATTATTTATTTTTTTGCCTGTTGATACAAAATGGTCAAATTTAGGGCTAGGTCTCTAAATTTCCTACACTTCCTAAAATGGTCTGGCAACTTTGCGATTTTACACTATAATCCTCAATTTCTTCCAAAATACCACTTTAATTCAATATTTTATAATTTCTAAAACTTAGCCCCTAAATTGAGGTGTGACAATTCTCCCCTCCTTAAAAAATTTCATCCTCGAAATTTATTCAAGTCATAGAAATGCATAAATGAGACTTCTATTAGTTCTTTCATATCTTCAAGTAGCTTTTACAAAAGTATTGTTCCTCTATAAATCTATACCCAGTTGAGTATACATTTTCTTCATAACTCTCCTCATTCCAATAAAATAATCAGAACAGATTTATGCTTGTGCAATCAATTCAGCCTTGGTTACGAGAATAGGCTCATAGAGCGATAACATATCCCAATTTCATTTCTAGAGTCGAGTCAGAATTTCTCGGATAAGTAACTCTCACATTACTCGTAAGGTACTTATAGAGTTTAGACAGACGTTACAAGTATTCCTTTATCCAAAGGTAGAATCTTAACGGATAAAAGCTTAGGCTTTCTCATTACAGATAGGGACATAACCTTGGAGTTTCGGCTCAGAGAAGTACGATTGTAGTATAGAGGTATGTACTGATCAAATATCATTTGACATTTGATCGACCGATCTATTTGGAAAAATTTTGACACAAACCTAAGCTCTGATATCACTAAATATAACTCCTCAGACCGATACGGGTAGCCCAATCTGATCCAGGGTGTCATATTAGGGCCACCGGAGTAACCCACTATAAAAATCTCAGAAAAATTTAAAACTTTTATTAAAACATGTAACTCATAAAATGATTTATCAGTATGCAAATATAAAACATATTTTCACTCATATATAAAACAAAATACAATTACATGTCCCTTAATCAGATGTGTCATTCTCTGCAAGCAATGTCGGAAAAACTCCCTTACTGATTTCGATAGATGCACTAGGACGATTCTTTTAACCTGGAAAGGTGAGTAACAGAGTGAGCTCTGGGAAGCTCAGTAATATAATACTACCAATTGATGCTACATGACATGCAGATAAATAGAAAGCCATATAATTTCCTTATTGAATCAGGCGTATACCAATTTTTGGGATAATCTAGGGTTCTACTAGTAGTTCATTGAGTATAAGCCATGAAGATATCAATTCATAGGAAGCATTCATATTATCACGATTTCATGAGGTCGAATAGGATGTCTAGTGTGTTTCAATCAAAACCAATGAAAATATATAAATCATAATGTAGTTTAGCTTTTTAAACTCATAGTTTAAAAACCCATTGTATAAATAGCAAACCTAAGGGAACATCTTAGGCCATGAGAGCCTACCCAAGAAAGTTTTTGGGGCCACGGGGCCTACCTAAGAACACGTCTTAGGGCCGCGGGTCTTACCTGAAAATGATCTCATGGCCACAGAGCCTATCTAAGAGTCGCATTAGTTCCATAAAAAAATTTTCTAGCTTGATCAGAGTTGTACTTTATAAATCAGTATTTCAAAGATACATTTTATAAAGTGATACAATTCTATAAATCTTTAATCATGGTAATCATATACCAGTGAAAACCAATAATCAAATAGCAGTCATAATCCATACGCCATCACCCTTAAGTCGATGCATCAATAAAACAATAACTATAGATTTCATTGTACGACATGTTTAAACAATAAAACAATTTAGTAATATAAAGGGAACACACTAGAGGATCCAAGTATTTTTTCAGAGACTCTTGGTAGTTATCAGAATGCATAACATGAAACTGATGAGGGATAACAAAGATTCAGGACATTTAAACTCTATGTCGATCAATCGGATTATCAAACAACTCGAACTGAACAACTCCCAGAACTAATGTATATCGACCCATCAATTTGTTGCCTTTCCAGGGTTTTTACTCTTTCATACCAACAACTCTTGTTCATAGATTATCTTCATAATTATTTTCGAATAGATCTTAAGAAGACGAACAAATATTCCAATGGTCTTTACTTCATTTCAACTTTTCAACTATATCACGAAATGCCGATGTACTTAAGTTGTGGTTCATAACCCATAGGGATAGTACCTCATGTAAATTCATCTGAATTTCCAAACTTATCCTAATGACTTACTTAATCCTTATTCATTGAATTTCCAAACTTATCCTAATGACTTACTTAATCCTTATTCATTGAATTTACTTAGTTCATTTAGTAGTTAAGTATATCCTAGTTACTTATGAGTTTTCCAGAGTAATTCAGACGTTTTTGAATTTTAGATACAAATTTTATTTATGATTAGTTTATTTTGATCATATAATAAAGTCATTTTGATATTCGTGGTTGATTTATCTCACTAGTATCTACTTATTAATATCGAATGTGCTCTAAAGTTGAGCTGAGCTGAGTACTTCCAGAATTATCATCGATTGAAACTTAAGAAGACACACACGCATTCAAGTGGTATCTATGCCATTCAGGTACTGCCATAGCATTATCGTTGGTCAACAGGCCTAAAGTGTATTCCATAACTTTTTAAGGCAATGCAACATCCATATTTATTTGGATTCCTTAATGAATCCAAGACATTTACTTATTATTGTCTATAAGGGTATTTTGGTCATTTTGGTGCTCAATGTTATTCATGGCATTTCATAGATTCAGACTATACAATCCATCCTGGGCTTGATGAAATTTGTGGGTCATTTGCATTCCAAGGGTATTTTGGTTATTTTACAGATACATGGTATTTCAATCATTTCTTTCCATCCGATCTTATTATTTAATCCATGATTATCATGTATTTCAGTCTCTTCAAACAATTCTGACAAATGAGCACCCTCGATTTCTTTATCCTTCATATATTTACTCACAACTTGGAGATTTACGGATTATCAGGAATTTTCTGAACAAAAGCAAGATCTTAACAATGAAATAAATAATTGAATGATTTAGGCATAACTTCACGGGTACTTTCTCATTTCAGGTTAACTTAGGCTAATGTTACCCCTATAGGGTAATTTCGTAATTTCATAAAAATATAATTTCGGTATTAACTCCTAATGAGGATAATTATAATTTAGAGATCTTAGGGTTAATCGCTTTCTCAGATAATCTTTGAACTTGAAATGATTCCTTATCAAACTTCTAGTATCTTGTACAAGTCATCTTGGGTTTAGAATTCAATTGTCCATATTTTGTATACGCATCAGTAGTTTCATCGGATCCATTTGTCATTTCAGATTATTATCCAACCTCCAGGGACATTTCTTGTCTTTTTACAATATAAGAGCATTTTCGTAATTTTACTTGACCGAAGTATTCTCATAATTTCTCATCCAAGTAGCTTTAATGAGATAAATTATAAATTACATATCCAGTGTTGATTCCTATATTACTTAATCCCATAACTTGTAATTGAATTCAAACTATCCTTCAATTTCTTATATTAGTCATCTGATCTATATTCAATTTTTGAATTTTTACCGTATTCGAATCGAGTGTAGAACTTAATTAATTACACAGATGAGACCAAACATTTATATTCATCTATTTGCCAATACCAACATGTTCCATAAAGCATGAAAAGGTAGTAATATATTACCTCAGTTTTTGTGCCATATCGATCGATAATTTAAACTCCATTCGAATGCCCTCGATCTTGAAATCAACTTCCAATAATTCCTCAGATACATAACAACATAAATTTAATCAAAAACGAAATTTAATTACGTAAAACGGATTAAATCTGGTGATTAATCAGTCAAAAATAGCTTATCGGGTTCGAATTTGGCGAAATGGACTTTAGAATCGGACTCAGAACATCAAAACACTTAAAATATGACTTTTCAAAAATTTTGACTTTTTGGTCAAAGTTAACGAGTTGACTCGGTCAAAGTCAACGGTTAATGAGTTCACTTGGTCAAAGTCAATGGGTTTACCTAGTGAGTTGACTCAGCCGAGTTAACTCAGCGTAGGTTAACTCAGTCGGCTCGGCTCGGCTCAGTGGGTTGCTCAACTGGCTCACCAAGCTGCCAGACGAAGCCCACTTGTAGGGGGTGGCACGTGGGGGAGTGCGTAGAGGCCTAGGAGGTCGGAAAAATTCCATAAAAATTTGTAAAATTATTTTAAGGGATTTTGAGACACTTACCAAGCTCGGTTCACAATTTTGAGTGGCGGAGAGCTCGATTCTGAAATGTAAACTTCCTCACCTCTCACGCACCGATAACGAAGGAGACAAGAAGAACACTGCTGGACTCGGAATGATGTAAGGAACACGATGGTGCGGGGGGTATTGAAAACGGGTGGCCAGATCGACCTGAATCGACGGAAAACCAATAACGATCGAGTTAAAACCGTCGTAGCTTTCGGTTGAGTTTTGTAGTGAGAGACGCCAATTCACGATGGGATAAAGGTCGAGTTTTGTTAACCGATCGACAACGAACATGATGGTGGTTTCAGATCGACGAACGGTGACTGAATGATGGAGAAATTGAAGGTCAAATGAGGGTTGGCGGAGGAGAAATTTTGGTTTAGTTTTTTTTGAATACCAGAAACCATATATGCACTTTTTTATTTTTTTGCCTACCGACACAAAATGGTCAAATTCAGGGCTAGGTCCCTAAATTTCCTAAAATGGTCTGACAACTTTGGGATTTTATATTTTAATCCTCATTTTCTTCCAAAATACTACTTTAATTCAATACTTTATAATTTCTAAAATTTAGCCCCTAAATTGGGGTGTGACAATTATCCCCTCCTTAAAAGAATTTCGTCCTCAAAATTTATTCAAGTCACAGAAATGCAGAAATGAGACTTCCATCAGTTCTTTCATATCTTCAAGTAGCTTTTACAAAAGTATTGTTCCTCTATAAATCTATAACCACTTGAGTATACATTTTCTTCATAACTCTCCCTCATTCCAATAAAATAATCAGAAAAGATTTATCCTTGTATAATCAATTTATCCTTGGTTACGAGAATAGACTCATAGAGCGATAACATATCCCAATTTCATTTCTATAAAGGTAGAGCCTTAACGGATAAAAACTTATGTTTGCTTGTTACAGATAGGGACTCAACCTTGGAGTTCCGGCCCAGAGAAGTACGATACTAGTCTAGGGGTATGTACTGATCAAACATCATTTGACATTTGACCGACCGATCTATTTGGAAAAAATTTGACACAAACCTAAGCTCTGATACCACTAAATATAACCCCCTCAGACCGATACGGGTAACCCAATCCAATCTGGGGTGTCACATTAGGGCCACCGGAGTAACCCACTATAAAAATCTCAAAAAAAATTTAAAACTTTTATTAAAACATGTAACTCATAAAATGATTTATCAATATGCAGAGATAAAACATATTTTCACTCATATATAAAACAAAATACAATTACATGCCCCCTAATTACATGTACCATACTCTGCAAGCAATGTCGGAAAAACTCCCTTACTGATGTCGATAGATGCACTAGGACTATTCTTTTAACCTGGAAAGGTGAGTAACAGAGTGAGCTTTGGGAAGCTCAGTAATAAAATACTACCAATTGATGCTACTTGACATGCAGATAAATAGAAAGCCATATAATTTCCTTATTGAATCAGGCGTATACCGGGTTTTGGGATAATCTAGGGTTTCACTAGTAGTCCATCGAGTAGAAGCCATGAAGATATCAATTAATAGGAATCATTCATATTATAACACTTTCAGGATGTTGAATAAGGTGTCTAGTGTGTTCCAATCAAAACCAGTAAAAATATATAAATCATAATGTAGTTTAGCTTTTTAAACTTGTAGTTTAAAAACCCATTGTATAAATAGCCAACCTTAGGGAACATCTTAGGGCCTAAGAGCCTACCCAAGAAAGTTTTCAGTTCCAAGGGGCCTACTTAAGAACACATCTTAGGGCCACGGGGCCTACCCGAGAATGATCTCAGAGCCGTAGAGCCTACCTAAGAGTCACATTAGGTTCATAAAATTTTTCAGCTTGATCAGAGTTGTACTTTATAAATCAATATCTCAAAGATACAATTTATAAAGTGATACAATTCCATAAATCCTTAATCATGGTAATCATATACCAATGAAAGCCAATAATCAGATAACAGTCATAATCCATAAGCTATCACCCTTAAGTCGATGCATTAATAAAAAAGTAACCATAGATTTCAGTGTACCATATGTTAAAATAATAAAACAATTTAGTAATATATGGGGAACACACTAGGGGATCCAAGTATTTTTTTCAGAGACACTTGGTAGTTATCAGAATGGATAACATGAAACTGATGAGGGGGAACAAAGATTCAAGACATTTACACTCTATGTTGGTCAATTGGATTATAAAACAACTTTAACTGAACAACTCCCAGAACTAATGCATATCAACCCATCAATTTGTTACCTTTCCAGGGTATTTACTCTTTAATACCAATAACTCTTGTTCATAGAACATCCTCATAATTATTTTCGAATAGAACTAAAGGAGACGAACAAATATTCCAATGGTCTTCAATTCATTTCCACTTTTCAACTATATAAGGAAATGTCGATGTGCTTGAGTTATGATTCATAACCCATAAGGATAGTACCTCATGTAAATTCATCCGAGTTTCCAGACTTATCCTAATCACTTACTTAATTCTCATTCATTGAGTTTACTTAGTTCATTTAGTAGTTAAGTCTATCCCGATTACTTATGAGTTTTCCAGAGTAGTTCAGACGTTTCTGAATTTCGGATACATATCGTATTTTTGATCAGTTCAATTTGATCATATAATAAAGTTATTTTGATATTTGTGGTTGATTTGTCTCACGAGTATCTACTTATTAATACCGAATATGATCTAAAGTTGAGCTGATCTAAGTACTTCCAGAATTATCATCGATAGAAACTTGAGAAGACAAACACACATTCAAGTGGTATCTATGCCATTCAGGTACTGACATAGCATTATCGTTGGTCAACCGACTTAAGGTGTGTTCCATAACTTTTTAAGGCAATGCAACATCCATATTTTTTTGGATTCCTTAATGAATCCAAGATATTTACTTATTATTGGCCATAAGGGTATTTTGGTCATTTTGTTGCTCAATGTTGTTCCTGTCATTTCATAGATTGAGACTATACAATGCTTCCTGGGCTTGATGAAATTTGTGGGTCATTTGTATTCCAAGGGTATTTTGGTCATTTTAAAGATACAAGGTATTTCAATCCTTTCTTTCAGTCCGATCTTATTATTTAATCCACCCTTATCATCTATTTCAGTCTCTTCAAACAATTTCTGACAAAGGAGCACCCTCGATTTCTTTATCCTTCACATATTAACTCACAACTCAGAGATTTAAGAATTATTAGGAATTTTCTGAACAAAAGTAGGATCTTAACAATTAAGTCAATAATTCAATGATTTCGGCATAACTTCCCGAGTACTTTCTTATTCCAGGTCAACTGAGGCTACTGTTACCCCTATAGGGTAATTTCATAATTTCTTAACAAAATAATTTCATTATTAACTCCTAACGAGGATAACTATAATTTAGAGATATTAGGGTTAATCACTTTCTTGGATAATCTTTGAACTTGAAATGATTCCTTATCAAACTTCTAGTATCTTGTACAAGTCATCTTGGGTTTAGAATTCAGTTATCCAGATTTTCTATACGCATCAGCAGTTTCATCAGATCCATTTGTCTTTTCATATTATTATCCAACTTCCAGGGAGATTTCTTGTTTTTTACAATATAAGTGTATTTTTGTAATTTTACTTAACCGAAGTATTCTCATAATTTCTCATCCAAGTACCTTTAATGAGATAAATTATAAATTGCATATCCAGTGCTGATTCCTATATCACTTAATCCCATAACTTGTAATTGAATTCAAACTATCCTTCAATTTCTTATGTTAGTCATCTCATCCATATTCAATTAGCGAATTTTTACCGTATTCAAATCGAGTGTAGAACTTAATTAAGTACACAAATAAGACCAAACATTTCTATTCATGCATTTGCCAATACCAACATGTGCCATATCGATTGAAAATTTAAACTCCATTAGAATGCCCTTAATCTTGAAATCAACTTCCAATAATTCCTCATATATATAATAGCATAAATTTAATAAAAAACGGAGCTTAATTGCGAAAAACAGATCAAATCGGGTGATTAATCAGTCAAAAAAGCTTACCGTGTTCGAATTTGGCGAAACGGACTTCAGAATCAGACTCAATACGTCAAAAAACATAAAATATGACTTTACAAAAATTTAACTTTTTGGTCAAAGTCAACGGGTTGACTCGGTCAAAGTCAACGGTCAACACCAAGTGAGTTGACTCAGCCGAGTTAACTCAGCGCAGGTTGACTCAGTCGGCTTGGCTCGGCTCAACAAGTTCACGAAGCTGGCAGACGAATCCCACTCGCAGGGGGTGGCGCGTGGCGACGCTTGCGGAGGCCTAGTAGGTCGAAAAAATTCCATAAAAATTTCTAAAATTATTTTAAGGGATTTTGAGACACTTACCAAGCTCGGTTCACAATTTTGAGTGGCAGTGACAATGGATACAAGAAGAACACCGGTGGACTCGGAATGATGCAAGAAACACGATGGTGCGGGAGGTGTTGAAAACGGGTGGTCGGATCGACCTGAATCGATGGAAAACCAATAGCGAGTACTAAAAATTGACGAAGATTTCGGTTGTGTTTTATGGCGAACGACGTCGATTCACGATGGGATAAAGGTCAAATTTTGTTCACCGGTCGACAACGAACATGATGGTGGTTTCGAATCGACAAACAGTGGTCGGACGGTGGAGAAATCGAAGGTCAAAGGAGGGTTGGCGCGAGAGAAATTTTGGTTTGGTTTCTGATTTGAAAACCGAAAACCAAACGTGCACTTATTTATTTTTTTGTCTGTCGACACAAAGTGGTCAAATTCAGGGCTAGGTTCCTGAATTTCCTGCACTTCCTAAAATGGTCTGGCAACTTTGCAATTTTACATTTTAATCCTCAATTTATTCCAAAATACCACTTTAATTCAATACTTTATAATTTCTAAAAATTAGCCCCTAAATTGGGGTGTGACAACGTATCTTCGCAGCGAGTGGTTCTATTATGATAATTAAGACTAATAAATATTTTACATTTGTGTAAAAATAAAGATAATTTAGTATTATATGCTTCTAAATAATCATACAGTCTCCCTACTAAACTTCATAATCTTATATTCCCATTAAATGAACCAAATAAAGTAATACAATAATCTTTGTAATGTGAATACATTGCACAATCGTATTCTTAGAGATAATCTTCTATCCATGAACCATACACATCCTAGAGATGTGGCCTACAAGTATCTTAAAAATAACTACATTGCAATCTTAATAAGCTAATTTATGTTCAAACCTTGGAACATGATTATTAAGTGAAATAACCACGAACCTAATAAATGAAAGGTTTAAAATTTCAATCAAGATAAAATATAAGAGAAAGGGAAATAACAAAATTATTACATGTAAAAAAATTTGCATATTTAATTCCATAATTATATACTACATAATCTAATAATTAAATTAATACATATTTTTATTAGCCATTTATTATATTTAATAAGAAAATGATATATTTTAATATTTAATTTATATTTTTTAAAATAAGACATTTCATTTGTTGAATTAGATCGAGCATTTGTATATATAATTTTAGGCTTCAATAGTTGCAATATTTATGTAGTAGTTATACTTAGGGTATATTACTTTCCAAGAAATTTAATTATTAGGTCGATTATAAATAATTTATATTTTTCTTAAAATTATAATTTAATCAATCAATTAAAATATTATTATAATGAAAGTCTAAAATAACTTGGTATAGTAACAATTCTAAAACTCCAAAACTTATATATTCTGTCAATGGGATTGCAATTTGAAAAAAAAAAGTGAAAAGAAAAAAACCCAGTACAAATTATTTGTTTGGAGGATATTTATATTTTAAATTATTGATAGTGTTTTGTAACTGTTTGGGTTGAATTAAAATGGGAATTTAGAATTCTGCATTCATTGTTTAAAATGAAACAACACAAAAATCTAGTCCTTCCAAAGATTCCCTTTCGCGCTATAACCAACTGAACTACTAGGTCATTGTTTGTTATTTGACGAATTGCATTATATAATTGTAATAAGTTATTTTTTATATATTTTTTTAATTTTTAGTTGAGCTAACGTGATTAGTTGAAATTTTTTTATTCCAATTTTCTCATGTCAAGCCCGAATTTCGTTTTACAAGTATATTATAAGTAGATTAACATAGTTCAAAAGAAACCAAAAGATTTATTGGCATTACTTTGAACTAATCTTTAAATGCAGGGAGTCTAAAGTAACCCAAAACATTGACACTCGTGAAAGAGTGTATGTATGAGCTGAATTCATAAGGATAGCTATTCAATCCCCATCAAAGACATTTTTTTTCAAGTTGTTTTGATATGGGACAAATAAACAAGATGATTGCTCAAGAAGATGATGAGGCTTATAAAATGCAAAGGCAAGGGAGACATTCTCCAATCCTTGGAACAATAAAATCTGACAGATCGGGAGACTCAAGAATGAATCTTTTCATACTTTTTTGTGACATCATCAATAATTGATCACAAGGCAGACAATTGCTTTAATATGAAAGGGGCAGGGTTATTTTGAGATTTTTCTAATTGTAACAAAGATTCAAGGCACTCATGTATAGGCATATGGATCAATCTTCTGAATGACCCTGAAAATAAGAAATCTTTTCCACAATCGATGATGGAATTGACATTTAAAAGCTTAATAAGAAGCCATGGACAATGTTTATCTGGATGATAAGATGTAATTTTTTATGGATGATGCAAGAGCAATACCATTTAGAGTTGAAATTTTGGCATTCAAATAAAGATGAAACATAAAAGTACCCACATTGGAGCATGGATATAAACCCAAAATTTGTTAGGATAACAAGAGTCAAATCAAGAATGTATCGAGAATAAACCTCACTGCTTGGAGTATTATGGGCATAATATAGATACAAAAGAAGCTTACTTTGAGAAACAAACCATTCATGCTTCAATTAACATAACATTCTTGAAGAAACATCTCTGATAGAATAATTGGGTCAGAGACAAAAGCGTCAAGATCATATATCTGACCAAAACAAGAATTAGAGAGAGCATTATTTCTAAGATTTTCATGAAGAAACAAAAACAAGAGAAAAGAAAAGACAAGTTGAAACGAGCTAATCAGATTACTCTTCAAAAAAAAAAAGAATGCTTTCTTGATTGGACAAGTTTCTGCTCTAATGTTGGAGTAGGCTCTAGCCGAGATTGGCTAAGTGAAGAAAGACCGAGTTCTCCCCTTTGAAGCCAAAAAAAAAAATAAAATAACATTTCTGCATAAATGAAAACATTATTTGCATAGGAAAAAAAATTACGTTTAGAGACATTTAATTGCATTCATATCTTCATAAATAAATGCATGATCATTTACAGATATTTCAAATAAAGAAAAGGATTTGTGACTTCGAGAAAGGAAAATCACAATACAAATATTAAATAGAGGAAGTCAAGTTTGGAGTAGCAGAGTCTCAAGAGTAAATGAGCCCCTTCCACAGAAAAAACATCACTTGGAAGAATTCCAAAGTTAGCAAAGATTTCACAATTCCATGTCGAGGAAGAAGATTTCAGCAAAAATTCCATTAACGTCTACATTTTGAAAGAAGTGAATCTAACCAAAATTCAAAGACCTTTGAATCAATTCCTTCGCGTACTTCAAACACCAAATCATTAACATCAGAAAATCTTTTGCAGGTCTAAAACTCTTCAAAGAGAGGATAAACCAATCAATATTTCCAACGGGGAGTTCATAATGAGAAGAACTCATCCGACGAGGGAGAAGAAGTTTATAATGAGAAGAACTCATCCGACGAGGGAGAACTTGTTCAACCTTGGATCAACATTTATAGAGGGGAGTTCAAAATGAGAAGAACTCATCCAACGAGGGAGAAGAAATTCATAATGATAAGAACTTATTCAACCTTGGATCAACATTTACAGCGGGGAATTCATAATGAGAAGAACTTTTCCGACGAGGGAGAAGAAGTTCATAATGAGAAGAACTTGTTCAACCTTGGATCAACATCTCCAACGAAGAGGTCATAATGAGAAGAACTCATTCGACGAGGGAGAAGAAGTTCATAATGAGAAGAACTTGTTCAACTGTGGATAAACAATTCCAGTGGGGAGTTCATAATGAGAAGAACTCGTTCGACGAGGGAGAAGAAGTTCATAATGAGAAGAACTTGTTCAACCTTGGATCAACATTTCCAGCAGGGAGTTCATAATGAGAAGAACTCGTCTGATGTAGGAGAAGAAGTTACTAAT
The DNA here is from genome assembly GCF_006381635.1 of Hibiscus syriacus. NCBI lineage: Eukaryota > Viridiplantae > Streptophyta > Magnoliopsida > Malvales > Malvaceae > Hibiscus > Hibiscus syriacus. Next base: position 1,391,991 of record NW_024063019.1, on the reverse strand, counting down.
AAGAAGAACTTGTTTAACTATGGATCAACATTTCCAGTGAAGAGTTTATAATGAGAATAACTCATCCGACGAAGGAGAAGAAGTTCATAATGAGAAGAACTTGTTCAAACTTGGATAAACATTTCCAGTGAAGAGTTCATAATGAGAATAACTCATCCGACGAATGAGAAAAAGTTCATAAAGAGAAAAAGTTCATAAAGAGAAGAACTTTTTCAACCTTGGATCAAAATTTCAAGTGGGGAGTTCATAATGAGAAAAACTCATCCGACGAGGGAAAAGAAGTTCATAATGAAAAGAACTTGTTCAACCTTGGCTCAACATTTCCATTAGAGAGTTCATAATGAGAAGAGCTCATCCGGTGAGGGAGAAGAAGTTCATAACGAGAAGAACTTGTTCAACCTTAGCTCGTAAGTGAGAAAAATTTCATAATGAGAATAACTTTTTCAACCGGATCCCATACATCACAGAATAAGGTGGATTAACATCCCCAGCTAAGAGTTCATAATAAAAAGAACTTGCAGCTCGATGAACAGTGATTAAGCACAAAATGTTGCTTAATATTTCTGCTTCATTCCCATTCCACAGCAATGAGAAAATAGGGGTAGCTGTAATAACCATTTTTTCTCTCTGAGTCCAAACCAAACCCTTAAAAAAATAAACCCACATTTAACCCTAAACTAGGCTTAAATAAAACCCAGACCTAGGCCCCAAACATATCCAAACCGAGCTCATTACATAACCCTAACATAAACCTATCATAACCCTAATAACCTTTCAATCGTCACTGCCACCAGATCAACCTTTCAAACGCCGCCGATTGTCATCCAAGGTGTCGGCGACCTCCATTGTGTCAACCATCATCTCAGTAACATAAAAAAAGAAGGAAATTAGGGTTAAAATCAACAAACCCCAAAAAAATTAAGGTATTAAAACCCAAAACTCATTACAAATAGAGATTCAACTATAACCCCCTATACCCAGCCTATGCGTTTCGACTATGTCTAGTGGATCACATTCATGATTCTTAAAGACGTTTTCCGAAAACATTATTCAATCAAGGTAAAATCACACTATAAATGTCATTTATGAAATTATAATAGATTATACTATAAAAACCCAACTCATAAATATAAATTAAAAAGTAAAAAATTAATTTAAAAATGTATTAAAAATCCAAATTACGATAACCGAATATAAATAGCAAAATAGTAATCATTATAAAATCCATTACTTTAAAAATAATTACAAAAATATCACCTTTTTAAAAATAATTACAAAAATATAACATTTTTAAAAATAATTACAAAAATATCACCTTTTTGAAAATAATTAAAAAAATATTATCGAGTCGGGTCGGGTCAACGGGTCGAGTCGGTTCAGACCGGTTTAGAGCGGTCAAGCCGGTCAACTATATCACGCATCAGTTCTCAACTCCCCCACGCGCAGGGGCAGCGCGTGGGGGAGCATGAAGCCTCATCAGATCTCCAAATATTCCTGAAAAAATTTCAAAAAATTCTTTTAAGCGATTTTGAGTCACTTACCAACCTCGGTTCAAATTTTTGAATGGTGGAGAGCTCGATTTCAACTCGATCGAATATTTGACCGCTTCACCTCCCATACTTGCCACCGCCTACGGAGACAATGAGGACACCGTCGGACTCGGAACGACACAAGGAACACGATGGTGTAGGAGGTGTCGAAAACCGATCAACGATCGGAGATGAATTTAAGATTTTCTCGGCGGTGGTGCTAATAAAACGTCGAGACTTTGACTCAAAATTCACGTCGTTTGACAGCGTTTCGTTATAATTGGTCTACTGGGTTTTGTTCACGGGTCGAAGATGAACACAATTATGGTTTCAATTTTACGATTGGAAGTCGGACGGCGTCGGAATCGGGCTTGAAAGTAAGGGTGCGGAAGGAGTGAAAGTTTAAGAAATGCTTTTGTGTCAGAAAACACGTTTGGTTTATAACCAAACCTGCCAACACTTCTTAGAGGAATTCAGGGCTTAGTCCCTGAATTTCCTTCAACTTCTAAAATGGCCAAAAGTTTTGAAAACTTCCAATTTAATCCTCAAATTTCTCCAAATTACTTAATTAATAATTTTTTTTCTTCAAATTTTTCAGGTTGTTACAATTCTCCGCCTCTACAAGAAATTTCATCCTCGAAATTTACCTTATGAGAATAGTTGAGGAAACTAAGCCTCCATTGACTCAAATGTCTCCCAAGTAGCTTCAGAGGGGCCTCGGTTACTCCATTGAACTTTTACCATTTGGATACGCCTATTCCGAAGAACTCACTCATCTCTTTCTAAGATCTGAATGGGCTCCTCCTCATATGACAAATCAGGTCTCAGCTCTACCTCCTTAACCTGAATAATGTGTCCTGGATCTGGACGGTATCGCCTCAACATTGATACATGAAAGATATCATGAATAGGACTAAGCTGTGAAGGCAACTCAAGCTGATATGCAACAGGTCCTACTCTCTTCAATATACAAAATGGTCCAATAAATCTTGGACTCAATTTACCCTTATGCCCGAATCTCAATACTTTCTTCTAGGGTGATACTTTTAAAAAGACCTGATCTCCAATTTCAAACTGAATATCTTTCCTCCTTTGATCTGCATAAGACTTCTGTCTATCAAATGCCTCTTTCAGACGGTCACGAATCAATCTGACTGTGTCCTCCGTCTCGCATACTAACTCAAGTCCCAACGTCTTCCTTTCACACAACTCTGTCCAACAAATCGGGGTGCGACATCTACGTCCATAAAGTGCTTCGTAGGGTACCATATGAATGCTGGTCTGATAACTGTTATTGTAAGCAAATTCAGCCAATGATAAAAAGTTTTCCCAGCTACCACGAAAATCAATTACGCAGCCCCGCAACATATCCTCCAAAATTTGAATCACTCTCTCATATTGACCATCAGTTTATGGGTGGAAGGATGTACTATAATCCAATCTTGTTCTTAAAGCCGTATGTAGCGCCTTCTAAAATCTCGAAGTAAATCTCGGATCTCGATCATAAATAATAGACAATGGAACACCATGCAATCTTACAATCTCTAAAATATACAATCTTGCCAGCTTGTCCAAAGTATAATTTATCCGCACAGGAATGAAGTGAGCTGACTTTGTAAGTCTGTCAACAATCACCCAGACTGAATCTTTTTTCAAAGGAGTCATAGGTAAGCCGGTAACAAAATCCATAGTACTACGCTCGTATTTCCATTCAGGAATCTTGATAGGCTGTAACAAACCTGATGGATGTTGATGTTCTGCTTTAACTTACTGATAAGTCAAACACCTAGCCACAAAATCTGAGATGTCCTTCTTCATGCCGACCCAATGATACCTCTCTCTCAAATTTCTGTACATCTTATCTCCACCGGGGTGTATAGCATATGGACTACTGTGAGCCTCATTAAGAATAATCTGCCTTAACTCAGCATCATCAGGCACACAATAATGACCCTTAAAGCATAAAACTCCATCCTAATCAAGGATGTAATCTGAGCTTGCCCCCTATTCTACTTGCTCAAAAATAGGAAGCAAATAGCTATCAAGGGGTTATTTAGCTTTAATATCATCAACCAAAGTCGGCTTAACTTGTAATTCTGCTAACAAAGTGCCATCGTCATATAAATTCATCCTGGCCATTAAAGACCTCAACTCCGATACTGCCTTTCGACTCAAAGAATCTGCTACAATGTTAGCTTTACCAGGGTGATAATCAATCACACAATCATAATCCTTCAAAAGCTCTAGCCAGCGCCATTGTCTCAAATTAAGCTCCTTCTGGGTCAGAAGATACTTTAAGCTCTTATGATCAGTGAAAATGTAACACTTCTCTCTATAAAGATAGTGTCTCCAAATATTCAAGGCAAAATACTGCTGCTAATTCTAAATCATGGGTTGGATAATTACCCTCATGCGGTCGCAGTTGACGGGATGCATAAGCCACCACCTTACCTTCTTGCATTAGAACAAAATCGAGTCCTGAGTGTGATATATCACTATACACTACAAAATCCTTCCTGGACTCTGGTTGAATCAACACTGGTGTTTGAGCCAAAACCGCCTTTAATTTCTCAAAGCTCTCCTGTTGTGCCTCGCCCTAGTCAAATGGCACATTCTTCCTTAACAGATTTGTCAAATGAGCAACAATGATCGAGAAGCCCTCGACAAACATCAATAATATCCATCCAAGCCCAAGAAACTACGGACTCAGAGACGTTCTTGGGTTGTTTCCAATTCACAATAGCCTCGATCTTGCTTGGATTGACCTAAATACCTCGCGCAGAAATAATATGTCCCAGAAATGACACTTCTTGAAGCCAAAACTCACACTTGCTTAGTTTGGCATATAGACGATACTCTCTCAAGGTCTGTAGAACGATCTTCAAATGCTCGTCATGCTCTGCTTTCGTCCGAGAATAGACCATAATATCATCAATAAAGACAACCACAAATTAATCCAAATATGGCCAAAACACACGATTCATCAAATCCATGAAAGATGCGGGAGCGTTCGTCAACCCAAAAGGCATTACTAAGAATTCATAATGACCATATCTAGTGCGAATGCCCGTTTTTGCAACATCGGACCCCTTAACTTTCAATTGATAATACCCTGAACGAAAATCAATCTTAGAATATACAGTAGCTCCTCGCAGCTGATCAAACAGGTCGTCAATCCTGGGTAGTGTGTACTTATTCTTGACCGTCAACTTGTTCAACTTCAGATAGTCAATACATAGCCTTAACGACCCATCCTTCTTTTTCACGAACAAAACTGGAGCTCCCCATGGTAAAGTAATATGCCGAATAAATCCTCGATCGAATAATTCTTCTAATTAGACATTCAACTCCTTAAGTTCCTTTGGATCCATGCGATAAGGTGCCATGGAAATATGTGAAGATCCCAGATAAGTCTCAATCTCGAACTCTACCTCTCTATCAGGAGGTAATCCAGGCAACTCCTCTGGAAAAAGATCAGGAAACTCGCTAACTGTACGAATCTCCTTGATCGTGGATAAGGAACCTTTAGTGTTCAAAATACAGACAATGAAAGTCTCATATCCATTCCTGATCATACGATCAATTTCCATAGCTGAAACAATATTGGAGAGATAGCCACGTCGTTCACCAATTAACACGACAGTCCAACCATCTAAAGTCTTCAGAGTAGCTCGCTTGTATTCGCAATCCAGATTTACCTTGTGTTTATTTAACCAATCCATCCCAAGAATTAGATCGAACTCCTCTAAAGGAAGCTCTATAAGATAAGCGAGAAAAATTTCTCCCTGAACCTCCAGAGGACAACGCCGAAATACTTTATTCACTAATATTGCCTGTCCTACTGGACTCGTAAACATAACAGTATTATCAGTGTTCTCGATCGAAATCTGAAGGTTTCGAGATACTGAACTTGATACATAGGAGCCGTTGTACAGTAATGCAAAGTATGGAATAGAGTAAATAGTAAATGTACCCGCAATAACCTCAGGTTCATCTCTGTCATCTCGATGTCTATTGGCGTAAACCAAACCTGGCTGTCCAGCCTCAGAAACTGTTGGCCCTCTATTCTGTTGAGGTCGGGCTCTACTGTCTGTCCTGGACGCTGATCTTCAAGTCTTTCCTTGACTATGATCTTTAATTGGGGTCTGTACTGTAGCCTGAGAACGCACAAGAGTCTTGGTAGTGGTCCACTCAGACATAACTAGCTGAGGACAATCCCTCCAAAAATGACCACTAGATCCACAATGAAAACATGCTCTGGTATTCCTATAAAACTCTCCTATTTGTCGTTTACCAAAAAAGTCATAAGGAGGCACTTGAAACTGAACTGAAGAACCACCTCTACTAATAGCTGAAGGTGAAGATATTGCATGCCTGAAAAGTGTATTGCTCCTCTGAGGGGTCGAAGTACGAGTCCTCTTACCAAACTGTGCGGATGATTCAATAGGGCCAAAAGATTTCCTAGATCGCTCCTGATCAACACGCTCTCTACCAGAAGCTAAAGCCTCCATCTGCTCAGTATCCTTAGCTCTGCTCACCAGCACATCAAAAATCTCATCTTGGAGGGTAACAACCTGCCTACGTAGCTCGTATCTGAGTCTGAGGGTAAATTTACGGCAGCATGAGGTAAATTTATTGGGGTCGTATGAGCAGGATCACCTGTCAGAGGTGGGAGATCTACTCGAATCTCATCAATCGGGTTTGCAAATCTAGCCACTCAACCTCGTCCTCGGCTAGTTCGACGTCCACTTCTAGCACTCATTTTGGTAGATCTCGAGTTTACTATAGAAGATAAAACTTAGGGTTAGATAAGCACTTGGAGTCTCGTACACAGTTAAAACCGTAAAAACTTTGTGTCATGGCCTTAGTAACTTGTTTTGTAAAATATTTCAAAATCATATTATTATTATTTTTTCATTTTGTACTCATACACAGTCCGAGGTTTAAAAACCAGAAGCTCTGATACCAATTAAATGTAACCCCCTATACCCGGCCTATGCGTTTCGACTAAGTCTAGTGGATAACATTCATGATTGTTAAAGACGTTTTCCGAAAACATTATCCAATCAAGGTAAAATCACACTATAAATGTCATTTATGAAATTATAATAGATTATAATATAAAAACCCAACTCATAAATATAAATTAAAAAGCAACAAATTAATTTAAACATGTCTTAGAAATCCAAATTACGATAATCGAATATAAATAGCAAAAGAGTAATCATTATAAAATCCATTACTTTAAAATAAGGCCCATGTTACCAAAACAGAGTCAACTTGAAAGATAAAAACATTACAATCAGATATACTTCAAGAAATATGTTGATCCTCCAAGTGCTCGATCAAGGGTATCTAACCAACAATATCTGAAAGGAAAAAAATATTTTCGAAAAGTGAGCTAGGCTCAGTGTGTCCCAACATTACCATAAAATCATGATAGGTACACTAAACAAGTCATAGTCCAGTAAATCTCATAAAATCATACTGCAATAAATCTCATAAAAGAGTTACCCTAAGGGAACATCTTAGGGCCTGAGAGCCTACCCATAATAGATTTTGGGGCCATGGGGCCTACCTAATAATACATCTTAGGGTCGCAGGGCCTACCCGAGAATGATCTCAGGGCCGCAAAGCCTACCTAAGAGTCACATTAGGTCCGTAAAATTTTCCAGCTTGATCAGAGTTGTACTTTATAAATTCGTATTCCAAAAATTCAATTGCACCGTGACATAAATTCCATAAATCCATAAACATGGTAATCATATACCATTTCAAACAAAAAATCAGATAGCAGTCATAATCCATAAACCATCACATTAAATCGGTGCATCAATAAAACAGTAACCATAAAATTCAGTGTACCATATATTAAAACAAATAAAATAGTTCAGTAATAAATAGGGAACACACCTCGATAATAGGTTCAAATAGTAGATCTAGTGATTGCTGGCCTCGCCACGCTCTGCTACAGTTTTCGAACCTAATTCATAATAACACTAAATTACTAATGGATAACATAATTAATTTCTAAAATCATAAAATTTATGGGTCATAAGGGTGAATACTGGCCCACGTGGTTTAACTGATCTAGAGGAGCTGGGTCAAGCTATCGAAAGATCAGGAGAGTCTCTTGTACCTTCAAACAATAATAATTTATCAGTCCCCAAGTCTTACTTAATTATTCAAAGCTAAAATTCTTAAGTACAAAAGCATTTTTTCGGGTTTGACTATCAATTTGGAGGTTTTTGAGTCTGAAGTTGACCAAACGGACTGCGGAATCAGAATCAGGGCGTCGAAAAACATAAAGTATGACTTTTTGAAAATTTGAATTCTTGGTCAAAGTCAAAGTCAATGGGCTTGACTGATGATTTGGAGGGCCTTCGGGTTCGAATTTGGTGAAACGGACTTCAGAAACAGATTCGTGACGTCGAAGAAAGTTAGAATAGGTATACTCAAACAAAATCAAAGGCCGGTTAAAGCCGGTCAAAGTTATGGTCAATGGTGCTCATTAGTCCACAGTCAACTTTTACAAAAATACCACCCTAACAAAAATTAATTACAAAACTAACACCCTTTTAAAAATGTTTACGAAAATAACACCTTCTTAAAAATATTTACGAAAATATCACTTTTAAAAATAATTACGAAAATAATAACTTTTTAAAAAATAATTATAAAAATATCACCTTTTTAAAAATAATTACAAAATATAACTTTTTTAAAAATAATTACAATATCATTTTTTAAAATAATTACAAAAATATCACCTTTTTTTAAAATAATTACAAAAATATAACATTTTTAAAAATAATTACAAAATATCACCTTTTTAAAAATAATTACAAAAATATGACATTTTTAAAAATAATTACAAAATATCACCTTTTTAAAAATAATTACAAAAATATCACCGGGTCGGGTCGGGTCAGACCGGTTCAGATCGGTTTAGACCGGTCAAGCCGGTCAACTATATCCCCCATCAGTTCCCAGCTCCCCCACGCGCAGGGGCGGAGCGTGGGGGCACGTGAAGCCTCATCCGATCTCCAAAAATTCCTGAAAAAATTTCAAAAAATTCTTTTAAGCGATTTTGAGTCACTTACCAACCTCGTTTCAAATATTTGAATGGTGGAGAGCTTGATTTCAACTCGACCGAATCTTTGACCGCTTCATCTCCCACATGCGCCGCCATCTACGAAGACAAGGAAGACATCGTCGGACTCGAAACGACACATGGAACATGATGGTGCGGGAGCTTTCGAAAATCGATCAACGATCGAAGATGAATTTAAGATTTTATCGGCTGTGGTGCTAATAAAACGTCGAGACTTTGACTCGAAATTCACGTCGTTTGGCTACGTTTCGCTATAATTGGTTTACTGGGTTTTGTTCATGGGTCGAAGATGAACACAACGGTGGTTTCAATTTTACTATTGGAAGTCGGACGGCGTCGAAATCGAGATTGAAAGTTAGGGTACGGGGGAGTGAAAGTTTAAGAAATGCTTTTGTGTTTTCTAATTTCAATCAGAAAACACGTTTGGTTTATAACCAAACCTGCCGACACTTCATAGAGGAATTCAGGGCTTGGTCCCTGAATTTCCTTCAACTTCTAAAATGGCCGCAAGTTTTGAAAACTTTCAATTTAATCCTCAAATTTCGCCAAATTACTTAATTAATAATTTTTTCTTCTTCAAAATTTCTGGGTTGTTACATCAATAGTATATCTAAGGATTATTTTTCCTTTTTTCAGAAGAAATACAAAGCATTTGAGGTAGATTTCTTTCTTTGTTTTCTGTTTTATTTCGAAATAAAAACAAATCAAATAATATATATATATATATATAAATAGTGTTATTTTACAATAAAATAAGAGAAGTGATATAGTAATTACCTGAGGGAGGGAGAGTCTCACCGGAGTTATTTTACTGTGTCCCAATCGCATCTTAAACGATTACTGGCGACTCCTCACAATTTCAAAAAACCTTTTCAAAAGAGAAACCCCTGAGTCGATATCGATCTTACCTTGCCCGGGCGAAAAATGGTGTCGACAATAATATTTTGATATCATTTCAATAAAAATATTAAAAAATTAAGATATATATATATATATATAACTTTAATAATGTTATATTGATATATATTCAATTATATTATAATAAATAATTTATTATTTTTATAAAATAATATTTTTAAATTATTAATAATGAAAAAAATATTTTATATATTGAATATTAATATAATAATCTAATATTATTTTAGTACAATGCTAATTATTATAATATTTACACTATATATTAATATTTTTAATAGTATAATATATTAATATTATTTTAATATTATAATAATATATTTAGTTATGTAATACATCATTAATATAATTAATACTAATTAATATTCCTAAAAATAATATTATTGAATACTCCCTCCGTCCCATAATTGTATCTCATATTGACTATATACATAATTTTAGGAGATATATTTGGGCTAAGTAAATGATAAAATTATCCTTAAAAAACAATTGATATATTTGATAGATTTATTGACATCTCAAATATGAGTGTAAAAGAGTGGGACAAAGGGTAAAAAATGAAATATAAGTGTTCATGTTTGTTGACTTCTCTAATATGACATTTTGAACGAGACAATTTTAAAACTAAAAGAGACACATTTACTAGGATAAATGGAATAATTAACAAATAGTAATACCATATATTTAATATTAATACAATATTTTGGTATTATTTTAATTAAAATATTTAAAATATATTTATTAATAAAATTATTAAAAATAATATTTCAATAATATTATTAACATAAACAATATTGATTGAATTAATTTCATATTTAAAAATAATAATACTAAGATTTTATAATAAATAATATTATTTAATATATTGAATATTTATAATAAACAAATTTATGAAAATTTATCAACTAGTGAAAAAGGGTTTACACAATATCATCAAAACATCTTAAAATGATTTTCGAAAATTATTTTCCAGAAAATGTAATTCATTTTTGTTTGTTTAATGAAAATATTTCCAAAACTGTAATAATAATATTTTATTATAAAATTGTAAAAATAATTTTGTCTTAATATTATTTAATATATTAGTCTTAATATTTTTATTTATAAAATTGTAAAAATAATTTTGTAATAATAATATTGACATACATAATATTGAATAAATTATTTTAATATTTTATTTTATTTTATTTTATTTTTGGTAAAGAAAGGAATTAAACTATAGGCCTCATTGAAAACTGTCATAATCCTATTCGGAGGAAAAAGTAGCCGTGATAGTATTACGGAAAGAAGAGAGAGATAACCTCGACAATGTCAAAACAAAGCAGAAACAAATTAAAAGAAAATACAATCATAAAAGGCGAAACTCAATCTTGCACTAATTACACTAGTCAATCTCTAGGGATCTCATACTCTCAATCAATTAAAGAAGCATTTTTTTAATCATCATGCAACAACTCATAGACTTCTTGTGGAGGTTGAGCATATTGGACCAGATCAAATCTGTCCAACTACGCCATCAAAGCAAGGTGATCCGCTACGGTATTACCATCACATCGAACATAGAAGAAATTCACCTCCCACTGCTTATTGCTTAGCTTGTGAACGAAACACCAGAGTTGGACCACCCGGCTGAACCGTCGAACCATTCACCAAATATATGTCATTCAAACTATCTGAATCAACCACAATACGTCTAAAACCCAAATCCCAAGCTAACGGCATCTATATATGCATGCCACAAAGTTCAGCTTCTAAAATCGAGCACACCCCTATAAATTTGGAGAATCTCGTACGCTAGTGTTCGGAATGGTCGTGAAGGACACCTCCACAAGAAGTTATACCTATTAAGAATAAAAGTTGATTGGGAAATTAGAAATCAGTTAGGGAAGTTAGAAATCTATTAGAGGTTTAGTTAGGCAATTAGCCTCTGTTGTAAATACTATATAAGTGATATAAATGTGATAAATTAATGTATTGAGGCATTTCCAATAACTCCCTTGTTTTAACATGGTATCAGCCTAATTTCGATCCTTTTGCTTTGTGGCCTATGCGTTTTCCTCTTTTTTCATTTTTCCCCTTTTCATCAGTGGCTTAGAAAACTACAACGTTTGGAGTCGTTCAATGAAGATTGCATTACTTGCAAAAAATAAGCTAGGGTTCATCGATGGCTCCTGTCAACGAAGCGATTACAGTGATGCGTTGCAAGTATAGTGGGATAGATGTAATGTCGTGGTTCTATCTTGGATCTTGAATGTCACCAACAAATATTTGTCAGTCGGACTAGTGTTCGCCTCCAGCGCTGCTTCCGTTTGGAACGATTTGCAGGAGCGGTTTGATAAAATTGATGGCTCTCGCATATTTTTTTTGCATCGAGAGATTGCTACTCTATGTCAAGGTGAATCCACCTTTTATGTTTTCTTTACTCCGTTGAAAATGCTGTGGGATGAGTATGAATCCTTGATCCCGTTTACTGCCTGCGACTGTGATGTTTCCCAGCAGAATATGAAACACCTTATTAAACAAAAACTGTTTCAATTCTTTATGGGATTAAACGAGTATTACTTAGCGATTAGGAGTCGGATTTTGCTTATGCAGCCCTTGCCTATGGTGAATCAAGCTTATTACATGATGATTCAAGAGAAATCCCATCATTCTCATCTCTCTGTAGTTGCTGTACCTAATTCAATGGCCTTGTTCTCTAGTTCTACTATTTCCTCTTAGCGAAAATGTTTTTCTGGTACATACGATTACTGCAAGATCAAAGGTCATAAGAAGGACAAGTGCTATCGTCTAATTGGATTTCCTTCCAATTATAAGTTTACTATGAAGAAAGCAGTTTCGAATATTATGGCAAATTCAATAGTTTCTGTTGACCTGGTGGTTGCTTCCACTCGATTCAATTCAACAGTTTCTTCTCCTCCGCTGTTCACTCAAGAACAGTATGAACAAATCTTGCAGTTGCTAAATAAAACACCTGCAGACTCTCCTATTAACCTTGCAGGTACATTTACTAACGATCCTTTACATTCCAATGTTTCATTTAAATGGATTATTGACAAGGGAGCAACAGACAGTATTGGATTTGATTTTAAGAGCTTGAATTCTTTTAGTCCTTGTGATTCCTCTACTCGATTCATTTATTTCCCTGAAGGAAAAAAGGTCCCTGTCACTCATCTTGGTTCCTGTTCTCTTATTTCAGATTATAGCCTTAACAATGCTCTTGTTGTTCCACAGTTTAAACATAATTTACTGTCAGTTTCATGGCTTACTCATGATCTTGGTTTTTCTTTTACCTTTTACCCTGACTTTTGCCTTCTGCAGGATCTCTGCACTAGAAGGATGAAGGGGATTGGTAGGCAGCCTAGAGGATTATATTTTTTGTGTCTGCTTCTTTTGCTTCTGGTTTGTCTGTTCCTCAACCCCCAGCCTTAAATAATTTTTCCTTTACTGCACCTTGTATGAATTCTACCAAGCTTGACACTTGTATTTGGCATGCTAGATTAGGGCATGTTGCTTTATCTACAATGAATAAAATAGATTGTTTACAGTCTGTTAAATTTCAACATGATTTGGTGCATAAATGTTCTATTTGTCCTTTAGCTAAACAAAATAGATTACTTTTTCCTATAAGTAACTTTAGGTCTTCCATTCCATTTCAGCTTATTCACATTGACTTATGGGGTGCGTATAGAGTCTCTACACATAGTGGTCATAGGTTTTTCCTTACTATTGTTGATGATCACACTAGGATGACTTGGCTATATCTTTTGAAGCATAAAAATAATGCTATTTCCTCTTTAAAACAGTTCATTTCTTTAGCCAAAACTTAATTTTCTACCTCTATTAAAGTCATTAGGAGTGACAATGGCTCTAAATTCTTTAATTCATAATGTTCCCCTTTCTTTTCTTCCCTTGGCATTGTTCATAAAAGTTCTTGTGTGGGCACTCCTCAGCATAATGGTGTTGCTGAAAGAAAACATAGACACATCTTAGAGGTTGCTCGAGCCCTTCGTTTTCATTCTAATGTTCCTATTAAATTTTGGGGTGAGTGTGTACTCACTGCATGTTACATTATCAATAGGCTTCCTTCTTCTATGATCAAATGGAAAACACCATTTGAGATGCTTTATCACCAACCACCATCTTTGTCTCATCTTAAAGTCTTTGGTTGTTTATTCTATGCAACTAAGCCACACTATAGTGATAAATTCTCATCAAAAGCCATTCATGTTGTGTTCTTAGGTTACTCTGCTACTCAAAAAGGCTACATTCTCTTTAATCTTGACTTAAAAACCTTTTTTGTTAACCGATATGTCATCTTTCATGAAGATGTCTTTCCATTTAAATTTACTTCCTCCAATCAGTATTTTTTTCCACCTCATCCAGATATACCTGACTCTGAATTTTTGCAACTCTCATTCCCTTCCTCACTTAACCAAATTCCTTCCTAAGATTATGTTTTTTCTTTTGATTTTTCAGAAATCTCCACTAATCCTTCTTCAACTGGTTCAGAGGATTTTTCTAATGCTTTAACATATGTAGTTCCAATCATTATTCCTCAAGCTTCTGTTCCTAACCCTGTGACTACTATAACATCTTCTAGAGTTTCAAAACCTCCATCTTGGTTACATGATTATGTTCATACCTACCAATCTACTTCTCCTTCAGGTCAGTATCCCATATCCCACTATATTTCTTATTCACATTTACCAAAACATACACAATCTTTTGTTCTTTATGTTTCTCATTTCCCTGAACCAAAAACTTTTCAAGAAGCCCAATATGATCCTAGATCGGTTAAGGCGATGCAAGAGGAAATTCATGCTCTTGACTTAAATAAAACTTGGTCTCTTGTTCCCTTGCCCCCAGGAAAAGTATGTATTGGATGTAAATGGGTGTTTCGCGTTAAGTTCAAAGCCTCAGGTGAAGTTGAGAGGTTCAAGGCAAGACTTGTAGCTAAGGGTTATAATCAAAGAGAGGGAGTTGATTTTGTGGATACATTTTCCCCTGTTGCTAAGCTTACCATAGTTCGTTTTGTTCTCGCACTTGCTGTCATTTTTGCTTCGCCTTTGTGCCAAATGGATGTTCACAATGCTTTCTTGCAAGGTGATTTAGTTGAGGAAGTTTACATGGAGTTGCCTCAAGGGATTTGTAGTCAGGAGGAGAATATTGTGTGTAGACTACAAAAGTCTCTCTATGGCTTAAAGCAAGCCTCGACACAATGGAATGCCAAGCTCAAAGAAGCCCTCATCTTAGCAGGATATAGTCAAAGCAAACATGATTATTCTATGTTTACTAGGATCCAAGGGGATTATATAGCAGTACTTCTGGTTTATATTGATGATCTGCTAATCACAGGAAATAATGCTAAGATTATTTCAGAGTTGAAAGGGGTTCTTCATAAGAACTTCAAGATGAAAGACTTGGGAGAACTGAAATATTTTCTGGGCTTGGAAGTTTTGAGAACAAAAGAAGGGATATTATTAAATTAGAGGAAGTATGCCCTTGAACTTATTCAAGATGCAGGGTTAAGGGGTGCAAAACCTGATGTAACACCCTTAGAACAAAATGCTAAACTCATTACAACGGAATATGATCATTCCCTACAACAAGAGAACAAAGATGAGGATTGTTTAGTTGACAAAGCAGAATTTCAAAGGCTAATTGGCAGGCTGCTTTATTTGACACATAAAAGGGCTGACATAGCTTTTTCAGTCCAACATCTTAGCCAGTTTATGCATAATCCGAAGAAAGATCACATGAAGACAGCTCTTAGAGTTGTAAGGTACATAAAGAATAATCCTGGGTTGGGGATTATCTTGAAAGCTTCAAGTAGTTGTCAGTTGGTGGCTAGCTGTGATTCGGATTGGGCAACATGTCCAATGACAAGGAAGTCAGAGACAAGTTTTTTGTGTAAATCTAGGTGATTCACTAGTTTCATGGAAATCAAAGAAACAAAGAACCACAGTGGGATCTTCAGAAAAAGCTGAGTATAGAAGTATGATAGTAATAACTTCAGAATAGATATGGTTGCAAAGGTTGTTAAAGGAGCTTGGTGTCAACAATAATCAACCTGCAAAGATCTTCAGTGATAGCAAAGCAGTCCTACAAATTATAGCAAATCCTATGTTTCATGAGAGAACAAAGCATATCGAGATAGATTGCCATTTCATACGAGAAAAAATTCAGCAAGGCCTAATTCAAACAGATTTTGTACCAACTGCAGAGCAGCAAGCAGATATTCTGACAAAGGCTCTTAGAGTAGCACAACATAAGTATCTCTTATCCAAGTTGGGAGTTGAAGATGTATTTCACTTCCCAACTTGAGGGGGAGTGTTATGAATAAAAGTTGTTTGGGAAATTATAAATCAGTTAGGGAAGTTAGAAATCTGTTAGAGGTTTAGTTAGGCAGTTAGCCTCTGTTGTAAATACTATATAAGTGATGTAAATGTGATAAATTAATGTATTGAGGCATTTCTAGTAATTCCCTTTTTTTAACACTACCATCTTCAGGATTCAAAGCACCATTTTTGTTTAATTTAATCCATTCCACACACGAAGGATTCCATCAGTTCTAACCTAGCTTCGATATTATGCCACTGCTTCTATTTCCATCATCGTAGTTCAACGCTTGCTGTATAATCTAGAAGTGAACCATTATGCGCATCTTCATTTTTAAAAACCATGACATTTCGGGATCACCATAAGTTCCATATAACGGCTCCGAATAAGAGGTCCAATTTGTTGTTTTTTTTTTTTGCAAAATCTGAGCCATGTTGTTTGTCCCAATACAATCATGAAATTCCATTTTCAAGAAATCCGATAATTTACCTTCCTTGACAAGAACTGTCCAGATGGAAAGAGTTGGAGCACGAAATCGCAAAACGTGATAGAAATTTTCCGTTATATTTGCACATATCGAACAACGCGAATCCGTGGTGAAATGTCTACGCACCCTCTCATCAGTGGTCATGAATTTCCTTTGATAAGCTAGCCACATGAGCATCCTAATCCGTTGAATGCTATGATAATGGTGAATTTGTTTCCAAATTAGTTCTTGTAAAGCAGTTAAAGACACAATTTAGATAGTGTAAGCAGACTCGACAATATATTTATTATTTTAGCAACCCAAGCAGCCAATACAATCACCTTTAACCAAAGCCTTCGATCCTTTCAGAGAAGCTATATGCAATAAAACATCCCAAGGGAGAAAGTGTTGAAAGAGATCCAATCGCCAATTACCATCAGGAATGGCCATGTCTGCCATGCATGTTCTTGACAAATTTATAGCATGAAATGGTGTAATACAGACAGCAAAGGGACCCGTATCCAGCACCCACACATCTAATCAAAAGTCATCGTCTCTCCCATTGCCAACGGACCAACAACTATTGCTACGGACATAACTCCAAACAATGCATAAGCCTAAGTGCAAAGTTTCTAAGGTTCGAGTAGGAATATATTTACCTATTCAAAACTGACGATGTCTTACTGACTCAAAGCATACTAACTCATCGTTAGTGAACTGTAAGTAGCATTCCAAAGTCTCTTCGGCAGGGACAACATACAATCGACCCTTTTGGTTGCGTTTAGGATTCTCATGGGCAGGCGGTCGACTTCTAGGAAAGGGAAATCATTCGGGCTAGAGAAATTGGACAGTGAAGTGGGCTGGGTGGGTTGATGTTATGAACTAGAGGCGTCAGAAGATGGTGTCGTAGGCATAAAACTGACACCAAAATTCTCTATAAAACCATAAATTGGATGGTACATTAGTAATGGTTGAATGGAAATAGGATTAGAATTTACTTCGAGAGTGTTTTCAAATGTCGTCGAATGCATGGAGCTTGACAGGAAGGTCACCGGTTGTGGATGAGAGGAAGAAGTAGTCACGGTTAACATGGATTGGAATGATGGAGATGGTGAGCTTGGCGAAGATGAACGGCGGACAATACTCGATCCAGGGCGGAGGGAGGCAGTGTGTGCTAACGCCGAGAAATACGACGCGGGTGAAGAGTTGGGTGCATGGCCTCGTTCTTACGTCGGACTAAGAGAAGGTTACGATGGTCGGGAGTCTGAATCACTCGGTACGACAACAATAACTAGCGCATTGAGGCGATAATGTCCACCGAGGATGGTGGGTAGAGGTGTCGCTTCATTATTCTGCTTGTGTCATGTGCGGACCATTATGGAGAGGAGTAGCCGGGGAAGAGTTCGGCGGAGAAATATGGCAAGGCCAACGAGTGCGAGCATGGCGGAGGGAAAGAATTGATGAAGGGTTATCAGGGGTAGAGAGTCAGTGTGGGAAAGATAAATGAGTTTTGTTTAAATTGAAGGGAACATGGGGGTATTTTAATTTGGGTGAAATTTGTGTTTAAAATTAAAACGTAAGTGATAAGGATAGAGGTAGGGCCTATTGTCAAAGAAAAAGAAAGGGAAGAGATAGGATGAAAGGGTTGCGGTAGGTACATGCTGTAAAATGGGGGGCAGAAGGTGATTTTGGTTTTACTAAAATGCGCTGACCTGCTAGTGGAGATGCTAATATGTGTCGTTTAAAGAAACAATACGCATGGTGTTGGAACTGATTGTTCCATTGTGTTAGGTGACAAGAACAAATGCTCTAGGGACCGAATTTCATCATTGTTCGAATATAAATTCTGTAAATCTTCATCGTTAAATATCCTTTTTTAAGCTCAATTGAAAACATTTGGTTCCTAAAAATAAAACGAAAAAAACAATTAAATGAAACTTGTTTAGCCGAAATAAAAATAAAATAAAAATGGAATTGAATTGAATTAAAAACAATGGGTTGCCTCCCATGATGTGCTTTTGTTTAACATTGTTAGCTCGATGACCTGGTTCAGACTACAGGTTCTAAGATAAATACTTCATCTACTTCATACTCTTTTTTCCAACTAAGAACTTCATTATGAGAAATTCTACGATCGTATAATTGTTTTATTTTTTCTTTATAGAATTTGACATTCTCATAGATTTTTCTTCGGATCATTTTTAGCTTTAAAAGCTTATCTGAAAAAACCGGTGAAGTATCATTTTCTACTAAAAAGGCATTCTTTAAGTGTTTCGACATTTTTTTAGTTCTAGCTTAGGTGCCTGTAAAACAGAAGGCATAACTCTAGACTTAGAAAGAATCAAACGTAAATCAAAATGAACATAAAATAAATTTTCCAACACCCTGATTTCCTCATTGTAGTCTTCTAACTCCCTGTATAGATCAAAAGATACATTAGTTTCTACAAACTCATTTACCAAAGGATTAATAATATCAACATAATTTATGCTCGCTACTTTGTCTGGTGTTTCATTTTCTTATACACGTCAAATTTAACTATCTCACATCAAACTCCATGGTTAAAATTCTGCTTCTTACGTCAATCTTTGTGTGCGTTGTACTTAGAAAAGGATGCCCCAATATAATATTGGAAGAAGTACTGGTATGATCATTCTCCATGTCAATTACATAAAAATCAGTTGGAAATATTAAATCATTTAGCTCCACCATCATATTTTCCGAGAGTCTTTCCGGGTAGATCACAGATCTGTCGGCAAGCTGAATTAATACTTTTGTATCCTTCAAAGGCTCATTAGTAATCATATTGTAAACATATAGATACATTACATTAATAGAGGCACCAATATCACACATGGCTCGTTTTATCCCAACTTTACCAATTTTACAGGGTATTGCAAACATACCTTTGTCTTTCAGTTTTGATGGTAACTTTTGTTGGAATACAATTAAGACATGTTCTCCTAGATTTAACTTCTCGTTCCTGATAAGTTTCTCTTTGTTGTGCAAAGGTCCTTAAAAAACCAGACATATCTTGGAACCTTTCAGATAACCTCAATGAGAGGTATATTGATTTCCACATTCTGAAATATGTCTAGTATCTCCGTTTCCTATGTTTGTTTATCTCTTTTTACTAACCTCGGTGGAAAATGTGGTGGTACGTTATAGGGAGATGGTTTTGTATTCGTTTGTACTTCGTCACTTTTTTTCTGGGATCGTGAGTCAACGGTTTTTTCTATTTTGGATTACTACATCTTTTGGAACAGGTGGCGCGATGACTGTACCACTCTGAAGAGTGATGGAACTGACATTCTCCCTTGGATTTACCTTGATTTTAGACAGAAGTATACCTTGTGATTCCAAACATCCTACCGATTTGAGCCAGTTGGCTCATCTGCTTGTCCATCTCTTGTAAGTGGACTTCAGTATAAATCTAGAACTTTTCTTAGGAAAGAGCTAATCTTTCAACAATTGATTTTAACGATGACTTCTCTCGCTGTTGGGGCGGTGGAGGTGGCCTTGGTTGATAAGCTTGAGTTTTGATCGTATTTGGATGAGCCCTCTATCCTGGGTTGTAAGTACTGTTGTAGGGATTATAAGCCCTCTGGGGAGGTCCTGAAGAGTTCTCCACTGCATTAACTTGAGTTGTTGTGTCATCTTGAATCAGTGGATAGCCATCTGTTGGATGATCAGGTAATGCACATATTCCACATAATCTATTGGGTTATATCTTTCATGCAACAAGAGAGTTGACTACTTCAGTTAATTTATCTATCTTACTTTCTAAGAAAGATGAACTTATCTCATGAACCTTTCGAGGAAGTTCATTAGTTGGGTGGAACTGTTGGAAATTTGCAGCCATTGTGGAAATTAAATCCCTAGCGTCAGTAGGAGTCATGTTCACCAAAGCTCCTCCACTGGTAGTATCGATCATCTTCGTTTCCAGAGGAGTTAATCATTTATAAAAATATTGAAGAAGTGTTTGTTCGATTAACCCATATTGTGGGCAACTAGCACATAAATTTTTAAATCTCTTCCAGTAGTCGCAGAGTGACTCTCCATCTAGTTTCTTGATTCCAAGTATTATTCTTCCACACTCACTTGCTTTCGTCGCAGAAAAAAACCTGTCAAGAAAAGTCGAGTCATTTGATCCCATGTAGTAATAGAATTTGGGGGTAAATAAAATAACCACTCATTAGTCGAATCAGCTAAGGAAAAATGAAAAGCTCTAAGTTTGATTTGGTCCTCAGTTACTCCCTGCGGTCTCATACTTGAGCATACCATGTGAAATTCCGTGAGATGTTTGTGCGGATTCTCGTTTGGTAATCCGTGGAAGGTAGGGAGGAGATGAACAAGGCCAGTTTTTAACTGGTATGGAGTTTCGTCTTGGGGAAAATCAATGTACAAAGGCTCTTGTTCAGTACGAGTTGCAACTAACTCTCTGATAGTAGGATCGGCCATCGGATTTGGTTCGATATTAACGACTTCGCCTAAATTTGATTCTGAATTCAATTCTGGGTCTAATTGTTGTCTCCTTTTTTCCCGAAGTGTATGTATGTGAAGTCTCCGAGAAATGGCTTTGATTTTTGGGTCGTACTCCACTAATTCGCCCGGGTTTGTCCTGGTCATAAATCAAAAGCAAACAAAAATTAGTAAGTTTGGCGAAGTCCCCGACAACGGCACCAATTTGACAACTGTCGTTTTGATATCAAGATAAATTCTTTCTTCTCAATTAATAAATAAAGGAAATACGTAGTAAAGAAAAGTAAGGGTTGATCCACAGGAACTTAGAAAATTCCTAAATTTTGGTTTGAATAGTATTGACCAGGCATTATGCAGTACATGAGAAGGGGGGTTTTTGATAAAAAAAATGATTAAATAATAAAAAGTGATTTAAAATAAAAATAAAGAGAATAAATAATGTAAAGTTGAAAATGAATATGGTAAAAACAACCTCAAGCCTTGCTTTGACTCAATTTCCTTTGGATCATCGAATTAGATTTTCTCTTCGGGATTCACGTCGGTTACTTTGTCTACAAGGGCAATCCTCTTGACTCTTCTTTGTATACCGAATACCCAAGGCAATCTTTGATTCCGACTTTGGAAATTGACGTGACCAACATCAATTGTCGTAGATCAATAACCTTTTATGTTCGTGAAGACCAACTCAGATTGTTGTTTCAATAACTACTAATTTCTATCTCAATTCCCTTTTGGCAAGGCAATCTCGCCAAGTGTGTTTCCAGAAGCCGAATGTGCTTTAATAAGTCAACCCGTCCTCCCACACATTTAATCGCAACAACATCTTGACCAAAGTCAATCTTTGAAAACTGTTTTGATTTTGAAAATAAGTGCATAGATTGAGAGAGATATTTCGAATTTATTCAAGTATTTTTTCAATTCTCACGTTGGAATTGAGCCATCTCTTAAGCTCTCGGCTTATGAGAAAATTAGCTAAGCATGACAAAAATCATACTTAGCATGTTTAAAAATAAAACTTAAAATAAAATAAAAATGAAAACTTGAAAATAAAAGAAAATAAATAACTTTATAAAACTATAAATAAGAAGAATAATGAAATATGAGTTGTGAATTTAGGCTTACCCCAAGAGGGTATTTATAGCCTCTTAAACCCTAGAGATAAACATAGAAATAAAAAAAATCCTAAAGATAATTCCAAGTGTTTTCTAAATTCAAAATTTAAAAATAAATCTCCTAAGATATCTCTGCCCATCCACCTTTCAAAAGGAGCTGACTAGATCTTCTAAAAACTGTTGCTGACTGGACCTTCTAGAAACTATCATGTCAGACTGTGTCATGCCCAAAGTCGTTCATATGTCTCCAGCCATCACAAAATAATAAAAAAATGCAGAACACACCCTTTTTACTACTAATTCTGGAATGTAAGATCCTGCACGAAAATAAATATAACACAAACAAATCAACAATAATAAATTCATAAGATCGAAGAATTAACAAGCAAACATATCGATTTAGAACACTCATCAGTAACCCTGTTAAATACTCAACTTAATATACTACTCCGATAATAACAATGTCCTGATGTGACCTAGGTTCTCGTACAATAGAAGAGCATAGTGAAAAAGGTGCTTGGTAGATCCCCCGGACTTATTCCTTCTTGCGAGGTGTGTTCCTTACGTGCCATATATATGTTTTAAATATTTGTTTGAAATATCACGTGCACATGACTGTTTTATCTTAATTGTAATGTGGCTCTTTGATCTGATTTGACTTTTGAATGATTGATTTGATTCAAGTCTGATTTCTGATTTATTAAATTTGTAAGCCTACTTGTCTGACACATGTTCTCTGGTTACTGCTTTTACTGATAAATAAATATGTGTTTCTACTCTGATTTTCCTGATACAACTGGTTATTGTTCGAAACTATTTTTCTTCGGAGTACTCTGGGGACTAGTATGAAGTCTCTACAGGTTCAGTTCTAATCAACCTAGTAATTCCTTATGGACCTAATTCAACCCTTGGGTGAGCTCTTGGGCCCAATGGACCAAGTGCTAAGACCTTATGGACCCTAAGACACATCCTTAGGGTGGCTCGTATGCTATGTGCATTGGGTAAGTCTTTATGGGCTTGAGGGCACTCCCCTCAGGTGGGTTTTTTCGCTTCGGATAGGGTAAGACCTTATGGACCCAAGGTTCTCCCTTAGATTGGCTCCAATTCCCTTTGGGCCTAGTGTAAGTCCTCATGGATGCAGTTCTAGGGAATTGCATATGGTGTATGGTTAGAGGGTAATTTCATATTTTAAACTAAAAACTCTAGTATCGTTTTCATAACCTTGATAATGATTGGACTCGAAACTTAATTATATGTTTTTATTTTGCACTGTAGGGACACACCGAACTCCCTAGCTCACTCTCCCAAACTTTTTCCTTTCAGATGCTCTTTCCTCCCTTCATTGGTGACATATGCCTATGTTTTGATATACTAGTTTCTGATGTACTTTTATATTATTACTAATGCATGGTTTTCTTCTATATTGATTATGCAATATTTTATTTTACTTAGTCACTTACGGTTTATATATTACTCAATTTAAACTTTATTGTTATTAACTATGTTTCTAAAGATCTTTATTCATAATATGGTTTTAAATTATAAAAAATTGTTTTGAAAATTTTTATTGTAATCCGTTAGATCTAGTCCTATCACAGAGGTTGGTTCTAGGGTGTTAACATATTACCTCTTTTTGTGCTTTTCGAATGGGAAAAGAGAAGGAGAAAGCCCTTCCTTTTGTTACAAAGGATTTTTTCAGTAAAATAAAGGAGCCCCTGTTAAAGGTCTTGTTCCAGAGAAAGATAAAAATTAACTCCTTTTTGTTTCGAGTGAAATAAAAGATCCCCTTATATTCTAATTTTTTCTTTATAAAGCACCCATCTTACAGCAAAAAAAAATTACAATTTTGTTTTTGTTTCCTTTGTATGTGGTTGACGAGGCAAATATGGGGACTAACCTATTGGCCCGCGTGGTGAGCGTTTGTGGCGGAGTTTAGGCTGATTGGAGGCGTTGGCATGGGACAGGGGACCACTGTCTTGCATGCGTGGTGAGAAGTGGGGAGTCTTCTTGCTGAGGGCTTGCTGCCATGTGATCTGTCAACTGAAATGGAGTCCAGTTGGAGGCAACAGCTGGAAGCTCGATTAGGTTAGGGGTTTAAAAACCCTAAAAATGAGTTTCGAGCCTTATTTAATTTGGGTCTGTATTTGTACGAAGGATTGGGCTATGTGTAATGGTTTGATATTTGGGTATGGTTTTGTAAAAGAAAACTAGAATATGGACATTTGTTTAGTTTTGAGTTTTATATTTGGGATCTTGACACAAAATGCTTATACTTTGAATTTTGCTTGATTTCCTTTTTTGAATGGATGCATATTTGAACAAAGAAGGCATTATAACAAGCTTTGTCTTGTCGTCACAACTTGAACTTTGTATAGTTCCTCTGTTAAAACTCGTACATCGTCGACCCCAAATCAAATTAACGAACAGTATCTTGAAAGAAATTCTCAACATCATCGCAACCCAATTAGAGTCTAAAGCTCCCATAATGCAAAAATCCATGAACTAATTTCCACTCATTGCTGGTGCCTTTCGAATCAATTCGATGTCTACGCACGATCATCTTCGAATTGGTCTTCGATTAGTCTTAATCTAATATGAATTGTTCAAAAAAATTAATACATTACACCTTTTTATATGTACTGCCAATTTAATATCATAATATTTGAGTATATGAAGGGAGGCGGGAGCAGTAGACTGAAGCCATTTCTTGAGAGCCTGGAGCTTTCACTTACCATAATTTCTTGATTAGTTTCCTTCGTATTCTTTTCCACTTTTTTAATTGTTTGTTTATAGATTAGTTTCACAAAATTTTATCCATATTTCATGTGACCGTAATTTGATATAAACAATTTAAAATTGTTAGTTTCATCTTTCTGATTGTTTATGCTTATGGAAGGCGTCTTTGTAATTAAAGAGAATCAGTAAGAGTAACAACTCTTATTTAGAAATGTAACGCAAATGGATTTGATTATTTGAAAAAAAATAAAGTGTAACATTAGGTATGATTTTAATAAAAGGTGAATGCCTAAAACGGAATAAAATTTATAGTTGGGGTTAGGGATAGACCTAGAAGGGGCGGTTGTTCCCTAAAAATTTCAAAATTCTATATATTTTAGACATTTTCTATTAAAAATATGTTTTCCCCCTCCCAAAATTTTATAAGTTTTGTCCTACTTAAAATTTTATAACCTCGCCCCTCCTAACATAAAATTATCAGTCTGTCCCTAGTTCGGGTACTATATCTATAGTTTACCCTATATTATAATGCATTTGTTTTAAAAATATTATATTTTAATTATTTTATTTATAAAATATAGCTTACATTACATGACTTAAATATCTTTTGAAAATTTTTATATTTTTCATTCAAAAGGAATCTTAAGATGTTAACAAATTATACCTTCTTAAGATGTAAACCTACGAAGGAAATAGTTAAAATATAATGAACGTAAACAAAATACAACTTATATATATATATATATCAGTAATATGCATTTATTTGACATAGGTATATTCATTTTTATAAGAAAACTATTGATGCACTAATAGGTGGTCGGCGACTCGGTTCATAAAATAGATTAAAAATTAATTAAAATTCATCCTTTCTGATTTAGACGAAAATTTGTATAAAACAAGCGTGATTTAATGCACCATTGGTGCAAGGGAGGAGGAGTTTCTTATCGAGCTCTATCCCTCTTTCCTTGGATCGTTCTCATTTTATCTTCTTATTATCCTTTTCCAACGGACTGGTGCAAAGGGCTAAAGAGAAGGGTTGGTGCAAGGGGCTCAAGGAAGAGATTGATGGATGAGACTTCTTAGTAGATCCTTTCCAACTTTCGTCAATCAAAAGAAAATTTTCTAAAACATTGTAAATTGGTAGTTACTCTCCAAATATACCAAGAAAATTTTAGCTCTAAAAATCGAGGTGTGACAAGATCTACAAAGTAATCGAAGCATCTCGAAAAAGATAACCTTTTTCCTTTTTGATTCTTTGTTTTTGCTCCCTATTTCCTCTTGTTTTTTGATCTTTTGTTCGAAATAAAATCGCCATCTCTTTTCTTTCTTTTTTTCTTGATTTTTTGGGTCCAAAAATGATGTCTAATTGTAAAACCCTAATTTAGGGGCTAAATTTTAAGAAATTATAAAGTATTAGATTTAATTGGTATTTTAAAAGATTGTAAAATTTTAAAGTTGGCAGACCGTTTTATGAAGTGCAGGAAGTTCAATGGCTAAACTCTTGGTTTACCCATTTTTTATATATGATGAATTATAAACCCCCGTGCGCAGGTTCAGCAGGAAGGAAAAATTCCAGTTTTCCCTCTCTAACAACCATCCTTTCAATTCCGATCTACTCGCCTTCCGACCTCCGATCGACGAGCCGAAACCACCATCGTGTTCGTTGTAGAGCGAGGAACAAAACCCCTCAAACTTTTTGTCGTGAATCGTCGCCGTTCGTCGTTAATTTCAGTCGGAAGTATCATCGGTAATAACTCGATTTCAATTGGTTTTTCATCGATTCACGACGATCTGATGATCCGTTTACGACACCTCCCGCACCATCGTGTTCCTTGCATCGTTCCGAGTCTGCCAGTGTCATCCTTGGTCTCCGTCGACGGCAGCGCGTGAGGAGGTGAAGCGGTCAAAGTTTCCGATTCGTTGAAATCAAGCTCTCAGTCGTTCAAAAATTTGAACCGAGCTTTGTAAGTATCTCGACATCGCTTAAAATAATTTTTAGGAAATTTTTCAGGAATGTTTCGACATCAGGGTACAGTTCACGCGCCCCCATGCGCCGCCACTACACGTGGGGAAGGAAAAAGTGACCGGTTTGAACAGTTTTGGAACTTTTTTGACCAGTTTGATGGGTCACAACCCGACCAGACCCGTTGACCCGACCGTTGACCGTTGATCAGTATTGACCACTGTGACCAAAACTTTGACAGGCTTTGACCGAGCATTAAACGACCTTTGAATTTGACCGAGTATACCTATCCTAACATTTTTCGACGTTCCAAATCCGATTATGCAGTCCAATTTTCGAAATTCGAACCCGAAGGCCTAGAAATTGCCGGTCAAACCCATTGACTTTGATTTTGACCAAAAATTCCAAATTTTTGAAAAGTCATATTTTATGCTTTCGACGTCCTAAATCCGAATCTGAAGTCCGTTTCGCCAAATTCGAACTCGGTAAGCTTTGTTTCACTGATTTATCACCCGATTCGATCAATTTATCGTAATTAAGATTCGTTTTTTATATAATTTATGTTAATATGTATCTGAGGAATTATTGGAAGTTGATTTGAAGATCAAAGGCGTTTGAATGGAATTTTTATGGTTGATCAGTATTGCATGGAAATCGAGGTAAAACTTTACTACCTCTTTATGCTTTATGGAACATGTGAATATTGGTAAATGCATGATTAAGATATTGTTGGTCTCTTTTGTGTAGTTAATTAGTTTCTACACTCAATCTGAATACGGTAAAAAGGTTCAGTAATTGATTATGGTTCAGATGATTTTTATAAGAAATTGAGGGATTGTTAGAATTAAATTACAAGTTCTATGCTTAGTGATAAAGAAATCAACATGGATTTGTAACCTATAGTTTATTTCATCAAAGGTTAAATGTTAAAGGTACTTGGATGGGAAATTATGATAATACTCTGTAGGGTAAAATTACAAAAATACCTTTAAGTTGTAAGATGTCAAGAATTGTCCCCGGAAGATTATTAATAACTCTGAAAGGATATATTGATATGATAAAACTACATATGTGCTTAAGAAATGCTAGATTTTGCTTACGAAATACGGATAACCGGTTTTTAACCCCTAGAGGTTTTGTGCAAGATATTATAATTCTATTAAGGAATCATTTCAAGATAAGAGAATGTTCGGGAAACCAATTGATCATAGGATCTCTATATTATAATTATTTTCGTTAAGAGCCAATATTGAAATTATCTGGTTAAGAAATTACAGAAATGCCCTTGAGAGGTAAAATAATCCTAGTTAACCCTGAGTGAGAAAATACTTTGAGGATTTGTACTTAACTCGATTAAGTACAGATTTGATTGTTAAGATCCTGACTTAGTTCAGGAAAATTCCTGATTTTCCGTTTGTAAAATCTGAGAAGACACTTGACCCAAAAATATCCGAGTTATGAGTAAATACCTGAAGAATAATTTGTCGGGGTGTTCTGTTGTCATAATTGTTCGAAATGACTGAAATAAATGATAAGATTGATTTTAATAGTAAGATCGGACGGAAGGAAATGATTTAAATACGTTGAATATGTAAAATGACCAAAATACCCATGTAATGGAAATGATCCAAGAATATCACCAAGCTCAGGAATGATTGGATATTCTTGAGCTCTGAAGTGAATAGAATAAAACTGAATACCAAAATTACCAAAATAACCTTATGGCCTAAACTAAGTAAAAGTTTTGGATTAATTAAGGAATTCAAATAAGCATAAGTACTAGACTACCTTTAAAAGTAATGGAAAACAATTTAAGTGAGTAGATCAACCCTAAAGCTATGTCAATACCTGAATGGAATATATATTACTGAATATGTATTCGTCCTATCAAGTTTGGCTCGATGACAAATTTTGAAAGTATTCAGCTCAGCTCAACTCTAGATTGCATTCAGAACTAGAAATTGAACGTTTGTTCGACAAATCAACCATGAAGACCAAATTGAATGGAACGAAAGTATAACATGTATCTAAAATTCAGTAACGTCTAAATTACTCTGAAAAATCCCGAAGTAACTGGAATGGACTTGAATGCTAAATAAGCTAAGTAACCTCAATGATTGAGGATTAAGTAAGTGAATTGGATAAGTCTGGAAATTCTGATGAGTTTATAAGATGTACTGTCGTTATGGAACATGAACTAAAAATCAAGCACGTCAGTATTTCATGATATCGTGGAATCTTGGAAATGAAATAAATATCATTGGAAGATCTATTTTGCGATGATTCTGAAGATGATCTATGAACAAGAATTTGTGGTATTAAAAAGTAAATACCCTGGAAGGAAAATGAATTGACCAGTGGACATAAATTGTTAAGGTTCTGAATCTTCGTTCTCAAGTTGTTCGATTATCCGATCAATTGACATGGATGTAAAGGATTCTGAATACCCTTCTGATTACGTACAACTTCGGAAAATTGTCCGAATAAGATATGATCTTGATAATTAACATTCTAAATAACTGATGATTCCGTCAGTTATTGAACTTTTTACAATAGTGATTCTAAATTCCGACATTCTATCGGTATACTGAAAATCTGTGTTTCTCTACTTGCTAAGATTATCTAGTACCTCTAAATAATATTTGTAAACTCTGGTGTGTTCCCTAATCATATAATTATTTTATCTGATTTCCGACTTGAATTCTGTTCTAATACATGACCTAAATTCTATTCTGATTTCTGATCTGAATTTTGTTCTGTTGGGTTGGGTGTATGGTTCTGGGGAACCTACACATTCTGATGTGATGGGATGGGGTATATATATATATATATGTTTTAAAAGATCTGTATCTTTTTACTGGTTTTACGAGAACACACTAGATAACCTATTCCGATCTCCTGAACTCATTCATCCGAAATATTTGTCTGAACTGAAAGCTCATTGTCTGTTACCATCTGAAATATCAGTAGGATCTCTGCTCATCATAAAAATCTGTAAATATTCATAAATAATAAGGATATGTATGTTTATCTGTATCTGCAC
The DNA here is from genome assembly GCF_006381635.1 of Hibiscus syriacus. Classification (NCBI taxonomy): domain Eukaryota; kingdom Viridiplantae; phylum Streptophyta; class Magnoliopsida; order Malvales; family Malvaceae; genus Hibiscus; species Hibiscus syriacus. The sequence goes on along the minus strand of NW_024063019.1, from coordinate 1,362,289 downwards.
GTTCTTCAACATCATCAAGTAGTTCTGTATTATTGAGCTTTTTGAAGCTCACTCTATTACTCACCTTTTCAGGTTAAAAGAATTGTACCAGTACATCTATTGACTTCAGTAAGGGAGTTCTTCCGGCGTTGTTGCAGAGTATGGTACATGTGATTAGGGGGCATGTAATTGTATTTTGATTTATATACGAGTCTGGAAATATGTTTTATTTTTAAATAGCGACAACTGATTTTATTAGTTTACATGTACTGATAAATTTTTTTTAAATTTTTCGATATTTTTACAGTGGGTCGCTCTAGTGGCCCAAATGTGACACCCCAGATTGGATCTGGTTAGCCTCATCGGTATGGGGGTTTACACTCATATTGATTTTTAGCTTTACATGTTTTATGGAGGAAAAAATCCTCTCTTTTTTGTTTTCTTCGGCTTGTAGGCCTGTTCGCGAAAAAATCACCTGTTAAAAGACCGACGGGAGTAGCAAAGATGAGGTTGGCATGGCAGAGTATTTGGGACATATATGCTCTAGATTTTCAGTGATATTTTTGGGTCATTTGATCGGCTCGGCTAGAAAGAATAGTGGCTCGACAACTGGCGCCAGCTGATAGTTTTAACGACAATGACGACTTGAAATCAATGCTAGACGACGACTGCTGTTTGATCTCTTGGGTGAGCGACAACTAACCCTAAAATTAGGTGAAGAAGGTGATTTATTCTCGGTCATCAAATTTGAAGAAGCAGATATTTCTGATCTAGATCAGGTGAAGAAGGTGATCCATGATCATTTCAAAAATGTGTACAATGCCAAGTCGACTCAAGTATTTAGAATATGAACATCAGGTTTAGTAAACTTAATCAGGAAGAAGCGAATAGTCTGGATGGAAAGTTCTCACAGGAAGAAACTCGGAGAGCCATTAATTTTTCTAAAAAAATCGTTCCCTCGGCCTAGACGGTTTTAACATGGTTTTCTTCAAGAGATTTTGGCATGTCCTAAAAGACGAATATGTAAGATTTTCAATAGTTTTAATGAAGGAAACAAATTTGACTCAATAATGAACCACTCGTTCATAAATCTTATTCCTAAGAAGGTAAACCCATATACTTTGGAAGAATACAGACCGATTAGTTTGGTAAGAATAGAATATAAAATCCTATTAAAGGTCCTGGCTAATAGGCTTCGCTTGTTAACTAGCAGTGTCATCAATCATTTCAAGTTTGCTTTTATTCTCAGGCGATAGGTTTTAGACTGCCCCTTTATTGGAAATGAAGATCTTGATTATGTGGGAAAAAGTGGATACTAAGAAAATCAAGTGGGGCAAATTGTAAATCCCCTAAATTCTAGATCACAAGGAACTCTACGAAGAAATATTGAAAATGCTCGACAACAAGTGAGTCAGCATTGCAAGGAAATTACTTTAAGAAGGGGCACCTAGCTAGACGAAGTTGATCATAATTCCATTGCAAAATCAGTTGACGCAGGACCCAGTACTAACCAGAGTACTACGACATAACAAATGCAACCACAAGCTGAACCGTGTCCACCCCACTATTTCCTCTACGTTTCAACATCAAAAAATGGAGCATCAATTTAGAAAAATTCTTGGACATGCTCAAGCAAGTTCATTTTAATATTCAATTTGTTAAAGCAACTATGTCAAGTTTATGAAGAACATTATTTTGAGGAAGGGACGGTTAATTAAGTTTCAAATAGTTGCACTCACTGAAGGGTGTACTGTAATGTTGACAAACAAACTACTTCCAAAGTTTAAAGACTCAAGGAGTTTCATAATTCCCTGTTCTATTGGTAACCAGTACGTTCAGAGAGAAATATGTGATTTAGGCATGTGTATTAATTTTTGCCTAAGTCTGTTTTTCAGAGACGTGGAGTAGGAGAAGCTTGATCGCATGATACTGTCACTGCAATGGTGCAAGCGTACACCCGTCGATGCAAATACAGAGAATAACCCAAGGCTATAAGATTGTCGATCCCACGAGGGACGATATTGGGATGTTTATGATTGACAGTGCAATATTGTAAAAGATAAATGTGGTTGGATAAGATGCGGGTGTAACGAGATATAAAGACAATATACTAAAATAAAATAACTAAGCAGAATAGGGGAAATAAGCATTCATATGATCTTCCTCAGCAAACACACAAGCAAGCAAGTCTCAAAATATTTGATTGTCAGTGCCAAATATTACAGGCAAATCTACCAAGCATAATATTTATACGATAACTGTTGAGGCACATTAGATCGAAGCATCATTACTTTTCATTCTATATCCTTAAACCTATACGACAACAAACTCGCCCAACTTTCGTTGTGACGCCAAATGACTTCCGCCAGCAAAGATTGGTACTTAAATTGTCACCGTAATAACACTTCCGTGTACTATTGCACTCAAGCCAACAGATAAAACATAAAAATAAAGACTTTTTAGATAGCATAAACTGAGTTTAAAGTTTTTCCATACTCAAAAGGTTAAAGGAAATTAAAATAGAGTTCAAGCATAAAACCAAATTTAAACAAACAAGATATCCCTATCGTTGAATGCTTTGAATTAGTCCTCACTACCTTGGTGTTGACCTGCTGCTTCCGTGGTCAGCTTGGCATTGGTTGATCTTCAGAATGCTCTAGGATTTAGATCTCCATGGCCATGGTTAATCAAGGTCGCTTGGAGAAGACGAAGAAATAAGAAAGAAAAATGAGAGAAAATCCCAGAACCCTCGTCTCATCTATCCTTTCATCCTTTGTCCTTTTATCCTAAAAGTCCAACTGTCTTCTCACACCAAAGGTGTGACCTTCCGTACAGTTTCTTAGATTTGATGGAAAACTCATCAAAATATAAATCCTTCCTAACATCTCCAAGTCTGCTCTATGTGTCAACAACCACGAACATGAGCCATACAGCGACAACCCTATCTTACTTTCATTACTAACACAACGACATCAAACACAGGTTAAAGAACTATTTAAAGTACAGGGCTATAAGAGTTCGATTATAATGCAAAACGATATGCAGCGAAAAATGTTATTCCATGCAATGCAATCACAAAAATATACAACGACAATTAAGATGAAATGCCTAAATCAAGCACAAAACTAACTTCAAATATGGGTAATTTGCATGCTTTTTCAAGTGCTATCACTCCCCCACATTTGTACTTTTACTTGTCCTCAAGCAAACTAAATATTGCAGTCACAAAAAGCAAATTTAAGAAAGCTATCAAGTGCTCAAATTTTACTACCCAAAGCCAGCAAGTTCCCAATAAACACCACAAAATTTAAGGATGTAGCGGCGTTTACAATCGAAACGCCAGAAAATGATACTTTAGCTGCGTTTTTTCAACAAACGCCGTAATAGAGCAGTAATTTAGCGGCGTTTATAGCTAAAACGCCGGATTATAGTTGTTTATAGTGGCGTTTTTACAAAAAACGCCTTAATAGATTAGTAATTTAGCGGCCTTTTTATACAAACGCCGCAATATAGTTGTTTATAGTTGCGTTTGTGCTAAAAACGCCACAATAGAACAATAATTTAGTGGCGTTTTCCCTAAAAACGCCGCAATATGTTTGTCTATAGTAGCGCTTTTAAAAAAATGCCGCAAAAACATGTACTATTGTGGTGTTTTTTTAAAAACATTGCCAAAGGGTCAATATATGCCCCACCCTTTTCTCCTGCCCGATCCCTAAAATCATTTCTACGCTTAGTCCCTAAAAGGGATTTCTATGATACTACAACAACTCTCATCTACTTCCAGGGGACATCATCTTCTATCTGTCCCGGTGACCAAATCGGCCCTCTCACCGGTGAACAGTTATCTCAAGATTGCACGGTTTGATCCATTTTCTCACTACTGAACTTTTTCATTTATTCTTTGTTGGTATTTTGAAAATGGGGAAAACCCAGAAAGCTAACGTAATGGAGAAAAATAATAGCTTTCGAATAGGCAAAATAATAACTTTCGAATATCTATACATATTGTTTTACTGGTTTACTGCTTGGGAGCAGTGTTTTTCTGCTTTCGTGGAGAAAAATAATAGCTTTCGAATAGGCAAAATAATAGCTTTTCAAAATGTGAACAAATGGTTGTGATACATATTGCAGGTGTTGCATTCAGTAAGAGAAATTCTTGTCGGAATGTCCACGTGGCGTCTTTGCTATGACGATGGATCAAATTATCGTTGGGAGACTATCAGTCCGAACTTGTCGTCGAAACTCGATGATGACCCAAAAGGCCCTCCTATTGAAAAATACCTTTCCATGGTCGATCTCCTAATTGAAGGTAATAATTAATCGCTGAAAGTTTATGTCGCTATATTTTTATTTTGTACTCTAAAATTTCATAGATCGCACACATGTAGGATGTTCAAAGCTTATTGAGAACGATGATGATATAAGAGTGGATAAATACCCGATGTTTAGAACCAAAATTGGTAACTCTGTGTCGTTGAAAGAATCTTCAATTGCAAAAGAAATATCTATCCTATATGAAGACGACGTTGCCTCTAGTGATACTCCAAGTAAAAGTTTCTATATTCTATTTAACTTTTTTAAATGTTTGATTCAATTCCAAAGCCGCCTCCAATCAAGTTTCATACTGTAGGTGTAAGTTCGTTATCTGTTTCAAGTGAAGCAGTTCAACGTGCACAGAGTCTTCTTGGTGAACCGGATGTAGGGGATTTATTTGGTGAAATGGATGAAGAGTTTCTCCATCTAGAGTTTACACGGAGGAAACACTTAACGATGCGTCGTCAAACAAAGAAAACAACTTTCCTACGTCATTTCCCCACGAAGGAGCACAATTAAATTCAAGTTAACAATATGGTGAATACTTTTTATGCAACATTTTAATGTTTCTAAATTGTAATGTATTTTGTTGTTAAGTATTTTTATGTATAACTTATGTCTTAATTAGAATGTATGGTTGTTGGTAATTAGATAAAACTACATGATAACTTCTGGCTTAATTAAAATGTATGATTGTTGTCAAGTTTTTTTAAAACGCCACTATGTAGTAGAGCAATGGAGGCGTTTTTATAGAACTTTAAGCATATAGCGGCGAACAATTATTAAAAATGTTGCAATAAAGTAGTAATATAGTGGCGTTTATAGCAAAAACGCCATAATAGAGTAGTGATATAGCGGCGTTTATAGCTCAAACGCAGTAATAGAGTCGTAATATAGCGGCGTTTATAGCTCAAACGCCGTAATAGAGTAGTAATATAGTGGCGTTTATAGCTCAAACGCCGTAATAGAGTTGTAATATAGCGGCGTTTATAGCACAAACGCCACAATAGAGTAGTAATATAACGATGTTTATAGCTCAAATGCCGCAATAAGTTAGTAATATATCGGCGTTTATAACTCAAATACCGTAATAGAGTCGTAATATAGCTCAAACGCCACAATATAGTAGTAATATAGTGGCGTTTTACAAGAAACACCGCAATAGAGTAGTGGTATAGTGGCGTTTATAGTTCAAATGTTGTAATAGGGTTAACATATAGTGGCATTTTTTGATAAACGCCGCCAAAAATTTATAACTTTAGCGGGGCTTTGGTAAAAAACGACGCAAATGGGTTGGACTTTAGTGTCATTTTACAAGAAACGCCGCAAATGGGTCTTGCAATTGTGGCATTTTTTTTGTAAACGCCGTAATTGATTTTAATAAACGTGGTGTTTTTTTAATTAAAAACGTTGCAATTAGTTAGACATCAGTGGCTTTTGTATTGTTAAATGCCGCAAAGTCAGTTTTAAACTCCTGAAGCCCTAGCCATTTTTCCTTGTTGATTTGTTAACGATTTACCGATTACAATTTACCCAGAAAACATCAGCAGCCATCTCCTTCACTGCGCTGTGCCTTCTTCATCTCTGACGTCGTCGCATTTTGCCATAACTAGGTTAGGCTTTGTTTCTATTCATTCGTTTGCCCTCTCAGCGGCATGTTAATTCCTTAATTTTTTCACCCTTTTCCTCTTAGCCTCGGTTTACCTAACTAAAATCAAAGCTTTACTCTCAAGGCTTGGCCTTCAACCCTCCAGAATACACGTAGCTGAAAGAGACGATGAAACAGAAGTGAACACGCTCTTCACTGGTAGACTACAGTTCTCTCAGTTTCCTCGATTTTTCCTTCCATTTTCTCACTCATTCAACCCCTTATTTTGCATTACCTCAGTGCATTTCTTTTCTTATTCTTAATTTTTTTTGTCAAGATTGCCCCTTCAGTGGTTGAGTTATAACTTGTTGGGTTAAGTATATGTTTTCTTCATTGGGTTAAGTCGTGTCCGTACCAATTCTATTTCTTATTTCTCAAAAGATACTTTGTCATTTCAGTTACTTTGGTCATTAGATTATAATAGATTCAACTCATATTATTCATATTGGATCCTCATAAATTCTGTGTGTGATTAGGGAGTGGTGTTGTATATTTAGCTCATAAATTTGATTTGTGCTTACTCCAGTTGAGCTCTTATTGATACATGGATTTACATTTCTTCTTGACTTGTAATCCTCAAATATTGGTTACTTCAAGAATCGGTTAACCTTGCGATGTTTTTCCTTTAACTTAGTTGTTTGAACCGAGCCTTGCGAATTGATCTTGAATATTAGTTGCTTATGCCTTCTTAAAGTGAATAAGTTATTGGAGCTGATTGAATTGAAATTTGAAATAAGTATCTTGTAATGTAATTCTTTAGTCGTAAAGCAATACCAAGTTGGAGAAGTCACCTAATTTGGTAACTTCTAAGTTATGTTATCCTCACATGGTGATCAATATTTTAAGAAATAGTATTGTATTTTTGTGTTGAAAATTATGTTCCATTTTCAGTTTTAGATCTTGCTTTGTGTGTCATTTTTCTTTGACAACTACTTTTCAGGTATGGTTTTGTTGCTGCCTGTTCAATTTTCAGTTTTAGATCTTTCATAATTGTGTCATTTTTAAAAGTAACTTTCTGTTTCAGCTTTGTAAATTTGACTTGAGTGGTATTCGTCCATCTGATTCTTTGCTTCCCTTTATTGATGAAACAAAAAGGCATGAAAAACAGAGGAAGCAGCTAGCTAGAAAGGTACCGTTTTATCGATGTTATCATTTAGTAAACGTTGTTATCGTGCATTCTTCTTATATTATCTATCTACTTGAAGTCATTAACACATGTTCTTCTTCTAATAATTTGAAATTTTAAAGGCAAATCTATGCATGAAATTCATAAATATGTAGGCATTGGCTTTACTTGATTTATTTCAGTGGTGTTAGATCTGGAATACATTGTTGATTCAGAGTCAGTATACAGTCTTTGAAAGAACAAGGGTAACAGTTACAATTTCAAATATGATTTTAAGAATTGTATGGTTCTCATGCTCCAGTACTGAGGGGAGTTTCCTGCCATTAGTTTTTAAGAATTGCAACTGCTCTAGTTTATTAGTAGAGAGGCTGATATGTCACTTTGATTCAACCTGGGGTCTACTGTTGCATGGTTCATTGTATTTATCTGATTAGTTCCATCTTGCTCAGATATTTGGCCCCATACACAAAGACATACATTAGTTCTTGGCAGTTATTAATAAGAAAGATCAGAAATTCCAGTATCTAGATTCACTAAGAGGAAAAGATCCTTACGTCGTGAGAGCACTGGTATGATCTTTTGGGTTTTCTCTTTAGATCTAGTATTTTATTCCGATGCATTTGATTAATCAATCCAAAGTGCAAGTTTTCAATCCTATAGAGAGGTGTTAGACTCATTTTCCCTCTACAATAAAATCGTTCTTAAACCAGTAACCCTATTTGACATCTACAAAGAAAGTTATTACATAAATATATTTAAAAAGCTAGCAATCATCGACAAATAAGCCAATTCAATTAATCAAAATTTCAAAGTTTACTGGATTAAATGTAGAGCAATGTCAAACATTTAGAATTTAGGTTTGACTCATTCTTTACTGTTACTTTCTCTTCTTCCTCCAAGTTAAAGCTAGCCTCATCTTAGTTTTATAACTATTATTTTCTACTAAATGTTACTGAGTATCTCCTGACTATATAATTATTTATTAGTAATAGAAACTTGGATCATTAGTAATAATTATTTAGGACTGTTTAGTTGTATACTATGCAAAAATAATTATGCACTATGTCTGATAGTTTAATGCTTATGTTTAGGTTCTAGTTTTCTATATAAAATTCCCATTTAACATAATCTTGTTATAGAAACTCCAGAAATACGAAATGGATAAGAGTGGGATGGATTTCTCAAGGATAAGCGTCGAATATTGAAATGGAGTCGAAAACTTTCTAAATTTAGCTTTTCTGAATGCAAGCCAAGAAAATATAATTCTTTGCCCTTGTAAGAATTGCGTGAACATTAATTGGCACATTCTTGAAGTTCTGTACGAGCATCTACTTGTTTTTGGATTTGTTCGGGGGTATAGAAAATGGATCTTTCATGGAGAGTTTGTATCAGATAGATCAAATTCCACGAGTTACTCGATTTATCATTCTCTTTCTCCCCACTCAACTTTTAGAGAATATGACATGGAAGGGATGTTACAAGATGCATTTAATATGCAGAATCATCAGTCGTATGTTACAAAAAATTATTGTCAGGATGATGTTAATGATTTCATTGAAATTGGAAGAAGTGGATGTGATGAAGAGCCAAATGGAGAAGCGGTAAAGTTTTACAAGTTGTTGAATGAAATGAATGAACAACTTTATGAGGGATCACTTTTTTCAAAACTTTCTTTCTGCATTCGTCTTTTCCACTTAAAATGCTTGGGAGGGTGGACTGGTAACTCCTTTACGCAATTGTTGGAGTTATTAGGAGAAGTGTTTCTTTTTGCAAAAACACCTCAATCATGCAAAGATATGAAGAAAATGATCAATGATTTGGGTCTTGGATATGACAAAATTCATAGTTGTCCAAATGATTGTATGTTATATTGGGGTGATCGAAAAAATTAGGAATCTTGTCATGTATGCGGAAAACCTCGATAAATGACTAGGGAGGCAGAAAATGTTACTGAGGATGAAGCTCAAGCATGATCAAGAAAGAAACCGGTTAGGATTTTGCGATATTTTACTCTCATACCTAGGCTACAAAGATTGTTTATGTCCTCCAAGATTAAATCAGCGAGAGCTACATAAGTTATTCACAGAAACTTTTCATGAATGGTTAGGGCAGACGGTAAGCAACTAAATCTTACTGAACACTTATAAATAATATATGTCTTTCTTTTTACATCGACATCAATGCAAATTAATTCACTATTCATGTGTAATAGGTTTTGAGTGGGAGAGAAGTTAGTGAAGAAGTTAAATGGCTTTCTCAAGGTCCGAATAGAATAGTTAAAAGATATAATTCCTTCCGCATTAATGGGTTCAGGTTCTACACAAAATCGTGTGAAAGATTAAGGAGGATACAAAATTATGGAGTCGTAGTTACTTCGTCAACTACAAGTTATGTTACTACAAGGGACATTAATCCGCAGGATGGAGAGGTCGATTATTTGGAAGTCTTACGGACATTATTGAGTTAGATTATTATGGAAAACGAAAGGTTGTGTTGTTTTGATGTGACTGGATTGATGTAAACAGATGTAGAAAAAGAGATAAATTCGGGTTTTCAATGATGAATTTCTCTCTATTAATTCACACGGGTCAACGTTTGATGTCATATGTATTTTCCTCTCAAGTGAAACAAGTATTTTATTGTAACGATCCAATGGACGACGGTTGGTATGTTGTGCTTCAAAATACTCCCAGAGACTTGATAGACATCGGGAATGGAAGTGGAGATGACATTGAAACAAGATCAAGATGTTTACCTCTACTACCACAAAACTTAGATGAAACTATCACTAATACAACACAATTTCAATGGGGGAGGACGTTGATGAAGATATATATGACAACTGACATTACATAAGAATGTTGTACGATTTTATATCTTCATTTATTTATTTATAATGTTATAACCTTTAACATGTTGTCTTTCAATATATTCATTAATTAATTAATTTTTTTATTACTCATGTTTGTTTATTACATATATCATGCCGAGGTGAAAAATAACTGATTTGCGGGTTGTTCGAGCTTATGAAGACCATGAAGAAAGAATTACGAGGAATCGAATGCACCTAAGTCTTCCGAAGTTCCTGAAACTGTTAAAGAAGAAGTAAAAATTCAATGTAATCTTCGAAACTTTATTTACTACTTTGTTCATTTTCTAAACTGGCATTTAATAATTTCTTATATAGTTGAAAATGTTGGAATGCACAAGACTCGAGGACGTACAACTTTAAAGGAATTATACCAACTTCCTCATGGACATCATGTAAAAGTTTCAAGAAACGATGCCGGTCAACCTATTGGCCTAGAAGCACGTCTTCTAGCAGGTTACTTAGGCATAGTTAGACGTAATACGAATCTGTTACCGATAAATTATGAGTCATGGCGCCAAATGCCTAATAGTAACAAAAATCAAGCATTGGATTTTGTTAAGGTAATAATGTCATTATAATAGATACTCTATAGAAATTCAATACTAATTTATACTTACGGTGCACACTTAATTGTTGTATAGGAGAAATTTTCTTTAGAGGTCTCTGATGATTATGTGAAGCAAGCGTTAGGGAAAAGATAGAGGGACTACAAGAGTTCCTTAAAGAAGAAATACTTCAAGAATGATATCAGCCTTGAAGAGAAGTTGCAAACAGTCCCACCAGGAATGCTCAGGTACTAATGGGAAGATGCAATCAGATTTTGGAGTTCACAAAAAGGACAAGTATGATGTATTTTTCATAAATAATTGTAACGAATTATAAATCATCATTAAAAGTGGCTGATTTATAAATTGTAGGACCGAGAGCATGTTGGTGTTGCTAGCAGGCAACAACAAAAGTTTACGCACACGGCTGGATCGAAGAGCTTTGCTTGTATAGCTAATGAAGAGGTATTATAGATTATTGAAATAGTTCTTTGTATTCCATGTACATACTAACTCATATGTAATTATATTATGGTACATTGTATGAAAATACATCCGGTTCTAAAGTTGGTCGAATCTAACTCTTCGACATGACACATACGAAGAAGGATGGCACTCCTATGACTGCTGACGCTGTAGAAATTATGGTACGTTTATTGGGTAGATGTTTTAAATTTACCTGACTTTAATTATATTTTTACCATGAAATTTTTTATTTTAATTAATTATTCAATTTATTATTAGGAAAAATTGAGGGAGAAAAAAGCGGAGCATCATGCTACTTCTTCGAGTCAAGGTATTGTTAATGATGATGACATTGAAAACCAAGCTATTAATGACGTTTAAGGTCCTGAAAGATATGACCGGGTGCGCTATCAAGGATCATTCGTTACTCCCACCAAATATTTTGGTGATACAGCATGAGATGGATCAGCAAATGGCTAACTTGAAAGCAGAAAATGAAGCAAGGGAAGTAGAGAGAGCAGCAGCGGAAGCACAAAGAGAAGAAGCGACAGCATAGAGAGAAGCAACATATTAGCAGAGATGTGAAGAATTTTAAAAATGACTCAATGATATGAGGTTGATGATACAGAAAATGGAAACTCAGAATCCACCTTCGTAGTCTCATTTATGTTATGAGCATTCTGTTAATGTTACTGAGCTGTGTTTAACTGAACTTATATTATGTTAATGAAAACTTTTTTATTATATTGGATTTGATGTTACCTGTTATGGATATATAGTTTATTGTTATTGTTGTTTTGTTTGTTGGATAATGGAACAGGTTGAAATAACAGATTTGGGGTAATCAAATATAATTTTTAAATTGGTTAAATTCTGAGTTATTTTGTGGCGTATGTAACAAAAAATGCCTCAATATACCAAACATTTAGCGGTGTTTGTATCCTAAAAACGCCGCTATATAGCGATCTTTTTACGGTGTTTGTATGAAAAAATGCCACTAAAGCTCAACACCTATTGCGGCGTTTGTGGGAAAAATGCCACTAAATCTCAACACTTATTGCGGTGTATGTGATAAAACGCCGCTAAATCTCAACAACCACTACGGCGTTTGTAGAAAAAACGCCGCTAAACATCAACACCTATTGCGGCGTTTTTATTACAAACGCCACTAAATATCAAAACCTATTGCGGTGTTTGTAATACAAACGCCGCTAAATATCAACAACTGTTGAGGCGTTTTTAATACAAACGCCGCTAAATATCAAAACCTATTGCGGCGTTTTTTTTCAAACGCCGCTAAATATCAACACCTATTGCAGCAGTTTTTATTCACAAATGCCGCAAACTTTAGCGGCGCTATTTTCAGTCGCGCTTTTTTCGGCGTTTGTCATAACGCCGCATGTGTTTTTAACGGCGCTTATAAACGCCACTATAGGTAAAAAAACGCCGCAAAACGTCAGTTTTGCTGTAGTGATTATTGCAGGTTGCCTTTAATAAATCCTAACATCATACTCCAGATTCTATGTTATCATTTCCCATCACATAATTTTATTCTAATATAAGTATATTCGTAGATAAAAAAAGCATAGCATGAGACAAACAAGAGATATCTGGAATCTGAGTACCTTTAGTCCTGAGAAGTAAAGACGGGTTGCGACAAATCCCCAGGAGATACTCTCATTGCGTTGAGACCAACTCTTGCAGGACAACGGATGTCTGTTTGCAACTTAGTGTTCTCTTTTTCGCGTTGCCTCTCAAAATTGCACCCACATTGGAGTGATTTTTATTTAGCACACATCCACAAAGGATGAATTTTACTAATGATGCATTGACAATTGACGACTTTTATTTAACATAATATATATATATATATATATATATATATATATATATATATTCACTAAGTTTATAAACTCCTAGACCCAGCCCAGACGTTACGACCGAATCTAGGTAGTCACATATCATACCCCAGAAAAATATTAATGTTTAAAACCAAATTAAAATTAGGTACTATTGAATATAAAATATATAACACATTAAATATAGAAATCCGTCGAGTATAGTCTAAATTAATATACATATAAGTAAGACAAAATAAAACGTATCAAACAAAATATTGATAATTATAGGCATACAAAGACGTAGTGAAATCATGTGTCTCCCAAAATATAACAAAAAGGGATATAGAAATATACAATGAGTCAAAAGGGAGGAATGATCAATCCTCCTTATGCAAAGTCTGTCTTCTATTGTTTAGTAGTATCTGAAAAGCTTAAAAAATTAAAGATTGAGTTAAAAGTCTCAGTGCTATTTAAGGTGTATAAAAACATATAGATACTAAACACTTCAGTAAAATGCATTTAAAAATTTCTTTTTGAAAATATGCTCACTACCCCCATCCGAACATCAGATCCCCTAAACCATATACCCAGTTGTACACCCGATAAGGATCTTCTGCTTATAGAATAAGGACTTACCTTATGCACAAAGAAGAGGAGCCTGTGGTAAGGATTTACAAGTCATAGAGTAATCTTGAAACTTCCTCTAACAATACCCCATGCATTTAAGTGAAATGATATTGTAACTTATTTAAAATATGAAATCATTTCATAATTTAAAATCATATTCAGAAATACAATAACTAGAGATCCTGCCAGAGTATACTATAATTCGGAAGTTCAATCAACGGTATAAACTAGAGATATTGTTGTTAAAACATTTAGTATCATCATAAGTCCAGAGAAATTCAAATAAATAAATAAAAAATGATAATATAACACCATTAGGAACACAATTGTATCATTCAGAGATGTCTGCTAGAGTAGACTACTGATGGGTCTACCTATCACGATTTGAGGTAGTGCTAGATCTTACAAATTAGAATAAATTATATTACTATCCTAATATAATAAATTGTAAACTTCACTTAAACAATTTACGAATACCTACTAGTAACTCTCAAATTGCACTAGCCGATAAAGATCTATGGGTCTAGAAGTACCAGATCTAGTTGTCCCTCAGTCGGGGGAAACATGAGTACATTCATAATAATATATTCTTAGATCAATTTCTTATTCAAAACTTATAAATCAAATTAAAGTTCTAAGTAAATATTGCATTTTTAGGTTAACACGCTTATTTAGGGGCTTTCGAGTTAGAATTTCACAAAACGGATCGTAAAATTGAACTCTGGACGTTGAAAATTGCCAGGATAGGGGTTTTAAAAAAAGTTAATGCGATCAACGATCAGTCAATAGTTTGTTAACAACTTGACTCAGCTTGGTTCATCTTGATTCGATTTTGGTTGGAGCGGTTTAGTTGGACTGATTCATTTCGATTAGACTGGTTCAATTTGATTGGATCGGTTCGGCTCGGTTGGACTGGTTAGGTTGGACCATCTTGGTTGGTCAAAAGGGTACGGTCGGGTACACGAGTCGGGTTGACCCAACTTCCAGAATACTCTTCCCAACAGTGAACAAGCCTCATGTGTAGGGGCGGCGTGTGAGAGCGTGTGTGATATCCTTATTGGGCGGAAAAAATTAAAAGAAAAAAATTAAAATAAAGAAAATGAAGTTTTGAGACACTTACTAAACTCTTTTTGCAATGGTGAAGGTAGAGAGTTGGGATTTATGATGACTGAAACTTCATATTCCTCACCCCTTCACATGCTGAGGACTCGAGACACTGGTCGACTCGAGACGATGCCAGGAACACGATGGTACCACGGTGAGATGAACGGAAGTCTGATCGGTGACAAAACAGCAGTGGAAGATTATTGATGAGATAGAAAAATATTCAAAAGAGCACAGAGAGAGATAAAGATGGAGAGAGAGAAGTTATGTGGTTTTTGAATTGGGAATGATGTGTAGTGATAGGGTCTATATATGTGGGGGTTAAACACTAACTCAACTACAAAAATGAAATATTAATCTTCGAGTCTTCAGATTTTTCTCATTTTATGAATTCGATTTAATTTTTAACTAAAATGCTAGTTTGGCCCTAAAATGAATCTAAGAAAATTTTATCTCATAATTTTGGTGTTCGACAACTCTCCCCCCCCAAAAAAAAAGAAAATTCTTCTTCGAAATTTACCTGAATTAAATAAATGTGGAAATTGAACCTCCATCAATTCCTCTATCTCCCTGCTAGCTTTTGAAAGACTTCGGTTACTCCACTGAACTTTTACCATCTGAATACGCTGCTCTGAAGAAGTCTCTTGTCCCGATCTAAAATCTACTTGCATCATAAATACATGCATACATTATACATACATACATATTCTACATGAATTATACATACATAGATGCTCTACATAGTACATACATCTAATATATACATTCTCATGCATCAATATATTTTTATAATATTTTCTAAATATAAATATTATTAAACTTTTTCATTAACTTTTTAAATGAATGCAATTTAGTCTAATTTTATATTAATTTCAGCTTTACATTTCATAATTGTTTCAATTTGATCCCTACGTGTTGTTTGATTTATTTAAATTTCAGCTTGAAATTTCATGTTTGTTCAATTTAGTACTTAAAATTATATTTTTATCGACATTGGCTCATATTTATATTTTTGTAATTTACTCCAAACCTTATAAATCACTTTATAAACTTCATTTCAGAACCTATAAATTATATCATAATCTCCAAAACTTTACAAATTTTTGTTCACCAACTTTTTAAATGAATAAAATTTAGTCCATTTTTATATTAATTTCAGCTTCACATTTTTGTTCACCAACTTGAGAGTCGAGCCACGAGTTGGTTATCCTATATTTATTATTTTGGAAATTACGGGTTCGATATTATTTAAATTACGGTTCATTATGTTCTTTCAAAAAGAAAAAAAGATTTTTTTTCTCTGATTATTGCTTACACTTTTGTGAATATTTAGGATTGTTTCATATCATAGCTCTAAACCAGAGTTCAAACCCGATTTACCTAAGTAGGGAGAAACGTCACACCTCACAAGGAGCATTGGGCTTCCTTGTGTGGGTATGACAAAGTATCTCTGGAAAGCATCCTAAGTTACCTATCCGAATATCAGATATGTTGTACACTTTTAGTGATGTGATCCCCTGAGCCAAATCCGATTCGCAAGTTTGTAATGGGCCATAATTAGAGTCAACCTTAACAAGTTGTAAAGATGGCTCGGGAACCTTTGCTAGAACTTAGCCACATATAAAGAATTTAGTAAACCTATCCCGCTAGAACCATGTGGATAACCTATGAGAACTAGAACGCATGCAATTAGGATTATTAATTTTCTTTGTATGTTTTATTTTTCAGCCTCAACTTTGAGTCGAATTAAATTATTTATGCTAAGATTACATTTTTTTACTAATAATTTCAACTAACTTGATTCTTTTTGTCATGTTTCTACTAACATTGCTTTTTTTTTATCTGGTCTTATTGCATTTTTGCATGAACATGACATATCCTTCAAAGGTATTGATCCCTTAAATAATTGATCGTTTAAAAGGTTCTTGAAAAACAATGGCCACAACAATGTCTTTCGCTAGGATCGAAAGAATTTCAAGGTGCTGTACGTAGATCAAGAAACGCCAAGAGAGAGTCTACCTACTAAGGAGACAAGCCAGACATCTAACTGATGAGGTAACAAGTTGGAATCAACAAGATTCGATGTTGAAGCCAATAGTTGAAGATCGACAAACCAGCTCAAAAAGATTTCTGAAAGTAGGATATGAACTAGAATCTTTGAAGATGATACAGTGCCCAGATACTTGCAAGATCTATACAACTTACAGATAGACCAGATTTTCACTTCCCCAATGTACCAAGATATTTTTGATTTTTCAATAATTGTTCAAGGAACAGTTACTTTTGGGATCAATTCCTTGTTGCATTTTCATTTTTTTTCGTTTTGCATCCACACTTTTGCATCTTTATTTTTGTATTTTCATTACACATTCATATTTTATTTGTTTCAAACATTTTCTACATGTATTCAATCATGAAAATTTGAGAATAATTCGAGGAGCATTTGATGACATAAATTCTAAAAATGAAAATTTGAGCCAACTTGGTCTTCCTCGAGAACGATAAAATCCATGAATGAGATTTTAACAGGAGTTGGTAAAATCGAGAAACTCCAAGAGTAGCTTGTTAAGACTCAGCAAGAGATGATTGATCAGACAAAGAAGTTTCAGGATGAATCAAGAGAACATATGTCTAAATTGATGCATATGGTGACTCTCTTGATTCATGGATAGAAACCACTGGAGGATCCCACTATAAAGACTTTGAATGAGACTCTAAATGTTAATGGTAGGGGCCATGTGTCACCAACACGTGATCAAGGACTTGTAAAGAGCATGGTAACTCAAGTCAACTTCAAGATTTGGATGTGGCCCAGGCGGTACTACTGAATTGGTGATGAATGAAGAATCAGTGAAAGGTAAAAATTTCCTTTTAAGAAATGAGCTCCACTCAAAGAAGAGGGGCATAGAAGGATATCGAAAGCTGGCCAAGAAAGAAAAGAAGAGCCAAAATCCTATGATTCAATGCTTTAGCCCCTCGTAACCATCAAATCAGGGTCACTAGATTCTATCTCTAAAGACAACACAAGCTAGTCTTCTATTAGAAGAGTTAGATGATAGTAAAAGGAAAGCACAGAGTTTTCAGTTCCCTCATTTCCATTTTTCGTGCAAAAAATCACATTATGAAATGCTTAAAGTCGGGCTGATTGTACCACCTTATGTCTAGCCACAGTGGCCTCCGAACGAGAAATTCACTTATAAGGAGGTTCTTTGGGTAAACCATACTGAAACCTCAGGATTTTCAACTAATGTTTTTAGCAACCTTGAAGGAAAATTACAGGATCCTTTAGAGCAAGCAATTCATAGATCCAAGGCAGAGAAGAAAAAACCTATAATTCAATGCCTAAAAATTTCTTTCCCAACATAGATTAATGCAGTCAAGTCCCGTAAAGGTTACATAACACAAGAGAAGGAGAAAAAAATCCAAACAAGAAAGTTTCAATGGATGTCATCCGAGATTGGCCCATAGGATTGAGAATGAATTGGTCAGATGCAAGCCTTAAAACATCTCAGATGCCTATATCAATTTTTCTGGTGACAAATGGGGCATTTGGCATTTCAAAGAGCCTGACAGATACTCCACCAATCATTACAACAAATGATACTTGGAATTAACACTTATGATTTTACCCGCGAGCATTAATGAATCTTTTGTGAAGGGCTGCTATGTTAATCTTACTTTTTTACCATTAAAGATGTTTTCCTTCATTTCTCAAGTGACAATCATTTTATACATTTTTATATTCTTTATCATTCTTTACAATCTTTTATTTCCTATTTTATTCTTTTATTCATTCTATACAAATAACTATCATTCTTCGAATGTATATATTAGTTCAAAATTTTCTTTACAGGCGCCCTAACCATTCATAGAATGAATGTCTGTAAATTTTAATCATGAGAAAAATTTTGAGCAGCCTCTGTTTAGTAGAACTCTATGAGTGGAAAAATGAGAAAGAATGGGATATTTCTGAAAAATTATTGAGGCTGGGGAAAGATGAGGATGAATAGATTTTATCTCACCATAAACAAATCGAGATTTTGAATTAAGAAGAGACAGTAGGGATTATTTTGTCAACCATCGTAACATACAGTTGCGTTATTCTTGTGATTTCCCATGCATTAATGTTGGCAAGCCAAAGCGTCCCACTTATAATCGCATTGAGCTTTGATATTTGGTGTACTTGTAACGCTATACAAAGGCTCCAAAAAACACTTTCTAGGGAGCTTCGCTCGTTGAAAAATCAAGACAGAAGCCTCATGAAAAAATAATTGTCTTGTTTAATGCTTTATAGAGGAGCAATTATGGTGCTGGGCCGATGCTACATTCATGTGGCACTTCTATCTACACTAATTTCACCCAAGTGGAAGGTCATATTTTGCTTGCACCTAGGTAAAAGTGAAGAATTATGAGTATTTCTTTCCACGGAATGGGCAATGAAATTTTAACAACAAAAACTAGTGAACCTAACTAAGATTGAACAATGGGATGTTGTTAATTTCTTGGCATGGTGTGATACAAATAGCCTTATTTAAGATCTGATTAGATGTAGACATGAAAGGAATTATGATAGACCCTCCCTTTGATGTTTTTCAAGAGACAAATTAGAACAGATGATGCTCTCATGTTGTTAGAGTGGATAAAATGTTTGAGGACATCCAATTTAAACTTCATGGGGCTCCATAGCCCATCTTTTGGACACAGTCACCTAAGCTTGAATTGATCAATTCTCTGTTCAAAAGAGTATCTGAAAAGGAGGATGAAGGTATCATTAGGGAGGATCTCTTGGACTTCTATACAAGTTCAAGAAGAGGAATCCTGATCAGATTATCATATTAGGGGTAAGATCAACAGGTCTCAGTTCAATCAGGTTTTTAAAAAGAACCGGATCAAGTTATTGAGGCTTATAAATTTCTTGATAAGAGTTGGAACCACGAGTTTGTGGTCATCGTTGCACTGAAAAACCATTTTGTTAAGTTTTTCAACAAGAATCTCCTGATGATGTCTCACATGGCGTTGTTATAGATAACAAAATATGTCATCCAAAGAATAATGACTTCTATCTTTTTTCTCATGCGAGAATGGTTAGAACCACGAGACCTGCCCATTAAAACCACGAGGCCTACCCGCTATCATGTTTTGTTAGATCGGATTGGGTTTTTAGCTGATGATCTCTAGGAACCAGTTCATTCTCTGTCGTATGTATACCAAAGGAGTACCACCACCATCTCTATCATTGCTCTTATTTTCTATACCCACTTGGCAACTTCACAGTGGGGGCAATTTATGAAGCTTGAGGATACTTTTGAGACATCGTCGAGTCATGGTGGTGTTACTGTTCTTGGAGCCATTGTTTTCCCTCAACTTTCCAAATCGAAGGAAAATGTCAGCTACTCTAGGTTATTCTGTTGAAAAAGAGCAACTTTTGAACCATTATTTTGCGTAGGCTTGTGCAACTCAAGACTTATTTAAGTTATCTTCGAAGTAGACATGTGTTTGGACCTTTTTGGGGTTTGGCCAACGTTATTAATGGACATGAATGGTTGTTGATTAGCCATAGCCTTCTTCTCTAGTGGCTTCCTTTTGGCTTCATCATATGAAATGGCTATTATTTATTCTTTTGTTTTGAAGAGGAGAGAAGAAAAAAAAATGAAAAAAAGAAAAAAAAATTGAAAAAAGAAAAAAAAAGGAAAAAAAGAGAGAAAAGACAACAAAAAGAAGAAAAAACAAAAAAGAAGAAAAAAGGGAAGAGAAGAAAAAGAAAAAATGAGAGAAAAAAGAAAAGAAAAGAAATTTTGAAAGGGGGTTCAAGATAAGAATCCATAAAATTATATTGAAACCAAATGAAGGATTTGAGTTGAAAACCTAAAAGGGCGGCCCAAATACATTTTTATATTAGGCATCTGAAAAATAAAACCCTCTAAAGTATCTAGTGATTTGGGATAAGTTTCATGACTACAAACATTTTGGCTCTTTTTGGAAGTCCTATAAATACAAGCTAACCTCTACGCTTCGGGATGTATTAAGTTGATTGATTTAGAAGATCCTGATATTTTGAAAGGAGCTTCACATCTACAGACATTTTGACAACATTTGAGATCTTCTAAACAAAATCTTACCTCAGTGCTCCAAACTATATCAAGTGGATAGGAACATTCACGCTAATGATGCTTGAAGTATTTGACTTAATTTTTTGATTTTTATCTTTTCCATGATTGCTATGACTTTGTAAAAATTCCAATTTTCTCATGTTAAGCCCAAATTTCGTTTACAAGTATCTTATAAGTAGATTAACATAGTTCAAAAGAAACCAAAAGATTTCTTGGTATTACTTTGAGCTAATCTTTAAATGCAAGGAGTCTAAAGTAGTCCAAAACATTGACACTCGTGAAAGGGTGTATGTATGAGCTAAATTCATAAGGATAGCTATTCAATCCCCATAAAAGACATTTTTTCATGTTTTTTTTATCTGGGACAAATAAACAAGATGATTGCTCAAGAAGCTGATGAGGCTTATAAAATTAAAAGGCAAGAGAGACATTCTCCAATCCTTGGAACAATAAAATGTGACAGATCGGGAGACTCAATAATGAATCTTTTCACACTTCTTTGTGACATCATCAATAATTGATCACAAAGCAGACAATTGCTTTAATAAGAAAGGGGCAGGGTTATTTTAAGATTTTTCTAATTGTAACAAAGATTCTAGGCACTCATGTATCAGACATATAGATCAATCTTCTTAATGACCCTGAAAATAAGAAATATTTTCCACAATCGATGATGTCATTCACGTTCAAAATATTAATAAGAAACCAAGGACAATGTTTATCTGGATGACAAGATGAAATTTGTTATGGATGATGCGAGAGCTAACCATTTTGAGTTGAAATTTTGGCATTCAAATAAAGATGAAACATGAAAGTACCCACATTGTAGCATGGATAGAAATCCAACTTTGTTAGGATAACAAGATTCAAATCAGGAATGTATTAAGAATAAACGTCACTGCTTGGAGTATTATGGGTAGAATACAAAAGAAGCTTACTTTGAGAAACAAACCATTCATGCTTCAATTAACAGAAAAGTCTTGAAGAAACATCTCTGATAAAATAATTGGGTCAGAGATAAAAGCTTCAAGATCATATATCTGACCACAACAAGAATTAGAGAGAGAACATTATTTCTAATATTTTCATGAAGAAACAAAAACAAGAGGAGAGAAAAAACAAGTTGACACAAGCTGATCAGATTGTTCCTCCAAAAAAAAGAACGCTTGCTTGAATTGGACAAGTTTTCGCTCTAATGTTGGAGTAGGCTCTAGCCGAGATTGGCTAAGTGAAGAAAGAGCGAGTTCTCTACTTTGAAGCCAAAAATAAAATAAAACAACATTTCTGCATAAATGAAAACATTATTTGCATAGGAAAAAAACATTACGTCTAGACACATTTAATTGCATTCATATATTCATAAATAAATGCAGAGTCTCAAGAGCAGAGGAGCCCCTTCCACAGAAAATCCTCACTTGGAAGAATTCCAAAGTTACCAAAGATTTCACAATTCCATGTTGAGGAAGAATATTTCAGTAAAGAATCAATTCACGTCTTCATTTTGAAAGAAGTGGATCTCAACAAAATTTGAAGACCTTTGAATCAATACCTATGGGTATTTCAAACACCAAATCACTAACATTTGATAATCTTTTGCAGGTTTAAAAATCTTCAAATAGAGGATAAACCAATCAACATTTCCAGCGAGGAGTTCATAACGAGAAGAACTCATCCGATGAGGGATAAGAAGTTCATAATGAGAAGAACTTGTTCAACCTTGGATCAATATTTGCAGCGGGAGTTCAAAATGAGAAGAACTCATCCGACGAGGGAGAAGAAATTCATAATGAGAAGAACTTGTTCAACCTTGGATCAACATTTCCAGTGGGGAGTTCATAATGAGAAGAACTCGTCCGCCGAGGGAGAAGAAGTTCATAATGAGAATAACTTGTTCGACCGTAGATCAACATTTCCAGCGGGGAGTTCAAAATGAGAAGAACTCATCCGACGAAGGAGAAGAAGTTCATAATGAGAAGAACTTGTTCACCCTTGGATAAACAAATCCAACGGAGAGTTCATAATGAGAATAACTTGTTCAACCTTGAATCAACATTTACAACGGGAAGTTCATAATGAGAAGAACTCGTCTGATGAGGGAGAAGAAGTTCATAATGAGAAGAACTTGTTCAACCTTGGATCAACATTTAAAGTGAAGAGTTTATAATGAGAAGAACTCATCCGACGAGGGAGAAGAAGTTCATAATGAGAATAACTTGTTCAACCTTGGATCAAAATTTCCAGTGTAGAGCTCATAATGAGAAGAACTCATCTGAAAAAGGAGAAGAAGTTCATAATGAGAATAAATTTTAGAACCTTTGATCAACATTTCCAGTGGGGAGTTCATAATGAGAAGAACTCATCCGACAAGGGAGAAGAAGTTCATAATGAGAAGAACTTGTTCAACCTTGGCTCAACATTTCCAGTAGAGAGTTCATAATGAGAAGAACTCCTCCAATGAGGGAGAAGAAGTTCATAATGAGAAGAACTTGTTCAACCTTAGCTCGTGAGTGAAAAAAAGTTCATAATGAGAATAACTTTTTCAACCGGATCCCATACATCACAAAATAAGGTGGATTAACATCCCCAGCTAAGAGTTCATTATAAGAAGAACTCGCAGCTCGATGAACAGTGATTAAACTGAAAAATATTGTTTTTATATCTTTGTTTCATTCTCATTCCATAATAATAAGCAAAGAGGGATTGATCTAATCACCATTTTTCCTCTATGGGTCCAAACCAAACCAAACCCCAAGACAAAAGTAAACCCACATTAAACCCTAAACTAGGCCCAAATAAAACCTAGACCTGAGCCCCAAACATATCCAAACTCGTAGTTCAACACTTGCTGCATAATCTAGAAGTGAACCATTATGCGCATCTTCATTTTTAAAAACCATGACATTCCGAGATCGCCATAAGTTCCATATAACAGCTCCGAATAAGAGGTCCAATTTGCTGATTTTTTTGCAAAATCCGAGCCAGTCGCGTTGTTCGTCCCAATACAATCACGAAATTCCATTTTCAAGAAATCCGATAATTTACCTTCCTTGACAAGAACTGTCCAGATGGAAAGAGTTGGAGCACAAAATCGCAAAACGTGATAGAAATTTTCCGTTATATTTGCACATATCGGACAACTAGAATCCGTGGTGAAATGTCTGAGCACCCTCTAATCAGTGGTCATGAATTTCCTTTGATAAGCTAGCCACATGAGCATGCTAATCCGCTGAATGCTACGATAATGGTGAATTTGTTTCCAAATTGGCTCTTGTAAAGCAGTTAAAGACACAATTCAGACAGTGTAAGCAGACTCGACAATATATTTATTATCTTAGCAACCCGACCAGCCAATACAATCACCTTTAACCGAAGCCTTCGATCCTTTCAGAGCAGCTATATGCAATAAAACATCCCAAGGGAGAAAGTGTTGAAAGAGATCCCACCGCTAATTACCATCAGGAATGGCCATGTCCGCCTTGCATGTTCTTGACAAATTTATAGCACGAAACGGTGTAATACAGACAGCAAGGGGACCCGTGTCCGCCACCCACTCGTCTAACCAAAAGTCATCGTCGCTCCCATTGCCAACGGACCAACAACTATTGCTACGGACATAACTCCAAACAATGCTTAAGCCTTTCCAAACTCTTGAACAACTCCCGGTAATTGAAAAGGAACATCTTCTACATATTTATACTTGGAACGAAAGAAACGAATCAAATTAAAGGCTAGTTTCATAAGAAAAGCTTTGTTTTGTTGAGCCATCTTACGGAGGCCAAGACCTGCCTACGTAATAGATTGACAAACCACATCCCAACGAACAAGATGGATTCCTTTATTATCTTCCGAAATGCCCTAAATAAAACGTTGAATTAAGCGTTCCAACTCCAAACAGATTTTCTTCGGTAATACCATCGTTTGCGTCGAATACATCAGTATTGCCAAAAGAACAACTTTGGCGAGAGTGATCCTCCTTGCAAGTGAAAGCTTTCTGGCTTTCCAATTTTTTAACTTTCGTTGCACAGGGACACTGAGATTCTTATCGAGATTAGAGACCTCAGAGAATCCCAAAGAAGAATTGATGTGGCCACGTAAAGTACTCGAGACATTCTTAGAGACGTAGATGGTAGTTTTAGCAATATTAATTTTTAGACCTGAAGCCCTACAAAATTCTCAATATTTCCTTGAAGAGTCCTTAACTGATCACGTGAAACCTTCGCAAACAAAATCATATTGTCTGAAAAAAGGCGAGAAATTGATAGGCTATGCTTAGAAGTGCGAAACAGCCGCCATCGTCCACAATTAACCTCAACCTAAATTCTTTGAGAGAATCTCTCCATGCAATGAATGAAGAGATATAGTGACAATGGGTCTCCTAGTCTAATACCTCGCCAAGTCCGAAAAGACTCTGACATCCAACCATTTCAAAGAATCCTAGAAGAAATCAAAGAAACACAGTGAAGAATAAGATTGTGCAAAGAGCTCGACGTCCCAATGTCATGAAGAGTGTCATCAATGAAAGACCATTCAAGGTAATCATAAGCCTTATCCAACCCTTCTTGCCAATCTTTTTTCTCATCGTGTGGACAATTTTCTGAGCAATAATGATGTTTTTTGTAATGTAACATCCTGGAACAAAGCAAGTCTGATTTTCAATAACCCAAAGAGGCAAGACATGCTTGAGACGATTGACAATAATATTTTCAAAATAAAAATAATAAGTTTTATAATAAATAATATTATTTATTGTATTTGATATTTGTAATAAATAATTTCTAAAAAAATTTACTAAGAAGTGGATAATGGTTTACACAACATCTTTCAAATGCCGTAAAACAATTTCCAGAAAATGTAATTCATTTTACAGAAAACATTTTACGGAAAATGTTTTGATGGAAACAAATAGATTTACATAAAACAATTTTCAGGTAAATCATTTCACGTAAATTGTTTTCTAGAAAATTAATTACAATGTATCAAACATTTTCAAATCGATTAATAAATGACTACATGGATCTTAGTTAGGAGTTAAAGAAATTCGATTTGAATTGAAAAAACCAAATCTGTTTTTTAGTTATTCATATCGAGTTACTTAAGCCAACTCAATTTTGAAGTTTGAGTTACTAAAAATTAAAATGACATTGATTTTTCCATAGCTAATCAATTCGGTTATTTTATAATTTGATCTCTAATTTGCATTTTTTTAATTTCACATTCTGGTTATTTTTTTTAAATGAAAGAGGAGGGAAAAGCCTAGCTAACTGCAAATAGATTTAACATATGTAGGACCTCTTATATCTCTTTCAACAGCCTGAAGAATAGAGGTTGAAGCGGTTGGAACAGCCCGCATCAAATAGTCACGAGGTTGATCAAGTTTGGTCATTCCATCAACAACCATATTTTCCTCTCGTGGAACGCAGAGAAACTTAGCATACCAGCTGCGAGCACACTTCAAGTTGATAGCTCGAACCAATGGTAGCATCGTGTAATTGATATTTGGGTGAAGCCGTCAAGGAGTAGTTGAATTGCTTGGTGACTGTCAGACTGGATTTGCAAAGATTCAATACCATAATTCCAAGTAGTAGTTAAACCAAAATAGATGCCCCACAGTTCAGCCATGAGGGGAGAAGATATACCCAAAAACCTGTGAAACCCGTTAAGCCAAACACCAACACTTGTGCGGAGTACACCACCAATCGAGCCCATGCCAGTGCTTAAACACCCTCAGACCGATGCGGGTAACCCGATCCGATCCGAGGTGCACATTAAGGCCACCAGAGCGACCCACAATAAAAATCCAGAAAAATTAATTTTTTTGTTAAAACATGTACAATCATAAAACAATTTATAAATAAATATAAGTTCCAGACTTAGATAAAAAATAGGTCAAATGTGACCTACATGCCCCAATTTTCCCTTGTATTGTACTCTTCAACCCAAGCCAACGGAACTCCCCATACTAAAGTTGATAATTGCGCTGGTTCTATTCTTTTAACCTGAAATGGAGAGTAAAACAGTGAGCTTTGGAAAGCTCAATAATACAGAACTACCAAGTGATGCTGAAGGACATGCAGATTGTTGATTCAGACGTCTACAAGTTTTTGGGATGAGTTGGGGTTCCACTGATTTTTCTTTGAATAAAGACATGAAGATTTCAATCCAGAGGAAGCATTCAGATAACCAAATTCAGGAGATCGAAATAGGATGTCTAGTGTGATCCAACAAAACAGAGTATTGTATATAAATCCTTTAAAAATGTTTGTAGTTTAAAACATATTTTAAAAACACAGTAATACCCTCTAACTGATCACCGTGTGCAGTTCCTCAGAACTACATCCATAAGGACTTACCCTAAGCACACCGCAAATGAGCACCCTAAGGGAGTACCTTGGGGCCAATAGGCCTACCCAATGGTCTCCTTAGGTTCGCAAGGATTTACCAGTTTAATCAGAGATGAACATCTATACTCCAGAATCCTACCCATATAATATCTAGTAGAAATTAGATTTATCAGTAAACTGTAATATCATGATCATAATCCAGTAAAATCTCGTAAGAGTGACAATGAAATAAACCACATAACTTCCCTCCACCTGTACACCATATACAATCCCATGATTTACCCAACGGAATGCCTTGGATCCTGAGAGCTTACCCAAGAAAGTTTCTCGGGGCCTCGAAGCCTACCCAAGGGTCACCTTAGGTCCGTAAGGATTTACCAGCTTGATCATAGCTGAACGTCCATACTCCACCCTACCAAGATAATGTCCCAATAAAACAGTTCAAGTAATAACCAATAGATTCCATGATCCATAAGTCAGGAATGATTATATTTTCCAGTGAAAACAGGAAACCATATAACATATTTCAGGTAATCATAGTTCATAAACCAGTATATTCCATGATCCATAAATCAAGAACTATTATATTTTCCATTGAAAACAGGTAATCAGATGACACATATCATACATCCATAGTTCAATTAAAAGAAAATTAAAACATCAGTAAATCTGAAATTTCAGAAAATCACATTTTTAAACAGGTTTAACATTTACATGTCACATAAGGAACACACTAGAGGATCCAAATATTCTTCAGAGTTACTTGGTTATCAAGAAGGTATTCATAATCTTTTGAATCAGAGTTACTTAAAATTTTAAGAATGACAAGAGTGTTTCCATTATACAAAAACCAGGGGTATTTCAGATAGCTTGATTCTTAGAGAATTCTCAATAATTTAACTCAATAAAGATAGAGCGATGATTTCTAGTATTCAAGATTATATATTGAAGTATCAAGATTTCGAGTCCAATTGAACTACAGTTCCCCATACTGCGATACATGTCAATCATTAGGACTGTGATAATTCACTATTATTCACTTCTTATTATTGACTACACTAGCTGATTTGGTAAATATCAGAATCATCCTTGATCAGTTCTTGAGGAGACAAATAGGTATTTCATTGGTATTTATTCCATTTCCATGTTGTAATAGTATCCAAAATGTCCGACGACTTGGGTCATTCTCCATAACCTTTAGAGGTAGTACATCATTTAGGTTCATCGGTGTTCCCATAGCATATCCAAAGAAATTCACTTAATACAAGTCATAAAGGTATTTAGGTCATCTTGGTATTCAAGGTTATTTTAGTCATTTAGGGTCCACACATATTAGTTATTTCAAAACTTAAGGGTAATACATCATTTAAATACTTCAGTGATGTGTCACACTTCAAATAATATAGTCTTCAAATGATCATTCAAAAACAAAGAGATCAACATTTTAAGAATTTTAAAATGTAGAAGCTTATTTTTAGGGTTTTTAAAATAGATCAGGAATTTAATCGATAATTACAAGGTTCAAGTGAATCAACATATGAGTTCTCAGGTCGTCTCCGTTATCATAACCATCCATAATTCTTTTTACACTTTAAGGGTATTACCATCATTTCATTCAATTCTGTCAGTGGCATTACTCATGATAAATTAGGCTTCAAGGTATTCTAGTTCCTTTATAGTTCATGGTATTTTGGTCATCTGAACATTGGAAGTTATTTTAGTTATTTCATAGCTCGAGGACATTTCGATAATTCAGATCAATCCGAACATATGTACCATTTTTGGCAATTTAGTCAGATATATCTGTTCAACATTATTTTTCGCTCTTATGGGTAATCGTAGTCTTTTTGTAGTGAAAGGGCATTTTGGTCAAATTATAATTCAAGGTTATCTCATTCTTTTCCTTCTTTCCATTTTTTCCATTTAATTATATTTTTCTAAATAATTCAAACAAAAATAATACTTCCGTGTTTGGGTTCTTGTTGAATGTTAGGATCCAATTATCAGTGACTATCCAAGCAAATAATGAATTTAACAAATGAAATAGTGATTTATCGAATTAAAAATACAAATTCTCAAGGTACTTTCGCTTTCAGTTCAGTCCAGGTTATTTTTACCCTATAGGAGAAATTGATAGGTTCTTTATTTAGTTATTATTTTGCTTTTAAATTTCTCCTTAACCGTTGGTTTTTGCGGTTGATTTGTTTGTTTTGATTCATTTTCTGTGCAAGACACTAGATTCTGGAAATTACATTAAAAGGACAGAATTATACAATTTTTTTATTTTCAAAATCAAGGTTGTATTAGTGGGCATGACTCCGGGCATGACGCATCAGATAAGGTGATGAGTCAGCACCTTCTAGAAGGTCCAGTTAGCGCTTCTACAAGGATGAATGGTGCACATTTCTACAATTCGAATTTGAGTTAAACTCATGTTTAAAGATATTAGTTTAAATATATATTTTATCCTATCTTTGTTTTTAACATTTTAGTTTAAATAGTTTTAAGTATTTTCATTAGGAATTATCTCTTTATTTTAGGAATTATATTTTCCTTATTTTTAGGATTTTAAAGGCTGTAAATACCCTCTCAGGGTAAGCTTAGAAACACATTAAGAAATCAATCTTCTTATTTATCTAGTTTTTAATAACAATTTTTTTTTTCAAAATTCGTCTTTGTTTTTTTTTTCATAGATGTTAAGTATGATTTCTATCATACTTAGCTAAGTTTTCCATAGCCAAAGGCTAAAGAGATGACTCTATTCTGAATTGTGAGAATCGAAAAGCATCTCATACCCTCTCGGGTTAAATTCTCAATTTTCTTGAAACTAGATTGGCAGATAGTCTTTCTTAAAATCAAAATGCTTTCACTTCAAAAATAGATTTTGACTTGGATGACGTTATGGTTTACCATTGGTATTATAAAATCAATTGATTCGAATTCCCTTGAACACACTTAGTGAATGGTACACTAAGGGAAATTGGGATCGAGTTCGACTTTCATAGAGAAAGCATAATTTGAGTAGGGTTTTTCCAAGCTCTTTTAAATTGTTTTGAGTTTACAACGATAGTTCAAGTTAATCAGAACAAGGATTACGATTCCAACAATAGATTTGCGAAAGTTAATTACCAAAGAGGAAAATGAGCTACAAGGATTGAACCTTGTGGACTCAAACCGTCATTTAACTGGAGGAAAAATTCTATTGAATGATCGATTGGAATTTGAGGCATGCAAAAGCTTAAGGTTAATTTCATCATATTGGTTTTAATTTTATGTTCTTTGATTCTTTATCTTCCTTTTAATCAATATTTGCTTATTTAATTTCTCAACAAACCCCTTATACTTTTCTAGCATTTTTTTCGCTTAGATTAGAGATCAAGAACAATCGTTTTAGCATCTTCCTTAGCCATGTGGATCGACTCTTACTCTCCATATACTATTATATTTATTTTTATTGATATTAAGGATAAATTTATTTGACAGTGAAAACAACGTGTTGTCTAATTGGCGCCGTTATCGGGGACTTTGGTAAAAGTTACTGATTTAGTTTGTTTTTGATTTATGACCATGAAAATTCCCAAAGAGCTAGTATATTTTGAACCTCATATCAAATCACTAGCCTAGAGATTAAGTGGACTAACAATTCGTGAAAAGAGGGAAAAAACAAGAAGTACAACACCAAGAATAATCCCGAAGCATCATCTAATGCCAATACCCGCGAAGAAGTAATACTCGACACCACTACAAACGTCGAATCATATTTCACACCAGTATCACCTAAACCAATGGAAATTCACATGATCTGAGAATTAGCCGCAGCTTTCACAGTCTAACAACCCCTTTAGATTGTCTTTCCTCAAGGTGAAACTCCATTTAAACTTAAGACGGGGCTCACTCATCTTCTTCCTACCTTCAACGGTCTTCCAAATGAAAGTCCGCATAAACATTTGTCAGAATTCCACTTAGTTTGTTCAAGCATTAAACCACAGGGAGTTTTCGATAACCAAATTCAATTGAGAGATTTTCCATTTTCTTTATCTGGTTTAGCTAAAGAGTGGTTATTATACTTACCTCCAAATTCAATAAATACATGGGTTTATTTAAATTGAATCTTTCTAGACAGGTTTTTCCCAGCAGCAAAGGCAAGTGAGTTGAGGAGAAGCATTCTGGGAATTAAACAAAAAGACAAAGGGTCATTTTATGACTATTGGGAAAGTTTTAAGAAGCTTTGTGCAAGTTGTCTGCAACACAAATTTACTGAGCAAACACTCCTTAAATAATTCTATGAAGGGCTTTCTTCCTTAGAGATGAAACTGGTTGATGCTGCCAGTGGAAGGAATCTAGTCAATATGACGATGAATGCAGCAAGAGAGTTAATTTCGATGATGGTGGTGAATTCACAACAATTTTCAAGTTAACCCAGCTGACGAGTTCACGAGATAAGTTCTATTTCACTTGAAACTAAAATTGACAAATTAACTGACGTAGTTAATTATCTTATTGTATAAAAAATTAGAGCAGTGGGCCTACGCGAAATATGCACGACACCAGATAATTCGATGGACTGCTGCCTAATGCTACAAGGAGATGCTAGAGTAAATACAATGGACAATTTTCTGAGACCTCTCTAAAGGCCTTACAACCCATACAACAATGCTTCCAATATAGGATGGAGAGATCATCCGAACTTGAGTTATAGACCAAATCTAGAACCAAATCAAGCTTATCAGTCGAGGCCACCCCTACAACAACCTTACCAGTCATAAAAATCATCGATTGAATCAATCGTCGAGCAGTTGTCCCTTTCCTAGGAGAAATTTCGAAATAGTACTAAAGCTCTCTTTCAATAGCTCGAGAAGCAAATGAGCTAACTGACTCAAATGTGGGGAGATCAGAGTCACAAGGGAGGCTATCATCACAAACTGAGTCAAATCCAAGAGAGAATATTTGCGCCATAACCCTCTGGAGTGGTACCGTAATCGCACCTGATATCCTAGAGAGAGGTGTCGCACAATCCCAAAAGAAAGAATAATAGTCGAGATCTCAGATGGAATAAGAAACAATTGACACAAACTCCAAAAGAAGAAGTAAAGTTGGTGCAAAATCCCAAAGAAAAAAGAATGATGAATCTCAAGTAGATTCTGCGCCGTCTCCTTATTTTGTTCTGCCTTCTTTTTCCTGAAAGATTCATAAAAAGAGACAAACAATCCGAGGAGAAAGAAATCTTGGATGTATTACAAAAAGTGGAAATAAATATTCTGCTTCTTAAGGTGATCCAAAAAGTATCGAGGTATGCCAGATACCTTAAAGATCTTTGCACTAATAAAATCCGACTTACCGGAAATAAGAAGGTGAATTTAGGTGAGAACGTCTCAGCAGTTTTCCAACGACCGCTTCCACTGAAGTATAAGGACCAAGATATGTTTGTAATACCTTGTAAAATTGGCGAGGTAAAAATCAAGCGAGCTATGTGTGATCTAGGTGCTTCTATCAATGTAATGTCTCTCTCTATTTATAATTTAATTTCCACTGAGCCTTTGAAAGAGAAGAGAGTTACACTTCAGCTCGCTGACAAATCAATTATATATCCTGAAGGACTCATAGAAAATATTATGGTAGAGGTAAACGACTTAATTTTCCCTGCTGATTTTTATGTGATTGACATGGAAAATGATCGTAGCAACTTTGGTTTTGAAATCCTCCTCGGTCGGCCCTTTCTGAGCATGAAAAATGCAAAAATTGACGTTCAAAGCAGTATTCTTACTATGGAGCTCAACGGTGAGATCGTAAAATTTAATGATTATAAAGCAATGAGATATCTAGATAACCTGCATAGTACTAATTTTTTGGCGTTATTGAACTTGTTGATGATGAATCTAACTTTTTTGATGATTTATATAGGAAATCGGTTGATAAAAAAATGACATAAGAGAGTTGAAAACTATTTCAGTTGTTGATTCAGATTTGATCTTAACTCCTTTAAAAATAAAGATTTACTTTCCCTTTTACAGGTAAAAAAAATTAAGTCGAAACCATCGAGGAATCGTCTGAAGAAATCAATTTCTTGTAAAAAAAATGATGTTTTGATGGTCATTCTTTTCGACAAGATTTTAAAATTGTGAAATATCCGAAGAAATCTTTATTAGAATTTTTGAATTTCTCATATGGAATTTCTTAGTTGGAAAATACGAACGAAGTGGAAGTGTTTGTCATGGAACCTGTAGTCTGAATCAGGTCGTTGAGCTAACGACGTAAAAAATGGCACTTTATGGGATGCAACCAATTATTATTTTTATTTTTTGTTTGTTCAATTTTTATTTTTATTTTCAATTTTATTTTTTATTTTATTTTTCTTTGATTTTCAAGTACCTCGTTATTCCTAGTTGAATTTTAAGCAAGATAGAATCAAGAATTGTTCCAACCTAAAGAGAAAAAATGGCGAAAACCCGACCCCAAGGCGTGAAGAGATTGTGTGGCAGCGAACAAAAGAAGAATCATTCGGAAAAAAAAGCAATATATTGTTCCAACAGTGCAAAAAAACTTATTTGTTTTGAACAATGTAAAAAGATACACAGCATATTCGAATAATGTAGTGCATAAAAAATCAGAGTTGGTTCAAACTATGCAGAAAAGTTCATACATAATAGTGCAAAGAAAATTGATTTGGTTTGAACAGTGCAGAAAAATACACAGCAAATTCGAACAGTGCAATGTAAAAAAAATAGCAGCACAATTTTGGTTTGAACAGTGAAAAAACGAAAAGAAAAAAAATATTAAGTTTGATTGAGTTCTTTTCTTGAGTCTACTTCCTTTAGAATAAAATCTTGGAATGATATATTCTTTTCTTGATTTTTGTTTTGCAAAAAAATTTAATATTTAATCTGGTGGCTTCTTGATCGGACATTCTACTCTACAATAGTTCATCTCGATGTAGCCGCGGTCGCCATTAAATTAGGGGAGTAATTTTGTTCCCTCTCTTCTGCTTTTACATTCATATTGGGAGAATATAGTCTAAGTGAGAGGGGTAGAATTTGCTATCAAATTCTTTACTTGCTTATTTGATTGTTTGGAATTAAGTTGTTCTGATATTGATATGTTGGAATCTTTAGTTGCTATTCTTGAAATTTACTTTATATTATTGCTTCCTCTTGAATTGTGAGATTCAAACCTAATGAGCATACATTTTTTTGCTCATTGTTTGACTTGAGTGTACCGGACTAGTTATGATATTCTAGAACTTGTAATCACAATGCATATTGATACTAAATGTTGGGCATAATGTTTTAATGTGATAGGAACACATAGGATTAAACACATTTTTTCCCAAAAAGCCTACCCATTTATATATCCACTAGTGAATCACTTTTTGAGCCTTTATCATTTTCTTTGTTTTACACCTCATAATTAAACCGGAAGCCTTTCTTTTTATTTTTCCTCTCTTTTCACACCCTTGCCGAGACTTGAGATCTTGTATCATTCTTGTCCCACGAAAAAAAAATGAAATGAAAAAATAACAAAAAATGTACATTGTTCACTCGAACAAAAAAAATACAAAACAAAAGAAAAAATGCTTTGCTCGAGTGAAAAGAAAAAGAAGAAGGAAAAATTGAATGTTTCAATCGCCTTTCATCTATTTTTTCCTTGTTTTATTTTTATTTGTGCTTCATGTTAATTCGTAGATTGTTCCTAATTATTTTGATATCTTGTTTTGGCATTTTTAAAAACTTTCTTTTCAGGCTTTTGCCTACCCTAACCTAAGCCCCATTACACCCATATTAAAGACCCTTGATTTTTACATTATGTTTAACTTTAGTAGTGGATACTTTATTGGATTCCAAGACTATGGTAATATCTTGATTAGTTCTAGTTTGAGCGATTTTAATTTACCCTAAACACTTTGAGTGGATATGTGTAAATCTTTGTGAGGTATTGAGTTATGTTTCATTAAAGTTAGAAAATAATTGTGATATCTTGCTTACTTAAAACTCTCATTAATCGTGTCTTTGCTTGATTGTAACTCTAATTCAACAATTTTCATGGACTTATTTCGATTGGAAGTTGGAGAAATAAATTGAAATTGAAGATGGCAACTTGTGATTTTGATGTGTTAATTGAGGAATTCTTGAGGATAAACATTGAATAAGTGAAAAGGAATTTGATAGGTTCTTTATTTAGTTATTATTTTGCTTTTAAATTGCTCCTTAATCATTGGTTTTTGTTGTTGATTTTTTTTGTTTTGATTCATTTTCTGTACAGTACACTAGATTCTGGAAATTGCACTATAAGGACAAAATTATGCAGCTTTTTTTATTTTCGGAATCAAGGCTGGATTAGTGGGCATGACTCCAGCATGACACATCTGATGAGGAGATGAGTCAGTACCTTCTAGAAGGTCCAATCAGCGCTTCTAGAAGGACAAATGGATCAGCTGCACGTTTGTGCAATTCGAATTTGAGTTAAACTCATGTTTTATGATATTAGTTTAAATATTATATCTTATCTTGTCTTTGTTTTTAGTATTTTAGTTTAAATAGTTTTAAGTATTTTCATTAGGAATTGTCTATTTATTTTAGGAATTATATTTTCCTTATTTTTAGAATTTTAAAGGCTATAAATACCCTATCAAGGTAAGCCTAACAACACATTGAGAAATCATTCTTCTTCTTTCTCTAGTTTTTAATAAAAGTTTTTCTTTTCTTTTTCAAAGTTCTTATTTTATTTTTATTTTTAAAGATGCTACGTATGATTTCTATCATACTTAACTATGTTTTCCATAGACAAAGGCTGAAGCAATTACTCGATTATGAATCGTGAGAATCAAAAAGTACCTCATACCCTCTCGGGTTAAATTCTCAATTTTTTAGAAACTAGTTTGGCAGATAGTCTTTCTTAAAATCAAAATGCTTTCACTTTAAAAATATATTTTGGATTGGATGCATTATGGTTTACTGTTGGGATTATAAAATCAAATTGATTTGAATTCCCTTGAACACACTTAGCGAATGGTACGCAAAGGGAAATTGGGATCGAGTTTGACTTTCATAGAGAAAGTATAATTCGAGTCGGGTTTTTCCAAGCGCTTTTGAACTGTTTTGAGTTAACAACGATAGTCGAAGTTAATCTGAACAAAGATTGCTAATCCTAAAATAGATTTGGGATAGTAAAGCACCAAAGAGGAAAATGAGCTACAATGATTGAACCTTGCGGACAAACTAACATTTAACTGGAGAAAATCATATTCAATTATCGATTGGAATTTGAGAAACGCAAAAGCTTGAAGCTAATTTCATCATATTGGTTTTTAATTTTACTTTCTTTGATTCTTTATCTTCCTGTGAATCATTATTTGGTTATTCAATTTCTTAACAAACCCCCTTTTACTTTACTTGCCTTTTTTTCGCTTAGATCAAAGATCAAGAACAACAACATCTTCCTTAGTGATCGACCCTTACTCTATCTATACTATTATATTTATTTTTAATTCGATTAAGGATACTTTTATAATCAGGTGATTCTGGTATTAAACTTTTTTATGAAAATAATTAGAATTTATTAATTATGAGATTATTTGCTCTTCAGACTAACCACTATACTTGAAATCATTTCTTATTAGTCTTTCAGTTCCTTTATGTATTTCAATGGAGTCTTAACAAATTTATCATTTAAATCGTATTCGGTTCGATTCCATGCATAACCAAAACATGCATAATAGACCAATCATATACATTCATTATCAACATGTTCCATAAAAATGCAAAGAGGTAGTAAAGTATTTCCTCGATTTTTTGTGCTACACCGATCGAACATTTAAAATCCATTTGATCACTCTCAAACTTGAATTCAACGTCCAATAATTTCTCGGATACATAGCAAATGAATTTACGTCAAAAAATGAACTTAATCGAAAAACCAAATTGAATTCGAAGATAAAACACTGAAAAAAAGCTTATCGAGTGTGAATTTGGAAAAACGGACTTATGATTCGGACTCAGGACATTGAAAAAAAATAAAATATGACTTCTCAAAAAAATTTACTTTTGGTCAAAGTCGACGATCAACGTCAACGGGTTGACTCGGACGTGTTGACTCAAAAGAGTTGACTCAAAAGAGTTGACTCAGACGAGTTGACTCAGAGGATTTAACTCAGTGGTTTAAATAGACCCGATTCATACTGGTTCACGACGGTCTGGTTCATCTGGACCATCTCTAGAAGAAACCATGGCTGAGGAGGAGCCCAACGCGCACGCGGCGGCGTGGAAGTGGCGACCGGCCTGGGTTGATCGACCGAATTACTTATACAACTTTAATTAACCAATTGAAAGAAATATTTAGCCAAACATCATTCCAAAACCATGCTAAAATCGAAAGAAAATTAACCAACTATAAACCTGAGCTTACCTCTAACGACGATCGACGACGGTGCATCAATCGATGGTGATTTTATTCAGGTTTTTATCAAAATTGACCGGGGAACACAACACTGGCTAGCGTGAGGTTCATCGGAGGTTGGAGCAGTCAGAAATGGGGAGATAAGTGATAATGATGAAATGGATTTCCTCTATTCGATTAACGACTCTCAGTGATCGA
Source organism: Hibiscus syriacus (assembly GCF_006381635.1). Classification (NCBI taxonomy): domain Eukaryota; kingdom Viridiplantae; phylum Streptophyta; class Magnoliopsida; order Malvales; family Malvaceae; genus Hibiscus; species Hibiscus syriacus. The sequence goes on along the minus strand of NW_024063019.1, from coordinate 1,324,730 downwards.
TTGGGGTCATTGTCGGTTGGTGACTGATCGTTGGAGGATGCCGGTTTAACTGTTGGCGAAAGAGCGCGACAAGTACGGTCGGACCGGAATGAATCATGGTGGAGAGGTGGGGACTAGGGTTGGGGTATGAAATTTGAGGTTTTCTAATTTAGGAATTACGGTTGGTTTAACCGAGTTTTAACTAACCAAATAAAAATCGGTTAATTCACGGTTGGGTCCCTCAATTATCATCAAGTTTTCACAATAGCCATCATATTTCAAAATCAAGCATTTTAGTCTCCAACTTTCCTTCAACTTTTTAAAATTACCCATAATTTCAAAAAATTATAATTTGACCCCTAAATTGGGGGTGTGACAATTCTCCTCCCTTTAAAAAATTTCATCCTCGAAATTCACACAAGTCACATAAATGTATGAATGAAGGTTTCCTCAATTCATCAATATTTCCATGTAGCTTTTACATTATTACGATTCCTCTATTAAACGTTAACCAGCTAAATAAGCGTTATCGACAAAACTCTTCCTTATCAAAATTCCAAAATTTAAACAGAGTTATCCCCACAAAACTAAACATACCTTAAATACCAATCCTTAATCAGCTTAATACTTGCTGACTTTCAATGAAACATGCAAACATAACTATTTTCTTTTATACGACCATCATCACCTCAAGATTTAAACTTTTACCAAGTATTCGAACATTTACTTTAGTCTCATATAGGTTAAATCATTGGGGTACAATGCTCATTAATTATTAGGTTTCAAACTCATAAAACTGGATCAAGCATGATTCCAAAAATTATTCAATTTAGCATATCAGTGCATAACTTTTTGGAGCAAAACACCTTGTCTAAGTCTGGATCAAATGCCTTGTTCTCATATATACTTGAGTAGTAGAACTTAATATAGAAAGTTTACTTATAAGGTTTGGCTACGAGCTTATCATCACAAAATGATTGGGGAGTAAAAAAATTTAATTTCACGTCAGAGGTCAGGTCAAAATTCTTGAATGAAAAATCTCCCACATTACTCACGGGGCAACTTCCAAGATTGGTACGTATACTGACGTTATTCCCCTTCCTACACAGATTGAGACATAACAGATAAGATACTTTGGTATGCTTATTACAAAATGATTTCTTAACATCAGATTTCCGACTAAGAGAGTACAACCATAATCTAGCGGCATATACAAACCAGACATCTTTTGACAATCGACCGCTCGGTCTATCTAGAAAAACTTGACTCAAACTAAGCTCTAATACAACTAAATGTAACATTCTCAGACCGATGCGGGTGACCCGATCAGATCTGAGCTGTCACATTAAAGCCACCAGAGCGACCCACAATAAAAATCCAAAAAATTATAATTTTTGCTAAAACATGTATAATCATAAAACAATTTATAAATAAATACAAGTTCCAAACTCAGTATAAAAAATAAAGTCAAAGGTGACCTACATGCCCCAATTTTTCACTTGTACCATACTCTTCAACCTAATCCAATGGAACTCCTCATACAGAAGTTGATAACTGCCCATGATCGATTCTTTTAACTTGAAATGGAGAGTAAAAGTGTGAGCTTTAGAAATCTCAGTAATATAAAACTACCAAGTCATGCTGAAAGGACATGCAGATAAATGGAAAATAATAAAATTCCCTTGTTGATTCAGATTTCTACAAGTTTTTGGGATGAGTTGAGGTTCTACTGATATTTCTTCGAATAAAGACATGAAGATTTCAGTCCAGAGGAGGTATTCAGAGAACCAAGTTTAGGAGATCGAAATAGGATGTCTAGTGTGTTCCAACAAACATAATAACGTATATAAATCGTTTAAAAATGTTTATAGTTTAAAACATATTTTAAAAACACAATAATACCCTCGAACCGAACACCGTTTGTAGTTCCTCATAACTACATCCATAAGGATTTACCCTAAGCACACAACAAAGGAGCCAGCCCTAAGATAGTACCTTGGGACCAATGGGAACCCAAGGGTCTTCTTATGTCCAAAAAGATTTACCAGCTTGATCAGAGCTAAACCTCCATACTCCAAAATCCTACCCATATAGTATCCAGTAGAAATCAGATTTATTAGTAAACTGTAATATCATGATCATGATCCAGTAAAATCTTGTAAGAGTGCCAATAAAATAAACCACATAATTACCTTATACCCGTACACTATATGTAGTAACCAATAAAACAATTCAAGTAGTAACCAGTAGATTCCATGATCCATAAATCGGAACGATTATATTTTCCACTGAAAATAGGAAACCATATAACACATTTTAGATAGCCATAGTCCATAAACCAATAGATTCCATGATCCATAAACCATGAACAATTGTATTTTATAGTGAAAATAGGTAATCATAAGACACATATCTTGTAGCCATAGTTCAGTTAAAACTAAATCAAAACATCAGTAATTCCAAAATTTAGGAAAATCATGTTTAAAATAGATAAAACATTTACATGTCACATGAGGAACACACTAGAGGATCCAGATATTCTTCTGAGCTACTTGGTGATTAGGAAGGTATTTATAATCTTTTTTGTTTGAGTTACTTAAAATTTAAAGTAAGATAGAAGTGATTTTGTTATTAAAACAACATGGGTATTTCAGACAGTATGATTCTTGGTGATTTCTCAGTAATTAAACTCAATAAGGATAGAGTGATGATTTGTGGTATTCAAGATTATATATTGAATTATTAGGATTTCAAGTCCAATTAAACTACATTTCCCAATACTGTGATATTTTTCAGTCATTAGGACCGTTATAATTCACTATTATTCACTTCTTAGTACTTTTTGCACCTATTGATTTGATCAATATCATAATCATCCTTGATTAGTTCTTGAGGAGACGAATAGGTATTTCGTTGTTATTTATTTCATTACCACGTTGTAATAGTATCCAACATGTCCGACGACTTGGGTCATGCTCTATAACCTTTAGAGGCATCATTTAGGTTAATCGGTGTTCCCATGGTCTATCCAAAGACATTCACTTAATCCAAGTCATAGAGGTATTTAGGCCGTGTAATTATTTGAGGTTATTTTAGTTATTTGGGGTCCATACACATTATTTATTTTACAAATTGAGGATAATCCATCATTTAAATACTTCAGTGGCGTATCCCACTTATAATAATCTAGTCTTCAAATGATCATTCAAAAACAAGGAGATCGACGTATTAAGAATTTCTAAATGTAGAAGTTTATTTTTGGGGGCTTTCAAGTAGATCAAGATTAATTGATGATTCCTACCTTCAAGTGAATCAACATATGAGTTCTTATGTTGTATTATCCATTATCATAAACATCCATAGTTCTTTTTACACTTTAAGGGTATTACTGTTATTCCATTTAATTCTGTCAGTGGCATTATTTTTGATAAATTAGGGTTCAAGGTATTCTAGTTCCTTTAGAGTTTAGGGTATTTTGGTAATTTGAACATTGGAAGTTATTTTAGTTATTTTATACCTAAGGACATTTTGGTAATTCAGATCAATCCAAACATATGTACCTTTTCTGGTAATTTCGTCAGATATATCTGTTCAGCGTTATTTTTTGATCTTAGGGGTAATCATAGTCTTTTTGCAGTGCAAGGGCATATTGGTCTTTAAGTACTTGCTGATAATCAACAATTATAGGTCTTATGCCTTCTCGACTGTTAGGATCCAATTATCAGTGACTATCCAAGTAGATCGTGAATTTAACAGATGAGATAGTGATTTATACCGGCATCGGTCTAAGGGTGTTACATTTAGGACTACCGGATAGACCCATAATAAAAATCCAAAAAAATATTTTTTTTGTTAAAACATGTAATATCCTAAACAATTTATAAATAAAATAAAAGTTCCATATTCAGTATAAAAATATAAGTCAAATGTGACCTAATGCCCCAATTTTTACCTTGTATTGTACTCTTCAACCCAAGCCAATGCAACTCCCCATATTGAAGTTGATAATTGTGCTATAATGATTATTTTAACCTGAAATGGAAGGTAAAAGAATGAGCTTTGGAAAGCTCACTAATACAGAACTACCAAGTGATGCTGAAGGACATGCAGATAGATAGAAAGCAATAAAATATCCTTGTTGATTCAGAAGTCTATAGGTTTTCAGGATAAACTGAGGTTCCACTGATATTTCTTCAAATAAAGAGATGAAGATTTCAATTCAGAGGAAGCATTCAAAGAACAAGTTCAGGAGATCGAAATAAGATGTCTAGTGTGTTCCAACAAAATAGAGTAACATATATAAATCCTTTAAAAATGTTTGTAGTTTAAAACATATTTTAAGAAAACAGTAATACCCTCAAACAAAAAACTATTTGGAGTTCCTCAGAACCACATCCATAAGTACTTACCCTAGGCACACAACAAATGAGCCACCCTAAGGGACCTTGGGGCCTACCCAAGGGTATCGTAAGGTCCGTAAGGATTTACCATCTTGATTATAGTTGAACTTCTATACTCCAGAATCATACCCATACAATATCCAGTAGAAATCAAATTTATTAGTAAACTGTAATATTAGGATCATGATCTAGTAAAATCTCGTAAGAGTGAATAAAATAAACCATATAACTGCCCTCTACCCATACACCGTATGCAGTCTCATAATTTACCCAAGTTTTGGGGATGAGCTAAGGTTCCACTGATATTTCTTTGAATAAAGACATGAAGGTTTTAGTCCAGAGGAAGCATTCAGAGAACCAAGTTTCGAAGTTCGAAATAGGATATCTAGTGTGTTTCAAGAAAATAGAGTAACATATATAAATCCTTTAAAAACGTTTGTAGTTTAAAACATATTTTAAAAACATAGTAACACCCTCCAATCAAACACCATTTGCGTATCATCAGAATTGCATCCATAAGGACTTACCCTAAGCACACAACAAAAGAACCACCCTAAGGGAGTACCTTGGGGCCTATGGGCCCACCCAAGGGTCTTTTTAGGTCCATAAGGGTTTACCAGCTTGATCAGATCTGAACCTCTATACTCCAGAATCCTACCCATACAGTATCTAGTAGAAATTAGATTTTTCAGTAAGCTGTAATATCATGATCATGATCCAGTAAAATCATGTAAGAATGATAATGAAATAAACCACATAACTTCTCTCAACTTGTACATCATATGTAATCCCATGATTTACCCAAGGGATTGCCTTGGGGCCTGGGAGCCTACCCAAGAAAGTTTCATCAGGCCACGAAGCCTATCAAGGGTCACCTTAGGTCTGTATGTATTTATCAGCTTGATCAGAGTTGAACCTCCATACTCCAGCCTACTCAGATAATGCCCCAATAAAATAGTTCAAGTAGTAACCAGTAGATTCCATGATCCATAAATCATGAACGATTATATTTTCCAGTGAAAACATGAAACCCGATAAGACATTTCAGGTAATCATAGTTCATAAACTAATAGATTCCATGATCCATAAATCAGTAATGATTGTACTTTCCAGTGAAAATAGGTAATTAGAGGACACATATCATGTAACCATAGTTCAGTTAAAAGTAAATCAAAACATCGATAAATCTGAAATTTCAAAAATCATGTTTTAAAACAGATAAAACATTTACATGTCACATAAGGAACTCACTAGAGGATACAAATATTCTTCAGAGCTACTTGGTGATCAAGAATGTATTCATAATATTTTGCATCAGAGTTACTTAAAATTTAAAGTATGAAAGGAATGATTCTATTATTCATACAACATGTGTATTTAAGACATTTTTATTCTTTGAGAAATCTCAGTAATTAAACTCAATAAAGATAGAAAGATGATTTGTGGTATTCAATATTATATATTAAATTATCGAGATTTTGAGTCCAATTGAACTATAGTTCCCAATACTGCGAATACTGGCCAATTATCAGGACTATGATAATTCACTATTATTCACTTCTTATTACTAACTGCACCACCTGATCTGATCAATATTCGAATCATCCTTGATCAGTTCTTGATGAGTCAAATAGGTATTCCATTAGTATTTATTTCATTTACACGTTGTAATAATATCCAAAATGTCCGATGACTTGGGTCATTCTCCATAACCTTTAGAGGCAGTACATCATTTAGGTGCATTGGTGTTCCCATTGTCTATCCAAAGACATTCACTTAATGCAAGTTATAAAGGCATTTAGGTCATCTCAGTATTTGAGGTTATTTTAGTCATTTGGGGTCCAGACGCATTAGTTATTTCAAAACTTAAGGATAATACATCATTTAAATACTTCTGTGACGTGTCGCACTTCAAATAATCTAGTCTTCAAATGATCATTCAAAAACAAGAAGATCGACGTGTCAAGAATTTCCAAATGCAGAAGTTTATTTTTGTAGTTTTTCACATAGATAAGGAATTTAATCGATGATTCCAAGGTTCAAATGAATCAACATATGAGTTCTCAAGTCATCTCCATTATCATAGCCATCCATAGTTCTTTTTACACTATAAGGGTATTACCGTCATTCCATTCAATTATATCAGTGGCATTACCTCTGATAAATTAGGCTTGAAAGATATATAGTCCTTTAGATTTTAGGGTATTTTTTTTCATTTGAACATTGGAAGTTGTTTTGTTATTTCATATCTTGAGGACATTTTGGTAATTTAAATCAATCTAACCCTATGTACTTTTTCTAGTAATTTGGTCAGATATATTTGTTCAACGTTAGTTTTCACTCTTAGCAGTAATCACAATCTTTTTGTAGTGCAGTGGTATTTTGGTCAAATTATAATTGAAGGTTATTTCAGTCCTTTCCTTCCATCCAGACTTTCCATTTAATTCCATTTCTCTGAATAATTCAAACAAGAATAGTATTTCAATATTTTAGTCTTTTGGTGTTTGCTGATAATAAACAATTATAGTTCTTATATATTCTTCAATGTTAGAATCCAATTATCATTAACTATTCAAGCAGATCATGAATTCAACAGATTAAATAATGATTTATCGAATTAAAAAATACGAATTCTCAAGGTATTTTCAATCTCAGGTCAGTCCAGGCCGTTTTTACCCCACAGGGGCAATTTCTTAATTTTTATAATCAAGTGATTCCAGTATTAAACCTTTTAATGGAAATTATTGGAATTTAATAATTCTGAGATTATTTCCTCTTCAGACTAATCGCTGTAATTAAAATAATTTCTTATCTGACTTCCAATTCCTTTATGTAATTCAATAGTCTTCACAAATTTATCACTTAAAACGTATTCTATTCGATTCCATCCATAACCAGAACTTGCATAATATACCAATCATATACATCCATGCATTTATCCATTATCAACATTTTTCATAAAACATGCAAAGAGGTAGTAAAGTATTACCTCAATTTTCTTGCTTCACAGATCGAACATTTTAAATCCATTTGATCACTCTCGAACTTGAATTCAAAGCCCAATAATTTCTCGGATACATAGCATACGAATTTACGTTACAAAATGAACAAAATCGAAAAGGAAATTGAATCCGAAGATAAAACATTGAAAATGACTTACCAATTGCGAATTTGGAAAAATGAACTTCAGATTCAGACTCAGGACGTCGAAAAACATAGAATATGACTTTTCAAAAAAAATGATTTTTTTGTCAAAGTCACCGGGTTTACTCGGACGAGTTGACACAGATGAGTTGACTTATTTGGGTTAAACAAACCCGGTTCAGACCGTTTCGGGGCATTCCGATCCATCTGTATTGTTTCTAGAAGAACCCAAGGCTAGGGAGGAGCCCTACACACTCGTGGGGCAAGTGCCAGCGGCGACGGTTCTAGTGTGATCGACCAAATTACTCCTACAGCTCCAATTAACCAATTACAATAAATTTTTAGCCAAACATCAGTTCAACACCATGCCAAAACTGAAAGAAAATTAACGAACTTTAAAACTAAGTTTACCCCCAATAGCGATCGATGACGGCGCATCGATCGATGGTGATTTTGGTCGTGTTTTGATCGTAATTGACCGAGAAACATGACACTAGCTAGCGTAAGGTTTACCAGCAGTTGGAACGGTTGGAAATGGGGAGAGAAGCAATGGCGATGAAATAGATTTCCTCCCTTTAGTTAACGACGTTCGACGATCGATTGGGATCTTTGACGGTTGGGGACTGATCGTCGGAGGATGTCGATTTAATTGGTGGCAACAGAGCACGACAAGTGTAGCCAGACTAGAGCAAATCAAGGTGGAGAGGCGACAACTAGGGTTGGGCTATGAAATTTATGGTTTTTTAATTTAGGAATTTTAGGGGTTAACTGGATTTTAACTAACCAAATAAAAATGGGTTAATTTAGGGTTGGGTTCCTAAGTTATTGTCAAGTTTTCACTTTAGTCATCTTATTTCAAAATCAAGCATTTTAGTCCCCAAATTTCCTATAACTTTCTAAAACTACCTATATTTTCAAAAACTTACAATTTAACCCCTAAATTGGGTGTGTGACAAGTGCTAAGATTAATGATGACATCGACATTGAGGCAGCTCGAAATATGCATGGAAAGGAGCCACATAATCATTTTTTTGGTGTCGAAAACTATGAGCAACAGGGGGTGAAAACCTTTTAAGTGTGTGAACAAGGTGATCCTTAACCGAATGGTGTCATCGATGCTTTTACTTATGTTATAGAAGACCAGAATTCCCCCTCTTCCAAATATGTCAAATAAAGCTTGGAAAAAAAAACAGCCCAAGAGATAGCCATACTTAGGAAATTAGTTTTGCACATCAGGTTGGACATGATCTATTTCGTTAAAGAAGTCATGAAGAAGTTCATAGTTATGGTAGGCGAGATGATTTTAAGCCAGGCTTCTTTTACAGGTGAGTAATCTCTTATCACATGGAGAATGGATTCAACATTGGTAAAACAAAGAGGGCACAAATGATTCATGGAGAGGCTACGATGACGCCTTTCTTGATTAGCGAGGATGCGATCTCGAAGAATCAACCATAAAAAGATCTCGAATATATTGAAGGTTCGGTATCGACCAAATGATTTTTCACTATAGGTTTACGACATCCCAATGATCTTCAACAAATCTACAGTAGGCTAAGTCGATATTGAATTAGTAGATTGAGATCCATTGTCGAACTCAACAGTCGTCACCACCCAAAAGATAGGGTGGCATAACTCCCATAATATGTGGTAGAACTGTAGGAGGAATAACTTGGGAGAGTTTATTGATATTCCAGTTACCATTATGGTAAATGAATTCCTAAAACTCATTGTGAACGGTATGATGCATGAAGATTGAATGATGACGCAAAGGTCCAAGGAGGGAATCCAATAATCATCCTAATACTGCACGTGTCACCCATTACGAGGGAGCTAAATGAGGTTTGATAAAAAGCTATCCCACGTGTGGGGTAAGGCTCTCTAGAGGGGGAGCAATGAGGTCTAGCATTTTAGTTCGAACAAAGGCCTGTCATACAATATTTCTGATGAATTGCTTGGATCCACATGGCATTGGGGCGAGAAATCAAAGCATGGTCGAGCTTCCAAATAAAAGTAGTATTATGCTCATAATTATGATGGATACCCAAACCTCCGCTATTAAGTTGTTGACAAAGTAAATCCCACTTGACGAGGGGAATTTTCCTATTCGTAAGAATTGAGCCCCAAATGAATTGATGGATAATTTTATCAGTTTCCAAGAAAATGCTATAAGAGAGTTTGGTAGTCTACATGAAATAAATAGGAATCGTTGTGAGAAAAGATTTGGACAAGGTAATATGACTGTCCATAGAGAGAGTACGAGCAACCCAACCATTTAAATTTTGCCTCATCGTTTCCAGAATAAAGTCGTAATGAGTACATTGAACACGACCATGAATAACTGGAACTCCTAAATAATTCCTTAAAGTAGCAACATGTTGATAACCCAAGAGAGAACATATAGAACCTTGCATGCCCAACCCTGTATTAAGAGAAAAATAAATAGTCATTTTCCAATTACTGACTCTATGCCCAGAAAAATGTCCAAACTTAGCCAAAATCGAAGCGATAAGTCAAGCATGATCAAAGTCAACTTTAAAGTAAAAAATGAGATCATCGGTAAAAAAATATGATAGAGGGATACCATTACGAGCAAGGTAAATTGTTTTCAAGATTCTAAAGAAACATTGCAATGAATGATATTGTTGGGAAATAAACCGAGTACGAGTAATTTCCCTATAACCAGATTAGTAAGAATGCGAAATAAAAGCGGAAAAATAATACCCAAAATTGATAACGGAGTTCAGCCAATTTGCTTACGTCTCCGGACTGCTGCAGATCTTTTACTAAGAGAGAAAATTTATAGGTGTTTACAAAACACTCACTACTCACAAGAAAGCTCTCTAGTATTGGGAGAAAGAAATGATTTTTGGGATTTTGGGATGATTTTGAAGCTAAATAAGCTAGGATATTTATAGTTGAAACTTAGGGACTAATCTTGTAAATACCCTAAAGTTTAATGACTTAATTTTGTAATTATCCCTATTCCAAAATAATAAAAAATTTAGCAGCCCCTAATTTTTCAAGCAGCCCATGTGTTTTTTTTTAATTTTCAACAATCTCCCACTTGAAAACTGATTTTAATCTGACTTCACACCTCGATCGATGCAGCAGCTTTCTGGTCTTGTTACTCTAGCATGCCAACTGAAGCTTAACACAACTTCAGTTTATCCGTAGTCACCGTCTTTGTCAACATGTCTGCCAGATTTTGAGCTCCAATGATCTTTTCAAGTTTCAAAATCCCATCTTCCAGAAGAGACCGGATAAAATGATATCGCAATTGTATGTGCTTTGTCCTGGAATGAAAAGGCAGATTCTTTGCTAGATGGATAACACTTTGACTGTCGCAACACAAGATATTGTTTTCTTGTTTCTTTCCTAACTCTTCTAAGAAACTTTGGAGCCAAGCCATCTCTTTGCTGGCTTCCGTAACAGTGACATATTCTGCTTCAGTTGTGGAGAGAGCAACTATCTTCTGTAGTTGAGAAACCCAACTCACTGTAGTACCTCCTAGAGTATAGACATACTTTGTAGTGTTCCTTCTGATGTCAACATTTCTGGCTAAGTCAGCATTTACATAGCCTGTCAGTATCATATCTCCACCTTTGAAATAATGTGCTTTGTTTGTAGTACCCCGCAGATATTTAAGGATCCATTTGACTACTTCCCAGTGTACCTTACCTGGATTATTCATGTACCTGCTAACAGTTCCCACTGCATGAGCAATATCTGGTCTGGTACAAACCATGGTATACATCAGACTTCCAATTGCTGAGGCATATGGCACCTTCACCATGTGTGCACATTCTTCCTCCATCTTTGGTGACTGTTCTTTGGAGAGTCTAAAATGAACACCTAAAGGTGTACTTACTGGTTTAGCATCTTGCATGTTGAACCTGGAGAGTACTTTGTTGATGTACTCAGCCTGTGATAACATCAAAGTCCCTGACTTTGTGTCTCTCTTAATCCTCATCCCAAGAATCTGCTTTGCAGTGCCCATATCCTTCATAGCAAACTGCTTTGACAATTTTTGCTTCAAGTTTATAATCTCTTACATGTCTGAGCCTGTAACGAGCATGTCATCAACGTACAACAATAAAATAATAAAGCTATTATCGAACCTCTTGATATAGCAACAATGATCTACTTGGCATCTCGTAAAACCACTGCTACTTATAAAACTATCGAACTTCGTGTACCACTGTCTAGGAGCTTGTTTTAAACCATACAAGCTCTTCTTCAACCTGCATACGAGGTTTTTCTTGCATGCCTCTCTGAAGCCTTCTGGCTGCCTCATATAGATTTCTTCCTCCAAATCACCATGAAGGAAAGCTGTCTTCACATCTAATTGCTCAAGATGTAGATTCTCTGCAACTATAATTTTCAATACCAGTATAATTGTAGATAGCTTCACGACTGGAGAGAAAATTTCATTGTAGTCAATACCTTCTTTTTACTGAAAACCTTTGACAACTAATCTCACTTTGTAGCGTTTGCTCCATCTTGCTCTTCTTTGATCCTGTAAATCCACTTGTTACGGAGTGCTTTCTTGCCTGGTGGTAATTCAGCTAATTCTCACGTCTGATTTGACATAAGCGAGTTCATCTCATCTTTCATGGAAGACTTCCACTTGACTGAATCCTCCACCTGCATTGCTTCATCATAGCACTCTGGTTCACCATTGTCAGTCAACAACAAGTAGTGCAAAGAAGGCGAATAACGTTGGGTTGGTTTAGGAATTATGGAGGAACGTCTTAGTTCTAGTATGCTTGGTTCTTCTTGAACTGCTTCAGGTCTAATCTGAACATCATTTCTAGAAATCTCCTCGAACTCAGAAAATTCTTTTGTTTCAGCTTCGGTATTGAAGCTACTTGATTCTATGGTTAACCTGTCTTTGTACATCACATTCTCATTGAAAATGACATCTCTTCTTCTGATGATCTTCTGATTTTCATAGTCCCAAAATCGGTAACCAAACTCATCACTACCATAACCAACAAAGACACATTTGTTGGACTTGGCATCAAGTTTACTTATTTCAGCAGAGTTTATATGTACATAAGAAATACAACCAAACACTCTTAAGTGTGAAAGGTTTATTTCTTTCTTGCTCCAAACTTCCTCTGGTATTCTGCCATCCAAAGGAACTGAGGGCCCACGGTTGATCAGGTAAGCTGCAGTGTTGATTGCTTCAGCCCATAGAAATTTGGGTAATCTAGCATGTATCCTCATGCTTCTGGCACGTTCATTCAGAGTTCTGTTCATGCGCTCTTCTACGCCATTCTGCTGCGGTGTCATGGGAACTGTTGTCTCTATCTTGATCCCATTGTTTGCGCAGAAATCTATGAATCTTCTATTTCTGTACTCTCCTCCATTATAAGACCTCAACCGCTTGACTTTCAAACCAGTCTCATTTTCCACCATGGCCTTCCATTTTCTGAAGGTATCAAAGACTTCTGATTTCTTCTTCAGAAAATAAACCCACACCTTCCTTGTAGAATCATCGATGAAGGTAACATAATATAGTGAGCCTGCAAGAGATGGAACTCGAGATGGTCCCCATACATCAGTATGAACCAACTCTAACTTTTATGCCTTGGGTGTCTTGCGAATCTTTGCAAAACTGACTTTCTTTTCTTTGCCAAAGATGCAATCCTCAAATAGTCCGACATCTACATTTTTAGATCCGACAGCTTCCCTTTTGACAAAAGTTTCTTTATCCCTTTCTCGCTCATATGACCACGCCTTTGGTGTCATAGGTTTGATTTTCCATCAGCATCTAATGTAGTAATGATATTCTCTAAATTCGAGGTTACATATAGAGTATCAGTCTTCTTACCACGAGCAATGACGAGTCCTCATTTGGTAATCTTCCATTCACAACCTGAAAAGGTTGTACTATAACCTTTTCTATTCAGCTGTCCTACAGAAATCAAATTTCTTTTGAGGCCAGGAATATGTCTCACTCCTATCAGCTTCCAGGTTGTCTGGTTTGGCAACTTTAATCGAATGTCTCCTGTTTCGACGACCTTAAAGGTTTCATCATCAGCTAGATGAACCTTCCCAAAATCACCATTGACATGGTTCTCCATGATTTCTCGACATGGGGTGGAGTGGAGAGATGCCCCTCAATCCAAAATCCATGATTCAATCGAACTGTTGACACTTAGAATCATGGCATCACCTATCTCCTCTGTCACGTGGGCAGATTCCTGTGCGCTGATATTTTTCTTCAGTGCTCGACAATCTCTTTTCAAGTGACCCTTCTTGCCGCAGTTATAACAGGTAAAATCTTTATTTCCTGTTCTTGATTTTCCTCTTTATGGATTTGGATCTTCCATGATTCGAATTTCTTTTTGAAGTTCTTCCTCTGGACTCCGTGTGCAAGGCTGAGGAGGTTGATGCTTCACCTCATTCTCTCCGTCGAATTTCTTCGCTCAATACCAGATCCCAAACATCGTTGAATTTTAATTTGTTGTTTGCCGACGAGCTACTGAATGTTGTAAAAGTAGCATTCCAACTATCTGGTAGAGATGATAAGAGAATTAAAGCTCAAACTTCATCATCGAATTTAATTTCCACGGAACTCAACTGTGTTGTGATTATGTTGAGTTCATTCAAGTGTTGAGCCATTGATGCTCATTCTACCATCTGCAAATTGAATAATCGCCTCATCAAGTGAACTTTGTTTGAGGCTGATGGCTTCTCAAACATACTAGAGAGATCTGCCATAAGACCCGCCGTGGTCTTTTCCTTTTTTATGTTGAAAGCAACATTGCGGGACAACGTCAGTCGGATAACTCCGAGGGCTTGTCTGTCGAGAAGAGCCCAGTCTTCATTCTTCATGCCCTCAGGTTGCTTTCTTGAGAGAGGTTGATATAGATTTTTCTGGTATAGAAAATCTTCAATCTGTATCTTCCAAAAGTCAAAGTTCGCACAATCGAACTTCTCAATTTTCACATTTCCTTCGTTTGCAGCCATCGCTCCCACTCGTATCTGGCTTCGTTTGGATCGTTTCTTACAATTCTTGCGAACCACCATCTATTATAACACCTCCGTCGACAAGCTCGTATCGTCGATAAATTTTTTTCACTATTCATGAAATTCACTATTCACATGAATAGTAATCTCACAAAAATTGACAAAATTCACAACTAAAAGCTCTGATACCAGTTGTTGGGAAATAAATTGAGTACGAGTAATTTCCCTATAACCAGATTAGTGAGAATGTGAAATAAAAGCGTAAACAAATACCCGAAATTGATAACGGAGTTTAGTCAATTTGCTTATGTCTCCGAACTACTGCAGATCTTTTACTAAGAGAGAAAATTTATAGGTGTTTACAAAACACTCACTACTCACAAGAAAGTTCTCTAGTATTGGGAGAAAGAAATGATTTTTGGGAATTTGGGATGATTTTGAAGCTAAATGAACTAGGGTATTTATAGTTGAAACTTAGGGACTAATCTTGTAAATACCCTAAAGTTTAATTACTTAATTTTTTAATTATCCCTATTACAAAATAATAAAAAATTTAGCAGCCCCTAATTTTTCAAGCAACCCATGTGTTTTTTTTTTATTTTTCAACAGATATACCCAAGTTTTCCCATGAAAAAGCCGAAGATATAAGATGAGAGGGGGTTACCTTGACATATACCTCGCTCCGGAGTAAAAGAGGAAATGAGTGCGCCATTCTACTGAATTTACATGGAGGACGAGTAATGCATTGCATAATAATTTGAGAGATCCGAGTAGGGAACCCGATGTCAATAACGGTCTCATGAATAAAATCTCACTTAACTCTATCAAAACTTTCACTAAGTCAACCTTAATCGTCATCAACTCCTATATTGATTTCTTATTGTGCATATAGTGGATAATTTCCTAGTTAAGAATGATGTTCTCGATGATAGACCTCCTAGAAATAAAGCTTGTTTGTGTTGGGTAAATGAGGTGAGGCATAATGGGTTTTAATCCCCAGATAATAATCTTGGTGATCAGCTTGTAGAAGAACGGGTATAGGAGGATTGGCTGAAAATCAACCATTTTTTGGGGAATGTCAACCTTAGGGATGAGTAAAATAGTTGTTATATTGAGAGAATGT
Source organism: Hibiscus syriacus (assembly GCF_006381635.1). NCBI lineage: Eukaryota > Viridiplantae > Streptophyta > Magnoliopsida > Malvales > Malvaceae > Hibiscus > Hibiscus syriacus. Next base: position 1,309,103 of record NW_024063019.1, on the reverse strand, counting down.
TCAATCGAGTTACCAGTGAACACACCTTTAACCATACAACAGACATCAAAACCAACTATATGCAAGTTCATTTGAAAAACCTTCACATAAAGACCATCGTCGCTAAGAGCTTTCAATGGAGCCATATCCAAGATAGCAATATGAATCTCATCTTCTTTAGGGAAAACATCAAAGATCAAAATATCATTTGGAAACATCCTGGGAGGGGAAAATGACCACCTAACTACAATGATTAGCATATAAATATCGGAAAAAAATTGAGGCTTCAGTTTGAAGTCTCTCCTCATCATAGCATCATTCTTTATCAATAAGCTTAAGGGAAGAAATGTTGTTCTTAGACTTACGATGAGCTACCTTTTGGTGGAAGAACTTGGTATTTCTATCACCGTTGGTGATCCAATCTATCCAAGACTTTTGTTTCCATAGGAGCTCCTCCTAGTCATGTAACGATTCCAATTCGCATTGAAGAGTTGACTCAAGAGAGGATAAATAGGTAGTATTTCTTTACCCAAGTTTTTTTTAAACCCCCTTAAGCAAGCCATGACAGTCCGCTTCTTTGCACCAATATAGTCAAACATGGTTCTGTTCCAAATATCAACATGCACAAAAAGTTGGAGATTGTTTAAGATAAGCTATAGCCAGGCTTACAATTATCAATAACCATCTTATCGAAATAATAATTGGAGAACTAGCCAAAGAATTATTTGAAATAAAGGGAAGGAGATATTAGACAAAAATGTTAATCCGAGATAAAAATATTAATAATAATAAATAAATATTATTATATAATCGAATGAAGTAAAAATACTTATAAAATTAAAATAGAGAAAAAAAGCCTTAAGGAACTGCTCATCTTAATAAGAGTTACACAGAGCATGATCAAGGTGAGCTTAAGCATGGCCTCAGTTCTAGGTAAAATCAAGATCTTGAAAACCCATGTCCCGAAGGCTAGTAGTAAAGACAAAATGCTAAAAGTCCTTACCAACTTTAGTAGTGGCAGCACAACCTTTGAAGTCAAAGGAGAATAAAATAGTGTCAAAATCCCAAACAGAATCCAAAGTGAGTGAATAGTAGAGCTAGATAGTCAAGGTGGTGCCAAATAATTTTCCTGTAGGGCTAGCATAAATAAGTGTAGCCAGAGAATGAACTTGATTCTTTATGTGTTAATAACTCTCCAAAAGAGTTATCATTGTAGCACATTATACCTAGGTTTAGCTTGAAATTGAGTATGTTTTAAAGCATTTGAGATTAATTTAGTCTTAATTACATGTATTTTTACATCATTAAGAGTTTGGTTAACTTGGGGTAATTTCTGCTGAAAAAGGTGTAAAATGTTGCAACACTAGAGTGGAGGCTACAACAATTGATGACTCACCGTGTTGGGCAGAATATTCTAGAATAGGACAGTTGGCTAGGACAACTGTAATCATCTCCTATCAGCTTATGCAACGTGGAAAAATCTCATTGGAGAGGATTTGGCCTCCCTCACATATAATTAGGGTCGTCCTTAGCTTAATTCTACATCAAATATTCATTCTCTCCTTTTTCTCACAAACTTCTTATTTTTTCATGGCTGCTTAAGCCACTCAGCTGGGAAGTGATGTAGCATCGGCAGTCACCAAGAGATCTCTTCAGCTTTCTTATACTACGCCTGAGATAAGGTAGTTTTACTTAGTTGAATTTATGTTATTGTGGATGTTAATTATTTTAAACATAGTCATTTGATTGTATAATTTGTTATTATGAATATTTTTAATTTGCTACATTGTGCCTTGCACTCATAAATGATGAAAGAGATTTTATTGTTTATGTATGTTGTTTATTTTGTTTAGAGATAAACTTAATGATATGCATACTAATTTTATGGCATTGGTATTGTCAGAAGCAAATGCATGTTGAGATATATGTTGCTGAGTGTTTAGTATAATTTACTAAGTTGGTTGTTTGTTTTAGTTAGAACTAATTCTTAATGATCAATTAATTATAATCAATTCTAAATACATTATAGTAAATTTAAATACAGGAATTTGGTATATAATCCCTTTTAGCATTTTACTCTAATTGATAGCTGACTCTGTGTTGTACTCAATGTTGTAGCATGACCCTGCCTTTCTCTCATTGCATTATATCTTTTAATATTTGTTTTGATCACATGCTATTTCAATAATTAATTATTTTACTAACTCATTTGTAAATAATATTGCTCTCTGTGGGTTTGACATCCAAAGTCTTAATAAGGTTTCCACTTTATTATTTGTGTGATACGTATGCTTGCTGTTATGCTGTAGCATTTTTATCATCATCACGTTTTTGGCGTCGTTGTTGGGGAGCAACTGTTTACTTTTGAGTTTCATTTTATTTTACTAACTTTTTTATTTTCTTTTCATAGGTGTTTCTTATATTGTATGTTCGATATTGAACACCTTTTTCCACTTGATCCTTTCACTGAGAGAACCTTTGGACGTCATCAATAAGAAGTTAATCGAAACTGAATTCAAATGGGTGATCAACCACAAGGTCACAAGGCCCTGCCACCGCTGTAACATGCTACTGAAGGAGAAATATCACACGACATCGAAGCTAAGTAGTATCCATACTTCAATATGGATGATCGTAATCGACCGTTTAGGGAGCATGTTTTCCCAAGCTAGATGATTTATAGCCTAGAATTGTCGGAATAGCCATCAAAGCTGCTAACTTTGAGTTGAAGCTTTTGATGCTTCAAATATTGAAATCTATGGGGAAATATAGTTGCTCATTCACCGAATATCCACGAGCACACCTTAGAGCATTCATGGAGGTGTGTGATTCCTTCATACAACAAGGAGTTCCTGAAGTGGCTCTGACGCTGAAGTTTTTCCCTTATTCGATGCTTGACAAAGCTAAAGCATGGCTCAATTCACTGCCACTGGGTGTTATAGCATCTTGGAATGAGCTTGCAAAAACGTTTCTGTTACGCTTCAATCCTCTTAATATGAATCCAAAGCTTAGGAATGACCTTACCTCTTTCAAGCAACTTGAAGATGAGAATATATATGAAGCTTGGGAGAGTTTCAAGGAGTTACTTCAAAGGTGTTGTAAGCATGGATTTCATCACTGGATGCAAATGGAGATATTTTCAGCAAATAAGGCATTGCTGGACAAGTCGTACAATGAAGCATATGATGTATTGGAGAGGATTTCTAATAATGACTATCAATACCCAATACGAGGAACATGTTTTGCTTATGCAATGCTACAACACTAGACACTGACGTGTTGAGCTCAATGGCGTCTCAAATCACAGTATTGACAATATGGTAAAGAAACTGCAAAGGTTGGCTAGCACGTATGAGGTAAAAATGTTTCTACTACCTTTCGTGTTTACTATGAAGATGGACATAATTATGAAGAATGTCCACAAAACCTCGAGTCTATTTGTTTTATGAAAAATTTCAATAGGGATAATAATGCCAACATATATGGGAATGCATACAATGCCAACTATCATAACCACCCTAATTTTTCATAGAGGAGCAAAAACGTTGCAAATCTAAATGTTGTACAATCTAATTTTGGTAACCAACAACAACATTACAATCAACAGTTGATGATGCCTTAGCATCATCAACCAACGCAAACACAACAAAGGTAGAATTATTAATGGCAAAACTCTAATCAAAAGCCCAACCTGAACTCTATTGAATCCTTGCTAAAGGAGTACATTTCAAGAAATGAAGCAGTAATTCAAAGCTAATCAGCATCGTTGAGAACGTTGAAGAACCAAGTTGGCCAGTTGGCCAATGCTTTAAGTAATAGGAAACTAGGGACCCTACCCAGTGATACCGAAGTACCTAAAGCTCATGGGAAGCTCATTGTAATGAGTACTGTAAGGCCATCACAACCAAAAGTGGAATTCATACTAGAAGACCTACTGTTGAAAACAAGAAGAAAGATGATGAGCAACAACCCAAGGATAATGAGATAACACAAGACACATCTATTTCAGACGTTGCAACAAAACATGTTGGACAAAGTGATAATTTTGGAGTAATACCAGCAGCAGCACCTCACCCTGTGCCTCTTGTCACACCCATAATGCCACAACCAACTTAGAATCAATGAACTCCAAGACCTCCTCCTCCGTTTTCTCAAAGATTCAAGAAGACCAAGGAGCAAAACAATTTAAAATTCTCATTGATGTACTTCGTCAATTAACAATCAACATCTCGTTGATACTTTGCCAACTACATCAAATCCATGAGTGAAGTATTATCTAATAAGAGAGGGTTGGGTGAGTTCGAAACTATTGTACTGACTGAAGGTTGTATCGATATGGCTACAAGCAGATTGCCACCAAAGCTCAAGGATCCAAGGAGCTTTACTATCCCATATAGCATTGGTGACTAACTTTTTGGTAAAACTTTATGCGACTTAAGTGCCAACATTAACTTAATGCCACTGTCTATTTTCAGGAGACTTGGCCAACTATCGTGACATTGTAGCTTATAGACCGATCCACCGTGCATTCGAGTGGAATAGTGGAGAATATGTTGGTTTGAGTGGATAAATTTATATTCCCTATTGACTTCATTATACTCGATTGCAAAGCTGACAAAGAAGTTTCAATCATTCTTGGTAGACCCTTCCTTGCTACATGGTGGTACTAATCGACGTTGAAAATGGAGAACTCACTATCCATTTAAATAATGAATACATTACTTTCAATGCCTTTAAGTTTTTTTTATATGTATGATAATGTTGAGTGCAATAGAATTGATGATTTTGATGTTTATGTAAAGTAGCATTGGGAAGAAAGCTACAATATGAAAGTTTATACAGCAAATACTATAGCAATTAAATATATTGAAGGCAATGAGACAAGAAATTTTGTGCAACACTTTGAGTCATTAGACCTTTCTGATCGACCTATTCAAGCATCAAAGATGCAAATAGAAGAACTACCTAATATTATGCTCAAACCCTTGCCCAAGCATTTGAGATATGCTTTCCTTGGAGAAAATAATACTTACCATGTCATTGTCACAGTAAAGCTTACAACATCACAAGCTGACAACCTAATTATTGTTTTGAAGCAATATAAGAAAGCAATTGCTTTTAGCATCACTGCTATCAAAGGGATTAGTCAATCATTTTGCATGCACAAAATTATTTTTGAAGATTCGAATAGTAGTTCTATTAAACAGCAAAGACAGTTGAACCCAATCATAAAGGAAAATGTTCGCAAAGAAGTCATCGAATAAATGGATGTTTGGATTATATACCCCATTTTTTTACAACAATTGGGTGAGCCCAATGAAATGTCTTCCTAAGAAAGGAGGCATAAATGTGGTAGCAAATGAGAAATAATAAGTTAGTTCCTACATGCACAACTACGGGATGGAGAATTTGCATGGACTCTTGCAAGCTAAATAAAGCAACAAAGAAGGATAACTTTTCGTTGCGGTTTATTTATCAAATGCTAGACAATCTTGTTGTAAATGCCTTTTATTGTTTTCTTGATGGGTATAGTAGGTATAATCAGATTGCTATAGCTCATAAAGATCAAGGTAAGACAAGATTTACTTGTCCTTATAGAACTTTTTCTTTTAGAAGAATGTCATTCGACCAGTGCAATGCTCCAACAATATTTCAACACTGCATGATGGTAATATTCTCTGATATGATTGATTATTGCTATGAGATATTCATTGAAGATTTCTCTATTTTTGGGCAAGATTTTGAGCAATGCCTTGCTAACTTGGCTAATAGTTTGAAGAGATGTGAAGAAACCAACATTATTTTGAATTGGGAAAAATGTAATTTAATGGTAACCAAAGGCATAGTGCTGGAGCATTGCATTTCTCAATGTGGCATTAAAGTAGACAAAGCCAAGTAGAAGTTATTGATAAGTTACCCCCTCTCTCAAATGTGAAGGCTGTAAGGAGTTTTCTAAGGCATGCGGGTTTTTATCGAAGATTCATGAAGGATTCCTTCCAAATTGCTGAACCATTGTGCTCATTGTTAGAGCAAAATAAGAAATTTATGGTTGATGTTGAAGTTCATAGATCTTTTAAGACCATCAAGTCTAAGCTAGTCAATGGCCCTATTTTCGTACCACCAGATTGGAGTTTACCTTCTGAATTGATGTGCGATGCTAGGGACTTTGTTGTAGGAGTAATGCTGAGGTAACGCAAGGAATGAGTATTCCATGCTATTCATTATAATAGAAAGACATTGAATGATAATCAAGTGAATTATCCCACAACTAAAAATGAATTGCTTGTTTTGGTGCTTGCTTTTGACAAATTTCGACCACACTTGGTTTAAACCAAGATGATAGTTTACACCAATCATTCGGCTCCAAAGAATTTGTTTGCTAAAAATAAAACTAAACTAAGATTGATTCGTTGGGTGCTGCTACTTCCAGAATTTGATATTAAAGTTCAAGATAAGAAGGGGACCGAAAACAAAGTGGCTGACCCCTTATCCTACTTGAAATCCAAAAATTAAGACGGTAAAGCGCATGTAATACCAAATGTTTTTCCTGATGAAAGATTATTGGCCATCGATGCTCTACCTTAGTATGTGGACTTTGTGAATTATCTAGTTAGTGGTATATTGCCACCAGACCTTAATAACCAAAGTAGAAAGAAGTTCATGCTATATGTCAAATCATACTTTTGCGAAGATCCTTACCTTTTTAAATAATACAATGACCAACTTTTAAGGAGATGTGTTCCCGAGAATGAGCAGCAAATCATTTTACAACATTTACACAACGCAACTTATGGTGGACATTTTGGAGGTATGAGTACAACAACAGAGGTCCTCCAGTGTGGTTATTATTGTCCATCACTATTCAAAGATGCTAATACTTTCACACAACATTGTGATTGATGCTAAAGAACATGTAGCATTTCTCAGTGCAATGCCAATGTAGCCTATTTTAGAGATTTAAATGTTTGATGTTTTGGGTTTTGATTTCATGGGACCTTACCCATCTTCTTGCGGTAACAGTTTCATTCTTGTTGTTGTTGATTATGTGTCTAAGTGGGTTGAGGTTGTAGCATTACCCCCAAGTGAGGCTAAAGCGGTTCTTAAATTCCTCCACAAGCATATTTTTATTCGATTTGGAACACCAAGAGCATTTATTAATGATGAAGGTTCCCAATTCATTAGTAGATATATAACTAATTCCCTGTAGTTTTATGGAGTCAAACATCACATTGCTACAACATATCGACCCAATCAAAATGGTCAAACCAAGGTTTCCAACATTGAGATCAAGAAAATATTGGAAAAAATGGTAAATCCCTCGAGAAAATATTGGTCTCTAAGACTTGAAGATGCACTTTGGGCCTATACGAAAACTTACAAGACTTATTTGGGTGTCTCTCCTTACCTATACGTGTATGGAAAAGCTTGTGACTTACCTGTTGAGTTGGAGAACAAAGCCATGTGGGCGCTTAAGAAGATAAACTTTGACCTCAATGTTGCTGGTGATCAAAGAATACTAGAGATCAATGAACTTGAGGAGCTACGCAACAACGCTTATGAGAGTGCTCGAATTTAAGAAAACAAGAATATAAAAGTCATGACCAACATATCTTGCCAAAATGATTTCATGTTGGACAACAAGTGTTATTGTTTAATTCTCGTCTAAATCTTTTTTCCAGCCAAACTCAAATCTCGTTGGTCAAAACCCTTTGAAGTTGTAGAAGCCTATCTCATGGGGGAATACTTTTGAAGAATTTAAGTGATGAAACCATATTCTAAGTCAATGGGTAGCGTTTAAAGCATTATTTCTAAAAACAAAGCCTTAATATCCCCTTCATTACACTAAGCGATGCCCCTTCTTTTTTTAACTCTTTTTGCTATAAATAAGTCAATTTTGAAAATAGTTAGATTTTTAGTTTTGATTAGATCTTGATTATTTTCTTTCTTTTTGTCTAGGTTAATGCTGAAGTTTCCCTGCTGGAATAATTCGCCTAAAGACTACGTGGGCTACATTTGAAGCTATAGCATATGTCAACTAGGCGAGTAACTCTTGGTAAAAAGTAAATAGTGTGAGCTGCCACCCACTTTTACCCTTTCTATATCCACCGTCCACTTTAGTTTATCCTCACCATCCAATTTTTATCTTTATCCTTATCATTTAATTTTAAGTTTTAAAACCCCTTTTTCCACCTTTACACACCACATTTAATACCCTAATCCTAAAAAGTTACTTACAATTATTTTATTTTACCTCTCATATTCTTGGTTGTTTGTCCTCCATCCTTAATGGCTTCTCATTTTTCTTATAAGTTTTTTCCTTTTTCTTTCCTTCTCCCATTTTCCTTCAAGAAATCTCATCCCTATACCATGGCACTAAAAAACAGTTGTTGTTAAGAGTTTCAACCGTCTATCGGTCTTTTTTCTGCTAACCTTGCCATCGAAATCCACCGCTGAACCCAAGCGATTCCTGGAGGCATAGTAGTAATAGTGTTACTTTGACATTGTTAACAGGGAGTTCATCAATGAGCAAGGTTTCGATCTTTCTACTATCGTTGATTTAAAACCTTTTTCTTATATCATCGACATTATTTCCAAGATGAAATGGGGGACCTTTTGTTTCCATTCTAGTGAAATCAGCCACCACAAGGTCTAGGAATTTTATAGAAACCTGATGAATGAAGACATGATATTGGAATTTGTACGGGAAAAATTGGTGCATTGGTGGGCTGCTCCGATCAACAGCCTGATTAGGCTTGAAGAAGGTGTGTGTGAGCACACTAAGTTCGTTAACAACCTCACATCTGAGGATTTAGAGCAAGTTCCAAAGGATGTGTGCTTTCCGGGCAAAACATGGACCAAATCATTATTCGGTGGTTACACCATGAGGCGTCTGGACCTCAACCCAGAAGCCCGAGTATGACTTGTTTTTCTTCGAACACATTTAATTCCTACCATGCTTTTCTCTACCATTACTAGGGATATGATCTAATTGTTGCATTTCATCCTGAAAGGTAGACGTATTGATATTGGACAAACTATCTCTGCTGAATTGTTTCCTTGTATCCAAAAGGCTAGTGGTTATCTTTATTTTCCTCTACTCATAGTCGCAATGTGCCATAAAGCACAAATGGTTCAATTGTCTTTTGATCATGATATTGGAAATAGAAATGATATCACCGTATTGTTATCAAGCGAATATTGTTGAAGAAGGGACTCGAACCAGAGCCTTCCATGCAAAAACCTAGTGGGTCACACCATGCTGCTGGCTAAGCTTCCAAACCATAACCTATAAATCAATTTTTATATCTACCGGAGGCTATGGCATCTATGGTAGCACAATAAGCCAACATCATATCCATGTTGATCCACACGATTAAGATCCAGTCACAGCTACATTCAACTCAAGAACAATACTGACAGTATGGTCAAGCTAAGGATGTTGTGTTGAAGAAATTGTCAGCAACATTGGTCAATGATGGGAAGTTCATCTTTATAGATTTTCCTACAAGTTTTCTTGTTGATCTGACTCAACCACATGTGTTCAATGCTTTTGATAGCTCTGATAGCATTGAGGAGGTTCCAGCAACCAATAATTATGCTGGAGTAGACACTATGGAAGTTAAAACCACAATTGAGGAATAAGTTAAAGAAGAAGCAGTAAAGTAGGAAAAAGATGAAGAGGAAGTTGATTCACCTACCTTAACGAATGTCATTGCAGTCGGTTCTGACAATGATGATCCTATGGAGACCATCGAGACAATTAGCCAAGAGAAATAGAAAGAATGAACTACTAGCCAAGAACAGACTACTGTACAATAATTGTTGGACTTGAACATTGATACTGTTACACAGTATGTTGTAGCAGCGAGGCAACATAAGCTGGATGCAGTCCAACTTGTCACAAATATGCTAAATGATGTGAAGCAATTGGAGAAAGGTAACTGGCTTGGAGATATCAATATTGAATCAGTGCAAAGGACTTTAATGCATATGCTTATTTCAAAAGTTGCCAAATCTGTTGACTATGCAAAAATTGCTAGTCAAATCGACAAGGAGATCCAGCAATCCACTGCGAGTCAGCCAAGGGCTCATCCGAAATTATTGTGGGCGACGCTAGGGAAAATTTGGAGAACCTGGAAACTACTACACCTGAACCAATCAATAAGGTTCTCCTCGTAATTCCCGATGCCTCTGTGGTACAGGACACGTCAATGTCCACCAATATGAAAAGGAAGAGTTTGGTAAAGGGAAAAAGAAGAGTTTGATAAAGGCAAAAATCACTTCCATGCGAGTCTGTTCCACTGCTGTTAGTCCACGAAAGACCCCACGGAAACCGAATTAGGGGAGTCATGTTCTTTTTTCTTTATTTGTTTTGTTTATTGTTTCTTAGTTGTTATGCATTGAGAATAATGCACCTCTTAGGTTTGGCGGTGTCATCCATTAGTGTTGTGCATATTGTAGCATATCATTTTGTTTGCATGTTAGCATTATGTGCATAGTAGTATTGCATGTTGTTAAGCATTTTGTTTGCATCACTTTGCATATAGCATTGATATTTAGTTTTGCATGAAAAATGCCATGGATTAAGTTGATAAAATCAAGCAACTTTTGATTAAATTTTGATGATGCCCAATGATGAAATAGTTTAAAGGATGTAATGTTATGGAGTTGCTTAGGAATTTATTCGAATTAGGGTACATAGGAAAATTCTATACCTTAGGTGTATGTTCTCAATAATTAGAGAATTTAGACACTTTTAAATTAAACTCACACCCATAGTAGATGATATAGCATTTATAGAACTAGAGGTGTCCGAAACTGGCTCTAGGTTAAAAAAATTCCAAATCTACTAGACGTGCCTAACATTGGATCTAGTAACGAAATGGAAACAAAAGAATGTTAGAGGTGCCCAACACTAGCTATAACATTAAATAATGGAAAATATTGGAGGTTCTTAACATTAGCTCTAGCTTAAATTAGGAGATTGTTGCAACATTGAAAATATTTATTTTAGTAGGTTCACATATTTTCTGAATTAGCCTGCACATTTGCACACTGTGGACTTTGATTTGATGAGTTATTGATGCAATTCCTACTTAAGATTATATGAATGTTGTTAATATTTTTTGCAGCATTGTATTGAGGGTTGGAAAATAAAGTTAAATGTTGAATTGGTTTATTGGTCTTAATCTATGGTGTTGTTGTTTAGTTAACTGCATGACATATTTGTTGTTGCTTGAGGACAAGCAAACATCTAGGTCTGGGGGTGTGACAACTCTCTAAAAGAGTTATCATTTTAGCACATTACACCTAGGTTTAGCTTGAAATTGAGTATGTTTAAAAGCCTTTTAGATTAATTTAGTCTTAATTACATGTACTTTTGCATTATTAAGAGTTTGGTTAACTTGGGTTAATATTTGGTTTTTCTACTGAAAAGGGTGTAAAATGTTGCAGTGTTGGGGTGGATGCTAAAATAATTGATGACTCACCGTGCTGGGCAGAACATTCTAGAATAGGACAATTGGTTGGGACAGTTGTAATCCTCTCCTATTAGTTGGATGAGAGAGAATTGTATTATTATCTAAATATAAGTTGTGTATAATGCTTTCTCTAAACTCCATATTTATAAGCATAAGAAGTAGATTTCATATAGAACTCTAAATCTAAGGATATTAAAGTCATTGTCTTAACCATTTTTTCTTATAAGTTTATTTTTAAATGGAAAAACCACGACTTATTTTAGTAAAATATGGATTTTTATCAATTTGGAGTCGTCATCGACCTTTAAGTTAGGTAGGTCGAATATATAAAAACCATATTTAAAAAAAATAAAATTATTCAAACTAATATTAAAAAGCATGCATTCACAATTTCAAATCATAAATTCTCTAGGACATTGAACAGAAATGGATTGAGGGGATGTTAGAATGAGTCACACTTTGTTAAAATTTTAAATTATTATATATTCTAAATATTTCTTTGCATTTTTTATCGATAATCTAATTTCATACTCTCTGAAATTTTATAACTTTGTACCTCCAAAGTTTTAATATAACGTTTTAAATTCATATTCCTATTATAAAATCTTGCCTACATCCCTAACATCAATCATAGTGTATGAAGGAAAAGGAGCAGTGGATTCATAGAAATACTCCATTGGTTGATTTCCACGTTTTGTAACTTTAATGACTTCAAGTGCCTTAATTCATATTTTAAATTCGTAGTTTGAGATTATAAATTATTTTGATCATCGGACAAGGATCAATAGACGGATATAAAAGTGCAATCATACTTTTTGAACTTTTTTTATTTTTATTAATAATTTAATTCTACACTCTTAAAATTTTGTAATTTTATATTCTTAAACTTTAAATATAACTTCTCAAATTTCAATACATGGCATGAAATCTTACGTTGAACCTGATATAAGAGAAACGAAAAGTGGATTAGTTTTGTTACTTTGAAGACTCCACATGCGTAATTCATTAAAAAAAGTAAGGTTTTAAGGGTTAGTTTGATATTAAAGAAATATGAAGAAATAAAAGGTATGGACCGATTCCCACGTTTTAATTTCTTATAATTTTAATATTTAAATTTTTATTTTATTATTATTCATAACTTTATTTTCCACACTTACTAAACATTGGCCGCTTTAGCTGCATGAATAAAATAATGCAAAGTACCTTTCATCCTCTATTTTTATTAGCAAATTATTAAACAAAGACAAACCGAGCATTTATTAGAATCTCTCTCTCGTTGATTTCATCATTCTCTTGTTGTTAACAAACTTATTCATGAAGAAATCTAAGGCGGTCATTATTGGACAGCTCCTTCCAAAGAATGTCGAGTTTCATTTGACCAAACTGATGTGTGAACCATATTAAAAATTGAACAAACAAAGAGGAAAAAACTCTACAGTTTCAGCATATAAACAATTATCATTGTTTCATGCGAGCGTATGTGTATATATATAGCAGAATGTTAAGGAAAACACACCAGAAAACACTAAAGTACACAAGTTCGTAAAGAAATTAAGCAAGCAAAATGGCAGAAGCAAAGGTTCTTCGCATGAATGCAACAGATCATGAAATTAGCTATGCTAAAAATTCAGTTTTCCAAGTCCGATATTACAAGATTTTTGCTTTATATGTGTTCTTTTTTCTTTTTCAAAAAATATCATGCTAACAAGTTTTTTGTGCTTTCAGAAAGCAGTGATATCAAAGGTAACACCAATCATTGAAGAATCCATTACAGAAATGTTCAAGGAAATGGCTCCAACTTGTATAAAGGTGGCAGACTTGGGTTGCTCTTCAAGACCTAACACCTTCCACACTATATCTTAAGTTATTAACACAATCCATGGGATATGTAAGCGAGAAGAGTTGAAATTTTCAGAGTTTGAAGTGCTTCTAAATGATCTCCCAGACAATGACTTCAACTCTGTGTTTAAGTCGGTTCCTGATTTCATTGAGAGGCTGAAGAAGGAGAAAGGAGATATGGTGCAAGAAAGGTGTTTCATAGGAGCAGTTGCGGGCTCTTTCTATGACGGACTCTTTCCAACTAGAAGCCTCCACTTTGTTAATTCTTCCTATGCGCTTCATTGGCTCACAAAGGTCGGTCACTTGACCAAAGCCCTTCTCTTTGATCTAATAGAGAATCTATTTTAATCTCATTTAACTTTGATCTTTTCATTAGCTCCCAGTTGGGCTAGAGAACAATAAGGGAAACGTATACATGGCAAAATCAAGTCCACCCAATGTTTTCCAAGCATATGCCGACCAATTTCAGAAAGACTTCACAAATTTTCTAAGCTTGCGCTCCAAAGAAATTATATTCCAAGGCCGTATGGTGCTAATTTTTATGGCTAAGAAAAATGTCGACCCCTCCAACGAAGACTATGGTTGGGAGCTTGTTGCTAAATCACTTCTTGATTTGGTTGCGCAGGTGCCATATAATTCATTTACTCTATTTCTACAATTACTCAATTGCAATAAACTAACTTAGTTATGAATTGCAGGGACTTGTAGAAGAGAGGGATGTGGATTCATTCAACCTTCCTTTTTATACACCTTGCAAAAAAGAAGTGGCTGGATTGTCGAGAGGGAAGGATCATTTGAAATTACTGATCTACAAGTTTTCGAAGTGGATGACAATACTCTCTAACTCATGCTAATCTACCATGAGTTAGAGAGTATTGTCAAATCAACCATGACGCCAGGAATACACAATGTGAGAACTTAATCTCGTGCAGCTACTGGAATGAAGAAGAAACAGCGGAAGAAAACACCCAGGTATTGGCAAAAGATACCATGATAAGATAGTAGTTTAGCTATCTTATCATGGTATCTTTATTAACTTCAACTTAACTTATCATGATAAGTTAATTTACCATGATAAGAAACTACAACTGCTGTGCAACAACTTAACTGCTCATAACAAGAAGCTAACAAATTGTTCTAGAACTATTCTAGAATTTACAGCACACGCTCGTATACATAACACTAACATTCACCCTGCTTCATTAACTTCTTCAGCACTTGCTTCAGCAATATGGCTGCTTCATTAACATTTACCCTGCTTCAATGACATCCTAGTTGTGTTACCAAGAGTTTCTGTCTGTGCTTGAGAAAAGAAGGGGAAGAGAGTGGCTTTGTCAAAACATCTGCCACCTGCTCATAAGCAGGGATCTCATTAACCTGTAAACGACAATCAGCAACCATTTCTCGAACAAAAAATAAGTCAAGCTCAACATGCTTGAACTTAGAATGCTGAACAGGGTTGGCACAGACCGCAACAGTGCTAGAATTATCACACCACAGAGTAGATTTTCCATGTGGAACCACGCACAACTCCTGAAGCAATGACTCAATCCAAACAATTTCAGTAGCTGCAGAAGCAATACTCCTATACTCGGCCTCAGCTGTGGAACGAGAAACTACTTGCTGCTTGCGTGAGCTCCATGAAATGAGATTTCCACCAAAGAAAATGCAGTAGCTAGTCGTGGAACGCCTATCATCAGGATCGGACCCCCAGTCTGCATCAGCAAAACCAGTTAGTGACATGCGAGGAGATGCTGTGAATCGAAGACCATAATCAGCTGTCCCTTGAAGATAACGTAAAATCCTCTTAACAGCCTGAAAATGGCTATTTCGAGGTGACTGTATGAACTGACAAACTTTGTTCACTGCAAAGGCAATATCTGGCTGAGTGACTACTATGTACTGAAGAGCTCCTACAATGCTTCTGTATTGGGCTGCATCTTCAATGGGGTCACCAGCATCAATCGATAACTTGCAGTTGGAGACCATGGGAGTAGGGAGGCTCTTAACATCACCAAAACCATGCTTATGCAAAAGCTCACGAATGTATTTTTGTTGAGTCAAAACAAGACCATTGTCATCAGAACACACCTCAATGCCAAGGAAAAAATTAAGAGAGTCAAGATCTTTTAAAGAAAATCGAGCATGCAACTTTTCAATAACACATTGCACCTCACCAGCCTCACTTCCTGTCACAATAATATCATCAACATATACTAGCATGTAGACAATGCTGCTAGCAGTCTTCCGAACAAACAAAGATGAATCAGATTTAGACAAGACGAACCTTTCAGAGACCAAGTACTCTCGAAGGCTCTCAAACCAGGCCCGAGGAGCTTGCTTCAAGCCATAGATTGCTTTATGCAGCTTGCAAACTAAACCATCACCAGCTTGCACAAACCCAAGAGGCTGAGACATGTAAACCTCTTCCATCAATACCCCATTTAAAAAGGCATTATTAATATCTACTTGACGCATCAACCAACCTCTTGTCAACGCAAGAGTAAGAATCACTCGTACCGTTACAGGTTTCACAACTGGACTAAAAACCTCATGAAAATCAATGCCTGGTTGTTGAAGACACCCCTTCGCAACAAGACGAGCCTTGTATCGAGAC
This sequence comes from Hibiscus syriacus, assembly GCF_006381635.1. Lineage (NCBI taxonomy): Eukaryota > Viridiplantae > Streptophyta > Magnoliopsida > Malvales > Malvaceae > Hibiscus > Hibiscus syriacus. Next base: position 1,293,188 of record NW_024063019.1, on the reverse strand, counting down.
ACTGAGCCATAAGCATTACGCTTCACCTTAAAAATCCACTTGCAGTGAACAGGCACACGATCTCTAGGAAGAGGAACCAGAGACCACGTGTCATTTGCAATCAAAGCATCAAACTCTTCCTGTGCAGCTTTCTTCCAATGAGGAATCTTCATAGCTTCTTTGATGGACCGAGGCTCTTCATCAAAATACTCAACATGCAGAACACGAGGTTTTCGAATTCCATCTTTGGCCCTGGTAACCATAGGATGCGCATTCTGAACCAAAACAGCCCCATGTGCATTGTTACCCGTTGAAATGGCCCCATGCGCATTGTCATGGTCAGTCATTGCTCCAATAGACGTGGTCCCAAGCACATCATCACGGCCGGGCATAGCTTCAATAGGTGTGGTACTCGAATTACTAAGAGCATCACCATTATCTGCTCCAATAACCCGAGAATCATGTGTAGGCAAATTAACTTGTTCATCATTCTCGTGAACAAGAGAATCATGTGTGCAGGTTGTATGAAAAGGAGCACGTGTTGAACCATGCGTTGAAGAAGCAGGTGTGATATTTGTTATAGGCTCAACAAAAGAACTCATAGGACCATGCGCACACGTTGGATTTGCACTTAATGGAGCAGCACATATAGGCACTGTAGAGCGAATGGGACCACCACGTGAACTATTTCCATTTAATAAAGCTTGTTCGGTCCCATGATCACAAGCTGGCGTTAAACGAATGAAATTCACCACTTAGTCCTCCATGATGGGAACCACGACATGTGCATTAGAGTTGGACGAAGTGGCCATCATGTCACGCACATTATAATTGGGTGTAGTGGTCCCAATTCTTTCATGCGCTTGGCTATTCACATGTATTGGTGAAGTGTGCGTCAATGGAGAGGCACGATTTGGCATATTTTCAAAAGTAATGGCCCCATGCGCATCTGCTGGCATATCTTCAAACGAGACAGCCCCACGTGCATTACCAAATTCATGCACATCTTGGTCCTCGATCATGGCAAGAGATGTGGCCCCTACGTCTTGATTATTCGCATTATGCCTTTGATTATGCGTTGATGAAGGAGCACGTTGGTTGTTCTCACTTGGTGAAAGAGACATTGCACTCAATGGACCATGCATTGTCTGTACAGGGGAGACAAGAGGAATAACACCCTTGGAGACACCATTATCTGGAGCAATATTTGAAATATTACACACTGCATAAGGAAAGGCACTTTCATCAAATACAACGTGCCTCAAAATTATTACTCTGCCAGATTCATCAAGATATTTATACCCCTTATGAGAAGTGCTATATCCTAGAAACACGCACTTCTTTGACCTGAAATCCAGCTTATGACGATTAAACAAACGCAAATAAGGATAACAAGCACAACCAAACACCCTGAGAAATGAATAATCTGGCAGGACACGATGCAGAGCTTCAAAGGGAGACTTGCCATACAAAACAGGTGTGGGCAATCTATTGATAAGATAAACAGCAGAAGCAAAAGAATAGCTCCAAAATTTCTGAGGTAAGGAAGCCTGAGCTAACATTGTCAATCCTGTTTCCACAATGTGCCTATGCTTCCTCTCAGCCTTACCATTATGCTCCGAGGTGCTATGGCACGAGAGACGATGTTGCACTCCATTGGCAGAGAACCACTTTCGAAGTGATTGATATTCCCCACCACCATCAGTCTGGAGAGCTTTAATTTTGTATCCAAACTGCACTTCAACCAATTTCGCAAAGTCAAGAAAGCACTGAGCCACCTCAGATTTACGTTTCAAGAGGTACATCCAGGTATAACGGCTACAAACATCAACAAAAGAAACATAATAAAGAAATCCGTCAGTGGAGCATACAGGAGCTGGTCCCCAGACATCAGAGACAACAAGTTGAAAAGGCTCATTATATTCTGTCAATGATTTACATAAGGGCAACTTATGCGATTTCCCTTGCATACAAGCAGAACACACATTTACTGCTTCAGTTTTATTGAAAACAATACTACACAACTTCAAAACACGTTGAACAACATCAAGGGATAGATGACCAAGACGTTGATGCCACAACTTCAAAGACACAGGTATTTTGAGACATTATTCACCAAACAAGAAGACCTCTGATCTTCACAAGGCAGTAGCTGGTACAGCCAGTCATCCGTGAGCCTCCCGCGAAGTAGAGTTGCTTGAGTCCGGGCATCCTTCACAAGACATTCAGAGGGATGAAACTCCATGAACACACCATTATCACGAGTGAACTGAGAAACAGATAGCAACTTTTTCTTTATGTTAGGCACATGCAACATATTCTGTAAAATCAAAGGTTTCTTACTAGAACTCAAAAAACCTTGGCCTACATGCATGATTGAAATTCCCTAACCATTACCCATGAGCAAGGAACTACCTCCAGTATAGGTGGTACCTGATTGAAAACCAAAAAAATCATTCGTTACATGGTGAGTAGCTCCGGTGTCAGGGTACCACAAAGAATCCGCAGACACTAAGGAGCTAGAGCCCGAGGGAGTTGGGACAGTAGCAATATAGGCTCCTGAATCAGGCGTCAAAGAGGAATGCGATGCACCATGAGAGAAGCGAGAAGCATCTAAAGGAAAACTAGGAGAAGTACCAGGAAAGGGATAGTGCCCAGGAACATACGGCGAAGGAAAATAAAATGGTGTGGGAACAAGGGATGAGGGTGGAGGCATGGAGGTTACGGCGTGAGCATAAGGTTGTCCACCAGATTGCTGGTGTTTAGCAGAATTCCCAGAACTAGTGGGCTTTGAGCCATTCTCTTGCATCGACTCAGACCCAGACACACCAGTGTAGTCTCTATCAAAACGATGATAACACTTCTGGACCACATGTCCAAACCGGCCACACAACTGGCATTGAGGACGATTATTGTTGCGCCCTCGACCTCGACCACGATATCCATTCGACTGTCCACGAGACGAATGATCCTGTGATGACCCAGTATTAACATCCTGAGTTCCACAAGAGTCAGTTTCAACAGCACCTTCCCGAGATTGAAGAACAAGATTTGCAGAAAAGTTTTCACTCAAGAACATTTTCTGTCGAGCCTCACAATCTAACAACATCTCAGTAAGAACATCAAGAGAAAAATTTTCTCGTGATGCAATTGCAATAATAGACTCAAATTCCATTGTAAGTCCAGCTAACACAACATTAACATGTTCTTTCTCAGTAACCACACTACTTGAAGCATTCAACAAATCACTTATGGATTTGACTTTGGCAAGATACTCCCTAATCGTCAAACCAGTCTTTCGTTGGGAATGAAGATTATGTCGAAGAGAAGAAATCTTGGCACTGGAACGAGCACCAAATAGACGAGATATAGTATTCCAGATTAACATCGCAGTTGTAAGTCCAGTCAAGTGAGGCAGAACCTCTGTACTCATAGTAGTTAAAAGCCAGGAAGCAAGCAGTTTATCTTGCTGGCGATGAGCTGCAAACACTGGATTCTCTTCAAGTTGTCCAGACGCATTAGTGATGAACTCATCTGGTGCAACAGATCCGGCCGAGATGAACCTCAGCAACCCATAGCCATCAATTATCAAAGCCACTTGATGCTTCCAAAGAAGGTATGTGGATTCAGTGAGTTTAACAGTGTCATGCTTTGGTATGTGTTAAATGCCAAACATACCTTGAGAAGTTCCAGGACTCAGGGAGGAAGCATTCGGAGACACATCCTCGGGATCAACCGTCAAATCAACCATGATGCCAGGAATACACAATGTGAGAACTTAATCTCGTGCAGCTACTGGAATGAAGAAGAAACAGCGGAAGAAAACACCCAGGTATTGGCGAAAGATACCATGATAAGATAGCAGTTTAGCTATCTAAGAAACAAGAAATGAAATCTTTGTAATTCTTTATTAATGAAAAGCTAATCTCTCATGAGTTAGAGCGTAGCTTATTTATACAAGCAAGAAGAAACTGCAACTGCTGTGCAACAACTTAACTGCTCATAATAAGAAGCTAACAAATTGTTCTAGAACTATTCTAGAATTTACAGCACACGCTCGTATACATAACACTAACATTCCAAGCATATGCCGACCAATTTCAGAAAGACTTCACAAATTTTCTAAGCTTGCGCTCCAAAGAAATTATATTCCAAGGCCGTATGGTGCTAATTTTTATGGCTAAGAAAAATGTCGACCCCTCCAACGAAGACTATGGTTGGGAGCTTGTTGCTAAATCACTTCTTGATTTGGTTGCACATGTGCCATATAATCCATTTACTCTATTTCTACAATTACTCAATTGCAATAAACTAACTTAGTTATGAATTGCAGGGACTTGTAGAAGAGAGGGATGTGGATTCATTCAACCTTCCTTTTTATACACCTTGCAAAAAAGAAGTGGTTGGATTGTCGAGAGGGAATGATCATTTGAAATTACTGATCTACAAGTTTTCGAAGTGGATGCCGATCCTATAAATACAAACGAGATGCTCCGTAACAAAGACTTTGGTTTCGACATTTATAAGCAAATGGGAAAAAATATTGCAAATACCATCAGAGCTGTTATAGAGCCGATGATCTGCAGTCATTTTAGAGATGCTATAAGTGACAAGTTATTCAGAAGGCTTGTTGTAAATGTAGAGAATGATTTAACTAATTCAATGCTCGATAGAAGGGTTAGCATTTTGGTTTCTTTGACCAGGAAGTTGTTGCGGAAGATGGCTATCGGATAGAGCAAAATCACAACTAATAATTTGAGAAAATAAAAATAAAGATAAAAGAGACTCAAAATTTATGTGGAAAATCCCTAAATAATATAGGGTAAAAACCACGGGCAATGGTAGAAGAATTTCACTATGAGAAAATAGGAATTACAACTTCTTTCGATCGACCAAGGAAAAAACAATGATATTCTCTCTTGATAAAAAGGAGAAAACAACTCTCAAGAAACTCTCTAAATTCTCTCTAGTATTGGAATAAAGCTAGAATGCTTTGGGATGGTTTTGAAGCTAAATGAGCTAGGATATTTATAGTTGAAACTTAAGGACTAATTTGTAAATACCTTAAATTACAATGATTAGATATGATTTTACCATAAAATAAAATAATATATTTTCTACACCTTTCGGTGCCCCCATTTGACAAAGCAATTGAATGATTTTTGGTGGCATGTGAACCCATGTGCACCGTTTTTCAACAATCTCCCACTTGAAGATTTGATTGGAACAATCATATCTTCACACCATTCTTTCTACCTTGTACCTTCATGTTGCTTATATTTCCGTCAGGCCACAAGAAGATCGACACCAAGTAAATTTATCGGCATTGATCGCCTTCGTCATGAAATCTGCTATGTTGTCTTTGGTATGGATCTTTTGCATATCTACCGTCCCTTCTTTCACCTTGTCACGAATGAAATTGTACTGAACTCGTATGTGCTTTATCCTTGAATGAAATGATGGATTCCTTGCTAAATGCAAGGCACTTTGATTGTCACAAAACAGAGAGACATACTCTTGATTGTGCCCAAGCTCCTCCAATAGCATCTTCAACCAAATTGCTTCTTTACTAGCTTGTGTAGCTGCTACATATTCTGCCTCTGTTGTGGATGTAGCCACAATTGACTGCAATTTTGAAACCCAGCTTACAGCTCCACCAGCAACTTTGAACACATATCCTGTAGTAGATTTGCTTTTATCCAGATCCTCTGCATAGTCAGAATCTACATACCCATTGATTAGTAAGTTTGATCCTCCATAACATAATGCAACATTTGAGGTCCCTTTGATATATCTCAGGATCCTCTTCACTGTATTCCAATGCTCTTTGCCTGGATTCGCCATGTACCGACTAACCACTCCCACTGCTTGTGCAATGTCTGGTCTTGTGCATATCATAGCGAACATTAAACTTCCCACTGCTGATGCATACGGTACTCGAGACATCTCCATCCTCTCTTCTTCACTGCTAGGACTCATACTGGAGGATAATTTAAAGTTAATAGGAAGAGGGGTAGAAATTGGCTTACAATCTTCCATGCTGAATCGTGACAAGATCTTCTTCAAGTAATTCTTTTGTGAAAGTCAAATCTTCCTATTACTTCTGTCTCGGTGAATTTACACCCCTAGAATCTTGTGTGCTGATCCTAAGTCCTTCATTTCAAATTCCCTAGCAAGTTGTTCCTTCAATTCTTCAATATGATCTTTGTTGGGTCCTGCAACCAACATGTCATCCACATACAACAGCAATATAACAAAATCGTTATCACCAAACCTCTTGAAATAAGCACAAGGGTCTGCATTAAGTCTGTTGTATCCAAGGCACATAATTAAGGAATCAAATCTCTTATACCAACACCTCGACGCCTGCTTTAGACCGTACAAATATTTGTTCAACCTGCAAACCAAGTTCTTCTTTTCTTTTTCTTTAAAACCTTCAGGCTGGAGCATGTAAATATCTTCTTCAAGATTTCCATGAAGAAAAGTTGTTTTAACATCTAGCTGCTCTAGATGTAAGTTCAATGTAGCACACATTGTCAAAACTACTCAAACTATTGTTAGTCGAACTACAGGAGAAAATATTTCATTGAAATCAATACCTTCTTTTTGAGCATATCCTTTGACCACCAGTCTTTCATGATACCTCTCAACTTGATCGTCACCATTTCGCTTGATTTTGAAGACCCATTTGTTACCAATTGGCTTCCTTTCTTGTGGTAGTGGCACAAGGTCCCATGTATTATTTTTATGAAGGGCTTCGATTTCTTCTTGCATCGCCATCATCCACAGTGAAGAATCTGAGTTGTTTATTGCCTCTTGGTATGTTGATGGCTCACCGTCCTCTGTTAAAAGGCAGTATGCAATATTACCTTCTATAACATAATATGAGTGCCAATTGGGACGTCTTCTCATATGATCTGATTGACGAGTTGTTGGAGCTTCAGGACTCTTTGGTTCTTGTTCATCATGTGCTGGTTCTGCTTCAGAATAATCTCCTTGTTCAACCTCCTTTTCCATATGTATCTGTGTAGTCTCTGACTTTTCAACGCTATCATCATCTTCTTTTCTTTGTAGTTTATCTTCTACAAAGATAACATCCCTGCTGATGATCACAAAGATAACACCTTCATGATTTCTTTTCGTATTTCAATCTTGCTTGCATTATTATCCAACAATCCGTAGGATAATAAATTTTTCTTCAGGCCTTTCACGTGCTGCACATCTCGAACAACTTTAATTGTTCCATCATACATCTTCAATTTGATGGTTCTCACGCCAATGATCTCTAAGGCATGATCATTACAACTATACACAGATCCTCCTAAGACAAGTTCATACTGATGGAACCATTCTCTTCTTGAGGTCATGTGATATGTTGCTCCTGAATCAATGAGCCATATATCTGCAAATATTTTTCTGCCTTCCACGGTGGTTGACGCTTCATAGCATAGAGAATCTCCATCATCTGAAGTGTTTGCGGTATTGCCTTGTGCATTGGAGTTTTTATTTAGACTCCAACAATCCTTCTTCAAGTGACTCTTCTTTCCATAGTTGTAGCACTTTAAATTCTTCTTGCTCCTCGACTTCGATCTACCATGTTTTTGACTGCTGCTTTGTCCACGTTCTGTTGATCTCCCTCTCATCGTTGTCAACGCTTCTGCTTGTTGCAGATTTACTTGTCTGTCTTCCTTGTTTTTGCGCCGATTTTCTTCTTGTAGAACAGTAGCTGCAACGTCATCGAAGACTAGACTGGTGACATTACTGTTTGTCAAGTTGATGATGAGTTGATCATATGAATCAGGTAGACTTTGAAGTAGAAGTTCAACACGTTCTTGTTCTCCTATTTTACAGCTTAAGGATGTAAGCTGAGAAAATAAAGTGTTTAGTGTATTTAAGTGCTCCATCACTGAAGTAGATTCTGGCATACGGAGAGTGTACAATTTCCTCTTAAGGAAAATTTTATTGTGCAACGATGTGGCCTCGTACAGTTTGGTGAGATGATCCTATATCTCCTTAGCTGTCTGCTTCTCCTCGATGCTTGACAATACTTCATCTGCTAATGCTAGATGAAAGTTTGTCATAGCATTCCCGTCCATTTTGATCCATTTGTTGTTATCTGTGAAATCCACCGGCCTTTCACTAATAGCTGCTAGACAACTGTCTTTCCTCAGGATGACCTTCATCTTCAATTTCCACAATGAGAAATTTCTCCCATTGAATTTTTCAATATTAAATTTCGTTGCCATAGCTTCTTTTACAGATAGCTCCCACTATTTCACTATCGTGAATAGTTCTCTGGAACCTTCAAAGAATGGGTAATAACTTCTTACTTTCTTATGTTGGAGGATCCACCTTTTGGTGGCAACCACAAAGACAATAAGCAGATATTACACACTCTAATCTAGCTCGGATACCAACTATTGCGGAAGACGGCTATCAGATAGAGCAAAATCGCAACTAATAATTTGAGAAAATAAAAATGAAGATAAAAGAGACACAAAATTTACGTGGAAAACCCCTAAATAATATAGGGTAAAAACCACGGGCAATGGTAGAAGAATTTCACTATGAGAAAATAGGAATTACAACTTCTCTCGATCGACCAAGGAAAAAACAATGATATTCTCTCTTGATAAAAAGGAGAAAACAACTCTCAAGAAACTCTCTAAATTCTCTCTAGTATTGGAAGAAAGCTAGAATGCTTTGGGATGGTTTTGAAGCTAAATGAACTAGGGTATTTATAGTTGAAACTTAAGGACTAATTTGTAAATACCTTAAATTACAATGATCAGATATGATTTTACCATAAAATAAAATAATATATTTTCTACACCTTTCGGTGCCCCCATTTGACAAAGTAATTGAATGATTTTTGGTGCCATGTGAACCCATGTGCATCGTTTTTCAACAAAAGTAGTTAATAAGGGAATTGATGGATCAAAAGACAATGGATAATAAGAGGTTTCTGAAATAAAACTTTTAAATATGTTCAAGTTTTAACGTGTGGGTTGGATGTTGTATTGTCTCTCTTTATAATATATCAAAATGACTTATTCAATAAATGAACCAAGTCACTTTAGAGCTGACTTTTGAAACAATTAGACGTTATACATATTTTCAATATTTCTAGGTAAAATATTTGACTAACTAGATTTGATCGTAACACTTGAGTCGAGTTTAGGAGGTTACAATCATATCCACAATTATAATCAGCACTATTGTAATATGTTCTTCTATTTTAAGAAAATGTTGTATGTATTCATTTCCACTTTTAATAAGTCTTAGAAAAGTGTTATAAGGAGATATGAGTATCCATTGTATATATTGTTTCATGTGATTCATTGTTTCATGTGATTCAAAAGAGTCAATATATCAATAAATGATCTTACAAGTATTGCTGCAAAGGGACATGTTGTGTATTGTTTTTAATGAGCATGATTTAAATGATTTTAGAGCCTAATTTATAAATATTATATAGGTGTGTTCCTTGACCTGTGCTGTATGTGTTTCATTTTTCTGTTATGTATTGCACAAGCATATTTGATTACCGATTGATGTTGTATTATGTATGATTTACACATTGGTCTAAATTTCTATATTGAGAGTATCTAAGGAGTTCTTGGGTCCATCTGATTTCTATTTCTTATTTTGGGTCCATCTGAGGGTAACGTCTCCATCCTAATCATATGTAACAAAAGTAAGGTTGTGAGAATTTTATGTTATTGTATTCTGATGATGAATAACTGGTTATGTTGTTGGACTTTCATATATTATATTACATCATGCCTAAATTATTTATTTATTATTGTTATTATTATTCTAATATTGATATATGTTGCACTTAGAGGATACACTGAGCTCTTTAGCTCACTCTTTTAGTCTCTTTCTTTTTAGATCTCTCCGTCCTTTAGGGTTTTGACTGACACTTGGAGGATCGGTTAGCATGTTTCGTTAGATATTGTATGAACTTTTTCAGAACTTGAAATCTTTATACTTTTTTCTATCAGACTTGACTATTTTTATGTATTTGAGACTGAGATATTACGTTTTTATGGGATTCTATACTTTGTTTTAGCATGCATTATTTTATAAAATTTCATTTTTATTATTGGAATATACAAAGTTTTTCTCGCTGCATGTTGTAATCTAAAATTGTTTTGGGATATGATGTTATCTCTTGGTCTCCTGGTCCTAATACATTTAGGTACTTCAATTATTGGGTTGATCATCTAGGGTTTGTGGCAACTATGGTTGAATCTTGGGCTGATATGGGTTTTGGGGATCCGTTATCTAGACTTTTTCAGAAGCTTAAGAGTTTAAAGGAGCCTATTAAGGAACTGAACAATTCTTGTTATAGTAACTTGCAATTAAGGGTTCTACAAAGTTTTTCTCGCTGCATGTCGTAATCTAAAATTGTTTTGGGATATGATGTTATCTCTTGGTCTCCTGGTCCTAATCCATTTAGGTACTTCAATTATTGGGTTGATCATCTAGGGTTTATGGCAATTATGGTTGAATCTTGGGCTGATATGGGTTTTGGGGATCCGTTATCTAGACTTTTTCAGAAGCTTAAGAGTTTAAAGGAGCCTATTAAGGAACTGAACAATTCTTGTTATAGTAACTTGCAATTAAGGGTTCATGAGAAGAGAAATGAGCTTGTGTTGGTGCAGGTTTATAATATGGGTCATTTTCCAAGCTAGAAGGATGAAAGTCAGTTGTTTTCTAAATATAAAGCTCTTTTTGGGGCTGAGGAGAGCATCTTAAAGCATAAATCTACGGTCCAACGGATAAAACATGGTGATAAAAATACTAGTTTTTTTCATCATATGCTGAAAATAAAGAATAACATGAACTCTATAAGAGTTCTTTACAATGAAGAGGGTGTTCGACTGGAGATAAGATAGAAACTTTTAAGGAAATTGTGGCATATTTTAAGAGGCGATTGGGTACAGTGGAGAACTCGATGGATGTTCCCTTGATTGGCTTGGCTTCTTGAAGGAGCCGGTGGGAGAGAGAGAGATTCTGAGGGTAAGACAAATATAAGTAGGGAGGTCACTAGAAAGGAGGTCAAAAGTGTTATGTTTTCTTTGAATGGAGAGAAAACGCTCGGACCTGATAGTTACATAGCCAGCCTTTTCCAATGAGAATGAGATGTTGTGGGAGAGAGGTTATGCAACATCCTTCTCTAAAATTAAATGAACTTCTTTAAAGGAGACAATATTTTTGTTTTCAGATAAATTTCAATTTCAATGGATTATTATTTAAATTAAATTCATAATTTTTTTTTAAAAATAAGATAACACAGAATTTAATAAGGTACTAATTTTAGGCGTCATAAGGGTGCTTTAACCTTTCTAATGAATAACTAACTTGTGAAACTAAACTTTTTTATTGGTGTTAAATCAAACTTATAAAATTATCCTTTTACGAATAGAATTTTCTATTTTTTATAAAATATAATTTTAAAGGTATTCGATCATATATAACCCAAAATAATTGATGGATACTACATTATAAAAAACACATGAATTTTAAAAGAAAAATTAATCATCAAAGTAAAAACAATTTTGATAGTAATTGAATCATTATGGCCAAAGTGAGAATTTCATTAAAATGGAGGGAGTGAAAGACTAATAGAAACGATGGTAGAAGTAAGGATGTAAAATCAGGTAATTGTTTAGATTTCGGTTCAAGTCAGGTCAAATCGGATAAGGGTTATGTCTAATCAATTCAATGGTTTGACTCAATTCAAGTCAGGTCTGAGTCAATTTGGGTTTGGGTCATTATTAAGTTGATTTGGAATCAGACTGAGTTCAAATTTAATTCAGGTTAATTTCAGGTCGAGTCAATATCAGTTAATGTTAAAATGCTTCGAGTCTGAATCATTTAAATATCATGTTAGTTTAGGTTCGGATGGAATTTGGATTGGGTCTTATTCAAGTCGAGTCACGTCATTGAAAGATAAAATTTAAGTTGGATAATATCAGTTTCGGGTGAACTTCAAGTCGAATCTTACCAGACACTAATGGACTTCAGGTAAAGTCATTTGCAAGTGAATTATTTTTTGTCTTTCACGAACGTCTAATTGTAATTGTATTGTATATATATATATATATATATATATATATATATTATACAATACAATGTTATAGTCTTGTAGCCTTATATTATATGCTTTTAGTCATAGTCTTATAGCCACAACAATAGACTATAATTATAGCTATGTAATTGAAAAAAAATATAAAGAGACACGTTACAATAATTATACCTAAATATATATAAAAAAAAGTATTACAAGCTACTAATTAAGACTAAATTAAAAAAGTATTGCAAATTATAAAATGTAAAGTTGAAATTAATATCAAATTTTACTAATTTGCATTCATTAAAAATGTTGGTGAACAAAATTTTTTACGAGGTTTGAAGATTATGATATAATTTATAGGGTTTTAATTTTATGATTTACTTCTTTAGAGTTTGTAGTATATTAAAAATAGAATAAATATGGGCCAATTTCAGATAAAAAATAATTCTAATGATTAAATTGAAAAATATGAAATTAAAAACTAAAATTTAAATAAATTAAACAACATGCAGGGATCAAATTGAAATAATTACAAAATGTAAATTTGAAATTAATATTATATTGGACTAAATTGCATTCATTTGAAGAGTTCGTGAATAAGAGAATATAGGGTTTGGAGATTATGATATAACTTATAGGTTAATCACCATTTTTATTTTTTTTCTATTACTTTTATTATTATTATTATTATTAGTTATTACCATGGGGTTTTAGGGGGTTTCTTTGCCAAATGACCCCCTAAAAAGAAAGCTTACTCTTTTTAAAATAACCCAGATATTGCATGCATGGGGTTTGTTTTTGAAACAACAGAAAGAGGGAGAAAAAAATGGGCTTTCTTTTTACCTTGGTCGTTTGGGCCCCTCATCAGAGTCTAGGTCGCGAAGAGTTGGTGTTGAGGCGTACGTGAGCATTAGGAGTTTTAGGGGGTTCAGTTAAGGTTTATTAGCCCCAAATTGGGGCTTTAGGTTTCATGTGGGGGTTATTTTTAGGATTTTTTAGTTTAGGATAGAACTCGACCATCGACGGTGGTGTTCGGGGGTGCTCATCGCCGATTTAGGGCATCTTTAGGGGGTGAGAAGTGCTTAGTTTTTTTTAAAAAAAATAAATAAAGGGTAGTAGAGAGGTTTGGGCTTTAGTTTTCATTTAGGGGTAGTTTTATCTCCTTGGGTGGCTTCGAAGGTGGTCATCGTAGAAAGAGGCCACCGGTTTACGGTGGCTGACGGCGTGATGTCTAGGCTTTCTAGGGTTCTCAGTCGTGCCATGAAAGATGGGGGTGTTTGGTTTTTTATAGAAAAAAAGAAACTGGGGGGGGAGTGTTGTGGATAGATTTAGTTTTTTAGCCAAAAATGGCTAAAAATGAATATATATTGTCATGTTTTTGGGTTATTCCCCTTAAGTCCCTATACATTAGTCGTTTCTTTGCATTTTAGTCAATAGGGAGCCTCATTTTGTTATTTTTTATTTTGACATTATGTTTCATTTTGTTTCAATTTTATCACCATACTACCATGCTATTTATTTGAAATTTGGCAATGACTTTTTACATTGTTTCATTTTAGTCATTGTTTGGTTTTGTTTCTTTATTTTATTTATGAATCTAATGCTATAGTTTTAATTTATTCATTTTAGTCACTCTTTGTTCATGGTTTGCTACTATTTTTTATTCTTATTACATTTTGGTCTCTAATATTAAAATACGAATATTAAATGCTAGTACGCCCTCGCGATGACACACCTTAGGGTATGCTTTGCGTTATCCATGGTCCGAGTAAAATTTTAATTTTTTAACCGATAACCCTATAATTTTTTAACTTTTCACATCTTACTTATAAAATATATTCAAATCATTTTACGATCTCGCGCTGACCCACCCTGGAGTATGATTCGCGTTATTCATGGCCCAGGTAACAATTAAAAAAATTAATGAATAACTCAAATTTTATTTGATTGCTTTAATTTTTGTTATTTAAATTTTTACCATTTAAATTTATGCCTTAAATTATTAATGTTTGTATTTTAGTCCTTTAATTTCTAACTCTAATTTCTTGTTATCTGGAATTTATGTTCTGGTTTTTATTTTATTTAGTCACTAGATTTGCTTATTAATTTTGGCCAAACATTTTATAATTATTTTAATTTAGCCATTTTTGTTTATTAATTGCCTTTAATTATTGCATGCCAACTTTAATTTCATTTAATTCAACCCTTGATAATTTATTTAGATTTACAAAATGAAACCTAAGAGTTAGAATTTTAACATTTTGGTCCTAATTTAGGTTACCATATCTTTAAATTTACTCTTTAAATTTAGATTCCTTTTGATCTAGTCCCTAGAGCTTTTGATTTAGATGAATAATTACATAATTGATTAAAATTAATCAGGATTAATATTAGAGCCTCCACTTTAGGCGTAATTTCAATTTTAGTCATTAAATTTAGGCAAATTCTTAATTTGGTCCTCGATTTTGCTCGAGGTTCCATTTTAATTACTTGAATCACATAATTGGTTGAAATTAATTAGGTTAACAATTAGAGCCTCTACTTTAGGCTTAATTCCTCATTTAGTCCTTAACTTTAGGTGAATATTTTATTTGGTCCTCTCTTTTGCTCGAGGTTTCATTTTAATTATTCGAATCAAATAATTGGTTTAAAATAATTAGGTTAATAATTAAAGCCTCTGTTTTTAGGTTTACTTTCATAACTAGTCCTTTGACTTAGGGGAATTTTTTATTTGGTCATCGCTTATGCTCGAGGTTTCATTTTGACAATTCAATCCAATAATTTACTAAAAATGATTAGGACTAATAGTAGAGCCTACACTTTTAGGTTTAATCCCATAGATTTTTTAAATATCATAATTTGACAATTTAAGCTAGAGAGAAGATTTAATTAATTCATTTAGTATAATTAAGTTCAATGACTGATTGAACTATTGCATTTTGTTTTAAAAAATAAGCCAATGTTCATTTATTATAGGTTTAGTAGTGTATCTCCCGCTTTTGCCTTGGGTGATCGTTATTGATTCTCGAGGTAAACCAACATCCTTTTCAAAACCCCATATCATGATTTCTAAATTATTAAGGGAATGTTCTTTTATCATGATTGGTAACGAAGCTTCCACTTTTTCTTAGGGGTGGTCGTTATTAGTCTTGGTAAATCTACATCCTTTTTAAAATATGCATACATGGTGGATTTTAAATTAAATAAAAATTTTGAACTCAAAACTTCTAATTTTAAAATATAGGGTCATCGACTAGGTACCAATTTTGGGCACTGTGGGGGTGCTAATCTTCCTCACGCATAACTGACTCCCGATCCTGATTTTTAATTTCGCAAACAAAAACTTGGTATTTTTTATAAAATAAATTTCTTTATTAAATTTACTTGATTTTAGGTGTTCCAATCTCACCTTAAAAATGATTGGCGGCGACTCCATTCTTTTTATAAAAACATTTTATTTTCCAAAAACTTCGGATCGGTTTTCCTACTAAAAATCGATTACGACAGCTTGACGACTCCACTGGTTACTTTTTTAATAAACAAAAAAGAGAGTCGAGCCACAAATCGAGTACCTTATATTTTAAAAGTTTAAAATTTTGAGCTTGAGTTTATTTAATTCATGATTCACTATGGTTTTATAAAATTGAAAAAGATTTTCTCTCTGGTTAATGCTTTTACTTATTTAGATATATATATGATCGTTGAATATCATAACTCTATACTCGAGTTTTGTCTCGTTTCACCTAAGTGTTGGGAAACACCACACCACAAAGGAATACTATTTTTCTTGTGTATGCTTGGCAGAGTACCTCAGGTTATTGTTTTCCTTGATAGTCATCTAGTGATGTGATCTTCTAGACGAAATTCAATCTGTAAAGTTTATAATGGGCAAGTGCTAAACTCCTTACTTACCTTAGTAGGTTGTAAGGACAGTTTGGGAACCTCTTCTTAGAACCAAACTTAAAGTAGCAAATTTAGTAAGCCCACCCCTTTAGAGCCATGTGGACACCTTAAGAGAATTAGAATGCATGCAATTAGGATTTTAAACTTTCTTGTGTGTTTTATTCACTTTGTTTAGTGTTTATTTACTAATTAAAATTTATTTATTTAACATCTTCCTTTAATTAGTATTTTAACTTTACTAATTTGTTTCCTTTATCTTGTTGCTTACTTTGCATGTTTTTATTTTCTTTGCATAAACATCACAAGACAATAGAAGACATTGATCCCCGAATTAGCTAATTACATTAAAAGGTTCTTGAAACGAAAATGGCTTCATATGGGTTTGATAGAGTTTTAGAGATTCTCCCATGTTCAAATGGAAGTAACTTCAGTGTGGATATATTTTAATTGCTGGTGAAGGATCCGACCTCTCTTAGAAGGTTTCATTAAGCATCAGGAAAAATAATTGGTTAGAGCTGTTACAAGTCTGGGAAGGATGGGAAGAGAGCAAGAAGAAGTTGTTTCAGTTGAAATATGGGGACATAATCGAACTGTTGAGGGTTCTAGTTGATAACCGCAATCATCCAATCCATGGTAGATTGTTGGAATGTTGCTTACCGTTATTTTACTTTTGGCAAAGTAAACATGACTCCAACAATTGAAGAATATATCAGTCTACTGAATATATCTAACCTTGAGAAGTGCAAGGTATATGTCAAAGTAATCAAGCCCAAAGGTTTCATGACGAAAGTTATGCTGCTCACATGGAAGACCAAGGAGTGGATAGTTGAGTACACTCAAAATGAGGGTATTTCTTGGGTGGTTCAGAAGAGTGTAATCCATGAGCAATCACTACCAAAGAGAAAGAGATATCTATTTGCTCTAGTATTTTATGGGTTGGTCATTTTTCCCAAAGTTCATAGTCATATTGATGTAGTTGTAATATACATGTTTGAAGTCCTAGAGAAGAAAGTGAACCTTGCTCCAATTATTCTGGCAGAGACATTTTAATCCCTAAACGAGTACATACAATCTGGTAAGGAATTGTTCTTGGGATATGCGTCATTGCTTACAGTCTGATGGTTAAGTAATTCTTGGGTAGTTCAAAAAGGTGTGCACGAAGCTTCCTAGCAAACTATTCTCGTGTGAAAGATTTTCTCAAGCATTGTGATTTTCTGAGCACCGTAGGAAGAAGGATTGGATTGCGGCTCTGAGGAATTTAAGTGATGTTAAAGTTGTATGGAGGGTATATTGGTTATCAAAAGAATGTGATATATATATATATATAGATATGGTGATTATGACTACATAATGCTACACATACTTTGTGGTGCAATTGGGTATACTCCTTTGATGATATTAAGGTAGTTCAATACTCAATAGTTCATCCCAGCTACTCATGGTTTAAGCACTTCTGAATTTTTTTTTCCTCTACACCAAACTATTGAGAGCAAATTTCCAAGATATTTGTTGCTTGGAAAACTCCTCGTCGATTGGACTTTATATAGATTGAACCTTTTTTCACACCAGAGTATAATTCATGGAGAAATAGATGAGTAAATGAAAATATCCCAGAACCTAGCCAGAAGAGTCGTTCAACTATGGCTGAGTGGTTAAAGAAGGTTCTAACCGAAGTTGAGCTGCTTAGGGAAGAGTTGAGTAAAATGAGTACCGAGTGGGGCAATGATAAAAGGAAGTTCGATGATGAAAGATTATTGATAAAACTCGAGGTGGAAAAACGAGAAAGAGTTATAAAACAATTAATAAAGGAAAAGCAAAAAGCCCAAGAAAGCTTTGAGGCCATGCACAGGGATTATTGAGAGTTATAAAAGAACTTCAAAGCTCAAAAGTTGCACCATACAACTAGGGACTTGAAAATTAAATTGGATAGAGTTGAAAGGCATGCCAAGAGAAGCGATGAAGACAAAAAGTGAGCTAGCACCCTAATCAAATAGTTGACTAAGTAACGTGATGGCACGAGACATGTGTTGAGTTGAAGGTAAGCACATGTAGAAGAGCTCAAGGCAAAAGCCATTTGTAATACCCTCAACCCGCATCTGACTTGGATTCAAGTCCGAGATGTCACATTAACTTTTCAAAGCATTTACTTTTACAAAGTGACTAAAAATTTCATTTGACATTTATTATAAAATAGAATAATTTCTAATATATAAAATATATGGTTTTATAAAATCTATCAGAGCCCACTTGATCCAAATATTTAATTACATGCCAACTACTTTCAATTAAACAAAATACATATAATTCAAAATGCTTTTATGATATGGTCTTTGGAAAGGAGAAACTGACATGTCTTGCTCCTCTCTGCTCCTTAATCTTCTCGAAACCTACGTGTGAAACATTCACACGCTAAGTCGATGACTTAGTGAGGCATATATAAACTTAAATATAATAACTCATTACTATTTCCTACTATGCACATTTCATGTAATCATATTAAACTATAAAGCATATTATGGATCAGAACATAAATACATACATATTTATATCATTTCATTATCCTTATTATTATTCTTATCATTATTATCATTTATATCTCTTAGTCACATGCTCTTATACCTAATAAAATACACATCATTATATAGTTTGTGTAACACATTTCATATCACAAAACATACATATCACATATAATATATTTATTATTATATCTTTATTAGCCTATGTACACATGTGACAACTAAAGATATGTGAGTACATAGAGGTTGTGCACATATGCTATCAGCACAGCTCATATAATTCCCACTAGGGGCACTTAGAATTTATCCCGAAGGACCACTATATCCTGAAAGACCACATATCACATATGTCCTGAATGACAACTCCTTAAGAACCATATACTATTCCAATAGACCAAATAAGTGTACCGAAGTACCGCATATATGTTCCAAAAGATTACATATATGTCCTGAAGGACCACGTAGAACCCTCGACTCTTGGCATGCTAACTATACCTCTAGCTCTCAGGATACATAACATGGGCATTATCATTTATATCATTTCACATATTCACATATGGTCACGTAGTTCACTTTCACATAATACATTTTCATATAATTCATATATCATATATCACATGTCATATTCTCATGTGGTCATATAGTTCATATCACTTAATCTCTTATGTTCACATATCACATGTTCATATCATTCCTTATGTCAATATCATTTATATATCATATCATATAGATTCAACACATTAATATGTATTCATGCAATCATGTAACATAAATTCATGCATAACACTATAGGAAATGTACTTGTCGCAAGTCTTATTTCCATCAAACATCATATACTATCTAATATGCACTCACCTGAGCCTAACTAGCCATTCATATAAGTATAACTCTTGTGTACTCTTATAACTTCGAACCGTCTTGGACTTGTCTTCGATCGATATCTACAATGTACATATAATCGATATGAATATCATAATTCTAATCATTTATAACCAATCATAAATAATATAAACTAAATGAAGTATCCAATTCACATTTCACTTTGAGCAGTATCGGTACCCTCATGCATGGTACCGATACTTCCCTAGCTATGGTATCGATACCAAGCTTGGGTATCGATACCCTTTTTGCATTCAAAATCCTTTTTTCAAAAATGGGTACCTATACTTACCTTATGGTATCGATACTCTTGGTATCGATACTACCCTCCTAGTATCGATACCCCATGAATGCCTTTGTCTAATTTAAGCTTATAGTATCGATACTGTTCAACCAGTATCGATACCCTTTACCAAATATCACTATTTTTCTCTTTAAGTATCGGTACTGGATGAAGCAGTACCGATACTCAAAGCCCATAATTCAGTTTTCTTACCCGAAAATCTTACCAAACTTACTAAATTCTTTTACCATGACCTCCATTTAGTCATTTAAGCTTAACTAAGAAATTTCCAACATGTTTGTAATCCATTTCTATTACTTCTATCTTCTTACTTATACCTTTGACAAGTCAAATATGACTTCTAAATCCATTTAATCATTTTTTTCAATAATTCATTTAAAATATCCTTTTACTTAATCTCTCATAACTTGTTCATCTTTGAGTTTTAAGCCACCTAAATTTTTCCTTAGTCTTTCTTATCACTCTAAGAATCAAAAGAAACCTTAAAAATTAAAGAAACAATCAAACTGAATCCAACTCACCTTACCAAAGCCACGGAGGAGGAAGATAACCAAGCTCCAGAGTTTTCTTTTCTTTTCCACGTGGTTAATTCTCTTATAAAGGGAAAATAAAAATCATTCTTATCAAATAACCATTATCCCGTTACTCCATCAATTATTTACTAAACAATCCTTCACAAAAATATTCCCAATTAAGTCTATGAACATTTCAATTTTTTAAAATTAGACCTCAAAGTTTTAAAACACATTTTAGTCACTAGCCCTGATTTTAGGATATTACAAATATACCCTCCTTTTAAGAAAATTTTTCCTTGAAATTTTACTACGCACGTTGATAAGAACGTATCTTCTAATGTTCTCATATTGCTTCCTTTACTTAATCTTTACTGTTTACCACTAGTAAACTTACTATTTTCCCACTCAATTCTTCATATACGTCCAACCTTTATAAATCCATATAATATCATTCATTATAGACAGTAACTCCAATTCTTACTTCTTAATATCATAAATCAATTGATTTCTTTCATCATTCTCTAATTACTTTGCCACATAAACCAAACCTTTACTTTCTCCTTAATCCTTGTCTGAATTTAAGATACACATAATCTTTTCATATAACTTTACGTACTCGTCCAAAGAATAATCACCAATTTATAATAAAAGGTTCTAACTTACTCCATTTTCTTATACAAATCTCAATTAATCTTCAACGAAATTCTGATACATCACTTATAACAACTCTTTCTTGTTTCACTAAAAATTTAAGATTTTACAACCTCAATATCGAACTTATAATCTATACATCAATCTTACCCTCGTCATACTGAATCCTTTAAACTCCATCTTTTCCATTTCCTTATCCAAATATTTTTCCATACATCAAGATCTCCTTATAACGTAGGTCATATCATTTCCCTTATCCTCTCATACTCTTTTCATATCACTTATACTTATCCCTGATCATCAATCTTTATAGCATTTTCATAACTCTGATAGTCAACACTACTTGCACAAATCTTATTATTTGTAAAATCCTTGTTCAAATCACAATGCACATATCATTTTTCATCATCTTAAACTTTTCTACTACATCCTTAGCTTCCTTCATATATGAGAATCCTTATCTCATTGACTACATCACATCTTCATGATCAAGATACATAACCAACCATATTCAAATCCCTACCATACTTGGTTAGCTTAACCTGACATCCTCTTCTAATCCTTTATCTATAATACACTTACTATCACATAACTTTGTTAGTCAACCCAATTCCTTCAATCTAGAGCATAAACCTTCATCAAACCATTCATATACATTCTTTCTAGTCAGAATAACTCATCCTCCACTTACTCAACTTATCAAACCTTTACTCTTACTCATATACAATACTATTCCCCTGTTTCAACTCAAACGTTCTAACTTTCTTTGTCTTATAAACTTATCACCAATATACCCATTCTTAAACATTTCTGAAAAAAATAACCACACCACTTTGATATTTTAATGTTCTTATGGTGACACTTGTCCACCATATTATATCTTATCCACAAAATAACGAAACTACTCTATATCACTTTTCTGATTCAAAATAGTGGAAACGTTATTCTAACATGGTTTCAACTTTCTGAAATCAACCTTTGATCTTACGAGGCACTTCCTGAGGTATCCGCTCTTCATCCTGCCTGGCAAGGGCAGGTGAATTACTACCACCATCAGGTTTATCACCTCTCGATTCACTTCGATAATTCTCATAACTATATCATACTAATCTTATCTTATTAGCAAGGCAGCATACTCCTTACACTATCATATCAGATAATTTTCACTTTGTGTTGCCATGTAAACATTTTAAAACTCATTTACCTTCGTTTTAAGCCTAGAATCGGCTAAACCTTGGCTCTGATACCATTAAATGTAACACCTCAACTCGTATTTCACCCGGATCTGAGTCCGAGATATCACATTGACTTTTCAAAGCATTTAATTTTACAAAGTGACTAAAAATTTCATTTGACATTTATTATAAAACATAATAATTTCTATTATATAAAACATATGGTTTTACAAAACCTATCTGAGACCACTTGATCCAAATCTTTAATTATATACCAACTACTTTCAATAAAACAAAATACATATAATTCAAAATGATTTTCTGATATGATATTTGGAAATGAGAAACTGACATGTCTTGCTCCTCTCTACTCCTTAATCTTCTCGAAACCTGCGTGTGAAACATTCACACACTAAGTCGATGACTTAGTGAGGCATAAATAAACTTAAATATAACATCTCATTACTATTTCCTACTATGCACCCTTTATGTAATCATATTAAACTATAAAGTATATTATGCATCAGAACATAAATACATACATACCCATTATCATTTCATTATCCTTATTATTATTCTTATCATTATTAGAATTATTATCATTTATATCTCTTAGTCACATGCTCTTGTACCTAACAATCTACACATCATCATATTATTTCTGTAACACATTTCATATCACAAAACATTCATATCACATATAATATATATATTATTATCTCTTTATTAGCCCATGTACACACGTGAGAACTAAATATATGTGAATACATAGAGGTTGTTCGCATATGCTGTCACCACAACTCGTATAATTCCCACTAGGGGCACTTAGAATTTGTCCCGAAGGACCACTATATCCTGAAGGACCACATATCACATATATCCTAAAGAATCACTCCTTAAGAACCATATACATATTCCAATGGACCAAATTAGTGTATCGAAGTATCGTATATATGTTCCAAAGGATTACATATATATCCCGAAGGACCACGTAAAACCCTCGACTTTTGGCATGCCAACTATAACTCTAGCTCTTAAGACACATAACATGGGCATTATCATTTCACAAATTCACATATGGTCACGTAGTTCACTTTCATATAATACATTTTCATATAATTCACATATCACATATCTCATGTCATATTCTCATATGGTCATATAGCTCATATCACCTAATTTCTTATGTTCACATATCACATGTTCATATCATTCCTTATGTCCATATCATATAGATTCAACACATTAACATGTATTCATGTAATCATGTAACATAAATTCATGCATAACACTATAGGAAATACACTTGTCATAAGTATTATTTCCATCAAACATCATATACTATCTAATATGCACTCACCTGAGCCTCACTAGCCATTTCTATACGTATAACTCTTGTGTACTCTTATAACTTCGAACCGTCTTGGACTTGTTTTCAATCGATATCTAAAATGTACATATAATCGATATGAATATCATAATTCTAATCACTTATAACCAATCATCAATAATCTAAACTAAATGAAGTATCTAATTCATATTTCACTTTGAGTAGTATCGGTACCCCATGCATGGTACCGATACTTCCTTAGCTATGGCATGGATACCCTTTTTACATTCGAAATCCTTGTTTCAAAAATGGGTATCGATACTGACCGTATGGTATTGGTAATCTTGGTATCGATACTACCCTCCAAGTATCGATACCCCATGAATGACTTTGTCAAATTTAAGCTTATAGTATCGATACTGTTCAACCATTATCAATACCCCTTTACCAAATATCACTATTTTTCTCTTTAAGTATCGGTACTGGATGAAGCAGTACCGATACTCAAAGCCCATAATTCACTTTTCTTACCCGAAAATCTTACCTAACTTACTAAATTCTTATACCATAACCTCCTTCTAGTCCTTTAAGCTTAACTACAGTTATCCAAATCATCTTATATATATATAACCCAATATTCTCTTTAATAACTCAACTTAATTCTTGAAACCAAGAATCTGACAAAATTTCCAACATGTTTGTAATCTATTTCTATTACGTCTATCTTCTTACTTATACCTTTCACAAGTCAAATATGACTTCTAAATCCATTTAATCCTTTTTTTCAATAATTCATTTAAAAATCCCTTTTACTTAATCTCTCATAACTTGTTCATTTTTTAGTTTTAAGCCACCTAAATCTTTCCTTAATCTTTCTTATCACTCTAAGAATCAAAAGAAACCTTAAAATTAAAGAAAGAATCAAATTGAATCCAACTCACCTTACCAAAGGCACGGGAGGAAGAAGATAACCAAACTCCAGAGTTTTCTTTCCTTTTCCTTCCATTTCTACGTGGTTAATTCTCTTGTAAAAGGAAAATAAATATCTTTCTTATCAAATGACCATTATACCCCTTACTCCATCAATTATTTACGAAATAATCCTTCACAAAATATTCCCAATTAAGTCCCTAAACATTTTAATTTTTTAAAATTAGACCTCAAAGTTTTAAAACTTACATTTTAGTCACTAGCCCTGATTTTGGGATATTACACTACTCATTTAGAGGAGGCTTTCTGAGGGAAGTATAATAAGAATGGTTTAAGCCTTCGAGAAGAGAATGAAACCTTAAGAAAGATAATAGCTAAACTAGAAGGGGTTGGTTGATCTATTCGTCAGCTAGAGCAATGGTTCAAAACGAGAATAAATCTTTGAATATCAGGATTACTGAGTTAGAGAGAAATCTTCAAGGATGTAATGAGTGAATTCACTACTTTGAAGAGAATACGCCTTTGACTCATAGAGAAGCAAGGGGCAAGAAGATAGAGCTCGCCAGGTTTCTTGATAAGTCTATGCAATGGGACAAGAAGCTAAAGCTCTAAGGATTTTTGTGGTGCTATAGTCTGAGGAAGAACAACACATCATTCAGTTCCTCATGGGAATTGAAGAATTAGGAGATATGGCTTGATTCTATTTGTAATCTTTGATTCTAGCTTTCCCAATGTACTAAGATGTTGTGTATTCTTCAAGAATTGTTTTATGAAATAGTTATTTTGGGATCAATGGCTTTTTGCATTCATACATTTTCCATTACATATCTATTGCTTTTTTTTAAATCACATAAAAACATTCATTCATTTAATAAAACACTAAATAATAAAGTAAGACTTTCGATCGCAGTGACATTGGCCCCTACCAGTAGGAAAAATACCCAGCACCTATACGTCACTAGGAAATGAGCAAAAAACAGATGCAGAACTGAGAAGCAGATTAACTAAAATGGAGACCAGTATGGCTAGTTCCTAGCTCGATTTATTGTAAAAAATTAAGGAAATGTTCATGAAGCATGTGACTGTTGGAAAAAGTCACGCTGAGGAGCCCACGCATCCTTTGAGTTTTACACCAATCCACATTCCAATGCATACTCCTATGCATCAGGAACCTCGAGCTCAAATCTTCTTTTTTGTAGAGAACCCGCCTCAGCATCTGGATGGGACCTCATTTCATATTAATTACCTTGTCGTATCTGGGGTGAAGCCCAGAGATTTTCATGTTGATAATGAGGTCCCTGATCTTAATGAAATCTCTGAAAGAGAAAAATTTTAATGATGAATTCACTCAATGACTGAAGAATCCAGAGGAAAGAATGAAATCGGTCGAAATAGTTCAATCATTCCATAGATTTGATGCTAAAGAGCTAAGCTTGGTCCCCAATCTAAATCTTTGCCAAAATTCAAGGTGTTTGAATTCGAGAAATGTGATAGGACCACTTGTTCTTCATGTTAGAGTATGCCTAAAGACCAATCATATGATGATTGTAATGATACATTTTATTTAGGGATTTTATTGAATAAAGGCATTGTCGCTATTATTTTCAGTTATATATATATATGTGTGTTTAACATAAAATAGAAGATGATAAATTCTATATAATAACATAATTGTTATTATTAAAAGATCCCTATTCAAGTATTATTATGGGCATGGATAATAATAATACGCTTAAGACTAACATGTTATTGATTGATGACAACAAGTTGTCATTGACATAGAGATGTCAGAATTGATACATGATTATATTGTTAGAGAGCAGTGTATTAGATTGACCCACCATGAGCATATGTCTTGTATTATTATGTGACAGTCATAACATTGCTCATGGTGATGACTATATGTATGATCCTCAGACTTTAGATCAATGCTTTCCCAACATATATTGTTGTATGTTTTGATGCTGTTAAACATGCTCCGTAACTGGTTGCTCTATAAAGACTGTTATTGAATATATCTCGATATATGTAGTGGGTGTATATGATTAAGATAGGATTTGTCCTTCCTACATAATAGGATATATATCACATACCACTTGATTGAGTGAGACTAGAAATCTATGAGGGCATAGACTATGATGAAACATACGCTGCCATAGCTAGGATGGAAGCAATTAGAATGTTATTAGCATTTTCATGTTTTCATGAATTAAATTATATCAAATGGATGTTAAAAGTGCATTTTTAAATTGTTTTATAAAAGAAGAAGTGTATGTGGAACAACCTCCAGGTTTTGAAGATTCAAAATTTCCAAATCATGTTCTTAAATTGACAAAAGCACTTTATGGTTTAAAATAAGCTCTAAGAGCTTGGTATGAAAGATTATCAAATTTTTTAATTGAAAAAGGTTTTTCAAAAGGGAAGGTTGACAATACATTATTTTTAAAGCATAAAGGTAAAGATTTATTTGTAGTTCAAATTTATGTTGATGATATAATATTTGGTTCTACTAATGATGTTCTTTGCCAAGAATTTTCTAAGCTAATGCAAAGTGAATTCGAGATGAGCATGATGGGTGAGCTCTCATTTTTCTTGGGACTCCAAATCAAGCAAAGAAAAGATGGCATCTTTATCAATCAAGCTAAGTACGTCAAAGATAAGCTCAAGAAGTTTGGAGTGAAAAATGGCAAACTTCATGACACTCCAATGAGATCTTCAACAAAGCTTGACTTAGATGAATGAGGTAAATGTATAGATGTTAAATTGTATAGGTCAATGATTGGATCTTTACTTTATCTAACTGCAAGTAGACCGGACATTATGTTTAGTGTTTGCTTATGTGCTAGATTTCAATCATGCCCTAAGGAATCACATTTACTAGCTGTTAAGAGAATCTTTAGATACCTTAAGGACACTCCTAGTTTAGGACTTTGGTATCCTAGAGACTCTAGCTTTAGCTTGCATGCTTTTTCTGATGCAGATTATGGAGGATGCAAATTAGATAGGAAAAGCACCTCCGGTACTTGCCAATGCCATGGAAATATGTCGATTTCTTGGTTTTCAAAGAAACAAAAATGTATTGCATTATTTACCGCTGAAGCGGAATACATTTCAGCCGGTAGTTGTTGTGCACAAGTTTTATGGATGAAACAACAACTTTTTGATTATGGAATTGAAGTAGGTACTATTCCTATTAAGTGTGACAATACTAGTGCTATTTTTCTTACTAAAAATCCCATCCAACACTCTATAACTAAGCGCATTGAAATTAGACATCACTTCATTAGAGACCATGTCGCTAAGGAAGATGTAGTTTTAGAATTTGTTGATACTTTGCACCAAGATAAGGAAAGATTTTGGACACTTAGGAGAGAATTATGTTTAACTGACCTATCTTCACTTAGTGTTTAAAAATATTTTTTAGCACTTTTAAGAATAAATGAAAAATGCTTAAAATAATATTTTTGATTGCATTCTTGTTATTAATTAGGGGAAGTTTATGATTATTAGTGAAAATTAAGTGTTTTTTCAAATGATGTTTAATGACAAATTTGATTGTTTGAACATAGTTAATTTTCGAAATATGAGTTCCCAATACCATTAGGATTAATTATTTTAGCACTATTGGATGTTTAAAATACAGATTTTTTAAATATTTGGCAGAGGGAATCGATACCCCCATAAGGGAACCGATTCCCCCTTTGAATGGGAATCGATTCCCCCTGTAGGGGAATCGATACCCCCTGGAGTTCTGGTTTTTACAGGCAGAATACCCTATTTTTCTCAAACCCTCTTTATCTTCTTCCATTGCCACCGTTCTCTTCTCCTCTATCTCCCTATCTCCTCTTTGCTTCATAACATCTATTTCTAGTCGGAATTTCATCATTTTTCAAATCCTAAACCTGCTAACATCATTAAAATTGTACAAACAACATCAAAATACACTCAATCTCATCTTTCAAGGTAAATTTTTCTAAACTCTCTATTTTATTGATTTTGAACATAGGACTAGTTTCAATTAGTTCTAGATAGAAATAGTGATCGGGCATTGATTATTAGTGTTTAGAAACTAAATTTTTATAACTAATTTCATCAAAATCTCACAAATTTTCTATTAATTTTTGAATTTTCGAAATAAAAAAATGAAAATCTTTAATTAATTTTAAAATTGAAGATTTTTGATTTAGTTATGTTATTTACATGTAAACTATACATACTATGGTTTTTCATACATTATTTTTAATAGTTTTTCAAAACTTTTCCCATTAGGATTTTTTTTGAGAACCTTGAAATATTGTGAACTCAATTGAGTTTTGGGATTGATTGAATTGCATACATGTGTTTTCTAAATTGCAGGTTATCCATTCTATTTCGATTTCCTAAACCATGTCCAATCCTAAACGTGCTAGGTCATCATCTAGTCGCTCAAACTGTCAATCTAACCCACCTCCAAATCCTCCACCTATCCCTCCAATTCCTAATCCTAATCCCATTGATCCAAATATGACTATCCAAAACTCGTTCTTCAATCATCCTGGTCCTAGAAATCATCGTTTTTGGTATTATCAATATTTTGACTCTTACAAAATTAGAGAATAACGTATCCCTTCTCTTCAAGCTATGATAGATATCGATTTTAAATATCTTCCTCTTTCACAAGAGTTTAAATTTGATAAACTTTGTGACCTTGAACCTATAGTTTACCATCAACTTGTTCGCATCTTCTATTCTAATGCCGTTTATGTTAAAAACTGAGCTCAAACCCAAACCATAGTAGTTCGTTCCTATCTCCTAGGATAATTCTTCCATCTTGACTCAGCTTACATAGCCAATGAATTAGGATTAGATAATGATGGTATGTCAAATGAAAAATAGTTTTTAGGTTCTCGTTATAAAAGAAGGGATAGTGCGAGTGTCTTAGATCTTCATGATCATTTTCTTCATCTAATGATTTCTTGGTGGTTTTGACCATCTGGAGGTCGTTACTCAACTCTAAGAGCCTTGGATCTTTGGTGGTTACATTGTTTCCAAAACAATATTAAAATAAACCTACCTTAGATTATTTTTGCTAAAATTGTTGAAACCGTAAATCTTGTTCCTAATAAGAAACTCTATTCATCTCTAGTTTACGGTTGCATTCCGAGTAATCTATTTTCTAAAGCCGGGCTTAGAGTTAGTCTAGATGCCGTCTTTCCTCTAAAAAACAAATTAATCTTCTTTCCTTAACAAGAGCGGGATGGATAAAGAATAAGGAAACCAGTGAATGGGCTCAATCTTCTGAGAATACTCCGGGAGCTAGTTCTTCACAAGCTCCACCAGAAGCTGACGACGATCCCGAGCTTAAACAATTAATGCAAGATATTGACGAAGCCGACGATGAGCCGGAGCAGCACGAGGAACAAGCTCAGCAACAAGATCAAGTGCCTCCATATTTTCAATCATTTATGGAGACATTTTATTTTCGTTATGCATCCTTGGATTGTCGCTTCACTTCCATAGAATCTCACTTATCAACTATGGAAGCTCAACAATTGCAAATTCTCCGGGAGATGCTTGCAAACAATGAAGCAACCAACGCTCGTATTAATACACTCAATCATGAAATGGAAGCTATGCGAGCTCATTTCCCACCTCCCAATCCTCCTACGGATGTTTGAACTTTGATCTTTGCTTTGCTTGTTTGGATTGAACTTGGATATTTGCATTATTGTTAAAACATTTTGAATGCTTTTGAATTGTTTATTTTTGGTTGTTCGAACTGATGTTTAATACATTTGATTTGGATTTCGTGTTTATTTTGCATCTTTAGACATATATGACCAATTATCCATTACATGTTTATGAATATTGATTATGAAACTAATGGCTAACCGCTCTTTTGATTGTGATCTTAGCAGCTTAAGCTTTATATTAATAAATCAATTGGCTTACGTTTTTCAAATTTCTTGTTTAAAATATTTTTTAGGGTCTTTTTGATTTAACAAAAAGGGGGAGAAAGTGTTAAAGTAAGGGGGAGTAGTATTTTTCAAAATCAAAATTCATTTTGAAATTAGAAAATCTAAAAATGTTTTGTTATATCAAAAAGGGGGAGATTGTTGAAAACATTTTGATGTTTCAATATAACAAATTAATTTAAAAGAATTTTAATTTTGAAAAAGGTTTTTCTAAGCATATTCGATATATTAAATCGAAAATCAAAATATTACTCAAAGTATTTCAAAGTTCATTTTAAATCCTTACTCAAGTGTAAAATTAAGTTTTAATCTTAAAATAATTTCAAAACGATTTTACAAAATATTTCGAACTAATTCAAAGCAAAAAATTCCAGATTGCTAAGAGGGAACCGATTCCTTCCCAAGGGGGTACCGATTCCCCTGAATGGTTTTGCTTTGAGAAAAACAGAATGCTCGGAGGGAACTGATTCCCCCCAGGGGCTATCGATTCCCCCCACTGTTCAACGGTCGAAATATTTGAATTTTACACTTAGGAAATCGATTCCCCATGAGGGGGTACCGATTCCCCCCACGCTCCAAGCAGAAATATTAATTTGTTTCACACTTAAATGGCTCCAATAACTTCATTAATTATCCCCAACGTTCAGAAGTGATCCGACGTGTATTTAAGCAAGCTTAGAAGCCATTGATCAACAACAAGAAACAACAAGCAACTAGAATCAAGAGAGAATCAAAGAGAAAGCATCAAACCTCAAGTTTGAGCATTTCAAGCCTATTTTGCATTCAATATTCATTTTGCTTTCAAGAACACTTATTGTGCTCAATTGTATTATTCTTGAGTGTTCTTTTCTTTGTTCTAGAATTGTGCAAACAACCTACCTTGTGAGGATTTCCTTGTAAGTTTACAAATTTGTATTGTCCTCTTTGGGAGAGAGTGTTCTCAAGAATTTGGGATATAATTTTTGAGGGTTTGTAAGGTTACTCTTTGTCCTCAAAAGAAAGACAAATTAGTGAATTTGTGGAAAATCCTTAGTATGGATATCTAAGGTAGTGGACGTAGACTTTGGTTGAGAAAGTTGAACCACTATAAATCGCTGTGCAATTACTTTCAATTTTCTACAAAACCTTCCACCAAAATTTTAATTGCCAATTCACCCCCCTCTTGGCCATATTTGTCGATCGATTAACTCAACAATAAGATCTTACCACTAGGCGAATTAGGCCCAAGAGCCCATCCAAGGGTCGCCATAGATCCATAAGGAATTACCAGTATGATCAGTGTTGAACTTATATAAGTAATTACCAGTTTGACCGAAGTTGAACCTACAGAGACTTCATAATAGATCCAGAGTACCCCCGAAGAGAATAATTTTCAAACAGTAAAAAAAGGTAGCAATGAAATCATAGTTCAACAAATATTAATTCAGTAAAAACAATGACTAGAGAACATGAATCATACAATCATGCTTAAAACTTTAGTAAACCAGAAATAAGGCTTGAAACAGATAAATCATGCGAAATTAAATTAGACCAGCTAGCCATATTGCAAATCATGTAAAATAGTCATGTACACATGATATTTCAAACAGGTATTTAAAACAAATGTTTATATATAGCACACAAGAAACACACCTCGCAACAAGAATCAGCTTCAGTACACTCTTCTGTTGTACACACACCTAGGTTATATTAGAACATGGTTATACTCGGAGTAATTGTAAAGAACTAGATTTTTTCGGTAGTGAAAGAATTAAAATTCTTTTATTCAAAGGAAAATTACATCTTACACAAGAGGGTACATAGGCTTTTTATACACATTAATTAGAGACCTAGATAAAATAGGAGTAATCTTTTCTACAAATTATGAAGTAGTTTTAGAGAAAAATTAGGATGAAGATTTAACTTAAACACTACTTACACTCCCCCTCAAGCTGGGGAGTAAATATTGTGAAGACCCAGCTTGGATGTAATTTCATCAAAGGAAATCCTTGGAAGTGCCTTGGTCAATACATCACCTAGTTGATTTTGTGAAGAGACGTAGTTTAGTTTCACAGTTCTGCCATTTACTTTTTCTGCAATAAAGTTTTTGTCAATCTCTATATGTTTTGTTATGTTGTGGTGCACTATATTCTTTACAATGCTTATAGCAGATTTACTGTCACTTTGAAGTTCAAAATAGTTGTTGTCGCACATCTCTAGTTCGGTTAAGAGTCTTTTAACCAAATTTCTTCACACATCCCGAGTGCTATCACCCTATATTCTGCTTCTGCACTGCTCCTGTAGACTACTGGTTATTTCTTTCTCCTCTATGTTACTAGGTTTTCCCATACAAATGAGAAATATCATGTGGTTGACCTTCTATCTGTTAATTCTCCAACCTATCTTGAATTTGAGAAGATTTTAACTTTTCATCTTTATGTTTTCTGAAAATCAACCCATATCCTAGTGTCATCTTTAGATATCTTAAGATTAGATTGACTACATCCAGATGTTCTTCTCTTGGATCATTCATTTATTGACTTACAATGCTAACAGGAAAAACAATGTCAGGTCTTGTTAGAGATAGATAAATGAGTTTACCCACTAACCTCTGATAATGTTCCTTGTTTACTAGGTTTCCATCTTTACTCAATTTTAAGTTTAACTTCCATAGGAGTTTTTGAGGGCTTATAATTAGTCATTCCAGTTTCATAACGTAAGTCTAGAATATACTTTCTTTGATTTATGACAATTCATTCTCATGATCTTGCTACCTCCATGCCTAGGAAATATCATAGAGTTCCCAAATCTTTGGTTTCAAATTCCTTTACTAGTAAAGTCTTCAACTTTTCGATTTCAACTAAGTCATCACTCGTGATGACATTATCATCAATGTAGACAATCAAGATTGACTTGTTCTTATCATGAGCAGTTTTTACAAATAGTGTGTTATCAGATTGACATTGTTTGTAGATGTCTTGTAAAATTACCTTCGTGAATCTATCAAACCAAGCTCAATGTGATTGTTTTAGACCATATAAGGATTTCAGTAATTTATATACCCAATTATTTTTAGAATCAATTCTTGGTGGAACTTGAATATAGACCTCTTCTTCCATATTACTACTGAGAAATGCATTTTTCATGTCTAGTTGGTGAAGTATCTAATCCTTATTTACCGCCAAGGATAATAGAACTCGAACATTGTTGAGTTTTGCAACTGGAGCAAAGGTCTCCTGATAGTCAACTCCATAAGTCTGAGTGAACCCTTTTACCACAAGTCTAGTCTTTAATCTCTCAATTTTTTCATCTACCTTGAATTTCACAGTAAATACCCATTTGTAGCCGAATGGTTTCTTGTCTTTAGGTAGATCAACAATGACCCTGGTTTTGTTGTTTTCTAGAGCTGAAATTTATTCTTCAACTTCCTTCTTCCACTCAGACTTTTTATTGCCTCCTATACGGTTTCTAGAATGTGAATATGATCAACCTGAGCTGTGAATGTCTTAAGACCATACATTAGTTTCCCATAAGTAACAAATTTACTGATAGGATAACTTGTACATCGTTTAACTCCCTTTCTTTGAGCAATTGGTAACTCACTACTATAAATTACCACATCTAACTTACTTTGGTCACCATCTCCTTCAGCTGCTGATGGATTTAAAGCTGATTCTGGCTCTTGACAATACATTGGTTGTGTTTTTGAAGGTAAGGCTTGTTTGGGTCATCTTTTGTAGATGAGAATATCGATAGATGGCCTGGGTGTTTTATTGGAGTCGATGGGATTAGTGGATTGGTTTTCATTATCAGATATGGTTGTATTAAGAGGTTGTGGAGTGGTAGTTTTTCAGTAGAAGATGGACTGATGGGTAACTCAGTAATAATCGGTAAAAATTGAAATTCAGATTCACTCTCCCCTTGGATTTCGATTTTTGAGAAGAACGACTTATGTTCTTGAAAAGTGACATCCATAGATGTGAAGAATCCTTTTATAGAAGGAGAGTAGCAAGGATAAACTTTCTGATACGATGAATAACCAACAAAGACACACTGAATTGCCTGATGATCAAGTTTAGATTTATGAGGATTGTGGTCGTGGAGAAATACAGTACAACTAAAGACACAGAGAGGAACAGAAAAGGTAAAAGGTTTGAAATGAGGGAATTTAGTACAAATGATATCTCGTGGACACTTAAAAGTAATAATTTTACTAGGAAAATGATTGATTATAACAGTATCTGTTAAGAGATCCTCACCCCAAAGGTATTTCGAAACATTAGAAAAAAAAGGATTGCTCGGGTTACCTCAAGAAGATGATGGTTTTTACGTTTGACAACCCTATTTTGTTATGGAGTGTCAACACAGGAATTGAGGTGGACTATTCCATTTTCTTGGAAGAAAGATCCCAACGACTAAGAGAGGTATTCCCCACCATTATTAGATTTCAAGATGCCAATGGAACTTTAGAATTGTGTTTCAACCATTTTGTGGAATCATTTAAAGATGATACAAGACTTAGATGTGTCCTTCATAAGAAAAGTCCAAGTGGTACAAGAGTGGTAATCATTTAATGTAATAAACCAAAGAATTCCATGTAAACTGATAACCCATGAAGGTCACCAAATGTCACTATGAATTAAGGAAAAAGGTTTAGGTGAGCGAGAGGGAGAATGAGGATAAGAGCTCCGAATGTGTTTTGCAAGAGAACAAATATCACAAGAAAATGATGCAGGTTTTTATTAAAAAATAATTTGGGAAACAATTTTGCAAGATAAGGAAAACTTGGGTGACCTAACCTAAAATGCTATAACATAATGTCGGTAGCCGCATCTGTATGAGAAATTGAAACAAATGAAGAGATAAATGGTGAGGGTGAGAAATTTGGAACGAGAGCACAATGAGTAACGTGAAGGATGTAGAGTCCACCACGATGCCTAACATTGCCAATCACCATCCCCGAGGTCAAATCCTGAAATTCACAATGATCATGAGTAAAATGAGAAGTACAACACAAATCAGTAGATAATTTGCTAATCGAAAGAAGATTGTAAGTCAAACTTGGAACAAATAGAACATTAGACAAAATAATGCGGCTATTAATGTGAACTGAGCCACTGCCCTTAACCGGTGATAGGGAGCCATCAGCAGTACGAACACTGCTTGAGATACCATTTTTGTGAAATGTTGAAAATAAACTGAAGTTACCCGTCATATGATCACTTGCTCTGGAATCGACAATCCAAGAGACACGTCTGGGTGAAGGGGATAAGGAGGCAAAAGAATAACTACCATCGCTAACAGTGCAAGTAGACTTGGGATCAGTAGTAAGAGGAATATGTAAATGACAAAACATCTATCGTAGACTGTCCAGCTGTTGACGAGAAAATGAATAACCTTCTAATATTGTTATAACAGAGTTACTGTGGGATGAACGCGAGGAGGATTTTAGTGGAGTCCAATTGGTCGGATGACCATGTAGTTTCCATCATTTATGACGAACATGACCAGGTTTCCAGCAGTAATCGCACTAGGGACGACCTTTCTTGACACGGGTGTGACCGGAGGAATGGATATTCAAGGTAAAACTTTCAACGGATGGTGGAAGCATCATGGAGCAGTGATTTTCTTCATGAAAGACTTTAGAGAACACCTCGCAAAGAGATAAAAGAGGCTTGATGCCCAGAATCCAGCCACAGACATCATCAAGAGAAACGAATAGCCCCGACAGAAATTGAAAATACGTCATTTTTCAAGTAGCCCTTTCTAGAGTTTGGCATCTGCACCAGTTTTCCAAGAGGGAGTTTCGAACATATCAATTTGCTGCCATAAATGAAATACATGAGTAAAGTATTCCATAACAGTAAGATCTCTCTATTTCAAGTCATTGATCCGACATTCAATGGTAAACATGGTGGACGAGTTTTTTTTTATTGGAGTATGTTTCCTAGGCAGCGTTCCTGATTTCTGAGGTAGTTATGTAAAGCATGAAGTTCACACTAATGTCAGGCAATATAGAACTGAGGAGCCACGACATGATTGTGGTGTTCTCGGTGAGCCAAGTGTCGTATTGGGGCTTAGAGGGATCGGGGACTAGAATATTATCATGGAGATATTATTTTTTTGGCGACTGGTGATGAACAGACGTAGGGATGGAGACCATGCAATGTAATTCTCACCATTAAAATGATGACAAGTAATGGACAAGGAAACTAAGTCGGAAGGAGACGGTTAGATAATGGAGTTTTCAGCCTCAGATGGAAGATTCAGTGAAGAAGGATACGCCATAACTATGTAGAAGATGAAATGAAGGTTGTGTAACGGGGAGACCGGGCTGGCCGAATAGTGATCAAATAACAAAACAGGAAGGGTTGCCACTATGATGAGGGTAGGCTAGTCCAGCGACGCAGAGAGAGCAATACAACAAGGAGAGCAGAAGTGCGATAAAAGCAGCAATTTGAGGAGACCGGTACTAAGAGAAGAACAATGTTGTAGTTGCGCAGCAAGGAGACGATTTTGCGACGAGCTATGCAGTAATAACAAGAGAATAACGATAATATAAGGACGGCGTTGCGAAAGGTGCGGTGATTCGATGGAGCAACACTGCGGTGGTGCAGTAAGGGGATGACGCTTGCGAAGGAAAATGATATTGTGTGGGATTTAGTGATGTGATGGGTACAACGGTGTGATCAGATATTCACAATTATGAAGACGATAATGTACCGAAAGAACACTACTGATCGGAGGAATGAAAAATGGCGGTTGCAGCAAGGCTGGATCGACGCCGGCGACTGATACCATGTAAAGAACTAGATTTTTCTGGTAATGAAAGAATTAAAATTCTTTTATTCAAAGGAAAATTGCATCTTACACAATAGGGTACAAAGGCTTTTTATAAAAATTAATTATAGACCTAGATAAAATATGAGTCATCTTTTATACAAATTAAGTAGTTTTATATATAAATTAGGATGAAGAGTTTAACATAAACACTACTTATAGTAATTTACTAAACTTAATATTTAGCAGGGTTACAGAACTATACGGGTAATCACAGGCTCACGCTAACGGATAGATCCGGAGGAATCGAGACGAGTAAACGAACGATCAAGAGATCCACAAATACCTTAAATATATGATAACATAAATTAGTCCTAACCATTCAATTAAATTAGATGCACTAAAATAATTACTTAAATTACATATGCAAGTTCGAGTTTAATGGTCAATTCAGAGCCTTTTGGGTTCAAATTTGGAAAAAAGGACTTTGGATTTGGACACAGGATGTCGAAAAGCATAAAAATATGACTTTTGGAAAATTTTGACTTTTGGTCAAAGTCAACGATCAACGGTCAAAGTCAAAGTCAATGGTCAACGTGTAGGTCAACAGGTCAGATTGGTTTGGGTTAACTCAGGTCGGTTCGGGTTGACTCAGTTTGATCCAAGTTGACTCAGACCGATTCGAGTTGACTTAGACCGATTCGAGTTGACTCAGACCAGTTCTATGATGTTTTAAGGCCATAAAAAAGCCCTACACGCATACGACAATGCTTAGTGGCATGTGGTGACGGTAACGGGGTCAGGGGCAGATGACAAGCATGTCGAGAGTACCAAATCAACAATACCAAGTTGTATCAACACTCAAAACTAGCTAAAACCATTAGAAAAAAGGAAAAAGGTCGAAACACTTACCCCTACAGTGGATGGATAAATCTGACGATGTTGATGTGATGCACGGGTTGGGTTTTGAGCGCACGAAAGAAAAAGATCCTACCCAACATGGTGCCTATCCTGACATGTTTTTATAACAGTTTTACCCAGACATGTTTTCTACACCCATGCTTTGTTCAACATATAAATCCTAACCTCATGCCATCTAGTTCGCCTACTTGTTCGAGAAAAAATGAATCTAACCGCATGATCTCTAGTTTGCATATATTTATTCGGAAATAAAAATTACACTACAAAAATTAAAGTGCTAAAAAAGGCCTTTCCTTGTGTATTCTTCTCATGGGATTCTTAAGATCTATGTAGGGCTCTATCTAGATTCTAGGTTCACTATATGCTGGGTTCGGTTCTAAAGTAAGAGGTTCCTGAATTATCCTTGTCGATACCCCCTTGGACTACTGAACCCTCAATCATGGCCCATAATAGACTTTCAGATTAAGTTCAATTCAAGGGGACACACCTCCTTATGTCCATAAGGAGGTGAAAACCATCACGAGGACCATAAGGTGTGAGCCTCAGGAGCAATTCACTATTTTATACGGAGGTGAAAACCAAACAAGGGAGTATTTCTCACTCCTGCTAAAAAAGAATGGAGCGGGGTTTTAGCTCATGTTATGCAAATGCAGTTGTGCAGTGTGTGAGGAAAAGTGAAAACAAATCAAACAAAATCAAACAGAAGCCTCGAAATCTTCAACATTTATTTACTCTGAAAACACCAATAAATAAGTCAGTACAACTATTTAGTGGTTAATCATATAATAAACACTTATTTAAACCAAACAAGGGATCAAAAACCAAATTAGAATGAATTCAGAATTCTCATTGCAAAGAAAATTTAATTAATTGATTATCGGCTTGACTCTCTAAAAAAGTCCCCAACAGAGTCGCCAAGTTGTTGAAACGATTTTTTCCAAAAAGGGAAAATTAGGGGGTCTCGTTTCAAAATAATTTTTGATGACCAAATAATGATAAAACGTGGTTCAAGGGGTCGCCGCCAATCTTTGACTATGGTGTGATTGGGCACCCAAAAACGTATTTTTCATTTCAAAAAACTTTCATTTTAATTAAAACAACAAATTTGCAGTATGCATTACCAAAATTTGAGTTCGGGAGTCGGTTATGTGTGGGGAAGGATTATCACCCCTCATAGTGCCCTAAATTGGTACCAAGTCGATTAATTAGTTGTCTTTGCAATGAAATTTACGAGTTTGAGCCTAATTTAATTTAAGATCCCCTACAAGTAATACTCTCTGAATTTTTGGACAAAAAATGATAATATTTAATTATTTCATGTCGAGAAGAATCGATCTCTCATACCATAAAGCAATCGATTCTTATTCCAATCGAAATAAAAAATATTAAAATTCCATTCTAAAGTTTATTATTTATTCAAAATAACAACACCCAAAATAATTTTAAGAGAGAAAATGATAATATCTAATTATTTCCAATCGATAATAAATGACCTTTCATGCCTTAAAACAGTAATTTATTACTCTAATCAAAACGAAGAGAAATCACTATTTCGTCTTAAAATTCAATATCGATTTGAGTGAAAATGATAATATCTAATGATTTCCAGTTGAGAATAAATGACCTCTTATACCTTAAAGCAATCATTTATTACTCCCACCAACATGAAAAGATAATACTATTCTCAATATCGATTCGAGTGTTATTATTTTGAAAACCCATTGGAAAACTCATGCAAAAATAAAGCAAATTAAAAGCATACATCAAGCAAATACAACTAATTATTTAATTTACCAATATTTAATGAGAATAAGAATGATAAATTATTTAAATACCTCGAGACGAGACCTTAGATTTGATCTAACAGTTTTTCTCGATGAATTTAATTAAAAGAACATGATATTTTTCCCAATCCCCAAATTTTAAAATGGTTTCGATTTAATTCATGTCACTAAATGGGATATACTTTCATTTTAAAATTATCGAAAGTAACTTTCTTATACATTAAGACAGTCACTTTACGATGATATTAAAATGAATGAATATTACCCTTAGTCAATTTATTTCGATTCGAGTCAATAGATGCTTATTAGGGTACCCTGCAAATTAATTAAAACTAAAACCTAAACTTATACAACCAATTGCACAAAAATTTATTTAATGATGCCAATATATACTTTATATATGAAAAAAACTTAAAACACATGCAATTCATATTATACAAGTATAGGACTAAATAATAAAAATGAGAACTTTAGTGTCACAACATCAAATCAAGTAAATATATAACCTATAATAACAAAAAATCATACATTACAAGCACCAACAATGTAACAAACCCATATATTTATGACAAAAATGAACATATTTAAAGTTCCAAGCTAGAAATTAAAATAAATAAAAGTTAGTAACTCAAGTGACCAAATTATAACACGCACGAAATATAGAGACAAAATCAGAAACTTTAATAACATGTTAAAAGTGATTAAAATTACACCTTCACAAATTTAAAGACCCATTCAAATAATTTACACAAATAGCATTAATTATACATGTGGTGACTAAAATATAAAGCCAACAAAATAATGAGATTAAACTATAAATGGGAAAACTCTTGTTTAGTGACTAAAATGAAGTTTCTAAAAACCTAGATGACCCCACGTAGTTTACCCATGCACGAAACAACTGCTTGCCCTGGAGCCCAAAACGATATCATTTCATAACCCCCTTAAATACCCCCTTATAGGCTTTGGGGAAACCCTAATCCCCAATTTATTTTCCAGCCGCTCAGCTTCTTTTTCTTCTCCAACTCTCTCCTTTTCCTCTCCTTTGGCCCAGAGCCCTAAAGGCTCTCTCCCAATGTCACCGACCACCTATCAACCATCACTCATAGTGACCATCGCACCTAAACCTGACCTAGGACCGAGCCAACCTCACA
Source organism: Hibiscus syriacus (assembly GCF_006381635.1). NCBI lineage: Eukaryota > Viridiplantae > Streptophyta > Magnoliopsida > Malvales > Malvaceae > Hibiscus > Hibiscus syriacus. The sequence continues at coordinate 1,252,349 of NW_024063019.1, read as the reverse complement.
TTCTTCCATAGACCATGAAACCCGAAGCCTAAAGACCAAGAAAATGTCCCCCCCTAAACTTCTAAACTGCCTTCGACCCATTGGTTTCCTAGCCCCAAAATGTCCCCACAGTGCCCAGACCGAGGCTTAAAATGAACATGCAAAGGCCTAAGGATTTAAAGAGGCCTCTAACTCCCCGACTAGCCTCACCGGCGACCTCCAACTCCGATAACAAACCACAACAAAAGGTAAACTCGAAAACCCCTTGCTCTATTTTACTTTGTTTTCAAACCAGCTACGCCTCACACAAAGCTACTGGAAATCAAAATGAAAAAAAGAAGAAAATACCTTAACAAATGTTGTGGCTTTTTTTTGAACGAAAGGAAAATAGAAATATGGAAAAAAAGTTTACTTGTATTTATTTCAAAAGAAAAAAATAGATCTCCTATTACATTTGTTTCTGTGGGTTTTCTAACCCGAATACAAAAAATTCCCCCTTGTGTTTTTTTTGTTCTTCTCTCTGGTTGATCTACCTTTGATTTTTCTCTTTTTTTCCTTTTACAAAAACCTCAATCCCTTTTTTTAGTGAAGATCGAGGCCTTTATCCCCAAACGAAGTTAACATGATTTCTCTCTTTGTCTTTACTTGTTGATCCAGTTACTTGCTGTAGAGAGTTGATGATGGTGGAGGTGATGGTGTGGTAGGGCTACTTATTGACGTGGAGTGTTGACAGTGGACAGCAGGAACAACGACAGAGGATATGTACGAGCGGCGATAGGTGATATGTGCGAGCGACGACATCAGTAGAGGATTTAGAAACCCTAATTAATTAGGGTTAGCATTGGGCCTAATTTTAGGCTTCGGTTACTGGGCCTGATTAGGTTGTTTGGTAGATGGTTTGGCTCTGTGGGCTCAGGTTAGATTGTAATTGGGGCAGTTTAAATTTCTGTGGCCTGATTGGGCCCGTTTGTAATAGCCTGCATAAATAATAATAAAATAATAAATAAATATAAGTAATATAATAATAATAATAATAATAAAACGGGACGAAAACTAGTGTCGACAAAAGTATGAAAGAAAGGTTTGATAAGTATTGGGGTAAATGTAATCTACTTATGGCTATAGGTTGTATGTTGGATCCTCGTTTGAAAATGAAAGGTATTGAACTTACTTTCTCGGATATGTTTCCTTTCGAAGTTATTCAAGATAATATTCATAAAGTTTAGGAAACTTTGTATGACCTTTATGATGAGTACGCTAGTTTGTATTATCCTCCCACAATGGATCAAATGGAGAAAATGGAATTGAAAGTACTTCATATCTTAGTAGAGGAAAAAACACTTCAACTTTATTTGATTGGAGTAAGAATTGATTGCTTCAAGGTATGAGAGATTGATTCTTATCGATATGAAATAATTAAATATTATCAAGTTTCAACCAAAAATTAAAAGATTATCATTTTTAGGGATCTTAAATTAAATTAGACTCAAACTTGTAAATTTCATTGCAAAGGCAACTAATTAATCGACTAGGTATAGATTTAAAGCGTTGTGGGGGTACTAATCCTTCCTCACACGTAACCGACTCCCAAACTCAAATTTTGGCAATGCAGGCCACAAGTTTGTTGTTTTAATTAAAATTAATATTTTATTAAAATGACAAATACATTTTGGGTGCCTAATTATACCCTAATGAAAATATAGTGGCGACTCTTCGAACTATATTTTATCATTAACCATTCATAAAAAATTATTTCAAAACAAGACCCTCCTTTTCGGAAAAAACCATTTTGACAGCTTGACAACTCCACTGGGGACCTTTTTTTAGAGAGTCAAGCCATTAGTCAACTAATTAGTTGTCTTTGCAAATGAAAATTACAATTTCACTCTAATTTGATTTTTGATCCATTGAGTGGTTTGAATAAATTTTTTACGTGTAATTTGATTAACCACTAAATAGTTGTACTGATTCGTTTGCTAATGTTTTTAGAGTAAATAAATATTCAAGTTTTTTTGAGACTTCTATTTGGTGTTGATTGTTTTGTTTTCGCTTTTCCTCACACACTGCACAATTGTATTTACATAACATGAGCTAAAACCCCGCTCCGTCCTATTTAAGTAGGAGTGAGAAGCTACTCCCTCGTGTGGTTTTCACCTCCGTATGGGATAGTGGATCGCTCCTGGGGCTCACGCATCATGGTTCTCATGATGGTTTTTACCTTTGTATGGATATAAAGAAGTGTGTCCCCTCGAACTCGACCTGAAAGTCTATGATGTGTCGGGATTGAGGGTTCGGTAACCCAAGGGGCACCGACAAGGACAATTCGAGGACCTCTTACTTTATAACTGAATCCAACATGTAGTAAACTTAGAACCCAGATAGAGCCTTACCGAGATCATAAGAATCTCCTGATGAGAGTACACAAGGAAAAACATGTTTGAGCATTTTAATTTTGTAGTTTAATTTTGATTCCCGAGTAAATGTATGCGAACTAGATATCATGCGGTTAGGTTTATTTTTTTTTGAATAAGCATGCGAACCAGATGACATGAGATTAGGATTTTCTATAAACAAAACACATGGGTAGAAATCATGTTCAGGTAGGATATACTAAAGCATGATTGGGTAGCCAGCATGCGGGATAGGTTTTTCTTATCAACAAATTATATTATGTCTGATTAATTCCTTTATAATTACTGACTAATTTTCTCTTATCCTTTTGTTTTATTTTGTTCTTATTTTGCATTGCACTATTTATCCCATTGGTGTTGATCTGTGATCGATGTCCATATAGAAGTCTAATAATATTGAACAAATGATTCAAAAAGAGGTACAAGACAAAGCAGACATTTTGAGATGGTCTGAGTAGTTCCAACTGACGAATGGAGACAATTTATAGCCTGGGTATATGTCAGATCTGATTGGGTAAACTCGTATCAATGTTCGTCAAAATAATCTTAGCGAGCTGAAAGAGATTTGGGGAAAGTGGGAAGCATTTGATAAACAATTGTTTTATCAACTTTATGGGGGTATCTCATATCTCTTTGATGTTTCGATTGATCGAAATCTGTTTAGAGCTTTGGCACAGTTCTGGAAACCTGCCTATAGTTGTTTCCCTTTTGGCTGAGTCGACATGACACATACCATAGAGGAATACCACCTATTGATTCGATGTCCAAGATTTCAAGTAGACAAGGTGTACACCAAGCCACCAAATACTCATTCCTTCAAGAAGAAGCTACTTCTGATGACTAACATGAGTGAAGAGTATGTCATAAGAGGCATCAAAAAGAAGAAAGATAAGGAGTGCATTACGTGGACCGCTCTGAGAGAAGTAATTGACCACCATCCCGACAAAAGAAATAAGATTAATCTATTTTCTCTGGGTGTTTATGGGCTAATCATATTCCCGAAGGTTCTGGGGCATGTTGTGGTTGACTTGTTTGAGAGACTAGACAGACATGTGGATCATGTTTCAACTATCTTGGTAGAAATCTTTTGTTCCCTAAACTCTTATAGAGGGGAAAGAGAAAAACGTTCCATAGGGTGCACACTGTTGTTTCTAATCTGGATCCTCAGTCACTTTAAACACGTCGATAATGAACCCGGTCGAGTCTTCTTAGAAGGATTTTCACCTTTGAAAGATTTCCTTTCACGAGAGTGGCCAGGGGGTTTTACTGAGGACAAGTGGATGGTTATTTTCAAAGGCATCCGAGATAGTGATATTTTATGGCGTGCTTTGTGGAACATCTCCTCAGATATACTGTATAGGTGCTGAGAAAGACATTAGGTTCCATTGCTAGACATATGGGGTTCTGTAGGATATGCTCCATTACTGGTTTCAAGGCAGTATGGATCAAGAAAGTTCATTCTGGTAACTTAGGATTTATCCAGGTCTGATTTTGTATACAAAGAAGAGTAGTACAAGAATAAAGTTAAAGGGGTTGCCGATGCATGGAAGCATACTCGCAGAGTAAATCTCTTTACCTTTAACTTAAGGATGTCATAAGAGTACGAGGAGTAGAGAAACAACAGAGTTAATGATAATATCCCAATGGTCAATCCTGAAAATACTTAGCCTATGGAAGAACTACTCAGAGTGTACAATATATGCTAAAACAAGCGAGGCTTAATTTTGAGGATGAGAGGAAACAATGGAAGGAGACATTATAGAGATTGGAGGATGAGTCATACCCGAGAAGTTTAGAGATTGATATCTAAAAATGTCAAGCTGACCGGATCGAAAAAGTAGAGAAGCATCTTAAATTGAACTCCAATAACCTCTATTTGTCTTACCAGCAAATGGTCAAAGCTTAGGTGGCCACTAGATCAAGTAAGTCTCCCGCTGAATGGAGACAGGAAGTGGCGAGTTTAAAAATAGAAGTCGGGGAAAGAAGTGAAGAGCTAAAGCAGAGTAGACATCATGAAAAGTTGCTTTTAAGAGAGAAGAATGCTCTAGAGGAATAACTGCAAGAGAGAAGCTCAATAACAATAACTGCCAGAGAGTCAGGCCCAGAATGAGAAATTTAAGGGTATAATCTTGAGTTTAGAGACAATTTTACGATGGTACCAAAGTCGAGAAAACAATTCAAGCCATACGGAAGTTAAAAACTTGAAGAAATGTGTGAATGAACTTGAAGCTTTAGTTCTGGATTTTCAGAGAAGGGCAAGTGAATTGTCGATAGTCCCCTATGAAGGTGTTATACAATTGCTCCATCATTGGGAACATGCTCAATGGAGAGTTAATCAAAGGGATGACCTCATCGCGAACTACTTGCAGCATGCTCAAGGAGTGGCTCAGTACTTGGTTGACTTATCGCATGAAACTGATACTGTAAGAGAAGGATTAGAGCCCAAGATTGAAGAGGCTCATATGATTTTATATTTACTGGGACACATAAAACAATTAGGATAAATAGCTCAGATTTATCTGTGATATGTTTAAGCCTTGTAATTGACCTTCGTTTCTAATATAAAAAGTTATCTAAGGAATCATTCCAGAATCAACACCTTGCATTACATTTACATTGCATCAACATTGCATTTACTTTTCGTATTGCATTTTATTTTTTAATAGTCATATTTTTCACTTTCATTAATAAAATACAAATATTAATAAAAAGGTTGTATGACAAAATACTAGACACTTCTAAGCATTCGTACCATACTCGAAAAAAGGCAATGGACGAAGGAATTGCCCATATTGAGAGGACTCAACTCGAAATCCAATAAAGTTTCAAGAAAGCTCAAGAGGAAACGCGAGAGAAAATGTTGAAGACACAAAATGATATGATGAAAAGGATAACAAGTATGTTGCAAGGAAAGAACACAAGTCGGGAAGATACTCTGGTTGTTGGTGCTGCTGTCGAGGAACCTATGTATCCCCCAGGCTTTAAACCACAGGCTGATCTTAGAAAGGATTCCACTGTTGGGTCATTTGAAGAACCCTTATATCCCCAGGCTTTACAACACCGCATGTTAGACCACAGTAGACAGCGACTGCTCAGCCAGAAAGAATACATATAAACTTACATGACATTTCTATAAACTCGTACCCTGTTGAAGATTTCTCATATTTGGATGAGGAGTATAAAAAAGAGTGGAATAATCAATTTAAGGAGGGTGAGAAGAAATGAAATATGAACTTCGAGCTATGAAAGAAGATGCTAGTATGTATGGGATCGATGCCAAGGAGCTAAGTTTGGTCCCTGATTTAGTGCTGCCACCCAAGTTCAAAATTTCTGATTTCGAAAAGTTTGATGGCACAAGATGTCATTCTGCACACATTACTATGTTCTGCAGGAAAATGATCGGCTTTGTGGGAGATGATCAACTGTTAATCCACTGTTTTCAAGAGAGATCTTCATTATATGATTGAGTTGTCATGGATCTTATCGTTTTGTTTACAAGATTTATATTACATCCTTGTTATCAGCCTTTTTTTAGAAATAATATCAAAATTATCCTCCCAACGTTTATTAAATTATTATTTTTTTCCTATTCTATTTTTTGAAACATTTTAACTCCTAACATTTCAATTTAGGGCACATCATATTAGGAAAGACTCAAATTATATCTCCCAATCACTCCATCATGGATGACTCCTGCTAAGCTATCAATTACTTTGTGATTGTTTATTTCATGCAAAATAAATTTTAGAAAATGTATTCCATACAATGAATTACATTTCTTGAAAAATAAAATTCTAAAAACCATTTTAGATTTTGGATGATGCATGTAAATCATTTTTCATTGGTTGGTAATTTTTTTAATTATTTATTATAAATATCAATTATAATAAATAATATAATTTTTCTAGAAAATTATTATTAATATTATTTTTAAATATTGAAATAATTTATTTGTCAATATTATTATTAAAATATTATTTCTAAAATTTATAAATAAAAATATTAAGAGTATTACATTTTATTAAAATAAAAATTTTATAAATTATACTAATTATTTATTAAAATAAGAATAATATTAAAAAATATTATATTATATTCTAAACATTATTAATAAATATATTTTTATATATTTAATAGTTTAATAATATTATTTTATAAAATTAATAAATAAAAATAATTTTATTAATAATTTGTTATATATTATTGAAATAAAATATAATATCACATAATATTATAATACTAAAAAATATAATATTATATTATTCAAATTATTACTAATATATTTTAGTAATTAATAATTTTATTAAAATGATACTAAAATAGTAAATTAATATTAAATATATAAACAATATTATTTTTGGCTATTTATGCTTTAAAAGGAAAATTTCGGAAAACAACTTACGAAAAATCAATTTGTAAGTCATTTTTCAGAAAATACAAAGAAAATTCTGTTGATCAAGAAAATGATGTGTCTTCCACCAATCGAACATTAAAAATTAAAAAAAAAAAACATTTTCCGAAAATCAATTATAAAAAACCAAACATACCCTTTATTTTGCGTAATCTCTAAATCTACCATTTTGGAGAAGATCGAAGCTGTATCACCATAAGTGTGTAACTTTGAAGTTCAATATACATAAATACCAAGTGTGAGTTTCAATTAAGATTTATTTTAATTTATATTTTATTATTATGTGAGTTAATAGCAAATTTAGAAATATTTTTTAGGATTAACACTATATATTAATAACATAAATTTTTTGTATGTAATGGATAAAAATAAAATTACAAAGTGGACACCATAAGTAAAATAAATAATCAACACGAAACAATTCAGATTTCAGTATCCACCCTGGATAATACCTACATCCGCCACTAATGCGAATCATATTTAAGTTACCTTGTTCTAGGTTTAAATATTGGTTTGTTAATATAATAATTGATTTTGATTGTAATTATATGAATGTATTACTTGTAATTATGATCCTATTTTTATATTATATTGATTAATTATGATTAAAATCATATAGATGCATTAATTGTAATTATAAAGCATAATTGAAAAATGATTCTACCTTTTATTAAGCCTAAAACACTTCAATTTTAAAAACACAAGTTTGAAAATCCAAAATTGCAAATCCTAAAAAATAGTTTCAAACACTTCGACTGCAAAAATTCATGTATTTATACGTGAAATAAGAAACTAATTATAAAAAAATAATCTCAAAATACTTCGATTTCACTTATAAAGGTAAGTTGTATTAAAGAACTCATCAAAAGTGGACAACATACTCTTTTAACATGGAACCTGAAAATATTTATGAAATGAAATATTAGATACATACTTTGACAAAAAACTTATAAGTGCCTATGATCGATAAAGATACAATCCAAACATTTAGCTTTTCAATTAAACTTAATTATAACTTTAAAAAATCCATAAATCTCTAGCGTAGTCCTTTCCGGAATGGGATAGTCTCCCACCACTCTATATATTTTATATAGAAAAATAAACAAATTAGTAAAAAAAACAACAACAATTTGCATGGAAAGAAAGGGATAGACGATTGGTTAAGAATTGGGCATAAGTGGATGTGAGACCCCACTTTGAATTTTTGCCTTTTGGGCTTGCAGATTCAACAAATTTATCAAAAAAAAAAAAAAAATCAACAATGGATTGGGATTGGTATTGGGAAATTCAGAGACAGACTAGGAATTTATCTAGATGACAAGGCGTTGCTTTGAGGCTTTCAAAATAAATAGGTGGCGTACACTATGCTCAACAAATTCTAGAATTTTTTTAATTAAAAAGCATAAAAGAGATATAAAGAGACTCGGATAAGTTTGCTCTTTTAAGAATAGAAATCATGTTGTTATTTTTGGTATAATTATCGGTTTTCGATTGATTGATCGATGTCGTAATCGGTTTTCAATGGAAAGACTGATCCGACATTTTTGAAAATAAAAGATTTTTTTGAAAAGATGGGAGTCGTCCCAATCATTTTTAAGGTGAGATTGGAATACCTAAAATCAGATAATTTTAATAAAACATTTTATTTCACTAAAAATATACTAAGTTTTGGTTTGCGAAATCATAAATTGGGTTTGGGAGTTAGTTACACGTGGGGAATAATTAATACCCCTCAGCGCCCAAAATTGGTACATAGTCGATTACCCTATATTTTAAATTTGGAAATTTGAGTTTGAAATTTTATTTTATTTAAAATCCACTACGTATGCATATTTTAAAAAAAAGGATGTCAATTGACCATGACTAATAACGACCACCCCAAGCAAAAATGGAAGCATCGTTATCAATCATAATAAATAGACATTGTCTTAATAATTTAGAAATCATGATGCGGGGTTTTGAAAAGGATGTCGATTTACTTTGAGAATCAATAGCGGTCACCCCGGGCAAAAGCGGGTGATACCTACTAACCCACAAATAAATGAACATTGCCTTATTTAAAAAGCAAAATGCGATCAAACAATCGATTATGGAACATAATAATACTAAATGAAATAATTAAGACTTCTCTCTAACTTAAAGGATGAAATTATGAAATTTAAAGTACGTAGGGGATTAAACCTAAAAATGTAGCCTTTAATATTAATCCAAACAATTTTTGATAAATTATTGAATCGAAATATTAAAATGGAACCTCGAGAAAAAGCAAGGACCAAATTAAAAATTCCCCTAAATTCAAAGACTAAACCTAAAATCTAAGTAATCTAGATTTGGACTAAAATACTATAAATCTAAATCTAAAGGTTTAATTTAAAATCTAAAATTCTAGGGATAAATTTAAAGAAATTGAAATTAAAGAAAAAATTAAAGGCAATTAACACATGTAAAATTGACTAAATTGAAATAAATTTAAAATGAAAAGATGAAATTAAAATTCATTAAATAAAGGATCAAAATAAAAGATAACATTAATTAAAGCCTAAATTAAGTAATTGCAGAAAATTTTAATAATTATAATTTCAAGGACTAAAATAAAATAAACAGAAAATAAAGTGTAATAATTAAAGGAATGAAATGAAATTACTGAAAAGTAAAGGACAAAAATAAAAAAGTAGAAAATTAAAGTAAATGGAATGTTAGGGACTAAAATAAAATAAAGACAAAAATTTAAAGTGCATAAAAATTAAATAACAGAAATAAAAAAAGAGCAATAAAAATGTTAGCGTAATTTTAATATTTAACCTGGACAGTAAATAATACTAGACATATCCCGAGATATGTCGCCGCAAGGTCGTACCATGATTTGAACATAAAATAAAAAATTAGTGGCTAGTAGTTTGAAGTTAGAAGTTAGAAATGTTAGTTGTTAGAAATTAGTAAAGTTTGAATAGTAATAATGCGGGTCACACTCCTGATCGAGTCACCGCAAGATCGAATAAAATATTAGCAATAAAAAATTAAATAAATAGAAAATAAAATGGAAAAACACCAAAATAATGCATATATTTCGAAATAAATAAATAAATAAAGGTTTTAGTGACCAAAATGCAAATAAGCGCTTAACATATAGGGATCTAATCGTGATTTTCCCCTAAGATGGTGTTATAACGCAAAAACAACGAAAAAGGAGAACGTAACGTGTAAATATCCCTAAAAATGACATAAAGCCCTCTTCCATTTTTATTTCGGGTAAAAAAGTTTTAAACCTAAATACCTAACTTTAACACTTCTTTTTTCTCTCATCTCCCCTCTTTCTCATGAACGTCGGCGGTACTCCATCACTCATGGCCCCGAAGCCACTCCGGCGACCACCACGGCAGCCTAGTCTCACGCCGAAACCAGCGCAGCAGAGATGGCTGACAAGACCAACCTAGCGCCCAAATCCAACATCATCTCCCTCTCCTCTCTCATTATTTTCGGCCGAAAGGCCATACCTTTGGCCAACCCCGCCGTACGTCGGTGTTTTCTTTCCCTTCGTGAGCCACCACAAATGGTGATCGGCCACTCCAACAAATCCATATATATAAAGATAATGAGATTAATCTCAATAATCCATTTCAACTCATCCAACAATCTAAAAATTATGTAAAACTTTTAAAATTTATATCGTATAAATGAATAGGTATATATTATATCATTTGGCAAATGACATTGTAGACATTTTTATTATCGTTAGAACATTGACAATTTTCACTTTTTTGGATAAAGTAATAAATTAAGGTTTGATTGTAAAATGAAATTAGATATTATTAGAGTTCATCTAGTGTGAAATTATCAATTTTCTTACTTGAGATAATCATGCTTGGTGATAGGGAAGTGATTAAGTAATTTTTATATTCATTTAAGAGGATAATACTGGAGATATGACCAGTTTTGTTTACTCGCATATAAAAAGTGGGTACGCCCTCTATGCTTGAGATGGAGTTGAGCACAAATCAGTCAATTTTCATTAATAAATGAATGCATTTTCATATAAATTGTATGATATAGTAGCCTTAATTTTCTTTAGGCAGATTGAGGTGTAATGAGGTACTATACTGAAGAAATTGTGGATTCGTTTTCCTGGAAAGGGCCACAAACATAAGTTTACCAACTGAACTGCATAATGAGACTTATTTCCTTGTTCTTATTTTGTACGTGTATCGTAAATAAAAACCATACAAAACTTTCTTTTAAAAAAAATAAAAAATAAATTCCGACCTCCTCTATATGTTTTTTTTTCTTTTATCTACTCCATTAAATTGTTATAACTAGGGACACACACAAAATTTTATGTCAGGGATGCGAACTTTTATATTTAATAAAACTATAATGACACAAGTTAATATAAAATAACTTTAGCAACTAGTAAAAGAAATATGTACATCAAATAACATTCTTCTCCCATTCTCCTCCTTTTTGTGCCAAAAAAAAAACAATGATTTACAATTTGCACCAATACACTAGAGTTTTATCTGTTAGAGATGAAGAAAATTTACAAACTATAAAAATTTGAATTATAAGATAACTCATAAAATTCTTAAGAATAAAGTAAATACAACTTCCAAGATACGTAATAATAATATTACAAAGAGTATCTTCTTACTTGTCAAAAGTAGGCATTCAAAATTATGTCGGACGCTCTTTCATTAAATCAAAGTCATCAATAACAGAATCTAATGATAAATCACGTGCAATTTTCTTCTCAATATATGTTATTAAGTAGCTCGACAAAATGTCATCCTCCATTTTGATATGCAAGTGGGTCTTCACTAACTTCATGGCAGAGAAAGCTCGCTCTATGGTCGCAGTAGAAACAGGAAGAGTAAAAACAAGATGAACAAGTTGGTCAAGAAGATGATAAATAATTGAATTTTGAGTCTTTGCTTACACTTGACAAAGTTATGAAATTGTTGATGTCCTTCTAAATTCAAGGCACCCTTGAGCTTCTAATTCAAAATGTTCTAATTGAACTTTCAAATGCAAACTTTTTCTGCTTCGTGAAGTGTAACGCCCCGAATTTCAGGTTAGTAGTTTCAGGTCGACCCGAGTGGATTTTAGATGAACCCATTAGTCTATTAAAATGTTTTGAGCCAAGGTTGGACTTGTTTGGGCTAGGATTGGACCCAAATAGTTGTAAAAATGGATTTTTACTTAATAGGTTAATGATGAGGGACCAAAAGTGCAAGTTTAGCATTGAAGAAAAAGTGGATGATATTATGGGATTTTTTTGGACATGTTAGGTGTGGGCATTGTTGGAAAAGGCTAATGGCATTTAGTCATTTCTTTGTCTTCTTCTTTTCTCTTTTTTTCCATCTTATTTTTCCTCTCTAGATCTTCATAACTCCAAGTGGTGTTAGAGTATGCCCAAAGATCAATCATACGATGATTGTAATAATACATTTGTTTATCAATTTTATTGAATGAAGGCATTGCCACTATTATTTTCAGTTATATGACTTTTTAAAAATAAATTGAAATATAATAAAGTCCATATAATAACATTATTATTATTAAAAGATCCATAGTCAAGTATTATTATGGGCATAGACAATAATAATACGCTTAAGACTAACATGTTATTGATTGATGAAAACGAGTTGTCATTGACATAGAGATGATATAATTGATACGTGATTATATTGTTAGAGAACAATGTATTGGATTGACCCACCATGAGCATATGTCTTGGATTATTATGTAATGGTCATAACATTACTCATGGTGATGACTATACATATGATCCTCAAATTTGAGATCAATGTTATCCCAACATATATTGTTGTATGTTTTGATACAGTTAAACATGCTCCATAATTGGTTGCAGTATAAAGACTGTTATTGAATATATCTCGATATATGTAGTGGGTGCGTATGATTAAGACATGATTTGTCCTTCCTACATAATATGAAATATATCATAGGCCACTTTATTGAGTAAGAATAGAAATAGATGGCCATGCTCGAATAAGTTGATATGAGATATCACAAATTATTCGTTAATTATAGTCTACTCCAGATATCAAGAAACAATAGATGGGTTATACAAGTGTGATTATTCCAAGACTTGTGCTTATTCTAGATATAAAGGACAAAAGGATGTAATACATAAAAAAGTTAATCACGAAGATGATATGTCGAGTCATAATTTCTTGTAACTTAGGTGACAATGATATATTGCTAGATGACACTCATTGTATGTAATATTAGAATTGTTATAATAATTACTACTAACGTTACAAGAACCTATAGGGTCACACCCTAGGATTGAAATTATCAAAGATGTGCAATTTGTTGTATGTTACTAAAATATATCTGGAGTTAATATATGTATAGTTGATATACATATGATTTTAATTCCCGGATATAATAAGTAAACATTAAAAGAATGTAATTTTCATTACAACTCTTTTAATCGATATTTAATTCAGAATAATTAAATAAGAGTTTAAAAAAACGTTAAGCATTATAATTTAGATTATAAGTCTTTAATGGATATTTAATTTGAATTGATTAAATAATATTTTGTATTAATTTGAAATAACTTAAAATCCCTAAGAGGTTAGGGTAACTGATATATTTAAAGTGAGGTAAGGTCTAGCAGCCACTTCTTCTTCAACTGTTTTTCTTAAAACTATTTTTGGGAAAATAAAATTTTGTTCTCAATCAGATGAACTAAGTAGAGGCCGAGATGTTTTTTCGTGGAGGCTTACGATTCGAACCGTTCGTGATCACCATTAGTAGCTGCTATCTTTGTTGTTTTTCAAGGAACCCATTGTAAGTATTCGCATCATTTCCTACCGATTTCGACTTTTCTGTACTTGGATCGCTGGTGAGACCGTCGAGTTTTGTTTCCATTGCGCAATGGGGTGCGCCAACGGTCCCAACAAGTGGGTGGCAACAGTGCTTTGCTTACTTCTTCAAGCTTTAAATCTATCCCTAATACTTCATGCAACCTTCTTTATATTAAGAAATCCTTGTATTTTCTTGTTCAATAGAGGAAATGGGTAGAGAAGATACCAAGTGCTTGAGGAGAGAAGATGAGAGTGATAGTTGAGGAAATAAGCTTCATATAAGTATTCTCTAACTAAGATAGTGTATTTTTAATCTTTTTTGGTGTTATGACTTCTATGATCATGATTTTGTTGAGATTTGGTTGTTTATGCATGTTTGGGGTATTGCTTGATTTGTACCCTAGATGACGTTTTTGTTGAAAAGCTAGTGTTTTTATGATGCTAGATGAACCTAAATAACTTCCTTAAGCTTCAGAAAATGACTTATGATTAAAATAGAGTGTTTGTAAGGAATTGTTTAGTGATTTTTGAGCCTTTTATGGGTTTTCTTTGTTGTACTATATGTAGTATCAATACTGTTCATATTCTAGGTGAAAACTAGGTTTTCTGGACCATATTATCTATACTGGATGAGCTAGTATTGATATTAATCCCTTAGTATCGATACCAAAGGCTTGGTATCGATATCAGATTCTTGGTACAAATACCATAAGACTAGTATCCATATCGAATTCTTAGTATTTATACTGAAAGTTTAGTATCCATACTAAAGTCTTGAGATCAATACCGAAGATTGTTAAAGAAATAGAAATACCCTTGAGATTGGTAAATGACCATAATACCCTTCAATAGCATAAATTACAAAAATATCCTTAGTAAGAAATTTTAAAATACCCTTATAGGGGTACGTAACGAATTATTGTGAATGACGAATCATGGCGAAGGTTACATTTGCAAGCAAGATGGTGTACCATGCGAATAATGTGATCGAGGAGTCGTGTACCATGTGAACATCTATAAATCAAGAACACACAAGTTGCCCTCCAGTTCAAGGGTGAATTAAGGGAAAGTGTGCTGGGAGCGACTAGAGAGTCATTATCAAATAATCAACCCTGAATTGAGTATATGGCTAGTAATAATATACCAAGAAGGTATCAATGAATATTAATTGCTTTAAGGGCATAAAACACTAAAAGACTAATAAGCTCTTGCATAATGTTCAAGATAAGAGAAAGAGTAAGATACTGGTGAGCGAGGGGATGACCTCACTTGATTGTGATAGGCACTCTGGACTTAGCACTTGGAGGATAAAAAATTCTTACAGTATATTTTGTTGTAATGTTTTTATCTTCCGAACTGCCTTCATTTTCAGTGACATCTATATTTATTTTGAAATACTTATTTTAATGACTATTACTGCTTTTGTTATCGATGTTAGATTTACTGCAATATATATTATGACATATTTTATTCTTCTCAGCCACTTACAGTTTAATATTTACTCGATGAATTCTTATCGTTATTAACTATGTTTTTCAAAGATGTATTTATAATATGGTTTTAAATATCAAAAAATGTTTTGAAAATTTTTATTGTAATCTTCTAGATCTAGTTGTAACGCATAGACTAGTCTAGGGGGTTACATTTAGTTGGTATCAGAGATTTTGATTTTTAAACCCCGGACTGTGAATGAGTCCTAAATAAATAAAAAAACTATTTTGAAATTATTTTACAACTTTTTGTAAGGTCGTTTCACTCGTTTTTACAAGTTTATCTATGATCGGTACTCTAGTGCCAAATATGAAACTAAGTTTAACTCTTATGTAGTGAGCCCTGAGATCTTTCCTTATGAATGCTAGGCGAGGTCATCGACCTGGTCGCGGGTGAGGTCGAGCTACTAGGATCGCTGACCCGATCGACGATCTGATGGTTGATCTGTCGCCTACCCCTGGTATCGATATGTCGACACTTGTTAGGGGAAACTCAGTCGCTGGTTCTAAGCCTAAGAGTGTGGTGTTAGATGAGACTCTTGGTAGGAAGTTTCTGCAGATGGTACAGGGTGCAGTCAGAGCTAGTGGTGCCGCAGCTAAAGTCTCGATTACTTAGACATTGATTGTTAGTGGGGTTAGAACATTTGGAGGTCTGATTGGTGGAGCTCCTACTGAAGATGAAGACTAGTTCTACGTTATAGAGAGAACCGATATTACTTTTAAAAGAACCCTTTCTTTAAAAAAATCAATTTTTTGATTACCCATATCAAGGTTTAAATGTTCCTCACTCCTTCGTTTCTTGAAAACATTTCATATTCCACTCATTAATATCTCAACAATTATATTGTACTTTTCAAATTATAAAAAATCTATAATCTTAAATGTTTTCTCTTAACTAGCTAAACTAGTTCAATTTAAGTTTTTTTACTATATCTCAATTTGAACATTCTAAACCTCAATTAAGCATTCTACTATTATCATTGGATCATAAGTACTAATTTAGAAAGAATCATCTACCTAGTAACCATAAAGTTTATACTAACCCAAAGTCAAGAATTGTTAAAGAATAATTTTCAAAATTGATTATCAATATGATGATTTTAAGTTAAGAATGAGTCATAAATCTCTGATTGAACATAGAAGATAACTTATAGAGTTATAAAATAAAAGAAATTTGATAAAACCAAAATTTCACCATGGAAAATCCTAAAGTAAACTTAAGGTTGAAGATAACATACATAATTGAAAATATGAATGAAAATGGAATTTTAAAGCTTTAAATAACTTGAAAATACATCAAGAAAGAAGTTTCTTACCTTAATTTCAAAATTCCTCGGACTGAAATTGAAAAATCAAGGAAAGTAAGTCAATGAGAAAGATGAAGAAATTCAAAATTTGGGGGTGATTTTGTGATACTCTCAAGGCTAATTCTCGAAAAAGAAAGTAGGATTTGATTCTTTGATGTTTAAATTTTATGAAACAATCAAGAAAACTTAAGAAAATTGAAGAAATTTGAGAGAAAATTTGGGAAAAATATTGGTAATGTTTTTCTTCTTCTTCTTTTTTGTGAAAAACGAAACCACATTGCAATTTTATTTGATTGTATTTGAATGGGGAAATTATTTCATAATTCCCCCATTTTCATGCGCTTTTCAAAACAGTCCAACTACTTTATAAAATTCAATTATCATATTTTTTATTCAATTTAATCCCAAATTCACTTATAATTTTACCTAATTTTAGTCAAAATCTTTAATTTAGATCGAAAGATAAGTTTATAAATATTAGGGGGTGTGAAATATAAAATTCTAGGCGATGCAAGATTATATTATCAATAGAAAATGGGAAGGAAATATTTAAATTATAGAGGAATTTAAAATTTATAGGGGTGATACCACACCCCTTAGCACCCCCTTGATCCATCCCTGGACTTATAACCACTATTACAACTAATATGCACACATATAACATGTTAGGTTTATATGGAAAAAAAATAGAAATGTACTTGCTTGATAAACAAGAAAACACTTGACTTATAATTTAAGGTGCAATGGTTAGTACTAAGCAACAAAACTGGAAAAACCGATAAATCGATCCGAATAAAACTAAACAGTTCAATTTTGTTTGAGTTTTTTTATTTTTCTATTTGGTTATAGTTCAGTTTAAAAATATAATTTTACAATTCGATTTGATTTTGGTTTTTCATATGAAAATTGTTTATTCTAAATCAAACTGAATTAACAAAAGAAAAGAAAAGAAAATAACTATCCAAAACAAATTCATTTTGAATTTATTATAAAACAAACTTAAATAAATAAAATCCTAAAACTAATATTTTTTTTGTAAATTTTAAATTGTATGTTCGTACTTAGTTTAAGCTTTAAGGTTGCATGGATGTTGAGTTTGAAAAATAGTGAACAGTCAAACAAAAAACTGAACCGAACTAAATCGAATTTAAAACTGCCATTTTTTAAATTATTCAATTTCAATTTTTAAAAAATCACAAAGTACAATTTGATTATTTTTATTGAAAAACTAAACCGACCCGAATATACCCTCATGGATGTAAAAAAACTGACCAAGCCTGAAAAATTGACTGAAATGGATTTGAGTCAGAACTAGTTGTGACCCAAGGAGGTGATGATTCGAAATTGATTTGAGTCTAAACTAGTATTGACCTGAACCCAAGTTAGACCTGATAATTTTAGATTAGAATTCGACCTGTACCCGACTTGAGAATGACCTAAACCCAAATTGAACCCAATAATGTGATGACCGAACTCGGTCTGTATCCAACCTGATATGAACTCAAACTTGAGATTAACTTAGTAAATAAATGATATTAACCGATATGTTATCAACTTGATCTGTAATTGACTCAACCCGTAAATGATTCGACTTGTTATTGAATTGGTTTGATATTGACCCAACTTGATATTTACCATACTCGTAAGTTGCAATTGATGAAGTTGTGAGATTATGAATTTATGATATTATAGTGTGACAAAACAATTCTTCACTATTTAAGGTACATTATTAACTATGATCATTAAATTAACATGTTTACTTTTTATATATATAAATTGTATTCTATAAATATATTTAAAAGTTCAATTAAATTAATAACTTGTGATTAATAAAGTTAATAAAAATAATTCTTCACAGTTTTGCAAGACTAAAAGCCCAACTTTTGACCATAAATTTCTTCATTAAGCTTTTAAATTTCTCAAAAGATCCAATGCTGCCAAAATGATTAAATTATGAGCAACCTTTTAGATTTAAAAGCCAAAATATCACCAACATAATTTAACTATAAGTAACTACTTAGATAATAATTTATAACAATTTAGTTCAGTTAGACGAATAACAACAATTTACAAGGTAACAAACATCAATCATCATTCAGACCAATGTAGTCAGTGGTAAAACCAAGGAGAATATGATGTCCAACAATGCCAAACATTTTTCGACTTTGCCAAATTCTTAAATCCTCTAATATCGAATCAAGGTACAATCATTCACAAACTATTTCAAATATGCTTGGTGTAAGAAACCCTACAAAAACAAAAATAAAATCATTACTAAATTATTTCAAATATTAATAAAATAAACATCATAAATATAAAAAACGACGTTATCTTTAAAGGAAGAATCAAGATAGAATCATTCACAAACTGTTTGAATTGTGACTGCTATAAAGGCACCCTACAAAAACAAAATATTTAATAAACAATTTTAAATATTAATGAAGTAAAAAAAAACAAAAATAAAGCAAATCATATATTTTTCTTTAATAGAGAAAATCATTAATTACAATAAGATAATCTTCATTTCTTTTCTCCGGTTCAAAATCATACAACCAATTGCGAGTTGTTGTTGATCTACTCCTTCCATTTTCATACTTTTAAAAACTACATAGATAGTTACCTTAATATTTCCACTATTTTATATATTTCTATTTTGATTATCTAATAGGTTATTAGTAGGGATACACTATGTAAACTAAAACTAGATCAATGGTAGACACATAATTTTATATTAAAAGAACGTATTTATAAATATTTAGGAGGTGAACTTATAAAATTTTAGTGTGGAGAAAACAAATTATCAATAGAAAATAAAAATTAAGTATCATAAAATATATGAGAATTTGACATTTTCATAAAGATGACTGCCCTCACCCGCCACCCCTTTGATTCATCTACGAGAAAAAATATATATATCCCATTTCTTTGTCTCATTTTACTTTTATTAACTTTATCAATCACAAGTTATTAATTTAATTAAACTTTTAAATATATTTATATTAAATTTTAATAATATAATGGCTATATTTCGAGTTTCATTTATGTAAAATATGTATGTTAAATCATTTTTCATTAAGTATTTTATATTAAAGGCGATAATCTCCACCTAAATGATATAAAATGATTTAACATACATATTTTACATAAATGAAACTCGAAATATAGCGATTATATTATTAGAATACTAACTGTGAAAAAACACTATTATTTAATATTACGGTTTAACCAAACTTTAACTTAACTGAAATTATATATATATATATATATATATATATATATATTATTAAATAGTATTTTAAAATTATTTCTATTATTGAATTTTAATATATAACATCATTCTAAAAATGTTACTTAAAAGTCATAAATCTTTAATTCAAATGCTTAAATAAAAATATTAATTATCCAAATTATACCTCTTGTTAATTTTAGAGGTTTAAAATATTTTTCTTAGTCAAATTAGGTGTTTAAAGTCTTCAAAATTACCACTTTAAGGTCAATTTCTTCACGGTCGTTAAAATATATATTAAAAATCAATTAGTCAATCTCAATTTCTTTTAATTTTTTTTTAAAATAATAAATCTAAAAATGACACTAATTTTTCCTATTATTCATTAAACATCTCAAAATTCATAAAATTTTAATTTTTACATATCTAAAATCCTAATTAAGTTTAGGGATTTGGGCGACGACAAGAGAGATGATCGACTGTAAGGGGTTCGACGATGGGTGGGTGAGAGTTCAACAATGGTAGTGGCATGGAAGAGATAAAGGATTGATGATTTGGATATTTGAGTTTTAAGGATTTAAGTTTAAGAATTTTGGATTTTTTTATTAAAGGAATTTAGGATATTGGAGTTCAATGTGGCCTTTTGACCAATGTTTTTCATTGTTGATCATTACGATGTTGACGTGGTAGTTTACGATGCTGATGTGGTAGTTCACGATACTGGTGTGGCGGTCTACGATGGCAGATGACATTGCAGATGATATGGCAGATAGGCTAAATTGGTTTTTTGGTTTTGTTCAATGACCAAATTGTTTTTTTTGTAAAATTATGGGGCCTTATTTATTTTTTTAAATAAAAATTAAAATATAAAAATATTCAAAGAGTTAAATATAAAAGTTCTAAAAATAAAAGTTAAATTACTAAAAAATAAATATATATTAAAATACTATAACAAATTAAATGAAATTAAGTATATTTTATAAAATGTAAAATGATAATTATAAATTAATAAAGAATTAAAAATATTTTTAAAAGGACATACTATGCATAAAATATATATGAAATATTCTTATTATTAATCGAGACTTACAAATTTTGTATTTAAATGAAAAATAATAAGGGTTTTTTTTATCAATACACACATTTAATAATTCTTCGAACAATTCTAAGGGCTGTTCATAAACCCTTGTACACCTTCTAATAAGCTAATATATAAAATAACGCTTAGAAATTGTCTAAAATAGGATTAGGTTTATGTATTGATACGAGTAACTTATGATGTTTTTTTTAATTATATTTAGATACAATATTTGTAAGTTTCGACTAATCTAGTCAAAGTACTATGTATAAGTGTTGATGATATGACTATATATATATATATATATATATATATATATATTATGTATAATATATATATTTGAAATGTTTTAAATTTTTTAATAATTTATATTTCATCATTTTATAGCTTATGAATTATGATATGTATTCAATTTTAATAGTATTTTTAGTTTTTTAATATATACATTTAAATTTTTAGTAATTTAATTTTTAATATTTTATATTTTAACTTTTTTGAATATTTGAATATTTTTATATTTAAAATTTAAAACATGTTTTATTTAAAAAATTAAATAAGCCCTAAACTTTTTTAAAAAACTAATTTACATGACAAAAAAATCAATTTAACTCATTAGTCATGTAATCTGTCACCATGGATTCCCATGTCAGTATTATGGACCAGTACGTTAGTATCATGAACCGTCACGTCAGCATCGTAACGGCCAACGACGAAAAAAATTGGTCATTTAGCTACATTGAGTTTGTCTTTTAAGTTGGAGGGTCATACTTAGGAAAAAAATAATTCGAATGCCATATTATTTTTTTTTCAAAAGTACAATAGGCTCAAAATGCCTTTTTACTTTTTTTAACTATCAATTCTTTTAAAGTTAAAATAACTATAATGTAGCACCAATCTCTCGTATACCTTTTCGTACACGAGATACAAATGTCACATCACTTTTAAAACAATTATTCTTTTGATTTTTTTTCGATTTCTGAAATTATAACATTTTTAAAATAAAGCAAAACATTGATTGTAATCTCTTACAAAGTTCCACTTAATTAAAATTCAGAGCATTTTTAAATACTTTAATTACATGCCAAATAAGTTTTCCAAATAACTAGATTGTCCTAGTATCACTGATGAGTCAACCTTAATTGATGATCATCGCTGCTACAACTGCACTCCTTACTCAGTTAATCTCTGCCTTTACCTACGTGTGGAAGCAACACACGTTAAGCATTTACTCAGTGAGACATAATATTATAAAAACATTAAGGTATACATAAGTATCTCATGGTTATTTGATTTCAAACTAATTTGTAACATCCATAAGGATTAGATAAGTCCCTTTTATTGAAACCAAACATCTTTCATACTATCATCATAAACAACCTTAATATGTCCAACATATTTTTCTTTCTTTTTCATTTTTCTTTATTAGTTATTCTTTAATCTTAGTTATGACATCCTTTCATGCCTTAATGCATCCGTTCATGCATTTTTAGTTATGACATCATTTCATGCCTTAATGCATCCGTTCATGCATTTTTAGTTATGGCATCCTTTCATGCCTTAATGCATCCGTTCATGCATGTTTAGTTATGGCATCCTTTTATGCCTTAATGCATCCGTTCATGCATTTTTAGTTATGGCATCCTTTCATGCCTTAATGCAGTCTTTCATGCATTTTTAGTTATGGCATCCTTTCATGCCTTAATGCAGCCGTTCATGCATTTTTAGTTATGGTATCCGTTCATGCCTTAATGCATCCATTCATGCATGTTTAGTTTTGACATCCGTTCATGCATGTTTTAGTTATGGCATCCTTTCATGCCTTAATGCATCCGTTCATGCATTTTTAGTTATGGCATCCTTTCATGCTTTAATGCATCCGTTCATGCCTAAATGCATCAGTTCATGCATTTTTAGTTATGGATTCATTTTAGAGTAGTTCCACTCTAGAACTCATTCATAATATCCTTTCAATACATGTAATGGTAACATAGTCAATACTATAAAACATACATTAATTTAAATATTCTAATTGGAATCAGTATGAATCTTCTTCATCTCAAATGATTATAATAAATGTACTCACCTGGTGATCCCTGTTAATGAGATGTAGAGATATATGGCTAATCGAAAACTAAATTTTAAATTTCTATAACAATTTCAATCTATCTTATAGTTCGAAGCTCATTAGTATCGTTATACTACCCTGGTATCGATACTTCTATACTATGGTATCGATACCCCCTTTCAATATCAATACCAATACCATTTCTATATTTTGTGTTGCATGGTATCAATACCCTTCTCTCAGAATCGATACTTTTATACTATGGTACTGATACTCCCTTTCAGTATCGATACCATTTTAACATTCTGGATCCATGGTATCGATACTTCCCTTTGTTCGTATCGATACCCCATTAGTATCGATACCACTTGCATCGATACCGATATTGTTCGTCCCATTTCTACCTATTTACACCTATAGTATCGGTAGTGTTCTATCAGTACCGATACCATTGTCTAGATTTACCATTTTTCAACTCAATTTTCACTTAATTTCCCCTCTAATCTTATACTTTTACCTCCAACAATATTATTTAACTTCTCTTTACTTAACCCAACTAACTTTACTTCATTTTGCCACCTTTAACATCTAACATCTTCATGGAACATCTCAACTCAAGAATCGTACCATTTTTCTAAACATATTTTTAATCATATTTCATGCTTCTAATCTCTTATTCAATCCTTTAACAAGTCAATTCTACTAATAAACCTCAATAAAAACACATATATCAACATATCATTCAGAAACCCATTTCTTTAAATCTCCTATAAAACATCCACCACTTAGTTTTAATCTTCTTTAATCCTTCCTTAAGCTTACATATCACTTAATGTTACCAAAGCAACCCATGATTTAAAGGAAAAACTAGAAATGACTATTTTCCTCTTTTCCCCTTTAAAATCCATAATAATGGAATATATATATATATATATTAAAATTTGATTTTCCCTCTTAAAAGACCAAAGTTCCCTCTTAATTCATATATTGTTACAAATTAGTCTAAACACCATTCCAAATCATTTCCTCTTCTTTTACCACTTATTTAATAAATCTTAAATTTTTAATTTTTTCAATAAAGTCCTTGACCTGATATTTTGGGTATTAAAATTCTCGCCCTTAAGAAAATTCATCCTCGAATTTAAATAAATACCTATATCGAAGAGGTATGAAAACTGTATTATCATGTCTTCCTCTCTTTCCTAAGTAGCTTCTTCAACCTTATGATTTTACCAGATTACTTTAAATAAAGGAATCTTTTTGTTGCACAATTCGTTGATTTCTCTAGCCAGGATCCGCACTGGTTCTTCCTCATAAGTTAAATATGATAGGATCTCTATCTTCTCTGGTGTGATAATGTGAGATGAGTCTGATCGGTATCTTCTGAGCATTGATATGTGAAAAAAATTGTTGATCCTATCCATATCATGTGGCAAAGCTAATTGATATGCTACTAGTCCGACCCTTTTTAATATCTCATAAGGTACAATGAATCTCAGACTCAGCTTTCC
The DNA here is from genome assembly GCF_006381635.1 of Hibiscus syriacus. Taxonomy (NCBI): domain Eukaryota; kingdom Viridiplantae; phylum Streptophyta; class Magnoliopsida; order Malvales; family Malvaceae; genus Hibiscus; species Hibiscus syriacus. Next base: position 1,228,038 of record NW_024063019.1, on the reverse strand, counting down.
TTTGCGCCCAAATCTCAAAACTTTCTTCCAAAGAGACACCTTAGAAACACTTTATCCCCCACTTGAAATTCGATTTCTTTTCTTTTCAAATCAACATAAGATTTTTGCAGATCGGAGGCTATCTTTATATTGAATTGAACAATCGTTACTTTCTCCTCCATTTCTTTAATCAACTCCAGCCCAACTAGGTCTCAGTCTTTTAATTCAAACCAATTTAATGTGTTCGACATTTTTTTCCATACAAAGCTTCATACGGGGCCATCTTAATACTCGATTGGTAACTGTTATTATACACAAATTTCACTAAAGGCAAATACCTTTCCCATGATCCTTTAAACTCAATCACACATGCCCTTAGCATATCCTCAAGTATTTGAATAGCTAGTTTTGATTGTCCATCTATCTACGGATGGAAAGCTGTGTTGAAGTTCAATCGAGTACCCAATGCCTCATGTAACAACATCTAGAATCTTGAAGTAAACCTTGCATCTCGATCAGACACTATTGATATAGGCACTCGATACAGTCTGACTATTTTTTTAATATACAACTCCGTGTACTTATCCATCAAGTAATATACTCGAACTGGAATAAAATGAGTTATCTTGGTTAATCGATCTATAATTACCCATATAGAGTCCTTTTTACCTAGTGACAAGGGTAGCCCTGAAATAAAATCCATGGTAACTTACTCCCACTTCCACTCAGGAATGGATATCGATTGAAGCAATCCGGAGGGTACTTGATGTTCAGCTTTCACTTGCTGACATGTCAAACATTTTGCCACAAACTCCGATACATCTCTTTTCATACCAGGCCACCAATAACGACTTTTTAAATCCTGATACAACTTATTCCTGCCTGGATGCATCGTCAAAGGGCTATAATGTTCTTCATAAAGAACATCTTTCTTCAATTCATCATTATCGGGAATGCAAAGTCTTCCCCGATAATATAGACATCTATCCACTCTTATTTCGAAGTCTTTGGTCTTATTCTTTTCAACTTGTTCCATTCTCGCCAAGCATTTCTCATCTTGACTTTGTAGCTCTTTTATCTGATCCAAAAACATCGGCTTTAACTTAAGCTCTGTAATCAAAGCACTATCTTCCTTTAATGACATATGCGCATCCAAGGCCCGTAGAGAGGCAAAAATCTTTCGGCTCAATGCATCCGCTACCACATTCACTTTTCCATAATGATAATCGATAATTAGATCTTAATCCTTTAAAAGATTGATCCATCTTCTTTGCCTCAAGTTCAGTTCTTTCTGAGTTAACAATTACTTTAGACTCTTTTGATCCGTATAAATATGGCATCGTTCCCCATACAGATAATGACGCTAGATTTCCAATGCAAACACAACGACAACCAATTCTAAATTGCGAGTTGGATAATTTTTCTCATGATTCTTCAACTACCTTTAGGCATAAGCCACCACTTTTCCATCTTGCATCAGCACACACCCCAGTACATTATGGGATGCATCATTGAAAACAATATAGTATTTTTTTATTCAGGTTGTACCAGAATAGGGGCCTCTGTTACTATTCTCTTGATCCTTTCAAAGCTTTCTTGATGTTTCTTCATCCAAACAAATGACATATCCTTTCATAACAACTTAGTTAGCGGCAAAGCTAACATTGAGAAGTTCTTCACAAACCGTTTATAATAACCAACAAGTCCCAAGAAACTCCGAACTTCAGAAACATTCCTTGAGAGTTGCCAATCCACTATAGCTTGGATATTTCTAGGATCTACTCTTATACCTTCTGTAGAGACTATGTGACCAAGGAAAGCAACTTTGGCTATCTAGATTTTGCCCTTTAACAATTTGGCATACAACTTCTTCTCGCGAAGTGTCTGAAAAACTACTCGAAGATGAACATCATGTTCCTCTCTTGACTAGGAATATACCAAAATATCATCTATAAATACAACCACAAATTAATCCAAGTATGGTTGGAATACTCGGTTCATCAAGTCCATGAATGTCGCAGATTCATTAGTCAAACCAAATGGCATCACTACAAATTCATAGTGCCATACCAAGTCTGAAAAGCTGTCTTTGAAATATCGTCCTCTTTGATCTTTAGTTGATGGTACCCCGACCTTAGATCTATCTTAGAAAACACTGTTGCTCCTTTCAATTGATCAAATAGATTATCAATTCTTAGAAGAGGATACTTGTTCTTTATTGTTACTTTATTTAACTCGCGATAATCGATGCATAATTACATAGACCCATCATTCTTTTTCACAAACAACACAGGTGCTCCCCAAAGAGAAACACTGGTCTTACAAATCCCTTATCAAGTAACTCTTAAAGTTGGGCTTTTAATTCTCTCAAATCAGTCAGAGCCATAGAAACAGGTTCGGTACCTGAGAAAACCTCAATCTTGAATTCTTTCTCACCGATCTGGAGGCAATCATGGCTATAAAAACCCTTAAACAATCTCATGCATGTGTTGCCTTGATTGTAAAAACCCCTAGACAATGAACTTTGTGAGAATCATTTATTTACAAACCAGACCCAAAAAAACCCCCAACCCCTTTTTTTTACATATTAAACCAAACTAGAGCCCAACAGGACCCAAAATCATACCCCAAACCCAACCTAAATCTAAAACCCGACTCGGGTCTACTTTACCCAGCTGGGCAACCACCCACTTCACCCAATCACAACCCACCATTTTCTTCCCCAACCGAATTCCACCATCCCTCTACCCCAATCCATGCAAAGCTCCTCCCGTGCATGCCACCACCCCAAATCCACGCCACTATAACAGAGTAGCACGCAAGCAACAAAGCAATGTTTTCATATTTCTTTGTAAAATGGGTATAAAAACCCGAACAAAAACATTGCAAGGGGATGGGTTAAAAAAACCACTGTAACTTTGTTATTTTTCAGAGCAATAAACATCAAATTTCAAGGTTTACTACTATCTATTTTTTACTTCGAACATAGCACAAGCATATATATATATATATATTTTATGCTATTTGAAAACACACAAAAAAAATGCCAGGGGGTCAAGCTCTTTTTATTTTTTTATTTTCAAAACATAAAAGATGAAGCATAACAAAAAAATCGAAAATAGAAATAAAATAGCGTTACTGTTCGGCCGGAGTCTTGCCAGCGTTTGGGGAGTTGGTTCACAGATCCGAACAGTCAGAAGACAGAAGGGAGGCCGAAAAGCAACATATTTTGATTTGGGCCCATCCAACGGGGGACGGTGGAGATCCGGGCGGTGGAAGCCAAGGGGTTCTTAGCTTATTTCGTGGCGTTGGGGGCAGATTTTCATGAATTCAAGCCAGATTAGCGACGAGGAACCCGATACGGACCTGCCCGTGAAATTTGGTTGCCAACAACCATCGAGGACGACGGTGATGCGACGATGGGTGGCGGATGCGACTGCGGCCAGTGAACGGTCGAATTCTTAGAGAGAGGTGAGACCCCTCTCTCTACTTGTTTAAAAAAAATTATAGAAAAATAAAAATATGTTTGTTATTTGTAGAAATACTTTAGGGGTAAATTTCATTTTAAATCCCTGATTTTTGTGCGTGTTTTGCATTCTGGTCACCTGTAGGGATCAAAATTGGTTCTCTACTATGCATGCCTTATATTTTTGGTTTATTCACTTTTTTAGTGCCCCAAACTTTGTCGTGTTTTTACATTTGGGTTATTGCACGTTTCATTTCTAATTTGTTGCAATTTTATTATTTTGATTTGTTTTATTTTAATCTAGTCACTGTTAGTTTCTGATTTAGCTACTGTTATTTTAATTTTTACATTTTGGTCACTGTTTATTTCTGATTTAGTTATTTACTTTTATTTTCTTGCATTTTTGTCACTTTTATTTTATTTTATTTCGATTTAGCCCCTATTGCATGTTCAATTTGTTCTTTTTAGCTTGTAATTAGATTTTATGCAATTATGTCCTTGTACTTATTTTATTTTTATTTTATGTTGTTTTTTACTGTTTTTACTTTTTATTATTTATTTGTTGTTTTTATGATTTTAATTATGTTTATTAATTGTTTTATTTTTTCATAGATTTATTTCTTAAATTAAGTTTTAAATTATTTTAATATTCGAATCAAATTTAGAAATTAGGATGACACTTTAGTTTAATTAGGGAGCAATTCGAGTCAAGTTTTCGCATTATACTCTCGATTACTCGAATCAATTGTTTGATTCTAAAATTAATTAATAATTAATATTTTCTAAAAAAATTAGTGTAAGAATTTAGATAATAATTAGGCTTTAATTACCCTTAACTTAAAAAATGCCTATTTAGGTCCTTAGACTTTTAAATATTTTAGAACTCGATACTTTAGACCTTAACCCTTTTAGTCCCCGAACTTCGATTAGACTTTTAATATTGACATAATTAAATAGGTTAAATAGAGCCTCCATTTTAGCTTGGATTTCAAGCTAGTCTTTTAATTTTGGGGATAATTTGATTCGACCCTCGCATAAGCGCTCAAGGGACCATCTCGGTTATTCAATTCAATAATTATTTAAAATCAAATAGGATTAACACTAGAGCCTACAATTTTAGATTTGACTCCCTAGGTTCCTTAATTCTCATAATTTGACACCTTAAGTTAGAAAAAGCCATAATTTACTTTAGATTAATTAGGATTGAATAAAATTTTGCTTGATTGCATTTTATTTTAACTTTAAGGCATTGTTCACATATTTAAGGAATTAATAGTAGATCTCTCGTGATCATGCTAAGGGGGTGACTACTGGTGATTCCCTAAATAAGTTGACATCTTTTTCAAAACCGCATCATGTTTTCTAAAAATGAGGCAATGTTCGATTATTAGGCACAATATTTGATCTCCCGTATTTATGCTTGGGGGTGAATGCTATTGGTCTCCATAAACGAATACCATTTCAAACTCTGCATCCCTAATGATTTTTAAATTAAATAAAGATCGAACTTAAAATTTGTGATTTTAAATATAGGATAATCAACTAGGTACCAATTTTTGGGTGCTTGTGGGGGTGCTAATCCTTCCCTAAGCGTACTGACTCCCTAACCTATTTTTTGGATTTTTATAGACCCCAAAACTCAGTATTTTAATAAAAATAAATTGTTTTATTAAAATCACATGATTTTTACGGTGTTCCAATCTCACCTTAAATGATTGGCGGCGACTCCTCACATTTTAAAATGATTTTCAAAGAGAAAACCCCCGAGTCGATATCGGTCTTTCCCCGCCTGGGCAAAAAACGGTATCGACAGCTTGGCGACTTTGTTGGGGACATTTTGTTTTTAAAACAACTTGAGAGTCGAGCTACGAGTTGGTTACCCTATAATTTTGATTTTTGGATATTACGAGTTCGATCTTATTTAATTTACGGTTCATTATGTTATTTCAAAAGCAAAATAGATTTTCTCTCTGATTAATGCTTACACTTCTGTGAAATTATTTAAGATTGTGGCATATCATAGCTCTAAACACGAGCTCTAACCCGATTTACATAAGTAGGGAGAAACGTCACACCTCACAATGAGCATTGGCTTCCTTGTGTGGGCCTGATAAAGTATCTCTGGAAAGCATCCTAAGTTGCCTATCCGAATATCAAATATGAGGTACGCTTTTAGTGGTGTGATCCCCTGAGCTGAGCCCGATTCACAAGTTTGTAATGGGCTAAAATTGGGGTCAACCTTAGCAGGTTGTAAAGGTGGCTCGGGAACCTTTATCAGAACCCAACCTCATATAGAGAATTTAGTAAGCCTACCCCACTATAGCCATGTGGATAACATAAGAGAACTATAACGCATGCAGTTAGGACTATTAATTTTCTTCGTATGTTTTTTCTTCAGTCTCAACTTTGAGTTGAATTTATTTATTGTTGCTAAGATTACATTTCTTTGACTAATCATTTCAACTAACTTGATTATTTCTGTTTCGTTTCTACTAACATTGATTTCTTTTTGTCTAGTCTTTTTGCATTTTTGCATGAACTTGACATATCATTCAAGGTATAGATCCCTTAAATAACTGATTATTTAGAAGGTTCTTGAAAAATATTACCCACAGCAATGCCTTTCGCTAGGACCGGTAGGAGTTCAAAGATGCTCCACGTAGATAAAGTAGCGTCAAGAGAGAGTCTACCTACTGAAAAGTCGGATGTATACCTGCTGAGGTAACAAGTTGAATTCAAGAAGATTCATCGCTGAAGTTAATAGTTGAAGATCATGAACCAGCTCGAAAGACTTCTGAAAGTAGGAGATGAAGTAGAAGCTTTGAAGATGATGCAGTACCCAGATGCTTGCAGAAGCTAGGCAACTTACTGATAGACTAGACTTTAATTCCCAGTGTGCCGAGACATTGTCAGTTTTTCAAGAATTGTTCTAGGAACAGTTATTTTAGGATCAATTCCTTATTGCATTTGCATCTCGCATTTTGCACACCCATTTTGCATTTCCATATGCATCTTTGCATTAGTATATACACATTGTGCATTATATGGTATATATATTGCATCTCAACATATGCACTAAACACGGGTCCCGAGAGTAACTCACAGATAATCTTATGATAAGGGTTTTGAGGAGAGATGAAATCACCCCATTCGTTCCTAAAAAAAGAATTGAAAGATATGGACATGACGCTGTCACCATCTGAAGATCAAGGAACCTCATTGAGAATTGTGGGGCACTGAAGCGCAAGATCCAGAACGTGATGGATTCAGGGGCATAGATAATCAAAGAAGGATGAGGGCATTGCATCTACCACTGAGAGCATTGTTTTGTTTGAAATAATTTTTGTTCTGTCTTTCATATTTGCTTAATCTTTTCATGATTGAACTTATGCTACCTTCTAAGTTTGAATAATTGAACGAGTTTTAATCTTTAGTTTTTTTAATATCAAATAATTTACAGATTCTCTTAATTGTTCAAGAATTATAGATTTTTGACATATGACAAAATTAAACCTTTCTTATACCATCTAGAACCAAAAATAAAATCTCTTGATTCTTTACCCAAAATAATTCATGATCACTACCAAAGAACCAAATTTTGACATTCCATCTCTTTGAGACTTTGAAACATTGTTTTTATCTTTTTCAAGACAAAAATCACACCCTTACCTTTCATTGAGCGAATAAAGTCACACCATCGTCTTCTTAGACACAAAACCACTTTTTTCTACCAATAAAACCTAAATGTATTGAGTACAAGTTGTTCACTGGAACATGAACCTCCTACAATAAGACACAACTTGGGGCATCTCGCATTAATTTTCTGAAAGGGAGCCTGAACAGTGAGACACGCTGAAAGCAAGAAGAAGAAAAAAAAGAAATTAATTTAAAATAATTCTATCATGTATTAATTACATTGTTTTCATGTGATAAAAATTAATCCTGAAAATCTATCCCCTGGGGATACCTCTTCTGCAAGGACTTTTGTGTATGAAATAATGAACGACTTTATTTCATTATCCCTTTACAAAAGTAGAAAATATATCCCTTGTTTCCCAATTTGATCCTAAATGATATTTTTTTTTTGATTCAACCCTAACCAAGGATCACCCTCCACACTAGGGGGCAAGATGAAGAAAATCTACTCGCATGAGTGAAGACCATCAATCCAAATGAGATACCAAAGGTAAACCAAATGAAAAGTACGAAGACAAATCAAAGCAAAGAAAAAAAAGAAAAGAGAAAAGAGAAAAAAGAAAAAAGAAAAAAAGAAAAAGTAAAGAGAAAAAAAATCAACAAAAAAAAAAAGAAAAAAACAACAGAAAAAACAAAGGAAAAAGATAAGAAGCACATGAAAATAGTCCCTCGACTCAACTGACGCATTAAACTTCAAACCATGAGATTGATCAAGCACAATCATTTTAGAATCAGTTCACCAGAAGGTCGTGGAGCATCCAGAGAAAATAAAAGACTCATATGAGCATATTCAAATCGAGCAAGACAAGATTGAATGCATCATAATGAATTGATCCTTGGTTCAATAACCCTTAAATACTTGTTTGGGCCTTTTATCCATTTCTTTCATAACCGTGAACCATGGCCTACATTACGTGCCTTAAAGGTTCCTTTTAATCATACATGGATTTCTAAACATAAGAGACTATCTTCATATCTCATCCTGCCCATCAGGATTAATCTTTTATTTACAAAAAGGTTTTCTAAAATCTTTAATGCATGATTGAGAAAAAATAACAAATGAGGGTTCAAGACGTAAATTCTGAATAATGTCTTGAAACCAAAGTAGGACTCGAGTTGAAAACCTGAAAAGGCGGCTCGAACATAAAGATGGTGCAGTTATTGCATAGGAGGCGATTGTAAATCCCTATATAAGGCATCGCACAACCTGAGTGTGATCGTGAGAGCCGGAAGTTAGAGAATACTTCCAGTAGAAGAGCATCGAAACTACTCCATTAGATCCGTGAACATCAAAGAAATAAGAACACCATACAATAAACCAAAGATAATAATCTGAGACATTTTTTCCTTATTTAACCATACCTCAAATATAGCATTGATCTTGACACTTGTCAAATAGCTATAATTTATTGAAGGATTAAAAGTGTAACTAATTCTTTGATATACAATGAACTCTTGTGTAATGATTTGTGTCAATTATGAAACCTAGATGGGGGGAATATTTTCTCAAAATCATTGATTAAACATTTTTCAAAACTTTTCTAATTGATATTTTCAGAATTTTGATCGTTGGATGACAATCAACATATTGATTGTGGTGGTGCACGCCAAGACTGGACAGTCGACGACTGATAGGAGCTCGACGACGAAGTTAAAAAGCTTAGGTAATTTTATTGGTTTTGTTTTCCAAATGGGGAAGATGATGGGTTGCTATAATATGATCTAGGTCTGTTTATATGATATTTTATTTTTTATTTTTCAATAGTAGCCTAACCTATATGATAGAGGAATGAGTTTCCTTGCTTGTGTAGGTCACAGGTTCAACACTTTTCAACCATTTATTAGTTTTCTCTTAGTATTTTATGGACAAAGGCATGGGTAAATTTGGGCCCAAGGCCCTAGATTGACTGGAAGTTTGCATAATGACCCCAAATTCTCCAAAACCTAATGATTTGGTCCCCAAATTATTTAATTAATTAATAATTTAAATTAGAAATTGGGGGTGTGACATAAGTTATGGTTTAGGTTTAAATGTTGTTGAATTTTTAATGTGATAAATGAAATGTATCAGTTATTTTCAAGGATTTATGATTAAAGATAATGAATGAAATGTTTGAATTAAATATTCTAATTAAATGTTGTTCAATTTACAATTGCAATTTGTTGTTGTTGTGTTTTTTTTTCTTTCAAGAATTTATGAGTGAATATTGTTAAATATTGAATGTTTCAATATTTGCTTCGTACTTTAACAAAATAAAGCCACCAAATTTTAACAAACAAGAAAATAGAAACCATCAGGTTTTTGCATTATTTTCAATAGTAATAGAACATAAACTGCAAAGCAAGTTTAGTACTCACTTTACATTGCGTTCAGAAGGTTAAATTACCCCAAAAAAATGGTTGAAGTTACTAAGAAAGTTTGAAGTAGCTATTGCCATTTTTGAGATCAACTTACATTTGTGAATGTTGACCAAACCAAAAAATAAGGGTATGTTTGTTTCATTATAATTGATTTTCCGAAAAATGAATTATAGTTTTTGAAAAACATATTCTGAAAAGTATTTTTTGGTGTTTGGATGATGCCTTATAATCCATTTTTTGTTTTTTGGTAATTTTTTCTGAAAAATATATTCAGTGAAACAAATCCATTATAAATTTTATTGATTTTTTATTTTATTTTTACCGAGTTAATTTTATTATTATTAAAATTAATATCGCTCATAATTTTTATATAATTATAGATAATATAAATAATTTATGTCTGTTGTGTCATAAATACATTATTTTTTTATCTATAAAAATATATGTTGTTTTTAATAATTGTTAAACTATTTGTATTTTTTTTTATAACAAGTTATCAGACTTCTCCAAAAATATACTTTTAAGTAATACGATTCAAGAGAATGAAAAACTTGAGAATTGACCATCATAATTAATACATTAACATGCCATTGAATGGTCAAAGAAATGCTAAGAAAAAAATAAAAACGAACCAATTTGAACTCCGTTATCTCCATCATCACACATTGTTTCACTAATAAAAACATTAAGAAAATAAGGGTTGGGATCTAAAAAAATTAAGATAAACAACAATAGATCAAAATCTTGAAAGTCAAAATCGTTTTGCTGAAAATTAAGGCATTGCGTTCATTGCATTCGATTCTCGCCCATCCTATCAGTTTTCTTCTCATGCATTGTTTTTGCCGGTGTATACCTCCTTGATGTTACTGTAAGCCTGATAGTTTACTACTTCGTTGGATTTTATAATACATAATACAGCAACCTCAGCACCTGCAGCAAAGATAAAGTACATTATAAAGTTTGCTTAAGAGGATGGATTGTTTCTGCCGGTGTATACATCCTCTCATGCACCTACAACATGAAAAATAGATATGAATCATTAACTCTCACCGTCATCGACAATGGAAATTTAAGTGTTGAAGTGAGGATGCATTACTTCCACCTTAAGAGAACGGGGGAAAAATCAGTGGGATAAAGTAGGCTCGAAATGCACTGATAAAGATTACATGTCAATTTTTCTTCAAAAACTATAAAGTTCGCTTTCATCTATAAATGAAGAATTCAAGATTCACTAAAATATGACATTAGCAACATGACAGCATGTATATTGACCGCAAACAACTTTAAAAATATTATACACATTATTCAAGTTGTTAGAGAGTATCAGCAAGCATCTAATTTTGTGCTACTTCAACAAATAAGCAAAAAGAAAAAGATGAAAGTACCGTCTAAACATTATACACTATAATAGCTGTTTGAAAATCATTTAGCCATAACCAAAAGTATCTAACCACTAATAATAGAAGCAATTTAATAAAGTAAAGTAAATTACAAAGAAACAACTCAAACAGCAAAACTAGAACATACAGTGAACTAATCACTCTATCAAAAGATAATTTTAGAGTTTCTTTTCTCAATCTAAGCATAAATTTGTATCAATCCAATATATTTCAAAAAAATCTAGAATCCATAAACTAACGACAAATGGAAAAAAATCTCAATTCAAAAAAAAAAAATCCTTCAAATTTCAGCTAAAAATCACAATTGAGCCAATCAAATAACTACAATCATAAATTAAGAAGGAAAAACATAGAGGAAATGAAGGAGAGTTACTTTTAAAACATGATTGTCAGGAGAAATGGAAGAACAAGCACAAACATCACAGACAACTCTATTGTGAATCTCACCAGTCCAAAATTTGGCACCTGAGACTAATAATACATCTAACACAACAAAACCCAGAATCAATTTATTGCTAACAAAAAAGTATTTTTATAATTTTAGAGGATGATGTGAAATGGGTATGACTTAAAAGATGGGATTTTGAAGTTTGATGGAGATTGGGGATTATAAAATCAAGAATCTTGATGAATTTGAAGGAGAGAATTAAAGTGAAATCCTATTTTCGATGAGTTTGAAAATTTTAATTGCATTAGGAATAGGGTTTGAAAAGAAAATAATGGAGGCCGATGGAAAGAAAAGTATCTTACCATTCGCTGCCAACGCCGGTGAAAGAATGATGATGTTTCCACCGTCAATGAAAGAAAAAGAGAAGGGTGGGATGATTTTGTGGAGAGACGGTAAAGAATAGAAATGTGGAAAATGACTTACCGAAAATAAAAGGGTAAGTCGTTTTACGGGAAAAACTTAGGATTTCCCGTTGACTTGTAAAATAAATTGCATTGACTCATTTGACTTAACTCAAACCAACGCAGAAAAATAGGTAAACCACTTTCTGTAAAACAAAATACTTCAAACACACACACCCTAATTGTAAACTCCAAGCAAGAAACCAAGTTCCTAGCACTTCTAAATGTATAAAAGAAAAAAAGAAAATCATGTTCCTAACACTAGGGAATGTATAAAAACAAACAAAAAAAATCAAGTTTCCAATACATCAACTAATTCATTGACCATTTTTTGGTTGCTTTAAAATTGCAGCCACATTTGGTGTGGGTTGAGTGAATAAGCTTTTTAGGCTGCTGAACATCCATCTAACAACATGGGTCGTTGGTGTTTTGGTTGAAGCTTGGTGGTGGTCAGGGATGGACTGAGCGGGTGGGTGGAGGAGACCACCCCTTAAAATTTTCAAAACTCTATATATTTTAAATATTTATATTTATATTTTGTATAGAAAATATATTTTCGTCCCTTAAAATAACATAGAATCTTAGTCTCTGGTGATGATGAAAAGCATGTTGGGTAAGAGTAGATCATATTGTTGTTCCTTCTCTCGTACCCTCAAAGAGTCTCTTAACATATAAAAGAGAGCATATAATTAGCCATCAACAATCATAGTAATAAACTGCAAATGTGATTATGGGACGTGTACTCACTAGAAATTTAGGAAACTTTTCTATTGTTTGATGGTTGAGTTTGAGGATGAATAGAACTACTTTGAGGCAGTCTATTATTTTCCCGGATAATACACTTTCTACAAGAAGTTGATTACCATTTCTTGAAAATCTTCCTACAATGATTAGTAATTTTATTAGCTTTCTCCTACTTTTGTAAGGTATACCTAGCGATTGTCTTTGAAGCGGAGGTAAGATGGATAGTTTTTTCACTTGTGGAGTCCATTAATTTGATCCTCTTACTGGTTGAACCATAAAAGAGTATATTATTTGTTGTGTGATCTGGTTGTAAAATTGTTCCACGTATGATTCAAGTCTTCCCTTGATCATTAGTATCATTGTAATTGCACAGTTACATAGAATTTTTCCATGAAAAATAAGTTAAAGTTGGTAAGTAAATAAATGAGTAAGAAAACATCAATGTAAATTCTATCTGTAAGCTGTCACTTTCTGTATATACAAATATGCTCAGCCAATTCTATCATATGTCAGGTGTGTCGCCCACGTACAACCTGGTACATATAACCACCAACATGGGTGGGCTAATACCTACATACAACATTTAATGTGTCAAATTAAAATAAAATAATTTTTGACTATACCTACATCTAACTTTTAATGTATCAAATTAAAAGATAATAACTTTAGACAACACCTACATCTGGAAATGACGGATTTACCCATTAGATATATGAGTTATTGCATCTAATTTTTTAATATTTAGACACAAAGTTAAAGTCTACTTGCCAGCTTTAACCTTCTTCTTAAAAACGCTTTACATAATCTTGGTTCAAATTATTTCCAATATGATTATAATAAACTTATCTCTTGATCAATTATGAACGGCAAAATAAAAACAAAGAAAATTGTGGAGGTAAGTACAATATACTTAATGTTTGAAAAAATTGTACAAAAACTAGAATTCGAGAAATATTTTGTTAAAAGATTCCCATAAATTATTAAGTAGCATATCACATTTGTTTTATAGAAGTGTGATTTTGACCAATTTTTTGGATCTTTCTCTGACAATCACATATGTGCATCAGATGACAAAAATGTTATCTTGGTCAATGCAACATCATACTCCCTAACATATGTTGTCCTTAAAGCTTTTCACAAACAGTTCTTCAAAAAATTTCCTTTATACTTTATCTTGAAATTTGTATATAAATGTCTCACATATAATTTATGTTCTGAATGGAGAAAGAATTCTACCAATGCCTCAATCAGTCCCTGCATATAGGAAAAGAATAATTAAAAACATAAATGAAATAAGTATTAAAAGATGAACAGTTAAAATTGAATAAGTTAATATTATTTGTTTATCTGACATGAAGATAATATGGTATAAATTTGTTAGCTTCAAATCTTAGCATTAAAGTTGAAGAAATCAACACCATGAAGAGTGATTTTCACTGTCAACAGTTGCAAAAGCTATGGAATAGATGTAGTCAGTAGAATCAATTCTAACAACAAACAAAAAAAATGCCCTTGATGGTATGCCTTTAAGTGACAACTATCGATGCAAATAATAAGTCTGCATCTAGCCTTAAAGTCACCTTTGCATGCTTGCATGCAAGCATAAAATTTCTGAAAACTCTATTGTGTAATTGGCATATAATAGTTAGCCCGGGATTTTCAACTTAATTTCTCCTAGGTAATCATATATTTTAGCAAACTGTGATTTGTGTTTTCCCTCTATAATTTCATTGGCTAAATTCTTTACCCTGAAACACTTGCTTTTAGATACAAGAAAACATAGTCATGCATTACAACTTCACATAATGAATTGATAGTAAACTTCTTGTCACAACCACAAACTAATGTAAATACTTCTTAACAATAAAATTGTATGAAAAAAATTTTGTTTTACAAGTTTCTTGAAACAACTATGTCCATTATTAGTTGTCTTGATCTATCAAATTTTATCTAAGACATCGTGAGGGTTCAATCTTGATCCTCATAATGCCCACCAACATCGAGGCTTACAAATGACCATCACCCTTCTCTAGTTATTTAATTTAAACTTAAGATTGTACATGTTTGGGATAGAAAAATTACCTACTGACAGTATTAGTAAGACATCCTAACTTTGACTTATTAGTGGCATGTACATTATATCTATTGGGTTGCTTTATCAAATATTTTTGAAGGGTTTGTAATAGTAATTAGGGTTATTTTCTTTAGTTTTGGTCTAATTTTCGTATTAATCGTATTTATGAGTGAATAATATAAATGCTATATTTTAAATAGTTTAAAATCAAGCGGTATTAGACATTTGTATTTGGATATGAAACAACACTGAACTTCCTAATTACTGACTGAGAGCAGATTAGTTTTCAATGATCAAACAATATTTTATAAATTTATATGATTAAGGAAGAAGCTTTTAAAGTCAAAAAGGAAATTATTAAATGAAACAAAATTTTTAAGCATTTAAGTTCTGCAAATGTCAGTCGAGTTGATGTGACATATGTGGCTCATATTACGAGCTATATATGGGTTATGGGTGTTACATTTATTGACATCAGAGCAACATGTTTAGTCGATTCTCGGCCTGAACCAAACTTATGTTATATTAGAAATATGTACATGCCACCAGGATGTCAAAATTTTTGATCTGGTATGGTTTTATGATTTTTATGATGATGCTACTCTTCATTAATGTAATATGAAAATGTATGTGTTAGAGAGTTAAAAACCAAGGTAAGAATATATATAGTATTAGAAATAGAATTAAGACTAAAATGGATTCAATTAAATCTTGTGAGACTTTAGTATCTCGCCCTAGTAAGGTTTGAGCCATCAAAGATTTTCCTCTATTTTGTATGAGATATACCCAGTGTTTAATAAGGTAGCTGGATTAGAGGAAACTATCAGAAAGTTTGGAAAGCATATAAGAGAAAACGAAAATAAAGAGACGTCGAGATTATTAAAATTATCGATGATTTTGGAATATCTATAGGTAAGTAAATTGTCTGTTAAAATTTAAAGAAAGTTAAGTTTCAGTAAAGAAGATAATAATTATGTTATTCTTCGAAAGGATCTAAAATGAGATTGAAAAATAATAGTTGTTGATTTGAAGGACTTGAAGGATTTCACTATTATGGCAATTGGAGCAAGATTATAGAAATGAGAAAGTATATGAAGAATAACTCCAAGTCCTAGAGTAGTAATTTAATTGTTGAGAATAGACTTTATGAATAAGTTGTGTTAATAAAAGAATTTCCTTAAACGAGCATTCTCTTAGAATTTATTTATAGTAACGAAACCGCTAGTTCTTCTCGTTAGAATAAAGCATATAAGTAGGAATTTCCTTATAAAATTCAAGGAATGATATTTCTAGCATATTTAATGGAATTGCCATTTGATGAATATGAGATCATCATGGTAAGTGCAATTGACAATTGAATAGCTGAAGTTAGATTAGAGGATATTCTGATAGTTTGGGAAATTCTAGATGTAACCCTGATGAATTGTTTGGATTACCTCATGATCAAGAAGTGGAGTTTAAACTTTATATTTTCTGGGTACGATGCCAATTTTGATTGTCCCATATCGGATAGTTCTGATAAAATTTAAAGAGTTAAAGGTACAACTACATGAGCTTTTTGACTGCAATTTTACCAGACCGAAAGTATCTCCATGTGGTATATTGATACTCTTTTGTAAAAGAAAAAAATGAATAGATGTGGCTATATATAGATTGTTGTTGGCTGAATAAAGTGACAGTAAGAAATAAGTACCCTCTTTCGAGGATTGATGGTCTATTCGATCAACTCAAAGGTACATCAGAATTTTCAAAGATTGATATTTAATCAGAGTAAACTAGTTAAAGATTAAAGAGTAAGATATTTTTAAGACGACTTTTAGAACCCGATATAGATATTATGAGTTTGTAGTGATGCTATATGTACCAATTCATGTTCCAACAGTATTTATAAATTTAATGAATCAAATGTTCTAGTTGTAAACATATTAGTTCATGGTCGTGTTCATAGATGATATTTTGATTTATTCTAATATTAAAAAAGAGCACGACACAAAAATTTACATTTTACTTCAAACATTGCGGCATCAAAAGTTGTATGTTAAGTTGCCAAAATGCGAATTATGGTTGTCAGAAATTTCTTTCCTTGGCCCCGTGTTTCAGCAGAGTGAATCTGAGTAGATTCCAAGAAAGTACAAGTTATAATAGAATGGAAAACCTCAAAGAATGTATCTGAAGTTTGTAATTTCTTGGGATTAACTGGCAGTTATCGGGGATTTGTGAATAATTTCTCGATGATTTCTTCTATGTTTACAAAGTTGCTTAGAAATGATGTACCAATTGTTTGGACTGAAAAATGACAAGAAAACTTTTATACACTTAATAAAATTGACAGAAACATCAATTTTTGCACAGTCAGAATCAGGTAAAGAGTATGTGAATTGCAATGATACACTCAGAATCATTTTTGATTCAAGAAGGTAAAGTGATAGTTTATTCATCCAGACAACTAGAGATGCATGAACGAAATTATTCTACTTAGAATTTAGAATTAACGACTGTGGTGTTTACTTGGAAAATATGGCACCAACATCTATATGGTGAGTGATGTTATGTTTAAACAAATTATAAAGGTTTGAAGTATTTTCTTTTTCAAAAAGAATTGAATCTAAGATAAAGGAGATAGATCAAACTTCTAAAAGATGGATATGATTATTGATTATCATCTTGTGAAGGTTAATATGGTAGTTGACACATTTAGTCGAAAGATCTTCTCTACTTTGAAAGCTTTAAATACTTGATTTTCAAGGAAAAATGATGGTGTACTTGTTGCAGAGTTGATGTTGAGACCTATATTATCAGATTTTATTAAATATCTTTCCAACAAAGATAAAAGATATTAAGAAAATATCAAAAAAGTGAAGAAAGGTAATCGAATATAAAAGAGATGATAAAGTATTTCTTAAAGTTTTATTTTAGAAAAAGATTATGAGATTTGAGTATAAAAGAAAGTAAAGTCCGAGATTTATCAGCTATACGAGATTGTAAAGAGAGTTAGTCTGGTAATTTACCAGTTAGCATTATATCAGGAAATGGATAAGATTTATAATGTGTTTCATGTATTAGTGATCCAAAATTATAGATTGAATACTTTACATATGATTACACAGAGAAAATCGAGATTCAGTAAGATTTGTTATGTGAAGAGAAACCATCAAAGATTTTAGTATATGGAGACAATGAACTGAGAAATAAGACTATTCCACTAGTGAAAGTTCTTTAGTGAAATCATAAAGTTAAGGAAACGTCTTGGGAACGAGGCAAAGACATGAAAAGACAGTTTATTTATTTCTTTACTTCAGGTATGTAGATACAAATAGAAAATTCAAGGACGAATTTTCTTTAAGGGGGAGGAATTGTAATACCCCAAAATTTGACTAGTGACTAAAATGTAAGTTTTGAAAGTATTAGGGTTAAAGTATAAACTTTGTAAAAGTTCATGGACCAAAAATGTAATTTTAAAAAGTTATAGATTTTTGCTCGTAAATGAACAGTTTGGCCTAAAACAAGGATTTTTGTTGGAATCAGATTTTTGATATGAGATTTGTGTTAAAAACTATAAAGCGATAAAGTTCAGTATTGAAATCGGATAATCAGATCAAACCAGAATTTTATGAAAATTTGAAGGATGTTAGAAAATGGTTGGAAATATTATCTCTATATTTTAGATCAGAGAAATTTGGCTCAGAACAGTGTAATTTTTAGATTTGTCCAAACAGTGGAATTTTAGTGACTAAAATACAATTTTAAAAAATTGCATGAATAGAAAATTGGGAAAATTTAGTGGTCTAAGTGGTAATTTTCCCAAAAATAATTTTTATTCCATAAATGGATAGTTTACTCTTGAAATTGGGGTTTTATTGAAACCAAATTCTTGATCTGGAAATTGTGTTAAAAACTAGAAATTGTTAAAGTCCGATAAAAATTCGGTAAATCAGATCGAATAGAAATTTTTAGAAAATTTGAAGGATGATAAATTATGATTAAAAATATTATTTCCACAATTTAGAATGATGGAAAATAATATGGAGAATTGGATTTGAGAATTTATTTCCATGTTCAATTTGGACCATTTGATGAAAAATGACAATATTGAAAATTTTAGAAAATGGCATGGGCAAAGTTTTAAAGAGAAAAATATTTTGTCCATCTTTGACTTAGGAAGATGATATGTGGCTTGATATTAAGGTAAATATCAAGTTTCATTAAGGGTAAAATGAACATTTCTTATTAAATGAATATTTTATTCATTTAAACTTAAATAAAGGCTAAATTAACATGAAATTAACAAATATTACATGAAACCAAGCCATGTTTCAGCTAACATTTCTTGCTTCTTCATACTAAGGTAAGAGGAATTTTATTTTTTCATTTTTGAGCAATTTCCTTTTGTTTTTGGATCATGCCGTGAAATATAAAATTGTTCTATTCGAAAAACACTATCATTTGGTACCATTATTGCTTGCTAATTTGGTTTGTGTTCAATGATCTCAAACTATAGGGTTTATGTTCACATTAGGGTTTACAGAATTGATGAATTATTTTGATGTTTTTGAGGTTGTAAAATCATTTCCAAGCATGATTGATGATTAAAATCACTTGTACATGGTTATATGAACAAATAAAGTTTCGGCCAAACTCTAGCTTTATGAGAAAGATGTGTTTTGATGAAATGAAGTTGGGACATTGATTTTATAGATTTTATAAGGTTGAATTGCAGCTGATTTCATGCTTGAATCAAATAAAAATTGAGTAAAATCATGAGAACCCTAATTTTGAAAATACAAAGCATTCGACCTTGACTCTAGAGGATGAGAAAAATTATGGAAATATTGTGTAGGGGCTGTAAATGATGTAGGAAGTATTCTAAAAGCTTTAGGAAAATTTGGGGAATCATTCTATAATTTTTGAAAAGTTTGGGGACCAAATTGACAATTTTGGAAAAGTTGTGGATTATTGTGTAATTGTTCAATTTTTGATGTACTATGCTGGAAATTAATGTTTGAGTGTTGGAATTGAAGTTAGGATGTGAAATTGGATTATTTTGGAAAGCTTGTAAAAGTTGAAGTTGAAATCACAAATATGGAAAGGTTGAGAGCTTAAGTGAAAATTTTATGTGAAGTTGGGATAAAAAGGAACTTGAGTGTCCAATTAGAAGTATTAAGGTCAACATTTATGTTGTGACATGGAAATTATATCGAATGAGCATCGAGAAATTTGTTAGGAATTTATTTTCCAAAGTATGCATATGTTAGTAAGATTCTAACATTTGGTTTGAGTTTGTATATGTTTGGTAATGATGTTCATTTAGATCTAGTGCTTGAAATCAAGATCAAATATTATTAAATCTAAGGAGAATCTTAAGGATGAAATGAGAAATTCTAAGGAAGGTTGCAAGCTAAAGAGACCAGGTGAGTACATTTAATTCGTATTTATGTTTCGAATAAACATTGTCTTGCAATGAGCCAATATTGGAGTTATGTTAATAAGTGACTCCTAGTGTTATATGATGTATAATTTAAGCTTATATGTTCATTTTGTAAGCTAATAGAATTAGCGAATAAGTTAAGGACACTAGTTGGTGAAATATGCCTAGAAATTATGTTCTGAACAGTAAGTTTAGAAAATCATCATAAAATCTAAAAAAATGATTGGGGATGAATCTTATACCATTGGATTCATATATCGGTCTAGTTTCATTTAGAATAAACGAAAACTTATTTCAAGAAGTATACAAAAAGATAAGAATTTTTAATCAGTGATAGGTCAGAAAATAGGACATTAGATTTTGTCCAAGACAACTTCTGTCAGTCAACTTTGAAATTTTCCATAAATTGTATGAGTTGAACTAGAAAAAAGTGCCTTGTATGGTGAGATTTGTATTCTAGTCTACTTTTTTGTGGTATAAATAAAATATTTTTAATTGTATAGATTAATACTTCTTTGAAGGCAACGCAAACTATCGAAATATGAAATTGTGATAAATTCGTGAAGAAGTGAATTGAAAGCAAGAAATTAAGCTTAAAGTTTGGTAAGGTTTATGTTTTTATTTGTATATAGATGAGCGTAGTTTAATTATTTAATTATTCTGATTGAGGATGAATTGTGGTAAGTTAACCTCATTTTATTTTCCAGTATGATTTATAAATTTTCAGTATGGAATATTTCTATAATATATTATCAAGTTTCATGAATGATTTCGGGTATGAGCTGCCCATATTATATTATACGGTTATGATTTGAAAACAATTCTTATTTTGCATGATATTTATTAAATGGATATGAATCAAAGTAAAGCTCATTGTATGTTGCATTGAGAGTCATGGGTACTTGAGGTGGAGTGATTATGATATACTGGGGTGTTACTTGAAGGTGCCCTAGTATATATATTCTGATGTGGTTGCACTTTGTGTACACATTATGATTCTGATATGATAGCACTGTGTGTACTTATATGTTCCTATTCTGATATACTGTGGTGTACCGGTGGGTGCACTAATATATATATTCTGATATGATTAAAATTTGTGTGCACATTACGATTCTAATCTGATATCACTGTGTGTTTATATATTTTGATTATGATGATAACACTGAAGTGATTATTGCGCTCACTTGTCTGACTCATGTATCTTGCATTCTCATAAATATTCATTGGGCTATGGAAATGAAATAAGCAATGATATAAAAGTGACTGAAAGGAAAAATAATATAAAATGAAAAATAAGAATGTTCTGAAATGTGTTTGAATGGAAAGTTTATATAAAGTATATTATTGTTGATGTTGATTATTGTGATTTTGATGAAATTATGAGAGCATGATTTTCAGGTTTCTGATGAGGAAAAATACAGTTTGGAAAGCCCGGTTTGAAGTTTTAATGTTTTTATTTAAATTACAATTTATTTCTTTTTTATGGATTTTATATTTTAGTTATATTTCGGCCTCACTAAGTTTTACTTAGCGCGTGATAATTTTCATGCGTATGTTCGAATAAAGTAGAGGTCATGAATCAAACCTACCGATAGTATCAGTAAGACATCCTAACTTTGACTTATTAGTGGCATGTTCATTATATCTGTTGGGTTGCTGATGTGATCCAATTCAGCATCATGTTTACATTGGCTATTCCAACCTTTCAAGGGAAGAAATTTTATATCTTTACACATAATAATGCCTATTTCACATGCCATAACATAGTTATATTCATATACATATATTACATATATAGTTATAATGATAATTTATTCATTATCTTGTGAGATATAAGTTATTATTATATAAACTATGGTACACATTTCTATATTATATACATTATATAAGTTCATATACTTAACTTATTTCTTTATGTTATGTGTGTAGGTACATTCGGCCACAACTTGGGAGCTATATTGGAGGTAAATGGAGCATGCAACAACAAGGAAACTTACATGGGGACGTTTAGGAGAGCATAAGGAATAATTTATGAGAAGTTGTCCGGAGACCCATGAGCTCATAGCTGGATTGAGCTGAAGATTTCATCTGCAAGATGACTTCAATTTAATTGGGGAGCTGCACCATCATCATCACCACTCAGGACACTTCAAATATGTCCTAAGTCAAAATTTGTGAAATCGTACCTTTTCACAGGGAGCTGCCATAATGATCACCATGCTACAACTCACGTATGGCCAACTCACCTCCAGCTCATTCACACTAGAACTAGCTCAAACATTAAGGGTTACCTTACCCAAACATTGTGACCTTTCATGAATGATGCTACCCATGAAGATGCCCTTTCACCAAGGACCTTTCATTGGAGGCCTAAAACATCAAAGGACATGATACAAAGCTCCATGACTATTCGGCCACACCACATACCTTGCACATGAAAGCTTTAGCGCCAAGCATGAGGAGGCACATCATCATTCAACCAAGAAGATGACTTTGGCGCCAAGTTTAATGAACATGCACATTCGCCAAGGGAGAAGTCTCCCCACCTTTTACCGAAACATCAAAGCCCTTCATAAGGGTTAGCCGAACCATCACCAAGCCGAGGGACTTCTCCTTTAATTTTGAAGCATTATGTACTTTCCTAAAGTCATGTATCTAGCTGAATCATTAGGAGACTATTCGGCCAATCCCTCTCATTTCCTATAAATTGAGAGGCTTGCCTTCATTTGTAATCATCTCATCTCATATATTAAACAAGCTCTTATGAGTTAATTTCTCTTCAAAGTTCTTTGTGAACATTATCGATTAAGCAAGCATAATTCATATACTTGTGGCGTCATACCTTCCATCCTGATTCCTAAATTCCTAAATTTATATCTAGTGGGTTGAAGACACTATCACCACCCCTTAAGCAAGTTTGTGAAAATCGGGATTGTGCTTCCTAGCATTGTTTCCTCTTTAGCGTGCTTGAGATACAACATCACCACCATCTCCATTTCATCATCAACACCAACAACATCATCCATCAAGACCATAAACATCTTCTTAATTCCGCATCCATCTCTATTCATTTCTTTCATTTCATTACTTATCTTATTATTCCATCATTAATCATATTTCTTTCTTATATTTGTTGTAGCCCAAACTTATAATTCAAGGACATCAGTACTTGTCAATCCTAGATCGGGACACAATAAGGCTATCTACTCACTTCCATCAAAGCGTGTAGATTTGCCTTACATCAAGCGGTAATCAAAGCATAGTTGGATTGACAAAAAAAGTGTCATTGGCGTGCAAAGCAAAAAGAAAAATAAATTCAAAAAGAAAAGAGATACTCCTACAAAAATCAAGGGAGTTCAAAGACAAAAAGAAGAAAAAAATTCAGAAAAGAAGAATTTCAAAAAGAAAGCAAAGCCAAGGAAAGTGCTATACCATTACAAGTACATCAAAGAGGCCTATCTACAATAAGAGAAGATAACCTTATTGTTTCTTGACAGAGGTTGCAGTAAGTGTTGTTTCTTGAATTGTAAGTCACCTCCTCCTTTTCTATCCTTTCATTTTCCTTGTCTTCAACCATTTCCTTCTTTTAAATACCTTGAATACTTTTTTCTACCTTTCCATTTCTATTTTATTTTCTTCCCTAACCTATTTGTAGCCGACACACACAAGGAAAGAATTAAATTGTTCTAATCTTGAGTAAGTTCTTCAACGGACTTAGAAAGAGAAATTGAGTGGAAAAAGGCTAATTGAGAGAGTGAGATTAGAAGGGAAATTGTTAAAAGCCAAATTATATTCCCGAGAGTAAACACGAATGTTAAGTGGAGTGATCCTATCATTTCTTTGGAGTGAACTTGAGAGGCTTTGTGATTGTGCTGGTAAGGTTTAATTTTATTTTATTTTGTTTACTAACCACGTCTCAAAGTCCTAAATAAAATGCAGGTCAACAAAACTTGCAAATACAAGCTTTGATAAGGGAAATGATGAGAATGTTTCATGCAGAGTTTGATGCTCTTCATGATAAGATAGACCAAAGACAAGATCAACCGCACACTTGGAACAATGATACTGCTCAGAGGCAACAACCTCTTCGAGAAAATGATGTCCTAGATCATTATGATGAAGAAGAACCAGCATTGTTACAAGGACCGAGCGTGCCAATGTTGATGATAACATGAGCAACATAAAAATCAAGATTCCTCAATTCTAAGGGAAACTGATCCTGAAGCTTATCTTGAATGGGAAAGCATGGTGGAACATATTTTTAGTTGCCAAAACTATTATGAACTCAAGAAAGTGAGATTGGAAGCCATGGAGTTTGTCGATTATGCTTTGATACGGTGGGATCAACTTACTATTACCAGAAGGAGGAATGGAGAAAGACCAATCTCAACATGGCGTGAAATGAAAGGTATCATGCGTAAACGTTTTATTCATGTTCATTATCACCGGGACTTGTTTTAAAAACTGCAGAACCTTAAACAAGGCGAACGAAGTGTGGAGGATTACTATAAGGAGATGGAAGTGGCAATTATCTGAGTCCATATTGAGGAGGATCGTGAAGCAACCATGGCTAGATTTCTTGCTGGACTCAATCCAGAAATTGCCAATACTTTGGAGTTGTACCATTACATAGAGATTGATGAAATAGAGAAAATGGCTATGAAAATAGAAAGGCAACTATGGAGAAAATCTATATCTCGCACTACCATGCCTACACCTTCAAGATGGATTCCAAACAACTTGAATAAATCTACCCCTACTCATACCAAAGAGAAGGTCAAATCATCCAGTGCGTCACAACACAACAAAGATAACCGAGGAAAAGAGACTCCTGAATGATCAAGAGATATTTGGTGCTTTAAATGTCTTGGGAGAGGGCATATTTCTACACAATGTCCTAACTGAAACACTATGTTACTACTTGGAAATGGTAACATTGAGTCTAACCATGAAGAAGAAAAAGTAGCATCCACTGAAGTCGAGGAAGAAGAAGAAATTAAAGCTCCCATAGAAGGCGAAGCTTTATTGGTTAAAAGAAGCCTGAGTACTCAAGTGGTATAAGACAATACACAATGTGAAAACTTCTTTCATACCCAATGCCATGTGAATGAAAAGGTGTGTTTCATGATCATAGACGGTGGAAGTTGTACCAATGTGGCAAGTACCATCATGGTGGAGAAATTGGGATTGAAAACGTTGAAGCATCCAATTCCATACAAACTACAATGGTTCAATGAACGAGGAGAACTTAACGTCAATAAATAGGCGATGGTTCCTTTCTTAATTGGAAAGTACAAGGACAAGGTTATGTGCGATGTTATTCCTATGTATGCTAGCCATTTACTACTTGGAAGACCATGGTAATATGATAAGAGGACTATCTATGATTGTTTTACCAATCAATATTCGTTCAACCATGGAGGAAAGAAGATTATCGCAACACCTTTGACGTCTAATAAAGTCAAATTTGATCAAATCAAAATGAAACAGAGTGTTGAGACCATGACAAAAGGAAAATCGACGACAAACGAGGAGCAAACTAGTCCAAAAATAATTGCTTATACATCTAAGTGCTTACTACAGAAATGCTTATTGTCGAGATGCAAGATTGATGAAGATTTTCCTAACATTGAAATAGTAGAAATTTCTTTTTACTTGCAGGATGTCCCAAGCAACACAACTTATCAATTTAGGAGGCTAAAGGATGTGAGATTTCTAGAATCAAGAGTTGCACCTAATGAAATACAAAAGGAGGCGATTCTTCATCCAAAGGACGTGACTTATGAAATACTTAACTTATTTCTTTATGTTATGTCTGTAGGTACATTCGAACACAACTTGGGAGCTATATTGGAGCTAAATGGAGTATGCAACAACAAGGAATCTTACATGGGGACGTTTAGGAGAGCATAAGAACCAATTTGTGAGAAGTTATCCGGAGACCCATGAGCACATAGCTAGATTGAGCTGCAGGATGACTTCAATTCAGCTGGAGAGCTGCACCATCATCATCACCACTCAGGACACTTTAAATATGTCATAAGTCAAAATTTAGGAAATCATACCTTTTTAAGAATAGTTGCCACCTCAAGAGGTACCTTTTCACAAAGAGCTACCGTAATGTTCACCATGCTATAACTCCCCTATGGCCAGCTCACCCCCAGCTCATTCACACCAGAACTATCTCAAACATTAAGGGTTACCTTACCCAAACATTGTGACCTTTCATGAATGATGATGCCCATGAAGATGCCCTTTCACCAAGGAGCACGTTGGTGAAGAGATCATACCCAGGTGAGGCCTAAAACTTCACACTACTTGATACAAAGCTCCATGACTATTCGGCCATACCACATGCCTTACACATGAAAGCTTTGGCACCAAGCATGAGGAGGCACATCATCATTCGGCCAAGGAGATGACTTTGACGCCAAGTTGAACCAACATACACATTCGGCCAAGGAAGATGTGTCCCCACCTTTTTCCGAAACATCAAGGACCTTCATGAAGGGTTAGTTGAACCATCACCAAGCCAAGGGACTTCTTTTTTCATTTTGAAGCATTATGTACTTTTCAAGAGTCATGTATCTAGTCTAATCATTAGGAGACTATTCAGCCAGGCCCTCTCATTTCCTATTAATTGAGAGGCTTGCCTTCATTTGTAATCATCTCATCTCATATATTAAACAAACTCTTGCGAGTTAATTTCTCTTCAAAGTTCTTTGTGAACTTTATCGATTAAGCAAGTATAATTCATATACTTGTGGCATCATACCTTCCATCATGATTCCTAAATTGCTAGATTTATATCTAGTAGATTGAAGACACTATAACCACCCCTCAAGAAAGTTTGTGAAGATCAGGATTGTGCTTCCTAGCATTGTTTCCTCTTTGGCGTTCTTGAGATACAACATCACCACCGTCTCCATTTTATCATCAACACCAACAATATCATCCATCAAGACCATAAACATCTTCTTAATTCCATAGCCATCTCAGTTCCTTTTCTTTCATTTCATTACTTATCTTATTATTCTATTATTAATCATATTTCTTTCTTATCTTTGTTGCAACCCAAACTTATAATTCAATGACATCAGTATTTGTCAATCCTAGATTGGGACACAATAAGGCTATTTACTCACTTCCATCAAAGCGTGTAGATTTGCTTTACATAAAGCGATAATCAGAGCATAGTTAAATTGACAACAAAAGTTTCATTGGCGTGCAAAGCAAAAAGAAAAAGAAATTCAAAAAGAAAAGAGATACTCCTACAACAATCAAGGGAGTTCAAAGATAAAAAGAAGAAAAAATTCAGAAAAGAAGAAAAAGAAAAGAAGAATTTCAAAAAGGAAGCAAATCCAAGGAAAGTTCTCTACCATTACAAGTACATCAAAGAGTCCTATCTACACTAAGATAAGATAACCTTATTGTTTCTTGAGAAATGTTACAGTAAGTGTTGTTTCTTGAATTGTAAGTCACCTCTTCCTTTTCTATCCTTTCATTTTCCTTATCTTCAACCATTTCCTTCTTTTAAATACCTTGAATATTTTCTTCTACTTTTCCATTTCTATTTTCTTTTTTACCGTAACCTATTTGTAGCCGACACACACAATGAAAGAATTAACTTGTTCTAATCTTGAGTAAGTTCTTCAACGAAATTAGCAAGAGAAATTGAGTGGAAAAAGTCAAATTGAGAGAGTGAGATCAGAAGAGGAATTGTTAAAAGCCAAATTATATTCCCAATAGTAAACACGAGTGTTAAGTGGAGTGATCCTATCATTTCTTTAGAGTGAACTTGAGAGGCTTTGTGAGTGTTCTGGTAAGGTTTAATTTTATTTTGTTTTGTTTACTAACCATGTCTCAAAGTCCTAAAGAAAATGCAGGTCAACCAAACTTGCAAATACAAGCTTTGATTGGAGAAATGATGAGAATGTTTCATGCAGAGTTTGATGCTCTTCATGATAAGATAGACAAAACACAAGATCAACTCCATGCTCGAAACAATGATATTGCTAGGAGGCAACAACCTCTTCTAGAAAATGATGTCCTAGATCATTATAATGAAGAAGAACTAGCATTGTTACAAGGACCTAGGCGTGCCAATGTTGATGATAACATGAGCAACATAAAAATCAAGATTCCTCAATTCCAAGGGAAAACTGATCCTGAAGCTTATCTTGAATGGGAAAGCAAGGTGGAACATGTTTTTAGTTGCCACAACTATTCTGAACTCAATAAAGTGAGATTGGAAGCCATGGAGTTTGTCGACTATGCTTTGATATGGTGTGATCAACTTACTACTACCAGAAGGAGGAATGGAGAAAGACCAATCTCAACATGGCTTGAAATGAAAGGTATCATGCGTAAACGTTTCATTCCTGTTCATTATCATCGAGTCAATATTGAGGAGGATCGTGAAGCAACCATGGCTAGATTTCTTACCATACTAAATCCATAAATTGCTAATACTTTGGAGTTGTACCATTACATAGAGATCGATGAAATGGTGCAAATGGCTATGAAAATAGAAAGACAACTATAGAGAATATCTATATCTCGCACTACTATGCCTACACCATCAAGATGGAGTCCAAAATACTTAAAGAAAGCTACCCCTACTCCTACCAAAGAGAAGGCCGAATAATCCAGTGCTTCACAACTCCACAAAGATAACCGAGGAATAGAGACCCCTGAACGATCAAGAGACATTCGGTGCTTTAAATGTCTTGGGAGAGGGCATGTTTCTACATAATTTCCTAACCGAAACACTATGTTACTACTTGGAAATGGTGACATTGAGTCTGACCATGAAGAAGAAGATGTAGCTTCCACTGAAGTTGAGGAAGAAGAAGAAATTGAGGCTCCCGTAGAAGGTGAAGCTTTATTGGTTAAAAGAAGCATGCATACCCAAGTGGTATAAGACAATGCACAACATGAAAACATCTTTCATACCCGATGCCATGTGAATAAAAAGGAATGTTTCGTGATCATAGACAGTGGAAGTTGTTCCAATGTGGCAAGTACCATCATAGTGGAGAAATTGGGATTGAAAACGTTGAAGCATCCAAATCCCTACAAACTATAATGGATCAATGAACGAGGAGAACTTAACGTCAATAAACAGGTGATGGTTCCTTTCTCATTTGGAAAGTACAAGGATGAGGTTATGTACGATGTTGTTCCTATGCATGCTAGCCATTTACTCCTTGAAAGACAATGGTAATATGATAAGAGGATCATCCATGATTGTTTTACCAATCAATATTCGTTCAACCATGGAGGAAAGAAGATTATCCCAACACCTTTGATGCCTAAGCAAGTCCAAATTGATAATCAAGATGAAACAGAGTGTTGAGGCCATGAGAAAAGGAAAATCGACGACAAGCAAGGAGAAAACTAATCCAAAAACAAGTGCTTATACATCTAAGTGCTTGCTACAGAAATGCTTATTGTCGAGACGCAAGATTGATGAAGATTTTTCTAACATTGAAATAGTAGAAATTTCCTTTGACTTGCAGGATGTCCCAAGCAACACAACTTATAAATTTAGGAGGCTAAATGACGTGACCTTTCAAGAATCAAGAGTTGTGCCTAATGAAATACAAAAGGAGGTGATTCTTCATCCAAAAGACGTGGCTTATAAGAATTATAAGGACATCACCATTCCAAGAGTCGTCACCTTTCATGATTCAACACATACATCTATTGAGGAACCAAGT
Organism: Hibiscus syriacus; assembly: GCF_006381635.1. Taxonomy (NCBI): domain Eukaryota; kingdom Viridiplantae; phylum Streptophyta; class Magnoliopsida; order Malvales; family Malvaceae; genus Hibiscus; species Hibiscus syriacus. The sequence goes on along the minus strand of NW_024063019.1, from coordinate 1,198,319 downwards.
AAAATGACTATTGGAATGATAAAGGACATAAACGTTAAAGGCAAAAAGTCTTTAATAGACATGAACTTTGAACATTCATCTAACATGGGTACAATTTAATTTTACATATGCTTGATCACATATTTACTAATGAAAGTTTTCTTTCTTTATAGATCATGGACTTTCAAAGCATTCATTTAAAGGACATAAACCTTTTCATAAAGATACTTGCTAAATTCATTGAATGTAAGGACACTAAGAAAAGAAAACCGTTCAATTTGAGGACAAATCGATTAAAAGAATGGAAGGATGATGTGATCCAATTCAGCATCATGTTTACATTGGCTATTCCAACCTTTCAAGGGAAGAAACTTTCTATCTTTACACATAATAATGTCTATTTCACATTCCATAACATAGTTATATTCATATACATATATTACATATTTAGTTATAATGATAACTTATTCACTACTTTTTGAGATATAAGTTATTATTATATATACTATGGTACATATTTCTATATAATATACATTATATAAGTTCATATACTAAACTTATTTCTTTATATTATTTGTGTAGTTAAATTCGGCCATAACTTTAGAGCTATATTGGAGTTAAATGGAGCATGCAACAATAAGGAAACTTACATGGGGACGTTTAGGAGAGCATAAGGAACAATTTGTGAGAAGTTATCCGGAGACCCATGAGCTCAAAGCTGGATTGAGCTGAAGATTTGAGCTGCAAGATGACTTCAATTCAGCTGGGGGGCTGCACCATCATCATCATCACTCAAGACACTTCAAATATATCCTAAGTCAAAATTTGTGAAATCGTACCTTTTTGTGAATAGGTTCCACCTCAAGAGGTAGCTTTTCACAAGGAGCTGCCATAATGTTCACCATGCTACAACTCACATATGGATAGCTCACCTCCAGCTCATTCACACCACAACTAGCTCAAACATGAAGGGTTACCTTACCTAAACATTGTGTCCTTTCATGAATGATGTTGCCCATGAAGATGTTGCCCATGAAGATGCTCCTTCACCAAGGAGCACGTTGGTGAAGAGATAACACCCATTAGAGGCCTAAAACATAAAAGGACATTATACAAAGCTCTATGACTATTCGGCCACACCACATGCCTTGTACAAGAAAGCTTTGGCACCAAGCATGAGGAGACACATCATCATTCGGCCTAGGAGATGACTTTGGCGCCAAGTTGAACCAACATGCATATTCGGCCAAGCGAGATGTCTCCCCACCTTTTGTCGATACATCAAGACCCTTCATGAAGGGTTAAGCTAAGGGACTTCTCCTTTCATTTTGAAGCATTATGTACTTTTCTAAAGTCATGTATCTAGCCAATTCATTAGGAGACTATTCGGCAAAGCCCTCTCATTTCCTATAAATTGAGAGTCTTGCCTTCATTTGTAATCATCTTATCTCATATATTAAATAAACTCTTGTGAGTTAATTTCTCTTCAAAGTTCTTTGTGAACTTTATCGATTAAGCAAGTATAATTTATATACTTGTGGCGACATACCTTCCATCCTAATTCCTAAATTCCTAGATTTATATCTAGTGGGTTGAAGACACTATCACCACCCCTTAAGCAAGTTTGTGAAGATCGAAATTGTGCTTTCTAGCATTGTTTCCTCTTTGGTGTGCTTGAGATACAACATCACCACCATCTCCATTACATCATCAACACCAACAATATCATCCATCAAGACCATAAACATCTTCTTAATTCTGTAGCCATCTCTGTTCATTTTCTTTCATTTCATTACTTATTTTATTATTCCATTATTAATCATATTTCTTTCTTATCTTTGTTGCAGCCCAAACTTATAATTCAAGGACATCAATAATTGTCAATCCTAGATCGGGATACAATAAGGCTAGCTACTCACTTCCATCAAAGCATGTAGATTCGCCTTACATCAAGCGGTAATCAGAGCATAGTTGGATTGACAACAAAAGTGTCATTGGCGTACAAAGAAAAAACAAAAAGAAACTCAAAAAGAAAAGAGATACTTCTACTACAATCAAGGGAGTTCAAAGATAAAAAGAAGAACAAAATTCAGGAAAAAAGAAAAAGAAAAGAATAATTTCAAAAAGAAAGCAAAGCCAAGGAAAGTGCTCTATCATTACAAGTACATCAAAGAGTCATATCTACACTAAGAGAAGATAACCTTATTGTTTCTTGAGAAAGGTTACAGTAAATGTTGTTTCTTGAATTGTAAGTCACCTCTTCCTTTTCTATCCTTTCATTTTCCTTGTATTCAACCATTTTCTTCTTTTAAATACCTTGAATACTTTCTTCTACCTTTCCATTTCTATTTTCTTTTCTACCCTAACCTATTTGTAGTCGACGCACACAAGGAAAAAATTAACTTGTTCTAATCTTGAGTAAGTTCTTCAACGGACTTATAAAGAGAAATTGAGTGGAAAAAGGCTAATTGAGAGAGTGAGATCAGAAGGGGAATTTTTAAAAGCGAAATTATATTCCCAAGAGTAAACACGAGTGTTAAATGGAGTGATCCTATCATTTCTTTGGAGTGAACTTGAGAGGCTTTGTGAGTGTGCTGGTAAGGTTTAATTTTATTTTATTTTGTTTACTAACCATGTCTCAAAGTCCTAAAGAAAATACAGGTCAACCAAACTTGTAAATGCAAGCTTTGATTGGAGAAATGATGAGAATGTTTCATGCATAGTTTGATGCTCTTCATGATAAGATAGACCAAAGACAAGATCACCCCAAGCTCGAAACAATGATACTGCTCGGAGGTAACAACCTCTTCCAGAAAATGATGTCCTAGATCATTATGATGAAGAAGAACTAGCATTGTTACAAGGACCTAGGCGTGCCAATGTTGATGATAACATAAGCAACATAAAAATCAAGATTCCTCAATTGCAAGGGAAAACTCACCCTGAAGCTTATTTTAAATGGGAAAGCAAGGTGGAACATGTTTTTAGTTACCACAACTTTTCTGAACTCAAGAAAGTGAGATTGGTAGCCATGGAGTTTATCGATTATGCTTTTATATGGTGGGATCAACTTACTATTACCAGAAGGAGGAATGAAGAAAGACCAATCTCAACATGGCTTGAAATGAAAGGTATCATGCGTAAACATTTCATTCATGTTCATTATCACCGGGACTTATTTCAAAAACTGCAGACGTTTAACAAGGCCAACAAAGTATGGAGGATTAATATAAGGAGATGGAGGTGGCAATGATCCGAGTCAATAGTGAAGAAAATCGTGAAGCAACCATGGCTAGATTTCTTGCCGGACTGAATCCAGAAATTGACAATACTTTGGAGTTGTACCATTACATAAAGATCGATGAAATGGTGCAAATGGCTATGAAACTAAAAAGGCAACTACGGAGAAAATCTATATATCGCACTACCATGCCTACACCCTCAAGATGGAGTCCAAAACACTTGAAGAAATCTACCCCTACTCCTACCAAAAAGAAGGTCAAATCATCCAGTGCGTCACAACTCAACAAAGATAACCGAGGAAAAGAGACCCCTAAACGGTCAAGAGACATTAGGTGCTTTAAATTTCTTGGGAGAGGGCATGTTTCTACACAATGTCCTAACCGAAACACTATGTTACTACTTGGAAATGGTGACATTGAGTCTGACCATGAAGTAGAAGAAGTAGTATCCACTAAAGTCGAGGAAGAAGAAGAAATTGAGGCTCCCGTAGAAGGCGAAACTTTAGTGGTTAAAACAAGCCTGAGTACTCAAGTGGTATAAGACAAAGCACAATGTGAAAACATCTTTCATAGCCGATGCCATGTGAATGAAAAGGTGTGTTTCATGATCATAGAAGGTGGAAGTTATACCAATGTGGCAAGTACCATCATGGTGGAGAAGTTGGGATTGAAAACGTTGAAGCATCCAAATCCCTACAAACTACAATGGCTTAATGAACGAGGAGAACTTAACGTCAATAAACAGGTGATGGTTTCTTTCTTAATTGGACAGTATAAGGATGACGTTATGTGCGATGTTGTTCCTATGAATGCTAGCCATTTACTCCTTAGAAGATCATGGCAATATGATAAGAGGATCATCCATGATTATTTTACTAATCAATATTCCTTCAACCATGGAGGAAAGAAGATTATCGCAACACCATTGACACCTAATAAAGTCCAAATTGATCAAATCAAGATGAAATAGAGTGTTGAGGCCATGAGAAAAGGAAAATCAGCGATAAACAAGGAGGAAACTAGTCAAAAAACAAGTTCTTATACATCTAAGTCCTTGCTACAGAAATGCTTATTGTCGAGACGCAAGATTGATGAAGATTTTTCTAACATTAAAATAGAAGAAATTTCCTTTAAGTTGCAGGATGTCCCAAGCAACACAACTTAACAATTTAGGAGACTAAAGGACGTGACCTTTCAAGAATCAAGAGTTGCGCCTAATGACATACAAAAGGAGGTGATTCTTCATCCAAAGGACGTGACTTATGAGAATTATAAGGACATCACCATTCCAAGAGTCATCACCTTTCATGATCCAATGCATACATCTATTGAGGAACCAAGTGACATGACTATTGGAATGATAAAGGACATAAACATTCAAGGCAAAATGTCTTCAATAGACATGAACTTTGAACATTCATCTAATAGGGGTATAATTTAATTTTACTTATGTTTGATCACATTTTTCTAATAAAAGTTTTCTTTCTTTACTGATCATGGACTTTCAAAGCAATCATTTAAAGTACATAAACCTTTTCATAAAGGTACTTGCTGAATTCATTGAATGTAAGGACACTAATAAAATAAAACCTTTCAATTTGAGGACAAATCGATTAAAAGAAGGGGAGGATGATGTGATCCAATTAAGCATCATGTTTACATTAGCTATTCCAACCTTTCAAGGGAAGAAACTTTCTATCTTTACACATAATAATGCATATTTCACATGCCATAACATAGTTTTATTCATATACATATATTACATATATAGTTATAATGATAATTTATTCATTACCTTGTGAGATATAACTTATTATTATATATACTATGGTACACATTTTTATATTATATACATTATATAAGTTCATATACTTAACTTATTTCTTTATGTTATGTGTGTAGGTACATTCGACCATAACTTGGGAGCTATATTGGAGCTAAATGGAGCATGCAACAACAAGGAAACTTACATGGGGATGTTTAGGAGAGCATAAGGAACAATTTGTGAGAAGTTGCCTGGAGACCCATGAGTTCATAGCTGGATTGAGCTGAAGTTTTTTGCTGCAATATGACTTCAATTGAGCTGGGAAGTTGCACCATCATCATCACCACTCAGGACACTTCAAATATGTCCTAAGTCAAAATTTATGGAATCGTTCCTTTTTCGTGAATAGTTACCACCTCAAGAGGTACCTTTTCACAAGGAGCTGCCATAATATTCACTATGCTACAACTCACCTATGGCCAACTCATCTCCAGCTCATTCACACCAGAACTAGCTCAAACATTAAGGGTTACCTTACCCAAACATTGTGACCTTTCATGAATGATGTTGACAATGAAGATGTCCTTACACCAAGGAGCATGTTGGTGAAGAGATCACACCCATTGGAGGCCTAAAACATAAAAGGACATGATATAAATCTCCATGACTATTCGGCCACACCACATGCCTTGCACATGAAAGCTTTGGTGCCAAGCATGAGGAGGCACATCATCATTTAGCCAAGGAGATGACTTTGGCGTCAAGTTGAACCAACATGCACATTTGGCCAAGGGAGATGTCTCCCCACTTTTTGCAGAAACATCAAGGCCCTTCATGAAGGGTTATCCAAACCATCACCAAGCCAAGGGACTTCTCCTTTCATTTTAAGCATTATGTACTTTCCTAAAGTCTTGCATCTAGCCGAATTATTAGGAGACTATTCGGTCAAACCCTCTCATTTCCAATAAATTGAGAGGCTTGCCTTCATTTATAATCATCTTATCTTATATATTAGACAAACTCTTGTGAGTTAATTTTTCTTCAAAGTTCTTTTTGAACTTTATCGATTAAGAAAGTATAATTCATATACTTGTGGCGTCATACCTTCCAACCTGATTCCTAAATTCCTAGATTTATATCTAGTGGGTTGAAGACACTATCACCACCCCTCAAGCAAGTTTGTGAAGATCGGGATTGTGCTTCCTAGCATTGTTTCCTCTTTGGCGTGCTTGAGATAAAACATCACCACCATCTCCATTTCATCATCAACACCTACAACATCATCCATCAAGACCATAAACATCTTCTTAATTTCGAAGCCATCTCTGTTCCTTTTCTTTAATTTCATTACTTATCTTATTATTCCATCATTAATCATATTTCTTTCTTATCTTTGTTGCAGCCCAAACTTATAATTCAAGGACATCATTACTTGTCAATCCTAGATCGGGACACAATAAGGCTATCTACTCACTTCCATCAAAGCGTTTAGATTCTCCTTACATCAGTTGCTTTATCATATTTTTTAAAAGGGTTTGTGATAGTAATTAGGCTTATTTTCTTTAGTTTTAGTCTAATTTTCGTATTAATTGTATTTATGAGTGAATAATATAAATGTTATATTTTAAATGGTTTAAAATCAAGAGGTATTAGGCAGTTGTATTTGGAAATGAAACAACACCGAACTTCCTAATTATTGACTGAAATCATATTAGTTTTCAATGATCAAACAATATTTTATAAATTTATATGATTAAGGAAAAAGTTTTAAAGTTAAAAAGGAAACTATTAAATGAAACAAAATTTTTATGCATTTAAGTTCAACAAATGTCAGTTGAGTTGATGTGACATATGTGACTCGTATTACAAGACATATATGGGTTATGAGTGTTACATTTATTTGTATTAGAGCAGCATGTTTAGTCAATTCTCAGCCTGAGCCAAGCTTATGTCAAAAATATGTACATGCCACTATAATGTCAAAAATTTTGATCTGGTATGGTTTTATGATTTTGTTGATGATGCTACTCCTCATTAATGTAATATGAAAATGTATGTGTTAGAGAGTTAAGAACTAGGGTAAGACTAAAATGGATTCAATTGGATCCTAGGAGATTATAGTATCTCGCCCTAGTAAGGTTAGGGCAGTCAAAGATTTTCCTCTATTATGTATGAGATATACCCCAATGTTTAATAAGGTAGCTCGATTAAAGGAAACTTTCAAAAAGTTTGGAAATTATATAAGAGAAATCGAAATTAAAGAGACGCTGGGATTATTAAAATTTCTGATGATTTTGAAATGTCTATAGGTATGTAAATTGTATGTTAAAGTTTAAAGAAAGTTAAGTTTTAGAGATGCATATGATAATTATGTTATTCTTCAAAAGGATCTAAAATGAGATTGAAAAAGAGTAGTTGTTGATTTTAAGGACTTGAAGGATTTCACTATTATGAAAATTGGAGCAAGATTATAGAAATTAAAAAGTATATGAAGAATAACTCCAAGTGATATAGTAGTAATTTAATTGTTGAGAATAGACTTTATGAATAAGTTGTGTTAATAAAACTATTACCTTAAACGGGCAATCTCCTATAATTTATTTATAGTAACGAAACCACTAGGTCTTAGCATTAGAATAAAATAGATAAGTAGGAATTTCCTTATAAAATTCCAGGAAATTTAATGGAATTTCCATTTGATGAATTTGAGATCATCATGGTAAGTGCAATTGACAGTTGAACAACTATAGTTAGATTAGAGGATATTCTGATAGTTTGGGAAATTCTAGATGTAACCCTGATGAATTATCTAGATTACCTCCTAGTCAAGAAATGAAGTTTAAACTTTATATTTTCTAGGTACATTGCCAATTTTGATTGTCCCATATCGAATAGCTATGGTAAAATTCAAATAGTTAAAGGTACAACTACATGAGCTATTTAACCGTAATTTTATCAGACTGAAAGTATTTCCATGTGGTATAATGGTACTCTTTGGTAAAAGAAGAAATGAATAGATGTGTCTATATATATAGATTGTCTTCAACTGAATAAAGTGACAAAGAAATAAGTACCCTCTTTCGAGGATCAATGTTTTATTCTATCAACTTAAAGGTACATCAGAATTTTCAAAGATTCATCTTTAATAAGAGTATTACTAGATAAATATTAAAAAGTAAGATATTTCGAAGATGACTTTCAGAACCCGATAAAGATATTATGAGTTTGTAGTGATGCTATCTGAACCAATTAATGTTCCAGGAGTATTTATAGATTTAATGAATCTAATGTTCTAGTTGTAAATAGATTACTCATGTTCATATATGATATTTTGATTTATTCTAAGATTAAAAAAGAGCACGACACACATCTTCACATTTTACTTCAAACATTGAGGCATCAAAAGTTGTATGTTAAGTTGCCAAAATGCAGATTATGGTTGTTAGAAATTTCTTTCCATGGCCCTGTGATTTCAGCAGAGTGAATCTGAGTAGATTCCAAAAAAGTACAAGTTATAATAGAATGGAAAACCTCAAAGAATATATTATAAGTTCGTAATTTCTTGGGATTAATTGGCGATTATCGGGGATTTGTGAAGAATTTCTTGATGATTTATTCAATGTTTACAAAGTTGCTTATAAATTATGTACCAATTTGTTTGGACCGAAAAATGAAACGAAAACTTCGATACACTTAAATAAAATTGACAGAAACATCAGTTTCAGTGCAGTAAGAATCAGGGAAAGAGTATATGAATTGCAATTATGTGTTCCTTAATGGTTTGGGATGTTTCCAATGCAAGAAGGTAAAGTGATAGTTTATACATCGAGATAGCTAAAGATGCATGAATAAAATTGTTCGACTTAGAATTTAGAGTTAACGGATGTGGTGTTTACATGGAAAATATGGCACCACTATAAATATGGTGAACGGTGTTATATTTAAAAAATTTATAAAGGTTTCAAGTATTTGCTTATTCAGAAAGAATTTGATCTAAGTTAAAGGAGATAGATCGAACTTCTAAAAGATGGATATGATTATTGATTATCATCTTGGGAAGGTAAATATGATAGTTGACACATTTAGTCGAAAGATATTCTCTGCTTTGAATGATTTAAATACTTGATTTTCAAGGAAAAAATGATGGTGTACTTGTTGTAGAGTTAATGTTGAGACCTATATTATCATATTTTATTAAAGACCTTCCCAAAAAAAATAAAAGTTATTCAGAAAAGATTGAAAAAGATAAGAAAGGAAATCATATATAAAAGATATGATAAAGTATTTCTTAAAGTTTTACTTTAGAAAACGATTATGGGATTTGATGTAATACCCCAAATATCGTGTCGGTGACCATATGGAAATGAATTAAAATTTGGTGGGTTAGATTGAGTAAATTGAAAAGTATAAGGAATGATTTAGGAAATTGTGTTTGAGATTTAATAATAAGTATGAAAGAATGAAGGGGCATTATGGTCCTTTAAAAGGGAAATGAATTAAACATTCATTTTATTAATGGTTAAGTAAGGAAAAATGATAAGTTTAAGAATCATTATCTACTCTTCTTCTTCTTCCCCTTGTCTCGTGCCCTCCATATTTAAGGTAAGGATTCTTCAATGTTGGTTTTTCCTTTCGTTTTTGGGTTGGTTTTGAAACCTTAAGCGATATAGATGCTTAAGGAAAGTTCAAGGGGGATTAAAACTAAAAGATGAAGGATTTATGTGAGATTTAATAAAATGGGGTTTTAAATGATTTGCTGAAATATGGTTAGTTATGGAATTTTAAAGGCATTCTTAACTTGTCAAAGAAGTGAATAAGAGATTTGGAGCCTTAGAAGTGATTAAAAACATGTTTGAAAAAATGGTTTGATTCTTAGTTTTGAGTGTTCTTTAGAAATTTTAGATGTTATAAGAAGATTTATGGATGTAAGTTAGTTGGATTAAGCAATGATGAGTTTAATGGCATGGTTGGGGATAAAAATAAGAGATTTAGTCGAAACTATGGTAAAAATCGAAGTGCAATATGTAAATTCTGGGTAAAGGTATCGGTACTGGAGGAACAGTACCGATATTATAAGGTTAAATTTGAGGAAATATGATGAACACGATGAATAATATTAATACTTATGGAAGTAGTATTGTTACTGAAGCGGGGTATCGATACCAAAAGGAAGGTATCGATACTATTATTGAGAAATGGATTCCTTAATGCAAAAATGTTATCGATACTGAAAGGAGTATCGGTACCATAGTATAGAAGTATCGATACCATAGAAGGGGTACCAAATCTAATCAGCCTGGAATTTTAAGTTAGAATAAACTTTAATAGTATTCGAGAATAATAGTACTTATGAGTATTATTATTTTCCATAAATATTAGAAAATATACTAACATTTTTATTCTATTTGTGATTATAGATGCTTGTGTAGATCGTAGTCAAGCTCTTGAATCAAGTAAACAAAGAGGCAAGGATAAAGTTACCGAATAGTCGGACATCAGTATGGCCTAATAGTGAGGCTTCCCAGGTGAGTGCATTTATTATGTACTTATATGTTATGATAGTCATAAGTGCATATTGATTAATGTATATGTTGCAAATTTCTGTATTGGTACTATGTGTGCAACCTCGCAAAATTTATAATGAGTTTATGAATTTCCGTCTTAGCACTATGTGTGTAATCCCACAAAATTCATAAGGAGTTTATGAATTTCCGTAACGGCACTATGTGTGCAAAACCATGGAAATTATAATGAGTTGTAATATTCAAATTTTATTTGGATAGTTATGATATACTTATGTTTAAAAATTCACCACTAAGTGATTACTTAGCGTGTGTTGATTTCACGTAGGTATTAGTACGAGAGGAGTAAGGAGTGCATCTGACATCGCCAATCAAGGGTCGCCTCATCAGTAACTGTACGGCAAATATGTCTACTTTTGATGTTATTAGCTGGCATGTAATATACTTATGATAATGCTCTGAACAATATTGGACTTAGGGTGTTGTGATATTTTACATGTTCGAACTCTAATAATTGTTTACAAATTAGAAATTAATGAACATTTTAGTATTATTAAATTAAAACATTTTATGAATAGGAATAAAAATTTTAATGATTTTTCACAAAAGTTAAATGTTTTAAAATTTATGTGACATCTGTGACTTGTGTACGGAAAAATATACGGGAAATGGGTGTTACATTTATTGGTATCAGAGCTACAGGTTTAGCCAATTCTCAGTCGAAACCGGTTGTATTTTACTTTAAAAAGAGTTTACATGCCACTAATATGTCAAGGTTATTGATATGGTATAATTAGAATGTGATTGATATCACTCCTTAATAACTTGATCTTATTATTATGTATGTTCTATTAGATGTCGGATACTACGAATTCACAGAGAGTGACTGATCAAGAAGTTAGAGAAGGGTCGGTTAGCGAGAGCTATGAAGATAATAGTGAGCATCTGATTCCGTCAAAAAATGCTAGTACACCAGAACATAAGGTATGCCAGTGCTAGAGTTTGGAGCTTTTATGTAGGATCTCGATGCCATCCTGACTCAATTTCAACCTCCTCTGCCTCTCCCTACTCTTTCAGCACCGCATATGTTAATCCTAAAAGAGTTGAGAAGTTTGGGGGCTTATGAGTTCTGGGGAGAATAGGATGAAGGTCCGATTGATGTTGATTTATGGTTAAATGGCATTATGGTGATACTAGAAAGTCTTCAATGTTCAAATTCTGAAAACTTGGGAGGAGTTATATCTTTACTTCGAGGATCAGCTCGAGTGTGGTGGACAAACACTACGATGTATGCATCACTTAAGCAAGTGACCTGACAATTCTTTCAAGATGAGTTTAAGAACAAGTATATCGGGGAGCAATTTATGCGGGCGATGCTGCTGAAGTTTCTTAATCTGAAACATGGTGATAGAGCAGTACATGAGTACGACTGAGTATAACAAGCTTAGTTGTTTTTCTACTAAGGTAGTTCCTAATGATAAAGCTTGACATGATTGGTTCATTGAGGGTTTGAGGTCAAAGTTAAAAGAGACGACGTTGGCTTTAAACTTGCCTAGCTTGCAAGAAGTTATAAATCGAGCTAATTCTATTGAAAGAGCTCAAGAGGAGACTCTAGCAGTGTAGCAGGGTATGCATACGGGAAAAAGGGTTGGAATATCTTCAACTTCCCATCATTTTAAAGGAGGCATGGGTTCGAGTTATCGATATAATAATAGAGATAGTTCTGCTGCAGCTTCACAAAAGAATAATCAATCACAGTCTTTTGTTGCTAGCTCGGGTAGAGCGTTTGAAGAAGGAAATAATACATGTCAGACATGTGGCAAATTGTACCGGGGAGTATGTAGATTTCTCTCCGACACTTGTTTCCATTGTGATGAAACTGGTCATTATGCTCGAAATTTTCCAAAAAGATCTGGAGATAGATCAGTTCAAATTGAGAGATCAATAGCAGCATCTAATAGAAGCAGAGGAATAGAAAGATCCGAGGGGACAATCTGAGTCCAACCAATGACAAGAGACTCGGGGAGTGGCCCTAATTTATAATATTATGACTAATGAGGATTGGGATGACCCAGAGTTTTTAACAGGTACGTTCCATCTTTTTGATGAACCTATATTTGTTTTGGTTAACCCTGGTTCTACCCACTCTTATATTAGTACAAAGTTGGTTGGAGCTAGAGAAATTTCTTTAGAACCAATCTTTAGTGAGATGATAGCAGTAAACCCTATGATTCATAGTGCAAGGGTATATTGGGTATGTAGAAAGTGTCCGATAAAGATTCAACAGGTTGTGTTCTCGAAAACCTTGATTGAAATGCCTTTTGATGAATTTGAAATTATTTTGGGCATGGATCGATTGTCTTCATATCATGGATGGGTTGATTGTCGCAATAAGAGATTATTTTTTAAGGATGTGGAAGGTTCAGAAGTCATAGTAATCGGTGAAAAGGCAAAATCATCATCCAATGTGATATCAGCAATGACTACAAGAAAAATTTTGTCAAAAGGGTGTATAGCTTTTCTAGCTAACATGATAGAAACTCGAATTTCGAAAGCGAGATTAGTTGATATTCACACAGTTAGGGGTTTCTGGATGTTTTTTCGAAATAATTATAGGGCTTACATCCAGACCGTGAGGTGGAATTCCATATTGAAGTTTACCCGAGTATTGAACTTGTTTCTATGGCTCCGTATCGAATGGCTCCAACTGAGTTAAGAGAATTAAAGTCCCAATTGCAGAAGCTTCTCGATAAGGGATTTATCAGACCCAATGTTTCTCCTTGGGGTGCACCTGTGTTTTTTGTGAGAAAGAATGACTGGTCTATGTGATTATTCATAGATTACCGACAGCTAAATAAGGTAACAATAAAGAGTAAGTATCCTCTTTTGAGGATTGATGATCTGTTTGATTAACTGAAAGGTGCAGTCGTGTTCTCTAATATAGACCTTTGGTTAAGATACCATCAGTTAAAGATTAAAGAGAAGGATATTTCAAAAACAGTTTTTTAGACTCGGTATGGACATTACGAATTTTTGGTGACGCCATTCTGATTGACTAATGCTCTTGCATCATTTGTGGATTTTATGAATAGAGTATTCCAACCATACCTGGGTCAATTTGTGGTGGTATTTATCGATGATATTTTGGTGTATTCAAAGTCAAGAGATGAGCATGATGTTCATCTTCCTGTTGTTCCTTAGACTATTCGAGAGAATAAGTTGTATGCAAAATTATCCAAGTGTGAATTCTGGTTAGCTGAGGTTGCTTTCCTTGGCCATATAGTCTCCACAGAAGGCATAAGATTCGATCCCAGAAAGATTCAAGCTATAGTGGATTGGCAACCCCCAAAGAATGTTTATGAAGTTATGAGTTTCTTGGGGCTTGCTGGATTTTATAGACGATTCGTGAAGAACTTTTTCAATGTTAGCCTTGCCACTAACTAAGTTGTTACGGAAAGATATGTCTTTTGTTTGGTCGGAGAAATGCCAAGAAAGTTTTGAAATGTTAAAGAGGATTGTAACAGAGGAACTACTGCTTGTTCAACCTGAGTTAGGTAAAATATTATGTAGTTTTTAGTGATACATCTCATAATGGATTGGAATGTGTGCTTATGTAAGCAGGCAAAGTTTTGGCTTATGCATCGAGACAGCTAAAGACTCATGAGAGAAATTACCTGACACATAACTTAGAATTGGTAGCGGTCGTGTTTGCTTTAAAGATTTGGCGACATTATTTGTACGGTGAGTGGTGCCATATTTATACAGATCACGAAAGTCTAAAGTACTTGTTGACTCAGAAAGAATTGAATTTGAGGCAGAGAAGATGGATCGAGCTTTTAAAATATTATGATGTGATCATCGATTATCATCCAAGGAAGGCTATTGTGGTAGCTGATGCACTTAGCCGAAAGACTTTTTCAGTTTTACGAGCTTTAGATACATGTATGTTGTTAAAGGAAGATGGTGCCTCGATTACTGAGCTTAAGTTAAAGCTGACACTTTTGGATTGGATAAAAGAGCTACAAGGACAATATGAAAAATGTTTGGCAAGAGTTACACAAATAGAAAAAGGAAAGACCAAAGATTTTAAAATTAGGATTGATGGATGTTTATATTATCGTGGAAGACTTTGCATTCCTGATAATGAAGAATTGAATAGAGATATTCTTTCTGAGGCACATTATAGTCCTTTGACGATGCATCCAGGCGAGAATAAGATATATCGGAATATAAAGAGTCGTTAATGGTGGCCTGGTATAAAAAGAGCTATATCAGAGTTTACTGCAAAATGTCTGACATGTCAGCAAGTAAAAGCTAAACATAGTGCCTTCTGGATTATTGCAACCGGTATCCATTCTTGAGTGGAATTGGGAACAAATTACTATGGTTTTTGTTTCAGGGCTACCTTTGACACCCAATAAAAAGGACTTAATATGGGTAATTGCGGAAAGATTGACCAAGATGACCCATTCTTACCCATTTTATTCCAGTTCGAGTGGATTACTCGATGGATAAATATACGAAATTGTATATAAAAGAGATAGTTCGATTGTATGGAGTACATGTATAAATAGTATCTGACCGAGACCCAAGGTTTACTTCAAGATTCTGGAAGTCCTTGCACGAGGCATTGGGTACTCGATTGAATTTTAGCATAACTTCTCATCCGCAGAAAGATGGGCAATTAGAGTGAACTATTCAGGTATTAGAGGATACGCTAAGGGCATGCGTGATTAAATTTAAAGGATCATGGGAGAAATATTTGCCTTTAGTGGAATTTTCTTATAATAGCAGTTATCAATCGAGTATTAAGATGTCCCCGTATGAAGCCTTGTATTGGAGGAAATATCGAACACCATTAAATTGGTTTGAGCTAAAAGATTGAGATCTAGTACCCTGATTTAATGAAAGAAATGGAGGATAAAGTGAAAGTTATCCAAAATAATCTTAAGATAGCTTCTGATTGATAAAAGTCTTATGTTGATCTAAAGACAAAAGAGATTGAGTATCAAATGGGAGATAAGGTATTTCTGAAAGTATCGCCTTGGAAGAAAGTATTGCGGCTTGGGGGAAAAGTAAAGTTGAGTCCAAGATTTATTGGACCTTATGATATTTTAAAAAGGGTCAACCTAGTAGTTTATTAGTTAGATTTACCTCCCGATATGGACAATATCCATAATGTCTTTCACATGTTGATGCTTAGGAAGTACCGATCATATCCATCACATATTATCACACCTGAGGAAATAGAGATCTGAATAGATTTGACTTACAAGGAAGAGTCAGTGCGAATCTTGGCACGAGAAAACAAAGAACTAAGTAACAAGAAGATTCCTCTAGTTAAAGTACTTTGGCAAAATCATAAGGTTGAGGAAGCTACTTGGGAAAAATAGGAGGACATGAGGATACAGTATCCACACCTCTTCATATCCGGTAGGTCTTAAAATTCGAGGACGAATTTTCTTAAGGGGAGAATTGTAATACCCCAAATATCGATTCGGTGACAATATGGAACGAATATAAAATTTGCTGGGTTAAATTGAGTAAATTGAAAAGTATAAGGAATGATTTAGGAAATTGTGTTTGAGATTTATTAAGAAGTATGAAAGAGTTGAGGGGAATTATGGTCCTTTAAAAGGGAAATGAATTAAGGAAAAAGAGGATAAATCTAGGAATAATTATATATTATTCTTCTTCTTCCCCTTGTTTCGTGCCCTCCATAGTTAAGGTAAGGATTCTTCAATGTTGGTGGTTCCTTTCATTTTTGGGTTGATTTTGAAACCTTAAGTGATATAGATGCTTAAGGAAAGTTCAAGGAGGATTAAAACTAAGAGATGAAGGATTTATTGAGATTTAATAAACGAGTTTTTAAATCATTTGATGAAATATAGTTAGTTATGGAAGTTTAAAGGCATTTTTGAGTTGTCGAAGAAGTGAATCAGAGATTTGGAGCCTTAGAATTGATTAAAAGCATGTTTGTGAATCTTAGTTTTGAGTATTCTTTGGAGATTTTAGATGTTATAAGAAGATTTATGGATGTAAGTTGGCTTAAGTAATGATGAGTTTAATGGTATGGTTGGGATAAAAATAAGAGATTTAGTCGAAAATGTGGTAAAACTTTAAGTGAAATGTGTAAATTTTGGGTAAAGGTATCGGTACTGGAAGAACATTACCGATACTATAGGGTTAAATTTGAGGAAATAGGATGAACACGATGAACAATATGGATACTTACACAAGTATTATCGGTACTGAAGTGGGGTATCGATACCAAGAGGAAGGAATCGATACTATTATTGAGAAATGGATTCTAGAATGAAAAAATGGTATCGATACTGAAAGGAGTATCGGTACAATAATATAGAAGTATCGATACCATAGAAGGGGTACCGATACTAATCAGCCTGGAATTTTAAGTTAGGATAAACTTTAATAGAATTCGAGAATAATAGTACTTTTGAGTATTATTATTTTGTATAAATGTTAGAAAGTATACTAACATTTGTATTGTATGTGTGATTATGGATGCTTGTGTTAATCGTAGTCAAGCTCCAAGCAAACAAAAAGGCAAGGATAAAGTTGCTAAATAGTTGGACATCTGATATAAGACGAATCTACACTCTTCAATGGAAGTGATAGATAGCCTTACTGTTGTCCCAATCTAGGAGTGACAAAAAGTAATTCCTTGAATTATAAGTATGGATGCAACAAAGAAGATAAGTGGATAGTATTAGTAATGATATAAATAAATGGATAAGTAAATAAGTAATGAAATAAGGATAAGGAAGAGGTGGCTGTAGAATTGAAGATGATGATGTTGGTGGTTGATGGTGTTGAAGTTGAATGGTTGATGGTGATGAAAGTGTATCCCACATAAAAGAAAAAGCTATATTAGGGAGCACAACCTCGGTCTTCACAAACTTTCTTGAGGGATGGTATTGGTGTCTTTAACCCACTAGATATGGAATCTAAGAATTATAAGAATCAATGTCAAAGGTTTGACGCCACAAGTATATAAATATACTTTCTTTATCGATTAAGTTTTTTAAGAACTTGGAAGAGAGATTAACTCACAAGAAGTTGTTTTTATAATATGAATGAGATGAGTACAAAGGAAAGCAACCTCTCAATTTATAGGAAATGAGAGGGCTTGGCCAAATAGGAACCTAATGATTTGGCTAAGCACATAACTTTAATGAAAATACATAATGCTTCAATTGAAAAGGATCAGTCCCTTGGTATGGTGATGGTTCGACTATCTCTTCAAATGAGTCATGATGTTTTGGCCATGTATGAACCAACCTGTCCTTGGCCGAATGGTGATATGTTTGTTCATTTTGGCACCAAAGTCACCTCCCTTGGTCAAATGGTGATGTGCTTATTCATCGTGGCGCCAAAGTCATCATGTGCAAGGCATGTGTGGGCTGGCCGAATAGACATGATGCTTGCCTCATATTTCTTATGATTTAAGACTCCATTTGATGAGATCTCTTCACCAATTTGTGTTAGAGTATGCCCAAATACCAACCATATGATGATTGTAATAATACATTTATTTATCGATTTTTTATTAAAAAAAAGGCATTGCCAACATTATTTTCAGTTATCTGTCTGTGTTTAACATAAACTGAAAGATAATAAAGTCCATATAATAACATTATTAAAAGATCCCTAGTCAAGTATTATTATGGGCATGGACAATAATAATACTCTTAAGACTAACATGTTATTGATTGAAGACAAGGAGTTTTCATTGACATAGAGATGTCAGAATTGGTACAAGATTATATTGTTAGAGAACAATATATTGGATTGACCCATCATGAGCATATGTCTTGGATTATTATGTAATAGTCATAACATTGCTCATGGTGATGACTATATGTATGATCCTAAGATTTGAGATCAATGTCATCCCAACATATATTGTTGTATGTTTTGATACAGTTAAACATGCTCCGTAACTGGTTGCACCATAAAGATTGTTATTGAATATATCTCGATGTATGTAGTGGGATGTATATGGTTAAGATAGGATTTGTCTTACCTACATAATAGGAAATATATCATAGGCCACTTGATTGAGTGAGACTAAAAATGCATGGCCATGCTCGAATTAGTTGATATGTGATATCACAAATTATTCGTTAATTATAGTCTACTCTAGATATCAAGAAATAGTAGATCGTCTATACAAGTGTGATTATTCTAAGACTTGTGCCTATTCTAGATATAAAGGACAAAATGATGTAATACATAAAAGAGTTAATCACGAAGATGATATGTCGAATCATATTTTCTTGTAACTTAGGTTACAATGATATATTGCTAGATGTGACTCATTGTATGTAATATTAGAATTGTTCTAATAATTACTACTAACGCTACAAGAATCTACAGGGTCACACCCTAGGATTGAAATGATCAAAGATGTACAATTTGTTGTATGTTACTAAAATATATCTAGAGTTAAGATATGTATATTTGATATACATATGATTTTAATTATTCTGAATATAGTAAGTAAGTATTAAAAGAATGTAATTTAGATTACAACTCTTTTAATTGATATATAGTTCGAAATAATTAAATAAGTTTTTAAATAAACATTAAAGATTGTAATTCATGTTGTAAGTCTTTAATGTATATTTAATTTGAATTAATTAAATAATATTTTATTTATTAATTCGAAATAACTTTAAAAAATCCTAAGATGTTAGGGTAATTGATATTTTTAAAAGAGGTAAGGTCTAGTAGTCGTTTTTCTCAAAACCGTTTTTGGGAAAATAAAATTTTACTCTCAATAGGGTGAACTAAGTAGAGGTCGAGACGTGTTTTCATGGAGGCTTATGATTTGAACCGTTCGTAATCACCACGTCCCGCTGCTATCTTTGTTGTTTTTTCAAGGAATCCATTGTAAGTATTCGCATCCTTTCCTCTTGATTTCGATTTTACGTACTTGGATAACTGGTGAGACCATCGAGTGTGTTTCGACGGTCCCAACGTTGTGCACCTTGATGAAAGGGCATCTTTATGGATAGCAACATTCATGAAAGGTCACAATTGTTGGAAGGTAACCTTTCATGTTTGAGCTAGTTCTATGGCGAATGAGCTAGAGGTGAGCTGGCAATAGGTGAGTTGCAACATGATGGGTGTTATGGCAGCTTCTTGCGGAAAGACACCTCTTGGAATGACAACTATTCGCGTAAAGGTACATTTTCAAAAAAATTAACTTAGGCCTTATTTGAAGTGTCCTGAGTGGTGATGATGATGGTGTAACTCCCCATATGAATTGAAGTCATCTTCTAGCTCAACCCAACTATGAGCTCACTGGTCTCCGGATAAATTTTCACCAAATGTTCCTTATGCTCTCCTAAGTGTTCCCATATAAGTTTCCTTGTTGTTGCTTTCACCATTTATCTCAAAACAGCTCCCATAGGTGTCGTCGAATGTACCTATATTCAAAAACATAGAAATTAAGTTAAGTATATGAATTATTATAAAGTAACAATGTATATATTATAAATATGTGGACTATAGTATATGCATGAATATTATATAATATGCAAATGAATGATATCATTTGATAATTAAAGCATATCCTAATATGCATAAGCATGTTTAGAATAATACATAATGCATAAACAAGTAAATGTAAGACAAAATAAGGTAGAACTCCCTTATATTGAATTTGGTGGATCTTTAATGATGCAAACATGTTATAAAAGAAGTTGATGCTAGAAATAATCACCTCATCCCCCTTCTTTTAGGTAATTTTTCCTCAAATCGAGAGGGTTCTTTATTAAAATTTATGTGTTATTTGTGTAATCAAATCCTCATGCTTGGATGATGAAACAACTTCATGAAACTCTCATTTAAATTTGATGCCTCCAAAAGAGACTTCTTTGAAAAGAGTTTCTAAATGTCTCTCTTTTGGATGGACATTACCAATAAGTTCCTTTTTGGAAACATCTTCTTTAAGAGACACCTCATTTGAAGAGTTACCAACTCGTTCATCCTGTAAAATGAAAGAAAGCAATTTTCCGATACCTTGGTTAGCAAAGGGTATGTTAATCATATATAACTTTAAAGGATACTTCACATTCGTCTCTTTATGTGAAAATACATCTATCAATTTGACTTCTTCTTGGTGTTGATTTGAAGCATCGCGTTCATTGAAGTAGGAGTATATCTTTTGGTTCAAAACATCACGTTCTTTGGAAAAGGTATGTAACTCTTTATCTCCACTCCTTGAATCACTATGATGTTTTGTGAAGAGTCTTGACCTTTGTAATTCTTCAAGTAGGCAGAAGATATCAATTCCTTTAAGTTTCGTACCTTTCCAAATGATTGCTTTTGAGTAGGTGGATAATATTCACTTCATCTCCTCGAAACGACCATCACAAGTGAAAATAACTCCATAGAGATGTATCATTTTGTTGCGAAATAAACCAAAATTAGAAAAATGAATAAACAAGATGAATGGAAATAGCGAACCACAGAGGATGTTTAATGGGTGTTGGTTGTTTGATGATGGAAAACTCCATTGGTTGTTGAATTCTCTTCAATAGTTGCAATGTACTTGGAGTCTCAATGATCACAACTCTTGGTACTTCAAGTGACACTTCCTTTAGAACTTCAAGTGGCATAACCGTTGAAATATTAAGAGACATGTTTTATGGATCACCAAAAGTAATGACTATTGGTTCTTCAAAAGTCACATTTTTTATATCTCCAATAGACATGATTCTTGAATCATCTACTTGAAAAGATAAGTCTCTTGAATTCCCCTACAAATCAAAAGGAAAAGTAGAAGAAAAAGTAAGGTTAGTTAAAATATGTTCTTCATTCTCCTCTTTATCTCCAAATTCATCCTTTTTAACCCTAACATTTATTCAACTTCAAAATGCTTTTCTTTATTTGAAGTTTCCTCCAAACATTTTCCTTCAATTGCATTGTCTTTAAATTGCTCTTTCATTGCTTCAATGCTTCTCTTCAAGGTGTTTTGATCTTCATTTACTCGGGTAGGAGATAGTGGAGTCAAAGTGACTTTCCTATCATTGTGGAAGAATGAATACTGGTTTGTGAAGCCATCATGAACAACCAGCTTGTCAAATTGCCATGGCCTCCCCAGGAGTAAATGACTTGCACTCATAGGTACCACGTCACATAGAATCTTGTCTTTGTACCTGCCGATTGAGAATGGCACAAGTACTTGTTCAGTGATCTTCAACTCTTCCACGTCGTTCAACCATTGCAATTCATATGGGATGGAATGTTTGATCGTTGTAAGTCCCATCTTTTCTACTATATACATGCTGGCAATGTTTGTAAAACTTCTTCCGTCGATAACTACAAGACACACTTTACCATTTACATGGCAACGAGTGTGAAATGTGTTTGTCATTTGCTGTTTGTCCTCCAATGTTTGGAAAGATGAAAGATCACAAGACATTGTTTGTAGAAAAAATAAAGAAAAAATTTAAACCTTACCAACACACTTACAAGGCCTCACAATCTTCACTCCAAAAAAAATAAGAGGTCACTCAACGCTCGTGTTTGCACTCGAGAATATATCACGGCTTTTAACGATTCCCCTTCTGATCTCACTCACTCTGTATGCCTTTTTTCACTCTATCTCTCTTGTTAGGTCCTTTTAAGAACTAACTCAAGATTAGACAAGTTATTTATCTCTTGTGTGCGTCAGCTGCAATATAGGTTAGGGTAGAAAGGAAAAAAGAAATGGAAAGATAAAAGAAATGATTTAAGGAAATGAAAAGAAAGAAATGATTTAAGAACAAGGAAATGAAAGCAAATAAGGAATAGGTAACTTACAACCCAAGAACAACACTTACTGTACCCTTTAACGAGACACAATAAGGTTATCTTCCTTGTGTAGATATGCCTCCTTGATTGACTCGAAATGGTAATGCACTTTTCTTGGCTTTGACTTTCTTTTTGTTGGAAATTCTTTTCTTCCTTTTGATCTTTCTTTTTGTTTTGCACTCCTTTGTTTGATGTAGGAGCTTTTTATTTCCTTTTGAACTTCTTTTTCTTTTGTTTTTGTTGTTGCACGCCAAAAGCACTTTTGTGTCAATCCAACTATGCTCTTAATACCACTTGATATAAGATGAATCTACACTCTTCAATGGAAGTGAATAGATATCCTTATTGTTGTATCAATATAGGAGTGAAAAAAAAGTAATTCCCTTGAATTATAAGTATGGCTAAAACAAATAAGATAAATAGATAGTATTAGTAATGATATAAAGAAATGGATAAGTAAATAAGTAATGGAATAAACATAAGAAAGAGTTGGTTGTGGAATTGAAGATGATGATGTTGGTGGTTGACGGTGTTAAAGTTTAATGGTTGATGGTGATGAAAGTGTATCTCAAACACGCCAAAGAAGAAGCTATGCTAGGAAGCACAAACTTGCTTGAGGGATGGTATTGGTGTCTTTAACCCACTAGATATGAAATCTAGGAATTATAAGAATCAAGGTGAAAGGTTTGACGCCAAAAGTATAGAAATATACTTGCTTAAGCGATAAAGTTCTTAAATAACTTGGAAGAGAGATTAACTCACAAGAATTTATTTTTATAATATGAATGAGATGAGTAAAAATGGAAGCAACCTCTCAATTTATATGAAATAAGAGGGCTTGGCCAAATAGGCACCTAATGATTCAGATAAGTAAATAACTTTAATAAAAATACATAATGCTTCAATTAAAAAGGATGAGTTCCTTGGCATGGTGATGGTTTGACTATCTCTTCAAAGGAGTCATGACGTTTCGGCCATGCAAGAACCAACATCCCCTTGGCTGAATGGTGATATGTTTGTTCATTTTGGCGCCAAAGTCACCTCCCTTGGTCGAGTGGTGATGTGCTTATTCATCTTAGCGCCAAAGCCATCGTGTGCAAGGCATGTGTGGGCTGGCCGAATAGACATGATGCTTGCCTCATATATCTTATGATTTAAGCCTCCATTTGATGAGATATCTTCACCAATGTGCACCTTGATGAAAGGGTATCTCTAAGGACAATAACATTCATGAAAGGCCACAATTGTTGGAAGGTAACCTTTCATGTTTGAGCTAGTTCTATGGTGAATGAACTAGAGGTGAGCTGGCCATAGGTGAGTTGCAACATGATGAGTGTTATGGTAGCTCCTTATGGAAAGACACCTCTTGGAATGGCAACTATTCGTGAAAAGGTACATTTTCACAAAAATTAACTTGGACCTTATTTGAAGTGTTCTGCGTGGTAATGATGATGGTGCAACTCTCCAACTGAATTGAAGTAATATTCTAGCTCGAATCTTTAACTCTACCCAGCTATGAGCTCACTGGTCTCCGGATAACTTTTCACCAAATGTTCCTTATGCTCTCCTAAGTGTTCCCATATAAGTTTCCTTGTTTTTTCTTTCACCATTTAGTTCAAAACAGCTCCCATAGGTGTGGCCGAATGTACCTATATTTAAAAACATAGAAATTAAGCTAAGTATATGAATTATTATAAAGTAACAATGTATATATTATAAATATGTGGACTATAGGTTATGCATGAATATTATATAATATGCAAATGAATAATAACATTTGATAAATAAAGCATATCCTAATATGCATAAGCATGTTTAGAATAATACATAATGCATAAACAAGTAAATATAAGACAAAATAAGGTAGAACTCCCTTAGATTGAATTTGGTTGATCTTTAATGATGTGAACATGTTATTAAGGAAATAGATGCTAGATATGATCACATCAACATCAGTAAGGCGTAATAGTGAGGCTTACCAGTTGAGTGCATTTATTATGTACTTATATGTTATGATAGTCATAAATGTGTATTGATTAATGTATATGTTGCAAATTTCTATATTGGCACTATGTGTGCAACCTCATGAAATTCATAATGAGTTTATGAATTTCCGTATTGTCATTATGTGTGCAACCCCACAAAATTCATAACAAGTTTATGAATTTCTGTATCGACACTATGTGTGCAAAACCATGAAAATTATAATGAATTGTAATATTCAAAATTTATTTGGACAGTTATGATATACTAATGTTTAAAAATTCACCTCATTATTATTATGCATCACTAAGTGATTACTTAGCGTGTGTTGATTTCATGCGTAGGTATTAGTACAAGCGGAGTAAGGAGTACTTCTGACATCACCAATCAAGGGTCGACTCATCAGTAACTGTACGACAAATATGTCTACTTTTGATGTTATTAGCTGGCATGTAATATACCTATGATAATGTTCTGAACAATATTCAACTTAGGATGTTGTAATATTTTACATGTTCAAATTCTAAGAATTGTTTACATATTAGAAATTAATGAACATTTTAGGATTATTAAATTAAAACGTTTTATAAATAAGAACAAAAAGTTTTACTGATTTTTCACAAAAGTGAAACGTTTTAAAATTTATGTGACATCTGTGACTTGTGTATGGAAATGTATATGAGAAATGGGTGTTACATTTGAGCATAAAAGAAAGTAAAGTCTGAGATTTATCAGTTATACGAGATTGTAAAGAGAGTTAGTCTTTTAATTTACCAGTTAGCATTATCTCTGGAAATGGATAAGATATATATTGTTTATAGTATCGTTGCTTCGAAAATATAGATTGGATACTTTACATGTGATTACACAGAGAAAATCGAGATTCAGTAAGATTTGTTATGTGAAGAGAAACCAGTAAAGATTTTAGTATATGGAGAAAAAGAATTGAGAAATAAGAATATTCCACTGGTGAAAGTTCTTTAGTGAAATCATAAAGTTAAGGAAGAGACTTGGGAACGAGGCAAACACAGGAGAAGATAATTTCCTTATTTCTTTACTTCAGGTATGTAGATACGAATAGAAAATTCGAGGAAGAATTTTCTTTAAGGGGGAGGAACTGTAATACCCAAATTTTGACTAGTGACTAAAACGTATGTTTAAAAATTTTAAGGGCTAAAGTATAAACTTTATAAAAGTTTAAGGACCAAAAGTGAATTTTGAAAAGTTATAGATTTTTGCTTCTAATTGAACAGTTTGTCCTAAAAAAAAGGATGTTTTTTGGGAATCATATTTTATGTACGAGATTTGTGTTAAAAGATATAAAGCAATAAAGTTCGGTATTAAAATCGGATAATCGGATCGAACCAGAATTTTATAAAAATTTGAAGGATGTTAGAGAAATGGTTGGAAATATTATCTCCATATTTTAGATAGGAGAAATTTGTCTCATAACTGCTTAAAATATTTTTTCAGATTTGACCAAACAGTGGAATTTTAGTGACTAAAATACAATTTTCAAAAATCGCACTAGAAAATTGGGAAAAATTTAGGGATCTAAGTGGTAATTTTCCCAAAAAAATTTATTCCATAAATGGATAGTTTACCCTTGAAAGTGGGGTTTTATTGAAACCAATTTCTTAATCTGGAATTTGTGTTAAAAACTATAAAGTGTTAAAGTCTGGTAAAAATTTGGTAATCGGATCGAATATAAAATTTATAAAATTTTAAGGATGATAAATTAGAATTAAAAATATTATTTACACATTTTAGAATGATGTAAAATAATATGGAGCATTGGATTTGAGAATTTATTTCCATGTTCAATTGGATCGTTGGATTAAAATGGCAAGATTGATATTTTTAGAAAATGGCATGGGCAAAGTTGTAAAGGGTAAAATATTTTGTCCATCGTTGACTTTGGAAGATGGTAAGGTTTATGTGGCATGGTAGTAAGGTAAATATAAAGTTTCATTATGGGTAAAATGAACATTTCTCATTAAATGAATATTTTATTCATTTAAGCTTAAATAAAGGCTAAATTAACATGAAATTAACCAAAATTTCATGAAACCAAGCCATTTCTCAGCCAACATTTCGTGCTCCTTTATACCAAGGTAAGAGAAATTTTATTTTTCATTTTTGAGCAATTTCCTTTGGTTTTTGGATCATGACGAGAAATAGAAAATTGTTCTATTCGAAAAATGATATCATTTGGTACCATTATTGCTTGCTAATTTGGTTTGTGTTCAAAGATCCTAAATTTTAGGGTTTATGTTCACATTAGGGTTTATAGAATTGATGAAGGATTTTGATGTTTTTGAGGTTGTAGAACATTTCCAAGCATGATTGATGATTAAAATCACTTGCACATGGTTATACGAACAAATAAAGTTTCGGCCAAACCCTAGCTCTAGGAGAAATATTGTTTTATGAAATTAAATTGGGGCTTTGATTGTAGAGATTTTATAAGGTTGAATTGAAGTTGATTTCATGCTTGAATCGAATAAAAATCGAGTAAAATCATGAAAACCCTAATTTTGAAAATACAAAGCATTCGACCTTGACTATAGAGGATGATAAAAAATATGGAAAATTATGTAGTTGCCGGAAATGATGTAGAAAGTATTCTACAAGCCCTAGAAAAATTTTGGGATCATTATATAATTTTTGGAAAGTTGGGGGATCAAAATGATAATTTTGGAAAAGTTTTGGATTGTTGTGTAATTATTCAATTGTTGATTTACTATGATGGAAATTAATATTTGAGTGTTGGAATTGAAGTTAGGATGTGAAATTGGATTATTTTGGAAAGCTAGTAAAAGTTTAAGTTTAAATCACAAATATGGAAATGTTGAGAGCTTAAGTGAAAATGTTATGTGAAGCTAGGATAAAAATAAAGTTGAGTGGACAATTAGAAGTATCAAGGTCAACATTTATGGTGTTACATGGAAATTATCTCGAATGAGCATCGAGAAATTTGTTAGGAATTTATTTTCCAAAGTATGCCTATGTTAGTAAGATTCTAACATTTGGTTTGAATTTATATATGTTTGGTAATGATGTTCATTTAGATTGAGTGCTTGAAATCAAGATAAAATATTATTAAAGCTAAGGATAAGCATAAGGATGAAATGGGAAATTCTAAGGAATGTTGCAAGATAAGGAGATCAGGTGAGTACATTTAATTCGTATTTATGTTTTTATAAACATTGGCTTGCGATGAGCCATTATTGGAGTTATGTTAAGAAGTGACTCCTAGTGTTATATGAAGTATAATTTAAGCTTATATGTTCATTTAGTAAGCTAATAGAATTAGTTAATAAGTTAAGGACACTAGTTGGTGAAATCTGCCTAGAAATTATGTTCTGAACAGTAAGTTTAAAAAATCATCAGAAATTCTAAAAAATTATTGGGGGATGAATATTACACCATTGGATTCATATATCATTCTAGTTTCTTTTAGAACAAATGGAAACATATTTTAAGAAGTATACAAAAATATATGAATTTTTAATAAGTGATAGGTCAAAAAACATGACAACAGATTTTGTCCAAGACAACTTCTGTTAGTAAATTTTGAAAATTCACTATAAATTGTACGAGTTGAACTAGAAAAAGTTCCTTATATGATTAGATTTTTATTAGAGTATAGTTTTCATTGGTGTAAATAAAATAATTTTTAATATGTAGATTAGTACATAATAATACATCTTTGAAGGTATCACAAACTATCAAATTATGAAATTGTGAAACAATCGTGAAGAAGTGAATTGGAAGCAAGAAATTAAGATTAAAGTTTTGTGTGGTTTATGTTTTGATTTGTACATAAAGTATTAATTTGTGCATAGTTTAATTATTTAATTATTATGATTGAGGACGACTTGTGATAAGTCAATCTCATTTTATTTTCTAGTATGATTTATAAATTTTCAGTATGGAATATTTCTATAATATTTTATCAAGTTTCATGAATGATTTGGGTATGAACTACCTCATGTTATATTCTTATATGATTGCACTTTGTGTGCACATTACGATTCTGATATGATAACATTATGTGTGCTTATATATTCAGATTATAATGATAGCACTGAAGTGATTATTGTGCTCATTCATCTGACTCATGTATCTTGCATTCTCATAAATATACATTGGGCTACGAAAATGAAATAATCAATGTTATGAAAGTGATTGAAAGGGAAAAGAATATAAAAATGAAAAATATGAAAGTTCTGAAATGTGCTAAATAGAAAGTCTATGTAAAGTATATTACTGCTGATGTTGATTATTGTAATTTTGATGAAATTATGAGAGCATGATTTCCAGGTTTCCGATGAGGAAAAATACAGCTTGGAAAGCTCGGTTTGAAGTTTTAATGTTTTTATTTAAATTTCAGTTTATTGTTTATTTTTTTATCGATTTTATGTTTTAGTTATATTTCTGCCTCACTAAATTTTACTTAGCGCGTGATGATTTTCTTGTGTAGGTTCGAATAAAGTAGAGGTTGTGAAGTGAGGAGCTTGCCAGCATCTTATGCAAAATCAAACCTACATACCGACAATATCAGTAAGACATCCTAACTTTGACTTATTAGTGGCATGTACATTATATATGTTGGGTTGCTTTATCAGATTTTTTTTAAAGGGTTTTTAATAGTAATTAGGGTTATTTTCTTTAGTTTTGGTCTAATTTTTGTATTAATCGTATTTATGAGTGAATAATATAAATATTATATTTTAAATGGTTTAAAATCAAGCGGTATTAGGCAGTTGTATTTAGATTTGAAACAACACTGAACTTCATAATTACTGACTAAAATCATATTAGTTTTCAATGATCAAATATTATTTTATAAATTTATATGAGTAAAGAAAAAGTTTTTAAAGTCAAAAAGGAAATTATTAAATGAAATAAAAATTTTAAGCATTTAAGTTCAACAAATGCCAGTTGAGTTGATGTGACATATGTGGCTCGTACTATGTGACATATATGGGCTATGGGTGTTACATACTCTGCTTTCGTGAGTGGAATTCAACGGTGGGCTGAAATGGAGCTCCAACAAAGAGGAGTCAAAGAGCTTACCCGAGATTTGGTTGTGTCATAACGGTCCCTGAGATCGAAACGAGTCTCGACTTATTTTGTGAAAAAAAATTGATTTTGTAAATAAAGTATTTTGGAATCGCCATCGACCTTTTGGGTTAGGTAGGTTAAATACCTTAAAACGTCTTTTTTACTAATTTTAGGGAAAATTACTTAAGACAAAAATGGTCTACGTTTTACCAAAGATTCATTTTAAAGAGTTCGAGAGTCAATTATCCATGGGGAAGGATAAATACCCCCACAACGCCCAAAATTGGTACCTCATCGATTAAAATAAATATTCATTTTACGCATACTCGATTTTTTTAGGTTTTTCTAGTAGGATATTTATTCATTTTAAAATATTAGAATAGGAAATCTAGTTACCTTAAGACGGTCCTTTCTTAATATTTTAAAATAAATAAATAAATATTACCTTTAATCCAATTATGAAATCGATCAAGTTATGCTTATGAGGATATCATGCATATTCAAGGTATCTAGACCGAAATGCACCATCAAACTTGCATATAAAATGGAAATATTTAATCTCGATAACTTAAGGAAGATATTGCAACCTATTTAATATGAAATTAACTAAAGTAGGTATGGACATACATTTAACAATTTTGAGACCCAAATATTAAATATTCTAGACAAAGTGAAAATATATTTAAACAACTTAATTAATCATGCTAGATGATAAAAATTTAAACTTTAGTGGTGAAAACATAAACATGATGAAAGCAAAGAACAAAATAAATATCACACAATATGAGTGTTTGGATGAAATAAAATCATAAATATCATTAGAACCAAAATCAAGATAACAAAATAAGGTATTCAAAGTGAAAAAAATATTAAACATATATATATATATATATATATATATATATATATATATATATATATATATATATTCAGGGACTAAAATAAAATAAAAAGAAAATAAAGTGCAATAATTAAAGGACTAAAATTAAAGAATTGACAAATAAATGGCAAAAATAAAAAAGGAAAAAAACTTAAAGCAATGTAGTGTAGGGACTGAAATTAAATAAAGAAGAAAATTAAAGGTATAATTTAAACGTGCATAAAAATTAAATAAAAAATAAAATGTTAGTGTTAATTTTAATATTTAAACCCTACCGTAAATAATGCGAGTTATACCGCACGTTGGGTCGTCACAAGGTCGTACCATAGTTCGAACATGAAATTAAAAATTATCGGTTAATGGTTAGAAGTTAGAAGTTAGTTGTTAGAAATTAGTAAAGTTTGGATCGTAATAATGCGGGTCACACCCCGGATCGAGTCACTGCAAGATCCAATCGAATATTAGTAATAAACAAATTAA
Organism: Hibiscus syriacus; assembly: GCF_006381635.1. Classification (NCBI taxonomy): domain Eukaryota; kingdom Viridiplantae; phylum Streptophyta; class Magnoliopsida; order Malvales; family Malvaceae; genus Hibiscus; species Hibiscus syriacus. The sequence goes on along the minus strand of NW_024063019.1, from coordinate 1,167,572 downwards.
ATAAAACAGTGATTAAAATGCAAGAAAATAAAAGTCAGTGATTAATTAAAAATAAATTAAAATAAGGAATTTCAGTTACCAAATGTAATAAATAAAATAACAGTCTAACCTGGAACAAACAAAAGAAGAAATGTTAACCAAATTGAAATAATATGAAACAATATGCCAAAATTAAGAAAATTAAAAGAAAACACTAAGGATCATCCCTCCTCGCTCTGTCGAAAAGGCCACGAAAACTCTGACGCCTCCGCACGACAGCGGTGCCACGCTCACGGGCCACAACCAATGGTGGCCGACGAGCCAAACGCCACACGATCTAAGGCCAAAATTGAAAAACCCCTTCCCCTCAAAAAGGCTAAACCGAGACTAAAATATAAGGGGAGACACATCCTAAGCGATGGACGACCCTTAGCCGTCGGCTTAGGCACGACCGCCACCCTCAATGCCAGCGAGGGTGAGCTCCAAATGGGTAAGCAAACTACTTTCTCCCCTCCCTAACACTTCCTAAATTGCTTTTGAAATTGGTTTTGAAAAAAAAATCAAATAAAGAGATGGATCTGAAATGTAAAAAAATAACCTTTCTTTGTATTACCTTGAGCTGGTTTTTTTAACAGTGGGGGAAAAAACATCCATTTTTTTTGTTACAAGGATTTTTTAGCCAAAATAAAGGAGCCCCTTTTCTTATTTTCTAGATATATATATATATATATATATATGTTACAAAGAAATCAATTCAGATTACAAGTGCTTTTTCTTATTTGCATGGGCCTGATTTGGCAAGATTTGGTGCTACTGGAGGTCATCACACGCTCGTGGAGCTCTGCTAGAGTGAAAAGGTTGTTACCGTGGCTTGCTGATGGAGCCCTGCTATTGGCGTGGAGGACTTGGGACTAAGGTTGAGGATGTGGCAGTAGCTATTGTTTCGTGCATACGGGAAAGCTTACTTGTAACCCCCTAGACCCGGTTTCGACTAAGTCTAGTGAATCACATTCATGATTCTTAAATATATTGTTCTGAAACCATTATTCAATCATGGTAAAATCACATTATAAATGGCGTTTATGAAACTATAATAATTTATACTATAAAAATACATCTCATAAATATAATGAAGAAAAACAAATTAATTTAAACATGTCTTAAAAATTCAAATTTATGATAACCCAAATATAAATAGCAAAGGAGAAATCATTATAAAATCCAATACTTTAAAATAAGGGCCATGTTACCAAAATAGTGTCAACTTAAAAGATAAAACATTACAATATGATATACTTCAAGAGATATATTGATCCTCCAAGTGCTCAATCAGGTGTATCTAACCAACAGTATCTGAAAGGGGAAAACATTTTCGAAAAGTGAGCTAGGCTCAGTGTGTCCTAATAGTACAATAAAATCATAGTAGATACAGTAAATGAGTAATAGTTCAGAATTTCATCATCAAATCATAATGAAGTTTAACTTTTGAAACTCGTAATTTAAAACCCTTCTCATTCTCCATAACTGCGTCCATAGGGCTTACCTTAAACATTCAGCAAAAAGGTAGCCAACCTAAGAATAGGCTTTCGGGCTTGTATCCTTAAGTCCGTAGGGCTTACCCTAAGCACACAGCAAAGGAAGCCAACCTAATAAAGCATCTTGAGGCCCGTGGGCCTACCAAGAGTCACATTAGGTCCATAAAGTTTACCAGCTTGATCAAAGATGTACCTCCGTAATGCAATCCAACCCAAAATCAATATTTCAAAAATACTATTTATGCAGTAAGCATAATTTCCATAATTCCATATTCAATATTATCATATACCAATGAAAACCAATAATCATATATCAGTTATATTCCATAAACCATCACCAGTAAATAGGTGGATTAATAAAACATTAAACCATAGCTTTCAATTTACCATATTTCAAAACATATAAAACAATCAAGTAGTACACAACGAACACACTTCGATAATAGGTTCAAATAGTAGATCTAATGATTGCTGGTCTTGCCACGCTCTGCTACTGTTTTCGAACCTAATCTATAATAACACTATATTACTAATGGGTAACAAAATTAATTTCTGAAATCATAAAATTTATGGGTCTTACGGGTGAATATTGGCACACGTGGTTTAACTGATCTAGAAGAGTTGGGTCGAGCTGTCGAACGATCCGGAGAGTCTCTTGTGCCTTCAAACAATAATAATTTATTAACTCCAAGACTTACTTAATTGATCAAAGCTAAAATTCTTAAGTATATAAGCATTTTCCGGGTTTGACTATCAATTTGGAGGATTTCGAGTCTGAATTTGACCATACGGATTGCGGAATCGGAATCAGGACGTTGAAAAACATAAAGTATGACTTTTCGAAAATTCAAATTCTTGGTCAAAATCAAGTCAACGGGTTTGACTGATGATTTGGAGGCCTTCGGGTTCGTATTTGGTGAAACAAACTTCGGAAACGGATTCGACACGTCGAAAAATGTCAGAATAGGTATACTCGAACAAAATCAAAGGTCGTTTAATGGCCGTTTAAAGCCGGTCGAAGTTATGGTCAAAGGGGTTCAATAGTCCACATTCGAAAATTACCAAAATGTCACTTTTTTCAAAATAATTCCCAGAATGTCATACTTTTCACAAGAATTCCCAAAATGTCACCCTTTTCGAAAATAATTCCCAAAATGTCATCGGGTCGGGTCCGGTCAACGGGTTGGGTCGGTCAACGGGCCGGGTCAGATCGGTCAACCTGGTTCGGACCGATCAGACCGGTTTGGACCGATCAGACCGGTTTGGATCGGTCAACCAATTAAACTGCAGTTTGAATCTTCCCCACGCGCAGGGGCGACGAGTGAGACCGCCTCTGGCCTCCAACAATTCATGCAAAAATTTCCAAAAATTCTTTTAAGCGATTTTGAGACACTTACCAACCTCGGTTCAAATTTTTGAACGGTGGAGAGCTCGATTTCAACTTGGCCGAATCTTTGACCGCTCCACCTCCCACACGCGCCGCCGCCTACAGAGACCAGGAACACGATGGTGCAGGAGGTGTCGAAAACCGATCAACGATCAGAGATGAATTTAAGATTTTTCCGGTGGTGGTGCTAAAAAAAGTCGATACTTTGACTCGAAATTCACGGCATTTGACAGCGTTTCGCTAAAATTGGTTTATTGGGTTTTGATCACAGGTCGAAGATGAACACGATGGTGGTTTCAATTTGACGATCGAAGGTCAGACGGCGTCGGAATCGGGCTTTGAAGTAGAGTGCGGGAAGAGGAAATGTCACAATTGTTTTCTGTTTTGAAAACAAAAAATCATTCACGTATATATCAAATTTCCTGCCGACACTAAAAGGAGTAATTCAGAGCTTCGTCCCTGAATTTCCTTCATTTCTAATATGGCCTACAAAATTTTAAAACTTTTAATTTAGTCACCAAATTTCGCCCAATTACTAATTAATTAATTTTTTTCTGGGTTGTTACAATTCTCCCCCTCTACAAGAAATTTCGTCCTCGAAATTTACCTTATGAGAATAGTTGAGGAAACTGAGCGTCCATTGACTCCAATGTCTCCCAAGTAGCTTCAGAGGGGCTTCGGTTACTTAATTGAACTTTTACCATCGGGATACGTCTATTCCGAAGAACTCGCTCATCACTTCCCAAGATCTGAATGGGCTCCTCCTCATATAACAAATCAGGTCTCAACTCTACCTCTTCAACCTAAATGATGTGACCTTGATCTAGACGATATCGCCTCAACATTGATACATGAAAGACATCATGAATACGACTGAGCTGGGGAGGCAACTCAAGTTGATATACGACAGGTCCTATCCTCTTCAATATACGAAAAGGTCCAATAAATCTTGGACTTAATTTACCCTTACGCCCAAATCTCAATACTTTCTTCCAGGGTGATACTTTTAAAAAGACCTGATCTCCAACTTCAAACTGAATATCTTTCCTCCTTTGATCTGCATAAGACTTCTATCTATCAAATGTCTCTTTCAGACGGTCACGAATCAATTTGATTGTGTCCTCCGTCTCGCGTACTAACTCAGGTCCCAAAGTCTTCCTTTAACGTAACTCAGTCCAACAAATCGGGGTGCGACATCTTCGCCCATGGAGTGCTTTATAGGGTGCCATACGAATGCTGGTCTGATAACTGTTATTGTAAGCAAATTCAGCCAACGGCAAAAAGTTCTCCCAGCTACCATGAAAATCAATTACGCAACCCCGCAACATATCCTCCAGAATCTGAATCACTCTCTCACATTGACCATCAGTTTTTGGGTGAAAGGATGTACTATAATCCAATCTTGTTCCCAAAGCCATATGTAGCGCCTTCCAAAATCTCGAAGTAAATCTCGGATCTCGATCAGAAATAATAGACAATGGAACACCATATAATCTGAGAATCTCTGAAATATACAATCTCACCAGCTTGTCCAAAGTATAATTTACCCGCACAGGAATGAAGTGAGCTGACTTTGTAAGTCTGTCAACAATCACCCAAATTGAATCCTTTTTCGAAGGAGTCATAGGTAAGCCAGTAACAAAATCCATAGTAATACGCTCTCATTTCTATTCAGGAATCTTGATAGGCTGTAACAAACCTGATGGATGTTGATGCTCTGCTTTAACTTGTTGACAAGTCAAACACCTAGCCACAAATTCTGAGATATCTTTCTTCATGCCAACCCAATGATACCTCTCTTTCAAATTCCAGTACATCTTATCTCCACCGGGGTGCATAGCATATGGACTACTATGAGCCTCATTAAGAATAATCTGTCTCAACTCAGAATCATCAGGCACACAATATCGACCCTTAAAGCACAAAACTTTATCCTTATCAAGGGCATAATCTAAGCTTGTCCCCTGCTCTACTTGCTCAAAGATGGATAGCAAGGAGCTATCAAGGGGCTGCTTAACTTTAATTTCATCAACCAAAGTCGGCTTAATTTGTAATTCTGCTAACAAAGTGCCATCGTCATATAAATTCATCCTGGCCATTAAATACCTCAACTCCGCTACCGCTTTTCAACTCTAAGCATCCGCCACAATGTTAGCTTTACCAGGGTAATAATCAATCACACAATCATAATCCTTTAGAAGCTTTAGCCAGCGTCGTTGTCTCAAATTAAGCTCCTTCTGGGTCAGAAGATACTTTAAGCTCTTATGATCAGTGAAAATATAACACTTCTCTCTGTAAAGATAGTGTCTCCAAATCTTCAATGCAAAAATAACTGCTGCTAACTCCAAATCATGAGTTGGATAATTACACTCATGTGGTCGCAGTTGACGTGACGCATAAGCCACTACCTTTCCTTCCTGTATTAGAACACAACCAAGTCCTGAATGTAAAGCATCACTATACAATGTAAAATCCTTCTCTGACTCTGGTTGAATCAACACTGGTGCTTGAGTCAAAACCGCCTTTAATTTCTCAAAGCTCTCCTATTGTGCCTCGCCCCAATCAAATGGCACGTTCTTCCTTAACAGCTTTGTCAAGGGAGCAGCAATGATCGAGAAGCCCTCAACAAAACGTCGATAATATCTAGCCAAGCCTAAGAAACTGCAAATCTCAGAGACATTCTTGGGTCGTTTCCAATTCGCAATAGCCTCGATCTTGCTTGGATCAACCTGAATACCTCGAGCAGAAATAATGTGCCCCAAAAACGACACTTCTTGAAGCCAAAACTCACACTTGCTTAGTTTGGCATATAGTCGATGCTCTCTCAATGTCCGCAAAACAATCTTCAAATGCTCGTCATGCTCTGCTTCCGTCCGAGAATAAACTAGAATATCATCAATAAAGACAACCATAAATTGATCCAAATATGGCCGAAACACACGATTCATCAAATCCATGAAAGCTGCGGGAGCGTTCGTCAAACCAAGAGGCATTACTAAGAATTCATAATGACCATATCTAGTGCGAATGGTTATTTTGCAACATCTGACCCCTTAATTTTCAATTGATAATACCCCGAACGAAGATCAATCTTAGAGAATACAGTAGCTCATCGCAACTGATCAAATAAGTCGTCAATCCTGGGTAATGGGTACTTATTCTTGACCGTCATCTTGTTCAACTTCCGATAGTCAATATATAGCCTTAGCGACCCATCCTTCTTTTTCACAAACAAAACTGGAGCTCCTCATGGTGAGGTACTATGCCGAATAAATCCTCGATCGAATAATTCTTGCAATTGGACCTTCAACTCCTTAAGTTCCTTTGGAACCACGCGATAAGGTGCCATAGAAATATGTGAAGATCCTGGATAAGTCTCAATCTCGAACTCTACCTCTCTATCAGGAGGTAACCCAGGCAACTCCTCCGGAAAAACATCAGGAAACTCGCTAACTGTACGAATTTCCTCGATCGTGGACAAGGAACCTTTAGTGTTCAAAATGCAGGCAATAAAAGTCTCATACCCCTTCCTGATCATACGATCAATTTCCATAGCTGAAACAATATTATAGAGATAGCCACGCCGTTCAATAATTAACACAATAGTCCGACCATCTGAAGTCTTCAGAGTAGCTCGCTTGTATTCGCAATCCAGATTTACCTTGTGTTTATTCAACCAATCCATCCCAAGAATTAGATCGAACTCCTCTACAGGAAGCTCCATAAGATCAGCGAGAAAAATTTCTCCCTGAACCTCCAGAGGACAACGCCGAAATACTTTATTCACTAATATTGTCTGTCCTACTGGACTCGTAACCATAACAGTATTATTAGTGTTCTCGATTAGAATCTGAAGGTTTCGAGATACTGAGCTTGATACATAGGAGTGGATGGAGCCATTGTCCAGTAATGCAAAGTATGGAATAGAATAAATAGTAAATGTACCTGCAATAACCTCAGGCTTATCTCTGTCATCCCGACGTCTAGTGGCATAAACCAAAGCTGGCTGTCTAGCCTCAGAAACTGTTGGCTCTCTATTATGCTGAGGTCGAGCTCTACTATCTATTTTGGATGCTGATCCAGAAGGTCTTCCCCGACTACGACCTCTGTCAGGAGTTTGAACTAATGCCTGGGAACGCGCAGGAGTCTGGTTAGTTACCCTCTCAGATGAAACTAACTGTGGGCAATCCCTCCTGAAATGACCACTGGATCCACACTGGTAACAAAGTCCCATCTTCTTACGACATTCACCTCTGTGTCAAATACCACAATACTCACATAGGGGGCCATAATAAAACGATGAGGAACAACCTCGACTGACAACTGAAGGTGAAGATACTGAATTCCTAGAACTGGTATTGCTTCTCAAAGGACCTGAAGTACGAGTCTTCTTTCCAGGACGTGCAGAGAACTCGTTCGGGCCAGAAAATTTCCCAGGCTGCTCTCGATCAACACGATATCTTACTGGAGCTAAGGTCTCTACCTCCTCAGTATCCTTTGCTCTGCCCACCAGCACATCAAAAATCTCGTCTTGATGGGTAACAACCTGCCTACGTAGCTCATATCTGAGTCCGAGAGTAAATTTACGGCATCGATCTCTCTCAGTAGGTACCATACTGAATCCATACTTTAGGAGCTTCAAGACCTAGATCTCATACTCAGAAACGGTCATGTCTCCCTGTACTAGGTCCTGGAACTGCTGTCGTCTCTGAGCTTAGTAACGCTCTCCCAGAAAACGGCTCCTAAAGCGTTCCTTAAAGAAATCCCAAGTCAGACGATCAGCCGAAATACTACTGACTCCCACCAGGTGTGGGCATTGCCATCTAACATTGCTACTGCACCCAGATATCTCTTAGTTGGATCCAAACACAACTGATCCATGCGTCTTTCTGTATCCTGGAGCCAATCTTCCGCTTCAGTAGGAGGTCCACCAATCTGTCCTCCAAAAGTTCTGACTCCATTAGCAATCAGAGTCTGAGAAATAGGCACATCTGATCCAACACCAACGGCTTTGACCGCTCCCTGAATCAACTGTAGAAATTGTCTACCAAATTCCCATCAGGTGCAACTCTGGTAGAATCAGACTCAATATCAGTCCCTCCTATGATTGGTGTAGTCATGCCAATACCAGCGGTAGGAGGCAAATTCGTCGGGGTCGTGGGAGCAGGATCACCTGTCGGAGGCGGGGGATCTACTCGAATCTCATCGATTGGGTACGCAAATCTAGCCATTCGACCTCGTCCACGGCTAGTTCGACGTCCACGCCTAGTACTCATTTTGGTAGATCTCTAGTTTACTATAGAAGATAAAACTTAGGGTTAGGTAAGCACTTGGAGTCTCAAACACTATTAAAATCGTAAAAACTTTGAGACATGGCCTTAGCAACAGGTTTTGTAAAATATTTCAAAAACGTATTTTCAATTTGGACTCATACACGGTCCGAGGTTTAACAACCAAAAGCTCTGATACCAATTAAATATAACCCCCTAGACCCGGTTTATGCATTTCGACTAAGTCTAGTGAATCACATTCATGATTCTTAAAGATATTGTTCTGAAACCATTATTCAATCATGGTAAAATCACATTATAAATGGCGTTTATGAAACTATAATAATTTATACTATAAAAATACATCTCATAAATATAATGAAGAAAAATAAATTAATTTAAACATGTCTTAAAAATTCAAATTTACGATAACCCAAATATAAATAGTAAAGGAGAAATCATTATAAAATCCAATACTTTAAAATAAGGGCCATGTTACCAAAATACTGTCAACTTAAAAGATAAAACATTACAATATGATATACTTCAAGAGATATGTTGATCCTCCAAGTGCTCAATCAGGTGTATCTAAACAACAGTTTTTGAAAGGGGAAAACATTTTCGAAAAGTGAGCTAGGCTCAGTGTGTCCCAATAGTACAATAAAATCATAGTAGATACAGTAAATGAGTAATAGTTCAGAATTTTATCATCAAATCATAATAAAGTTTAACTTTTGAAACTCGTAATTTAAAACCCTTCTCTTGTACACCATCCGCAATTCCCCAGAACTGCGTCCATAGGTCTTACCTTAAACACTCAGCAAAAAGGTAGCCAACCTAAGAATAGGCTTTCGGGCCTGTATCCTTAACTCCGTAAGTCCGTAGGGCTTACTCTAAGCACACAGCAAAGGAAGCCAACCTAATGAAGCATCTTGAGGCCCGTGGGCCTACCAAGAGTCACATTAGGTCCATAAAGTTTACCAGCTTGATCAAAGCTATACCTCCGTAATGCAATCCAACCCAAAATCAGTATTTCAAAAATACTATTTATGCAGTAAGCATAATTTCCATAATTCCATATTCCATATTATCATATACCAATGAAAACCAATAATCATATATCAGTCATATTCCATAAACCATCACCAGTAAATAGGTGGATTAATAAAACATTAAACCATAGCTTTCAATTTACCATATTTCAAAACATATAAAACAATCAAGTAGTACACATGGAACACACCTCGACAATAAGTTCAAATAGTAGATCTAGTGATTGCTGGTCTCGCCACGCTCTGCTACTGTTTTTGAACCTAATCCATAATAACACTATATTAATAATGGGTAACAAAATTAATTTCTAAAATCATAAAATTTACGGGTCTTACGGGTGAATATTGGCACACGTGGTTTAACTGATCTAGAAGAGCTGGGTCGAGCTGTCGAACGATCTGGAGTCTCTTGTACCTTCAAACAATAATAATTTATTAACTCCAATACTTACTTAATTGATCAAAGCTAAAATTCTCAAGTATATAAGCATTTTCCGGGTTTGACTATCAATTTGGAGGATTTCGAGTCTGAATTTGACCATACGGATTGCGGAATCGGAATCAAGACGTCGAAAAACATAAAGTATGACTTTTCGAAAATTCAAATTCTTGGTCAAAATCAAAGTTAATGAGTTTGACTGATGATTTGGAGGCCTTTGGGTTCGAATTTGGTGAAACGGATTCGGCACGTCGAAAAATGTCAGAATAGGTCTACTCTAACAAAATCAAAGGTCGTTTAATGGCCGTTTAAAGCCGGTCAAAGTTATGGTCAAAGGGGTTTAATAGTCCACATTCAAAATTACCAAAATGTCACTTTTTTCAAAATAATTCCCAAAATGTCACCTTTTCACAAAAATTCCGAAATGTTACCTTTTTCAAAAATAATTCCCAAAATGTCACCGGGTTGGGTCGGGTCAACGGGCCGGGTCGGTCAACGGGCCGGGTCAGACCGATCAACCCGGTTCAGACCGGTTTGGACCGGTCAAGCTGATCAACCAATTAAACTGCAGTTCGAATCTTCCCCACACGCAGGGGCGGCGCGTGGGGGCGCGTGAGACCGCCTCTGGCCTCCAAAAATTCATGCAAAAATTTCCAAAAATTCTTTTAAGCGATTTTGAGACACTTACCAACCTCGGTTCAAATTTTTGAACGGTGGAGAGCTCGATTTCAACTCGGCCGAATCTTTGACCGCTCCACCTCCCACAAGTGCCGCCGCCTACGGAGACAAGGACGACACCGTCAGACTCGGAACGACACCAAGAACATGATGGTGTAGGAGGTGTCAAAAACTGATCAACGATCGGAGATGAATTTAAGATTTTCCCGGCGGTGGTGCTAAAAAAACGTCGATACTTTGACTCGAAATTCATGGTGTTTGACAGCGTTTCGCTAAAATTGGTTTATTGGGTTTTGATCACAGGTCGAAGATGAACACGATGGTGGTTTCAATTTGACGATCAGAGGTCGGACGGCGTTGGAATCGGGCTTTGAAGTAGAGTGCGGGAGGAGGAAATTTCACAATTGTTTTCTGTTTTGAAAACAGAAAATCATTCACGTATATATCAAATTTCCTGCCGACACTAAAAGGAGTAATTCAGGGCTTGGTCCCTAAATTTCCTTCACTTCTAATATGGCCTACAAAATTTTAAAACTTTTAATTTAGTCACCAAATTTCTCTCAATCACTAATTAATTAATTTATTTTTCAGGGTTGTTACATTACTAGCGGCAGCTATTCTTTTGTTAGGGTTGTTGATAACCCTATAAATTGTGTTTTGGGCTTTGTTGTGTCATTTTAGTTTAGGATGATATTTAATTTTGAGCATTTGTAAATGGGTTGAAATGGTTGAGTTTGGTAATTTACACATGGGCTAAAATGAAAATGGGCTATTGAACATTTAATTTTGGGTTGTAAAAAAAATTAGTTCAATTTGGGTTGTATATCTATGGAGAGTATTCATGGCTCTAAATCCAAATAAGCACCCAAACATTCACCGTTCTCATCAAATGTACAATTCCACGTTTCAAGTGCGGGGGAAAACACTATGTGAAGTATTGTCAGCATAAGAAGAAAGTTATTATTATCCAGGAAAGTGATGGTAGAGAATAAACTTCTAATCTTGGATCCATCATTTGTTCTATGGAGACCAAGAAAGGGATGAAGTTTGTAGATGTCAACGTGGTAGGTCAGAAGTTGAGCGCACAAGTTGACACAGGTTCCTCAAAATTGTTCATGTCCAAGAAGACCGCCAAGAAACTTGACATTTGTGTAGAGAAGGTAAGAGAGTTCATTTAAACTGTCAATTACAAATAAACTCCAATTACTGGGAAAACAAAAGTAGTTTGATCTCAGTGTTAGAGATTGGATTGGTGAGGAAACCATCAAGATAATCCTGCTATATGATTTTGATTTTGTGATTGGGATTCCTTGACTGGATTAGTGCATTCCTTGTTTCGTGTCACAACTATTTAGTGATTCTTGACCAGGGTGTTGTTCTGGTGAATCTAGGTTTCGAAGTTGAGGCCAAGATGTTAGGTATTCAGTTTGCAAAGGTGGTATGCAAGGATAAACCGATCATTTTGGCATCTCTAGTGATTGATGAGATTACCAAGGTGGATTAAGTCTTTAAGGAGGTAGACAAGTGTAAGATAAGTTTCGTGATGTTATGCCTTCGGAATTGCCAAAGAATTTGCTTTCGAAAAGGGAAATGGATCATAAGATTGAGCTTGTACCAAATGCAGAGACACCATCCAAAGTCCCATACCGAATGTCTCTATCTAAATTAGAGGAGAAGTAGAGAGAATTGAAAGAACTCATCAATATTGGATTCATTCGTCCATCTAAATCAACCTTTGGCACCCTAGTATTATTGCAGAAGAAACATGATGGGTCGCTTTAGATGTGCATCAACTACTGAGCTTTGAATAAGCTCATAGTGAAGAACAAGTATCCAATCCCTTTGATTGCCTACTTGTTTGATCAACTTGGTTGTGCAAGGTGATTCACCAAGTTGGATTTCAGATATGGGAATTATCAGGTCAGAATTGTTGAACGAGATGCACCAAAGATAGAATGTATGACTCGCTACTATTCGTATGAGATTTTGGTAATGCCTTTTGACCTCACAAATTCTCTTACCACTTATTGCACTCCAATGAACAAGGTATTGCAATCGATTTTAGATCATTTTGTTGTTGTTTACCTTGATGACATTATGATTTATAGAAAGTTACTTGAGGAGTATGTAGAACACTTGAGATGCAAGGTGGTTCACCAAGAAGAGAAGTGCTCGTTTGCCCATAAACAAATCCCATTCCTTGGCCATATTGTGGGAGATAGAATGCTTCAAATGGACACGAACAAAATCTGGGAAATTGAGGAATAAAGCTACCAACCAAAGTGACAGAATTAAGGTCATTCCTGAGTCTAGCCAATTATTATCTATATTTTGTGAAAGGCTACTTTAAAATCGCTGCACTTTTGGCTAAGCTACTCAAGAATGACAAGTTGTGGGATTTGGATTCGAAGTTCTAGGAAGCTTTTGAGACAATTAAGCAAGTCAAGGTAGGCGAGCTAGTATTAATGTTGTCAGATTTTACCAAACTGTTTGATATCTACACCGATGCATCACATGTTGCAATTGGTTGAGTCCTTATGCAAGAAGAACATCTGGTTGCATTCGAAAGCCAAAATTTGAATGATACCAAAAGGAGATATTTGGTTCATGAGACGGAGATGACACTAGTAGTGCATTGTTTGCACATATGATGACATTATTTCATGGGTTTGAGGTTTGTTGTATTTACTGATAATGCTTCCAACAATTATTTTCTAACAAGTAGATTCGTTGGTATGAATTTCTTGCAGAGTTTGATTTTTCCTTCAAGTGCAAGCCAGGAAAAGTGAATTTCGTTGCCAATGTCTTAAGCCGAAGGTATGTCATGGAGTTTATTAACTTTCTTTAGGGAGTATTTTTAGAGCATGCCAGGGAGGGTTTGTCACATGAACCGAAAGCCAAAACAATGATTGATCTTGTCAAGGAAGGGAAAACTAGAAGGTTTTGGCTCGAGGGGGATTTGATGTATACACGAGGACACCGCCTTTATGTTCCTCAATGTGTAGAATTGTGTAAAACACTAATGAGAGAGTATCATGACTCTCAATGGGCGGGACATCCGGGGATGAATCGAGCTTTGGCCTTATTAGTCAAGCATTACTACTGACTGTAAATGGTAGATGATGTTAAAGTCTATGTGAAGACTTGTCTTGTATGCCAATAGAACAAGATAGAGATGAGAAAGCTAGTGAGACTACTACAACCATTGCATATTCCAGAAAGACCATGGGAAAGTGTTTCCATGGATTTCATTGTTGGTTTACCGAGTAATGATGGGTTGTCAAGCATTATGGTTGTTGTTGATAGGTTTTCTAAGTATGGGACTTTCACTCCAGTATCCAAGGTGTGTCCAATTGAGTAAGCGGCTCGTATTTTCCTCAAGCATGTGGTGAAGTATTGGGGTTTCCAAAGAAGATAGTTAGTGATGAGGACACACGATTCATTGGGAGGTTTTGAACCCAATTGTTCAACCTGATGAGATAAGACTTGAATTTCTCCACGATTTTCCATTTACATATCAATGGGAAGACTAAGTGAGTAAATTCCCTCATGGAGATCTACTTGAGGCACTATGTGAGAGCCACTCAACATAATTGGCCGAAGTTGTTGGATGTGGCTCAATTTCCTTACAATTTGTAGCGGAGTAAGGCCACAAATCGAATCCCGTTCGAGATCGTGATTGGGCAACAACCATTGACAACCAACACAGTTGTTGCCAAGTATGAGGGGCCTAATCCAGCATCACACAAGGTTTTCCAGGGAGTGGTAAGAGCATCTTGACTTGGTCTGAGCTTGTTTTCACAAAGCGGGGAAACATACCAAGAAGTAGGCAGATCAAAGGCGCATGGACATGAAATTTTAGGTTCGTGGTCTTGTCCTTGCCAAGTTGATCAATGTTCTGTACAAATCGAATATGCACAAAGGGCTTGTGCGAAGATATAAGGGGTCATTCTGAGTTTTGAAGTTAGTAGGCACCATGACCTATAGATTGGAGTTGCCTCTAACCATCCAAGCATATATTGTGTTCTATGTTAGTTTACTCAAGCATTATCACAATGATGAAGAGAGCTGGACCGAGGCACATCACATCCAGTGCCACTCGGAGTGAAGATTTCCCACGAGAATGAAGTTGAAGAGATTCAGGTAAGTAGATGTATCTGATGACCAAGTCATCAACCAATGCATGAATACTTTGTTATGTGGAAGGGACTTCCTAAGAGTGAAGGGAGTTTGGAATTAGCTGAGGGACTTTGGCAGTTCAAGGAGTAGATAGACCAATAGCACTGCAGCCGCGAAACGAGGGCTTCACTAGAATCGGTAGGGGAGAATGTCACGGACCGCCAGTCCGAGAGCGAGACCAGTGCGGGCTTACCCTTTTAAGATGCCCCAAGGCCACCATTGAAGCCTGAAGACCATCCTGAGCCATTCTAGCTAAGATGGCCCACCTTTGAATAATTCTTTTTCATTATTTCTTATTTTTATTTAATTTAGAATTATCGTTAGATTGAAATCAAATGTAAAGATTTATCTAGATTTCCTTTTAATCTTAGCCATTGATTGTAATCAATTTCAACCGTTGGATGTAAAGAGCTTCAACTATAAATAGAGGCTTACTCCCATTTCGTTTTTCACTTGTTCTTTTGAGGAATAAAACTAAGTATTCTCCCATTTCTCTTGTTTCTGTTTGTGAGACATTTTTCCTTTTGAAGTTCTTTTTGTTTCCACTCTTTTGTGTAAGTGTTTTTATTTAGATTGTTTAGGCTGACATAGGCTTTTCACTCAGAAAAGAGTCTAAGATTGCACGGTTTCTAGTTCTAAAATCTAAGAATGTGACAAAAAGAAGAAGTCCATTGGGTTTTTATTATTTTAGTATTTAGTTTTGTCTTTCAGGGGAGTTAGTTATCGTGCACTATTATTTTATTTTAGCAAATGTTTACCGACTCTTTTTTTTGGAGTAATAATTTTTAAATAAGATATGACGTTTTGTCTAAAAAAACATATTACATAAATAATAATTATATTTATTGAATATTTATTTTAATATATATATAATTTAATTAAAGATCTAAAATTTTAACATATATTTCATGGATGAGATTATAATGCACGTCGAACACCAAAATACACCACTAATGTGACACATCGATGCATACCTCTAACTAAACTATCTTTATTAAATATAAATTGAAAAATATAATGACCTATCTACAATTAATCATTTATTATTATTTGGTTTGAATTTTAATAAGAATAAAATTAATTTATATTTTTATTAAACAAATAAAATTATTTTAGAATTTTTTATTTGTTTAGGATTGAAACACTTAATTTATATAAGTTTGCATATTCATCCCAATAACAACTATAATTATTCATCGACGATCATATTCATCGTCGAAAAATCGTGTTACTTATATGTGGTTATATAATGTGTCATACCCCAATTTAGGGGCTAAATTTTAGAAATTATAAAGTATTAAATTAAAATAGTATTTTGGAAGAAACTAATGATTAAAGTGTAAAATTGCAAAGTTGGCAGACCATTTTCGAAAGTTACATTACAGTCAGGGACCTAGTCCTGAATTTTCCCATTTTTGTGGGATGTTGAAAAATAAAATCCCCTCTCCCGTGTAATCTGGTTTTCTCCATAAGCTTACCTAAAATTTTCCCCAAATTCCCAACCCCGTCGGTCCATCTGTGAAGCTCCGATTCTCCACCATCCGACCACTATTCGTCGATCTGAAACCACCAATAGACTCACCATCGAACGGTGAACAAAACCCGACCTCTATCATGTCATGAAACGCAGCCGTTCATCGTAATTTTAGCTTTAAAGTGGGCGATAAACTACTTCCCCAACACTCAGATTTTCGTCGATTCCGATCGATCCGGCCACCCGTTCATCACATCTCCTACACCATTGAACTCACCGTCACCGTGCGCTTAAAACCCGACCAAAATCATCGTGCCGTTGTTGATCCTTCATCCTCACTCGCCGATCACCATCGGATAAGTTGGTACATTTTAAAATTTTACAAACCGTTATGTTTTGATGAAAAATAACACTTGCACGGGAATCCCGAGGTCTCGATCTAGAAATCTAGAAAAATTCATTACAAACCGACGATTGGAGACACCGCACACGCTACACGCGCTGAGCCCTAAGAATGGGCTTCGTCTGGCAGCTTGGGGAACTGGCTGGACCGGTCAGAACTGTCTAGACCGGTCTGGACCGAGCCGCCGAGTTGAACCAAACCGAGCCGCTGATCGAGCCGCTGACCGTTGATCGAGCAGTTGACTGTTGATCGCCATTGAATTTTTTCGGGAATACCTATCTTAACGTTTTTCAATGTCCTGAGTTCGTTTTTAGGTCCGTTTTGGCAAATCTGAACCAGGTAAGCTATTTTTCACTGATTAATCACTCGATTCGATCCATTTTGGGCAATTAAGCTCTATTTCTGATGAAATTTCTATTGTTATGTATCTGAGGAATTATTGGAATTTGATTTCCAGATCGAGTGAATTTAAATGGAGTTTAAATGGTTGAATAGTATGGCATGGAAATCGAGGTAATACTTTACTACCTCTTTGCATGCTTTATGGAACATGTTGATAATTGATAAATGCATGGATTTATATGATTGGTCTATTATGCCTATTTGATTATGGATAGACTCGAACCAAATACGGTTTAAGCGATAAATTAATTAATACTTTATTGAATTACAAGTTTTACGATTAAATGATAAAGCAATCAGCTTCTGGATCTGTAAATTATAATATATCTCATTACAAGGCACATGGATGAGAAAGTATGAGAATACTTCGGTTAGGTAAAAATTACGAAAATACCCTTATGTTGTAAAAAGATAAGAATTATTCATGGAAGTTGGATAATGACTCTGAAAGGACATATTGATCAGATGAAACTACTGAGGTGCATAGAAAATATGGATAATCGAGTTCTAACCCCAATATGGCTTATACTAGGTACTAACAGTTTGAATTAAATAATACGATCGGACCGAAGGAAATGATTGAAATACTTTGGATCTGTAAAATGATCAAAATACCCCTATAATGCAAATGACCCAAGAATATCACCAAGCCAGGAATGATTGGATATCCTCGAGCTCTTAAATGACTGGAATAACGTTGAGCATCGAAATGACCAAAATACCCTTATAGCCCAGAATAAGTAAATAACTTGGATTAATTAAGGAATCCAAATAAACATGGATGTGGTACTACCATTAAAAGTTATGGAACATAGATTAAGTAGGATGACCAACCCTAATGTTATATCAGTGCCTAAATGACATAGATACCACTTGAATGCTGGTTCGTCTCCTTAAGTTTTAATCGATGATAATTCTGGAAGTACTCAGCTCAGCTCAATTATAGAGTGCACTCGGTACTAAGAAGTGGATATTCGTGAGATAATCAACCACGAATACCAAAATGACTTTATAATATGATCAAAGTGAACTGAACGAAAGTACAACATGTATCTGAAACTCAGAAGCGTTTGAATTACCTTGGAAGACTCTGAAGTAACTGGGATAAACTTGACTACTAAATGAACTAAGTAACCTTAATGACTGAGAATTTAGTAAGTGATTGGAAGAGTATGGGAACACCAATGAACTTGCATGATGTACTGTCCCTATGGGTTATGAACCAAGGATTAATTACGTCGATAATTCCTGATGTTATTGCAATGTGGAAATGAAATAAAGACCATTGGAATATCTGTTTGTTTCCTTAAGATTTATTCAGCGATGATTCTGAAGATGATCTATGGATAAGAATTCTTGGTATTAAAGAGTGAATACCATGGAAGGGAAATGAATTGATTAGTCGACAGACATCAGTTCTGGAAGTTGTTCAGCTCGAGTTGTTCGATAATCTGATCAATCGACATAGATTGTAAATGTCCTGAATTTTTGTTTTTCCCTTATCAGCTCAAATCACTCATCTCATATATGAACACGTAAGTAACTCAGATACAAAGGATTCTAAATACCCCATTTGGTTCAAATGGACTGAAATCCTGTTAATTCAAGGTATACTTCTAAATACCCATGATTATTTGGGTAATAAAATCACTCTCAGTAAATCTAAATCTAAAATTATTCTGTATAAAGGTTCCTGAACACTTTCCTGATGCACATGAATCATAGTGGGATTCTAAAGTTTCAACCTTAAATGTCTAATTAGATCGGTTAGTAATCGATTCCTTTCAATAGGACCTCGTTCCTAAAATCCTATCAAATTATATCAGTTTTATGTTATCCATTCTGATAACTACCCAGTGTCTCTGAGAAATACTTGGATCCTCTAGTGTGTTTCAAATGTACTACATGACTGTTTTATATGTTTTGAAATGAGTTTTAACTAAAGTATTGTTTTACTGGTTTATGAACAATGGCAACATGGCATGTGATCTCCGATTATGGCTTTCATCGAAAAATATGAATTGTTCCTGATTTATGGAATCATGGAAATTAATGGTTTTATGTTTTCACTGTTATACTCGAACTGTTTTATTGGGATATTGTATGGGTAGAATGGAGGTACAATTCTGATCAAGCTGGTAAATCCTTACGGACTTAAGGTGACCCTTGGGTAGGCTCTAAGGCCCCAAGGCATTCCCCTTAAGTTAATCATGGGACTACTTATGGCGTACGGGTAGAGGGTAGTTATATGGTTTACTTCATGGTTAAGCTTAAGAGATTTACTGGATCACGATCCAGATATTACGAATTACAGTTTAAACTGCTTTCTACTGGATTTTATATGGATAGGATTCTGGAGTATGGAGGCACATCCCTGATCCAGCTGGTAAGACCTTACGGGCCTAAGGATACCCTTGGGTAGGCCTATAGGCCCCAAGGCATATCTTAGGTTGGCTCCCTTTTATGTGTGCTTAGGGTAAGCCCTACGAACCTAGTTATGGGGAACATGCATAATGAAGTTTTGTTGGAGGGTAACGCTATGGTTTTAAAAGATTTATATCTTTTCACTGGTTTTGATTGGAACACACTAGACATCCTATTCGACCTCCTAAAAACATGATACTATGAATGCTTCCTATGAACTAAGATATTCATGGCTGCTACTCGATGAACTACCAGTGAAACCCCAGATTATTTCAAAAATCGATATACGTCTGATTCAATAAGGAAATTATATGGCTTTCCATGTATTTGCATGTCCTGTAGCATCAACTGGTAGTATTGTATTACTGAGCTTCCCAAAGCTCACTCTGTTACTCACCCTTTTCAGGTTAAAAGGATTAAACCAGTACAGCTATCAACATCAGTAAGGGAGTTCTTCCGGCGTTGCTTGCAGAGTATGGTACATGTGATTAGGGGGCATATAGCTTGTATTTTGTTTTTATAACTGAGTCTGGAAACTGTTTTATTTAAGAATATTGATAAATTTTACTTTTACATTCATAAATCATTTATGAGTTTACATGTTTTAATAAAAGTTTTAAATTTTCCGAGATTTTTACGGTGGGTCGCTCCGGTGACCCTAATGTGACACCTCGGATCGGATCGGGTCACCCGTATCGGTCGGTGGGTGTTACATAATGTCATCCCCACTAGGCTCTTCCCGGCCAAGATCATGTAAATTTTTTCACGGCTGCACATTAGTTTATTCAGTTGCTTAAGGAATTATTGATACTTTTCGATTTATATGTAGTTGGAGCTAGGGTTATGCAAAGTCGGATATCGGATTTGAATCCGATCAGAAATAACCTGCTGACTGAATTTTTGGATATTCGAATATTCTATCCGAATATGTCACTTATTATGCTGTTATCCTACCGTGTGTGGCTTCAATTATCTTTGACAGTAACCAAGCCTTGTGCGCATATTTTCTAACAATGTGCTAAAGCAGAACCATTGCTGCATTTGAGGGGATTTTAAAGACTTTATTTCTTTTCATTGTCCCGTGAAATATCATTGTATAGATTGAGCTTGATCCACTGAAAAGAAATTGGAACATTTCTTCTGCAGTAATCTTGCATTGTTCTTCCATTTTCACAATCTAGGGCTGGTACATATCAACAACAATTATTCTCGACTTGAATGGTTAAAATCATTGGTGATGGTTTGATGAATTTGAAAATGAAGAAGATCCATTTACTTGAAAAGAAGAAGAAGCTGGTGACATCAATAACTGGGCATTAACATTGCTCTTTTAGATGGAAAACCATAGCATTTTTGGCTTATATGCAGCATATTTTTGTAATTTTTCATTTATTTTCAGATATTCTGATAATTCGAAATGGATATTTTCCCAATCCGTATTCGATCAGAATATCCGATCTAAATTATCCAAAATAAAAAAATTGGATTGAATATCCGAATATTCAAATCGGATTATTCGTATAGATTCATCCTATACAAAAGACATAGTGTTCAGCTCTTTTCAGTAGAATTAGTTTCGAAAGTGATTTTGTGCATTCATCATCAATGATGGTAGAACCCGACAGTTTGGGCAATTTAAATTTATTGTTTACAATTGAAGAATTAACTGAGGCTACAAATATTTTTTTAGACCGTAATCTTTTGGATGAAGGTGAATTTGAGGTTGTTTATAATTGTTGCTTACAAGATGGAAGAAGGTTGGTTGTAAAGCAGCTAAAATCACTGGGGACAGGGTGAATAAGAATTTAAAGCTGAGATTGAAGAACATGATCTTCTAACGATAAATAAGATTGTTGACAGTTGATTCTAATGATTGTTTTTGTGATGAATATACAAATTTATGTAAATTAAGTGTTCCAAATCATAAACAAATAAAAACTTTCGGAATAATTATAATTTTTAATAAAAATTATAATTTAATTATATTCATATGAAAATTTAAACTAAACAATAATAAATGATTAATTATGGATAGATCATTATATTTTTTATATTTATATAATAAGAACAGTTTAGTTAATGGTGTATATCAGTGTGTCACATTAGTGATGGGTGTACGACTTGCATTTTAGAATTTTCCTTAATTCAAAATCAACTTTTGATGAAATAATAACATGAAATCAAAATTCTAACATTTTACTTTGAATCAAAGTTGATGGAATTTTTTAATCAAATACTAATGTTTCAATCAGATGGTTTGATCTACTACCATTTGTCTAACCTTATACATTGTTGATTTTGAAATTCAAATTTTCAAGGTTAGTTATTTATTTTATTAATAGTGCTTACTCTGACATTTTATTTGTGTCAATCCTGAAATCTTTTTTTTTTCCAGTTAATTACATATTTTATTGATGTTGTTCACTTAAAATTTTATTTGTATCAATTTCATCTAAAAAATTTATGTTATTAATATATACGTACTCACCTTTAAATATATTTTTGAATCCGCCGCATGTGGGAAAAAAAACTACCTGATGAGACAGTTTTATTCATAAACTACTGCAACAAGCCTTCAATAGTCTTGCATAGACAGTGCAAAATACAACAGTAATCAAAGCAAAGCCTGCTTTATATTATTATTATCATTACTATTATTTGATGACTAATAATTTAGTTTCCAACTTACCAAATTATAACTTGATCAACTTGAGGGGTCCCAACTCTTTTGCCTTGGCTCTTAACAAATGCTTCTGGATCTTACCAGTAGCCGTCTTTACCAAATTACAACGTCACGAAAGCACAAGGCGACTCTCCCCACCGCTCATCCGCCTTTGCCACCACCGATACCTCCAATACTGCAGGGTGCGAACACAGAATGTTTTCCACCTCCACGGTGCTGATGTTTTCACCTCCGGATATGATTATGTCCTTTGACCTATCTTTTACTTCAATGTACCCACCTGGATGTTTCACACCAAGATCCCCGGAGTGAAACCACCCATTAGCAAATGTTTCCTCATTCGCTTTTAGGTTCTTTAAGTAGCCTTTCATCACAACATTGCCCCGAAAAACTATTTCTCCAATGGTTTTCCCATCAGCCGGAACCGGCTCACCAGTTCAAGTACCGATGACATCTTGGCCCTTTAAACCAACATATCGGACACCTTGACGTGCATTTAGAAGAGCTTGTCTTTCGGGCGGCAGCGAATCCCATTGAGGCTTCCAGGCACACACTGTATAAGGACCATAGGTCTCCGATAGACCGTAGGTGTGGGTCACCAGAAAAGCTTTCTGAGACATCGTAGCAAGAGTGGAAGGGGGTGGGGCTGCACCGGCTGTCATTACATGAACAAGATGTGGGAGAGGCAGAATTGTGTCCTCGGGTGGGGCATTAACTATGAAATTCAGAACCACTGGTGCAGCACAGAAGTGAGTCACTCTATTCTTTGATATGGACCGAGTAGACAACATTTGCAGTTACCTGCAATGGTTATACGATGCAAACGAATAAGGACATCAATAACAAGCTATGATCAAAGATCATAGACAAAGTGCACAACATTCACATCCACACTGTTTATGTCGGATTAAAGACATCTCGTAGACTCTCAGTCAATGAGCTTAAATCATGACAAAAGCAAAAGCGGGATAGAGAAATTACCTGTCGGAGGCATATGTTAGTTCCACAAACAGCTGCAAGTGTCAACGAAAAACACCAACCGTTACAATGGAACATAGGTAAAGTACACAAGTATACAGCTCCTTCATTCATACCCCATATAACGGGATTACTCAAAGCCATTAGATATGCCCCTCGGTGATGTAATACCACCCCTTTAGGGCTGGCAGTCGTGCTGGAAGTATAGCCCAAAGCGATGCTTTGCCACTCATCCCGAGGAGGCTTCCACCCAAAGTCCGGGTCACCACTTTCTAAGAACTTCTCATGCTCGATGGCTCCTTGTCCCAAAGCATACCTAAGTGTTTTCGGATCACAGCTTTCATCAGCAACGACTATAACAAGTGGAGACTTGAATTCGCCTTGGCTTTTCGTCTTCATGAGTTTCAAAGCATCCTCAGCCAAGTTGAAAAACTCTTGGTTTACGATGACAATGGCGGACTGCGAATGATCCAAAAGGAAAGCAATGGTTGCCGCATTTAGGCGAATGTAGACAGGGTTTATAACATCCCCAGACATTGGGATCCCAAAATGAGCTTCATATAAAGCAGGAACATTTGGAGCAATTATGGCTACCTACAAAATAAATACAAGCAATAAAACCATTAAAGATCCATTAAAACAGTCATAATGAAAACAATCCAAACACAATTGGTTAACAGAACTGGCAATTCCCATATCAATTAGGACCACAAATCAAGCATTAATTTCATTAACTAAACAAATCTACTATCATAGTTATTAGGGGTGTGCAAAAAAATTCGATCCGACCGATCCGATCCAAAAATTCAGATATCTGATCCGTTTTTTAATTTTCGGATAGTTTAGATCGGGTATCCAAAATTTTTTCGGATTTTCGGATCGGATACGGTTCGATAAAAAATCATTTTCGGATTATCCGAAAATCCGAAAAAAATTTGAGCTATATTAGTAGGTTTCAAACCCAAAGCTGTTTGGGACTTTGGGCTATATGGATTCTTTCAAATCCAGAGAAGTGCGGGTAACTTTGGCAAAGTTCATGAATGGAGAGCCCAGAGAAGAAACCATACTGTTGTTATTAACAACAGACAAAAATTAAAATACAATAAAAGGGGTAAAACATAAAGCTTATTTCTTTCTTTCTCTTTCTCTAATCAAGTTTCTTCTTCGATTTCCTCTTACTCTTTCAAGTTGGAAAATTTGGCTAGAAATTCTTCGCCTCTTCTCTCCGCCGCCGCCTCTAAAAGTAAAATTTTCACTTTTTTATTGTTGTTGTTGTTGAAATACTTTTTATTCATTAGAAATTATTTATTTATTTGTATTCTCCCTTTCATCTATTTGGCTTCTCTCTAAATAGGGTTTATGAAATTGTTACGAACTTTTGTTTCCCGTTGTTGTATGGATTGTTTCGTTGTTTATTGTTATTCAATTTAATTAGTGATTGATCTCGGATTTGTTAATCTAAATTGTATTGCGATGTAGGTTAAACGTTTAGGTTTCCTTGTTAGCTTCTGATGGTTTTGTGTTGGTTTGCCTTTATGGAAGATGTCAAAAATACGAATATTGGAAATTTGAGTTCTTTAGTGTCTTCTTTATGGTGATTTTCATTACTTTTCTTATATTCTATTTTTGGATAATCTGGGCATGTGGCTCTAAGAGGTTGCTTATTATAATAAACCGTCTGAGCCTCTTGAGCCATGCTCTGTTTGCATGTCATCATTTTCCTTTTTTAATTGTTCATTGTCTGCTAATGCATACACCTTTTCTATTATAAGTTGTATGGTTGTAATGTATGTATAGAAATCTGCTAAATTGTTATCCTAAGCTAACTGAAGAATCTGTTTCAACCGAAATTATGATTTCTGAAGCTTTATACTGAGCTCGTTATGGTCCTGGTCTTATTAATGTTTAGTGTATTTGTATATAATTTCCCTATATATGGAGATAGTTTAATTGTTTGTGTTCCACCTTGCTTATTTCACATTTCTGTTTGGCATGATCAGTAAGGATATATTCACTTTGCTTGTTCGTGCTTGTTAAAGCGTGATTCTATTTCTGTTATTATGTTACATGTTTTTTTCTGGCTTGTAAGTTGATTTTTTTCTCCTTTCTTTTCAGTAAGTGTTCCATGTTTTCCAAGAAGTTAAACTTGCATATCGTAGCTCACAATGATGTAAACACTAAATAGATTGTACTGATTTTTACAGATTCTCCCTCTCAACGTTTGAAGATGACGAGCCAAAACCCTAACCAATCTCCATTTCAATCTCATGTATGGGCTAAATTTTTTTGGGTAAATAATGAAACAAACTAATCTGATAAACTAATTTATAAAAATGAAATGTAATGCATACATTTTGTAATATACTTTATTGCTTGTTTACAAAACATGTCATCTTTTGATGAGAATGGAGATTTTAATTATGTATTTGTTGACTCGATGATGGAGTCTGATGAGGAGGGAAGACAAAATTCAACAGCAAAAAAAAGCTTCTCTCGATAAAAATGCCAGAAAGAGAAAGAGAAAGTCCAAGTGGTGGAGTCATTTTTCAATTGATGAGGAGGATCCCACTTTTACTTCCTGTAAGTATTGTAAAAAACTTATTGGTTGTAAAACCAAAAATGACACTACACCTTTAGCAAATCACATTAGTAGGTGCAAAAAAATATCCTCCAAATTTGGATAAGAAACAAAAATTGATTGATTTTGAAAGTGAAATGTTGGTAAATGAAGATGAAAGTACTGAAATAGTTAGTGTTCCAAAATGCAGGAAATTTAATCATGATTTGTGTAGGAAGAAGCTTGCTAAAATGCTCATTGTGGATGAATTTCCTTTTGCTTTTGTCTAACGTGAAGGTTTCATTGAATTCTGCAAGGCTGTAAATCCTCTCTTTAAGCTTCCTTCTTGTTCAACTGCCACTCGAGATTGTTATGCTCTTTTTATTGAACAAAGAAATGAGTTGAAAAATACTTTTAAGAACTTACATTCTAAGGTTTGTCTAACCACAGACACTTTGACATCATGTCAAAATTTAAGCAATATGTGTTTGACAGCCCATTTGTTGATGATGAATGGAATTTACATAAGAGGATAATTAATTTTTGTCCAATTGCTGGTCATTCCGGACAACTTATTGGTAGAGCTGTTGAAAAATGCTTGATTGATTGGGGTTTGAAAAACATTATGACTGTAACCGTAGACAATGCTAGCTCAAATGATTTAACAATTGAATACCTGAGAAGAAGACTTACCATTTGGGAGTCTAGTTTATTGGAGGATAGATATTTACATATGAGATGTGCGTCCCATATTTTGAATTTGATTGTGAAATAGGGTTTGAAAGAACTTGATTTGTCCATTATGAAAGTTCGAACTCTTGTGAGATATGTTAGACTTCTCTCGCTAGACTTCAAAATTTTAAAACTTGCATAGAAGAGGAGAAAGAGGATAGCAAAAGTCTTGTTACTTTAGATGTTGAGACTAGATGGAATTCAACTTTCCTAATGCTCGAATCTGCTATCAAGTTTAAAAAGGCATTTGCTAGTTTATACATGAAAGACTCTTATTGTTTCAAGGAACTTAGAAAGATTGGTGGTGGTCCCATTGAAGATGATTAGAAGATGGTGAGTAGTTTTTTACCTTTCTTGAGCATTTTTTATGAAGCAACATTGAGGTTATTTGGTTCTCATTATGGGACTTGTAACCATTATGCACACGAGATTTACAAGACTAAATTAATTATTTCCAACATAAGTGATGATTATGAGGGTATTAAGAAAATGGCAACCCAAATGATGTCTAAGTATGAAAAGTATTATGGGAACACTGATAATATCAATATTATGATGTTTGTGGATGTGATCCTTGACCCTAAGCACAAGTTGAATTATGTTAATTGGATTGTGAATGATTCTTATGATGAAACACAATCCACTCTTTTGTGCCTCAAAATTAAGATAGTTTTACAATATTTATTTGATTCATATGCTTCTTCAATGCCTCCTTCAAATAAAAGTGATATGTCTTCCTCCACTTCTACTTCTTTATCTAATTTCACTCGAGGTGGGACTCAAAGTGGAGGTAAGATTGATCTTCAACAACTTATGGTTTCAAAATTTCAAAGGGATACGGGTTGTTTGTTAACTAGTGCCAATAAAAATGAATTGGAGAAGTATTTAGAAGATGCTTGTGAGTCTCATGCTTCAAATTTTGATATCCTACAATGGTGGAAAGATCAACCAAAAAGATATCCGATTCTTCATAGGATGGATGGCTAAAGATGTACTTGCCATACCTATCTCGACTATAGCTTCTGAGTCTGCTTTTAGTACAGGAGGTCGTGTGTTTGATTCTTTTCGCACTTCATTGACTCCAAAAATGGTTGAAGCACTTGTTTGCACTCAAGATTGGTTACGCACCTCTCAATCACCTATTATAATAGAAGAAAGTTTAATTGCCTTGGAAGAGTTGGAGGAATGTAAGTTTATTTTTACTTTTGATTGCTTCTTTTTTTGTTTATTCAATATTTAAAGTTTAATCATAAATGTATATTTTAATCTTTTTTATTTTATTTTGTGTGATATAGCCATGAAGGATCTAACTTTAGAGCAACCAGATATCATAATTGACGAGACAATTAATACTTTGGATGATTTGTAAATTTGAAGTATTTAGTGATCCTACTATCTCTTTTATTATGTTGTTAAGACTTGATACTATTGTGTGGTATTTTATTTTGAACATCTTGTGTTGATTTTATTGTGTTGTTGAGATTTGATATTCTTGTGTGGTATTTTTAATATGAACATCTTGTGTTGATTTGAGACTTTATACTCTTATGTAATATTTTTATTTTGCACGTCTTGTGTTGGTTTGTTGTGTTGTTAATGTACACCCATACTTTTCATTTCGAGCTTTGTTCAACTTGTCGACAATATCGCTTAACATTGAAAACTGTTGAGAACATTTTGATATTTTGATATACCAAACAATTTTATTTATTAATATTTATTAATTTTAAGATTGTATTTGATTCAATTATTCGAATGTATACAATTATTACTTAAAGTTTAAAAACATCAATTTTTACTCCTTAATAAAAAATTGAGATCTATACTGGAAATATCTTTGAAAGAATTTTTACTAAAGGTTTTGAACTTTAATCGAGTCAAAAAACTCAATTTTAATATGGTAGTACCGATACTGCTAAGGTAGTACCGATACCATGTTGTATAGTAGTACCGATACTATGAATGTAGTATCGATACTACTCCTTTGGTTTTGACTCTGAAAATTTCCAGAATCTCAAAATGGTACCGATACCGTTGTCTGGTATCGATACTACTTTATATAGTAGTATCGACACTCCTTGAGACAGTATCGATACCTTTGCTTTCCAACAGTCAAAATATTTGAATTTTTTGCAAAAAAAAAAATCAGATTCGGATCCGGATATATGGATATCCGATCCGAAATTTCGGATATCTGACTTTTGGATATCCGATTTTTTCGGTTCGGATACGGATCATTACTTTAGGTATCCGAAATTTTCGGATATCTGAAAATTCGGATCGGATAATATCCGATATCGATAATGCACACACCTAATAGTTATATTATGAATGCTTATTACTTTAAAAAAAACTCTAAAAAATGAACCATCAAGTGAACTCAATGATTAAAGAGATTATTGTTCTTTCTAAAGGACTTCGGTTAGAGCAGTTGTGTCTACAAAACGTATATGTTTTGTCGATAATTAAAAGAGATTTTAAATATATACTACCTTGTAATAATCTAATACTATTAAAAAAAAAGCTTAAGGGTTATTTGTCCCCTATAGTAAACACAATTTATCATTTTTGTCTCTATAATGTTTTCGCATCAATTTAGCTCTCAAAGTTGTTTAGGGGCATCTTCCTAGTCCTCAAAGTCCGTTTTAACTAACAAAACTATTAATTTTCTGTATATGTGGACGCCAATTATTTTCACGTCAGTCAATATTACAGACATGATTTGATGATAACGTGACATTTATTAAAAAAAATAAACATAAAGGTTAAAAGAAATCCTTAAAATTTTAACCTAATACCTTAATCACATTAAGAATTTTTTAAAACTATTATGTTTAGTAAATATTTTAACCTCATCCCTTAATCTACATATGTAAAAGGTTTTATTAGTCAAAACAGCTAACGAATTTTGAGGGTTATGATGATGCCCCTAAATAGCTCTGAAAGTTAAATTAATCTAAAATATCATAAAAAAAACTGATAAACCAGATCAACTAAAAAAACAAAAGTAGCCTTGAGCCATTAAAAGGGGAAAAAACTCTTAAGAACATAAAAAGTGACGAGGAAAAAAATTTATAATTTCGTTATCTTTATAGTACTAAGCAACCAAAACAGAATTAAAAACTGAAAGATTTCACTGTTTCGGATATTTTAAAATTGTCATTAGTGATGAAAGGCGACGGAATGTGCTTTGATTACGGAGCTAACAAGGCCGATGGAGCGTTTGGAGAAGCCAAGCGACGGCAGCGCTGGTAAGTCTGGAGCCACTTGTACGTTCGAGATCCATGGACCACCGCTTTTCTGGTTGGATGAACCGTAGCGGCTCGTTCCAAGAACCATAACGGCGTCAAAGCCGTGTAGTTGGCGGCGTTCCTTTGGAGGTCGTCGATGTCTCGCATCTCCATCACCGTCGATACACCCCTCTTCCTCAACTTCTCTGTTTGGTTTTCTCTGTTAGGAGAAGACAATGAAATGCTGAGCGTTACTTATATTCAAGCTGGAATGGGTAGGCGGTAGTGTTAATTGGTGAAATTAGAGCAAGGACCACGTGATATAATATTTTTGTTTTTTTGGTTTCATTCTAAGTTTTTGTCTTGATTAGTCTGGATTTATCCACGTCGCACATATGATTTTGGTAGGTGAATCTCTCAACAGAAATTTTCTGTATACTCAAGAACTCAAACTCGAGACCTTACTTAGGTGATATCAATTTACTTATCACTTGAAAGAACCCTTGTTGATTCTTTTTTAACAATACTAACTAATTAAATTTTATCAATAAAACAATTATCAAAATTACAATGCATTCAAATATTAAAAAGATAGAAAGAATATTCACCAAGAAAACTTATAAAAACAAAAATATTAAATCTAAATATACGGAAAAAAAACATTCAGAAACTTTTTGTAATACTCTAAATTTTGACTAGTGACTAAAATATAATTTTTAAAAGTTTGAGGTTTAAAGTATAAACTTTGTAAAAGTTTAGTGACTAAGAATGTAATTTTTTGAATAGTTATAGATTTTAGCTTGTAAATAAATAGTTTAGCCTAAAACAAGGATTTTTGTGCGAATCATATTTTTGATACGAAATTTGTGTTGAAAGCTATAAAGTGATAAAGTTCATTATTGAAATCGGATAGTCGGATCGAACTAAAATTTTATGATTTGAAGGATGTTAGAAAATAGTTGGAAATATTATTTTCATATTTTGAAACTGTGAAAATTATTATGGATCAATGAATTTGGATATAATTTTCTCTATTTGACCAAACTGAAGAAATTTAGTGACTAAAATGCATGTTTTGTAAAATAAGAATTAAGATGTTTTATTTATGGATTTGATGATATAAGAGATGTTGTCATGGAGTGGCATGGATGAAATTATTAAGTTTTATTAAGGGCAAAATGGTAAAGTGGATTCAATGAATTTAAAATTCATTTATATTAGATGATGACATGTGTATTAAGGGATAATTTCAAGTAAATTAAAGAAAATTTTAGTTTCTTCTTCTTCCAGCCGTGAGTTCCATAGCCGTGAGAGAGTTTTCTTTTTAATTTTTTTGGTCCATTTTCTTTAAGATTTTAAGTTAGGCTATTAAGGATAAAATAACCTACCTGAAATTCTCTTTCATTTAACATAAAAATCTTCATGTTTTATGTTTAAGTTGGTGAGATGTGGATAAAGGGGAAGCATGATTCTTATGATTAAAGGTTGATTATTGATGTTAGAAGTATTGTGAAGTTGAAATCAAGCATGAAAGTTGTTAAAAATCAAGTGTAAGATTATATTTATGGTTTAACCATAGGGTTATGTTTTGGAAAATGTTGTGTTTGATTTATATTTGATATGAAAAGGAGTTGAATTGGTTGTAAATATTGTGTGAATGATGAAATTGAGCTTGAATCAAGTTTAGAGATTATTTTGTAAAGAATAAAACTATTTGGCCAAAGGGGAAAATATTTGGAAAATTTCTAAAAATTTTCATAAAGTGCATCATATCGTAGTTTCAATTATGATTCGGCACCGTGTTGTGCCTAGTGGGCACCTTAAACTCACGTACCTTAAATTTTCTTACATGTACATTGGTTTATAACAGTAAATGTGAAAGTTATGTCAGTATATGAAAGAAGGGAATATAGAATATAAAAGAAAGTTCTGAAATATGTTCGAATGAAAAGAATAAAAGTTATTTATGATATTTAATGATGACATACTTGATTTTTTTATAAAATCGTGAGATGATAATTTTCAGGTTTTCAGAAGGAAAAACGACTTGACTAGCCAGATTTGAGGTTTTAATTTTTTTTATTTAAATTACAGTTTATTGCTTATATTTTATGGATTTTACATTTTAGTTATATTTCTGCCCCCACTAAGTTTTACTTGGAGCGTGAGGATTTTCATGCGTAGGTTCGAATAAAGTAGAGGTCGTGAAGTGAAGAGCTTGCTAGCATCTTATGCAAAATCAAACCTACAGACAGTATCAGTAAGACATCCTTACTTTGACTTAGTGGAATGTACGTGATATCTACAGGGTTGTTTTATCCTTACTTTGACTTATTAGTGGCATGTACGTGATATCTACAGGGTTGTTTTATCAGATTTATTTTAAAAGGGTTTGTAATGGTAATTAGGGTTATTTTTTTAGTTTTGTTTAATTTTAGTATTAATTGTATTTATGAGTGAATATTATAAATGGTTTAAAAACAAGCAGTATTAGGCATTTGTATTTGGATATGAAACAACGTCGAACTGCCTAAATACTGACTGAAATCAGATTAGTTTTTAATGATCAAACAATATTTTATAAATTTATATGATCACAGAAAAAGTTTTTAAAGTAAAAAGGGAAATTATTAAATGAAACAAATTTTTTATGCATTTAAGTTCAACAAATGTCAGTTGAGTTAATATGATATATGTAGCTCGTATTAAGTGACATATATGGGCTATGGGTGTTACACTTTTTTAACCATTAACAATGCACATACACCCTTTAGACGTAGCTGTTCAAACTAGGGAGTGTTTAATCGATTCAAGGAAAAGAATTGAGTTATTGGAGTTGACGAGTCATATTTTATAACTCGAACTTGAAATTTTTTCGAGTCGAGTCGAGTCGAATTTTTGAGTTTCTATTTAAATTTAATTGTAAATATTTATAATATTATGATATTATTTGATTCTAATTTAAATGGTTCTTCATAACCATATACAATACATATATATTTCTTCATATTGTTTTTCATATGTAATATACATATATCATACAGAGTTGAGGGACTCGTCTCAAACGTGACAATTAATCCAGTAATTACTAAAAATTTTGAGTTATTAGGGTTATTTGAGTTTTATTTTACAATCGATTTGAACTTGAATTTTTTTCAAGTCAAGTTTGTGAAATTACAACTTGAAGTCAATTTGAGTCGAGTGGAAAAAATTGATTTTTCAAGCTGAGTCAAGTTTTACTCACCCCTAATTCAAACCCAAAACCTCTAAGGAAAATAGCACTCTTCTTAACCATTAAAACCAATTCATTACTTTATTTGAATTTTATATTGAAAAGTAAGTTTAATGATATTTTTTAAAATTATATTTTGATATGGAATATAAAGTGATTATGTTATAAAATTATACTTGATCGAGTGTCAATTTGGTATTATTTTTAAAATATTATAGAAAAACATTGAATTAATTTTAGATTAATTAATTTAAAATTGAAGTATTTAATTTATTGTTAACAATATTTATTTTGGATTTATTTTTAAAAATATAAGAGAATTGATGATATAAACGGAGATAAATAAATAATTTTATTCAAAAAAAATTAATAATAGGATACACTTGACCCCTAAGGGTGCGTTTGATTCACAGAATATAAGATTACCAGTGGGAATAAAAGATTATCAGGGAATAGGATTACTGAGAATGTTATATTTTGTGTTTGGTTGGTTTAGCAGGAATGTAAGATTACTGTGTTTGGTTAAAGGAATAAAAGATTATTGAAATGTATATTTGACCAAATTGTCCTTATTATATATTTGTTTTTTTAACTGAAAAATATTTATATATTCTCTTTAAAAAATTTAAGTTCATAAAATTTATATAATATTTTTTACAAAATTGAAAATATAAAAAGTTTAATGAAAGGGTAAAGTTTTATTTTAACCTCTGAACTTCGTATAAAATTTTAATTATACATTTTTTTTTAAATCAAAAATAATTTAAGGATATATTTGTAATTTAACCTTTGTATAATTTTTATTATTCAATGACAGAATAATGATATTTTTGAAGAAAAAAAATAATTTTAAGGACATTTTAGTCCAAAACGTCGGTAATCCAACAATACCTAAGGAAATGGAGGTAATGACATTCTCGGTAATATACCCTAAAAATCAACTATTGGTAATGTAAGATTACCGGGAATTATATTCCCGGCCAACCAAACGGGGGAATGTGAATTTCATTCCCATGGGAATCTCACATTCCCCCAACCAAACACACCCTAAAGATTAGTGCATCTACCCCTACGCCAAATATCTTACTAATTGATTTGAATAAACTAATGAATGTAATTGAGTCTTTTTAATATTTAATGTTAATTTTCATTTTTAAAAGAATAAAAGCATTTATGATATATATAATACTGATTTTTTATTTATTAAAAGGGTGTAGCAAGAATATAGTCCTGACTTTAAAATTAGATGCGAATAGGAATGGGTTAAGGGTAGAGTCGGAGTAATCATTTCTCTAAAAAAATTTAAATTTTCATATAATATAAAACATGATAGGAGGAAAATTTAAACATTCCCCTAAAAAGAATATAAACATGCTAGGAGAAGTTAATTAATTTTCATTAATTGATTATAATTACATATTAATTGTGGATTATATAAAATAATCCACCGTCGTAATAGTGATTAGATAAATTATCAATATTGAGGGAAAAAAGAACCGACAAGAGCATGCTCGGAAAGATAATCGAAACAGAAATGGACACTTAAAAAGCGAACATGTCATGATATGTTTTCCTCAAAGTAGTTTGTGGTGGAAGTTGAAGATTGTCTGCCTGGTTTTCGGGGAAGTTTGGGAAAGTAGGTCTCGGTTGCATTTTTGTTTGGCTTTTTATGGTTCTATTCCGGTTCGTGGTGGTGCTGTTCGGTTATCGTGGAAGGTAGTGGGATTTCTCCTATTTGTTTAATGCTGGTTATGTCGAAGTCTATGGTCGGATAGCTGTGGTCAACCGGAATTTCACTTAGTTATGCCGCCTCTTATGCAAGGTACGTGATAGCTCTAGTGGTTAATGGCATCCTAATTTCTATTTCCATTGTATTCTACAAGCACCGTTGAACAAGTATTAAAGGACTCTGGGTTCTCTTGTTCGTGCCTCTGCCTGGTTTTAAAGGATGATGAGTCTATCAATTCGAGGTTTGTAGTTTAGCATGCAGGCTGTTTTTTAAGCAGTGCGGTTGTGCTTTAGCAGCAGCTCTCGTTGGTTGCAGCACATTAGTTCCTGGAAGGGTGTGTTAATTTCTAGCTATGGCAGTATGTGAGCACCATTTTTTCACAGAAGCATATCCAAGCCCACCCCAACCGAAACCCCAAATTAAACCCAACCCAGGTAGCCCTAAGCCAGACCCAACCCAAACCAAGATCCGACCCAAACTATAACCCGAAGCCTAACCACCCAAACCCCCCATTCAGCTGGCACCACCCACTGCCCCTATTAGTCCCTAGCCACCACAGCTGCCACCAATCTATCCCCTGTCATGTCAGAAACTCCTGTAACAAGCAAACTCAAACAAACCCAATACACACTCAAGCAACCATCATTTCATTTCAATTTTTTTTTGTAACAATTCGGGGGTTTTATAAGATCCCGAATGAACAATGTAATGGGGTCGGTCCCTTCAATTTCGAATGAAATAAAAAATAGAAGCACATTATATTTTATTTTTGATTTTTCTTTCACTAAATGTACAAACTAAAAAAGGGGAAAATAGAGTGTTTACATTCAATCGGAGTATCGTCGGCGGCAGAGGTCTCCTTCGCCCAATCCGAACGGTCAAAAGGAAGAAGAGAAGTCGGCGAGAAACATATCTTGAAAAGGAAGCGATCCAACGGCTGACATATGAGATCGACAAGAAAGAAGCCGAAACGCTCTCGGCCCTTTTCGTGTTGGGGGCCGAATCTCGCAAAACTAAGTCCTGATCCGACCTCACGGCGCCAAGGCGAGCAAATCCTGAAAATTTGATGGACTTTAGCCGCCGACGACCGACACGGCTGTCAGCAACGGCACTCGTCTTCGATTTCTGGGAAAGTAGAGAGAAGGGAGAGTGTTTGAGAAAGAAGAGAGAGAGTGGGGAAGCAGAAATGAGGAAAAAAAGGGAAGGAAGGGTATTTATACCCAAAGCAAACGACACCGTTTAATCTCCTGGTGATTTGCATTTTGGTCCTCAATGGCTAATCACACGCACAACTCCTAAATCTTCTTATCGTGTGCAATTTGGTCTCAATTTCAGCTTATTTAGAATGTTTGTCCTTATTCTGTTATCTTTCTATTTTATGATCTTATGCTAACTTTTGGTTTATTTCTTTTCAGGTCCCTGTACGTTTCCCATGTTTTTACAAAGTGATCACATGTTCTCCTTTTTATTATTCTACTTAAATGTATGTACTTAGGCTGTAATTTTACATTTAATTAATTTTGCTAGTGGAATTTATGGGTTATTCACGTTAAGATCCCCCTACTTTAGGCGCAAATTTGTAGTTTGGTCATTATTTTCCTCCGTTTTTTATTATTGTGAATTTGACTTATTAATTTCATTTTATTTTGTTTTAGTCACTTATTTACATTTTCGTTATTTTTATTTGTGCATTTATTTTTTCAATATTTACGTTATAGTCCTTTAAATTTCAGCTTTTAATTTCTGTACTATTTTATTTAATCTTTGTATTCTGATTTCTTGCACTGTGGTCCTTTTCCTTTATGCTTTAATTTCGGCTCTTTGCTTTTAATTTATTGCAATTTTAATCAACATATACTTTGCCTTTTTATTATTTAGTTTACACGTTTATTGTTTATTTTAAATTGGTTATTTTAGTTTTATTTAGTTTGTTTTTACATGATTTGTCCTTAGATTAGATTAACACTGGGATCGAATTTAGAAATTAGGACGACACACTAGTTTAATTAGGAGGCAATTCGAGTCGAGTTTTTGCATAAGATACCCGATTACTCGAATCGATTGCTCTATTTTAAAATTTGTCAATAATTAATATTTTCTCTAAAAAACTTTAGGTTTAATAATTTAGATAATATCTAGAATTTAGATTGTTAATTAGTCCTTAACTTTACAAATTATCAATTTAGGTCCAAAGCTTTTAGATATTTTAGAAATCGGTATTTTTATATCTTGACATTTTTAGTCCCTGAATTTCGATTAGAGCTTTAATATTGGCATAATTAAATAGGTTAAATAGAGCCTCCACTTTTAGTTAGATTTCAAACTAGTCTTTTAATTTAGGGAATAATTCGAGTCGGCCCTCGCCTAAATGCTTGAGGGACCATCTCGATTATTCGATTCAATAATTGATTAAAATCAAATAGGATTAACATTAGAGCCTATATTTTTAGGTTTGAGCTTCTAGGTTCCTTTAATTTCATGATTTGACACCTTAAGCTAGAAAAAGACTTTAATTTACCTTAGTTTAATTAGGATTGAATAAAAATTTGTTTGATTGTATTTTATTTTTAAATCTAAGGCAATGTTCATTTATTAGGGAATTAATAGTATATCTCTCGCAAGTATGCTCATGGGGTGACTACTGGTGATTCCCGAAATAGGTCGACATCATTTTTAAAGACCACATCATGATTTTCTAAAAAACGAGGCAATATTTTGTTATTAGGTACAATAGTTGATCTCTCGCATTTACGCTTGGGAGCAAATGTTATCGGTCTCGATAAACAAATACCCTTTTCAACTTTGTATCCGTAATAATTTTCAAATTAAACCCAACCCAGGTAACCCCAAGCCAGACCTGACCCAAACCAAGATCTGACCCAAACTATAATCCGAAGCCTAACCACCCAAACCCCCTACTCAGCTGGCACCACCTACTGCCCCTATCAGTCCCTAGCCCCCACAGCTGCCACCAATCCATCCCCTGCCATGTCAGAAACTCCTGTAACGAGCAAACCTAATACACACGCAAGCAACCATCCTTTCATTTCAATTTTTTTTGTAACAATTCAGGGGTTTTATAAGAAATCGAATGAACAATGTAATGGGGGTCGGTCCCTTCATTTTCGAATGAAAAAAAAATAGTAGCACTTTATATTTTATTTTTGATTTTTCTCTTTCACTAAACGCACAAAAAAATGGAAAATAGAGTGCTTACATTCAGTCGGAGTATCTCCAACGGCAGAGGTCTCCGTTGCCCAATACGAACGGTCAAAAGGAAGAAGAGAAGTCGGCGAGCAACATATCTTGAAAAGGAGATGATCCAACGGCTGACGGATGAGATCGACGAGAAAGAAGCCAGAACGCTCTTGGCCCTTTTCGTGTTGGGGGCTGAATCTCGTAAAACTAAGCCCCGGTCTGACCTCACAGTGCCAAGGCGAGTAAACCCTAAAAATTTAGTGTCATCAACCATCAGAGACGGAAGCCGGCGCGACTATCGATAACGACACTCATAGCCAGTTTCTGGGAAAGTAGAGAGAATGGAGAGTGTTTGAGAAAGAAGAGAGAGAGTGGGGAAGCAAAAATGAGGAAAAAGGGGAAGGAAGGGTATTTATACCCAAAGCAAACGACGTCGTTTAATCCCCTGGTGATTTAAGTTTTGGTTCCCAATAGTCTAATCACACACGTAACCCCTAAATCTTCTTATCGTATGCAATTTAGTCCTGATTTCAGCTTATTTACAATATTTGTCTTTATTATGTTATTTTTCCATTTTATGATCTTATGCTAACTTTTGGTTTATTTCTTTTCAGGTCACTGTACGTTTCCCGTGTTTTTACAAAGTAGTCATATGTTCGTCCTTTTTATTATTCTACTTAAATGCATGTACTTAGGCTGTAATTTTACATTTAATTTATATTGCTAGTGGAAATTTATGGGTTATTCATGTTAAGATCCCCCTACTTTAGGCGTGAATTTGTAGTTCGGTCACTATTTTCCTCCGTTTTTTATTATTGTGAATTTGACTTATTAATTTCATTTTATTTTGTTTTAGTCACTTATTTACATTTTCTTTATTTTTATTTGTGCATTTATTTTTCAATATTTACATTACAGTCCTTTAAATTTTAGCTTTTAATTTATGTATTGATTTTATTTAATCTTTGTTTTCTGATTTCTTGCATTGTGGTCCTTTTGCTTTATGCTTTAATTTCGGCTCTGTGTTTTTAATTTATTGCAATTTTAATCCACATATACTTTGTTTTTATTATTGTTTATTTTACATGTTTATTGTTTGTTTGAATTGTTATTTTAGTTTTATTTAGTTGGTTTTTACATGATTTGTCCTTAGATTAGATTAACATTCGAATCAAATTTAGAAATTAGGATGACACAATAGTTTAATTAGTGAATAATTCGAGTCGAGTTTTCACATAAGATGTCCGATTACTCGAATCGTTTGCTCAATTTTAAAATTTATCAATAATTTATATTTTCTCTAAAAAACTTTAGATTGACCAATTTAGATAATATCTAGAATTTAGATTTTTAATTAGTCCTTAACTTTAAAAATTATCAATTTAAGTCCTAAGCTTTTAGATATTTTAGAAATCGGTAATTTTAGATGTTGACCTTTTTAGTGCCCGAATTTCGATTAGAGCTTTAATATTGGCATAATTAAATAGGTTAAATAGAGCCTCCACTTTTAGTTAGATTTCAAATTAGTCATCTAATTTAGGGAATAATTCGAGTCGACCCTCGCCTAAATGCTCGAGGGACCATCTCGATTATTCGATTCGATAATTGATTAAAATCAAAGATAAACATTAGAGCCTATATTTTTAGGTTTGAGCTTCTAGGTTCCTTTAATTTCATAATTTGACACCTTAAGCTATAAAAAGCCTTTAATTTACCTTAGTTTAATTAGGATCGAATAAAATTTTGTTTGATTGCATTTTATTTTTAAATCTAAGGCAATTTTCATTTATTAAGGAATTAATAGTATATCTCCCGCAAGTATGCTCAGGGGGTGACTACTGGTGATTCCCGAAATAGATCGACATCCTTTTAAAGACCGCATCATGATTATCTAAAAACGAGGCAATATTCGGTTATTAGGCACAATAGCTGATCTCCTGCATTTACGCTTGGGAGCGAATGCTATCTGTCTCAATAAACGAATACCCTTTTCAACTTTGCATCTATAATGATTTTCAAATTAAATAAAGATCGAACTCAAAATTTCCGATTTTCAATATAGGGTAATCAACTTGGTACCAATTTTTGGGCGCTTGTGGGGGTGCTAATCCTTCCCTAGCCGTAATGACTCCCGAACCTGATTTCTGGATTTTAACAGACCTTAAAACTTGGTATTTTGATAAAAATAAAATATTTTATTAAAATCATCTGCTTTTTATGGTGTCCCAATCGCACCTTAAATGTTTGGTGGCGACTCCTCACATTTCGAAAAACTTTTCAAAGAGAAAACCCCCGAGTCGATATCGGTCTTTTTCCCGTCCTGGCGAAAAACGGTGTCGACATAGTATTACTGCATTGTTTAGCCTGGTGTGTGTTATAATGGATACTGTTTTTCTGTATTGACATTTACATGGTGCACTCTTTTTTTTCATATAGGTTTAGAGAGATTTTTTTAACGAGGCCTATATACTTGTCATGTCTTGTACCTTGTTAATTATACAACACCCCTTTTCAAAAATAAATAAATAAAATTGAAAATCACTTCTAAACTTAAAATTTATGAAAACTTCGAGTCACAATTTTTTGAGATTAAGTAAGATAGAACACCTATAAATCATATTTTGAAAGAAAATTTTTCGAAAACCTCTTTCAAGGAAAATTTTACTTTTTACGTTTAACAAGAGGTTTATTAAAATCGAGTCCAAGAGTCAATTACATGTGAGAAATGATATGTAACCCACAATACTTGGTATCGATGCCTACTTGATTTTATGTTATCTAAGCATTGAAATTTACAAATTTAAATATAAATTTAAGAGATGATCCTTTTATTATGTATATTAATTTGTAATGAATGAACATTTTATAAATATTTTGACTAAAAAATGACTCTGTTCACTGAAATTTATTTTTAAGAGAATATCCCTTTATCCCCAATTAAAGAAGATCGTCATATAATTATTTAAGATACTATCTCGTTAGTTTTTGAAATAAAATAATATTTCCTTAAAATTTAATAAAATTTAAAATTTAATAGTCAATTTAAAAGTGAGTGCAACATATATAAATGTTATGGTGCAAGAAATGGAATTATACATATAATAAGTAATTAAAATAATAAAATTAATACTTAAAAATCGTTTGAATATGTTTAAAGGGTATAAACTCTACACTCCAACAATTTAGGAGGTAGTTTCATAGATAACCATCAAAAAAAAGATATTATCTCGATTTAAAAAATCAATTAATAATATATAATCCAAAAATAAAATCAAAATAATAATAATAATAATAAATAGTGTACATTAATATATATATAAATATATATATCATAATATAATAATAACAAAAAATATACATAATAAAAAGGAATTACCATAATAGTAATAATTAATATCATACATTAAAATATGGATATATATCATAATATAATAATAAATAAAATATACAGATGGTAAAAGTAATTACCATAGAAGTAAAATTAATATGATACACTAAAATATGGAAATATATATCATAATATTGTAATAAATAAAAGATATACCTAATAAAAGTAATTACCATAATATTTATTAATTAAAATGATAAGATATCACAAATATTAAATATATAATATACATATAAAATAACTATAAAATTATGCTAACAATGTAATGTATAAGTATGATAATAAAAATCTAAAATAATAACATATGAAATTACAAGTCATTGATAAAAATAAAATAAATTAAGCAACAGGGATTGAAATGTAAATAAAAAATCAAAAATTAGAAATAAAGGACTTAATAGAATTGAAATAAAATCTAGAGTAAAAATGAATAAATGTCAAAAAAAAGATCAAATCATAAACTTCAAAAAATACGAGGGACTGCAGCGAAAAATTCAACAACCTATATAAAAAAAAGGCACAGAAAGAAAAAGAAGAGGAATAAAGAAATATAAAATAAATGTTTGTATTTTTATTACTTAAAAGTGAAGAAACAATCCATTATTCTCTTAATTGAGAGGAGGAGGTTTCTATTTATAATTGAAACCCTTACATATAACCGTCTAGATTATTTATATTGGCGACTAAAATTAAGGTATATCTACACAAATTCCTTATCTATAGAAATCAAAGGGAATATTTCGATTGGCATTAAACTTGTGATTTTCTTGCTAACAAGCGTTCATGGACTCTTCAACATTCTCCAACTGTCATGTCAAGTTCAGTGGTATTTGGAGTCTATGAAATCTGGACGGAAACGAATGTTTACAAAATTAATTTTAATATTTAAAAATTATGCTCAAATATATATACATTTGTATTTTGGTTTAATTATTGAGGTTAGTTTCAAATGTCACATTATAAGTTATGTAAAATTTATTTTTAAATCAAATAATTATTATAAGGGTAAACTATTTGTATGACCATTTAATTATTGGTTCTTTTTTATTTTGGCATACGATTTTGAAATTTTGTCTACTAGACTACTTAATTATTTAAGTGAGTCAATCAAACCACTTGTATTTAACATTTAATGGAAAAGGTGATGTGACTATTAAAAAATTAGTATAATTATACATTTGATCATCAATATTATATATTATATCAATTTAGTCGCAATTATAAATTAATTAAACAAATTTAATCTCTAATTAGATAGTGACATGTGTCACTACCAAATTGGAAGATATTTTTTAATTTTAATTTATTTAATTTGTTTTATACCCAATCAAAATATTGTAAAATTTAATCAAATGTGAGATTTGGTTTGGTGGCTAAGGTGCATGAACTCCCCCTTAAATTAAGAAAATATCCTCTAATATGGTAGTGACACATGTCATCACCTAATTAGAGATTAAATTTATTTAATTGAATAAAAAGTAGGACTAAATTGATAGAATGTATAAATATTAATGTATAAATATTAAGG
Source organism: Hibiscus syriacus (assembly GCF_006381635.1). Taxonomy (NCBI): domain Eukaryota; kingdom Viridiplantae; phylum Streptophyta; class Magnoliopsida; order Malvales; family Malvaceae; genus Hibiscus; species Hibiscus syriacus. The sequence goes on along the minus strand of NW_024063019.1, from coordinate 1,125,095 downwards.
ATCAAATGTTTAATTATACTAATTCTTTTAACATCCACATTGTCTCATATGTTAAAAGTTAAAGGCAAGTGGTTTGATTCGCACACTTAAGTAGTTAAGTAGTCTGATTAAAAAAATTTCAAAATCAGTAGTCAAAATGAAAAAGGGCAATAGTCAAGTGGTCATACGAATAATTTACCCTTATTATAATTATGTAAATATTTCATATGCGACAATTAAAGTAATATGTAAATGTCTGAACTTTTTTTTTATCGCACATGAATGAAAGTATTTAGTGTTTTTATCCCCTTGTTGGATCCAATTGCTTGTCAGCCTTTAGAACCAGAGAAGTTTTCGAAGGATTATATCAAGTTCATTCTTCAAATGTTTTTCAAGTTGGCTAAGGAAGACCGAGTTGCAATTTTGGAGAGCTTTGTCTATTCGTTTTAGTCGAGCCTGAATCCAAAAGTATCACATTTCCAATCCACAATCTCTTTCTTGAATTTGTTCAAATTTGTTAGAACCTCACCGTTGACTTCCCATGTTTTTTGCAGGAGTCTTTTGAAATTATGGTGGTCTAGCCAAACGGCTACCAACCTAAATGGCATTACTTTTTTTGTCCTCTTGTGAATATTGGGCAGTGGTCGGAACTTATTATATCTAAGTGAATCGATCTAGGGGTTGCCAAAGCCTTCAATGCCTCCATGAAAAATCTTGGTCATGGTAATTTACCTCTATTAACCCATTATCAAATACGAGGTCCATGAAAAGTTTGTTGAATCCTTTATTATGTAGGCTTCCATCAGGACGATCCTCATTCTTTAGAATGTAGTTAAAGTCTCCATAGAGTATCCACATTTCACAATCGCCCGTATTTAATTTTGAAAGGAGACTCCACACACGCTTCCTCTTTGATAATATGTGGCTTGGCAAACACAGTGATGAAATATAGCTATTCAGTGACGCGTTTTCTTTGAATTTGCTATGTATGATCTGATTAGCAACTTGCATGATTTTAACTTCAACCAAATTGTTCCATAGGAGCCACATGCCACCACTGAATCCTTTTACTTCCATTGGGAAGGAATTTGAAAAACTCATGCAGTTTATTATTTTATCAAAAGAGCCCTTATTTTAGGTTTATGAGCCTTCACAAAAATATTTAAAATATCTTTCAAAGATAGGGTGAACAACACCTTGAATATTCTAGAACATTATATTAACCATGGAGATAAAAAGACTTTTAAAACAATACATTTTCAGTTGTTTTAGATTGTGATATCTATCATATCTTCTATTGAATATTATAATTTATACATATTTTTAAGGAGTATAATTATTCATATGAATAGGTGTAACCATTCATATGGATAGATGTAATTGTTCATATGATTAGGAGTGATTATTAAAATGTAAGGATGTAATTATTCATGTGAATTGATGTAGCTATTCACATGAAAAGATGTAACCATTCCATTAGTCACTTACAAAGCATATATAAAGGATTGTAAGTGATGAAGCAAAGCAATTAAATTGCAAGTATTACAAGTGAATTTTATATATTTTTTTCTTCATTTCTATAAATTTGTGTTAATATACTTTCTATCTCAATAAAGTGGTATCAGAGCTATATTCGATAGTAAGTGAAGATAACCAACAATGGTATGGTTCCATTTCAATTTTCTTTTCTTACAAAAGACAATTATGAAAATTGGTGTCTTCATATGAAGGATCTATTAAGGGCACAAGATGCTTGGGAGATCACTCACAATGGTTATAAATTTTCTCATGACTAGGCATTATTGTCACAATAAGAAAAAGGAAGCTTTGACAAAGACAAGGAAGAATGATCAACAAGTCTTCACCCTCTAATAGGAGATGGCAATGAATTATTGAACGTTCCTCTTTGTTGAAAAATTCAAGCATATGGTTCTAGACTCAATCAAGAACATCTTTGGCACAAAAGAGAAAACTAAGCTAAAATTAAGGTTTTTGACTAAAATCTTTCTGTCACAGATTGAAAAAAAAAATTAAATTAAAAAGGTGATGGTAAATGGATAATGAATATATAAAAAGATAAACAAAAAGATAAATAAAGATAGTAAAGAAACGAATTTGAAAATTCCCCCGCGTATGTATGAAGATGGATCGAAGTAGGATTTGCATGTGATCTTGGCATGAATGATGTTGTGATGATGATGACAGGGATTTTTCCTATACACCATCCTAGTTTCAATTAACTAGACAACTGCTATAATAGACTTTAACAGACCTTCCTAAACGCAATGGAAAGGCAACCCATAGTGTGGAGATTTCCCTTACGTTGAACTAGCAGAACTTCTTGATGAAGAAAACTAAGAAAGAACAAGGCAATTATCACTTACAAAAACGTAATCATGTTTATTAATAATCAAGAACAAGTTGATTTATAATGTTGAATAAAGCCCTCCTTTGTATATGAGAGGAGTTCCAAGTTCTTAAGCAACTGAAAAATAAAATAAAAATAAACTAAAAATAAATGTTTTGACTCTATATTAATTTTTAATAAAATAATAAATCTAATCCTAAAAGATAATGATGTATGGTCATCATCAAGAAACCGAGGAAGACCAAGAGGAAGAAGATTTAATTATCAAATATTGAATGAAAAGAGGTATGCCAAGTCTGATATTGAATATTGTAATTATAAAAAAATTGGTCATCTATCTTAGGAATGCCAAAATAAAAGTAGAATTGAAAAGAGGGCCAATCTCTTTGAAGATCAACAAGACGTTGAAGAGCCAAGCTTGTTGCTAACACTCAAGAAAGGAGAGAACAATGATGTAAACACTTGGTACCTAGACAATGGAGCAAGCAATCACATATGTGAAGACACATAAGCCTTTGTGGAACTTAATGAGAAATTTAAAGGCATTGTTTCATTTGAAGACTCCTTAAAAGTCCAATTTTAATGGAAAAGAACAATTTTGATTTCTCTAAAGGAAGACAATCATAGTCTTATTATCAATGCTTATTATGTGCCCAAGCTAAAGGGTAATATTTTGACTTTGGGACAACTCCTTGAGAGAGGTTATGAGATTTACATGAAGGATTCTTGTATATGGCTAACAAATTAGTATGCCAACTTGGTGGCTAAAGTATCAATGTTGAAGAATAAAATGTTCTTGTTGAATCTCGAGATGATTGATGCAAAGTGCTTGAAGGCTAGTGTGGAAGACTATGTACGGTGTTAGAACATGAGATTTGGTCACTTAAATTTTATAACCCTCAAATACTAGAGGAAAAGAAAATGGTAAATGAAATTCCAACCATTAGTCACCTTATCCAATTATGTGAGGCATATCTCTTGGAGTTTTTTTAAAATAAAAAAAAACAACATCACGAGAAACCAAACCTCTTCAACTTATTCATATCGATTTATATGGATCAATCACTCCACCATCATTTGATAAAAGTAAACACTTTTTGCTCTCATTGATGATTATAGTATAAAGGCTTGGGTACACTTATTGAAGCATAAATCTGAGGCCTTTGGTGTTTTCCAAAATTTTAAACCTTTTGTTGAAAAGTAAAGTGGATAAGAAATAAAATCTTTGAGGTCCGATAGAATATATAAATTTACTTCTAATGAATTTAATGTTTTTTTTAAAAAAACACATGGAATTTTTCATCCTTTGACGGTGCCCATATCGCCACAATAAAATGAAGTTGCAAAACGAAAAAATAGAACAATTCTTAATATGACCAAGAGGATGATGAAGGTGAAAAACATGCCCAAAGAATTTTTGGTTGAAGTTGTTTCATGTGCAGTTTATCTGCCAAATTATTAACGAACAAAGAATGTAGATAATTTAACTCCTCAAGAAGATTGGAGTAGAAGAAAGCCTAGTGTGAGACATTTTTGAGTGTTCAGAAGCATTGCCTATGCACATGTACCCGACCAAGGTAGGTCAAAGCTTAAAGATCGTAATTCTAAATATGTTTTTATTGGCTATGACTCAAACTCCAAAGGCTATAAGTTGTACAATCCAAGCAATTGAAGAATCTTGGTAAGTGATGATGTTGAGTTTGATGAACAATCAAGTTTGATTTAGGGGACACAAGTTGAAGCCTATGATTTCTTTCTTTATTTTGTGGAAGAACAATATACGACTCCTCCGCAAACTGTGGACCCTCTGTAGGACATGACTCCTCCATCTTCACCTGAAACAATCTACAATTTATGAAAAAATTTTTGGAGAAAGCTCAAGTGAAAAAAGTGTAAGGGATTTGTATCGTTCCATTGAAGCCATTAATGACTTATTTGCCTAATAGTAGATAGTGAGCCACTTAACTTTGAGGATGTTATGAAAGAAAATAAATGGAGACTAGTAATGGATGAAGAAATAAAATCTATTGAAAAGAACAATACTTGGGACTTGTCAGATGTTCCAATAGGTCATAATACTATTGTGGTCAAATGAAATTTCAAGAAAAAGAAAAATGCAAGTGGAGAAGTGGTCAGATACAAAGCAAGACTAGTTGTTAAAGGTTACAAGAAAAAGCATGAGATCAATTATGATGAAGTTTTTGTGCCAATTGCATCAATTGAAACTTTCGATTGGTTATTTCCTTCTCAACTCAAAAGAAGTGGAAAATCCATCAACTTGATGTGAAATCAGCATTTCTTAAAGGTTTCTTAGAAGAGGAAGATTACATTATCAACCCATTGGGTACAAAGTCAAAGGGCAAGAAAATAAATGTCTAATGCTGAAGAAGTTATTATATGGGTTGAAACAAGTACCTCGTGCATGGTATAGCCAAATCAAAAAGTATTTTCAAGATAATGATTTTGATTGTTGCCTTCATGAACATGTACTATTTATTAAAACAAACGATGGTGAAAATATATTGATATTTTGTCTTTACATGAATGATTTAACCTTTACAAATAATAGTCCTAACTTAATTGAAGAATTCAAAAAGAATATGTCGCTTGTTTTCAAGATGACTGATGTAGGTCTAATGTCTTATAATTTGGGCCTATAAGTGAAACAATAACAAGAATGCATATTCATCTCGTAAAAGAGTTATGCAAAAGAAGTGTTGAAGAAATTCAAAATACTTGATAGTTGTCAAAGTTTGATGATGAAACAAAGGAACAACCAACTCTTTTCAAAAGTCTTATGGGAAGATTTAGATACATAGCTTGTACAAGGCTTGATATCTTATTTGCAGTTGGTGTAGTGAGTCACTACTACGTTAGCTCTCATGAAGGTTGCAAAAAAGATTCTTCGTTATGTAAAAGCTACTATTGATTTTGGGCTATTCTACATATTTTCTCATGACTTTCAACCCATAGAATTTTGTGATGTTAATTTTTCTAGAGATATTGATGATAGAAAAAGCACCTCCATATTTGTGTTTTTCTTGAGGGATTATTACATCTCTTGGAGTTCAAAGAAGCAACCCATTTTGACTCTTTCTACATATTAAACTGAATATGTGACATCAAATTCTTGTACATGTACTTGTCATGCCATTTGGCTTAAAATATTATTGAAAGAATTTCAATTGTAGCAAGGACCTACTAAAATTTGCATTGATAACTAGTCTGCACGAGCACTTACAAAGAATCTAGTGTTCTATGATCGAAGCAAACATATTGACATTAGATATCATTTTATTAGATAACATATTGCCAAGAAGGAATTGAAGCTTAAGTTTGTAAACACTCAAGATCAAGTTATAGACATTTTACGAAACCTCTCAAGTTTGAAGATTTTCGAAGAATGCATGAAAACCTCTCAAATTTGAATATTGTCTCCATAGAAATTATTAGTGGAAAGCTCCTCCCATATTTAATACTTCCAGTCACCACTAGGATATCTACTAGTGTATATTTCTTTTGTTTATTTTCTTGGTCTTGTATCATAGGTTTTGTTGAGGTGATTTTTGGTTCAATAATTTTGATATCCTCTTTCCTTTTGATTTTCGACATGATATTTTCCCTTTTAGTTTTCTCTTCCTTTATTGTGCTCTTACTGGTTTGTAGAAACATGCTTGGACTTTCGAAGTGTTTTCTAGGAGTTGGCTTCGGCCAATATTATTTGTTGCTTCTTCTAGATCTTGTAGATATGAAAATTTGGATGTTCATTTGTTGCTTATACAGTCCTCATTTCTTGTTTTTACTTTATGTTGTTTTCTTGGTTTTCTAGCTCTAACTAATATTACCATCCACAGTCCGAAAATATTCTCTCATTCAATTTTGTTGATTTGTTTATCATCGAGGGAATGGGATGATCATGGTGTGTCTAGATATTGGCATCATTCACGCTTCCCCACAACATTCTTTTAAATGGCCATATAAGTCGAATTTTAAACAAATTTGATGTAGTCCTTCATATTATATTATTTTGAGTGAAATCATCAATGCCTAGACAAGGTAATAGAGGTTTATTTAAATCCATAACCATTGCTAATCTTACAAATCTGCCTCTTTTTCTGGCATTAGTGTTGTAATAACCCTAATTACTTTCTCGATATAATCAATAATTATACATAACATCTTTGTGTAATACCTATATGGCAATCCTGAGAGGTGTACCCAAACTATGACTTGAGATGGATGCTGCTCAGTTGTTGAAAACCAGTTGCTCCATGGTTGCACTGTAGATCATCCACGGGCCTTCTATGAGGAATCTTACATAGTCTACTTATTTTTCAAATTTGACTAAATAGTAGTCGTTCTCTAGGTTAATTAGGTTGAAATTCCCTTTTGTTTCCATATAGCTTGTATTCCACACAAAATGTCTCTATAATAGATCTTTTTTCCTTATAGGCGAACAATGATTGCATATCTCATATTGAAACTGATTATCTCATGAAACATATTTGAGAATCTGATTTTAAGAAATGAACCACTAGAATCAACTAAAATGCCTCATTGGAAAATACTATCTTCTTTCAGAAACTCATTAGTTTGTTTCATGTTATGCTTTTTAGAACCAACGACCATAGCCGATTATGAGCTCCTCTCACCAACGATAGTTTTTTTCGTATTTTTTTTAGAGTTGACCTCCTCTTCCTTTTTCCCTGGTTCCTGTGGATTTTTAACCTTCTTTGTGATACGTTCTTCCTCCAAGGTGGCCGGCGATCCGAATCTCTCCCGTGATGATGGTATATTGACATCCACCCTTGTCGGAGACTCTTCTCCCAATCCTAGATTTTTCATAATGTCTAAACTTATTAAATTTAATATAAAAAATTCTCAATTCTCAATTATTATATAATACATAATATAATGTTGAGAATTATTTTGATAATAAATAAAATAAAATAACTTCAAACTTAACATAGAAATAACATGAATATAAATTTAAAGAAGACAAAAAATAACCAACAAAACGTCTTGTCGACATCGTTTTTCGCCCAGGCGGGGAAAAGACCGATACCGACTTGGGGATTTTCTCTTTACAAAGATTTATCGAAATGTGAAGAGTCGCCACCAATCAGTTAAGGTGCGATTGGGACACCATAAAAACCAGGTGATTTTAATAAAACATTTAATTTTTATCAAAATATTGAGTTTTTGGGTCTGCAAAAATCCAGAAATCGGGTTCGGGAGTCAGTTACGCGTGGGGAAGGATTAGCACCCCCACAAGCGCCCACAAATTGGTACCTAGTTGATTACCCTATATTTAAAATCGAAAATTTTGAGTTCGATCTTTATTTAATTTAAAAATCATTAAGGATGCAGAGTCTGAAAAGGGTATTCGTTTATTGAGACCGATATCATTCGCCCCCGAGCGTAAATGCAGGAGATCAGATATTGTGCCTAATAACCGATCATTTCCTTATTTTTAGAAAACATGATGTGGTTTTGAAAAGGATGTCGACTTATTTAGGAAATCACTAGTAGTCATCCCCTGAGCATGATCGCAGGAGATATACTATTAATTCCTTAAATAAGTGAACAATGCCTTAAAGTTAAAATAAAATGCAATTAAACCAAATTTTATTCAATCCTAATTAATCTAAAGTAAATTAAGGCTTTTTCTAACTTAAGGTGTCAAATTATGATAATAAAGGAACCTAGGGGCTCAAATCTAAAAATGTAGGCTCTAGTATTAATCCTATTTGATTTTAAATAATTATTGAATCGAATAACCGATATGGTCTCTCGAGCGTTTACGCGAGGGCCAACTCAAATTATCCCCTAAATTAAAAGACTAGTTTGAAATCTAAGCTAAAATAGGGGCTCTATTTAACCTATTTAATTATGCCAATATTAAAAGTTTAATCGAAGTTTAAGGGACTAAAAGGGCAAAACACTAAAATATCAGGCTCTAAAAGACTTAAAGAATAAGGACCTAATTATAATAAAATCTAATTATAGTGACTAAAATGCAATAATTAAAATAATAGTAACTAAATCAAAAATTAAAAAGTGACTAAAATGAATAAATATAAAACATTGACTAAATTTCAAAGTTAATAAAATTAATATGCATATTCGAAATACATAACAAAGTATATGACCATAGTGCAAAAGCAGCTAAAATATGGGGAGCTTAAAGATGATTTTACCCTGATAGTGACCAAAGCATAAAACACGCTGAAGCTGGGAGGACCTGGACTACAATTAACCCCTAAAATAGATGAACAAAGTAAAAAAGCCCTAAAAACTGGGGACTTGATGCGTGATTTACCCTTTTTCCATACAAACATAATATCTCCCCCTATTTCACGTAAACTGCCCAGAAGGTTGCAAGCTTCACAAACTCAACGCGACCCTCCCATGACGGCCACTGGGTCGGTGACCGACCTAAACCCACTGGAGACCTCGACCGAGACCAGAGGAGGATCGACCTAACTCTTTGAACGACCTAAAACTCTACCCATTCTCTTCCTAAATTCACTCTTTCTCCTCCCTTTCTCCTCCTTATTCGGCGGCCGAGAAGGCTCAAAATCGAGCCTCAACGCCGGCCACAACATCTCTAGCGCTCAAAGGCGACCAAAAAAGCTCCGACCAACGCCCAAATCGACCAAAGAAATGGTCTAAGTGACCCCAAACTACTTTCCTCTCTCATTCCTTTCGACCAAAGCCCTAACAAAGACCCCACGCGCTCACCTCCGACCACCAACAGCCAGTGCTGCTAGGCCATAAGCCGACCTCTCTCACACGTCGGCCACCACTCAACGGTGACCATTCCCTCTGTAACTTTTAAACCCCAAAATAGTAGTCAAGGAAGAAAGAAAATAAAGAAAGCCAAAAAAATAGAAAAAGTAAGTCAAAAGAAAACCTCTTTTCATTCTATTTTTTTGGGGAAATGGGTTGTATGATTTTACAAGGGTGGTTGGGGGTATTAATAACCCAATTGTAATATTATAATATTAATTTTTTTACAAATAAAATAATGATAAAATAAAAAAGGTGTTTACAGCTGCCCTTCTTTGCTCATTACTATAGAACATAAATAGAGCAAAGATAGAAGCACTATTTTTTATCTGGCCTAAACTGCTAACATATTGAGATCCAATTTCTTCTGATCGGACGTGTTATTCTCTTCATGAACGCTTCGCTGGGGATGTCAATCTACTTCATTCTATGATGAAATCTAGCAAAAATATCAATATTGATCCACCTCCTTCTGTGATGGAATCAAACATAATGTCAGTGATGATCTACCTCATTCTATTATGGAATCTAGCAAAACGTTGATGTTGATCCAACTCCTTATGCGATGGATTTGAGCGAAATGAAAATGTTGATCCACCTCCTTCTATGATGGAATCGAACAAAACTCGATGTTTGATCTACCTTCTTATGTGATAGAATCGAACAAGATGTCGATGCTGATCTATCTCCTTTTGTGATAGAATCGAGCAAAATGTTGATGCTGCTCCAGCTCCTTATATGATGGATTTGAGTGAAATGAAAATGTCGATTGACCTCCTTCTGTGATGGAATCGAATGATATGTTGGTGATGATCTACCTTCTTCTGTGATAGAATCGAGCAAAAAGTTGATGCTGATCCAACTCCTTATGCGATGAATTTGAGAGAAATAAAAATGTCAATCCACATTCTTCTGTGATGGAATCGAACCAGATGTCAGTATTGATCCACCTCCTTCTATGATGGAATCAAACGAGATGTCGGTGCTGATCTTATGGATGGCCCGAAGGTCTTATGGATGGCCCGAAGGTCTTATCATCTTGCTCGAAAGACTTACAGATGATCCGAATGATTTAAGCATTATGATCGAAAGACTTACTGATGGCTCGAAGAACTTACTCATCAAGAAAATCTTGAAAATCAAACTTAGTTTCTTATAAAAATTCATTGAAAATCGTCAGCAAGAAACCCCTGAAAATCAGGCTTAGTTTCTCTAAAAAATCATTTTGAAAATATCATTTAAGGCTCCTTAATTCTTGAGGTTCTACCAATTGGAATATGACTCCTTAATTCTTCTTGGATTGGGCTCCTTAATTCTTGAGGTTCTACCAATCGAAATATGACTCCTTTCATTTAAGGCTTGAGTTATGTCTTTTCCTTCTCTTTTCTTTTTGTAAAATCTGTAAAAATATGTTTTGATGCATGAAATATGAATGAAACATGTATCTAAATGTAATGCATGACTTTCTTATGTGCAGAAATGTTTATCATTAATCCTCTTTTGACTTCAAAATAAAGATCTCGGTTTTCCTTCACTTGATCACTCTTGTATGAAGTTTTCCCCTGATATCAGCATGGTAAAACTACTCACCCGGAACAATCATGTCTCTCTCATCTTCTATTTTTTGTCTTGCTTATTCAACATGATTCTAGAAGAAATGCTTTCTCCCTGAATTCTCGTTGCAATCAGGTAAATGATTGGGCACCTTAAGCTTCTTTGACTCAATTTTACAATCAAAATTGTTTCTCGAGAGTCCTTGGCTAATTGCAATGTGGATGGTTTAACTCAAGGTGAGCTCTTTTTTTGTTCATCTTTCGGCCTTGGCACTCCAAACGATGAGGGTCAATCCCCATGTCTGTTTGGTTTGAATCTTGTGATCTTAATGACATCTGGTTTAGGTAATGCCCCAATGTGGGTACTCGTGGCTCTCTTCGTGCCAAAATCTTAATCTCGAATGGTCTCACTCTTATATAACTAATGAATAGCTTGAGGGCTTCTCTTCATGATGCAACAATCAGATGGACACTTAAAAATGAATCATAATTGTCTTTCATTTTTTTCATGAGCTAGGATATGTGCCATCCTCAACTAAGGCGATCATCTACTTCTGAAAATGTCACAAATAAGTGTTAGATTTTTTATCCTTTAGTCCTTATGATCTCTCAGACTATTTGTTTTCAAGAAATGTTTCATTGTTCTGGCATTGTTTGCTCTTTTTCTTCGATAGAGGCAGAATGAGCCTCATCAGCTTTAAAAACCTTTTTCACTTGAGATTATCATGTTTAAAAATGTTTCTCTTCTTTCTTTTATTTTAGAAATGTGAAAAAATGTTGAATAAAATTAAAAAATGTTGTCATTTTCTTCCGACTCACAATAAAAAAAACTGTAAAACAAGAGTTCACTGAATATCAAATAAGTCAAAATTTCTTTTAATCCTTCAAAAATTATATACAATTGAAAAGTGCATATATTAATGTTGATATAAGGCTTATGATGCCTTGGGAAGGCAATGTGTTTCAGGTTAATTTGGGGAGGTAATATGTTTCAGGTTGGCTTCTTGTGTCCTCGATTATGGTGTTCATTTCCATGATGAAACAACCATTATGCTTCTCTTTTGGAAATGTTTACGGGTTCTCAGCCCTCGTGAACGCCTTTGAATTGTGCAATGATTTATTAAAATGTATAAGATCATCTTCTGTGAAATGGTTGACAATCTTCGTGTTTGAGCTGCATTTTCAGGTTTTCAACTCGAATTCTCCTTTGGTTTCAAGACGTCATCTAAAATTTTACGTCTTGAACCTTCCTTTTATTATTTTTTCCTATAATGCATTAAAGATTTTAGAAACCATTTTTTGCAAATAACATTTACCTTGAGGGGCGGAATGAAATCTAAAGATAGTCTCTCTACTTAGAAATCCATGTATAATTAGAAAGGACTTTTCAGACATGTAATGTAGGTCTGGGTTCACGGTTATGAAAGAAAGGGATAAATATGCGTAAACAAGTGTTTAAGGGTTAACGAACCTAGGATCAATTCATCATGTTGTCTTCAATCTTGTCTCGCTTGACTTAAATATGCTCGTGTGTGTTTTATTCTCTTTTACTTTCCTTTGGTGTTCTCTGATCTTATAGGGAATTGATTTGAGTCACTCGTCTTGAAGTGTTTGATCGGTTTTCTTTCTTTCTTATTCTTTTTTCTCTCTTATTTTTCTTTTTTCTTTTTCTTTCTCTTTTTTTTAATTTTTTTTAATTTTTTTCTCTCTTTTTTTGTTTTTGTTTTTTTTCTTTTCTATCTATTTTTTTGTGTATTTTCTATATATTTCTTTTTCTCTTTGTGTTGTCAACTAGATTTGATATTCGAGCACTTCGTATTTGGTCCACCTTGTGATATCTTGTTATTTCTTCCTATGACTTGCCTTAATAGCGAAATCCAGATTGATGATGTTCACTCATGCGAGCAGATGTCCTTCATCTTTTCCCCTAGTGTGGAGGGTGATCATTGGTTAGGGTTGAATCAGAAGAAAAATAATATAGGTTCAAAAGGGGACAACAAGGGATATCTATATATATATACATATATTTGAAAGGATAAATGACACAAAGTCGTTCATCATCTCATACATGGAATTCTTTGTAAAAGAGGTATCCCCAGGGGACGAGTATTCAAGATTAATCTTATTTACATGAAAGACAATGTAATTAATGCATGATAGAATTATTTCAATGATTCTCTTTATTTCTTATTCTTCTTCTATTTTCTCCTAGTATGCCCCAATTATTCAAATTCTCTTGCAAAACAATTGATCTGCAACACTCCATCTTGTCTTTCTTGTAGGAAATGTTGGTCTCGTGTCTATAATTGGAAATGTGTGACTTTAAAGTCGTTATTCTGAAAAGGTAATATCATGGAAATATTATTTCTATCTGGGAAGGTAAAAGTACATGTTTTGGTGCCTCAGGGATGATAGGGGCCTGACTTTATGGTTTTAAGGGAAAGGTGGTGTCAAAGTTCGGTCTTTTGGGAGTAAATGTGTGTTATTTCAGGTAAGGAACCTATCAATGGTTATTTCATCTTTGGATGGGGTATGAAAGGTTTAATTTTACCACTTGTTAATGGTCTATAATTAATGAAGTAGTAAAAGAACCTTTAATTCATTTGATAATCAAAGAATTACAAAATTAAAACTTGATTTATTGCTCGTAACCTTGGAAAACAACATAAGTTCAATCAACAAAATATTTATTGAGAAAATAAAGAAAGAACAAAAACACGTTCAAACATGACAAAGCTAGTGCCATAAGGTTTCACATTGGATGAAAAAATTTCTTGGTTCGCACCGGGAGGTCTAATTATTAAAGGTTTATGCTCATGGGTTAAACAAAACTGGGCTTTGCTTCTCAGTGCCCCACGGATCTCGATGATGTGCCTCGAACTTCAGACGGTGCTAACATCACGCCTATAGCTCTCAATCATCTTCTAGGTACGAATGAGGTGACTTTATCTTATCTCAAAACTTTTATCGTAAGACTCTCAGCGAGTTACTCTCGGGATCAGTGATTAATGCATTTTGAGATGCAATGAATACTATGTAATGTACAATGTATATATGCTAATGCAAAATGCATATACAAATGCAAAAATGAAAAAATGGGGGTGCAAAATACGAGATGCAAATGCAACAAGGAATTGATCCCAAAATAATTATTCCTAGAACAATTCTCGAAAAACCAACATTGTCTCGGTACATTGGGGATGTGAAGATCTGGTCTATCTGTAAGTTGCCTAACTCTTGCGAGCATCTGAGTACTGCATCATCTTCAAAGCTTCTACTTCATCTCTTACTTTCATAAGTCTTTTGAGCTGGTTTGTGATCTTCCACTGTTGGCTTCGGCATCGAATCATCTTGAGTCCAACTTGTTACCTCAACAGGAAAATATCTGGATTGTCTCATTGGTAGATAGACTTCCTCTAGCTCCTACTTCATCTCCTATTTTCAAAAATCTTTTGAAGCGGTTCGTGATCTTCAATTGTTGGCTTCAATGTTGAATCATCTCGAGTCGAGTCTAACTTGTTATCTCAGCAGACAAATGTGTAGATTGTCTCCTTGGTAAGTAGACTCCCTCTTGACTTTATTCGATCTAAGTAGGGCATCTTCGAATTTCTACCGATCCTAATAAAAGGCATTGATGTGGCATTATTTTTCATGAACCTTCTAAATGATCAATTATTTAGGGATCAATACCTTTGAATGATATGTCATGTTCATGTAAAAATGAAATAAGAGCAGACAAAAGGAAACCAATGTTAGTAGAAACAAGACAAAAAGAATCAAGTTAGTTGAAATGATTAGTCAAAAAAATATAATCTTAGCAGAAATAATTAAATATGACTCAAAGTTGAAACTGAAAAAATAAATCATACAAAGGAAATTAACAGTCCTAATCACATGCGTTTTAGTTCTCCTAGGTTATCCACATGGCTCTAGCGGGGTAGGCTTACTAAATTCACTATATGTTGGCAGGGTTCTATCAAAGGTTCCCGAGCCATCTTTACAACCTGCTAAGGTTGACCCCGATTCTGGCCCATTACAGACTTACGAATCGGGTTCAGCTCAAGGGATCACACCACTAAAAGCATACCTCGGAAGTGGTATTTAGATATGCAACTTAGGGTGCTTTCCAGAAATACTTTGTCAGACTCACACAAGGAAACCCAATGCTCCTCGTGAGGTGTGACGTTTCTCTCTACTTAGGTAAACCGGGTTTGAGCTTAGGTTTAGAACTTATAATATGCAACAGTCCTAAATATTCACGGAAGTGTAAGCATTAACTAGAGAGGAAATATATTTTTCTTTTAAAATAACATAATGAATCGTAAATTAAAGAAGATCGAACTCATAATTTCCAGAATTATAAATATAGGGAAACTGTTGAAAACATTTTTGATATTTCGATATAGCAAATTAAGTGTTATTGAATTTTAAGGTTTTATAATCATTTTTAAAATATATTTGATTAAATGATTCAGATATCAAAATATTACTCCAAGTTTTTCAAATGTAAATTTCATTCCTTACTAAAGTGTAAAATTGTGTTTTAAACTTAAAATATTTTTGAAACAATTTTTACAAAGTATTTTGAACCAAAATCGAGCCAAAAATCAATTTTATAAAGGGATATACCGATGCACTACTGGATGTATCAATGCACACCCTATTCGAATGCATTTTGTGTATCGATGCACAGTCATGCATCAATGCACTCTTTATTTTATTGAAACATCGAATGTATTTTGTGTACCGATGCACAGACTATGCATCGATACACTCTTGGCTCTTTTGAAACATCGAATTTAATTAGTGTACCGATGCACTAAGTCTTATAACGGTCGAAATATTAGAATTTTACACATAGTGTACCGATGCACCCTCAGAGTGTACCGATGCACACACGCTCCCAACCAGATTTTTAAATGATAATTACACAATAACGACTCTATTGACTTCATTAATGATCCCCAACATTTAGAAGTGATTGAAGTTGTATTTAAACAAGCTGAGGAGCCATTGATCAACAACAAGAAACAAGAATTAAGAGAAAAACAAAGAGAAAGCCTTAAACATCAAGTTTGAGCAATTCAAGCCTATTTTCATTCAATATTCATTTTTACTTTCAAGAACACTACTTGTACTCAATTGTATTCATTCTTGAGTGTTCTTTCTTTGTTCTAGAATTGTGCAAACACATTGCCTTGTGAGGTTTTTTTGTAAGTTTACGAAATTTGTATTCTTCTCTTTGGGAGAGAGTGTTCTCAAGAATTTGGGGTATAATTCCTGAGAGAGTTGTAAGGTTACTCTTTGTCCTCAAAAGAAAGAACAAAATAGTGAATTATTTGGAAAATTTTGTAAGGTGATTTTAATAAAACATTTAATTTTTTATCAAAATACTGAGTTTTGGGGTCTGTAAAAATCCAAAAATCGGGTTCGGGAGTCAGTTACGCGTGGGGAAGGATTAGCAGCCCCACAAGAGCCCAAAAATTGGTACCTAGTTGATTACCCAATATTTAAAATCGAAAATTTTGAGTTCGATCTTTATTTAATTTAAAAGTCATTAAGGATGCAGAGTTTGAAAATTATATTCGTTTATTAAGATCGATAACATTCGCCCTCGAGCGTAAATGCGGGAGATCAGCTATTGTGCCTAATAATTGAACAATGCCTTATTTTTAGAAAACATGATGTGGTTTTAAAAAGGATGTCGACTTATTTAGGGAATCACAAGTAGTCACCCCCTGAGCATGATCGCAGGAGATATACTATTAATTCCTTAAATAAGTGAACAGTGCCTTAAAGTTAAAATAAAATGCAATCAAACCAAATTTTATCTAATCCTAATTAATCTAAAGTAAATTAAGGGTTTTTCTAACTTAAGGTGTCAAATTATGATAATTATGGAACTTAGGGGCTTAAATCTAAAAATGTAGGCTCTAGTATTAATCCTATTTGATTTTAAATAATTATTGAATCGAATAACCAAGATGGTCCCTCAAGCATTTACGCGAGGGTCAACTCCAATTATCCCCTAAATTAAAAGACTAGTTTGAAATCTAAGCTAAAATAAGGGCTCTATTTAACTTATTTAATTATGTCAATATTAAAAGTTTAATCGAAGTTTGAGGGACTAAAAGGGCAAAGGACTAAAATATCATCTTTAAAAAACTTAAAAGAATAAGGACCTAATTATAATAAAATCTAATTATAATGACTAAAATACAATAATTAAAATAATAGTAAGTAACTCAGAAATTTAAAAGTGACTAAAATGAATAAATATAAAAACAGTGACTAAATTCGAAAGTTAATAAAATTAATATGTATATTCGAAATACATAACAAAGTATATGACCATAGTGCAAAAGCATCTAAAATACGGGGACCTTAAAGATGATTTTACCCTGATTGTGACAAAAGCGTAAAATACGATGAAGCTGGGAGGACCTGGACTGCGATTAACCTCTAAAATATATGAACAAAGTAAAAAGACCCTAGAAACTGAGGACCTGATGCGTGATTTACCCTTTTTCCATACAAACATAATATCTCCCCCTATTTCACGTAAAGAACCCAGAAGTTTGCAAGCTTCAAAAACTCAATGTGGCCCTCCCACGACGGCCACTGGGCCGGTAACTGACCTAAACCCACCAGAGACCTCGACCGAGACCGGAAGAGGATCGGCTGAACTCTTTGAACAGAATAAAACTCTACCCATTCTCTTCCTAAATTCACTCTTTTTCCTCCTTTTCTCCTCCTCATTCGGTGGCTGAGAGGGCTCAAAACCGAGCCTCAACGCTAGCCACAACATCTCTAACTCTCAAAGATGACCAACAAAGCTCTGACCGACACCCAAATCAACCGAAGAAAGAATCTAATTGACCCCAAACTACTTTCCTCTCCCATTCCTTTCGACCAAATCCCTAACAAAGACCCCACGCGCTCAACTCTGGCCACTAACAGTCGACGCTGCTAGGCTACGAGCCGGCCTCTCTCACACGTCGGCCACCGCTCAACAGTGACCACTCCCTTTGTAACCCATGAACCCTAAAACAACAATCAAGAAAGAATGAAAATAAAGAAAGCCAAAAAGAGAAAAAAACAAGTCAAAAGAAAACCTTTTTTCATTCTATATTTTCGGGGAAAGGGGCTGTATGATTTTACAAGGGTGGTTGGGGTATTAATAACCTAATTGTAACATTATAATATTAATTTTTTTACAAATAAAATAATGATAAAATAAAAAATGGTGTTTGCACGTCTTTAACCTTAAAATTATAAGTGAAACAACAAACACAATGATCGCTTTACCTTTTACTTTATTATTATTACCTTAAGAATGTAATAAAATAAATAAACCAACTGTTATGATTATTTACCAAACTAGCCCTTCTTTAGTTTTTTACTATCAAATTTCTTTTATTATAAATTAACCTTATTTAGCACGAACTAAAAGACATTGGTTGTAAAGAAATTGTTGCTATCCTTGAGATTCTTTGTTCGAGCACCAGAAATACCAGGTATATAAGCGTATATACTACCCTATACTTATCCTAGTTTAATAAAATAAATTGATCTTATCTTGAGAAATTAGAATATATTAATTATTTTAATTATTAAATATTGTATGAATAAACAATTTCAAATCATAACAACATTTATTTAAATTTTTGGTGTTAATTAAATAAAATATATAAATATTTATTTTTTTTATAATCATTTGATATCTAATTTATTAACCATTTTGTCTAAATTTTAAATAATTGAAGTTCATCGTGAGATGATTCTCTCAATCTAAATAACTCTATTTCCAACACCTAAATTCAAATACATTATTTAAGGGATCTATTATCTCAACATGATAAATCAATTAATAACTTGTTACAGTCATTTACTGTTACTATGTAACACCCTTAGACAGATGCAAGTGACCCAATCCGATCCGAGGTGTCATATTAGGGCCATCGAAGTGACCCACAATAAAAATCCAGAAAAAAAAATTTTAATTTTTGTTTAATGTGTAAAATTATATAACAATTTATAAATAAAATACAATTTCAGAAAATCATTTTTATATTAATAATAAAATTCAACACTATCCCTAATAAAATAGGTTTCAGACTCGGATATAAAAATAGAGTACAACATACAAGCCCCTAATCACACGCACCGTACTCCGCAAGGAACGCGAATGGAACTCCGTTACTGATGTCGATAGTTGTATTGGTTCGATTCTTTTAACCTGAAATGGTGATTAAAGAGTCGGCTTTGGGAAGTTTAATAATACATAACTACCAAGTGATGCTAAAGGACATGCAGATAATAGGCTAGCATAAATTTTCCTTATTGATTTCGACGTCTACTAGTTTTCATGAGGAGCTGAGGTTCCAGTAATATTTCTTCAAGTAAGAGACATGAAACTTATAGTTCAGAGGAAAAGTTCAGAAGACCAGGTTTAGGAGATCGAAAAAGGATGTCTAGTGTGTTCCAACCAAAACCAGTGAAAAGGTAAAGATATTTTTATAACAGTAAAAATTTAAAAACTATTTTTAAGACCACGGTAAAACCCTTCAACCGAACACCAATACACAATTCCCTAGAACTGCATCAATAAGGACTTACCCTAGGCTCATTAGGAATAAGTGCCAACCTAAGGGAGCAGTTAGGGTCCATAAGGCCTTACCCTAGCTGATACGTAGGTGCCCACTTGAGGGGTATGCCCTCAGGCCCATATGGACTTACCCAATGCACACAACAGAGGAGCCATCCTAAGAGAGTACCTTAGGGTCAATAAGGTCTAGGAGCCCACTCAAAGGTCGTCTTAGGTCAATAAGGAATTACCAGTTGATCGATGCTGAACATACATAAGAAATTACCAGCTTGATCAACACTGAACCTGCAATAAGGAATTACCAGTTGATTGGTGTTGAACCTATATAAGGAATTACCATCTTGATCAGAACTAAACCTACATAGGAATTACCAGCTTGATCAGAACTGAACCTGCAGAGATTTCATACTAGATCCCATAATACCCCGAAGAAAAACATTTTTTAGATAGTAACTAGTGGTGGCAGGAAATCAAAGTTCAAAAATATTTAATTATCAATCAAAAAGTAATCAGAGAATACATATCATGTTGCCATAGTTCATAAACAGTAAATGAATACTTTATTAAATTTGTAATTTCGGAAAATCACATTTTAAAACAGGTAAAACAATTATATGTCACATAGGGAACACACTTGAGGATCCAGTTATTCTCCGAAGGTATTTGGTATTTATCAGGTAGGGAACCATGAAACTTTTGTAAATTATAGGATTTTCAGAATCAAGATCCCTAAGAAAAGGGGGTTTGATAGCTAATAGATTCATCAATCATTTGTGAAGTGATTTATCAAGAACATATAATATTCAAATATATTTCTGAGGCACTAAGTAATCAGGATTGTATTCAAAAAAAATTTCATCAGAGTTAATTGAGATTTCAGATATGACAGGATTGATTCCATTATTAAGGAAATCAGGGGCATTTTGGACATTTGGTTCTTAGAGAATTCTTAGTAATTAAACCTAATAATGGTTAGGTGATAATTTACAATATTTAAGAATAGAATTATCAAACTTAAGTCAAGTTGCACTAATCGAATTCCAACTGTCACACCCCAATTTAGTGGTCAAATTATAAACTTTAGAATCTTATAATCAGTTTTAAAAGTGTAGGAAATTAAGGGACCTAACCCTGAATTTGCCCATTTTATGTCGACAGAGAAAAAAAATATATGTTTAAAGTTTGGTTTCTGATTACAAACCAGGAAAAAAGAAAGTAAACCCTCCAATTTTCCCCAAATTCCTAACCTCGTCGGTCCATCTTTGTTGCCCCGATTCTCCACTGTCTGGCCACCGTTCCACTCGTCGCCACCACCATCGTGTTCGTTGTCGACTGACGACCAAAGCCCAAGCGTTATCGTGCCGTAAAACGTTGTCGTTCGTCATAATATGGGCTCTAAAGTGAGCAAGAAAATCCTCCCCAATGCTCAGATTTTCGTCGATTATGGTCGATCCAGCCACCCGTTCATCACACCGCCTAGTTTAGAGTTTTAATACCAAAATTACCTGGTTAAGAAATTACAAAATACCTTTGAGAGGTAAAAATAGTCTGAGTTGACACTGAATGAGAAAGTACCCTAAGAATTCATACCTAACCCGACAAATTACTGATTTAATTGTTAAAATCCTACTTTTGTATAGAAAACTTCTGATAATTCATTCGTAACATCTGGGAAGACACTTGACCCGAAATTCTTCGAGTTATGAGTAAATACCTGAAGAATAATTTATCGATGGTGCTCTTTTGTCAGAATTGTTCCAAATTACTGAAATAAATGATAAGTTTGAATTAAATAATAAGATCGGACGGAATGAAAGGATTGAAATACCTTAGATCTGTAAAATGAACAAAATACCCTTGAAATGCAAATAACCCAAGAATATCACCAAGCTCAGAAATGATTGGATATCCTCAAGCTCTGAAATGACTGAAATAACGTTGAGCACCAAAATGACTAAATTATATGACCTAGTTGAACAGAATAAAAGAATTGTATGTATTCGAATTTTAGAAATGCCAGAATTGCTCTAGAAACTCCGAAGTGACCAGAATAAACTTAACTAATTGAATTGAGTACCCCGATGACCTTGAATTAAGTGAATAACTTGGATAAGTCTGGAAACACTGATGATCAATTTGACAAGAATTTGTCTGTATTAAAAAGTGAATACTCTAGAAGTGCAACGATTTAACCGATTGACAGGTATCATTGATGAGACTTCTATAGTTCGAGTTAACTTGATATTTCGATAAATTTACACAAATCGTAAATGTTCTGAATCTTCGTTTCTCCCTTATCAGCTCAAATCCCTATGAATTCTCTAAGAAACTAATGCCCAAAATGCCCTTGATTTTCTTGAATAATAGAATCACTTCAGTCATATCTGAAAACACAAGTAACTCAGATGCAAAAGACTCTGAATACCCTTCTGATTACTTAGTGCCTCAAAAAAATGTCTGAATACAATGTGATCCTAATAAATCACGTTTTGAATAACTGATGATTTCGTCACCTAATGAACTCTTCCGATAATGATTCTAACTTCTGGTATTCTATCGGTATATTGAAGATCCGTGTTTCTCTGGCCGATAAGATTATCCAATATCTCCGAACCATATCAGGAACATCTAGTGTGTTCCCTTATCACATGGATGTTTTCTCTGATTTATGTTCTTATCTCTGTTCTAATTTATGATATCTCTGGTTACCGACTGAAAATGTTTTATTTGGGGTAATATGGGATCTGATATAAAGACTCTGGCAGGTTTAGTAGCTGTAGGTAATTCCTTTTATAAGTTCTGCACCAATTGGTAATTCTTATCTCTGGCAGGTTCAGTCGCTGTTGGTAATTCCTTTTATAGGTTCAATACCGACTGGTAATTCCTTATGGACCTAAGGCAACCCTTGGGTAGGCTCTAAGGCCCCGAAAATCTTTCTTGGGTAGGCTCTCAGGCCCCAAGGTGCTCCCTTAGTTTATATAGTTATGGGGAACTATATATGGCGTTCGGTTAGAGGGTTTTAGTATGGATTTTGAAAAATATGTTTTAAACTGCTGTTGTTTTCAAAAGAACTGTATCATTTCACTGGTTTTGCGGGAAAACACTAGATAACCTATTATGATCTCCAGAACTTAGTCATACAAAATATTTCCCTCTGAACAGAAAGCTTAATGTCTGTTACTAACTGAGATATCACTAGGACCTCATTTCAGCCTAAAAATCTGTATATGTCTGAATCAATAAGGAACCATATGAATGTTATGTAGCATCAATTGGTAGTATTGTATTACTGAGTTTTCCAAAACTCACTCTGTTACTCACTTTTTCAGGTTAAAAGAATTGAACAAGTGCAACCATTGACTTCAATAGGGGAGTTCCACCGGTGTTGCTTGTAGAGTACAGTACATGTGATTAGGGGGCATGTAGGTTATATTTTGTTATATATATATGAGTATGAAAATCTGTGTTATTTTATATTACTGATAAATTTTACTTTTGTATTTATAAATCATTTTATGAGTTTCCATGTTTTAATAAAAAGTTTTAAATTTTCTGAGATTTTTACGGTGGGTCGCTCCGGTGGGCCTAATGTGACAACTCGAATCGAATTGGATCACCCGCATCGGTCTAGGGGTGTTACATTTAGTGGTATCAGAGCCTAGGTTAAGTCAAAATTTTCAAGATAGACTGGCCATTCGAATGTCAAAAGATGTCTGATTAGTACATGCCCCTAGACTACAACCGTACTTCTCTCAGCTAGAACTCTAAGGTCGAGTCCCTCTCTGTAACGAGCTAACCTAAGTTTTCTATCTGCTAGGGCTCCACCTATGCATAAAGGAATATCAACAACGTTTTGTCTAAATTTTGTAAAGGGCCTCACGAGTAATGTCAGAGTTACTCATCTGAGAAATTCTGACCTGACTCCCGTAATGAAAATGGGATATGTTATCGCTCTATGAACTTATTCTCATAACTAAGACTAAATTGATTCCACATGGATAAATTCGTTCTGATTCTTTTATTGGAATGAAGGAAAGTTCTGATGAGAATATATACTCAGCTGGTTAAGGATTAGTAGATGTCCCATATTTCTGTAAAAACTACTAGAAGACATGGAAGAACTAATGGAAGTTTCATTTATGTAATTCTGTGACATGAATGAATTTCGAGGACGAAATTCTTTTAAGGAGGGGAGAATTGTAACACCCCAATTTAGTGGTCAAAATATAAACTTTAGAAACTATAATCAGTTTTAGAAGTTGCAGGAAATTTAGGGACCTAACCCTGAATTTACCTATTTTGTGTCGACAGAAAAAAATATGTTTAAAGTTTGGTTTCTGGTTACAAACCAGGAAAAAAAGTAAACCCCCAATTTTCCCCAAATTCCCAACCCCATCAGTCCATCTTTATCACCCCGATTCTCTACCGTTCAGTCACCGTTCAACTCATCGCCACCACTATCGTGTTCGTCGTCGACCAAAGACTAAAGCCCAAGCGTTATCGCATCGTGAAATGTTACCATTCTTCGTAATATGGGCTCTAAAGTGGGCGATAAAATCCTCCCCAACTCTCAGATTTTTGTCGATTCCGATCGATCCGACCACTCGTACATCACACCGCTTGCACCATCACCGTGTATTAAAAACCCGACTGAAATCATCATGCCACCATTACTCCGTTATCGTCACTTGCCGACCACCATTGGAGATGTTTGAATGTTTAAAAAGTCTACAATCCATCATGTTTTGTCAAAACATAACACTTGCACGAGACTCATGGGGTGTCGATCTACAAATCTGGAAATTTTCGTCGCCATCCAATGACCGGAGCCGCCGCACCCGCCACCCCTTGCGCATAGGCCTCATCTGGAAGCCTAGGGAGTAGACTGAACAAACTGAATCGATTTTAAGCAACTAGACCGGTCTAGACTGAGCCGAACCATCGAGCCGAGCTGAGCCGTTGACCGAGCCATTGACTGTTGACCGAGCAGTTGACCATTGATCGCCGTTAACCAGTGCAACCATTAACTTCAGTAGGGGAGTTCCAACGGTGTTAATTACGGAGTACGGTGCATGTGATTAGGGGGCATTTATGTTTTATTTTGTTATATATATAAGAGTCTGAAAATCTGTGTTATTCCAGATTATTGATAAATTTTACTTTTGTATTTATAAATCATTTTATGAGTTTTCATGTTTCAATAAAAAAATTAAATTTTCTGAGATTTTTACGGTGGGTCGCTCCGGTGGCCCTAATATGATAACTCAGATCAGATCGGGTCACCCACATCGGTCTGGGGGTGTTACCATAACACTACGATCCTTGCCAATCATTTGGGTTAAGATACATAACATGTATTCCTTCCCCAATACTGATTGCCCTAGTTGAACGAACCTCCTTTATAATCAACATCATCCAGATCTTCACATGACGAACAAATATTTTGGTGGTGTTTAATTTATTTATAAATTGCAACAATATCCATAACGATCGACGTACTTGGGTCGTGATTCACCTCAAATGGTGATACAACACTTATATTTATCAATGATTCTAAAAATCTACCAAAGAAATCCACTTATTTTAAGTCGTTAGAAAAATGGACCGCTTCAACAGTCGAGGTTAATTCAGTTATCTTACAGTTCAAGGTATTTTGGTTCTTTTAGGGTTCTAAGTATTTTGGTCATTTGAACATTGAAGGTTGTTTTAGTTGTTTTGTAGTTCGAGGATAATTCGATGAATTCTTATCAGTTCAAACATAAGCATTTTTTCTGGTAATTTAATCAAGTATATCCTTTTTGCATTCTTTTTCCACTTAAGGATAATTCTTGTCTTTTTACAATATAAGAAAATTTTCATAAATTTTCATCGAAGTATTTTTGGCATGTAACCTTTAAGAAATTAGTCAAAATTTTGAATCCTAGGGTCAATTTATATACTAACTAACCACTTAACTCATAATTGTTTTTGATTAGTCTACAAATTTCATTTTACAATCCAATGATAATTAAATACACCTAATTAATCAATCTTTTCCATTCATGCTTTTACCACTTATCAATGAATTTTGAAGAGCATACAAAAGGTAGTAGAGTATTACCTCGATTCACAAGCCACATCGATTAACCAATTGAAATCCATTTAATCACCTTCGAACTTTAATTCCATGTCCCATAGTTTGTTGGATACATGGTAAAACCAATTACATTAGAAACAGAACTTAAACGTGAAAATTCGTATTGAATCAGGAGATAAATGCCAAAAAAAGCTTACTATGATTGAATTTGGGGAAACAAACTTCAGATTCAGACTTAGGACATCGAAAGAAAATATGACTTTTTAAAAAATTTGACTTTTCGGGTCAAAGATTGTTTCTAGAAGAAACTAGCCCCACGCACACTACCGACGAGTGGCGGCGCGTCAGTGATGACAGGGTCCATTTCGACCGACCAATCTCACTTGAATTATCTACACACTTCGATTAATCATATTTCAATCCAAATTCACTTCAAAAATCACAAATTTTACCACAAAATTAAAATCGATCTTACCCTCTTCGACGACGATGCAAATGGCAGCAAACTTCTTACCCACGGGTTGGGATACAAGAATCGGGAGACATCGATGCTAACGGCGTAGGCGGTTAGGTGAGGCGACACCTTGATTAGTGGTAATCGAGTGGAAATAGAGCGGTGGGGTCTTGGAAACTGCAAAGCTTCAACGGTCCCCAAACATCGACCGACGACTAAATCTGAAGCAATAAGGGAGGGGATTTGATCGGAACAAGGTGATGGCTTGGATGAAGGTTGCGGTGTGCCTAACCGATGTTGGAATAGCTCCCAATCGATGAAAATCAATAGGGGAGTTGTATATCACCGACGAAACTTTCGAAGGCTATACACGGCAAACAGTCCTTTCGATGAATTGATTAAGAGGTCTTGAATGTGGTGCCTGGCGCACTGATTCGAGGTGGTAGTGGCCTACACCGTCGGTCGTAACAAGACGGATCAAGGGAGGGAAGGTGACGGGCTAGGGATTTTAGGGAGAATTGGGATAATTTTAGGGTTTACTTGCTCGATCGAGGGTATTTTTAGTTGATAAGATATGGGTAAATTCAGGGTTGGGTCCCTCAACTATCATCAAGCTTGCACAACAACCATCATACTTCAAAATCAAGGATTTTAGTCCCCAAATTTTCCCTTGTTACGACTTTAATTCAATACTTTAAATTAATAAATCTAGCCCCTAAATTGATGTATGACAATTCTCCTCCCCTTAAAAGAATTTCTTCCTCGAAATTCACCCAAGTCACGTAAGCGTAGAAATGAAACTTTGATCAATTCTACAATATCTCCATGTAGCTTTTACAGGATTATGATTTCTCTACTAGACTTTATCCAGCTGAATAAGCATTTTTGACAAACTTTTTTTTATTAGAATTCCAAAACTTGAACTTAATTCTTCCCGTAGAACCAAACATTCCTTAAATACAAATCCTTAATCAGCATAATACTTACTTAACTTCAGTACAACATGCATATATAACTGTTTTCTTTCAGACGTAAAGAAATTGCCTCGAGATTTATGCTTTTACCTAGTATACGAACATTTTCCTTTAATCTCATACAGGTCAAATCATTGGGGTACAAAGCTCATCACTTATTGGGTTTCAAACTCGTAAAATTGGAACAGGCATGGTTCTAAAAATTCATCAATTCAATACATCATTGTAGAACCTTTTAAGGCAAAACATCTTGTCTAACTTTGGACCAAATACGTTGTTCTCTAATCTACTTGGGTAACGTATCTTAATCTCAAAACTTTACTTATAAAGGTTGGTTACGAGCTTATCATCATAGAACGTCTGGGGAATAGCAAAACTCATATTAGGTTAGGAGACAGATCAAAATTCTCGAACGAATAATCTCTTACGTTACTCGCGGGGTAATTTTCAACATTGGGATGAATGCTGACATTATTTCCTTTTTTCACAGAATGAGTCATATCATATAAGATACTTTGGTATACTTATTAGAAAATGATTTTTTGACATCAAAATTTTGACTCATAGAGTACGGTCATAATGTAGGGGCATGTACAGACCAGACATCCTATGACAGTCGATCAACCGATCTACCAGAAGACTCAATTTAACCTAAGCTCTGATACCACTAAATATAACACCCTCAAACCGATATAGTAACCTAATCCAATCCGAGGTGTTATATTAGGGCCACCGGAGCCTACCCAAGGGTCGTCTTAGGTTCATAAGAAATTAATAGTTTGATCAGAACTTAACATGCAATAAGGAATTACCAGTTGATCGGTGTTGAACCTATATAAGGAATTACCATATTGATCAGAACTTAACCTGCAGAGATTTCATACCAGATCCAAGAATACCCCAAAGAAAAACATTTTTTATATAGTAACCAGTGGTGACAGGAAATCAGAGTTCATTCATATTTAATTATCAATCAAAACAGTAACTAGAGAACACATATCATGTATTTATAGTTCATAAATAGTAAATCAATACTTTAGTAAATTCTTAATTTCAGAAAATCACATTTTAAAACATGTAGAATTGTTATATGTCACATGGGAAACATATTATATGATCCAATTATTCTCCGAATGTACTTGTATTTATCAGGTAGGGAACTATGAAACTTTTGTAAATTTATATGATTTTTAGATAAAAAGGGGTTTGATAGCTATCAGATTCATTAGTTATTCGGGAAGTGATTTATCAAGATCATATAATATTCATATATTTTTTGGAGGCACTAAGTAAACAGGAAGTTATTCAGAATCTTTTCATCAGAGTTACTTGAGATTTGAGATATACATGAGTGATTCCATTATTCAGGAAATTAGGGGCATTTTAGACATTTGGTTCTTGGATAATTCTTAATAATTTAACCTAATAATGGTTGGGCAATAATTTGCAATATTTAAGATTATGTCGAATCTTCAGACTTTAGCCAAGTTGCACTCATCGGATTCCAACACTTCAATCCTTGCCAATCATTTGGGTAAATATACTTCACATGTATTCCCTCCCAAATACTGATTGCCCTAGTTGAACGAACCTCTTTTATAATCAACATCATCCAGATCTTCACATGACGAACAAATATTTCGGTGGTGTTTAATTTATTTATAAATTGCAACAATATCCTTAACGGCCAACATTCTTGGGTTGTGATTCACCTCAAATGGTGACACAACACTTAGATTTATCGGTGATTATAAAAATATACCAAAGATATCCATTTACTTTAAGTCGTTAGAAAAATGAGCCATTTCAACAGTCGAGGTTAATTCAGTCATCTTAGAGTTCAATATATTTTGTTTTTTAGGGTTCAGGGTATTTTAATCATTTGAACATTGGACGTTATTTTAGTCGTTTCGCAGTTCGAGGATAATTCGGTAAATTCTGATCAATCCAAATATAAGAACTTTTTCTGGTAATTTAGTCAAGTATATCCTTTATGGATTTTTTTCCACTTGAGGGACAATTATCGTCTTTTTACAATATAAGGGCATTTTAATAAATTCTCATCCAAGTATTTTTGGCATTTAACTTTTAAGGAAATAATCATAATTTTGGATCTTGAGGTCAATTTATTTACTAACTAACCACTGAACTTAGAATTGTTTTCGATCGGTCTACCAATTTGTTTTTACGAGCTGTCTGAGTTTTATACAGTGTTCTGCCTTTATTCCATACTCAGTTTGAGTCCAATGATAATTAAATATACCTAGTTAACCAATCATTTACATTAATGTATTTACCACTTATCAATGAGTTTCGAAAAGCATACAAAAGGTAGTAGAGTATTACCTCGATTCATAAGCCACATCGGTTAAACAATTAAACTCCATTTGACCACCCTCGAACTTTAATTCCATGTCCCATAGTGTCTCGAATACATAGAAAACCAATTACATTAGAAACAGAACTTAAACGTGAAAATTCGTATTGAATCGTGATATAAAATGCAAAAAAAAAGCTTACCAGGATTGAATTTGGGGAAACATACTTTGGATTCAGACTCAGGACATCGAAAAAAATATGAATTTTAAAAAAATTTGACTTCTCAGGTCAAAGAATTTTCTAGAAGAAACCAGAGTTGGGGACGAGCCCCACGCGCACTACCGACGTGTGGCGACACGTGCAGTGGCGACGGGGTCCATTTCGACCGACCGATCTCCCTTGAATCATCTACACACTCCAATTAATCTTATTTTAATCCAAAATCACTTCAAAACTCACAAATTTCACCAAAAAATTAAAATCGATCTTACCCTCTCCGACATTGATGAAAACGACGAAAAACTTCTTACCCATGGGTTGGGTTACGAGCGCCCAGGGACAGTGATGCTAACGACGCAGGTGGTTAGACGAGACGACGCCTTGATTGATGGGGGTCTTGGAAACTGTAAAGCTTCGACGATCTCCACACATCGATCGACAACCGAATTCAGAGCAACAAGGGAGGGGTTTTGGTCGGGACAAGGTGACGGTTCGAATGAAGGTGGTGATGTGCCTAACTGGTGTTGGAATAGCTCCAAATCGATAAAAATCAACAAGGGAGTTGTATATCATCGATGAAGCTTTCAAGGGATCTCCATGACAAACAACGGTTCCTTTCGACGAATTGACTGAGAGGTCTTGAACGTAGCGGCCTAATGCTCTGATTGGAAGTGGCAGTGACTTATACCATCGGCCGTAACAAGGCGGATCGAGGGAGGGAAGGTAACAAGCTAGGGATTTTGGGGAGAATTAGGATAATTTTGCGGTTGACTTGCTCGACCAGGGTTTTTTAGCTGATAAGAGATGAGCAAATTTATGGTTGGGTCCCTCAACTATCGTCAAGCTTGCACAACATCCATCATATTTCAAAATCAAGCATTTTAGTCCCTCATTTTTTCCTTGTTTCGGTTTTAATTCAATACTTTAAATTAATAAATCTAACCCCTAAATTGGGGTATGATATACTATATCTATTTTATAATAGTAACAGTTAATTTTAGATTATTCAAGACTGATAAAAGTGTAATTTAAAATTGAATAACTAAAATTATTGTGAAAATTTAAATTAATTAAATATAAATTGTAATTCCAACTTAACAAAATGTCTTTTAACATCAATAATATAACAAAAGAAAAAAGAAAAATAATTAGTTTTTTATATATATTATAACGTGGAAAATTATAGAATTTTGGGGTGTACACATAGGGATGGGGACGAACTTGAACCTAACGGATTCCGACTTTATCCGATTTGATCGGATTATTTTTTAAAAAAATGGATTTGGTTGGATTTTTTAGAGGTTAGTTCAGGTCATGTTCGAGTTTAGGGTGAAAAAAATGACTCCAAAAAAATGTAATTTTACCTTATATATTTAGTGAAAATTGTAATAATTCCCCTCTATAGATTATTTTTTTCAATTAAGCCCCTATCTTTTATTAAATAAAAGTAATATTTTTATAAATATATTATTTTGGGTCGGATTGGATTTTATTTGAAAAAGACAAATCAGATTCGGATCAGATAAAGAGTATATATTTCTCGAGTTAAGTTCAAGTCGAGTTGAAGATGTATAATTTTTTAGTCGAGTCGGATTGACCGAGGACCCGACCCAACTCATGCATGTCACTATGTACAGTTGTAACATTCAATTTTGATAAATAACTAATTTCCCAAATTTGGGCAGATTGGAAAAGTTACCGCATGAATTAAGACAAAGAACAATTGGGATTGAAAAAGGTATCTTAGATTGAATTTTCCTTCTAAAAGACAACATCCTCAGTCACCAATTTTGACCAAAACTTCTATTTTCAGCTAACATCACTAATAAATTAGGTCTATTACCCACTATCATCATGCCCCCATATGTAAACTTCTCCCTGGATGAATCCACCTCGATTTCCTTCTTGGTTTAGGGTTGAGCAAAACTTGAAAATTGAATTTTTTATTCGACTCAACTCGAATTGATTTCGAGTTATAATTTGATAAATTCGACTCAATTTAAAAAAATTCATGTTCAAATCGAATTGTAAAGTACTTGAATAACTTGAATAGTAACATGAATAAATCAAATTTTATTAGTAATTAGTAGATTGATTTTCAAGTTTGAGTCGAGTCCATCGACTCTGTATCATATATGTATATCACATGTTAAAAAAATATGATGAAATGTATATGTATTTTATATGGTTATAAAAAAATCATTTAAATTGAAATAAAATAATATCATAATATTATAAATATTTATAATTAAATTTAAAAAGAAATTCGACTCGACTCGAAAAAATTTCTTGTCAAATTAAAGTTATAAAATAGGACTTGTCAACTCGAATAACTTGAATTTTTTTTATTTGACTCAAGTCGATCGAATGCTCACCAAGAATCTTATTTTATTATTGAAATTTTATTTTATTTTTTAGTTAAATTTAATTTATAAAGTCAAATCAAATATTTTTGTTTCAATTAATTATTATATTTAAATAAATCAAATTAAAACTTTATTGATAATTTGACTAGATTTCAAGTTAAAAAATATAAATTAGAGAGAATACATATAAATGATAGAAAACACAAGAAATTAACGTGATAAAATAGAATTGATAATTTTACTTCTTTATTGTTTAAACCTAATCAAATTTCAATTAATTCAAGAATTAATTATTATATAACTTAATTTATTTTTAGATTTTTATGGCACTATATGACTTTTATACTTTTATGAAAATTATATTTTTTTTAAAAAATTAAATATTATTTTTGAAATTTTAGTAGAAAGACCAATTTACTCGTTAAAATTGGCAGTCACTTTTAAAATTGACATAGATGGAGAAGGTGTTTATACAAATTTATTAATCAATTTTTTTTACTATTAAAATTGTAAAAAATTTGATATAATTCGGATTAAAAAAATTAAATTTATTTTTAAATTTATTCAAACAACCAAATGATTTGAAGAACATAATTCAAAATTTATTTATTTTCAAATCAAATCAAATTCTAATAACTTTTTATCAAACATGTATCTAATATCCAAGTGACCACAATGGTTAATGAAGTTGATGTTATCCCTTAAGGTTATGGATTTGAGCACCGCGTATGTAAGGGGTATGAGCATTCATTATCAAATAATTGAAAGTATTTGAACATATACTATTCACCCAAAATAGTGCTTTCACTTTTAAAATTTTAGGATGTAAACCGATTACCAATTGAAAATAAAAAATTAAAATATATAATAATTAAAAATTTTAAGGAAAATTTTAATTTGATTATTCCAGGCTGTCAAACACCTTGCAAGAGTTTGGGTGAAGTTTTGGGACTGCCCCATCAATTAGAACCTCATTTCCTGGTTTTACTAAGCCTTGTTTCATGGAAACGTGTTAAGGAAATGACCTCATTTCCTTGTTTCACTAAGCCTGAATTGTTGTCATTTGCACCATTTTTGTAATTTGTTCTTCCAGCAACTCAATCTCCACCACAAAATAGTATTGTCTTTTGATGGCTTCGATTAATTATTTCATACTGTCTCGGAGTTAAGATTAAATATTGGTAAGGGCTGAAATATTGATTTTTTTAAATACAATGACTTATTAGGTATATAAACTCAAAATTCAAAACAAAATATCTAATTTATCTCATATTTAAACTTACAATGACCAAAATTGTTGTTAGACCAAAAAATTGAGAACATGTGAATTATCCTTCTTTAGTTAGACCCATTGATTAAATATTCAATAAATTCTTTGCATCTAACGAAATCATTTCTTCACATTTTCCTCCTTCATAAATATAATTTTTTTAAAACTCAAAATATAAAACAAGTGGTTAAAAGCTCTTAAATGACACCTCCAGTTTCTCTTAAGTGGTGGGTTTAATACCCATTAAGAGCAAAACTACTCTTGCTCCTCCAATAGATAGAAATTGTTCACAAAAACAAACTTATAATTTTAGGAATAAATTTTTATTTTTACATTTTTGAGGTTCTAACATTATCGATGTATAACAAAATGATCATCCCATCATCATCTCTATTAAATTGATGATGTGGCAACATTAAAAATATATTATATTTAATTTTAAACCTAAACTACTACTAAAACATAAAATAAGTCCTTAAACAATGATTTTATATCAAATTAATCTAAAAAAATTAATTTTCCATTTTTTTCAAATACCCACCACCACTATCACCATCATATTCCTCCCTTCCCCGCCTGTACCACCTCATCAGCTCCCAAACCCAAAAGTCGATTTGAGAAATACATTCCCCAAGCATTCCTATGTGTAGGGTATACCGTGTCCTCTCATTTAAAACCAAAATCCTCTTTCGTTTACCAAGCCATAAATCTATATGTGCACATAGCAAACTCAACACATGGAGATTAAGTTAAACATGTGATAACCAATTAGTGGAGAAAGCTAACCTGAAGATGTGTAGTAGATAAAGGAATTCTAGCATCCCACTCCTATGACCACATCCATTAACTTGAGTTGTTCTTTTTCTATTGTGAGCACCATTTATTTCATTTAATATACCCATACCTGCTGCCATGCTCAATTCATGCCGTGTCAGCTGCCAACGCCCATCCTCCACGAGCAGTCCATACGGTCACCCATGTCCTGCTCCAACACAGCTCCCACAAGCAATTATTTTCATTATTTTCTACATATGTAATGGGTTATAAAAACCCCAAATCAGTGTAATATGGAATATTTTTTTTTGAGCAATCAAAGCAAAACCAAGAATTCTAAGGTATCCAAATTTTATCTAGTTTACTTGTTCAATCCTTGTAATGCAATAAAGGAAATAGACTCTGGTTTTCTTTGTTTTTTTATGTTAATTTTCTGTTTTAAAACAAAATAATAAAACATCGGGAGCTTACCTGGCTGCCGATTGGGTTCATCGGAGTAGCAAGGTCGTCGGGGAAGTGATATGTTAGTAAGGGTTGAGTTGGGATCGTTGAACCACCGCGTATGGTGGTCGATCTTTAGCTTGGCTCTCGTACGAGGGTTGATGTCGACAGTTCGCGTAGTTGAGGGGCTGCCTGTGTCTGTGTCGGAATCCAATGGCCACCCATGTAGGGTGGTCGAGGTGACGAAGCTCCGGTTCGCTGTTGAGCAAGCTTCCATGGAGGTTATGAGCAAAGAGGAGATGAAGCAAAGCAGGAAGTCACGGTAGAAACAAAATAAGGGAGGGGATTACTAAACTTTTATAATTTTTAGTCTAATTAAACATTAGGTCCCCATGTTCTAAGGTTTTTTGGTTAGTTAACATATATTAATGGGTAAATCACGTATAAATCCTCAGCTTCAGCATGTTTATACTATGGTCATTCTTTTTTATTTTATTCTGATTATGCATGTTGGTGTTGTTTTATTTTAATTTAATCACTGTTAATTTCTGATTTAGATACTTTTATTTTAATTTTTGCATTTTGGTCACTTTTTATTTCTTATCTAATTACTAACTTTATTTCCTTGTATTTTAGTCATTATTATTTTATATTTATTCAATTAGGTCTCTATTTTATGTTTATTTTATTTTATATTTTTAATGTTTTTTATTATCTTTTGTTTTAATTATTTCAATTAAGTTTATTTTTAATTGTTTTGTTTCATAGTTTTTAATTCTAAATTTAGTTTTTTTTAAATTAATATTCGAATAAAATTAAAAATTAGGACGACACTATAGTTTAATTAAGGGACAATTTGAGTCGAGTTTTCGCATTATACGCCCGAATACTCTAATCAATTGTTCAATTAAAAAATAATTAATAATTAAAATGTTCTAAAATTTTAGTATAACAATTTAAGTAATAGTTAGATTTTTATTAGCCCCTAGCTTTGGAAATTATTGATTTAGGTCAAAAACTTTTTAATCTTTTAGAACTCGGTACTTTAGATCTTGACCCTTTTAATTCTCAAACTTCGATTAGATTTTTAATATTGACATAATTAAATAGGTTAAATAGAGCCTCCAGTTGAGCTTAGATTTCTATTTAGTCTTTTAATTTATGGGATAATTCGAGTTGGCCCTCGCGTAAACGCTCGAGGGACCATCTCGGTTATTCGATTCAACAATTAATTAAAATCAAATAGGATTAATATTAGAGCCTACGTTCTTAGACTTTAGCCCCCTAGGTTCTTTAATTTTCATAATTTGACACTGTAGGTTAGAGAAAAACCTTAATTTATTTTTAGTATAATTGGGATTAAATAAATTTTACTTGAGTGTATTGTTTTTAAAACTTAAGGCACTATTCACTTATTAATGAGTTAATAGTATATCTTCCGCGATCGTGTTCAGGGGGTGACTATTGGTAATTCCCTAAATAAGTCGATATCCTTTTCGAAACTGCATCATATTTTTCTAAAAACGAGGCAATGTTCGGTTATTAGACACAATAGCTTATCTCCCGCATTTACGCTCGGGGGCAAATGTTATCGGTCTCAATAAACGAATACCCTTTTCAAATTTGCATTCGTAATGATTTTCAAGTTAAATAAAGATCGAACTTAAAATTTCCAATTTAAAATATAGGGTAACCAACTAGGTACCAATTTTTTGGGTGCTTATGGGGGTGTTAATTCTTCCCCACGCGTAAATGACTCCCGAACCTGATTTCTGGATTTTCATAGACCCTAAAACTCGGTATTTTATTAACATAAAATGTTTTATTAAAATCACCCGGTTTTTACGGTGTTCCAATCACACCTTAAATGATTTGTGGCGACTCCTCACATTTCGAAACGATTTTCAAAGAGAAAACCCCCGAGTCGGTAATCGGTATTTCCTCGCCCGGGCGAAAAACAGTGTCGACAGCTTGGCGACTCCGCTGGGGATTTTTGTTTTAAAACAAATTGAGAGTCGAGCCACGAGTTGGTTACCCTATATTTATTATTTTGGAAATTACGAGTTTAGTCTTGTTTAATTTATTGTTCATTACGTTATTTCAAAAAAGATAAAAAAAGATTTTCTCTTTGATAATTCTTACACTTCTATGAAATATTTAGAATTGTTGCATATCAGAGCTCTAAACCCGAGCTCAAACAGGTTTAACTAAGTAGAGAGAAACGTCACACCTCACGAGAAGCATTGGGCTTCTTGTGTGGGTCTGGCAAAGTATCTCTCGAAAGCATCCTAAGTTGCCTATCCGGATATTGGATCCTAGGTATGCTTTTAGTGGTGTGATCCCCTGAACCGAATTCGATTCGCAAGTCTGTAATAGGCCAGAATCGAAGGCAACCTTAACAGGTTGAAAAAATGGCTTGGGAACCCTTTGCTAGAACCCAGCCTCATATAGAGAATTTAATAAGCCTACCCCGCTATAGTCATGTGGATAACCTATGAGAACTAGAACGCATGCGGTTAGGATTATTAATTTTCTTTGTGTATATATATATATATTTTTCAGTCTCAACTTTGAGTCATATATTTTTGCCAAGATTACATTTCTGGACTAATAATTTTAACTAGTTTGATTCTTTTTGTTTTGTTTCTACTAACATTGGTTTCCTTTTGTCTGCTCTTATTGCATTTTTGCATCAACATGACATATCATTCAAAGGTATTAGTCCCTAAATGACTGGTCATGTAGAAGGTTCTTGAAAAACAATACCACAACAATGCCTTTCGCTGGGATCGGTAGGAAATTCGAAGATGCGCTACGTAGATTGAGTAGAGTCAAGAGGGAGTCTACATACCAAGGAGACAAGCCAAACATCTGCCTGCTGAGGACTCAAGACGATTCGATGCTGAAAACAACAATTTAAGATTACGAACCAGCTCGAAAGATTTCTAGAAATAGGAGATGAAGTAGGAGCTAGAAGGGGTCTATCTATCAAGGAGACGATCCAAACATTTCCCTGCTAAGGTAGCAAGTTGGACTCGAGACGATTCGACGCCGAAGCCAATAGTTGAAGATCATTAACCAAATAGAAAGACTTCTCGAACTATGAGATGAAGAAGAAGTTTTGAAGATGATGCAGAACCATGATACTTGCAGAAGCTGGACAACTGACAGATGGATCAAATCTTCACTTCCTCAGTGTACCGAGACATTGTCTGTTTTTCGAGAATTGTTCTAGGAATAGTTATTTTGGGATCAATTCCTTGTTGCATTTGCATATCGCATTTTGCATTCCCATTTTTACATATTTGCATTTGCATGTGCATGTGCATTTTTGCATCAACATATGTACATTGTACATTATATAGTATACATTGCATTTCAACATGTGCATTAATCATGGATCCCAAAGTAACTCATAGAGAATCTTGTGATAAAACTTTTGAGATGAAACGAAGTCACCCCGTTCGTTCATAAAGAAGGGAATTAAAAGCTATGGACGTGATGTTAGCACTATCCAAATTTCAAGGCACATCATCGAGATTCGTGGGGCACGGAGAAACAAGGCCCAATTTTTGTTTGACCCTGGGGTATTGACCTTTAACTCGTAATGAGACATTTTGGGGCCAATTACCAAGAAATTCTTTCATCCACCGTGAAACCTTATTGCACTGGCCTTGTCCTGTTTGAACGTGTTTTTGTTCTTTCCTTAGTAGATTTTTTGTTAATTGAGCTTATGTCATTTTCTAAGGTTATGAGCAATAAATCAAGTTTTAATCTTGTAATTCTTTGAATATCGAATGGATTAAAGGTTCTTTTACTACTTCATTAAATTATAGATCTTTGACAAGGGGCAAGATTAGACCTTTCATACCCCTTCCCAGACAGAAATAACATTTCTATAACATTACCTTTTTTAGAATTATGACTTTAAAGTCACACATGTCCCTTCCTAGACACGGAGCCAACATTCATTTCCCAACCTCAATAAATCCTGGGGGCATGACGAGGACATTTCCTACAAGAAAGACAAGATGGAGTGTTGCGGATCAAGTTGTTGCGAGAGAATTTGAATAATTGGGGCATACTATGGGCAAATAGAAGAAAAAGAAGAAATAAATGAAATCATCGAAATAATTCTATCATGCATTAATCACATTGTTTTCATGTAAATAAGGTTAATCTTGAATACTCGTTCCCTTGGGGATACCACTTTTACAAGGACTTCTGTGTATGAGATGATGAACGACTTTGTTTCATTTATCCTTTAATATATATATATATATATATATATATATCCCTTGTTGTCCCCTTTTGAGCCTATAATATTTTTCTTTTGATTCAACCCTAACCAAGGATTACTCTCTGCATTGGGGGGCAAAGGTGAAGGACATCCGCGTATGAGTGAAGATCATCAATTTAGATTTCGCTACAAAAGCAATTCACGATGAAATAAAGTGGGGAATACCAAGATACCATGAGGTAGACCAAATACGAAGTGCTCGAAGATCAAATCAAGTTGATAACGCAAAGAAAAAAGAAAAGAAGGAAAAATATAAAAGAAAAAAGAAAAAAATATTAAAAAAAGAAATAAAAAATAGAGAGAGAGAAGGGAAAAGAATGAAAGAAGAAAAAAACCCGATCAATCACTCTAAGATGGGTGGTTCAAAGATATAGTGTTGAGTTAATCGATTGACGGAATCTGCCAAGAGGGGGATGAATTGGCAATAAAAAGTTTGGTGGAAGCTTTTGCAGAAAATTGAAAGAAATTGCACAACGATATAGAGTGGTTCGACTTTATCAACCACAAAGTCTACGTCCACTACCTTAGCTATCCACACTAAGGATTTTCCAACAAATTCACTAATTTGTTCTTTCTTTTGAGGCCAAAGAGATAACCTTACAACTCCCTCAAGAATATACCCCAATTCTTGAGAACACTCTTTTCTCAAAGAGAAATACAAATTTACAAACTTACAAAAAAAACCTCACAAGGCAAATATGTTTGCACAATTCTAGAACAAAGAAAGAACACTCGAGAATAAATACAATTGAGCACAATAAGTGTTCTTGAAAGCAAAATGAATATTGAATGAAAAATAGGCTTGAAATGCTCAAACTTGAGGTTTATGCTTTCTCTTT
This sequence comes from Hibiscus syriacus, assembly GCF_006381635.1. Lineage (NCBI taxonomy): Eukaryota > Viridiplantae > Streptophyta > Magnoliopsida > Malvales > Malvaceae > Hibiscus > Hibiscus syriacus. The sequence continues at coordinate 1,085,763 of NW_024063019.1, read as the reverse complement.
TATTCTCTCTTGATTCTAGTTGCTTGATGTTTCTTGTTCTTGATCAATGGCTTCCCTAAGTGTAAAATTCAAATATTTCGACCGCTATACAAGGGGGAATCGGTACCCCCTAGGGGGGAATCGGTTCCCTCCGAGCATACTGGAATTCTCGGAGCCAAACCATTCAGGGGGAATCGGTACCCCCTTGGGGGGGAATCAGTTCCCTCTGAGCAATATGGAATTTTTGGCTTTTAAATGGTTCGAAATACTTTGTAAAATTATTTTGAAACTGTTTTAAGATTAAAACTTAATTTTGAAATTGTTTTAAGATTAAAACTTAATTTTACACTTGAGTAAGGATTAAAAATGATTTTTGAAAGATTTGGAGTAATGTTTTGATATTAGAATAGTTATATCGAATATACTTAGAAAATTATTTGGAAAATCTTAAAATTCATTTAACTTAATTTGTTATGTCGAAATATCAAAATGTTTTCAATAATCTCCCCCTTTTTGATATAACAAAACATTTTAGTAATTTTTAAGATTTTGAAATCAAGTTTTGAAATTACTCCCCCTTACTTTAACACTTCTCCCATTTATCATTTAAAAACACATTTAACACTTCTCCCCCTTTTTGTTAAATCAAAAAGACATTTTAAAGAATCTAAACAAGGTTTTCAAATCATTTAGCCAATTGATTATATTTTAAGCTGCTAAGATCACAAGCAAGAGAAACGTTAGCCATTAGTTTCATAATCAATATTCATAATTAATGTGACATGGCAAAATTGGTCATATTGCTACAATGATGTAAATGATGCAATAAATTTAACTAAACCATCAAAAGAAAATATTTAAATTCAAACAAACAAATCCAAAGTCACAGAATCAAACAATCCAAAAAGTTGAAGTAATAATCGTTTAGTTCAAAGTTTTAAATTTAAGCACAGAATCACATATCCGGATCAGGAGGATGAAAATGAGCTCGCATAGCGGCCATTTCGTGAGTGAGGTCATTAATACGCGTGTTGGTTGCTTCATTGTTTGCACGCATCTCCCGAAGAATTTCTAATTGTTGAGCTCCCATTGTGGATAAATGGGACTCTATAGAAGTAAAGCGCGAATCCATGGTAGCATATCGAAAATCGAATGTCTCCATAAAGGATTGAAAATATGGAGGCATTTGATACGTTTGTTGTGCTTGCTCCTCAGGCTGCTCCTCGGGCTGCTCAGGCTCATCTTCGGCTTCATCGATGTCTCGCATTAATTGCTCAAGCTCGGGATCAGCTTCTGGTGGAGCTCGTGAAGAACTAGCTCCCGGAGTACTTTCAGACGATCGAATCCATTCACCGGTTTCCTTATCCTTAATCCATCCCGCTCTCGTTAAGGAAAGAAGATTAATTTGTTTCTTAAGGGGAAAAATGGCATCTAGACCGACTCTAAGCCCAGCTTTGGAAAATAGATTACTCAAAATGCAACCGTAAACTAGAGATGAACATAGTTTCTTGTTAGGAACAAGATTTACGGTTTCAACAATTTCAGCAAAAATAATCTGAGGTAGGTTAATTTTAATATTGTTTTCGAAACAATGTAACCACCAAATATCTAAGGCTCTAAGAGTAGAATAACGACCTCCGGATGGTCGAAACCACCAAGAAATCATTAGATGAAGAAAACGTTCATGAAGGTCTACGACACTCGCACTATCTCTTCTTTTATAACGAGATTCTAAAACCTATTTTTCATTTGAAATACCATCATTATCTAATTCGAATGTATTGGCTATGTAAGCCGAGTCAATATATAAGAATTGTCCTAGGAGGTAGGAACGAATTCCTATGGTTTCGGTTTCAGTTTGGTTTTTAACACAAACGGCATTAGAATAGAAAATACGAATAAGTTGATGGTAAACGATGGGTTCAAGATCAAAGAGTTTATCAAATTTCCACTCTTGTAAAAGAGGAAGATATTTAAAATTAATAGCTAACATAGCTTGACGAGAAGGAATACGTTCTTCCCGAATTTTGTAAGAGTCAAAATATTGATAATACCAAAAACGATGATTTCTAGGACCAGGATGATTGAAACACAAATTTTGGATAGTCAAATTAGGATCAATGAGATTAGGATTAGGAATTGGATTTTGAGGATTTGGAGGTGGATTTGGTTGACGGTGTGAGCAACTAGATGATGACCTAGCACGTTTAGGATTGGACATGGTTTAGGAAATCGGAATAGAATGGATAACCTGCAATTTAAAACACATGTATGCAATTCAATCAATCCCAAAACTCAATTGAGTCCTCAATATTTCAAGGTTCTCTAAATCAATCCTAATGGGCAAAGTTTTTGAAAACTTTTGAAAAATACTGTTTTGAGAAACAATATATTTATATTTTTCATAACAACAACATAATTTAATCAAAACACAATAATTTGAAAATCAACAATTTTTTTTTAATTTCGAAAATTTAAAAATTTTTGGAAAATTCTTGTGTTTTTGATGAAATTAGTTGTAATATCTAGTTTCTAATCACTAAACAATCAATGCCCGATCTAAAGTTCATCCTAGAACTAATTAAAACTAGTTCTATGTTCAAAATCAATGAAATAGTGAGTTTAGAAAATTTTACCTTGAATGATGAGATTGAGTGGATTTTGATGTTGTTTGCACGATTTTAATGATGATAGCAAGTTTAGAAGATGATGTTTGAAGTGAATTCCGATTAAAATCGATGATTTGAGGCAAGAATTGAGATAGGGAGAGAGTTTAGAGGAAACGGCGGCAAGGAAGAGAAGGGTTTTGAACAAAAGTAAGGGTTCTACACGTGTATAACCAGAACCCTAGGGGGGTATCGATTCCCCTGTGGGGGGAATCGGTTCCCCTTCAAAGGGGGAATCGGTTCCCTCATGGGGGGATCGATTCCCTCTGCACCAAAATGCTAAAATCCGATTTTAAACACCCAAAATGCTAAATTAATTTCCTCTAGTGGTATTGGCAACTCATATATTGAAAATTAATCATGTTCAAACAATTAAATTAATCTTTAAACAATATTTGAAAATAAAATTAATTTTTCATCAAGAATCATAAACTCCCCCTAACTAATAGCAATGAATGCAATCAAAAATTACTATTATATGCATTTTTCATTTATTCTTAAAAGTGCCAAAATTATTTTAAACACTAAGTGAAGATAGGTTGGTCAAACCTAATTCTCTCCTAAGTGTCCAAAATCTTTCCTTGTCTAAAGGTTTTGTGAAGATATCCGCTAATTGGTGCAAAGTATCAACAAATTCTAGAACTACATCTTCCTTAGTGACATGGTCTCTAATGAAGTGATGTCTTATTTCAATGTGCTTAGTTCTAGAGTGTTGGATGGGATTTTTAGTGAGACAAATAGCACTAGTATTGTCACACTTGATAGGAATGGTACCTACTTCAATTCCATAATCAAAAAGTTGTTGTTTCATCCATGAAACTTGTGCACAATAACTACCAGCTGAAATGTATTCGGCTTCAGTGGTAGATAATGCAACACAATTTTGTTTCTTTAAAAACCAAGAAATTAGCATATTTCCAAGGAATTGGCAAGTACCGGAGGTGCTTTTCCTATCTAATTTGCATTCTCCATAATCCGCATCAGAAAAAGCATGCAAGCTAAAGCTAGAGTCTCTAGGATACCAAAGTCCTAAACTAGGAGTGTCCTTAAGGTATCTAAAGATTCTCTTAACATCTAGTAAATGTGATTCCTTAGGACATGATTGAAATCTAGCACATAAGCAAACACTAAACATAATATCCGGTCTACTTACTGTTAGATAAAGTAGAGATCCAATCATTGACCTATATAATTTAACATCTACACATTTACCTCCTTCATCTAAGTCAAGCTTTGTTGAAGAGCTCATTGGAGTGTCATGCGGTTTGCCATTTTCCAGTCTAAACTTCTTGAGCATATCTTTGACATACTTAGCTTGATTGATGAAGATGCCCTCTTTTCTTTGCTTGATTTGGAGTCCCAAGAAAAATGAGAGCTCCCCCATCATGCTCATTTCGAATTCACTTTGCATTAGCTTAGAAAATTCTTGGCAAAGAACATCATTAGTAGAACCAAATATTATATCATCAACATAAATTTGAACTACTAATAAATCTTTACTTTTATGCTTTAGAAACAATGTAGTGTCAACCTTCCCTTTTGAAAAACCTTTTTCAATTAAAAAATCTGACAATCTTTCATACCAAGCTCTAGGAGCTTGTTTTAAGCCATAAAGAGCTTTTGTCAATTTAAGAACATGGTCTGGAAATTTTGAATCTTCAAAACCTGGAGGTTGTTCCACATACACTTCTTCCTTTATAAAACCATTTAAAAATGCACTTTTAACATCCATTTGATATAATTTAAATTCATGAAAACATGCAAATGCAAGTAATATTCTAATTGTTTCCATCCTAGCTACGGGAGCGTATGTTTCATCATAGTCTATGCCCTCTTCTTGAGTATACCCTTGAGCAACAAGTCTAGCCTTGTTTCTCACTATATTACCACTCTCATCAAGCTTATTCCTAAATACCCATCTAGTACCTACAGTAGATTTATTACTAGGCCTTTCAACTAATGTCCATACTTTACTTCTCTCAAATTGATTTAACTCTTCTTGCATAGCCATAATCCAATGTTCATCATTCAATGCTTCTCTAATATTCTTAGGCTCTATGCATGAGATAAATGCAACATAATTACAAATATTTCTAAGAGAAGATCGAGTTGTTACCCCTTTGGATAGATCACCTATAATTTCACCATCCTTGACATAGTTGTACTCTCTTGGATAAGATACTTCCCTTTCTTCAATGGTTGGATTCTCAAGAGGATCATGAGTTTCCTCATTTTTCGTTTCTTCCTTTGATGATGGTTCTCCAACGTCATGTCTAACGTCATTTGTATTTATAACACCTACATCATCATTCACACAAGAATCCTTCCTCGAAAGGGGATTATCATCGAAAACAACATGTATAGACTCTTCTACAACTAAAGTTCTTTTATTAAATACACGATAAGCTTTAGAATTTAAGGAATAACCCAGAAAAATTCCTTCATCACTTTTAGCATCAAATTTGCCAAGGTTTTCTTTACCGTAATTTAAAACAAAACATTTACATCCAAAAGGATGAAAATAACTAATGTTAGGGTTTTATTTTTGAAAATTTCATACGGAGCTTTCTTTAAAATTGACCTAATCATTACTCGATTTACAACATAACAAGCGGTATTTGTGGCTTCCGCCCAAAAATATTTTGGCAAATTATTTTCACAAAGCATGGTTCTAGCCATTTCTTCTAAAGTTCGATTTTTCCTCTCAACAACTCCATTTTGTTGAGGGGTTCTAGGTGCTGAAAAATTATGGCTAATACCGTTAGAGTTACAAAACTCAGTAAATCCAAGATTTTCAAATTCACTTCCATGATCACTCCTAACACTAGTTATAGAGTAACCTTTTTCATTTTGGATTACTTTTGAAAACGTGATGAATTGTTCTAATGCTTCATCTTTAGTACTTAAAAATAGAACCCAAGTATATCTAGAATAGTCATCTACCAAGACAAATGCATATTGTTTTCCACCCAAGCTAGTAGTTCTAGTTGGCCCAAAAAGATCTAAATGGATCAATTGTAAAACTCTACTAGTTGATACATCATTAATGGATTTAAAAGAAACTCGCTTTTGTTTTCCTTTAGCACAAGCATCACATATTTTATCATTATCAAATTTAAGCTTAGGCAACCCTCTTACTAGGTCTCATTGAATTAACCGTTGCAAAACACTCATACTAGCATGTCCTAGTCTCCTATGCCATAACCAACTATCATGCTCATCCTTAGCAACTAGGCATAAATTAGTCATATCAAAAGAATCTAAATGCACCATGTATATGTTTCCTATTCTATGACCAACAAGCATAATCCGATTAGATGCAATGTCAATGACTTTACAACCATTAATTTCAAATAAGACATTGAATCCTTTATCGAATAATTGACTAATACTCAATAGATTATGCTTTCATCCATTCACATATAAAACATTTTTAATTTGTATGGAAGAGGTATTACCTATTGTACCAATACCTTCAATGTGACCTTTTGAATTGTCTCCAAATGTCACTTCTCCTCCATTTTTGGCGTTAAGCTCGATGAACCGGCTTTTGTCTCCGGTCATGTGTCTTGAGCATCCACAATCAAGGTACCATGAATTTGAATTTGTTTCCCGTGCCTTGTAGCAATGCTCCTTTCCCTACAAACATAGATTAATTTTTGATTTTTGGTACCCAAATTCTTTTGGGTCCATATTCATTAGTTTCCAAAATCCTAGTCCCCTTAGGTATCCATTTGTGTAGGATATCCTTATCTTTAGTAGTAATGAGCTCCTTAGGAACCCATATACTTCTAACGATTTTTCCATTAGAGGTTCTTTGGGGACCTCTATGATTGTAGTTTTTAAAACTTTTTCTAACAAAGTTGGATTTTGAATTTTCTCCACTTTCAAAACGTTTTGTTCCAACTTTATCAAAAGAAGCTTTAAGATCATCAATTTTCTTTTGATGATCATCATTGACCTTTGAAAGTAAATTTTGCAAATCTAAATTTTTCTTTTCAAACTCTTCGAGTTTGATTTGCAAATCTTTGATTTTACTTTCAAGATCGTTGTTGGTTTTGGATATGAGTTTATTTTCATTTTTCAATTTTGAAACATCATTTTTATATTTTAAAAACAATTTCTCATAATCCGAAGCTAACCCATTATATTCCTCTAATAGCTCATTATAGGATAAATCATCAAAATCAGATGATTTAGAGGTTACCTTAGAATCTTCCCCGAATGCCATCAAGCACAAGTTTGCTACTTCTTGTTCCTCTTCATCGGACCCTTCTTCATCGCTCCATGTAGCCACATGAGCCTTGTGCTTATTCTTTGATTGACCCTTCCTTTTAAATTGTGGGCAATCATATTTGACATGCCCTGACTTTTTGCATTTATAGCAAATAATCGGGTCCTTTTCTTTTGGTTCATTTTTGAGGCCTTCATTTCGTTTGAATTTTCTTCCTCGGTAAGGTCTCATCATTTTTCTGAACTGTTTGGCAAACAATGCCATTTCCTCGTCATCGTCATCTTCATCCAAATCACTCTCATTTTTTGTGGATTTGAGAGAAACTCCAATGTTTTTCTTCTTCTCCTTCTCCTTTGGTGTCTTTTCAATCTTATCAAGGTCCACCTCATCTTCAAGCATCATTTCATGAGTGAGGAGTGAACCGATTAGCTCTTCAAGAGTTAAGGATGTTAGATCCTTAGACTCGATGATTGCTGTCTTCTTTGATTGCCACGATTTGGGAGGGAGTAGACTAACTTCCTTACAAGCTTTTCATTTGAAATGATCTCTCCATATGATTTCAGACCATTGACAATCGTTGAAAATCTATCTGTCATAGCTTTGATATCTTCATTTGGTTTCATCCTGAAATTTTCATAGCTATGCGTTAGAATACTAATTTTAGATTTCTTTACCTCATCGGTACCTTCATGAGTGACTTGAATTTTGTCCCATATTTCTTTGGCGGTTGTACAAGATGAAACTCTTTCGTATTCATCTGGTCCAAGAGCACAAAATATGATATGGATGGCTTTGGAGTTGAGCTTGAACATTTTTGTCTCTCCTTCACTCCATAATCTTGGATGAGTGAGAGGCTTGAAGTATCCTTCTTCTACGACATTCCATGCTCCCATGTCACTTGCTTGAATGAAGTACATTATTATATTCTTCCAATAGGCATAGTTAGCCCCATTGAAGAAATGAGGCTTGTTGACGGGCATCGAATCGAGATCGGAGTCGAAGTTTGAAGCGGAGGCCATTGATGACTTTGATTATCGATATAACTCTTCCCGAATCGACTCAAGAGGCGATTAAACCTTCAAATGAGTTAGGCTCTGATGCCAATTGTTGAGTTAATCGATTGACGGAATCAGCCAAGAGGGGGGTGAATTGGCAATAAAAATTTTGGTGGAAGCTTTTGTAGAAAATTGAAACAAATTGCACAGCGATTTAGAGTGGTTCGACTTTATCAACCAAAGTCTACGTCCACTACCTTAGCTATCCACACTAAGGATTTTCCAACAAATTCACTAATTTGTTCTTTCTTTTGAGGCCAAAGAGATAACCTTACAACTCCCTCAAGAATATATCCCAATTCTTGAGAACACTCTTTTCTCAAAGAGAAATACAAATTTGCAAACTTACAAGAAAAACCTCACAAGGAAAATATGTTTGCACAATTCTAGAACAAAGAAAGAACACTCAAGAATAAATACAATTGAGCACAATAAGTGTTATTGAAAGCAAAATGAATATTGAATGAAAAATAGGCTTGAAATGCTCAAACTTGAGGTTTGATGCTTTCTCTTTAATTCTCTCTTGATTCTAGTTGCTTAATGTTTCTTGTTCTTGATCAATGGCTTCTAAGCTTGCTTAAATACACCTTGAATCACTTCTGAACGTTGGGGATGATTAGAGAAGATAATATAGTCATTTTAGTGTGAAACCAATTAATAAAACATCTTGGAGCGTGGGGGGAATCGGTACCCCCTATGGGGAATCGATTCCCTAAGTGTAAAATTCAAATATTTCTATCGTTATACAAGGGGGGAATCTGTACCCCCTGGGGGGGGAATCGGTTCCCTCCGAGCATATTAGAATTCTCGGAGCCAAACCATTCAGGGGGAATCGGTACCCCATTGGGGGGAATCAGTTACCTCTGAGCAATCTGGAATTTTTGGCTTTGAAATGGTTCAAAATACTTTTTAAAATTATTTTGAAATTGTTTTAAGATTAAAACTTAATTTTGAAATTATTTTAAGATTAAAACTTAATTTTACACTTGAGTAAGGATTAAAAATGATTTTTGAAAGATTTGGAGTAATGTTTTGATATTCGAATAATTATATCGAATATACTTAGAAAATTATTTGGAAAATCTTAAAATTCATTTAACTTAATTTTTTATATCGAAATATCAAAATGTTTTCAACATATTGAACCAATTCGCCAGAAGATCATGAGACACCAATAGGAATAGAATAAAAGATGCACCCGGGAAGATTCAAGTTGAGCAAAACAAGATTGAAGACAACAAGATAAATTGATCCTTGGTTCAATAACCCTTAAACACTTATTTGGGTATGTTTATCGCTTTCTTTCATAACCGTGAGCCCTAGTATACATTACGTGCCTAAAAAGTCTTCTAATCATACATGGATTTCTAAGTGGAGAGACTATCTTCAAATTTCATTCCGCCCCTCAGGGTTAATTTTATTTGCAAAAAAATAGTTTTCTAAAATCTTTAATGCATGATAGAGAAAAATAATGAAAGGAGGGTTTAAGAAGTATAATTTTAGATTACATCTTGAAACTAAAGGAGAATTCGAGTAGAAAACCTGAAAAGGCGGCTCGAATATGAAGGTTGTCAACCACTATACAGAAGGACAATCTTATAAATCTTTTGATAAAGCATTGCACAGTCCAAAGGCGCTCACGAGGGCTGAGAACCAGTGAACATTTCCAGAAGAGAAGCATGACAGCTGCTTCAACGAATCAATGAACACCATAATCAAGAACGCAAGAAGCCAACCTGAAACACATTACCTCCCTAAATTAACCTGAGCTTTTTATCAGCATTAATCTTTACACTTTTCAAATGTATATAATTTTTGAATGATTAAAAGAAATTTTGATTTATTTGATATTCAATGAACTCTTGTTTTACAATTTGTTTTGATTGTGAGCCAGAAGAAAATGAAAACATTTTTTAATTTTATTCAACATATCCAAAAAAAAATGGAAAGATAAACATTTTCAAACAAGACAATCTCAAGTGAAAAGGTCCTTGAAGTTGATAAGGCTCATTCTGCCTCTAGCGAAGAAAAGAGCAAACGATGCCAGAACAATGAAGCACTTCTTGAAAAAGTAGTCTGAGAGATCATAAGGACGGAACTTCTAACACTTCATGGTGACATTGTAAGTATCAGACGATCGCCTTAGTTGAAGGTGACACATATCCTAGCTCATAAAAAAGACGAAAGTTAATCATGTTAGGGGAATTGATCACTTCTTAAGTGTTTATCTGATGGTGGCATCATGAAGAGAAGCCCTCAAGCTATTCATTAACATAACTGGTTAGTGATACAAGAGCAAGACCCTTCAAGATGAAGACTTTGGCACAAAGAGAGCCATGAGAACCCACATTGGGGCATTACCTAAACAAGATATATTTAAGATCACAAGATTCAAACCAAGTAGACATGATGAATGACCCCCATCGCCCGGAGTGCCAAGGAAAGAATGAAAACAAAAAGAGCTCACCTTGAATTGAACCATTCACGATGCAGGTGAAAAAGGACTCTTGAGAAACAATTCTGATTGAAAAATCGACGTGTAAGGTGCTCAGTCATCTACCTGATCGTAATGAGAATTCAAGGGATGAAGCTTTTCTTCTAGAATCATGTTAAAGAAGCAAGACAAAAGATAGAAGATGACAGGGACATGATTGTTCCAGAGGATTAGTTTGATCATGCTGATGTTAGGGGCAAACTCCATACAAGAGTGAAGGAAGACTGAGATCTCCATTTTGAAGCCAAAAGATGATTACTGATAGATACTTCTGCACATAAGAAAGTCATGCATTATATGTTGCATTCATATTTCATGCATCAAAACATATTTGTTTTACAGATTTTCCAAGAAAATAAGAGAACAAAAAGACAAAATTCAAGCCTTGAGAGAAGGGAATTATATTTTGATTGGCAGAACCTAAAGAATTGAGGAGCCCAATCCAATAAGAATCATTACTTTGATGTGGTACATGTTACCCAAACAAAACGATATTTTCAAAATATTTTTTTAGGAAACTAAGCCTGATTTTTAGGGGTTTTTGGATAACGATTTTCAATGAATTTTTATAAGAAACAAAGCTTGATTTTCGGGGGTTTCTTGATTTATTAAGTCCTTCGGGCCATCCATAAGACCTTTAGTGCATGATGTTTTCAAATGAAACTAAGCCTTTGGGGGTTTCTTGATTTGTAAGTCCTTCAGGCCATCCATAAGACCTTCAGTACAGGATGTTTTCAAATGAGATTTTAGAAACTAAGCCTTCGGGGGTTTCTTGATTTGTAAGTCCTTCGGGCCATCCATAAGACCTTTAGTGCAAGATGTTTTCAAATGAAACTAAGCCTTCGGGGTTTCTTGATTTGTAAGCCCTTCAGGCCATCCATAAGACCTTCAGTGTAGGATGTTTTCAAATGAGATTTTAGAAACTAAGCCTTCGGAGGTTTCTTGATTTGTAAGTCCTTCGGGCCATCCATAAGACCTTCAGTGCAGGATATTTTCAAATGAAACTAAGCCTTCGGGGGTTTCTTGATTTGTAAGTCTTTCGGGCCATCCATAAGACCTTCAGTGTAGGATGTTTTCAAATGAGATTTTAGAAACTAAGCCTTTGGGGGTTTCTTGATTTGTAAGTCCTTCGGGTCATCCATAAGACCTTCAGTGCTGGATGTTTTCAAATGAGATTTTAGAAACTAAGCCTTCAGGGGTTTCTTGATTTGTAAGTCCTTCAGGCCATCCATAAGACCTTCAGTGCAGGATGTTTTCAAATGAGTGTTTAAAAACTAAGCCTGATTTTCAAGGATTTCTTGACGATTATGCAACAAAAAAAAGCAAATTTTGTCTCACTTGAGACAATTTTTACTCAAAACAAGTTTTGTCTCTTTTGAGACAATTTTTCTCAAAACAATTTTTGTCTCGTTTGAGACATTTTTACTTGAAACACCAACCTTTGAGATTGTTTCCCTTAAAACGAGTTCTGTCTCGCTTGAGACAGTTTCTTTTGGGAAAAATCTTTGAATATATTTTGAAACAAATTTTGTCTCCCTTAGGACAGTTTCTCTTGAAACATAAAATCTTTGAGATCGTTTCCCTTGAAACTAGTTTTGTCTCTCTTGAGACAGTTTTCCTTGAAACACCGATCTTTGAGATCGTTTCCCTTGAACTGAATTTTGTCTCCCTGTAAAAAATTCCTCTTGAAACACAAAACCTTTGATTGTGTTTTCCTTTGAAACAAGAAATTTTATTTCACTTGAGATGGTTTTTCTTAAAACCAACTTCGTCGCTTGAGACAGTTTTCCCTCGAAATAAAATTTATCTCACTCGAGAGAGTTTTTTTTCTTAAAACAAGTTTCTTATTCATTTTCATCTAGATGTTGAATATTTTACAGGAATTCCAAAGTTAGCGGAGGTTTCATTTCACTATTCCAGGTTGAAGAAGAAGATTTCAGCGAAGAATCAATTCAAGTCTTCATTTTTGAAAGATATGAGTTTCAGTGAAATTCGAGGACCTTTGGGTCAATACCGTCGGGTACTTCAAACACAATTATTATTGACACATGATAATCTTTTGTAGGTTTGAAAATCTTCAAGGAGAAGATAAACCAATCAGCATTTCTAGTAGAGAGTTCATAATGAGAATAAATCATCCAATGAGGGAGAAAAAGTTCATAATGAGAAGAACTCATCCAATGAGGGAGAAGAAGTTCATAATGAGAAGAACTTGTTAAACTTTGGCTCAACAATTCCAGTGGAGAGTTCATAATGAGAATAACTCATCCAATGAGGGAGAATAAGTTCATAATGAGAATAACTTGTTCAACCTTGGCTCAGCATTTCCAGTGGAGAGTTCATAATGAGAAGAACTCATCCAATGAGGGAGAAGAAGTTCATAATGAGAAGAACTTGTTCAACCTTGGCTTAGCATTTCCAGTGGAGAGTTCATAATGAGAAGAATTCATCCAATGAGGGAGAAGAAGTTCATAATGAGAAGAACTTGTTCAACCTTGGCTCAACATTTCCAGTGGAGAGTTCATAATAAGAAGAACTCATCCAATGAGGGAGAATAAGTTCATAATGAAAATAACTTGTTCAACCTTGGCTCAGTATTTCCATTGGAGAGTTCATAACGAGAAGAACTCATCCGTGAAGGAGAAAAAGTTCATAATGAGAAGAACTTGTTCCTTCTGGCTCGATTCATCGCATATGGAGTTGAATCAACAATACCGTACTTGAGGGATCAACATTTCCAAAAGAAACCACAACTTAAAGATAAGAGATTGAGTCAAAAATGGCGCTCTATTATCTTTGCTTCATTCCTGTTTCACAACAATGAGCAAAGAGGGGCAGCTGTGAGCACCATTTATTTCATTTAATATACCTATACCTACTGCCATGCTCAATTCATGTCGTGCCAGCTGCCAACGCCCATCCTCCACGAGCAACCCATACGATCACCCATGCCCTGTTCCAACACAGCTCCCACAAGCAATTATTTTCATTATTTTCTACATATGTAATGGGTTATAAAAACCCCAAATCAGTGTAATATAGAATATTTTTTTGGAGCAATCAAAGCAGAACCAAGAATTCGAAGGTATCCAAATTTTATTTAGTTTACTTGTTCAATCCTTGTAATGCAATAAAGGAAATAGACTCTGGTTTTCTTTGTTTTTTTATGTTAATTTTCTATTTTAAAACAAAATAATAAAACATCATGAGCTTATCTGGCTGCCGATTGGGTTCATCGGAGTAGCAAGGTCGTCGGGGAAATGATAGGTTAGGAAGAGTTGAGTTGGGATCGTCAAACCATCGCGTATGGTGGTCAATCTTCAGCTTGGCTCTCGTACGAGGGTTGATGTTGACAGTTCGCGTTGTTGAGGGGCTACCTGTGGCTGTGTCAGAATCGAATGGCCCCCATGTAGTGTGGCCGAGGCGACAAAGCTCCGGTTCGCTGCTGAGCAAGCTTCCATGGAGGTTATGAGCAAAGAGGAGACGAAGCAAAGTAGGAAGTCACAACAGAAACAAAATAAGGGGAGGGGATTACTAAACTTTTATAATTTTTGGTTTAATTAAACATTAGGTCCCCATATTCTAAGGCTTTTTGGTTAGTTAACGTATATTAATGGGTAAATCACGTATAAATCCTCAGCTTCAGCATATTTATACTATGGTCATTCTTTTTTATTTTATTCTGATTATGCATGTTGGTGTTGTTTTATTTTAATTTAATCACTGTTAATTTCTGATTTAGCTACTATTATTTTAATTTTTGCATTTTGGTCACTTTTTATTTCTTATCTAATTACTAACTTTATTTCCTTGTATTTTGTCATTATTAGTTTATATTTAGGCAATTAGGTCTCTATTTATGTTTATTTTATTTTATATTTTTAATGTTTTTATTATCTTTTGTTTTAATTATTTCAATTAAGTTTGTTTTTAATTATTTTGATTCATAGTTTTTAATTCTAAATTTAGTTTTTTTAGATTAATATTCAAATAAAATTAAAAATTAGGACGACACTATAGTTTAATTAGGAGACAATTGTTCAATAATATTGACATAATTAAAAATTATTGATTTTTAGTATAACAATTGTTCAATTGTTCAATTGTCCAAATACTCGAATCAATTGTTCAATTAAAAATTAATTAATAATTAAAATGTTCTAAAATTTTAGTATAACAATTTAAGTAATAGTTAGATTTTTATTAGCCCCTAGCTTTGGAAATTATTGATTTAGGTCCCAAACTTTTTATTCTTTTAGAACTCGATACTTCAGATCTTGACCCTTTTAATTCTCAAACTTCGATTAGATTTTTAATATTGACATAATTAAATAGGTTAAATAGAGCCTCCAGTTTAGCTTAGATTTCTAACTAGTCTTTTAATTTATGGGATAATTCGAGTTGGCCCTCGCGTAAACGCTTGAGGGACCATCTCGGTTATTCGATTCAACAATTAATTAAAATCAAATAGGATTAATATTAGAGCCTACGTTCTTAGACTTTAGCCCCCTAGGTAGGGTTGTTCATTCGGTTAAAACCAAACCGAATTAACCATAATCAAATTAACCAAACTTTTTTTTTCTTTAACCGTTAACCAAACCGAACTTTTTTTCGAACATATTAATCGAACCGAATAAATTTCGGTTAATTTTCGAATTAACCGATTTTTTTTAAAATTTTCTAATTTATATAAAAATTAAACGTTTTTTATTTCAAAAAAAAAGTTTATAATTAATTTAAATAATATGTAATTATAAAATAAAAATTTCAGATAAATTTTCTAATTAATAAATATTGATTTAGGTTTAAAAGTTATTGGATCTTAAATTATTAATTGGGTTTTAAATAGTTTGGGCTTAGCCCATATGTTATATATAATATATTTAATATTTTTTTAATTAAAAAGCAGTTTACAATTAATTTAAATAATATATAATTATAAAATAAAATTTTTATATAATTTTTTAATTAATTAATATTGATTTAGGTTTAAAAGTTATTGGATCTTAAATTATTAATTGGGTTTTAAATGATTTGGGCTGAGCCCATATGTTATATATAATATATTTAAAATTTAAAATTTAATTTCGGTTAATTAACTGAATTCAAGCCGAATTAACCGTTAACTGAATTCTAAAATTTTTCTTAACTGTTAACCGACCGAACTAATTCGGTAATCGAACCGAATTAACAGAACTAATTCGATTCGGTCGGTTAACCGAATTAGTTCGGTTATTTGAACACCCCTACCCCTAGGTTCTTTAATTTTCATAATTTGATACTGTAGGTTAGAGAAAAACCTTAATTTATTTTTAGTATAATTGGGATTAAATAAATTTTGCTTGATTGTATTGTTTTTAAAACTTAAGGCATTGTTTACTTATTAAGGAGTTAATAGTATATCCTCCGCGATCGTGCTCAGGAGGTGACTACTGATAATTCCCTAAATAAATCGATATCCTTTTCGAAATTGCATCATGTTTTTCTAAAAACGAGGCAATGTACGGTTATTATACACAATAGTTGATCTCCCGCATTTACGCTCGGGGGCGAATGTTATCGATCTCAATAAACGAATACCCTTTTCAACTTTGCATCCGTAATGATTTTCAAGTTAAATAAAGATCGAACTTAAAATTTTCAATTTAAAATATAGAGTAACCAACTAGGTACCAATTTTTTGGGTGCTTGTGGGGGTGCTAATCCTTCCCCACGCGTAACTAACTCCCGAACCTGATTTTTGGATTTTCGCAGACCCCAAAACTCGATATTTTATTAACATAAAATGTTTTATTAAAATCACCCAATTTTTACGGTGTTCCAATCTCACCTTAAATGATTGGTGGCGAATCCTCACATTTCGAAACGATTTTCAAAGAGAAAATCCCCGAGTCGATAATCGATATGTCATCGCCCGGACGAAAAACGGTGTCGACATCTATTTTTGCAATATGGTCCACTGCACATTTTTAAAGCTTATTAAAAACTTAATGATAAAAACAAAACAGCCACCAAGGTTACCAATGTTGTTAATGCTCAAAATGTAACTCATTTCAAAATCACATTTAATTCTATTATAAATAGTTTTAAATTGTATATTTAAAATGACGTTTTTGCCCTCTATTTAGACTATAAATAATGAACAATTTCACACTTCCGAGATATCCCATAAGCAAATGACATTTGCATTGAGACATTCTTTGGAATTTTTCTGAGTGTTGTTTTGAGTAGAAAGAAGAGTAATATCATCAAAGTCTACTCCATCTTTTGAGTATACGAATTTTGAAAAGTCATGCTAACCATGGGAGTCATTGGTAAAGTGTAACGATTACACACATCAAAACGAATTAATTTTGAAGACAGTAGTTAATATTACGATACATTTATCATTCTATTTAGTTACTTTATTTAATATTTTTCAATAACGCTAATGCCTGACAATCAATTTTTCTAACCAATCATCTTTATACCTGGACTGCACGAAGTGCTTTGGTCCAGTAGTAAAAATCAGAGTCTATTTGTGCCCAATCAATTTCATCTTCGACCAAGTCATTGACTCTCCCATTTTCACGCCATGTTGGTGTCTTACCACCCACAATCTGCCACGTCTAGTCGGGGAGTAAAGACCACAAATAATTGGTGAAGATACTAATTTTTTATCCATATTATTATTATTAATATTATTATTATTATTATTATTATTTCTATTATCATTATTATTATTATTATTATTATTATTATTATTATTACTATTATTATTAAATATATTAAATACATATAAATATTATTAAAAATAAATAAATAATAATAAAAATATAATTACAGACCAGTTACAACTGGACCGGCCCAGTTACAAACCAACCAGAACCGGTCCAAATCCAACCAGAAACCCTAAATATTTGGGTTTCCAGTTAGGGTTTACTAACCCTAATCTAAGCCAGCCGCCTCATCACAACCGTTGGATCTGGTACGATCCAACGGTCCAGATGGTGCCAGAGGGAAACCCTAGGGTTTGATACCCTACGGCCACGCGGCGCCGCCCCAGCTTCTACGCGGCTGCCGACAGTTTTCTCGCCGCCTCCGCCGCTGCCACGTCCAGAAGGAAGACTCCAGAAGATCAACGCCAGCCGTCCATGCAAGGCTACGGGGTGAGTCACCACTGGTAGTCCGGTGACTCACCGAGGCCCCCTCTTCGGACCGGTCTGAGACGAACACCGGTGGTGGCTATAAAAGCCACCACCCCATCTGCGAAAAAACCAAGGACAGAGACAGAACCAAAAAAGAAAAAAAAATAGAAGGAAAATAGAGAGAGATATAAAACTACCAACGATCCCAACAGAGCAAAAACAAAAAAACAGAAGGAAAAAGAGAGGAGAGAAGCTTACCAAGGAAGCCTTTACCGTCGCCGGAAACACTGAACATCGCCGGAGAACCGAAAATACCGAAGGTATATTTATAGATCTGCTCCGATTGGGAGCCATTTAAAGAAAAAGAACATCGGAACCGTCCTTAGGACGGTCCGATCTATCCAATAGTATAAAAATAAATTTTCCGGCCACCGGATGTGGTGGCCGGCGGGGACACTCGCGGCGGCAGACGGCTGCCGGATTCCCTCCGGTGAGGGAATCTAGAGAGAGGCCAGAGAGAATTCTCTCTCTCTCTCTCTTTCTGCTTAAAGAAAAAAAAAGAAGAAATGAAATGGCTGGCCCTTCGGGCCAGCCGGTTTGGACCATTTATAGTCCTTCCCGAACGACGTCGTTTCGGGAAGGACTATGCGCGTAATTATGAAATAGTTAAATCCCTTCCATAGTCCTCCCAACTTGTAAATGTTTTATTTTGATCACTAAACTGAATTTATAATAATTTTAATTTAGTCTTTGAATTTTAATTTTATTCATTTTAGTCCCTTTTATTAAAATAATATTTAGGATAAATGACAGATTTAATCCCTTAATTTTAATAATAATTTTTTAATCCCTAGTTTATATTTTTAATTTATTTGAATCTAATATCCGAATTTTAGATAATTTTATTTTAATCACTAAATAAATAAAATAAAAAAATAACCTATTTAATCCCTATAGTTTTGATTAATTATGAATTAGGTTTTTAATTTTATTTTTACTGAAATTTAGTCATTTATTTTATATGTTTTAATTTATTTTATTGTTTTTAAATATATTGTTTTAATAGAATTTTTCTTTTATTATCTTGTTAAATATTTTGATATATATTCATAAATATATATAATAAATAGTAACTTTTAAATATTTATTTTTAATATCGAAGAAAAAGACAGTCTTAATACAACTGGATGTCCTATTCTGATATTTTAAAATTAAAAATTAAATAATATTATTTAAATTAATATTTATCAATATCAAAGAAAAGAACTGTCTTAAGACACCTAGAAGTTCTTTTCGGATATTTTTAAATAAATATAATTTTGAAAATAATAGGATTATAAATTAAATATATTTTTGAAATTTTAAATTTTAATAATAGAGACAATTTATAATTAAAAAGTACCAATTTTGGGCGTTGTAGGGGTGCTAATCCTTCCCTAAACGTAACCGACCACGAATCCCTTTTTATTATTAAAAAGAACGAATTTTTGGTTATAAACGCAGATCAGTTTAATTTTTTTAATTGATGTTTTCTTAAAACTCTTTTAAAAAATATTTTTTTTAGGTATTCGACCTACCTGAGCCAAAAGGCCGATGGCGACTCCCAAATTATTTTCAAAACCATTTATTCACATCACTTTTCCCGCTAAAATTAATATTTCGTGCCCGGACGAAAACCGGTTACGACAGCTTGGCGACTCCGCTGGGGACTCTGGTCAAACTTTTAAAAATCAATTATAAATTGTCTCAATTAATTAAAAATTAAAAGTTAATATATTTAATTTTTAATTCTTTCTTTTCAAATTTTTATTTATTTATTATTATAATATTTATATGTTATTTGCAAATATTTTATTTCAGTATTTATTTTTATGTCAAAGGTTTGAGCATTTCTCCTCACACACAACACTTGCATTGCATAACATAAAGCTCTATAATTGAGTTGTCCCTTTTAAGTGGGAGTGAAAGCGACGTCTTCGTGAGAATTTATTCTCCGTGTCAGACCTAGCAAGTAACTTCCGGGGTTCATATGCTCTATGTCTTCGTGAGAATTTATTCTCCGTGTCAGATATAGAGAAATGTATCCCCTCGAATTGAACTCGATCCACTTTAGTCTGTAATGGACTAGGATTGAGGGTTAGCAACCCAAGGGGGCACTAACAAGGACAATTCGGGTACCTTTTACTCCTAGATCTGAAACCTTGCATATAAAAAAAAAACCTTAGAAACTCTTCCAATCCGAAGTCATGCCGAAATTTTGTCCAAAAATAGGTGTACACACAGGAGAAATGAATTTTGTCTTTTCTGTTAATTTATTTATTGTTTAAATTACATGTTTATTTAAATTATTTAAATTCAGAAAAGCATGTTTAAATAAAGAATATTTATGTAAATGTTATTATTAAATTTCTTTATTATGTAAACTAATTTATTTTCTTTTTGTGTGTTCTTTATTTTTCTGTTTGCATTGCATCATACAGGATAAAAGACATTGATCCTTGTGTTAATTGTCTCATTGGAAAGCCTTCATTTATGGATAAAAAGTGTTCAAGTCAAGTAATTCTAAACTCAGAAGTAAGACAGTGGGCTGAAGATTTACAAAGACAAGAAGGAGACAGTCTGCAGGATGATTATGTATCTGACTTGGCCAGTTATGCTCCAGTTTCATTAAAAAGAAATGATATGCAAGATTTGCGAAGCATTTGGGAAAGTTGGGATTCAAACAAAAAATTGCAGTTTTATCTGACTTACGGAGACATTCCATATCTGCTCTATGTAGAAGTTGATGATGAATTACTCAGAGCCCTAATTCAATTCTGGAATCCAGGGTACAATTGCTTCACTTTCAATAAGGAGGACTTGGTCCCTACTATTGAAGAATATACAACTTTGTTACATCTTGAAGGTGCTTTGGAGAATCGAATATATTCAAAGTCAATTAAAACTCAACCCTTTCGAGTTAAATTAGCAAAGATTGCTGGAGTACGAGAAGAATGGGTAGCATCCCGTACCAAACAAAAAGGCGAAAGCGAAGGCATTGCTTGGACCAACATCAGAGAGCTTATTCAGAGTCATCCAGACGCTAAAGTACGATTCGATCTATTTGCTCTGGGTATATATGGTATGGTCATCTTCCCAAAAGTTTTGGGATATATTGAAGCTGCAGTGGTAGATTTGTTTGAACAGCTACCGAAGAAGATTAATCCTGTTTCTACCATCCTAGCAGAGACCTTCAGATCGTTAAATGCTTGCAGAAGGTTAGGAGGTGGACGATTCTCAGGTTGTACCCAGTTGTTATATGTTTGGATCCGTAGTCATTTCTGGAGGACGGAAAAGGTTTCATACCGACGCTTCAATACGGATTACTCACCATTAAAAGAATTTCTAGAGCAGGAATGGCCTAAAGAAATTAAGAAAGATATGTGGATTAATGCTTTTCGAAATCTGCAAAGCAATGACGTTGTTTGGCGAGCCCCGTGGCAAATACAAAGGAATTCTTTTACAGGTGTGGTGATTACAACTGGATAATGCTGCTCGGATTATGGGGAGGAATTGGATATGCACCATTGCTGGTTATAAGACAGTATGAAGGTCGTCAATTTGTACCTGTCACTGCTGGACTACAGTCATCTGAGTTCGCATTTCACAGCAAAAATTATAAAAGAAACATCATGGAAGCCGTTACAGCTTGGAAAACAACTTTTTGCATCCGAGCTAAAGCAGCAAAAGAAATGTTAACTCCTGATTATGAAGAATGGAGATCTGTCAGGAAAAACGAAAATATTCCTCTACCAGATCAAAATGAGGATATTTCTATGGAAGATCGCATCAAGGTGGTTCCATCAGAGATTGAAATCCTGAGAGCTGAGTTTGAAGCAGAAAGAGAAGGCTGGTCGAAAGAATTAGAGCAAATGAGACAAGATAAAGCTATGTTGGGGGTTGATATTGACTTTCATTCGTCACAATGTGCAATGTTGAGAAAAGATAAAGAAAAAGGTGAGGATGAGTACAGAGCCTTACAGAAAAATTACCAGGAGTTATATAAATCCCGGAAAGCATCAGGATCAAGCCAAGCAACAATACAGATGAATAAAGAGTTGAACATCGAGAAAAGACGAGTTGAAGATCTGAAAGGAAAGAATAGCCGTCTACTCAAAAGCCTGGAAAAAGGAAAGCAAAAAATGGAAGATTTTGAGGTCGACAGACGAGAGCGAATTATAAAACACAAGGCTGAGCATCGCGAGATCATGAATGAAATGCAAAGAGAAAGAGATCGAGCCAAAGATTTAGAAGAAATGAAGAATGACATCTTTAATAAGTTTGAAGGTGAGAAAAATAGCATGTTCAAGGGATTTGAATCTGAAATGAACCAGTTGATTGCTGAACTTGAAGTCAGAGGCCAAAAGATGGAAGAATCCAATATTGAAAAGGAAAAATGGGAATTAGAAAGAAAAAATTTCAACACCAGACTTGAGGTAGAACAAGAAGTGGCTAGCAATTGGATGCAGAGATGCAGAAACAAAGATGTTCAAATCCAGAAGCTTAATCAAAGAACGCAAGAAGCACGAACAAAACTGGAAGAGGATCTGGATCAGTCTAGAAACAAAAACTCAGAGTTTAATACTTACATTTTGCAACTTGAAGAATCATTGTTTCAAGAAAAGGTTCGTCTAGGACCTAATGATCTCAAGGAAAGTAATGAAGAAAATGCTTCAATGCGAAGACGCATTAGAGATCTTGAAAAAATTCTGCACAATTGCCAAGTCAGGATCACTGAGTTAGAGCAGACTCTTGGAGAAATGAATGAACAGTGGCAAAAGTCAACTGAGTTTTATGTTGAAAGAAGCGAAGAAAAAAGCAATATGGTGTTTGAGGCCATGGTTCAAATGAGCGAAGTTGCCAGATATGTTGGGGAACTAGCTGTTGAAGCCAAAATAATTGAGCATCAAGTTGATCCAGTTTCTAGATGTGGAAAGAAGGTGTCATGGTTAATGAAAGAAATTATAGAGCTTAATAGGAAAGCTATGCCCTATCTATAGTTATGAACTATTATAAAGAAACTTTTGTATGCCGATGAAAGTTGTTCTATGACAGTTAACTTTTTGGGATCAATGTTTTTTTCATACATGCATTTTGCATACATTCATCATTCATTTCATAATTTTCGCTATAAATTATTATTTTATTTATTAAGCTAAAATTCATTAATTAAAATTTGAAAAAATAATATTAAAAGATTTTTCAATCGCAGTTACTCTGGCCAAAAGAGAAATACTACATCACTACGGTACTAGACAAGCTACTAAGAGAATTATGGAGGATAAAATACAGCGTATTGAAGAACAGCATCATAAAGAACAAGAAGAAATGAGAATGAAGTTGGAAAAAATTGAAGCCAGCATTGCAAATTCACAAGACAGTATGATGAAGAAGATAGAGGACATGTTTAAAAGGCAGGCTATCAGTGGAAAAATGCATGAAAATCCTGTATCTTTTGACCAAGAACCCATATACCCTCTAGGTTTTCCACCAGAACCAATTTATCATTCTGGTACTATACCTATACAAATCAATGCTCGTACATCTGCATTACAAGAAGTCAAACCACATGAAGATCAACAAGTGGATCCTGCGTCTTCAAGCAAAAATCCGCTTATATCCGATGTGAAAATAGGGGATCTTAATACTGAGCATTTGATCCCAGATTTGAATGAGCTGAATGAGAAACAAAAAGTAAATGAAGAGCTGACCAGACAGATCAAGAGCTTAGAAGAACGAGTGAAATCTGTGGAAATAACTGAGTCATTCTATGGGTTTGACGCTAGTGAGTTGAGTTTGGTTCCAGACCTAATCCTTCCCATCAAGTTCAAAGCTCCTGAATTTGATAAATATGATGGTACTACATGCCCTTCATCCCACATTACTATGTTTTGTCGAAGAATGGCAGGGCATGTGAAGGACGAGAAATTATTAATTCACTGCTTCCAGGATAGTTTGACAGGACCGGCTTTAAAATGGTATACTCAATTGACCAAAGCCCACATTAGATCCTGGAAAGATTTGGCTAAAGCATTTTTAGAGCAGTACCGCCATGTGACAGACATGGTCCCTGATAGATGGACTCTCCAAAACTTGGAGAAAAAGAATAATGAAACATTCAGACAGTATGCCCAGAGATGGCGTGATACTGCGGCCCAAGTTCAACCACCTTTGTCAGAAAAAGAGGCCACAGTAATGTTTGTCCATACATTGAAGGCTCCTTATTTAAACCATCTAATGGGGAATGCAACCAGAAATTTTGCAGATTTGGTCATTTCTGGAGAATTAATTGAAAATGTCTTGAAAAGCGGCAAGATTGAATCAAATGATGGGTCTAGTTCCAAAAGACCTACGTACCGGAAAAAGGAGAATGAAGTCAACAATGCAAATTATTACAGCAAGGATTCATCGAAAAGTGTTACAATAACCCAGCCAAGGGTTAAGAAAGAGGAAACAAACACTAATCGAGCAGATTCCAGAGGATCTCGAAAGGAAAATGAAAGGTTATCTTTTACACCTTTACCAGTACCATATGCAGAGATCTATGATTCGCTGTTAAAAGCAGATGTTATAAGGCCCTATCCTTTGGTTCCCATGCAACCACCATTCCCTCCTTGGTATGATACAAAGGCACACTGTGTTTACCATGAAGGAATTACAGGACATTCTATTGAAAACTATCTAGCATTCAAAAGGGTGGTTCAAAATTTGATCAACACTGGGAAGCTGGAATTCAATACACCATCCGCATCAAGTCATCCATTGCCAAATCATGGAGATAAAAACGTGAATGCAATTCAGGAAGAGAACAGAAAGAAAGCAAAGACTGACATTTCTGAAATTAAATCTCCATTTGTTTGGATATTCCAACAGCTTTCTTTAGCCGGTATAATTCCACAACAATTCAGGCCAAAGCAGAATGAAGGCAAGAATTATTGTGAATATCATCAGGAGCAAGGGCATAAAATTCAAATATGTCATGAGTTTAGGGATTTGGTGCAAAAGTTGATGAACAACAGAGAAATAGAATTCTTTGAAGAAAAACCAGGAGAAAAAGAAGATGATGTTTGCTCATCAGAGGATTCTAAACCAAGTCAGAGAATAAATGATCCTGTGATCATCAATGTAAAATCATCTACGACGATTCCTGCACCAATAAAGCCAAAAGTAGTTATTACCACTCCTCTACCGTTTCCATACAAAGATACCCACAGGGTACCTTGGAATTATACTACCAATGTTTCAATGGTAGGAGGATCTGTTTCTCTAGAAAAAACAGAAGAGAAAACACAAAGTCTAAGTACAACATCGGCATCTGAAGCAGTGAGCGAGGTCGGTTTCTTTACAAGAAGTGGGAGATGTTACTCTCCCGAAACATCCAATGCTTCAGAACAAGTGAAAGCAAAAGGAAAAGCCATGGCAATACCTCAGAAGGTATTTGAGGATGAATCCCTTCCAGCATTCAATGAACCTGTGACAGAAAAGCAAGCTCAAGAATTTTTGAAATTCTTGAAACATAGTGAGTATAGTGTGGTTGAACAACTACACAAACAACAGGCAAGAATTTCTATTCTTGATCTTTTGATGAATTCAGAAGCGCATAGGAATGCTTTGATAAAAATCCTCAATCAAACATTTATCCCCGAAGATATATCCCTCAATAAACTTGACAGAATTGTGGGACATATAGCCGCTGACAATTACATAACGTTCACAGATGATGAAATACCAGAGGGCGGAATGGGGACAGTAAAAGCTTTGAACATCACGACACATTGTCATGGTCATATGTTGCCAGGAGTATTGATTGACAATGGGTCTGCTCTCAACTTGATGCCCCTAGTTACACTTCAAAGAATGCCTCTGGATCAATCACACATGAAGAGTTATCAGAATGTGGTACGAGCATTTGATGGTACTCAAAAAGAAGTGCTTGGGAAAATGGAAATACCGTTGTTAATTGGCCCAGTCGTGTACAATATTGACTTTGTGGTTATGGACATCCACCCCACATATAATTGTCTATTAGGGAGGCCATGGATTCATTCAGCAGGAGCCGTTCCTTCTTCATTACATCAGAAATTGAAATTTGTTGTTGATGGACAACTAATATGCGTCAGTGCTGAAGAAGAAATCATTGCGTCTGTAACAAGCGATGTTCCATATATCGACACTAATGATGAGGCTCTTGAATGCTCTTTTCGAGCTCTTGAATTTGTAAATGCAACCTTTATTGCAGAAGGAAGCAAAATTCCATATCCCAGATTGTCTGATTGCACCAAGATGACGGTACAACAAACTTTAGGCATCGGAGCTAAAGCTGGGAGAGGTCTAGGAAAGAATCTTCAAGGGATTTCAGTTCCTATCAGTATAAAGATGAAAAAAGACCGTTTTGGGCTGGGGTTTAAGCCCAATCTTCAGCAAAAGAACAAAGATATGAAAAGAAGATGTGAAGACAGAAAGGCAAAATTGAAAGGGGGAGAAATCCTTTGGAAATACATATCTTTCCCACATTTGAAGACAACATTCAGATCAGGGGGAACAATTAATGTGGAACAGCAGCTTGTTGAAGCCTTTAAAGAAGAAAAGTTGACGAAAGATCAAGACATAGTTGAAGAAGCTATGAATGGATTATTTATCAACATGATCATGAATGACAACAAAACTGGCAAGTACTTGGATAGGATTCGCCCATGTTTTCCTGGAGAAACACTCACCAATTGGACCGCTGAAGATCTTCCTATAGTTTTTAATATTAATGCAGAGTAATATTCAGAACTAATCTTTATATTTAGCTCAAAAATATGAAAACTTTTTGTTATCTTGTAAAAGAAATTATGTTAAATATAAGAAATTTTCTTTAAAATTTTCAGATGGCAATCATTCTTTACATTTTCTTACATTTTTACATTTATTTATTTTCATAAATTTACTATATTCTTTCGGAAATGTTCCGACTTAAATTTGCAGGTGTCACCGTGTTAATAGCATGTTTATTCCTAGATTTAATCCAGTGATAAATTTAGAGCAGCCTATATGTCTGGAAGAAATCAATGGTTGTGAAGATGAACTGGAATGTGATATTCCTACTGAACTATTAAGATTGGTAGAAAAAGAAGACAAACAAATTCTACCCCACAAAGAAATGGTTGAGACTGTGAATTTGGGAACAGATGAAGACAGAAAAGAGGTGAAAATTGGTACCACTCTGACAATCCAGATAAAACAAGAATTGATAAATCTCCTTCAAGAGTTCAAAGATATATTTGCCTGGTCCTATCAAGATATGCCTGGTTTGAGCACAGATATAGTGATACATAAGCTTCCAATCAATCCAGAATATAAACCAGTCCAACAAAAGCTCAGACGAATGAGGCCAGAAATGTTGTTGCAAATCAAAGAAGAAGTGATGAAACAGATCAATGCAGGGTTTCTACAGGCAGCTAAATACCCAGAATGGGTAGCCAACATTGTTCCCGTACCTAAGAAAAATGGAAAAGTTCGAATGTGCGTGGATTACAGAGATCTCAACAAAGCTAGTCCGAAAGATAGTTTTCCATTACCCCACATAGACACATTGGTGGACAATACTGCAGGGCATGCATGGTTTTCATTTATGGATGGCTTTTCAGGATATAATCAGATAAAAATGAATCCTGAAGACATGGAGAAAACAACATTTATAACCATGTGGGGCACATTCTGTTATAAAGTAATGCCGTTTGGATTGAAAAATGCAGGGGCAACATATCAAAGAGCCATGGTAACTTTGTTTCATGACATGATGCACAAAGAGATTGAAGTATATGTAGATGACATGATTGCCAAATCCAGAACGGAAGAAGAACATATTCAAAATCTGAGGAATCTTTTCCAGAGATTGAGGAAGTATCAATTAAAGCTCAACCCCGCAAAATGCACTTTTGGGGTAACTTCCGGAAAACTTTTGGGATTTGTAGTCAGCAAAAAAGGAATCGAGATTGATCCCGATAAAGTAAAAGCAATTCAAGATCTTCCACCACCCAATACAAAAAAAGAAGTTCGAGGCTTTTTGGGAAGATTAAATTATATATCTCGGTTCATTTCTCAATTAACTGACAAATGTGATCCAGTGTTCAAATTACTTCGAAAGAACAATCCTGAAGTCTGGAATGAAGAATGTCAAGAAACTTTGGATATTATTAAGAAATATTTATCCAATGCCCCAATTTTAGTATCACCAATGCCTGATAGACCATTAATTCTCTACTTAACGGTCTTCGAAAATTCGATGGGATGTGTACTAGGACAGCATGATGAATCTGGAAGAAAAGAAAAAGCTATTTATTATCTGAGCAAGAAATTTACTGATTGTGAAATTCGATATCCACCAATACAAAAATTATGTTGTGCTTTGGTGTGGACTACTCGAAGACTCAGACAATATATGTTATACCATACTACTTGGTTAATATCAAAACTTGATCCTTTGAAATTCTTAATGGAATCACCAGCTTTGACAGGCAGAATGGCTAGATGGCAGATGTTATTATCTGAGTTTGATATTGTATATGTCAACCAAAAAGCGATAAAAGGAAGTGTCATAGCTGATTTCCTGGCCAGTCGTGTATCAAATGATTATCAGCCTTTGAACTTCAATTTTCCTGATGAAGATTTGTTATCCATATCCATGAATGAAGAATTCAAAACAAATGATGAATTTGCATGTTGGAAGCTTTACTTTGACGGAGCATCTAATGCTTTGGGACGAGGAATTGGGGCAGTGTTAATTTCTCCAGAAAATGTTTATTATCCCTTTACAAGCAGACTGGAGTTCTTTTGCACCAATAACATGGCAGAATATGAAGCTTGTGTAATGGGATTGAAAGCAGCTATAGAAAGAAAAATCAAATGTCTCAAGATATATGGAGATTCATCGTTAGTGGTGTATCAATTGCGAGGAGAATGGGAAACAAAAGACCCCAAATTGTTGGAATACCGAAATTTTACACTCGAATTAGTAAAAGAATTTGAGAGAGTTACCTTCAATTATCTCCCTCGAGAAGAAAATCAAATGGCAGATGCTTTGGCTACATTAGCTGCTATGTTTCAGGCAAAAGAAAGTTGATATGATGCCAATCAAAATGCAAGTGTATGAAATTCCTGCACATTGTTATAGTGTGGAAGAAGAGGTAGATGGTAAACCATGGTATCATGATATCCTGCAATATATCAAAAATCAAAGTTATCCACCAAATGCATCAGAAATTGATAAAAGAACCTGAGAAGAAGGCTGCTGGATATTTTCTTGATGGAGAGATTATGTATAGAAGAAGCAGTGATCAAATGCTGTTGAGATGTTTAAATACCAGTGAAGCTCGAAATGTCATTGAAGAATACACAGTGGAATATGTGGAACACATGCAAATGGTCTTTCCATGGCCAGAAAAATAATGAGATATGGATACTATTGGGCTACTATATACACAGATTGCATTGATTATGCAAAGAAATGTCATAAATGCCAGATATATGCAGACAAGATTCATGTACCCCCCATCTCCTTTACATGTAATGACAGCCCTGGCCATTTTCTATGTGGGGAATAGATGTCATTGGAGCAATCACACCAAAGGCATCGAATGGACATTGTTTCATCCTTGTGGCAATTGATTATTTTACCAAATGGGTTAAAGCTGCTTCATACACTAATATTAAGAGGTCCACAGTCTGCAAATTCATAAAGAAAGAGATAGTTTGTCGGTATGGCCTACCAGAAAGGATCATTACAGATAATTCTCTGAACCTGAACACAAAATGATGACCGAACTTTGTGCACAGTTTAAGATCAAACATGCAAATTCAGTGGCATATCGTCCAAAGATGAATGGGGCAGTTGAAGCAGCAAAATAAGAACATCAAGAGAATCATTACAAAGACTACTGAAAACTTACAAAGATTGCACGAGAAGTTACCTTTTGCTCTATATGCATACCGAACTACTGTTCGAACATCTACTGGGGCAACGCCTTTTTCTTTAGTCTACGGGATGGAAGCAGTCTTACCAATTGAAGTTGAGATTCCTCGCTCCGAATATTGAGAGAAATAAATTGGATGAATCTGAATGGATCCAAGCTAGATTTGATCAATTGAACCTTATTGAAGAGAAAAAGATTGAAAGCTATTTGCCATGGACAGATGTATCAAAAACGATAAGTCTCAATGATAAGAAAGTACATCCAAGAGAATTCCAAGAGGTGATCTAATACTAAAAAGATCTTGCCTATACATAAAGATTTCCGTGGGAAATGGATGCCTATTGGGAAGGGCCATACATTGTGAAAAAGGCCTTTTCCGGAGGAGCATGATCTTGGCAGAAGGATGGAAAAATTCTGAGAAATCCATAAACTCGGATTCTGTCAATAAATTATGCTTGAAGAAAAAAGAAAAAAGAAAAAAAAAAGAAAAAAAGAAAAAAAGAAAAAAAGAAAAAAGAAAAAAAAAAGGAAAAAAAAAGGAAAAAAAAAGAAAGAAAAAAAGGGAGGTCAAGGTGAAAACCCGTAAAGGGCATCTTGTAACCTAAGGAAGGATTTGAGTTGAAAACCTGAAAAGGCGGCTCAAATGCAGGTTGATATTAGGCATCTGTCAATTGAACTTTCTGAAAACTTTGACAGTTTGGGAGAAACTTCACATCTACAAGCATTCTGACAACGTTTGAGATCTTCCAGACAAAAGCTTACATCATTTCTCTAAATTGTCAACTTGATTAATTTAGAAATACTTATCTTATAATTTGTTGAGACATTTGAATTTTTATTCTTATGCTTGTCATAACTTTGAATACAATTATATCTATTTCAAGTTCAATTTATTTGAGATTCAATTTATTTTTGGAAATTCAATTTATTCTTTTCTATTGAATTAACATAATTTTGAAATAATTTAAAGATTTCTGAATATCACTTTATGTTAATACTTTTAAACACATGGAATACAAAGTAGGCAAATCATCACTAGCTTAAAGCCATGAACATCAAGATTGTTACAAGTGGTGCTACCGACAACAAGGTCGAATCCGCCAATCTACTCATCATTGCTCCAACCGATCACCATTCAGTTCTTGCACATCTGTTTCAAAGATATACCAAACAGTAGAAGATGATCTTTGCAGTACTGATTCCAGCAAAAGAAACAAGACATTGATATCACTAGGAAACATGTTTCTATACAGATCCTTGTATATGATTTTTAAGGAAACCTAGAAGCATTTCCACCTCATCAGGTTCAAGTGGAGTAACTTTATTCCTTCCAACCCATACTAGATTCCATTTTCAGCACTCATCAAGAACATACTTCTGGACACTCGAAGGTGGCTCATTGTCATAAGCTTCAAAAGCCTTACAGATCCTTTCTGTCAATTTGGCACTTCCTGTACATGTTTATAAACAGTTCAACTTTGTTCTTGGATCCCATGAAAGCCATCATTTCTTTGTCAATGGAAAAGCATCAGCACATGGATGAAGCATAATAAGAGAAACTTTGTTTTTAATTGGCAGAATTATATAGCCCTTTTCAGTGTAATAGCATGGAAATGCTTCGAATCTACAAATTCTGGCTTTACATCGAATAAGTACTGTGATATCCCAGTCCAAACATTGAATTCGGAACATGAATGTGTTCATAGCATCTTCTGGAAGTGTTCTTTGAGTTATCTGATCTGATTGGACAGAATCAAGCATCTTCTGGAAGTGTTCTTTGAGTTATCTGATCTGATTGGACAGAATCAAGCATCTTCTGGAAGTGTTCTTTGAGTTATCTGATCTGATTGGACAGAATCAAGCATCTTCTGGAAGTGTTCTTTGAGTTATCTGATCTGATTGGACAGAATCAAGCATCTTCTGGAAGTGTTCTTTGAGTTATCTGATCTGATTGGACAGAATCAAGCATTTAATTTGGAAGATGAATTTGCCAATAGCATCTTCTGGAAGTGTTCTTTGAGTTATCTGATCTGGTTTGGCAGAACCAATCATTGAATTCGGAACATGAATGTGTTCATAGCATCTTCTGGAAGTGTTCTTTGAGTTATCTGATCTGATTCAGTAGGAACCCCAGAACTGATCGTTGGAATTGAAAGATGAACTGCATGATCATCTTCATTAAGAAGCTTATTTTCAAGTTTCTTCTGCTTCTTCCTTTTCAAAAATCATAGCCCAAGTTTGCCTTTGCTTGTAATTGGGATCATTATATAATAACTTCATATCTTTTACTAGAAGAAGTACATCAGCAGCCTTAGTCATACTATGGAGTTTATTCTCCTCATCAGAATCAGAATTCAAGATTTCTCGGTATTAAAAGAACTATCGATATCTGTGAAATCATCTTGAAAGGTCACTTCATAATCAGATGAGTTGTTATCAGAATCAACATGTTGCCTGAATGCAAGCTTTTCAAGAGTTTATACTATTGAATTTTATTCTCAAGAGGTTCTGGGACATTATATCTACATCTACATTTGTCAAAGATGATAGATTCTTTGATTCGAAGAAGACAAATATATTGGGTTTTTACAAATTGAAGAAATACTCAATTCACCAGTCTGAAATCAAACAACTTAATATTCATGCATCATATTTAGGCATTTGCAAAAATAAGATGCATTTTCATTCATTTTTATTCTTGTTGAATTTCTAACAGGAATTTCAAAGATTTTAGCAAAGATTCAAATCTATCATTTGATGAGTTAGCTTTTCCAGAGAAAGTTCATAATGAGAAGAACTCATCTGAAGAAGGAAGAAGAAGTTCATAATGAGAAGAATTTGTTCAACCTTTTACCTGAATTCATCATTTGATGGGTTAGCTTTTCCAGAGAAAGTTCATAATGAGAAGAACTCATCTGAAGAAGGAAGAAGAAGTTCATAATGAGAAGAATTTGTTCAACCTTTTACCTGAATTCATCATTTGATGGATTATCTTTTCCAGAGAAAGTTCATAATGAGAAGAACTCATCTGAAGAAGGAAGAAGAAGTTCATAATGAGAAGAATTTGTTCAACCTTTTACCTGAATTCATCATTTGATGGGTTAGCTTTTCCAGAGAAGTTCATAATGAGAAGAACTCATCTGAAGAAGGAAGAAGAAGTTCATAATGAGAAGAATTTGTTCAACCTTTTACCTGAATTCATCATTTTGGATCATCTTTTCCAGAGAAGTTCATAATGAGAAGAATTCATCTGAAGAAGGAAGAAGAAGTTCATAATGAGAAGAATTTGTTCAACCTTTTACCTGAATTCATCATTTGATGGATCATCTTTTCCAGAGAAAGTTCATAATAAGAAGAACTCATCTGAAGAAGGAAGAAGAAGTTCATAATGAGAAGAATTTGTTCAACCTTTTACCTAAATTCATCAATTGATGGATTATCTTTTCCAGAGAAGTTCATAATGAGAAGAACTCATCTGAAGAAGAAGAAGTTTCATAATGAGAAGAACTTGTTCAACTTTTGGCATTCTATCACAGAAGGAGATAGATTAACATCAGCCTTTCTAGAGAAAGTTCATAATGAGAAGAACTCATCAAGAGCTTATTCAACCTTTTGAATGACTCTATCACAGAAAGGAGGTCATCATTATCCCCAGCAGAAAGTTCATAATAAGAAGAACTTATTGGAGAGAGAGAAGAATTATTCAATATCTCCATTATTTCAATGGATAAAAAATTTTATTATCTTTTCATCTTTGCCCTATTCTTGTTAACACAAGAATGAGCAAAGAGGGGCAGCTGAAGATACTAATTTTTTATCCATATTATATTATTAAAATTATTATTATTATTATTATTATTACTATTATCATTATTATTATTATTATTATATTATTATTATTATATTATTATTATATTATATTAAATATATTAAATACATATAAATATTATTAAAAATAAATAAATAATAAAAAAAATATAATTACAGACCAGTTACAACTGGACCCCCAGTTACAAACCAACCAGAACCGGTCCAAATCCAACCAGAAACCCTAAATATTTGGGTTTCCAGTTAGGGTTTACTAACCCTAATCTAAGCCAGCCGCATCACAACCGTTGGATCTGGTACGATCCAACGGTCCAGATGGTGCCAGAGGGAAACCCTAGGGTTTGATACCCTAGGGCCACGCAGCGCCGCCCCAGCTTCTACGCGGCTGCCGACAGTTTTCTCGCCGCCTCCGCCGCTGCCACGTCCAGAAGGAAGACTCCAGAAGATCAACGCCAGCCGTCCATGCAAGGCTACGGGGTGAGTCACCACTGGTAGTCCGGTGACTCACCGAGGCCCCCTCTTCGGACCGGTCTGAGACGAACACCGATGGTGGCTATAAAAGCCACCACCCCATCTGCGAAAAAACCAAGGCAGAGACAGAACCAAAAAAGAAAAAAACTAGAAGGAAAATAGAGATATAAAACTACCAACGATCCCAACAGAGCAAAAACAAAAAACAGAAGGAAAAAGAGGAGAAAAGCTTACCAAGGAAGCCTTGACCGTCGCCGGAAACACTGAACATCGCCGGAGAACCGAAAATACCGAAGGTATATTTATAGATCTGCTCCGATTGGGAGCCATTTAAAGAAAAAGAACATCGGAACCGTCCTTAGGACGGTCCGATCTATCCAATAGTATAAAAATAAATTTTCCGGCCACCGGATGTGGTGGCTGGCGGGGACACTCGCGGCGGCAGACGGCTGCCGGATTCCCTCCGGTGAGGGAATCTAGAGAGAGGCCAGAGAGAATTCTCTCTCTCTCTCTCTCTTTCTGCTTAAAGAAAAAAAAAAGAAGAAATGAAATGGCTGGCCCTTCGGGCCAGCCAGTTTGGACCATTTATAGTCCTTCCCGAACGACGTCGTTTCGGGAAGGACTATGCGCGTAATTATGAAATAGTTAAATCCCTTCCATAGTCCTCCCAACTTGTAAATGTTTTATTTTGATCACTAAACTGAATTTATAATAATTTTAATTTAGTCTTTGAATTTTAATTTTATTCATTTTAGTCCCTTTTATTAAAATAATATATTTAGGATAAATGACAGATTTAATCCCTTAATTTTAATAATAATTTTTAATCCCTAGTTTATATTTTTAATTTATTGAATCTAATATCCGAATTTTAGATAATTTTATTTTAATCACTAAAAATAAAATAAAAAAAAACCCTATTTAATCCCTATAGTTTGATTAATTATGAATTAGGTTTTTAATTTTATTTTTACTGAAATTTAGTCATTTATTTTATATTTTTAATTTATTTTTGTTTTTAAATATATTGTTTTAATAGAATTTTTCTTTTATTATCTTAAATATTTGATATATATTCATAAATATATAATAAATAGTAACTTTTAAATATTTTTTTTAATATCGAAGAAAAAGACAGTCTTAATACACTGGATGTCCTATTCTGATATTTTAAAATTAAAAATTAAATAATATTATTTAAATTAATATTTATCAATATCAAAGAAAAGAACTGTCTTAAGACACCTAGAAGTTCTTTTCGGATATTTTTAAATAAATATAATTTTGAAAATAATAGGATTATAAATTAAATATATTTTTGAATTTTTAAATTTTAATAATAGAGACAATTTATAATTAAAAAGTACCAATTTTGGGCGTTGTAGGGGTGCTAATCCTTCCCTAAACGTAACCGACCACGAATCCCTTTTTATTATTAAAAAGAACGAATTTTTGGTTATAAACGCAGATCAGTTTAATTTTTTTTAATTGATGTTTTCTTAAAACTCTTTTAAAAAATATTTTTTTTAGGTATTCGACCTACCTGACCCAAAAGGCTGATGGCGACTCCCAAATTATTTTCAAAACCATTTATTCACATCACTTTTCCCGCTAAAATTAATATTTCGTGCCCGGACGAAAACCGGTTACGACAATTGGAGAAACTATATCATTGACCAATTAATTATTGTCTTTTTCACTTAGACTATCGATCTTTTAATTTTATCAATTAAGTCACCTAACTATTTAAATACATTCGATCAAACCATTTGCCTTTATTTTTTAACCGATGAGGTGATGTAGTAGTTAAAAAATTTGATATAGTTACATATTTGGTCCTTAATATTTATATATTATATCAATTTGATCATAATATTAATTCAATTTAATAAATTTAATCTTTCAATTAAATAGTGGCATGTGTCACCACGGGATTTAAAGCTATTTTCTAATTTTATTTTTTATTCATATTCTGACTGGGTAAAATCAGACGGTGACAAATGTCAGATGCTGATTGGGTAAAAAATGAAGGAGGTAAGGTTGCATGGTGAAACAAACTTGGGACCCATGTAACAACTATGCGCGCTTTATACCGCTAGGATAAACCCAGTTGTTAGGAATGAGTTGCAAAATATGTTATAAAAATAAACCAAATGGGATTTGAACCCATAACTCGAAACAAAATTTAATTTACCTTAACTATAATCACAACTCTCATAATTTGTTGATTATAACTTCCTTACGTATATATCCTTTATTTATTACATCCTTCTATATATATCCTTCTAATATATAATTTATAATTGATTACATTTCATATATAATTTAAATGATTATTAATATAATATTTAAAACAAAAATAATTTTAAAATATATTTTAATTTATTTTAATTTAAAATATAGTTAAAAATAAAATATATTTAATAATTTAAAGTAAAAATATAATATATATAATCATTAAAAATATAAATTTATAAAAGAAAAATTAATAAATTTAATTTTAAAATAAAAAACTTAAATATTTTTTTTAAATATTATATTAATAATCATTTACATTATTATGAACTGTATTCAATTATAAACTACATATTAGAAGGATATATATAGAAGGACGTAATAAATAAAGGATATATACGTAAGGATGTTGTAATCAACAGATTATGAGATTTTGTATTATGGTTAAGGTAAATTAAATTCCCTTTTAAGTCGTGGGTTCAAATCCTCGTTTGATTAATTTTGTTTATTTTTTAGTGCTACTAACTGGAATAGAATATATATCATACGTAACTCATTCCCAACAATTGGGTTTATCCTAGTGGTAGAGGCGCACATAGTTTTTACATGAGGTGACATGTGTCATCGTCTAATTGAGTAAAAAATAAAATAAATAAAATAAAAATTATCTCCAATTACGTAGAGACACGTGTCATTATCTAATTAATAGATTAAATTTATTAATTTGAATTAAAATTATACTCAAATTGATAAAATATATAAATATTATAGATTAAATGTATAATTATACTAATTTTTAACTGTCATGACACCTCCTTTTGAATGTAAATTACTTAATTGAATGCATTTAAATAATTAGGTGACCTAACTGAAAAATTTGAAAGATCAATGGTCAAAGTGATAAGGAACAATAATTAGGTGGTAAATGGAATAGTTTATCACAATAATTTAACGATACCAAATAATTTATTTCGCATTCGAGAGATTGATTACTAAAACAAAGTACGTGGCCCCAAAACAGCGCGGAGAGGAAAACAGTGATGGTGGTGGTAGGTATTTAAAAAAAAGTTGGAAATTAAAATATTTTGTAGGTAAATTAGATATAAAATTATTATCTAAACGCTCATTGATGTTTTAGTTGTAGTTTAGGGGTAAAATTAAATATTAATTTTTTATTAGTGTTATCACGTCATCAATTTAACGGAAATGATGGTGAAGTAATCATTTTGTTAAAAATTGATAATGTTAATGACTAATTTGTATTTTTTGAAAGTTCAAAGGAGAAAACGAAAATTTAGACCCAACCTATTCATTACGACTAGATCTAACGGATTATATTAAAATTTCCAAAATATTTTTGATAATTTAAAATTCATAATAACATCTTTAAAACGTAGTAAATAACAATTAAATCCAAACGAGTAAAAATAAAATCGTAAGTAACGGAGTAAAATAAAATATGTCTTAATCTGTATCACAATAGGTCTAATATCAGTTGGCAAAGCAGTAAACATCATAAAAATAAGTATTTCAAAATGAAGGCACATGTCACCGTAATAGCAGTTCGGAAGATAGAAACATTACAACAAAATGTTCTGTAAGAATGTGACGATCCTCCAAGTGCCTGGTTCAGAGTGCCTATCTAAAAGTATCTGAAAGGGAAAATCAATTTGAAAAAGGGTGAGCAAGGGAGCTCAGTGTGTCCCAATAATGCACGTAAACATAATAAGTAAAAAAATCAAAAGAGTTTCAGTAAGGTATCGTAAAAGTCATAGTAAGCTGAAATTTAAAACTTGTAATTAACCTCCTCCCTACAACAAAATACAGATCCCCCAGAACTGCATCCATAAGGGCGTACCTTATACCTATTGGGTGTAGGGAGCTAACCAAAAGGAACACCTTGGGACTGAGAGCCTACCTAAGACAGTTCTCGGGGCCTCGGAGCCTACCTAAGACATTTCTCGGGGCCTCGGAGCCTACCCAAGGGTTGCCTTAGGTCAGTAAAGAATTATAAACTTGATCAAAGTTGAACCTCCATACTCCAGTATCCTACCCAAAATAGTATCTCAATAAAACAGTTCACACAGTAAACATTAATTTCCATGAATTCGTAATCAGCATAATCATATTTCCAGTGTAAACAAGTAATCATCTAACATATATTAAACCAATCATAGTTCCTAAACAATAATCCAATAAATCAGTAATCAAAAATTTCGAAAAATCACATTTTAAATCGGGGAAAACAATTATATGGCACATAAGGAACATACCTCGTAAAATGGAGTCGGTCAGGGAGTCTACTGAGCCCTTGCTTCACCACGCTCTGCAGTAGTGCTTGAACCTAATTCATAATAAAACTGGGTTACTATCGGAGTAACATTTTTAATCTATGTAATCATAAGGTTTACGGGTCATACGAGTGACTACTTGCTCACGAGGTCGAACTGATCGAGAGGAGCTGGGTCGAGCTGTCGAGCGATCGGCAGAGTCTCATATACCTTCAAATAGCAATATCATATCAGTATCTAACCTTAATTTAATTATTCGTAAATAAAACACTTAAGTACATATGCATGCTCGGGTTTGACGGTCAATTCGGAGGCTTTCAGATTCGAATTTGGCAAAACGGACTTTGGACTCGTACTCATCACGTCGAAAAACATAAAATATGACTTTTTGGAAATTTTGACTTTTTGGTCAAAGTCAACAAGTTGACTATGTCCGAGTTAACTCAACGAGTTGACTTAGTGAGTTGACCCAACTTGTTGACTCAACTTTACTCGATTCGGTTCAACTGGACCAGTTCAAGAATGCACCTGGACGGGTGGATGAATCCCACGTGCACTACCGACGCGTAGCGGCGGGTGCGACGGCGACGAGGGATGTTTTGGGCATCCGATTAACCCCGGTTCAACTACAAACTCCGCTTTAGCCAAAATTAATCCCAATTCACAGCAAAAATATGCCAAAGTTACTGGAAAATTAGTTTGAAGCTTACCCCCAACGACAGTAGGCTATGGCGCATCGACGAGAAGTGAAACCGACCGAGTTTCGGTCGCACGATGTCGGGGAAGCCAACAAAGGTAGTGGTGAGCGGGCAATGACGACTAGATTAGCCGAAAATCAACGAAACAATGGCGTGATTTTGGGGGTTTTCGTGATTCGATGTCGGAGCGATACGATGGTCACGGTGGGAGTGGCGGCACACTCCAAAGGTTGTCGAACGGTGGTGGATTTGGCGGTGGAAGGGTGACGGCTAGGGATTGTCTTGGTTCTAATTTGAGGATTTTTTAGTGTTCTCTCGAACTAACCAATAACATATATATATACTTATAAAAAATCAGTAATAGTATCCTAGCCTAAACAACTAGGGCATGGGCAACCTTATCCCCGGGTAGGGTGTAACCCCCCGTAGAACCAACTCCCTTCTTTATTTTTTTTCTCTGTCGATAGAAAATGAGGAAATTCGGAGTTAAGTTCCTGAATTTCCTGCAGCTTCTAAAATAGGCTGCAAGTTTCAAAAACTTGCAATTTGGTCCGAAATCTTAACTAAATTGATTTTAAATTTTAATTTTTTATTTGTTATTATCTAGGGTTGTGACATACTCAAACTTTAATAATCATTCGTGCAGTTTACCCTTGATGATGGTCGGTGATTAGCAGTGACGAAAGTTGGTCGGAATTTGAATTGACATGATGACTTTCAAAAGAATGTGAATAATGAAGAATATTAATAGTGGAGAAAGAGAGAAGTGTAAGAGATGGAGTTACAAATGCTCAATTATTGTGATATTAAAATAATATTTTTATTAACTCTCTAACCAAAAAGCATATTTAATGTTCTAGATGATGGAATTGTAGTTTTAGAGACATTACTTACCAAAAAGATGATACGATTCCGAATGGGGGAAGATTTCAAGGTAGTTTTGTTTGTCCGATCGTTAATTAAATTTTGTAAATAGAAATGAAAAGGTTTGAATTGGTAAATGGATGGATGCGTAGATAATGGTTGGTGTGAGGATGTGAATGAATGGATAAAATCAGTGTAAGAAAACTATGTTTAAAATTATTAAAAATTGAAGAAAGAACTAATATTATGGAGGGAATGTTAACTCGATCTTTATATCGATCCAAAACAGAATTGAGTTTGAAACTGTGATCTTCTAACTGTAGGGAATTAGAAACCAACAATATAGAAACAAAGGGGTTTATGCCACTTATCATTGATAAATTACAAAAGTTCAATTCAAAACAAAGGAGTTGAACACTCACATAACTTAATTTGTATTCTAAAAGAGAGGTCTTACAAGATGAAAATGAGATGCTATTATAGGATTTACAAGGTTGGAAACAAAGGGACTAAAAAGAATTCTAGAGGATTCTTTGTTAATGATGATACATGTATGTGTATGCAGTGGCGGATCCATTGAGGGTGGGCACGTGCCCATCTTAAAATATAAATTTTCTTCGATTAGTTATCTATTTTATTAATGGTGTCTACTTTGAAATTTTATTTGTGTCTATCCTGAAATTTGATTTTTCTTCAATTAATCATCTGTTTTACTGATGGTGTCTATCCTGAAATTTTATTTGCATTAACTCCGTTAAAATTTTTTTTTATCATCTCCGTTAAAAAAATTTGTATCGTTAACATATATGTGCCTACCCTAAAAAAATATTTCTTAATCTGTCACTGTGTGTAACTTCAATGAACCAGAAATTATCTATATTCCTTGCCTTGGTGACCGTCGATGCATTGTTTGGGAAAGGGGTGAATGAATATTGGAAATGAATTTATCCCTGGTTGCCCAATGCATCTTCATAACGTGCATCTAGTGTACTTAGTCTCCCAATGCTCCTTTACATGTTGCTAATGTATGTTCTTTGAATCACTTGAATGCAAATGTATTTTGAATATCCAAGTCGAATGCATATTTGAAAGCCCAATTTAAATATGGGCTTAGACTTGTAGGCTCAATTTTTAGGTCATTAATAATATATTTTGACAATTCAACTGTTGTTTTTATGGTTAATAACAATAAAAGTAGAAGTCGAAGTAAACACATCGACATTAATTATCGCTCAGTGGGGAGGTTCATCTCCAATTCAATTTCCTTCGGTGTATGATAATAGCCCGACCAACCCTGTTTGTTGTGGGGATTTTATGCACCCTGACACGCTTGGAATGAAATACTAGTCTGTGGTGTCTTTTCTATGGCAGATGCTGAATCAATCATGTGCTGCCCGATTACTCTCATTGCTTCGGATGTCTTCATTCGGGGGAAGCATTCCTTTGGTATTTATTCAGCGAAGTCTAACTATCTTTGCTTGTTGCGGATGACCTATCCGCCTACTTCCACTTTGGGCCTATGGCTATTTCCCTCTAGGCTTCCCACTTTATCGAAAGTCATGCTTTTCGGTTAGAGGCTCGTGCATGAAGCTTTGCCGGTGGAGAGCCGCTTGTCCTTGGCAGGTATAGGTGATGGACACTGTCGAATATGTATTCTCTTAGAGGAAACGGTTCTTCATGCTATGCGTGATTGTCCGAAGGTTTCTTCTCTATTACTCGATCCTAGCTTTGCCACCTCGCTATTATCTTTGCCTCGTGTGTCGCTATTATCCTTGCACAATGGGCATCTTCAAACCGACAATCTACTTGTTTTGATTATGAATGTTTTGATTTTCTTTCTACTGCTATTCTTATTGACACTATTCGGGTTAATATATTATCGTATTTCCTTAAAAAATCTCTCTTTTAATAGTGGAGGGACAAACTTTTTTTTGTGTAATGCATTTAACCATCAATTGAAGATTCATTAAAAATGATTTTCGAGGCATTCATTAGCAAAAGATCCCAATTATATATGCCAAGTTTTGGCAATAGATAGTACTCTTATATTGATAATAAAATATGAATCTCAAAATGTTTACAACCATCACGAACTGAAGTAGTAACTCCATAATTGTTGCGATCAGCACATAGTGGAAATCACATGAAGAACCAAAATCTCGACATTAACCCATCTGAGTTCCCATTTCACGACGTTGTGACAGACGAGGGAGAAACACTAAAGGGTTCTTGTTCTTCACAGGTGAGCACATCATGGGGACCGGCTTCTTCCCGGCCGACTCCCATAAGGTCAAGGTAATAAAAGTAATGGGAGATGATGTTGTTCATTGAGTCGCTATCACCTTGACCACAAACCTGATCCCCATAAAGAACATTCATGGTGGTTCCAAAGCCTGGAACCCTTTTGGCCAAAGTGTCGTTCTTCGTCGGTTTCCAGTTACCGAGGAAAACGTCGTGTGCCGAAGGCTGGTGTTTCTTAACCGGTGTCATCCACCTCCAGATTGATGTCTGGAATGCCAATGTTGCGTTGTTCTCCAAATATTTCGGGTGGTTCAACAATTCCACTTTCAAAGCCTCTCCGGTTTTTCCGTAGTTGTAGTTCTTGTGGTCGAAAACATATTTTCAATAGAAAATATAAAAAAATATCTAAAAAAATATATGAATGTGAAATTTTTAGAAGGGGAGATCGCCCCCACCCAGCCCCTCTAGGTCTATCCCTGATCACATACCAGTAGATAGGCAAGGCACCACGGCCATGATATGAAACTCCTGGGGTGCAAGGATAAGTATATTTGTAGTAATCGTCACAATAGATTTAGCTGGGGCTCATTTCCTTGTTGTAGCATAGACCCCAAGCCAGTGATCCCCCAGTTTCCACTCCATAGCCACCTCAAATAATTACCAACCAGATCTAGATTCAGTGGCGTATTTAAAAATATTTTTACGTGTGATAACATTTTACTACATGAAGTTTTGCTGCCTACGTGACCAAGAAAAGCAGCAACTTCCTTCACATTCTGAAGCTTCTCCCCGGTAGTACCAACGCCAAGAGGCTGATACTGAGCAGCAGCAGTGATGAAAGAGTGGTAATCCCAGAAGCCAACCGCATGAGCCACCGGCGTGTTACGCTTTGCGAAAAGGTTCTCGAATTGGTAAGTCTGGAAATAATCAAAAATGGTGTGGTTGCAACAGTACTTAGACCACCCTTTACATTCCCACCCTTTGTCACACAATTTCTTGCCCTTAACCATCTTCACCAACGGCTTCACAGACTCCTGGCAGTTCCCCGGTGCCAGCATCATCGCCGTCGTCAAAAAAAGTACTAGCAGCAGCCATTTGGACTCCATTGCGAGAGGGGGAAATATGGTTGGTGTGGGAATAGGTTTTGGTTTTGATGGAAGGGAGAATGAGCCATGGGGTTTATATCAATAAAATGATGTGTTGGAGTGAAAAGTGTTGAGAGTTCATAATGTTGGACTGTCGGCGCACCCTATGGCGCAGCGGAAACAAAACTGGACAGTCTCACCAGCGATCCAAGTACGAAAAACTGAAATCAGGAGGAATGGATGCGAATACTTACAACGGGTTCCTTGAAAAACAACAAGGACAACAGTGATTACTGGTGGTGTAGATTGGTTCGAATCGTAAGACTCCACAAAATCACGTCTCGGCCTCTACTCATTTTACCCGATTGAGAGCAATAATTTTCTTCCCCAAAGCCATTTTGAGAGAAAAACGGCTGAGGGTTTTGTGTGTTCTAAAAAGGCTGCTAGACCTAACACACCCTTTTATAGCCAAGTTACCCTAATCATATTAGGGTTTTTATTATTTCAAATTAATTAAATCTATATTCAATTAATTGAAATTTAATAATCCTTTTATATCCAAGTTACCCTAATCATATTAGAGATTTTATTATTTCAAATTAATTAAATCTATATTTAATTAATTGAAATTAAATATTCAGGATTATTAAAATATATATTTAATTAACTCTAGATATATTTTAGTAACGTACAATAAATTGTACTTCTTTGCTTGTTTCAATCCTAGGGTGTGACCCGTAGGTTATTGTAACGTTAGCAATAATTATTAGAACAATTCTAATATTACATACAATGAGTGACATCTAGCAATATATCATTGTCACCTAAGTTACAAGAAAATATGATTCGACATATCATCTTGGTGATTAACTCTTTTATGTATTACATCCTTATGTCCTTTATATCTAGAATAGGCACAAGTCTTGGAATAGTCACACTTGTATAGCACATCTATTGTTTCTTGATATCTAGAGTAGACTTTAATTAACAAATAGCTTATGATATCTCATATCAACTTATTCGAGCACGGCCATGCGTTTCTAGTCTTACTCAATCAAGTGGCCCGTGATATATTTCCTATTATGTAGGAAGGACAAATCCTATCTTAATCATACACACCCACTACATATATTGAGATATATTCAATAACAGTCTTTATAAAGCAACCAGTTACGGAGCTTGTTTAGCTGCATCAAAACATACACCAATATATGTTGGGATAGTATTGATCTCAAGTCTGAGGATCATACATATAGTCATCACCATGAGCAATATTATGACTGTCACATAATAATCCAAGACATATGCTCATGGTGGGTCAATCCAATACATTGTTCTCTAACAATATAATCATGTATCAATTCTGACATCTCTATGTCGATGACAACTCGTTGTCATCAATCAATAACATGTTAGTGTTAAGCGTATTGTTATTGTCCATGCCCATAATAATACTTGACTAGGGATCTTTTAATAATAACAATTATGTCATTATATGGACTTTATTATCTTCCAGTTTGTGTTAAATACATATATATAACTGAAAATAATAGTGGCAATGCCTT
The DNA here is from genome assembly GCF_006381635.1 of Hibiscus syriacus. Classification (NCBI taxonomy): domain Eukaryota; kingdom Viridiplantae; phylum Streptophyta; class Magnoliopsida; order Malvales; family Malvaceae; genus Hibiscus; species Hibiscus syriacus. The sequence goes on along the minus strand of NW_024063019.1, from coordinate 1,040,934 downwards.
TATTCAATAAAATCGATAAATAAAAGTATTATTACAATCTTCATATGATTGATCTTTGGGCATACTCTAACACATAACTCATTAGGGGAAGGGAGATTTTCAGAGTTGATGAAGGCTACTACTCATGTTCCATTTTGCTTGGCTTTTATGCTTCGTAGAGTGCAAGCAATGCAAAGCTTGAGCCAATGTTTATGTTACATTTTACTCTGCCCACTCAGCTACTTGGGTGGGGATTCATAATTCATTGCACTGATTTGCAAAGGAGTTAAGGACCATCATGGAATTCAGAGTATGCTGCATAGAGATTGGGTAAACTAAATTCGTATATGTTAGTTTTGGAATTCATAATTTAGTTTATGCTTTTGTTTCGGTTAATATTGATTTGGTTTGCTTTCGATCCAACTAAAATTTGTGTCAATTTCGGTTCAATTCATGTTATTTTAGGTTTCAGATCAATTTTGGGCCATCTTGTTCGGGTATATATCGGATAAATCGATTCGGATAATTGGGTACTGGTCAAATTTGCGAGGTCTACTCTAACTAAATAGTTAAAGGGAGCCTCAATGAACCCATCAAATGGCCTCAGTAGTTAAAGGAGTGTATTTTCCCTTGATGTCCTAGGTTTGAGTAACTGTGTCTACAGGATGTGTGCATTGTCAATAGTTAAAAAATTATGAACATATATTACCCTCGTAATCACCACATACTATTAAAAAATCTCAAATTTCACTATTCATATAAACTATTTGATTTTAAAATTATATAAAATTATTGAAAGATATAAATATTTTTACAATATAATTTATTATTTCTATTTTTTTTCAAATGAATTGGTATGTAGTTAATTCGTAACATCATCCTAATCAAACACTTTATTGGTAGAAAATTTAATTTATTAAATAAATATTTTGCATATTTCGATCATCCTTAATTTTATAGGATACAATTTTGTAAATTAACGGTAATTACAATCAAGTGGTAGTTTTGACTTATTAATCACCATAATTAGTGGGAGATATAAATAAGGTTTGAGAGAATTTTCTGTAACAATCTTTCACTATCCTCTTCTTCCTCTTTAGAAAAATATACATGACTTTAGAATGGTTCTTTAATTGATACAATTCTTCAACCAATTTCATCATCACTATAGTTGTGATATATTGGAAATTCTCTTGTCATACATATTCTTTATCAATCAAATGATATAGTTAGAGGTTAGTTAATTTATTTTTTGAATTTTCCAAATTTTTTTCCTGAGGGCTTATTGTTGCTAGATGGTGCCTATAAATCGGAGGACATATAATTCTATCGACTCGGTTTGAAATTGAACCTGAAGCAGAGATGTTATATTAAATCACCAAAGTAATCTCATAATTCACACTATTAGAAAAATATGATTTACTCAAAAATTTTAAAATAAATTATAAAACATATGAAAAACATGAGAAGTTACAAAAACATAGCTCTTTTATTTTGAAAATTAAAATACGTAAATAAAATTTTACAACAAACTGGAATAAAAATTGGCACTTCTACGTGCCTACTCACGTCCTCATCATTGTATTCTAGTATTCCCACTGAGAATCCTCTGATGAATGTCATTGTCCCATCGCGATCCACCAAACTTATAACATACATATGCAAAAAATTTGAAGATTGAGCTAACAAAACTCAGTGAGTATACATAATATATAATGATAAGTCGAGACACATGCGTCATCAACACAATACCATTAAATAATTGAACTTAAATGAAATGATATCTTTTGACTTTATAAAATCAAAAAAATAACATTGAATAGATGCTAACCAAATGGTTGATTCGACATCAAGTTGATAAAACATCATAAGGAATTGGACTAAAGCCTATTAATATTTAAGGAAACTAGAGTTCACAATACCTAGGTTCAAAGAGACAACCTACTTACATAAACCTTCTGTAGTCATTGTGGGGGTTTTATCCCTAGTTATAAATAGTGATGAAAAGAGAGATAGGTTAAGCAATTCTTTTAATGACTATTTTGTGTTCGATAGTCAAAAAATATAAGTCACATTTGTGAGAGTGAATCAGAACCGCTTCAAAAAGACTAATGAGACATAGTTCTCTAAGCTCTTGCATAAATAGGAGATGTCCACGGCTATATGAACATAACCATGAGAACTAAAAACATTGTTAGGGAGGTAATTGTGTAAGGTATATCATCGTTTCTACAAACGTTAGAATAGTTCAATGATAGTACCTATTGGTCAGCTGGTAAAGTAAATATACTTTCACAAGAGAATGTTCATGGGTTGATGCAAACATATACCATGTAATTATTGATCGTAGATTCTACTACCACATTGAGTCAATCTTTTAACTAAATAATCAATTTCATTAATGTAGGTATTGCTGGAAATATATACTTTTGAAAATTTTGAGGCATATTGTCAATGGGTAAAGGTGAAGATTTGAATCATAAAATTATAATTTTATATTCTACTCCATGATAACTTTACAATAGTATATCATATGCTTAAATGAATGAGCGATGAATGAGAAATTAATGCTCAAACCAAGTTAATTGAGAATTTTGTTGAGGAAATAGAAAGCTTATATCTCACATTGCTGGGATACTAAGTGTGAGATATATTTATATACATGAACCAACTTGGGTGTAGTAGAATGTGTAAGACAAGACTCCGTCTTGCATACAGGTGCATGGGGTGTAAATCGGTGTGAATTCAAACCTGCTGGGGTTGGAGGCGCACCCACATGACATGGACGTCATGAAATGTCCAAACCAATCGAGATATCCGGGGGCATATTTTAGCTCAAATAATGGCGGTAAAAGACAAATTTTAGGGGCTAAGGTTTTATTATTTTAAGATAAAATGGGCTTGTGATTTTTTGGGCTTATTTTTTGTAACGGGTATTATTTATTGGATTCTAATATATGTAAATAGACCTATATGTAATATAAATAGGTTTTTATGATTTTTTAGAGTTGAATAAAATGAGGCTACATTTATTTATAACATGAGTAATATATGTATATGTATATGGATATGGATATGGATATGGATATGGATATGGATATGGATATGGATATGGATATGGATATAGAATATATGGTTAATAATATGTATATAACGCCATCACCCATATAAAATGGACGATGACAATATTCAAACATATGATGAAATATTGGGCATTTTGCAAAGCATAATCAACGATCGAGAAGGAAAATTCATTGGAAAATTATGGAATGGTTTGTTCAAGTTAGTTGGAACACAACTCAACTTCTCGTCGAGTTACAATCCTTATACAGATAACCAGACTGAGCATTTTAATTGCCTATTGGAGGAGTATTTGAGGCACTTCATTCATGGCAATAAGAAAAACTGGCATCCATTGTTGAATGTTGCATAGCTATGTTCCAATTCATAAAAGAGTTTTTGCACTAATAAAATCCCCTCTAAACTTGTTACAGGTCAACAATCGAAACTTTCTCATACAACAGATGAGACTTCTCCAAGGGAGGTTCCTTCGTGTCTCTAATTTTGTAGGGGGAGTGGAAGCATACTACTAAGATTGCGAATGCATACTTAGAGAAAGCTACAAAATATAAGAAGTGTGCAGACCGTAATAGAAAGGATTCTTGAATTTCAAGTTGGGGATTTGGTACTTATCAAGCTGATGCCATAACAACTTAGATTCTTACGAAAGAGGGATCATTTCTTGGTGCACAAGTATGAAGGTCTGATCTCAAGAGTGGAAAAAGTGGAAAATACTTCTTACAAGATTGACCCTCCAACTTGGACTAAAGGTCACCCAATCTTCCATGTGAACAATTTAAATTCATTTCATTTTGACCCTAGTGACGTCAATTGGAGTCAGAAAACCAGGGAGTTGATCTGTACGCAACCACCTTCACAGAGTTATGTTAATGAGATTCATGTCGATAGAGTGATTATGGTGGGAAAAAAGCCGAGACGAGAATACCTAGTTAAATGGGGAGGCCTAGATCAGAGATTTAAATAGCGTTCACGATCACGTTTTTGGTCGCACTGCATTTATCACAATTGTAGACATAATGAATGCCATCTCAATCACTATGGGTGTCGTGGTTGTGAATGTTTTTAAATTTCGCACAACTTATCCCAAAACATAATAAAAATAATAATAATTGTAATTATAAGAAATCATTTTTAGAATGTTTTCTAAACGAAAATGACATATATATATAATATAGTTTAACCAAATAGAAGACTTTAAAAACCCAATGATAGGATAAGATAATTAATTAACGGTGAATTTGTGAATATATTATTATTTAAAAGAAATAAGACTATCAACGTAGGAAAACTCTAAGAAATTAAAATGGATAAAAATAAATTTTTCTATAACTATGAGTTAAGAAATTCTTTTCCATTTTATCAAAAGAGTTATCATTCACTGGAAAACTTAAGAATAATATATATATATTAACAATATATATCTCAAATGTAAGTAAGAAGATCAACACATACCTAATGCAATAATTAAAGCAAGAAAACAATCTTCGTTAAAGCAAGAACATAAAAGTACGATGTACAATAATTAAAACAACACATACCTCATGCAACCTAACTCTGTTGAGATGTACATTACTTAAAACAACACATACCTAATGCAACCTAACTATGTTAAGATGTTTAGCAATCTTCATTATGAATGTCTCTCTTTTAATCTAAAACCAATCAAACAAGGTAAATTAAAATCCAAAAAAATGTTAACTAATGAAATGGAATAGAAAAATAGATTCTTTGGGTAGGAAAAACATACCTTAGAAATGGGGTAGTAGCAATTTCACCAATTAAGGGAATATCGAGGAAGTTCAGATCCTTCACCTTCACTTTGAGAGTGATTGTCACTTGATCTCTGTGGTCTTTGTCCAAAAATATATATAAAAATTTAACATTTTCACCTTGATTTTAAAATAATTGAGATTGAGGATATACTTGAGGAGGAACATGCACGTGAGGTGGAGGTGGGTGATACATTGGTGGCGGAGGATACATTTTAGGCTAATATGGCACACCATAATTAGAAAATTATGGATAATAACCATGTGAAGGTTGAAAATATAAAGATTGTCCCGATGAATAAAAATCACGAGTGCTAGTAGATGAATCCTATACCCAGGTTTACTAGAATTCGATCTCTTGCTGGAAGAAGAACCTTCAGAAATATGTTTTTTGGTGTCTTTCTCTTTTTCTTCTGATCGAGCTCTTGGTTCACTTCTTTCTCTACTAGATGCAACAACCATATTTCCTATGAGTTCTGACCTATCACATAAATGTCACTATCAGTATAAACATATTCTTCTCCATACTGATCAGAAGATCTAAATTCAACTCCATCAACACTCTATCTATTATCGTTGTCAATTGGACTTAAACCACCACCATCAGGCTCATCACCACTTTGGCTTGGCCTTGCACTAGAACTTGAATATGATAAATTTTGCTGTTGAGATTGATCATCAACATTCATTTCATCATCTAAGGTATCCATAGGCAACACACTGGCATTTTCACAATCTAATAATGGATTCTCTTTCCCTTGAAGCCATTCTGATAATGGATCAACATATTCAAAGATATGATCAAGGCTGATAGGATTGTAACTAACGTTTATATAATCAATGTTCATTATTTTTTGATGCCTCATTTTAAGCCTTATATTATAATAGGTAAATACTAGTTTCTCAAGTTTTTTGTACTTCAATCGATTTCTTGATTTGGTGTGAATATAGTTGAATGTGCTCTAGTTTCGTTCACAATTTGATGCAGAAGTCATTTGACTAAGCACTTTAATTGCTAATCATTGTAATTCAAGAGTACATGTACCATACATCATCTGCCACTCAGCTGCATAATATTATTTAAATTTCTAACTAACATCAAAATGTACAAAGATAATTAAACAATATAAAGTAAATAATTTAATTAACTATTTACCCATATTCATTTGATTCCAAGCTCTTTGGGCCTATGGAGTACCAATTGTCTCGTGTTTATTTCGAAATAGTAACAACTGCATAAATAAAAGTTTGAGTAAAAACGAGAAAAATAGTTCAATTTTCAAATTATTTAACTAAGTTACAAATAATAGCACATGAATCTAACTTGATTAACCATTCTGATTAGATTATCAATAGAAGGTTTTAATCATAATATTATTTAAATTGAGGATTGATGAAATAACCTAATCATAATTTATAAGAATATTCTCAAATGATAATAATATAAATTATAAAACTTAAAATAAAAAAATAAAAAATAACTCTTAATTATATGATATATTTTATCTTACCAACTAAATGCAAGTCAAAATGCATAAAATTCTATATATTGTCAATAATTCTTTCATACTCGATGGAATATTGACAATTTTCTTTAATTGCTCGTTAAGCTCTATCAACGACCTCATAAATAAAGGCCATCGTTGGTTTTTCATCACTGTCCACAAGCATCAACACTTTGACTAGTTCGTAAACTTTTATGATATTAACGGCTTTTTTCCAAAAATCTTTTCCCAAAACAATTTTTTTAGCTTCATAAGCAGGACCTAATTTTTCTTGTCCCCATTTTTATTCTCTAAATTCTTATATCTTAATAAGAAAAAAAAAATCATTAACATAATTTAACTTATTTGAAAATTGGAACTAATAAAATCATTAAATATTGTTAAATTTGAGTAACTATATTAACTAATTATAAAATAATGACCTTTGAGTTAAACATCTTTCTCAGACCTTGTTTTTGCCTTGTTATCTCCTCAAGTTTTATGAAATGAGTAGCTAATCGAGTAAGAGCAGGGTGAAGAATTTGTTTACCGTGAGTATACTTCTTCATCAAGTCAACGGTCCAAATGTGATTATATATGAAGAAAGTCACTTTCTTCGCTTCCTCTAACATTTTTGCTACACTAGACTTTTTTCCAATATCATCAAGACATAAATCTAAGTAGTGAGTTGCATATGAGGTCCAATAAAGATGGTTTATTTTTAACATTAATCTTTTCCCAACGGCTTTCATTGCTGCCTCATTGTCAGTCACTATTTGGATAATATATTCTTCCCCAATTTCTTCAACAAATCTATCTAACAAATTGTAGTAGAATTCAACTTCTCTACTACGAACACTTGAGACATCCATAGAATTCCAAAATATGGTTCATTTACTACAATAAACAAGGAAGTTGATGATGTGAATTTGATTTAAGCTATTGATCCAACCATCACACATCAAAGTTGCACCCAATTGTTTCCAATGCGTCTTCAGTCCATTTACCCATTCATGAACTTGTTCATACTTTTATGTCAAATACACATCTAAAATCTCATAAGGTGTTGGAAGCTTTACACCTTGTCCAACTTCCATTGATACTTGAATTAAGTTATACAACTAAGATGAGCTTGCTAATTGGAAAGGAAGTCGATCGTATATTAAAACTTTCGAAACTGCTTCACCCATCTTTTTATGCAACGTCTTTAAAATAGACTAGCTAACCTTTGGTTGTCTTGAGCTTTTGCTCTTAACCAATTTAGGTATAGTTCCCCTTAAAGTAAATTCAGTCTCATTTGGGTTGTATCTTTCTCCATAATAGCTTCCAGATGATCCAAGAGTAGAAGATCGTCATTCTTCATAAACGTTACCCCAACCACCCGTACTTCATCTAAATTATTCTCTTCTATGCCACTCGTGTTGTGATTGAATACTTTCTCGAGTGGCTTGTCTCATAGTAGAAACATCATCTACGAATTCATCGACCTCTTCCTTTAATTTTGATAAGAATTCATTTGTTCTCCTTTTTTGGTCCATTTTCTTTTCTTTGGCTTCTTAAAGTAATTTCATAATGCTTTTTTTTCTAATGATACCTGTAATCAAATAAATATAATTCACACTATTAGTAATTTATGATATTTATTGTTAATATTTAAAAATAATTATAAAGAACATGTGTCAAAAAATAATTATAAAGTATTTTTTCCTAAAGAAATTATAAAGTATCACTATCACATACTAGTGACATTAAGGCATGGTGTAACTTCATTGGTTTTATGAGCAATTTGCTTTTCAACTATGTTATTCCTTCTTTCATAACTTTTCCACAAAGTTTACATACGACATTTCCTTTTGTATTTGGAAGTAGATCTCCAAAGTGCCAACCTATATCTCTACTCGGTGCACCTTCTAATCTTTTAGTCAAAAACTTTTCAGTACGTGGTGGCATGGTTCAATTTCAATAAAAAATGAAATCCATATATACATAAAGTTAAACAAAAATCTATTGTATTTTTAAACTTGAATTATTATTTAATTACACTAGTTTATCATGATAATAAAAATGTAATGAAATACAAAAAATGAAGGTTGAAATGTTGAATGAAATTTGAATAAATTTAAAGAACAAAAGTTACTAAATTAAATATAATTAAAATAAAAATGTAAAATTTAAATGGAAGAAATTTAAATTACTAAAATTAAGACTAAATTAAATAAAAAAAATAAAGTTTACATTTTAAACTAAGGATTAAATTATAAATTCTAAAAGGTGGGAGGGATGTCAAATTAATATATCCTTTAAAATATATTTTAAAAAATATTAAAAAAATAAAACCTATCTCCAATTTAAAGTAGAACACAGCCCAGAGCCCACAAAACTCTTAAATTATGATTTAAAATTAAAATTATTTCTCCGTCGGTGAATAAGTTGAGCAGTAACGACGGTCGACGAGCTTCCATTTGAGAAGGTAAAATAAAAAGATTAAAAAAAATATCCTTACTTCTTAGATCTAATTTTGTAGAAGAGCAAACGACAGAAGCTTTCTCAAGTCTCAACTCACCCCCAACCCCCACATGGCAAAAGCTTTCTCAAGTCTCAACTCCCCCTCCCCCGAACCTTTCATCTTTAAAAGAAAACTTCAAGTTTCATCTTATACAAAATTAGATCTAAGAAATAAGGATATTTTTTTAATCTTTTTATTTTACCTTCTCAAATGGAAGCTCGTCGGCCATCGTTACTGCTCAACTTATTCACCGATGGAGAAGCTCGATAGACGCATGTAAGATTTGCTTCAAAATAACTTTGCCTTCTCGATTTGATCTTTGGTGAGTCTTGCTTGATATGCTCTGTTTTTTTAGAGTTTAAGAGAGATTTTTTTTTTAAAAATGCATTTTTGAAATTTTGTTGTTGGAAGTGTCATTTAAATTGAGTTTCAAATTTGGATTGGTCTTACTTTTATATTGTAGTACTGATTTTAGCGTATTTCTTTTTTTTTTACTTTTTTCAATTATTTCTTGTTGTTCTTTTAACTTTTGCAGATGAATATATTCATTTCATTTTTTCGCGGTGAGATTCATCTTTTTCAATTTTTTTATTTTTGTTTTATAGTAACAGTAAATAACGATAATAACGTCCTCTTATTGGCGCTATACACCATTACCCATTAGATTGCGGGCGCAACAGACTACTATTGGCGCTATACACCATTACCCATTAGATTGCGGGCGCAACAGACTACTATTGGCGTGAATCCACTATCCACCGCTAATTTCATCAATAATCCCCAGTTTAAGCATTTTAACATCTACAGGTAGCATTTATGTTATTTTGTTTTCATATATATATATAGGGGTGGACAGTCGACAGAGTTTGGAACGATCCACAAGTAAAGGTACGTGTCTTGTGAAACAGTCAAAGGTTGCCCCTATAGCCTAGTCGATAGTGTGGTTGAGTCTTCTGTAACTCGATGTTATTTCCATTAATAATACATTTTTTTTCCTTCTGGAGAGTCTGAGCTCGACCGTGTGCATTCGCTATACCCCACAGTTTTAATCCACAACCTGAAAGACCTTGTTGTGGCAGAGATCTAACTAGATGTGTGCTTGTGTTTGATCAGATATTCAAGAATAAGGTTGACTTGGTGAGGAAGTGTCCCTTTAAAGTGTTGCACATGTTAGCAACAGAACCAACTAGACTAAGTCCATGACACATCACGTCTACATGGGCAAAACACACCCTTTATTATATCCTCATGGGCGTTGTTAGCAATAGAGAAGTGTGGAAACTTTTGAGTTTTGTGAAAGTCGTGTTTTTTTCGCTCAACATCGTGAACCAACCTTGGTAAAGGAATCCTCACACTTTAAAATACAAATCTAGAAAGTTTGTTGTGATTCCAATCATTAGAAGTCGTTTCATGCACCACACGTGCTACCATTATGCGTGTGGAGGTTATTTATTGCAAACAGGTTTATGGGGTTAAACTGGTCTTACCTGAACCAGAACCAAACCACTGACCTAAACCAGACCCAAATCGATTTGACCGGACCTGACTTGACCCAACTGTTAACCATTGCTCGTTGACTTTGATCATTGACCATTGATTGTTGACTTTGACTATTGTTCGTTGAATTTTTTTAAGACCTCTACCCTAACATTTTTTGACATTATAAGTCCCTTTTTGCAGTCCGTTTCACCAAATTGTAACTCAATAGCCTTTGTTTATCAGTTATATTAATTATATAGGCTTTACTATTGCAATTACTTTTTGAAAATTGTCTTAAATGTGATTGTTTTTTATGAAGGTGACTCAATCTCTCTCAAACGCTCGCCAGTAAACTTGGATTACTATTTTCTAATCATTTTAGTTGTGTTGTTTTTGTTCTCATCTCATTTTGTTTACTGAGAGACAGTCGGCTAATGATATCTAGCATTATAGAAGTGGACGGATATATTTTTAAGGAAACTATGTAAAAGGCCTCAACGATTTTGTCAATTCAATTTTATGACTACATATGAATAAACAATTTCTTATCTTATTTTCTTCTCTATTTTGTTCAATCCAGTAATAATATGATTTTTTTCCTGTTTATTTTTTGGATCATCATTCATTTAACAACTTGTGGTCCACCTTGGGTGAGAGAGATGTAGAATAAGACTATAGTGGAGAGAGTGTTATATCTTAGGTTAACTTAGAGAAGATTGGGATTGAAGTAGAGAAAGAATTGAATAGAAAATAATAGATTTCATTCATAGAAAATGCAGGTCGTTTTCATCATGGGTACAATGTTTTATTTGTTTACAAAATGTACTGAGAATCTATCTAATGCTAGTTAGTAGTCCTTGCTAACAAACTCCAATGTCTCCTGCAGATAATGGGATCTTCCGTGGGGTTGATCCACTGACTCTCAAGCAGACTGGTAAGGCATTATAGCTTCCCCATGCTTTTCACGTGTTGGGCAGGTAAGATTTCCCAATTCTTCAGTTCCAATTCCTAACCCTCAATCCCCAATTCATAAATCCTTCATGTCCAAATACTCATCTCCTTCTCTGACTATGACAATACCCTCCCCTTGAAAAAATCCTTGTCCCCGAGGATCAAAAGATGGAAACTACCCTCTCAAGACCATATAGTCTTCCCAAGTGTCATGAGTAGCATCCAGATTCGACCAGCAGGTGAGAAGTTGGGTCACCGATTGATTGTTTCGATTTAAAAATCTATTTGCTATGATTTTTTACGGTGCTACTCTAAATTGACAATCTTCCTCTACTGCAGGTGGTTCAGTTGAAGGAACCAATGACTCCCCAATGAGTTTCTTTAACAGACAAACATGAAATATGAGATGTAATTTAGAGGTCACTGGTAACTCCAATCGATAGGCTACCTGCCCTATCTTCACCAAAATTTTATATGGACCATAGTATCTTGCTGCTACCTTTAGATATTTTCGCAAAGCCAGGACCTGTAAGGCTAAAGTTTCAGGTACATTTCATCGCCTACCTCAAAGCTTCTCTTTGTTCTATGTTTATCAGCCTGTTGCTTCATTCTATTACTTGATTGTTCCAACTGTTCTTTAACTATTTATTTGACTTCTTCACTACTGTTAAGTATTTCACTAACACTTTGCACCTACGTGTCTGTGTGCCAACCCATATTAAGTGGTTTGTATCCATAAAATGCTTAAAATGGTGTGAGTTTAACGGTTGTGTGATAATTGGTATTGTGCTACCAATCAGCATGGCACAACCACCTAGCGCACTATTTAGGTTATAGGAAACATAGTCCTCTAAGATACTGCTCGAAACACTGGTTTACTCTTTTTGTTTGGCTATCTGTCTCTGGATGCTATGCTATACTAAATAAAGTCTGTGTACCCAACTACTTCATCAGTTCCTTCTAAAAGGTATTGGTGAAGGTCTTGTCTCTATCAGAAATGGCCATTTTAGGTTGGTCATGTGCCTTGTAGACATTATCAAAATACAACTTAGCCACCTATGCAGCTGAATAGAGGTGAGATAATGTCATAAAGTGAATGCATTTAGTAAATTTATCCACTACCATCAAAATGCAATTTCTCTTAAATGAAGTAGAAAGGCCTTCAATAAAATCCATAGTGACCACTTCCCAATCTTGGTTAGGAATTTGCAATGTTTGTAACAAACCAGGTTTTGTCACATGTTCTATTTTAGTCTGTTGGCACACATCACATTGTCTGACATATGTAGTGATCATGGCTTTAAGTTTTGGCCAATAGAAATATGATTTAAGCCTATAATATGTAGCTTGATCCCCTGAATGACCACCATGTGGTGAGTCATGTAAAATCTGAAGAAGTTGTAATCTTAGGCTACCATTAGCCCCAATATTCACTATATTATTGTATCTTAAGATACCTTTAGAGTATTTCCACTTAGCATCAACAGTGGAACTAACATATAAAATTGAAATACATTCAACAACTAGCTCATTTTATAGTTTTCTTCGACTTCCTGCACCCAACCAGGAATCAGAGTAGTAACTCCCATAGCCTGTCACTGCCCTTGGTTTTCCCATTGCCGAGATAGAGCATCTGCCACCACATTAGATTTTCCTTTCATGTATTGTATTGTATAATCCAAGCCAAGTAATTCAGTCATCCCTTTATTTTGTATTGTTGTAGTCAATTTCTGCTATAGTAAATATTTCAAGGGCTCATGATATGTTTTAATAACAAAGGGGCCTCCTTCCAAATAATGCATCAACTTAGATATTGCTAATAAAATAGATATCATCTGATATCTGCATCGGTTCGGTGTTGTCCATTTGACATGCTAATTGGAATGCCTTGGTGTTTCAGGAGAAATATTAGATGGGTTGGGTACCGAAATAGACAGCAGAAAAAACCAACTGGATTTTGTTCAGGTAATTTTTATTCACAATCTGCAATTAGAAATATTAAATATTTGATCTTATTTTTCAAAAACTTGAGCTGAATATGCAGCCCTTTAACTGTGTTACTTGTCTATTCTTTTAATGCCAAGAGAAAAATGGCTATTATTATGAATAAGGCTGGCGCTAAGGGCCAAATAATGATAATAATATTTTTGCTAGTTCTGTTCATTCTGGTCTTCTTCGCTTAAAAAGCCAAGTTTTATGATGTTCAAACACGAACACGAACAATATCCAACATTCTTGGTAATAACCCTCTTGGTTAGTGTCTTCTCTATTGTTGAATAAATGATGACTTGAAAATGCTGAACAGAGCAAATTTTGTGCTCTTCTGGATTTTTAAACACTTCGTAAAAGATATAGTCTTACATCATTACCTTATTCTTTACTTTTTAGTTATTTGCAAATGTGATTGTCTATGATCTTAAAGGCCTTTCTTTCGTTTTCTTTAGTAAATATACAAGAGGGGATAGCTGAATTAACAGATTAAATTAAATTGACTTGATAAAAAAAATTCGGTTTATTTAGTTTTGACTGATTAATTCGATTTGGTTATCGATTTTAAAAATTTAAACTAAATAAATCAATTAATTTTCTTAATAAGTCTTAAAAATAATAGGGAAAAAACAATTATTTTACATAAAATCAATTTACATGTTATTTACGGTTTCTCCCATTGTACCAACTGCTAGGTTTCAAGATCATATAAGCTGCAACCTTGAGAGTATCATGCCCATACCAATGCAATTTGAAAAACAAACGCGCACCTACGTTTCCACAGCTATCAGTTTCGCTGATCAGTTTCCACATGGACGTTACTTAAGAGCCATTCCCGTTGATCCAAAGAAAAGAAACTATCACGCCATTCCAAAGGAATTATAGACGACCATAGTTGCTTACTTTCGGGGCAGTCATGAAATGCATGCAAAACAGATTTCGACTCTCCACATAAGGAGCAATGTGGTAAGCGATCTTTTAGTACGCTCCAAGTCGGTCATAAGCTTTCCATTGAGTATTGTCCAAAGAAAGACATGAATGTGTTGTGGTAGCTGCAGTTTCCAAACCACTTCCCAGTTTGTATCGCCATCAAGGTTGCATAGGCGAAGGAAACACTAGACATTTGGTCAGAGGTGTTCAGTTCCGCCATATACAGCTATCATCAACGACAGTCAGCAGACATGATGCCTAAAATATGGTAAAGCTCAATGCAGTTAACCCTAAAATTAGGTCACTAAACTTTTAAAATATGCCTAATAGAGGGAAAAATATAGTAATGGTCACTAAACTTTTCTAAAGCTTTCATTTAGATCCCCAACTTTTAAAACTTGCAATACAGTCGCCCAACATTTAGTCCGTTTGCAATATGGTCCCCCAACATTTAGTTTATTTGCAATATGGTCCCCCAACATTTAGTCCGTTTGCAATATAGTCCCCCAACATTTTGTCTGTTTGCAATATGGTCCCCGAAATAACTATTGGTGGACCATATTGCAAACAAACTAAATATTGGGAGACTTTATTGTAAGATTTAAAAGTTGGGGGACCTAAATGAAAGATTTAGAAAAGTTCAGTGACCATTACTATACTTTACCTATATTATAATTGTTTCAATTTTCCTCAACTTTTGAAATGAATACAATTCAAACCATTTTTATATTAATTTCAATTTCATATTTTATAATTATTTTGATTTGATCCATGTGTGTTGTTTAATTTATTTAAATTTTAATTTATAATTTCATATTTGTTCAATTTAATCCTTAAAATTATATTTGTATATGAAATTGACCCATACTTATTTATATTTTTGTAATTTACTTCACACCTTATAAAATATAAATCACATAATAAACTTCATTTCAAATTCTATAAATTAGAAAATTATATCATATTCTCGAAACCCTATAAACTTTTGTTTACCAACTTTTTAAATGGATACAATCCATTCCATTTTTATATTAATTCAACTTCACATTTTATAATTATTTTGATTTGATCCCAGTGTGTTGTAATATTGTTTAATTTATTTAATTTTTTGTTTATAATTTCATGTTGTTCAATTTAGTCCTTAAAATTATATTTTTATCAAAATTGACCCATAATTATTTATATTTTTGTAATTTACTATAAATCATATATAATTACAAATTAAAATTCGACATTCATAAAAGACAAAAAGTAAATAACCCAAAAATGACCCGACCTGAAGTCAATTCATATCTGATAAGATTCGATCTAAATTTTATCTTTCAATGATGTGACCCGATCTGAACTAGATCTGACCTGAAGTCCATTCGAACTTTAATTAACCTTGTATTTAGCTGATTCGAACCTGAACCGTTTTGACATGAATTGACATCGATCCGAACTGAAATTAACGCGGCCCGTACCCGAACTATTTTTGATTTCAAATCAACCTAAAAATAACCTGAAATGATTTGACTCGGACCCAACCTAATCCGAGT
Organism: Hibiscus syriacus; assembly: GCF_006381635.1. Taxonomy (NCBI): domain Eukaryota; kingdom Viridiplantae; phylum Streptophyta; class Magnoliopsida; order Malvales; family Malvaceae; genus Hibiscus; species Hibiscus syriacus. Next base: position 1,025,228 of record NW_024063019.1, on the reverse strand, counting down.
CGAACCATTAAATTAACCTGACACAACTTATATCCGATTTAACCTGACCTGATAATATACAACTGAAACCTAAACGATTACCTAATTTCACATCCCTAACTTAGGCCAACCGAAAATAAATTAACTTGGCTTGCTATTGTGGATAAAATGAATAATCAGCTGGAAAATGTTGAAAAAGAAAAGGGAGTTGCAGACGGGTCTCTATCAGGTGACAAGGAGCAAAAGAAGGTGGAAGGTTCTCTTCTTGAATCTTCTTAGATACACCTCAAAGTAAAAGCAAATAGAAGGAAGAAAAATGGGTCACTTCAGGAATTTCAAAATAGAGTCCTAATAGAAGCAGATAGGAAAAGAAGAGATCGTGCTCAAAGAAGACTGAAGAAAAAAGGGCTCGGATTGTTTAGCAATTGAAGGGAGTTCGCTATCGGACTCAGATTTACAAATTAGAAGGAATATATGCACAAAAGATGCAAAGAAGGCTTTGGAACTGGGGAAGGTCTTGGACATTCAAATCATAGGGGATGAGCGGAGGTAATCAAATAGTTGCTGCTTCTGGAAGAAAAAGATCAGTTATAGAGGGAGCTTGGTGGTCAGGTTTTTGAGTTTTCCTTTTAAAGAAAGTTCGTACTCCATATTTGCCAGTATTGGAGTGCTGGAGAAATTCATATAAGAATAGCGTTTTTGAAGCATTTTTTCATACAGTTGATCAAAGAACCATCTCATGCTAAAACAACTATTTTTTGTATTTTTGTTGATATGCGTAGCTCTGAATATCCTACTGATACGATCTTTCAATGCCACTGGATTTTTTTAAATACTAAGAAGTTCTGCAGTAGAGTTTTATAGGAAAGAGAAGACGTGATAACAGGACATGGGGGCTTGTTGCAGTTCGGAGGTGGGGTCTTGAATAATTTCAGGTCATAGCTGGTTCTTAATTGATAATCGAGATAGGATCTAAATGGTGATCCATAAATGTTGTGCGGTGGTCGATGGTGGTACCTTTTAGATGACAAGCTTTTAAGAAGAATTCTTGTTGGGATTAGAGTGTCTTATCATGTGATTCATCACTTATAATGGTTATAGTGTTACTTGTAAAGGTGCCTTCTCATGGTTTGTGGATCATCTCGAGATCAGGTAGGAGAGGAAGAGGACGAAGTTAAAGGCTTGCCTTCATATGTTTCTGTTGAAATTCATAGCAGCCGGCTGTTGTTTTTTCTTGTCAAAATTGGGCAATTATTTTTGTTGAATTAAGCAAGGGATAATTACAACATTTAGTCCATAGACATTAGGATATTTATAAGATTAGTCCTCAAGTTTCAACTATAAATACCCTATCCCATTTAGCTTCAAAATCATCCCAAATCATTCTAGCTTTCTCCCAATATTAAAGAATTTAGAGAGTTTCTTGAGAGTTGTTTTCTCCTTTTTATTAAGAGAGAATTGTCATTGTTTTCTCCTTGGTAGATCGAGAGAAGTTGTAATTCCTATTTTCTCATAGTGAAATTCTTCTATCTTTGCCCGTGGTTTTTACTATATATTATTTAGGGGTTTCCACGTAAAATTTGTGTATTCTTTACCTTCAATTTTATTTTCTCAAATTATCAGTTGCGATTTTACTCTATCCGATAGTCGTCTTATGCAACAATTGGTATCAAGCGCTAGATTAGAGTGTGTAATATCTACTTACTATCTTAGTGGTTGCCCCCAAAAGGTAGATTCTCCAACATAAGAAAGTAAGAAGGTATTACCCATTCTTTGAAGGTTCAAGAGAACTATTTACGATAGTGAAATAGTGGAGAGTTATCTGTAATTGAAGTTATGGAAACGAAATTTGATATTGAAAAGTTCAATGGGAGAAATTTCTCATTGTGGAAATTGAAGATGAATGTCATCCTGAGGAAAGATAGTTGTCTAGCAGTTATTAGTGAAAGGCCGGTAGATTTCACAGATGACAACAAATGGATCAAAATTGACAGGAATGCTATGACAAACTTTCATCTAGCATTAGCAGATGAAGTATTGTCAAACATCAAGGAGAAGAAGACAACTAAGGATATATGTGATCATCTCACCAAACTGTACGAGGCTAAATTGTTGCACAATAAAATTTTCCTTAAGAGAAAATTGTACACTCTCCAGATGCCAGAATCTACTTCAGTGATGTAGCACTTAAACACATTGAGCACTTTATTTTCTCAGCTTAAATCCTTAAGATGTACAATAGGAGAACAAGAACGTGTTGAACTTCTACTTCAAAGTCTACCCAATTCATATGATCAACTCATCATCAACTTGACAAACAATAATGTCACCAGTCTAGTCTTCGATGACGTTGCAGCTGCTGTTCTACAAGAAGAAAATCGACGCAAGAACAAGGAAGACAGACAAGTAAATCTGCAACAAGTAGAAGCGTTGACAACGATGAGAGGGAAATCAACAGAAGGTGGCCAAAGCAGCAGTAACAAACATGGTAGATCGAAGTCGAGAAGCAAGAAGAATTTAAAGTGCTACAACTGTGGAAAGAATGATCACTTGAAGAAGGATTATTGGAGTCTAAATAAAAACTCCAATCCAGAAGGCAATACCGCAAACACTTCAGATGATGAAGATGCTCTATGATGTGAAGCGTCAACCACCGTGGAAGGTAGAAAGAGATTTGTAGATATATGGCTCATTGATTCAGGAGCAACATATCACATGACCTCAAGAAGAGAATAGTTCCATCATTATGAACCTGTCTCAGGAGGAACTGTGTATAGTTGCAATGATCATACCTTAGAGATCGTTGGCGTGGGAACCATCAAATTGAAGATGTACGATGAAGCAATTAAAGTTCTTCGAGATGTGTGGCACGTGAAAGGCCTGAAGAAAAATTTATTATCCTACGGATTGTTGGATAATAATGCTAGCAAGATTGAAACACAGAAAGGAATCATAAAAGTATTCCGTAGAGCGCTTGTGGTGATGAAAGGCAAAAAGATAGCAACAAACTTGTACATATTGAAGGGAGATACTTTTCTAGAAGCAGAAGCCTCTGTTGCCTCATGTAGTTCAGATTCTGCAATGCTATGACATCATAAACTTGGACACATGTCAGAACAAGGAATCAAAGTCCTTGTGGAGCAAAAGCTACTTTCAGGCTTAACAAATGTATCAATTCCTTTGTGTGAGCATTGCATAACAAGTAAGCAGCACCGGTTGAAATTCAACACATCAAATTATAGAGGCAAAAGTGTTCTAGAATTGGTTCACTCTGACGTATGGCAAGCACCAGTTACATCCCTAGGAGGAGAAAAATACTTTTTCTCATTTATTGATGACTACTCCAGGAAATGCTGGTTGTACCCTATTAAGAAGAAGTCAGATGTGTTTCTCACTTTCAAAAACTTCAAAGTGCAGATGGAACTTGATTCTAGAAATAAGATCAAGTGTTTCAGAACAGATAACGGAGGAGAATACACAAGTGAAGAATTTTATGACTTTTACAGGAAAGAAGGCATCAAAAGATAGTTCACAGTGGCGAACACTCCTCAACAAAATGGAGTGGTAGAGCGGATGAACGAAACCTTGTTAGAAAGAACAAGAGCAATATTGAGGGATGCATGCCTAGAAAAATCATTTTGGGTAGAAGCAGTCAATACCGCCTGTTATTTGGTGAATCGAGCTTCATCAACTACAATAGAGCTGAAGACACCAATAGAGATGTGGACTGGTAAACCAGCTGATTATTCAAACCTCCATGTATTTGGAAGTATTGTGTACGTGATGTACAACTCCCAAGAAATTTCAAAATTGGATCCAAAATCCAGGAAATGCAAATTCTTGGGGTATGCTGATGGTGTAAAGGTGTATCGCTTGTGGGATCCCACTGCCCGCAAAGTGATCATCAGTAGGGATGTTCTCTTTGTAGAAGATAAACTACAAAGAAAAGAATACGATGATAGCACTGAAAAGTTAGAGACTACTCAGATACATGTGGAAAAGGAGTTTGAACAAGGAGATTATTCTGAAGCAGAACCAGCACATGATGAACAAGAACCAGAGAATTCTGAAGCACCAACAACTCGTCAATCAGATCGTGTGAGAAGACATCCCAATTGGCACTCAGATTATGTTATAGAAGGAAATATTAATTACTGCCTTTTAATAGAGGACGGCGAGCCATCAACATACCAGGAGACAATGAATAGCTCAGATGTTTCACTGTGGATGATGGCGATGCAAGAAGAAATTGAACCCCTTCATAAAAATAATACATGGGACCTTGTGCCACTACCATAAGGAAGGAAGTCATTTGATAAAAAATGGGTCTTCAAAATCAAGCGAAATGGTGATGATCAAGTTGAGAGGTATCGTGCAAGACTGGTGGTCAAAGGATATGCTCAAAAAGAAGGTATTGATTTCAATGAAATCTTTTCTCCTGTGGGTTGACTAACAACAGTTCGAGTAGTTTTTCCAATGTGTGCTGCATTTAATTTACATCTAGAGCAGCTAGATGTTAAAACAACGTTTTTCATGGAAATCTTGAAGAAGAGATTTATATGCTCCAGCTTGAAGATTTTGAAGAAGAAGAAAATAAGAACTTAGTTTGCAGGTTAAACAAATCTCTGTACAGTCTAAAGTAGGCGGCGAGGTTTTAGTATAAGAGATTTGATTCCTTCATTATGTACCTTGGATACAACATACTTAATGCAGACCCTTGTGCTTATTTCAAGAGGTTTGGTGATAACGATTTTGTTATATTACTGTTGTATGTGGATGACATGTTGGTTGCAGGACCCAACAAAGATCATATTGAAGAATTGAAGGCACAACTGGCTAGGGAATTTGAAATGAAGGACTTGGGATCAACAAACAAGAATCTAGGGATGAAAATTCACCGAGATAGAAGTAATAGGAAGATTTGGCTTTCACAAAAGAATTACTTGAAGAAGATCTTGTCACGATTCAACATGCAAGATTGTAAGCCAATTTATACCCCTCTTCCTATTAACTTCAAATTATCCTCCAGCATGAGTCCTAGCAGTGAAGAAGAGAGGATAGAGATATCTCGAGTGCCGTATGCATTGGTAGTGGGAAGTTTAATGTTCGATATGATATGCACAAGACCAGACATTGCACAAGCAGTGGGAGTGGTTAGTCGGTACATGGCGAATCCAGACAAAGAGCATTGAAATATAGTAAAGAGGATCCTGAGATACATTAAAGGGGCCTCAAATGTTGCAGAGGATCAAACTTACTTATCAATTGGTATGTCGATTCTGACTATGCAGAGGATTTGGATAAAAGTAAATCTATTACAGGATATGTGTTCAAAGTTGCTGGTAGAGCTGTAAGTTGGTTTCAAAATTGTAGTCAGTTGTGGCTACATCCACAACAGAGGTAGAATATGTAGCAGCTACACAAGCCAGTAAAGAAACAATTTGGTTGAAGATGCTATTGGAGGAGCTTGAGCACAATCAAGAGTATGTCTCACTGTTTTGTGACAGCCAAAGCGCCTTGCATTTAGCAAGGAATCCAACATTTCATTCAAGGAGAAAGCACATACGAGTTCAATACCATTTTATATGTGAAAAGGTGGGAGAAGGGACAGTAGATATGCAGAAGATCCATACCAAATACAACATAGCATATTTCATGACGAATGCGATCAATGTTGATAAATTTAACTAGTGTTGATCCTCTTGTGTCCTGTCAGAAGCGTAAGCAACATGAAGGTACAAGGTAGAAAGAATGGTATGAAGATATGATTGTTCCAATCAAATCTTCAAGTGGGAGATTGTTGAAAGTCATAGTAGTCGGTGGCTGTTTTTGGTCAAAATTGGGCAATTATTTTTGTTGAATTAAGCAAGGGATAATTACAATATTTAGTCCATGGACTTTAGGGTATTTACAAGATTAGTCCTCAAGCTTCAACTATAAATACCCTATCACATTTAGCTTCAAAACCATCCCAAATCTTTTTAGCTTTCTCCCCATATTATAGAATTTAGAGAGTTTCTTGAGAGTTGTTTTCTCCTTTTTATCAAGAGAGAATTGTCATTGTTTTCTCCTTGGTAGATCGAGAGAAGTTGTAATTCCTATTTTCTAATAGTGAAATTCTTCTACCTTTGCCCGTGGTTTTTACCCTATATTATTTAGGGGTTTTCTACGTAAAATTTGTGTCTTCTTTACCTTTAATTTTATTTTCTCAAATTATCAGTTACGATTTTGCTCTATCCGATAGCCGTCTTCCGTAATAGTTTTAGGCTATGTGAAGAGCTTCTTTAGTCATGATAGGTGGCCTTGTTTTGGTTTGTTTACTATTACTTTGCCTTTGAGGAGCTTGATTGGCCAGCTTGGCCGATGGATATTGTTCAGTTCTGTTTTGTCCGTAAGATCGAAAATTCAAGACGGACCATCTAAAAAAGTTGGGTTGTCTAGGGACTGTGAGTTATTGGTGTTTAGGAAATTTTATAAGGTCGGTTAATTGAGAGTTTATTGGTCTTCTAGTTCTTTTTGTATTGTTTTTAGTTGTCTAGTTGTGTGTACTCTTTTACTCCACACAGAAATAAAGAGGTTTTTAATGAGCCACGCTAGTAAACTTATTTGATTTAAATCTTTCTAATAATTTTTTTTGTCGAGCAAAAAATAAGATAGGAGGGGCTGCAGCCCCAGCCTGACAAATTTATTTTTTACATTCAATTTATATATATAATTTAAATATTTATGAGATAAGTATGAATTGACCCTTTTTCTTTTAGAAAAGTTATATTTTGTTCTTCCTGATCAAGATCATGGCTCTATCTCTGTCTATTACATCGGACGACGTCGTTTCAGTTCATTTGAAGCTCGTAATCTTAGATTCATCTTTTCAAGTATTAGCCATCAAATATTTTGCCTTCTTCACCTTCAAAATAATAATTTGTATGCCTTTAAAAAAAATGAAAGTAGTTGTCTCGCATGAACATACCCTTTATTGTTCATATTTATTTACATCTTTGTTTTGAAAAATCATATCAACGTTTTAATTTATGTATATATGCTTCTTCTTTCTGAAATATAAGTTTATCAAATTGAAAGGTTGAAGCGAATGAACTTTTTTTTTTATTAATCTAAGGTAGGTTTAAAGCGGAATTTGTTTAAAGATAATTATGAACCATTTGATATTAAACTTTCATATCTTTAATATTTTTGATGCTTGAACTTATACTTAAAGAGACTTCAAAAAATAACGATAATTTTTTATCACCGAAATCCGTATGATTTCTACCCATTAAAGCTCTTACTCAGTTGATACTTTTTATGCTTACGTGGAGCATGAGATGATAAAATGACCTGGTAAGATAAATTAAATTTTAATTTTTATATTTTTTACATGTCACGATTTAATCTATTGCAAAAAGTATATAATCTTTAACTAAATATCCAATTTTATAAAATTAAAACTCTTCTAATTTATCAAATCTTAAAATAAAAAAGAAATCGTATATATTTGTGTAACATTATTCAATATAATATAATTATATAGGTATATTAAAAGAGTGGATGCAAATTCCCACCAACGCTTATCAATCTCATTATGAGATGCATTTCCTCAGCGTCGTTGCAAATTCAGTAGAATGGATCTCTCATTTCTCCTTTTCATCCTGAACTAGGTATTCGCCAAGGCGACCCCCTCTCATCATACATATTTGTCCTTGTCATGGAGAAGCTTGGACACAACATTCTTCAGAAAGTTGCTCCAGGCTCTTGGAAGCCTTTTCAACGTGCTCGAAATGCTTTGCCCCTGTCTCATCTTTTTTTTTTTTTTGCAGATGATCTCATACTCTATAGCAAAGCTGACCTTGATCAAGCTCGCATCGTTGTTTCGACCTTGTCCGAGTTTGGGCATTTTTCTGGTCATCGAGTCAGCTCCAGGAAGACTCGTATCTATTTTTCTCCCAATACTAGTGAAGAGCAACAACTCGCAATCTGTGCTTTTCTTGGCTATCACCAAGTTGACAATATGGGAAAATATTTGGGAGTACCGATTTTTCACGGTTGTACCCATCATGCCCATAATGACTTTATCTTAGACAAAATGCGGGCACGATTAAATGGTTGGGCCGCTCGCACCCTTTCCATGGTAGGACGCATTACCCTTGCCAATCGATGTAACGGCAATCCCTATTTACTTCATGCAGACAACCCGTCTTCCCAGTGGAGTTTATTCGAAAATTGATAACATTATCCGTCTTTTCATTTGGGGGTATGCTCCTTCCAATAGGAGAATCTCTCTCGTCAACTGAGAATCTCTCCTTCCATAGAACTTACGACCACAACACCGCTTTTATTTGGAAACTTGGTTACGCACTGATTACTCGCCCTAATGCCTTTTGGGTCCAAGCTATTAGACAGAAATACCGTATGACGGATCATTGTCCAAGCTCGATATCTATGTCATGTTGCTCCCCTCTTTGTAGAGCTTTGACTCAAACTTGGAACATCTTTCGTTCGAATATCTTATGGCTGCCTGGAAATGGAAATACTGTGCACTTATGGGATGATTGTTGGATCCCTACTATGGGACCTTTGTGTCATTACTTGTCTCCTTCCCAAGTAAATACACCCACTGGTTTTGCTGACCTCATCGACCAAGATGGGAACTGGAACAGTGACAAGCTTGCTCAACTTTTGAACCTGCCATTGTTGACCGTATTATGGGAATTATGCCTTCGAATCCTTTAGCTAGTGAGGACTGTTGTGTATGGAAATGGATTCCGAATCACCAATTTAGCGTTGACTCAGCTTATTGCAAACAGGTTGAAGGTACTTTGGGTACCGTTGATACGAAATGGAAAGCTATCTGGACCACTCCACTCCCTCAGCGCATCTGTTTGTTTCTATGGCTTATCCTTAAAGAGCGTATCTTGACAAATAAAGAAATATACCGCCGTGGCTCTCCATAAGCTCAACCTACCCTCTCTGCTGCCTCTCTGAAGAATCAATCCTCCAGGTTTTACGAGACTGTCTGGCAGTTTCTAACATCTGGAAGTCACTCGTTCCACCTAGCCCCTCGGCTTCCTTCTTTGCTGTGTCTTTACCTGATTGGATCTTGTCCAGCTTGGTATGCAAGGAAAACCCTCCAGGTATTCCTATTTCATGGACTGCTTTCTTTCCCACGTTCGCATGCAAAATATGGAAAAGGCGAAATTCTTTTGTTTTCAACGATACTAGCTCGGGTATGCATGAGATCCTCAAAGCTAGCATTTCATGGTCAAAACATTTTATGGACTAAAAAAGTTCTACTAAAATGAACAGTGCCAGGAAACCAGCATTGCTTATGTGGAAGCCTCCCTCCCATGTTGAGATTTGTCTTAATATAGATGCTTCGGTCGATGGTCACACCGGGTTTGGCTCAGTTGGTGGCGTGTTCCGTACGAATGAAGGAGTCTGGCTTAGCGGTTTTCATAAGAACCACTCCCCTGATGGCTGAACTTTGGGGCATTCTTACCAACCTGCTTTATGCTTGGAATTATGGGTGTGAAGCTTTACAAATCCAATCCGACCGCTTCCAAGCGATTCAGCTGCTCTTGGATGCGAATGCCTGCCACTCGACGCTTCCGTTGGTTCAAGCCATTAACTTTTTACGCTTTCGCAGCTGGTACACAGATTTCGTTTGGGTTCCTCGAGAAGAAAACATGGTTGCTGACGTAATGGCCAAACTCGACCAACCAAGAGATTTCTTGATGCATTCATTTGACAATGCTCCTGATTCAATTCTGCCGATTGCTAATCGAGATGTTCGGGGACCTCCTTGTGTGAAGTTTGTTTATAATTAGTTAAGCTTATGCCTCCTCTTCAATTCAAAAAAACAAAAGAATAAAAGAGTTCATTAATATTTCACCCAAACTTATAATTAAACTAATCACATAAAAATAAGAAAAAAAATAAAGTAATTAAAGGAAAAAGGAGACTCAAACTTGGGAAAAAAGGACAAAGGAAAAAGCAGAATATATAATTAAAGGGTTTAATTGCTAAATTAAATCAAGATTTTGTTAACATTCCACCTAAGTTTTTATTTAAACTAAACACACAAAAACTAGAAAAATAAGTATTCATCACTAAATCAAATTATAAAATTGTTATACTTCCAATCAAATTAGTATTTAACTTGAACTATTATTAAAATTAAGATCAAACTAAAATTATATTTTCATATTATTTGAAAATAAAAAATAATTAAATAATTATCTATTTACTTTTATAAAAATGATATTAAATCATTTTAAAAATTAATTTATAATATCTATTTAAAATAGAATATAATCACATGGTTTATTTTTATATTTTCATGACCTGAGTAAGAACGATCATATCAAGAAATAAGACTATAAAGATAACAAAACTCCATTTATTTTGTTAAAAAAACCATAATTTATAATTTCTTATATCATAAAAAATATTTTGGTAAACTAAACTATTAAGCACCAAATTGTAATTATATTTTTGAGATTTTTCACTTAACCCACTATGCTAGGGTTGCTCTGTCGTCTGGCACGTTGTTCTTTTGCTTTTTTGTGGCACGTTCACTAAGTTGTGATATCAATTTTCTTATTTGTTTCTTCGTTTCGGTTATTATTGGGATTGGGTGTTTCGTTGTTTGGTTGATCTAATTATGGAAGAGATTGAGCACGAGTTGGAAGGACTTAATTTAGGGAAGGAGGAGGATGCTGTCTTAATAATTGAACAACCTAACATTTCCACTATGATTTCTCTTGACAATTGTTTGTTTGGGTGTTTTCTCACGGCTGTTATAATTAATGTTCGAGTGATGAAGATTACTTTGGCGAGTATTGGCATCCCATTGGGGGCATCTCAATTGCCGACTTGGGGGATGGTCGGTTCTTATTTAGAATATATCATGTTGTTGACTATTGAATATACCAGCAGTGAGTGGTGCACGTGCCAAGAGTTGTTACTAATATGTTGCGCTTCTATATTCATCATTCCCTCTGCTTTTTCTTTGTTTTCAATCAAATGAAAATTCACTCTTTCGCGAAAACTTTCAAACGCACCTCTAGCTAAGGGTTTGTTAAAGCCATCTGCAATCTGATGACATGCTGGCACATATTGAACATGTAATTGTTTAGCAGCAAACTTTTTCCGAACAAAATGCACATCGAGATCAACATGCTTTGACTGTGCATGATAAACTGGGTTTGCACTCATTGCAATGGCACCCGAATTGTCACACAAGATAGTAGGTGGTGTAACCTGAACTTCACCCAAATCCACAAGCAAGGCATTGATCCATGTTACCTCTGCAGCAACATCAGCAAGACTTTTATACTCAGCTTCCATGGTTGATCATGAAACAGTCTTCTACTTCCTTGACAACCAAGACACTAGACAATTGCCAATAAAGACATAATGACCAAACATTGATCGTCTGTCATCTATATCACCACCCCAGTCTGCATATGAAAATACAGTAACATTAAGATCAGAACCAACAAACGAGAAAGTCAAACCATAATTCAATGTGCCTGCCAAATACCTAAGAATTCTCTTAACTTCCATAAGATAAGACTCACGAGGAGCTTGCATGTACTGAGCAACCTTGCTTACACTGAGAGCTATATCAGGTCGAGTATGGCAGACAACAATAGTGATCCAACAATGATGTGAAACTCATGTGCATCAACTAAAGGATTGCTTGCATCCTTAAACAGCTTATTAGATACAACCATAGTTGAAGTAGTTGGATTGGCTTGAGTCATTTTTTCTTTGCCAACAAATCCAACACGAATTTCTTTTGACTCAACACAAGAGAGTCAACACATCGTTTAACCTCAATGCCCAAAAAATAGGACAATTCACCAAGATCCTTAAGTGAGAATTGCTTGTTGAGTTCACAATTGAGTGATTCTCCTATCAAGATGATATCATCAACATATACAAGAATGAATGTATGAACACCAGCCTGAGCAGCAACAAACAAAGAACAATCATCTTTGGATTCTCGAAACCCTAATGCCAGCAAACTACCTCGAAGTTTATTGTGCAAATTGCATGGTGAGAAGTTGTTAAGGTGGTTAGTTTGTTTAGTAGCTGCTTAAGCAAGCAATCTACATGAGCTTTTGATGCAGGGGGATCCGAGACAGATGATGATGAGCTATCATATTGCACCTTGATGGCGCTGAGATACTATGAGTTGGCAGATTAGCCCAAAGGCGGGAGTTGATTGTGATATGTTCCTTATTGGGGCCGTTTTGAGTGCGTTTCAGTCTTTTGGCCATAACATTGGCTACGAGTGTTGGAATCGCGCATAAGACCCCAATTCGGAAAGACCCCAATTCGCAAAGCCCCCTTTCGATGCGCACGCTGTCCACATTGAGCATAACTCCATGTGACCTTTTTTTCGACCTCAAATTCTATCGTTTTCCCCTCCGAATCACCAGTTTTATTTATTTTTTACTATTTATGGTTTAGGAAGTTATTTTAAATCCGATTTGGCCCGATTTTTTTGCAGATTACTTAATTTATTTCGAATTTCAATTTAGAGTGATTTCTGAGATTTTGCTATTTTTGGTAAAATTTGGATAAAGACGATTTTGGCTATAACAGTTCGGCTTGTGGACTGATTTTCACATTGTTTGATTTTATAATATTCCGTTAAACCCTAGAGACTTTTTTTTTCTCTGGCTTCGGGCGAATTTTCTCTTGTGAATCATCTGTTGGAACTAACCTGCAGCATAATCGCTATCCTGTCCGGCGTCAGCTTTGTATGGTTTACAGTGCTGTATATATAGAGCACTAATATTTCCTTGTTGTACATAGTTTTTCATCAATGAAATAAGAATTTTCTTCAAGATTCTCTTTCAAGAATTCTTAACATTGACCTAAATCGTATTGTTTCGAATGGTCTTGGTATTTCAATTCCCATCTATTGGTCTTGCATCGGTTATCTCCAGGTGAGGATCCTTTGGTGGTAGACCTTAGTACGGTTGGCTTATGGGTTTTAGTTAATGACTTGTCGGTAGGGTTTATATATGAACAAGTGGCAAAGTAGTTTGAAAATTCTATTGGCTCGTTTATTGATTATGATGCTACTACTTCCCATTGGGTTATAGAGGGAGTATCAGGGTGTGGATTGGTGTTGATATTCGAAAACCATTGAAGCGGAAGAAAAAAATTGTTTTACCGAATGGATTAATCTTATGTTATTTTTCAATATGAGAAAGTCAAGCTATTTTGTTTTTTCTGTGGAAAATTAGGGCATGGGGAAAACTATTGTTCAATAAGCATTATTCAAGAGAATAGTGATCTTCTTTTATGGTGGGATGTTTCTCTCTGAGCTCCTCCAAAGAGGAGGGGTTTGGCGTCTAGCCCATGGTTGCACGAGGATATTATTTGTGGTGGAAACTCTTATGCTCAAGAGGAGAGTCATGGTACGACTTCAAGGGTTCTTAGAGGATCGACTAAAGCTTGGGTTGAGAAAACTTTTGCAATTCTAGTGGCTGAAATTAACATGAGAGACGGTTTTGATGTGACCATGTTATCAGTTGATGAGGAGGACCCTATGTAAAAATAGGAGAGTGTGAAGTGACTAAGAATTACCCAGTTAGACTCAGTTGTTTCTGATGAAAATATAACTGAAAACCTTAAGATATTGATAGGCCTAAGAGCACAGGTCAGCTGGACACAATGAAACTCTTAAGTTGGAACGTCCGAAGCTTGGGGATGCCTTGAACAATTTGTCATCTCCGGCATATGCTGAGGGTTGTTAACCCCTTTTTGGTTTTGAAGTTAATCTAGGGGGACACGAGGTGGTTGTGTCTTGCCTGGCGTTCAGGGTATAATGTTTCTTTACGATCTGTTTCAAGCTTGCACATAGATGTCATAATTTCTAATATTTCTAAGGGAGTTACGTGGCGTTTTACGGGGTTTTATGGGGCCCAGAGGAGGACAGTAGGTTGGAGTCTTGGAACCTTCTGCATTAACTGAATGGTGCTAGGGACATTCCCTGGTTAGTGATTGGTATTTTAATGAAATTATGTTCTCTTACGAGAAAGAAAAAGGGTTTGTTTGTAATGAAAGACAGATGAGTGTGTTTAGAGCGGCTATTGATGATTATGGTTTATCAGATGTTTGATGCGCGGGTTCTTGGTTCACATAGGAACGAGGAATGACAGCTGAGAATAATATTCGTGAGTGCCTTGATAGAGGTTTAGCATGCACTGTATGGTGACAATTATTGTCGCATCATATCCTATGGCACATTATGCATGCTTTCTCGGATCACTTCCCTTTATTTCTTGACACAACTACTTCAGTTAATGAGGTTAGGAGTTGGCACTTTAAATTTCCAGCATACTGGCTATTAGAAAAGTCTTTTGAAAGTGAAGTATAACGATGTTACAGTCGGAGGAGATGTGCGAGGAGATGAGTGGGGAAGAGAAGAAGAAATTGGGGAAATAATTGGGGAAAACAGAGAGTTAGGGTTAGGGATTGAGGCTCGAGAGGGAATTGAAGAAGGGAATTTAGGGATTGAAGGAAGAGAGAGGGATATGAGGCGTTTACCTGAGGGAAAGGAGTTATCTGATATTGGTTCAGGCATATTGGACCAGCCCAAGTCTTCAGACGGGAGAAGTGAAGCAGTCCAGTTAGGTGGCCCAACAAACCTGCAAGGAGAGAAGATATAATCTGTTATAGGTTGTTATTAGTACAGACAACTGGCCTATTTTATAATGACATTTGTAGCCCTGTAACTAAATAATACTGCTGTAGAATCACTCTGCTTTCTATGTTATGAATGACAAGTATTTTCTTCTCTGAATTCTCTCTAAATTTCTCTCTATTTCTCTTATCTATTCTTCGATTTCTCTTCTAATCATCTCAAACCACAACAAATTGGTATCGAGAGCCTCGGTTTCTGGCAAGATTGGTGGAATGCCCAAGAAAAATCAGAATATGGCAGAAGATTTAGCTGGGTTGCAGAAACAGATGGAGGAATTGACAGCACTGGTGAAACAAGGGCAAGATGAGTCTAATCCACCTAAATGGTGGGAGAATCAGGAAGAGAGGATTTCTACACTGGAGTCTAGATTGGCTACAAATCATGGATATGTGGAGGAAATCTTGAAGATTCTAACTGGTAGAAAGGAGGACCAAAATCAGTCTGAAGACCAGGTACAGACCCCTGATTCATCTAATATGAGTAACAAACAACCTGTTAAGGTGACAGTAATCAATGATAAGACTAGGTTTACTTATAAACCGGATGAACCTGGTATTCTTAAGTCTAAACCAAACGTCTTGCCTGCTCACATAGCTAGTTTCAAAAATGATAACCAAATGGGGGAGAACAGTGCTGCTAGAACTCAGTTAATGGCTGTTGAAGTGGATAAAAGAGGTATAGGGGGGTCCTCTAGCATGTCAGGGATTATGCTGCATAGACCAAAAATTGAACTACCTTTTTTTGATGGAAGTAATCCAAGAGGTTGGTTACAGAAATGTCTAAAATATTTTTCATTATGTAGTATTGCTGATGAACAGAAAGTGGAAGTAGCTACAATGTACTTGACGGGTAAAGCAGAGATTTGGTTTGATGGGTATATTATGCAAAAACATCATGTGACTTGGCATGAGTTTGAGGCAGATTTATGTCATAGGTTCTGTGATAAAGCTTTTGTTGATATAGTGGAGGAGTTTACAAAACTAGTGCAAAAAGGGTCTGTAGAGGAGTATCATGACAGATTTGAAGAACTACAGCCTCACATGCTCTTGCAGAATCCTACTTTAGGTGAGGAATTTTTTGTCTCTTTGTTCATTAGTGGACTAAGGGATGACATTAAACACAGAGTTAAAGCTTTAGACCCTAAAACATTGTCTGAGGCAAGCAGGCAAGCTAAATTATATGAGCTATCTATGGAATTTGAGAGCAAGAGGTTCAAACCTTTTGTTAGAAATCCAGTTTATTCAGTTCCTCTATCTGGTTCTAAGCCTAGCCAGATAACATTACCACAAAAGAATACAACCACTCCAACACAAAAACAGAACCTGATAGACTACATGAGACAGAACAGTTTATGTTTTAAGTGTGGTGAAAAGTTTGTTCCAGGCCATCAGTGCAAAGCAAAACAGTTGAATATGATGATTGAGGATGAAAATGTCCTACCTTCAGAAATTTTAGCTAATGATCCAGAACAGCAAAATTTACAAGAGGAAGAGAGCCTAGAAATATCTATGAATGCCATTACTGGATGCATTGGTCATAATACACTGAGGATTCAAGGAACAATTCAAGGGAGACCACTGAATATACTAATTGATAGCGGGAGTACCCACAGTTTTTTAACCCCTCAATGGGCTGAGGCTGGTATACAGATAAACACTCTTCATCCTCTGGCTATTACAATAGCTAATGGGCAGCAACTCTATAGCTCAGCAAGGTGTAATGAAGTGGAGTGGAAGATGCAAGGGCACTCTTTTATACATGATTTCAGACTACTTCAGTTGGGGGGCAGTGATATGGTGTTAGGGGTGGATTGGATGAAATTGTTTAGTACAATCTTGATGGACTTTAATAACATGACAATGAGCTTTGTGCATAAGGGGAAGCAAATTACTATACAAGGTCAACAGCAGTCAAATTTTTTGCAGCAAATTTCAGGAGCTACCTTATTGAAGATGACAGCTTCTGATTATCCTATTTTGGGACATGTAGTGTTTTTCAATATGTGTGAAGATTCCAAGATTACTCCTACAGCTATTCAGCCTCTTTTGGATCAGTATCACTCTATTTTTGTTGAACCTAAAGGACTGCCTCCTACAAGGAACCATGACCATGCTATTCCTCTTAAACCTGAAGCTACCCCTATCAATTTAAGACCCTACAGATTTCCCTATAATCAGAAAGCTGAGATAGAGAAGCAGATTGCTAATATGCTTTCCTCCTCTGTTATTCAACCAAGCAAAAGTCCTTTTGCTTCTCCATGTCTTTTAATAAAGAAGAAAGATGGCACTTGGAGGTTTTGTGTGGATTACAGGAAACTAAACAGTATGACAGTGAAGGATAAATTTCCTATTCCTGTTGTAGAGGATCTACTGGATGAATTACATGGAGCAGTCTATTTTTCTAAGATTGACTTAAGGTCTGGTTATTGGCAGATCAGAATTAAGCCTGAGGATATCTACAAGACAGCTTTCAGAACTCATCAGGGCCATTATGAGTTCAAGGTAATGCCCTTTGGGCTTACTAATGCCCCGGCCACATTTCAAGCCTTAATGAATGAATTATTTAGTTCATTCTTGAGAAAATTTGTCTTAGTATTTTTTGATGATATCCTAGTCTATAGTACTTCTATGGCTGATCACATCATTCATTTACAATTAGTTCTGGAAGTTTTAAGAACTATTCAATTATTTGCCAAGATGTCTAAATGCTTCTTTGGGCAGACTCAAGTTGAGTACTTGGGGCATATTATTTCAGCTTCTGGGGTTTCTACAGATCCTACTAAAGTGGCAGCTATGAAGAATTGGCCTATGTCAAAATCTTTAAAATCTTTGAGAGGTTTTTTGGGATTGACAGGATATTACAGAAGGTTTATAAAGAATTATGGTACCATCAGCAAACCTTTGACTCAGATGCTTAAGAAGGACAGTTTTAAGTGGAGTACTGAGGCCCTAACATCTTTTGACAATCTGAAGCATGCTATGTGTATTGCCCCTGTGTTAGCACTACCAGATTTTGGGAAGAGTTTTTACTTAGAAACAGATGCTAGTTCAGGAGGAATTGGGGCTGTATTATCTCAGGAGGGTAGACCTATTGCCTACCTTAGTAAGGCTCTTAGCCCTAGACATGCTGCCCTATCTATATATGAGAGAGAATACCTTGCTATTCTAATGGCAGTATCTAAATGGAGACATTATTTAGAAAGCAGTCCTTTTATCATAAAGACTGACCATGAACCTCTCAAATATTTGTTGGAGCAGAAGTTAACTACTGCCATTCAGAAGAAAGGACTGACTAAATTATTGGGGCTGGACTATTCTATTCAGTATAGGAAGGGAAAGTCCAATGTGGTTGCTGATGCTCTTTCTAGACAGTGGGAAGATAAAGGTCAGTATATGGCTATGGGTACTACTTTAATAATTCCTAGTTGGGTACTGGAAGTGGAAGACAGCTATAAAGGGGATAAAATGGCAACTGAGTGGTTATCTATATTACCAGTCAATCGTAATGCTGACCCTAGGTGGACATATTCTAAGGGTATCCTTAGATTCAAGGGCAGGGTTTATATTGGGGGTATTGGACCTCTAAGATTACAAATTCTTCAACTCTTACATGATTCACCTTATGGGGGACATTCTGGAATACAAGCTACTTATCAAAGGATTAGGGAAAATTTTTATTGGCCTAAGTTGAAGGCTATGGTGGCAAATTATGTTGGAGGATGTCAAGTTTGTCAACAGACTAAAGTTGAACATGTTCCTAAACCAGGACTCCTACAACCATTGCCTATTCCCCAACAGGCTTGGGAGATTATTACTATGGACTTCATAGAAGGCTTACCTACATCTCAAAAGAAAAATTGCATTTTGGTGGTAGTTGACAAATTTACTAAGTACAGCCATTTTCTAGCCCTATCACATCCTTATACAGCTGCGGATGTAGCCAAATTATATTTGGATACTGTTTATAAACTTCATGGCCAGCCTAAAATGGCCATTTCTGACAGAGACAAGACATTCACCAGTCTCTTTTGGAGAGAACTGATGAAGCAACTAGGTACTAAAACTCTATTTAGTACTGCATACCACCCAGAGACTGATGGTCAGACAGAAAGGGTGAATTAGTGTGTGGAACAATATTTGAGGGGCTTATGTTTCTTTCAGCCAAAGCAGTGGGCTAAATGGCTGCCACATGCAGAGTGGTGGTATAATACTACCTATCACACAGCCCTTAAACTTACACCATTTGAGGCATTGTATGGCTACAAGCCTCCTACTATGGTTTCGCAGACAGAGACTAATGTGCAGTCTGTTAGTGCCTTAATGAGGAGTAGGGAGGATATTAGACAGTTAGTGAAGCTACAATTGGAGCATGCAAGTAACAGAATGAAACAAAACACAGACAAGAAACGAACAGAAAGAGTATTTGTAGTTGGAGATACTGTTTACCTGAAATTGCAACCCTACCGTCAGACTTCGTTGGCCCTGCGCAAGAATTTAAAGTTAGCAGCAAAGTACTACGGCCCCTATACAGTTATTGAAAAGATTGGTGAAGTCGCGTATAAGTTAGACTTACCAAATTCTTCTAGATTACATCCTGTTTTTCACGTGAGCCTTCTGAAAAAGCACATCGGGGATTCAAGTGTCTCTTCAAGAGACCCTCCTGCCATGGATGATGATGGACAGATTAGAATCGAGACATACAGGATTATGGGTCGAAGAATCATAAACAGACAGAACAAACCTGTAACTCAGTTGCTTGTGCATTGTAAGAACCTCGATGAAACCAGCGATACATGGGAAGATTTTACTGTTCTTCGAGGCCAATTCCCTGATTTTGATATTTGGGGACAAGGATCCTTTCTAGCGGCGGGTATTGTTACAGTCGGAGGAGATGTGCGAGGAGATGAGTGGGGAAGAGAAGAAGAAATTGGGGAAACAATTGGGGAAAACAGAGAGTTAGGGTTAGGGATTGAGGCTCGAGAGGGGATTGAAGAAGGGAATTTAGGGATTGAAGGAAGAGAGAGGGATATGAGGCGTTTACCTGAGGGAAAGGAGTTATCTGATATTGGTTCAGGCATATTGGACCAGCCCAAGTCTTCAGACGGGAGAAGTGAAGCAGTCCAGTTAGGTGGCCCAACAAACCTGCAAGGAGAGAAGATATAATCTGTTATAGGTTGTTATTAGTACAGATAGCTGGCCTATTTTATAATGACGTTTGTAGCCCTGTAACTAAATAATACTGCTGTAGAATCACTCTGCTTTCTATGTTATGAATGACAAGTATTTTCTTCTCTGAATTCTCTCTAAATTTCTCTCTATTTCTCTTATCTATTCTTCGATTTCTCTTCTAATCATCTCAAACCACAACAAACGACTACTAGAAAATGTGGAGCTGCTAGTTTAAGAAAAATTGTACTATGTTAGCAGCAAGTTAGATAAATGGTTCAAGAATATTTGTCGGTTAAAGTGGTTAACAACGATAGATCTAGAACGATGCTTAGAAAAATTGATTGAGAAATCTCCAACAGACGAAGTACTTAGTGAAATTGTTGATACAGAGCCACAAATTTATTTTGACGTTTATAAGCAAGAGTTATTTTGGGAACAAATAGTGTGAGTAAATTGGCTCCGTAATGGGGATAATAACACAACTTTCTTCCATAGGTATGCCTCCCAATGAAAATGATTTAATAAAATTACCTCCCTTAATAATGTTGATGGTAGTCGAATTGAGAATGAACTGGGGATGGTAAAGTTAACCAAAAAGTAGTTTCAAACCTTATTCACATCCATGTCATCTTCGATTGATAGTACTATCTTGGAGGGCATAGTTCCAAGCACTTCGGAGGAAGCGAATGTCACCATGGTGAAGGAATTTACTGCGGACAAGGTATGGCATTCGGTAAAATCCATGATCCCTTTAAAGGATTTGGGGGAAAATGGATTGGGTGCACTCTTTTATCAGCGATTTTGGCACTTGATTGGCGGGGAGGTTGTAGACTTTTGTATTGACCTTCTTCATGGATGAAATTATATGAAGGAGGATAATCACACAAACATTGTGTTTAATCCATAAGTTACAGATCCGAAGAAGTTGAGTCAATTTTGACCCATTAGTTTATGCAACATTATTTTTAAAATAGTGTCAAAGTTGGTCCATCGAATGCAAAGCCACCTTCATTCCTGTATCGATGAGGTGTAGAGTGCTTTTGTTACAGGGAGGTTGATTACTAACAATATCATTGTTGCTTATGAACAAATGCACTCTTTCCAGAAGCAACGGTTTGGTCGTAAGGCCATTTTGCGTTAAAGTTTGATATGAGTAAGACACGATGGAGTTGAATGACACTTTGTTTGTGCTATCATGGATAAGATGGGGTTCTCGCTAGTCTGGATTGAATTTATAAAGAGAATCGTTTGCTTGGTGTCCTACTCAGTGATCATTAATGGAGTAGCGGGTGAAAATTTTATGCCTCAAGGGGGGCTTCGTCAAAATGGCCCACTTAGTCCTTACTTGTTCCTCATCTGTAGTGAAGGGTTATCCTCCTTGTTTCGTAGAGCAATGTTTGTACGAGAACTTTCAGGGGTTAGAATTAATCGATATGCACCTACGATATCTCATCTCCTTTTTGCGAATGATTGCCTTATCTTTGGTGAGGCATTTTCTCGAGTGGCTTCACAAATTAAAACCATTTGTGCCTCTATGGAGAGAGCTCAGGTCAGAAGATTAACTTTGACAAGTCTGAGAATTTTTTTTCAGCACGAATGCAATAAACAACAACATAAATGATGTTCGATGTATCCCTGAAGTTAACAACACAACATGCTCAGAGAAGTATTTGGGGTTACCGACAATTGTGGGGTTACCGACAATTGTGGGGTTAAATAAAATAGATATTTTTTCAAAAAAATTAATTGACAAGTTCAACAGTCGGATTTGCAATTGGTGTGTTCGGGTACTCTCACAGGGTGGTAAGGAGGTTTTTATAAAGTCGGTCCTTTAGGCGATCCCTTTGTTTCTCATGAATTGTTTCTTGTTACCTAAAAGTTTGTTTTTGAAGCTGGAGAATATTATGGCCCGGTTGATGTGAACCGATTTAGCATCATATTCATACTTGCATCTCCAACCTTTCATAAGATTCAAAGGGATATTTTCTCTAACTTTTTATTTTCCTACACTATGATTATGATGATTATATTGATAATACATGACTCATATCTCATTTATGATATAGATATATTTATATACATATATTACATCTATATCTATGATGATAATATTTCATTCATTATTATGTGATGCATGAAGTTATTATTATAGCCTTAGCCCACATCTTTATATTTAATGTTTAAATACTTAGCTTATATTGTGTTTTGTTTTGAAGGTACATTCGACCACACCTAATGGAGTTGATTTGAGTTGAATGGTAAAAGTTATAGCAAGGGAACTCCTATAGGGACACTCAGGAGAGCATAAGAAATCTTTGGTGAAAGGTTGTTCGAAGACAAGTGAGTTCATAGCTGGTTGAGCTGAAGATTCGAGCTAATTCAATTAAGCTGGGGAGATGCATCATCAACATTACCACTCAGAATACTTCAAATGGGTCAAATCAAATTTTAAGAAATCGTACCTTTTCGCGAAGAGGTGCCTTTCCAGGAGGTGACTTCTCACAAGGAGCTGCCATAACAATCAACATGTTACAACTCACCTCCAGCTCATTCACCTTAGAACTAGCTCAAAAATGAAATATTACCTTCCAACAATTGTGACCTTTCATGAATGTTGTTGTCCATGAAGATGCCATTTCATCAAGGTGCACGTTGGTGAAGATATCTCATCAAATGGAGGCCTAAATCACGAAGAGGTATGAAGCAAGCATCATGGCCATTTGGCCAGCCCCCACATGCCGTACACATGAAGTCTTTGGCGCTAACTTGAACCAACATGTCCTCATTCGGCCAAGGAATGTTCTATGCATGTTGGCCGAATCATCATGCCTCCTTTGAAGAGTTAGTCGAACCATCACCATGCCAAAGGACTTATTCTTTCATTTAAAGCATTATGTACGTTCATGTACTTAGCATAATCATTAGATGACTATACGACCAAGCCTTTCATTTCCTATAAATAGGAAAGGCTTCATAATTTGTAAGCATATTATTCATTTTATAAATTTCTTTGTGAGTTAATCTCTCTTCAAAGTTCTTTAAGAACTCTATTGATTAAGCAAGTATATTTCTATGCTTGTGGCGTCATTCTTTCCATATTTGATTCATTTAATTCCTAGATTTCATATATAGTGGGTTTGAGACACCATTACCATCCCTCAAGCAAGTTTGTGAAGACCGGGGTTGTGCTATTTAGCATAGCTTCTTCTTTGGCGTGTTTGAGATACAAACTTCATCACCATCTTCCATTATCATTCATTCAACTTCAACACCACCAACAACCTTATCTTCAATATACTTCCACAACCAACTCTTTATTCCCTTTTATTCATTTTTATCATTTTAATTACTTATCCATTTCATTATATCCTTACTAATCATTTTACTTATCTTTTTTTTGGTGCAACCATACTTATAATTCAAGGGCATCACTTTTTTCATTCCTACATCGGGACAACAATAAGGCTGTCTATTCACTTCCTTTGAAGGGTGTAGATTCACATTACATCAAGCGTTATTCAGAGCATAGTTGGATTGACACAAAAAGTGCTATTGGCGTGTAACAAACAAAAACAAAAGTTCAAAAGGAAATCAAAGCTTCTACATCAAACAAAGGAGTGAAAAAACAAAAAGAAAAGTTCAAAAGGAAGAAAACAAAATTCCAGCAAAAAGAAAGTCAAAGCCAAGGAAAGTACATTACCATTTCAAGACAAATAGGGAGGCATATCTACTCCAAGGAAGATAACCTTATTGTGTCTTGTGAAAGGGTACAATAAGTTTTGTTCTTGTGTTGTAAGTCACCCATTCCTTCTTTGCTTTCATTCCTTTTCCTAAACCATTTCATTCTTTTCATTTCATTTCCTTTCCTTAAATCATTTCTTTTATCTTTCCATTTTTTTCTTCTTTTTTTGTCCATACTAACCTATATTGAAGCTGATGCACAAAAGAGATAAAGAACTTGTTATAATATTGAGTTAGTTCTTTAAAAGGACCTAACAAGAGAGATAGAGTGGAAAAAGGCATACTGAGTGAGTTAGATCAAAGGGGAATCATTAAAAGCCAAGATATATTCTCGAGTGCAAACACGAGAGTGAGTGGAGTGAAATCTATTTTTTTTTATTCAAGGGCATCACTTTTTTCATTTCTAGATCGAGACAACAATAAGGTTGTCTATTCACTTCTATTGAAGGGTGTAGTTCGCCTTACATCACCGATTTTGGAGGAAAAATTTTGTGAACAAAATAGGCATACATTGATGTACATGGGAGAAGTTGAGTTAGTTAAAAGAGAATAAAGGACTTGGGTTTAGGGATATGGTGAAATTTAATGTCACCCTTTTAGCTAAGCAAGGCTTGCAGCTATTTGTTAATCCAGCATCTCTTGTGGGTATATTCTTATGAGCAAAATAATTTTTGACAAGTGATTTTTTTAGTTTTAGACTTGTACAATGCTATCTTATATTTGGCGAAGCATATGGAGTGCTTAAGTATGGAAGAATCCAAGAGATCGGGACAAAATAAGGTTGTCTATTCACTTCCTTTGAAGGGTGTAGATTCGTCTTACATCACTGATTTTGGTGGCAAAAATTTGTGAACAAAAAAGGCATACATTGATGTACATGGGAGAAGTTGAGTCAGTTAAAATAAACCGAATGTCTAACTAACATTCTAACAGATTCTAACAAAGTCAACCACCTCACACATACAATCATACATTCATCAAACTTAATAGTCTAATATGACGTTACAAGAACCTACAGGGTCACACCCTAAGATTGAAATGAGCGAAGATGTACAATTTGTTGTATGTTACTAAAATATATCTAGAGTTAATATATGTATATTTGATATACAGATGATTTTAATTATCCCGAATATAGTAAATAAACATTAAAAGAATGTAATTTTGATTACAACTCTTTTAATTGATATTTATTTCGGAATAATTAAATTAGATTTTAAATAAACATTAAAGACTTTAATTCAGATTATAAGTCTTTAATATATTTTTAATTTGAATTAATTAAATAAGTGTTTTTAATTCGAAATAAAATAAAATCCCTAATATGTTAGGGTAACTAATATATTTAAATGAGATAAGGTCTAGCAGCCGTTTTACTTCAGCCATTTTTTTCAAAACCGATTTTGGGAAAAGAAAATTTTGCTCTCAATCGGGTGAACTAAGTAGAGACCGAGACATGTTTTCATGGAGGTTTGCGATTCGAACCATTCGTGATCACCACTAGTCGCTGTTGTCTTTGCTGTTTTTCAAGGAACCCATTGTAAGTATTCGTATCATTTCCTCCCAATTTTGGTTTTATGTACTTGGATCACTGGTGAGACCGTTGAATTTTTGTTTCGCTGCGCCGTGGGGTGCGCTGACGGTCCTAATAGATAGATGCACAACATTGCTTTTAAAGGTATCATTATTTTTTCAAAAACATAATATTGATGTCCGTAATATAGATGTTGTGTTATCAAAGGAATGTCATAAAAAAAGCTCACAAGTTAACAAATATATACCACTATCGCGTGGAGTTATTTTATACCATTATAGATATGTAACTTCAAGAGCTTAACAATTATTTTAGTGAAGAAAACACAAATTTGTTATTATGTGTATATTGTTTATGCATGAATGATGGGTTTTCATCTTTTAATAAAAAGAATTTGATTTGTCTTGATGAAATTTATTCCTCTGATTTTTCTAACATTGAAGTTCTTGCACTTCATAATCAGTTGGAGACATACATCATTGTCATGTGTTCAAACAATAAATTCTCAAACCTAAATGGGATTCAAGACCTTGATAAGAAGAGATTGATTAAAAAAATAGTATTTATCCTTTGGTATATCATTTGGTGAAGCTTGCATTGATATTGACAGTTACCATGGTAAGTTTGGAAAGAATATTTTCTACAATGAAGATTGTGAAATATTGCTTGCGAAATCGAATTGGAGATCAATGGATGAATGATGATTTGAAACATATGTTGTGAAATATTTTTAATACCATCGACAAAGAAAAACAATTCAATAATTTAAAACATGAGAAAGTGTCGTGGACAATTGTAAGAAAAATGTATGAGTTGTTGAACTTTATTTGATATATCTTTTCTTTTAGTTACTATTTTAATAGCTCTGAAATAGTCTTATGTCAGTTTAGTCATATTCTACATTAGTTTGTATAGTCCTAATGTTATGCAATAATTTGTATGATTTTATTTAGATATCGTAATTTAAAATTCCTAACTCTGCCCCTATATCGAACCAAACTATATAATTGTTATACTTTCAATCAAACTAATATTTAGTTTGAAATGTTATTAAAATTGAAGATCAAATTTAAAATTATTATTTTTACATTATCTAAAAATACAAATTTAATAAAATAATTATTTACTTATTTTTATAAAATTAATCGATAAATCATTCTAAAAATTAAATTAATTTGGTGATTAACAGTTTTTTTATGAACCCTCCTCATTACGTAGGATATGGACCCAACCAATTAAATTAAAATATGTCAATAATTATTTTCTTAATCATCATTAAATTTAAATTTAATTTTAACTATTTATTTCTTTCTATATTAACACTAAATCCATGTAACACTCATCTCCCGTATACCCTTCCGTACACGAGATACGGATGTCACATCACTTTAAAATTATTTTGGCATTAGAAAAACTGTAGAATTTTGTTTCAATTTTTAACAACTTCAAATTATGAAATTCATATAAATAAAATAATAAAACTATCAATTTAAATATATTACAAAATATTTAATTTAGTTCCATTACATGCCAACTAAGTTTTCAAAAAGAATAAGATTGTCCTAACGTTACTGATGGGTCAACCTTTAATTGATGAAAGCTGCTGCTACTGCTGCACTCCTTACGCAACTAATCTTTTCCTTTACCTAAGCATGAAATCAACACACATTAAGTATTTACTTAGTGAGACATAATATTGTAAAGATATTACAATTATACGACAATATCTTATGAATACTGAATGAAGAATTAAATTGCATAATTCATAAGGACCAGTTAAGCCCTTCTCAGTTAAACCAAAAATTTATCATACCAACATGGAATTTATTCCTAGTATGCCCATCATACCTATCCTTTTGTATATTTTCCCATTATTCTTTATTTGCCCTCTGTACATTAATTGTGAAAATACTATACATGTATTGCACTAAGGTGCCAATTGATCATGGATCTTTTATAATCATTACCATTTTGTATTTTCATTTGAGCATCCTTTCATGCCCAGTATGTTCTGTTTATGTTTTCCTTTATAACATCCATTCATACTAGTTAGGCATTGTTGTACATAATCTATATATATTTATATCATCCCTTCATATCACTTATGCACCATTCCTATCACGATACATTATAATTCCTTTATTCTTTTACCTAAAGGTAATTTAGCCTTTAATATAACTTGCATATTTGACACTTTTCTGTCAAATGTACAGCTAATCCATTAGTCTTTTACTCAACGGTATTTAACCGTTCATCTAACTAGCATAATTGATATCTTTCTGCCAAATGCATAGTTAGGCCTCAAAGGCATTTAGCCTTTCATCTAACTGGCATAAATGGCACATTTCTATCAAATGCACAGTTAGGCCTCAAAGGAACTTATCCTTTCATCTAACTGTCATAAATGACACCTTTCTGTCAAATGTACAATTAGGCCATTATTATTTTACTCAACGGTATTTAAACGTTCATCTAATTGGCATAATTGACACCTTTCTACCAAATGCACGGTTAGGCAATTATTTTTTACTCAATGTTATTTAACTGTTCATCTAACTTTCATAATTGACACCTTTCTGCCAAGTACACAGTTAGGCCTCAAAGGCATTTAGCATTTCATCTAACTGGCATAAATGACACATTTCTGTCAAATGCACAGTTTGGCCTCAAAGGCACTTAGCCTTTCATCTAACTAGCATAAATGACACATTCCATTCAAGTACACAGTTAGGCCATTATTCTTTTACTCAACGGTATTTAACCGTTCATCTAACTGGCATAATTGACACCTTTATGCCAAATGCACAGTTAGACCATTATTCTTTTACTCAACGGTATTTAACTGTTCATCTAACTGGCATAACTGACACATTTCTGCCAAATACACAGTTAAGCCTCAAAGGCATTTAGCCTTTCATCTAACTGGCATAAATGACACCTTTTTGTCAAATGCACAGGTAGGCCTCAAAGGCTCTTAGCCTTTCATCTAACTAGCATAAATTACACCTTTCTGTCAAATGCACAATTAGGCCTATTAATATTTTATTTTAGACCGATTTCTAGTATAATAATCATTCATAATATAAATTATCCGTTTCAATCATTATACATTCTATGGATTATACCTATAGTGCCCATGCAATAATCCCACTACCAATACGGAAATTCACCTTCTTATTATGAACTTCTAACTTTCACATATATTTCCCATATAGAAATTCATACACTTGGTATAAATTTCTTATTTCGCACACATAGTGCCCATATGGAAATTCATACACCTAGTATGAATTTCTTAGTTTTGCACACAAAGTACCCATACAGAAATTCATACTATGAATTTCTTAAGTTTTTGCGCACTTAGTTCCATTTTGTAATCACCATACATACATTAATAAATCATACAACTATGACTACTGCAACATATACGTACATAATTAAATGTACTCACTTGGATGGCCTCGCTATTATATCCAAAATGCAAAGTTGATCACTCGGGTACTTTACCTTTTTCTTTAGTTTTACTTGACTCGGGAGCTTGATTTTGATATATTCAAGTATCCAAATAACAACACGTATAATATCAATTGTTAGTATATTTCTTAACAATTATACTCAAATATTATTCAAGAGTATATATTATTAACCTTCTATAACAATTTCAACCTAATTGGCCATTCCAAGCTCAATAGTATCGATACTACTACCCTAGCACTGATACTTCTATACTATGGTACCAATACCCCCTTCTAATATCGATACCAATTTTAGATTCGATGTTTCCTGGTATCGATACCCTTACCATGGTATCGACACTACCATACTATAGTAACGATACCCCCTTTCGGTATCGATACTAATTTTAGATTCGATGTTGCCTGGTATCGATACCCTTACCATTGTATCGATACTATCTCACTGGTATCGATACTACTCAGCTAATTAATCCCATTTTAGCCTATAGTATCGGTATTGTTCTATCAGTACTGATACCCTTGCCCAGATTTTCTAGTTTTCAACCCGATTATTATATAAATGGGATTAAATTTTGTTATATTTACACCATACAATACTATCAAACTCTTCTTTAACTATTCATACTAACATTCCTTCATTTTAATACTTAAAACATCTAGTACCCCTCAAGATCAATGGATTCTAAGAATCACACCAAAATTTCTATGTTGTTTTTAAACTTGTCTAATTCTTCTAATCTCTTATTACTACTTTGACAAATCAATTATACTAATAAACATCAATAAACACTCATATATTAACATATCATTTAAAACCTCATTTTCTTAAATCTCTAATATTTCCTCCATTTCGTAGTTGTAATCTCATATAACCTTTCCTTAAGCTTACCTATTCCTTAAGGTTACAAGGACCAACCAAAATCAACTGAAAACATGAGCTAGATGAAGCTTCCCTTAAGCTATGGAGGAACATTCTCACCCACGGGAAGAATAAGAAGAAGAGAAATAAGTTTTTCACTTTCCTTTTTTCTTAAATCCCTAATTTAAATGGGTTTTAAATTCATTTAACCTAAAAGACCAAAATGCCCTTTCAATAAACTATATCTTACAAATTGGTCTTACTTGAGTCATTTCTTATACTTTACCAATTCCTCAATTTAATCCTCTAAATTTTTAATTCCTTTTAAATTAATCACTGACCTATTATTTGGGGTATTACAATTCTCCCCATTAGAAAAATTCGTACTCGAATTTAAAGACTTTATGCGTTTACCACAATACTTCAACCAAAGGAATCATTTTGTTACGCGATTTCTGGCTTTATTTAATCCAGATCTTTATTGATTATTTTTCATAATTCAATTCTAATTGAATCTATATTTTCCCTATGACCCATTTTTCTATTCAGGATTCAAGATTGATTGAAATAATTTAGAAAATATTTGATGTTCAACTTTTCCTCTAATAGTGCGTCAAACATACAAAGTCTCCCACAATACTACGAATATTTGTCGAACCTGACCTCCAAAAGTCCTTAATTTCTTCATTTTCTACTTATAACATTCTTATCCAAATATTTTTTATCTTTTTTTTATAGTATAATCAATGATCACTTCATACAACTTTAGAGGTTTTGTACATCTTTTCTGTCTCATGTTCACTCTCTTCAATTTCCATAAGTATTTAAGGCTCGTTTGATTAACACCACTATAGTTCCACTCACTATACCAATAATGATGCCAAATATTTTAAGGGAACTCTACTACTGCTGACTCTAAATCATACATAGATAATTCCTCTTGATTTATTTGATACTAAATCATAAAAACATGATCAATACTTTAATAACCAACAACCTTGTTGAATTCCACCTCTCGATATGGAGGTAACCCAAGATATTGATATAAAAAGACATCTCTAATTTCCTAATTTGATGAAATTATTAGATCATCGTACTTTTCTTATTTGAGTATCTATCACATTAACCAGGCATCATTCTCTTCACAATCATTATCAATGTCACTTTAGCCAATGATCTTAACTAATCAATTTATAATTCCATAAGATTCACCAAGAACATAGCCCCTGGAATCTTTATTAATTGTCTACTACCTTTCCACTCACACTTGTACCATAACTTATTAAGGTTTACGACTATCATTTTACTCAAGATTAGTTCTACAGGAATTCCTCTAGCTTTAGCCAACCTTGTACTAATGTATGAGTGCATAGATCAAGGGTTAACTAATACCAATACAAGCTCATCAAAAGATGAAAAGTACCTGTTAAAATTTCTGGATCATCCCGATCCTCATTGGTCGTAATATTATAGATTATGGAGACTCCCCTGCAATGATTCATATCATCCCCTTGATCTTCCACTTTCTTTGTTTCTATTAGAGGTTGCGCAGATCTTTCAGATTGCACTAAATTGTCCCCATATTTCTTTAGACAATTTCGAGCAAAGTGACCGGTGTCACCACATTGGAAGCAAGCTCCACTAAGAAGTCTGCATACTCCCCGATGCACTCTTCCACATGTCTGACATACAATTATTTCTCTAACTGCTCTACCTGAGCTAGAAGCAACTGACTGGGACTGTTTTGTTTTCTGTGAAATTATAGAAGAACCCTCTTTGTCTGAATCTCTCAAACTTAAGCCCTTGCCTCTCTTAACATAATAGGGAGTTGAAGGCATTCCAACCCTTTTCCCCATCTGAAAACTATGTTCCACTATTAATGTCTCTTATTGAGCTCTCTCATTAGCTTTGGCTCAGTTAATAACTTCTTGCAAGTTAGGCAAACTCAATGCCAATGTCATTTCTTTTAATTTTGGTCTCAACCCCTCAATAAACCAATCGCGTCGGGCCTTATCATTTGGAACTACCTCTGTAGAAAAATGGCTTAACTTATTATACTCAGTATCGTACTCGTGTATTGCTCGATCACCTTGTTTCAAATTTAGGAACTTTAATATCATTGCCCATTTGAACTGTTCACCCACATACTTGTTCATAAATTCTTCCAAGAAGAATTGCCAGTTCACTTGCTCCAGTGGTGCATACATCGTAGTATTTGACCACCAAACTGAAATTGATCCTCTAAGTAAAGATACAGCTCCACCCAACTTTTCCGGATCCGATCATTGAAGATTTTCGACCATTATTATAACATCATTTAACCATAAGTTGGTCTCCATAAGACTTTTACCCTCTTCTCCCCGGAACTCTAGAGCTCCTAAGCTCTTCAGTTCTTTTGGTATCAACATTCTCGGTGTTGGAGGAGCATGTGGAGGCGAAGGAGGCTGAAAATAAGTGAACATAGCTTTGAGAGCTTGCATAAAAGCTCCATACTCTGGTACCGACATCCCTTGATGTGCAGGCGTACTAGCATTTTCAGATGGAACCAGTTGCTCACTATTAGCTTCATAACTTTCACTATCAGTTCCTTCTCTCATCTCTTGTTCCCCCGCTCTACGCGAGTTCGAGGATTCTGACATCTATTAGAACATACATAGTAACAACATTACTGTTAGTAAGGAGTGTCATCAATTACACTGTAATAACAACATATCAATAACTTTGACAATCTTAGTGGCATGTAATCCCTTTTCTCATTTCAAATGAACTCAGTTTCGACCAAGAATTAGCTAAACCTGTAGCTATGATACCAATAAATGTAACACCCATCTCCCGTATACCCTTCCGTACACGAGATACGGATGCCAAATCACTTTAAAATTATTTTGGCATTAGAAAAATCATAGAATTGTGTTTCAATTTTTAACAACTTCAAAGTATGATATTCATATAAATAAAGTACTAAAACTATCAATTTAAATACATTATAAAATATTT
Organism: Hibiscus syriacus; assembly: GCF_006381635.1. NCBI lineage: Eukaryota > Viridiplantae > Streptophyta > Magnoliopsida > Malvales > Malvaceae > Hibiscus > Hibiscus syriacus. Next base: position 992,752 of record NW_024063019.1, on the reverse strand, counting down.
AATTTAGTTCCATTACATGCCAACTAAGTTTTCAAAAATAATAAGATTGTCCTAATATTTCTGATGGATCAACCTTTAATTGATGAAAGTTGTTGCTACTGCTGCACTCCTTATGCAACTAATCTTTGCCTTTACCTATGCATGAAATCAACACACGTTAAGTATTTACTTAGTGAAACATAATACTGTAAAGATATTATAATTATACGATAGTATCTTATGAATACTGATTGAAGAATTAAATTGCATCATTCATAAGGACCAACTAAGCCCTTCTTAGTTAAACCATAATTCTTTCATACCATCATGGAATTTATTCCTAGTATGCCCATCATACCTATCATTCTGTATATTTCCCCCATTATTCTTTATTTGTCCTGTGTACATTAATTGTGAAAATACTATACATGTATTGCACCAAGGTGCCAATTGAATATGTATATTTTATAATCATTATGACGCCACCTTAAATATTGTTAATACATCATTTTGTATTTTCATTTGGGCATCATTTCATGCCTATTATGATATGTTTACATTTTCCTTTATAACATATATTCATACTAGTTATGCATTGTTATACATTATCTATATATATTTATATCATCCCTTAATATCACTTATGCACCATTCCTATCACAATACATTATAATTCCTTTATTCTTTTACCCAAAGGTAATTAGCCTTTCATCTAACTTGCATATTTGACACTTTTCTGTCAAATATACAACTAGTCTATTATTCTTTTACTCAACGATATTTAACCGTTCATCTAACTAGCATAATTGACACCTTCTTGCCAAATGCATAGTTAGGCCATTATTCTTTTACTCAACGATATTTAACCGTTCATCTAACTGGCATAATTGGCACCTTTCTTCCAACTGCACAGTTAGGCCTGAAAGGCATTTAGGCTTTCATCTAACTGGCATAAATGACACATTTCTGTCAAATGCACAGTTAGGCCTCAAAGGCAATTAGCTTTTCATCTAACTGACATAAATGACACCTTTCTGTCAAATGAACAGTTAGGCCTATTAATCTTTTATTTTAGATCGGTTTCTACTATAATAATCATTCATAATATAAAGTATCCCTGTCAATCATTATACATTCCATGGATTATACCTATAGTGCCCATTCAATAATCCCACTACCAATACATAAACTCACCTTCTTATTATGAACTTCTGACAATTTCACATCTATTTCCTATATAGAAATTCATACACTTGATATGAATTTCTTATTTCGCACATATAGTGCCCATACAAAAATTCATACACTTAGTATGAATTTCTTAGTTTTGCACACAAAATGCCCATACAAAAATTCATACACTTAGTATGAATTTCTTAAGTTTTTGCACATTTAGTTCCATTTGGTAATCATCATTCTTACATTAATAAATCATACAACTATGACTACCGTAAAATATACGTACATAATTAAATGTACTCATCTGGATTACCTCGCTATTATATCCAAAATGCAAAGTCGATCACTCCGGTACTTTGCCTTTGTATTTAGTTTTGCTTGACTTGAGAGCTTGATTTCGATCTATTCAAGTATCCAAATAACGACACATACAATATCAATTGTTAGTATATTTCCTAACAATTATACTTAAACGTTATTCAAGATTATATATTATTAACCTTCTATTACAATTTTAACCTAATTAGCTATTCCAAGCTCAATAGTATTGATACTACTACCCTGGTACCGATATTTCTATACTATGATACTGATACCCCCTTCAGTATCGATACCAATTTTAAATTCGATGTTGCCTGGTATCGATAACCTTACCATGGTATCGATACACCATACTATGGTACTAATACCTTTTTTCGGTATCGATACCAATTTTAGATTCGATGTTGCATGGTATCGATACCCTTACCATGGTATCGATACTACCTCGTCGGTATCAAAACTGAGTGAATAAGTATCGATACTACTCAACTAATTCATCCCATTTTAGCCTATAGTATCAGTACAGTTCTATCAGTATCGATACCCTTGCCCATATTTTCCAATTTTCAACCTGATTATTACATAAATAGGGTTAAATTTTGTTATATTTACACCATAGAGTGCTATCAAACTCTTCTTTAACTATCAATACTAACATTCCTTCATTTTAATACTTAAAACATCTAGTACCCCTTAAGATCATTAGATTCTAAGAATAACACCAAAATTTCTAACTTGTTTTTAAACTTATCCAATGTTTCTAATCTCTTATTTACTACTTTGACAAGTCAATTCTACCAATAAACATATATAAACGCTCATATATCAACATATCATTTAAAAACCCATTTTCTTATATCTCTAATATTTACTCCATTTCATAGTTTTAATCTCATATAACCTTTCCTTAAGCTTACCTATTACTTAATTTTATAAGGACCAACCAAAATCAACCAAAAACATGAGCTAGATGAAGCTTACCTTAAGCTATGGAGGAACACTGTCACCCACGGGAAGAAGAAGAAGAAGAGAAATAAATGTTTCACATTCATATTTTTCTTAAATCCCTAATTTAAATGGGTTTTAAATTCATTTCACCTAAAAGGCCAAAATGCTCTTTTAATAAATTATCTCTTACAAATTGGTCTTACTTGAGTCATTTCTTATACTTTACCAATTATTTAATTTAGTCCTCCAAATTTTTAATTCCTTTCAAATTAATCACTAACATATTATTTTTGGTATTACAATCCCCATCTCATCTTCAACCTCTTAACTCTCCCCTTCCATCCATTCATTAACAAAATCACCCTAGCCACGTTCACTTTTCTTTCTTAATCATCTATATACCTCTTACCTTCTGATCGAGATGCATGCAACGATCAATATCATGTTTGCAATAAGTAATGTAACTGACTGATCGTTGGTTAACTAGTAGAATTTTTTGTGTCAAATGACATTTAGCAAATGCTTACAACTAGCAGGAACAAAAACATCATATTCATTATGGACTATGGAATTTGCCTCTATGATTTCTCCCCACTCATTTCCTTTTAACTAGAGTCAACAATGTATTACATCATTAAAACACCGTATTAGCATCTTAAACAAAATATTCCAGCACGACCATTTTCAGTAGTAAACAAGATTGATGTTGATACACAGTAAATTGACAGTGATTTAAAAGGTGTTAAATATAAGATGGCTGAAAGCCAAGAGATATGAGATGGGTTCCATGTCAGTAAACCAAGTGTGGACTTTGGTTGAACTACATGAAGGGGTCAAACCTATAGGGTGTAAATGGGTTTTCAAGAAGAAAATTGACATGGTTGGTAAAGTACAAACATATAAGGGGCGATTAGTCGCTAAAGGTTTTTGACAAGTTCATGGTGTAGACTATGATGAAACATTCTCCCCGGTGGCTATGTTTTAGTCCATCCAGATCTTGCTCACAATAGATGCATTCCATGATTATGAAATCTGAAAAATGGACGTCAAAACCGTTTTCCTTAATGGAAAACTTGAAGAGGATGTGTATATGACACAAACAGAAGGTTTTGTCACTCAAGGAAATGCTAAAAAGGATTGTAAGCTACAGAGGTCTATTTATGGACTAAAGCAAGCTTCTCGAAGCTGAAATCATTGTTTCAATGATGCAATCAAAGAATTTGGTTTTATCATAAATGAAGATGAGCCTTGTGTTTATAAAAAGGCTAGTGGGAGCATTGTTTCTTTCTTAATCTTGTATGTAGATGAGATACTCATCTTAGGAAATGATATACCTACTTTACAGTCTGTTAAGACTTGGTTAGGTAGTTATTTTTCTATGAAAGATTTGGGTGAGACAGCGTATATCTTAGGAGTTAAGATCTATAGAGATAGATCAAGACGACTTCTAGGTCTGAGTCAAAGTACATATATAGACAAAGTGCTGAAAATTTTCAGAATCAAAGAATCCAAGAGATGGGTTTTAAAAATAAGGTTGTCTATTCACTTCTTTTGAAGGGTGTAGATTCACCTTACATCATCGATTTCAGTGGAAAAAATTTGTGAACAAAAGAGGTATACATTTATTGGTATCAGAGCTATATGTTTAGCGAATTCTCGGCCAAAATTGGTTTAGTATGGAAGTATATATAGACTTTGTTTATTTTCGAAACAAAATTTTCTGGGTTTTACAAATAAGTAAATGTTTTTAAAAGTCAGGTGATACCTACGACTTGTGTATGAAAATGTATACGGGAAATGGGTGTTACATTTATTGGTATCAGAGCTACAGGTTTAGCATATTCTCGGAACAAACTTGGTTTATTTAACTTTAAAAGGGTTGCATGCCATTAAGATTTTTAAGGTTACTGATGTGGTGTCATTAGAGTGTGATTGATGACACTCCCTATTAACTTTAGTATTATTATTATTATGTATGTCCTAGAAGATGTAGAAATTTTCAAACTCGTGAAGAGCGGTCGAAAGAGAAAATAGAAAAGGATTGGGTAGCGACAACTATGAGGAGAATAGTGAGCATCCGATTCTATCTGAGAATGCTAGCGCACCGGTACATTAGGGTATGCCCGTGCCAGAGTTTGGAGCTTTTATGCAAGCTCTCGATGCCATCTTGACACGGTTCCAACCTCTTCCACCCCATGCTCCTCCAGTACCGAGGATGTTGATCCAAATAGAACTGAAGAGTTTAGGAGCTCCTGAGTTCCGGGGAGAAGAGGATGAAATTCCTATGGAGGTTGACTTATGTCTAAATGATGCTATGGTTATGCTTGAAAGTCTTCACTGCTCGGAATCAAAAAAGCTAGGTGGAGTAGTATCTTTACTTCAGGGATCATTTCAAGTGTGGTGGTCAAATGCTACGATATATGCACTACCGAAACAAGTGACTTGGCAGTTATTCTAGGAGGAATTCAAGAACAAGTATGCGGGTGAGCAGTTTAGACGGGCGGCAGTGCAACTAAAGTTCTTAATTTAAAACAAGGTGAACGAGCAGTACATGTGAATGAGGCTGAGTACAATAAGATGAGTCGTTTTGCTACTGAGGTAGTTCCCAATGATAAGGCTTGACGTGATTGGTTCGTTAAAGGTTTGAGGCCAAATTTGAAAGAGATGATGTTGGCTTTGAACTTGCCTAGCTTACAAGAAGTTATAAACCGAACCAAGGCAATTGAAAGAGCTCAATAGGAGACTCTAGCAGTTGAACAGAGTATACAGAAGGGGAAAAGAGTTGTAACGCGTTTAACTCCCTATCATGATAAGAGAGGCAATGGCTTGAGTTCCAGATATATTGATAGAAATGGTTCCACTGCAGTTTCGTAGAAAACTAAACAATCCCAATCTTTTATTGGTAGCTCAGGTAGAGCATTTGGAGAGAGAACTCCATGTCAGACATGTGGTAAATTACACCGTGGAGTATGCAGATTTCTCAGTAAAGCTTGTTTCCAGTGTGGTGAGAATGATCACTTTGCCTGAAATTGTTCTAAGAAATCTGGGGACAATTCAGCGCAATCTGAGAGATCGGTGACAACTTCTAATAGAAGCAGAGGAAGAGGTAGATCCAGAGGACAATCTGAATCAATGTCATGACAAGAGACTTGGGGAATCACAAGAATTTACAACATTAAGACCAATGAGGATCAAGATGACCCGTAGATCATCACAGGTACATTCCATCTTTTTGATGAACCTGTGTTTGTTTTAGTTGACCCTGGTTCTACACACTCATACATTAGTACAAAGTTGGTTAGAGCTAGAGTAATTCCTTTAGAGCCAATTGTTAGTGAGATGATAGCGGTAAACCCTATGGACCATAGTGCAAAAGTAACTCGGGTATGTAGAAAATGCCCGATATAGATTCAAGGGATTGTGTTTCCGACAAACTTAATGGAGTTGCCATTCGATTATATTGAAATCATTTTGGGTATGGATTGTTTTTCTCCACATCATGGATGGGTTTATTATCGGAAGAAGCGATTATATTTTAAGGATGCGAAAGTCTCCGAATTAGTAGTGATTGGTGAAAAAGCGAAATCACCATCCAATGTGATATCAACCATGACTGCAAGGAAAATGATGTCAAAAGAATGTATAACTTTCCTAGCTAACGTGATAGACACTCGAGTACCGAAAGTGAGATTAAATAATATTCCAACAATTAAGGAGTTTCTAGAGGTTTTTCTGGAAAAATTACCGGGTTTACCTCCAGACTGTGAAGTAGAATTCAAGATTGAGGTTTACTCGGGTATCGAACCTATTTCTATGGTTCCATATCAAATGGTTCCAATGGAGTTAAGAGAATTAAAAGCCCAATTGTAAGAGCTACTTGATAAGGGATTAATTCGACCCAATGTTTCTCCTTGGGGAGCACTTGTACTATTTGTGAAAAAGAATGACGGGTCTATGTGATTATTCATCGACTACCGTCAGTTAAATAAAATAACAATAAAGAATAAGTATCCTCTTCCGAGGATTTGTGATCTATTTAATCAACTGAAAGGAGCATCAGTGTTCTCTAAGATAAACCTGAGGTCGGGGTACCACCAATTAAAGATAAAAGAGAATGATATTTCAAAGACAACTTTTCAGACTCGGTATGGACACTTCGAATTATGGTTATGCCATTTGGATTGACTAATGTTCATGCAACATTTATGGACTTGATGAACCGTATGCCAAATTGTCCAAGTGCCAAATTGTCCAAGTGCCAATTTTGGTTAGCTGAGATTGCTTTCCTTGGTTATATAGTATCCGTATAAGACATAAGAGTATATCCCAAAACATGTATCATGATATGTTATGTCCTTAACGTTCACTCGAAATGTATGTATCCAATGAAATATATACTTCGTAAAACAAAACCCTATGAAAAGTATCACAAAAAACATGGAAAGCAAGGCAAATAGGGTTCTTATTTTGGCTTGAAAACATGGATTTGAATCATCAATTCATTGAGATGTGAGTTTAGGTTTTAGGAATGTCTAAGCTATGTAAAAGACATGAAAAATTGCAAATAAAAAAATAAAGTTCTTTTGTAGAAATGGAGGTTATTGTTACCAAGACGAAAATTTTGAAATATATACAATAATTTCATTTATCATTCTTTAAAATAATTGTTATCATCACAAAACAATTTTAATTATGATACTAATAGATTCCATTTAATAATTTATATTAAATTTAATTCACGTGTTTTTCTAGAAAAATATGAGAACTTGCATTTATGATTATAATTTAAAGTTCTCAAAAGTATATTTAAAAATAAAATAGTGAATTAAATATTTGATTCTAAGAAAATATAAATATTGACAGCATAATTATTGACATTACAACCTCAAAAGAATAAGATATGGAGATATAGGGTATTAATCCCCATACTTCTCGCATACAAAGCGAGCGCTCTACCATTTGAGCTACATCCCCTTTCATTTTATTGTTTCATGTTTAACACTGAAATAATGTTATCTTGAATGCAGTAGGACACATTTTCATGTTTATAACAACCACATATTTTCCCTTGTATTGTAAGATAGTCAGAGACATTAGCTTCTTTTCTTTTTCATTACTAATACAAGATGATTTTTCTACATTTTCTTTTGATCATGCAATCTCTACTTCCTCTAGCAAAATATTAATTTAAAGTAAATATCAAAGAAGTCATTATTATGCTTCTTAGTCTCTCCATAGGTTGTTTTCTCTTTCTAAAACATGTTTCATGATATGTTATGTCCTTAATCTTCACTCAAAATGTATGTATCCAATGAAATATATACTACCTAAAACACAACCCTATGACAAGTTGATGCAGGGGGATCCGAGACAGATGATGCTGAGCTGTCAGATTGCATCTTGATGGCGCTGAGATACCATGAATTGGCAGATCAACGCAAAGACGGGAATTGATTGTGACATGTTCCTCATTGGGGTTGTTTTGAGTATGTTTCAGTCTTTTGGCCATAACTTTGGCTACATATGTCAGAATCGCGCATAAGACCCCAATCCGAAAAGCTATTTTCGATGCGCACGCTTTCAACATGAGCTATACTCCATGTGGCATTTTTTTCAACCTCAAATTCTACTGTTTTCCCCTTTGAATCACTAGATTTAGATATTTTTTACTATTTATGGTAATATTTCGATTGTCAATTAGGAAGTTAATTTAAATCCGATTTAGGCCAGATTTTTTGGAGATTGCTTATTTTATTTCGAATTTCAATTTAGAGTGATTTTCGTGATTTTTCTATTTTTGGCAAAATTCGAATAAAGATGATTTTTTTGCTATAACAGTCTGGCTTGTAGACTGATTTTGGAGGTTTTTGATTTTATAATATTTTATTAAACCCTAGAGACTTTTTTTCTCTGGTTTTTTGGGCAAATTTTCTCTTGTGAATCATCTGTTGGAGCGCCGTAGGATAATCATTATTCTGTCTGGCGTCAGTTGGTGTCAGAGCTTCAACATCTTCTTGGTAAATTTCACCAATTTCAATGGCTGGAGGTCGTGTCATGGTCATCGTGAGTAGGTTCCGAATGAGGAAGCCCAACGCCGTGATCGCAGCGTTCAGGATGTGATGATTGCGGATTTGCAGAGGCAAGTCACAGAATTAACCCAGCGCCTGGCGGCGCAGGACTTCGAGAATCGTGAGGCCTCTGATCACGATACCAATTCCACTTTCGAAAACCCATATCACAATCGTGCTCTATTCCGGGAGCACCGTGGTCGGGAGGAGCGTCATGGAGACCTCGATTTTCGAGTCGATCTCCCTGAGTTTTTTGGTATATTACAGGAAGAGGGATTCGTGGATTGGATTAATGAAATGGAGTGTATTTTTGAATATAAGGAAGTCCCCGATCGTGTGAAAGTGAAACTAATCGCCATCAAACTCAAGGGCAGAGTGTCTGCGTGGTGGGAACAGTTGCGACGTTCATGATAAAGATAGGGAAAGGCCAAGATCATTGATTAGGAGAAGATGAAGAAGAATATGAAGGGTCACTTTCTTCCCTTCGGCTACATGCAAACCTTGTTTTAACGACTTCATGCGTTGAGGCAGGGCGCACGATCAGTCGATGATTACACGGAGGAGTTTTACCAATTGGTCGCCCGGAACGATTTATCTGAGACGGATGAGCAAATGTTGGTGCGGTATTTGGGGGGTTTACACCAGCCCTTACAAGATGTCCTCAGCCTTCATTCACTGTGGAGTGTTTCGGAAGCTTACCAGCGTGCACTTGTTGTTGAAAAACAGCAAAATAGGAGACCAGTGATTAGGAACGATCACAACAGTCGGTCAGTTCATCCTCAGGATTCCTGTCCTGCTCAACAGCCACCGCAGGGTAATTCTAACCCTACTATTAGATGTTTTCGTTGTGGTGAACAAGGGCATAGGGCGACTGATTGCATGAAGCCTGCTAGTCAAAAGGGCAAAAATTTGTTGATTGAGGAAAACGTGGAAGACGAGACTGAGGAGACTGGCGAACTCGTGTATGACGATGATGAGACTGATGATGTGCTGTATGGAGATGGTCATGAGACTATGGTCGTTCGCAAGAGTCTACTTACTCCCAAGGGCGATTCAGGGGATGATTGGTTGAGAACCAATATTTTCCACACGACCTGCACAGTTGCAGATAAAGTCTGCAAAATGATCATTGACAGTGGCAGTTATGAGAATGTAGTGTCTGAGGAGGTTGTCCATAAATTGCAGTTGAAGACGGACCGTCATCCTAAGCCATACAAGCTATCATGGCTAAATAAAGGCAGTGAGGTAACAGTTGACAGGCGATGCCTTGTGTCTTTTTCAATTGGTAGAAAATATTTTAATAATGCCTGGTGTGATGTTGTGTCTATGGATACGTGTCATATATTGTTGGGTCGACCCTGGCAGTATGATCGCAGTGTCATTCATGATGGACGGAAGAATACCTATTCCCTTAGCATCAAGGGAAAAAAAATTGTGTTGGCACCCCGGCGGGAAGAACTCACTCCTACCCCAGTAACCCATAATACTACTTGCTTTCTATGTCTAGGTTTTTAGATGAGATTGAGCATGGCGATGTGGTCTATGCCTTACTACCTTGCAAGAATAATGCAGTAGACGTGGATGCAGATTTACCAGTAGAGGTGCAGCGGCTGCTAGCAGAATTCTCTAACTTGATGCCAGAGGATCTTCCTCCTGGGCTACCACCTATGAGGGATATTCAGCATCAAATTAACCTTGTTCCTGGGTCAAGTTTGCCAAATCGACCAGCATATTGCCTCAGTCCCAAGAAGGCTGAAGAGTTGCAGCGACAGGTGGAAGAGTTGTTGGAGAGGGGCTATATCCGAGAGAGTATGAGCCCATGTGCAGTCCCTGCTCTGCTAGTGCCAAAGAAAGATGGTTCTTGGCGTATGTGTGTTGACAGCCGAGGGATCAACAGACTTACAATGAAGTACCGATTTCCAATTCCCTATCTAGATGATATGTTGGATCAACTATCTGATTCTAAGGTCTTCTCAAAAATTGACCTTAAGAGAGGTTACCACCAAATCAAAATAAGACCTGGAGATGAGTGGAAGAAGGCGTTTAAAACGCCACAAGGGTTGTATGAGTGGATGGTCATGCTTTTCGGACTATCCAATGCACCTAGTACGTTTATGAGATTTATGCATTAGGTCTTGCAGCCTTTTATGGGGAAATTTTTTGTAGTTTACTTCGATGATATCCTCGTTTATAGTCCGACATGGACTTCACACTTCGATCACCTACGTGCTATTTTTGAGATGCTGAAAACGGAGTGCTTGTTTGTCAATCAAAAGAAGTGTTCTTTCTTCACTACTTCTGTGACTTTTCTTGGTTTTGTTGTGTCTACTGATGGTGTTCATGCAGATCAGTCAAAGGCATATGCAGTCTTGGAGTGGCCCAGACTAAGGACCTTACATGACATCCGAAGTTTCCATGGCTTGGCGTATTTTTACCGTCGATTCATTAGAAATTTCAGTAATTTGATCACCCCTATCACAGAGTGCCTCAAGGGCATGATTTCCAGTGGTCTGAAGAGGCAGAGGCCAGTTTTCAACTGGTCAAGCAGAAGATGACCGAGGCTCCAGTTTTGGCACTTTCAGATTTTAACAAAGTGTTCGAGGTAAATTGTGATGCATCTGGCGTTGGCATTGGTGGTGTTCTGAGTCAGGCAGGTCGTCCGGTTGCTTTTTTAAGTGAAAAACTATCGGGATCAAAGAAAAATTATTCCACATATGATCTGGAGTTCTATGCCATAGTTCAGTCCCTGAAGCATTGGCGTCATTACCTAGTACAGAAGGAGTTTATTCTATTTACCGATCATGAGGCCTTGAAGTACATCAATGGCCAACACAAGTTGGGTAGACGTCATGCCAAGTGGGTGGCATACTTGCAAGAATTCACTTTTACGCTGAGGCACCAAGCAGGGAGTTTGAACCACGTCGCAGATGCCCTGAGCCGTCGTACCTTACTTCTCACCACCATGAGTACTAAAGTTACAGGCTTTGAGACGTTCACAGATATGTATGCAGCTGATCCTTCATTTGGAAGGATATTTCAGGAGGTAACTGAGGGTTACCGTCATGATTTTGTTTTGCATAATGGGTATCTGTTTCGTGGATTACAGTTGTGCATTCCAGATTGTTCATTGAGGTAGTAAATTATAAGTGAACTCCATAACGAGGAACACTTTGGCCGAGATAAGACCTTGGCCCTTATCTCTTCTGACTTTTATTGGACCAAGTTGACTAGTGATGTGGCCCATTTGTGAACCGTTGTTATGTGTGCCAGCGGTCTAAGGGAGTTCTCACCATTGCGGGCTTGTACACTCCCTTACTTGTTCCTGAAGCTCCTTGGCTCGATGTCAGCATGGATTTTGTACTAGGTTTACCCCGCACCCAAAGGGCCTCAGATTCTATCTTTGTTGTGGTTGATAGGTTTTCCAAGATGGCTCATTTTGTAGCTTGCATAAAGACTATGGATGCTGACCGGATTGCCCATCTCTATTTCAAGGAGATTGTGCGTTTACATGGTGTTCCTCGATCCATCACTTCAGATCGTGATACTAAGTTCATCAGTCATTTCTGGAAGAGCCTGTGGGGTAAACTGGGAACGCAGTTGAATTTCAGTAGCGCCTACCACCCCCAGACGGATGGCCAGACCGAGGTGGTGAACCGAAGTTTGGGAAACCTTTTGAGGTGTTTGGCAGGAACGAAGCCGAAGCAGTGGGATTTGGCATTGCCTCAGGCAGAATTTGCTTACAACATATCAAAAAATAGAACCACAGGTTTAAGCCCATTTGAGATTTTCTTTGGTCAGAACCCATCCGGGGTGTTGGACTTAGCCCCTATTCCACGTATATGTCATTTCAGTCCTAAAGCATATGAGATGGCAAAGTATCTTCGGGGTATCCATAAGCAGGTGAAACAGACCATTCATGAGAGCAATACCAAGTACAAGACTCGGGTCGACAATCATCGTCGTCAGGTACTTTTTGATGTTGGTGATTTTGTTTGGGCTGTATTAACTCGTGATCGTTTTCCTGTTGGTGAGTATAATAAGCTTAAGAATCGGAAGATTGGACCTTGTGAGGTCGTGCAGAAGATCAATGATAATGCTTACAGGTTGCGCCTTCCCAGCCACTTGAAGACTTCTGATGTCTTTAATGTGAAGCACCTGAGCCATTGTTTTGTGGATTCTGATGACACTACTCTGAATTCGAGGACGAGTTGTTTCCAACCCGGGGTGACTGATGCAGGGGGATCCGAGACAGATGATGCTGAGCTATCAGATTGCACCTTAATGGCACTGAGATACCATGAATTGGAAGATCAATGCAAAGACGGGAATTGATTGTGACATGTTCCTCATTAGGGTCGTTTTGAGTATGTTTCAATCTTTTGGCCATAACTTTGGCTACCAGTGTCAGAATCGCAAATAAGACCCCAATCCGGAAATCTCTTTTCACTACGCACGCTCTCTGTATGAGTTATGCTCCATGTGGCCTTTTTTTCAACCTCAAATTCGACCGTTTTCCCCTCCGAATAACTAAATTTAGATTTTTTTACTATTTATGGTAATATTTCGATTGTCAATTAGGAAGTCAATTTAAATCCGATTTAGGCCAGATTTTTTTTAGATTGCTTATTTTATTTCAAATTTCAATTTAGAGTGATTTTTGGGATTTTGCTATTTTTGGCAAAATTCGAATAAAGACGATTTTTTGGCTATAACAGTCCGGCTTGTGGACTGATTTTGGAGGTTTTTGATTTTATAATATTTTATTAAACCCTAGAGACTTTTTTTCTCTGGTTTTTTGGGCAAATTTTCTCTTGTGAATCATCTGTTGGAGTGCCTGTAGGATAATCATTATTCTGTCCGGCGTCACAAGTATCACAGAACACATGGGAAGCAATGTGAATGGGTTGCCTGATTTTTGTTTGTAAACAAGGATTTGGATCATCGATTCATTAGGATGGGAGTCTAAATTTTCAAAATGTCTATGCCATGTAAAAAGACATGAAAAACTACAAATAAATAAATGTCTCTTGTTGTAATGGAAGTGATTGTTACCGATAATAAACTTTTGAAATATATACAATAATTTCATTTATCATTCTTTAAAAGAATAGTTATCATCACAAAACAATTTTAATTAAGACACTAAATAAATAAATAAATAAATAAATGTCTTTTTTCCCCTTAATATTTGTGATCGACCGCGGCATCAACCTTTGTGTTGGTCGCTGACCGTCGGTATTCATTATTTTTCCTTTGTTTTATTATAGCATATCTTTATTTTTTTATTTTTTTATTTTTTTCTTTTAAATAATTTTGCTTTATGGCATGCATTCTTCTGCCATTATGTCATGTCTTGTTTTGCCTTTATGGCACGTTTTTCTCTACCTTTATGACACATATTCGGTTATTTGGCTATTATTTTTGTTTATTCTTTTTTCGGGGTTGGATTTGACATTGTCACGACTGATCAAGATGACGCTTATTTGTTATCATGTTGATCTTCCATGTTTTGTAATGTAAGGCGAATCTACATGCTTTGATGGAAGAGAGTAGATAGCCTTATTGTGTCCCGATCTAGGATTGACAAGTACTGATGTCCTTGAATTATAAGCTTGGGCTGTAAATAAGATAAGAAATAAATATGTTTAGTAATGGAAGGATAAATGGAATAAAAAGATAAGAAATGAATTTAAAAGAATGGTATAGAGAAGGCTGCAGAATTGATAGTCTTGTTGGTTGATGTTAATGGTGTTGATGGTGCAATGGAGATGGTGATGTTGTATCTCAAGCACGCCAAAGAGGAAACAATGCTAAGAAGCACAATCTCGTTCTTCACAAACTTACTTGAGGGGTGGTGATAGTGTCTTCAACCCACTAGATATCAATCTAGGAATTTTGGAATCAAGATGGAAAGAATGACGCCACAAGTATATGAATTATACTTGCTTAATCGATAAAGTTCACAAAGAACTTTGAAGATAAATAACTCACAAGAGTATGTTTTATATAAGAGATGAGATGATTACAAATGAAATGCACTAGCCTATTTATAGTTTTTCAAAGGGTTTAGGCAGAATAGACACATGATGGTTCGGCCAAGGTTGAATCCCTTTTGAAAATACATGATTTTTGATGAAAATACATGATTTTAATGAAGATACATGCTCTTGGCCGAATGGTTATGTGTTGGTTCGGCCCTAAGCATGATTTGAATGTATTTGGAAGTTATTTGGGCTCCAAAATGGAGAGGAAAGAGTCTTTGGCAAAATAGGAAGCATCCCTTGGGGTTTTGGCACCTATTTGATGTCACATGGAGTGCACATGCTTGAATGATGCACATGGCAGCCTACTTGAATGCACATGGGTCTTCTTGCAAGGCTTAGGTGAGGTTGCAACCATAGGATGATGTCTTGAAGTCCATGGGCAGCCTAGAGATGAACTAGCTTCAAGGTAATCTAGGTGAGCGTCTTGGTAGCTAACTAGGTGAGTTATAGCTTGATGAACTCAAGCTAGTTAGCTTTAGTCTTCTCAGCTCCTCAGCTACTCTCCCAGCTACTTCCAGTTACCTTTAGTCCTCTTTTCAACAATTTGGTCCAAAGCTCTCCTCCAACTAAGTTCAGCTACATGCTAGCTCCTCTAGCTAAGTTGAAGCTCCTTAAGTGATGAAATGAGCTGCCATAATGTTCAAGAGCTAGTGTGAGCTACTATGCTTATCCTTTTAGCTAACCAAGCTACCATAATATGCCTTGCTTTGTGTTTCACCTATAGGAATTAACAAACAAACCAAGTAAGCAATGTGTGAGCTCATTTAAGGTAAAATGCATGCTGTCGTTGAGGTGTTTGATTGATATAAGCTATGAATGATCATCTAGAAGCTAAGATAACATGTATATAAGCTAGATAAAAGGCATAGAACGTTCATGAGCTTTAAGAAAACATATATGAGCAAGAAAATAGATGCATGCCTGCAAATGAGCTAAAGAAGCATGGATTTAAAGCTAGTGAGCTAATGTAAACATAACATGAGCTAGAATAAATGACATGAGTTAATGAATGAACGAATACATGCTGCCATGATATCTAAATGATATGCAAACATAATAAATGAATCTAAAACATATGTAAACATAATAAAAGCTAAGTAAAGATGTGAAAACATATGTTATTCATGAAAATCATATAGTTGCAAGTGAATGATAACATATGATTATTCAAGCATAGTTTAAGATGCAAATGTATGCTCATAATAATATATAGTGCATAAATGAGTAAATATAATATAAAGTAAGGTATAACTCCCTTAGATTGAGCATGATGAATCTTCAATGATGTGAGTGTGTCATGAAGAAAGTTGGTGCTAGACATGATCACATCATCCTCCCCTTCTTTTAAGCGATTTGTCCTCAAATCGTAAGGCAACTTCTCCTTAGTATCTTTCCATTCAAATTTTGATGATTTGACTTCAAAATGTATCCATTCAATAGCAAATTGTTCAAGACATTTCCTTTTGAAAAGATCTATGAAAGGATCCTCGTGAAAGGTCATGAATCTTGAATAAGTACTTTGAATCTCCTTATCCTGAAAAGAAAGAAGACTTTTATAAGTAAGGGTAATATTAATCATTAGAAAGTTAAAGGTATACTCCCTGTTCACATCTTTTGGATGGCCAAAAGTGATGTCTTTTGAATCACAAGATATGTTGCTTTGAACTCGGCTAGGAGATAGTGGAGTCAAGATGATTTTTCTTTCATTATGAAAGAAGGAGTATCGGTTTGTGAAACCATCATGAACAGCACGCTTGTCAAATTGACATGGCCTCCCCAAGAGTAAATGACTCGTATTCATATGTACCACATCACATAGAATCTCTTCTTTGTAACTTCCAAGTGAGAATGAAACAAGTACTTGTTCAGTGACCTTCATATCTTTCTCATTGTTCAACCATTCCAATTCATATGGGTTGGAATGTTTAATCGTTGTAAGCCTCAATTTGTTTACCATGTATGTACTTGCAATGTTTGTACAACTTCCTCCGTCAATAGCTACAAGACACACTTTACCATTTACATGGCAACGAGTGTGAAATGTGTTTGTTCTTTGTTGTTCGTTCTCCATTGTTTGGAAAGATGAAAGATCATAAGACATTGTTAGTAGAAAGAAAAAAAAAATTAAAACCTTACCAGCACGCTCTCAAAGCCTCACAATCTTCACTCCAAAGAAAATTAAGAGATCACTCCACTCAACACTCGTGTTTACTCTCGGGAATATAATTTGGCTTTTAACAATTCCCCTTCTGATCTCACTATCTCAATAGCCTTTTTCCACTCAAATTTCTCTTGCTAAGTCCTTTGAGGAACTTACTCAAGATTATAACAAGTTAATTCCTTCCTTGTGTGCGTCAGCTGCAAATAGGTTAGGGTAGAAAGAAAAAAAATGGAAAGGTAGAAGAAAGGATTCAAAGGTATTAAAAGAAGGAAATGGTTGAAGACAAGGAAAATGAAAGGATAGAAAATAAAGAGGTGACTTACAATTCAAGAAACAACACTTACTGCAACCTTTCTCAAGAAACAATAAGGTTATCTTCTCTTAGTGTAGATGGCCTCTTTGATGTACTTACAATGGTAGAACACACTTTCCTTGGCTTTGCTTCTTTTTGAAATTCTTTTTTTTTCTTTTATTCTTTTCTGATTTTTCTCTTCTTTTGTCTTTTTCTTTCATTTTGCACTCCAATTCTGATGGAGTCTTTTCTTCTATTTTTCTTTTACTTTGCACGCCAATTACACTTTTATTGTAAATCCAACTATGCTCTGATTACCGCTTGATGTAAGGCGAATCTACACGCTTTGATGGAAGAGAGTAGATAGCCTTATTGTGTCCCGATCTAGGATTGACAAGTACTGATGTCCTTGAATTATAAGCTTGGGCTGCAAATAAGATAAGAAATAAATATGTTTAGTAATGGAAGGATAAATGGAATAATAAGATAAGAAATGAATTTAAAAGAATGGTATAGAGATGGCTGCGGAATTGATGGTCTTGTTGGTTGATGTTGATGGTGTTGATGGTGCAATGGAGATGGTGATGTTGTATCTCAATCACGCCAAAGAGGAAACAATGCTAAGAAGCAAAATCTCGTTCTTCACAAACTTACATGAGGGGTGGTGATAGTGTCTTCAACCCACTAGATATCAATCTAGGAATTTTGGAATCAAGATGGAAAGAATGACGCCACAAGTATATGAATTATACTTGCTTAATCGATAAAGTTCACAAAGAACTTTGAAGAGAAATAACTCACAAGAGTATGTTTTATATAAGAGATGAGATGATTACAAATGAAATGCACTAGCCTATTTATAGTTTTTCAAAGGGTTTAGGCCGAATAGACACATGACGGTTCGGCCAAGGTTGAAACCCCTTTGAGAATACATGATATTTGATGAAAATACATGATTTTAATGAAGATACATGCTCTCAGCCGAATGGTTATGTGTTGGTTCGGCCCTAAGGATGATTTGAATGTATTTGGAAGTTATAATGGAGAGGAAGGAGTCTCTGACCGAATAGGAAGCATCCCTTGGTGTTTTGGCGCCTAATTGATGTCACATGGAGTGCACATGCTTGAATGATGCACATGGCAGCCTACTTGAATGCACATGGGTCTTCTTGCAAGGCTTAGGTGAGGTTGGAACCAAAGGATGATGTCTTGAAGTCCATGGGCAGCCTAGAGATGAACTAGCTTCAAGGTAAGCTAGGTGAGCGTCTTGGTAGCTAACTAGGTGAGTTATAGCTTGATGAACTCAAGCTAGTTAGCTTTGGTCTTCTCAGCTCCTCAGCTACTCTCCCAGCTACTTCCAGTTACCTTTAGTCCACTTTTCAACAATTTGGTCCAAAGCTCTCCTCCAACTAAGTTCAGCTACATGCTACCTCCTCCAGCTAAGTTGAAGCTCCTTAAGTGATGAAATGAGCTGCCATAATGTTCAAGAGCTAGTGTGAGCTACTATGCTTATCCTTTTAACTAACCAAGCTACCATAATATGCCTTGCTTTTTGTTTCACCTATAGGAATTAACAAACAAACCAAGTAAGCAATGTGTGAGCTCATTTAAGGTAAAATGCATGCTATCGTGAGGTGTTTGAGTGATATAAGCTATGAATGATCATCTAGAAGCTAAGATAACATGTATATAAGCTAGATAAAAGGCATAGGACGTTCATGAGCTTTAAGAAAACATATATGAGCAAGAAAATAGATGCATGCCTGCAAATGAGCTAAAGAAGCATGTATTTAAAGCTAGTGAGCTAATGTAAACATAACATTAGCTAGAATAAATGCCATGAGTTAATGAATGAATGAATACATGCTGCCATGATATCTAAATGATATGCAAACATAATAAATGAATCTAAAACATATGTAAACATAATATAAAGCTAAGTAAAGATGTGAAAACATATGTTATTCATGAAAATCATATAGTTGCAAGTGACTGATAACATATGATTATTCAAGCATAGTTTAAGATGCAAATGTATGCTCATAATAATATATAGTGCATAAATGAGTAAATATAATATAAAGTAAGGTATAACTCCCTTATATTGAGCATGATGAATCTTCAATGATGTGAGTGTGTCATGAAGAAAGTTGGTGCTAGACATGATCACATCATTTTGTACCCTTAGATTGAATTTGGGTATGCGATTTGCATTTGTGGATAATATTTTCATGTCACTCGATTCTGATTTGTGGTTTGTCAATGGTCTTTCAATAGCTTTATTTCTTTTGTGGTTCATTTACTGATGCAATCAAATCTGTTCTTAACTATTTTTTGTTTGAATTTCTTTGGTTACAATCCTTGTGTTATCTTTATTAAGTGTTTGGTTTGCAATTTTGATTAAGTGTTTTCTTGTGTTTAGGAAAATGTCTTTATTTAGTGTTTAGTTTGCAATTTTGATTGTAAACCTTCATTGTAATTTGGACATTTTCCATTTTTAATAAAATTAACGACTTCTATAAAAAAAAGAGAAATATTATTACAGTAAATTAAAAATGATTAAGATATTTTAATGTTAAGCATGGAAATTGTATATAATAAGGAGATTTAGCTCAAATGGTAGAATGCTCACTTTGCATGCGAGAAGTACAGGGATTAATATCCCGTATTTCCATATATGATTCTTTGGAGGTTGTTTTGTCAATAATTATGTGGTCAATTTTTATGTTTTCTTACAATCAAACATTTAATTCAATAATTTTTTTTAGATATATTTTTGACAACTTTAAATTATAATCATAAAGGTAAGTACTCATTTTTTTCTAGCAAAACACGTGAATTAAATTTAATATAAACTATTAAAGCAATCTATTAGCAACTTAATTAAAATTGTTTTGTGATGAAAACTATTCTTTTAAAGAACGATAAATGGAATTATTGTATATATTTGAAAACTTTCTTTTGGATAACAATCACCTCTATTTTTTAATTTGTTTTTTTTCCTCAGCAATGCTTATTTATTTTTGAAGAAAAAATTATCATACCATATCACTTTATGCCTCGTTAAAAAAATCCCTCCTATTAGAAGGGGAAAAAGAGCGCATAAAAGTAATCAAAGATACAACACAAAAACACCTGAAAATACTTAGACTCACAACACAAAGCAGTAGTAGAATTTCTATACAAATCTTCAATACTCCCTAGGAAGAAGCCGACCACATGTATGAACACATTATGCATCTTACAAACACCCAACGATCCCATCCTTCCAAATAATAAAAAATATCGACAAATCAATCAATAGGCCGTACTCCATTCTTCAGAACATCTACTAAAAAAATTACCTTTTACAACCATTTAAAATATTTGGAGTAGTTGTCGCCAATGTTGAAAACTAGTGCAGCCACCATACTTGATTCGAAGAATTTGAAAAACGCCATAGAATTTGCGAAATGAATAACACTAGCGCACCTAGCTTACCATATTGAAGTAGTTCAAGCAAACTAACCACATATGTAATTGCTACACTAGCAACTAGAATTAATTCCACAATAAGCACAAGAAAAATTACACTCCTAAAACCAACAACCGACTAATACTAGAACAATTAGATTGCTCTATCAGGTATTCGAACAATTCAAAAAGATAACCCACACCTTTGAAAAAATTGATCGGCCACAAACGACTGATGGAGATCTCCAATCTAACCACAACATCCTCCAAAATATGAGAAAATCAATATAAAACTCCCTTTCAAGTATCACCATTTCCTGCTAAGCAACGATTGAAATCCCATTAAAGCTTCATTTAGCTTCCGAAATATGAGCCAAAGAAAACATACAACTCTCGATCGATCCGACACTAAGAGTGAACGCCAAAGCCACCAGAGTTTCCTCGAATATCTCATAAACAAGATCAAAGATGTCACCTTCCACCTACTCGCTACAGTTTCTAAAACTCCTAAGAAGCACCGTCCGAATCTTCTAATAAAGCTATTTCTCGAACAACCTCTTCTTCAGGCCCTAGAAACTAAATGCCCAATTCTTTACCTAGCCCCAAGGTTTATTTGGCTTCTTTAAAAAGAAAGATCCGTCTAGCTTGCATATCCAAGTCCGACAATATCCTTCCTTCCAATTCCGAGGAATCCAAAGCAATCTCTTGCTTCTTCTTCTTTTTAATAGCATGATTTTTTTTTTCTGATTTTTTGAAACACTACCTTGGATCTCCGCCAGTGACACCGATTTTTTTTTTCTGTTTTTCTAGCAACGTTCTTGAATACCTTGGGATATTTAGTAAATCCACATCATGTTGATCTTTTGTGACAGCCCTTTCAACCTCTTCTCTTAATATTGGGATATTGTTTAGCTTATCCACAGATTCCTCCCATAAAACAGACTCCAAGGGCCTTTCCTCAATTTGGTCCCTGAAATATCTATATCAGAGTCATCCTCGTTTACCAGCCTCTTTCCCGCTTCGAGAATACTCGCCTTCACTACAGAAACCTAAGATGATAACTCCTTCAACAAGTTGGCCCCTCCCAAGGACATAACCTTTACTTCCTTGTCTGTAATTTTGTTTTATGGGGCCCCACTAACTTTATCATTTTCAGCCCTACAAAATGCACCTTCAAGTTCAATTGCACCTTTCAACCCCTTCTCTTAATATTGGGTTATCACGTGTATTTCCCAGTTGGTTCACCTCGGGCATGTAGCTCGTGGTTGCGATATCCAAGACGGCTCTTCCATCAACCTCAACAAAGGAGGCGCTAGGAAGGGCAGATTCACACTGACGATTCAACTCCAGCAATGAAGAAACGCCATCCTGGCTGCAAAACGATTTGGCATCATTTGATGGTGACATATTGGTCCTAGTTTCATGAATGAACGGTGTAGAAGTGTCCTCCGTTCCCTCCATCGGTGATGGCTCTTCCTAAACAGAATCCAGATTGAAGCAAGGCTCAAATTCAGATACACAAACTGAAAACAGTCGCTCCTCTACTCTCAATTCAATGCTCTCTTCCACCCGGGTTAGGCCATCCGTAACGATTTGAATTAATGCCCTATCAAAAGAACCTAGTTCAACGTCCTTTCCTCAAGAGCAATGAGCTTACCCCATCTCTCAATAATGTTACGAAAAGTCATATGGCTCCACGTAAATGATGGAATCCCTTTACACACGATCCATGCACGGAGACTTCAACAATGAAGCTGTTCAGACCAAACTTCGACCTTGTCAAAGAAATTTTTCATCGCTTTGATCTGATTTTTTAGAGCGATATCCTTGTTCTCTTCATCTTCGAAGATGATTAAGATAGCTAATCCACTCAACCTCATAAATTTTGGCCCTACAATACCTTCTTTGTGCATCCTAGTTGCCATATCTTTTATCTTGGTGAATTTTGAGCACCATCCAAAAAGACTATGGTTAAGAACTAGTAATTTTTTTCTCGTCAGTGGCTCCTTTAGAGAGAATCTTCGAGTGAAGGACAGCCTCCTTCCTACTCATGACCTCATTTTGCTTTTGTCCAATGGATTTCTTTGTCCAGAACGCTTCTCGCATTTGAAATCTGGCCATGAAAACTCGTACTTTGTTTCCTTGAATACAAGAGCCATCAAGACAGTTCGATAGCTCTTTTCGCATCATTCATTCTTATAAAACGAAAAAATTGCTACAAAAGTAATTTATTTATTTTTTTTTCATATATTTTACCTTGCATAGATATTCCGAAATGAAGCTTTTATGATTAAATCGGTAGAACTTTGAAATATTAAAAAAATAAAAAATTATTAAATTATTCTTAATTAAAATAAGTTAATAAAATATTGATGTGATAATAAAATAATATTTTCATATAACATGGATTTGAAATAAAAAATGAATACTTATTAATGTCAAGAGAAAGCAACATGCCATAAAAAATGAAGTTTTAGATCAATCTGGATTCTATTACCACTGAAACATCCTCCACCTTCGTTGGGTCTTCCTCTTCGCCCTCTCTGCATTTCCCTTTACCCAATTAGTTCTCGAATGCAAGGACAGACGCATGATTTTATGTTAACGGGATAAACTTCTAAAATTTTAGGAAGGGATGGATTTATAAAATTCTAAGAGAGGCGAAAATATATTTTCAATAGAAAATACATACAAAAAATATATAGTCCCACCCATCCCATTCAGTCCATCCCTGCTCGAATGCGCCCATCAATCCCTATTATTTATCAATTTGACTACCATACACCTATATTCCTCTGTAAATATCCACAAACCTCCCTTCGTTTCCACATCTTTACCTGTAGATAACCCAAGTGGTCCAACTTCTAACCCTGAAATGTCAATTGAACCCTTTATTTAGCACCCTTGGACCTGAAAATACAATGTCCACGTCAATTACCAGGGCTAAATGAAGTTCATACTCCAAGCATTGGCGTCTCAACAACAAACCAGAACAAAGAACTAAGAATAAATAGAAAAATTGATACAATCCTCAAAGACACCTCAATAACAGAGATAACCTCTATGATCTCCTAGGCGAACATTAAGTTTTGGTTTTAAGAATAAGGATAGATCAAACTTAATGGACCAGGAATATGGATTGTTTGAAGGTTTCTTGACAAGTATATCAATAATTTGTATGGTCCCCTCGAGACACGATGACCATGCCCTTGTAGAAGAAGTAACATTTCTAAAATATGAACTTAAAGACTTGAGATAAAACTTCAAGGATGACTAGGAGTTGTTGAATGAGGTTAGAAACCCTTTCACCCTGGTGGTTTGCTTCTTGGGGGCTTTTAGTTTTTTAGGAGTATAGTTCGCAGGGGAGTGGTAGGTTTTTGTTGGGTGCTATCTTATTTTAGTGTGGTCCTTACTAGATCCTCTTTTTGGTACTACTAGGTTCAATGCACTCTTTTCCTCCTCTTAGATTTACGGAGATTTTTAACGAAACATTCTATTTTGGCCTTGGCTGCTTAATTTTATTAATAAAAATTCTACTTCTTAATGGTATTCGCCAGGATTTCAAATCGCGGTCGCGGTCGCGTCTTCGGTTATTTCGGATTTACCATGATTGCGGCCGTCGCGAGCGCTATTGCGGCCATCGCGGATAACTCGGACAGCGGCGAAACCGCTATATCGTGGTCGAAATCGCGATCACGGACCGTTTTTTAAAACCCTGGTATTCGCTGCCACAAAGATCAATAGTGAATTAAGTTTATTTAAAATATATACTAATTTGAAATTTGTAGGGAGTAATTGTCTCCCCCTATCCCTTTTAGTTCATCCATGAATATCCCCACTTATAATCAATTATATACATATATGATCATAAGTTTATTTAAAAGTAAGGATAAACTACAGCAAATACCACTAAATTTTAAGCACTGACTCGTTTATACAACTAAACTTTCAATTTTGTCAATTTTAGCACTAACGTTTAGTTTTAAGTACAATTATGTCACTCTGTCGTTAAGGATATAACTGGACGATGACATGGAAACCGTGCACCATGATGTTGCTGACATGGTTGCCTCACTAAAACAAAGTCGTTTTGTCACGACTGTGTTTGATGCTAAAAAACACAAAACGATGTAGTATTGTTTGAGAAAATTTGATAAAATATTACATTTGAGGGGATTTCAACTCAAGAACTTTTAAAACAAAGGTTAAAACTTATCAACTATGCTAACTTAAGTTATTTATATAATCTTACAAATATAATATACATAACATGAGTCACGTATTGAAATATATTATTTTCTAAAAATCCCATGAAAGTATTAAAATTCTTGAAAACACCCTAAATTCCAGAAAATTCCAAAAAATACAAAATTCCTTAAAATCTCAAAAAATCCTAAACTCTAAATAGTAATCCCTAAATTCACCCACCATCATCGTCGATATCACGTTGTTGTTGTCACACTGAAGCCTCCTCTTCTCGTCGTACACGTCGATAAATTGTCGTAATCCCTAAATTCACCCACCATCATTCGTCATTTGCTCGTCGATCGATTGTCATTCATGGTTTGATTAGAATATTTCATAGTAAATGTTTGACAATCAATTAGCACATCTTTCATCGATTTACAGTGAAAACATAATAGGGAATTGGTCGTAAAGGATCGACGACGGAAGTGGTGGGTGATGGTCGCTGGTTCGACGACGATAATGAGTGAAATTAAGGATTTGGTACTTAGGGCTTTGGGTTTTGGGGGAAATTTGAGAATTTCAAAAATTTTAAACGGTTTTTAAAAATTATTATTTTTATTATAAATCATATATATTATAAAATAATATAAATATAAAAAAATAATATTAAATAAATGATATTAATTCAAATTGTTATTTAACATATATATTAGTTTTGTTAAAATTATGTTAAGTTCTTAAGTTAGCTTTGTTGTTGGTTGCTTCTTATTTGGTCCAATAGGTCTATGGTTCAAATCTCATGGAAATCATTTTTTTCATTAATAAAATGACGTCGTTTTGGGTTTTATGATCATTAAAACAATTGTGCCGAAACGACGTCATTTTGGTGAGGCACCCATGTTAGCAACGTCACAGTCCCGTTAGATCATTAACAGCAGAGTGGCATAATTGCACTTAAAACTAAACATTAGTGCTAAAATTGGGAAAATTAAAAGTTTAGTGGTATAAATGAGTCAACGCTTAAAGTTAGGTGGTATTTAGTGTAGTTTACTCTAAAAGTAATTAAGTTACTAGGGATGATAGTGGATAATATAACAAGTAAAGCTCAAGACTTGCCAACTCTGCACATCAAGTATGGTATTTGTAACAAATATGATATAGTAGCATAGTTTCTACACCGTCTCACCCTTAAACTAACAAAAAAAATCTTTCGTCTCTCTCTCTTGGGGGTTAAGCTTGATATCTTCCTTTTTCATTATTTTTGTTTGTTCTTTACTCTAATTATCAGGGTATCTTTTGTTTCTCATTTACTTTTTCTTGCCTTCATTTTCTAAGGCTATGTTTCTCAAGTTTCTTGGAGCTCTTTCTTTTGTTTCATGTAAAGAATCAAGTTATTTCTTTTTTTGTTCATATTATTTTCTATGAATATGTTCAAGTAAGCATGGTATTTTCATTGTTCATTTCTTTATTTTTCTTTTAACGACAGATTTATTCCCTGTTTTTGATTAGCATGTAAAGCTTTAGATTGTCTAAATCACACTAAGCTGAAGGGAAAAGCAGTGAGGATGATGTGGTTTGAGAATGATCCTTTTCCAAGAAAGGTATTTCCAATATCTTTGTCAAGAACCTGGACACTTTCTTGGAGGGAATCTTCTGTCCTTTTTGGAATATTCTTTCCTGTTGAAAAAAAAATGGCATTGAAAAAAATGGCAAGAGCAAAGGATTTTGTTTTGTTCATTTTGTATCAGAGGGATGAGTTATGATTGTCATTAAATTATGCTTAAAGGAAAGAAGTTGTACCTAAATTATTTTTGTCTATCTTTCCTTTAAGCATAGTGTCATGGCAACCGTATTCCTCTGGTTCAAACTGTACAAACCCTGGCCTACTTTGAGGGGATATGTAGCAATAGCTCAACATAAACAAGACCGCTGCAATGTATTGAAAATATATAGCTCTAATATTCGAAAACCAGTCAGGAACCTGGAACCTTGTTTCTTGAGGGAATCTACGTTTTGGGATATTCTTTCGTGTTGGTATAGGAGATCCTGGAACTTTTGGAAAAGAAGAATCTTTTCACTTTTAAACTGAGAAAAATCAATTTAGTTATTTGATCAACGAAAAATAACGTTGACTCCCACAGCTATGAACCATAGACTTTTTTGTCTACCTATCAATGTTTTGTAATATTTACTCTATATTTTAAATGTTTTTTTTTTATTTCGAGACCATTATATCAATAGTCCTAAACAGAAAGAACCCATTTTTATTTATTTAAATTTCGTATATAATTTTTTTAATATTATCGAAAGGAAATGTAGAGTCTATAGCAAAAATAATGGATGTTATAAAAATTCTACAAGTTCTCTGGTCTTCACTTGAATCCTTTTAGAACGAAAGTTTATTATTCTAACATAAACTGTGATGAGCTATAGACAATTAAGGATATTATAGGGTTTAAGATTTGACAACTATCAATGTGTTATCTTAAAGTTTTTTATTTTATTTTATTTTTTTGTTACTAGAAAGTCTTGTAATGGCCCTAATTTTTTTTGTAGTGATTTATAATTAATTTTTCATTTAAAATAATATTATAATATCAAACTCTGAAATATTTAAGTTAAAAATATTATTATTTTTAATAAAAAAACAATGAAATATTTCTAAAATCTCAAAAAGAACTTAAATCCCTAATTCTAATCCTCGTTACCGTAGTCGTCGACTATTAACGCGGTCGATCGACCATCAATTCGTTGTCGAATGATCATCCAACCGACGTCGTCCACCCACTTACCGACCATCTTCCCATCTTCACATAAAATCCTTAAATTCTCAAATCTCAAAACTTAAATCCCTAGAATCTTAAATACTTAATAAATAAACCCTAATCAATAATCTTCAACGTTGCAAGGATTTTCATGTGTGCGATGGATTGGAATTTTGTCCCATTACGTGCGGTGGGTTTCACGTGAGATTGGTGGCGCGGGTTTATTGTTTCGGCCAATCAACATCATTAGAGTAGGTCGATTCACATTGCTAGAGTTTCGTTCGGTTAGCCACGTAAGTGATAACCAATTGACGACATTGTTAGAGTTTTTTTAAAGTTTTTAAATAAAAATTTCAAAGAAAAATATAAGCATGGCATGTGTCAAACAAATATTTTTAACGTCCATGATGAACCATACACTAAAATAGTAACAGTGAAAAAGTTAGGCATGTACACTGAATGAAAAATATTTTAGCCACCCAAAGTTATAAAAGAGTATAATTTAGGCACTTTTTGCTTTGTTTGATTCAATAATAATATTAATTTATTATTCTTATTTTATTTTTTAGATTAACATTTTGCCTAATATATATTGTCACACCCTTAGAGCCTTAAACTCGGGAACGTGCGGCCTTAAATGTCTCAGAACATCTCTTGAGAATTTTGGCACCTAAGTAAGCCTAAAAACACTAAGCGGAAGAGCTTAGTTCAACACGGAAGCACAAAATAACTTCGAAATGAGACAATTCACAAATAAAAAAAAAAAGAGTTGGTTGTTGAATCCCCTTACAATGGATGACTAAGATGAGCCTTGTTAAATACAAATCTCCCTATCTAAGGAAAGTTAATGAAATCCTCATTTACACAAATCAATTAGTCACATTCTATCATTTGATTGAAGATCTCCTCGAATATGGAAAGATTATCTCATAATCCTCATTAATATGATATTGTCCCTTACCATATTTACCAACCCATTGTGATCATATTCTAATATGATGCCACCTTCAATATTTGCAAGGACAATGTAAATAGACTCCTTAGCTTCCTCCATGGATTGGGCCAAGTCCGATGGTCCAGTCACGCCCAAAACCTTCTTGAGAACCTCTTTTGTAGACTTTAGCGCACATGTATTAGGCTCAATCTTTGGGGGCTTGACATTCTCCCTCACCAAATCTAGCGACGCCCTAGTCTCTCCATTGGAATATACTCGGACTTGGCCATCTTGGTTTTTTCCCAGTACCTCGGCTTGTTGCAGTCCCCCCATATGAACTGTTTGCCTCAGCTTTTGTTGCCGTGTAGCCTTGTAATCTCTTGTCTCAATGTGCACACTTCGATCATAGAAATCCATTTCTACCCATCTAAACTTACCTTGGTACGGACCCCCGGTACGAACCCCCTCAATCCTTTGGAAAAGGCTTGGATGACCCTTCTGGTCAGACTTTCAGATTCATCAGCATCCCTGGCATGCCCCTTGAACTGTGAAAGGTCTCACATATCCCTTCCAACCTTTAATCCTTCCACTTTGGTTGTTAAGTCCTCCTCGACCTAGACTCACTGAAGATGGCAAATTAGACTTAACAACACAAGAATTGTGTTCGAGATGTACCTTGTCCCTTTCGGTCTAGTTCACCCAAATATTCATCAGCCATCCTTTCTTCTCGAAGTCTGTTGCCTCATGGATCGACACTTCTCCATTGAAGTTTCATGCCCCTTGTTGCAGTGGCTCTTCCACCTTGAAGTTCAGTGCCTCTGCCACCTTACCTATTAGTGTTGTCTCCATGCCCCTCGAAAGCGATGTTCCCTTCGTCAATTCCTTGTTGTGCCCCCAATGGTTAACTCAAGAGAGATGTTCACCTCCCTCAGAACATCCTCAACAAACTGGATGGTTGTCACTACCTTGATCCCTTTTCACTAATGTCATTTCAAAGGCACAATGCATTGTTGTTTGGGATCCAGGATGGTTAAAGCATCGACGTAGGGGAAGATGAAAGCTTTAACATGGTTAAAAAAACTTAAATCAATAACAAAATCAAAATCATCCAATGGGATTACCTTGAAGTCCACCTTGTCATTCCATTCCCCAATTTACAGTTTTAACTTTCATGCCACTCCAGCAATCGACACTCCCTCGGAGTTGACAATCTTAATCGTCCCCATTATTTTCTCTACTTGGAGACCAATATTGTCAGCAACTTTCTTGAATATAAATAGATCAGTTGCCCTAGTGTCCACTATAGCAATCTTTTATCATCCCACAACATTAACTCTTCGATCGTCCCATAACATTGATGTCTACATACATTAACCCTTTCTATTTCTAGCTCTCATTCACCTTGACAAAACTCAGAATCATTGTGCCAAGCCTTATAGCCTCATCACCTGTAGGCTCTTGCTTATTCTTAGAAGTTTTGACTCAATCCAGGTAACCATACAACCCTTGTGACCCCTTACCTTGGTGGCACTTTGGTTACTCCACTTCTCCCTTCAACTTAATCACCTTAATACTCCTAATTGTGCCAAGTGTGGTTACCTCTTTCTTTTCCTTCTCTGGGAAATCTCTTGCCATGTGCTTATCCCCACAAATATAGCACTTGAGAAGCTCTCTGTCTCTAGATGATCTGAATTTGTCTTCCATAGAGAATCGTTTGGATTCCCCACTCACCCATGTGATGCTCTTCGCATTCATCCTTGGATGACTTCCCTCTATCTCCCCCTCCAATACCCTTTTATCTTGGTTTTAGCTCAATCTTTAACGTTTCAAACTGTGTTATGGTCTCGGTTACAGTCAATACTTTATAGAGGTTGTGGAAATTCCTCCGTTGGATCTCCATCTCGGCCTATCGATAACTTTGTAAAAAGACTATATTCTAGGTCTTTTTACTTAAGTTATTGATTGTCTAAAAGCCATTGACATATCATTATAGCTGTATATAGTTGCACTTAGGACATATTTGCATGTGGTGGATAAGTT
Source organism: Hibiscus syriacus (assembly GCF_006381635.1). Classification (NCBI taxonomy): domain Eukaryota; kingdom Viridiplantae; phylum Streptophyta; class Magnoliopsida; order Malvales; family Malvaceae; genus Hibiscus; species Hibiscus syriacus. The sequence continues at coordinate 962,380 of NW_024063019.1, read as the reverse complement.
TTGCAGCGACCAAGTTTATTTGACTAAACTGATGTTGTTGAGGAGAAGGGTTGTTTGTTGGTTATAATGATGCAAAAAATGACTGACGAATAATTAATTTACCGAGATAAATTTATTTTCTAGGGCCAGTGGAACGGAAGGCGATGACAGTGAGGAACAAATTTTCTTGCCAATGTGAGTTTTCTCTTACAAGTCAACCGCAACACAAGACGAAACTACTGATGTCACTAGGCCAGCCGTCCAAGGCACCTTACATGAAATCATGCCCTTTCCAAGGTATTTGAGACCACTGCCAGCTGCCATATTATTCACAAGATGGGTATGACATCAAGGATATTTAGGTAATTTCTAAAAGCACTAAACCATAGAAGTTCCCACTATAAATATCCCATTATACCTCTTTATAAGGGGAAAGAAAAATAGAGAGAATATACCCTAAAAAGAGGCTTAGAGAAAGGTGGCTATAGCATATCCCTTTTTCACCATCCCCCACTCAACTGTACTTGGTGGCCTCTATAGCCAGGCTTCAGCGAAGCAGTGGCCAAGTCCTCGAGAGAGGTTGGTCGCTGGAGCAGTCATGGTGGTGGTCTAATGTCATGGAAGAGCTCTGTTTAAGAGTTTTTCTTCCTTTTTTTCTTCATTTCCATATCATTTAAGGGGGCTTGTACTTAAAGATTATTTTTGGGATGATGTTTACCACATCATAAACTATTTTATTTGATGTTAAATAATGATTATGTTTTTATTGAATGTTGTTTTTTTCACTGTTTTAATCTTTTTTCTTTACTTTGTAAGAGCTTTTGAGAGATTGCCTTTTTTTCTAGGAGTTGATACCTAATCTTGAGAGAGTTAGGTTAGATATACTTGAACAAGGGAACTAATCTGGGATGGTAAGGTTCTAATATGCCTTAGAGATAAGGAGATGGTTTCATTCGACTAAGAAGGGTAAATGATTGAGTAGATAGGCTAAAGCTAAAGTTTCCTATGAGAGGTATTGTTGTAGAAATAGTTTGACAAACCAAGGGCTGCAGTTCACGATGAGTAGTATTTTCATGGCAATAGTTCTAGGAATACTATAGTAAATCCTATCGGGCAGAATAGACATAGCATACTAAATCATCTTAGACAATAGAATAATTCCTCTCCGTAGCAAATCCAACCCAAGTGCTCTGCTAAAAGTCTGATTATGTGAGGTTTTTCAGAATATATTGAACTCAAACGTTTTTCTTTGCCTTGAAGATTTTTATTTATTTACCTTTGCATATCTTTCTTGCCACAACAAAACTTTCCCAATCACCTCACTTTATAATTTTTCTTGACTCGACCATACTTTTATCCATCTGTTCATATCATTTGGTATCGCTTGCATTTCCTTTGTGAATACCATTAGACAAGAAACATAAGACTAGTTATTGACTCCTAGTTCTAGTTGTAAAAATCATAAAAAATTCTTACCCATCCTTGTGGATATTTGCATATATTTACGTGCCACAAAACACACATTTATATGTGATCATGTTTTTGGCGTCGTTGTCGGGGATTGAAAACTGGAGGAATTTTGATAATTTTTGCCATAGTAAATTTTATTTTCTTGTCACATTTTTTATTTAGTTTTACTCGTCTGTTTTCTTATTTTCTTTCGTAGGTTTTGTTGTTGCATGATCAGAAGATCTACTGATGAACCATTAGTACCATTTGAACCTGAGATCGAGCAATTGTTCAGACAAAGCCAACATGCTTAGCGTGCCAAAGGTAATATGAATCAACTGTCGTATCAGGTTGATATCCCAATAGAGGATCAGGTAGATCCTGATATCATGACAAATAATATTCCCAGAAATGTTGCAAGACCACGAGTGATACAAGATCACTTAAATCCAATCCTCGATGATCTCAACCCTGGATTAGTGGCACCGAAAATACAGGCAACCCACTTTGAACTCAAACCAGTGATGTTCAACATGCTAAACTCAATTGGCCAATTTGGTGGCTCGCCTAATGAAGACGCTAGACAACATGTTCGTGTTTTCCTTAAAGTGTGTGATTCGTTTAGTTAACAAGGAATGCACGAAAATTACTAAAGCTAAAATCATTCCCCTACTCTCTACTCAACCAAGAGAGAGCTTGGCTTAGTGGTGTCTTATCCGGCTCAATGAAATCTTGGGTTGACTTATGCAAAAATTTTCTTCTTCAATATAATCCGCCCAATATGTATTCCCAACTTCGCAATAAGATTGCAAGTTTTCACCAAAGTGATGATGAATCTATGTACTAGTGTTGTGACATATATAAAAGTTTGATTCATAAAAGTTTGATGGATTCCACAATTATTGTCATTTTCTATAATGGAGTCAATGCACCTACTTGCATGATGTTGGATGCCTCGGAGAATGGCACTCTACTTGATAAATCACTCGAGAATCCTCGATAGGATAGCGAACAATGATTATTAATTCCTATCTGTAAGACTTGGAACTAGTAGGAAAGTGTCTAGAGCATATGAACATGATAGTAAGGATTCAGTTTTTACCCAACTTTCTGCTATAACAAATATGTTGAAAAATCTGCAGCGTTCCAGCGAGGTGAAAGAAGTCAAGGCAACTAGCTCAACATGCATTATTTGCCGCGATAACCATCATGAGAGTGAATGCCCTGAAAACCAGGAGTCCATAAATTTCGTGGGTAATTTTAATAGAAGCAACAACAACCCCCTACTCTAATACATACAATCTTGGATGGCGACAACATCCAAAAGTTTCTTAGGGTAATCAAGGGAAAAACAACAACCATGCAGGAAATTTTAGTAGGCCACATCAAAATGTTTATAAACATTCAAGTTTTCAGCATCAACAGATGACTTGTAAAATAATAACAAGGGTTATGAATCTTCTTTAAATTCTTACTCCCTTGAAGCTTCACTGCAAGAATTTATGGCCTCGATAAAAGATTTCATGGCTTAAAGGAAGACCTTACTGCATGAACACTCATCAACAATCAAGAAACAGAACAATCTGTTGCAAAGACAAGAGGTTTTATTACAAAACCATAGCTCATCTTTGAGAGCATGGAGAACCAAGTGCGCCAAATTGCCACGACATTATATTCTCACCCGCAAGGAAGCCTCCCTAGTGACACTACAGTTAATAAGCCTTGTGAAAAGAACAATGCAGTGCGCTTACGCTAAGGTGTGGTACCCAAATTAATCTTTATGATAAGTTTGGGGGAAGAAACAAGAAATTTCTCGCTAAGACACTACACATTAAGAACCTAAAGGTAAAGTTAAACATGCTGAACAAGAAGATGTACTTGAGGAAAAGCAAAAGGACAAGGGTTCAACATGTCATCCTACTGATGAATTTAGGCCCCCACCACCCTTTCCTCAACGGTTGAAAAAGCATAACAACGAGATATAGTTCAAGAATTTTGTTGATGTCCATGATAAATTGTATATCAATGTTCCACTGCTCGAAGCCATTGATCAGATGCTTTCTTATGCGAAATTGTTGAAGAACATTGTCACAAAAAAGAGAAAGGTCAAAAGAATAGAAAATGTTGCCACAATGACATAATATTTTTCGGTATTGAGTAAACTTTCGTTGAAGCAAAAATATCATGGCAGCTTTGTTATAACATGTTCCATCGGTGACAAATATATTGGGAGAGCCCTTTGTGACTTGGGATCAAGAGTAAACCTGATGCTCAAGTTCATATTTTTTAAACTTGGAATGGGTAATGCTCGACCAACCACCGTGATTTTGCAATTAGCTGATCGATCATATGTTCGTTCCGATGGTGGAATTGAAGATGTCATCGTGAAAGTGGACAAATTTTTTTTCCAACATATTTTCTCATTCTAGACTGTGAGGCCGACGAGAATGCACCTATTATTCTTGGGTGCCCCTTCTGAGCCACTGGGCGCATTCTAATAGACTGTGAGAAGGGAAAATTCATGATGAGGGTGGATGATCAAAGCGTCGCAATCAATGTCTTCAACACTCTTGAATATGTTGATGATTATGAAGAATGCCATTGCATTGAAGATGTTGATTCAATGGAGAAAACTAGAACATAAAATTTTACATCTAGAAGAGTATGATACTCTCTGCCAAGATAATATTTTTTAGATGAAGGAGTGCAATTTTTTTCCACGGTGATATTTTACAGCTAGAGGGATACAATGATTTTGGCCCATGTGAATTTTTTTAGAATAAGGTGTATAGAAATATTTGCCCAGGAATTTTTTTTTTTGATTGAAGCAATTGAAAGATTTACTGAAGAGGAAGTAAATGCGGAGTCTGAGGACTATTCATTGAATGTGGAACAATCTAGCTTACTTCAAGCTAGACCATGTATGAGATTCTAACTATTGACTTTAATGAATTGATACCTCCAAAAACTTCGCTGCAGTATGTGCCTACCTTAGAACTTAAATCTTTTCCATCACATTTGAAATATGCTAATCTGGGTAGTGGTGATACTTTACTAGATATAATTTATTCTAGTCTAACTCTCGAGCAAAAGGGTAGTTTGTTGAATGTTTTGTCACAACATAAAAAAGCTCTCAGGTGGACTATGGAAAACTTGAAGGGAATCAACCCTACCATATGCATGCATAAGAACCATTTGGATGATGGCCAAGGTAATTCTATGGAACCCCAAAGGAGACTTAACCAGATAATGAAGAAAGTGGTGATGAAGGAAATCATCAAATGGCTAGATGCTAGGATGATATATCCCATATCCGATAGCTCTTGGTTTAGTCCGGTTCAATGTGTACTGAAGAAGGGTGGCATGACTGTGGTAAAGAATAAGAATGATGAGCTTTTAACAACAAGAACCGTCATCAGGCTGAGGATTTGTATTAACTATCAAAAAGTAAACAAGGCGATGAAGAATGACCATTTCCCCTCTCTTTCATCGATTAAATGCTTGATCATTTTGCGGGCAAGGCATTTTATTATTTTCTCAATGGATATTCTGGATATAATCAAATCGCTATAGCACTTGAAGATCATGAGAAGACCAACTTCACTTGCCCATATGGAACCTATGCCTTTAAGAGGATGTCGTTCGAATTATGCAATGCCGCAATAACTTTTTAGAGCTGTGTGATAGCCATTTTCTCAGACATGGTAGAGGACTTCTTGGAAATATTCATGGATGATTTCTCTATCTCGGCCGATGACTTTGACCGATGCCTCGGTAATTTATCTAAAGTACTGAAGCATTATGAAGAGTCCAACGTGGTACTAAACTGGGAGAAATGTCACTTTATGGTGACAAAAGTAATTATGTTGGGTCACAAATTTCACTCCACAATATCGAGGTTGATAAAGCCAAGGTGGAAGTGATTGAGAATCTACTTCCACCCACCACTGTGAAGGGCATAAGAAGTTTCCTAGGGCATCAGGATTCTACATGCATTTCATCAAGGATTTTTTTTAAAGATTTCAAAGCCTTTGTGTCTTTTGCTTCAGCAAAATCTGTCGTTTGTGTTCAATGATGAATGCCTCAGCACATTTACTGATCTAAAGAAAAAACTTGCCTCGGGCACCAATTGTTGTTCTACCTGAATGGAATGCCCCTTTCGAGTTGATGTGTGACATAAGTGACTATACTATAGGGATATTGCTAGGGAAAAGAAAAGGTAATATCTTCCATGTCATTTACTATACTAGTCGTACCCTAAATGATGCACAACTTAATTATACCAACACTGTAAAAGAATTGCTTGCCATGATATTCACTTTTGATAAGTCTAGGGCATATCTTATAGGCACTAAGGTTATAGTACATACTGATCACTCTGCCATTAAGTACCTAGTGAATAAAAATGATGCCGAGCCTAGGCTTATTATATGAATACTCTTTCTATAAGAATTTGATTTAGAAGTGAAGGATATGAAGGACATCAAGAACCAAGTAGCATACCACTTGTCTAGGCTAGAGAACAAAAACATTTTCCATGACATGAAAAAAATTCAGGAGGATTTCCCTGACGAGAAATTATTATTTGTCATGGAAGTGTCGTGGTATGTTGACATGTTAACTTTCTTGTTAGTTGTATTATTCCTCCATATTTATCTTGTCAGGGCCGAAAAAAGTTCAGACATGATGTGCACCATTATTACTGGGATGAACCATTCTTTTACAAGCAATGTAGAGATCAAATAATTCGGAAGTGTGTCCCCAAATAATAATACAAGGATATCCTATTTCATTGCCATAAATCCCCATGTGGAGGGCACTTTGGTGGGATGAGGAATGTTGTAAAGGTCCTCCAATCCGGCTTATACTGGCCCACCTTATTCAAGGATACACAAGACTTCTATAAGTCATGTGATTGTTGCCAGTGCACTGGGAATATATCAAAGAGAAATGAGATGCCATGGCAAAATATTTTGCAAGTCGAACACTTCGATGTATGAGGAATCAATTTTATGGGACCATTACCATCGTCCTTTGGTGATCTGTACATACTTTTAGCTATCGACTACGTATCCAAATGGGTTGAAGCCATGGCAACACCTGGAAATAACTCCAAGTATGTGCTAAAGTTATTACACAAAAACATATTCACGCGTTTTGGTGAACCAAGAGCAATTATCAGCTATGAAGGCACTCACTTTGACAACAAATTAATTGCCAAGGCGCTGCAAAGATCGAGGTGCACTATAAAATTGCCACGCATACCACCCCTAGACCAATGGACATGATAAGGTCTCTAATTGTGAGATCAAGCAGATGCTTGAGAAGGTGGTCAACCCAAGAAGAAAATATTGGTAGCCAAAGCTCAATGAGGCACTGTAGGCCTATCGTACAACATTTAAAATGCCACTAGGGATGTCTCCATTTACGATAGTTTATGGCAAAGGATGTCATTTGCCCATCAAACTAGACGCAATGCATTTTTGGCCATAAAGAAACTTAATATGGATTCGCAACTTACTGGAGAAAGAAGGTTGTTGAAGCTAAACGAGATGGAAGAATGGAAGAATTTAAAGCTCAATCATATGAGAATGCATGTCTCTATAAAGAAAAGATGGAGCGACAAAAAAAATTTCCACGACAATTTTTCCTAGCCAACTAGTACTACTCTACAATTCAAGGCTCAAGTTGTTCCAAGGCAAGCTAAAATCCAGATGGTCAGGACCTTTCATAGTGTATAGCCACGGCGCAATAGAAATCACGAACTTATGATGTGACAACTTTCAAGGTGAATGGTAAAAGACTAAAGTTGTACAATAGAGCACAATCATGCATGACAAAACGACATCGCTACTTCACGACGCCCAAGAGTTTCCTTCTCTTCCCTGAACAAATTTTGTTACATAGGCAACATATTTTGCATTCTCTACATACATAACTTTTCTTTATTTTATTCTGCATGAGTTATTTATCTTTATTTGATTCTCTAATATTATCTCTTTAGTGATCTTTTTACCCATGGCAGCTTAGGGTTAAGATTCAAATATGGGAGGAAGCAAAACCCTAGTAAAATAATTTGGGCAATAATTTTAGGAAGGAAAATCTTTTTCTTTATTATTTTATTACGTTTTATCCCATCAAAAATCTTTTTCATTTATTACCCTATCATACTTTTTTACTTTTCATTTATTTACACCCCAGAAAATCGCCCACTTACTCATATTTTTCTCCAAAACCGCTCACTTTATTCTTTTCTCTTACCATTTCTCTTTCATTATTTTTCATCTTCATCTTCATCTTTTCATTTTCATTTGTTTTTTCTCTTCTCCCAAAACCACTATAGTTGTTGTTTCAAGCTTAAAATTTTTTGCTTTCTCCATTCAAAATCTACAACCAAGACACCAAGTAAAACCTTGGTGCTTACACCTCGTCCATTGCAGTCAAAAATATCTAGCGCTTCCAAAGTGCTGACGCCGAGAAAAAATTTAAAATGCTACAACAATGCCAAGTCTATCTTGAAGATGGTTTTATGTTCCCTAAAGTTGATGAGGAGCCTTTCAGGCCTAAAGTGATGAATATTATCAAGCAACACAAGTGGGATAAGTTTGCCAGGTATCCGACGGCGGTGGTACCGGTGCTGGCCAAGGAGTTCTACACACATTTGTGAGATCCTTCCTAGCACTAAGTATATGTTCGAGGAAAGTTCATACGATTCACTCCCTCTACCATCAATCATTATTTCAAACTGGGCAAAGTTGAAAACCAACACAAGAAATTCCTTACCAAGGCAGACTTTGAGACTTATGATGAGGTGTTGGAAGACTTATGCTTTGGTTAGGCAAAATTCGAAGGAAACACCCCAAACCTAAAGTGTGTTGATTGCCATGCCCTCAACCCGATCACTAAGCTATGGAACCACTTCTTGAAGGGAAAACAAATGTCCACATCTCACAATACAATTGTGTTGCTGTGACGATTGATGCTGCTTCATTCCTTCATCTATGAGTGGTCCATTTATGTCGGTAAAATCATCTTCGAGTAGGTCCAAAAGTGTGCCAAACAAGCAAAAGGTAATTTATTTTTTTCCAAATTTAATCACTACTCTTTGTAGAAAGAATAAGGTCCCCGACGAGTCCTTAGAAGAATAAGCTCCAAGGAGATCATCACTAAAAAAAGGTGCTTAAGCTGATGAGATTTGATGACAAAGCCCTGGGTGAGGGAATAGAGTGTGGTGCAAAATATGTTGTCGCGGTAAGGATGGTGGCTATGGTCGTCACCACACAAGTGACAAGAGAGTGGTTCGAACATTTGGAAGGTCACATGTAGACCTTCTTTAATTATGTCAAGGTGAGGGATACCCAATTGAATGCTTTCTTAAAGGAGCTGTTACCACTCACTAATGAAGGCCTACCACCATTCCCTGATGAGATTTTGCGCAAGACAGTACCAACAGGCGGTAGTACATTCTTTGCCTCGACAGAAAATGTTCAGTCAGATTCTCTAATCGATGTCACCTCGCTCGCCGCACAAATCTCTCCAACTCCTAAAGAAGGACATGGGTAGATTGATGAATACCTCAGCTTGACTTCCTCATCCTCGGAGCACACACATGTGATTCTGCCTGAAATTTTTGAAGAAGAATTTACCCCTGACGCAGTTGTTATTAAACCAGTTGATGAACAACCAATCCCTAATCAAGTCACTAAACAACCACCAGATCTGAACATCAAACCAATTGTTGAAATTGAAGCTAGTTTGCCCCTAAACGCACCTATTTAGACATTACCCACCGAGGAGATGCTACCACAAGACAATCTCCCCAGGACCAGGCGTCGCCTCAAATGCTCATCTGGTTGTATTGTTATTTTGTCTTTATTATCATTCCACTCAAAAGACACTGGATCTACCAGCCCCCTCCTCTCAAGCGACGCCAAACTTGAGCGTCCAACAGAACTGCCCTACCACAATGAGGTACCACTTTACATTTGCATTTGCATATCATTTTAGAGTAATTTATCTTGTCTTAGTTTTCATGAATTGAGGACAATGCATCCATCAAGTTTGGGGGAGGTGTTGTGTTTCACACTTAGTTATTTGCAATAATAATGATTGGTAGAAATATTTTTTTGTCACGGCATGAGTTATGTTAGGATAGTTGTTTGGAATGAATTGAGGATGCCCGATGATGAAAGAAAATTTTTATTTCCTAGGCCAGAATTATTTTACATGACTATTGAAAGATAGAACCAACCTTAGGACTTGATTCTTTGTGATCATGTTAACACGATTATATGATTTCTATGCTTAAGGTACTTAGAAAATATTTAGAATGGAACTTTTTCGTATCGTGGCATTAAATGATTGAAATTATTAAGTTGAACTCCTTAGTGTTTTGAATTTTGTTGAATTGCAAATAAATGCCTCGTCATAATTATAGAGGGACATTCCTCTGTACGACGGAATTACCTAGAAACCCCTTTGAATAAATGGTTACCTCAGCATATGAGTGAATGGAACAAGCCACGTGATTACTTTAACTAACTAGCTCGGGGGTGAAAGGTATGCTCCTATACACCTAGAATGTGGGTCGGTAGGTGTGATGAGCTATCTCCCCTTGAAGCAGTGCTAAAAAAACTGAAGTTACATGTTGAATAAATAGGAGTGAAATCGCGCTTAATGAATAATTTGATGCCTTAGAAAAACAAAAGAACTTACTTAGGAGTTTTCTAAATTGGTTAAGCATATACTAGATACAACCACACACACATACTACAAAGAGTCCTAACCTAGGGAAAGGAACTTGACTTCCCATTCAGTCTAGCATGTTGAGGCCAAACTTGTTGCTGAGGGCTGAAATTTTAAATAACATGATTGTCCTAATTTATACTTTGTCGTCTCACTTTATTTTTTTACTGCACATTATCCATTGCTTGAGGACAAGCAATATCTTAAGTTTGGGGGTGTGATAACTCCGTAAAAAGACTATATTCTAGTTCTTTTTACTTAAGTTATTGATTGTCTAAAAGCCATTGACATAGCAGTCTAGTTGCATATAGTTACATTTAGGACATATTTGCATGTGGTGGATAAGTTTTGCCAGGACCAAATTTATTTGACTAAACCGATGCTGCTGAGGAGAAGGGTTGTTTGATGGTTATAATGATGCAATAAATGATTGAGGAATAATTAATTTGTCGAGACAAATTTATTTGCTAGAGCCAGTGGAACGGAAAAAGACAATAATGAGGAACAAATTTTCTTGCCAAGGCGAGTTTTATCTTGCAAGTCTGACACAACACAAGATGAAATTGCTGATGTCACTTGGCCAACTATCCAAGGCACCTCACGTGAAATCATGACCTTGCCAAGGAATTTGAGACCAGTGTCAGCTGTTATATTATTTACAAAATGGGTATGACATCAAGGGTATTTAGGGAATTTCCAAAGACACTAAACCCTAGAAATTCCCACTATAAATATTCCATTATACCTCTTCATAAGGGGGAGAAAAATAGAGAGAATACCCTGAAAGGAGGCATGGAGAAAGGCAATTATAGCATATCCCTTTTTCATTGTCCCCCACTCGAGCGTCGTTGGTACCCTCCAGGATTTTACGTAGCAGCGGCCAAGCCCTCGAGAGAGGATGGTCGTTGGAGCAGTCATGGTGGTGATATGATGTCATGGTAGAGCTATATTTGGGAGTTTTTCTTCTTTTTGTTCTTCTTTTCCATATCATTTAAGGACTTGTACTTAGAGATTATTTTGGCATGATGTTTAATACACCATAAACTATTTTATTTGGTGTTGGAAATATTTGTATGATACGTTATTTGATGTTAAATGATGATTAAGTATGTTTTTGTTGAATGTTGTTTTGTTCACTATTTTAATGTTTTGCCTTGACATTGTAAGAGCTTTTGAGAGATTTCTTGGTGCTACGGCAAAATATTCCTAGTCTTTGTAAGAGCTTTTGAGAGATTGCCCTTTTTAGGAGTTAATACCTAATCTCGAGATAGTTAGGTTAGATCTAGGTGAACAAGGGAACTAATCCTAGATTACAAGGTTCTAATTCGCCTTAGAGATAAGGAGAAGGTTTCATTCAACTAAGAAGGGTAAATGTTTGAGTAGATAGGCTAGAGCTACGGTTTACGCTGGGAGGTATTGTCAAAACAACAGTTTGACAAACCAAGGGATACAGTTCACGCTGAGTAGTATTGCAGTAGCAATAGTTATAGGAACACTCTAGTAAATCCTGTCGGCCAAAATAGGCATAGCATGCTAAATCATCTTAGACAATATAATAATTCCTCATCGTAGCAAATCCAACCAAAGTGCTCCGTTAAAATTCTGATTGTGTGAGCTTTTTTAGAATATATTGAACTCAAATATTTTTCTTTGCCTTGATGATTTTTATTTTTTTACCTTTGCATATTTTGCTTGTCACCAGAAAACTTTCCCGATCACTTCACTTTATAATTTTTCTTGCCTCGACCATACTTTTATCCATTTGTTCTGTAAATAGTGATTTTTCATCCCATGATATTATTATAATTATTATTAAATTTATTACTTAATTATTATTAATTACATTACAGGCCCAAATCACAACAGTAAACCTAGGCCCAAATTACAGCCCAGACCCGGTTACAACTTTAAACTTGCACAATCGGTTCAGCTAAACCCTATAGAAACCCTAAACATAATAGGGTTTTTGGTAACTTTTCACCAGTTGACGCCTTCAGATCCACCGTCCGATCACTGCACGTAGATCCACCTTTGTCTCTTTAGCCGTAATTGAGGTCAGAGTCCATAAAAAATCAAAGTATAGAAATGATGCCCGTTCTAGAGCAAGTTGGGGGCGGTAGACAAGACAACGCTCGTCCTCAACACACTACAAGCCCCATAAAAGAAAAACCACAACAAAATCAGTGAGCGTCGAAAAGAAAAATAAATAAAAAAATCCACAAGCCAAAGGAGATTCGAAGAAAAAATAATAAAGGAAAACAGAGAGAAAGAATGAAAGAAGCTTACCGTCATTGCTCGTCATCAGAGAGAAGAAGCCTTAGAAAACCAAAGGTAACCCTTCGTTTGTTTTTAGATCTAGGATGATAGGACTTTATTTAGGGGAAATGGTGCTCTTATTTGGGTTAAGGGAAGGCTAAGGGTCTTTATGGGGATTTTTTTAGGTCGTCGGCAGTCGTAAACGGCGGCAGAGGGCTCCGACGGACGGTGGCCAGAGGCTACCGATTTTCCACCGGCAGAGGAAAGGTAGAGAGAAGTCAGAGAAAAAAAGGCTTCTCTCGTTCTAGAGAGATAGTGGAAAAAGAGAGAAATGGGAGATTAAGGCCCTTTAGGGCCGGTTATTTGGGCATTTATACTCTCCCCTATACGACATTGTTTTGGGGGATTTTCGTGTTTTGGGGTAGTGGGAGTACCATCTCTGCGGGCCTCTTACTTTGTGATTTGTTCATTTTAGTCACTGTATGTAGGTGTTAATTGTTATGATATGAGTTCAAACTTTATCTCGTTTATATTTTAGTCCATCAATACTTGTTATGTTATTTTTATGTTTATTTTAATTTGAGTACACTACTTTGACGTTATTAATTTTGATCCTAAAAATTTAGTAGTGGTTAAACTACTTTTCCAATACCTATTTTGTTTATTATTTTTATTTATTTCATGACTTTCGATTGCTTACAATTTAATCCTTAAGTTTAAGTTTTTAATTCTAAAAATATTATTGGGTTATTTACTATTGGAGTGCCTAAGATATGAAATGTTTGCATTGGTTGCCTTAATCTTTTGTTAGTTTTATAATGTAATCCCTAAAGTTATCATATTTATCATTTTAATCTCTTTTTTAAATATTTGTAAATTTCCAACTAATCGAGGTACTTTTATATATTATTTTATACGAGGGATTCAAGGAAACGCCCCTTAACTGACAAGGAGTGAGTTTCTAAGAATTGTTCGAATAAAATAATGCATTTTATTATTTAAATAAATTTTTTATCCTTTTGTAATTTTATTTATTTTATTATATTCATTGTATTTAAAAACTCTAAGGAAATATTATTTTGTACGAGAAATCCATAAAAAAATACCCCCTTAACTAACTAGGAAGGTATTTTCGAGGATTGTTTGTATAGAAGAATATACCTTTTCAATTTATTAAAAAAAAAGGATCACAATTTAAATGTATATTCAAAGTTGTTAATTTCAATATTTATATGACGTATAATCGTTTGGGTACCGATATCGGGCATTGTTGGGGTGTTAATCATTCCCCACGCGTAATTGACTCCCGAACATTTTTTCAAAATGAATTTCTGGTTAAACGCATATCAATTTTTATCTTTTAAAATTATTTTTCTTAAAATTATTTTAAAAGGTAACTTTAGGTATTCGATCTTCCTAACCTAAAGGTCGATGGCGAATGTTAATCTATTTATTTTTCCATTTATTTAAAACCCAACCTTTTCCCAAGATTAATTTGGATCGATCCCCGAAACATAGCCCTAAAAAGCTTAAGGACCGTTCTGGCAGCTTGGCGACTCCGCTGGGGATCGATTAGAGAGTCAGACAGTAATCAATTATACGTCATATTTTTAGTTGAAAATGGTAAATATGAGTGATATTTAAATTTTGATCCTTAAATTTTGTTTGCACCACATCAAATTTTGTTGTTGTAATAATGTGATTGATTTACGTGTTTCAGATTTCTGACCTTTTAGTTTGATTATTTTGAGATCGAGGAAAAGTATTGTGAGTTTCCCCTCGCACAAACATTTTGACATTTAGAGCCTTATAATTGTGCTTTGTCCCGTTAGGTAGGGGTGAACGCTACATTTATGTGAGAAAAATTATTTTTCTTCACATGGGCTTTAGCAAGTAACCTCTGGGTGCCTCATGTTTATGAGTGAAACATTGAGTTTACTTGCATGGACATGGGGAAATGTATCTTCTCGAGTTGAACTCGATCCATTTAAGCCTATAATGGGTGAGGATCGTGGGTCTGGCAAGCTCAAGCGGCACCAACAAAGGACAATTCGAGGACCCTGTTAGTAGTACCAAATTTCTGCTTGTTTTGTTGAATATTTGTCCGTGGAACTTCAAAAGTTAAATGGAAAACTCATTCTAACATTTTCCTCGAATTTATTTATTTATTTTTGCAATAAGTATGAGAACTAGAAAAGTATGCAGTTAGGTTTTATATTTTCGTACGATTCCTGTGTACTAGAAAAAGGTTGTTAGGATTTAGTTGCCAAATAAAAGCATGTGGATAAAATGTTGGGTATATTACATGTGGGTAAAAATAATGATATATTTTCTTGTTATTTGATTTTTTCAGTGTATATACTAAAACAATTTTATTTTGTTTTGTTTTGTTTTTTTATTGCATGATAATTCATTAAGGAAGTTGTTTGTTCACGAAGTGGCCATCAGAATAGAATGTGGTCATAAAATGAACAAGAGTTTTCACAATAAGGAAATAAAGAATGCAGAAGTAAGGTCATGGTCTGAAGAAACTCAAAGGAAGAAAGATGATAGTTTGACTGAAATCTGATACAAGGCATGCATTTTGGCAAAAATATGGTGACATAGCTCTTTTGTTGTATGTGAAAGTAAATAAACCTTTGATCAAAGCTCTGATCCAGTTTTAGAATCCGACATATAGTTGTTTCACTTTCAACAAGGAAGACATGCCTCCCAAGTTGGAAGAGTAAACCTCCCTGTTTAATTTAGAAACAATACATATGATAAAATCTACTCTAAGGCGACAAAAGTGCCTTAAAGAACTAATTTTCAAACACAATGATATTGAAAAGAGCATGGAAATGTTCGCTTTGGGAATTTATGGATTGGTGATTTTCCTGAAAGTTCTTTGCCATATAGAATCCGCCGTGGTTAATTTATTTAAGCATTTGGAAAGGAAAGTAAATCATGTTCCTACAGTCTTAGCATAGACATTCAGGTCGCTTAACAGTTGTAAAAGAGTAAAGAGTAGATGCTTCACTGGGTACGCTCAGTTGCTTACTGTATTGATTCATAGCCACTTTTGGAAGATTGATCGAGAATACAGTCATCGGTTCTCAAATGCCCTGAAAGATTTTCTCACCAAATAATAACCTGAGCACCTCACAAGAAAAGATTGGGTTTTACTTTTAAAAAATTTACAAGATCATGATATAGTGTGGTGCGTCTCATGGTTAGCATTTGTTGATATATTGTACAAGTATGGGATTCTGATTAGGTAACTCTGTTAGGGTTATGGGGTAGAGTAGGTTATACTCTAGTATTGGTGTTAAGGCAATATAGGTCACGCCAATTCGTCCCAGCTACCTCAAGCCTAAGTAAGCACGAATTTGTGTACCACAGAGACAATTACAAGAAAATCGCTCGTTTAATGTCAGATGCATAGAAGTTAACCTTTTAAACCAATGTGGTAGCAGCCGAGGTCATGTTAACACCAGATTATGTGGTTTGGGGAGCTCTAAGGAAGAATGAAACCATTCCCTTATTTGACCGTGATCAATTTATTCCTTTAGAAGAGCAGTTCAAATACATGTCGTCTGAGTTGGAAATATTGAGGAATGAATGTGAAGTTGAAATTGCCATAAAGGAAAAAGTGTGAGAAAGTCTTAGGCAATATAATTTCATGTTAAACCTCAATAGTGGATTCCATAGTAAACAATTTGAGCTCATGCGAAATATAAAATATGAGGTTGAGGATGATTTCGCGAACTTACAGAAAGATTACCAAAAAAAATGAATCGGGCCTGGGAAATTGTTGGAATAGGAAAAACTTCAGAGAAGTGGAAGTTGTAACTCAAGGCTAAAATGGATCATCGAATTAAGGATGTCAGAGCTGAAAGAGAACGTCGAGTTAGATAATTAGAGGCAGAGAAGAAGAAAAGAGATCAAGAGTTTTGTATAAAGAAGAAATCATGGGTTCGTGCACTGAGTGGTGAAAGAAAAGAAGCTAAAGAATTGAGACAAATGAACATGTGAGCAAGAAGTAAGAAGAGGAAATCAATTTTGAAATGCAAGTGCAAGGTAATATCGAGGAGCTCAAAATCGAAAATCAAAGCATATTAAGAGAGATAGTGGAGGGGAAGCGAATAGTAGAACAATTAGAAGTTGCGAAAAGTAATATATTTAAAGGGTTCAAAATGGAGGTAAATAGCACGTTAAGTGACTTGAAATTAAAGGATGAAGAGTAGAAGAGCTTGAAGCTGAAAAGAGGAGAAGCAATGAAGAGTTGAAATTAGAAAGACATCATCGAGAGCATGCACTCCAAGCCAAGCAAGATAAAGTTTTCCTTTGGATACAACGATGTGGGACAAAGAACGAGCAAATAGAGGTCCTCAATCAAGAGATGCAATAGATAGAAGTAAGGCATGAGGAATAAATAGCTCAGGCTTAGGCAAAGAATGAAGAGTATAGTTCTTACATTCTGCAACTCAAAAATTCCTTATTAACAGAGAATGGTCAGCAATGGCTGACATATCTAAGAGTTAGCCTCGAAGAGAACGCCACTTTATGAAGAAAAGACCATGATTTAGAAAATGAATTGTGAAGTTGTCAAGTACAGATCACTGGTCTTGAGCGCACCATCCAAAGCACCAGGCGACAGCGACAAAATACGAGTGGTCATTTTGAGGATTGGTAAAAAGATGTGAATCGTGTAATCATCGAAACCATGAATAAATTGAGGATTTGGAAAAAAGTTTCACTTAGCTTGTCAAAGAGATAGTGGAGCTGAATACTAGAGCGAGGCCTTTTCTGTAATGGATTCGTCTTGTAATGATGATTATTTTGTCCTAAATGAAAGTTGTTATAAGACTGATCACGTTTTATGAATCATTTCCTTTCTACATACATTTGCACTTTATAATTCAAATTTTGTGTTCTGCATTTTATTCGCACTTTTACAATTATTAGTTCAATATTTTATTTACAGATAATTTGCATTCATTTTTAAAACATCGAAATTAATAATAAAGGGTACACTACAAAATACTGGACAATTTTAAGCATCCATACCATACCCGGAAAAAACCAATGGACGAGAGAATCTCCCAAGTTAAAAAGACTTAGCTCAAAATACAGGAGAGCTTCAAGAAAGCTCATGAGGAGATGCGTGAACAAATGCTGAAATCCCAAAATGATCTGATGGAGAAACTTTCAAGCATGTTACAAGGAAGATGTATAGATCGAGAAAATGCCCCAACTATCGGTACTACTATCGAAGAACCACTGTAACCCCAGGTTTCGCACTACGAGCTGATCATGGAAAAGCTCCAACTTTTGGTATTACTACTGAAGAGCCTCTATACCCCTAGGCTTTACACCACCTTATGTTATAGCACAACAGGGAGCGATTGTGCATCCAGAAAGAGTGCATATAAATTTACCTGGAACCTCCATAAACCATCAACAAGCTGAAGAGGTCCCAGATTTTGACCAGGAAGGCATGAAAGAGTCAAGAAAAAAATTTAAAGAGAAATGGGAACAACTAAAAGAAAAAAATTAGGGCTATGAAGGAGGACACTAACATGTATGGAATTGATGCTAAACAGTTGAGTTTGGTTCCAGATTTGGTATTACCACCTAAGTTCAAAGTTCCAGAGTTTAAAAAATTCGACGGCAAAATATGCCCCTCTGCTCACATCACAATGTTCTGTAGAAAAATGATTGGCTATATAAGGGATGATCAACTGTTGATTCATTACTTCCAAGAAAGCTTAGCAGGTTCCGCAATTCGATGGTACAACCAATTGAGAAGGGTTCATATCAAGTTGTGGAAAGATCTAGCAAAAGCTTTTCTTGAACATTACAAACATGTGAAACATCTGAGGCCCAATCAACTTGTGTTACAGAACATGGAAAAGAGATTTAATAAGTGTTTCAGATAGTATGCCTAGAGATAAAGAGACTTGGCTATACAAGTGCATCCACCACTTGAATAATAATAGACAAATATGATTTATGTAAACACTTTAAGAGCTCCTTTCATTACCTACCTCATAGGGAATTCCTCTATGATTTTTTCTGACATTGTTCAGCTGGTGAGATGATTGAAATGGAAATTAGGTGTGGGAGACTCGATGAAGGTGAATCTAGCAAGAAACCACTAATAAAAAAGAAGGAGAATGAGATCAACAACATGAGGAAATACGAATCTAATAACATCATTGTGTCTCAACCTCATGCTATAGGATCATCTACACAAAACCCTGCCAGGCAAGGGGTAAAGGAACTGAGGCAAGAAAGAGAAAAATTCCAGTTCGATCCAATTCCTATGACCTACAAAGAGTTATTCTAGATATTTTATGACAGACATATAGTGTCACCCTATCATGTGTCAACTCTGCAACCTCCCTACCCTAAGTGGTACGATTTCAGCGTTAATATGAATACCATGCAGGGATTCCCAGACATTCTATTGAGAACTACACTGGATTCAAGAAAGTCGTCCAAAGCCTGAGAACAAAGAACATCATAAATTTTGGTGACAGTGAGTATCCAAATGTGGCCCAAAACCTACTAATAAACCACAAAAGTACGGGAATCAATGCAGATACTGAGGGTAAGGGAAAGAAAATTATAACAAAAGTTAGCGAGGTGGAACCACCTATGTATTTCAAATGATCAAGAATGACCTATTGATGCCCAATCTATCAGTTGAACAACTCAATACTGAAAATACATGCCATTACCACAATTACGAAGGAAACATTATAAAACAGTGCCCAGATTTTCAAACTTTGGTACAAAAGATGATGGATGATAAATAGATAGAGTTTTTCAAAGAAGCAACAGAAGAAAATGAATTGGAAATTTGTGCCTCTGAGGGTTCATCTAGAGGGGTTTACAAAGCTAATTATCCTCTAATCATTACGCCAAGGACTCACGTATCAGAGAAAATAGCTTCGAAGGTGATCATTACACCTTTATCCTCGTTCTTGTATAAAGATAACAAGCATGTACCATGGAAATATGACTGCAAGATAAAAGAAATAGTAAAAGAAAGTGAAGAAGAATATGAGGTTGGACATTTTACTAGAACTGGAAGATGTTGCTCTAAAGAACCTGAGAAACAGGCTATCGTTGACAAAGGAAAGAAGGTTGACCTACATTTAAGAGAAGATGAACTTGTCATCAACGAGCCAATAACTGAGACTGAAGCTATGGAATTCTTCAAATTTTTGAAACACAGTGAATACAATACTACTGCGTAGTTGCATAAACTGCTCACCTATATCTCTATCTTGGCACTCTTATCGAGCTCCAAGATACATCACAATGCCTTACTAAAAATTTTGAACCATAATTTTGTGTCGAAGGAGTTGCCTATAGACAAACTGGATAGGTTGGTTCAAATATACATACTGACAACTTCTTTTCATTTTCTGAGGATGAAATCCCCTCTGGGATGATCGGTATCCATAAAGCCCTACACATCATTGTTATGTGCAAATGACATATCATGTCTCGAGTGTTAGTTGATAATGGCTCTACTTTAAACGTAATGCCATTAGTGACCTTGAAGAAATTGCTAGTCGATAGTATGCTCATGAGAAATTGCCAGATCGTTGTCCTAGCTTTTGATGGAACTAAAAGGGAGGTACTATGAAAGATCGACATTGTTTTAACTATTGGCCCAACTACGTATGAGGTGGAATTCCTTGTGATGGATATCATGCCCACTTACAATTGCTTACTATAAAGGCCTCTGATTTACCAGGATGGGGTAGTTCCATCCATAATACACCAAATGTTAAAATTTATAATCGATGGAAGGTTGATATGTGTTAACGCTGAAGAAGAAATCACCGCTTCTATCTCCACCACGGCTCCGTATGTGGAAGTGGATGAGAAAGTTGTTGAATACTCCCTTAGATCATTAGAGTTTGTTAATCCCACATTCGTGGCCGAAGAAAACAAAATACCCATGCCAAGACTGTCAAATTGCACTAGAATGGAGCTAAAGCTAACCCTGGGAGATGAGCAAAGGTTGGAAGAGGCTTAGGAAGTAGGGATTGGTTAATCCGATTTTCCCTATCACTAAGAGAGATCGCTTCAGTTTGGTATATCAACTGACTCTAAGGGAAAATTTGAGAGGCATCAGAAGGAACCAAGAAATTAGGAAAACAATGCTAGCTGGAGAAGACCTTAGCTAGGAGCCAATAACCTTCCCACCATGCAAGGAAACTCAATGTTCCAAGGGAGTCAGCAAAACAAAGAGTTGATTGTTGAGAATGCCTTGAGAGAACTGGACATCAATGTCATATTGGAGGATGAATATGAAAAAGGGAGAGTTATGGGGATCTATTATGCACCACGAGGTTTTATTTTAAATAATTGGACTAAAGAGAAATTACCTGTAGTTTTCAAGTATTTTTCAGAGTAATACACGAGAACTTTTCCTATTGCTTATACCCTGAGGCAATAGGTGATTTTGTGTACATGGTTAAACTATCTGTTTTTTTTACTTTCAATTAAAGATGCATTTCAATAAATTTAAAATAGAAATCATTCTCCCATGCATTTTTTCATTCTTTGTTATATGTATGCATTATTTCTTTCTATTTATCTTAATATGAGATAAGATTCTTCCGAATGACTATATATATATACTCTCGTTCGTTATTCTTTCATGACCTCAGATATCAATAACATGAATGCTAATGACACTAACCCAGAAATTGATTTCGAGTTACCTATATGTCAAGGGGAAGTCGGGAGTTGTGATGATGGTGAGGGATATGACTTACCTTCTAATCTGCTAAAATGATGGAAAGAGAGGATAAGCATATTTTACCTCATAAAGAGCCTACTAAGATCTTAAATTTGGGGTTAGATGAGGATACAAAATAAGTAAATATTGACACTAATTTGTCTAATGAAGGACAACAAAGTTTGATTGAATTTCTTCAAGAATACAAAGACTATTTGCTTGGTTTTATGAAGTCATGTTAGGTTTGGATACAAAGTTGGTGGTACACAAATTATCAAAAAAGCCTGAATGTAAGCCTATGCAACAAAATCAGAGAAGAATGAGACCCGAGATGCTACTAAAAGTTAAAGAAATAAAGAAGCAATTCGATGTTGGGTTTCTTAAAGTGACCAAGTAACCTGAGTGGGTGGAAAATATTGTCCCAGTTCCAAAGAACGTTGGGAAAGTCAGTATGTGTGTTAACTACAGAGATCTCAAAAGAGCCAGTTAGAAGGATAATTTTCCTTTTCCACACATAGACACATTAGTGGATAACACTATTAGAAATTCCTTGATCTCATTCATGGATGGTTTCTCCGGCTACAATCAAATTTAAATGCACCCTGAAGATTTGGAAAAAAACAATGTTTGTCACTATGTGGGGGACGTTTTGCTATAAAGTAATGTCATTTGGGCTAAAGAAATGAGAGACATATCAAAGGGCCATGGTAACTTTGTTCCATGACATAATGAATAAAGAAATAGAAGTTTATGCCGATGATATGATTTTCAAAGCCAAGACAGAGGAATAACACGTCGAGAATATAAGGAAGCTTTTCCGAAGACTAAGAAAATATCAGCTGAAGCTTAACCCAAGTATGTGTACCTTTGGGTGACATCTAGGAAGCTCTTGGGATTTGTAGTGAGCAAAAATTGAATTGAAATAGACTCAGATAAAGTTAAAGCCATTCAAGATTTACCACCCCCACAAACACAAAAAGTGGTTCGAGGATTCTTGGGGAGACTGAATTATATAGCTCGATTTATATCATAGTTGAATGAGAAATGTGATCCCAATTTTTGCCTCCTCTATAAGAATAACTCAGGGGCGTGGAGTGATGATTGCCAAGAAGCTTTCAAAGTAGTTAAATGATATTTGTCAAGAACCCCAATCTTAGTACCACGCATCTCAGGCAAACTCAATGGGGTGTGTATTAGGTCAACATGATCAAACTGAGAAGAAAGAAAGGGTTATTACTATGTCAGTAAGAAGTTCACTGAATGCGAGGCCAGATACTCGCCAATTAAAAATTTGTGTTATGCTTTTATATGGGCTACCCAAAAGCTCAGGCAGTATATGTTATATCACACAACTTGGTTTATATACAGACTCGATCTTTTGAAGTATCTGATGGGTGTACCTGTACTATTGGGAAGATTAGCTCGTTGGTAGATCTTTTTGTCAGAGTTTGATATCCAGTATGTAAGAAAGAAAGTGGTTAAAGGGAGCGCAATAGCAGAATTTATTGCAAGTAGGGCTTCTGAAGAATATGAGCCGTTAAGTTTTGATTTCCCAGACGAAGATCTAATGGCTATTTCAGTGGAAGAAACAGTTGCGTCCACCTGTAAACATTGGAAGCTGAACTTTGATGGTGCTTCAAATTCCTTGGGGCATGAGATTGGGATAATATTGGTCTCACCAAATGGAGAGCATTATCCTTTCACCAGTCAGCTTAATTTTGATTGCATAAACAACATGGCTGAGTATGAGGCTTGTGTTTTGGGTCTTAGAGCCGTCATGGAACGTAAGGTAAAAATGCTCAAGGTAACGAGGATTTAGATTTGGTAATTTACCAACTCAGGGGAGAGTGGGAGACAAAATATCCCAAGCTTGTAGAATATCATAAATTGGTCATGGAACTTATCAAAGAATTTGAATAAGTAACCTTCAATTACCTCCCAGAGAAGAGAATCAAATGGCAGATGCCTTGGCCACTTTGCCAGCATCATTCA
Organism: Hibiscus syriacus; assembly: GCF_006381635.1. Classification (NCBI taxonomy): domain Eukaryota; kingdom Viridiplantae; phylum Streptophyta; class Magnoliopsida; order Malvales; family Malvaceae; genus Hibiscus; species Hibiscus syriacus. The sequence goes on along the minus strand of NW_024063019.1, from coordinate 939,213 downwards.
AGGTGGATGAGAACTCGAATATGATGCCCATCAAAATGCAGGCTTATGAGTATCCAACCCATTGCTTTAACATTGAGAAAGAAGAAGATGGAAACCCCTGGTATTATGATATCTTGCAATACATTAGATATTAGAGTTATTCCGAATAGGCGACCGATAATGGAAAAATAACTATTAAAAGAATGTCATCAGGATATGTGCTCGATGGTGAAATTCTATATAAGAAAAGCTCGGATCAGGTGCTATTGAGATGTGTGGACACCAAAGAAGCTTAAACAATTCTCGAAGAAGTGAAAGAAGGAGTATGTGGTACCCATGCCAATGGACATGCAATGGCTAGACAAATTATGAGATTTGGGTATTACTGGTCAACCATGGAAACTGACTTTATCAATTATGCCCAAAAATGTCACAAGTGTCAAATTTATAAAGACAGGATATATACCCCTCCTCATCTGTTGCACGTGATGACAGCTTCGTGGTTATTCTCTATGTGGGGCATGGATGTTATTGGAAAAATTTTGCCTAAGGATTCAAATGGCCACGTTTTATTTTGGTAGTGATAGATTACTTCACCAAATTGGTAGAAGCGGTTTCATATGCAAGCGTCACTCAGTCAACAGTCTGTAAATTCTTAAAAAAGAAAATCATCTATCGATATGGCCTACCGGAGAGGATTATTTTTGACAATGCATTGAATCTAAACAATAAGATGATGTGGTCAGTCCTACATTATATTTAGAAGTGATGCCTCAAGGTCCCATTACTCGATCCAGAGCCAAACAATTCAGGGAAGTACAATAACTATGTGTCTTTAAGCTTTCATTTCATTTGACAAGTTAACACCATCCAATGTTAAGTTATATAATGTTTTAATAGCTGAAATATAACTTAACATATCCACATCTTTATATTACTTGTTGTATGATGTTTCAAGCATGTTATTGATTTGTATTAATCTTGCATTCATTTAGATAAGTTTCAATTCATTCGTGAAATGGAATCATGTATATTCATTCATTTCTTAGTTCATTTTCATTTATTCTAGCTCCTAAGTCATATATATTAGATCACATATGTTATATCATATAGTTCTTAGCGCATGACATGCATTCATAGCTCATAAGGCCATAGGCATGCAAGGCATCAAGGTAATTCATTCATGTCAGCTCATTTCATTTGATTTATCTTGTTTTCTTTGCACATATAGGTACATGGATTCACGAAACACATTAAGGAAACTTGTGAGAGTATTTAGAATTCATATGCAGCTCACAAAGGTTGTGTCAGCTTATGGAGACTTATGGAAAGCTCAACTCAACTGGAGGAGATAGCATGTAGTTGAACCTAGCTGGATGAACCATTTGAAGTCAAGTCTCTATAAGTGATCAAATGGGCAGCTGAAGGTAGCTCGGATAGGTTCTGAGGAGCTAAGGAGGTCTCAGCTAGGAAGCATCTAGCCCTTGTATTGCTAGCTAGCTACACACTCAAGCAAGCTAGGAGGAGAACCCATGCACGTCCACGATAAGGCACATGACCAGCCTTCATTCCATGTACAAGGATGCACCACAAGACTCCCTAGAACCCCCATGTGTGTGACATATGACCAACAACCATGTGCGTAACACCCATCTCCCGTATACCTTTCTATACACGAGATATAGATGTCACATCACTTTTAAAACAGTTCTACTTTTAAAAACCTGTAAAATTTTGTTTCTTTGTATAAACATTTTAATTAAGACTAATATAAACATTCATTAAACTTCATTACATAATAAAAAGTATACTTTAAATGTTTCATCATTTTACAAAATGGTAAATCAAATGTTTTTCAGAGTGTTTTTACTAAATATTTTACATGCCAACTAAATACATAAAAAAGTAGAAATGTGTGTCATATTGTTACTGAATTTCTTTGATGTCCAATCATCTCTTTACTTCTTCTTGTATTACGACCTACTCGTGAAATAAACATATGTTATGTTTTTACTTAGTGAGTCAAGACTAATAGTATAATGAACTCATCATTTCCTTATTTCATATTGTTCAAGTACAAATTCATTAATTCTAAGTTAATATCATTTCGTTACGATGCACACGTAGTGCATATATAGTTATTCATAAACTCATTATGAATTCCGTGGGTTGCACTTATAGTGCCGAAACGGTTATTCATCAACATATGATACATTTCGTACTTTGCACCCTTAGTGCCAAAACAGTTATTCTTCAAAATATGATGAATTTTGTACTTTGCACACTTAGTGCCGAAATGATTATTCTTCAACATATGACGAATTTCGTACTTTGCACACTTATTGCCAAAACAATTATTCATCAACATATGATGAATTACGTAGTTTGCACACTTAGTGCCGAAACGGTTATTCATCAACATATGATGAATTCTGTGAATTGCACACTTAGTGCCAAAATGGTTATTCATCAACATATGATGAATTTTGTGAATAGCACACTTAGTGCCGAAACGGTTATTCATCAACATATGATGAATTATGTACTTTACATAGTGCCGAAATGGTTATTCATCAACATATGATGAATTATGTACTTTGCACACTTAGTGCTGAAACACTTATTCATCAACATATGATGAATTCAGTGAATTGCACACTTAGTGCCTATTTGGTAATCACCACACACATTTTAAGCAATCATACATATATGACTAGTATAACATATAGTTACATAACATATAGTTACACACCATATAGTTACAAAACATATAGTTACATAATTAAATGCACTCACATGGGTTTCCTCGCTATTGTATCCAAAATGCAAAGCTAATTACTCAGGTACTTTGCTTTTGCCCTTCACTTTGCTTGTCTCGGGAGCTTGATTTCGATCTACTCAATTATCCATGAAAGACACGTACAATATCAATTGTTAGTATATTTCCTAACAATTATTCTTAAACGATACTTAAAAGTACATATTATTAACTTTCTAAAATAATATCAGCCTATTTTAAGATTTATGGCTCAATAGTACCGATACCCCTACCATGGTATCGATATTACTATATTATGGTACCGATACTCTAATAAGATATCAATAACATTTTCGTATTTTGTTATCAATGGTATTGATACATTCCTCACAGTATTAATACCTCATTCGGTATCGATACTTCTTGCATCAATATCTATACTACTCAGTTGTTCTTCCCATTTTAAGCATATAGTATCGGTATTGTTCTATCAGTACCGACACCCGTTCCTAGATTTTCTAGTTTTCAACCCAATTATTACCCAAATGGGGTTAAATATTGTTATGTTTACACCCAACAATACTATAAAACTCTTCTTTACATATCCATACTGACTTTACTTTATTTAGCTTCTTAAACACCTAAAATCTTCCAAGAACATTTAAATCTTCTTTATCTATCCATACTGACTTTACTTTATTTAGCTTCTTAAAACACCTAAAATCTTCCAAGAACATTTAAATCTAAGAATCACACCACTTTTTCTAACATGTTCTTAATCTCATCCAATGCTTCTAATCTTATTTAAATATTTGACAAGTTAAAAATACTAAATAACATCAGTATAAACTCATATTCTAACATAACACTAAAAAACCCATCTTCTTCAATCTAAAAAATCTCATCCATCTCTTAGCTTTGATCCCATTTAATCCTTCCTTAAGCTTCTATCATACTCAAGGCTTCAAAAACCAACCAAACACGAATGGATAAACTAGCAATTTGAAATCTCACCTCTGAGCTATGGAGGAGAGCTATCTACGGGGAAAGAAGAAGAAAAGAGATGATTTTAGCTAACTTATTGTTGAAAACATTTTGATGTTTCGATATAACAAATTAAGTTAAATGAATTTTAATATTTTACAAATGATTTTCTAAGTATATTTGATTTAATTACTCGAATATCAAAATATTACCCCAAGTCTTTCAAGATCAACTTCAATCCTTACTAAAGTGTAAAATTGTGTTTTAATCTTAAAATATTTTTGAAACAATTTTCACAAAGTATTTTGAACAAAAAACGAGCCTAAAATCAATTTTCAGGTAAGTGTACTGATGCATGAATCAATGCATCGATGCACCCTTGTTTTAATTGAACATCGAATGGCTTTCGTGTATCGATGCACATACTATGCATCGATGCACTCCATGTATTATTAAGACATCGAATTGATTTTATGCACCGATGCACAAGCTATGAATTGATGCACCCCGGCTATTTTAAAACATCGATTGTGTTTTATGCATAGATGCACCCTCAATGTACCGATGCACTATGTCTTCCAACGGTTGAAATATTTGAATTTTACATATAGTGTACCGATGCACTAGCCTTATGCATCGATGCACACACGCTCCTAACTGATTTTATTGATTGTTTTCACACTTAAACGGCTCTATTGACTCCATTAATCATCCTCAACGTTCGGAATCAATTGAAGGAGTATTTAAACAAGCTTATAACTCATTGATCAAAGACAAGAAACAAAAATCAACAAGAATCAAGAGAGAATCAAAGAGAAAGCATCAAACCTCAAGTTTGAGAATTTTCAAGCCTATTTCATTCAATATTCATTTTTGCTTTCAAGAACACTTATTGTGCTCAATTGTATTATTCTTGAGTGTTCTTTCTTTGTTATAGAATTGTGCAAACATCTTGCCTTGTGAGGATTTTCTTGTAAGTTTTCAAAATTTGTATTGTTCTCTTTGGGAGAGAGTGTTCTCAAGAATTTGGGGTATAATTCTTGAGGGAATTGTAAGGTTACTCTTTGTCCTCAAAATAAAGACAAATTTGTGAATTTTTGAAAAATCCTTAGTGTGGATAGCTAAGGTAGTGGACGTAGACTTTGGTTGAGAAAGTCGAACCACTCTAAATAGTTGTACAAATATTTTCAATTTTCTGCAAAAGCTTCCACCGAAATTTTTATTGCCAATTCACCCCCCTTTTGGCCGATTCCAACGATCGATTAACTCAAAACTTACCTTTTTCATTTTTTTCTTATTTAAATGCCTTAATAACGATGGAGTTTTAAATTCATTTTCCTCTTAAGGACCAAAATGCCCTCTTAATCATCCATTACTACAATTTAGTCTAAACCACTATTCCAAATCATTCTCATCTTTTATCAATTAATTAAATAAATCCTTAAATTTTAAATCCTTTCAATAAAGTTCCTAATTTGATATTTGGGGCATTACAATTCTTCCCCCTTAAGAAAATTAATCCTCGAATTTAAAGAAGTACCTGAAACGAAGAGATATGGAAACTGCTTTCTCATATCCTTCTCTCTTTCCCAAGTAGCTTCTTCTAACTTATGATTCTGCCAAAGCACTTTAACCAACAGAATCCTTTTTTTATGCAATTCCTTGGTTTCCTAAGCCAAGATCCACACTGGTTCTTTCTCATAAGTCAAATCTAGTCTGATCTCTATTTCTTCAGGAGCGATAACATGGGATGGATCGGATTTGTATCTCCTAAGCATCAATACGTGAAAAACGTTGTGGATATTGTCTATATCCTGAGGCAAGCTAACTTATAAGCTACTGGTCCAACCCTTTTTAATATCTCATATGGTCTAATGAAACTAGGACTCAGCTTTCCTTTTCACCCAAAACGTAATACCTTCTTCCATGGCAATACTTTCAAAAATACTTTGTCTCCCTCTAGAAATTCGATTTCTTTTTTTTTCAAATCAGTATATGACTTCTGGCGATCTGAGGCTATTTTTAGCTCTGGATAATTTTCATTTTTTTCCTATATATCTTTAATCAAATATGGGCCAACCAGGTCTCGATCTTTCAGTTTAAACCAATTTAATGGTGTCATGCATTTCCTCTCATACAAAGCTTTATACGGTGCCATCTTAATACTTGATTGATAACTATTATTATAAGCAAATTCTGCTAAAGGTAAATATATTTACCACGATCTTGTAAATTCAATCACACATGCCCTTAGCATATCTTCTGATATCTGAATAGTTCATTCTGATTGCCCATCTGTCTATGGATGAAAAGTTGTGTTGAAGTTCAAACGAGTACCCAATGACTCATGTAAAGACTTCCAAAATCTTGAAGTAAAGCTTTGGTCTCAATCGGACACTATCGATATATACACTCCATGTAGTTAACTATCTCTTTTATATACAACTTTGCAAACTTATCCATCGGCTAATCTACTCAAACGGGGATAAAATAAGCTGTCTTGGTCAATCTGTCTACTATTCTCCATATCGAGACCTTTTTACCCGATGACAAAGGTAGCCCAAAACAAAATCCATTGTAACTCGCTCCCACTTCCACTCAGGAATGGTTATTGGCTGTAGTAATCCAGAAGGCACTTGATGTTCAACTTTCACTTGCAGACATGACAAACATTTTTGCAACAAACTCTGTTACAGCTCTTTTCATACCAGTCCAACAATAACGACTCTTCAAGTCCTGATACATCTTATTCCCGCCAGGGTGCATCGTCAAAGGGATATAATGTACCTTGAAAAGAATATCCTTCCTCAATTCATCATCATTGGGAATGCAAAGCCTTCATCAGAAATATAAACATCTATTAACCTTTTATTTTGAAATATTTGGCCTCTTATTTTTCAACTTGTGCCAATCTCATCAAGCATTTCTAATCTCTATCTTGCATCTCTTTTACCCGATCCAAAAGCATCAGCTTTAACTTTAATTCAACAATCAAATCACCATTTTCCTTTAAAGACATATGTGCATCTAAAGCCCTTAAAGTTGCAAAAGTCTTTCGTTTGAGTGCATCGGCTACTACTTTAGCCTTTCCCGGATGATAGTCAATAACCAAATCATAATCTTTTAAGACCTCAATTCATCTTCTCTGTCTCAAATTTTTCTCTTTCTGAGTCAGCAAGTATTTTAAACTCTTTTTATCCGTGTAAACATGACTGTTAGAGTATGCCCAAAGACCAATCATATGATGTTTGTAATAATACTTTTATTTACCAATTTTATTGAATAAAGGCATTGCCACTATTATTTTTAGTTATATGTATGTGTTTAACATAAACTAAAAAATAGTAAAGTCCATATAATAACATTATTAAAAGATCCATAGTCAAGTATTATTATGAGCATGGACAATAATAATACACTTAAGGCTAACGTGTTATTGATTGATGGCAAGGAGTTGTCATTGACATAGAGATGTCAGAATTGATACATGATTATATTGTTAGAGAATAATATATTGGATTGACCATTCATTAGCATATGTCTTGGATTATTATGTAACGGTCATAACATTGCTCATGGTGATGACTATATGTATGATCCTCATACTTGAGATCAATGTCATCCCAACATATATTGTTGTATGTTTTGATACAATTAAACATGCTCCGTAACTGGTTGCACTATAAAGACTATTATTGAATATATCTCGATATATGTAGTGGGTGTAAATAGTTAAGATACGATTTATCCTTCCTACATAATAGGAAATATATCACAGGCCACTTGATTGAGTGAGACTAGAAATGCATGGCCATGCTCGAATAAGTTGATATGTGATATCATAAATTATTCATTAATTATAGTCTACTCTAGATATCAAGAAACAATAGATGGGCTATACAAGTGTGACTATTCTAAGACTTGTTCCTAGTCTAGATATAAAGGACAAAAGGATGTAATACATAAAAGAGTTAATCACTAAGATGATATGTCGAATCATAATTTCTTATAACTTAGATTACAATGATATGTTGCTAGATGTCACTCATTGTATGTAATATTAGAATTGTTCTAATAATTACTACTAAAGTTACAAGAACCTACAGGGTCACACCCTATGATTGAAATGAGCAAAAATGTATAATTTGTTGTATGTTACTAAAATATATCTAGAGTTAAGATATGTATATTTTATATACATATGATTTTAATTATCCCGAATATATAGTAAGTAAGCATTAAAAGAATGTAATTTAGATTACAACTCTTTTAATTGGTTTATATAATTCGAAATAATTAAATAAGTTATTTAAATAAACATTAAAGATTATAATTTAGATTATAAGTCTTTAATGTATATTTAATTTAATTAATTAAATAATATTTTATTAATTAATTCAAAATAACTTTAAAACCCTAAGATATTAGGGTAATGGATATAAAAGGGTGTGTTAGGTCTAGCAGTCGTTTTTTGAACACATAAACAAAAACCTTCAGCCGTTTTCTCTCAAAATAGTTTTGGAGAAAAGAAAGATTGCTCTCAATCAGGTGAACTAAGTAGAGGTCGAGACCTGATTTCGTGGAGGCTTACGATTCGAACCGATCTAGACCACCAGTATTCACTACTGTCCTTGTTGTTTTTTCAAGGAACCCGTTGTAAGTATTTGCATCCCTTCCTCCCGATTTTGGTTTTTTTATACTTGGATCGCTGGTAAGACTGTCGAGTTTTGTTTCCACTGCGCCATGGAGTGCGCCGACGGTCCCAACAGTGATATCAGAGCCACTTGTACGATCTAAATTTAGGTTAAATTCTTGGTTGATGCTATATGTATGAGATGCATGTTCTAGTTTTATCAATTTCAGTAAATATATTGATATCATTGTTCGAATCGATAACTGCAAAGATTAATATGTAAATTTGTTAATATGTTTTTTCAATCGATTTTTGGTTGAATGATCCGTGGGAGTACGATAGCAGATCGTGTTTGGAAGTGGAACAATGGTTGTTCCGATGCAGAAAACCTTCGGGATAGAAAATCCCAAAAACACGATTCTATTGATAAATATTATCAAATCGTGAGGATTTTCTATAGAAATGTAAGTACTATTTTCCAAAAAAGTCCCACCGGCCGTCGTCAGCAATACAAATTGAAGGCCCATATTAAATTTTTTTTTGAACAAAGGCGTAAGAACATGTATATATATATATATATATATATATGATATGTTTGATTTGCACGGTGTTTGACATGCATGGTTATAGCCCTTGTTCACTTTATAATGGTTTAATTTGAAATACGGTCTGCGAGCCATGCCTTTCTATATCTCTGTTGTATTTCTCTTCTCATCTTACTACCTCATATGTAAAACGAGTTTCTTTTAAAATTGTAAACCTATGAAGATTCAAAAGGAGTAGAAGAATGGCGAAAAGATACCTAGAGAGTAGTCTTAGGCTTTAGGGTTCTTAGTTCTCCCATTGGCTTGGGATGGGTCACCTTAGTCATTACTTTGGGCTATAATCATTGCATCTTATTTATTGCTATATTTATTATGTATGTAATACATCAAATGATAAAATAAGAATGAATATTGATGAGATCAATAAGGGCCTAATATTAAAACGAACAATGATGAGATAATTATGTAAATCCCTCTTTATAATTTAAGTTAAATTAACCGTCCAATATTTATCCTCGTTAAGGCTTCGATCAATATTGTGTGGGCTTTTCCAAAGCATTGTCACATAAATCTATCTTGTTTAAACACAAAGAATAAGCAAGTGATATTCACCAGTTGAAATATTGGTAATAACTTAGCTAGGTTATTCTAATAGGATTAGAAACCAAGAGGTTAAATATTTGGATAAGTCATGAGATAACTTGAACAAAAGTTGTTCACCAAAATGAGGAGTTACATGAGATGTAACTAGTAAAGTGTTACTTACCTAAATAATCACTATCTTAAAAGAAAAGCCAAAGTTGATTTAGGAAATTGATGTATTATGGATCCTCACCCAATAGAAAAAATTTTGTTGAATTTTTTCGAAATTAAAACATAGAGGGTTTTTAATTTTGAATAAAATAGTGGGAGTAATTTGTAAATAAAGTCCTATTTATAAATTTTAATTCGGTAAATTTACTTACTTTAATATTTCCATTGTTGTAGATTTATTGGAAAACAACACTTTATCACTGCGATCACTCCTTGAGAAGGATAAACTTACTGGCATAAACTTCTTTGCCTGGTTTCGTAATTTGAGAATTGTACTCAAACAGGAAAGGAAGGAATATGTCATTGAGGAACATGTTCCTGATGAACCGGTAGCTAATTCTTCAAGAGCTAACAAAGACAAATTCAAGAAACATATGGATGTTATGTTAGATGTTGGATTTCTAATGCTTGCCACCATGACTCCTGAGCTTCAGAAGCAACATGAGGACATGGTTGCATATGAGATGATTCAAAATCTCAAAGAAATATATGAAGGGCAAGCACGTCAAGAGAGGTATGAGGACTCTAAAGCTCTATTTCAATGAAAAATGGAAGAGGGAACTCCTGTAGGAGCTCATGTCATCAAGATGATGGGCTACATCCAAACGTTGGAAAAGCTGGAATTTCCTCTCAAAGATAAATTGGCAACCAATGTTATCCTGCAATCGTTGCCAGATAGCTTTAGCCAATTTGTCCTTAATTTCAACATGAATGAAATTAAGAAGACTTTGCCACAGTTACTTGGAATGTTACGAACTGCTGAAAGTAACATGAAAAAGGTTGGACCTAAGCCCATTCTGATGGTCCACAATGACAAATGAAAGGGAAAGAAAAAGGTAGTGGCAAAGTCTAAGGGAAATGGTAAGACCAAACCAAAAAGGAAAAATGCATTGAAACCCAAAAGGGGAGTTAGTAAGGAAGGAAAATATTTCCATTGCGATAAGACTGAACACTAGAAGAGAAACTGCCCTGTTTACCTTGAAGAGGTCAAGAAGGCAAAAGCAAACGAAACATTTATTTCAGGTATTTATATTATTGATGTTAATTTGTCAATATATACTTCTTGGGTATTATATACCAGTTATGGTTCTCATATTTGTACTTCTGTACAGGGACTGTAAAAGAGAAGGAATCTGACTAAAGGAGATGTGGACCTACGAGTAGGAAATAGAGCAAGAGTTGTTGCATTAGCTATAGGGACATATATTTTATCTTTGCCTAGTGGACTTGATTTAAATTTAGAGGATTGTTATTATGTGTCTAGTTTGACTAAGAACATTATTTATATCTCTTGTTTGGACAAGATTGGTTTTGAGATTATTATTAAGAATAATTGTTGTTCTTTTTATCTCCATAGTGTTTTTTATGGTTTGGCACAATTGGTTAATGGTCTCTATATTTTGAATCAAGAAAACACCATTTATAACATAAATACTAAGAGATCAAAAACAAATGACTCGAATCAAACTTATATTTGACACTGTCGTTTAGGCCATATAAGTGAGAAATGCATATCAAAACTCCATAAAGATGGATTCTTAGATTCATTTGTTTTCGAACAATATGTTGTATGTGAATCTTGCTTGTTGGGAAAAATGACTAAAGCTACTTTTAATAGTAAATGTGAGCGAGCAAGTGATTTATTGGGGTTAATACATAGTGAGTAAGCTGCAGAGGTCTATTTATGGACTAAAGCAAGCTTCTCGAAGCTGGAATCTTTGTTTCAATGATGCAATCAAAGAGTTTGGTTTTATCAGAAATGAAGATGAGCCTTGTGTTTATAAGAAGACTAGTGGGAGCATTGTTTCTTTCCTAATCTTGTATGTAGACGGCATACTCATCATAGGAAATGATATACCTACTTTACAGTCTATTAAGACTTGGTTAAGTAGTTGTTTTTCTATGAAAGATTTGGGTGAGGCAGCGTATATCTTATGAGTTAAGATCTATATAGATAGATCAAGACGACTTCTGGGTCTAAGTTAAAGTACATATATAGACAAAGTGCTGAAAATGTTTAGTATGGAAGAATCGAAGAAAGGATTTTTGCCTATAAGACATTGCATTTCTCTTTCGAAGGAAATGTGTCCTTCAACTCCACAAGAAAGAGAACGGATGAATAAGATTTTATATGTTTCGGCTATTAGTTCTATCATGTATGCCATGATTGAAGAAAATCATTGGTTTGCGGTTAAAAATATCCTTATGTACTTAAGAATAACTAAGAATAAACTTCTTGTCTATGGAGTAAAGGGAGAGCTTTGTATAAAAGGTTATACTAATGCCAGCCTCTAAACTGAAAAGGATGACTCACAATCACAATTGGGTTTTGTGTTTTGTCTTAATGGAGGTGCTGTGAGCTGGAAAAGTTCAAAGCAAGACACAGTAGCTGATTTTACAACAGAGGTTGAATACATTGCAGCCAGTAAAGCAGCAAAAGAGGTTGTTTGGATCAAAAAGTTTATAATGGAAATAGGGGTTATTCCCAGCATATCAGGTGTTGTAGATCTCTGTTGTGACAACAATGGAGCCATATCACAAGCAAAGGAACCCAGATCTCATCAACAATCCAAACATATTCTTAGGCGCTTTCATCTCATTCGAGAGATCATAGATCGAGGAGATATGGAAATATGTAGAGTACATACGGATGACAACATTGATGATCCCTTGACGAAGCCTCTTACATAGCAGAGGCATGATCATCACACTGAGTCACTCGGTATTAGATAAGTGAGTGATTGGTCTTACTGCTAGTGGGAGATTGTTATAGTATGCCCAAAGACCAATCATATGATGATTGTAATAATACTTTTATTTACCGATTTTATTGAATAAAGGCATTACCGCTATTATTTTTAGTTATATGTATGTGTTTAACATAAACTAAAAGATAATAAAGTCCATATAATAACATTATTAAAAGATCCATAGACAAGTATTATTATAGGAATGGACAATAATAATACACTTAAGACTAACATGTTATTGATTGATGACAAGGAGTTCTCATTGACATAGAGATGTCAGAATCTATATATGATTATATTGTTAGAGAACAATGTATTGGATTGACCCATCATGAGTTTATGTCTTGGATTATTATGTAACGGTCATAATATTGCTCATGGTGATGACTATATGTATGATCCTCATACTTGAGATCAATGTCATCCCAACCTATATTGTTGTATGTTTTGATACAATTAAACATGCTCTGTAATTGGTTGCACTATAAAGACTGTTATTGAATATATCTCGATATATGAAGTGGAAAGTATATAGTTAAGATAGGATTTGTCCTTCCTATATAATAGGAAATATATCATATGTCACTTGATTGAGTAAGACTAGAAATGCATGGCCATGCTCGAATAAGTTGATATGTGATATCATAAATTATTCATTAATTATAGTATACTCTAGATATCAAGAAACAATTGATGGGTTATACAAGTGTGACTATTCTAAGACTTGTGCCTATTCAAGATATAAAGGACAAAATGATGTAATACATAAAAGAGTTAATCACGAAGATGATATGTTGAATCAAAATTTCTTGTAACTTAGATTATAATGATATGTTGCTAGATGTCACTCATTGTATGTAATATTAGAATTTTTCTAATAATGACTACTAACGTTACAAGAACCTACAGGGTCACACCCTAGGATTGAAATGAGCAAAAATGTACAATTTGTTGTATTTTACTAAAATATATCTAGAGTTAAGATATGTATATTTTATATACATATGATTTTAATTATCCCGAATATATAGTAAGTAAGTATTAAAAGAATGTAATTTAGATTACAACTCTTTAAATTGGTTTATACAATTCAAAATAATTAAATAAGTTATTTAAATAAAAATTAAAGATTATAATTCATATTATAAGTCTTTAATGTATATTTAATTGAATTAATTAAATAATATTTTATTAATTAATTCAAAATAACTTTAAAACCCTAAGATGTTAGGGTAATGGATATAAAAGGGTGTGTTAGGTATAGCAACCGTTTTTGAACACACACACAAAACCCTTCAGCCGTTTTCTCTCAAAACAGTTATGGGGAAAACAAAGATTGCTCTCAATCGGGTGAACTAAGTAGAGGACGAGACGTGATTTCGTTGAGGCTTACGAATCGAACTAATCTACACCACAGTATTCACTGTTGTACTTGCTATTTTTCAAGAAACCCGCTATAAGTATTCATATTTCTTCCTCTCGATTTCAGTTTTTTCGTACTTGAATCGCTGGTGAGACTGTCGAGTTTTGTTTCCACTGCACCATCGATTGCGCTGACGGTCCCAACAATGACAACGCTCATCGTACAGATAATGGCGTCAAATTTTCAAAGCAAACACTACTACTGCCAATTCCAAATCACGTGTTAGGTAATTTCTCTCTTGACTCTTCAGCTGTTTTGAGGTATAAGCCACAACTTTCCCTTCTTGCATCTGTACAAATCTCAACCCGTTATAGTATGCATCACTGTAATCAACGTAATCTTTACCTGACTCAGGTTGCACAAGCATTGGGGCCTCAATTACTATCTTTTTTAGAATTTTAAAACTTTCTTGTCATTTATCCGACCAAACAAAAGGCACCTCCTTTCGTAACAAATTAGGTAGCGACAGAGCTAACATTGATAAGTTCTTTACGAATCACCTATAATAACAAGCAAGCCCCAAGAAACTTTGAACTTTCGAAATATTCTTTGGGGGTTGCCAATCAACTATGGCTTGAATATTTTTAGGATCTACTCTTATGCCTTATGCAATGATTATATGACCAAAAAAAAGCAATCTCAGCTAACCAAAATTCACATTTGGAAAGTTTCGCATACAACTTCTTTTCACGAAGTATCTAAAGAACCACTCGAAGATGAGCATCATGTTCATCCTTTGACTTGGAATATACCAAAATATCATCTATAAACACTACCACTAACTAATCCAAGTAAGGTTGGAATACTCTGTTCATTAAGTCCATAAATGTTGCATGAGTATTTGTTAATCCAAACGACATTCAATTGATCAAGATCATCAATCCTCGAAAGAGGATACTTGATCTTTAACTGATGGTACCCCGACCTCATATCTATTTTAAAGAACACTATTGCGCCTTTCAATTGATCAAGATCATCAATCCTTGAAAGAGGATACTTGTTCTTTATCGATACCTTTTTTAATTGAAGATAGTCAATACATAATCACATAAACCCGTCCTTCTTTTTCAGAAACAGCACAGGTGCTCCCCTAGGCGAAACACTGGTTTGATAAATCCTTTATCAAGTATCTCTTGCAACTGTGTTTTAATTCTATTTACTCCATTTGAGCCATTTGATATGGAGCCATAGAAACATGTTCAGTGCCGGGCTAAACCTCAATCTTGAATTCTACTTCACGATCTGGAGGTAAACCCGGTAAATCTTTCGAAAAAACCTCTAGAAACTCCTTAACTCTTGGAATATCTTTTAATCTCACCTCTGGCACTTGATTATCTATCACATTATCTAGAAAAGCAACGCATCCTTTTGACATCATTTTCTTTGTTCTCATACCTGATATCACGTTGGAGGGTGATTTCATTTTTTCGCCAATCACTACTATTTCAGAGTCTTCTTTGTCCTTCAAAAATAATCGCTTCCTGGGACAATCCACCCAGCCATGATGTATCCATACCCAGGATAATTTTAAAATCTTTGAAATGTAACTCCATTAAGTTTGCCGAGAACAAAACACCATGCATCTTAATCGAACATTTTCTACATACTCGAGTTACCCTTGCACTATCACCCATAGGGTTAACTGCTTTCATTTCACTAAAAATTGGTTCTAAAGGAATTCCTGTAGTTCTAACCAACTTTGTACTAATATATGAGTGCGTAGAACCAGGGTCAACTAGAACAAAACAGGCTCATCAGAAAGGTGAAATGTACTTGTTATGATCTCCGGATCATCTCGATCCTCATTGGTCTTTATATTGTAAATTCTGGCCACTCCTCAAGTATCTTATCTTTGGCTAGCCTCAGATTGATCACCTGATCATCCTCTGCTTCTACTAGGTACTGCTACTGATCTCTTAGTTTGCACAAATTTATCCTCGGATCTTTGTGTACAGTTTTGAGCATAATGAATCGTTCCTCCATAAATAAATAAAGCACCAGAAAGCACTCTACATATTCCCTGGTGAAATTTACCACATGTCTGACATGGGTTACCTCTTTCTCTAAAAGCTTTACCTGAGCTAGTAACAAAATAATGGGACTGCTTAGTTTTCTATGTAGCTGAAGTAAAATCAGCCCTATCAGTATATCAAGAACCTGAGCCCTTTCCTCTCTTAGCATGATGTGTAGATGAAGACATCTCAATCCTTTTTCCTGTTTGCATACTCTGCTCTGCTTCCAAAGTCTCCTCTTGAGCTCTTTCAATAGCCTTAGCTCTGTTTCTAACTTCTTGTACGCTATGCAAGTTTAAGGTCAACATCATCTCTTTCAAATTAGGCCTCAGACCCTCAATAAACCAATATCTTTGAGCTTTATCATTAGGAACCACCTCGGTAGCATAACGGGTAAGCTTATTGTATTTGGCCTCATACTCATGCACCGCTCGATCGCCTTGTTTCAAGTTAAGAAGCTTCAATAGCATTGATCTAATAAACTTCTCCCTGATATACTTGTTATTGAACACGTCTTGAAAGAATTGCCAGTTCACTTGTTCCGACGACGCATACATCGTCGTATTTATCCACCATGCCTGAGCTGAACCTCGGAGTAATGATACAACTCCGCCCAATTTCTCATGATCGGAGCACTATAGACTTTCCAACATCATCATAACATCGTTCAACCATAAATCCACGTCCATCGGACCTTCACCTTTTTCTCCCCTAAACTCATAAGCTCCTAAACTTCTTAACACCTTAGAAATTAACATTCACGGTGTTAGAGGAGTAAGGGGAGGCAGAGGAGGTTGGAACCTTGTCAAAATAGCATCGAGAGCTCGCATAAAAGCTCCAAACTCTAGAACATGCATACCCTGAGGTATCGGTACGCTTGCGTTCTCAGAAGAAAATCGGATGTTCACTATTTTCTTCGTAACGTTCACTTTTTCTCGAATTTGTAGAATCCGACATCTAGTATAACATACATAAAGATAATACTTAAGTTTGTAAGAAGAGACATCTATCATATTCATTATATACCCTATCAGTAACTTTGATATCTTAGTGGCATGTAAACTTTTTTTACATCAAATTACACTTGATTTCGGCCGAGAATCGGCTAACATGTAGCTTTGATACAAATAAATGTAACACCCATCTCTTTTATACCTTTTCGTACGCGAGATACAAATGTCACATCACTTTTAAAACAGCTCTTCTTTTAAAAACCAGTAAAATTTTGTTTCTTTTTATAAAACATTTTAATTAAGACTAATATAAACATTCATTAAACTTAATTACATAACAAAAAGTATCCTTCAAATGATTCATCATTTTACAAAATGGTAAATCAAATGTTTTTCATAATGTTTTTACTAAATATTTTACATGCCAGCTAAATACATCAAAAAGTAGACATGTATGTCATACTGTTATTGACGAGGCGACCCTTTCTTTGATGTCCTATGATCTCCTTACTCCTGCTTGTATTATGACCTACGCGTGAAATAAACACACGTTAAGTATTTACTTAGTGAGGCAAGATAAATAGTACAATGAACTCATCATTTCCTTATTTCATATTGATCAAGTACCAATTCATTAATTCCAAGTTAATATCATTTCGTTACGATGCACACGTAGTGCCTATACAGTCATTCATAAACTCATTATGAATTCCGTGGGTTGCACATATAGAGCCTAAACGGTTATTCATCAACATATGATGAATTACACGGGTTGCACATATAGTGCCAAAACGGTTATTCATTAACATATGATGAATTACCTACTTTGTACACTTAGTGCCAAAACGATTATTTATCAACATATGATGAATTTCGTACTTTGCACACTTAGTGCCAAAACGGTTATTCATCAACATATGATGAATTATGTAATTTGCACACTTAGTCACGAAACGGATATTCATCAACGTATGATGAATTCTGTACTTTGCACACTTAGCGCCAAAACGGTTACTCATCAACATATGATGAATTTCATGAATTGCACACTTAGTGCCAAAACGGTTATTCATCAACATATGATGAATTCCGTGAATTGCAAACTTAGTGCCGAAACGGTTATTCATCAACATATGATGAATTTCGTACTTTGCACACTTAGTGCTGAAACGGTTATTCATTAACAGATGATGAATTCCGTACTTTGTACACTTAGTACCGAAACGGTTATTCATCAATATATGATGTATTCTGTGATTACCACACACAATTTAAGCAAATATACATATATGAATAGTATAACATATTGTTACACAATTAAATGCACTCACCTGGCTTTCCTCGCTACTATATCCAAAATACAAAGTTGATTACTCTGGTACTTTTCCTTTGCCCTTCATTTTGCTTGTCTTGGGAGTTTGATTTTGATCTACTCAAACATCCATTAAATACACGTATAATATCAATTGTTAGAATATTTCCTAACAATTATTCTTAAACAATACTCAAACATTCATATTATTAACTTTCTATAATAATCTCAGCCTATTTTTATATTTCTGGCTCAATAATACCGATACCCCTACCATGGTATCGATACTACTATACTATGGTATTAATACTTTAATACGGTATCGATGCCATTTTTGTATGCTGTTGTCAATGGTATCGATATCTTCCTCACAGTATCAATATCTTGTTTGGTATTGATACTTCTTGCATTAGTATTGATACTGCTCAGTTGTTCTTCCCATTTTAAGCCTAGTATCGGTACTGTTTTATTAGTACCGATACCCGTTCCCATATTTTCCAGTTTTTAACCCGACTATTACCCAAATGGGGTCAAATTTCGTTATGTTTACACCTAACAATACTATAAAACTCTTCTTTACTTATGCATACTGACTTTACTTCATTTAGCTTTTTAAAACATCTAAAATCTTCCATGAACATTTAAATCTAAGAATCACCCCACTTTTACTAACATATTCTTAATCCCATCCAATGCTTCTAATCTTTTATTTACATATTTAACAAGTCAAAAATACTAAATAACATCAATATAAACTCATATTCTAACATAACACTCAAAAACCCATTTTCTTCAATCTCAAAAATCTCATCCATCTCTTAGCTTTGATCCCATTTAATCATTCCTTAAGCTTCTATCATCAAGGCTTCAAAAACCAACCAAACACGAAAGGATAAACTAGCAATTTGAAAACTCACCTTTGAGCTATGGAGGAGAGCTATCCACTGGGAATTAAGAATAAAATAGATGATTTTAGCTAACTTACCTATTTCATTTTTTTTCTCCTTATTTAAATACCTTAATAACAATGGATTTTTAAATTCATTTTCCCCTTAAGGACCAAAATGTCCTCTTAATCATCTATTACTACAATTTAGACTAAACCACTATTCCAAATTATTCTCATATTTTATTAATTAATCAAATAAATCCTTAAATTTTAAATCCTTTCAATAAAGTCCCTAATTCGATCTTTGGGGCATTACAATGTGCCTTGCATGTGGTCTCTTTTAGGCGCCAAGATGAAAGGCAACCTCACCATTCGACCAAAGCAGATGTTACTTTACTTTGGCGCCAACTTGAAGAAGTCCAAGCATCATTCGGTCAACGATTATATCTCCCACATCCAGCCGAATCATCACACCCTTTTATTAATGCATTTAATTAATTAATTATGTCATTTTAAAGGGACACAAGGGCTGGCCGAACCACCATATATCCATTCGCCCATGTCTCTTCATTTCTATAAATAGGTAGTCCTATTCATTTGTAAACACATCTTTCATATATTTTAATCAAGTGAGATTTCTCTCTTTTTCTCAAGTCCTTGGTGAATTTTATCAACTTATCACATATATTTATACTTGTGGCGTCAACCACTTTCCTTAATACTTGTGGTTCTTATCTTAATTATAGATAGAGGGTCTAAGTCCTTTTCTATCACCCCTTAGAAAGATTTGTAAGGTTGGGTATTTGCTCATTATAGCAATGGTTCTTCCTTGGTCTTTCTAAGATATTATCTTCACCGTCATTTTTTTCATAAACCTACACCATAGCCAAATACCTAACTATCTTCCGTAAACTCTGAATCATTATAAAAGCCTACCATTTCACCCTTACATCAACTATCAAGCCATTCTATTTTGAGCCATTCACTTACTGTAGGTTGTTTTGCTTCCTTCCTAGATCCACAATCAATTAAGGTATGAGTACCATACATCAGAATATAATGAAGTCAGTCTATGAGTAGTTCAAAATAAAGCATCATAATTCCACCACTTACCGCCCGAAGATGAATGGGGAAGTAGAGGCGGTTTATAAGAACATCAAGAGGCTTATAGAGAATATGACTAATACTGATAAGGACTGATATGAGAAATTACCATTCGCTCTGTTGGCTTATCAAACTTCAGTACGGACGTCGACTGGGGCAACTTCATTTTCTTTAGCTTATGGGATGGAAGTTGTCCTACCTATTGAGGTATAAATTCCCTCACTTTAAGTTTTATCAGAAGTAAATCTAGATAAGGCAAAATGGGTACAAGCCAAATACGACCAACTGAATTTGATTGAATAATAGAGATTGAAAGCTATTTGTCACGGTCAGATGTACCAGAACCGTATGATACGAGCACACAATAAGAAAGTTTACCTCCGAGAATTCCACGAAGGAGATCCGGTGCTTAGAAGGATTCTACCAATTCAAAAGGACTTCCGAGGAAAATGGATGTCAAACTATGAAGGACTTTATGTTGTAAAGAAAGCCTTTTCTGGAGAAGCCATGGTCCTTACAGAGATGGATGGGCCAGAATTACTCTACCCAGTGAACTCTAATGCAGTTAAGAGATATTTTGCCTAAAGTAAAAAAAAAAGAAAAAGAAAATGAAAAAATAATAATTAAATAAAAGGAGGGTTCAAGATGAAAATCCAAAAAGGGCATCTTGAAACCAAAGGAGGTCTCAAGTTGAAAACCCGCAAAGGGCGGCTTGAGTGTCATTCAAATTCAGGATTCATGCCTGGTGAAGGTCTTGGATTTATTGTAAGGATTAAAAGGTTCATGGGTTGGGTAACGACATCAAGTAGTGATCAGAATTAGGACTAAAGATATAAGATTCAATACTAGTTGATGGCACCCAACATCTAGAGATTTGGTAGTCAATAAGGAATTTCACACCCTTACGCATTATCATGACTCTCGAGATCCTTTTAACATAAGCTACACTTGAGTCACTTTGCGGCGTGCCAGTTCAAAAGCATTTGTATTATTGATATTTAACGAAGTCTACTTCTTTTCCTTTTACATTTTTCAATTAAAAGTTTGCCATGTAGTCACTCAAAAACTCTTTACATAAATAAAAAGAGTATTTTATTATTAACTCTCCTTTTGCAAGCTTATTAATTTGAAGATTAAAAACATGTAGTTTAGTTTGAAGTAAATGAGATCATGGTGTATTATTGTACAAAAAGTTTTGAAAAGTGCAGGTATTCTGAAGCTGACAATGGTTTTAACTGTAAGCTTGCATGATGACTTGATACAAGGAAACTAAAACCTGGGAGTACATAGAAAGTTTCAGTCATTTGAGGATGACCCCAAAATATGTGTCACTAATTGAGTGGTTGGTCACTGGTACTAAGGAGGTTCAAGAAAGAAGAAAATTAAGATCGTGTCCAACCAAAGATTATGGGATCAAGGTTGTCAGCTAGGATAAATCGATCTTGTTTGATGTGCCCAAAATAAAATCGAGTCATAAGATGGCTATCTCATTCGAAAAAGAAAATACACTAAAATTGCATCGTTGCACACATTTTAGGCATAAATAGGATCATGACATTCATAAATGCATGATAACAAATGTAATTAGGTATCTACAGGTTTTCCAAAAGAAAGTTGAAGGTTGAAGATATTGAAAATTCAAGATATGAGTAACCAATTCAAAATCCCTAAAAAGAGGGATGCTCAATTTTTTCTCAAAGTCTGATCTCCCATGAAAAAATAATGGAGTAGACCCATCTTCCAAATATTTCTCAAGTCTGATCTCCCTTAAAAGAATAGTGAAGCATACTCGTCTTCCAAAGATTTCTCGAGTCTTATCTCCCTGAAAAAAGTGTGGACTAGACTCATCTTCCAACATTGATCTGACTACCCGAAAAAGAGGAACAAATCTAGTTAGATCTTCCCTGAAAGAAGAGTGAAGCATACCCGTCTTCCAAAGATTTCTCGAGTCTTATCTCCCTGAAAGAAGAGTGGAGCAGACTCGTCTTCCAACATTGATCTAACTACCCGAAAAAGAGGAACATGTCAAGTCTAATCTCCCCTGAAATAATAGTGGAACATACTTTTCTTCCAAAGATTTCTCGAGTCTTATCTCATTGAAAGAAGAGTTGAGCATACTCGTCTTCCAAAGTTGATTTGAATTCCTGAAAAAGAGGAACAGATCAAGTCTGATCTCCCCTAAAAGAAGAGTGGAACAAACTACCTGAAAAAGAGGAACACATCAAGTCCAATTTTCCCTGGAGAAACAGTGGAACAGATCTTTCATCAGATCTCAAAGCATAAAGTCAACTGGACGAAAACTCATTTTCTCTTCGTCTTTGCCCTATTCTTGTTGACACAAGAATGAGCAAAGAGGGGAA
The DNA here is from genome assembly GCF_006381635.1 of Hibiscus syriacus. Lineage (NCBI taxonomy): Eukaryota > Viridiplantae > Streptophyta > Magnoliopsida > Malvales > Malvaceae > Hibiscus > Hibiscus syriacus. The sequence goes on along the minus strand of NW_024063019.1, from coordinate 916,698 downwards.
GCTGTAGACAGTGATATTTCGTCCCATGATATTATATTATTATTATTATTATTATTATTATTATTAAATTTATTACATAATTATTATTAATTACATTACAGGCCCAAATCATAGCAGCAGACCTGGGCCCAAATTACAACCCTACCCGGTTACAACTTTAAACCAGCCCAATCGGTTCAGCCCAAACCAATAAAAACCCTAAACACATTAAGGTTTCTGGTGACTTTCCCCAGTCGTGACCTTCAGATCCACCGTTCGATCGCTACACGTGTGATCCACGTACCCACCGCCCTTGTCTCTTCAGTCGCAGTTGATGTCAGAGTCCATCAAAAATCATAGTATGATAAATGATGCTTGTTCTAGAGAAAATTGGGGTTGTGGACAAGACAACACTTGTCCCTAACACACCACAAGCCCCATTAAAGAAAAACCACAACAAAATTATTGAGCATCGAAAAGAAAAATAAAACAAATCCACAAGCCAAGAAGATTTGAAGAAAATAATAATAAAGGAAAACAGAGAAAGATAGAAAGAAATAATCTTACCACCATTGCTCATCACCGGAGAGAATAAGCCTTAGAAAACCAAAGGTAACCCTTCGTTTTCTTTTAGATCTAGGATGATATGACTTTATTTAGGGGAAATGGTGTTGGGATTTGGGTTAAGGAAAGGCTAGGGATCTTTATGGGGGATTTTTTAGGCCGTCGACCGCCTTGGGTTACAGTAAAGGGCTCCGGTGGACGGTGGCCGAAGGCTGTCGGTTTCCCACCAGCGGAGGAAAAGTAGAGAAAAGCCAGAGAAAAAAGGCTTCTCTCATTCTAGAGAAATAATGAAAAAGGAGAGAAATGAGAGATTGAGGCCCTTTAGGGCCGATTATTGGGCATTTATAACCTCCCCAAACGACGTCGTTTTGGGGGGTTTTCGTGTTTTGGGGTGGTGGGAGAACCATCTCCGCGGGCCTATTACTTTGTGATTTGTTCATTTTAGTCACTGTATGTAGGTTTTAATTGTTATGATATGAGTTCAAAGTTTACCCCCGTTTATATTTTAGTCCATCAATACTAGTTACATTATTTTATGTTTATTTTAATTTGAGTACCCTATTTTGACGTTATTCATTTTGATCCTAAAAATTTAGTAGTGGTTAAACTACTTTTCCAATACCTATTATGTTTATTATTTTCATTTATTTCCATGACTTTCAATTATTTACAGTTTAATCCTTAAGTTTATTTTTTAATTCTGAATAATATTATTGGGTTATTTACGATTGGAGTGCCCAAATATGAAATGTTTGCATTGCTTGACTTAATCTTTTGTTAGTTTTATAATGTAATCCCTAAAGTTATCATATTTATCATTTTAATCCCTTATTTTCATATTTATAAATTTCCCGCTAATCGAGGTACTTTTATATAATATTTTATACAAGGGATTCAAGAAAACACCCCTTAATTGACAAAGAGTGTGTTTCTAATAATTGTTCGAATAAAATAATGCCTTTTATTGTTTAAATAAATTTTTTATCCTTTTTCATTTTTATTTATTTTATTTTATTCATTGTATCTAAAAACTCTAAGGAAATATTATTTTGTACAAGGAATGCATAAAAAATACCCCCTTAATTAACTAGGAAGGTATTTTCGAGGATTGTTTTGTACAAAATAATATACTTTTTTAATTTATTAAAAAATGATCACAATTTAAATGTATATTCAATGTTGTCAATTTCAATATTTAGATGACGTATAATCGTTTAGGTATCGATATCGGGCGTTGTGGGGATGTTAATCCTTCCCCACGTGCAATCGATTCCCGAACCCTTTTTCAAAACAAATTTCTAGTTAAACGTAGATCAATTTTTATCTTTTAAAATTATTTTTCTTAAATTTCTTTTAAAAGGTATTTTTAGGTATTCGACCTACATAACCAAAAGGTTGATGGCGACTCTGAATCTATTTATTTTAGCATTTATTTTAAAACCCAACCTTTTCCCAAGATTAAGTTGGATCGATCCCCGCATCATAGCCCTAAAAAGATTAAGGACCGTTCCGACATGTTCATATCATTTGATACCGCTTGTATACCCTTTGTGAATACCATTAGACAAAAAACATATGACTAGTTAGTGACTCCTAGTTGTAGATGTGGCAATCATAAAAAATTCCCACTAATCCCTATGGAGACGATAACTCACTTATTACTATATTACTTGCATCGATTATGTATACTTGTATAGATTTACGTGCCACAACACACACATTTACACGTGATCACCTATCGTTGTAGTCTGCCCATGAAAGTGTAGAATCCCTCATCTTTGCCCATGGTCAAAATTTGTAACTTAAGCTATGTGAATCACCTTACATACTCCTGGATGGGACCATCATGCTTCAATTTTTGTAGCTTTCTTTGTGCCTCAAGTTCGACATTCTTGGGGTAGAATTGTTCCTTGAACTCAACTTTGAACTCATCCCACTTTTTTATTAGAATCTTTTGGTTCTTTTCCTCCGATTATCTGTGTTGTCACCATAATAAAGCTTCATCAGTTAAATAATTGGAAGTTGTATTTACCTTAGTGGCTTCATCCTCGACACCTATGCCTCGAAAGTATTTCTCCATACTCCAAATGAAGTTCTCAACTTAATGTGCCAATCGTGTCCCCTGAACTCCTTCAGCTTCGGAACATCGATCATGGGTTTTACCGTTGGTGCTTCTCCTAGCATCTTATTCATCACGACAACCTTGTAAACCAATAACTCACTCTTGAGCTCATTCACCTCCCGCATCATTTTCGCCTTCATGACCAAGAACATGCTCTCGAGACCCCTGGTCTGTTCATCAACCTTATCGGTCGTATTGTTGAGGACGCATTTAGTCCCTCCTCAGCAGACCCCAACTCTAGGAGGCGCTAAGACATATTCTCTTAGGTCCTCTTGACTTCAATCACCTCTTACCTTATAGACTCCACTTCGGCTCTAATCGAATCACACTCTCGAGTCGTCTTATCACCAAACTCATCGAGAAGCTCATGCACATCTTCCTTGGTCTGGATGTCCAAATCCTCCAACCTAATGACCCTTTTATCCAGAGATGACACGGCATCCTTTGACTTTCCTCATTTTTCTCAACAGCAGCACGAGTCTCAACTCCCAAAATAGAAATTAGGACATCCTATTAGATTTGTGGTGTTATCTCTCTTAAAATCGACTTGAAAAACTCGTCATTTACTGCAACGAACTCACTCTGGTACCACATGTCACGCCCTTGGAGCCTTAAGCTCAGAAACGTGCAGCCTTAGATGCCTTGCAACAACTCTTAGGCGTTATGGAACCTAAGTAAGCCTGAAAACACTAAGCAAAAGGGCTTTGTTCAACACGGAAACACAAAAGAAATTAGAAAAAATATATCTCACAAAGAAAAGAGAGAGTTTGGTGAATGCACTTTGTATTCCTCCAAGTGAAATGAAAAGTGAAGTGAGAACCAATGAGGTAGGGAGGCCTCTAGTCATAGTTGAATCCCCTTACAATGGATGGCTTAGATCAAACAAAATCAATGGCTAAAATGAGCCCTATTAAATACAAATACATCTTTCTAAGGAAACTCAATCAAATCATCATCTACACAAATCAATTAGTTATATTCTTTCCTTTAATTGAAGATCTCTCGGATATAGAAAGATTCTCCCATAATCCTCATTGAAATGATGTTGTCCCTTGCCATATTTACCAAGTCTTTGTGATCATATCTTGATATGATTCCACCTTCCATATTTGTAAGGACATTGTGAACATGCTCCTTAGCTTCCTTCATGGATTGACCAAGTCTGATGGTTCAATCACGCCCATTATCTTCTTGAGAACCTCTATTGCATACTTTAACGCATATGTCTCAGACTCAATCTCTAGGGTCATGAAAATATACATATAATCTTATCTCAATCATAATATAATAATAATATCAACCTATCATGTACACTCAAAACCTGTTTGAAAATTGAGTTGAGTACAATCAATTGTCTATTAAATGTGTATATATATAAATAAATATACGAAAACTTTTATAATCTAAAGTATGAGAATTAAAATAATTTTAATTTCCATACTAAAGTAATCTTATAAATCATAGATTTCTATGTTTCAATTTATTTAGATTTTATTTATTTATTTATTTTCTTTGGAAGTCAAGATCAATATTTTAAATTTAAAAAATCATAGATTAATTTTCACATGAGCGTCGTTAGTATGAGAAAATACTATATATATTAGTATAACCATAGCTCACTACACGAACCATAACACCTTATCCTTATAACCAAAACCCCTTCCACTCTTTCTTTCTCGGGGTTTAAGCAAAATGGCTTCATCTCGATGATCATTAGAGATTTGGGTTCGAGTTGGACCTCTATAACAAATTCTCTACTATTGCTCCCATCTTTTCTCTTCGCCTTTGTCGTCGCCATCGCAGTGGAAAGTCTCTTTGTTACGCTTACATCAACTACTACCCCAACTACCATGTATCTTTCTTTCCTCCTTTACTTTTTCTTGCATTTATTTTCTTGGAACTGTTTTTTTTTTCTTCATTTTGTTTCGTATATTCTTTCTTTGTCTAATTTATTCACATTAGAGGAATGGCAAAAAAAAAAATTGGAGCATTAAGTAGCTTGATGATGCAGGGGGATCCGAGACAGATGATGCTGAGCTGTCAGATTGCACCTTGATGGCGCTGAGATACCATGAATTGGCAGATCAGCGCAAAGGCGGGAATTGATTGTGACATGTTCCTCATTGGGGTCGTTTTGAGTATGTTTCAGTCTTTTGGCCATAACTTTGGCTACAAGTGTCAGAATCGCGCATAAGACCCCAATCCGGAAAGCTATTTTCGACACGCACGCTCTCCACATTGCCATGTGGCCTTTTTTCAACCTCAAATTCTGCCGTTTTCCCCTCCGAATCACTAGATTTAGATATTTTTTACTATTTATGGTAATATTTCGATTGCCAATTATGACATCAATTTAAATCCAATTTAGGCCGGATTTTTTGGAGATTGCTTATTTTATTTCAAATTTCAATTTAGAGTGATTTTCGGGATTTTTCTATTTTTGGCAAAATTCGAATAAAGACGATTTTTGGCTATAACAGTCCGGCTTGTGGACTGATTTTGGCATTGTTTGATTTGATAATATTTTATTAAACCCTAGAGACTTTTTTTCTCTGGATTTTTTTTGGGCGAATTTTCTCTTGTGAATCATCTGTTGGAGCGCTTGCAGGATAATCACTATTCTGTCTGGCGTCACTTGAATATATCACAATTCATCATATCAATGATGTTGCAATGGAGGTACCCCTCAGTTCCACCCATTTTACTTCAATCTCCCCTCTTATTGATATGATGGCACCACATCAGTCACAATGGATGTTTGAGTTTTTCTCTTTCGACTTCTCCCTCGTGTACCTACTGAAATGGTTTTTATTTTCAGTCTAATAACTTATTGTGTTCAATAATTAAATAAGTTCTGATCACATAAAATTCGAATCAGATTAGACTCCTGTTAAGACTTATAAAGAGACCCTATGAATGTGTTACTTTTTTTTGTAGTTCCTTCAAAGAGAGCTTTGAAGTGATATCTATTGTGAATCCATTGAGTGAACTTAATAGTAAAAGAGGATATTATTATTCTAAGAGGATTTAGTTTTGAGCAATTGCGTTTGCATGTTATATATGCATTATCAATGGACTAAGAAAAATTCTAAGGAGATACTACCTTTTCTTTTCTTTTCTTTTCTCAACAAGAGAATTTTTATTAAAATATCAATTACCTAGAGAATTTTTTATCTTTTTTTCTCATAACTTTTTTTTATATTTCATATTTTTTAACAACATTTGGAGTAATCTATTGACTGTTTTTTTTTCAATCCTTGTACATCTTGTTCAATTTTTTCCAAGTTTGTACTTGTACCGTTTCATTTTTTTATTTTTTATTTTTTATTTTTTGGTCCTTTGGAAAACATTTAGGAATTATAAATAAGAAAGCCGAAGGAAAAAAGAATGTATATTACAAATACATGCTTGTGCAATATGAGTAACTTTTTTGATTAAGGTAATAGTAGAGAGTAATGGCAGGCCTAGTACAATTCACGAAGGGCAAGTAGACATGTTAGGCAATGAAATTTTCTTCAATTTTAATTGATTTTTAGAGAATGGGGTTATTATTGGACAAAATGGACAAAATGGAATTATAGATAACTTTTCATCTCCTTTCTCATACTTGGGCATCCCGCCAGGAGCAGATCCACGTAGAGTGAACATGGGATCCGATTATCGAGAGGTTTCAAGTGAAGTTGACTGGGTGGAAAGGTTGGTCCCTATCATTTGCAAGAAGAGTGACTCTGATAAATTCAGTTATGATAGCCTTCCTATGTATTTCATGTCGTTGTTTGAGGTCTCAAGCACGGTAATTCGAAAGATTTAAATAATCCAGAGAAACTTCTTATGGGGTAGTCTGCCTGACAAGAAAAATTTGGCTCGTGTTAGCTGAAATAGAGTGTGCTTATCCCAATCCAAAGGGGGTGCAGGTGTGATAAACTTGAAAGGTAAAAATGATGCTCTATTGGCAAAGTGGGGTTAGAGATTTGGGTCGAAAAGACAAGCTCTATGGAAAAAAGTAATTTCTGCTAAGTACGGTTGTCCCCTTGGCTTCGAGATGCCGAAAACCTCCAATTTAAAGAAGATGTCTATCATTTGGCAAGGTATCGTCAAAGAACTGGTCTAAAGCGATTGTTAAACGATGGATACAGCAAGATGTTATTCGGTGGTCTGTGGGCAATGGTTCAACAATTTTGTTTTGGTCTGACCTTTGGTTTGGTTGTAAGCTTTTCGGTGTGCTTTTCCTGGACTCTTTAGATTGGAGATTAATAAAAGTGTCCTTGTTGCGGATTTCCTTGGGTCTGTCTATTCAGGAGGCTTTAATTGGTCGAATGCCTTTAGTAGAATTCCTCTAGAGTGCAAGTGCCATATGGTTGAAGAATTAAAGAAGCTGGTTAACAGGGTAAAGGTGATAAGAGGCAAAGTCGACAAAATAGAGTGGCTTCACGATAAAGAGAGAATATTCTCGGTAAAAAAATTACCTCTTCTAATTGTCGATGCGGACGTCGAAGACCCAGAATTTGAGTTCGATAAAATTTGGAAGTTGTTTGTACCCCTGGAGGTGAAAAACTTTTTGTGGATGCTTAAGATTCACAGATTGCCTACCAAAGTTTTTCTCTTGAATCGGGACCTGGAGGTGGAGAACATGGAGTGCTCATTGCTGTTTGTATGGTGTGGGTCTGGAGGAGGTAGATCATCTTTCTGCAAGTTGTTCTTTCATCGTTTGCCTCTAGGATTCCGTTATCTAGTGGTGGAGAGTTCTTGGGGAGGGGCTTGTAATGTAGACCGTTTTTTCCGGTGATGTTTTTCTGGTCAATTTCCTTCACAACTGAAAAGTATTTGGTTAATGTCAATCTCGGCTGCTCTTTGGAGCGTTTGGTTATCTCGTAATGAATGGGTGTTCAGTGGGAAGCGTAGTCCTCAAAGGATTTGATTTTTTTTTTTTTTTTGCTAAGTTGCGTGCGTTAACTTGGTTAAAGGCGTTAAAATCTAATTTAGTAATTAAAGAGTCAGTTTGGTGGAATAATCCGATGGATTGCCTCTCGGGGGCTTGCTGTCCTGCTGGGAGTGTCTCAGCCCCGGTGGAGTTTGGTTGGTGGTTTAGCATCTCAGGTGTTGCCAAAGCGGGTTGGGGTGGTTGCGAGGGGTGTCTCCGCTCGCCCTCTGTTTTCTTAAAGGCTTTATTCTCGGGCCCTTCTCAGGAAAACAACATTATTGGTTCAGAATTAGTGGCAATTAAGCTGTCTTTGGATGTGTTTTTGGAAGCCGCGTTCGAGGGTGTGAGGTCGTGGTGGTGGAGTCCACCTCCCTTGTATCACTAGTTGAATCTTGAGCAAATCTTTGATGAAACTGATGAGAAGGTTAAACTGTTTTATTCAGTATATTTCGAGCGTGCACCTCTCAGTCCTTCCATGGCAGACTGTTGACTGAGCATGGTTTGGCTAGGTCTGAATTGTTCAAGGCCTGATGGTAAGTACTTTGCTTATGTTTTATCTATCAGAGATTGGTCTTGCTGTGTAGTCCTAGTTTTTGTTGTTTTATGGCGATCAGCTGTTGGAGTCCACGGGATTAGTGTTTATTTGATGTTCGAGGTGTATTTAATTGTACCCTTGGGCCGTGTATTTTTCTTTCTAGAGTTTGATAGTCATTGTGTAGGATCAGGTGTTCTCGGGTCTGCTAGTGTGCACGGGTTAATATTCATGATTGAAATCCCTGAGTGGTTTTGTTATGCGTTATTTCTCTCGTATGTTTTGCTGATTTCTATTTCAAAAATATTATTATATACTTCTTTTAAATTACAAAACTCAAAATCCCTAAAATCCTTAAATCCTAACATTAACCTGCTGCCTCCCTTTCCTGCCACCTCCGTTAATGTAGTCATTGTCATCATCCTAGTTATAAGTCATTGTAGTTGTCGTCGATTGGCCGTCTAAACCTCTTGGGATTGTGATTTTTATCCTAGGGTTTGAGGTATAAAATGTCGATTCGTCATCGATCGACCGTTGATCAGTCATAATTTCATAGGGGTTTTGGGGTTGAAATGAAGGTTTTTAAAGTTTTGGGGTTATTTCAAAATTTATGTTTTTTTTAAAATATATATATATATATAATTTTATTTTTTTAAAATTATCTGATTGTAATATGTGTCACTTAATTGAGAAAACTAACGGCCCATTACGGTTTGACCTATTTTAAGTAACAGAATAAAACGTTAGACACCAAATTAAAACGAAAGAAACATAACACTAAACTGGAAAAATGAGTATATATTGTGCACTTTTTGTATATTTAAATTAAAAACAAATATAATTTTAAAACAAAACATATAGTTTTAATATAAATGTACTTCTTTAATAATTTTTTGAGAACCCATTAGATGTAAATTTTATGTAAAAAAAAATGCTATCGGGCGCTATCTTTATTGTTTGATTCTAAAATTATAATTGTCATAACGTCATTTTTTATTTTAAAAGTTTTTATGCTTTTAAACAAAGCTAATTTACGACTTATCGTTTGAATTCATTTAATTTATTTTGGAGCCGCCGTTAATTTTTGGATTCAGCAGGTCGAATACCTAAAACAACTTTTAAAATATTTAAACAACATATTTAAAAGACATAAAACAATCTATGTTTACCAAAAACTCGATTAAAAGGGGTTCGGGAGTCGGTTACGCGTGGGGAAGAAAAATAACAAACGCTACGACCAAAATTGTTACCAAATCGCTTGTACACTGTCGAAGAAGTAAAATTATGAAAATCGAATATAAAATTGAAAACTGATACATTTATTAAATTTAATTAATTTACTTCGAAATATTTATTAGGGAAAATCTTTTTATTCAAAAAGAAATATCGAGCCTCGCACCTCATCCCATTGGAAGACTATCTCTTCTATTTCTTGTCTGCAAAAGAATATTTCCCCTTTATTTATCAAAATCAGTAATCGAATGAAATAAAATTAAAATTAAAATTAAAAACAATATACTCGTAATCACATAAAATAATTTACTATTTCGAGAAGCACATGTTGTAAATATAGAAGTTAGAATTAAAGAAACAAATAATTAATATTATTTTTCATAAAATATATTCAATTTATTTTGAGTTCCCATGTCGTTTGAATGGCATTTTGAATCACACTTCTTTTATCAAGTAGTGTTTTTCACACCCATTCTACGACAAATGTTCTCAAAAGGGTTAAGTAAACCATTAAAAATATACTAACATCAATTCTAAGGGATATATAAATAAAATGTTGATAAAAGAATAATTAAATTATGCTAAATAAGATAGAATAAAATAACGTAGATGAGTAGTATAAAAACATATAAAAATTAAGGAATTTTAAGTAAATATACACACCTACATAAATAAGAAAACAATTGATATTACATATACCATAACAATGAAAAGGAACAAAACGAAAATCATACATCAAATAACTTGTTTAATCAATTAATAATAAAGACTAAAATAAATCTACATAACACAAGGACTAAATAAAAAAAAGATAACATAATAAAGTCTAAATATATAATATATCCATGAAATCTTGCATTAAAAAAACAGTGGTTAAAATGAATTGAATTATAAACTATCTACCAAAATCAATGATTAAACCAAGACACACATCATAAGAAACATAAACGGATTAAAATGCAATAAATCATAAATTAATAAACATAACAGGCATTTTTCCCAAGCTAAACAATAAACAGATAATGATTGAAATATAAGTATAATAAAATCCCAAGGTCGAAACAAAACATGCAAAAAGTTTATTTGATGACCAAAATGAAGCATTACACACAGTAGAGGACCTAAATCGCTAATATCCCTGGAGTATATGACTAAAACGCAAAACGTGCTAAAAGAACGAGGACCGAAACGACATTAAACCTTAATTTAGTGATTAGGATTCGAAAGGTTGCCTAAAGTCTGGGGACCTATGGGTAATTAACCCACAATTATGTGACTTAAACGCAAAAACATGCTAAAGGTCTAGAGACCTTAGCGTAACTTTCCCAGAAAACCAAAGAAGCCTAATATCCCCCTGCTTTATTTCACCCGAAAACATTAAAACCTAAATTTTTCTAACTCATCTCCTTCCCCCTTTCACACCCTATATGGGTGGTCGTCCACCTCTCAGTCAGTGCCCTAAAAGGCGTGGGGAGCTTGTCCAACGCAACCCCCAAACGTCGAAAGGTTCCCCTCTAACCGGTGCCTAGGCAGAGAATGCCATACCTCTCCCATGACACCCCTGTGACCAACCCCTAAAACCGACCACTAACCATATTGGCCAAAATAGCCCAAACCGAACCAAAACCTGTCCAAAAAAGCCCTCCCGACGACCCTTCTACCCTCGATGAAGCATGGCAGCCGAGTTGAGTTCTAAATCCCTACCTTTTTACTTACTTTTTTCATTTGGGAATATAAATTAAAAATATATATGCATGCAAGAAAAAAATGGAAAGGAAGAGATTCGATGCCTTTGATTTGAATCGGTTGTTTTTCTGTTTTTATTTCAAAATGTTGATAATTTTTACATTGATTTTTATGGGTTATAACCCATTACAATGTTAGAATAAAACTTTTTTTGCTTGTTGGTTGGTGTAGTTGGTGTTGCTGCTACTTTCATGGAGGTATGGGCAGTGGTGGTGTGTGACAGGGTCAGAAGATTGCGGGGTGAGGCATGGGTTGCTGCTTCACGTGAGGGGTGCTGTAGTTGGTGGTATAGTTGATGGCTGTTGGCGTGGGGCATGAGGCAAGGCACGGCTGGACAGAAGCCCTAACCGAGCTTGGGTCACGTGCATGGGATGCATTCTAATGGGCTTGGATGCTTGTTGGGCTCGACCTGATAGGTTGATGGCTAAGTGGGTTGTATTTTGGGCTTGTGGGCCTTGATATGTAAAATAAAAATAAAAATATTAGCATTTATTCATTTTTAATTTGTATTTAATTTTAATATATATTTAATTCATATTTAATATTTCGAACTAAACCGAGATTTAAAATAATTAGTGGCCCCAATAACACTTGACATATAGATACATACATACATATATATATATAATAGATACTAATTTGGGTACATGTCTTAAAAACTTAAACACTTATATTATAAGAAAACTTATAATTTATGAAAGCCACCATCAAATACTAATAAATAATATAGCTAATTAACGAATAAAATAAACAACAATAATAATAGTGATTTAGTAGTAATATATAAAATTATAAAAGTTGGACAAAATTAGGTGTCTATAGTTGCCCCTTTTATTACGAGAATGGGACAAATAACAAAGACACTAATTTTGTTCCTACCATGAAATTCAACTTGCTTTCGGAGATTGAATTTAATGTATGAGGATAAAAAATCCAAACATGACATTGTTTCTTCATGTTTAGGACATATTGGTCATATCTTAATAATTCTTTCTCTCGTTTGAGGACAAGAATTTTGAAAATGAAACCATTCTTTCACGTTGAGGACGTCTGATCATATTTTGACGATTTGATTTGACATGGTTCCTTCTTGATGAGGACAACTAGTCGTTTTAAAAATCTGATTATGCAGACAACATTGTTCCTTCTTGTTGAGGAAGTCTAATTGTATGAAGAGGATTTTCCTTTGAAAACGACGATGCTCCTTCGTGTTGAGGAGAGTTAATCGTTGCCTAGAGTCAAATTTAATGATGACATAGCTCTTTCTCGCTGAGGAGATATGGTCATAGTTGCCACTAATTAATTCTAGATAAATCATTAAGACATGTTCAAAAGGGTTATATGTCATGATTTCATGTATGCAATTATTCCCTAAAGATGATCTATATGCAACTTGATATGATATGTATGAATGTCCAATGTACTTATGTGCAGCTCGATCCTGGCATTTGGGACCTAAACTAATCTTGGTGAACGGATCTCAATATTGACACCTGAGATATTTTAAACAGCCATTGTCTGCTCTCTGACTGTAGTTCCCTTCAAAATATTATTCTTAATTTGTTTTCATTGATCTACCCTGAGGAATAGTTTATCTTGCCTAGTTGGACTTTTAATCAAAAGTTTACTTTTTCTTTGAGAAATTTTGATTTAATCTCGTCTAGTGGATCATTCTGTTGGGATTTCTCTTGAGTTCTTCGTTAGAGAAGACAGAGTTAGGCTAAGGTGATTTATTTGACTTAGACAAACTATTTTTTCAATGATCTTCTTAGTGATTTAGGGAAATGATTCTTTTGTTTATGCTTCTTGGTAAATACATGTTTTGAAATCCCCATACCCTAAACTTTTCAGAGTAAAGCTTAATAATCGATACTATTATTACTCAGTATTTTGATGCTTATGTAAAGGAAAAATGAAATATATTTAACCGATTTCATTAAAGAGAGGTAAAGATAAAGTACAATCCTTTGGGACAAGAAACATGCAAACATTACAAAAATAATAAATATTGAATACATTCGATATCAAGTGTTAAGTCCTTCTATTTCTTCGCCTCAAGTCTTTCCTGAAAGTTAACGTGTGTCTAGAAGATTTAGATCGTACTAAATATGTGTGAGTATGAGAGCATTTCCCTTAACTGTTAGGCTTCCGAGGGAATCTGCCATTTCAATCCTGAACATTTAAGCCGTCTATTGTGGATTTTCAACTCGAATCCTCCTTTGGTCTCAATACGTCCAGTTTGAGTTTTCATCTTGCATTATCCTTTTATTTTATTCATTTTTCCTTTTTTTCAGGAGTAATATCACTTGACTGAATCAGAATTCACATGATTAGGCAATTCTTATATGTCTATTTCAGTCAAAACCAAAGCTCCTCCTGAGAATGCCATTTTTCACAACATAGGAACCTTCCCAATTTGACATCCATTTCCCCCGAAAGTTTTTGTGCATGGGTAGAATCTTTTTTAGCACTAGATCCCCTTCGTGAAATTCTCGGGGTCTAATCTTCTTGTCATAGGCTCGTATCATCCTCTTTTGGTACATCTTGCCATGGCAGATATCTCTTAGCCTTTTCTCTTCGATCAAATTTAATTAATTGAACCTATTCTGAATCTAATCAACCTCGTTTAGTTTCATCTCCATCCATAATCTCAGAGAAGGGGTTTCTACTTCAACAGGTAAAATTGCTTCTGTCCCATATATTAGAGAGAATGGTGTTGCCCCAGTAGATGTGCGATAAGAACGCGGAGAAAAAGGTAATTTCTCGTGCTAGTCTCTATATGTTTCAGTCGTTTTCATGATGATCTTCTTGATATTTTTATTTGTTGCCTCCACTGTCCCATTCATTTTTGGGTGACAAGGATCCGAGTTGTGATGTTTGATCTTGAACTTCGTGCAAACTTCTTTCTTTAAGTCATTGTATAGATTCAATGCATTATCTGAAATGATCTTTTTCTGGTTTTCCATATCTACAAATGATTTCCCTTTTTAGATATCCTGCAAACTACTCTTTTTGTGACATTTGCATATGAGACAACTTCAGCCCACTTGGTGAAGTAATCAATGGCCACTAAGATGAAACGATGTCCATTTGAAGCCTTTGGTGAAATTGTCCCAATGACATCAATGCCCCACATTGAAAACGACCAAGGTATGGTCATTACATGTAGTGGTGATGGAGGACCATGTATCTGGTTACCATGGATCTGGCATTTATGACATTTTCTAGCAAAGTTGATACAATCTTCTTCCATTGTAGACCAATAGTACCCAAACCTCATGATTTGTTTGACCATTGTAAAGCCATTAGCGTGTGTTCCATAAATCCCTTTATGGAATTCTTCAAGTAATTTCTTGGTCTCAACCTTATCCACACATCTTAAAAGCACATGATCTTTACCTTTTTTATACAACATATCTCCGTCAAGGAATACCCCATAACTAATCTTCTTAAAGTTTGTTTATCATTTTCAGTTTCTTTGGCAAGGTAAACCCGATATTTCACATAATGGAGAATATCATAATACCATGGGAGACCATCATCTTCTTCCTCTTCAATATTTCAAAAATGAGACGGAATTTCTCTCATACTCATTCGGATGGGCATCCTTCAAGCCTGATCATTGGCCTTGAACATGGAGGCAAACGTAGCCAAGGTATTCGCCATTTCATTTTCTTCACGTGGGAGATAGGTGAAAGATTGAAGTCTCTAGTCATCCATTCTCCGCGAAGTTGGTGAATAACCAGAGCAGAAGTAGCTCGAATACCCATGATACATGCTTTATACTCAGCCATGTTATTTGTACACTCAACGGCGAGTCGACTAGTAAAGGGATAATGATCTCCCTCAGGTGAAACTAGTATTGCCCCAATCCTATGTCCCACAGCATTTGAGGCACTATCGAAATTCATTTTCCAAACTTTAGCCTTCTGATCCTCTTTTTTTTCTGTAGCAAATATGCTTATTAAGTCCTCATTTGGAAATTCAAATTTTACTGGTTCATAGTCTTCCAATGCTCTGCTTGCTAGAAAATCAGCAATGACACTTTCTTTTACTGTTTTTTTATTCATGTAGACTATGTCAAACTCAGACAACAACATTTTCCATCTCGCCATTATTCCAGTTAGAGCTAATGACTCCATCATTTACTTTAATAGATCCAGCCTTGATATCAACCAAGTGGTGTGATACAACAAATATTGTTTCAGTCTTTTAGTAGTCCATACCAAAGTGCAATATAATTTCTCGATCGAAGAATATCAAGTCTCATAGTCAGTGAATTTCTTACTGATGTAGTAAATGGCTCGTTCTCTTCTCCCAGTTTAATCATGTTGTGCCAATACACATCCCATTAACTTCTCAAAGACAATCAAGTATAAGATCAATGCTTTATCTAGGATTGGTGGCATTACTACCGGAGTGTTTGTCAAGTAACTCTTGATTTTATCAAAACATTCTTGGATGCTATCATCTCATACTCCATGATTTTGCTTTCTTAGTAATCGAAAGATTGGATCACATTTCTTTGTTAACTGAGAATGAACTTGGCAATATAGTTCAACCTTCCTAGAAACCCTCGTACTTCTTTTTGTG
The DNA here is from genome assembly GCF_006381635.1 of Hibiscus syriacus. Classification (NCBI taxonomy): domain Eukaryota; kingdom Viridiplantae; phylum Streptophyta; class Magnoliopsida; order Malvales; family Malvaceae; genus Hibiscus; species Hibiscus syriacus. The sequence continues at coordinate 901,008 of NW_024063019.1, read as the reverse complement.
TTCTAGGTGGTTGCAGTTCCAAGGTTGCTTTAATTTTATCGGGATCTATCTCAATCCCCTTTTTCACTAGCCTAACAACTTCCCTGAAATGGTTTTGAATGTGCACTTAGTTGGGTTAGCTTGAGTTGATATTTTCTCAATCTTAGAAACATTTTCTTTAAAAATCACCACATGTTCTTCTTTCATTTATGATTTTGCAATCATATCATCCACGTATACTTCTATGTCTTTATGCATCATATCGTGGAACAATGTAACCATAGCTCATTGATACGTTGCCCCGACATTATTTAGTCCGAAAGACATCACCTTGTAACAGAATGTGCCCCACATTGTCATAAAGGTCATTTTTCTATGTCTTCAGGTTTTATCTTAATTTGCTTGTACCCTAAGAAACCATCCATGAAGGAGAAAGGAGCATGTCTAATTGTATTGTCAACCAAGGTATCAATGTGTGGGAGTGGGAAATTATATTTGGGACTTGCTCAGTTGAGATCTTGGTAATCAACATACATCCGAACCTTGCCATCTTTCTTCAGAACTGGCACTATGTTTGCTACCCATTTAGGGTATTTTTCTACCTATAAGAAATCAGCATCAAACTATTTTTTCACCTCTTTTTTTATTTTTAACAGCATATTTGTCCTCATTCTTTGAAGCTTTTGCTGCACAGGTTTGCATTCTGGCTTTATTGGCAACTTGTGTACCACAATGTCAATGTCTAACCCTAACATGTCCTGATAAGACCAAGCAAACACATCTTTTCACTCCTGTAAAAGGTTTATGATATCATGTCTTGTTTTTTATAAGAGCGATGTGCCAATCTTTACCTTTTTTCTGTCAACCTCTGTCTCCAAATTTATTGTCTAAGTTTTCTCTTTATGGGGCAAAATTTTCTTATTTTCCTGTTTTATCATTCTAACAAGTTCAGGGTTTAACTCACATTTCTCATCATCCTTATAACCCTCAGATTCTTCTAGACATATGTCATTTTCAAAATCAATTTGTGGTTCAAAAATATCATTATTCAAACAATTGATATCTGAAGACCTACGAATGGAAAAGAGTATATTCGACTATGGACAATAATTTTGTTTTGACATTTACCAAAACAATAACTATAATAAATAATAAAGAATTAAATAATCAAATGAGATATTTTCTATGAAGAGAATGAAGAAAAATCATTATTTCATTAAAGCAATGACGAATAACAATTTATCTTTTTTACAAAAGCCCTTATTATATCCGGGTCAAAAAGAGACAGGTTTGTTATTATGTATTACTTTGAAGAGTGCTTATAGAATAGAATACAGGGAGTTCTTCAACAGTGTAGTTGTTCAAAATATAACCAAGAGGACACGGGAGAATCGATGCCAATGAGCATTCTTCAGTAGAACCATTTGTGATGGCATTGATTCTCAGGTTTCCTATCAAATGTTCAATCACTGCTACTTTTTCACCATCCCATGGCTGCTTCAGTGTGTCAGTGACAAATCATCCAGACATAAAGGTTTTGGTGAGCGGGGGTATAACCTAGGCACCGAAACAATGTCTTCTCTGTTTGCTCTTGCCTTTCTTCTTTCCCTAAACTTTTATGCATCCCTGACTCTGTCATGATAGGTTGTCTTATATCCGATACCAAAATAATTCCTTTTGGGAACTGGGGCCAACCCTTATGTGATGCCTTGCAGTTTCTTGCCCAATCCTTTCCCAACTTTTTCTCCTCGAGCTAATGTCTCCTTTAATTGCATTTTTTTCTCTTTGAAAGCTGAGGAGTGGGAATTCTTTTTCCCTCAAGAATGAAAGTGGCATTGACAAATTCCAAAGACCGGAACGACGACTCTGGTGCATTCATGTCTACCCCTACATATGGTGCATCAGTAGTGATAGAAGCAATAATATATTCTTCTGCTTTAATGATCACTAGAGTTCCGTCAGTAATGAATCGAAGCTTTTGGTGGAGGGAAGAAGGAACTGCCCCAACCATGTGAATCTATAGCCTTCCTAGCAAGCAATTGTAACTCGGATGGATGTCCATGACAACAAAATCCACCTCGAACGTTACAGGGCCAATTTTGAGAGGGATCATCATTTTCCCTATGATATTTTGCTCAGTCACTTCGAATGCTCGTACGATGTTACCATAAACCTTCATTTGGGTGGTATCCAAAGGAAGTCTATTAAGTGTGGCAAATGGCATGACATTCAGGGCTGACCCATTATCAATTAACACCCTAGAATTGACAACTTCTTTGCAATGAGCAGTAATGTGTAATGCCTTGTATCTGTCTTTATCTTCCTTAGGTATCTCATCATCATAGAAATAAATGAAATTATCTACGTTGATTTGATTCACCATTCTGTTTACTCGTTCAAAGCCTTAATCAGTGTATTTCGATGGACCTGAGAGTGTAACAGAAGAGATAACATTGAAATCCATGTCAGAGTTTTATGGATTTTCTCTACAATGTTATACTCTCTGTGTTTCAAAAACTTCAGAAATTCTTGAACTTCATCTTTCTTGATAGATTCATTCATCCTATCCTTGAGCTCATCGATACAACAACTCTTGCTTTTTTAGCTTTACCTGGGGTATATCACCTCTTACTCCTAATGGAACCACTTATTTCATCAATCTCTTCTTCATGGTTCTCAGGAGTAATTATTTGGCACATATAATTCCAAGGGACACTCTGATTACTTTTATAGGAAAAAGGCATCGGTGTATTGATTGCCACTTTAGATGTGGTGCTTCCTTTGTTTGCCTCATAGTTTGGTTTTGATATAACCATAATTGGTTTTTATAATTTTCATTCGACCTTTTTTGAACTTTCTTCATAAGAAAAAAATATCCCTTTCAATATTTATCATCCATTCTTCAAAAAAAAAATGTAATTCATGTTTATCCATCAACTCCTGGATTATCCATTTAAAATCTTAACAACCATGAATATGATGACTATCTTCACAATGGTATTCACAGAAGCTATTTAATTCATTGACCACAGACTTCTTCATGGGAGTTAACATCCCTCTTTTCTTCATTTGCTCATATACCCATCTTAATAGAGTCTTTACCTCTTTAATTCTTTTCTTGATTCTTCGAATTTTATCAACATCATTAATTCCTTGGTTTTGGCGATTTGGAAGTGGATTCGTAGGAACACATTGTGCCTCTGAGTCATTAAATGACACCACCTTTCTTTTGATCATATCCTCGACCACTCTTTTAAAAGAAAAAAAAATCAATATTATGCCCAGACATTTTCATGATATTCACAAGTCTCATTTTCATTATATTATTTCAGAAAAGATGGTTTGATCAGATTTACAAATTTTGGTGACACTACGTATGCTTTGAATAAACCCTGGAATAGTTCATTGTAGGTCATTGGTATTAGAGTAAACGACATCCTTTCAGTGTTGTTATCACGTGTTGTTTCCTCTTGAGATGAAGAATTTCCAGTCTTTGTTTTTCCTTCTTTCTTCTTCACGAATGGTTTTTTTTGCAGAGTATTGGCTACCAGCTATTTGTCCCTTCTTTAGAGCTCGCTCAATCATTTCTCTACACATCACAATGTCGGAGAAGCTTTTGGTTGCCACCCCTAGCATATGCTCTATGTAGGGAGATTTTAGCGTGTCAATGAACATTGTTATAAATTATTTTTCAACCAGTGGTAGATGTACTTGAGCAACAATGTCTCTCTAAAGTTGTTCATACTGGCGAAAGCTTTCATTATGTTTCATCTCCATATTTTTTAGAGTAACATTCTGGTATTGTTCTTTGAAAGCATTTTTCAAATCTTTCCATGACCCTATCTTGGCACGGGTCAACTGATTATACCACCTTAAAGTTGATCCTGTCAAGCTGGCTTGAAAGTAGTGAATCAATAATCTATCATCCTTTACAAAACCAATCATTTTTCTACAAAACATATTCAAATGTTTAGGTTTCCTACCATTTTCTCAAATTCATGCATTTCAAACTTTGGGGGTTTGATTAAATCTAGCACTAGGCTCAACTCTACTGCATCCATCCCATCCTGGGAGCCTTGCATTCCCATCTCTTTGTAAAAGTCTTTACACCAGTCTTTTAGATATTTTGGTACCTCAGTCTTGGATTTCTCAATTTCCTCGTGATCTATAGCAGTGTATTCATGTGGGTTATTTTGAGGATTTATAATAGTCATTTAAGCTTTGACGATAAAAGATTCTATGGGATACTCACGAAGCTTTTCAGGAGAGATAACCAATATCGAGGTAGATTCTACTGCGGCATGTTCAGAAGCTTCAACTAATGGAACACTTGGTTGCCTTGTTGTTTCAGCATGCAACCTAGATATTCTGGTCACTATACCGTGTACCATGCTAGTTTGGTTTTGTAAGATACAGTCTACGACTAATTTCTACGATTATTCCATTTTTTCTTCCCAATCTTGTTGTATCCTCAACAAATATTCCTGCATTTTCTTTTCAGTTGTTCAAACTTAGCCTCCATGGTTTTGCTTCGGGTATGATGAGGGTTTGTGTTTTTGCTTCCCAATATCTTCTGTCACATAATCTTCCATGAATTAATTTGATTGTTCTCTTAAGTATGAATGCAAGTTATTAATAATGTATGATGAATGATGAAATGAATGTTTATGCAAAATAAATAATGCAAGAACAAAATGCAAATAAAAGACATTGATCCTAATAATAGTTATTCTAGAATACTTTCATTGGATGAAAAGTTCCACTCATTACAAAATAGTTTGATTAAATATAGGATCTATCCCTCAGATTCAACTCTACAATTTCATTCATGATTGTAATGATATCCCTTGTATCAGAGATGGTACTAGTGTGAGTTGAATGATCTCAGCCTCCTAGCCAATTCATTCGTATATCGAGCTACTTCACCCATATGCGCTATAGCTTCTCCCATCATATGTTCTCATTCTCCTACCTGAGAGTGGTAATATTCATACGTGTCTTGCCACCCAGTATTGATACAGTTGATCTCCCTTTCCAGGCCAGTGATTTGAATCTGACATCGTTGGAGTTCACCCTTCAGCTCTTTGATTTTTTTCCTTAAAGCTTTGTTTTCTTCAAGAGAAATTTTTAATTCCATTAAAGTAGGTGGAACTTGCACTTGAAGCAAAAATTGCTCAAGATATGAGATGTGACTTTTAAGCCCGTCATTCATGTCCTGAGACTAGTTCATCTCTTCTTCAAACCTTATTTGTAATTCTCCCATTTCCCCAGTGAGCTCCTCCACTCGTCGACTGTTTATGGAAAATCTTCCCATCCATGACTCGATCTTTGCCTATTTTTTTTATCAAGGATACGATTTCATCCATGCCTTTTAGACCACATTTCATCCGTCTTTTTCTCCCTTTCTTCTTTAAGCTCTAGAATTCTTTGATCACTATCTTTAAAACCTTTAATTATTCTATTCATCTTAGTTTCCAACCCCTGGACTCTATTTTTCTCCTCTTCTAATTCTTTCAGACTGACTTCTTTTTCTTCTTTGAGTTTTTGAACTCTACAAGCCACGGCTTTATATTGCTTTATCAAATTTTTTCTTGTATGCTTCTAGTTCCCCTACTCTTTCCTTCTCATCTTCTAACTTCTTGAGCTAACACTTGTTTTCAACCTCAAGACTTTTAATTTGCCATTTTACAACTGCTAACTCTCTAGCCCATTGCTAAGATGCTTTACTTGATCCAACTCCTCTTCTATCTCGTTACAACCTTTGATAATATTGTTTTAAGTTTTCTTAGTTAGCCTCCACCATGTCTTTTATTTGTCTCATCATTTTAAAGTGTTTGGCATGAAATTCAACATCAATAGTCAGCATGAAGTTTTCGCTTTCTATTTCTTTAATTCTGTTCGCATCTTTGGTTTTCTCCACCTCGAATTATTTCCTCTGGATTTCCAGACTTGAAGGAACTTTCCTGAATTGTTCTTCCATTGACCTTGACCCGTCTCAATAAGCTAAAGGGATATTTTCATTCTCCCTTTGAATTCTCAAGGCTTCGTAATCATGCCTTAGCATGACATCAGCTCCGAATGCCTTGGTCTTGAAAGTCAACCTCCCTCAATCGGCCACATCTTTGATCTTCTTCTTATGATTGACTTTTTTGTAATCGAACTAAACGCTAGCCAACCCATAGGTCACCGAGACAAACTGTCGAGCACCATATTATCTCAAGACTAACAAAATAGCGTACCCGACTGCTCCCCATAGCCCGTGAAGTATAATCCAACCCAAGTCTCTGCATTTGAATAAGAGCTGAGCATGCATCAGCCATGGGGTTCGCCATGCTATGTTTTATCCTTAATATTCCTGAAGAAGTCGATCCATTGGTCTTTATGTGACGTCTCGAACCATTCTTTTGTAAGATACTTCACGATGGAGAATAGTCCTTCAGGAAGTGATTTTAGTTGACTTTTTCCTCTTTCTAGAAATAAATTATGATCCAAACAGTAAGCAGATGAGCGCAACCCATAAAATGCCCTCCTCATAGCCTCTTACAGATGCTCAAAGATCTAAATGTCTCAACTAGAATCGTCGAAACCGGATTCATCTCTCTCTTCCGTTTTTAAACTTAGTCAACCACAGCCAACTCGACGAGTCCTAGACATTTTGGAAATATTATCAAACCATAGATCCCTAGGGAAAGTACATCTCTTCTTACATTTTCATCCATGTGTACTTCGGCTATCTTTTATAGGTGGGACCATGGCACTCCTTCACTCTCTCTTTCATTGTAGGTGACCAGTCACCCAATTGTTACTTCTGCCTGAAATATTTGTGAGTTTTACTTGAAGGATGATTCTTTTATTGATCGGGAATAGATCTTGTCCAATTTAACTTTTGGCAAATTCAATAAAAAGTGGTATTCCTCCAAGGTTGGAGTCATGTCCTCCCGATTGAATGTGAAACAACTATAGGCTAGATTCCTGAATTGTGTCATGCTTCGAATCAAGATCAGATCTACAGTGACATTCATCAAATGGAATATGTCTCCATAAGTATGTTGGAATGCTTGCTTCTCGGTAAAATTCTAGCTTTCCCAGACCTTTTTTCAACCCCTGAAGCTCGTTTTACTTTATGGAGGTCGGTGTATAATTAGACAGTTCTGACATATAGTGTCCCTGTAAACTATCCCATGTTCCTTTTGCTTTGCTTCGGACCAATCTCGTATATCTGCGGGATTATCTTCTTTGTTTAGAAAACTTTTCTCCATCTTGAAAGTCTTTTAACTTTTACGGATCAATTTCTTTTTCTCTAATGTTATGTATATGTAGCATGTAAAAACAAAATCAACGACAAAAAAAGCAATATAGTTAGTCAAAAGAGATGTGTAAAATTAACAAAAAAAAATAAGACAATAAATAAATTGAACTTATCTCCATGGTATCTACCCAAAAAGGATTTATCAAAAATGGGTCCTACCCAGACATGCTTTCTACCCTCATATATTTATTTGGCCATTAAAACCTAACCGCATATAATTTCTAGTTCGCATGCTTTTATTCAAAAAGAATAAATCTATTATACAGATTCGAAAATAAATAAATAAATAAATAAAATATTAGAGTAAGTTTCTTCGTTGTGTACACCTGTTTTGGCACTTATTGACGGACAAAGTTTCGATATTGATATACCTAAGGTGACTGTTCTACGGTTCACTACATGCACCGTTTCAACTCTAACAGAAAAGGTACTCGAATTGTCCTTGTTGTTGGTGCCCCCTTGGGCTACCAAACCCTCTCCTAACCCATTACAGGCATAAATAGATCTAATTCAATTCGAGGGGTTCACTTCCTTATACCCATACGAGGAATAAATTCCTACAAAGATATAAGGCATGTGTACCCCAGGGGTTATTTGCTAAAACTCATACAAAGAATAAATTCTTACGATAGTATAGCTTTTACCCCTACTTACTTGGGACAAAGCTCGATATAGAGCTTATGTCATGTAAATGTTCGTGATGTGTGTGAGGAGAACCATACAAACCTTTTGTAATGCCCAAAAAATTTGATTAGTGACTAAAATGTAAATTTTGAAAGTTTAGTGGTTAAAGTAAAATTTTAGAAAAATTCATGGATCAATGAGGTGATTTTCCTAAAAAATAAATATTATTCTATAAATAAATAGTTCATATTTAATAATAGATTCTTTATGGAATTCAAATTTCGATCCAGAATCGATGTAAAGAGCTATTAAGTGATAAAGTTTAGTAAAGTATCGGATAATCGGATCGAATTAGAAATTTACAAAAATTTGAGAGATGGTAGTCTGGGGTTAGAAATATTATATTTCTATTTTTAATCAGCAGAACTCAACATGGAATAGTAGAATTAAGAAATTTTCCATGTTAAAGTTGAATAGTGAAAATTAATTGACTAAATTAAAATTTTGAAAAAGTACAAGGGTAAGGGTGGAAATCAATAAATGTGGTTTTTATATTAATATGATGATGTAAGTATGGTGATGAAAGCATGGGAAAATGGTAGATATTTTGATTCAAATGACTTTTGAACTAAAATGAATTTTAAATTCATTTTTAATAGAATTCATTATATGTGTACATAGATATTTTTGGGAGATTTGTCTAGAAATTCTCCTTCTTTTCCTATATATGCCGTGAACCCATGGAAGGAAAAAAAAACAAGGTAAGTTCTCTTTCACTCTTTTCGTTTTAATGTTAAACAAATTAGTCTTTATTTTTAATTTTGGATTAATGATCTAATAGTTATATTCTAATAATACGTGAGATGTATTACATGCTTGATTGAATGTATTCAATTATATTTAATATGATAGAGTTATGAGAATTGTATACATTTATTATCTTGGTGCAACAAACAATGAATAAATCTTAATAATAAAGAAAGGCAAATACATATTTTGCATATAAATTTAATAGCAAAGCTTCGTGTTTTTTACTTATTATTATTCTGCTTAATAATTATCGATAATACTGTAAAATGCATTTGCATACTTAGAATTGCACCACCTCGTGAGGAATTTGCAACCATGAATTGGTAAATTCATAGGTAATAATTTTCATTTGTTAAATTTGATCAGGGGTTACAAACTAAAGGTGAGATATGGAATAAAAAGAAGCTTAACAAAGGTTTAAACTATTTATTTTTAGTTTTAGTTTTCTATCATAAAAGTTAAAAAAAATTATTTACCTTTAGTTTTATATTAAGTTTTACGGTGTAACCTAAAAGTAAGGCAAGTTTGTTTCTTTATTTAGCTCATATCTTGTTCTGTTACCTCTTTTAATAGTAAAAGAGGTTGCATTGTTTACCTATTTCCTGTAGTGTCGTATTTGTTTCATATAGCTCAAGATTTATTTAAATATGTCTTTTGCTATTTTCTAGATGCAAAACATTGTTTTTGTGTGTACGTATGTTTGAGTTCCATATTTGTTATACCGTTGATCCTATAGTTATGGAACCCATATGATACCTTGAAAGACGCATTCTCTTTATTTTTAAAATCTCAACAGTTGTCTAATATTGTGTGTTTGAGTTTTAGTGTTCTTAAGTATGCTTTATGTGTACTCTAGTGTGTATTTGTTTGTATTTAAAACTTTAATGTGAACGAAGACATTTTGCAAGAGAAGAGAGGAAAATTATACAAGGCTCATAATTGATATTAGAATAATCCTACATGCTTTGAATGTGATTAAGACCAATTTGGAAAATTGTGAAAGTATAGGTACTTAATCACAAATTATGAGAAATATTGGGATTATGAGAAAATGTTTAATAATTGATGTGTCATGTTGAAATTGAATGTTGTAGTGCTAAAATTGATATTTGGATGATGATTTGGATCAAATTGAAAAAAACTTTGAAATCATAAGGACTTAATTGAAATTTATGGAAAAATTAGGGACTGAAGTGAAATTATTTAATAGATGGTGTACTATGCTAGAACTAAAAACTTAGAATGTTGAATTTGATGTTATAATGTGAAATTGGACGAATTTGGAAATTTGGTAAAGTTTAGGAACCAAATCATAAATTATGAAAAAGATGGGGACTTTATTGAAATTTTGTAATTATTGAGGAGTTATATATTTGAATTAAATGCAGGTATTTTTAGTTGTGTTAATTGAAACATGAATTGAAGTAAATTTGTAAAGATTGTTCAGATTGGGACCAAATTGCATAATTGTATAAATTATGGTTTAAAATATAATTTGGTGTAAATTAATGAGTGGAAATTAAACATGTTGTTGGATTGTTTGAAATTGTTTAATGATATTTGCATTTGAGATTAAATGGCTAAAAGGACTATAGTGAATAAACTGTAAAAATGAAAGAAAATTGAGGACATAACCGACAATTGTGTAGCTATTTAAAATCTTTAAAGTGCTTTATTGGAATTGAATATTAAAATAATAATTTAATGTTAGAATGTTGATTTTGGGCTAGTTTATAAATTTGTTAAAGTTTGGGAACCAAAATGTAAATTGCATAAATTGTAAGTATGGGGAAATGTATGGGTTAAAATAGAAATTGTATACAAAATAATATGAGAAGTATAAGTAAAGTATAATAATAATAAATGATTATTAGAAAGGCTTGGAAGAATAAATTGTAATTAGGTAAAAGTTGTTAAAAACCTTTTACATTTCATGAGAATTTGAGGATTATTATGCAAAAGTTAAAAAGTTAGTGTGCTATGCTGAAAATTTATAGTTAAATGATGAAATATTGAAATTGGATTAATATAAGAAGTTGTATAAGTTAGAAGTTCAATTTGTAAGTTTTGGAAAAATTGGTGGTAAAATGGCAATTATTTAAAGTTAATGTATTATATTGGAATTAATGTGAAAGTGATTATATATCACAAATGATATGAATTTAATTTGAATATTAAAGAATTATTTTGGACATTTTCGAAATGTTAGGTTATATTTTAAAGAAAAGTTTATTCGTAGCTAAATGTGAAAGGTTGAACAAGCATAGTAAATTGTCATGAGAACTAATTATTTAAAGGATTTGGATGGTTAATTTAATAAAGTTAAAATTTGTTATCAAATTGGTTAAAGAAATCAATATTAAATATACATTAATGATATTGTTAATATATTTATATGAATATGAATTTATTATGTTAGATATACAAATATATGAATGAAATAGTATATGAATGTGATAATTTTTCTATTAATATTATTATATATGAAAAAGATATAAGATTTAAATAAAGCCTGATGCATAATACTTAAAAGTCATGGGTATATAAGGTGGAGTGATTATGTATATGTTTCTGTACATTTGTCATGCACTTTATGTGCAATTTGGCACTATGTGTGCATTATCCAACACTTTATGTGCAATATAGAACTATGTGTGCATTATTCAGCACTTTATATGCAATATCACATTATGTGTGCATTATCTGGCACTTTATGTGCAATATGGCACTATATGTGCTTTATTAGTTTCATGATGTTTTGACACTGTGGGATCTCATATCTGATTCTGATTCAGTATAGTGATGTTTTGTTTTACAGTACTTATACTCCTATTTAGCACTAAAAGTGCTATCTGTTACAGGCAGTGTTTATACTGTATACAAGGCATTAAATGTGTCATATTGATATGACAGTTATACTGCACACCATGCAAAACACTCATTTTCTGATTCATGTACCATGTATTCCCATGATTATACAATGGGCTATAAAGTGAAACCAAAAGATACAATATTATAAAAGATATAGTACAATAAGGGATATAGTACAATGAAAGGAACAATACAGGAAAAAAGACATTATGGAAAAAGGGAACAATACAAGAAGATGAGACAATACAAGTTTAATTGTTGTATTACAATAAAGTTTTATACGTAAAAATTGATTTAACCCTGAATGGTTTATAGATGAAAAGATATATTACAAGTTACTTGTATATAAAATGAACTAGTTAAATCTTATATAATTGATTAAATGGTTTATACAATGTTTTTATACAATATTTTGTACCAAAATATATATGTATTACATAATATTGTTATGCGATATGAAAAGTACAAATTAAATGTGTTGAATCTGAATATGTATATGTGTGTGAATTATGTTATACATGTGAAAGAAAAAGACTATTATAAGTTTAAAAAAGACTATTATAAGTTTATTTTACGTGCTTATTACATAAAATACTTGATATTGATGTTTTTATATTTTTTTATGAGATTTTATATTAATTAATATCTTCCATAATTATATAATGATTGGTTAATCTAAATTGTGAATAGATTAAGGAAAATGTTAGCATTGATGAAGCTAAAATTGATCAACCGAATAATTTGCCAATAGGGGAAATTGGCTTTTTGAGTTTAGGGAGTAAGGAGTATAAAGATAAATTTCAATTAAGATTAACAAGCATGTTAGTAGCACATTAAATTCAATATATCCAAGTCTAACATACTTTATGTAATACCAATTTTTTGTATTTAAGTTCATGTTCATAAAGCTATCCAAAAATGTTATGCATTTGAAAAATTGATATCAATTGTTAAAGAGATATCATTTGCAATAAATCACATGCATAAACAATGAAATTAAGGTCAAAAATTAAAATTTGTAAAAAAAAAAGTATTAAAACCAATTTTGACCAAAATTCATTATGATGAACAAACATTTATGAAAAATCATTAAAACTTTAGAAAATGTTCATCACAACACTTTTTAACATACATGAGATAAAAAACATAAAATTATTTAAAACCAAAGCTCATGCATGCTTAAACTAAATGAGCAACAAATTATGCAAGATAATCAAAATAAGCTTAGAGGTTACCTATTCCATATCAAGTGTGGTTAAAACATTTGAATACCTTCACTTTCATCACCATTGCTCCCACACACCTAGAAGAGACATTTATGTGGATTTTGGTATCCAAATTGCTTTGGATCCTTGAACGTTAGTTCAATGCCTCTTGTTCCCTTAGGAGCCCATACTTGTCTAATTTTAAAACGTTTTCCTTTCTTTATAGGACAAGTATGTACATTGTGACCATGAAAATAGAAATTTGAGCATTGTTTTTAGAATTTTTTTTTTATTTTGTTAAACATTCAAGCTTAACTTTCAATTCAAGATTTTCTTTTTTCCAAATCTTCAATTTTGGTTTTTGAAAGCTCAAAATCATTTTTCAAAATTTCATTTTGCTTTTCAAAATCCAATTTTGCTTTCAAGAGAAAATCTTTTTCAACTTTATATTTTGAAATCAATTTCTTATATTTGGAATTCATGGTCTCAAATTCCAAATACAATTCATCATAGGCTACTTGTAACTCATTAAAAGAATAAGAATTTAATTCACTAGAGCTAGAAGTTACCATTGAATCTTATTCGATGGCCATGAGGAATAGATTGGCTACTTCATCTTCATCATTGGAGTTATCTTCATCACTCCAAGCCGCCATAAATGTCTTCTTCTTACTTGATCCCTTCTTCTTTAGGAGGAGACAATCATACTTGACATGCCTTGTTCTTTGACATTCAAAGCACACCAGGGGACCCTTCTTTTTGCTTGATTCATGCTTCACTTCCTTAGAAGTCATGAATCTCTTGAATCTTTTGAAGAGCTTGACCATCTCTTCTTCTTCATCATCATCCACCTCTTCACTTGAGTCTTGATTACTCTCATTGGTGGATTTGAAGGCAATGCTTACCTCATTCTTCATCTTGTTTTTCTTTTCTTCATCTTCTTTGTCTTCTTCCTCCTTTACCATCAACTCATGAGTGAGAAGAGAACCAATAAGCTCATCAAGAGTAAGAGACTTTAGGTTCTTAGCTTTGATAATCACCGTCTTCTTCGGTTACCAAGACTTTGGAAGAGAATAAATTATCTTCCTCACAAGATTCTCATAAGGGATAACTTCTCCAAATCCCTTGAGACCGTTGATAATCACAAAAAATCTATCCATCATAGCTTTGATGTCTTCATTCGGGTTCATCTTGAAATTCTCATAGCTATGAATGAGAAGACTAATTTTGGTTTCCCTCACTTTATCGATTCCTTCATGAGTGACTTGGAGCTTGTCTCATATCTCATTGGCATTTGAACAAGAGGAGACTCTTCCATATTCATCTGATCCTAAAGAACAAAATAGAATGTGTATAGCATTTGCATTGAGTTGGAACTTCTTCTTTTCTCCATCACTCCAATCATCCATCTCATCGGTTAGAATGGAGTATCCCTTCATAATTGAGTTCCAAGCTCATAGATCGTTGGCTTGAATAAAGAGCATCATCCTATTCTTCTAATAAACATAATTTTCTCTATTGAAATAAGGTGGTTTATTGACCGGTTGAGAGTTTTCAATGTAGTAAGAGCCGAAGGTCAAAAACATATTCTCGGTTGCGTCGGGAATTGGTAGAACATTTTCAGGGATCGTCTCAAGGTTTTTAAACCTTCTGATTATTCAAGCTTTGATACCAATTTTTAGGATTGATGAAGCTCAAATTGATCAACCGAATAATTTACCATGATGGGGAAATTGGCTTTTTGAATTTAGAGAGTCAGTAGTATAAAGATGAAATAATTTGCACAAAGATTTATAGTGGTTCAACTTCTCAACCAAGTCTACATCCACTACCTAAGCTCCTCACTTAGGATTTTATAACAAATCCACTAATTTGTTCTTTCTTTTTCCAAGACAAAGAGATAACCTTTACAACTCCCTAGCTTTTCAAAGGCTAAGCTAGACTCAATCCCTTTTACAAAGGTTACAAGATGTAAACAATAAAAACCTCTCAAAAGGAAGGTGTTTACAAAAATTAAGCTCACTAAAACACTAATATTTACAAGAGAAATGAAAATAAGAATGAAAAACTCTTCTCTTGTGTTTGATTGCTTGGATAGATGTTGTTCAACCTTCTTCAAGTGTCCTCAACTTGTTTTTTTTATGTTGGAATGAGTTTGTGGTTGTTTCTAACAATTTGGGATTAATTTTCTGTAAAATAAAATTGTCCAGAACAGGGAGTATCGGTACTCCTTTCATGAGTAACGATACTACCTTGATAATATTTAAATAAACTAGTTGTTAAAGACCGTTGGGCTGGACCAGTATCGATATTATGCTTCATGGTATCGATACCACTATATAAAGTAGTATCGGTGCCCCTTGAGTATCGATACCTATTTTGCATTCTGGAATTTGAGTAATATGGAAAACAACTGGTAGTATCGATATACCTATAGAGTATCGATACTTCTCTTACCTTTGGTATCAGTACCACATGAACAATATCGATACTATTCGTGTAGTATCGATACTGTAAGAGCACAATCGGTGCCACGTACCCAGAAAACTACTTTGTGCACAAATTTTAGTTTAATGGACTTTTAATTATTTTTGAAAACTTTGAACAAATTCAATCAAGTCCAAAATCATTTTTTTCTTAATTTGTTATATCAAAATATTATAAAACATAGTTCAACAAAAAACCATATGTACTTAACTTGAGAAATTTACATGCCTAACGTGGAATTATGATAATAGTCATTGTCAGTGGGTAGTTGTGTGGCGGTAGACAATAACCATAAAGGATATGTTTTAATAAATTTTATAGATATTACAAATTTTATATATACATGGTTATATAAAAATATATGATAAAAGTTTTTGTAAAATCGTAAAGTAATATAATATGAGAAATCATACTAAATAAAGAAGAAAATATGATAAGTGGTTAAGTGGTTATGTATAAGTAGTAATAAATTATATTATAAGGATTAATTAGATTGTTTTCTTAGGTAGTGTTAATTGTTATATGAAATAGTATAGGCCTGCCTAATCATCTCAGCAAGCCAAATGCGAATTGGAAATTAAATATTTCATTATGATTTTATGCGTTTAAATAGATTAATAATAATTGTTAAATTTGGAAGTTTTGAAAGAAGCAAAATTTTCATCAGCTAGAAGTAGGAAACGTGGTACAAAAACAAAGTGAAATCCTTAACTTGTATTCAGGTTCTAATGTGGGTTGAGGGTGTTACACCTTTGACTAAAAAAGAAACGAAAAAGTCCTAACAGAAACTTTGACAAGGCTGAAAACAAAAATTAAAACATTAGTAATTTAAAAAAATTAAGAAATTAGAAAAACTTTAATAAATGGATCATAATCTATCTAAAGATTTGGATTCATAATTTTCACAACTACGATAATGTATAAGCGATTGATGGCTTGATTCTCTAAAAAAAGTTCCTAGAGAAGTTGCCAAACTGTCATAACATCCTTTTTTATTTTAAAAGTTTTTATGCTTTTAAACAAAGTTCATTTATGACTAATCATTTCAAATCATTTAATTTGTTTTGGAGCCGCTATCAACCTTTGAGTTAGGTATTAGGTATTTCAAATACCTAAAAACACCTTTTAAAATATTTAAAAAAATATTTAAAAGACATAAACCGGTTCACGTTTACCAAAAACTTGATTAAAAGGGGTTTAGGTTACACGTGGGGAAGAAAAATCACCACCATTACGCCCAAAATTGATACCAAATCACTTATACACCGTCGAAGAAGTAAAATTATGAAATCGAATGTAAAATTAGAAAATGATCTATTTATTAAATTTAATTAATTTTCTTCGAATTATTTATTAGATAAAATCATTTTATTCAAAAAGAAATATCGAGACTCGCACCTCCTCTAATGGGAAGGCTCTCTTCTATTTCTTGTCCGCAAAAGAATATTCCTCTTTGATTTATCAAAATCAGTAACCGAATGAAATAATATATATAGGTAATCACGTAAAATAATTTACTATTCCGAGAAAAACATGTTGCAAATATAGAAGTTAGAATTAAAGAAACAAATAATTGATATCACTTTTCATAAAATATACTCGATTTATTTTGAGTTTCCATGTCGTTTGAATGGCGTTTTGAATAACATTTCTTTTATCAAGTAGTGTTTTTCCACACCCATTCTACAACTAACGTTCTCAAAAGGGTTCAAGTAAACCATTAAAAATATACTAACATCAAATCTAAGGGATATATAAATAAAATGTTGATAAAAGTATAATTAAATTTTGCTAAATAAGATAGAATAAATTAGGGTGATTTTCCCCAAAAATCACCGGTGATCGGTATATTTATCGATCTAACACCGGTCAGATTATATTTCCCGATCTAACACCCGTAGCAGTAAAGCGCGCCCCTTGAACCACGCTATATGCTGATTTGGTGCCACGTAGGTATAGCGCACCCCTGCCCCGCGCTATACGGTGATCTGGCGCCACATGGGTATAGCTCCCCCCTGATTCGCGCTATACGCCACGTAGGGGTGCGTATAGCGCGGATCAGGGGCCGCGCTATACGCCGTACCACAATTATATTTAACGTGGTCCCCGATCCACGCTATATAATAATTGCATATAACGCGGTGCAGGTACCGCGCCTTATATGTTTATAAATACCTCGCATCTCCTCGCATCTCTCCTCTCTTATAAATTAATTCAACAATTCCGTTAACGAGTAATAATTCTGAAAACTTCTTATATTTGATTTAGAAGTTCGTGCGATTTTTCGTTATAAGGTAATTTTGTTATAATTTTTTAATTATATTTATTGTTTATTATCATTATTTGAAAAAAATATTATACTAATTATTTTTAATTAATTTTTATGTTTGTAAAATTGAAATGCGGGAGCATACGTCGAAATAGTTTTGCGGTGCAGGTAATAATATAAAATTATATTATTTAAATTATTTACGTTGATGTGTAAAAAAAATTTGTGTTATATTTTCGTTCATATATAATTTATTTAATCATGTTTGTTTAAGTTATTATTTTTGCAGATATAATATTGCCGCACTTTTAAACTCAAGGAATGGCGCGACTTTCAGCTATTGTTTATTATGATTGTGAAATTCGAGAAGATGAAACTGGCGTTGTTTTCGTATCAATTGGCCGTGTTAAAATATCATTCAAGAGAAACAAAACTCTTGAGGAGATGATAACGAAGATTTCGAGGAAGATTCATGTTGGAAGTAACAGAAGAATGTCGTCGTTGCAGTACAGATTTCCAACATCATTGTTGCCATTAACTTATACAACTTTCGAACTTTCGAACAATAATGATGTTCAAATGATGGTTGAAGCTCAAAGTAATTATTCAGACGCCACTATTGAGATGTATGCATATTTTGTTCAAGTGCGTGCTGTTCGGGGTCAATCTTTAAGCTCACACTATGGGCTGGCTGAACAAGTTGACAGCCCGACTACAGTAATGTGTAATGATTTTAATGCCATAAATGAGAGACATTCATCCGCAACTCCTTACGATATGTAACGAGGTGGGTCCACAAACAATCCTTATGGCAACACCGCGTCCAGTTCAAGGGGAAGGCATTCTTCTGCAAATTTCTTTGACCATATGGAGATGCCATCGACGCAACCATATGTGCAGTTTCCATTTGACACGATGGCTTCAAGCTCCAGGGGGAGGCATTTGACTGCGAGCTTTTTCGATCTCAATGTCGATATACCTTCCAGTTCAAGGGGAAGGCGTGCAAGTAGTAGGTTCTTCGACCTAAATGTGGAGAGCATGGAGAAACCATCATCTCCACCAGAAGAACCGATTCATGAGCCTGGTGCGGATGGTGCTGAGACTGGACTATTCATTCACCCAGAATCACCGTAATTCAACTCTGATGATGATGAAGTTCCAGGAAATGTGGCACAAACTGACCCTCCTGCACACATGTATGAAGCTGATTATGGTGCAATATACGGGCCAGAATTTACGGATATGCCTCATCTCGGTGACTATGGATATTACTCATCAATAAATAATGGTGAGTTATCTTTAGGCATGGAGTTTTCAAGCAAAGAAGAAGCGATGATGGCTATCAAAAATTACAATATCCGTAATTCTGTTCAGTCCAGAGTCAACCGATCGACGACCGAAAAATATGTATGCTACTGTGCCCGACGCGAAAATGGATGCAATTGGATGGTTTGCGTAGCAAAAATGAAGAGGAAAAACAACATATGGGAACTAACAGTATACAACGGTCCTCACACATGTTGTGCTGGAGATCATCCCAACTTGGACTCTGAAGTGATATGCCAAGCCATCATGCCTATGGTAAAAGCAAGCTCTCATATAGCTGTTGCAGTGTTGATTTCAGCTATACAATCGCAGTATGAATACACTGTCTCCTATAAAATAGCTTGGTTGGCAAAACAAAATGCCATTGTCAAACTTCATGGCGAATGGGATGCATCTTACAACGAACTTCCAGGTTGGTTTAGGCTAGTGCGGACGTTGAATCATGGGACAATTGTGGACTTCGAAACCTCCTATGCATACCATAATGATCGAGTTCTTCACGATCGATGCCAATTCTACCGGGTTTTTTGGAGTTACCCACAGTGCGTTAATGCTGCCAAATACTGTAAGCCTGTGGTCCAGATCGACGGGACTTTATTATATGGAAAATACAAGCAAGTATTATTATTGGCAGTTGTCCAAGATGGCAATTGATATAGTCACGTCTACACCTGATCCGGAGGTCATGCCACATGGTCCCATTACTAGGTCAAGGGCCAAACAATTCAGGGAAGTTCTCCTAACTAAGTGTCTTGAAGCTTTTGATTCATTTGATAACTTAACACTCTCTTATGTTATGTTATATAATGTTTTAATAGCTAAAGAATAACTTAGTATGAACACATCTTACACATTGTTATTTTTAATATGTTAAGCATGTTAGGATAGTTTTATTATCATATTAAGCATGATTATTATATATACATCAAGGCAGCATACTTATAATGCATTTCATTAGTTTATTTGCATTCATATTAACTCTTAGGCTTTATACATTATCTTACACATATTAGGAGATGATGTACTTAGCTCATGACCATCATACTTAGCTCACATTACCATAAACAAACATGGCAACAAGGTATTTAGCTCGTTTTAGCTCAATATCATGAACTTACCTTGTTTCCTTGCAAATATAGGTACAATGGAGTGTGATGCACGTTGAGGTAGCTTGGTGAATGATTTGGACGTCATATATAGCTCACAAACAGCTCACAAAGTACAAGGCAGCTCATGGAATGCTAAGGGAAGCTCGATTCAGCTGGAGAAGCTTCAGGCTAGCTAAACTTAGCTAGTTGGACTATTTGAAGGTGAGTTGCTAAAAGTGATGACAAAGGTAGCTGAATGTAGCTGAACATGCTGTTATGGAGCTCAAAAGGACTCGGCTAGGAAGATCATTCACAAACAGCCCCATGCTTGCTAGCTAGCTCAACACTCAAGCTAGCTTGGAGGAGACACATGCACGCCTAAGAAGAAGCACATGACCAGCCATCATCCAATGCACATGGGTGTACCACAAGGCTTCCTAGAACACCCATGTGCCGTGCATATGACCAGCCCCCATGTGCCTTGCATGTGAACTCATTTAGGCGCCAAGATGAAGAGCCCTCTCCCTATTCGGCCAAGCATCATCTCCCATCCAAATTGGCGCCAACTTGAGGAGACACAAGAACTATTCGGCCAAGGATCATTTCCCTCCATCTAGGGCCGAACCATCCTCTCTTTTAGCATTTAAATTATGTCTTTATAGGGAGATACATAGGCTGGTCGCATCATCTTGTATTTATTCGGCCATGTCTCTCAATTTCCTATAAATAGGAAAACATTCCATCATTTGTAACTACACCTTTTAATTCAATTAAAGTGAGATTATTCTCTTCTTAAGTCCTGGTGACTTTTTATCGACTTATCAAGTATTTTATACTTGTGGCGTCAACCCCTTCCTTTCATCTTGATACTTCTGGTTCCTAGTTCATATAACTAGTAGGTCAAAGTACTTAACACCATCCCTTGAAGAAACAATATAAAGATTGGGTCTCTGCTCTATATAGCATTGGTTCTTCTTTGAGATTTCTTCAAGATACTATCCTCACAACCATCCTTTTATTTCATCACCATAACCATAGCCTTATCAACTATCTTCCGCTTCCATTACTCATTATTTAAATAGCCTACCAATTCACCCATACGTCTACCACCCTTAACCATTCTATTTTGAGCCATTCACTTTGCAGGTTGTTTTGCTTCCTTCCTAGATCCATAATCATTTGAAAAAGGTACAAGTACCATACATCAAGTGGTATCAGAGCTTTGGTGGAAGAAGCAACGTGCAACAACAACAAAAAGAAAAAAATACAAAAAGAAGTGCAAAAGTGAAGTGCAAAGTCAAAGCACTCAAAAAGAAGAAAAAAAACAAAGAAAAGAAAGAAAAGTTGGAAGCACTCATCAACAATTCTCATCACCAAGCATTTTCAAGTAAGCCTTTAAAATTGATTGTGGTGATAGAAGGTTGTGAAGTGACTTGTGTAAGTAACCCTTTCATTCTCTCCTTTCTAATTTCTAAGCCACCTTTTCAATTATATTTGCTTTCCATTCCTACTAACCATTTGCAGCCGACGCCAAACAAGTGAAATTACTCGATATAGTCTTGAGTAAAAGTTCATTAGAACTTGAGACAAGAGAATTGAGGGAAAAAGGCTGGAGCGTGTGTGAGATCAGAAGAGGACAAGTAAAAGCCATTAAAGTCCTAGAGTGCAAACACGAGCGGATTGAGTGACATCAAGTTTTCTTGGAGTGACTCGTGAGGCTTTGTGAGAGTATATTCTGGTAAGGTCCTACACACATTTCAATTTTTTCCTTATTTGCTAACATGTCTCTTCCATCCAACATTTTTGTAGTCAAAAGGACTTTGAACATTCAAAGTCAAGATGATGAACAAAGAGAAAACATCTTCCATACCAAATGTCACGTGGGAGATAAAATTTGTGTGGTGATCATTGATGGAGGAAGTTGTACCAATGTAGCAAGTACTCACATGGTGGAAAAGTTGGGTCTCAAGACTTCCAAACATCCTCATCCTTACAAACTCCAATGGCTCAACGATGTGGGAGAAGCCAAGGTAACCAAGCAAGTGATTGTACCTTTCTCAATTGGAAGATACAATGATGAAGTCCTTTGTGACGTGGTGCCCATGAGTGCAAGTCACCTTATACTAGGACGTCCTTGGCAATATGATAAGAAAGCCACCCATGACGGATTCTCTAACAAGTACTCATTCCAACATCAGGGAAAGAAAATCATATTGGCACCTTTGTTACCAAGCCAAGTTCAGGAATGTCAAGTGACCCTCAAATCACGCATAGAAGAATGGGAGAAAGAAAAGAAGGCCAAAGAAATCCATACTCCAAAGATGAATATCTATGCCAGCAGAGGAGATATTCGGAAACATTTATCAACTAAGAAAGCTCTACTTATACTTATGTATAAGGAAAGTTTTCTTCTTACTAACCCTCCTAAAGGTTTGCCTTCTTCTATTTCTAATATTTTGCAGGAATTTGAGGATATGTTTCCTGAGGAAATTCCCGATGGATTGCCACCGATTAGAGGAATTGAACATCAAATTGATTTCATTCCTGGAGCCACCATTCCTAATAGACCAACATATAGGAGCAATCCTGAAGAAACAAAGGAATTGCAAAGACAAGTCACAGAACTCCTAAACAAAGGTTACATTCGAGAAAGCTTAAGTCCATGTGCTGTCCCCGTTTTGTTGGTACCAAAGAAAGATGGAACTTGGAGAATGTGCGTGGATTGTAGAGTAGTGAATCAAATCACTACCAAATATAGGCACCCTATACCTCGGTTGGATGATATGCTTGTTGAACTTAGCGGGGCCAATATCTTCTCCAAAATTGATTTGAAAAGTGGCTACCATCAGATAAGAATGAAGGAAGGTGATGAGTGGAAATCTGCGTTCAAGACCAAACATGGTTTGTATGAATGGTTAGTCATGCCTTTTGGCTTGTCTAATGCCCCTAGTACCTTTATGCGTTTAATGAATCATGTCCTTCGGCCTTATATTGGTAAGTTTTGTGTTGTTTACTTTGATGATATCTTGATATACAGTAAGTCATTGAAAGATCATGTTGAACACTTACGATCTATTCTTAGCACTTTGACAGAAGAGCATTTATATGCTAATCTCAAGAAGTGTGATTTTTGTACTAATCAAGTTACTTTCTTAGGCTTTATTGTAAGTTCACAGGGATTATCAGTGGATCCAGAGAAGATTAAGGCAATACAAGAATGGCCAAAACCGGTTAATGTCAGTCAAGTTCGAAGTTTCCATGGATTAGCCAGTTTTTACAGAAGGTTTGTACCAACATATGACAAAGAGATGTATGCACTCATTCGAGCATTGGAAACTTGGCAGCACTACTTATTGCCAAAGGAATTCGTGATACACATTGACCATGAAGCATTAAAGCATATCAAAGGACAACACAAACTCAACAAGAGACATGCCAAATGGGTTGAATTTCTTGAGTCTTTTCCCTATGTCATCCACTATAAGAGAGGAAAGGATAATGTCGTGGCAGATGCTCTTTCACGCAGGTATGTCTTACTTAACACTTTGGATTCCAAACTTCTTGGTTTTTCATTTATTAAGGAACATTATGCTACTGATTTGGACTTTGGAGAAAGGTATAAGTTATGTGAAACAGGTGCTCATGATAAGTATTATCAGCATGATAGATATCTTTTCAAAGAAGGACGATTATGTATTCCACAAGGTTCCATAAGAGAAGTGTTAACCAAAGAAGCATATGAAGGAGGACTCATGGGACACTTTGGAGTTGAAAAGACTCTTAGCATTCTGAAAGAACACCTCTTTTGGCCAAAGATGAAAATGTATGTTGAAAAGGTATGTGAAAGGTGTTTAGTATGTAAAAGGGCAAAATCAAGAGTCATGCCTCATGGATTATATATGCCCTTGCCAATACCAACCATGCCATGGATAGATATTTCAATGGACTTTGTTTTAGGTTTACCAAAAACAAAGAGTGGAAAGGATTCAATATTTGTGGTGGTTGATCAATTCTCCAAAATGGCTCACTTTATACCATGTCACAAGACTGATGATGCTATTCTTGTTGCCAACTTATTCTTCCGAGAAGTGGTAAGGTTACATGGACTTCCTCGAACCATTGTGTCAGATAGAGACGTTAAGTTCCTAAGTCATTTTTGGAGGACTTTGTGGAGTAAAATAGGCACAAAACTACTATTCTCTACTACATGTCATCCTCAAACGGATGGTCAAACTGAAGTAGTTAATAGAGTTTTTATCAACGCTACTACGATCCATCATCAAGAAAAATATTAAGACATGGGAAGAAGGCCTACCACACGTGGAATTTGCATACAACCGAACCATTCACTCGGCAACTAAACAATCTCCATTTGAGGTAGTGTATGGTTTCAATCCTTTAACTCCTTTGGACTTACTTCCTTTACCTTATGATCAGATAGTGAACAAAGATGGAAAGAACAAAGCAGAATTTGTTAAAAGACTCCATCAACAAGTCAAGGACAATATTGAGAGAAGAACAAGACAATATGAACAACAAGCAAACAAAGGAAGGAAGAAGGTAACTTTTGACGTAGGAGATTGGGTTTGGGTACACTTTAGGAAGGAAAGATTCCCAAACCAAAGGAAGTCTAAACTACTACCCCGAGGAGATGGTCCATTTCAGATTATAGAAAAGATCAACGACAATGCCTATAAAATTGAATTGCCCAGTGAGTTTGGTGGCGTCAGTGCTTCATTCAACATCACTGACTTATCTCCCTTTGAGGATGGACACGATTTGGGGACAAATCGCTTAAAAGAAGGGGGGATGATATAGTCACGTCTACACCAGATCCGGAGGTCATGCCACATGGTCCCATTACTAGGTCAAGGGCCAAACAATTCAGGGAAGTTCTCCTAACTAAGTGTCTTGAAGCTTTTGATTCATTTGATAACTTAACACTCTCTTATGTTATGTTATATAATGTTTTAATAGCTAAAGAATAACTTAGTATGAACACATCTTACACATTGTTATTTTTAATATGTTAAGCATGTTAGGATAGTTTTATTATCATATTAAGCATGATTATTATATATACATCAAGGCAGCATACTTATAATGTATTTCATTAGTTTTATTTGCATTCATATTAACTCTTAGGCTTTATACATTATCTTACACATATTAGGAGATGATGTACTTAGCTCATGACCATCATACTTAGCTCACATTACCATAAACAAACATGGCAACAAGGTATTTAGCTCGTTTTAGCTCAATATCATGAACTTACCTTGTTTCCTTGCACATAGGTACAATGGAGTGTGATGCACGTTGAGGTAGCTTGGTGAATGATTTGGACGTCATATATAGCTCACAAACAGCTCACAAAGTACAAGGCAGCTCATGGAATGCTAAGGGAAGCTCGATTCAGCTGGAGAAGCTTCAGGCTAGCTAAACTTAGCTAGTTGGACTATTTGAAGGTGAGTTGCTAAAAGTGATGACAAAGGTAGCTGAATGTAGCTGAACATGCTGTTATGGAGCTCAAAAGGACTCGGCTAGGAAGATCATTCACAAACAGCCCCATGCTTGCTAGCTAGCTCAACACTCAAGCTAGCTTGGAGGAGACACATGCACGCCTAAGAAGAAGCACATGACCAGCCATCATCCAATGCACATGGTGTACCACAAGGCTTCCTAGAACACCCATGTGCCGTGCATATGACCAGCCCCCATGTGCCTTGCATGTGAACTCATTTAGGCGCCAAGATGAAGAGCCCTCTCCTTATTCGGCCAAGCATCATCTCCCATCCAAATTTGCGCCAACTTGAGGAGACACAAGAACTATTCGGCCAAGGATCATTTCCCTCCATCTAGGGCCGAACCATCCTCTCTTTTAGCATTTAAATTATGTCTTTATAGGGAGATACATAGGCTGGCCGAATCATCTTGTATTTATTCGGCCATGTCTCTCCATTTCCTATAAATAGGAAAACATTCCATCATTTGTAACTACACCTTTTAATTCAATTAAAGTGAGATTATTCTCTTCTTAAGTCCTGGTGACTTTTTTACTTATCAAGTATTTTATACTTGTGGCGTCAACCCCTTCCTTTCATCTTGATACTTCTGGTTCCTAGTTCATATAACTAGTGGGTCAAAGTACTTAACACCATCCCTTGAAGAAACAATATAAAGATTGGGTCTTTGCTCTATATAGCATTGATTCTTCTTTGAGATTTCTTCAAGATACTATCCTCACAACCATCCTTTTATTTCATCACCATAACCATAGCCTTATCAACTATCTTCCGCTTCCATTACTCATTATTTAAATACCACCAATTCACCCATACGTCTACCACCCTTAACCATTCTATTTTGAGCCATTCACTTTGCAGGTTGTTTTGCTTCCTTCCTAGATCCATAATCATTTGAAAAAGGTACAAGTACCATACATCAGCAATCGCAACATTCTTCCAGTTGCTTTTTCTCTTGTCGAATGAGAATATACAGATTCTTGGGCTTTTTTCCTCCGAAATTTACGTGCACATGTTATCACGAGAGAAAAAATCTGTGTCATTTCAGATCGCGGAGCTGGGATCAAAGCAGCAATGGAGTCTTTGGGTCCAATGTGACAACCACCATTTGTCCAACATAGGTATTATCTCTGACACATTGCTGTGAATTATCATGGAAGGTACAAGAAGAATAATGAGCGTCAATTAATTGTGCGCATGGGTAAGTGAAAGAAAGTTAGTAAGTTATACATTTTTTGATCATTTTAATTTTGCAAAGAAAGCAAGTTAATAAGTTATACATTTTTTGATTAGGTTACGAACTACTTCCTCGAACGTTTGAATCAATGCTTCAAGATTTGCGGGCGAAGAACAAGGAAGGATACGATTACATCAGCCTCATCGATAAAGAAATGTGGACGAACGCATATGATGGTGGATATCGATATGGACACATGACGACCAACTTGGTTGAGGCAATCAATTCAACCTTAAAGGGTGCACATCACTTACATGTAGCGGCTTTGGTAAAAACTACATATTTTCGTTTGGGGCGCTTTTTACGAAGCTCGGGGGACAAGCTCAAACCTGGATGCAAGTCGGTCATGTCTATCACCCTAGATTAGTTGCAGATCTACAGAAAAAAATTACTGCATCAAATGGAATGTCTGTAACAAGCTTCTCAAGAAGGCATGAAATGTTTCGTTTCACAGAGTTGTCGCGACCTCTTCAAGGGATTGAAGCTGTGTCGTTAAGAGTAAATCTAAGGGACAGAACGTGCGACTGCAGGTTTTTTCAAGCTCTGAAGTATCCATGCTCTCATGTGATAGCAGCTTGCTCGCATACACGTCAAGACTATAACTATTTTGTGGATCCCGTATACCTACTATCTAAAGTTTTTAAGGTATACGAATTTTGAGTTTCTCCCATAGGTAATGACAAAGACCTAAATCAAATTCATTGACGTGTATGCGAGCAAGCTGTTTTTGATTTTATTATACCGTGTTTATTGAGGGAGCGTGATCGTCCAAAATCCAATCGAATTCATTGCGATATGGATATTCAAGAAAGATCTAGACAAGACAGAAGATGTGGCCATT
Organism: Hibiscus syriacus; assembly: GCF_006381635.1. NCBI lineage: Eukaryota > Viridiplantae > Streptophyta > Magnoliopsida > Malvales > Malvaceae > Hibiscus > Hibiscus syriacus. Next base: position 873,437 of record NW_024063019.1, on the reverse strand, counting down.
GTAGAATCCCAAGACACACTAGAAAAACATGTCCACTTCTGTTGTCATCAAGTAACAATTGATGAGGAAATGATGTATTTGTTTATCAAATAATAATTCTTGTATTTTAATTTGCATTTACGTCAAGTTAATGTCATTCGATAATCGCTGATGAAGATTAAAAAAACGAACACAATCATTAAATTTTATCAAACTAATAACAATTTGGTATTTAAATACAACAAACGTACAATAAGAATTAAATGGTAAATGATAATCAAATTACAATAACTAATATTAAATGGTAATAAACAAAATTAACTGAAATATATTAAAAAAAAGTCCAACAAATTTAACAAAATAAAGTAAGTATTAAATGAGAAATTATAAAAAATTACGAATATTAAGTAAATATACATACCTACTTAAATAAGAAAACAATTGATATTACATATATCATAACAATGAAAAAGGAACAAAACGAAAATCATACATCAGATAACTTGTTTAATCAATTAATAATAAAGACTACAATAATCCTACATAACACAAGGACTAAATCAAAAACAGATAACATAATAAAGTCTAAATATATAATATATCCAGGAAATCTTGCATTAAAAAAAACAAAAACAAAAAAAAATAGTGGTTAAAATGAATTGAATTATAAACTATCTACCAAAATCATTGATTAAACCAGAACACACATCATATGAAATAGAAACGGATTAAAATGCAATAAATCAGAAATTAATAAACATAACAGGCATTTTTAACAAACTAAACAATAAACAGATAATGATTGAAATGTAAGTATAATAAAATCTCAAGCTCGAAACAAAACATGAAAAAATTTTATTTGATTACCAAAATGAAGCATTACACACAGAAGAGGACCTAAAGTGCTAATATCTCTGGAGTATATGACTAAAATGCAAAACGTGCTAAAAGAACACGGATCAAAATAGAATTAAACATTAATTTAGTGACTAGGATTCGAAAGGATGCCTAAATTATGGGGACTATGGGTAATTAACCCACATCTATGTAGCTTAAACGCAAAAACTCGCTAAAGGTCTAGGGACCTTAGCGTGATTTGGCCAAAAAACCAAAGAGGCCTAATATCCTCCTGCTTCATTTCACCCGAAAAACATGAAACCCTAAAAAATTTCAAACTCATCTCTTTCCCCCTTTCACACACCAGGTGGTCGGCTCCCAAGGAGCCAAAACCTACGACTCCCATGCCACCCTATATGGTTGGTCGTCCACCTCTCAGCCAGCACACTAAAAGGCGTAGGGATCTCGTCCAACGCAATCCCCAAATATCGAAAGGTTCCCCTCTAACCGACGCCTAGGCCAAGAAGGCCACAACTCTCCCACTCCGTCACCATGATCAACCCCTAAAATCGACCATCAACCATAGTGGCTAAAATAGCCCAAACCGAACCAAAACCCATCCAAAAAAGCCCTCCCCGATATCCTTTCTACCCTCGATGAAGCATGGCAGCCGAGATGAGTTCTAAATCCCTACCTTTTTATTTCTTTTTTTCATTTTGGAATATAAATTAAAAATATATATGCATGCAATAAAAAAATAGAAAGGACAAGATTGGATACCTTCGATTTGAATCGGTTGTTTTTCTGTTTTTATTTCAAAATGTTGATAACCCATTACAATGTTAGAATAAATTTTTTTTGCTTTATGTTGGTTGGTGTAGTTGGTGTTACTGCTACTGTCGTGGAGGTATGAGCAGTGGTGGTGTGTGACAGGGTCACTAGATGGCAGGGTGAGGCGCGCATTGCTGCTTCGCGTGAGGGGTACTGCAGTTGGTATATCTGCTACTAACGTAGGGGCATGGGGCAAGGAATGGCTTGGGAAGGAGCCCTAACTGGGCTTGGGTCATGTGTATGGGTTGTATTCTACTGGGCTTGGATGCTTGTTGGGCTCGACCCGATGGGTTGATTGCTAAGTTGGCTGTATTTTGGGCTTGGGGCCTTGATCTGTAAAATAAAATAAGAAAATATTAGCATTTATTCGTTTTTAATTTGTATTTAATATTTAATATATATTTAATTCATATTTAATATTTTGAACTAAACCGAGATTTAAAACAATTAGTGGCCTCAATAACACTTGGCATATATATACATACATATAATAGATACTAATTTGGGTGCATGTCTTAAAAACCTAAACACTTATATTATAAGAAAACTTGCACATATAATTTATGAAAGCCACCATCAAATACTAATAAATAATAGATCTAATTAGCGAATAAAATAAATAACAATAATAATATTGATTTAGTAGTAATATATAGAATTATGAAAGTTGGACAAAATTAGGTGTCTACATAATTGTTTTTAATGTAAACTCTTCTGATTCTATGATAACATGTTGTTATTAATAAAATTTTGAATATATACTATTTTATAATCATCTCAAACTATTCAAAAACAGATCATAAGATATTTGAATTTAAATATCTGAATTTAGAAGAAAACTTGAAAGATGAAAAGAAAGTGTCACGAGGAATTAGAACATTTTCTTAACCACTGACATAAAAACTAGCCACTTAGAATCATACAAGGACTATAAAAAAAATGTTAAAACCGAACGAAAAACTCAAACAATAGATAAATGCAAGCAGATCTGACATCACCAAACAAAACAAAAAAAGGGCATCAAACTCCTGAAAGATTATCGAGAAGTTGCAAATCAGAGTCAAGCGACGTGAGAAATTATCCGCGAATGCAAATCACGTATCCAAATCAAATCTGAGAGTACAAAACAAGGAATATCAGCATAATAACAAATAAGCATCATCTTAATCAGTCATAACGATACCAAATCCAACCATAAGAAAAAATATAAACGAAAACAACAACCAAACCAACGAAAATGTGTCAAATGTATAGAAAAACGAATTATAAAGATAGATGAAATGATGACGGAGTTATTAAAAACTAAAAAAAACAAGGATATGATATAAGAAAACAAGAGAGAGATAAAAAAATATTAGCGATGATGATAACGTAAGACTGATGTTCTATCCACTAAGAATAAACATAAAGATAATTAATTACAAATATTAAAAAAGGGCATTCCTACACTTCAGATATAATATCTTATCTTATATTAAAAAAAATTGCATCACTCCATTAATTAATCAAAAGCAAGTGGTGTAAGATGGTGAGTTGAGTCGATGACCATCAAATAATTAATTTAAAGGAGCATTGTTGAAATAAATTAAGGAAAAGTTGTTGACAACTATGGTCGGGTCAGTCTACTTGCAAGATTATCATGTCTCAACCGATAATAATATAGTAATTTTTTTTTGGTTGTGATTTTTTTTGTTTTGAAAAATTCGGACCTGTATCATATACATAATTTTGGTAGGTGAGTTTCTCAGTGGGGTTTTTTTTTTGCATATACAATGACTTGAACTCGAGATTTACTTAAACAATATCAACTTGCTTGCCACTTAAATCAACACTGTTGATGTAATATAGTATTATAAATATATATATATATATGGGTGAATCCACGAGATAATGTGCTGGGGAAAAAATTTCATGAGATAATGTGTTGGTGAGTTTAATTGCTGAGATAGGATGAATTCCACAGTGCAAGCGTAGGTCACCATGTACTCAGGGCGACGTAGGAGGTTTCCAGGGCATCCATGTGATCTATGCATGAGCCATGCACGTCGTATGCTCTCGGGGTAGGTTGCCATGCACACCCAGCGACATGCTAGGTCATGATGCACGCCCGACGACCAAGCTTTCACGCCTGCTCGCCTGCTCCCACTGCTCCCCCATGCATGCATTGCATGCAATAGCTGCGAGATTCCTACAGCTATCATAGTTGCATTATAGTTGCATGCAGAAATTAGTGTTGCATTATTGCAGCGTTCAACGCTTATATAATTGCAGCCTTCAACGCTCTAATTTATTGCAGCTCGCCAACGCTCAAAGAATGTTATATATTGGATATTGGGGTTTAGGGTAGAAGCATAAGAAAGAAAGGAATTTTGCCGAGAAAAAGGAAAGGAAGAAGAATAAAGGGAGATAAAGGCTCAAACATCGTTCTTGAGGTAATTTTTTATTATTTAAATTAGTTTATGATATGAAATTATTAGTTTGTTAGTTTAGGGTTTAGGGTAAAACTAAAATTTAGTTAATTAGTTTGTTAGTATAAATTATTAGTATGTTAGTTTAAGTTATATTATATTAGTTTGTTAGTTTAAGTTATATATTATATAAAAAATTAGTTAATTAGTTTCTTAGTTTAAGTTATTATATGTAAAAAATATTTAATTAATTTGTTAGTGTATTTAAACGTATATTAGGTTGTTTATTGAAGCTGAAGTTATATTATAAAAAAGTTAATTAGTTTGTTAGTTTGTTATTTTAACTAAGTTATATTATAATAAAGAAATAGATTATTAAGTTAAGTTATATTATAATATATAAGATTATATAAAATTAATTTGTTTAATTTATTGTTGTTTAAAGAAATATTTTGCTTGCACGTACAGTGCATTATTGCATAACTTTTGCCCACATATAGATCAATTCGAAGAAGGAAACAAGAAAGGAAAGGAAAGGAAAAGAGGAAGGCATAAATACACAGGTAATTTATTATTTTTTGTTGTTGTGTATGTGTAAATTAGTTAGTTTATATTAGATTATATAAAATTAATTTGTTTAATTTATTCTCGTTTAAAAAATATTGTGTTTAAAAATATTTATTGTTGTTTAAAAAAATATTTTGTTTAATTTATATTAGATTATAACAAATTTGTTTGATATTTAAAAACATAAAAAATATTATCAAACTAATCATTATTATTAGTAATCATTATTAAATGATTAATATCAAATATAAATCATTAAATATTTATAATAAATAATTATTAATAATCATTACTAAATCATATTATTATTAAATGATTAAATATCAAATCATTAGATTAATAATTATTATTAAATCATTAGTAATATTAGTAATCAATCAATCACGTTAATTAACAAATTTTATTTTATCATTAATATAATAGTATATTATATTATATTTATTTATTTAATGATTTATGAAATTATCTTATCTAATTTTTTTAATCTAAAATTATAATTTTTTTATTTGTAGAGAAAATTAGCAACAACTTTTTCACGATTTTCCATTATAATGGACATATTTTAGAAAATGAGGTCGGAGTTGTTTTTCAGTCTGAAAAACCAATAAATATGATGTTCAAAAAAGACATCACATTTATAGAAATGAAGTATAAGATAGAAAGAAAAATTCGAGCTGTTGATGGTTTGAGGTACATGTTTATGATATGCCCCAACGCAGTCATATATGTTGTAGTTCCACTTGAAGAAGATGATAATATTGGAACCATGATTGGATTACATGAGTAAACCAATATAGCAGTTATTGAGTTATTTGTTGATGTGTGTAACATATGTGATGTTCATGGGTCATCAAGAGGTATGGCTCAAAATCCATCTGAAATGGCTTTCGATAGTGAGTTTGAGGACCCGACATGGAGGTTCTCGAATAGTTTTATGGCACTATTAGAAAGTGGAAATGAAGTCGGAGGGACATCTGCAGCACAGAGTATGAGACGAGAAATATACACCATTCAGAATTGACTGTTGATATTGATGCCGAAAATCGATGGGGAGAAATTCATGATGATTCAAGCGAAGATGAAGAAACCGAAGAACCCGTTTTGGGCGACGACGATAATTTTTTCGGTGGAGGTGCAATTGACTTGGGCATTGATGAAGTTCTGACACCGTATGAAGCTACTCCTCACATGTACGAGATAGATTATGATGTGATGAGGGCACCTGAATTCCTAGACATGCCACATTTACCTCTGTACCAAATGGTTGAATCATTCGATAATTCTGATGAATTTTCATAAAACTCTATACGCGAAGTGTGTAAAATATGGCCCAGAGTGCTAGTGGAAGATCAGAGTGTCAAAAATTCAAAGGCACGATGCTTGGGTCATCACAAGGTACAATGGTCCTCACACATGTTTGCGAAACTCCATCGAACAAGACCACCGACTATTGGACTCCGATGTAATATATGAATACGTGAAGGCGATGGTTGAAAAAGATCCAAGGATATCTTGTTCAGTGTTAGTTGCATCTATTTGAAGCCAATTTGGATATCAAGTAAAATATGGAAAGGTGTGAAATGCAAAGATGAAGGCAATGAAGCTGACGTATGGAGATTGGGATACATCGTACAATGAGTTACCACATTTGCTACAAGCAATGAAGCAATTTATCCCAGGAACCATTGTGAAGTCTCAAACCATGCCCGTATATGACGAAGAAGGTCAACTTGTGCCAGGTAAGAAAATATTCCATAGACTATTTTGGGCATTCAAGGCATGTATTGAAGGATTTTCATTTTAAAAACGTATGATCCAAGTAGATGATACGTGGTTGTATGGTCAATATAGGCATGTACTCTTGATGGCAGTTGCAAAAGATGGTGAGCGAAATATCTTTCCAATTGTATTCGCCATTGTTGAGGGATAGACAACAAAGGTTTGGGATTTCTTTCTGACCCATCTACGTCAATATGTCATTCGTGAAGATGGAGTTTGCTTGATATCCGATAGAGGAACGAGTATTTTGGCAGCAATTGAACGACTAGGAAGTCGTTGGATACCTCTGTAAGCATATTCGACATTTTGTATCCGTCATATTAGTAAGAATAGTATCGACCAGTTTCATAACTCACACATTCGTAGTGAGATAGTCAACATGGGTAAATTTTATTTTCAATATTTGTGCATTTTATATGTGGGTTTTTAATTACGGTTTAACACAATATATTATGAAACAGGATACGAACTACGCCGATCAAATTTTGACAAGAGATTGGAGAATTTGAAGGTATTTTCTGATGGTCAGCGTGTTTGGAAGTGGGCTTCAAAAATACCGCGGGAAAAATGGTCGCAAAAATACGATGAAGGCCGGCGATACAGACATATGACCACAAACCTTACTGAGGCCATTAATTCAGTACTAAAAGGAACACGTCATCTCCCAATAGCGAGAGTGGTGAAAGAGACATACTTTAGGTTGGCTAAGGTTTGGTCCGATAAAGGCAAGGAAATTAAGATTCTCATAAATAGAGGTCAAACTTGTGCTCCTACAGTGATTGAAGCAATGGAAGCAAATGAGCGATTGGCAACATCAATGGTTGTTCATAATTTTTGGTCATACTTTTGTTGTGTCGTGCATACGCCGTAAGGTCGGAGGAGAAGACCAAACATTTAGAGTTGATTTACGACACAAATGGTGTGTTTGTGGTCGTTTTCAGGCATAGAAATATCCATGTGCTCATGCAGTTGTTGCATATATGTATGCTGGTGTAAGCGCATACACTTATATTGATGAATGCTTTCACCTACATAGGATATTAAATGTTTACAGCTATGCATTCAGACATATCTCAAATGAATCATATTGGCCCAAAAAGGATAATAACTAATGGATGCCAAATCCAATACTACGTAGAAGTCCAAAGGGTCGACCTGAGTCCACTCGTATTCATACCAGTATGGATTTCCATGCTAGACAGAGAGGTCAAGCAAAGAGATGCGAATTATGCAGGGGTGAAGGCCATTCAAAAAACAAATGTCCTAATTTACCAAGATATAGGCCTCATCATTAGTAATCATATATGTATTTCTATGTATTTATATATTTGATTTTCTAATAATGAACCTATTTTTGTAAGGAAATTTATGTAATTTATGTTCTTAAATTATTAGATCTTCGAATTGATGTTGAATTTATGTAATTATAATAATGATTTAATGATTTTATTTATGCACTAATGAGTTAATAATGATTTTTTTAATGATTTTATATTTAATGATTTTGTAATAATATCATTTAGTAATGATTATTAATAATGAATTATTATTAATATTTAATGGTTTGATACTAATGATTTAGTAATGATTAGTAATAATGAATTGATAAATAGTTGAATTTATAAATAGTCGAATTTATCTTTATAAATATGTCGAATTTAGTTTTTTATATTTCACATAGAGACATGCATATTTCATATTATAATATTTAATTTTTAATAAAATACCAGTCTAATTTATTATTTTAGTAATGATATGATTTATTAATGATTACTAATAATGATTACTAATATAATAATAATGATTTATTATTTAATGATTAAAATTTTATTTTTAATGATTTTATATTTAATGATTTAGTAATATTATCATTTAGTAATGATTATTAATAATGATTTATTATTAATATTTAATTATTTGATATTAATGATTTAGTAATGATTAGTAATAATGAAATTATAATAATAATTTGATACTAATAATTTAATAATGATTACTAAAATTATAATAATGATTTGATACTAATGATTACTAAAATTATAATAATGATTTGATACTAATGATTTGTAATAATAAAATTATTACAATGATTTGATAAATAGTTGAATTTATAACTAGTCAAATTTATTTTTATAAATATGTCGAATTTGTTTTTTACATTTCATGTAGAGACATGCATATTTCATATTATAATATTTAAGTTTTAAAAAAATACCAGTCTAATTTATCTTTATATTTAATGATTTTATATTTAATGATTTTAGTATTGATATGATTTGGTAATGATTACTAATAATGATTTATTATTAATATTTAATGATTTAATATTAATGATTTAGTAATTATTAGTAATAATAAAATTATAATAATGATTTAATCATTAATAATGATTTAATAATGATTACTAATAATTATTTAATAATTATTAAATATTTAAATAGAATTTATTTAATTTAAATCAAATTTATAAATAGTTGAATTTATAACTAGTCGAATTTATCTTTATAAATATGTCGAATTTATATTTCACGTATAGACATGCATATTTAATATTATAATATTTAAGATTTAATAATATTTAACATTTGCAACTTAAGGTTTATTTTAAATTGAAATTTAAGTTTTTAAGTTAATGTTAAAAAATTCTAAATACATAACTTATGTTTAAAAAATAAAATATTACTCTAATTTCAATATTTAATTTGTAACAAATAACAAATGAGTTTACAATTGTTGTCAATGTCGAGGTGTTGTTGAATGATAATGTCGGGGCGGACGTATGATGTGTTGTGGCCATTGCGGTTGCTCAGGAGTATGGTACCCATCCTCCTCATTCATTGGGGGCATTTCAACTGGTGTTGTAAATAAATTACAACCATTATGCTCTACCATTCCACCAGTTTGCTCTTCCATCCTACTTGCAAACGTTGACTGACAAATACTGGTATTTGACATCATATATGTCATTTGGTCAAAGTCATACATCGACTCAAACATGGGAGAGTATATGGGTGCCTCAGGTTGCACAAACTCTGGTACGTATGCCGGGACAGTAGAATCATCAAATGGGTGATGCAACGATCCCACACCGCTGAACGGTTATGGTACGCTATTATCCACATCGGTTATTTCCATTTCAGGTTATTGTGATGAACTCCCACTCGGTAGAGAGTATTTACCTTTACCAAATCTTTTCTTAAACCTAAAAAACTGTCACCTTTCTACCCTTGTTGTCAAGAACGACTTTCCATTATCCCAAAAATAATCAAGGTAAGCCAAAGTCTCAAAATTAAAGTCATCGCTTTGAATGGGGTCAAGAGTTGGCAAGAATGAAGCCCTATTGTTCCAATCATTAATGTAAGTTACATGCTTCTCAAAATAATCAAGGTTGCATGTTTTTCCGACTATGTGGAGAATGGCTTCGAAGTCTTTATGGATGACTTCACGGTTTATGATAATTCTTCTAATGAATTTCTTGATAATTTAACTAATATGGTTAAAGATGCTTAGAATATAACCTTGTTTTAAACAATGAAAAATGTCATTTTATGGTTGATAAAGGGTTAATTTTAGGTTAGATTGTTTCCTCAAAAGGGATTGCGGTTGATAAAGATAAAACAAATGTTATACGCTCACTCCCTTACCCCACAACTTTGAGGGAAATTTATTTTTTTTCTTGGCCATCCAAGATTTTACCATAGGTTTATTAAGGACATTTTGAAGATATCACAACCTTTATGCAATCTAATTCAAAAGGATCAAGACTTTGACTTTAATTCAAAATGCAAGGAGTCTTTCGATTCATTAAAGGAAAAGCTTATTTCAGCTACAATTGTTCAGCCACCAGATTGGAATTATCCCTTTGATCTTATGTGTGACGCATCGAATACTAGCGTTGGAGCCGTTCTTGGCCAAAAGATTGGGAAACAACCACATGTCATAGCCTATGCATCCTGAACTTTGGACTTGACTCAAAAAAATTATTCGACTATGGAAAAATAACTTTTTGCTATAATTTTTTCTTTAGAAAAATTTAGATCCTATTTGCTTGGCACTAAAATTACTGTTTTTTCTGATCATGCAGCTATAAGGTATTTGATGAGCAAAAAGGAGGCAAAATCGAGGCTTATCCGATGGATCCTGCTTTTATAGGAATTTAACTTGGAAATTAAAGACAAAAAGGGATGTGAAAATCTGGTAGCAAATCACTTGAGTTGAATTCCCCTTTTCACATCCGACTCACCACTTAGAGAAGAATTTGATGATGAAAAATTGATTGTGGCGCAAAGCATAACTCCATGGTTTGTGTACATGGTTAATTATTTAGCCACATTTAAGTTACCATTAGATTTGCCGAGAGCTAAAATCAATAGAATTAAGCGAGAATCCCGATACTATATTCGAGACGATCCTTATTTATGGAAGCACTGCTCAGATCAGGTAATTTGGCGATGTATTGCCAAAAGTGAGATAAATTCAATTTTGCAATTTTGTTATTCTTACTCTTGAGGTGGTCATTTTGGGCCAAAATGTACATCCCATTAAATTCTTGAATGCGGTTTCTATTAGCCTAACATCTTTCGGGATTCTTATCTGTTTTGTAAAACTTGTGAAAGATGTCAACGTACAGGTAATTTAAGTCTTATGAATGAAATGTCGCTTAATTCTACACAAGTTTGAGAAATTTTTTATGTTTGGGGAATCAACTATATGAGTCCTTTTACTTCGTCATTTAGAAATACTTATATTATTTTAGCTGTAGATTATGTTTCTAAATGGGTGGAAGCTAAAGCCACTCGGAATAATGATGCTAAAACTACAGTTAATTTTTTGAAAAATATTTTTCTAGGTTTGGCACGCCGCGGGCTATAATAAGCGATAGAGGAACACATTTTATAAACCGAGTGATCGAGTCACTAGTGAAGAAATTTGGAGTAACTCAAAGAATTGCTACCGCTTATCATCCACAAACAAATGGACAATCAGAAGTATCAAATCGGGAAATTAAAACAATTCTTGAGAAAATTGTTAAACCAAATAGAAAGGATTAGAGTTTAAAATTAATCGATGCACTTTGGGCATATCAAACTGCTTATAAAAGTCCCATTGGGATGTCACCATACCGACTTGTTTTCAGTAAACCATGCCATTTACCAGTTGAGTTAGAACATCGTGCTTATTGGGCCGTTAAACAATGTAACATGAACATGGATGCAATTGGTGAAACTCGAAAATTACACATTCAAGAACTTGAGGAAATCTGAAGAAATGCCTATGATAATGCTTGAATATTTAAAGAAAAAACAAAAGAATTTCACGATAGTAGAATTTCTTTTAAAACTTTTTCTTTTGTCAAAAGGTTTGATTATTTAACTCCAAATTTAAACTTTTTGCAGGAAAGCTCAAATCAAAATGGCTCGGACCATTTACAGTAACTCAAGTATTTCCTCATGGTGCCGTTGAAGATAACCCGGGAGTTCGATTTAAAGTTAACGATCAAAGATTGAAGCCGTATTATGAAAATAATCCGGTTGGTCTAATCGAAGAAATCAATTTAGAGAAACCCACACAATGAAAAATTAGGTCATCGAGCTAACGACGTTAAACAAAAGCGCTTGATGGGAGACAACCCATTTTGTTCTATTTTTATTATTTAATTTCATTTCATTTTAGTTTAGTTTTATTTTTATTTTATTTTTTAACAAACTTTATTTTCATTTTATTTATTTTTATTTTTATTTTAATTTATTTTATTTTATTTTTCTCTGAACAGATCCGAATTCCGATCGAATATTTAACAGTGCAAAAAATCTGGCTTGGTTCAAATTGTGCAGAAAAATTAGAACAGAAGAGTGCAGAAAAAACTGATTTAGTTCGAACAATGCAGAAAAATACATAGCAGATTCGAACAATGCAGTGCAGAAAAAAATAGTGTAGAAAAAAACAGATTTGGTTCGAACTGTGCAGAAAAGTTCGAACATAACAATGTAGTATCGGACATTCTACTGTACAATAGCTCGTCTCGACATGGCCGCGATCACCACTAGATTAAGGAGTATTCATTTTTCCTCTATTTGTTTTTAAATTCGACATACGTTTTAGGACAAAACGGATTAAGTGATGGCGGAAGGATAAACATGTGTCAAATTTTTCCTTAACTTGTTTAATTGTTTGAAATTGAGTTATTCTGATGTTGATATGTTGGGATCGTTGGTTGCTAGTCTTGAATTTCGCTTTATACTCTTGCTTCATTTTGGATTATGACCATGATTTTGATCGAATTTAATTTGCATGATTGGTGATTGATATAGCTGGTGAAGTTTTTTGTTGAGTATTGATATTTTATGCTTTTGACGATAGATATGAACTTGACTCAATGCATATAAACTTTTCTTGTGAGATTTGAGCCTAATGAGCATACATTTTCTTTCTTGCTCATTGCTTAACTTGTGTGTGCCGAACTAATTAGGATATTCTAGAACTTTTAATCAAAATGCATATCGAGAGTACATGTTGAACGTAATGTTTTAATGTGATAGGGGCACCTAGGATAAACCCACTTTTCCCAAAAAGCCTACCTGTTTATATATCCACTAGTGAACCAAATTTGAGCATATTTTTCTTTCTTTGTTTTACACCTCATAATTAAACCTGAAACATTTCTTTTTATTTTTCCTCTCTTTTGACAGCCTTACTGAGACTTGAGATCTTGTATCACTCTTGTTCCACGAATAAAGAAAAAAAATTCAATATTTCAAAAAAAAAGCGAAAAAAACAAGTTGTTCATTGTTTCGAACTGCAAAAAAGAAAAAGAAAAAGAAAAAAAGACCCTTTGTTAGAAAAAAAAGGGAAGGAAAAATTGATCGCTTCAATTGTCTTTCATCTATTCTTTTTCCTTGTTTTATTCTTCATTGCGCTTTATATTAATTCGTGGATTGTTCTTAATTATTTTGATCTCTTGTTTCGGTATTTTAAACCTTTCTTTTTGGCCTTTCCCTACCCTAACCTAAGCACCGTTACACCTTGTTTAAAGACCCCTTGATTATTGCATTATGTTCATTTTGTAGCTGGGACTTTATTGGATTCCAAGCCTATGGTAATATTTTGGTTAGTTTCGGTTTGAGCGATTTCATTTACCCCAAACACTTTGAGCGGATATGTGTGAATATTTGTTAGGTATTGAGTCACATTTCATTGAAGTTGACAATTAATTGCGATATCTTGCTTACTTTAAATTTTATTGGTTTTATCTTTGCTTGATTGTAACTTGAATTCGAAAAATATCATGGATTTAGTTTGATTGGAAGTCTGAAGAATAAATTGAAATTGAAGATGACAACTTATGATTTTGATATGTTAATTGATGAATCCTTGAGGACAAATATTTAATAAGTGAGGAGGAATTTGATAAATACTTAATTTACTTAATATTTTGCTTTTAAATTACTCCTTAATCATTGGTTTTTGTGGCTTAATTGTTCATTTTCATTCATTTTCTGTGCAGGACGTTAGATTTTAGAAATTGCACTAAAATGACATAATTCTGCATTTTTTTTTATTTTCGGAATCAAAGTTGGCTGTAATTCGGATTTGGATTAAACTCAAGTTTTAGGATAATATTTTAAACATTATATTTTATCTTTATTTTATGTATTTTAGTTTAAATAGGTTTTAGTATTTTAATTAAGTTTTAGGATATTATTTTTATATTTTATCTTTGTTTTAGGTATTTTAGTTTAAATAAGTTTTAGTATTTTAATTAGGATTTAGAATGTTTTAACTTGTTTTTAGGAATTTGAAGGCTATAAATACCCTCTAAGGGTGAGCCTAGAAACATATCTCTCTCATTTGAGAATAAAAATCTTCTTTTTCTCTTTAGCTTTCTCTCTATTTTTCGCATACTTTTCAATTAAACTAAGTATGACTTTGGTCATGCTTAGCTAATTTTCTCTCAAGCCGATGACTGAAGCGAAGGCTCAATTCCAAACGTGAGAATTGTAAGGTACTTAAATCGCTTCGGATTTTCTTTCTATTTTCTGAGCTTACTTTTCAAATCCAAACGATTTCGACATTCGTCCAGATATTGTTTATGGTGAACGTTTGAAGAAGGATTTGCTGATTGAAACATTCAACTTCCCGAGAACACACTTTGCAAAATTGTTTGCTAAGAGGAAATTGAGATCGAAATTAGTTATTATTGAAACGACACAATCCGAGTTGGTAGCGAAGATTTGACCTTGTAAGTTAACGTAAATCTTGATGTAAAAATCTGTTTCGATGATCCGAGGAATTTGAGGCGAAGCTGAAGTCTGAAGTTGCTTTCACAATAAGTTTCTCTTTATCTCAATCTCTTTAATTTGTTTAATTAATTATTATTTTTTATTTAATTCTTATTTTTTATTTTAAAAACAACTTCTAAAAATCCCCCTTTTATATTTATTACTATTACTATTTATTATTTTATTATTTTCCTTTTTTATAATTATTTATTTTATTATATCTTTTCTACTTTACCTGAAATTCTATATTTTCCTAAAATCTAGAAACAATTTTATTAAATCACAAAAACCATGGTCCCTATGGATCAACCCTGCTTCTCTATACTACATTTTCCTTTCTATTTAAGAAGCCTGAATTATTTTGATAGGAAAACGACGGTTATCACTCGGACCATTGAAGGGCACCTCAGGTCGATCCCCCATGAACTGGAGATAGTAAAAAAGGAATTTGAAGCTGAAAAAGAAGAACTGAAATAAAGATTGAGAGAGTTAGAAGCTGAAAAATTCCAATGGAAGCTAGATGTTGATACTCAAAAGAACCGAGCAGATAGATTGGAAAAAGAACAGAAGAAAGTCTACTTTGCATTGGAAGATTTAAGAAAAGGTTATAAAGAGCAAGTTCAGAACAATTCAAGCTTGAAAAGATCTTTCGAGTACTGGTGATGGACATTACGCCTTCTTACAACTTCCTTTTAAGAAGGCCATGGATCCATCAAGTTGGGGCAGTACCATAAACACTACACCAGAAAGTCAAGTTTTTATCGACTGAACTTTGATAATCATTAATACTGAAGAGGATATAGTGGCGAATGTGACCACTGATGCCCCTTACATAGATGTGAATAATGAAGCTTTGGAGTGTTCGTTTTGATCTTTAGAGTTTGTTAATTCCATATTTATGGATGAAGGGGGTAAGATTTTTAAACCCATGCTCTCATAATGTACCAAGATGGAAATCAAACAGACTTTGGGAAGAGGTGCAAAGATAGGAAAGGGTTTGGGAAATCTCTACAAGGAAGAGTTAGCCCCATTTTTCCTGTTACCAATCTAGATCAATTTGGGCTTGGATATAAGCCCAATCATTAACAAAAGAAGAAAGGAGATTCATAAATTCCAAGAAAGAATAAGGACAAGATTGATTGGGGAAGAAATTCAAGGGGAGCCAATTTTTTTCCTCCCATTCACAACACATTCAGGTTTGGTGGTAATGCTTTTGAGGAAGAAACAATGATGGCCTTACCTGATATAGAAAAAGATCTTAAATACTTGAATATCAATGCTATAACAACGGATGACACTGAAGACATTGATATTGGACAGAACATAAAAACTTTTAGGGTGTATGAAGATTCTACCTTAGTGATCTATAAGCTCTGAGGAGAGTGGGAAACAAAAGATACCAAACTGGTGGAATACAGAAAGCTCATTCTGGATCTACTTAAAGAGTTTTATGAGGTCACTTTCCATTATGTGCCAAGAGAAGAGAATTAAATGGAAGATGCTTTGGCTACCCTAGAAACAACATTCAAGGCTGGTGGGGAATCCGACATGATGTCAACCGATATGCAATCATAAGAGTACCCGACATAATGCTTATCGAACTTCGATACGGACTTTGATTTGGGCAACCCCATTTTTGTTAACCTATGGGATGAAGGTTGTATTACCCATTGAGGTCGAGATCCTATCACTTTGGGTTATATCAGAAGTAAAGTTGGATGATGCGGAATGAGAATAAACTCGATAGGATCAACTGAACTTAATAAAAGAAAAGAGGTTGAAAGCCATTCATCATGGTCGACTATACCAAAATCGAATGATTCGAGCACAAAATAAGAAGTTATGCCCAAGAGTGTTTCATGAAGGAGATCTTGTACTAAAAAAGATTTGGCCAATTCAAAAAGACTTCAGAGATTTGACCAAGACTTCAAAGGAAAGTGGATGCCAAATCAGGAAGGACCTTTTGTCGTGAAAAAGGCTTTCTCTGGAGGAGCACTAAGCCTGACTGAAACGGACTAGCCAAAAATACCTAATCCAGATAACTCTGATACAGTTAAGAAATATTTTGCTTAGGGTGAAAACCCGGAAGGACGCTCTAAGTTGAAAAAAAGGGTTTAGAGTGAAAAGCCGAAAGGGTGCTCTAAATAAAAAAAAAAGAAAAAAAGAAAAATAAAAGGTGGGTCCAAGATGAAAACCCGCAAAGGGCGTCCTGAAACCAAGGGAGGATCCAAGGTGAAAACCCCGAAAGGGCGGCTTGGGTAATGATCCAGGATTCGTGCATGGGAAGGTTCCAGATCAGGTCAATAAAGCATAATGGTATACAAGTCTTCGGAACCTTAATAATATGGGAGGAATTTCACTCTCTTCCAAACATTGTCACATCTTTGAATTCACCTAGACAAAGGCTACACTCAAAGTCATCTAACAGCGTGCCAGTTCAAAGACATCCACATTATTGAAGTCTAGGGCACCTGTTTGTATTTTCAAATATTTTTTAGCTTTTTGTAATGTTTCCCATGCACTTTATTTCTCCACATAAATAAATTTGACTATTTGTTTGAGAAAAGTTAATTCCTTAGCATCTCGCTATGAATTTAAATAAAAATTATTTATTTGCTTTGGAAAAGATCATTTCGTGTTATTGCACAAAGATTTCCTAAAAAATACAGGTGTTTGGGAGCTAATAGGGGTTCTTGCACGAGAGAATGATATGGGTACCAGTTCACAACCCACTAAAAAAACAAAAGGAGTTGATTAAAGATTAGGTGACATCAAAACTGACTTTTTTCTAAAACTAAAATCCTAAAGAGGATATCAGATCAAAACCTATTCAAGATTAGAGAATCTAGAGCCAAAGATCGAAAAATCAAAATCAGCAAGAATTAAGAAACGTCAAAAAATCAATACTGACGACAAGATATTGAAATTTCTCTCTAAAATCCTAAAATAACATATTTTGCATATGCATTTTAGGCAAACATAATAGCATTGTATTCATAGCATTGCACACATGCATAATTTTGTAGATTTTTGTCAGTGTCAATTTCAACTTCCCAACGAAGGATATTGAACTCGAAGAACACCCAAGATTAGGAAATATACAACTTATCCAAGTTGGATTTCAACTTCACAATGAATGATATCGGGCCTAGATTCAACTTCACGACGAAGTGGTCACCTACGATTTCAACTCCACGATAAAGGATATCGAGCCCAATAGATCGACTCAATTTAACAGGAAAGGAGTCATCTACAACATAGTTCACCAACAAATAACTATTTCTCAACTAAGGCGAGGAGTTACTGCCTAACCCAAGCATTGAGCCAGATTTCAACTTCACAACAAAGGATATCATGCTCGAAGCATTCAATATTGACTCAACTTCAAGAAGAAGGGTTCAACCACAATTTCAACTTCATGAAGAAGGATATCGTGTTAGAAGACATCTCAAGATCGACTAAACTTTACGACAAAGGAGTCACCCAAAATGCATCTCTCTACAACAGGGAGCCATATTCTATTTTTAAGTCAAATTTCAACTCCGCGATGGAGTATATTCGATAAAAAGAGTCGACTACAACATTGAGTTAGATTTCAAACTCAGAGATCGACAACACTCACAGAAACAAGCTTGCTTTCAAGTCCACTTGTACCGAACGAAAATTTGTGTATTTTTATTTTTGCCTTATTTTCATTACACAATAATGGGCAAAAAGGGGCAGCCGTAGACACCCATTTTCGTCCGGGACTTCAAGGGTCTTATTTAGGATATATGATAATATATATAATAATTTCAAAATATACATTATGTATAGTTTTTTAAGATATATAGTATAGTTTTTGAAACTATTTTTGAAAATAAATAATATATAGTTTTTAAAAAATGGGTTTTGAAAACATATATAATATAGTTTTTGAAAACATATTATTAAAACGGTTTTTGAAAACATATATAATATATAATATTTGAAAACATGTTATATTGTTTTTGAAATATAATATATATTATTATATAATTTTAATACATACATATTATTATTATTAATATTTTAATTTTCCATTTTTTATATTTCTTTTTATTTTATTTTATTTCATTTTATTTTCTTTTCTTTTTATATTAGGTCCAACAAAGTCTAAATTCAGGTCCAGCAAGCGTGCCCAACCGAGCCATGCTAGCCTGACCCAACAAAGCAGGCCCGTTTAGGGGGCCTGACATAGCCCAATAAGAGTTAGGTTTCGTATCAAGCAAGGGTGTCGCACGGGGAGATCAACAGCGTGTGTCGAGGCTATACGCTAGATGGGGTCGAGAGTTAGCCGGATTTTTGGCACCCCGAAATTGGAAATCATAAAATTCGAAATAGTTAGGAGATTTTCTCCTCCATTTTCGGAGAAAAATCAACAATGAACCAATAAACCAACATGCAACAAATCGGGGTAGACAGAGGATATCTTCCCCCGTTTTCGTAGACGAAATCAACAGAACAACATGATTCAAATATGCCCCAACAGATTTGGGGATAGTCCACCAGGATTCAGGGGAAATGATTTCCCCTCGGTGACTATAAAATCCCGCTGAAACAAAGCAAAAAACAAAGACAAAAAATAACAAGAAAAGTAACCAAAAAACACAAAAGAAATTCAAGGTTATCAGTCTAGCGTAGGAAGAGGAATGGCAGCCGGGGAAAGCAAAAAACTATCGTCGAAAAAGCTTTCAATTAATTCAATTTGATCCTTGATTTTTAATTCTTTCCAATTTAATCCTTTTAATTTAAATTTTCTTTTATTTCTTCTATTAATTTATTTAATTTTTTTATTTTTTTATTTTTTCACTTTATTCTTGCCCTAATATTAATTATTTGCATTTTTATCTTATTTTATTTTATTATTTTTAACTTTTTAGGGACAATTTTAATCGATCAAAGGTAAGTAATTTGGATCGAATTTTAAATTTTAATTTAACTTTTAATTTTCGCAATAAAGACAATTGAGAAATTAAATTGGTACCGAAAGGGCAGTCAAGGGTGTTAATCCTTCCTTGGATGTAAACGACTGTCGGATCCGATTAGTTTTTGGTAAAACACATATCAGGTAAATGGTAATTTAAGGTTTTCGGTCAACCTAATTTTAAATGATCGATGGCGGCTCTAACACATCGAAATAAGTCGAAACTCGATTCTGGACCCACCCAATGTACGGTTACGACATAGTCAATTACGCTTGGGGAAGGATTAACACCCCCACAATGCCTAAAAATTGATACCTTTAATTATGAATATGTCTGTATATTGAAAATTAAGAAATTCAAATGTTTATTTAATTAATAATCCTTTTATTCCCTAAAATAAAAATATTTTATCTAATTAAAGAATTATAGAGACACACACAATATTTATTTATTTATTTCCAATTAAAGGAGAAACTAACCCCTAATCAGAATTAAGGTAATTATTTCTTATATTTTAATCGAAATACTAAAATATTGTTATCCTTAAAAATTAAAGAATTAATCAATTATTAAACGCTAAAAGAAAATTAAAGGTGACAAATTAGTCAAATTATTATTTAAAAGAATAACGATGTTCCTTGATTTAAAGAACTAAGGCCAAGCCTTTGACATTAATCAAACAACGTATCCTTAGCAATGTAAATGTAGGAACAAACCTCTGTTCTTTTATTTAAAAATTAATTAACCTATTTAATTTTTGTGGTGATCACTTAATAGAACATTTATTAATTTGAAAATATTTAGAAGAAATGTCTAGTTATTTTAAGACCATTCCTTCCAATATTTAAAAAGTAAATGAATATTCTTTTTAATCAATTTATGAATTTATTTATTTGTTTATAATTAATATTATTAAAGAGACTATTCTTAAAAGGATTATTCTAAACTTAATTGATTTCTAAAGATTGGTTAAAAATTTAAAGACTAATTAATATACCTTAAGTATTCAATGATAACCTTGGGCTATCAAAAGAAATAACATAAATGAATAGTGCATGATATTATATATGTCTTGTTTGATGAAATGCATAACGGTGTATGTATACTATGTTGTTAATAGAAATTAAGCATATGATTGCATGTTTTGATGTTTCCTTTATGCATATATGCCTCACTAAGTCCATGACTTACCGTGTGAGTGTTTCACACATAGGTTCAAAGAAGCAGGAAGAACAGAGTTAGAATCATACAATTCAGGATATCTCAACAAGAATATCAGATCAGAAGTGATTTATAATGTATGTCATTTTGTTATACTAAATGTATTGGCATGTAATTAAAGTTTTGAATCACATATGCTCTGATCGTTTTTGTAAACATACATTACCATATTTATGAAAATTATTGAGTTTTTAATTTCAATATAAGTTGAATTATGTTTATTTATTTTTGATCAGAGGTCCCACCATTTATATACAAATGTATATCTTGTAAAAGTAAATGTTTTCAAAAATCAATGTGACACCTCAGATTCGTATCCGAGTCGGATACGGGTTGGGGTGTTACAAAAAAAAAACTTCCTTTTCCTACTCCTTTACTTCAAGTTTTGTGATCATGATGATTCATTTTGTATGGATGATTACTTGTGTGTTTAGTGCTAATGATTGAAGGCTTTATATATTTATGATTTAGGCCTTGGATTAATGATTCCCACTAAAAAAACATTGAGAAAAATGGTTGTAACCACTTGATTATAGAACATTATTTTTCCTAATTTTTCACAATTTTTGTGATATTTTTGCATGCTCAAACTTTAGCCGATGAAGGTGTAGTACGCCGACGGCACTACAGTTTGTCGAAGATGGCCAGAAGGCGCATAAGTCACATGCCGATGATGCACCAGTGACATTTTCGGCCGGTGGAGACGTTGGTGAAGGTACACTTCCTTTGGAGAAGATGAAGTTTTGACCATTGGATCCACCCTTAATCAAATGGTTGAGATTGATTGTGTTTTTTTCACAAGGATGGATGACGTGGCATCATGGTGGCCCTTGGATCCATCTTCTAATCAACGGCCTCTATAGTTTTGTGCTTCCTTCACATGGATTCAAGAAACAATAATATTTAGATCAAGGCTCATTAAGGGTGGATACGAGTTCAGTTTTCTTCACTTGGATATGTGACATCATCACCTAAAAAGATGAACCAAATAAATGCCATAATCTTTGACTTTCTAAAGCAACGTCCCCCCAAAACAAATCCAAACCGACGGCTAGACTTCTAGATTTAGGTTTTTTTATATTTTTATTTATTTGTATATATTGTAAAAAAAATGTGGGCTAATATATGTAAAAACTATCTAATGGACTACTTATTAATGCAATTGACCTTTTTTATTTATTTAAAAAGAAAACTAAAATGGGCTAGTAATAAGGACTAACCAAACATGCAACTATATAATATTCTACTATGCAACATAAACTATATAATATACTAATTATTTAACATCTAACATAACATGCAACTGATGTGATCACAACTACATAATTGGATCCTGAAGTCATTCCTAAAGGACCTATCACTCGTGCAAGGTCAAAATAATTCAGGGAAGTACTTTCTCATAAGTGCATTCATGCTTTTAAATCTTTTAATGAGAAATAACCATTAGATAATATGTTGTTTAATATGTTACATATTGAATATTAAATAACCTATAATCCACATCTTTATATTATACACCTTATATAAGTTTATATACTTAGTTTATTTCGTTTTGTTATGTATGTAGGTACATTCTTCCATAACTTGGGAGCTATATTGGAGCTAAATAGAGCATGCAACAGTAAGGAAACTTACATGGGGACGTTTAGGAGAGCATAAGGAACTATTGGTGAAAAGTTGTCCAGAGACCCGTGAGCTCATAGCTGGATTGAGTTGAAGATTTGAGCTGCAAGATGACTTCAATTCAGTTGGGGAGATACACCATCATCATCACCACTCAGTACACTTCAAATATGACCTAAGTTAAAATTTGTGAAATTGTACCTTTTAACGAATAATTGCCACCTCAAGAGGTACATTTTCACAAGGAGCTGCCATAATGTTCACCATGCTACAACTCACCTATGGCCAGCTCACCTCCAGCACATTCACACCAGAACTAGCTCAAACATACCAGAACTAGCTCAAACATAAAGGGTTACCTTTCTTAAACATTGTGACCTTTCATGGATGATTTTGCCCATGAAGATGCCTTTTCACCTAGGAGCACGTTGGTGAAGATATCACACCCATTGGAGGCATAAAACATCAAAGAACATGATACAAAGCTCATGACTATTCGACCACATGACATGCCTTGCACATAAGAGCTTTGGCACCAAACATGAGGAGGCACATCATCATTCGGCCAAGGGAGGTAACTATGGTGCCAAGATTAATAAGCATGCACCATTTGGGCAAAGGAGATGTCTTCCCACCCTTTGACCAAAACATCAAGGCCCTTCATGAAGGGTTAGTCGAACCAACACCAAGCTTAAAGGACATAACTCTTATTCAATTAATTATGTACTTTCATTGAGAGACATGTACCAACCGAATCCCTATGTAACCATTTGACCAAGCCCTCTCATTTCCTATAAATTAAGAGGCTTGCCTTCATTTGTACTCATCTCTTCGCATATATTAAACATACTCTTGTGAGTTAATTTCTCTTCAAAGTTATTTTTGAACTTTATCGATTAAGCAAGTATAATTCATATACTTATGGCGTCATACCTTCCATTTTGATTCCTAAATTTCTATATTGATATCTAGTGGGTTGAAGACACTTATATTGATATCTAGTGGGTTGAAGACACTATCACCACCCCTCAAGCATGTTTGTGAAGATCAGGATTGTGCTTGCAAGCATTGTTTCCTCTTTGGCGTGCTTGAGATACAACATCACCACCATCTCCATTTCATTATCAACACCATCAATACCATCCATCAAGACCATCAATTACGCAACCATCTCTATTCCTTTTCTTTCATTTCATTACTTATCTTATTATTCCATTTATTATTCCATCATTAATCATATCTCTTTCTTATCTTTGTTGCAGCCAAAGCTTATAATTCAAGGACATAAGTACTTATCAATCCTAGATCAGGACACAATAAGTCTATCTACTCACTTCCATCAAAGCGTGTAGATTCACCTTACATCAAGCGGTAATCAGACCATAGTTGGATTGACAATAAAAGTGTCATTGGCGTACAAAGCAAAAAGAAAAAGAAATTCGAAAAGAAAAAGAAAAACTCCTACAACAATCAAAGGAGTTCGAAATACAAAAAGAAGAAAAATCAGAAAAAGAAAAAAAGAAAAAAAGAAATGAAGAATTTCAAAAAGAAAGCAAAGCCAAGGAAACTGCTCTACCATTGCAAGTACATCAAAGAGGCCTATCTATACTAAGAAACATAACCTTATTGTTTCTTGAGAAAGGTTACAGTAACTGTTGTTTCTTGAATTGTAATTCACCTCTTCCTTTTCTATCCTATCATTTTCCTTGTCTTCAACCATTTCCTTCTTTTAAATACCTTAAATCCTTTCTTTTACCTTTCAATTTCTATTTTCTTTTCTACCTTAACATATTTGCAGCTAACGCACACAAGGAAAGAATTAACTTGTTCTAATCTTGAGTAAGTTCTTCAAAGGACTTAGGAAGAGAAATTGAGTAGAAAAAGGCTAATTGAGGGAGTGAGATCAGAAGGGGAATTGTTAAAAGCCAAATTATATTCCCAAGAGTAAACACGAGTGTTGAGTGGAGTGATCTTATCATTATTTTTGGAGTGAATCTTGAGAGGCTTTGTGAGTGTGCTGGTAAGGTTTATTTTTGTTTTATTTATCTACTAACAATGTCTCAAGTTTTAGGACAAGTTTTTGTAGTGAAAAAAAACTTTGAATATTCAATACATGGAGAATAATCAAAGAGAGAACATTTTCCACACTAGATGTCATGTAAACAACAAAGTTTGTTTCATGATTATCGATGGGGTAAGTTATACCAATGTTGCAAGCCCTTTAATGGTGGCTAAACTTGAACTCAAGACAATTAAACATCCTACACCATACAAGCTACAATGGCTAAATGATGGGGGAGAAGTTAAAGTCACCAAACATGTCAACATTTCCTTTTCAATTGGAAAATACCAAGACCAATTCCTTTGTGATGTCGTTCCAATGAATGTGTACCATATACTCCTAGGGATGCCTTGGCAATTTGATAAGAAGGTTGTCCATGATGGTTTCACAAACCAGTATTCTTTCTATCATAATGAAAAGAAATTCATCTTGACTCCTCTTTCACAAAACCAAGTGTCTAAAGATCAAGACGTTTTGAAGAAAAGAATTGAAGCTTTCAAATATATTAAGGAAGAGGAACCAACCAAGATGAACATATATACTGGAGGAAAAGACATCAGGAAACATTTGTTATCCTACAAAGCTCTAATTGTACTTAGGTACAAGGAAAGCTTTATTTTGATTAACATTCCAGAAGGTTTCCCTTATTCTATTTCATCTTTATTGCAGGAATTTGAAGAGTTATTCCCAGAAGATATTCATAGTGGATTGCCACCTATTAGAGGGATCGAGCATCAAATTGAATTCATACCCAGTGCATACATTCCAAACTGACCAGCATATAGAAGTAACCCTGAAGAAACTAAGGAACTTCAAAGACAAGTTGAAGAATTGATGGACAAGGGTTACATACAAGAGAGTTTGAGCCCATGTGTTGTTCCGGTGTTACTTGTTCCCAAAAAGGATGGTTCATGGAGAATGTGTGTAAACTGTCATGATATCAATCAAATTACCATCAAGTACCGACATCATATACCAAGACTTGATGACATGTTGGATAAATTGAGTGGAGCCACTATGTTCTCTAAAATTAATTTAAAGAGTGGATATCATCAAATCATAATGCAGAAAGGAGACGAGTGGAATACCGCATTCAAAACAAAGCAAGGATTGTATGAATGGATGGTGATGCCTTTCGGTTTAACCAATGCTCTAAGCACCTTAATGAGGTTAATGAATCATGTACTCCGGCCATTCATTGGTAAGTTTTGTGTGGTTTATTTTGAAGATATTCTGATTTATAGTCATTACTTGGAATCACATGTGCAACACTTGAGGTATGTTCTTGAAACCCTTCAAAAGGAAAAACTCTATGTTAATATGAAGAAATGTATCTTTTGCACTAACAATTTATCCTTCATAGACTTTATTATAAGTTCACAGGGACTTGAAGTTGATCTTGAAAAGATCAAAGCCATTCAAGAGTGGCCAACGCCTACTTCAATCAGTCAAGTCTGAAGTTTTCATGGTCTTGTAAATTTTTACAGAAGGTTTGTGCCTAATTTCAGTTCTATTATTGCCGCCTTAACATGGATCATTAAAATGAATTCTATATTTTCATGGGGCAAAGATCAAGAAGATGCCTTCAATGAAATGAAGGAATGTTTAATCAAGGCACATTTACTTGACTTTTGAAGTGGAATATGATGCTTCTAGAATCATAATTGGGGTTGTTTTGACTCAAGAAGGAAGACCCATTGAATATTTTAGTGAAAAGTTGAATGGTGCTTTGTTAAACTATCCAACTTATGACTAAGAGATGTATTCTCTCATAAGGCACTTGAAGTTTGGCAGCATTATCTCCTACCAAAGGAATTCATCATACACACCGACCATGAAGCCTTAAAGCATATCAAAGGACAACACAAGTTGAACAAACGTCATGCCAAATGGGTGGAGTTTTTGGGGTCATTTCCCTACGTTATTCATTACAAGAAAGGCAAAGATAACATTGTAGCCGATGCTCTCTCCAGAAAGTATGTACTCCTTAATGCTCTTTATTCAAAGTTAATTGGTTTTTCATAATTAATGATTGTTATGCTACTGACCATGACTTTGAAGAGAAGTATAAAGCTTGTGAGAAAGGTGCATATAAAAACTTTTATAGACATGAAGGGTATCTTTTCAAAGAAGGGCAACTATGCATTCTTCAAGGATCTCTTCGAGAAGTACTTGTTCGAGAAGCACATGAAAGAGGTCTCATGGGTCATTTTGGAGTAAGTAAAACATTGAAGATTTTGAAACAACACCTCTATTGGCCTAAAATGAAGAGAGACATCGAAAGGGTATGTGAAAGATGTGTCACTTGCAAAAAGGCAAAATCAAAAGTTATGCCTCATGGACTTTACATGCCTTTACCTATTCCTTAACCACCATGGGTTGACATATCAATAGACTTTGTGATGGGGCTACCAATGAAAAAGAATGGGTGAGATTCAATATTTGTTGTAGTGGATCATTTTTCCAAAATGACACATTTCATATAATGCCACAAGACCGACGATGCAACAAATGTGGCCAAGTTGTTCTTCAAAGAAATTATGAGATTACATGACGTTCCAAGAACCATAGTCTCCGATAGAGATGTCAAATTTCTTAGCCATTTCTGGAGGACATTATGGAGTAAGATTGGGACAAAATTGTTATTCTCCACAACATGTCACCCCCAAACAGATGGGCAAACCAAAGTGGTGAATCGAGTATTATCAACCTTGTTGAGATCTATCATCAAAAAGAACATCAAAGCTTGGGAGGAATACTTACCACACGTTGAGTTTTCATATAATCGGCCAGTCTGTTCAACGACCAAGATGCCACCCTTTGAGGTAGTGTATGGATTTAATCCCTTAACACCTCTAGATCTTCTTCCTTTGCCTCAAGAACACAAAATCAACAAAGGTGGCAAGAACAAGGTTGAATTTGTTAAGAAACTTCATCATCAAGTTCGAGACAATATAGAAAAACGGATAAGGCAATATGAACAGCAAGCAAATAAGGGACGCAAACAACTAAAATTAGATGAAGGTGATTGGGTGTTGGTGCATTTCAGAAAAAACCGTTTTCTTTCCCAAAGGAAATCCAAGTTGTTACCAAGAGGAGATGAACCATTCCAAATCATTAAAAAGATCAATGATAATGCATACAAATTGGATCTACCTAGTCCATTTGAAGATAACGACGATTTAAGGACAAATCGTTCAAAAAAGGGGAGGATGATGTGATCACAACTACACAATTGGATCCTGAAGTCATGCCTAAAGGACCTATCACTCATGCAAGGGAAAAACAATTCAGGGAAGTACTTTCTTATAAGTTCATTCATTCTTTTAAATCTTTTAATGAGAAATAACCATTAGATAATAGGTTGTTTAATATGTTACATATTGAATATTAAATAACCTATAGTCTATATCTTTATATTATACACATTATATAACTTTAAATACTTATTTTATTTCCTTATGTTATGTATGTAGGTACATTCGACCATAAATTGGGAGCTATATTGGAGCTAAATAGAGCATACAATAGCAAGGAAACTTACATGGGGACGTTTAGGAGAGCATAAGGAACCATTGGTGAAAAGTTGTCCTAAGTCAAAATTTGTGAAATTGTACCTTTTCGCGAATAGTTGCCACCGCAAGAGGTACCTTTTCACAAGGAGTTGCCATAATGTTCACCATGCTACAACTTACCTATGGCCAACTCATCTGCAGCTCATTCACACCATAACTAGCTCAAACATTAAGGGTTACATTTCCCAAACATTGTGACCTTTCATGAATGATGCTGCCCATTAAGATGCCCTTTCACCAAGGAGCACGTTGGTGAAGACATCACACCCATTGGAGGCCTAAAACATAAAAAAACATGATACAAAGCTCCATGACTATTTGGCCACATCACATGCCTTGAACATGAGAGCATTGACGCCAAACATGAGGAGGCATATCATCATTCGGCCAAGGGAGAAAACTATGGTGCCAAGATGAACAAGCATGCACCATTCGGCCAAGAGAGATGTCTCCCCACCCTTTGACCGAAACATCAAGGCCCTTCATAAAGGGTTAGCCGAACCAACACCAAGATTAAAGGACATAACTCTTATTCAATTAATTATGTACTTTCATTAAGAGACATGTGCCAGTCGAATCCCTATGTAACCATTCGTCCAAGCCCTCTCATTTCCTATAAATTAAGAGGTTTGCTTTCATTTGTCCTCATCTCTTATCATATATTAAACATACTCTTGTGAGTTAATTTCTCTTCAAAGTTCTTTGTGAACTTTATCGATTAAGCAAGATCGCTGTTGAGTGGCGCCTCTGCTCCGAGATAGGCTAAAATCGGGGCACTGCCGTTTGCTCCGCCCCAATGCTTGAAATTCATCACGTATCTTTGCTGAAAAGTGGCGTAGCTTTGAGGTTGGTAGTTGAAGTGATCAAGTGTTTGAGGGTAATAAAAGGCAGATGATTGAAGTTTGGGATTTTCTATGAGTGTTCCTCTTGTCGGACTAAGCCTCGGAATGTCTAGCCGGCCCGGTGCAGGTGAACGAAATCGAAAGAACCATAACCATGAATTGAAGGCATTGGAGTGAAAATTCAGGAGAATATTTCATTGCTCTTAATGTATGTATAAAAATGTGGTATGATTTGTTAGTCTATTTCTTTGAGGGTCAAAAGACAACTATTTCTCGAATATATATAGCAATTAGTAATAAAGAATTTACTTTGTATTTTCCTGTAAAATAATGATAAGATATTTGACCGTCTCAAATATATATTTCTTTAAATTAAACATATTTTACATAATTAATCAGTATTCAGTATTTTTCATATACGCAAGGATTTATAAATGTATGAAAATTTTCGCATTAATTATCAGTCCCAAGGAGGCTAATGTAGACCGAATGAATTTCAGCGTATTAATAGTCTCATAATGAGAAAGACTTCAACAATTATGAGCTGCACACAAATGCAAGACTTATAAATTATTACGGTTTTGTTTGGTTTGGAAAACAAATATCATTTCCTTTTTGTTTTTCTTAAAAAATAAAAATATCAGGAAAAGCATGTTTAGTTATGGACATAATTTTTAGAAATTACAAATGAAAATACATCAAATTATAAAACAATAAACGTTTTTCCTTGTTTTCAATAAATGTTTTCTTAAATAATAATAAAAAGTTCAAATAAGCATTTTTTTAAAATTAATTAATCCAAGTTCAAATCAATGTACATATCAAATTAAACTTTTTAATAATGTTTTATATATTAAAATTTTTAATACCTTTTTAATAATTTAATATCTCAAATCTCTTATTCAAACAAGGAGTGCAAATGTTTATTTTATTAAAAAACGTTAATTTTTTTATTAGTTTACCCTGACATTAAAAAAACGTTAATTTTTTTGTTTTTATAACTAATTTTAAATTTTTTATTTCCTTTTTAAAAAAATATATCATTATTTATAAGAATTAAAAATAAATATATTTTAATTTATTAAAACTAAGATCAAATTGAAAGAATATATTAATAACATGAACTATTTGTGTAATTATACCATCCAGATAAGCATGTTAAAAGCAGTTAATAGGCCACGTGTGTTTTTCGTCATGCCAGTTAATGACGAGTGACCAATTTGTAACAAACGATAATGGTAGTGACCAATTTGTAACTTTTGAAACATCAGTGGCGAAAACGAAAACTTACCTAAACATTAGTCATCATCGGTGTAGTTTACCCTTTTTTTTTGACAAAATGATGTTGTCTTAAAATATTTCTTTTATACTAGATGAATATTTGGGAAAATTAATTCATTAAATACCCCTATGTTTAGCACGTTTTTGATATGTCCCGTGGATTTTCATTTCTTTTATTTTAGTCACTAGATCATTGTAAATCATTCCCTGAATTTTGAATTGAATGCAATTTAGTCCTGAATTCCATTTCAATTGTTTCTTTTATTTTATTTAGTGTGCTATAATATCAATTGTGAGTACCAGTTTTAAAATCTTCCAAAATAGTCATGTGTTTAAGCATAGACTAAAGCCTTTAAATTTTTAATCTTCTAATTTAGTCAATAAAATCAAACCTTAGACTTTTAATTAAAACTTTAGATTTTAAAATTTTTAGTTTTAGTCATTATTAATTAGAGCCTTAGCTTTAGGTTCTTTAATTAAAAATTAATTAGATTTAGAAAGATCCCTTTCAAGTTTAGTTTCTTTAATAATTCATTAATTAGAAACCAATAAATAAACCCATAATTTGATTAAAATAAAATGTATATTTATTTTCTAATATTAAAAACGATGTCCTTAAGGTAAGTAGACATCCACTTTTCAATATTTTTAAATAAACAAACATCCTACCAGTTGTCGCCAAAAAAATTAAATAGGCTCATATTAAATAAAAACGAATGGTAAAAATTTTGTTCATACGTTTAAATTGCTGAGGACATGTTGTTTGATTAATGTCAAAGGCTTGGCCTTCGTTCTTTAAATCAAGGAACGTCCTTATTCCTTTTAATAATAAATTGATTGATTGGTTAACCATTAATTTTCTGTTATTTAGGGTTGACTAATTGTTTAATTTTCTATTTTTTAGGGAATGAAAATGTTTCATTGTTTCGATTAAAAAATAATTGCTTTAATGCAAATTAAGGGGTTAGTTTCTTCTTTAATTGGAAACAGACAAATATTGTGTCTCTCCTAAAAATCTTTTAGTTAGGTTAAAATGTTTATTGAGGGAATAAAAGAATCACTAATTAAATAAATATTCGAACTCTTAAATTTTTAGTATAGGGACAAATTCGTAATTGAATGTACCACTTTTGGGCATTGTGGGAGTGCTAATACTTCCCTAAGCGTAATCGACTCTCGAACCCAGAATATCTAAAATTGCATACCAAATTGTGTAAAATTCTTTAAAAGGCATATTTTGGGTTTTCGACTTACCTAATTACAAAGGTCGATGTCAACTCCAAACGTTTCCAAATCTTTTCTAAAATATCCAATTCTAATTCTGACTTCTAAAAATTACTTCTTATCCTCCGAAAAAAATTGTCATGACAGAAACATATTTCGTCACTAATCTTTTTGTTAACTCTCTCGATAGTTTGTACCTTTTCTGATAAGTACAATTGTACCCCTATAAGAAAAGTTTTAGCAATAAATATTAAATTTTTAATTGTTCAAATATAAATTTCTGTTAGTGTAAAGTCCTTTTGGAAACCTTAGTATTATATGATTTGTTTGGTACGAATATGAAAAAGTCATTATGGTGTGTTTGGTTCACTAAAATGATTATTAGTAGGGAAATAATATTTTCTAAAATAGTAATCTCATATTTGGTTTGTCATCATTTCTCTCAAACGGTAATGAGTTATTACCAATAGGCAATAATAGCACTTTTTGGTTAAAATTGAAGGAATATCATTTCCCCAAATGATTAGGTATTTGATAATTCTTGTCATTTTTGACCAGATTTATTAAGAATAGAAAATATTTTTTTTTGAATTTTCATGCTTTTTATTCAATATTAAAAGTTTAACTTTTTTTAAAGGTAAATGGGTCCCATTAGAAACCTCTCATAACTCAATCGAATGGAAGCTCGACTAAGACAGCGAAAGGGGGGAAAAGTGCCCAATTTCATTAAAACAAGACCATAGTTCCTTACAAAATATAAAACAAAAGAAATATAAGCCGAAAAGTAAAAGAACATCCCTGCAACAAATAAGTAGCAACAAAACAAAGACACAAAGGAGCAAACACACAATGGGATAGCTGGTCTCCAATCATCAAGCAACAAAGAAACACATCGACCAGAGAAGCTTATACCAATGCCCGAACCAAGTTCACGCCCCCACCAAAGCAGACTGCCAACAAGGTGACGAAGCGCACAAAGCCCCACGGAGAAGCACAAAGAATCAGCACAACAAGCCTCGAGGATACTACAGTATCTCAACCAGGAGGAACAACCAGGCTACCAGACTAAACGAATCTCATCTAGGGAACAACCAACCATTTTCAGACTAAAACACACAAAACTTTGCAAAAAATCAGCCCCATGGCAGAACACTAGTCAGTTATAGACACGAATAGCACGACAGTACGGTCAATACCTGCTTTGGCCAAGGTGTCAACATCTATATTCACAATATGAGGAATATGCCTAATAAGCCAACACCTATTTCGAATTAGCTAATGCAGTGATTTGACTAAAGCTAGAAACATCAAATTTGTCTTTGAAGGATCCTACACCCATCCCACCACTGGAAGGCAGTCACACTTAATAATAAGGCGAAACTTGGACACCCAAACAGAGGAAACAAAAGCATTAATAGCAAATTTGATTGCCGACAATTCAGTAAGGGGGCAGACCCTACACCATCAGGGGACGAAAACTCCATTAATTTGGGCCCCTTATGATCTCTGAGAAGACCCCCTAAACGACACTTACCCTTCAAGCCAGTACAAGCTCTATCAATATTAAAGGTAAGGAAGTCAATTAGGGTAGATCTCCACCTAGCAATAGAACAACCCAATCTCGACAAGGTGATTAAGGAGACAGCAATGACGGATCAGCTAACAGATTATCAACAGAAACAGAACAACCTGGAAACTTCACTTTGAACCACCAAACCACCCGAGTTTTAACGATAATGAACAATTGAGAAACATCAATGATTTTATTATTGAAAACTATTTCATTCCTAAAGAGCCAAACAGACCAAACTATACCGGGGCAATTAGGTACCAAATAGGCCCGCAGTAGACAAAGGAGGAAGCGCCCTACCAAGCTAAAAGAAAAGCTCTAGAATTATCAGGAAACACCAAAGATAGACCTCAACAGGTGGCCATCTTAGACCAAATTAACCGGGCAAAGACAGGAGAAAAACAAATGCTCTACCGATCCATCGAAAAACTTACATAGAGGACAAAGAAGATTGTTCTCTAGAGGAACTCTTCTGTTTACCAATTCCTTCTTAACCGGAATATGACCGTGAACAACTAGCCACAAGAAAGCCTTGACTTTAGGGGTGCGACACCAATCCAAACCAAGGAATTGAGGATAATTAGTAAAATATACATTCAAATAATCTTTTAATCTTTTAATCAAATATTATAATTTTACATTCTTACTAAATAAACCAAATAAGATAAATACAATATTCGTATAGTAATGTCACATTATAATAATCTTATTTTCATAGATAATCTTATATTTTGTGAACAAAACACTCTTTAGTTTTATATGATTTTTTTAGGAATATAAAAAACTATTTGATTCATGATTTTTTTAAATAAGTATATTTATTTTAGTGACATGTATTTTTATTTATTTTAATGACACGTGTCTTTTTTAATTTTAAATTCAATATATTAAATCGAGTTAATTACATCATATATCCTCAGAGTATGACTTTCATTTTAAATTGGTCTGTAAACTTTTAAAAATTCCAATTTTATCTATAAAGTATGATTATCATTCTAAATTAGTCCTCAAACTTTTGAACATTTCAATTTCATCCACAAACAATGACCTTCATTATAAATTAGTCCACAAACTTTTTGAACATTCTAATTTCATCCTAAACTATACATATATACTAATCACATCCCTTGTTAATAAAATTGGTAAGCCAAGTTATATTATTATATGTTTGAAAAAAATTTGGTTAAATTATGGTTGAAACTAATTACATATTTGGATGACTTTGGGATGAAATTGGATTGTTCAAAAAGTTTGGGGACCATTTTAGAAAGAGGGTCATAGTTTAGGGATGAAATCAAAATGTTCAAAAGTTTAAGGACTAATTTAGACTGAGTCATAGTTTAGGGATAAAATTAGAATTTTCAAAAGTTTAAGGCTAATTTAAAATAAAGGATATAGTTTGGGGACATATGCTGCAATTAACTCTATTAAATCAAACAAGACAACTTGTCTTATTAAAATTTAAATTATTAATCGACTTAATGGTATGTGAGTCCCCTCAAACTTTTCCAAAATATCAATGTGGCCCTTGAATTATTTTTGCACTTAATGTGGCCCTTTGATCAACAATTTCTGTCATTGAACGTTATGATGCTAATGTGGCGACTTATGGTGGCTAATCACATGGTGCATATAGGCTGAATTGATTTTTTGATCGAGTTTGAGAGTCAAATTGCATTTTTTTTTTAAATTCAGAGATTTATTTATTTTAAAAAAATAAAAAATAATTTAAATTAAATATAAAAATATTTCAATATTTAAAATATTAAAATTAAAAAATTAATGACTAAAAATTATATATATATATATATATATATATTAAAAAATTGGTTTGTCGGCTCTTCAGATCGCTTTTGATTTGAATGATTGGTCTTGTCCTTCAGCATGTGTACCAACTGAAATATGTACTAAAATTGTATATTATGCATCAAAATAATATGTTTGTGTATCATGAATGTAACATCCCAAAAGTTGGGTTAGTGACCAAAATGAATGTTTCTAAAATTTAGTGACCAATCTCAGAGAAGATTAAAAGTTCAGGGACTTATTTAGGAATATTCTATGAAGGATTGTTAGTAAATATTAAATGAAGTAAAGGGTTATTTGGTCTTTTCACAAGAATGATTTTTTTATTCTTCTTTTATAAGACATAAAACACGCGGGGATTGGTGGAAAACGAAAAAAAAGGTATGGAGAGTTAGGTTCAACTATTTCTTCTCGTGAGCTCAATTCAAGGTGAATTTTGGTAAGTTGATCATTTCTTTAGTTTTAAGCTTATTTTTTATTCTTGTACTATTAAGAAAGCTTAATGAGAGATTAAGGTGTGTTGAAACTCAAAGATTAACAAGTTATGAGATATTGAATATTAGAGGATTCAAAATGAAATCTTGGAAAAGAGTTAGTAATTGAAGTTTGAGGCTAAATTTGACTTGTCATCAACCTAATTAAGGAATATGAAGTGTTAGAATAGGATTTCGAACATGTTGTAATTTGAGTATGATTCTTGAATTCTATGTAGAAGATTGGATTTTTGAAGTTAAAGTTGTATTGAATGAGTATTAATGAGTTTAAGCATATGTATGTAAGTTAAGAATAAGAAAGGGGATGATATATGAAGCAATTGAGCTGAAATGAAGTAATTTTTGGACTGAAAATGTGATTTATAGGCAAAAGGTATTGGTACCCATTCATCAGGTACCGATACCTCAAGAGTAAATTTCAGGAAGATATTCAAAGGGTACTGATACCTTAAGAATGGTATCGATACCCCCTTGAAACGAAAAATTATCGAGTGTAATTTGGGTATCGATACCTAAGCAATGTACCGATACCTCAGTTAAAGGATGTATTGATACCCTATAGAGTGTATCGATACCTACTTTAATCAAGAAATGAAAGTAGCATTTTCTTTAGTTAAGAAATGAAGGATTCGAATCATAGTATTTAGAATGCTGATATGAATACATGATTATGTAGATATCGATCGAGAGCAAGTCCAGACCAGTCGACAAGTAATAGACATCGAGGAAAGAAATAAGAGATCAATATTGAATAGTAAGTTCAGGTGAGTGCATATTCATTGGTATATGATGTGTGTGGAAAAAGGCTCGCGATGAGTCTATTTCCAATATTTGATTGCATGATTTTATGAATGTTAATATGGGTGATATGATTATTATGTATGCATGAATACATGAATATAGCCATAGGTGTTATATGTGATTTCATGTGCTATGGGTATAGGTAATTGTATGATGATAATGTATCAATTATATGAATTAGATTTAAGTGAATAAATGAAAAGTGAGATAAACTAAGTAGGGTTGACCTATATGATAATATAAGAATATCAAATAAATTATATGATAGAGATTGAACATGTAATTTAAACTACAAGTTAAAGAAATTATATGATATTTGTGAACATAAGATAATCAAGTGTAAGATATGTGATACTGTATAAGTGATTATACGAATATGAGCTCTATGAGATATGAACTACGTGATCATATGAAAATGTGACGATGAGCTATGAGATTATGTGCCTATGTGATATGCTTATATGAATATGTGAAAAGATAAAAGATAATGCCTATGTTATGTGTCATGAGAGCTAGAGGTATTGTTGACATGCCAAGAGTCGAAGGTTCTACGTGGTCCTTCGGGATATATGTGTTCTATGTGGTCCTTCGGGACATATTTGTTCTATGTGGTCCTTCGGGACATATGTGTTCTATGTGGTCCTTCGGGACATAGTGGTCCTTCGGGAAAATATTTACGCGTCCTTAGTGGGAATTATACGAGCTGTGGTGACAACATATGTGCACAACCTCTATGTACTCGCATATCTTTGGTTCTCACATGTGTATAAGGGCTAATTAAAAGAATAATATGAATAAACTTGGTATGATCATATGGTTGTTTCGTGGTGAAGTGATATATGTGCTATAATGTGTTGTATTGCTTTATTAATGCATGATATGATGATTACGAATAAGAGTATAAAGTTATAAGGACTAATGTTCAGATCAGTAATAATGGAAATGATTGTACATAAATATGTATGATTTGATATGATGCTACGTGTTCTCGTTGTGAAATGATATACCTGTTTTATGATGTGTATATTGTTAAGTACAAGAGCGTGTGACTAAGAGATATGAATGATAATAATAATAAGAATATTAATAAGGATAATGAAATGATATGGATATGTATGGATTTATGTTCTGATGTATAATATGCTTTATAGTTTAATATGATTGCATAAAGTATGCATAATAGGAAATAGTAATGAGATGTTATATTTAAGTTTATTTATGTCTCACTAAGTCATCGACTTAGCGTGTGAATGTTTCACACGTAGGTTTTGACAAGCTTATGGATCGAAGATGAGCAAGACATGTTAGTTTCTCCTTACCGAAGGTCAGATCAGAAGATAAATGAATAATATGTATTAGAAAATAGAGAATGTAGTTGGCATGTAATTAAAGATTTGAATTATATCTGCTCTTATAATTTTTGTAAACTTTTTCATCTAAATTGTATAAATTATGCCTTTTGATTTTAATAAAAGTTTGAAATTTAATTCTTTTGGGAAAAAGTAAATGTTTTGAAAAGTCAATGTGAAGCCTCGAACTCGTATCCGGGTCAGGTACGGGTTGGGGTGTTACAATGAATCAACTAGCTGATAAGTTATAATTATATACATCTTTTTTACGATTAATTTCTTCGTATTCTTGTTAGAATTTGAGTCTAACTGTGGAAATTATGTTTGTTTTGATTTAGGAGGTGAAATATGGATAAAATAATGAAAATCAGCTCAAAAAGCATGTTTTAGCCTTCTCTATGAGAATCAATTCTTTTGGAAGAATGTGGAACTAGGTAGCAGACAATCTTCGATAAGGCGTGACAACGCCTTATGACCAACATATGTCTACTGTCTGATAAAAAGAATTTGAACTTTCGGAGTCAAATCCGGGATGAAGCTCACTTTTATGATGTTTCCATTATTTCAGAAGTATCTTGACAAGAATAAATATCTTTTCAATTAGGATTTTATTTATTTTGATTTTCCTTTATTCTAGATTTCCTTATTTGAATTAGACTCATTTAAAGGAGATTTACTTTTCTTTTAGGGCTTTGGCTCTCTATATAGAGAGCCCCTCATCCACCTTTAGGGACATCTTTTAGAAAAACAACTTATTTTCTCTTTTTGTTTTATTTCACAATGATTGATTAAGCTTTTATTTTCGATTCAAGAGTGAAACGATTCCGTTGTAATTTAGTAAGGCTTGTTGATGTGATCCCAATCAGCCCTAACTTTTGTCTTGATCTGGTTAAATCATTAAAGTTCACCAAGGCTGATTCAAAGGGACCTCTTAGGATATGATTAGCATATGATATCATTCATTGAATGCATTTGCATGAGTTTTATTAGTTGCATGACATTCAATCATTTAATAAATGTGTTGTTCATTTAAGCATGCATTGCATTTAAAGCATCTAGTTCATTTAGGGAAGTAGTTCATTTATGCATATTTAGATCATTTAGTAAGCTACTTCATTCATGCATCTAGTTCATTGAATAAAGTTAGTTCAATAATTAAACTATTCCATTCATCAAACTAGTTCATTTATTAAACTAACTCTTAATTGTTTCATACATGTTTTCAATTAAAGATTGAATACAGTTCACCTTTCTGTATAGGTGCATGAGAGAAGTTGAACGGTTTTAACAGATGCAAGAATATCAGTCAGAATATCTCCTAATTCTGGATTCCGTAAAGATGTTTTTGGGGTCCTTAAATCAATTGGAAATTATTCATCTATCTCTTAGCTTTCCAACGCCTTTTAAATCACCTCAATCCGATATCGGGAGCTTGAGATCTGATCAATTTACTGAAGACAGTGCAGGTTGGAATTTTCATTACGGGAATTTTATACAAGGATGATTTGGATGAGTTTGAGCCAAGGAAGAGTCCTTTCATCTGTTGGGACCGTCGGTGCATCCCACGGCGCAGCGGAAACAAAACTCGACGGTCTCATCAGTTATCCAAGTACGTAAAACTGAAATCGGGAGGAAGGGATGCAAATACTTATAGCGGGTTCCTTGAAAAAAAGCAAGAACAACAACGAGAAGTGGTGATCACGAACTGTTCGAATCAAAAGCCTCCACGAAAACACGTCTCGGCCTCTACTTAGTTCACCCGATTGAGAGCAAAGTTTTCTTTTTCCCCAAAACTATTTTTGAGAAAACGGCTGAAGTATATGTGTGTATTAAAACGGTTGCTAGACCTAACACACCCTTTTATATCCATTACCCTAACATCTTAGGGGTTTTAAAGTTATTTCAAATTAATAAATAAAATATTATTTAATTAATTCAATTAAATATACATTAAAGACTTATAATCTGAATTACAATCTTTAATGTTTATTTAAAACTTATTTAGTTATTACGAATTATATATATATCAAATAAAAGAGTTGTAATCTAAATTATATTCTTTTAATGCTTACTTACTATATTCGGGATAATTAAAATCATATGTATATCAAATATACATATCTTAACTCTAGATTTATTTTAGTAACATACAACAAATTGTACACTTTTGCTCATTTCAATCCTAGGGTGTGACACTGTAGGTTCTTGTAACGTTAGTAGTCATTATTATAACAATTCTAATATTACATACAATGAGTGACATCTAGCAATATATCGTTGTCACCTAAGTTACAAGAAATTATGATTCGACAAATCATCTTCGTGATTAAATCTTTTATGTATTACATCATTTTGTCCTTTATATCTAGAATAGGCACAAGTCTTAGAATAGTCACACTTGTATAGCCCATCTATTGTTTCTTGATATCTAGAGTAGACTATAATTAACGAATAATTTATGATATCACATATCAACTTATTCGAGCATGGCCATGCATTTCTAGTCTCACTCAATCAAGTGGCCTGTGATATATTTCCTATTATGTAAGAAGGACAAATCCTATCTTAATCATATACACCCACTACATATATCGAGATATATTCAATAACAGTTTTTATAGTGCAACCAGTTACGGAGCATGTTTAACTGTATCAAAACATACAACAATATATGTTGTGATGAAATTGATCTCAAGTCCGAAGATCATACATATAGTCATCACCATGAGCAATGTTATGACCGTTACATAATAATCTAAGACATATGCTCACGATG
The DNA here is from genome assembly GCF_006381635.1 of Hibiscus syriacus. Classification (NCBI taxonomy): domain Eukaryota; kingdom Viridiplantae; phylum Streptophyta; class Magnoliopsida; order Malvales; family Malvaceae; genus Hibiscus; species Hibiscus syriacus. Next base: position 833,187 of record NW_024063019.1, on the reverse strand, counting down.
GGTCAATCCAATATATTGTTCTCTAACAATATAATCATGTATCAATTCTGACATCTATATGTCAATGACAACTCCTTGTCATCAATCAAAAACACGTTAGTCTTAAGCGTATTATTATTGTTCATGCCCATAATAATACTTGACTATGGATCTTTTAATAATGTTATTGTATGGACTTTATTATCTTTCAGTTTATAATAAACACAGACATATACACTACAAGAAAATATACCTTTAATGACACACGAACGATGACACACGCTAATTTATGACTTGTAAAACATGTGTGTCATAAAATAAATGTCATGTTTTTAAAAATCTGAAGGATTTATGACTTACAATAATGTTTGTCATATTTAATAGTCATAATCCTTAAAATTTGCAAAAACACGGAGTATACTTTTTAATTGTGTGTCATCTTTAGGAGTCATATTCTAATTTCCCCCATTATTTTCATCATTTCCCGCTTCTTCCCCCGCCTAATGTTTTCCACTCCTTTCATTCTCTCCTTTTCTCTCCTGCTTTTTATCCCGATTCTCTTCTTCTTGTTAGGCCCGAGTTTGAATCCCCAGCCTCTGTCGCCCATTTCTACCTCTGATGAACTCGACGATCTACGTCTCTTCCACCACGCCACCGTCTCTCCCTCCGCCTCGTCCCACCTCTCCTCCCCCTCCCCTAAAATCGATTTCATTTTCTTGACCAACACCGACCTCCATTTCCTCTATTTCCATCTCGTGTTTCCGATTATTTCTCAGTCTCACTCTTTTTGAAAATCTGATTATTTTTTGTGTTGATTTATGTTTGTAATGTATCTCTTCTTTTAATGTCAGTTGAAGTTTATTTTTTTTCTAATAATTAGACTAAAATTTGGAGATTTGATTGTTTGGGTTTCGTGTAGAGTTCTAAGTTATCTAAGCTCAAGGCGTGATGGCTTCTATGACGTATTCTCCAGCTGCATTTACTGGAACTTCAGCTTCCAATCTTCTTCGAAGCTCCAGTAATGGCGTGAGCGGCATCCCTCTTGAAACCCTAGGGACGCCATGATTTGATGTGTCAAAAAGGGGTGTAACTGTAGTTGCAAAGCTGAGGAAAGTGAAGCATGAATATCCATGGCCTGTAGATTCGGATCCAAATGAGAAAGGCGGAGTCCTAAGTCATCTTTCCCATTTCAATCCTTTGAAAGAAAAGGAAAAGCCTGTTACTTTGGATTTAGAGAAACCCCTTGTAAATTTTGAGAAGAAGAAGATTGATGTAATTCCTTATTTCTAGTGACTTTTGGTTTTTCTGATCATAACATGCCCATGGTTGCTTCAAATTTTGTGTTTGTTTCATATGCAAGTGAGAAGGATGGAAAATGAAACTGGATTGGACTTCAGTGATCAAATTATATTATTGGAGAATAAATATCAACAGGTACAATTATTTTGTTTGAGACAATCTGAGAGTACTTTAGTTGTTTCCATGAAGTAATATAATTTCTAATTATACATTTATATGTTCCTCTGAGTGGATATATATTCAGCCTGTTAATGAGAGTGAAGTTAAGTATGGAATATGTTTTCATGTGCTCAATTTAATTATAACAAAACTGCAAATTAGGTCAGGAAGTTATATTTAATATTGGCTGATAAAATGTTTCTGATGTTGCATTTTCTATGTCATTTATTTGTTATTTAGAATTTTATTATAGTACTTGATTTTATTTTTGGATTCATTCTCTTATTACAGAGGATTATCAATAGTAGAACATTTATATGCTTGCTTGAAATTATGTGGTGTTAAACTCCAAAATCTATGATTCTTCTTTAAGTCTGATGTAAGCTTGATACCTTAATAAGGGATGAGCTTAATTCAATGTTTTAGAAAAGGCTTGCACACCATTTAGTGTTGATGTTCTGTCAAAGATATTGATGTTTCACCATGTTTGTGGTTTCCGATTAACTCTTATGATCCTTTCTGTTATTTATTTCAGGCCTTGAAGGACTTATACACACATCTAACCCCTATACAACGTGTGAACATTGCCCGACACCCTAACAGACCTACATTCCTTGATCATGTATTAACATTACTGATAAGGTTTGGTGGTTGCATGACCTTTAACTCGGATATTAAATTTTGCATATTTTCGTCAACATTATCTTTAACACCCAGTGTGTGGTGGGTGAAGAATTGTTCTAATAAATATTTTTTATATTCTCATGTGTTTAGTTTGTGGAACTTCATGGAGATCGATCGGGGTATGATGATCTAGCTATTTTTACTGGTATAGGAACCATAGATGGTAGGCGATATATGTTTATTGGTCAGCAAAAGGGTAGAAACACTTTTATCTGCATATTCAGCGTAACTTTGGAATGCCAACTCCCCATGGGTAAGTATATGAAACTTGCATGTTGAATTTTACCTTTCAAAGAGAGAATCTATCACTCTTAAATGATATTTAGGAAATGCTTACAGTTACAGGAAGGCTCTGCGCATGATGTATTATGCAGATCATCATGGTTTTCCTATAGTTAATTTTATTGACATTCCTGGGGCGTATGCTGACCTTAAATCTAAGGAGCTAGGTCAAGTATGAGGACTATTGTATTATGAAGCATACCAGATCTACTTTTAATGTTAGCATAACTGATTTTTATGCGTTACATTCATGTAGGGTGAAGCTATTGCCCATAATTTGAGGACCATATTTGGTATGAAGGTCCCAATTATTTCTATTGTTATCGGGGATGGTGGCTCTGGCGGTGCCTTGGCCATTGGTTATGCTAATAAATTGTTGATGTTGGAAAGTGCAGTCTTTTATATTACCAGGTATTGAGATGTCATATATTGTTTTTATTGAATGTCGTTTAAGCCTGTACAACTTGCCTTTTTGATCCCACACAATATATGATATTGCAATTGATTAAAACCTTATTTTTCCTCGTTGTACCTGGTAAGATTGTATATTACTCCTTGTAAATGTTGATCTTTTTTAGATGACATTTCTAATTGTGTTGATATTTCATTTCTTTCCTATTTCTTGAAATAGTATAGTCCAGAAGCCTGTGCTACAATTTTGTGGAAGACTGCCAAAGCTTCTCCAAAGGTTCAAAATAAATTATTAGTTTTAGGCTTATTTTTTAGTAATTTTAATTTTCTTATTAGTATTTAAGGTTTCCAGTTGTAGCTCCTGTCAAAATGACATTTGAAATGTAAGTGTTATTCTTTATCTATTTCCACTAAGCAAAGATAAAACATATGTCCTTATAGGTAATGCAACAACTATTCCTCTATTTCCTACTTGTAGGCCCACATCTTCTTTAGCCATATTCCTTCTCTTTTACAGTCCCTGTATATAGGTATAAATATGAGAACCACAACCGATATATAATACCCAAGAAGTAGATGTTGACAAAATATCATCAATAACATAAATACCTGAAACAAAAAATTCGTTTGCTTTTGCCTTCTTGAACTCCTCAAAGTAAACAGGGTAATTTCTCTTCCAATGTTCGGTCTTATCGCAATGGAAACATTTTCCTTCCTTGCTAACTCCCCCATTGGGTTTCAATGCATTTTTCCCTTTTGGTTTGGCCTTACCGCTGCCCTTAGACTTTGCCAGTACCTTTTTCTTTCCCTTTCCTTTGTCCTTCTGGACCATCAGAATGGGCTTAGGTCCAACCTTTTTCATGTTACTTGCAGCAGTTCGTAACATACCAAGTAATTGTGGCAAAGTCTTGTTAATTTCATTCATGTTGAAATTAAGGAAAATTTGGCTAAAGCTATTTGGCAACGATTGTACGATAACATTGGTAGCCAATTCATCTTTGAGAGGAACTCCCAGCTTCTCTAACGTTTGGATGTAGCCCATCATCTTGATGAAATGAGCTTCTACAGGAGTTCCCTCTGCCATTTTGCATTGAAATAGAGCTTTAGAGGTCTCATATCTCTCTTGACGTGCTTTCCCTGCATATATTTCTTTGAGATTTTGAATCATCTCATATGCAACCATGTCCTCATGTTGCTTCTGAAGCTCAGGAGTCATGGTGGCAAGCATTAGACATCTAACATCTAACATATCATCTATATGTTTCTTGAATTTTTCTTTTTCAGCTCTTGAAGCATTAGCTGTCGGTTCATCACGAACAGGTTCCTCAATGACATATTCCTTCCTTTCCTGTTTGAGAACAATTCTCAAATTACGAAACCAGTCAAGGAAGTTTATGCCATTAAGTTTATCCTTCTCAAGGAGTGATTACAGTGATAAAGTGTTGTTTTTCATTATATCTACAACAATGGAAATATTAAAGTAAATTTACCGAATTAAAATTTATAAATAGGACATTATTTACAAAATACTCCCATTATTTTATTCAAAATTAAAAACCCTCTCTGTTTTAAGTTCGAAAAAATTCAACGAAAATTTTCTTGTGGGTGAGGATCCATAATACAGCAATTTCCTAAATTAACTTTGGCTTTTCTTTTAGGATAATGATTATTTAGGTAAGTAACACTTTACTAGTTACATCTCATGTAACCCCTCATTTTGGTGAACAAAAGTCTTTTAGGATAATGATTATTTAGGTAAGTAACATTTTACTAGTTACATCTCATGTAACTCCTCATTTTGGTAAACAACTTTTGTTCAAGTCATCTCATGACTTGTCCAATTATTTAACCTCTAGGTTTCTAATCCTATTAGAATAACCTAGCTAAGTTATTACCAATATTTCAACAGGTGAATAACACTTGCTTATTCTTCGCGTTTAACCAAGATAGATTTATGTGCCAATGCTTTGGCAAAGCCCACACAATATCGATTTAAGCCTTGACGAGGGTAAATATTGGATGGTTAAGTTAACTTAGATTATAAAGAGGGATTTGCATAATTATCTCATCATTATTTATTTTAGTATTAGGCCCTTATTGATCTCATCAATATTCATTCTTATTTTATCATTTAATGCATTGCATACATAACAAATATAGCAATAAATAAGATGCAATGGTTATAGCCCAAAACAATGACTAAGGTGGCCCATCCCAAGCCAATGGGAGAACCAAAAACCCTAAAGCCTAAGACTACTCTCTAGGTATCTTTTTTTCATTCTTCTGCTCCTTTTGAATCTTCATAGGTTTACAATTTTAAAAGAAAATCATTTTACATATGAGGGAGTAAGATGAGAAGAGAAATACAATAGAGATATAGAAAGGCACGACTCGCAGACCGTATTTCAAATAAAACCATTGTAAATTGACAAGGGGCTATAACCATGCATGTCAAACACCGTGCAAAACAAACATATCATATATATATACACGTTCTTACACCTTTGTTAAAATTTTTAAAATGGGACTTCAATTTGTACAGCTAGTGGGATTTTTTGAAAAATAGTACTTCCGTTTCTATAGAAAAACCTCACAATTTGATAACACTTATCAACAGAATCGTTCTTTTGGGATTTTCAATCTCAAAGGTTTTTCTGCATCGGAACAACCTTTTTTCCACTGCCAGACGCGATCTGCTATCGCACTCCCACAGATCATCATGTCAATAATTGACATATAGATTTCTTAAAATCCTGCAATAACAAATAGATCGAAAAAGAGATTAATAAAATTAACATATTAATCGTCGCGGTTATCGATTCGAACAATGATATCATACATATTTACTGAAAATGATAAAACTAGAACATGCATCTCATACATATCGCATCATCCAAGAATTTAACCCGAATTCGGATCGTACAACTGGTTCTGATACCACTGTTGGGACCGTCGGCGTACCCCATGGCGCAATTGAAACAGAACTCGACGGTCTCACCAGCGATCCAAGTACGTAAAACCGAAAGCAGGAGGAAGGGATGCGAATACTTACAATGGATTTTTTGAAAAACATCAAGAACAGTAACGAGAAGTGGTGATCACGAACTGTTCGAATTGAAAGCCTCCACGAAAACACGTCTCGGCCTCTACTTAGTTCACCCGATTAAGAGCAAAGTTTTCTTTTTCCCCAAAACTGTTTTTGTGAAAACGGCTGAAGTATATGTGTGTATTAAAACGGCTACAAGACCTAACACACCCTTTTAATATCCATTACCTTAACATCTTAGGGTTTTTTCTTAAAGTTATTTCGAATTAATAAATAAAATATTATTTAATTAATTCAATTAAATATACATTAAAGACTTATAATCTGAATTACAATCTTTAATGTTTATTTAAAACTTATTTAATTATTCTGAATTATATATATATCAAATAAAAGAGTTGTAATCTAAATTACATTCTTTTATTTCTTACTTACTATATTCAGGATAATTAAAATCATATGAATATCAAATATACATATCTTAACTCTAGATGCATTTTAGTAACATACAACAAATTGTACATTTTTACTCATTTCAATCCTAGGGTGTGACCCTGTAGGTTCTTGTAACGTTAGTAGTCATTATTATAACAATTCTAACATTACATACAATGAGTGACATCTAGCAATATATCATTGTCACCTAAGTTACAAGAAATTATGATTCGACATATCATAATCGTGATTAACTCTTTTATGTATTACATAATTTTTTCCTTTATATCTAGAATAGGCTCAAGTCTTAGAATAGTCACACTTGTATAGCCCATCTATTGTTTCTTGATATCTAGAGTATACTATAATTAACGAATAATTTATGATATCACATATCAACTTATTCGAGCATGCCATGCATTTCTAGTCTTACTCAATCAAGTGGCCTGTGATATATTTCCTATTATGTAGAAAGGACAAATCCTATCTTAACCATATACACCCCACTATATATATCGAGATATATTCAATAATAGTTTTTATAGTGTAACCAGTTATGGAGCATGTTTAACTGTATCAAAACATACAACAATATATGTTGGGATGACATTGATCTCAAGTCTGAGGATTATACATATAGTCATCACCATGAGCAATATTATGACTGTTACATAATAATCCAAGACATATGCTCATGATGGGTCAATCCAATACATTGTTCTCTAACAATATAATCATGTATCAATTTTGACATCTCTATGTCAATGACAACTCCTTGTCATCAATCAATAACACGTTAGTCTTAAGCGTATTATTATTGTCCATGCCCATAATAATACTTGACTATGGATCTTTCAATAATGTTATTATATGGACTTTATTATCTTTCAGTTTATAATAAACACATACATATAACTGAAAATAATAGTGGCAATGCCTTTATTCAATAAAATCGGTAAATAAATATATTATTACAATCATCATATGATTGGTCTTTGGGCATACTCTAACATCATCTTCTTCCAAGAGACAAGCATATGATGGCCATCTTAATTCATCAATTCATGGCATTCAAGGTTGATGTTATCACCCATTTAAGGTCATTCATGTTCAAGCAAGGGGCCATGCAATAACTAGCATTCAAGGCTTTTATCATCTTTTGAAGGCTGATCATATTCTATAAGGGAACTAGCAATGAAGGCTGATTTTATTTCATTTAGTCCCCAAATTAAGTGATAAAATCAGCAAGGAATTTGAAGAGACAAACTGATTTGGACATATAGGATGTACACATTCATCCTATGACTTCATTTATCCTCTTTTTTTCCATTTGCAAGAAAAGCAAGGAAGCCCAAGAGTCACCCCTCCTTTTTGACGAATTTAAGGCTAGTATTATATCAAATTAAAGTTTAATTCCTCCAATTTCAATCTACATGGTCAGCCATCAAACGATAAGAAGAATGACAAGTCATTTAATTGAATTAAATTGCATTTAGGTGATTGTTTTATTTTAATTGTAGAAACTCTTAATAGGGTGCCTATCAACACTATAAATAGGCACCTTCATGGCATTTGTACTTAGAACTTGTTGTTGGGACCGTCGGCGCACCCCGTGGCACAGCGGAAACAAAACTCAATGGTCTCACCAGCGATCCAAGTACGTAAAACTGAAATTAGGAGAAGGGACACGAATACTTACAGTGGGTTCCTTGAAAAATAGCTAGGACAACAATGAATACTGGCGGTGTAGATCGGTTTGAATTGTAAGCCTCCACAAAATCACGTCTCGGCCTCTACTCAGTTCACCCGATTGAGAGTAATATTTGTTTTCCCCAAAACTATTTTTAAGAGAAAACGGCTGAAGGTTTATGTGTGTGTGTTAAATGCTGTTAAACCTAACACACCCTTTTATATCCATTACCCTAACATCTTAGGGTTTTTTCTTAAAGTTATTTTGAATTAATAAATAAAATATTATTTAATTAATTCAATTAAATATACATTAAAGGCTTATAATCTGAATTAAAATCTTTAATGTTTATTTAAAACTTATTTAATTATTCCGAATTATATATATATCAAATAAAAGAGTTGTAATCTAAATTACAATCTTTTAATGCTTACTTACTATATTCAGGATAATTAAAATCATATGTATATCAAATATACATATCTTAACTCTAGATTTATTTTAGTAACATACAAGAAATTGTACACTTTGGCTCATTTAAATCCTAGGTTTTGACACTGTAGGTTCTTGTAACGTTAGTAGTCATTATTATAACAATTCTAATATTACATACAATGAGTGACATCTAGCAATATATCGTTGTCACCTAAGTTACAAGAAATTATGATTCGACATATCATCTTCGTGATTAACCCTTTTATGTATTACATAATTTTGTCCTTTATATCTATAATAGGCACAAGTCTTAGAATAGTCACACTTATATAGCCCATCTATTGTTTCTTGATATCTAGAGTAGACTATAATTAACGAATAATTTATGATATCACATATCAACTTATTCGAGCATGGCCATGCATTTCTAGTCTCACTCAATCAAGTGGCCTATGATATATTTCCTATTATGTAGAAAGGAAAAATCCTATCTTAACCATATACACTCCACTATATATATCGAGATATATTCAGTAACAGTTTTTATAGTGCAACCAGTTATGGAGCATGTTTAACTGTATCAAAACATACAACAATATATGTTGGGATGAAATTTATCTCAAGTCTGAGGATCATACATATAGTCATCACCATGAGCAATGTTATGACCGTTACATAATAATCCAAGACATATTCTCATGATGGATCAATCCAATACATTTTTCTCTAACAATATAATCATGTATCAATTCTGACATCTCTATGTCAATGACAACTCCTTGTCATCAATCAATAACACGTTAGTCTTAAGCCTATTATTATTGTCCATGCCCATAATAATACTTGACTATGGATCTTTTAATAATGTTATTATATGGACTTTATTATCTTTCAGTTTATAATAAACACAGACATATAACTGAAAAATAATATTGGCAATGCCTTTACTCAATAAAATCGGTAAATAAATATATTATTACAATCATCATATGATTGGTCTTTGCGCATACTCTAACAACATCTTCTACCAAGAGACAAGCAATTGATGGCCATCTTAATTCATCAATTCAAGGCATTCAAGGTTGATGTTATCACCCATTGAAGGCCATTCATGTTCAAGCAAGGGGCCATGCAATAACTAGCATTCAAGGCTTTTATCATCTTTTAAAGGCTGCTCATATTCTATAAGGGAACTAGCAATGAAGGCTGATTTTATTTCATTTAGTCCCAAAATTAAGTGATAAAATCAACAAGGAATTTGAAGAGACAAACTGATTTGGACATGTAGGATGTCCACATTCATCCTATGACTTCATTTATCCTCTTTTTTTTCCATTTGCAAGAAAAGCAAGGCAGCCCAAGAGTCACCCCTCTTTTTTGGACGAATTTAAGGATAGTATTATATCAAATTAAAGTTTAATTCATCCAATTTCAATCTACATGGTCAGCAATCTAAGGATAAGAAGAATGACAAGTCATTTAATTGAATTAAATTGCATTTAGGTGATTGTTTTATTTTAATTGTAAAAACTCTTCATATGGTGCATGTCAACACTATAAATAGACACCTCCATGGCATTTGTAGAACTTTTTGTTGAGACCGTTGGCGCACCCCATGGCACAGCGGAAACAAAACTCGACGGTCTCACCAGCGATCCAAGTACGTAAAACCAAAATCAGGAAGAAGGGATGCGAATACTCACAGTGGGTTCCTTGAAAAATAGCCAGGACAACAGTGAATACTGGCGGTGTATATCGGTTCGAGTTGTAAGCCTCCACGAAATCACGCCTCGGCCTCTACTCAGTTCACCCGATTGAGAGCAATATTTGTTTTCCCCAAAACTATTTTTGAGAGAAAACGGCTGAAGGTTTATGTGTGTGTGTTAAAAAACGGCTGCTAGACCTAACACACCCTTTTATATCCATTACCCTAACATCTTAGCGTTTTTTCTTAAAGTAATTTCGAATTAATAAATAAAATATTATTTAATTAATTCAATTTAATATACATTAAAGACTTATAATCTGAATTATAATCTGTAATGTTTATTTAAAAAAACTTATTTAATTATTCTGAATTATATATACCAATTAAAAGAGTTGTAATCTAAATTACATTCTTTTAATGCTTACTTACTATATTCGGGATAATTAAAATCATATGTATATCAAATATACATATCTTAACTCTAGATACATTTTAGTGACATACAATAAATTGTACATTTTTGCTCATTTCAATCCTAGAGTGTGACCCTGTAGGTTCTTATAACGTTAGTAGTCATTATTAGAACAATTCTAATATTACATACAATGAGTGTCATCTAGCAATATATCATTGTAATCTAAGTTACAAGAAATTATGATTCGACATATCATCTTCGTGATTAACTCTTTTATGTATTACATCCTTTTGTCCTTTATATCTAGAATAGGCACAAGTCTTAGAATAGTCACACTTGTATAGCCCATCTATTGTTTCTTCATATCTAGAGTAGACTATAATTAACGAATAATTTATTATATCACATATCAACTTATTCGAGCATGGCCATGCATTTCTAGTCTCACTCAATCAAGTGGCCTGCGATATATTTCCTATTTTGTAGGAAGGGCAAATCCTATCTTAACCATATACACCCCACTACATATACCGAAATATATTCAATAATAGTCTTTATAGTGCAACCAGTTACGGAGCATGTTTAACTGTATCAAAACATACAACAATATATGTTGGGATGATATTGATCTCAAGTCTGAGCATCATACATATAGTCATCACCATAAGCAATGTCATGACCGTTACATAATAATCCAAGACATATGCTCATGATGGGTCAATCTAATACATTGTTCTCTAACAATATAATCTTGTATGAATTCTGACATCTCTAGGTCAATGACAACTCCTTGTCATCAATCAATAATATGTTAGCCTTAAGCGTATTATTATTTTCCATGCCCATAATAATTCTTAACTATGGATCTTTTAATAATGTTATTATATGGACTTTATTATCTTTCAGTTTATGTTAAACACAAACACATAATTGAAAATATTAGTGGCAATGCCTTTATTTAATAAAATCGGTAAATAAATATATTATTACAATCATCATATGATTGGTCTTTGGGCATACTTTAACAATCTCCCACTAACAATAAGACCAATCATTCACATATCTAATACCGAGTGACTCAGTGTGACGATCATGACTCTGCTGTGTTAGAGGCTTCGTTAAGGGATCAACAATGTTGTCATCCGTGTGTACTCTGCATATTTCCACATCTCCTCGATCAATGATCTCTCGAATGACATGAAAGCGCCTAAGAATATGTTTGGATCGTTGATGAGATATGGGTTCCTTTGCTTGTGCAATGGCCCTATTATTTTCATAACAGTGTTCTACAACATCTGATATGCTGGGAACAACCCCTAATTCCAATATGAACTTTTTGATCCAAACAACCTCTTTTTGCTATTTCACTAGCTATAATGTATTCAACCTCTGTTGTAGAATCAACTACTGTGTCTTGCTTCGTACTTTGCTAGCTCACAGCACCTCCATTAAGACAAAACACTAAACCCGATTACGATCGTGAGTCATCCTTATCTATTCGGAAGATGGCATCAATATAACCTTTTATACTAAGCTCTTCTTCCCCTCCATAGACAAGAAATGTATTCTTAGTTCTTCTTAAGTACTTAAGGATATTTTTAACCGCACCCCAATGATTTTCACCAGGGTTTGCTTGATACCGACTCGTCATGCTTAAAGCATACGATACATCTGGTCGAGTACATATCATGACATACATGATAGAACCAATAGCCGAAGCATATGGAATCTTATTCATCCATTCTCTTTCTTGTTGAGTTGAAAGACACATTTCCTTCAAAAGAGAAATGCCATGTCTCATAGGCAAAAATCCTTTCTTGGATTCTTCCATACTGAACCTTTTCAACACTTTCTCTATATATGTACTTTGATTCAGACCTAGAAGTCGTCTTGATCTATCTCTATAGATCTTAACTCCTAACATATACATTGTCTCACCCAAATCTTTCATAGAAAAACAACTACCTAACCAAGTCTTAACAGACTGTAAAGTAGGTATATCATTTCCTATGATGAGTATGTCATCTACATACAAGATTAGGAAAGAAACAATGCTCCCACTAGCCTTCTTATAAACACAAGGCTCACATTCATTTATGATAAAACCAAACTCTTTGATTGCATCATTGAAACGAAGATTCCAGCTTCGAGAAGCTTATTTTAGTCCATAAATAGACCTCTGTAGCTTACAAACATTTCCAGCATTTCCTAGAATGATAAAACCTTCTGGTTGTGTCATATACACATCCTCTTCAAGTTTTCCATTAAGGAAAGCGGTTTTGACGTCCATTTACCAGATTTCATAGTCATGGAATGCAGCTATTACGAGCAAGATCTGGATGAACTTAAACAAAGCTACAGGGGAGAATGTTTCGTCATAGTCTTCACCATGAACTTGTCGAAAACCTTAATCGCCCCTTGTATGTTTGTACATTACCATCCATGTCAGTTTTCTTTTTGAAACCCCATTTACACCCTATAGGTTTGACCCCTTCATGTGGTTCAACCAAAGTCCATACTTGGTTTACTGACATGAAATCCATCTCAGACCTCATGGCTTCAAGCCATTTCTTAGATTCTGGGCTAGACACTGCCTCTTGATAAGTCTTGGGCTCATCTTGATCCATAAGAAGAACATCTCCATGTGTCGTAACGAGAAATCCAAATCTCTCAGGTGCACGACGTTCTCTTGTGGATCTACGCAGTGGTTGTGTTTCTAAATCTGTTGAATGCTCCTCAACAACTTGTGAAACATGCTCAACTTCAGGTTCATTTATCTGTTATTCTTGAACTTCTCCAAGTTTAATATTTCTACCATTCCCTTTCTTAGAGAGAAATTCTCTTTCAAGAAAAACTCTTGTTCGAGCAACAAACACTTTGTTCTTGTTAGGGTTGAAGAAATAGTATCCTTTAGTTTCTTTAGGATATCCAACAAATATACACTTATGAGATTTAGTTTCAAGATTTGTAGACATCTGATGTTTTATATAAGTTTTACAACCCTAAATCTTAATAAAAGATATATTGGGATGTTTCCCAGTTCATATCTCGTATGGTGTATTTTGAACCGATTTAGATGGAACACGATTTAGTGTAAAAGCGGCTGTTTCAAGTGCATGCCCCCAAAATGAATTTGGAAGATCACTATGACTCATCATCGATCGAACCATGTATGACAATATTCGATTCATTCTTTTAGAAACTTCATTCCACTGTGGTGTACATGGTGGTGTAAGCTCTGAGACAATCCCACATTCTTTCAGGAGTTCATCAAACTCTATGCTTAAGTATTCTCCACTTCGATCTGATCGAAGTGACTTAATACTCTTGCCTAGTTGATTTTGTACTTCATTTTTAAATTTCTTAAACTTTTCAAGGGCTTCAGATTTATGGCGCATAAGATAAATATACCCATACCGATTGAAATCATCGGTGAAAGTAATGAAGTAATGGAATCCACCTCTGGCTTGTGTATTCATTGGTCCACATAAATCACTATGTATTAACCCCAATAAATCACTTGCTCGCTCACCTTTACTATTAACAGGAGCTTTAGTCATTTTCCCAACAAACAAGATTCGCATACATCATATTGTTCGAAAACAAATGAATCTAAGAATCCGTCTTTATGGAGTTTTGATATGTGTTTCTCACTTATATGGCCTAAACGACAATGCCAAAGATAAGTTTGATTTGAGTCATTTGTTTTTGATCTCTTAGTATTTATGTTATAAATGGTATTTTCTTGATCCAAAATATAGAGACCATTAACCTATTGTGCGAACCATAAAAACACTATCGAGATAAAAAGAACAACAATTATTCTTAATAATAATCTCAAAACCAATCTATTCCAAACAATAAATATAAATAATGTTCTTAGTCAAACTAGGCATATAATAACAATCCTTTAAATTTAAATCAAGTCCACTAGGCAAAGATAAAACATATGTCCCTATAGCTAATGCATCAACTCTTGCTCCATTTCTCACTCGTAGGTCCACGTCTCCTTTAGCCAGATTCCTTCTCTTTTGCAGTCCATGTACAAAAGTATAAATATGAGAAGCACAACCGATATATAATACCCAAGAAGTAGATGTTGACAAATTATCATCAATAACATAAATACCTGAAACAAACATTTCGTTTGCTTTTGCCTTCTTGACCTCTTCAAGGTAAACAAGGCAGTTTCTCTTCCAATGTCCGGTCTTATCGCAATGGAAACATTTTCCTTCCTTGCTACCTTCCCCTTTGGGTTTCAATGCATTTTTCCCTTTTGGTTTGGTCTTACCATTGCCCTTAGACATTGTCACTACCTTTTTGTTTCCCTTTCCTTTGTCCTTGTAGACCATCAAAATGGGCTTAGGTCCAACCTTTTTCATGTTACTTTCAGTAGTTCGTAACATACCAAGTAATTAGACATCCAACATCTTACATATCATCTATATGTTTCTTGAATTTGTCTTTGTCAGTTCTTGAAGAATTAGTTGTCGGTTCATCAGGAACAGGTTCCTCAATGACATATTCCTTCCTTTCCTGTTTGAGAAAAATTCTCAAATTACGAAACCAATCAAGGAAGTTTATGCCATTAAGTTTATCCTTCTCAAGGAGTGATCACATTGATAAAGTGTTGTTTTCCATTATATCTACAACAATGGAAATATTAAAGTAAGTAAATTTACCGAATTAAAATTTATAAATAGGACTTTATTTACAAATTACTCCCACTATTTTATTCAAAATTAAAAACCCTCTCTGTTTTAATTTTGGAAAAATTCAACGAAATTTTTTCTAGTGGGTGAGGATCCATAATACATCAATTTCCTAAATCGGCTTTGGCTTTTCTTTTAAGATAATGATTATTTAGGTAAGTAACACTTTACTAGTTACATCTCATGTAACTCCTCATTTTGGTGAACAACTTTTGTTTAAGTCATCTCATAACTTATCCAAATATTTAACCTCTAGGTTTCTAATCCTATTAGAATAACCTAGTTAAGTTATTACCAAGATAGATTTATGTGCCAATGCTTTGGCAAAGCCCACACAATATCGATCGAAGCCTTAATGAGGGTAAATATTGGATGGTTAAGTTAACTTAGATTATAAAGAGGGATTTGTGTAATTATCACATCATTATTTGTTTTAGTATTAGGCCCTTATTGATCTCATCAATATTCATTCTTATTTTATCATTTGATGCATTGTATACATAACAAATATATCAATAAATAAGATGCAATGGTTATAGCCCAAAATAATGACTAAGGTGGCCCATCCTAAGCTAATGGGAGAACCAAGAACCCTAAAGCCTAAGACTGCTCTCTAGGTATCTTTTCGCCATTCTTCTAATCCTTGTGAATCTTCATAGGTTTACTATTTTAAAAGAAACTTATTTTACATACGAGGGAGTAAGATGAGAAGATAAATACAACAGAGATATAGAAAGGCACGACTCGCAGACCGTATTTCAAATAAAACCATTGTAAATTGACAAGGGGCTACAACCATGCATGTCAAACACCGTGCAAAACAAACATATCATATATATATATATACACGTTCTTACACCTTTGTTAAAATTTTTAATACGGGCCTTTAATTTGTACAGCCGATGGGATTTTTTGAAAAATATTACTTCCGTTTCTATAGAAAAACCTCACGATTTGATAACACTTATCAACAGAGTCGTGCTTTTGGGATTTTCAATCCCGAAGATTTTTCTGCATCGGAACAACCTTTGTTCCACTGCCAAACGCGATCTGCTAATGCACTCCTATGGATCATCATGTTAACAATTGACATATGGATTTCCTAAAATCCTTGCAGTAACAAATAGATCAAAAAACAGATTAAAAAAATTAACATATTAATCATCGCGAATATCGATTCGAACAATGATATCATACATATTTGTCGAAAACGATAAAATTAGAACATGCATCTCATACATATCGCATCATCAAAGAATTTAACCCAAATTCATATCGTACAAGTGGTTCTGATACCACTTTTGGGACCGTCGGCGCACCCCATGGCACAGTTGAAACAAAACTCGACGGTCTCACCAGCGATCCAAGTACGTAAAACCAAAATCGGGAGGAAGGGATGCGAATACTTACAGCGGGTTCCTTGAAAACAACAAGGATAACAGTGAATACTGGTGGTGTAGATCGGTTCGAATCGTAAGCCTCCATGAAATCATGTCTCAGCCTCTACTCAGTTCACCCGATTAAGAGCAATATTTGTTTTCCCAAAAATAATTTTTTGAGAGAAAACAGCTGAAAGTTTATGTGTGTGTTAAAAAAATGGCTACTAGACCTAACACACCCTTTTATATCCATTACCCTAACGTCTTAGGATTTTTTAAAGTTATTTCGAATTAATAAATAAAATATTATTTAATTAATTCAATTAAATATACAATAAAGACTTATAATCTGAATTATAATCTTTAATGTTTATTTAAAAAAACTTATTTAATTATTCTGAATTATATATACCAATTAAAAGAATTAAAAGAGTTGTAATATAAATTACATTATTTTAATACTTACTTACTATATTCGGGATAATTAAAATCATATGTATATCAAATATACATATCTTAACTCTAGATACATTTTAGTAACATACAACAAATTGTACATTTTTTCTCATTTCAATCCTAGGGTGTGACCCTGTAAGTTCTTGTAACGTTAGTAGTAATTATTAGAAAAATTCTAATATTACATACAATGAGTGACATTTAGCAATATATCATTGTAATCTAAGTTACAAGAAATTATGATTCGACATATCATCTTCGTGATTAACTCTTTTATGTATTACATCCTTTTGTCCTTTATATATAGAATAGGAACAAGTATTAGAATAGTCACACTTGTATAGCCCATCTATTGTTTCTTAATATCTAGAGTAGACTATAATTAACGAATAATTTATGATATCATATATCAACTTATTCGAGCATGGCCATGCATTTCTAGTCTCACTCAATCAAGTGGCATGTGATATATTTCCTATTATGTAGGAAGGAAAATCCTATCTTAAACATATACACCCCATTACATATACCAAAATATATTCAATAACAGTCTTTATAGTGCAACCAATTATGGAGCATGTTTAACTGTATCAAAACATACAACAATATATGTTGGGATGACATTGATCTCAAGTCTGAGGATCATACATATAATCATCACCATGAGCAATGTTATGATCGATACATAATAATCCAAGACATATGCTCATGATGGGTCAATCCAATACATTGTTCTCTAACAATATAATCATGTATCAATCCTGACATCTCTATGTCAATGACAACTCCTTGTCATCAATAAATAACATGTTAGTCTTAAGCGTATTATTATTGTCCATGCCCATAATAATACTTGACTATGGATCTTTTAATAATGTTATTATATGGACTTTATTATCTTTCAGTTTATGTTAAAAATAGACACATAACTGCAAATAATAGTGGCAATGCCTTTATTCAATAAAATTGGTAAATAAATATATTATTACAATCATAATATGATTGGTCTTTTGGCATACTCTAACACTTTTTTCATAATATACTCTTTGAAAGGTTGCTTTCATTTTAGTTCTTGGATTACAACTCTATCGATTTCTTGTCAGTCTTGAAACCTTCCTCCATTTCATTTTTTATAACGTTGGTTCCTAGCTCACCTATAGCTAGCGGGTCACGTTCCACCCTCTATCACTTTGATTCCATCTGTGTATGTTGTTGGTTCCTAGCTCCATATAGCTAGCGGGTCACAATCCATACTTTTTATTTCATCATTCATCTCCCACGCCATAACATCTTTTTCCTTCACCATACTTCCATTCCTTTCATTATCATCACTACACTTTCCCCACTTTCCTTCATTTCATTAAACCACAACAACCATCACTCTTCCATCACATTCAAACCACTTTATCATAACCTACAACCTTTCATTTTCAATTTACTTATATCAATATCTTTCTTGTAATGTTGTTTGTGCATTTTCAGTGTTCAATCAGAGCACTGTGAAGTTCTTACTAGAATCACGATCGGACAACATTGTATATGACTCGGAACACATAATCGAGATCATATCAGAATTCTTACTGATCAAGTTAGAATCAAAGGTCTTGCTTAGAGTAGATTACAAATAATCAAATGAAGATTTACTACATTAAGAGGAATTTACGAAATTTAGATTCTTGAATCATAAAAAAATATTTCATATACTACTATCTAAGTTGAGATTATCTTAACAAAAGATTTGTGAAATCAAATTACCAAGATGTCATAAATATATTGATTCATAAAGAATCTCGAAGAACACTTTCTCAAAAGCAGATACCTATGAATATTGATATATAATTTAGAGTTTTGAACCATATCAAAGGTTACAAAATAAATTTGGTCAACTTAGTGATCACATGACATTTTAGAATTACATAATCAATATTCTATGAGCTTTTCGGAATTAAGGATAATATCATTCGAATTAATCCTCACTTGATCCATTTAAGAATAACTTATCAAGAATAACTTACCAGAAAAAACATCTAAGATTAGAATTAGAGCGCGAGAAAAATTCATAACTTATATGGATTCCTTGAATCCTTATGACATATCTTAAGATTAAACCGACTGTATCGAACTTATTTCACAATGGGTATCAGAGGTGGCTTATCAGAATCGATGGATTAAAGAATTTGATATACTTTATTCTTTGTGTTAACCAAGGAAATCACTATATACATTGAGATCCTACAACCTATAGGAATAATCAAACATCTTATCAGGATGTACAGAGAAATCAGATTGTATTAGTTGCAAGTTACAATTATAGAACATAAAATAAACTCCAAGGTGGCATATGTATAACATAAACATGCAACAGACCTCGGTTTAGACCTAGAATTCACTAAACCTAGGATCTAATACCAAATCGTAATACCCTCAACCCGGTCTAGACAAAAATCAGATCAGAAACGTTACTATAACATAAATCAAAATTAAATGTTCATAAATTATACATAATATCGACATAAAATCATCGAAACAAAATCGAATAATCACAATTCAAATCCCATCTTCGATGTTATCATATAATAGCCAAACATTATCACATTATAACTTAAATTTATTCTTAGGGACTATCTTCAAACTCATAAAAATTCAGAGACTTATCTATAGATTTTGGAACTATAAGAATTTTTCACTTAAAACAAACATTATCACACAATCAATACATAACCATATTATGTTTATTAATATCAGATTTAATCATTTCATAGTGTTATCTTGCTTAAGGCAGAAATTGATACTTTTCAAAAGATTAGGGACTTAAAATGTAAATATTAACAATATTAGAATCATTCAAAACATTCATTCATATATACTTGTCTATTAATAAATTTTTATTCCAAAAATATGAATTAAAAAAACTACGACTGAATTGGACATCAAATGACAAAGTTATGAATTAAGGACTAAAATGTAAAGTTTCAAAATTTATTGTTCCGTCTCGATACCAGAACAATGATATCGATACCGGGCACCCAATTGCGATACTAAATTCTTGGTTTGACTCTAAAAATCATTCTGGAATCACCGATATTGATATTGAAGGATGGTTTCGATACTAAAACCCCTAGAGCCTCAAAATCCACCCTTTTAAGTTCTATTACACCCCAAGTTACTTATCACTTCATCTAGCAGTTTAAATTAACAATGTTTAACATCAAATTACGCTCAAAATGCACTTGTTAACCCAACACGCAATTAAATGTGTGGTTCAACATACCAAGTCAACTTATCTTGCACAATACACTTTATTTTGTTAACCTATAATCGTCACAACCCATATCCAAGTGTCACCTAGACACTTCATGCAAGAATTATACGTATATTTTATAATCTAAACAAATCATGAAATCATCTTGTTCATGCATTAGTTCATGGAGTCGATCTTTCATCCAACTTAACATATCAAATTAACATAATTCATGCAATATATCAATGCACATACCTTTTAGCTTCGTGAATCATTTCATACTATAGTATACTTACCTTTCACTTCCATGGCACACATATGACTTCACAAACATCAAATCATGCACTTATGACCAATACATCACATCAAACATTTGAACTTAAATCTAAATAACTTATCTAATATTAATTACACAACCAAAAGACATATGCCACCATTCAGGAGTTTAAACACAAAGAAATTACATTGTTTGCTTTGGAAGTGACTTGCAACGTCCTAAATACAATTGGAGAGCTATCAGACTTATTTCCTGAAATGGTGAAACAAGAGTGTGTAAGCTTATATAGCTTAGTGAGGTAATCAACATAACACAAATCAAATGAACACAACATAATAGCTTGTCCTTAACATGCTTGAATGTTAAATGACACACATCATTGCATGAACTTTCATGGAAAGAAATTATATCATAACATATAAATTTTCATGGAAAAAACTAATATCATATACTTAGCTACTTGTAGCTAAGGGACACCAATAATCATACTTAATTCATATGTGAACTTTCTTTCATAGAATCATACTAATATTTATTCATTAACTTAGCCTATTGACTTTCGTAGCAAGAATTATATAATATAAAGTCAATATCTAGCCCATTGAATTATAGGTAGCTATGGATACATGAATCCCTAACCAAATCATCGCCAAATAACTGAGTGTGGTCTCCCTCCAACATCACCAAGGACCAACAACTTCCCTCCAACATTGCCAAGTAAGGGTCGTAATCAAAACCCTAACATGATCTCAAATGGACTCAATGGCATGTCAATTGTATCCAAACTAAACTTATCATCCAAGGGAAGTACTTAGCATATCTTTACATAGTTTCTTATCTTGGCGTACCCAGTGAGCCGTAGCTCCTTATCATTCATAACATGTTTTGATTCATGTTTTTATAACATATTTATCTTATTTTCAATCTTCCAAATCACATAACAATAGAACTTCACATATAACATGCTTGATTAGTACACATATCATGAACATATAAAACTTGTTTCATACTTACGTACCAAATTAATTTATTTCATGCTTTCATATTACACATATCATAGTCATATAAACTTACCATAACATGTTCATGAAACACATTACCTTACCAAGCTTATCTTGATATTCACTTTGCCATTCAATGCTCTATGTGAGCTCAAAACACATCGATTGAATTCACATGTAACAAATGTTAAAACATCGGATCATAATGACATTGAGTCACTCAAACACACAAACTACACTCACTGTTTACTTCGGATCATCATACTAATTTGAAGGCTCGATTATCCTCTCCATATAGGAGTTTCTTCAACCGGTTTACCTCATGCTTAAAATTAAACATATAATTCAAGAGTCAATAATAGAAAATTCATAACATCACCCTATACTAATTGACATAAACCTTAACCTTTCAAATGATTAGGATTTGATGTTCTAAAGCCCTAAAAATAATGATAAAATTACCATGAAGCTTAAAATTACTTATATTACAACTTAGTGTCTCTAATTATGAAAACCATTAAAGCTAGGGTTTATGAACCATTAACACGTGTTCAAAACTAAATGAAATTAGTTCCAAAAGAAAGCAAGAATAATGGGCTTACAAAATATGTACTTGAATTTGAAAACTAATGGCCAGATTGCAAGGATTTGGTCATGGATTACTTTAAGTTCTTGAAGAAGATTTGAACATGGAGAAACTAAAGGTTGAAGATGACATGAAGTATTTCTCACTCCACTTGTATCTAGCCATGGGAATACACCAAAATGTGCTAATTTTCTTCATTTTATTAAATTAAGAAATAACTTGAAAATCTAATATTTTGACACATAGATGATGATTCATCCATTTAGACAATTTGGGTAAATTAAGTCTTTTGTCCTTTAAAAAAAATATGTACACAAAAGAGCTTCTAAACGTTACTTGCATTCAAAGATGTTAATTTTACATTTCTTTCATTTTGGTCCTTACTCATAGAATTTCAAGATTAACCTAAATTGCTCTAAGATTTATTCTAAACATAAACATATTAATGCAAAAGCTTTACTTGAATATATAAAGAGAAAAAAATAATTTTTCCGATCAATGAAAGTTGAAAAATTACTAGGCCTATTTTAAGGGTGTTACATGTCTTTCTATTGTGGCCAGGTTTGCCACACTTGGAGAAGTTTCCTAGTGCACCTTTCCTACTTAGTTTAGGTCCACTCTTGTTACCTTCATCAGATTCATTCTTTTTTTAGTAGGTTTTCCAAGTGGTCTTCTCAATGTTGAAGCTAGATTGAGCTCCATGTCAACGATATGATTCCATTACTTAACACTTATTCATAAAGAAAAAGAAGGTTTAGCAAATTAACATAAAGCATTATTTGATACTTAAATAGTTTAGAAACTTACTTTTAATAGGGAAAATGAATTTCGAATATATTTCGAGTTGGGTGGCTTTATGGTAGCATTGATGAACATATGGTTCAAGCTGACCATTGTGTAGTTGCATGACTACTACTGAATGGATATATGAGATACCTCTTAGGTCCCATTTTATGTAAGAACATAACAGGGAGCCCATGTCAACCACATGTTGATGTTCTAATCCACATTCAACCTAATAAATTAACCCTTCAATATGTGTAGCCCAACACTTGTATACATCAATTGAATAATATTTTAAATTATTAAACTGAATCAAATAAAATGAATATTAAAGTTAAATAAGAGTTACCTAGTTGCATGTTCAATTATGACGTTTAGCTTCTTTTTAGTTGTTTCATATCTACACACAATTCTCCTCATGATTTTGATCCTAATAAGCTTTATCATAGTAAGGATGGACTTGTCCCTTGCTTCCAAAATGACCTATATAAAATACAAATTTGTTAGCATCTATAGTAAAATAATAAATGTACAAAAACACTTTTATAATCTATATTCACAAAGGTTATTTAAGAGTATGTCATACTTGGTTATGGTGGAAAAGTGTGTTTTCGACCATTATTGAGGGTTAAGATCCTTCAGTCACATATGCATCATTAGACAAAACATTCAATTCAATTATTGCATCTTGAAACTCTCTATCATAACTTGCTCTAGCAGCCTTTCATAGTGCATCTGTAAGTGTTTTTTCCTTGTGAATTTTTTAAATTTGAATAAATATGTCTTACACAATTTCTAGCTTTAGCATTAGGGAATAACTTTTCCACAACTTCAATAAATCCCTAAAAAATAAGAGAATCACTTAATAAATAATTATTATAACTATTAATTTAGTTTATAATAAATATAAAAGTTAAGAACATTACCTTCTATCTATCAAACATGAAACACCACCCATATGAATTTACATTGTCCAAGTCTCTTACAAGAAATTCTAGGAATCATAACCATGAATATTAATTCTCACTCTCCTCCACAACTTATGTTATGTGATATATGCCACCATTGGCATCGATATTAACTGCTGACAGTAAGTAACTCACATAATAGCCCTTCAAGAAGCAGCCATCAAGGTTGATAATCCTTCTACAACTTGCTTTGAACCCCTCATTGCAAGCTTGAAGAAAAAGATATATTCTTTGAAATAGCCTACTGTCTAGTTTACAAATAATAGTACTTACAACATTTGTATTCCCCAATCCAAGTAAATACTCTTAGATCTTTACATATTGTTCTTTAAAATTATATTTCCCTAACTCTAACACATTTAGTTAAAGTATGTTCCATAATCATTCATGACATCTTGTTTAAGGAAAGTCAATGAATAATTTATGCAAGACATTAATTTTTTAATATATTTATTTATTATGAACTTATAAGTCACATTATTATTTTTCAACACCTTAACACAAGTATGTTCAGAATCATATATCTTGATATTCCAAAGGTTTGGAGCAGAATTATTATAGTGCAACGAAGATGCCCATAATTTTCATGGGATACTATCTTAACTCTAAGCCCTAAATTTTCTCATTTTCTTCCAATGAATCCTTTCTCTTAAATCCAAGTATTCCTGGTTTTCTTCTCTTGACCATTGAGATTGTAACAATGCAAATCTGACATTTACTCAACGTCGAGTTCGCGAATGCCATAAAATTTTACTCAAAATTTAAAAAACATGTTCTACTAAAAATTTTAAATTAATTTATAATAAATATAAAAGCCATAAAATTTTAAAAAACAGAAATCCTTTATTTTGAAAATCAAATATAAAATATAATAGTATAAAATGTATTTACGATGTGACTCGAATAATATAAACAAACCATAACCTCACATGCCTATAAAAGTAAGTCATCATTGTTGTACTTTGGTACTCTCACTAAGACTCCTTCGATGATATTATTTTCCCATCATGATTCACAAAATCTAGAACTTATGGATGTAAATAATTTGAAAGATGAACTAATAAAGCTTAGTGAGTACAAAACTGCTCTATCGTCTTTCCTAAGTTTCGTAAATAGTAAGCATACAAGTCATATATGACATATAGGTATTGATCATAGCATCTATTATTTCTTAGTTAATCTAAAGGCTCAACCTACTTACTAAAGTTTATAGAGTATTATAAATGTATTTTAACTCATTATAGGGAATCTTATTCACAAGTTATGATATAGTAGAAGAATATTTTAAATTATTCAACATGATGTACCACAAACCAGTCAACTACAATATCACAATTATTATTATTAATACTTGTGTTCATTATCAGCTTAGTGCTCCCGTATGAGTCGCCTCGCTTATAAATAATGTGGTGTTCCCGTACGAGTCACCTAATACAATAATAATTCAAGGCTTTCATACAAGTCACTCTATATGATAATAATTTTGTGCTCTCGTATGAATCACCCGATATTACGATAATTTAGTGCTCCCGTATGAGCCACCTGCTACAATAATAATTCGAGACTCCCATACAAGTCACCTGATACGGTAATAATTTAGTGCTCTCATACGAGTCACCTGATATAACAGTAATTCGAGGCTTTCGTACGAGTCACCCGATAAATTAATAATTTGGCGATTCTGTATGAATCACATGATACAATAATAATTCAAGGTTTACGTACGAGTCACTTAATATGGTAATAATTCATTGCTCTGGTATGAGTCACCTGATTCATCAATATCTTAGTACTCCTGTGCGAGTCACTTTATTTACCCATGTCTTATAATTATTCACGATGCGGAGATATTTGGTACTAGTCAGGCCTCAAAGGCTAGTTAGTTTAAAGTCCGAAGGATATGCGCAAACAATGCATAAAATCATAATATAAAGCTACTACATACATTAAGTTCAACTCATAACTATTATTGAACGTCTACCTAACATCAATTTTATTTCCCACTCTTGTACTTAATTGGAGTTTAAGTTTGGGTAATTTATGATCAAGAATAGTTAATTCTTTATATATTAAACGTACAATTTATTCTTAATCAACATAAACACTAAGACTCCAACTAGGCAACTCTAGGGGTATTTTACTGATTTCTCTTATACTAGTTTTTAGTCATTTTAATAATTTCTCGTACCCGAGAGTATATCAGACATATAAAAGCTTATGAATGGTGTACCCGATTAACTATCATTGTCCGATTATCTATCAGACATAAAAAAAATGGTTGTCCCTTTTTTCCCATATGTATGGGGTAAGGGGAGGTAAGATAGTACGTTGCCCCCAACACTAGGTTGAGAGCAGCTTCCGTAGGAGACCTCCGAATTATAAAATGCCCTCCGTGGGACTCGATCCCACGACCTCAAGATTTAGAACCTTGTGCTTATCTTGGCGTTTAATATTACTAAAGGCATTTTATGCTTAAGCGTATCTTGGTCATGTATTAAGGCTTAGCTCATAAATAGGAAAGTCTAGTGACATTTTATTAGGATTCTATGCTCTAGGATTTATTTCTGATCACTAGTGTTCACTATTTAAATCTAGGGGTATTTTAGTAATTTTTCCTACTTCTTGCTCTGATATTTAATCAAACGTTCATTCATGACATGAAAAAGCATTATAATTATGAAAATAACGAAACATTTTAGAGTATGAGATGTATTCACCTTAATTTCTTGAATTCGAGCTTACTAACTTTGATTCCGAGCTTCTAACCTTTTTCTCACAAACCTGAACCATCCACAATACGAACATGTCTCCAAATAATTTTCCTCGTCATAAAAACAATTAATTAATATTTAATTAATAATTGAGGGAACTAATTGACATAATTGAAGACTTACAATGCCAATAAAATACTTAATTATTAAAATTAGGGATTAAATTTAGTTTACCTCAACCAATGAGCCATAATTAACACTACATTGAAACTAGAGGACAAGTATGAAGTCATACAAAACTCGGAGGACTGTTTTATAATTTTCTCTTCTTCCTGTAGCAACAACCTCTTAAACGACGTAGTTTTGATTGAGTTTATAAACCATCTATGACCTTCTGTTGCAAAAGAAGTTTATTATTTGGAGAGGGTCGCCCAGAGGCACAGACACTACTATTGCTGGCTGGATTCGATCAGGCTTACACACTAGATTCACTGTTCTGTTGGTGGGCTAACTCGCGAGTTGGGTCACGGTAAAAAAAGGTTGGGTTATACATAGGATTTAGGGTTAGGGTTGAGTTACATGATTAATCATAGGATAAACCCCCAAATTAAATTTTATCATTTCTAAAAAGATCAGGGTTTTAAAAAGCTAAAAATACTATCGGTTTTGATATTATTATTTTTAATAAAATTGGTGAAAAATTACCTAAAATATTATTATTTCTACATAAAACATTAATGTTTTTTAATATTTCTGGTAAATTGTCCAATAATAACAAAATCAGTAGAAAAAAATAACAAAATCAGTAGAAAAAAATAACAAAATCGGTAGCACTTTACCGGATATGTTAATTAAACCGGTAAAGCGCTCAATAATAACAAAATCGATAGAAATAATAATGTTTCCGGTAAATTTTTATCAACTTTATTAAAAAATAATAACAAAACCAATAACATATTTACTTAATCGTATATTAAGTATGTGATACTTTCTACAGGGTTGTCCCCAACTTAGTTAAATACCCTCCAAAAGTATCTTTATATGTGGTTCTCCTTTAATCAAATAAAATAATAATCATAAATAATAGTAATATTACAATTCTAAATTCATCCAATGATATTCTATCGTATTCAAATAATTTAATATTTATTAAAATAAACATTTTATTTGAAAAACTACACTCAATCAAATTCAAGTTTTAGAGATTCGAAATGTTAGAGAGACCCCAGTTTTTCTCCAATTTTTCCTTATAGATTATTATTTTTAACTAAATTTTCTCACAATCGTCTTTTTCAAGTAGGTTCTTTCTCAGATGGATGGAAGAATGAGATTTAGGTCACAAACTAATCTCAGATGTGAAGGGTTGGGATCTTTTCATTTATCTCAACTCTTGATTTTCCCTATTTATATATTAATCAAATAAATATTCATTAAATAATTTTTATATCCATATATTATATTATTAGTTCAAGTATCGGTTAACAGGGAGTCTAACGGGCTCTCCAACGTGGCGATCAATGTTGCCATATATGTGGTTAACGGTTCATACAACTTTCCTTTACCCACGTGTCGAAACCGTTTTTTTGTCCGGGCGAGGAAAAATCGGTATCAACTCGGGATTTTTTTTTTGAAAATATTTTTCGAAATGTATGGAGTTGCTACCAATCATTTAAGATGCGATTGAAACACCATAAAAACCAGGTGATTTTAATAAAGCATTTTATTTTTATCAAAATACCGAGTTTTAGGTCGGCGAAATCTAGAAATTGGATTCGGGGGTCAATTACGCGTGAGAAGGATTAGCACCCCCACAAACGCCCAAAAATTGGTACCTAATTGATTACTCTATATTTAAAATCGGAAAATTTTAGTTCGATCTTTATTTAATTTAAAAATCATTAAGGATGTAAAATATTGAAAAGGGTATTCGTTTGTTAAGGCCGATAACATTCGCTCCCTAGCATAAACGCGGGAGATCATCTATTGTGCCTAATAACCGGTCGTTGCCTTAATTTTAAAAAACATGATGCAATTTTTAAAAGGATGTCGACTTTTTTCGGGAATCACCAGTAGTCACTCCCTGAGCATGATTGCAGAGGATATACTATTAATTCCCTAATAAGTGAACATTGTCTTAGGGCTAAAAATAAAATGCGATCAAACAAATTTTATTTATCCTAATTGAACTAAAACTAAATTAAGGCTTTTTCTATTTTAAAGTGTCAAATTATGAAAATTAAAGGACCTAAAGACTCAAACCTAGAAGTGTAGGTTCTAATATTAACCCCAGTTGATTTTTAAACCCATTATTGAATCGAATAACCGAGGTGGTCCCTTAAGCATTTACGCGAGGAACGACTCGGATTATTCCCTAAATTAGTGGACTAGTTTGAAATCTAAATAAAAGTGGAGGCTCTATTTAACATATTTAATTATGTCCATATTAAAGCTCTAACCGAAGTTCGGGGACTAAATGTCAAAGATATAAAATATCGAGTTCTAAAAGGCTTAAAAGCTTAAGGGCCTAAATTAATAATTTCTAAAGTTTGGGGCTAATTAACAACCTAATTTTTCTAAATTATTATACCTAAAGTTTTTTTAGAAAATATTAATTATTAATTAATTTCATAATCGAGCAATCGATTCGAGTAATCAGGCATCTTATGCAAAAACTCGACTCGAATTACTCCCTAATGAAACTAGAGCGCCGTCCTAATTGCTAAGCTTGATTCAAATGCTAAAATAATTTAAATCTAAATCTAAGAAATAAAGCTATGAAAATAAAAAATCAATTAATAAACATAATTAAAATAAAAAAAAAACAATAAAAAATAAAAAACAGTAAAAACAAAATAAAAAAAAACAAACACATGTACAAGGACCTAATTTCATAAATTTTAAATTACTAAACTAAAATTAAACATTCAAAGGGTCTAAATTAAAATAAATTAAAATTTAAAGCCAAACTCGAAATAAAATAAAAACTAACAGACTAGTGACTAAAATACAAGACACGCGTAATCTACAAGGACCTAAGAGCAATTCTTCATTTTTATTTAAACATAAAAAGTAACATGTTAAATTTAAAAGGTAAAAATACATAATATATACTCATATCTGTAAAAAAAAATGAAATAGTCACTATACATTACTAAAATGCAAAAATATAACAAACATCAAGGGACTAAAAGTAAATTTCACCAAAATAAAAAAAGGCAAATAAAATGAAAAATTACAGTTTTAAACCCTTTTAGACTAAAATATAAAAACACGCTAAAAAAACAAGGACCATAACATTAATAAACCAAAAATTTAAAGCATACATAACAAAAAGGTAAAATATCAATTTTGGTCCCTACAGGGACCAAAATGCAAAAATACGGTAAAATTACAGGGGGTCTTAATGCAGATAGACCCTTAATTTGCCCTATATATACCAAACTTTTGTTTTTTTATTCATTCTAAGCCAAACACAATATATATAAACTCTCTCCCCTCTCTCCCGACCGGTAGTGGGCTGGCCACCTTGAGCCCCTCTAACCGCCGTCTGGCCACCGCATCGGTCGCCGCACACGGTGGCCCAAAAACCTAAAATCCTCCCAAAAATTCATCGAAGGAAGATCTACCCACCCTGATCCTAGTCCAAAACTTAAAATCGCCTAAAACGACCTAGACCTCCCAAAATTAACCGAAACCATTCGACTACCACGGACTCCGACGACGCTCCCATGACTCAGGTAATCTCTGATTCCCTCTTTTTTTATTTTTCGTTATTATTTGTTGTAAATATGTTGGGATTGTTGGTTGATTATTAGGTTACATTTGATTAAAAATGAAATCTACTTTATTTATATTTCGAGTATGCAAAGATTTTTCTTTTGAAAATCTGTGTAAATACGTTTTTTACGGGAAAAAAAAAGAAGCAATATGGGTGATATAATCTCATTCGAAAATCCTAAAAAATAAATTAAAAAAATATTGGGTTTCGTAAATACAGAGCAAGAACACATAACAAATATTCGAAATTAAATAAAAACATTAGAAGAGTGGTAACCTTCAAAGTTTCTGTTATTGTTGGAGAATATAATTTTACAGTACCTTTTGAGAAGGATTTTGAATCCTGTTTACAGATTAATTGTTGGGTTAAATACCCATTTACATCTGAAAGAAAATAATTGTTGTTGTCTGTAGGGCGTGGAGTGGTGGTAGGCGTGCATGGGATGCTTTTGCCAAGATTAGTGCAGAAACGGGTGGCTGTTGGTTGGGGGGAATGGTGGTTTCTGATTGGGGGAGTGAAAGGTAATTGCTAATTGGAGGGGTTAATGGTGAGTTCTGATTGGGTGTAGTGGGTGGCTTCCTAGCTAGGTCAGACCCGAGTCGGGTTTAGTTGAGGGTTGGGTTTAGGGTTATAATTGGTTTGTTTTGGGCTTTAATTGTTTTGGGTTTTGGGTGTAAAATGGAAAAGGGTTTGGGGTGTAAATTAAAATGGTGTTCACATCACGTTAACGACTGTTAACATCGAGTGATCACTATATTATAAATCGATAACATTAGTGACCAGATCGTTAATTCCAAAATTTCAGTTGGGAAAACGAAAATCTACTCAAATAAATTTGTATAGTTTACGCTTGTTTAAATTAATACTTTAAAAATAATTGATTTTGAATTTGAATCTAGAAACTTGATAAAAATGACCAACTATTAAGCCACCAAGTAAAGTTAAGAATTGGTTGTTATTCCAAAGATATCTATATTTAATTTATATAATTATTAATTAATTTTAACTTTATTTGAGAATGAAAAATAGTTAAATAATTATTATATATTTTTAAAGCTTCCACACAAAAAATTATTTCGTAATTTACTATCTCTTGACTATTTTCATTAATTGATTGATTCAACAATAATTAACAACAATTATCTCAATTGAAAAATTTTCTATTAAATTAATTATATAATCAAACAATTTTTCAAGCGAAAGGTTACGAGGTGATGAAACATACGATTATCTTGTAGACACATCTACCAAAATTATATAACATCAAAATGTTCCACATGGTGGATGAATGGATCAATATTCATTTTGGGTATGCAAGAAATTCAATCTCAACTTCATCTTCTTTTTCTTTTTTTGTTAGCAATGTCTTCGTTTTATTAAAGGTAACGATCTTAACAAGATCACCTTATGCCTCGTTAAAAAACCTCTCCAACATAAAGAGGAAAAAAAGCACATAAAGGTGATCATCGTTATATAAGGAACACTTATAATGTAGACACCCGTTTTTGATCGGGCTTGAAAAATATTATAAATATTAATTATATATTATTATTATTATTAATAATACAAATTACATTTTATGTAGGCCTGAAGCTCACGCCCGTATACAAATCAATTACAAATGCAGCTGGAGCTCAACACGACTGACACCAGCTCAAGCCAAGTCACTGCCGCCAATCATGCCATCCATTGAAGCTGATACAACATCAAAACATAAGCAAGATCAACATTCAAATCAGCCAGCAAAGTCAAAGACAAATTCCCAACCTAATTTCACCAAAACCTATCAAAGTCACACAAAATGCAAAGAAAATATCCAAGAAGAGGACAAGGGGCTTTCGGTGGAAAAAAGAAATAAAACGGGGTTAGAAAAATCAGAACCAAAGGAGGAGGGCATTCGGTGAGAACCAGAAATTATCAGGCATCAGTGAAAAAAATCAAAAATCATTCGAACAAAATGGAGGCTCGGTCATTTTGAGGGGCATTCGAAAAAAAAACAAATTGTAAGGGATCTTCCCCATCTTTCGAAAGTAGGAACAGGGAAGTAAATTGAAAACGGAGGGGGGCTTCATCTACCACGAGGAAAAAAATGTAAACAGAGAAGCTTCCTCCCATTCTTTTCAATAAGAGCAGTAATACAAAGGGGTTTCCTATTTTTCTTTTAAATTTACATAGCAAATCAGTATCTTCTTTGTGTGCATGCTTATATCATTTTGAAATTAAAAAGCAAATATAAAGAGAGGATTGAGTTACTTGATATGGGACGCACGCCGATGGAGCCTCGTTAGCTCTATCTCGTAACCATCCGTGTTGTGGAGTTTCGAACCAAGAACATATAGCATTCGAACCAAAAACCATATCAATCATCAGCATCAAAAGACGAACGAATTTTTTAAAAATCAACCGAAAACCATAAGCAATAAAAGAAAAGAAAAATCAGGCAAGTAAATACAAAATTAACCATTCCCATCAGAGAAGGATTGAAGTCATCACACGAAGTCAAGTCGCCTTGGATTCATCAAAGGTAAACATTTTTAGACTGTTTTCGAGTATTGATTGGTTATTTTGCTTAGAGTGCAGGCTTGCATGTAAGTTTCGGGATTGATTTCTGGGCTTTAGGAGGTAAAACAAATAAAGAGGGAGTGAAATCACTTACCTAGCGTTTCCTTAGGATTCATCCAAGTGTAGGTCTTTGGGGGTTTTCGATCAGAATTGAAAACAATAGTTTTGGGGCTTTAGATTCGGGCATGGTTTCGTTTGGTTCTCGAGAGGTTGAGGTATCTGGTTTATGCTTTTGATCTTAGAGGGATTAGGGGGAGAAGTTTTAGTTTGGTTGAGGTATGAGATTGGGTTTTGTTTAAAGCTTTACCTAATTATTTAACGGCGGTCATGAGGACGAGTTACCACTAGGATTTGATGGTTGAACGAACGTTGGGGTCTCTAGGGAGTGAACAGCGCCGCATGAGCGTGAAGAGGAAGAGTGTTAGAACTCTCGGCTGTGAAAAGAATGAAGGAGTGAAGAAGAAAATAAGGCATGACTGATAAGGGTAGTTTAAAATTAGGTTATGTTTAGAATTTTAAGTAGTACATATATATTACAACTTTAGGGGTAAATTAGCCTTAGGTCATCCATATTTATGCGCATTTTTACGAAACAGTTCCTTATTTGTTCAAATTTTCAGTTTTGTTTCAAATGTTCAGGCACCATTTAAGTTATTTTACATATTGTTTTAGCTTAATTTGAATAGGATAAATTGTATATAAGACCCTATAACTTATGGGTGTTTTAACGTGGTCCATAAATCAATGTATGTTTATAATTTTTGTCTCTCTATTTTATGCGCAATTAATTTTCGTCCTAAGTGTTTATTTATTAAATTTCTGTTGTTTTGATATTAGAGTTTTAGGTTTTTGCATGTTACATTTTAGTCCTAGACATTGTTGTTTTAAGTTTTTGTTCCTTTACATAGTTGGCATAACATTTTCATGGTTTTCATTTTAGTCTAATATATGTTTTTTGGGTTTATTATGATTTTAACTTCTGAATTGTCAAATGGTTGTGTCTTATGGTCTTTATTTGTTTAACTAGCTGCTTAGGTCCCTCGATTGGTTATTTTCTTCATTTTAGTCAATTATGTATTTATTAAATCCGTTCAATCCCCGTTATTCCCATTCTGAACTTGGCATAATACTCCACTTGGGCCATAGTCTGCTGTAGTATGTGTGCATGTGTAGAATTATATGATTAATATGACTATTGTACATAGGTGTAAATAATTAATGAGGGTATTTGTGTTTTATTTTAAAAAAAAACGTGTACGCATATGTATATATTCTAGGCATATTTGACAATTTTTAATTTTGTTATTTTAAATATAATAAGTGGAATATTTTCTTTAAATTGACATAGGGCTTTTAGTACAAATGACATTTAGTATATGGTCTTTAAACTTTTTTTTTATGTGGCCAAATGTAAATCTGGTTAACCTCAGTTATATTTATGAATTATATACATGGTTGTAATTATTTGTGAGTATAATTTTGAGCATTTGGCATCCCTTGTGCAATTTGTATTTTTACCCTAATGTGCATAACTCGACATTTTGACATAATCAGATTAAATGTAATATCCTTTTAATTTAAAATTATTTTAAGTGGGTTGTCTTAACTGATTATAGATCCACTTTTGACGATTTTAAATTAAATGTGTATCCCATTAGTGACATCTAAAAATTGATTCATCACTTTAAAATTTCGGAATGGAAGAAAAAGAAATGTTTGTCTATTTAAATTTGTCGAGAAAAGGTTGTTATAACTGATTTAAGACATGGTCTCGACATTTTTAAATAATCGAATATTCTTTATCTTTCTAAAGGCTGAGTAATTTTAATTTAATCTATTTTGGTGCTTTTGAATATTGTAAAATTCGTATGTTGTTGTTTTGTTGGGGATCATAAATCAAATTAAAACCGAATTTGTAAATTTCATTGCAAAGACGTTAATTAATCGACTAGGTACCGATTTAGGGCATTGTGGGGGTGCTAATCCTCCCCCATGCGTAACCGACTCCTGAACTCATTTTCTAGTAACGCAGACCTCAATTTGTTGTTTTAATTAAAATTAATTTTTTATTTAAAATAACAAAACATTTTTGGGTTCCCAATCACACCCTAATCAAGGATTGGTGGCAACTCTTTGAACCTTTGTTTTTATCGTGATGGAATTTTCGAAACGAGAGGTTTTTTAAATTACATTCAGTTTTTAATAAAAATCAATCAAAAAGAAGATAATTAAAAATTGGTGTGCTTTTCAAAATCTTGCGCACTTGTGAAAAAAACCGTTCCGACAGCTTGTCGACTCCACTGGGGACCTTTTTTAGAGAGTCAGACCTATAGTCGATTAATTTATTGTCTTTGCAATTGGAAGTTATAAATTCGTTATAATTTGGTTTTTGATCCTCTGTTTGATTTTAATATAATTTGTTCATAATTTGGTTAACTAATAAATAGTTGTATTGATATGTTTGCTAATGGTTTCAGATTAATTATGTGACTAAAGAGGATTTAATTTTTTGAGTGTCTTGTGATTAAGTGTTGTTTTTACTTTTCCTCACACACTGCACAACTGCAATTGCATAACATGAGCTAAAACCCCGCTCCGTCTTATTTAAGTAGGAGTGAGAGACTACTCTCTCATGAGGTTTTACCTCTGCATGGGATAGTGGATCGCTCCTGGAGCTCACGCCTTATGATCCTCGTGAGGTTTTCACCTCCGCATGGACATAAGGAGGTGTGTTCCCTCGAAATTGAACTCGGTCCCAAAAGCCTGTGATGGGCCAGGATTGAGGGTTCGGTAGCCCAAGGGGGCACCGACAAGGACAATTCGAGAACCTATTACTTTAGAACCGAACCCAGCATATAGTGAACATAGAGCCGAAACTTAGGTCAAGCCTAACATGAACCTTAAGAGTCTTGTGATGAGGGTACACAAGGAAAAGCTTTTGATTCATTTAATATCACTTTTTTGAATAAATGTATGCGGACTAGAAATCATGAGGTTAGGTTTATTTTCTCGAACAAGCATACGAATTAGATATCATGCGGTTAGGATTTTTTGTGAATGACAAAGCATGGGGTAGATATCATGTTGGGTAGGATCTACTAAGCATGATTGGGTAGTCAGCATGTGAGGGAAGGTTTTATTTAATGATTTTGATACTTATTATTTTTGTTTATATTATGTGTACTAACTTATTGTGGTTTATTGTCTATTTTATTGTGATTTTATTGCATTTTGCATCTTCATATCGTTCAAAGGTGTTAATTCGTAAGTGATTGACTAATAAGAAGGCTGGTCATAATGAGACAAGAAATTCTTAATCAAGTAGTCAAAATCGGGAGATCCAAAGACGTTCAAATAATTCATGAAGAAAGACATCCGATGAATGAAGAAATTTGAAGCTGATTGAAGACCTCCTTAAAAGAATCAAATGCCAATATATTTCTTCAAGAGACGAGGATACCCTTCACAAGGCTAGGATATTACCTCATGATATAGATGCAGTCATACAAAGGACGAGAAGACCATTCACAAAGACATGAAGACTACTTTGCATTGAAATAAAATGAAGATCTCAAGATTCAACATTCAACATCATTAAGTTTGATAAAGTACACTGACATGAAGAGTATGGTTCAAGGAAATGAAGAAATAAAGAATCACAATTGTATTTTGACTATATGGTGTAATGCAATCTTGTTATCTAAATGAAGGTTGTTCTATAGTGGTCACTTTTGGAATTAACACCTTGTGCATTTGCATTCTTATTTTACATAACTTATTAATTTATTTATTTTGCTATTATTACTTTTTGTCATCTTATATGTACTAAATTATTGTTATGTTATTTTTCTCTTTGTCTGCATTGCATGATCATGACATAATCAAAAGGTGTTGATTTGTGAGTGTTTATCATAGTAAAAGGTTTTCATGATGGACAAAGGGTTTCGTGATCAAGCAAGATATAACACAGTCAAGAAGTGGCATCCTGAGAAAGCTTCGAGAATAATGGATAGCTGTTCACACAAAGGTCACATGTCTGACGAAGAGCAAAGAGAGATAAGAGAGATAAAAGAGAAGATGTCTAGGATGATGGATAGAATAGATACTTTGGCCAAAGAAAGTGAGACTTCTACAATATAAAAGAAAGAGCTCGATCTTGAGGTGTCAAATATGTAAGGGACTACTTTAGAACCTGCTGATTCTAGCCAGTATGAGAAGCCACGCATAATCATTGTTCGTATCAACAAGCTGTTTGGAAACGCCAAGGAAATAGTAGCAACTGTAGAAGTTGCGAAAGATGAAAAGAAGCCATTCGATCATAACTTGTTGGTGGTTGATTGTTTACTCCCAACATCAGGGGTAGTAAAATGGGAAACTTCAGTTCAACCCAAGGTGAGAGGTGGCTCTTGTTGTGATTTCATCCCAATATCATATAAGAACTTGTATGATGCACTGTTAGAAGTCCCAAGAAGTAGCCTCGCATTATATGA
Source organism: Hibiscus syriacus (assembly GCF_006381635.1). Taxonomy (NCBI): domain Eukaryota; kingdom Viridiplantae; phylum Streptophyta; class Magnoliopsida; order Malvales; family Malvaceae; genus Hibiscus; species Hibiscus syriacus. Next base: position 795,700 of record NW_024063019.1, on the reverse strand, counting down.
AGCCTATGCACCCTCCATATCCAAGTTGGTATGACGCCGACGTTCGTTGTGAATATCATGCTAGAGTTAAAGGACATTCTATTGAGAATTATTCTACATTTAAACGTCGAGTCCAACTTCTTCTAGATCATGGGGTATTTGAGTTTGAATTGAAAGGACAACCCAATTTGGTAACGGATTATCCTGCTTAGTTTGAACCAGAAGTGACCAAAGGTAAGGGTATCAATAAGGATATTCAGGAAGAGGATTGTTTGCCAAAATACGAAGCTCAGATTCGTCATTTAAGGAGAAAAAATAATAAATTAAGGAGAGAGATGAAAGCCATGTGGGATGTTTTCCAAAGGATCAGTCAAGCTTTTAAATTTGTTGGTATATGAAATGTCAAAGACGAGTGGATAACAGGGGTCGCTAAACTGAAGAATAATGCTAAATAGTGGAGAAAGAATTGCAAGATGCACGAAGGTCGAGCCGAGAAGTTTACTCATGATTTACAGATTGCAGAAAGAATGTGCAATATAACTGTTGATAATTTGGGAAAGTATCAAGCCGAAAATCAGACGTTGAAATTGTCCATAGCCAACTTGGAAATTTCATATTAATGCCACAAATGAGAGACTGACGCTGAGTTAGAAACCACGAAAGCCAATAACAAGAAGTTGATGAAGATTGTAGATGACTGTAGTGATATTATGCAAGAGTTTCATAACCACAATGAATTTCTTACAAGGAAAAACCAACAACAGTGTTTACAGCTCTGAGAATCAGCACTCAAGATAGAGAAAAGAAATAACGTCGTGAAAGAAGCTATAACCCAAGCGAGCAGTGTGGCTCACAAATGGGTTGATTTAGCTGGCTTTGCAAGGGAATTGAAGCAGATTGAAAATTCAACACCCGAGCATGAGGGGAAGTTAAATTGGCTTTTGAATGAGATAGAAAAGTTCAAAGAGTGAAAGTTGTCCATTATCTGTAAAAGTTTGCTTGATGTACCGAAACCTTTGTGTTCAATGAAAGTTGTTTTAAGATGGTCACTCTAGAATGACACCTTTTGTATTTTCATTTAGCATTTGCATTTGCATTGCATGTATTTATTTAAGCATTTTATATGCATTAATTATGAAAACACGGAAATAACTTATGGAAGATTATGTGGCAGTAATAACAAGATCATTCATTCATACTACTTCATCATCATAATGAACAAACAAATGAAAGAAATGAAGCAATCTAATAAGGAATCTCAAGATCAGTTGCAAGAGCTGTTGGTCGGGTTACAACAAGGTACGATGAATCAAGCATCGGGTTCTCTGCAAGGCGTATCAAATCAAATGATCCAGGTGCTGGCACCGCAGGCTGTTGGTAAAGAGAAAATGGATGATAAAGGAAGTCAATTCCATCATACTAATGCATCAAAAGTGATATTCTACCCCGGAGCATCTAACTCAAACCCAGGGATGAGCCTCGTCGATTATGAGCAATTTGAAGACGAGTTCAAGTGGTTGAATGAAGCCATTAAATATATAAAGGTCGTTAATGCCTCTCACAAGGAGTTATAAGCTAGAGAACTCAGTTTGGTCCCTGATTTGGTCATCCCACATGAATTTAGGGTGCATAATTTTGAGATATATGATGGCATTAGTTGCCTCTAATTCATCTGAAAATGTTTTGCAGAAAGATGGAAGGATACCTAAATAATGATAATTTGCTGATTCATTTATTCCATGATAGCCTTGTTGGGCCAGCTGTAGTATGGTATAATCATTTGAACAGAGACCATATCAAGACATGGGTCAACCTTGCTGATGCTTTTCTGGGGAAATATCAATATGTTAAAGACTTAGCCCCAAAGCGTCATGACCTTAAAAAGATAAGGATGAAAGCTACTGAGAGCTTTAAAAATATGCCCTAAGATGGAGAGGAGTGGCAGCACAAGTTCGGCCTCCTTTACTAGAAGAAGAAATATCATGTATGTTTCATTACTCTCTCCCAGCTCTTTTCTTTGAGTTAATATTGGGAAATTCGATGAAGGGATTCAAGGATCTTATGATGGCTGGAGAGTTAATTGAAGATGCAATCAACAAAGGAAACTTTAAAGTCATTCCAAACGTCTAACTGATCAAAACGAAAAGGCTGATGAGGTAAATGAATATACATCCAGAGCTCCCACAAGCGCAAAAGAAAAAAGGTAGCAGGTTACTCGAGTCATCAAAAGAAAGTCCCAAGATCAAAAAATACTTTAAAAGTATTCCAAACTTCTATATCATATTTGTATCCCCATTTGGTTAAAGGTTAATACCTCACACCAAGGCCAGTGAAAGTGAAACCAAACCCTTCTATCCATAACTACGATCAAGATAGTGTATGTGATTTCCACTTAGGAGCATTGGGGCATGCTACGGGGAATTGTAGGACATTGTTAAAGGAGATAGAGATGCTTCTGGAAAATGGGACGTTGACGTAAGAATTGGTGAAACAGTGGATGACAGCTCAAGTGGGACGTCAAAGCACATAATATAGCATCCGTTTGGGTCAGGTGTTTCTACATTAGATAAGTAATGTGACATCCTAATTAGAAAGAAGTCATTTTATGAAACTTTATTTCATTTGCAACATCTTGTTTGAACATGTATTTTTTTTACTTTCTCATCAGTTTTGGTAATGATATTTAAATGAATTCATGTTACTTTAAGGATGGTGAGTATTGAATCAAATTTTCAATTGTGAAATTCTTTGAATATAAACTAAATTAAAAAATATTTAAATGATCAGAGTTATAAATCTTTGACAAAGTGACAAGATTGGAAACTGATAAAACAAGGACCTTGACCTTACCCCAGAAGATACAATCGAACACCATACCTTTCTAATGCAGGGACCGATATAGCCTTCTCCTATCATAAGGGAATGAACCATAGGCTTGGTATTCATGTATACATAGGAGCAGACAACATGGGGCATCTTTTGTGTATGATGTTACAAAACTGACTAGATCACACTTTTGTTGATGAGGTTCAATGATGATTATGATCTTTACAGATGGAATAGTCGAGTAGGTGAATCTGGTTAAGGTCAGTTGCTTGGAAATTGAACTCTAACGATGAGATCTTTTAACTTTCAACAACACCTAGACTATAACAAGTTATTCTTGACAAGCTTAAGAAATTGGATTCGTATACCCAAATTATAATATTATATGTATATAATAAATCTTGAGCTATCCCCCTAGAGCAATTGGTTAAACGCCCCATCTTTATGGATAGAATTCAGCTAGCCTGATAAAGTTGATTATATTATATGTATACAATAAAGCTTAGTTATTCCGCTAAGACAATTGGTTATAGAGGAAACTCGAAAGCCCTGGCTTTATGAATAGATTATATTCAAACCATGGCATTAATTGATTACTTGGCAATTCGGTGTATGCTCCACTATGATTGTCAAGTCAAAGACTTTGTGATTAGATGAATCCTTCAGCTATCCTGATAAAGGCAAATTACAATAAAGCTGTTTTCAGCTAGCCAGACAATGGCAAATTAAATAAATTTTTTAAATAAGGATTTTCGGTAAAGATGGACTAAGGGAGTTAAGGAACACCTGTTATAGTCAATTTCACACGAGCACTCACAAATTTCATTTTTAGACCGATATTTCTGCACTGCCTTTGTTAGAGGAGTCAACGAAGCTTGAACAAATGGAAGATTTTAGAGAATTGAAATAGAAGTGTTCTAGAAAGTCTAGTAATCGATTATGCTAGTTGCGTCATTTTGCCCGCATCCGATTAAAATACCAAGCCAAGAAAGAAGGGCATGTTGCGATGTTTACAATGATCAAGAAAGAAATGACATTTTGGTGGTCAGAACCTTAGAAAATAGGAAGCCAACCTAAAACCAACCTCTTAATTTTAACATTTGTCAAAGAGCTATAACCCTGAAAACATTAAAGAGCTATTGATTCTTTTGATATTATGTGAAATCATGTTTATGATTTGATTTGATTTGATTGTGAGCCTGAATTAAGGGGTAATATTTTATAAAATTATTTATTCTTTGATCCCTAAAATAAGAGAAAGGGAAAAATATTTTCAAACAGGACAGTTCAAATGTGAAAGGTCCTTGAAGCTGGTGAGGCTCATTGTGCCTCAATTCGAGAAAAAAAATAAGCAATGCCAGAACATGAAACATTCCACAATCTTGAAGTAAATGGTCCAAGATAACAGAATGAATGAATAATAAAACTTGTAATATTTCCTTGTGATGTTGTATATAACCCATTAAGAAGAAGATGATCTCATTATTCAGAAGGGGCATATATTACAGCTTGTATAAAATGCAAGACATTTTGTTAGAAGAATTGATCACTTCTTAAGTGTTTATGATGATATGAAGAGACGCCCTCAAACTACTTGAAAACAATACCGTGTAGTGACACCAGAATGATAACATTCAAGTTAGGATATGTTGGGCACAAAGAAATCCATGAGTACCCACTTTGGGGCATGATCAGAAACCCATATCATGTTTGGATGACAAGATTCAGACCAAGAAGATATTGAGAATGAGTCTCACATCCTCTTGAGCGCGAGATAGAGCTTCGACACATTGTAGAACTACATCAATGATTTGGTTAAAATTATTGGAATAGCTCAAATTCATAGCATCCTTATGGCATGTGTAGTGATTTCAAAGCGCTCCAAACCGGCCACATCAATTTCTGCTAAGCTAGTGTTAAGACCTACTTTGGCTGGGGTTAACGACATGCAAGCCTGAGTATTAACAAGCCCACTGCCAATTAACTATTCTTCTCCTATATGGTTGTTCTACCCGACAACATGGACGCCAGAAGCATAGGTTTCTTTTCTAGCTCAAATAACGTTAAATGATTTATCTTCAATGAGGCGATAAACACTTGGAACATTTTCTAGCGGCCTTGCCAAAGAAGAAGCATCCAGAGGGTTTTTTGATAATTCTTTTCCAGTAGTTGATTCAATAGAATTAAAATCATCGGATGAGCTATCATTTCCACCGTTCACTCTGGCCACTGAAGATTTCTGGTTTTCTGAGAGTGTTTCCGCTAAGTCCGTCTCCTGCACTCTTACTTCAAACCTCTCATTGCCAATATCAAAATGAATCTTTTCCATGATGTGTCCCACATCAGGATTATAAATGAGCAATGAAACTTTATCGAAGAGGTTGCAATGAATTTTCACCTAGTGCTAACAAGGCACCCCATCCTTCAACGATTCTACGAAACCTAATTCCAACAATGGATTGGATTCTATCCACTTTAATCCACGCTATTCTCTCTGGAACCACAAAGTTCTATGACCATTGAAATATTTCTTCAAACACTTCTCTTAGATAAGACCAAATTTGTTCTTTCAAAAAAATTATGCAATTCTTCGTCTTGAATTTCAACGAGGAAATACCTTCCGCAAATTCTTCTGTCACACCCCAATATTCATTCAATTCAAATTTGTTTTTATTTAATTAATTTTAGGGAGTAGTTTGTGAGTTTCCAAAGTTTTAAAATAGTTTTCATAATTCTCTAAAAGTTCAGGGATCCAACTTGAGATTTGCCCATTCTCTACCTGCAGAGAAAAAAAGAAAGGAAGGAGTGGTTGGCACAATTTGAAGCCGTGACCAATAGGAATGGGGAGTCATGCCCTAGCCATTAAGCTAGGGAACTGTTTATGTTTTAATTTATTAAATATGTATTTTAATAGTTTTGGCCGGGTTATATATACAATAAAACCCCCAAAATCCCAAATCTATAACCCTCAAAATCCCTAACCACTGACCTTTTAACCATCGATTTCTCCATCGTCCGGCCACCGCTCAGCTCACCACCACTCCCATTCGAATCGCACGTCGACCGGTGACCAAGACCTAAGCACTATCGAAGCGTGATTTGTCATTATTAGATACGAATCAACGTTTAAAGCATCGTCAGAAAATTCCACTCCCGACGCTAAGATTTTCATCGATTCCCGTCGATCCAGTCGGTTGTTTGCCTCACCGCTTGAACCATTGGACTCATCATCGATGTACGCTCAAAACTCGACTAAAATCGTCACACCGCAATTGTTTCGACGTTGTCACTCACCGGTCACCGTTGGAAAAGTTTGAATATTTTAAAATTTCCACACTTCGTCGTGTTTCGTCGAAAAATAACACTTACACAGACTCTCAGGCCGGAGATCTTGCAATCTAGAAATTTTTGTCGTCATCCGACGATCGGAGCCGCTTCTTACGCGTGGGCATCGTCTACATCTAGGGGGTCTGCTGAACTAGTAGAACCGGTATTAACTGGTTGGACCGATTTGACCCGGTCGAGTCGAGTAGAGCTGAGCCATTGACCGAACCTTGAATGTTGATCGGGTATTGATAGAACGTTGACTAGTCGTTGACCGCCATTGACTTTTTTCGGGAATACCTATCTTAATTTATTTTGAAATCCTGAGTCCTTTTTAGGTCTATTTCGCCAAATTTGAACTCAGTAACCTGTTTTTCACTAGTTAACCTCCCAATTCGATCCGTTTTTTGCAATTAAGCTCCATTTCTGATGTAATTTCTATTGATATGTATCTAATATATTATTGGATATTGGATTCAAGTTTGAGCACGATCGAATAGACTTTTAATGTTCAATTGATGGAGCATAAAAATCGATGTAATATATTAATACCATATTGCATGCTTTAAGGAACACGTTGGTATAGGTTGCATGAATAAATATTAATGATCATTTATGTATAATTAATTATTACTGGAATAGAATTGGATATGGTGTAAAGTTTGTAAACTGAATATGACTCACATGACTTGTATAAGAAATTGGAAGACCGATAGGAATTAAATTACAAGTTCAGTGATTATGTAGCAAAGCTATCAACCTCAAGATCTATAAATTCTTATTTATCTCTTTAAAGGTTAAATGCCAAAGGTACTTGGATGAGAAATTATGAAAATGCTTCTGCTAGGTAAAATTATGAAAATACTCTTATGGGGTAAAATTACAAAAATACCCTTATGTTGTAAAAAGACAAGAATTGTCACTAGAAGTGGAAAAAACTCCGCAAAAGTGTATTTATTTGGTGAAACTACTGAGGTAAATGGAAAATGCTAGTTTTACTTAGAAATTTCTAGATAACTGTTTATTAACCTCTAAGATGGTAAAAGATTTAGATTTTTTGGTTTTTGGATAAAACCACTTGATAAATAAATTATTAGGATGATTCATACGTTTGAATCGAATGAAAATAACTTAATACCCTTGAACTGTAAAATGACCACCAAATTACCTCTGGAGGTTAATAGCCTAAGGTAACCCCAAGTCATGGAATGATTGAATACATGTTCGTTCCTCGAGGTTCATTCGATGAGAATTCTGAAAGTGCTCAACTCAGCCCAGCTTAACTGTATGGCACAATTAGTACTAAGAAGTGAATAATAGTGAGAGTAGTATATCTGCAAACTCAGTAGGTACCGCATTATTGGGATCTGATCAGTTTGACTTAATTTGGAAGTGGATAAGACACTTGAAATATGAAATACTGTAAATTACTACTTTCTTTTATAAACTAAATTACCAAAATTTCTCAGGAATTTAAATGTCTATAATGCCCTTATGTGTGTATGATTTGTGGAATCAACACAGGAATATCTGAATCTTAAATAACTCTGATGTCTATAATGATTGATCAGCCTGTTAATAATCCAACTTTTTAAAAATGGATCTCATACCTCAAGTTCGACCAGTTGAAGAAGTTTCATGTTTACCACAAGTGATAATTACCAAGTAACTTTGGAAAATAACTAGATCCTCTAGTGTGTTCCTTATGTGTTATATGATTATTTTATCTGTTTTGAAATGTATTTTACTGAGATTTTTGAGTTACTGAAGTTTTAAGTCTACGTGTCTGATTCATGATCTCTGGATATTATTCCTACTAAATTGATATGTCTGAACTCTAATTTATTCGCTATCGTAATATACTGCCTGAAAACTAGTTTATTTGGGGTACTCTGGGATCTGGTATGAAGTATTTGCAAGTTCAGCTCAGTCAAACTAGTAATTTCTTATATAGGTTTAGACTGATCAAGCTGGTAAATCCTTATGGACCTAAGGTAAGCCTTGGGTGGGATCCTAGGCCCAATGGGCCTAGTGGTAAGACCTTATGAACCCTAATGTACTCCCTTAGGGTGACATCTTTGCTATGTGATTTGGGTAAGTCCTTATAGACTGAGGGCACACCCCTCAGGTGGGAACCTATCTTTGGCTAGGATAAGACCTTATGGACCCAAGGTATTCCTTTAGATTGAAACCTATGTCCAATGGGCCTAGGGTAAGTCCTTATGAAAGTAGTTATGGGGAATTGCATATTGGTGTTCGGTTGGAGGGTTTTACTATGGTTTTAAAAATATGTTTTAAATTATTGCTATTTTAAAAAGATTTGTACCTTGTCACTGGATCTATGGGAACACACTAGACACCCTATTTTGATATCCTGAACCTGGTCCTCTGAACGTTTCCTCTGAACTGTAAGCTTCATGTCTTGTACTTAAAGAAATATCAGTGGAACCTCAACTCATCACAAAAACCTATAGAAGTCTGAATCATTAGGGAAATTTTTATGCTTGTTTTTTATCTGCGTATCACTCAGCATCGCTTGGTAGTTCTGTATTACTGAGCTTCCTAAAGCTCACTCTTTTAATCACCATTTCAGGTTAAAAGAATCAAACCAATGTAGTTATTGACATCAGTAAAAGAGTTCCACCGGAGTTGCTTGCGAAGTATGGTGCATGTGATTAGGGGGCATGTAGGTTGTGTTTTTATTTTTATATCTGAGTAAGAAACCTATTTTATTTCTGGATATTTTTAAATTCCACTTTTAATATATAAATTGTTTTACAATTTTGCGCACTTTAACATAAATTTAATTTTCCTAGATTTTTTACTGTGGGTCATATCGGTGGCCCTAATGTGACACCTCAGAGTAGATCAAGTCACTCGCATCGGTATGTTGGTGATAAATTTAGTGGTATCAAAGCTTAGGTTGAGTCGATTCTTCTGGGTAGATCGATCGATAGACTGTCATAGGATGTCTCGTCTATACATGCCCCTAGATTATGACCGTACACTATGAGCTGGAACTCTGATGTTAAGAAATCATTCTTTAATAAGTATACCAAAGTATATTATCTGTTATGACTCAATCTGTGCAAAAAGGGAATAATTTCAACATTCATCCCAATCTTGGATGTTACCCCGCGAGTATCGTGAGAAATTATTCGTTCGAGAATTTTGACCTGACTTCTGATATGAATTTGAGTTTTGTAACTCCCCTTCTTTGATGATAAACTCGTAACAAAACTTTATAAGTAAGATTAAGATCTGCTACCCAAGTAGATTGGAGAACAAGGTATTTGGTCCAAACCTAAGCAAGGTGTTATGCCTAAAAAGGTTCTGCACTGATGCACTGAATTGGAGAATTATGGAATCATGCTTGTTCCGATTTTACGAGTTTGGAACCCAATAGTTTCCGAGCCATGTACCTCAATGGTTTGACATGTATGATATTAAAGTAAATGTTTGAATACTTGGGAAAAGTGCAAATCTCGAGGTGATGTTACTCTTACAAAAAAAGTAGTTATGTCTGCATGTTGCACTGAAAATAAGCAAGCGTTATTCTGATTAAGGATTAATAATTAAGGTATGTTTGGTTCTACGAGGAGAATTTTGTTCAAGTTTTGGAATTCTGATAAGGAATAGTCTGTCAAGAATGCTTATTCAATTGGTTAAACTCTAGTAGAAGAATTGTAATCCTGTAAAAACTGCATGGAGATATTGAAGACTTGAGGAAAGCTTTATTTCTATGTTTACGTGACTTGGGTGAATTTTGAGGACTCAAATCCTTTAAGGGGAGGAGAATTGTCAGACCCTAATTTTCATTCAATTCAAATATATTTTTATTTAATTACTTTTAGGGACTAGTTTGTGAGTTTCCAAAGTATTGGACCAATTTTTAGATTTATCTAAAAGTTTAGGGATCTAACCTGAGATTTGTGTATTCTCTACCTACAGAGAAAAAAAAGAAATGAAGGAATGGTTGGCACGATTTGAACTCGTGACCAATAGGAATGGGGAACCATGCCCTAGCAACTAGGTTAGGGCACTGTTTATGTTTTAATTTATTAAATATATATTTTAAAAGTTTTTTTGGGTTATATATATACCAAAAAAAACCCAAAATCCCCAATCACTAACCCTCAAAATCTCTAACCGTCGACCTTTTCACATTCGATTTCTCCATCATCTGGCCATCGCTCAGCTCACCACCACTCACATTCGACTCGTTGTTTACTAGTGGCCTAGCATGATTCGTCGTTAATCGACGTGAATCAACGTTCGAAGCATCGCTGGAAAAATCCACCGCCATCACTTAAATTTTCATCGATAAACATCGATCCGGTCGGCCGTTCACCTCACCTCCTACACCATTGGACTCATCATCGCTATGCGCTCAAAACCCCACCAAAATCGTCATGCCACCGTTGTCACTCTCCGGTCACCGTTGGAAAAGTTTGAATGTTTTAAATTTTCCACACTCCGTCATGTTTCGTCAAAAAATAACACTTGTACAAGACTTCCAGGCTAGAGATCTAGCAATTTGGAAATTTTCATCGTCGTTCGACGATCGGAGCCATCGCACGCGCCACTTCCTGTGCATGGGAAACGTCTGTATCCAGGGGTTTATTGAACTGGTAGAACCAGTCTAAACTATTTGGATCAGTATGATTTGGTTGAGCTGAGCCATTTACCGATCTGTCAAGCCGAGCTGAGATATCGACCGAGCCTTGACTATTGACCAGGCGTTGACCATTGACCATTGACCGACTATTGACTGGCCTTTAACTTTTTCCAGAAACACCTATATTGATTTTGTTTGACGTCTTGAGTTTGCTTTTGAAGTCCGTTTTGCCAAACTCAAACTCAGTAAGTTGATTTTCACTGATTAACCTCCCGATTTGCTCCGCTTTTCACAATTAAAATATGTTTCTGATGTAATTTCTATTCATATGTATCTGAGATATTATTGGACATTGGATTCAAGTTTGAGAATGATCGAATAGTGTTTTAATGTTCGATCGATGGAGCATAGAAATCAAGGTAATATATTACTACCATCTTCCGTGCTTTAAGGAACACATTGGCATGGGTTGCATGAATAAATATTATTGATCATTTCCGTATAATTAATTATTACTGGACTCGAATCAGATATAGTGTAAAGTTAGTAAAATGAATATGACTCAGATGACTGGTAAAAGAAATTGGAAGACCGATATGAATTTAATTACAAGTTATGTGATTAAGTGGCAAAGATATCAACCTCAGGATCTGTAAATTCTAATTTATCTCTTTAAAAGTTAAACGCCAAAGGTACTTGGATGAGAAATTATGACAATACTTTTGTTAGGTAAAATTATGAAAATACCCTTATGGGTAAAATTATGAAAATACCCTTATATTGTAAAACGACAAGAATTGTCCCTGAAAGTGGGAAAATAACTTTGAAAAGACATATTGATATGGTGAAACTGCATAGGTAAATGGAAAATGCTAGTTTTACTTAGAAAAATCATGGATAATTGATTTTTAACCTCCAAGATGGTAAAATATTTATAATTTTTGGTTTTAGGATAAAACCACCTGATAAATAATTATTAGGATGATTCATAGGTTTGAATCGAAGAAAATGACTGAATACCCTTAAAATTTACAATAACCAAAATGCCCCTGGAGTGTAAATGACCTAAGGTAACCCCAAGTCATGGAATGACTAAAATACTTGTTCGTTCATCGAGGTTCGTTTGATGAAAATTCTGAAAGTGCTCATCTCACCCCAACTCAACTCTAAGGCACAATTAGTACTAAAAAGTAAATATTCATGAGAGTACTACCTGCAAACTCGGTAGGTACCGCATTATTGGGATATGATCAGTTCGACTGGATTTGGAAGTGGATAAGACACTTGAAATCTGAAATAATGCAAATCACTGCTTGCCTTTATTAAATTGAATTACCAAAATTTCTTACGAATTTAAATAGATATAATGCCCTTACATGCGTATGATTTATGGGATTAACATGGGAATATCCGAATCTTAAATAATTATGATGTAACAGTTTCTGACACATCCTAGGTTATATCTGAATATTATACGATACTAATGTATGACTTTCCTAATGACTGATCAGTCTGTTAATAATCCAAATTTAAAAAGATCTCATACCTCAAGTTCAATCAGTTGAAGAAGTTTCATGTTTACCTCGCCTGATAATTACCAAGTACCTTAGGAAAATAATTGGATACTCTAGTGTGTTCCCTATGTGTTATATAATTGTTTTATCTATTTTGAAATTTGTTTTATCGAGATTTTTGAGTTAATGAAGTTTTAAATCTGTCTTTCTGGTTCATGATCTCTGGATACTATTCCTGCTAAATTGATATGTCTATACTTTGATTTCTCCGCTGCCGTAATATACTTTCTGAAAATAGTTTCTTCAGGGTACTCTGGGATTTGGTATGAAGTCTCTGCATTTTCATCTCGGTCAAACTGGTAATTCTTTATATAGGTTCAAACTGATCAAACTGGTAATTCTTTATGGATCTAAGGTGATCCTTCGGTGGGCTTCTAGGCCCAATGGGCCAGTGGTAAGACCTTATGGACCCTAAGGTACTCCCTTAGGGTGGTACTTTTGCTATGTGCTTTGGGTCAGTCCTTATGGATATGAGGGCACACCCCTCAGGTGGGCACCTACGCTTTGTCTAGGATAAGACCTTATGGACCCAAGGTGTTCCCTTAGATTGGCACCTATGTCCAATGGGCCCAGAGTAAGTCTTATGGATGTAGTTTTAGGGAACTGCATATTGGTGTTTGATTGGAGGGTTTTACTATGGTTTTAAAAATATGTTTTAAAGTGTTACTATTTTTAAAAAGATATGTACCTTGTCACTGGTTTTATGGGAACACACTAGACACCCTATTCTGACCTCCTGAACCAGGTCCTCTGAACATTTCCTTTGAACTATAAGCTTCATGTCTTGTACTTAAATTAGTATCATTGGAACCTCGGCTCATCACAAAAACCTATAGAAGTTTGAATCATTAGGGAAATTTTTATGCTAGTCTATTATCTACAAGTCCTTCTTTAACACTTGTTGTTCTGTATTACTGGGCTTCCCATAGCTCACTCTTTTACTCACCATTTTAGGTTAAAATAATTCAACCAGTGCAGCTATGGACATCAGTAAAGGAGTTCCACCGGCGTTGCTTGCGGAGTATGGTGCATGTGATTAGAGGGCATGTAGGGTGTATTCTGTTTTTATATCTGATCCTGAAACCTGTTTTATTTCTGGGTATTGTTAAATTCTACTTTTAGTATATAAATTATTTTATGATTTTATGCGCTTTAACAGAAATTTTAATTTTCCTGGAGTTTTATTGTGGGTCGCTTCAATGGCCCTAATGTGATACCTTAGATCGGACTGGGTTATCCGCATTGGTCTGTGGGTATTACATCTTCTCATTGATAACTCTCCAAATCCCCAAGAGTGTAGTCTATCTTGTACACTTATAGTGCTGCAAGCTGAAGCCATCTTCCCCACAAGGCATTTTTTAAGGCCTTCTAGCTTATCGACCTCTATATGACCTAGAATTCTTTTTGGGGAGGCTAGACCTTGGTGACTCTCCTCCTTTGAATCTCTACTTCTTGCATGATTTCCGCTCATATTACAGATATCATTGTGCTTCACCTCTTCATTGACAGCTTCAACTGGGTTTTTACCCCTATCTATACTAAATGAGACGTTTTCTCCCTAATATACTTTGCAAAAGAGACTTCTATTCTACCGCCATACAAAACAAAACCATTCAACCTATCCAAGGCTCGAGATGCATCCATTTTACTTGTGTATCTGACAAAGCCAAATCATTCTCTATTCTTGTTCCTCTTCTCTAGAATGAAAGCATCAATAACATCACCGTAGCGTCCAAACGCTAGCTAAAGCCCTTTCCAGTGCAATTTAGAAGGAAGATTATTCACATATAGTGTCACCAGACTCCTTGCTTGACTCCTCACCTGACTCCTCATTTCAACGAAAATGGAATATCTCAACTTCATCTAATGAATTTCTAATAATAATCTTTCTTTGAGAACAAACATCACATGATAATTTTTAAAGAATCTTTTGATTTTTTACTGGATGTTCAAGTACATTCACAAATTTTACATCATTAGTCATTGAGATAATTGATCATGTCAACTAATTAAAATATTTGAATTAGTTAACTTCTAATTTACTATCACATGTAATTTAACCATATTAATATATGTGTAGTAAAATTTATAGAGAAAAAGTGGATAAAATTGGCACTTAGGCAATGCATATAAAAAAATTATTTTAAATAACAATATTTCTTTGAGAACAAGCATCACATGATAATTTTTAAAATGTCTTTTGGTTCTTTAACGAATGTTCTAGTCAATTAATTAAAATCTTTCACTAATAAACTCACAATTCTTTAATAGATATTCAAGTAAATTCATGATTTTTTAATTAATCATTGGTATTCGATCTATTGACCGACTAATCCAGATCGGATACTGCAGAGGTGAGGACGATCATCCCAACCCAGTTTTTTCTTCACAAACATTAGGGTTCGTATCTCTAACCATACTTAAGGAATCTAGTGGTTCATCCTACTAGACAAACTGGTCTTTGGTAAATTCATGAATCTTTAATAGATGTTCAAATAAATTGTTACTTCATGTGATTTAAGCATACTAATATATGTATAGTAAAAACTAGAGGTAAAATGAGCAATTTTCTCTAATAAAATTCGTACCAATTGCATATAAAATAATTTTCTCAAATAAAATTTTACAATTTTAATTTTAGCGTCATGCATTAATAATCAATTTTTTATTCCTTTGAATTATAATATATTAACTTTTTAAAATCTTAAATTAATTTTTTATGACCAAAGATTTTTTTGTTTCATTACCAAAAAAGAAAAATACTTTATACCTCTTATAATAGTATGCATTGTTGCATTCTCTTTTATACAAGAAATTATTTTATGGACCATTCCCCCACATCATCTATAGTATTTTTTAATTACAAAAAAGTCTACATTATTTTTTTTTTCATATCGTTGACACATTAATATTTATTTTATAAATCATCATCTTCTCTTAAATATCAAAATTAATTTTTTTTTTCACATTCGTAATTCTTCTTTACCCAAAATCTAAAAGAATTACACCAGCTGTTTGTTTCATTCACAAGTGTTGTGATTGCTTCAGCCAAAGAATTTCCAATTAATTTCTTGTAATTCCTTCACCCAAAATCATCATAATTGCAGTAGCTATATGTTACATCCACCAGTGTTGCGATTATTTGATCCATTGCTTCAAATAATTAGTGTTTTTCATTCGTAATTTCCCTTTACCCAAAATCCAAAGAACTGCAACGACTATTTTCTTCATCCACAAGTGTTACGATTGCTTCATCTATTTAAACTGCTTCAAAGAATCCACGGTGAACTCTATAAAGTGCTTTTTATTGGAGCTTAAAATATTAAAATTTTGTTTTAGTTGTTATTTTATCGTTTGAAGTCGTTTTGTTAAATTCTTTGGATGAAGCCATCACAACACTTGTGAATGAAACAAATAGCAGTTGCAATTCTTTAGATTTTGGGTAAAGGAAAGTTATGAATTTGAATAAAAACAAACTTCACTCTTAGTTATTGTTAATACGATAAAAAAAAGGAAAGAAACATTGTTAAATGATCGAAAACAATATAGAAATAAATACACAATTGAAAATAAGTTGAGGTTTGCAATTACGTAATTTTCTTAAAACAAATTTTCGAACACTCCTATGGTACTTGAGATCATTAGTCGCCTGTTCGACAGGATCCAACAACTAGATAATCAGCTACAGTTGCACTGTTGCAGAGATCACTATTCTCTCACCTTCGTTTATCACCGAAAAACTAAAGTAGAAGAAAATATTTCTTTTTTGAGTTGTGTTTTAACCTAGTAGGTTTACACGATGTTTATAGGGTTTCACATAGTGAACTATTGGAAATTTTTTACCTAATGAGTCATTTAATAATTGAGAATCAAGCAATTTCCAAAATTATTGTCTTGATTAAAGAAACTTTTTAATATTTATCTTTTTCCTCAGCAACGCTTGGAACAATTTCTCATTCAAAACTAAAAATATATCGAATTTTTCTAACTGCTATAAATGATTTCATAAGAAATATTTCAAATCTTTCTAGGTTAACTTTACCATTATAAAAATAATTTATAATACAGTTTTATAAAAAAAACTGATAAAGAACATAAACACCTCAATAACAATAGAATTATTATTCCATAATCTATTTCAATTTTACTGCAACCTGGAAGCTATTCTTCGTCAATTATACACCAAACCTCAAGTTATGAGGAATAATAGTGGAAGTGCATGCTTATAATATCAAAAGCTAAGTGTATACCATCAAAGTATACATGCAATTGAATATGAGATTTATCCGAGAAGAGGAACACACTCTGACCAATACGGATGAATGAATGATTTTATGTTAAAGAGTGAATTTATAAAATTTTAGAAAGGTCAAACTTATAAAATATTAGGGGAGAAAAAAAGATTATCAATAGAAAATACAAAGAAAATATCTAAAATATATGAAAGTTTAAAATTTTCACGGGGACGATTTCATCCCCTTCGATTCATCCTTACTGACCAGTACAAGGGATAACCATTAATTGTAAGGCTAATGTTGTTAAGCTTGTTAAGTTTAAGGAAAAGTATTGCATTAGAGTATGTCTAGAGGCCTTTCTCTACATCATCGTTTTTTCATATTTACTCTCACAAGATTGAAAACAAAAATCAAGATCTATATTAAGATCAAATTTTTCGTCATTCTTAGAAATATAGAAATAAAATAAAAACATTCATAACGAATCATCAACTGACCAAATCTATTTTTGGATCTCGTATTTTTTAAACTCTCTCATATTTCAATATAATTACCCATTAAAAATAAGCATCCTTTTTAATAAAATTTTGAAAAGTTAAAAACTAAATCAAATTATAATAATATGCAATACATTTTCAATAGAAGGATTTTTTAATAGTATTTAGTGATTACAAGATATTATTTCTTCCGAATTTTCTTTATCTATTGACAATGTATACACCTATGCAGATGCAATAGCTTAAACTCAAGACCTCACCACTAAGATCACTCAATGTATTCTTTCAATATATGAATTTTAGTTTAATAAGAAATATCTAAAATATTACATTACTTTGTTTGATTCATTTAATCGAAATGTAAGACTATGATGTTTAGAAGAGAGAACATATGATTATTTAGAAACATGTATCTCTAAATTATCATTATTTTAAATTTTTTTTAAAAATAATTATTTAATATTTATTAGTGTTAATTACCATAATAGAATCAATTTCTCCGAAGAATCCTCCTCCCTTCAACATATGTATAAATAATTCCAACATATGAAAAGATAA
The DNA here is from genome assembly GCF_006381635.1 of Hibiscus syriacus. Lineage (NCBI taxonomy): Eukaryota > Viridiplantae > Streptophyta > Magnoliopsida > Malvales > Malvaceae > Hibiscus > Hibiscus syriacus. The sequence continues at coordinate 778,089 of NW_024063019.1, read as the reverse complement.
TAGTTGTGTGGAAGAAGAAATAAATAGTTGGAATAACTTAGTCTGTTAGAGTGTGTGGTTCTTAACCACAAGGTTGGAGGTACAAACTCTCCTTTTAGCGTTGATTTGCTTTGTAATTCTGAATTCTCTTTTTATTTCAATATTTTTAGCCACAAATTGTTATTTAAAGTAATACATCAGAATACATGTAATGACCTATTAACTCAATTGGTTAGAGCATTATGCTAATAACATGAAGGTCGCAGGTTCTATACTTGTTGTCGTAATTGGCTTTTGGTGGAAGACTGATACGACGTTTTGAAAATAAATAGTTTTGATGAAAATATGGGAGTCGCAAACAATTATTTTTAATGTGAGATTGGAACACTTAAAATCAGATAATTTTAATAAAATATTTTATTTTACTAAAAATACCATGTTTTGGTCTGCGAAATCAGAAATCGGGTTTGAGAGTTAGTTACACATGGGGAATGATTAACACCCCCACAATGCCCGAAAATGATACATTGTCGATTACCCTATATTTTAAAATTATAAATTTTGAGTTCGAAATTTTATTTAATTTAAAAACAACTATGTACGCATATTTGAAAAAGGATGTCGATCTATCAAGACCAATAACGACCACCCCCGAGCACAAGCGGAAGCTTCATTATCAACCTCAATAAATGAACATTGCCTTGACAATTTTAAAATAATGATGTGGAGCTTTGAAAAGGATGTTGATTTACTTCGGGATGCCCAAAAATGATACATTGTCGATTACCCTATATTTTAAAATTATAAATTTTGAGTTCGAAACTTATTTAATTTAAAAACAACTATGTACGCATATTTGAAAAAGGATGTCGATCTATCAAGACCAATAACGACCACCCCCGAGCACAAGCGGAAGCTTCATTATCAACCTCAATAAATGAACATTGCCTTGACAATTTTAAAATAATGATGTGGAGCTTTGAAAAGGATGTTGATTTACTTCGGGAATATATAGTGGTCACCCTCGGGCAAAAGAGGGAGGTACTATACCTACCCCCTAATAAAGGAACATTGCCTTGTTTTAAAATCTAAATATGCAATCAAACAACTATTTATTGAACCTAATTACACTAAATGGATTGATTAAGGATTCCCTCTAGCTTAATGTATCAAATTATGAAATTTAAAAAACCTAGGAGATTAAACCTAAAAATGCACACTCTAATATTAATACTAATCCTTTTTAATAAATTATTGAATCGAATAATTGAAATAGAACCTAGAGCATAAAAGCGAGGACCAAATCTAAAATTTTATAAATTAAGGGACTAAAGTGAAATTAAACCTAAAGTGAAAGCTCTAATATTAATCCTAATTAATTATGACCAATATTTAATCAAATAATCGAAATGGAACCTCGAGCATAAAAGCGAGGACCAAATAAAAAATTCTCCTAAATTAAAGAACTAAAGTAAAATTAAAATTAAAATGGAGGCTTTAATTACTAACCTAACCAATTTTAACAAATTATTGAATTGAATAGTAAAAATGGAACATCAAGCATAAAAGCGATGGCCAATTTGAAAATTCTCCTAAATTTAAGAGTTTAGTGACTAAATAAAACGAGTCTAAATTTAAGGACTAAATCTAAAAGAAGGTAAAACTAATCAATAAAAATTAAAAGCAATAAAAAAGTACTAAATAGAAAGTAATTAAAATAAATAAATGAACTAAATCGAAATGAATTAAAAAACCAAAGCTGAAATTAAAAATTCATCAAATAAAGAACCAAAATAAAAGAAAACAGAAAGTAAAGCTTAAATTAAGAAATTGCAGATTTTTTTTAAAAAAGCTAGAATTTAAGAGGCTGAAATGTAAATGCTGGAAAATAAAGGCAGAAATTAAAATAATAGAAATTTAAAGGTTAAAAGTTAGCGATTAATATTTTATCCGGACCACAAATAATGTGCATCATACCATGGGGTGGGTTGTATCGTGCTCATAAATTAATTTGAATAATTTTTTAAAGTTAGTAGTTAGTGTTAGAAATTAAAATTTTACCGAGCCATAATAATCCAGGTCATACCCCAGGGTAAGTCACCGCATGATCATAGTGAGTATTATGGATTATAAATTAAAAATGATAACTAAATTAAAATGAGAAAAAACAATAGGTTAAAATTAAAACAAATTTAAAACATAAGGACACAGTGGTCAAAATGTAAATTTTTGGCAAAACTAAGGAGACCTAAATTGTGATTTACCCTAGCCTCTAAGTATATGTGATAAATTTTAGCCATTTCATGTAAAAAAATTAGAAAACCTAAAAAAAACCTAAACACTCTCCTTTGTTCCTCTCTAACTTCTCCATCTCCTCAAACGGCCGCCACTCACAAACGTATGACCCTCGAGCCAGCCACCGTAGATCGATGACTTTCTGCGCTTCGACCACCACCAACGGTGGTCGGCCAACCCAAAACCGAATCTAAATGATCTAAACTCCGCTCCTTCCTTCTCTAACTTATTTCCCTCCCGACTGAAGCTCACTCAAGCCCCTCCTACCGTTAGCTTGTTGATCATCAACGCCAATCTTCACTTTGTCCACCGCTTGTCTAATCCTGATTCAAAAAAGACCCCGACTCTTCCTTCATTTAAACCCCCTAGAACTAAACCGTAAAAAAGCTAAACGAATACTGACCAGAGAAATTCCAACGCCTCAACACCCGACTATGACGGTCTCCACCCTTGAGATGAGGTTCCCAACAGCCTCAAAAAGGGACTGTAGAGACCCCACATAGAGCTTCGAAAATTCAGGTAAAAACAAAAACATAGTCTCTAATTTTTTGTTCTTGAACCAAAGGGAAAATGGGCACTGAAATTAAAAAAGCCAACCTTTTTTCTTTCTGGTTTTTTTTTGGAATAGGGGAAGAGCAAATGTTTTTACAAAAATGGTTTCGGGGGTTTTCCAATTGCTAACCCCTTTACAAGAGAATTTTGGGGCTTATATAATACCAATGTTACAATCGAGAAAATGAAAAAAATATTTTACAGATCATTTCGTTTTTTCCTTTGTTTGCATGGCTGTCGACGAGGCAATGAAGGTCGATTTTGGTTGCTCGTGGACTGTTGAGGCTTGCTGGGAGAAAGGGGCTTGCACTCGGGGCAGCGGGGACCACTGATCGTGGCTTGTGCATGCTTGGTATATGAAAGGGCAACGTGCGGCGACTGGAGGCATTAGAATTAGGGTTCTTTGTCTTGATTGAGATAATGGGCTGTTATGGTTTAGCTGATGGGTAATTGGGTTTGTTCTGTTGGGTCAATGGGTGCTTTGGAGTAATGGACTAGATTATAATATTTGGGTCTCGTGTTGGACTGTAAAAAGATATTTGGACTTGTTTAATTCCATTCGTTGTTTATACTTTGCTCTCCTGATCGAAAAAAATTAGACATGGATTTTAGCCTTGGCATAAATGATCTGAATCTCATTCTCGTAAGGTGTACTGAATCCTTCCCATACTTGAAAAAATGATTTGTCCAATTTCTCAAACCCAACACTAAATAACCATACATCAACCAAATAAACCCAAATTCGTTCCCCATCCATATTTGATCCGAAGCTTAACGATTACCCAATGTCAACGCAAATTCATTCATAGAATTTGAATCAAATTGCAAATGGCACAAGGAATGAATCTCCAATTACCTTTTATTTGACTAAAATAATCTGAACAAAATTAGAGTATTACACATGTACTTCTTTGCTCGTTGTTGTGAAAACAGAAACGTAAAGAAGACAAATAATGGCCTAATTTTATCTGATTTGATTGCAACTCAATATTTCCGGTAGCAATATTCTTCTTCGATCTCTTATTGGTTTGTTCCTTCTCCTTTCAATCGAATGACTCGCCTCCATGTATATGAAAATATTTGGGCTTCCCCAATCTCGTAAATATTGACCCCACAAATGACACAACATCGTTGATTAATAAATTTGAGGGTTTATTTCTATCATTTATTTATTTTTCATTATAATTTATTTATTTTTTCAATTTTCTTTAAAAACGGTATTGTCTCATGTGAGTCTGAAAACGATTTTTATCTCAAGAGAGGCGAAATTTGATTTTTCAAAGGAAGTGATTTCAAGAACTCAAAAAAATGTTTTGAATGAGAAAACAATTTATTTCAAGAGAAACAATCTTCAAGTTTATGTTTCAAAAGGAAACTGTCTCAAGCGAGACCATTTTTTTTTACAAGAAACAATCTCAAGTGAAATAAAATTTTTCTTTTGTTGAGTGAAATGATCTTAAAGCTTGTGTTTCAAAGGAAACTGTATCAAGTGAGATGAAACTTTGATTCATGGGAAACAACCTTAAGTGAGATAAACATTTATTGTTTCGAGTGAAATAATTTTAAAATTTGTATTCCAAGAGAAAGTGTCTCAAGTGAGATAAAAATTTTGAATAAAATGATTTCAAAATTCGTATTTCAAGAGATATTTTCTCAAGTGAGATAAAAATTTCTTGTTTCGAGTGAATAATTTCAAAATTTGTATTTCAAGAGAAAATGTCTCAAGTGAGATAAAAGTTTTGAATGAAATAATTTTAAAATTCGTATTTCAAGAGAAAATATCTCAAGTGAGATAAGAATTTATTTCAAGTGAAACAATTTCAAAATTTGTATTTCAAGAGAAACTATATCAAGTGAGATAAAATTTGTTCTTTGCTTGAATATATAAAATTTGAAGACAATATCGCTTCTTCTCGCTGACGAGGTCTAGTTGTCTTTGGATGATTTGCTCATTCTTTCCTCTGACTAGACATTATGTCCTTTCTTGATTGGGCTCCTTCATCTTTAAAGTCTCGCCATTCTGATTGAAAATCTATAGTAAACTTGTGCAATTATCTTGAATGTTTTTAAGAAGTTCATCTGATACAAATGAAATTTTGAATTTTTCTTCATGAGTGGAGAAAATGTTCTTAAGAAAGAGAGAATTTAAAGAGAATTTTTAAAGGCATCATCATGAGAGGGAAATCAAAGCTTCTTGTTGCACATGATGATACATGTTTGATGCAAATATGCAAGATCACGTATGTGCATGCCAATGCAAGTTTTCCCATTCTATAGGAATGAAAAGGTGCCCAAGAAATCTTGACTCTCTTAATGATCTGCTTGTCTTCATTCTTTTCCCACACCAGAGTATACCCTTACATTTCTTTGCGAAAATATACTTTTCTTGCTCCAACAAATATTGCCCCTAACATTCAATTCTTTCCCTATTTTTTGATTCTGAGCTTCTAAGTCCGAGAGACCTTTGTTAAGAGAGATTACATTGTTTGAAAATGTTTTTCTTCCTCTCTAATTTTTCATAATGTGAAAAAGTTTGATGAAGAAGTTTTTTTTAATTGGTTCCCCTTACCTTATACTCACAATTAAAGAAAATTATAAAACATGAGTTTACTGGATATCAAACAAATCAGTTACTCTTTTAATTCTTCAAAAATTATAGCCCTTTGACAATTGTCGAGACTAATAATAAATTTGAGATATATATTGATTCTAGAAAGGTAAGTTGTTTCAGGTTGGATTATTTGTTATAGCATTTTTGATTCTGGTGACCACTAATTCAAGGAAGTGGTTGTTATGTTAATCTTCTAGAAATATTCACTCATTCCAAACTCTTGGGAGCACATTTGGCATGTGTGATTGATAACTCCGTAAAAAGACTATGTTTTGTATCTTTTACTTAAGTTATTGAGTGTCTAAAAGCCCCAGATTTAGCATTTTAACTGCATTTAGTTGCATTTAGGACATATTTGCATATAGTGGATAAGTTTTGCTAAGGCAAAGTTTATTTGATTAACCTGATGCTGTTGAGGAGAAAGATTGTTTGTTGGTTATGATGATGCAGGAAATGACTAAGGAAAAATTCATTTTCCAAGACAAATTAATTTTCTAGGGCTAGTGAAACATAAGAAGACGACAGTGAGGAACAAATTTTCTTGCCAAGGCGAGTTTTATATTGCAAGTTTGACGTAGCACAAGATGAAACTACTGATGTCACTTGGCTAGCTGTCCAATCTACCTCATGTCCAATTATACCCTCATCAAGGAATTTGAGACCACCTCAAGCTGCTATACTGTTTACAAAATGGGTATGACATCAAGGTTATTTAGGGAATTTCCAAAGGCACTAAACCCTAGAAATTCCAATTATAAATATCCCATTATATTTCTTCATGAAAAATAGAGAAGAATATACCCTAAAATGAGGTTTGGAGCAAGTATTTGCATCAATTCACTTTTTATACCATCCCAACTCGACCGTCCTTGGTGCCCTCCATAGCCGAGCTTCCCCGGAGCGGCGACCCAGCCCTCGAGAGAGGCTGGCCGCTGGACCAGTCATGGTGGTGGTCTAATGTCATTACAGAGCTCTATTTTGGGAGTTTTTCTTCCTTTTGTTCTTCATTTCCGTGTCAATTAAGGGCTTTTACTTAAAGATTAAGTTTCAGGATGATATTTACTACACCATAAACAGTTTTATTTGGTGTTGTATGATGCTTGGATGATACTTAATTTGATTGTTAATGAGTGATGAAGTTTGTTTATGCTAAGTCCTATTTTGTTCACCGTTTTAATCTTTTTCATTGGCACTGTAAGAGCTTTTGAGAGATTGCCTGGTGCCACGGTAGAACATTCGTAGTCTCTGTAAGAGCTGTTGAGAGATTGCCATTTTTCTATGAGTTGATACCTAATGTCGAGAGAGTTAGGTGAGATCTATGTGAACAAGGGAACTAATACGGGATGATGAGGTTCTAATCTGCCTTATAGATAAGGAGAGGGTTTTATTTGACTAAAAAGGGTCAATGCTTAAATAAGATTGGCTAAAAGCTACAGTTTACGCTGAGGGGTATTGTAGTAGCAATAATTAGACAACCCAAGGGTTGTAGGTCACGTGAGTAGTATTTTCGTAGAAAAGGTTCTAGGAACACTCTAGTGAATCCTGTTGGGAAACATAGGCATAGCATATTAAATCATCCTAGAGTTAGAATAAATTCTCAACGTAGCAAATCCAATCCAAGTACTCCGTTAGAAGTCTGATTGTGTGAGGTTTTTCAGATTATATTAAACTCAACATTTTTATTTGCTTTAGCAACTTTTATTTGTTTACCTTTGCATATTTTTATTGCCTCGACCGAATTTTTCTGCTAACTTCACTTTATTATTTTTCTCGCCTCAACAATACTTTTCTATATGTTCATATCATTTGATACAACTTGCTTTTCTTTTTAGACAAGAATTTTAGGACTAATTAGTGACACTTAGTTCTAGCTATAGCAAACATAAAAAATTCCCACCAATCCTTGTGGAGACGATAACTCATTCACTACTGTATTACTTGCATCGATTATGTATACTTGCATAGATTTACATGCCACCACACACACATTTACACGTGATCAAGTTTTTGGCATCGTTGTCGGGGATTGGAAACGGGAGGAATTATGATATTTTTGTCCATATCAAGTTTTATTTTCTTGTCATTTTTGTTAATTTTACATGTTTGTCTTTTCTTATTTCCTTTTGTAGGTTTGTGTCGTTGCATGACCAGGAGATCTGCTGACGGACCATTAGTACCATTCAAACCTGAGATCGAGCGATTGTTCAAACAAAGGCAACGTGCTTCGCATGACAGAGGCAATATGAACCGACTGCAATTTTAGGCTGATAACCCTATGAAAGATCAAGCAAAACCCAATGTCTCATAGAATAATATTCCCCGAAATACTATAAGACCACGAGCGCTACAATATCATTTAAATCTTATTCTCGATTATCTCAACCCTAGAATCGTGGCACCGAATATACATTAAGCTCACATTGAAATATATTCGGTGATGTTTAACATGATCAATTCTATCGGTCAGTTTGGAGGCTTTCTCAATGAAGATACTAGTCATTATGTATGTGCTTTCCTTGAAGTGTGTGACTCATTTAGGCAACAAGGAGTGCACGAGGACGTGCTGAAACTAAATTCACATACTCTTGATCGAGCGAGAGATTGGCTTAGTGGAGTCTCTTTCCACTCAATGGAATCTTGGGATGACTTATACAAAGGTTTTCTGCTTCGATATAACCCACCCTATATGAACACCTAGCTCCGCAATGAAATTGTAATTTTTTTCCAAGGCAATGATGAATCTATGCATGAGTGTTGGGACAAATATAAAAGTTTGCTTCACAAGTTGTCATGTTTTATAATGGAGTCAACGCACCCACTCGTATGATGTTGGATGCCTCGACGAATGGCACTCTGCTTGAAAAATCACCTGAGGAAGCCTTTGATATCCTCAATCGGATAGCCATCAACGACTATCAATTCTCATCTGCAAGGCTTGGAGAAGAAAGAAAAGTGTTCGGGGCATATGTGCTTGACGATAAAGATTCAATTTCTGCCCAACTTTCTGCCATAATAAATATGTTGAAAAATTTGCACCGTTCCAGTGAGGTGAAAGAAGTCAATGTATCTAGCTCAACATTCATTCTTTGCCATGGTAACTATCTTGAGAGTGAGTGCCCAAAAAACCAGTATTCTATCAATTTCATGGGAAATTTTAATAAAAGCAACATCTAAATTTTTCTTGGGGTAATCAAGGGAAGAACAACCTTGCATGTAATTTTAATAGGCCACAACAAAATGCCTCTGAACATTCAAGTTTTCAGCATCAATAGATACCTTAGACAAATAATAATAATGGTTTTACATCTTCCTCAAATTCTAACTCCCTCGAAGCTTCACTGTAAGAATTTATGTCATCGACAAAAGATTTAATGGCTTCAACAAAGACCTTGATACATGAACACTCATCGACAATCAAGAACCAAGGTGATTTGTTACAAATCCAAGTAGCTCTATTACAAAGCCAAAGTTCATCATTAAGAGCATTTGAGAATCAAGTGGGCCAAATTGCCACGACATTACATTCTCGCCTGCCAAGAAGTCTCCTTAGTGGTACTAGGTCACTAAGCCTCATGGAAAGGAGGAATGTAGTGCACTCACGCTGAAGAGTGGTACCCAGATTAATCTGGAAGATAAGTTTGGAGGGAAACAACCAGAAATTTCTCACCAAGGCACTACACAAGAAGAATCTAAAGGTTAAGTTGAACATGCTGAACAAGAAAATTTTCCTGGAGAGAAAGAAAAGGACAGGGGTTCAACAAGTCATCATACTGATGGTAAGATATTTATTACCAAGGAAAAGCTTCATCCCCACCTGCAGCAGATGAAGTCAGACCCCACTGCCTTTCCCTTAGCTGTTGAAGAAGTATAATGACAAGATCAAGTTTAGAAAGTTTGTTGATGTCCTCGACCATCTATATATTAATTTTCCACTGCTCGAAGCCATTGATCATATGCCTTAATATTCCAAATTCTTGAAGGACTTTGCCACGAAAAAAAGAAAGGTGGAAAGAATAGAAACTATTACCACGATGACAGAATATTGTTCAGAAATGAGTAAACTTTAGCGCAAGGAAAAAGATCCTGGTAGCTTTGTTATACCATGCTTTATCGGTGACAAGTATGTTGGGATAGCTCTCTATGACTTGGGGTCAAGTGTAAATTTGATGCCCAAGTCCATATTTTTTAAACTTGGAATGGGTAAAGATCGACCAACCACTGTGATTTTGTAACTAGTTAACCGATCACATGTTCGTCCCGAGGGCAGAATTGAAGATGTCACCGTGAAAGTGGACAAATTTTCTTCTTGCAGATTTCCTCATTCTAGACTGTGAGGCCGACGAAAATGCACCTATTATTTGTGGGCGTCCCTTTTTAGCTACTGGGCACATCCTAATTATTGTGAGAAGGGAGAATTCAAGATAAGAGTGGCTAATCAAAGAGTCACTATCAATGTATTCAACACTCTTAAATATGTTGATGATTATGAAGAATGCCATTGTATTAGAGACATGGAGTCAAATGAAGAAGATGGCACATAAATCTTTGGCCACGACAAAATTTTACACTTAGACGAGTATGATACTTTGTGTCATGATAATATTTCTGAGAAGGAGGGCTGTAAAAATTCTTGCCACAACAATATTTTACAGTCAGAGGGACACAATAATTTTGGCCCATGCAATTTTTTTCAGAATGAAGCATACAAAAATATTTGCCTAGGTAAAATTATTTCGATTGAGGCGAATGAAAGATTTGGTGAAGAAAAAGCAAATGTGGAGTTCGAGGATTATTCATTGGAGGAGGAACATTCTAGCTTACTTCAAGTAGATCTGGTATGAGATTCGAACCCCTTGACTTTAATGAATTCATGCCTCCAAAACCTTAACTGCAACATGCACCTACCTTAGAACTTAAACCTTTTCCATCACATTTGAAATATGCTTATATAGGTAGTGATGATACTTTACCAGTTATAATTTCTGCTAGTCTAACCTAGAGCAAGAGGGTAGTTTGTTGAATGTTTTGCCACAACAGAAAAAGCACTCGGGTGGACTATGGTAGACTTTAAGGGGGCGTTTGGATGGGGGAATGTGGGATTCCCCCGAGAATGGAATCCACATTCCCCCATTTGGTTTGGCCGGGAATATCATTCCCGGTAATGTTTTATTACCAATAGTGGATTTTTTGGGGTATATTACCGGGAATGTCATTACCTCCATTTCCTTAGGTATTGTAACATTATCGGCTTTTTGGACTAAAATGCCCTTAAATTTTTATTTTTTTTTCAAAAATATCATTCTTCTGTCATTAAATAATGAAAATTATACGAAGGTTAAATTACAAATTTATCCTTAAATTATTTTAGATTTCTAAAAAAGTCTATAATTAAAATTTTATATGAAGTTCAGGGGTTAAATTAAAATTTTACCCTTTCATTAAACATTTTTTTATATTTTTAATTTTGTAAAAAAATTATATAAATATTATGAATTTAATTTTTTAAAGAAAATGTATAAATATTTTACAACTTGTAATATTATACAAATATATAATAAGGATAATTTGGTCAAATATACATTCCAATAATCTTTTATTCCTTTAACCAAACACGGTAATCTTACATTCCTGCTAAATCAACCAAACACAAAATACAATATTCCTTGTCATCCTATTCCCTGGTAATCTTTTTTTTCCACTGGTAATCTTACATTCCGTGAACCAAACACACCCTAAGGGAATCAACCATACCATATGCATATACAAGATCTAACTAGATGATTGTCATAGCAATTCTGTGGAACCTCAAAGGAGATTTAATCCAATAATGAAAAAATGTTGTGATAAAGGAAATCATTGAATGGCTCAATACTGGGGTGATCTATCCCATATCCGATAGCTCTTGGGTCAGTCTGGTTCAATCCGTACTAAAGAATGGTGGCGTGACCATGGTAAAGAATGAGAATGATGAGCTTTTGACTACATGAACCATCACAGGCTAGTGGATTTGTATGGATTATAGAATGCTCAACAAGGCGATAAAGAAAGACCACTTCCACATTTCTTTCATCGATCAAATGCTTGATCGGTTAGCGAGCAAGGCATTTTACTGTTTCCTTGATGGATATTCTGGGTATAATCAGATTTCCATAGAACCTGAAGATCAAGAGAATACCACCTTCACCTATCCATATGGCGTCTATGCCTTTAGGAGGATGTCATTTGTACTATGTAATGCCCCAACAACTTTTCAGAGGTGCATGGTAGCCAATGTTCATACATGGTGGAGGACTTTTTGGAACTATTTATGGATGATTTTTTCGTCTCGGGTGATGACTTTGACCGATGGCTCGACAAATTATATGAAGTACTGAAGCGATGTGAGGAGTCCAACCTTGTGCTATATATGGGAAAATGTCACTTTATCCTAACAGAAGGAATTGTGTTGGGACACAAAATTTCTTGCCAAGGCATCGAGGTTAATAAAGCCAAGGTAAAAGTAATTAAGAATCTACCTCCACCCACCACTGTGAAGGGCATCAGAAGTTTTCTAGGGCATGCAAGATTCTACAAATGTTTCATCAGGGATTTTTCGAAGATTTCAAAGCCTTTGAGTCTTTTACTTCAACAAAAACAACCGTTCATGTTCAATGACGACTGCCTCAACACATTCACTGATCTGAAGAAAAAACTTGCTTCGACACCAATTGTTGTTCCACCTGAATGGAACGTTCCTTTAGAGTTGATGTTCGATGCAAGTGACTATGCAATAGGGGCACTGCTAGGGAAAAGAAAAGGTAACATCTTTCATGTTATTTATTATGCCAACTGTACCCTAAATGATACACAAATTAATTATACTACCACTGAAAAAAAATTCTTGTTGTAGTATTCGCTTTTAATAAGTTTAAGGCATACCTTATAGGCACTAAGGTCATTGTACACACTGATCACTCAACAATTAAATACCTAGTAAATAAAACGGATGCAAAGCATAGGATTATTAGAAGGATACTCTTGCTGCAAGAATTTGATTTGGATGTGAAGGATAGGAAGGGTACTGAAAACCAAGCAGCAGATCACTTATCTAGGCTAGAAAACAAAAACATTTGCCATGACATGAAAGAAATTCATGAGGAATTCTTTGACTAGAAAGTTTTATTTGCTGTGGCAGTGCCATGGTACGCTGGCATATTTAACTTTCTTGTTACTGGTATTTTTCCTCCATATTTATCTAGCCAAGGCCGATAAAAGTTCAAACATGATGTCTTCCACTATTTTTGGGATGAACCAAATAATCTGGAGGTGCGTCCTCGAAGAAGAACACAAGGAGATCATTTTTCATTACCATACATCCCCGTGTGGAAGACACTTTGGTGGGATGAGGACTGCTGCAAAGGTCCTTCAATCTGGCTTCTACTAACCCACCTTGTTCCAGGATGCGTACAAATTTTATAAGTCATATGACCGTTGCCAATGCACTGGGAATATATCGAAGAGAAATGAGATGCCATGGCAAAATATTTAGGAGGTTGAACTCTTCGATGTATGGGGGATCGATTTTATAGGACTCTTCCCATCATTCTTTTGGTGATCTGTACATACTCTTGACTGTGAAATATGTGTCCAAATGGGTTGAAGTCATGGAAACACCGTGTAGTGACTCTAAGATTGTACTGAAATTCTTGCACAAAAATATATTTTCTCGTTTTGGAGCACGATGAGCAATTATCAGCGATGAAGGCACTCACTTTGACAATAAATTAATTGCCAAGGTGTTGCAAAGATACAGAGTGCGCCATAAAATTGCCATGACATACCATCCCCAGACAAATAGGCAGGCTAAGGTTTCCAACGGAGAGATCAAGTAGATACTTGAGAAGGTAGTCAACCCAAAAAGGAAAGATTGGTCGCAAAAGCTCGATGAGGCACTGTGGCCGTATCCCATGACATTTAAAACGCCACTCGGGATGTCTCCATTCAAGTTAGTCTATGGAAAGGTATGTCACTTACCCATGGAACTAGGACACAGAGCATTCTTGGCCATCAAGCAACTTAATATGGATGCACAACTTGCTGGAGAAAGGCGAATGTTGGAACTAAATGAGATGGACAAATTTAGTAGAGCTCAGGCGTATGAGAATGTCGTCTTTACAAAGAAAAGATAAAGAAGTTGCACAATAAAAAAATTTATCCTCGGTAATTTTTTCGGGCAAATAAATACTGCTCTATAATTCAAGGCTCAAGTTGTTCCCAAGCAAGCTGAAGTTCAGATGGTCGAGACCTTTCATAGTGCATCAAGTGCATAGCCATTGCACAATTGAAATAAAAAACTTGGATGATGGGACAACTTTGAAGGTGAATTATCAAATATTGAAGTCATACAATGGAGCACAAATCTTGCGCGACAAATCGACGTTACTACTCCACGATGCCCAAGAGTTTGCACATCTTCCCTGAACAAATTTTGTTGCCTAGGTAACATAATTTTCATTTTGTACATAAATAATTTTTCTTATTTTATTATACACGAGTGTTTTATTCTTATTTTATTCTCTATTATTATATCTTTTACTGGTCTTTGTATACGTGGCAGCATGGCGCTGAAACTCATACATGGAGGAAAGTAAAACCCTAATAAACTATTTGGGCGGTATTTTGAGAGGGAAAAATCTTTTTCCTTAATTATTTTATTCATTTTTATCCCATAAAAAATCTTTTGCATTAATTACTCTATCTTTCTTTTTCACTTTCACTTTTTTACCCCTAGAAAACCGCCTACTAACCCACATTTTTCTCCAAAACCACCTACTTTACTCTTTTATTTTACCATTTCTCTTTCATTCACTTTCTTCTTCATATTTTCTTTTGCTTTTGATTTTTCATCTTTCCCCAAAAAACCTCCACATTGTTCGTCCAAAATCCTTTCTCTCTCCATTCAACATGTCATCAAGGCAACATGACACGATCCAAGTCAAACACTTATGCTTCCACCTCCGCAACAAAACTTCCAGCGCTCCAAAAGTGCTAAGGTCAAGAAACTTTTTAAGGTGTTGCAGCAACGACAAGTCTACCTGGAAGACGATTTTGTATTCACTGAGGCCGAGGAGGAACCTTTTTGGCTTGATGTGATGGATATCATTCATCAATACAAATGGGAGAGGTTTTCTCGAAACCCAAATACAGTGGCGCCAGCGCTGGTCCGTGAGTTCTATGCGTATCTGGGAAACCTTCCCCAACTTCTATTTATGTTTGAGGGAAGTTCATTTGGTTCACTCCCTTCACCATCAGCTGTTATTTTAAACTACACAAAGTTCAGAACCACCATAGGAAATTCCTTTCCGAGGCTGACTTTGAAACTTATGATGGTGTGTTGGAAGACTTATGCTTTGGATGGGCAAAATTTGAAGGGAACGCCCTAACCAAAAACGTGTTGATCGTCACTCCCTCAAGTCAATCATGAAGTCGTGGAACCACTTCGTGAAGGGCTAGCTGATGCCCACGTTTCACAACACAACTGTGTTTCTATTGTTACGACCGTCGGCGCACTCCATGGCTCAACAAAACCAAAAAATTGATGGTCCCACTAGTGATTCAGGTACGTAAAATCGAAATCAGAAGAAAATGATGCGAATACTTACAATGGGTTCCTTGAAAAACAACAAAGACAACGACTAATGGTGATCAATAACGATTTGAATCATAAGCCTCCATGAAAACACGTCTAGAGCTCTACTCAGTTCACCCGATTGAGAGCAGAATTCACTTTTCCCAAAAATAGTTCTGAGAAAAATGACCGAAGAAGAAACAATTACTAGACCTTACCTCACTTTAAATATCCAAGTTACGATAGCATATTAGGTATTTTAAGTCATTTCAAATTAATTAAAATCTTATTTAATTAATTCAAATGAAATATCCATTAAAAACTTATAATCCAAATTAAAATCTTTAACGTTTATTTAAACTCTTATTTAATTATTCTGAATTAAATATCTATTAAAAGAGTTGTAATCAAAATTACATTCTTTTAATGTTTACTTACTATATTTAGGATAATTAAAATCATATGTATATCAAATATACATATATTATCTCTAGATATATTTTAGTAATGTATAACAAATTTTACATCTTTGCTCATTTCAATCCTAGGGTGTGACCCTGTAGGTTCTTGTAACATTAGTAGTAATTATTAGAACAATTCTAATATTACACACAATGAGTGACATCTAGAAATATATTATCACTTAAGTTACAAGAAATTATGATTCGACATATCATCTTCGTGATTAACTCTTTTATGTATTACATCCTTTTGTCCTTTATATCTAGAATAGGCATAAGTCTTGGAATAGTGACACTTGTATAACCCATCTATTGTTTCTTGATATCTGGAGTGTACTATAATTAACAAATAATTTATGATATCTCATATCAACTTATTCGAGCATGGCCATACATTTCTAGTCTCACTCAATCAAGTGGCATGTGATATTTCTTATTATGTAGGAAGGACAAATACTATCTTAATCATACGCACCCCACTACATATATCGAGATATATTCAATAACAGTCTTTATAGTGCAACCAATTACAGAGCATGTTTAATTGTAATAAAAATACAACAATATATGTTGGGATAACATTGATCTCAAGTCTGAGGATCATACATATAGTCATCACCATGAGCAATGTTATGATTGTCACATAATAATCCAAGACATATGCTCATGGTGGGTCAATCCAATACATTGTTCTCTAACAATATAATCATGTATCAATTTTGACATCTCTATGTAAATGACAACTCGTTGTCATCAATCAATAACATGTTAGTCTTAAGTATTATTATTATCCATGCCCATAATAATACTTGACTATGGATTTTTTAATAATAATAATAAGGTTATTATATAGACTTTATTATCTTTCAGTTTATGTTAAACATAAACATATAAATGAAAATAATAGTGGCAATGCCTTTATTCAATAAAATCATAAATAAATGTATTATTACAATCATCATATGATTGGTCTTTGGGCATACTCTAACAGCTACGACGATTAATGCTGCTCTATTCCATTATCTATGGGTGATCGATTATTGTGGGAAAATTTTATTCTAACAGGTCCATGAGTGTGCCAAATGGGCGAAAGGTAACTTACTTTTTCCAAATCTAATTAAGACTCTCTACAGGAAGAAGAAGGTCCCTGAGGAAATTTTAGCCATTTCAAGAAAAAATTATAAAACCTAAAAAAAATATACCTAAACACCGTCCATTTGTTTCTCTCTAACCTCTCTCTCTGTTCAAACGATCGCCACTTACAAAAAATGACCCTCGAGCCAACCATTGTAGATTTGTGTCGTTCTGCCCTCCGACCACCACCAACGATGATCGACTGATCGCTTGGAAATGTATATGTTAAGGCAAGCAAATATCTACAAGTATACACACTCGAATCAAGTAATAAAGGGTAAGTGAGTTATCGTCTCCTCAGGGATTGGTCAGTTCTTTTAAGTTTCACCACAGCCAGAACAAGTTGTCACAAGCTAATTCCTGAAGTCTTGTCAAATTAGAAAACTATTAGAAACAAAATAAAGAAGAAAATATTATAAAATATGGGTGTATACAAGTTTGGTCGAGGCAAAATAAATATGCAAACTATCAAATTAAAATAAACAAGGAAAAGACAAACGTTGATTCAAATATATTCAAAACAACCTCACACATTCAAACTTTTTACAGAGCACTCATGCTAATCTGTTGTTATGACAAACAAGTATTCTAACTCTAGAATGATTTGTTATGATATGCTTAAGCTTCCCGACAGGATTACTGAGTATTCTTAGACGACTGTTATGGCAATACTACCCAGTGTTAACTACAACCCTTGGTTTGTCAGACTATTGTTGTAGTAATACCTATCAGCGTGAACTATAATCGTTGTCTATCATACTCTAACGTCTATCCATTTTAGTCGATTAAAACCCTCTCCTTATTTCAAAGGTACGCAGGTTAGAATATCACCATCCCAGATCCATTCCATTGTTCACGTAGATCTATATTAATTCTCTTGAATCAAAGAATCAATATCTAGACAAACGACAATCTCTCGAAGCTCTTACATTGTCAAGGCGTATTTCACCTAGACCCCAGACAATCTCTCGAAGCTCTTACAGTGTCAAGGAAAAATATTTAAACAATGAACAAAACAGACATGAGCAAAATCATAATTCAACATTCATAAAATAGAAAAGAATTGTTTCGGTAAAACAAAGACTAAGTCTAAGTAAAATCGTTCATGGTGTTGTCAAAAAGTCAACCAAAGTATCCTCGTTTTAATACAACCCAAGAAAAGTAAAGAAATTAAGAACAAAGGAAGAACGACTCCCAAAATTGGGGACTCTATCGTGACATCTCTGATTAACACCGCGTCTGCCCTGCCAGCCAACCTCTCCGTGGCCTGACCGCTGCTCTGCTATAGCTTAGCTATGGAGGACATCAAGGATGATCAGGGTTGAAAAACGGTGGGGAAGCACTACATTTGCTCACTCACGCTTCAATTAAAGCTCTTCTTACTTCCTTGCCTATTCTTTTTGGCAGCTGTTGCTGGGTATTTATAGAGGGAAATCTCCTAGGGCTTCACGCAAGTGAAGATTCCCTAAATAATCATTATTTTCTTGTCCAGAATAAAAAAGGAAAGGTGACTGGCTATTTTCAGAATCTTGAGGGCTTACTTGCATGTGAGGGTGGTCGTATAGCTGGTATGCGACATAGGCAATTCGTCAAATCCTCTTTAGACTTGCAAGATAAACCTTGCCTTAGAGAGATAAATCTGCTCCTCGCTGTCTTTATCTTCTATATTCCACTGGGCCTAGTGAAATCCTTTGTCGCGACTGAAATAGTCTTCCTTAGTCAATTTCCTGCACATACACAATCCACACAAGCCCTTTCTCCTCGGCATCATCAGTCAAACAAAATAAATTTTGCCTAAGTAAAACTTATCCACCACATGCAATTATAACCTAAATAAAGCTAAATACAACTAATATGATGTGAATACTTTGTTTAGATGAGAAATAACTTAAGTAAAAAGAATAGAAATATAGTCTTTTTATATAGTTATCACACCCCCAAACTTAGGCTATTACTTATCCTCAAGCAGTGAAAAATAGCTAGGAAAATAATTAAGATTGTAATAGCAAAGCAGTTTTAAGAAAATAATGTGGTTTGAGATTTCAACCCTCAGCAAAAGTTTGGTGTCAACATGTTTGACTGTCATATCAGTCAAGTACCTTCCCTAGTTAGGTTTCCTTACTAGCGTGTGTGCGTGATTGTAATCAGTCTATGCATTAATGTAATTAGAAAACTTCAAGTAAGTGCTTCTGTTTTGTCAAGGCGTCAAATTATTTGTCAGGGGCAGTTTCCACTCCTATTTGTTTATCAACGTTTTTTGGGAGTGAGCTCATCACACCTACCTTCCCACACTCTAGGTGAAAGAGAGCATACCTCCCACCCCCAAGCTAGTCGGGTAGAGTCATCCTGTGACTACTTTCATTCAATCAAATGCCTCGACAACCATTAAATTTTATGGAGTTTTCTGGTTATTCCATTACATAGAGGAGTGTCCCTTTTATTCATCAAGCTTTAAACACTAAGAAGTTCGACCTTAACCTTAAAATTCTTCAATGTCTCGACAAGAAAAAAGTTCTTTCTTAATAATTTACTAATCACCTAAAGCAGAGACAACCTACAATCGTGTTTATAATTTTTAAAAAAATCAAGTCTAAGGTTGGTTCTCTTCTTTCGATAGTCTTAAAGATAATTCTAGCCTAGGCAATTAGATTGTGCTTTTATCATCAAACATCCTTAATGCATTCCAAACAATAGACTTAACATACTTATATCATGACAACCAAAATTTTTAACCAATTATCATCAATTGCTTTTTAATAATGTATGATGCAATACCTCCCCCAAACTTGAGGAATGCATTATCCTCAATGCATGAAAAAATAAAACTACATGTAACAAAATGCAAATGCAAATGTAAAAAAATTAAAAATGCGAACTCACTGTGGTGGGGTAACTTGACTAGACACACGCGTTCTGCGTCGTTTTAGAGGAGGGGGACTCTGGGATCCCATATCTTCTACTGTAATCTGCGATGGAGATGGCTAAAGGACATGGGCCGCTATTCGCTTAGTGCTCGGGGCTCGTGTCGATGTTTTTTGTTCTTCAGCTTGAGTGGGTTGTTCAGGAACTGGTGGAGTCTTGCTTTGATCTGTTTCATGAACTGGAATTGCATGACGAATGGGAGATTGTTCTGGTGCTTGCTCGAGTATGGGTTGAGACGGGACTGGAGTTAAATCTTTATCGGTAAAGAATTCGGGTGGAATCTCCTGAGTTCTTTCTAAAGTAGAGAAGGGGGAGCTGGGGAATTCATCTGTGTCACCATGGCCTTTTCTGGTATGGGCGAGACATGAGTGGCCAGTGGGGGAATGTCGGTGGGTACTTTTTGGGAGAATTTTATGTCGAGGCATTGAATGTACTACCACCATCAGTGTGTTTCAAGATAACATCAGAGAAGGGCAACAAGTCTTCATTGGTGATTGGGAGTAGTCCTTGAAAAAGGTGTTGAGTTGAGCCTCTCTTGTCTTGTAATAGCCAAAGAATATCTCCATGTGATTTTCTAGATGCTAGAACTTCTCACGGGTTTCTCGCGTATATGTGACCATTTCTTCTATTTGGTCGCGACAACAAATTTGGCTCCTCTTTCTAGACCCTCATACGGGGCATTGTCAACGAAGCTCATGAGCTCTGGCACTTTCTTCTTAGTTATTCCCTCCTTTGACTTGATGAAGTCCATGAATGGTTCTTCGGGGACTTTCTTCTTCCTGCACAGAGCAATTAGCAGATTAGGAAATAAAATATTACTTTGGTTTTTTTACGCAGTTGTGGATTTGCTCGGAGATAATTTCTCCAACATTGATCGCTCGCCTATAAATTATCAAATGTAACATTATCAATCTTTTTACTAGAACGGTAGTGTTGTGGGAGGTTAGCATTAACTTGCCCTTGAGGAAGTGATTCCACAACTTCACCACTGGTTTAAGGGATCAATGATATACTTGTTTTATTATTGGTATGTTTCCCTTGAATTTGGCCCACCCGATGTAGAGATCTTCAAATAATTAACTGTAAGTTTCTTGGTTCGCCTCAACAATGAATTTCTTGTGTTGATCCTCCACTTTTCCCAACTTAAAATATCGGTTGAGTGCTGATGGGGAAAACCGAATGAGTTTCCCTCTCACATAGACGATAAGTTGGGATGAGTCTTCAAGATGGGCGTAAAATTCCAGAAGCATTGCCGTCGCTACGACTTTAGGATACCAAGCAAATATCTCCTATTTATGTTTTCGAACCACGTCCATCACTTCTGGCCCGAGTGGTTCTTTGTTTTATGATGGAAAAACAAAACAATCCTCCAAGTATGTTTGCCATTTTCGGAGGTTCTTAAACCATGCCTCGACTTCAGTCATCTAAAAATGCTCAAATCATGCTGTTGGGGCTGGATATTTCTTTGATCTTGCCATGATACTCACTGTTACAGGGCTTTTCATGGCTGCGAGGAAGTAGAAATATTGGAGGAAAATTGTTTTAAAAAAAGAAACCGTGGGACAAATGGGAAAGATGAAGTGTAGGTTTTTTGGGAAGATAATAGGTGGTTTAATAGGGGAAAATTGGTCAAAACATGAGGGGAAAAATGGAATTAATATCTTAATATTTGATTTGACATAAAGTGAAGAAAATATAACTTTCCCTCTTTACAATTATCGCCAAAACCTTCTTTGCTTTAGGGTTTCTCTTCCTTTCATACGTAAGTTCTAGCCCCATACTGCCACGTGTACCTTGTATGCCAACAATAAACAAAAAGAACGAAAATATAGTGAAACATATAATTAGTGCATGAAATAACTTAATTTATTTACAAACAAAATTTAGATTTTCGTAGCTGAGGCAACAAAATTTTTTTAGGTAAGTAAAGTAAACTCTTGGGCATCGTGTGATGTTGATTCCGGTTTATTGCACATGACTAGTTTTTTTGTATTCCTTTAGTCTCTGACAATTCACCTTGAAAATGGATCCATCATCTCGGTTCTTGATTTCAATTGCTCCATTACTATGGACTTGGTGTACAATGAACGATCCTTACCATCTTGATTTTAGCTTGCCTGAAAATAATTTGAGTCATGAATTATTGAGCAACACTTGTTCTCCAGAATAAAATTTCCTTGGCAAAATTTTTCTATCATGCCATCGTTTTTTTCTTTGTATATGCGATCATTTTCGTAGGCGTGAGCTCTGAATTCATCCATTTCGTTCAGTTCCAAGAGTCTTCTTTCTTCAGCAAGCTGAGCATCCATGTTCAATTTCTTGATGGCTCAATAAGCTTTATGTTCAAGTTCCACATGCAGGTGGCACTCCTTACCATAGATGAGTTTGAATGGGGACATTCTTGTGTCTTAAATATTTTTCAATAGGCCCATAATGCTTCATCTAGCTTTGGCAACCAGTCCTTTCGGATTGGGTTGACCACTTTCTCAAGGATATGTTTGATTTCCCAATTAGAAACTTCGGCCTGCCCATTGGCATGGGGGTGATATGCCATTGCTATCCAATGTCGCACTCCATATATTTTCAGTGCCTTGGCAATTAATTTGTTGCCAAAGTGTGTGCCTTTATAACTGATGATAGCTCGCGGTGTTCCAAAACATGTGAATATATTCTTATGCAAGAATTTCAGCATGGTCTTGGAATCATTCTTAGGTGTTGCGATGGCTTCCACCCATTTGGACACATAGTCTATTGCCAAGAGAATGTAGAGATCACCAAAAGATGTGGGAAATGGTCCCATGAAATCTATCCACATACATCAAAAAGTTCAACCTCTAGAATGTTTTGCCATGGCATCTCATGTCTCTTTGATATGTTCCCTGTTCGTGGCACCTATCATATGACTTGTAGAATTTGTACGCATCTTTGAACAAGGTTCCCAATAGAAATCGGATTGAAGAACCTTTGCTGCTTTTCTCATTCCTCTTATATGTCCTCCATACAATGATGAGTGGCAATAAAGTAGAATTTCTTTGAGTTCTTCTTCTAGGACACATCTTCTAATTATCTGTAAAAGTATTTAAACAATCATCATTAAATACAAATGGTTGATTTAGTTGAAGCAAAAGATATAAAGGTTTTGAGATTTGAGAAAAATCTTTTATGAACCACTTGTAGAAGCCTGCATGTCCAAGGAAACTGCGTTTTCCTTTCACATTGGTGGGTGGAGGTAGGTTTTCAATTACTTTCACCTTGGCTCTATCGACTTCAATTCCTTGACAAGAAATTTTCTGTCCCAACATTATTCCCTCTGTTTCCATAAAATGTCTTTTTCCCAATTCAGTACTAGGTTGGCTTTTTCATTTTGTTTCAGTACTTTAGATAAGTTATCGAGGCATCTATTGAAATTGTTGCTTGAGACGGAAAAGTCGTCCATAAAAATTTCCATGCAATCTTCCACCATATCTGAAAAAATGGCCATCATACATCTCTGAAAGGTTGCTGGAGTATTACATAGCCCAAACGATATTCGTCTAAATGCATAGGCACCATATGAACATGTGAAAGTAGTATTCTCGTGATCTTCCAATGCTATGGCTATTTGATTGTATCCCGAATATCCATCAAGGAAGAAGTAAAATGCTTTTCCTGCTAATCTATCAAGCATTTGCTCAATAAAAAGAAGGGGAAAATGGTCTCTCTTTGTGGCTTTATTTAGTTTCCTATAGTCCATACATATTCGCCACTCTATGACTGTTCTGATAGTTAAAAGCTCATCATTTTCATTTTTTACCACGGTCATACCACATTTCTTTGGCACGCACTTCACCAGACTAACCCATGAGCTATCGAATATTGGATAAATTACTCTCGCATATAGCCATTTTATGATTTCCTTCATGACTACCTTCTTCATGATCGGGTTGGGTCTTCTTTGTGGTTTTACCAAATTACTATGATTGTCTTCTAAGTTGATCTTGTGCATGCATATGGTAGGTTTGATTCCCTTCAAATCTGTCATGGTCCACCCGAGAGCTTTTTTGTGCTGTAACAAAACATTTAACAAATTGTTCTCCTGTTTGGAGGTTAGAGTGGCAGAAATTATCACGGGTAAAGTCTCATTAATACCTAGGTAGGCGTATTTCAAATGAGATTGCAAAGTTTTATGTTCCAATGTGGGAGCATGTTGTAATCATGATTTTGGGGGACTAACTTCATTAAAATCTAAGGGTTCGAATTTAATACTTGGTCTAGCATGAAGGAAACTAGATTGTTCCTCTGATTCACATTCACAATCTGCTTTGGTGTCATTGGCAAGGAATCCGTTTTGTGCATTATTCAAATAACTGTTGCCAAGGCAATGATTATCACAATCTTTTTCTGAAATTTTTTTGCCTAGGCCATGATTGTCTTATTCATCCATCATAGACATCAAGTCCTGGCTCAAAGTATTGCATTCATAGATTTTTACAAATTCATCTTGGCCTAGATTTGTTGTTTATTCTTCCTCCATTGATTCCATGTCTCTAATGCATTGGCATTCTTTTGAATCGCCCACATATCTTATGGAGTTGAAGACATTAATTATGACGATTTGCTCTCCTACTCGCATCATGAACTATCCCTTCTCGCAATCTATTAATATTCTTCCAGTGGCCAAAAAGGGTCGTCCAAGGATGATAGGTGTGTTTTCATCGGCTTCGTAGTCCAATATTCGGAAATCAACTAGAAATATGAATTTGTCCACCTTTACAATGACATCTTCTATTCTGCCCTCAGGACGCACATAAGACGGATCATCTAACTGTAGGATAACTGTAGTTGAGTAGGCTTTATACCTTTCTAATTTTAAAAATTATGGATTTCAATATTAAATTTACGCTTGACCCTATGTCAAAAAGAGCTCGTCCTACAAAGTTTTTACCAATTAAGCATGGTATCACAAAACTGTCAGGGTTTTTTTGCTTTGGTGGGAGTTTGTTTACTGCAGAGCAGATTTCTGTTGTCGTGGCAACATTTTCTACCTTTCTCTTTTTTGTGACAATGTCTTTTAGAAAATTAGCATAGGAAGGCATCTGGTAGATGACTTCAAATAAAGGTATATTGATATACAATTGATCCAGAACATTAACAAATTTCTTGAAATGGATATCGTAATTGTGTTTCTTCAATCATTGCAGAAAAGGTGGTGGGGGTCTCACATCATTTGATGTTGGTGATGAGGAAAATCTGGCCTTGGCTATAAATTTCCCATCATCTGTTTGACCATCTTCTAAACATTCACCCTTTTCCTTTTCTTCGGACAATCCTTTTTGTTCAACAATTTCAGTTTGGTCCTCTGGTTGTGTAATGCCTTGGTTAGAATCTTTCAGCTGTTTTCCCCTAAACTTGTTATTTTGGTTAATATGTTCCCCGCTCCTTAGTGTAAATACTACATTGCTCCTTTCCATGATGTTTAGTGATTTCAGTATCACTAGGGAGACTTCCTTGTGGGGGAGAATGTAATGGCATGGCGATTTGACCTACTTGGTTCTCCAATGCTCGCAGGGATGAACTATGGCTTTGCAAAAGAGTTGCTTGACTTTGCAACAAATTTTCTTGGTTTTTTATTGTTGATGAGTGCTCATGCATCAGAGTCTTTGTTGAAGCCATGAAATCTTTTGTCATGGCTATGAATTCTTGTAGTGAAGCTTCCAAAGAGTTAGAATTAGAGTTGGTATTAGAGGAAGAAGATGTACCTTTAGTGTTTTGCCAGGGCATATGATGATGTTGATTATGAAAATGTTGATGTTCCGAGTTACTCTGTTGTGGCCTATTATCATTTGCTACCTGATTGTTGTTGTTGGTTTCTTTATTAGCCCATGAAAAATTCGGATGTTGACGCCATCCAGGATTGTATGTATTAGAGTAGGGGTTATTGTTGCTTCGGTTGTAGTTGCCCAAAAATTGATGGACTCCTAGTTTTCTGGACATTCACTCTCATGATGGTTACCATGACAAAATATGCATGCATTACTAGTTTCTTTGAATTCTCTCACCTCATTAGGATGCTGCAACGTTTTCAACATATTAGTTATGGTAGAAAGTTGAGCAGCTATTGAATCCTCACCCTCAATTTCATATGCTCCATATACTTTTCTTCCGGTTCCCAGCCTTGTATTTAGGAATTGATAGTCATTATTTGCTATCCTATCGAGGATATCGAAGGCTTCATCGGGTGATTTGTTAAGTAAAGTACAATTTGCTAAGGTATCTAACATCATTCTAGTAGGTGCATTAACTCCATTGTAAAATATCACGACTTGAGTCTAGTCATGAAATACGTGGTAGCTGATCTGTACATTGACTCATTATCACCTTGGCGAAAACTTGCAATGTCATTGCATAGCTGTGTGTTTATATTGGGTAGATTATATCAAAGTAGGAAACTCTTTCATAATCCGCCCAAGATTACATTGATCCTTAAGGAACTCCACTAAGACAAGCTCTCGCTCTATCACGTAGGGAATAAGGGAAAAATTTAAGCTTAAGAACATCCTCATGCACTTCTTATTTTTGGAATGAATCCCACACTTCAAGGAAGGCACGAATATGCTATCTAGCATCTTCATTAGGTGAGCTACCAAATTGACCTATGGAGTTTAACATGTTGAACATCACCAGTTTAAGCTCAAAATGGGTTGCTTGTATTTCAGGTGCAACGAAGCCTGGATTGAGATCGTCAAGATTTAGGTTCAAGTGATCTCATATTACTCGTTGTCTTGCAACTTCTCTATGAAAATTATTTGTTGCTACGTCAGGATCTGCCTGATCCCCCATATTGTTGTTACCTTGAAATTATAGTTGGTTCATATACTCTCTAGCTCGTTGGTTACGTCGCCTTTGTCTGAACGAATGATCAATTTCATGATCAAATGGCTCTAATGGTTTACCAATAGATCTCAGGGTCATGCAATGATAAAACCTTCAAAAGAAAATAAATAATAATTAAACGAGTTAAACTAACTAAGTAAAAGGTGACAAGAAAAATTAGTTATGTCTAAAAATAAAAATTCCGTTAGTTGCCAATCCCTAGGAAACGATGCCAAAAACTTGATAGCTTGGAAATGTATATGTTAAGGCAAGCAAATATATGCAAGTATACACAGTCGAATCAAGTAATAAAGGGTAAGTGAGTTATCATCTCCTCAAGGATTGGTCGGTTCTTTTAAGTTTCACCACAACCAGAACTAGTTGTCACAAACTAATTCCTGAAGTATTGTCAAATTAGAAAACCGTTTGAAACAAAATAAAGCAGAAAATATTATAAATTATGGTGTATACAAGTTTGGCCGAGAAAAATAAATATGAAAACTATCGAATTAAAATAAACAAGGCAAAGACAAACTTTGATTCAAATATATTCAAAACAGCCTAACATATTTAGACTTTTCATAGAGCACTCATGCTAATCTGTTGTCATGACAAGCAATTATTCTAAGTCTAGAATGATTTGTTATGATATGTGTAGACACTAAATTGTTATCCCGATTTTATTATTTTATTATTTTATTATTATTATAATAATTATTATTATTACTAAAAAATATATTATTTAGAAACAGGCCTAATGAAAACTGGACCGGCCCAGTTACAAACAAAACAGAATCGACCCAGACAAATAGAAACCCTAAACATTTGGGGTTTCAGCTAGGGTTTTAAACCCTAGCTCCAGTTGCCGCCTCAAGCTTCTAGAAGCCACAGCCACCGCTCATTGCCGACACTCCACTGCCAGGTGACCCAACCAGATGCTGCCGACGGTCTACTCTGCCACGACGCCTCAACAGAAGGCTCCAGAAGACCCAACTACCCCTCCATGTCGCTTGCTCTATGGTGAGTCACCACCATAGTCTGGTGGCTCACCGAAACCCCTCTTTTGGACCGGTCCGAATAGGACATCAGCGATGGCTATAAAAGCCATCAAACATCTGCAAAGAAAACCATCGACAGCAAAAGGAACAAAGAGAAAACAACAAGCCAAACGACACCAACAAATAGCCATTTGAGAAGGAAAATAACCAAGAGAAGAGTGAAGAGACTTACCAAGCGGCGTCGGAAACCAAACGTCGTCAAATCACCGTTTAATCAATGTTAAAAAAAACCCTTGGTTTATTTTAGATCTAGGGTTATCAGAGGGTTATTAGGAAAAATAGTGCTTGGATCTAGGAAAAGGGAAAATCGAGCTTCGATTTGGGGTAGATTTTGTAATTTCCGGCCACCATTCACGGTGGCCGGCGGCAGCAATCGGCCGGAACATGGCTGTCGGCAAGAAACCGGAATCCATCCGGTGAAGAGAGAAGCGAGAGAGAAACACTTCTCCTCAGTTTTTTAGAGAGACAGAGGGAAATAAGAGAATGAAGATGCTGGCCCGTAGGGCCACCCTCCCCCATACGGAGTCGTTTAGGGGGAGGGGTGTTTGTGTAATTTCCATTAGGGGAAAACCATACCCGCAGCTATCATATTTTTGTAAATTCCCATTTTAGTCACTGAAATCAAATCTTGAACCTTTTAATTCGGTCTTTCGATTTTATTTAGTTTATAATTTAGTCCTAGCTTGTATACTTATATATATTTAGGGTAAATACCGTATTTAGTCCTTATAACTTTAATAACTTTTATTTTGACCTCTAATTAATTAATTAAGGATTAATTACATTAGTAACACTTAGTTTTCATAATATTTCAAACTAGAGCATTTAATCTTGATATGTCATAATTTAGTCACTAATTTTAATTATAAGTTTTATTACTTTTTATATTTAATTTTAATTTTATTTATTTTACTCATTGTTTATTTATATTTTAATTTTTATGTTTAAATTATT
This sequence comes from Hibiscus syriacus, assembly GCF_006381635.1. Taxonomy (NCBI): domain Eukaryota; kingdom Viridiplantae; phylum Streptophyta; class Magnoliopsida; order Malvales; family Malvaceae; genus Hibiscus; species Hibiscus syriacus. The sequence goes on along the minus strand of NW_024063019.1, from coordinate 749,664 downwards.
ATTTTCATAATTATTTTATTATTATTATCTTATTCATATAAATATATACCTATATTCTTTTAAATAATAATGTTTATTTATTTTCAATATCAAAGAAAAGGGCAGTCTTAAAACAACTGAATGTCCTATTCTAGTATTTTAAATAATTAAACATTATAAAAATTATAATTTAGTTTTATTTAAATTATTTAAATTTTAATATTTATTTTTATTTATTAATATCGAAGAAAAGAGCTGTCTTAAGGCACCTAGAAGTCATTTTCTGATATTTCTAAATAAATAAATATTTTTATAAATATATTTAAATTAATATATTTTCTTAAAAATTATAGTAATAAAATTTGAAATAACATAATTATAAATAAAATATATTTGAATTCTTAAAATTATATTATTAGAGATAATTTATAATTAAAAAGTACTAATTTTTGGGCGTTGTAGGGGTGTTAATCCTTCCCTAAACGTAACCGACCACGAATCCCTTTTTATTAATAAAAAGAACGAATTTTTGGTTATAAACGCAGATCAGTTCATCTTTTAACTGATGTTTTCTTAAAAACTCTTTTAAAAGATAATTTTTAGGTATTCGACCTACCTAACCCAAAAGGCCGATGGCGACTCCCAAATTATTAATTATTCACATTATTTTTCTCGCCAAGTATAAAAAAAATTCGTGCCCAGATGAAAACCGGTTACGACAGCTTGGCGACTCCACTGGGAACAGTCAGGCTTTTAAAAATCAATTATAAATTGTCTCTATTAATTATAAATTTATATATTTAATTTATAATTCTTTCTTTTCAAACTTTTTATATACTTATTATTTTTATAGTATTTATATATATTATTTCATTTTATTTGCAAGTATTTTCATTACTTATTTTTCTGTTAGAGGTTTGAACATTTCTCCTCACACACAACACTTGCATTGCATAACATAAAGCTCTATAATTGAGTTTGTCCCTTTTAAGTGGGAGTGAAAGCGACGTCTTCGTGAGAATTTATTCTCCGTGTCAGACCTAGCAAGTAACTTTCGGGGTTCATATGCTCTATATCTTCGTGAGAATTTATTCTCCGTGTCAGGTATAGAGAAATGTGTCCCCTCGAATTGAACTCGATCCGCTTAAGTATGTAATGGACTAGGATTGAGGGTTGACAGCCCAAGCGGGCATCAACAAGGACAGTTCGAGTATCTTTACTCCTAGAACTGAAAACCTGCATATAATAAACCTTAGAAACTCTCCCGATTTGAAACCATGCCGAAATTTTGTCAGTAGGTATACACAAAGGAGAAATAAGCTCTAGCTTTTAATTTATTTTATTTTATTTTCTTTTTCCTGAATAAATGCATGCGAACTAGAAATCATGCGGTTAGGTTAAATTTTCCAAACAAAGCATGTAACTAGAAAGCATGAGGTTAAGATTTATACCTTGATAGATAGATTTTTTTCTATTAGTTGGTACTAATTATTCTATTTTTTCTTATTTTTTCATGCATGTTACATTGCTCTAATCCGTTCATATTGATTTCTTTTGTTTGCATTGCATGATCATGGCATAATCAAAGGTGTTGACTTGAAAGATGTTCATCAAATTGGAAAGAAATCGTAAATGGACAAAAAGTTTTATGATCAAACAAAATATGATGTGGCCAAGGAAAAACATCATGAAGAAACTACGAGGATCGAGGGAAGTTTTGTACATAGAGAACCGGTTATATTAATACCAAAAGTATTACACAAATATCCTACTAGATTGATACCAAAAGCAGTCTACAGTAAGAGTATCAGTCAGGGCATTCAGAGTGGAGAAGGTTTTTATGAAGCTCAAGCATGTTATTTGAAGGACTTGAACGACCAAAACAAGAAATTGAGCATAGAAATGAAAACCATGCATGAAGATTTTCAGAAGATCAGTCAAACCTTTCAAATGCTGGCTAGGAAGTACCCAGAAGAGTGGATAACAGGGGTCACCAAGTTGAAAAAGAGCTGCAACTTATATGAAGATCTTGTTCAAGAACTTCTTGGACAGAAAGGTTCTCTTACAAGGGAAATTGAGCAACTCCGAGAAGTGACACAGAAGATGAATGAGAATGTCATGGAAGAAGTTACAGTCCAGACAAGCAATATGTCCCTTAAGCTGATAGACTAATTGGCTTTGGAGAAGTTAGGAATGAATAATCCTATATGTAAAGTTTTGTTTGATGTACCGAAACTTTTGCGTTCAATGAAATCTGTTCTAAGATGATCACTCTTGAGTAACACCTTTTCATACATGCATTTGTATTTTGCATTTGTACATTTTTACGTTTGTATTTACATTTACATTTTAAATTTACATCATGCATTAAAACATATTTAATTAAATATAATGTTTATTTATTTTCAATATCAAAGAAAATGACAGTCTTAATACTGGATGTCCTATTCTGGTATTTAAATAATTTACATTTACATTTTTACATTTGCATATTTACATTTGGAATTTGCATTTGTATTTTTATGTTGCTTTTGTATTGCACAATTGTATCTTATTATTACATTACATATTTACATTTGCATTTGGCATCTTTGCATTTTTTGTCATAATACATTAAAACATTCATTCAAAAATAAGGATTTCAAACGAAGTGATATTGGTTTTTCCTTGAAGCAAGAAGCTCAAGCACGACAAGAAAAATGTCTAAAGAAACTGAGGATAGGCTAGCCAAATTTGAGATAGAGCAGAAGAAATACAAGAGGAATTAAGGAGCAAGTTGGCACAATTGAAGCTAATATCACAAATTCTCATATCGATCTACTGAACAATATGAAAGAAATAATTGAGAAACACCAGACAGGAAAGAGTCTTGTTGAAACCCCACAAATTCTTTGGGTGTTACACCTGTTCATATCCTGAGTTCACCTCTGTACCCCAGGAAATTCAATCACCGATTTACTTCGCTGTTAAGAACTCACCATATCAAGCTGGAGCATCATTCCGCACTGATTGTCCTACTACTTTTGAGTTGAAGCCTGATGAATTTTGTATTAGTAATGAGGTCCTTGACCTAAATAAATCAGTTGAGAAGGAAAAATTCACTCAACGACTGGAAAATAAGAAGAGGTGATAAATCTATAGAGACAGTTGAGTTATTTTATGGGTTTGATGCCAAAGAACTAAGTTTGGTCCCTGGTTATTCCACCAAAGTTCAAGGTTCCAGATTTGAGAAGTATAATGGGACCACATGCCCTTCATATCATATCACTATGTATTGTCGTCGTATGACTGGCTATGTAGAGAATGAAAAGTTGTTGATCCACTGTTTCCAAGACAGTTTATCTGGGTCTGCATCCAGATGGTATAATCAGCTAAAATACCAAATACGTTCTTGGAGGGATTTAGCTCAAGCTTTTTTGGGTCAATACAAGCACATGATTGATATGGCCCCTGATCGAACAATGTTGCAAAGCATGAATATGAAGTGCAATGAAAGCTTTCGAAAATATTCACAACGATGGAAAGACGTTGCTTCTCAAGTACATCCACCATTGACAGAAAAAAAGTTCACTACTTTGTTCATCAGCACATTAAAATTTCCTTATGTTAATCACATGATAGGGGTTGTCCCTAATAATTTCTCTGACATCATCATAAGTGGAGAAATCATCAAAATGGCTATCAAAAATGGAAAGATAAGAGGCTCTGACAATACTAAAGTTAAGAAAGAAGTTGGGGTTAATACAGTGAGGTCTTATTCAGTTAAACATGGTGCCAAACCTTATAGAGTGATCAAGAAGAAAAAGAATGTGCAGGGATTTCAATTTCCTCCCTTCCACTATTCGAGTGAAAAATTGCATCCAAAAGTGCTCTCAGCCAGATCAATTACTCCACAACTTGATCAATCACAGTGTCCTCCAAATGAGAATTGGACCTATAAGGAAGTTCCTTGGATAAATCAGACTGGAATTCCAAATTGTTCAACTAAGGTTCCTGGTAACCTTAAGGGAAATTTCCAAGACCCTTTAGAGCAAGCAATTCAAAAATGCAAGATAAAAGAAGGGGTTAAGGTTCAATGTTCAGAAACCGTTGTTGCAACAGAAACTAATGTAACCAAATCCCTACGAAGAATATCGGGCACAAGAAAATGGGAAAAGAAATCAAAAGGCTCCCATGGATGTAATTCGAGATTGGCCTATAGGTCTAAGAAAGAATGAGGCATATATAACCCAGAAGACACCTCAGATACATGTATCAGATTTTCCGAAAACCAGTAAGGCAAAGGATAACTTAAGAAATCTGGTTAATATTACCCCAGTTATAGCTGAAATGAGCATTCAGAACCCCCTCGATAACATGAGAGCATTCATTTGTTCAGAATGATCAAAGAAAGTGATAGCCTCGCGAGCGAGAAAAACTCTGAAGGTGTTTCAAGAATCTATCTCAGACCTGTACCCTCATTTGGTTAAAGGTCAATACATTACACCAAGATTGGTGAAGGTGTCACCAAAGCCTTATGCCCATTGCTATGATCAAAATAGCTTCTGTAATTTTCACTTGGGAGTATCTGGACATTCAACAGGGAATTATTGGTCACTGTTAAAGGAAATAGAGACGCCCGTCGACAAGGGAGTCTTGACACAAGAAATGATCAAGAAATGGGGGGCAAATAAGGATAAAAATCCTGGGCCAAGTACACACCCAACAATAGAGGAGTAATGATGCATAAACAAGTGGAAGTGTTATCTACCACTGTAGAACTTTCTATTTTTAGCATCTTGTTTGAATATGTTTTTTGTTCCTTTCTCCACCTTTTGTGCAATAAATAAATATGTGTTTCTTTTATGGTTATGAGAAAGGAGTCAAATTTTAATCTTGAGATTATTGAGTATCAAGTAGATTAAATATTCTTTTAATTTTTCAAGAGTTATATATCTATTGGCAAGTGATAAAATTATATCTTCAATATCCCATCCAATGGCAATTACTCGACCCTTACCAAAACCAAATCTTGACACTACATTTATCTGAGACTCTGAAGAAATGTCTCTACCTGTTTTTGAGGCACAAACTCTAGATGTTGACCTTATCGGATAGAGTTGATTGATGATATTACCTTCCACCATATACATGACTTTAAGAGTTACACATTTGTCCTTCCAAACACAAAACCATCATAAACCAAAAGACCTCAAAAGAACCAAACTTTCAATTATATGTGAATCTTACTACAAGAAGAGACGAGATGAGGCATCATGGACCAACTCATTGAAGAGAATTTCGAGTGATTAGGGCATACTCAGAGAAGAAAAAATGATTGATTGAAATAAATATATCATGCATTAATTACATTTTCATGTAAGTAAAGTTAATCTTGAATATTCATCCCCCTAGAGATACCTCTTTTTACAAGGACTTCTATGTATGAGATGACTAAACTTCAAGCATAGATCAAGCATGCCAGCTCAGTGTCATATCACCCAAAGATGAATGGGGCATTCGCAGGAGCAAATAAGTACCTTAAGAGGATCATTACAAAGACCACTGAAGTTTACAAGGATTAGCACGAGAAGCTACCTTTTGCCTTATATGCATATTGAATTACTGTGCGAACATTTACTGGAGCAACATCTTATTGTTTAGTCTATGGGATGGAAGCAGTATTACCAATTGAAGTTAAGATCCCATCATTTTGTATCCTAAAGGAGGACAAATTGGAGAAAACTGAATGTATCTAAGGTCGATTTAATCAATTAAACCTTATTGATGAGAATCAATTGAAAGCTATTTACCATGAGCAAATGCATTAGAAACGGACAAGAAAATACATCCAAGAGAATTCCAAGAGGATGATCTAGTGCTGAAAAAGATTTTGCCTATACATAAAGATTTCTGGGGGAAATGGATGCCTAATTGGGAAGGGCCATACGTTGTAAAAAAGACCTTTTCCGGAGAAGCATTGATCTTGGCAGAAATGGATGGGAAAGTTCTGAGAAACCAAATAAACTTAGATTCTGTCAAGAAATATTATACTTGAAGAAGGAAAAAGGACAAAAAGGGAAAAGAGGTATTCAAAATAGTTGAAGTCTTATACTCATCCAGTAAAGAAAGAAAAAAGAAAAATCCAGCAAAAAAAAAGATGAAAAAGGAAAAATGAGAAAAAAGAAAAAAAAAGAGGAAAAAAGAAAAAGGGGAGAAATTGAATCAAGATGGGTGACTCCAGGGAGCCTCAAGTTACAAGATGGATCAAGTACAATTAATTCAGATATTCATATTCAACAAGAAGAGCAAGAAATGATGAAGATATGAGAAAATGGAAATGAATCCAAAATTTGGCAGTCTAGAGGGATCCAGATGATAGAAAAATCCCCAACAAAGCAGATCCAAGTCAAGCAAAGCAAAATTAAAGGCATCCAATTAAGAGAGAATATCTTCAGAATTCATTCCGCCTCTCAAGATTGATTTTTATTTACAAAAAGTTGGTTTTTAAAATCTTTAATGCATTATATAAAAAATGATAAAAGGGGGGTTCAAGATGTAAATTTTTAAATAATATCTTGAAACCAAAGGAGGATTCGTGTCGAAAACCTGAAAAGGCGGCTCGAATATTGAATGGTGCAACAACGACATAAGAGACGATTTTAAGCTCTTAAATGAAGCACCGCACATCCCAAAGATGTTCCTGAGATTTTAGAAACGAGAAGCATCTTTACAAGATGAGCATAACAACCATTTCTTCAAGTTAGTGGAAGCCGAAGCGATATACTGAACCAACTTGAAAGAACCTACTTTACCAAAATCAACCTACACCTCAAATCAGTCAATAATTTTGACACTTGCCATAGGACTATGATTTTTGAATGATTTAAAAGTGTAGTTGATTTATTGGATATTCATTAAACTTATTGTTTATGATTTGATTATATTGTGAACTTGAAAGGGGTAATACTTTGCAAAATTCTTTCATTCTTCAATAAAGAAAGGAGAAAAAACATTTTCAAATAGGACAGTCTCAAATGAGGAAGGTCCTTGAAGCAATTGTTGCTTATTCTACCTCTGTTGTAGAAAAAGAATGAACGAGGCCAGAATAATGAAGCACTTCACATTTTTGAAAGCAAGTGGTCTGAGAAGCCAGAAAGTCTAGAGAATTGAACTTGTGACACTCCCCTATGACATTATTAACAGCTCATCAAGAAAGATTATCGTTTATCTCATGTTGAGGGCGATAAGAATCACCAGATAGATTATTTCCCCAACCATCAATTCATGTTCTCTAGAAGATTACATCATAGAGCCATGAACAAGTCACTACCTGCACTCTGGTTATACTATGATGTTTGCTCAAGTCTTGACACATCATTGCTACTTCTTTTATGCCGATCAATTTCTTTATCCATTATGTCCTTCAGAAGATTGCTGAATTTGAATTTGAGGACTTATGGCATAGAATAAGACATTGGAACAGAATCTACCCTTATAGGCCTTTTATATAGGGTAACATTGGTTACAGGATTCCAAAAGTTGAAGATGACCAGTTTTACTGTCAACTAAACCGTTCCATAATTCGAAAAGAGGGGGATATATTGGAGCAGCAGAAGAGATAGTTGTCGTAATAGTCATTGCAAGAAAATGCACCAACAAAAATCTTCTAGTTCATCCTGATGATGTTTATTTCTTCCAGTAAGGTTGTTACGCTGGATGCCACTGAAAACAAGGTCGAATTCGACAAATCTACTCATCAATTGCTCCAACCGATCATCATTCAGTTCTTGCACATCTATTTTTAAAGATATGCCAAGACAGTAGAAGACAGCCTCTGCATCACTGATCCCAGAAAAAAAAGACAGGACATGGATATCACCGGAGAACTTGTCTCTAGCAGCTCCTCATGTATAGTTTTTAGGGAAACCTAGAAGCATTTCCACCTAATTAGGGTCAAGTGGAGTAACTTTATTCCTTCCAACCCATACCAGATTCCATTTTCAACACTCATCAAGAACATACTTCGGGACACTCGAAGGTGGCTCATTGTCATAAGCTTCAAGAGCCTTACAGATCATTTCTGTCAATTTGGCACTTCCTGTACATGTTTGTAAACAGTTCAACTTTGTTCTTGGATCCCAGGAAGGCCATCATTTCTTTGTCAATGGAAAAATATCATGTATAGTGCGTGGAGAAAACATGATAAGAGTAAATCAGTACTCAATTGGCAAATTATGAATATAGCCCCTTTTCAGTATAACATCATGAAAATACTTCGAATCTACAAATTCTGGCTCTACATCGAATAAGTACTATGATATTCCAGTCCAAACATTAACTGGAGCAAGTGCCACGTTCTCACAGTAGAAATAAGGAGACCCAATAGTATCTTCTGGAAGTGTTCTTTGAGTTATCTGATCTGGTTTGATAGGAACCCTTAAACCAATTATTGGATTTGAAAGATGAATTTGCTCATAGTAGAAATAAGGAGACCCAATAGCATCTTCTGGAAGTGTTCTTTGAGTTATCTGATCTGGTTTGGTAGGAACCCCAGAACCAATCATTGGAATTGAAAGATGAACTGCATGATCGTCTTTATTTTCAAGCTTCCCTTGCTTCTTCCTTTTCCACAAATCATAGCCCAAGTTTCGCCTTTTCTTGTAATTGGGATCATTGCATAATGGCTTCCTATCTTCTACCATAAGAAGTGCGTCAGTAGCCTTAGCCATTTGATCAGCACATATAAAATCTGTCAATTTTGTAATTGATGAATCTGGACCACATCTCTCCATGGTTATTAAAGTCTCAGCCTCTGAGAATCCCATTTTTGTCAAGTATAACAGTTTATTCTCCTCATCAGAATCAAAATTCAGGATTTCCTCGATATCAGAAGAACTATCAATATCTGTGAAATCATCCTGAAAGATCACTTCATAATCAGATGAGTTGTTATCAGAATCAACATGTTGCATGGGTGTGGATTTTTCAAGAGCCTGTACCACTGTATATGTAGTCTTGCTATTGCATCAGATTACTGTTTGCATAAATTGATTTCTCTCCCACAGAAAAGTATATTTCAGAGATGGCCTTCACTGAAAGATGATAAGCCACTGTGTCAGCCTAGAACGGATTACCAAGCTATTTTTACTGCTCTGTCCGACTAAATCCCTCCAGATACAAAAAATGGTCACCTCATTCAGAAGACACATATCTCAGACGTTTCTGTCAGAATGATTAAGTACTTCTTAAGTTTGTGACAACATGAAGAGAATTCCTCCAGTTACTTGACAACACTACTGTTAAGTGACACCAGAATGAGAGTATTCAAGATAAGCTGATTTGAGGCACGAATAAAGCCATAAGTACCCATAACAGTGCATTTTCAAAATTGGACCTCATGAGGATCATGATATTCCAGTCAAACATACATTGAGAGTGAATCAGAAGCAGAATATTAAGGCATCTCGAAAGACCAATTCAGACAGATCTAGAGGGACATCTTGAGGGCCCATTTTCAACCAGAAATAGAATATTGGGGCATTTTGAAGCCTCACAGCAATATGAAAATGGGGCATTCTTGGAGGCTCATCTCAACAAGAAATAATGTGAACACACTTTTAACATATGTATCAGCAAATGTTGGGGCATTTTGAAGGCTCAGATCAGCAAGAAGCAAATGATAGGGCAGACTGAAAGCCCATTTCAATCAGAATTAGGATTGTTGATGCATTTTTGAATATTTGTATTAGCAAATGCTAGGGCATGCTGAAGGCTCACATCATCATGTGTTAAAAATCATTGACTTGAGCAGATATTTCCAATGAGACTAAAAAATATAAATAATGAAAATGGTGAAACAATAACAGTCAATCTGACTACACATAATTGCTTCGTTCATCAGGCAGTTGCATTAGGGTCCTGTTGTTGAACAAATATTTATTCAGCAAGTATGGTTTCAAATACCCAATCTTCTTAAACCATGTGTCACATGACAGTGTGTTCTTTGTTAAGCTACATCATGGTTACATGAATAAAGATGGTCCCTTTGTAGACCATTCGATCCAAGGATCAGTTCCTTGAGACCTCGAAATCTGAATTTGGCCTTTTGTGTTTCAATCATAATGTTGAGGTTACGAAGCTGTTTTTCACATCAGTTTTGTTTACTTTATGACATTGAAGAGAGAAGCTCATGTATATTGCTCTTTCCCGATGTTACTAGGGTTATCATTGCCAGCTAGACTGAACCGAGTTTTCATCTATTTGGTTTATCATATGCGTTTCATCCCCAACATCAAGAATTCTACGGATATCTTTCCATACATGGCTCTTATAGTGGGCGTGTTTCTAATTCCTACAACGCTCATTACAGAAGAAAACATGATCTGTATTACATTTTGCCTTTGCCTGAGACAATATCAAGATCAATTGGTATCTCTTATTCAATTCATCACTAGCATATCTTGCGAATTTGATCAACTTTTTGGTCACACCAGTATCTCATTTGTATTCCTATTGAGTTATGTTCTCAAGTACTCTTGTGATGTTATACAAAAGTTCCGAGCGCTACAAAAGAGCCTCACTAACCAGGAATCCGGGCAGGAGCCGTAAGAAAGGATGAATATGTTTTCAAATGTTTTACATCTGGACAGAAACCACAGGAAAAGATGAATGTATTGTCAAATGTTTTACGAACTAGTGATTATGGTGCTGAACCAATGTTGCAATCATATGGTTTCCATTTATTGATCCAAGATGAAGTCTGTTTTCTTCAACCCCAAGATTAGAAGTAAGATATGATGAAGATTTCTTTCCATAGAAGGAGAGCTAAAATTTTGACAACAAGAAACTAGTGGAGCCAACTAAGGTTGAATGACGGGTTGTTGTTAAGCATCTCGACATGATATGGTCCAAGTTGCCTTATTCGAGATCTGATTATATGTGGAGACATAAAAGGAATTAGGATAAATCCTCCTTGTGATATGTTTCAAGAGTCAAATCAGAACAGACTCTACTCTCTTAATTAATCCCTGCTGAGTCAGGCATATCTACATCTACACTCTTCAAAGATGATAGATTCCCTTTTTAAAGATGACAGATTCTCTTTTCAAAGATGAAAGCTTTATCGGATTTCTGCACAACTCTAAGCAAAGAAAGTTGGTTTTATCCAAGATAAAATGGGGCATCAAGGTCATAGTTCTGACTACGACAAGTGTTCCATAAATGAAACAATTCTTCTGAGACTTTCATGAAGCAAAGAAGACATAAAGATACAAGTTGATCAGATGGTTCTTCAGAAATGCAAGCTTGATAGCATAAGTTGCTACACTGATATCCAGAGGTGACCCTGGCAATAAATGATGAAGTGGAGGAAAACCGAGTTCACCATTTTGAAGTCAAACGAAGATTGCATCAACATTCATGCATCATATTTATACATTTGCAAAATAGGAGCATTTTCATTCATTTTATCCATGTTAAATTTTGACAGGAATTTCAAAGATTTTAGCAAAGTTCAAATCCATCATTCAATGGATCAACATTACCAGGTCGAGTTCATAATGAGAAGAACTCATCTGAAGAAGGAAGAAGAAGTTCATAATGAGAAGAACTTGTTCAACTTTTCGCTTGAATTCATCATTCGATGGATCAACATTACCAGGTCGAGTTCATAATGAGAAGAACTCATCTGAAGAAGGAAGAAGAAGTTCATAATGAGAAGAACTTGTTCAACTTTTCGCTTCATTTGATGGATCAACATTACCAGAAAGAGTTCATAATAAGAAGAACTCATCTGAAGAAGGAAGAAGAAGTTCATAATGAGAAGAACATGTTCAACTTTTTGCTTGAATTCATCATTCGATGGATCAGCATTGCCAGGTCGAGTTCATAATGAGAAGAACTCATCTGAAGAAGGAAGAAGAAGTTCATAATGAGAAGAACTTGTTCAACTTTTCACTTGAATTCATCATTCGATAGATCAGCATTACCAGGTCGAGTTCATAATGAGAAGAACTCATCTGAAGAAGGAAGAAGAAGTTCATAATGAGAAGAACTTGTTCAACTTTTCACTTGAATTCATCATTCGATGGATCAGCATTACCAGGTCGAGTTCATAATGAGAAGAACTCATCTGAAGAAGGAAGAAGAAGTTCATAATGAGAAGAACCTGTTCAACTTTTTGTTTAAATTCATCACTTGATGGATCAACATTGCCAGAGAAAGTTCATAATAAGAAGAACTCATCTGAAGAAAGAAGAAGAAGTTCATAATGAGAAGAGCTTGCCCAACCTTTTGCATGATTCTATCACAGAAGGAGATAGATCAACATCAACTTTTCCAAAGAAAGTTCATAATGAGAAGAACTCATATGAAGACGAAGAAGAAGTTTATAATGAGAAGAACTTGTTCAAACTTTTTGCTAGATTACATCACAGAAGGAGATGAATTGACATCCCTAGTGGAAGAGTTCATAATAAGAAGAACTTGTTCAACATTGCCATTTTGATCAAGAGAAGTCAACTGAATAAAAATTTATTATCTTTTTCGTCTTTGCCCTATTCTTGTTAACACAAGAATGGGCAGAGAGGGGTAGCTGTAGACACTAAATTTTTATCCCGATTTTATTATTTTATTATTTTATTATTATAATAATAATTATTATTATTACTAAAAAATATATTATTTACAAACAGGCCCAATGAAAACTGGACCGGCCCAATAACAAACAAAACAGAACCGGCCCAGACTAGATAAAAACCCTAAACATTTGGGGTTTCAGCTAGGGTTTCTAAACCCTAGCTCCAGCCGCTGTCTCAAGCTTCCAAAAGCCACAACCGCCACTCATTGCCGACACTCCACTGCCAGGTGACCCAACCAGATGTTGCCGACGGTCTACTCTGCCACAACGCCTCAACAGAAGGCTCCAGAAGGCCCAACTACCCCTCCACGTCGCTTGCTCTATGGTGAGTCACCACCATAGTCTGGTGACTCACCAAAACCCCTCTTTGGGACCGGTCCGAAGAGGACATCGGCGATGGCTATAAAAGCCATCAAACATCTGCAAAGAAAACCATCGACAACAAAAGGAACAAAGAGAAAACAACAAGCCAAACGACACCAACAAACAGCCATTTGAGAAGGAAAATAACCAAGAGAAGAGTGAAGAGACTTACCAAGCGGCGTCGGAAACCAAACGTCGTCAAATCGCCATTTAATCAAAGGTAAAAAAAACCCTCGGTTTATTTTAGATCTAGGGTTATCAGAGGGTTATTAGGAAAAACGGGGCTTGGATCTAGGATAAGGGAAAATCGGGCTTCGATTTGGGGTAGATTTTGTAATTTCCAGCCACCATTCACGGTGGTTGGCGGCGGCAATCGGCCGAAACACGGCTGTCGGCAGGAAACCGAAATCCATCCGGTGAAGAGAGAAGCGAGAGAGAAACGCTTCTCTCGGTTTTTTAGAGAGACAGAGGGAAAGAAGAGAATGAAGATGCTGGCCCTACGGGCCAGCCATTTGGGTATTTATATACCCTCCCCATACGGCGTCGTTTAGGGGGAGGGGTGTTTGTGTAATTTCCATTAGGGGAAAACCATACCTGCAGCCATCATATTTTTGTAAATTCCCATTTTAGTCACTGAAATCAAATCTTGAACCTTTTAATTCGGTCTTTCAATTTTATTTAGTATATAATTTAGTCCTAGCCTGTATACTTATATATATTTAGGGTAAATATCGTATTTAGTCCTTATAACTTTAATAACTTTTATTTTGACCTCTAATTAATTAATTAAGGATTAATTACATTAGTAACACTTAGTTTTCATAATATTTCAAACTAGAGCATTTAATCTTGATATGTCATAATTTAGTCACTAATTTTAATTATAAGTTTTATTACTTTTTATATTTAATTTTAATTTTATTTATTTTACTCATTGTTTATTTATATTTTAATTTTATATGTTTAAATTATTATTTTCATAATTTTTTATTATTATTATCTTATTCATATAAATATATACCTATATTCTTTTAAATAATAATGTTTATTTATTTTCAATATCAAAGAAAAGGGTAGTCTTAAAACAACTGAATGTCCTATTCTGGTATTTTAAATAATTAAACATTATAAAAATTATAATTTAGTTTTATTTAAATTATTAAAATTTTAATATTTATTTTTATTTATTAATATTGAAGAAAAGAGCTGTCTTAAGGCACCTATAAGTCCTTTTCTGATATTTCTAAATAAATAAATATTTTTTATAAATATATTTAAATTAATATATTTTCTTAAAAATTATAGTAATAAAATTTGAAATAACATAATTATAAATTAAATATATTTGAATTCTTAAAATTCTATTATTAGAGACATTTTATAATTAAAAATTACCAATTTTGGGCGTTACTAATCCTTCCCTAAACGTAACCGACCACGAATCCCTTTTTATTAATAAAAAGAATGAATTTTTGGTTATAAACGCAGATCAATTCATCTTTTAACTGATGTTTTCTTAAAAACTCTTTTAAAAGATAATTTTTAGGTATTCGACCTACCTAACCCAAAAGGTCGATGGCGACTCCCAAATTATTTATTATTCACATTATTTTTCCCGCCAAGTATGAAAAAAATTCTTGCCCGAACGAAAACCGGTTACGATAATATGCTTATGTTGCACGACAGGATTACTGAGTATTCTTAGATGGATGTTATGGAAATACTACCCAATGTTAACTACAACCCTTGGTTTGTCAGACTGTTGTTGTAGCAATACCTCTCAGCATGAACTATATTCATTGTCTATCCTACTCTAGCATCTACCCCTTTTAGTCAATTGAAACCCTCTCCTTATCTCTAAGGTAAGAAGTTTAGAACATCACCATCCCATATCCATTTTATTGTTCATGTAGATCTATCTTAATTCTCTCGAATCTAAGAATCAATATCTACAGAAATGTCAATCTCTCGAAGCTCTTACATTGTCACGACGTATTTTATCTAGACCTCAGGCAATCTCTCGAAGCTATTATAGTGTTAACATGCAAAATATTTAAACAATGAACAAAAAAAAGATGAGCAAAATCATAATTCAACATTCATAAAACACAAAATAATTGTTTCGGCAAAACAAAGACTAACACCAAGTAAAAAAGTTCATGGTGTTGTCAAAAAGTTAACCAAAGTATCCTCGTTTTAATATAATCCCAAGAAAAGAAAAGAAATTAAGAAAAAAGGAAGAACGACTCCAAAAACTGGGGGATCTGTCGTGACTTCTCTTATCAACACCGCGCCTACTCTAGCGGCCAACCTTTCTCGAAGACTAACCACCGCTCTGCTATAGCCTGGCTATGGAGGACACCAAGGATGGTCGGGTTGGAAAACGGTGGGGAAGCACTGCTGTTGCTCACTCATGCTTCAGTTAAAGATCTTCTTACATCCCTCACTCTTCTTTTTTGCAATTGTGGCTGGGTATTTATAGAGGGAAATCTCTTAGGTTTTCATACAAGTAAATATTCCTTAAATACCCATTATTTTCTTGTCCAGGATAAAAAAGGAAATGTGGCTGCCTATTGTCAGAATCTTAAGGGCTTACTTGCACGTGATGGTAGTCGTCCAGCTGGCATATGACATAGGCCATTCATCAAATCCGCTTCAGACTTTCATGATAAACCTTGTCTTGGTGAGATAAATCTACTCCTCACTACCTTTATCTTCTATATTCCACTGGCCCTAGCAAAATCCTTTATCGCGACTGCAATGTTCTTCCTTAGTCAATTTCCTACACATACACAACCACACAAGCCCTTTCTCCTCGGCAGTATCAGTCAAACCAAATAAATTTTTTCTAAGCAAAAGTTATCCACCACATGCAATTATAACCAAAATGCAGCTAAATGAAACTAATATACTGTGAATACTTTGTTTATACAAGCAATAACTTAAGTAAAAAAAACTAGAAATAAAGTCATTTTATGGAGTTCTCATCGGTTAAACCAAAACTGAACCATAAATAACCTAAACTCCCTCTTTCATTCTTTAACTAATTTATCTCTCGATCGAGGTTCACACAAGCCCTCCAACTGTTTGCTTGTTCAATCATCAGGGCCAATCTTCACTTCGACCACCACAAGCGATGGACAGATGTGCTTAATCCAGAAAAAAAAAATACCCTGACTCTTTATTCTCCTTTAAAACCCTACAACCAAACCCTAAAAAAATTAAACCAATACCTCTAAATAACCATAGAAATTTAACCCCTCAACTTCTGACTCCTATGGAATCCACTCTGACGATGAGGCCCAAACAGCCAAGAAAAATGACTGGACAGACCCCACTAGAGTTCCAAAAATTCAAGTAAAAACCAAAACCTTGCCTATAATTTTTTGTTATTGAACCGAAGGGAAATTGAACACTGAAATGTAAAAAAGTCAACCTTTTTATTTGTGTATTGCTTATCCATTTTTTGAATAGGGGAAGACCGGATATTTTACAAAAATCGTATAAGGGGTTTTCTAAATTTTAAGAGAATTTTGGGGTTTATATAATACTTATGTTACAATTGAGAAAATGAAAAAAGAATTTACAACTCAATTCATTTTATCCTTAGTTTGCATGGCTGTTGTTGAGGAAATGAAAGTCGATTTTGGCTGCTCTTGCAGCTGATTTGGTGTTGTCATGGACTGTTGAGGCTTGTTAGGAGAAAAGGGCTTGAACTAGTGGCAACAGGGACACTGGTCGTGGCTTGTGCAAGTATGGAAGATGAAGGGGCAATGTGTGATAGTTAAAGACATTAAGATTAGGGTTCCTTATGTTTATTGAGATAATAGCTACTATGGGTTAGCTGATAGGTAATTAGGTTTGTTCTATTGGGTCAAGAGGAGCTTTGGATTAATGAACTAGATTATTAATAACTCTCCTAAAGAGTTATCATTTTAGCACTTTATACCTAGGTTTAGCTTGAAATTAACAATGTTTAAAATCATTTAAGGTTTAGTTTAGTCTTATTTTTTATATATTTTTGCATTGTTTAAAGTTTGATTAACTTGGGCTAATTTCTAGATTTTTCTGCTAAAAAAGGTGCAGATGCTATAGCGCAGAAGTAAATGATACAACAAATGATGACTCACCAGGCTGGGTAGAACCTTTCGGATCAAGGATAATTGGCTCGGATAACTGTATCTTCTTCAACTACCTGCTGCTACGTGGAGAATCTTTATTAGAAACAATTTTGACCTCCTCACCTATAAATAGGACCTCCCCCAGCTCATTTAATCATCAATTATTCATCCTATCATCTTTCACACAAATCTCTCGTTTCTTTTCCATGACTGTCTAAGCCGCTCATCTAGGGGAGTACTGCAGCATGTGGTAGCCAGCCTTACCTAGTAGCATCAGTAATCAGCAAAATAACTTCATCTACTTAGACTTTGCCTGAGATAGGGAAGTTTAGATAGTTGTTTTTATATACTTATGGATGTTGAATGTTCTAAACATAGTTGTTTGGGTGGAACCCTTGTCTTTATGAATACTATTTAATTTACTACTTTGTGTCTTATTCTTTTTTGAATGGTGAAAGAGATTTCATTATTTAAGTATGCTGTTATTTTATTTAGAGATAACATGAATGATTTGCATGCTAATTTTGTGGCGTTGGTATTGCGAGAAGCAAATGCATGCTGAGATGTATGATGTCAAATGTTTAGCATCATTACTATGTGGTTGTTTGTCTTAGTGATATCTAATTCGTATTGATTCGTTAATAGTAATTAATTCTAAATACATTATAGTTAAGTTAATTTCATTAATTGAGCAAGGAATCCCTTTTATCACCCCACTCTATTTGATTTCTGACTCTGTGCTATTCCGAATGATGTAGCATAACTATGCCTCTATTCCATTATATTTTTCTCTTTTAATACTTGTTTTCTTCACATGCTATTTCAAGTAACATTAATTACTTGGCGACGATATGTATACATGTGTGATTGATATAGCGTATTTTAGAGCTTAAAGTTTTTAGCGCCGTTGTCAGGGAATAACTGTTTACTTTTGAGTTTTGTTTTATTTTACAATTTTATTTTCTTTTTGTAGGTACTTTTCTATTGTATGTCCGATAGTGATGAATTAGAACCATTTGATCATGAGATTGAGAGAATCTTTAGATGTTGTCAACGAGAAGCTAATCACAACGGAATTCAAATGGGTGACCAACCATAAGAACACAATGACATACCGCCTCTACAGCATGTTGAAGGAGAAATGCCGCACGTCATTGGAGCTGAGCCGCACATCATTGGAGCTGAGCCGCACGTCATTGGAGCTGAGCAGCAACATTATTTCAATATAGATGATAGAAATATATCAATTAAGGAACACATCGTCCATACGTTAGATGATTTACATCCTAGAATAGTGCAACTAGCCATCCAAGCCGCCAACTTTGAGCTAAAATCGGTGATGTTCCAAATGACGTTGTTTGTAGGGAAATATAGCGGCTCGTTCACCAAAGATCCATGATCACACCTTAGAGCATTCATGGGTGTGTGATTACTTCGTACAATAAGGAGTCAAGAGGATTTGAAGCTGAGGTTATTTCCATATTCTCTACGCGACAAAGCTAGATCCTAACTCAATTCGCTGCCACCAGGTTCTATAACATCCTGGAATAACTCACTCAATAATTTTTGCTGCACTTTAATTCTCCTAATATGAACGCAAATATGAGGAATAAGCTTACCTATTTCAAGCAACTTAAAGATAAAAATCTATATGAAGCTTGTGAGCATTTCATTGAGTTACTATGAAAGTGCCAATGCATGGATTTCCCCATTGGACGCAAATGGAGATGTTTTATAATGGGTTGAATATGCACACTCACATGGTGGTAGATGCTTCAACAAATGGAGCACTGCTGGACAAGTCATACAACAAAGTATATGATATATTGGAGAGGATTTCCAATAACGAATATCTATACCCCCAATACGAGGAACATGTTCAACAAACGTAATGCTACAATACCAGACACTAACGCGCTAAACTCAGTGGCATCACAAATCACAACATTGACAGATATGGTAAA
This sequence comes from Hibiscus syriacus, assembly GCF_006381635.1. Classification (NCBI taxonomy): domain Eukaryota; kingdom Viridiplantae; phylum Streptophyta; class Magnoliopsida; order Malvales; family Malvaceae; genus Hibiscus; species Hibiscus syriacus. Next base: position 730,618 of record NW_024063019.1, on the reverse strand, counting down.
GAAATTACAAAGGTCGAGTGGCATATATGAGGTAAAAAATATTTCTGCCCTCTCTTGTGTTTATTGTGGAGATGCACATAATTATGAAGAGTGTCCACAAAACCATAAGTCTATTTTTTTAGTGAGAAACTTTAATAGGGGAGATAATGTTAATGCTAACATATATAGGAATTCATACAATGCCAACTACCGCAACCACCCCAATTTTTCATGAGGAGTCAAAACATAGCCAATCTGAATGTTGTATAATCAAATTTTGGCAACTAGTAGCAATATTATAATCAACAGTCGATGATGCCATAACATCAGAAACCAGCGCAATGACAACAAAGACAGAACTATCAAGGGCAGACTTTTTACCAAGATTAAACATTTTCATCATTTGAGTATCTACTGATATAATACATTTCAAGGAACGATGCAACGAATCAAAGGAATGAAACCTTGATCCAAATCTAATCAGCATCGCTTAGAGCATTAGAGAACCAAGTTGGTCAACTGACTAATGTTTTAAGCAATAGGCAGGCAGGGATACTGCCTAGCGATACCAAAGTTCCTAAGACTCATGGGAAGGTATATTGCAATGAGCATTGTGAAGCCATCACAACACGAAGTGGACTCTACCTTGGAAAGCCTAATGAAGAAAACAAGATGCATGATGGTGAGAGGAATGGGCAGTAAGTTAAAGGCAAGAAATTGGAAGTGGATAAGGAGGCACCTACAGTGGATGCCACAACGAAGGATACAAGATAGTGTAGTAATATTGGGAAGTTGCCAATAGCAATGCCAATGACACTACCACCTATAATCATGTGATGCATCACCAATGTTGTATCATCAGAATCCAAGACCTCCACTACCATTTCCTCAACGATTCCAAAACACCAAGGAAGACCAACAATACAAGAAGTCTCTTGATCTGCTGAGGCAATTGAAGATCAACATTCTATTGATTAATGCCTTAGAACAAATGTTGAACTATGTCAGTTAATAAAAGAAATGCTTTCCAAGAAACGTAGCATTGGCGAGTCGTTGCACTCACTAAAGGGTGTAGCACCATGGTCATGAACAGATTGCCACCAAAATTGAAATATCCAGGGAGATCTACTATTCGTGCACTATTGGAAATCAATACATTGCTACAATATTGTGTGATTTAGGTTCCAACATTAACCTAATGCCTTTGTCTATTTTTAGGAAATATGGGATTGCTACAGTAACACCAAAAGCTATTACATAACAATTTGCTGACCAATCCATTGCTCATCCTGAAGGAAAAATATACAATGTGCTAGTACAAGTGGATAAATTCATCTTTCCATCCGACTTTATTGTCTTGGATTGTGTAGCCGATAATGATGTACCAATAATACTGGGCAGACTTTCCTTTATACCACACGAGCACTGATTGATGTCCACAAGAGGGAACTTACATTGTGGCTGAATGGCCAGTAGATTACATTCAATATTATGCAATGCGATGAAAATGTTGATTGTTATTCTGTTGGCATTATCAAAGTAACAAGGCAAAAACCTATGGATGAATGTTGGAGCATGTCTAATGAGCAAAGGATGAAACACTATGGTGGCAATATACCCCAACAATTTGCTACGATTTGGTCCTATGAACTCAAGCCCGACTAATTTTTTTTTATTTTTTTATTTTATTAGTTTTCTTTACAATTTTCTTTTGATATTTTTTTTCTTTTTTCTCTTTTCAGGTCAGGCTACCATATTCGTCATCGTACAATCAACCATCAAATACTTCCTTTGCTTCAAATATTTTCTTGAATTCCAGACTGCCATTGCTGCAAAACAACTTCAACATCAATAGGGGAGTCTCGTTCTCCTTTTCATTATTTGCTTTATTTTTTATTTTTTAGTTTTTATACATTGAGGACAATGCACACCTTAGGTTTCAGGGTGTGTTGTCCATTGGTGTTGCATATATTTTAGCATGTCATTTTGTTCTTGTTAGCATTGAGAACATAGTAGTAATTTGATGTTGTTAAGCATACTAATTAACATTTTGTTTGCAATTTGTTGCATATAGCATTGTTTAATTTTGCATGAAAAATTCCATGGATTAAGCTATTGAAATCAAGGAACTTTTGATTCATTGGGTGATGCCCAAACATGAAATAATTTAGAGAATGATATGCTACGGAGTTGGTTAAAAACTTATTCCAATTATGGTACATAGGAAAATTCTTTACCTTAGGTGTATGTTCTCAACACTTAAACACTTTAGAAACTTTTGAATTGAACTCACATCCATAATATATTATAGCATTTGTAGAACTAGAGGTAGCCAAAATTGGCTCTAGGTTAATAAAAAAAGAAGGAACCTTTCTGAGTTGCTAGAGGTGCCTAACATTGGCTCTAGTAATAAAATGGAAACCAAAATGTTAGAGGTGCCTGAAAACTGGCTCTAGCATTAAAAAATGAAAAATATTAGAGGTACATAACAATGGCTCCAGCATAAATTAGGAAATTGTTGCAACATTGAAATTTTTTAATTGAGTAGGTTCAATTTTTTCTATATTAGCTAAGTATTGATTGTATACACCTAGCTTGCACACTTGCACATTGTGGACATGATTTGAATGAGCTTTTGATGCAATTCCTACTTGCGATTATTTAGATGTTGTTACTTCCTTGCATCATAATTCTAAGGGATAAAAAATGAAGTAAATGTTGAATTGGTTTTTTCTGGTCTTAATCTATGGTATTGGCATTTAGTATTTGCATATCATGTTTGTGTTGATTGAGGACAAGCAAACATCTAGGTTTAGGAGTGTGATAACTCTCTAAAACGTTATCAGTTTAGCACTTTATACCTTGGTTTATCTTGAAATTAAGTATGTTTGAAAGCATTTTAAGTTTAGTTTAGCCTTATTTTTATGCATTTTTGCATTTTTTAAAGTTTGGTTAACTGGCTAATTTCTGGATTTTTCTGCTAAAAAATATGTAGATGTTGCAGTGAAGAAGTAAATGCTACATCAACTAATGACTCACCAGGCTGAGTAGAACCTTCCAAATCAGGGACAGTTGGCTGGGACAGTTGTATCCTCTCCAACCAATTGTTGCTAAGTAGAGAATCTTCATTGGAGACAATTTTGACCTCCTCACCTATAAGTAGGACCTCCCCCAACTCATTTAATCATCAATTCTTCATCCTGTCATCTTCCATACAAAATCTCTCATCTCTTTTCCATGGCTGCCTAAGTCGTTCATCTAGGGGATGTCACAGCATCTAGGAGACAACCTTGCCGAGTAGCATCGGTAGTCAGCAAGATCACTTTAGCTACTTAGACTTAGCCTATTATAGGGAAGTTTAAATAGTTTTTTATATACTTGTGGATGTTGAATGTTCTAAACTTAGCCGTTTGGGTGGAACTCTTGTCTTTATGAGTGCTATTTAACTTGCTACTTTGCGCCTTACACTTTTTTGAATTTGAAAGAGATTTCACTGTTTAATCACGTTGTTATTTTATTTAGAGATAAATTGAATGATTTTCATGCTAATTTCATGGTGTTGGTATTGTGAGAAGCAAATGCATGCTGAGATGTATGTTTCCAAATGTTTAGCATCATTACCATGTGATTGTTTATCTGAGATGTATGTTTCCAAATGTTTAGCATCATTACTATGTAATTGTTTATCTCAGTGAGAGCTAATTCATATTGATTCGTTAATAGTAATCATACTAAATTCATTGTAGTTAAGTTAATTGTATGAAATGAGCAAGGAATCCCTTTTATCATTCCACTCTATTTGATTTATGACTTTGCGTTGTTCCCAATGCTGTAGAATGACCTTGCCTCTATTCCATTATATTCTCTTTTAATTTTTGTTTCCTTCACATGCCATTTCAACCAACATTTATTTCCCTAACTCAATTGTAAACTTTCTATTCTGTGGGTTCGACATCCGAAATCCCAAAAAGATTTCCATTTTATAACTTGGTGACGACATGTATACTTTTGTGATTGCTACAACATATTTTAGAGAATCAAATATAATATTTGGGTCATGTGTTGGACTGTAAAAAGATATTTGGACTTGTTTAATTCTGTTCTTTGTTTATTCTTTGGTTTCTTGATCGAACAAAAAAATATTGAAGAACGTGGATTTAGGCCTTGGCATAAATGATTTGAATCCCATTCTCGCAAGGGATATCGAATCGTTCCCATCCTTCAAAAAATGATTTGTCCAATTTCTCGAACCCAATACTCAATAACAAAACTTCAACCAAATAAACCCAAATTCGTTCCCCGTATGTATTTGATCCGAAGCTCAACAATTACCCATTGTCTACTCAAATTCATTTGTACAATTTGAATCAATTTGCAAATGGCCCAAGGAATGAATCGTCAATTGCCTTAAATTTGACTAAAATTATCTGAACAAAATTAGGTTATTACACCTGCATAGGCTAATTATCTTACGTAAGTTATTGTTTCTCCTATTATGAAAAAGATATATTGTAAGGTATGAAAGAATAATTCTATATTGACACAATCAATTTAAACATTTATTCTACATATAAAAATATATATTAATTTGATTGTATGGTATATGATTCTGAAATCGACTATGCAATTATTTTATTGTTTCCCTTTCTTCTATATGCAATCTTGATTATCATGGGTTTCAGAGAGAGTTTACTATCCCTCCTCTCTAGAGTTTTATTCATTGTTTCTCTTAGGTTTTGTTCACTCCAAAGGTTTCTCTAGGTCTGGTCTAGTCTGGTCTGGTCCTTCCTCCGGCTTAGGTCATTGTCCAAGGTATTTTCTTCGATTCTCACAGTCATCATCAAGTTTGAATCTTCATACCACTCCCCCTTACAGTGAAGTTAGGAAAGGTAAGTTCATTTTCCTTTGGGGTAACATGTCTGTTTGTTGTTCAACGGAGGATTGCACCACTGGTTCCTACCTTAGAAGCTATTTAGAGAGAAGAGAGGTGAATCGGAAAACAAGAATCTGGGAAAGTAACACAATTAACCCACCTCCTGTAAGAAAGATATGATTAAGAGATGAGTTCATGCAGTTATTCAATGGAGGTAAAGGAATTCACCAGGAGCAGAGATTGCTACCTCTGCCTCAAAGGAAAGATGGAAGATGTCGTGTTAGGAGTTTAAGAGGAATACAACAACATAACACTTACCGAAAAGTTTGCAGAGTAAGCAAGGTCAGACAACACAAGGTGATTGAATCCCCCTTTTAGGTAAAAGATAATTTTCCTTTAAGGGACAACATCGAAAACCTTTGGTGTTATTCAAGCTATTTTTATGCCGACACACTCAAAAGAATTATGGTCAAGCAAGTAGGTGGATTCGACATCTGGGGAAAGGTCTTGTCCAGTTATTGAAGATACGGATAAACAAACTTCCTCAAAGAAAAGAGGTTGTTGCCACCTAGTAAGGAAGAAAACCTTAGGTTCCCATGCCAAGAAGATCTTACCAACCCCAGTGATATCTCATTGGGTTTTTTTACCCCCAAGTTGGTAGATGGTACGGTGCTGGCAGCTTTGACAAGACTAAAAAGAGACGACATGATAGTTTTGCTACGAGGTGGTGTTTTATCCAATGGTTTGTTTCCAAGCCCAGTCTGCCCAGTGGGTATAGTGTCGTTCACAGGCTTTTGGGCGTATAGTTGGGGCTGCTGCACGTCACTCGTACGTGGTATAATAGACGAGGTAGCTACAACACTTTTGTCTCGTGAATATTAAACCCCCGCCCAATTGTTTCTCGCTTTGGTACATTGTTTCCAACTAGACAGAACGAAAGTTCCTCATTTAGGCCCTTTCTCTTTTGTGATATCTGAGGTCTTAGAAGAAGGTTGGTAGACCTGGTCCCCAAAAAACAAGGACGATGGTACATGGTAAGAAATGACTTGAAATTACAATGAATTGGGAATTTCAAGCCGGTTGGTGGGATTGAGTGGGAAAAACTTTATTTGTCACTTGATATCTTAACCCTTTCTTTGTTATCCTTCTTTCAAGCCGGCTGTTCTTGCTAAGTATCCCCTTTCTTTCTCACTTTCCTTGCTTCTGGCTAGCAAATTCATGCCAAACTACAACAATATGTCTGAAGAAGTTGCTTATCTTATGGGTCAGTTGAATTTCACAAAAGAAGAGGCGATTGAAATTGAAACTCCTAGGGTGTTGAGGGAAAGTGAACTTGAGATGATGGATCATTGGATTTTTGCAAAACTCATCTCCCTCAAACACTCTGATGGTGAGGTTGTCATGAAGGTTTTTCGGTCGGTTTGAAAATCTAACAAACTTTTTGAAACAAGTTGTCTTCACCCCAACATGTTTCTCTTTAAGTTCATTTCTTTAGACCATAAACATGCGGTGATGCGTAAAACCCACTAGAGATTTGATGGTGATCTCCTTTCTCTTGCTCACTACAACCCCACGTTAAGCTTGGAGGAGTATGATTTTTCACCGTTTGGAATCTGGGCACAGTCATTGAACTCCCTTTTGATTATGAATAAGGTTACTGGATAAAAGTTGGGAATGCTATTGGTAAGGCGATAGTCGTGGACTTGAGGAAATTACAGGGCCAATTGGGAGATTATTTACGTGTTAGGGTGGAGAGTGTTAGGGTGGAGATCGACAACACCAAGCCCCTACGCTGATGCATCACCATGGGCAAGAAAGCTAACAAAGGGATTATTCGATGAAATAAAAGAGGCTCCCATCTTTTTATCACTGGTGTGTGATTCCCGGCCAAACAATAACCCACTGCCGAAGCTACACTTCACAATAATATGAGCCTCTACAATACAAGGATTGGATCAGAGAAGAACCTGATGCGAAGGTCTTGTATACCTCGACAGTGAGCATACGACAAACTCCCTTCCTTCCACGAACCAGGACTCCTCCACGGAGAGCTCACGATGTTACCCTAGGCTTCGACCTCTTTTTCTAGGAGGGGATCTGATTAAACCATCAAATTTCAGCATTGAAGGCGAGACTAATGATTGTAAGCTGGGGAGTGATTCGCTGCATGTCTCCCCCCGACGGGCTGCCACGAGATAGTTTCCAAGTTGGCCAGCCGGATAGGAATACAATGGTGGACCTCTTCTCCTCAAGTAACGCAAAGCACAAGAATAGAGATAAGACTACCGAAAAAAACGAAGTAAAAAGGTGCACAACCGAAATGAAATGAATAACACTCTATCCACTTTGAACTCCAAGGCCATTGCGAGTGAAGAAGAAGACCCATGTGAACCCCTGAGTTTCTAACCCAAAGATAATTTAATAGCAGCAAAGGTTGCCTCGCATCCCTACCTGTTTCTATGATCGTGTTGAGATGGAACTGTCAAGGGATTGGAAACCCATCGACAGTTTGCAAATTGCAGAGATTGATCTTTGAAAAGGACATGCTGTTGGATTTTATGTCTGAAAATAAAGCTATGGAAGAATTAGGTGGAGAAGATTAGACTTCTCACTAAGATGACAAGTTGTTTTACGATGGAAAGATTGGATGATTGTGCTGAGCTTTTTTTGTTATAAAAAGAGGATATTTTTATTAATTTTCTTAGCTTTTCGAGTCTCCACATTGATTCAGAAGTTCTTTGGAATGGCAACTACTTTCGATTCACTAGTTTTTATGGTAGACATGTATGTGCTCGAAAAAAAAATAGGACTTGATCTCCTTCCTCTCCAATGCCTCTTCCCTCCCGTGGTGTATGGAAGGTGACTTCAATGTATGAGATATTTCACCCTTTGAAGAAGCTGGGTGGTAAGAGACATCTGACCTAATGCATGAAAGAGTTCAAAGATTGTCTTTGTGCTACTGACCTTTGGTACATTCGCCCGAGTGCCAGTTCGTTCACTTGGTTTAGCAGCAAGGAAGTGCACAACCATTTTAGGAAAATATTGGATATGTGTTTTTACTCTTGAAATTGGTGTCTTTTATTCCCCAACTGTCATGCCCTCACCACCCTTACTACTTGTTTCGACCATAACATTGTATTCCTCTTGCTGTCTGGTCCCCCTTTCGTCTCCTCCCTTCACATACATGGCGATTATTTCAAGTTTGATGCTTGTTGGGTGTAGAAAGAACACTATGGAGAGGAGGTTAAAGAAGCATAGGACTGCACCTCGTGCTCTATACTTTACAAGCATCAAGTGGTATGCGATCCTCTCAATGTTTGGAAAAGGAAGAGAATTAGGAAAACCAAATGAGATGAGAAGAGGGTTAGAGATAAAATTCAACATTTGGAAGTTAAACCGATCTCTGACGTTGCAGTTGAATAACTTTGTAAAGCTAGAGTGAAACTCAAGAAGATAATCGACAAGGACAAATCTTACTAGCAACAACGTTCAAGAGTTGCTCGGCTCTGAGATGGTGAAATGAATACAACATTTTTTTACGCTTGTGCTAATGGCAGAAAAAGAAAAAATTGGATTGAAGGGATTGATAATACGGATGGAGCTTGGTGTGATCAGCTCGATGACATTTTTGGCATTGCATAGACTTACTTCTCCCTCCCTTCTAGTCTTCAATATTGGAACAAGAGGATGCAATCCTTCACTGCTGAGGAAGTCATCATTGCCTTCTCTCAGGTTAGCCCCTCTAAAGCCCCTAGTATAGATGGTATGTCTGGTTCTTTTTATCGCACATTTTAGAATATTGTAGGTACTGAATTTATAAGCCCGTTTCATAGTCTTTTGAATGGTCGAACTAATTTTGAATTTTTTAATCGCATGGTGATTGTACTTTTTCCCAAAATCAATAGTCCAAAAACGATGAAAATGTTTCGTTCCGGTTAACCTTTGCACGGTCATATACAAAGTGGTGTCAAAAGTTATCGTTAATAGAATCAAATCAATAATTCCCAATTATATTGCTGATAACCAATGTGCTTTCGTTAATCTCTGACAACTTTCTGGTCACTCATTAGTTAATTCACTACCTTAAGGGATCCAAAAATGGCCCTAAAAAAGGAACTGCTATAAAACTTGATAAGGAAAAAACATATGACATAGTTGAATGAGCGTTTGTGACTAGAGTTATGAACCAAATGGGTTTTGATACTACTTTTGTTGATCTTATTTAGAAATGCATTAGCAATGTATCTTTTCAGGTTTGCATCAACGGTTCCCTTTGGAATGTGTTTCTCCTCGTAAGAAGGCTACGTCTGGGTGACCCTCTGTCCTCATACTTGTTTCTCTTTTATTCATAGGGCCTCTCTGCTCTCTTGTTGAAGGTGCAAAGTAGAGGGGAGATCCGGGACATACATGCTAGATTTTGGGGACCCAAGATCTTCCGTTTGTTGTATGTTGATGATAGTATTCTTTCTGTTTCAGTTCCAACACTCCCACTAAAGACATAAAGGCTATTATGAATACTCTTGGGGTGGTGAAAAAGGAGGACCCGAGAAACTACCTTGGTCTCCTCCTTGCGGTTGGCAGAGGGAAAATTGCAGCTTTCAGTTTTATCAAGGATAGTTCAACTAAATGCATTCAATGGTGGACTAAATGGATTTTATCTTTCGTGGATTGGGAGGTCTTTATCAAATCTATGGCTCAAGCACTCCCAACTTATGCTATGTCTTGTTATCTTCTCCCTAAAGCTATCATTGAGGCTCTTACTTCCCAAACTCACTCTTTCTGGTGGTCTAGGAAACAAGACCTTAGAGGTTGGTCCATAATAGCATGGGACAAGGTCCGTTGAGCTAAAAAGAAAGGTGGGATAGGATTATGAGATCTTCAACTCTTTAACCTTGCACTATATGGAAATCAGGTTTGGCATCTTAATTAAGATGAGAACTCTTTGGTGTTCAAAGTCCTTAAGGCAGAGTATTTCCCTCACTTTTTTTCATCAATTCTAGGATTGGGGATAGAGCTTCTAATGCTTGGTCAAGTTCCTACAAGGCGAAAGAGGTCCTAAAGAAAAGCTTATTCTGGAGAGTTGGAATGAATAGCGAGGAGCACATGTTTTTGGAACTTTGGTGTATTACCCCAAATATCGGGTTAGTGACTATATTGAAAAGATTTAAAATTTGGAAGATTAAATTGAATAAATGGTAAAGTATAAGAAAATGATTTAGGAATTGTGATTAAGACCAATTAGTAAGAATAGAATAATGAAAGGGCATTTTGGTCCTTTAGAGGGAAATAGATTTAAAATTCATTTTAGTTAGGGTATTTAAAAAGGAGAAAAAAGGAAAAGGGAGAACAAGCCAAATTCTCTTCTTTTTCCTCCTAGTTCTGTGCCCTCCATAGCCAAGGTAAGGGTTATTCAACGTTGGTTTTCCTTTCATTTTGAGTTTTTTTCTTGAAACCTTAAGTGATGTCTAAGCTTAAGGAAGGGTTAAAGAGTATTAAAACTAAGAAATGGATGTTTTATTTTAGATTGAATAAAATGGGTTTTTGAGTGATTTGTTGAAATATGAGTTTTTATTGATGTTTACAAGTACATTTGACTTGTCAAAGAAGTAAATAAGTTATTAGAAGCCTTGGATGTGATTAAAAACATGTTAGAAAAAGTTGTACGATTCTTAGTTTGAGATGTTCATTGGAGAATTTAGATGTTATAAGAAGCTAAATCGAAGAAAGTTAGTTGGGTTAAGTGATGTTAAGTTTAAGGGCATTGTTTGAGCTAAAAATAAGAGTTTTAAACGAAAATTTTAATAAAAAATCGAGCTGAAAAATGGAAAATTTGGGTAAAGGAATCGGTACTGGAAGAACAATACCGATACTATAGGTTTAGATTTGAAGAATTATGATGAACAATATCGATATTGATGCAATTAGTATCGATACTGATGTGGGTATCGATACTAAAAGGAAGATATCGATACCATGGATTACAGAATGAAGAAATGGTATCGATACTGAAATAGAGTATCAGTACCATAATATATAAGTATCGATACTATGATAGGGGTACCAATACTTTTGAATCTGGAAACTTGAAGATAGGATTAATTTTGATAGAAATTGAATATAGTAGTACTTTTAAGTATTATTAAAAGTTTAAATGTTAGACAAGTATACTAACATTTAGTATGGTATGTGTACTTAATGGATGCTTGTGTAGATCGTAACCAAGCTCCCTAGTCAAGCAAGATAATGGCAAAGATAAAGTTGCCGAATAGCTGGACATCCTTAAAGCATATTAACGAGGCATACCAGGTGAGTGCATTTATTGTATTTATACAAGATGAGGAAGACTCGCAATGAGTCAACTTAGAATATTTTGATTAAATGTATGTTTTACAACATTTAATATACTTTCATTATGTATATGGAAATGATATAATGAATAAGTTTTAGAGTATAAACTACTCTAAAATGAAGGAATAAATGAAAATGTGTAATGGTGCATTATCGAATGAAAGGATACCATAAATGAAAATGCATAACGGTGCATTATCAACATGAAAGGATATCATAATGGAAATTGCATAATGGTGCATTATCGGCATGAAAGGATGCGATAAATGAAAATGCATAACAGTGAATTATCGGCATGGAAGGATGCCATAAATGAAAATGCATAACACTGCATTATCGGCATGAAAGGGTGCCATACATTAAAATTCTTAATGGTGCATTATCGGCATGAAAGGATACCATAACTGAAAATGCATAACGGTGCATTATCGGTATGAAAGGATGGCATAAATGAAAATGCATAGCGGTGCATTATCGACATTAAAGGATGCCATAAATGAAAATACATAAAGGTGCATTTTCGGCATGAAAGGATGTCATAAATGAAAATGCATAACAGTGCATTATTGAAATGAAAGGATGTCATAAATGAAAATGCATAATAGTACATTATTGGCATAATAGAATGCCATAAATGAAAATGTATAACGGTGCATAATCGACATGAAAAGATGCCACAAATGAAAATACATAACGGTATATTAACAACATATAAGGTGCAACTCATGGTAATTGTAAAAGTTAAATCACCATTTGGCACTTTCGTGCAATCCATGTACATTACTTTCTCATTTAACGTTCATAGAACAAACAAAGAATAATTGGGAAAAATATACAGAATGATAGGTATACTGAGCATACTAAGAATAATTTTGATGATTGTATGAAAGAAATATGGCTTAACTAAGAAGGATTTACCTGATCCTTATGGAGTATACGATGTAATTCATCATTAAATAGCCATTATATACTTATGTATAAATTGCAGTTTCTTTACAATATTATGGCTCACTAAGTAAATACTTAACATGTGTTAATTTCACTCGTAGGTAAAAGCAAAGACTAGCGGGGTAAGAAGTGCAGTAGCAACTATCATCAATCTATGGTTGACTCTCATCAGTAATAGTAGGACAATCATGTTTATTTTGAAAATTTGCTGGCATGTAATTGAAATTAAGAAAATGCTCTAAGATGCATTTAAAGTGATAATTTTGTTAATATGTTTCAACGACTGTTTTATTGTTGTACTAAAATGTTTTTTTTTTTTAATTTTGAAACAAAATTTTATGGGTTTTACAAAAGGGTGAATGTTTTTAATAGTCATGTGAAACCTTTGTGTATGAAAATGTATACGGGAAGTGGATGTTACATGTATTGGTATCAGATCTATATGTTTAGCTAATTCTAGGACGAAACTGGGTTTAATTGAATTAAGAAAAAGGATTACATGCCATTAAGATTGTCAAAGTTACTGATATGGTGTCAATTAGGGTGTGATTGATGTCACTCCTTACTAACATGAGTGTTATTATTATGTATGTCCTAATAGATGTCGAAAACTAAGGAAAAAGGTACGAAAATTGATAATATTGAAAAGAAGGTAAAGATCAAAATCGACCCAAGAGAATTCGACATGACTTCAGTATCATGCCTTAGAAGGGTAGAAGTTGCTAGGGATTTTCCTATATTCTGTGGAAGGAATGCCCCATCATTTAACAATGTTTCTACATTTGAGGAACCCTTTAAAACTTTAAAACTGTTTACAAGAGAAGTTGAATCGGATGAGGATCTAGAGGAGATTTTTGAATTAAGTGATGATTATGAGGTTTCTTCAGGTAAGCTTAAATTAGTAAGCAGTAAACGCATTGATAGGATTTTCTACACATTTCCTGCTTCAATTAACTATTATTTAGAATCAAGATTAATTCTCGAGAACTTGGAAAAGTGTCAAATTTGTAATGATAGGAAAAAGATTAAATTTGGTTACTAGTGTAACTTTAGCATTAACTGCTATTAAGTTATTGCTACAAAGTTATCAAGTCTTCTTATTAAATGAAGTGGATAAGTAGACTTTCATAGTTGAGATAGAAAATGTTTAAAAGGCTCGAGAATATTTTTAATGGACCCGAAAAAAGTTACATGGGTTACCTCAAGAAGTAAATAAGAGATTTGAAAATAAAAGTATTATATTCCACTTAATCTCGAGTGAGATGATAGCGGTAAACCCTAATGGGTCATGGTGTAAGTGTAAGTTAGACATGTAGTTAACTTTTGATAAAGATTCTAGGGGCTATGTTACCAGTGAACCTGATGGAATTATCATTTGATGAGTTAAGATCATATTGGGTATAGGTTGTTTGTCTCCAGAGACGATTAGTTCAGAAAGATGCAGAGGATATGGAAATTATAGTTTTTGGAGAGAAAGTAAAATCATCGTTCAAGGTGATATAAACAATAATTGTAAAGAAAATGATGTTAGAAATATACATATATATATCTTTTTTGACGAGTTATCATTTGATGAGTTAAGATCATATTGGGTATAGGTTATTTGTCTCCAGAGACGATTAGTTCAGAAAGATGCAGAGGATACGAAAATTATAGTTTTTGGAGAGAAAGTAAAATCATCGTTCAAGGTGATATCAACAATGATTGTAAAGAAAATTATGTCAGAAAGATACATATATATATATATATATATACCCTTTTTGGCTAATGTGATAGATACTCAAATAATTAAAGTAGAATTGTATGATAATTTCACAAACTTGAGAATTTATATGTCTTTTCAGATGAATTTCTTGGGTTACCTCTAGATCAAGAGGTGGAATTCAAGGTTAATGATTATTAAGGTATTTAATATGTGTCTATGATTTCTTAACATAAGCGAGTCAAGAGAATTAGAAACTCAATTACAAGAGTTGATTGATCATGGTTTTATCAGCCCGAGTATTTCATCTTGGGGAGTATTTGTGTTATTAGCAAAAATAAAGATAAATCTATGTGGTTATGAATATATTTTTTAAAGTTAAATAAGACTCTTCGAGAAAAGAATTTGTATGCAAAACTATCCAAATGTGAAATTTTGGTTAGTAGAGATGTCTTTCTTTGGCCAGGTTATTTCGACATAAGGTATAAGAGTAGATCATAGGAAAAGCTCATGCTGTAGTAGATTGGAAACTCCCAAAGAATGATCTTGAAGTTCGAATTTCTTTGGGGTTTGTTGGTTACTATCGAAGTTTAGTGAAGAACTTTTCGATGTTAGCTTTGTTGCTAACCAAGTTTTTAAAGAAATATGTATCTTTTATTGGAAGGAGAAGGGTCAAGAGATATTCAAAATGTTAAAAAGGATTTTAATAGAGGTACCAGTTTTTATACAAATTGAGATAAGTAAGGATTATGTGATTTTTACTGATACATCTCTTAACGGCTTAGGAAGTTTACTTATGCAAAAAGGTAAGGTTGTGGCATATGTCTCGATAAAGTTAATGAATCTTAAAATGAATTACCCTAGCATGATTTAGAGTTGGCAGCAATCGAGTTTACCATAAAAGATTTGACGTCATTATCTGTATGGTGATAGGTGTTATAGTTGTGCTAATTACAAAAGCCTAAAGTACTCGTGGACTTAAAAAGAGTTGAACTTGATATAGAAATGATGGACAGAACCTTTAAAGGATTATGATGTGATCATTGATTATCTTCAAGGATATTCCAATGTTGATGCAAAGGTACTTGGTCGGAAACCTTATGCAATTTTGCGAGCTATGGATGTGCGATTAATGTTGAATGAAAATGGAACTCTGAGATGAATTAAAGATGAAGCCGATGTTTTTTTAATTAGATCGGATAAGAGAATTACAAAGGAAAGAGGAAAATTTATTGATAATAATTGTATAAGTAGAAAATGACGAGATTAAGAACTTTTGAGGTCAAGTTCGACAGATGTATTCCCAATGATTAAGAATTTAGAAAGATATTCTTTTGAGATATTAAGTTCGTTGACTATGCATTCAGATGGAAACAAGAGGTACCAAGATTTAAAGAGTCAATTTGGTGGCCTGGTTTGAAAAGAGCCATCACGGAAATTGTAGCAAAGTGTATGACGTACAATTAGATGAAAATTTGAACATCAAGTATCTTTTGGACTGTTTCAATAAATCTTGATTCATGAATGGAAAGGGGAAACGAGTCACTGTGGGCTTAGTTACAAGGCTACCTTTAACACCTATCAAGAAATACTCAATATGGGTGATTATTGATAGATTTACCAAGATAACTCACTTCATTTTGGTACGAGCATAGTAGTCGATGAATAAATATGTTGAGATATACATGTAAGAGATATTTCGACTGCATGGATTGTAAATATTGACCATATCCGACAGAGATTCAAAATATACTTTAAGGTTTCAGAATTCTTGCATAAATATTTGGGTACTCAATTGAAATTCAGTACGACCTTTTCATCAGTAGACGGATGGTCAGTCGGAACCAACTATTCCGTTTATTGGAAGGTATGTTGAGGGCATGTGTAATTGATTTCAAGGGATCATGAGAAAAAAATAAGGGATCATGAGAAAAATATTTTCTTTTAGCTGAATTTTCTTACAATAAAAGTCATTAATCGAACATCAAGATGGTTGTATACGAAGTTTATATGGGAGAAAAGGTTGAACACCATTAAATTGGTTTAAGTTAAAAGACCGAAATCTAGTTGGCCCTTATTTAATGAAAGAAATAGAATATAAAATGAAAGTTAACAAAGATAATTTTAAGATAGCTTCCGATTGACAAAAGTCTTATGCTGATCTAAAAAGAAAAGAGAATGAATAGCAAGATCGTGATAAAGTTTTTTTGAAAGCGTCACCTTGGAAGGAAATATTTTGGTTTGGACTGAGTCCGAGAATTATTGGACCTTATGAGATTTTAGCAGTTAGCTTTACCTCCTGAAATGGACAAGACCTATAATGTTTTTCATGTGTCGTTTCTTAGTAACTACCGATCATATTCATCATATGTTCTTACATTATGGGAATAGAGATTCAATCAAATTTGAATTATGAAAAAGAACCAATTCGGATCTAGAAAATTATAATGCGCCAAATAGCAGGCCAGTGACTATATTGAAAAGATTTAAAAATTTGGAGGATTAAATTGAATAAATGGTAAAGCATAAGAAAATGATTTAGAAATTGTGATTAAGACCAATTAGTAAGAATGGAAGAATGAAAGAGTATTTTGGTCGTTTAGATGGAAATAGATTTAAAATCCATTTTAATTAGGGTATTCAAATAGGGGAAAAAGGGAAAAAAGAGAACAAACTAAGTTATCTTCTTATTCCTCCTAGTCCTATGCCCTCCATAGCGAAGGTAAGGGTTCTTCAATGTTGGTTTTCCTTTTATTTTGGGTTTGTTCTTGAAACCTTAAGTGATGTGTAAGCTGAAGGAAGGGTTAAAGAGGATTAAACTAAGAAATAGATGTTTTATTTTAGATTGAAAAAATGGGTTTTTGAGTGATTTGTTGAAATATAATTTTTTATTGATGTTTACAAGTATATTTGACTTGTCAAAGAGTAAATAAGAGATTAGAAGCCTTGGATGTGATTAAAAACATGTTAGAAAAATAAGTATAATTCTTAGTTTGAGATGTTCTTTGGAGAATTTAGATGTTATAATAAGCTAAATGGAGGAAAGTTAGTTGGGTTAAGTGATGTTAAGTTTAAAGTCATTTTTTGAGGTAAAAGTAAGAGTTTTAAACGAAAATTTAGTAAAACATCGAGCTGAAAAATGGAAAATCTGGGTAAGGGAATCAGTACTGGAAGAACAATACCGATACTATAGGTTTAAATTTGAAGATTTATGATGAACATTATCGATATTGATGCAAGTAGTATCAATGTTGATATGAGTATCGATACTAAAAGAAAGTTATCGATACCATGGATTACATAATGCAGAAATGGTATCGATAATGAAATGTAGTATCGATACAATAGTATATAAGTATCAATACTATGATAGGGTACCGATACTATTGAATCTGGAAACTTTAAGATATGATTAATTTTGATAGAAATTGAATATAGTAGTACTTTTAAGTATTATTAAAAGTATAAATATTAGACAAGTATACTAACATTTAGTATGGTATGTGTACTTAATGGATTCTTGTGTAGATTGTAACCAAGCTCCCTAGTCAAGCAAGAAAATGGAAAAGATAAAGTTTCTGAATAGCTGGACATCCTTAAAGCATATTAACGAGGCATACCAGGTGAGTGCATTTATTGTATTTATACGAGATGAGGAAGACTCGCAATGAGTCAACTTAGAATATTTTGATTAAATGTATGTTTTACAACATTTAATATACTTTCATTATGTATATGGAAATGATATAATGAATAAGTTTTAGAGTATAAACTGCTCTAAAATGAAGGAATAAATGAAAATGTGTAATAGTGCATTATCGGCATGAAATGATGACATAAATGAAAATGCATAACGGTGCATTATCGGCATGAAAGGATGCCATAACTGAAAATGCATAACGATGCATTATCGACATAAAGGATGCCATAAATGAAAAATGCATAACAATGTATTATAAACATGAAAGGATTCCATAAATGAAAATGCATAACGGTGCATTATCAACATAAAAGGATGCCATAAATTAAAATGCTTAATGGTGCATTATCGGCATGAAAGGATGCCATAACTAAAAATGCATAACGGTACATTATCGGGATGAAAGAATGTCATAAATGAAAATGCATAACGGTGCATTTTCGGCATGAAAGGATGCCATAAATGAAAATACATAACGGTGCATTATCGGCATGAAGGGATGCTATAAACGAAAATGCATAATGGTGCATTATCATCATGAAATGATGTCATAAATGAAAATGCATAACAGTGCATTATCGGCATGAAAGGATGCCATAAATGAAAATGCACAACGGTGCATAATCGACATGAAAGGATGCCACGAATGAAAATACATAATGGTATATTAACAACATATAAGGTGCCACATAACTTCTTCGACTTCAAAATTCCTCCAAAGAATCTTAACATAACAAATGGAATGGTTTAATTCTTTTTTTTTGGTTACATGTTCTAGTGACTTAACTGTTCCTCCTCCTAAATCATATTCGATTGAATTTAAATTTTCTTCATAATGATATAATCAGAAAGATTTGAACAATAGCTTTGAAATATCAATACATGAAATACTATGATCATATCCATTTATAGAGTTAACAATAACTGATAGGTCACCATACGATCTCTTTTTACTATCTCATATAAACCAATGAATCTCATACTTTGCTTTCCTTTTTATCCAAATTGTAGAATATTTTTTCTAATGTGACACCTTCAGAAACACCTTATCACTGACCTGATTTTTAATTCATTTATTTTTGAATCTAAATAAGACTTATATTATTCAACTGCACTCTTAAGATTTTCTTGTCTAATATTCACTTTATCTTCCACTTCCTTAACCATATCAGAACTAACTATTTTTTTATCCTTTAGTTCATATCATTTTAAAAGTATTCAACATTTTCTTTTCCATATAGGGCTTCATAAGGGTTGTTTGATACTTGACTGATAACTATTATTATAAACAACCTCAGCAAAACATAAGTACTCTTTCCATGATCCTTTAATTTCAATTATGCACGCTCTTAACATCTCAAAAATTGGATAGTTCGCTCTGATTATCCATCTGTCTAAGGATGGAAAGTAATGTTAAATTTAAGTCGAGTCCCTGAGGCCTTATGAAAAAACTTCAAAAACGTTGAAGTAAACCTTGGATCTCTATTAGATACGATTGAGATAAATATTCCATGTAGGTGGACAATTTTATTAACCTATCTTTAAACATACTTATCCATAGAATAATCAACTCGAATTGGAGTAAAGTGTGTTGACTAAATCAATCTCCTCACAATAACTAGATTGAATTCTTTCTGTTGGTTGCCATAGGTAAACCTGTTACAAAATACGTTGTAATCCTTCCTATTTCCATTGAGGAATAAAACATGTTACAATAATCCAAGAGACACCTGACGTTATACTTTTACTTATATAAAGCATTTAGAAACAAAACACATATATAGCTCTTTTCATGTTTAACAATTACTATCGACTCTTCAAGTCGTGATACATCTTGTTTCCTCTAGGATACCTCGTTACAATACTATAATGTGCCTAAAAGAGAAGTTATTTCTTCAATTCCTCATTGATTGGAATAGAAACCTTTTGCTTGATAATACAAGCATCTATTGGACTTAACTTCGAAGTTTTTGATTTCACCTTTTCATACTTGTTCGATATTTGACCTATACCTTTTATCCATTACTTGAATGTACTTTATTTGTTCAAAGTTCATCAATTTTGAGCTAACAAATACTTCAGACTGTTATGACAATATATATATATAAAATCTTTCACTATATAAATAATGATGCCATATCTTCAAAGTAAATACCATTACCGCCAATTCCAAGTCATGCGTAGGATAATTCCTTTCGTGTTTCTTAAATTACCTCAAGCATAAGTTGTGATTTTTCCTTCTTGTATTTATACGCATCCAAAACCATAATGAGATGCATCTCCATAAACTACATAGTCCTTTCCTGATTATGATTATACTAACACAAGGATTTTTCATTAATATATTTTAAATGTCTCAAAATATCTCTTAGCACTTATCAATCCAATAGATGATATACTTTATACTTCAGAGATATTCTTTGAACTTCTCCATTCTTGAATAACTTATACTCCTTTGAAATCCACTCTAGTTCCCATTTACTGAAATTACATAGCCAAAGAAATAAGCTTTAGACTACTAAAAAACTACACTCTAATAGTTTAGCCTATAATTTTTCTATCAAAAAGTCTGAAGAATGATGTGAAAACAAGCATCATGATCATGTTCTTCTTTGTCTTAGAAAAGATAAAAATATCCTTAATCCTTTGAGGTGGATACTTATTATTCCCTTTCATCTTATTCAATTGACGATGATTTATGTATGATCGCATAAACCCACTCTTCAATTTCACAAACCAGACAACATTGGTGCACTTCAAGGTGACACACTCAATCTTATAAAACTTTGATTTAACAATTTATGAAATTTTTCCTTTAATTTCCTAAATTCAATATAAGACATTCTTCAAGGTTTGAGAATCTACCACATTAACTAGGAAGGCTTGACAACCTTGCTGTAATAACTCCGTAACAGTTACTAATAAAATCATTATAATTTAAAAATTTACATTTGCTCTCTTACTAATCACTTATGATTTCAAAACCCTTCGAGTCCTTCAAGATCATTTTCTTTAAGAGATAGTTCACAATAGTATGGCAGGGAAAATAGGCAATCCATTCCCAAGGTTATCTTGAATTCCTCAAAAGATAATTTAATTAGATTTGTTGGTAACTCAATTCCTTAAATCATTAATGAACATATTCTACAAATACGATTCACCCTAGCGCTCTGACCCAAAGGGTTAGTCGCAACTATATCACTAGAGGTAGGCTTTAACTGGATCCCTTTTTCTTTAACACAATAGAGGAAAATCTCTCACATCCTTGACTAAATTTTCTCTAATCGATTTGGGTCAACTAAAATCTCGATCTTCTTATTATCATTTTCAAATTCCTTTCCTTTTCTCTTATCTTCAAACATCTAGGTAAACACATATTTAAATCATATTAATAAGGAGTAGCATCAATCAAATCACAAGCACCAGATCAGTAATGTTGACATCCTAGTGGCATGTATACATTATTTTCAATTCAAAAAGACTCGGTTTAGGCATAGAATCGACTAAAACTATAGCTCTAATATAAATAAATGTAACACCCATTTCCCGTATAAGTTACCACATATGAGGCCATGATGTCACATAGAATTTACAAATCAGTATTTTTTTGAAAAATAGTAAAATTCTGTTTATTTCTAAAATATATTAATTATTATCAAATTCTTAAAATATTTAATTTTGATAGAATTAAAAAAGATGCCAACTATTGCTACCAACATTCAAAAAGATGTAATACTGATTATGGAGTGGATCTGATCCTCAAAGGTTGATGTTGGGCCTAGCTCCTTACTTCGTTCACTTACTTTTACCTATGTATGAAAATCATCACAAGCTAAGTATACACTTAGTGAGGCATTAAGTTACTATTAAAATATTTATATCATTAAAATAAAAACAGTAATTAAACATATTTATAATGCAATATAATGCATGTATAATTAAATCAAATGTCACTTAAACTATGTATATTAATCAAAGAATCATCATAAAACATTTAAAGTCAAAACAAAGTTCCCAAAGCAACGTCATTTTCAATTCAAATCATTTAGACTATTTCATTTTAACTTCATTCAAAATAAGCTTTTCATTTCATTAATGTCATATCATAACATAGCATGTTCCATTCACTTAATTTATTTCATAGTACGTATCATTCATTAAATTCATTTCGAAGCATGTATCATTCATTTTCATCTCATATTTCACTTTTTCATTTCATAGCCTAATGTAAACCATTGAGAATGAAAGGTATGCGAGCCATACGAGCATACACATTGTAACCCATAGACCCGGCCTATGTGTTACTACCAGATCTAGTTGATTACGATAAATTTTTTATAAAAACATTATTCGATAACTTAAAATCTGAATTATAATTAAACATCTTTAAAAATATAAATAATAACATAAAAGTTTAAATTCAGTAAATTAAAGTTGTAAAAAATAAAATATTTCAAAATCAGTATCGAAGCAAATCTAACATCAGTAACAAAAGCAATATTTTCAAAATATAGGCACATGTCACCCAAAATAAATGCAGCTCGAAAAATAAATACATTACAAAAAAATATCATTGTACTAATGTGTCAATCCTCCAATGGAACACCATATGCAATTCCCCAGAATTACATCCATAAGGACTTACCTTAGGCCCGAAGGGCGTAGGTGCCAACCTTAGGGAGCACCTCGGGTCCATAAGGTCTTACCCTAGTCGAATCGTAGGTGGTCACCTGAGGGGAGTGCCCTCTTGCCCATAAGGACTTACCTAATGCACACAGTATTGGAACCACCCTAAGGGAGCACCTTACGGTTCATAAGGTCTTACCACTAGGCCCATTAGGCCTAAGAGCCCACCTAAGAGTCACCTTAGGTATATAAGGAATTAAAAGCTCGACCGGTCTGAACCTATATTAAGAATTACCAATTTGATCGAGCTGAACCTGTAGAGACTTCATACTAAATCCCAGAGTACCCCGGAGAAAAATATTTTTGCAACAGTAACTGGTGATAGCAGGAAATCAGAGTTTAGACATATTTACTTATCAATAAAAATAGTAACCATATAACATGATTCAAACAATCAGGCTTAAACTTTAGTAAATCAGAAATCAAGCTTTAAATAAGATAAACAATACGAAATCAAGTCAAACAGATAGTCACATTGCATAGCAGATAAAACAATCATGTGCACATGATTTTCCAAACATATATTTAAAATAGGTATATGACATACAAGGAACACATCTCACAAAAGTGACTCATCTGAGAGGTCTACTGAGTACTATCTCTATCACGGATAGGCTCACGTGTACGAGCGGATCAAGAGGAACTCTGATTTTGAGCTTTCAATCTTTTCTCTTGAATTTGGACCATCTCTATCACAAACTAGATTCCAAATAATTTTCTCTACATAAAAATAATTTATTATAATTTAAATAATAATAATAATTTTAGGGCCTAATTGGTAAATCTAAATACTTGTTTAGCCAATATAATATTTAATTACTAGAATTAGGGACTAAATTGAATTACTTTAAGTTATCATGGCTTGCAGAGTATATCATAACTAGAAGACAAGTGCAGAACCTTACCAAAAATGGAGGACTAAAATTATGGTTTGCCCATCTTCCTTTTCATTCTCTACCACCCACGTGATTTTTATTAAAAATTAAACCCAACTTCAAGTTTCATTTCCCACGCAACTTTCAATAATTTTTTTCTTTCTTTTCATAGTCACTTTGTAAGTGAAACAAGAAAGTGTCATCGATAAAAGTCAAACGCCGATGACCATCATGTCGGTCACTATCGCTGGTCATCGATCGTAGCCCAAACTTCGCCGCCTGAAGCGTCTTGGTCTCCTCATCAAGAATCTGACCTCCTATTTTTGAGAAACCCCACGGATAGTCCTAGATCTACAAAAAATGTTTCAACCATCGAAAGATTTAACCTCTTTGATCTTCCCCGTCCGTAATTGGATGGTGTTGCTGTTAACTTCATAAAAAGGCTACTTTTAAGGCCTTTTTCACTTAAGATATTGTTTGTTTAAACACCCATTTTAGTCATTTCAAGATCATGTAGTTGCATATAGTTGCATTTGTGGTGGTATTGTTGTTTTATTTCTTAATGGTACTGTATGAGAGAAAGGTGCAATTGTTTGTGGTGTGCAGGGAATAACAGACAAAAGGATCCTTTGGGAAGTAATGCCACGACATCACACGTTGCTAAAGCATATTGAAATGCCTTGGCATTTCTAGCATAGAAAATGACAAAAAGATACAGCTGTACGAGGACAGCTGGAGCTGCATGTGAAATGATTGTTGTAACCGCCTTCCAGAAGACCACTACCACCTGGAAGATAAGGTTCACGCATATGGTGTGATTCTAGGGGTATTTTTCACCCAACAACCTCATTATTACCCCTAGATATTTTTATTATATATGACACCACATTGGAGAGAAGAGGGGAGACACACGCACAAGCATATGATAGAGCAGAAAATTCCCATTTTTATTTTCCTTTTTCCTTCTTCTTCCTTGGGTGTTCCTCCATTGATAAAGCTCCAAGGAGTGGCGAGCTAGGCATCCGAGAGGAACTAGAAAGCTAAGGTGGTTTATGGTGGCCGAGGAGACCTCTAGTGGCGCGTGTCGAATGCTTCTTCTTACTTCCCTTAGTATTCGAGAGAGACTAGGATAGGATTTCAACGACTAAAAAGGGTGATTTTATCAATAGTGTGGTATGTCAACATCGTTGAGTGAGAGCAGATGCCTTGGCATTCTATTCTGCTAGGTTCATTTGATTAGAGGGAACACTTTAGGAAGACCCTGTTGAAAGTAAAGATTAGATAGCTTCGATCTGCCTGAGAAATAGGATTAACATCCTTAAATCAATCCCTACCATTCATTCCAGTGGAACCTTTTCGTATGAGGATTATCTACTCATATTTTATTTGCTGTTTATTTACTGTTTTTACCATTTTGCATTGCCTTGATATTACATCATTTTTCAACACTAAATATATGTTCTTGCTACTGCATTTCCATTTACTACACCATCAGACCATTCATTTACATCCACCTTATACACTTTTCATTTTCCGTGACATTTGTATATTTCAAGACTAACTATAATTAGATAGAATATTGCATTGCTATGGTTAGACTTTTGTAATTTCACCCAATCCTTGTGGAGACAATACTCACTCATCACTCTATTACATGAACGATTATGTATACTTGAACATTATTTGCGTATAATTTATAGTACTCATAACACGCAACAAGTTTTTGGCGCCGTTGTCGGGGATTGGCAGCCTGAAGATATTTAGTTTTACCAGAGCATTTTATTTTTGCATTTTTATTTGTGTATAGTTTACTTTATATTTTTGTTTTATTTTTCAGGTTTGTTTAGTTTATGCCTAGAAGACATTCTAAAGAGCCTTTGGAACCAATAGAACCAGATATTCAAAGACTCTTTAGACAAAGGAGACGTGCTCAACGTGCTCGAGGAAATATGTATCAGATTGAAAATCAAGGCATTGGTCAAGACAATAAAAATCAGAAGCCGCGACATTAGACAATGCTGAACCTGTTGGTAGGCCACGTGTTATTCGGGATAATTTAAATCTGATGCTGGATGATCTGAATCCTAGAATTGTGGCACCAAAAATTCAAGCTGAACATTTCGAGCTGAAACCAGTCATGTTCAACATGTTGAATTCCATTGGGTAGTTTGGGGGTATGCCAACTGAAGATGCTAGGCAGCATATTCGTAATTTTATGGAAGTTTGTGATTATTTCCGCTAAGAAGGAGCGCATGAGGATTTTCTGAAATTAAGGTTGTTTCCTTATTCATTGCATGATCGAGCAAGGGCTTGGTTAAGTGGTATACCATCTGGTTCGATGGAATCATGGGCTGATCTTTGCAAAAGTTTCTTATTGAGATAAAACCCACCAAACATGAATACTCAGCTAAGGAATGAAATAACATCTTTTTGCCAGGGCAACGATGAATCCATGTATGAGTGTTGGGACTGTTACAAGAGTTTGCTTAGAAAGTGTTCAAATCATGGTTTTCACGATTGGACTCAAGTAGTTATGTTCTATAATGGAGTCAATGCACCCACGAGGATATTACTGGATGCCTAAAAAAATGGGACATTGCTGGATAAATCACCTACGGAGGCATTTTCTATCTTGGACAGAATTGCTGACAATGATTATCAGTTTCCTTCCTCAAGACTTGGGCGTGGGAGGAGAGCACCTGAAGCATTTGAGTTAGATACCAAGGATTCGGTGTCCGCTCAACTCTCAGCTATCACTAACATGCTGAAAAATTTACAACGATCCACTGAGGTGAAAGAAGTGAAAGCAACTAGCTTGACATGTCTGTTATGCCAAGGCAATCAACATGAGAGCGAATGCCCGACCAACCATGAGTACATAAACTCTGTAGGTAATTTCAATCGAGGCAACAACAATCCTTACTCTAACACTTATAATGCTGGATGGCGTCAACATCCAATTTTCTCATGGGGAAATCAAGGAGCCCACAATTCTAGTCAACCTACTCTGCAGCAAAATCACAATGAGCCTCAAAGTTACCAAAATGATATGCCATGGTATAATACAAAAAAGGAGCTTCAACTTCAGCGAGCATAAGTTCATTGGAAGCTACCATTCAAGAGTTCATATCTACTACGAAGACAATGCTACAAGACTATTCCACTTCAATTAAGAATCAAAGAGCTTTACTTCATAGTCAAGGCTCCTTACTTCAAAGCCATAGCTCATCTCTGAGAGCTTTGTAAGGTCAAGTTGGTCAGATTGCTACGACATTGGAAGAGCGTCAGCAAGGACGTTTGTTAAGTGATACTGAAGTCACTAAAAGGCCTGGAAAAGAGCACTGTAATGAGATAACTCTTAGGAGTGGAACACAAATCAATAAAAAATTCAAGGTTAGTGGGGCACAACATGATGACTCTACTCTCACTACTAATAATGGTGAAGCTGAATTACATGATGATATTATTTCTGAGAAGGATAAGGAGGAGGGTTCTACTAATGATTCTGTTAAGGAACCAAATTCTAATGCCAAGGCAAAAGTAAATTCTATTCATGCAGTTAAGGAGGATAGACTTCCACCACTCTTCCCGCAAAGATTGAAGAAGTATAATGATGAAGTTTAGTTCAAAAAGTTCGTGGACATTCTTAATCAGCTCCATATCAACATACCTCTCTTGGAAGCTATTGAATAGATGACGATGTATACCAAATTTCTGAAGGAAATATGTATGAAGAAGTGGAAAGTAGAGATTGTTGCCACGTCAAAAGAAGTTTGTTCTTCATTGAGTAAGTTGCCACCAAAGCAAAATGATTTAGGCAGGTTCATTATTCCTTGTTCTATTGGAGCTAAGTTTGTTGGAAAGGCACTGTGTGATCTTGGTTCAAGTGTCAACTTAATGCCAAAATTAATTTTCTTGAAGCTTGGCATAGAGGATGCAAGACCTACCTCGATTATTTTATAACTTGCCGATAGATCCCATGTTAAACCTGAAGGGAGAGTCGAGGATGTCATAGTAAGGGTGGATAAGTTTGTGTTTCCACTCGACTTCTTAATTCTGGATTGTGAAGTTGATGCCAAGGCACCTATTATTCTGGGAAGACCTTTCCTAGCCACTTGATGTATCTTGATAGACCGTTAGAAAGGTGAACTCAGCATGAGAGTTGCTGATTAGTGTGTTACTGTCAATGTTTTGTGAACTCTTAAGTATGTAGATGACACTGAAGAATGCCAAGGCATTTCTGAATTAAACTCAATGATTGAAGAAGAGACTGAACATCTTTGCCAGAATAATTTTATTCAGCTAGCAGAAAATGAATATTGGGTGGATAATGAAATATTAGTGGAGTTTAACAACTTCCCAATTTTGGAGGAGCAATCAAGCTTACTACAAGCTAGATTAGGTATGAATTTTGAACCTATAAATTTTGATGAATTTATTCCTCCCAAGCCTTCATTATTGCATGCACTTACTCTAGAGCTTAAGACTTTTCCAGGGCATCTTAAATATGTTTACTTAGGTAGCGATGAAACTTTACCCGTGATTATTTTCGCTAACCTTACTGTTAATCAAGAGCAAAGTTTGTTAAGTGTTTTAATGCAACATAAGAAAGCAATTGGTTGGACTATGGCCGATTTGAAAGGCATTAGTCCTACGATTTGCATGCATAAGATTCTGCTTAAAGATTACGACGACAATTCAATAAAACCACAATGAAGACTCAACCCTGTTATGAAGAAAGTGGTGATAAACGAAATTCTGAAATGGCTTGATGCTGGAGTGATCTACCCTATCTCAAATAGCTCATGGGTAAGCCCTGTCCAATGTGTTCCGAAGAAAGGAGGCACGACGGTGGTCACCAATAAGAATAATGAGCTATTACCCACTCGCACCATTATCGGATGGAAGATATGCATGGACTATCGAAAACTCAAGAAAGCTACAAAGAAGGACCATTTTCCTCTTTTATTGACCAAATGTTGGATTGATTGGCCAGTAAAGCATTCTATTGCTTTTTAGATGGGTACTCTGGGTACAATCAAATTGCCATTGCACTATAGGACCAAGAAAAGACTACATTTACTTGTCGATATGTCACTTTTGCCTTTAGGAGGATGCCTTTTGGACTCTGTAATGCCCCGACAACATTTCAGCGCTGTATGCAAGCCATATTTTCAGACATGGTTGAAGATTTTTTGGAGATTTTCATGGATAACTTTTTTATATGTGGGGACGATTTTGAACGATGCCTCGGTAATTTAGAAAAAGTTCTCAAAAGATGCGAGGAGGTTGATTTTGTCTTGAGTTGGGAAAAATGTCACTTCATGGTGACTGAAAGCATTGTATTAGGCCACAAAATTTCTCACAAGGGTATTAAGGTAGACAAAGCGAAAATTGAAGTGATTGAAAAGTTTCCACCACCAACTTCAGTCAAGGGCATAAGAAGTTTTCATGGACATGCTGGATTCTATAGAAGGTTTATCAAAGACTTCTCCAAGATTTCTAAGCCCTTGTGCACATTACTTCAACAAAACCAACCCTTTGTGTTTGATGAGTTATGCCTCGGCACATTCACTGAGCTGAAATGACGATTGATCTCGGCACCCATTGTAGTTCCTCCCGATTGGAGATCACCATTTGAGCTGATGTGTGATGCAAGCGATTATGCTGTAGGAGTTGTTTTGGGGTAACGTCAAGGTAAACTTTTTCATGTTATTTATTATTCTAGCCGCACTTTGAATAAAGAACAATTGAACTACACCACCACTGAGAAAGAATTACTTGTTGTGGTATTTGCTTTTGATAAATTTAGACCTTACCTACTAGGCACTAAAGTTATTGTTCACACTCATCATTTGGCTATAAAATACTTAGTGAACAAAAAGGATGCCAAGCCTAGACTTATTAGCTGGATCTTACTTTTTCAAGAATTCGACTTAGTGGTGGTAGATAGAATAGGAATAGAAAATAAAGTTGCTGATCACTTATCTAGAATAGCGAACAACTCTGAATGCCATGAAACTATAGATATTCAAGAGGAATTTCCTGATGAGAAAATTTTATATGCCACCGCAATCCCGTGGTACGCTAACCTTGTTAATTTTCTTGTTAGTGGAATATTGTCTTTTGATTTAGACAGTCAGGCCAAAAAGAAGTTCAAGCATGATGCAAGACACTATTTTTGGGATGAGCCATATTTGTTCAAGTATTGTGCCGATCAGCTCATTAGACGATGTGTACCCGAAGAAGAACAGCGTGACATTTTGTACCATTGTCATTCAGCCCCATGTAGAGGCCATTTTGGTGGAGCAAGGACTGCTGCTAAGGTCCTACAATCAGGCTTTTACTGGCCAACTCTGTTTAAAGATTCTCAAGCATTTTACAAATCTTGTGATCGATGCCAACAGACTAGAAACATCTTTTGACGACATGAGATGCCACTGTAAACTATTCTGGATATAGAGATGTTTGATGTGTGGGGCATCGATTTCATGGGACCATTCCCACCTTCTATGGAAAATCTATACATCTTGTTTGCTGTGGATTATGTGTCAAAGTGGGTGGAAGGAATAGCAACATCAAGGAATGACTCTAAAACCGTACTCAAGTTTTTGCACAAGTATATTTTCACTCGGTTTGGAGTACCTCGTGCTATCATAGGTGATTAGGGAACCCACTTTGATAACAAGTTGATTTCCAAGGTATTGAGGAGATATGGAGTTCGACATAAGATTGCCATGACATATCATCGGCAGAAAAATGGCCAGTTGAGATTTCCAAACGAGACATCAAACAGATTTTAGAGAAAGTGGTAAACCCAAGGCATAATGATTGGTCGCCAAAGTTGGATGAAGCACTTTGGGCTTACAGAACAGCGTTCAAGACTCCTTTGGGGATGTCACCATTCAAGCTAGTGTATGGGAAAACTTGTTATCTCCCGGTAGAACTTGAACACAAGCCGTATTGGGCCATCAAGCAATTGAATTTTGATGCTCAACTAGCTGGATAACAGAGATTAATGTAACTCAATGAAATGGAAGAGTTTAGAGAACACGCATATGTGAATGATCAGATATACAGGGAGAAAACTAAGAAGTGGCATGACCAGAAACTGATGCCACGACATTTTCATGTGGGCCAACAAGTCTTGCTCTATAACTCCAGACTTAAACTTTTTCCTGGAAAGCTCAAATCTTGATGGTCAGGACCATTTGAGGTATATTTTGTCTACCCCATGGAGTGGTTAACATCAAGAATAAAGATGGGACGATCTTCAAAGTCAATGGCCAGCGTCTCAAAGCCTATAATGGAGTTCCGCCACTGCATAACAAGGCAATTTTGTATCTGCATGATATTGAAGTGTGCCCAGCTGAGAACCAAATTTCGATTGCCACGGCATTGAATTTGTGTTTGTTCATAAATAAAAATTTAAAATTTAATCATTTTTTTATTTATATATTTATTTTATTTTGTAGATAATTTTTGATTTGATTCGTAGGGACAACAGTGTTGTAAACCGTGCAGGGAGCGGTTACCAAAGGGAGGAAAGGACAACACATTTAATGGGGAGATATTCTTTTGATTTGTTTCTTTTTAATTTATTTTATTTTTGACATTTCCTTTTGTCTTTCCACAGATTTGTCCTATCATTATCATTTCTCTTGGCAATTTTTTCCTTTCCCATACACACATTAACCCCATCCACTCATATTTTTTAAACATCCTATCACTCATTATTCTCTCAATTTTTTTAACTTTTTCTTTTCTCTTTCATTTTTAACCTTTACTTTTCTCCATAGCTGAAACTCCCCAAAGCTTTCAAAATTTTCTTCCTTTTCCATTTTTCTTCCTTAATAAATGCTAAAAAATGGTGCGCACAAGACCGGCCTCAACCGAAGCTTCCACTTTGCAACAGCTCGAGAATGACGAGGCCAAGGCACGATTTTAGAATTTCAAAAACCGAAAACTCTTCTTTGAGTTGGGTTTCATTTTAACTGAGGAGACCGATGGTGGCTTTGGTCCAAACGTGACAGACATCGTTACGCCACTCAAATGGAAGAAGTTTGCAAGGCATCCGGGTTTAGTGAATGCCTCGTTGGTTAAGGAGTTTTATGCAAATATTTCCAAGCCAAACCAACACTTCATTTTCGTGTGAGGTGAACATATTCGGTTTACACCCTCTGCGATTAATAGGTATTTTCATTTGCAGGATATGGAGGATCGACATGCCACGTTTGAAAATGATGCCGATAGTACCACCTACGATGAACTTTTGAGGACTTATGCTTCGCAAACACTGAGTGGAATGACCGCCAAACCAGTAGATACTCGGTCAACCGTGAGCGTCTTCAGCTGCGTGCCAAGTTATGAAACCACTTTCTTAAACACAAACTCATGCTTACTTCTCACAATACGATGGTATCACATTCTCACAATACTCAGTCTAGGGCTTAATGCTTTGTGAATTTGTTTTACACGATTTGTATGTTCTCTATACTTAGAAAAATTGAAAAAAATTTATGAAAGAACTCTAGTTAGTTTTGGCATTGAAATATAGTATTCTGCTTAAAAGAAAAAAATAAAAAACAACTCCCTTATATATGAAATTGTGAATAAATGCTTAGGCATAGCTATAGAGGGACACTCCTCTTTGCCATGGAATTGCCTAGAACTCACTTTAATAAATGGAAGCCACGTGCATATGAGTGAATGAAAGTAGTCATGGGATTACTCTACTTAACTAGCTCAGGGGTGGAAGGTATGCTCCCTTTTACCTAGAGTGTAGCAGAGTAGGTGTGATTAGTTGACTCCCTTCGTAACAACATTTGGTTAAAAAAAGAGGGAGTAAAAATGTGCTTAATGAATAAGTAAATGCCTTGAGAAAAACTAGAGAACTTGATTAGAAATTGTCTAAATTTGCTAAGTATAGATTGGATACAATCACACACACACATTACCACAAAGGATCTTGACCTAGGGAAAAGTAGTTGACTTCTTGATATGTGTAGCATGTAGAAAGCCTATTGTTCTGAGGGTTGAAATTCAATTTTATCCTACTGTTCTATTGTTGAAAATTACCATGAAATTCTGCTTATGTAACTGCTATCCATTGCTTGAGGACAAGCAATAGCTTAAGTTTGGGGGTGTGCTAACTTCATAAAAAGGCTAATTTTAAGGCATTTTTCACTTAAGTTATTGCTTGTTTAAAAGCCTATTTTAGTCATTTTAGGATCATGTAGTTGCATATAGTTGCATTTGTGGTGGTATTGCTGTTTTATTTCTTAATGGTGTTATATGAGAGAAAGGTATAGTTGTTTGTGGTGTGTAGGGAATAACAGACAAAAGGATCCTTTGGGAAATAATGCCATGACATCACAAGTTGTTGAAGCAGATTAAAATGCCTTGGCATTTCCGGCGTAGAAAACGATAAAAAGATACAATTGTACGAGGACAGCTGGCGCTGCATGTGAAATGATTATTGTAACCGTCTACAAGAGGACCAAATAAGCTTAGATGGTGGTTGTTTTAATGGTTGTTTAAACTTTATTTTAATGGTATATTTATGTTTATCTTGGTTATTTGCTTCCTTTGCTTATGAATGCTTCACCATCTAAGCTTGTAAGAGGAATGAGAGTGTCCATTTCTTAGATGAAGGTTAGGTATTTGAGAGAAACCTAAGCTAAAAATACTTGTAGTATTGGCGAGAAACACAAGACAAGATCCTCATAAGCAATGGGCTATAGTATTTTCAATGGGCTTTGAACCGGCATAGGGATACTATATCCTAACCCCTTAGTACTCGAGAGAGACTAGGATAGGATTTCAATGACTAAAAAGGGTGATTTTATCAATAGTGTGGTCTGTCATCATCGTTGAGTGAGAGCAGATGCATTGGCATTCCATTATGTTAGGTTTCTTTGATTAGAGGGAACACTTTAGGAAGATCATATCGAGTAAGTAAAGATTAGATAGCTTAGATATGCCTAAGAAATAGGTTTAACATCCTTAAATCAATCCCTACCATTCATTTCAATGGAAGCTTTTCGTGTGAAGATTATCAACTCATTTTTTCTTTGTTGTTTATTTATTATTTTTACCATTTTGCATTGCCTCAACATTACATCATTTTTCAACACTAAACATCTATTTTTGCCACTGCATTTCCATTTGCTACACCATCAGACCATTCATTTATATCCACCTTCATACACTTTTCATTTTTTGTGACATTTGTATATATCAAGACTAACTATACTTAGATAGAATAGTCCATTGCCTTGGTTAGACTTTTTTAATTTCACCCAATCCCTGCAGAGACGATACTCACTCATCACTGTATTACTTGAGCGATTGTGTATACTTTCACATTATTTGCTTATAATTTATAGTACTCACAACACGCAACAGTTGCATTCATGATATGTCATTCATGATGCCAAGAAGAACATCCTCACCGTTCAGATCTTCCAATCGACGTTAGGATCATTGGGAAATGAAAAATAACCCATCGACCTTTTCTATTTCTTTTCTTGTTTCATTTACTATTTAGTTATCATTTCAAGGTGGTTTGGTTGCAGGTGACGAAATGGTGAGGAGTAGAGGTACCATCACCAGTCAATTAACACCGTTATTATAGAGGAGATTACCAAGAGTTAATTTTTAGATGATTTGTGATCGATGATGGGTTCGATGTTGGTCAAGTTTATCAATTTTTGGTTGAGTTCCCATACCATTGCTCTGCTCAGGTGAA
This sequence comes from Hibiscus syriacus, assembly GCF_006381635.1. NCBI lineage: Eukaryota > Viridiplantae > Streptophyta > Magnoliopsida > Malvales > Malvaceae > Hibiscus > Hibiscus syriacus. Next base: position 696,757 of record NW_024063019.1, on the reverse strand, counting down.
CCAAGAGAATGGATTCGAGGGTTGGGTTATCGAAGAATTAAAATATTTTTTAGGTCAGTGGGTTCTTCAATACCCCAGCTAACTTCAACACCCTATTTAAAATTGAATCCAATAAATATCTTTAAAGCTGTGTTCTCAAATTTCTAGGTTATAATATTGATAATAATAAAAAGAATCACATCAATCCCATAAACCCAATGAAGGCAAAATTTTCCTTAAAGACCCTTAACTTCTTCATATTTTTTATCCACTCTACATTTTACTTAAACAACTATTTTAAATCTTCATATATATATATATATATATAAAACTAACCCCTTAGATTTAGGTGTGACATACATATAAGGCATAAGTACTTTAGAACACAATATCAATGGTATTGGGGCATTAAATCGAAAATCCAAGGGTCTTAAGATACGAAACTCGAATATAGAAAGGGCATTGTAAGACATGCATAAAAATAATAATAATAAATATATCTACAGAAATCCTTGGTTTATCTCGGTTACTAGAATGTCGAGTAGTATAAACAAGGGTAGGTTGTCGAGCCTTAGAAGCAGCTGGTCATATACTCTATAATCGAGCTCTACTGTCGACCCTAGAAATAGAGCTGGAAGTCCTACCCTAACTATAACTCCTAGAGAGAGTTTAAACAAAATCTTGTGATCAAGTAGGAGTCTGAGTTGGGGTCCGATCAACAAAAGTTGGATGCAGACAATTTATCAGAAAGTGCTCACTAGATCAAATGCGATAGCAGGTACCCATATTCTTACAACATTCTCCCTATATCAAATTCCATAGTTCTCATAACTCGGTATTAGAGTGAAACCTAAAGAATTTCCTTGAATAATATATGAAGTTGGAGGTGGTGCAGGCTTCGAACCAGTATGAATCATCTGATGAGCAGTAGTATGAATCCTCTTGTCAGGGTATGCGAAAGGTCAGATTGATCGGAAGACCTTATAGAGCGATGTCGATCTACTCGGTCTCTATCAGGAGCAGAAGCCTCGACTTCTTCAGCGTCCTTTGATTTCTCTTCCACAACATCGAACACCTCATCCTGGTGAGAAACTACCTATTGATGCAGCTCGTATCTCATCCCTTGAGAAAATGTTTGGCACCTATCCCGCTCGGTAGGTACCAAATTGGAACCATACTTTAGTGGCTTTAAAAACTCAATCTCATATTAAAAAACAATCGTCTCTCCCTGAATCAAGTCCTGAAACTGCTATCGCCTCAGTGCGAGATAACACTGTCACAGAAAACACCTCCTAAATAACTCCTTAAAAAAGTCACAGGTCAGACGATCATCTGATACACTACTCTCTACCGACTCCCACCAGGTAGGGCATTACTGTCTAACATAGAGACGATTCCCAAATAACGTCATTGCATATCTAAACCTAACGGGTCCATACGTCGTTTAGTATCACAAAACTAGTCCTAGGCCTTAGTCGAAGCTCCACTAGTAGGGCGTCCAAAGGTAGTAACTCTATTAGCAATCAGAGTATGAGAAATAAGAACCTCTGGTACAACGTCTGTAGCTCTGACCGCCCCTGAATCAAGTAGAGAAACTATCTACCGAGATTCTTATGTAGCACTGCTCTAGAAGGTTCGATCTAAAAAATGGTCACCCCTCTAACTGGAGTCGTCAAACCTATACTAGAGACAGGGGGAAGATCCATCAGGGTCGTAGGAATAGAATTATCTACCGGAGGCGGGATCTACACGTGCCTCGTTTATCAGATCCAGAAACATAGTCACTCGACCCTGTACGTCTAGCACTTATCTTGATGCAACTCGAGGTTCACTATGAAAAGATAAAACATATGATTAGATTAGCACTTGGAGTCTCACAAATAGCTAAACTCGTAAAAACTTGGTGACATGGCCTTTGTGACTTATTTTGTAAACAATCTTAAAACCGTATTTTTAGTTTGGATCCATTCGCATACCAAGTTTTTTAAAAAATGAAAGCTCTAATACCAAAATTTATAACCCCTAGACCCGACCTATGTGTTACGACTAGATCTAGCGGATTACAATATAAATTTTTAAAAGACACTCTTTTATAACTTAAAATCCAAATTATGATTAAACATCTTTAAAAATATAATTAATAGCATCAAAGTTTTAATTCAGTAAATTAATGTCGTAAAAAATAAAATATTTCAAAATATATCTTAGCAAATCTAACATCAGTAACAAAAACAATATTTTTAAAATATAGACACATGTCACACAAAATAAATACAACTAACGTGTCAATCCTCCAATCGAACACCTATACAGTACCCCAAAACTGCATCTATAAGGAATTACCCTAGGCCCAAATGGCGTAGGTGCCAAACTAAGGGAGCACCTTGGGTCCATAAGGTATTACCCTAGCCGAAGCGTAGGTGCCCACATGAGGGGAGTGCCCTAAGGCCCATAAGGACTTACCCAATACACACAACAGAGGAGCCACCTTAAGGGAGTACCTTAAGGTACATAAGTTCTTACTACTAGGCCCATTAGGCTCAGGATCCCACCAAGATTCGCCTTAGGTCCATAAGGAATTACTAGCTCGATCGGTCTGAACATATATAAGGATTACCAATTTGACTGAGCTGAACTTGCAGAGACTTCATACGAAATCCCAGAGTACCCCAGAGAAAAATATTTTTTAGATAGTAACCAGTGATAACATGAAATTAGAGTTCAAATATATTTATTTATCAGTAAAAACATTAATCATAGAACAAGAATCAAACAATCAGGCTTAAACTTTAGTAAATTAGAAATTAGACTTTAAATCAGATAAATCATATGAAATCAAGTCAAGCAGATAGTCATATTGCAAATTAGATAAAACAATCATGTGCACATGATTTCCCAAACAGATATTTAAAACATGTATATGACACACAAGGAACACACCTCACGTGTAAGAGAGGATCGAGAGGAACTCTGATTTTGAGCTTTCAATCTTTTCTCTTGAATTCAGACCATCTTTATCATGAACTAGATTATAAAAATTTCCTTTCCATAAAAATAATTTTTTATAATCTAAATAATAATAATTTTATGACCTAATTGGTAAATGTAAAAACTTGTTATTTAGTTACTAAAACTAGGATATAAATTGAATTAATTTAAATTATCATGGCTTGGTCAAGACTACATCATAACTAGAGGACAACTTCAGAACCTTACAAAAAATGGAGGAATAAAATTATGGTTTGCCCATTTTCCTTTTCATTCTCTACTACCCACGTGATTCTCTATTAAAAATTCAACTGAAATTAAAGTTTCATTTCCCACAAAACTTTCAATTATTGTTTTCTTTCTTTTCACCATCACTCTATAGCTGAAGCAATAAAGCTTCATCGATAGAAATTCAAATGCCGATGACCACCACGTCGGCCGTCGTCGCTGGTTGTCGGTCGGAGCCCAAACTTCACCACCCGAAGCATATTGGTCTCCTCGTCAAGAATTTGACCTCCGATTGTAGAGAAACCTCATGGATAGTCGTAGATCTAAAAAGAGTTTCAACCGACGTTAGGATCATTGGGAAAATAAAAAATACCCTATGAACCTTTTCTATTTCTTTTCTTGTTTTATTTACTATTTAGTTATCGTTTCAGGGTGGTTTGGTTACATGTGACGACATGGTGTCGAGTGGAGGTTCCATCGTCGATCGATCAAAACCGTTGTCATAGAGGAGATTACCGAGAGGTGATTTTTGGAGGATTCGTGATCGGTGATAGATTCAATGTTGGTCGAGTTTATAAATTTTTGGTTGAGTTCCCATATCGATGCACTACTCCAGTGAACCAAGAGGATGAATTCAAGGGTCAGTTATTGAAGAATTAAAATATTTTTGGGGTCAATGAGTTCTTCAATACCCCAGCTAATTTCAACACCCCATTTAAAATTGAATCTAATCAAAATATATTTAAAGGTGTGGTTCTCAAATTTCTAGATTATAATATTGATAATAATAAAAAAATCACATCAATCCCATATGAATATTAAAGAGAATTATAGAATCATGTAAAACCAAGGAAGGAAAAATTAGCCCCTCAACTTCTAAATATTTTTTATCCACCCCATATTTATTTAAATAACTATTTTAAATCTTTATATATATATATATACTAACCCCCTAGATTGGGATGTGACACACATATAATGCACAAGTATTGTAGAACACAATATCAATATGCCACTTTAAGAAATACACTACACCATCATCACATATGTGAAGGCACCACCTTCACTTAGATGTAAGATCTGTGCCATAAAATGTATTCCCAATACTTTAGCACATCGTCACTCAAACATCGAACTTGTGCTAATTACCAATATACCACTGTCACATAGACGTCAAGCTCGTTCTTAATATCATATAATAGCAGCACTATCACACAAACGTCAAACTTGTGCTTAATATAATACATCTGCTAGTTGTATACACGTATAATGTACAAGTTCTATAGAACACAAAATCAACTTGCTAGAAGAAGGAATACACCGCACCATTATCGCTTACGTGCCAGCACCACCGTCACACAGATGTTAGATTCTTGCCATAAAATGTATTCCCAATACTTTAGCACCACCTTCACTTAGACATCAAACTCGTGCTCGGTATCATATAATGGCACCACCGTCACATAGACATCAAACTCGTGCCAAATATCATATAATAAAATCACTGTCACACAAATGTCAAACTCGTGCAATAAACATAATGCAGCTTCTAGTGGCACTACCGTCACATATGTGACGTCAGATAATGTGTGAAACATCATTTAATGCTCTAACTCTATACCTATGAATCTCAATGTATTTACAATGCCCATTTTATTTAAATTATTTATCTTTCACTTATAATAATGTTTTCAAACATCTTCACAATTAAGTATCACACATCATTCACTCATCATAATCTTTTAAATATTAACACAATCAAGTATCATACAATATAAATATCAATACACATAAAATGGGCTTCTCCATCACATTCACATATCATTTAAATATAAAAGTATTCATAAATACAAATATATCAAAATACAATATAAAAATACATTGGGTAGTTCATACATGAAGTCATTCATAAGAAATAATTAAACAAAATAATAATATAAAATAAACTGAAATCAATTTATTTTCAGGTCATTCTAGGTTGACTCATCGCAAGTCTTCCTCCTATCATACTTATATAGGATATGTAAAATGCACTCACCTGTAAATGCCTTATTAGAAACCTTACTTAACGATTCTAGCTTTCTCTAATCTCGATCTTCATGTTCATCATTTAAACATCACATATATTCCAAAGTGTATATATTAATATCTTACTAACATAGGCATAATCTAGTAATAAAATTCATAAAAAAAATTGCCAATATTTATTCGATATTAAATCAATTTCAAAATGTCAATCCTAACCATAATAAATAAATTATTTTAGAATTTATTCTCAACATTTTCAATTTATTCCAAATGGTCCTTTGACATTTAACTTCAATTCAAAGCATCCAAAAATATACTCAAGCATTCTAATTATACATTTAAACATTACTCTTCAACTTCTAATCCTTTTCCACCTAAATTCTAAAACTTCCATATTTTGACAACTTGTACTACCTTTAAAGAATCATTATTATGTATTAATATACACATTGGAATTTAATTCAATTTCATTCATTTGAAACTAGACTCAAATACGAATCTAAACCATATAAAGCAGTCCTTCTAATTCAACTTGTACAATTTATATTGAATTTTCTAATCTAATTTCTAGAATTTATTTTAAGCAGAATCTGCTGCCCTCTTTTATGAACAATCACCGATACAAATGTCATACATTTTATTATACAACTTGAAATCAATCCCCGTTTGTTTTAAACAATACTATTTTGACATACGAACACAATAATATAAAAAATCACTTCCAAATCAATTTTATATAATTTATGGTGATTTGTCAAACTCAATGTCAGATTTAAAAATCTAAACAGTTTTCAATATTTTGAATCCTTAAATTCTTTATCAATTCGTATAAATTGCATCTTGATCCTTCGCCATTTTTACTTATTCAAATCAATCCCAACCATTCCAGCACTGTAAAAATATATTTAATTCAATATCTTCATATTTGCATAGTTACCATTCAATCCTTTATTTCCTAATTGTAATACCCCAAATATCATTCCAAGGACTTTATTGAAAATATTTGAAAATTTAAGATTTATTTGAATAATTGGTAAAAGATGAAAAAATGATTTGGAATAGTGTATAGACTAAATTGTAGCAATAGATAAATTAAGAGGGCACTTTGATATTTTAAGAGGGAGAATGAATTTAAAATATATCCCTTATTAAGGATTTTAAAGGGGAAAAGAGGAAAAGTTAAGCCATTTCTATTTTTCTTCTTCACTCATGTGGGTACTGGTTTCCTCTCTAGCATAAGGTAAACTTCACTTAGTTAGTTATTCCTTTAAATTTTGGGTTGCTCTTGTAACATTAATTGATATGTAAGCTTAAAGAATTAGTAAAGAAGATTAAAACTAAGTGGGGAATATTTTATATGAGATTTAAGGAATGAGTTTTTGAATGATATTTTGATATATATGTTTTTATTGAGGTTTATTAGTAGAATTGACTTGTCAAATGATTGAATAATAGATTAGAAGAAAGAGATATGTTTAAAAGCATACTCAGAAAATGATATGATTCTTGAGTTGAAGTGTTCTATGAAAATTCTAGATCTTATAAGAGGTTAAATGAAGGAATGTTAGTGTGGTAAAATAAAGAAAAGTTTAATACTATTGTTGGTGGTAAAAGTATGAGATTAGAGGTGAAAATTTAGTAAAAATTGGGCTGAAAATAGTAAATATGGTAAGGGTATCGGTACTGAAAGAACAATACCGATACTATAGGTGTAAATAGGTAGAAATGGAATGAACACTATCGATACCGATGCAAGTGGTATCGATACTGATGGGGTATCGATACTATTAAGGGGAAGTATCGATACCATGGATCCAAAATGTCAAAATGGTATCGATACTGAAAGGAAGTATCAATACCATAGTATAGTAGTATCGATACTAAGAGAAAGGTATCGATACCATGCAACATGGAATATAAAAATTGTATCGATAGTGAAGGGGGTATCAGTTGCATAGTATATAAGTATCAATACAAGGGTAGTAGTATCGATACTAATGAGCTTAGAACTACATGATAGGTTGAAATTGTTATTTAAATTGAAATAATGGTACTTTTGAATATTATTAAAGTATAATGTTAAGGAGTATACTAACATTGGTATGTTATGTGTACTTAATGAATGCTTGTGTCGATCGTAACCAAGCTCCTGAATCTAGCAAGAAAAAAAGGAAAGATAAAGTTGTTGATTAGTCAGACATCTATGCATCTTATTTGCAAGGATTATTAGGTGACTACATTTATTGTAATTAATTGAGATGAAGAATATTCACAATGATTTAAATTAGAATGTTTTAAGTTAATGTATGTTTTATTTTATTTAATATGTTACCATTATATGTATGGACAGGATATTATGATTTAGTTTTAGAGTATGAACTTCTTTAAAATGAATCCATAAATCAAATGCATGAAAAGATTCATTAAGGCATTAAAGGATTCCATAAATATAATGAATGAAATGATGCATTAACGCATGAAAGGATGCCATAAATAGAATGCATGAAATGATGGATTAAGGCATGAAAGGATGCCATAAATAAAATGCATGAAAGGATGCATTAAGGCATGAAAGGATGCCATAAATAAAATGCATGAAATGATGCATTAAGGCATGAAAGGATGGCATAAAGAAAATACATGAAAGGATGCAATAAGGCTTGAAAGGATGCATTAAGGAATTAAAGGATGCTATAAATAAAATGCATGAAATGATGCATTAAGGGATGAAAGGATGCCATAAATAAAATGCATGGAATGATGCATTAAGGCATGAAAGGATGCCATAAATATAATTAATGAATAATTACTAAAGAATAAAGAAAAAAATGTACAAGAAAGAAAGGTATGTTGGACATAATAAGGATATTTATGATAATAGTATGAAAGAAGTTTGGTTTCAATAATAGCGACTTATCTAATTCTTATGGATGATACGAATTAGTTTGCAAGCAAATAACAATGATATGCTTAAGTTTACATTAATGTTTCTTTATAATATTATGTCTCACTAAATACCAACTTAACGTGTGTTGATTTCACACGTAGGCAAAGACAGAGATTAGCTGAGTAAGGAGTGCAGCTGCAGCAACGGTGATCATCAATTAAGGTTGACTACTCAGTGACAATAAGACGATCCAGTTTATTTTGGAAAACTTATTTGGCATATAATTATAGTACTAAAAAATCCTCTTAGTTTTAATTAAGTAGACCTTTGTAACAGATTTAAATCAATGAATCAATGTTTTGTTGTACCTTAAAAATGTCATGTTTTAAGAAATTGAAAAAAAAATTTATGGGTTTTCAAATGAGGTACTATTTTAAAAGTGATGTGACATCTATACCTCGAGCAAGAAAAAAATACAGGATATGTGTATTACATTTATTGGTATCAAAGCTACAAGTTTAGTCGATTCTCGGTAGAAACTATTTTTATTTTAATATAGAAAAGGGATTACATACCACAAATATTTTCAATGTTACTAGTATTATGTCATTAGAGTGTGATTGATGACACTCCTTGCTAATTGTAATGTTATTATTATGTGATAATAGATGTCGGAATATTCAAATTCGCGAAGATATGGGGAACATAAGATGCTAAAAGGAACGTGTAGTGAAAGTTATGAGGCTAATAGTGAACAACCTCTCTCCTCTGAAAATGCTAGTGCACCTGCACATCAGGGAATTCCGGCGCCTGAGTTTGGAACTTTCATGCAAGCCCTTGACGCCATACTGACTCGATTTCAACCTCCCCCTACTCCTCCAACACCGAGAATGTTGATCCCAAAAGAGTTGAAGAGCTTGGGAGCTCCAAAGTTCTGGGGATAAAAGGGTGAGGGTCTTATGGAGGCCAACTTATGGCTAAATGATGTTATAATAATGCTTGAGAGTCTTCATTGTATGAATATGGAAAAACTGGGTGGAGTTGTATCTGTACTTAGAGGATCAACTCGAGTATGGTGGTCAAATACTACGATGTATACACCACCGAAACAAGTGATCTGGCAATTCTTCCTGGAAGAATTCAAGAACAAGTATGTGGGTGAACAGTTCAGACGGGTAATGGTGTTAAAGTTCCTTAATCTAAAGCAAGGTGATCAAGCCATACATGAGTTCAAGACTGAGTACAACAAGTTGAACCATTCTGCTATGGAAGTAGTTCTGAATAATAGAGCAAGATGTGATTGGTGTATAGAGGGTTTGAGGCCAAAAGTTAAAAGAGATGATGCTAGCTTTGAACTTGTCGGATCTACAAGAAGTCATAAACTGACCCAAAACTATTAAAATAGCTCAGGAGGAGACTTTAGCTATGGAGTAGAGTTTACATACGGGGAAAAGAGTGGGAATTCATTCCACTCCCCATCATGTTAAAAGAGGCAAGGGCTCGAGTTCCAGATATACTTATCGAGAAAGTTCTTCATTAGCTTTTAAGAAAAATAATCAAACTCAGTCTTTTGCTGCTAGCTCTGGTAGAGCATTTGGGGGAAGAATTACTTGTCAAACATGTGGTAAATTCCACAGTGGAGCATGTAGACATCTCAATGGAGCTTGTTTCCAATGTCACGAGACTGGTCATTTTGCTCGAAACTATCCTAAGAAACTTGGGGATAATTAGGCGTAATCTGAAAGACCGATGGCAACCTCAAATAGAAATAGAGAAAGGGGTAGATCCAGGGGAGAATTAGATTTGATGCAGAGACAAGATACTCAGGGAGTCACTAGAATTTACAACATTAAGACTAATAAGGATCGAAATGACCCTAAAATCATAACAGGTGTTTTCCATCTTTTTGAGGAGCTTGTATTTGTTTTAGTTGATCCTGGTTCTACACACTCATACATCAATACAAAATTAGTTAGAGCTAGAGAAATCCCTTTAGAACCAATTATGAGTGAGATGATAGCGGTAAACCCTACGGGTCACAGTGCGAGAGTAACTCGAGTATGTAGAAAATGCCCTATAAAGATCCAAGGGATTATGTTCCAGGAAAACTTGATGGAGTTTCCCTTTGAGGAATTTGAAATCATTTAGGCATGGATTGGTTGTCTTTACATTATGAATGGGTTGACTGTTGTAAGAAACGTTTGTTTCTAAAAGATACCGAAGGTTCATAAATCCTAGTGATCGAAAAAAAGTGAAATCATTATCAAATGTGATATCAGCAATGACTGTAAGGAAAATGATGTCAAAATGATGTATAGCCTTTCTAGCCAATATTATAGATACACGAATACCAAAATTTAGAGTAAATGATATTCCCACGGTTAGAGAATTTTCAGACGTTTTCCCGATGAGTTATCGGGATTGGCTCCAGATCATGAGGTAGAATTCAGGATTGATGTTTACCCGGGTACCGAACCTATTTCTATGGCTCCATAGGAGATGGCTCCGACTAAATTGAGAGAACTAAAAGCCCAACTGCAAGACTTACTCGATAAAGGATTTGTAAGACCTACTGTTTCTCCGTGGGGAGCACCTGTTCTGTTTGTGAAGAAGAAGGACAGGTTTATGCGATTATGTATCGATTACCGCCAGTTAAATAAAGTAATAATAAAGAACAAATATCATCTTCTAAGGATTGATGATCTGTTTGATCAATTGAAAGGAGAAGTAGTGTTTTCTAAGATGGATTTAAGATCGGGGTAACATCAGCTAAAGATCAAAGAGGATGATATTTCAAAGATAGCATTTCGGACTCGGTATGGGTACTATGAATTTGTGGTGATGCCATTTGGTTTAACTAGTGCTCCTGCATCATTTATAGATTTAATGAACCAAGTGTTCCAACCTTACTTGGATAATTTTTTGGTTGTATTTATAGATGATATTTTGGTATATTCCAAGTCAAGAGAGGAACATGATGCTCATCTTCGAGTAGTTCTTCAGACACTTCGCGAGAAGAAGTTGTATGCCAAATTGTTAAAGTGCGAATTTTGGTTAGCTAAAGTTGCTTTCCTTGGTCACATAGTCTCCACAGAAGGCATAAGGGTAGATCCTAGAAAGATCCAAGCTATAGTGGATTGGCAGCCCCCGAAGAATGCTTCTGAAGTTCAGAGTTTCTTGGGGCTTACTGGTTATTATAGGCGGTTTATGAAGAACTTCTCAATGTTAGTGTTGCGCTAACTAAGTTGTTACGAAAGGATATGACATTTTTCTGGACAGAGAAATGTCAAGAAAGTTTTGAAAGGCTTAAGAGAATAGTAGAGGGCCCCGTGCTGGTACAACCTGAGTCAGGTAAATAATATGTTGTTTTCAGTGATGCATCCCACAATGGACTACGGTGTGTACTGATGAAAGATTGAAAAGTTATGGCTTATGCCACGAGATAGTTGAAGAATCATGAGAAAAATTATCTGACACATGATTTAGAATTTAAAGCAGTTGTGTTTGCATTGAAAATCTGTCGTCATTATCTGTATGGTGAGCAATGCCATGTTTATATGGATCACAAGAGTCTAAAGTACTTATTGACTCAGAAAGAACTAAACTTGAGGTAAATAGGATGGATCGAGCTTTAAAAGGATTATGATCTAGTTATAGATTATCATCCTAGAAAGGCGAACGTGGTAGCGAATGCACTGATTCGAAAGATTTTCGCCTCTCTGTGGACTTTGGATACACATTTGTCATTAAAGGAAGATGGTGCCTTGATTGCTGAGCTTAAGTTAAAGCCAAAGTTTTTGGATTGGATAAAAGAATTACAAGATCAAGATGAGAAATGCTTAGCGAGATTGGCACATATCGAAAAAAATGAGACCAAAGACATCGAAATAATATTCGATGGATGTTTATATTATTAGGGAAGACTTTGCATTCCCGATAATGATGAATCGAAGAAAGATATTCTTTATGAGGAACACTATAGCCCTTTGATGATACATCTAGGAGGGAACAAGTTGTATTAGGATTTAAAAGGTCGTTATTGGTGGCCTGGTATGAAAAAAGTTGTATAGGAGTTTGTGACAAAATGTTTGACATGTCAGCAAGTGAAAGCTGAACATCAAGTACCCTCTAGATTGCTTCAACCGATATCCATTCCTGAGTGGAAGTGGGAGCTAGTTACCATGGATTTTATTTCAGGGCTACCTTTATCACAGGCAAAAAGGAATCCATATGGGTAATTGTGGATCGATTGACCAAGACAACTCATTTTATTCCAGTTCGAGTATATTACTCGATGTATAAGTTTACAGAGTTTTATATAAAGGAGATAGTCAGAATACATGGAGTGCCTATTTCAATAGTGTCCAGTCGAGACCGAAGGTTAACTTCAAGATTCTGGAAGTCATTACATGAGGCACTGGGAACTCGATTGAACTTTAGTACAACTTTTCATCCGCAGATAGATGGGCAGGCATAACAAGCTATCCATATACTTGAGGATATGTTAAGGGCATGTTTAATTGAGTTTAAAGGATCATGGGAAAGGTATTTGCCTTTAGCATAATTTACGTATAATAACAGTTACCAATTGAGTATTAAGATGGCCCGTATGAAGCTTTGTATTGGAAAAAATGCTGAACACCATTAAATTGGTTTGAGCTAAAAGACCGATACCTAGTTGGGCCGGAGTTGATTAAAGAAATGGAGGAGAAAGAAAGATTATTCAGGGTAATCTAAAGATAGCCTCCGATCGATATAAATTTTATGCTAATTTGAAAATAAAAAAATTGAATTTCAAGTGGGAGATAAAGTATTTTTGAAGGTGTTGCCTTCGAAGAAAGTTTTGAGATTTGGGTGAAAAAGAAAGTTGAGTACGAGATTCATTGGACCTTATGAGATATTAAAAAGGGTCGGACCAGTAGCATATCAGTTAGCTTTGCCTCCAGATATGGATAAGATCCACAATGTTTTTCACGTATCGATGCTCAGAAGATACTGATTAGATCCGTCCCACATTATCACAGCAGAGAAGATAAATATCTGATCAGATTTATCTTATTAAGAATAACCATTGTGGATCCTGGCTAGAGAAATCAAGGAATTACATAACAATAAGATTCTTTTAGTTAAAGTACTCTGGCAGAATCATAAGGTTGAAGAAGCTACGTGGGAAAGATAAGATGACATGAGAATGAAAATTCCATACCTCCTTGGTTCAGGTATTTCTTTAAACTCGGGGACGGATTTTTCTTAAGGGGGAGAATTGTAATACCCCAAATATCAGGTCAGGGATTTTGTTGAAAATAATTGAAAATTTATGATTTATTTGAACAAGTGGTAAAAGATGAAATAATGATTTAGAATAGTGTATAGACTAAATTGTAGTAATAGATAAATTAAGAGGGAGAATGAATTTAAAATATATCCCTTATTAAGGATTCTAAAGGGGGAAAAAAGGAAAAGTTAAGCCATTTCTATTCTTCTTCACTCACGTGGGTAGTGATCTCCTCTCTAGCATAAGGTAAACTTCAATTAGTTAGTTCTTACTTTAAATTTTGGGTTGCTCTTGTAACATTAAGTGATATTTAAGCTTATGGATGGATTAAAGAAGATTAAAACAAAGTGGTGGATGTTTTATATGAGATTTAAGGAAATGGGTTTTTGAATGATATTTTGTTATATATGTTTTTATTGTGGTTATTAGTAGAATTGATTTGTCAAATGATTGAATAAGAGATTACAAGCATGAGATATGTTTAAGAACATACTTAGAAAAATGATATGATTCTTGAGTTGATGTGTTCTATGAAGATTCTAGATGTTATAAGAGGTTGAATAAAGGAAAGTTTGGGTAGTAAAATAAAAAAAAATTAATAGTATTGCTGGTGATAAATGTAAGAGATAAGAGGGGAAATTTAGTAAAACTCAGCCTGAAAATGGTAAATATGGGTAAGAGTATCGATACTAAAAGAATAATACCGATACTAGAGGTGTAAATAAGTATAAATGGAATGAACAATATCGGTACCAATGCAAGTGGTATCGATACTGATGGGATATCGATACCATGGATCTAGAATGTCAAAATGGTATCGATACTAAAAGGAAGTATTGTTACCATAGTATAGTAGTATCGATTCTGAGAGAAAAGTATCGATACCATGTAACACAAAATATAAAAATGGTATTGATATTGAAAGGGCTATAGGTACCATAGTATAGAAGTATCGATACCAGAGTAATAGTCCCGATACTAATGAGCTTGGAACTACATGATAGGTTAAAATTGTTATAGAAATTGAAATAATGGTACTTTTGAATATTATTAAAGTATAATGTTCAGGAGTGTACTAATATTCGTATATTATGTGTACTTAATGGATGCTTGTGTAGATCGTAATCGAGCTCCTGAATCTAGCAAGAAAAAAAGGAAGGATAAAGTTGCTAATTAGCAAGACATCTCTACATCTTATTAGTGGGGATTATCAGGTGAGTACATTTATTGTAATTAATTGAGATGATAAAGATTCGCAATGATTCAAATTAGAACGTTTTAAGTTAATGTATGTTTTATTGTATTTATTATGTTATCATAATATATATCGAAAGGATATTATGAATGAGTTTTAGAGTATGAACTGCTCTAAAACGAATCCATAAATAAAATGCATGAAAGGATGCATTAAGGCTTGAAAAGATGCAGTAAATAAAATGCATGAAAGGATGCATTAAGGCATGAAAGGATGCCATAAATAAAATGCATGAAAGGATGCATTAAGGCATGAAAGGATGCCATAAATAAAATGCATGAAAATATGCATTAAGGCATGAAAGGATACCATAAATAAAATGCCTGAAAGGATGCATTACGGCATGAAAGGATGCCATAAATAAAATGTATGAAAGGATGTATTAAGGCATGAAATGATGTTATAGATAAAATGCATGAAAGGATGCGTTATGGCATGAAAGGATGCCATAAATAAAATGCATGAAAGGATGCCTTAAGGCATGAAAGGATGCTATAAATAAAATGCATGGAAGGATGCATTAGGTTATGAAAGGATGCCATAAATAAAATGCATGAAAGGATGCATTATGGCATGAAAGGATGCCATAAATGAAAATAATGAATAATTATTAAAGAAAAATAAAAAAATGTACAAGAAAGAAAGGTATATTGGACATACTAAGGATGTTTATGATAATAGTATAAAGAATTTTGGTTTCAATAATAAGGACTTATCTAATCCTTATGGATGATACGAATTTGTTCAAAAGCAAATAACCATGATATGCTTAAGTTTACATTAATTTTTCTTTACAATATTAAGTCTCACTAAATACCTACTTAAAGTGTATTAATTTCATGCGTAAGCAAAGGCAGAGATTAGCTGAGTAAGGAGTGCAACTGTAACAGCGGTGATCATCAATTAAGGTTGACTCCTCAGTAACAATAGGACAATCCAGTTTATTTTGGAAAACTTATTTGGCATATAATTAAAGTACTAAAAAATCCTCTAAATTTTAATTAAGTAGAACTTTGTAACATATTTAAATCAATGTTTTGTAGTACCTTAAAAATGTAATGTTTTAAGAAATTGAAATTTTTTATGGGTTATCAAATGACGAACTGTTTTAAATGTGATGTGACATCTGTACATCGTGTACGTAAAGGTATACGAGAGATGGGTGCTACACTAATACCGTCAAATTCAACCATCACACTTTACCAAATTTGTAATTTGATCTTGTATCAACCTTTTAACTTACAATTAAGAACCCAAATATTAAATTTCAACATTCTAACCACATATTCACACATTACCCTTCAACTTTATGATAATTTTTATTTCAAACCCAAACTTCTTCATTTTTATATTTTGGTCCCTAAACCTCCATAAGCTTCCAAATTAGCCCAAACAACTTTCTAAAGTTTGCAAAACCATACATTCATTATTTCTATCCTAAGGAAATTTTTACATATTTTTCTCCAATTTATTCACTATAGTCGAATATGAAGGGTCACTTTAGGTTAACTTTCCAATTTGATTCAAGCATGAATTCAACTTCCAAACATATTTTCCAATCATCTACAATTAATTCCATATCAATTTCAATTCAAACAATAATTCTCCATAAAACACTAAGTTGGTCGAATTTAGTACTTTAATTTCCAAGTAGTTTCAATCATCATACAAGCATGAAAATGATTCTCCAACATCAAATACATCATAACCCATCCATAATTCATTAAAACCTAACATCCCATTTATCCATAAAATTTATAAAAATTCTTCATCCAAGCATGATTTCGATGAAATAATTATACCAAATGATAGAGAATTTCAAGTAGAACAATTTTTTTTATTTCATGTCTTCATCCAAATTCCTAATAAATTGCTTGAAAAATCAAAAAACAAATTCTTACCTTGTAGGAACCTCACGTCCAAGGCTTGTAAAATGAAGAGAACTCTTGATTTCTCTTCATCTTTCTTTATTAAATAATGAATTAAAAATTTAATAAATGCTAAATTACCAATTTACCCTTAAAATTAAAATATCTTTACTAATTTACCCTTGAATATCATGATAATTACTAAATTCCCACGTTTTCATCATCCCTTATATCATCATTTCATATCAATTTTTATCTTCCTATTTTGCCCTTGCAATTTTCCAAAAATTACAATCTAGCCATTTTTCATCGAACGATCCAAATTGAATATGGAAATTATCTTAAATCCAATGGTTCATAAAAATCCTACAAATTAAAGTCATGGAAATAAGATTTCTAACTTTGCTTCATCATCCTTCAAAATTTTCTAAAAATTCGATTCGATCCGATTATCCGAATTTTTTTCCAACTTTATCACTTTATAGCTTTTAATACAAAATCCGTACGAAAAATCTAATTCCCATGAAAACGTCATTATCAGGGGTAAACTATTCATTTATGGGGTTGAATTACATAACTATTAAAATTACACTTTGGTCCCTAATTTTTTCCAAACTTTATAATTTTCCACTAAATTTTCAAAAATTGCATTTTGGTCACTAGTTAAATTTTGGGTATTACAATTCTCCCCTTAAGAAAATTCATCCTCGAATTTTCAATACGTATCTGATGTAAAAAGATGAGAATATTACTTTTTCATATCTCATTTACTTTTCCACATAACTTTCTCGACTTCAAAATTCCTCCAAAGAATCTTAACGTAACAAATGAAATGATTTTTTTCATTTTTTGGTACCATGTTCTAGTATCTTAATCGGTTCCTCCTCCTAAATCATATTCGATTGAATTTAATTTTTTTTTCATAACGATATAATCGGAAAGATTTGAACAATACCTTTGAAGTATCAATACATGAAACACTATGATCTTATCCATTTATAGAGTTAACAATAACTAATAGGTCACCAGACCATCTCTTTTTACTATCTCATATAAACCAATGAATCTCATCCTTAGCTTTCCTTTTTGTCCAAATTGTAGAATATTTTTCTAATGTGACACCTTGAGAAACACCTTATCACAGACCCTATTTTTAGTTCCTTTCTTTTTGAATCTAAATAAGACTTCTGTTATTAAGCTGCACTCTTAAGATTATCTTGTCTAATCTTCACTTTATCTTCCACTTCCTCAACCATATCAGAGCTAACTATTTTTTTATCCTCTAGTTCATATCATTTTAAAATTATTCAACACTTTCTTTTCCTTATAGGGCTTCATAAGTGTTGTTTTATACTTCACTGATACTTTCCATGATCCTTTAATTTCAATTATGCACACCCTTAACATATCTTTCAAAAATTAAATAGTTCACTCTGATTATCCATCTGTCTAAGGATGGAAAACAATGTTAAATTTAAGTCGGTTCCCTAAGGCCTTATGCAAAACTTCAAAAATCTTAAAGTAAACCTTGGATCTCTATCAGATACGATTGAGATAAGTACTCCATGTAGGTGGATAATTTACTTAACCTATCTTTAAACATACTTATCCATAGAATAATCAACTCGAATTGGAATAAAGTGTGTTGACTAAATCAATCTCCTCACAATAACCAAATTGAATTCTTTGTGATGGTTGTCAAAAGTAAACATGTTACAAAATCCATAGTATTCCTTCCTATTTCCACCGAGGAATAGAAATATGTTACAATAATCCAAAAGACACCTGATGTTCTACTTTTACTTGTTAACATATCAAGCATTTAGAAACAAAACTCATATATAACTCTTTTCATGTTTAACCACTACTATCGACTCTTCAAGTCATGCTACATCTTGTTTCCTCTAGGATACCTCGTTACAGTACTATAATATGCCTCAAAGAGAAGTTATTTCTTTGATTCCTCATTGATTGGAATACAAACCTTTTCCTCAATCATACAAGCATCTACTGGACTTAACTTTGAAGTTTTTAATTTCAGGTTTTCATACTTGTTCGATACTTAACATATACCTTTCATCCATTCCTTAAAGATACTTTATTTGTTCAAAGTTCAGCTCCTTTTGAACTAACAAATACTTCAGACTTTTGTGACGATATGCATATAACATATTTCACTATATAAAGAATAACAACATATCTTCAAAGCAAATACCATTACCGCCAATTCTAAGTCATGCGTAAGATAATTCCTTTTGTGTGTCTTAAATTACCTCAAGCATAAGTCGTGATTTTTCCTTCTTGTGTTTATACGCATCCAAAACCATAATGAGATGCTTTTCTATAAACTACATAGTCCTTTCCTGATTATGATTATACTAACACAAGGATTTTTCATTAATATATTTTAAATGTCTCAAAGTATCTATTAGCACTTATTAGCCCAATAGATGATATACTCTATACTTCAGAGATATTATTCGAACTTCTCCATTCCCGAATAACTTATACTCCTTTTAAATCCACTCTAGTTCCCCTTTACTGAAATTACATAGCCAAAGAAATCATATTCAGACAACTAAAAATCTACACTCTAATAATTTAACCTATAACTTTTTCTATCAAAATATTTGAAGAATGATGTGAAAACATGCATCATGATCATGTTCTTCCTTTGTCTTAGAATAGAAAAAAATATCCTTAATACTTGGAGGAGGATACTTATTATTCACTTTCATTATTCAATTGACAATGATCTATGCATGTTCGTATAAACCCACTCTTCAATTTCACAAACCGTTCATCATTGATGCACTTCAAGGTGACACACTCAATATTATAAAACATTGATTTAACAATTCCTGAAATTTTTCCTTTAATTTCCTAAATTCAATAGAATCCATTTTCAAGGTTTGAGAATATACCACATTAACTAGGAAGGCTTGATAACCTTGCTTTAATAACTCCTTAACAGTTACAACTAAAATCATTTTATTTAATAACTTTACATTTGCTCTCTTACTAATCACTTATGATTTCAAAACCTTTCGAGTCCTTCAAGATCATTTGCTTTAGGTGATAGTTCACAATGGTATGTCAGGGAAAATAGCCAATCAATTCCCAAGGTTATCTCAAATCCCTCAAAAGATAATTTCATTAGATTTATCGGTAACTCAATTCCTTAAATCACTAACGAACATATTCTACAAAAAGACTCACCTTATCACTATGACCCAAAGGGTTAGTCACTTCTATATCACTAGAGGTAGGCTCTAACTGGATCCCTTCTTCTTTAACTAGCTTAATGCTTATGTACGAGTGCGTAAAACATAGATTAATCAAAACAAATCCAGGTTTACTAAAAAGATAAAATGTACCTGTGATGATCTCTGAATCATTTTCATATTCTACAATTTCTAGATCCTCTTCATTTTCTTGAGACATAAAGACAATATTCTCTACAATTCTTTCCTTACTTTTCTCATGAATAAGCTATGACCACATCATAATTTCTTTTTCATTATAAGGTGGGGTATTCCACCCAAAAAATGGAGGAGAATCTCTCACATCCTTGACTAAAGTTTTCTTTAATCAATTTGGGTTAACTAAAAACTCGATCTTCTTATTATCATTTTCAACTTCGTTTCTTTTTCTCTTATCTTCAGACATCTAGATAAACACATATTTAAATCATATTAGTAAGGAGTAGCATCAATCAAATCACAAGCACCATATCAGTAATATTGACTTCGTAGTGGCATGTATACATTTTTTCAATTCAAACAGACTCGGTTTAGGCTTAGAATTGGCTAAAACTATAGCTCTGATACCAATAAATGTAACACCCATTTCCCATATAAGTTATCGCATATGAGTCCATGATGTCACATAGAATTTACAAATCAATCATTTTTTGAAAACTAGTAAATTTTTGTTTCATTCTAAGATAAATCAATTATTATCAAATTCTTAAAATATTTCATTTTGATTAAAATTTATTTTAACTAAAGTATGAATTAACTAATCTTTATTTTTAAATAGTAATAATAAATACTACATATTGAAACCAAATTGAAACATAACTATTTTAAAGTATCATAAACATTTAGTGTACATGCCAACTAGTACTACCAACATTCAAAAAGATGACAAACTGATTCTGGAGTGGATCTGATCTTTAAAGGCTGATGTTGGGCCTAGCTCCTTACTTCGTTCGCCTACTTTTACCTATATATGAAAATCATTACACGCTAAGTATACGCTTAGTGAAGCATTAAGTTACTATTAAAATATTTATTTCATTAATAAAAATAGTAATTAAACATTTTTACAATATAATATAATGCATGTATAATTAAGTTAAACACCATTTAAACACTGTCTATGAATCAAAGAATTATCATAAAACATTTAAAGTCAAAACAAAGTTCCCAAAGCAACATCATTTTCAATTCACATCGTTTAGACTATTTCATTTTAACTTCATTCAAAATAAGCTTTTCATTTCATTTCATTTCATTTCTATCATATCATTTCATAGCATAGCATGTTCCATTCATTTAATTTGTTTCATAGTACGTATCATTCATTAAATTCATTTCGAAGCATGTATCATTCATTTTCATCTCATAGAATGTACCTTTCACTTTTTCATTTCATAACCTAATGTAAACCATTGAGAATGCAAGGTATGCGATCCACACAAGCATACTTATTGTAATGCCCTAGACCCAACCTATGTGTTACGACCAGATCTAGCGGATTACAATAAAATTTTTATTAAAATATTATTAGATAACTTAAAATCTAAATTATAATTAAACATCTTTAAAAATATAATTAATAACATCAAAGTTGAAATTCAGTAAATTAAAGTCGAAAACAATAAAATATTTCAAAATCAATATCGACGCAAATCTAACATCAGTAACAAAAGCAATATTTTCAAAATATAGGCACATGTCACCCAAAATAAATGTTTCTCGAAAAATAAATACATTACAACAAAAATGTTAATGTACTAATGTGTCAATCTTCCAACGGAACACCATATGCAATTCCACAGAATTACATCCATAAGGACTTACCTTAGGCCTGAAGGGCCTAAGTGCCAACCTAAGGGAGCACCTTGGGTTCATAAGGTCTTACCCTAGTCAAATCGTAGGTGGTCATCTGAGGGGAGTGCGCTCAGGCCCATAAGGACTTACCTAATGTACACAACAGAGCAGCCACCCTAAGGGAGCACCTTAGGGTCCATAAGATCTTATCACTAGTCCCATTAGGCGTATGAGCCTACCCAAGAGTCACCATAGGTCCATAAAGAATTACTAGCTCGATCAGTCAGAACCTATATTAAGAATTACCAATTTGATCGAGCTCAACCTACAGAGACTTCATACTAAATCTAAGAGTACCCCAGAGAAAAATATTTTTTCGATAGTAACCAGTGATAGTAGCAAATCAGAGTTTAAACATATTTACTTATCAGTAAAAATAATAACCAAAGAACATGAATCAGACAATCAGACTTAAACTTTAGTAAATCAGAAATCAAGCTTTAAATCAGATAAACCATATGAAATCAAGTCAAATAGATAGTCACATTGCAAAGCAGATAAAACAATCATTTGCACATAATATTACAAACAGATTTAAAACATGTATATGACACACAAGGAACACACCTCACAAAAGGGACTCATCCCAAAGGTCTACTGAGTACTATCTCTATCACGGACGGGCTCACGTGTATGAGTGAATCAAGAGGAACTCTGATTTTGAGCTTTCAATCTTTTCTCTTGAATTTGGACCATCTCTATCACGAATTAGATTCCAAATAATTTCCTCTATATAAAAATAATTTATTAGAATCTAAATAATAATAATTTTAGGAACCAATTGGTAAATCTAAAAACTTATTAAGCCAATATAATATTTAATTACTATAAATAGACACTAAATTGAATTAATTTAAATTATCATGGCTTGGAGACTACATCATAACTAAAGGACAAGTTAAGAACCTTACCAAAAATGGAGTTGCCCATCTTCCTTTTCACTTTGTACCACCCACGTGATTTTCTATTAAAAATTTAACCCAATTTCAAGTTTCATTTCCCACGCAACTTTCAATTATTTTTTCTTTCTTTTCACAACCACTCTATAAGAGAAGCAAGAAAGCTTCATCGATAGAAAATCAAACGCCGATGACCACCATGTCTGTAACTCCCTCAAACCGATGCAGGTAGACCGATCTTATCCAAGGTGTCACATTAGGGCCATCGGAGTAACCCACCGTAATAATCTCTAAAAGTTAACAATTTGATTAAAACATGTAAAATCATAAAATGATTTATAAATACAAAAGTAAAATTTTTCAGTATTCAGAAATAAAAATAGTTTTCCAGACTCAGATATAAAAATAAAATACAACCTAAATGCCCCCTAATCTCATGCATCGTACTCCGCAAGCAACACCGGTGGAACTCCCCTATAAAAGTCAATAGCTACGCTGGTACGATTCTTTAACCTGAAATGGTGAGTAATAGAGTGAGCTTTGAGAAGCTCAGTAATAAAGAACTACTCATTGATGCTACAGGATATGAAGATAAATGGAAAGCCATATAATTTCCTCATTTAAACAGACATATACATGTTTTCGGGATAAGCTGGAGTTCCACTTGTAGTTCATATAGTATAGGCCACAAATACCTCCTCAAGTTTCATAAGATTGAATAGGATGTCTAGTGTCTTCCAATCAAAACTAATGAAAAAAATATAAATCTTTTAAAACTATAACGAAACCATCCAACCAAACTATATTATCTAGTTCCCCAGAACTGCATCTATAAGGGCTTACCCTAAGCACACAGCAAAGGTAGCCAACCTAAGGGTATGCCTTGGGGCCTATGGGCCTACCCAAGTGTATCCTTAGGTCCATAAGGATTTACTAGATGGATAAGGGTTGTACCTCTATACTCCAAATTCCTACTCATATAAAAATCCAGTAAAAATCAGTTTTAACCATACATTGCAATATCTTGATCGTGATCTAGTAATATCTGATAACCGTGATAATGAAATAAACCATATAATTGATCTCCACCTATGCACCATATATAGTTCCATGATTAACCCAAGTGAGTGCCTTGGTACCTGAGAACCTACCCAAGGGTCACCTTAGGTCCTATAAGGATTTACCTGCTTGATCACAGCTGTACCTCCATACTCCAGTCAACCCAGATAATATCCCAATAAAATAGTTCGAGTATAACTCATGAAAAAAGGAAACCATAGTTCATAAACCAATAAATTCCATGATTCCATAAATCAGGAACAATTAATATTTTCCAGTAAAAACAGGTAACCAGAGAACATATACCATGTATTCATAGTTCATTAGCTAGAAAATCATTAAATTAGTGATTTCGGAAAATCGTGTTTTATAACAAGTAAAACATTTACATGTCACATAAGGAACACACTAGAGTATCCAAGTATTTATCAGAAGAAGTTGGTAGTTTATCATGAATAGAAAACATGAAACTTATGTAATTTGATCAGATTCCAAGAAAGATGTCATGTTGAAGGGAATTTATTACTAATGGAACTAATTCCACATTTAAAGTTGATACTTTAGAATCCCGCTATGATTCAGGTGCCTCAGGAAGGTGTTCAGGAACCTTTATATTGAATAAATTCTAGATTTAGATTTACGGAGAGTGATTCCATTACTCAAGCAATCTGGGGTATTCAAGATTTTATATTGAATTATCAGGTTTAAGTCTAATTAACCAAATAGGGTATTCAGTATCCTTGCATCTGAGTTACTTGTTTGATCAGATATAACTGGAGTGATTTTAACTGATAAGGGACAAAAGAAGATCCAAGATATTTATAATTTGAGTCGATCTGTCGGATTATCAAAATAACTCGAGTTGAACAAGTCCCAAAGCTGATGCATGTCGACTGATCAATTCATTGCCCTTCCATGGTATTCACTATATAATACCAACAATTCTTGTCTATATATATCATCTTCATAATCATAGCTGAATATATCTTAAGGAGACGAGCGAATATTCCAATAGTCTTTATTCCATTTCCACAAATGGAACATTATTAGGAATTGTCCATGCACTTTAATTCGTGATTACAACCCTTAGGGAGAGTACTACATGTAAAATTGTTAGTGCTCCATACTTATCCAAGTTATTCACTTAATTCAAGGTCATCTGGGTACTTAATTCAATTAGTATTTAAAGCTATCCTGATCGCTTAAGAGTTTCTTGAGTAATTTGGTCGTTCCTCGAATTCATATACATTCAGAACTTCCATTCCGTTTAACTTGATCAAATAATGTAGTCTTAATGATTATTCATTTCAAAGTTAAGGACATTAGTCATTCCAAGGCTTGGAAATACTTTAGGCCATTTAACACTTTAGGGGAATTTTGGTCATTTACACTTTACGGCATTTTTATAAATCCAGTATAGATCTGAAATTTTAAATCAATGATTCCAAGATTCAAGTCAATCAAGACATGAGTTATCAAGTCGTCTCTGTTATTATAATCATCCATATCGTTTTTTACTCTTTAAGGGTATTATCGTTCTTTTATTCAATTTCGTCAGTGGCATTACTTCGGGTAACTTAAGCTTGAATGTATTCCAGTTTCATTAAAGTTCAGAGTACTTGCACATTTTCTCACTGGAGGTTAATTTCACCACTAGGAAACGTTTTGGTCCTTTTTCAGTACAAGGGAATTTTTGTAAATTTATCCCTTATGGCTATTTTAGGAAACATCTTATCCAAATAATCCCGGTATTTAACCTTAAAAAGAATTAATCAAAATTTAAAGATCTTGAAGTCAATTCATTCATTATTAAATCACCAAGCTTATTATTATTATTTTTGATTGATTTCTAATTTTCTTAAGCGAGTCATATAAGTCCTATCCATTTACTGACTTTTGATAGTAGTCGGATCGAGTTTAGGAAATAATCACTACAAACATGTGACCACTTATATTATCCATACAGGAATCAATACTAATATGTTCCATAAAGCATGAAATATGTAGTAATGTATTACCTCAATTTTTATGCCATACCGATCAACCATTTAAAACTTCATTCGATCACCCTCAAACATGAATTCAACGACCAATAATTCCTCGGATACAAAGCAACCAAATTTACATCAGAAATCAAACTCAATAAAGAAACCACTTTGAATTTCGAAGCTAAAACATCAAAAAATAGCTTACTGAGTGTGAATTTAACAAAACAAATTTCAAATTCGGACTCAGGACTTCAAAAAACATAAAATGGGGCCTTTTTAAAACAGTTAACTTTTTTGTCAAAGTGAGGGGGTTAACTCGGACCGAGTTGACTCGGTGATTGGACTGGGAAGACGGGTCGGGTCGGGTCGGGTCAACCCAATTCTGGAATTTTCCTTAGACCCAAAACAAGTCCCATACGCACCCATGGGTGCGTGACAGCGATGACGAACTCAGGGTGGACGGTCGATTACTTTCTTAGAGATATTACACCATAATATTTCCAAATCAATACCAATAATAAACTAAACCAAGTTAAAATAATTAACGTAGCATTTAAACCCAACTTACCACATCGAGGATAGAAAATGACGGCGATAGAGCAATCCAAGAACCGGGTTTTGAGTAGACAGAGGACATGAATCCGACCACACTGGCGGTGAGGTAAGACGGTCACTATATTGCCCGAATTTTATAGCCAAATGAGGTGGTCAATAGGGATTTTACCGTTGGCTTCACCTCTAGATTCGGCTAACCATCTGTGGTTTTCGATAAATTAATTAAGGGATTCTAGTCGAACATCACCGGCGCTTCATTTGGGACGGGCAGGGACGTGCACCACCGGCCGGAGCTAAGTAGATCAGGAGGTGACGAGAGAGGTGAGTTGGGGTATTTGATAAATTTGGGATTGGGTTTTTAATTTCTGGAATTCATCTTGCTCGATTGAAAGAAGGTTTATTTTTCTCTTAACAAGAAAAATGGAAAAATTAAGGATTAATTCCCTTAACTTTCCACATATTCCAAAATAGTGTTGTATCTTTTAAAAATTTACAATTTAGTCCTTAATTTTTCTCTTATTACAATTTCAATTTGATACATAAAATTAATAGATTTTTAGCCCCTAAATTGGGGTGTGATAATTCTCCCCTCCATAAAAGAATTTCATCCTCGAAATTCACCTGAAGTCATATGATGTTTCCATCAATTCTTCCTTGTCTTCTAGTAGCTTTTATAGAAGAATGTGTCCTCTACTAATCCTTAACTAGCTAAGTATACCTTCTTGTCAGAACTCACCCTCATTCCAATAAAATTAGTTAAACAAAGATATCCTTATGGAATCAATTCAACCTTGGTTATGAAGTTAGGTTTGTAGAGCAGGTAAAATCTTCCAATTTCATTTCTTGAGTAGGGTCAGAAATTATCGGATGAGTAATTCTCAAATTACTCGAGAGGCACTTTACATAATTTAGAAAACATTAATGGTATTCCTTTATACATAGGTCAAGCCATATCGAATAAAAAATTAAGTTAACTCGCTACATTGAGGGACTCGACCTTGGAGTTAAAGAAGTACGATTGTAGTCAAGGGGCATGTACTGAACAGACATCTTTTGACATTCGACCGACTGATCTATCTAGAAATATTTAACTCAACCTAAGCATTGATACAACTAAATGTAACCCCCTCAGACCAATACGGGTGGCCCGACTTGAGCTGGGGTGTCACATTAGGGCCACCGGAGCGAACCACCGTAAAAATCTCAGAAAAATTAACATTTTGATTAAAACAAGTAAACAAACATATACAGGTTTTTGGGATAAGTTGGGGTTCCAATGGCAGTTCATCAAGTAGAGGCCACAAAGATATTAGTTCATAGGAAACATTCATAGTATCAAGATTCATAAGATTCAATAGGATGTCTAGTGTGTTCCAATCAAAACCAATGAAAAAATATAAATCTTTTTAAAACCATAACGCAACTCTCCATCCAAACTCCATTATGCAGTTCCCAGAACTGCATCCATAAGGCTTACCCTAAGCACACAGGAAAGGGAGCCAGCCTAAGGGTATGCCTTAGGGCCTATGGGCCTACTCAAGGGTATCCTTAGGTTTATAAGGATTTACTAGTTGGATTAGGGTTGTACCTCCATACTCCAGAATCCTACTCATATAAAAATCTTGTAGAAATTAGTTTTAACCGTAAACCATAATATTTGGATCATGATCCAGTAATATATCATAATCGTGATAATGAAATAAACCATATAATTGATCTCCACCTGTACATCATATATAGTTCAATGATTAACCCAAGTGAGTGTCTTGGGGCCTGAGAGCCTACCCAAGGGTCACTTTAGGTCCACAAGGATTTACCAGCTTGATCAGAGTTGTACCTCCATACTCCAGTCTACCAATATAATATCCCAATAAAATAATTCGAGTATAACTCGTGAAAACAGGAAACCACAGTTCATAAACCAGTAAATTCCATGATTCAATAAATCAGGAACAACTCATATTTTTCAGTGAAAACTGGTAACCAGAGAACATATACCATGTAGTCATAATTCATCAGCCAGTAAATCATTAAATCAGTGATTTTGAAAAATCATGTTTTAAAACAAGTAAAACATCTACATGTCACATAAGGAACACAATAGAGTATCCAAGTATTTATCAGAGGCACTTGGTAATTTATCAAGAATGGAAAACATGAAACTTATGTAATTTGTTTGGATTTCAGGAACGATGTCCTATTGAATGGAATTTATTACTTATGGATCTAATTCGACATTTAAAGTTGATACTTTAAAATCCCACTACGATTCAGGTGCCCTAGGAAGTGTTCAGGAACCTTTATATTGAATAAATTCTAGATTCAGATTTACATAGAGTGATTCCATTACTCAAACAATATGGGGTATTCAAGATTTTATATTAAATTATCAGGATTTAAGTCCAATGAACCAAATAGAGTATTCATTATCCTTGCATCTAAGTTACTTGTGTGATCAGCTATAACCAAAGTGATTTGAACTGATATGGGAGAAACGAAGATCCAAGATATTTATAATCTGAGTTGATCTATCGGATTATTGAAATAACTCGAGCTGAACAACTCCCAAATCCGATGCATGTCGACTGATCAATTCATTGCCCTTCCATGGTATTCAATATATAATAACAACAATTCTTGTCTATATATATCTTCTTCAGAATCATAACTGAATATATCTTAAGGAGATGAGTAGATATTCCAATAGTCTTTATTCCATTTCCACATTACAACATTATTAGGAATTGTCTATGTACTTTAATTCATGGTTACAACCCTTAGGGACAGTACAACATGTAAAATTGTTAGTGCTCCATACTTATCCAAGTTAGTCACTTAATTTAAGGTCATCGGGGTACTTAATTCAATTAGTATTTAAAGCTATCCGGATCGCTTAAGAGTTTCCTGAGTAATTTGGTCGTTCCTCAAATTCAATGTTGATTTATTCATTTCAAAGTTAAGGACATTAGTCAATCCAAGGCTTGGAAATACTTTAGGCCATTTAATATTTTAGGGGCATTTTGGTGATTTTACAATTTAGGGCATTTTTATAAATTCAATATAGATCTAAAATTTTAAATCAATGATTCCAAGGTTCAATTGAATCAACACATGAGTTCTCAAGTCATCTCCATTATCATAATCATCCATATCGCTTTTTACTCTTTAAGGGTATTATCGTACTTAGGCTTGAATGTATTCCAGATCCATTAAAGTTCAGAGTACTTGCACATTTGATTAGTGGAGGATAATTTCACCACTAGGAAACATCTTGGTCCCTTTTCAGTACAAAGGCATTTTTGTAATTTTACCCCTTAGGGCTATTTTATGTAACATCTTATCCAAATATTCTCGTTATTTAGCCTTAAAAGGAATTAATCAAAATTTACGGATCTTGAAGTCAATTCATTCATTATTGAATCACCAAGCTTATTATTATTTTTTCTGATTGATTTCATATTTTCTTAAGCGAGTCATATAAGTCCTATCCATTTACCGACATTTGATAGTATTCGGATCGAGTTTAGGAAATAATCACTACATACATGTGACCAATTATAATATCTGTGCAGGAATCAGTACTAACATGTTCCATAAAGCATGAAACAGGTAGTAATGAATTACCTCAGTTTTTGTACAATATCGATCTACCATTTAAAACTTCATTCGATCTCCCTCAAACTTGAAAATGTCCAATAATTCATCGGATACAAAGCAACAAAATTTATGTCAGAAAACAAACTCAATTGAGAAACCACTTTGAATTTTGAAGGTAAAACATTAAAAAAAACAGCTTACTATGTACGAATTTGACAAAACAGACTTTGAATTCGGACTCGGGACGTCGAAAAATATAAAATGGGACCCTTTCAAAAAAGTTAACTTTTTTGTCAAAATCAATGGTCAAAGTCAACGGGTTGACTCGGACGAGTCTACTTTGTTAAGTTGACTCGGTGATTGGACCGGGAAGACGGGTTGGGTCGGGCAGACGGGTTAGGTCGGGTCGGGTACACCCGATTATGGAAATTTCCTTGCACCCAAAACAAGTCCCATGTACACCGCGCGGGATTCATGATAGCAACGGCGGGCTCAGGGCTGACGGTCGATCACTTCCTTAGCAATATTACACCACAAAATTTCCAAATCAATACCAATAATAAACTAAACCAAGGCAAAACCAACTTAAAATAATTAACCGGACATTTAAACCCAACTTACCGCACCGACGACATAAAATAACAGCGATGGAGAAATCTAAGGGTCGGGTTTTGAGTGGACAGAGGCCATGAGTACGACCACACCGGCGGTGAGGTGGTCACTATATAGTCCGAATTTTATAACCAAATGAGGCATTCGAGAGGGTTTTTAGCATTTGCTTCACCTCTCAATTTGGTTAACCGATGGCAGTTTTTGATAAATTAATCGAGGGGTTCTATTTGGACGGACTGGTGCTTCGTTTGGGATGGGCGGTGACGTGCATAGCTGACCAAAGTTGAGTAGATCGTGTGACTACAGGAGAGGTGAGTTCTGTTATTTGATAAATTTGGGATTTGTTTTTTAATTTTTTGAATTCAGCTTGCTCGATCAAAATGGGGTTTATTTTTCTTACCAAGAAAAATGGTAAAATTCAGGATTAAGTCCATGAACTTTCCACAGGTTCCAAAATGGAGCTGCATCTTTTAAAAATTTATAATTTAGTCCTTAATTTTTCTCTTTTTATAATTTTAGTTCGATACATAAAATTAATATATTTTTAGTCATTAAATTGGGGTGTGACAATTTCGGCCGCCGTCGTTGGTTGTCGATTGGAGCCCAAACTTCACCGCCCAAAGCGTCTTGGTCTCCTCGTGAAGAATCTGACCTTCGATTGTCGAGATACCCCATGGATATTTCTAGATCTACCAAAAAGCTTCAACCACCGAAAGATTTAACCTCTCTGATATTCTCCATCCACATTTGGATGGTGTTGCATTCAAGATATGTCATTCTCGTTGTCAAGAAGAACATACTCACCGTTCAAATCTTCTAACCGACGTCAGGATTAACAGGAGATGAAAAATACCCTATCAACCTTTTCTATTTCTTTTTTTGTTTCATTTACTATTTAGTTATCGTTTCAAGGTGGTTTGGTTGGAGGTGACGACATGGTGATGAGTGGAGGTTTCATCGCCAGTCGATCAACACCGTTATCATAGAGAAATTACCGAGAGTTGATTTATGGATGATTCGTGATTGGTGATGGGTTTGATGTTGGTCAAGAGTATGGATTTAAGGGTTGGTTTATTGAAGAATTAAAGTTTTTTGGGTCAAAGGGTTCTTCAATACCCCAGCTAACTTCAACACCTCATTTAAAATTGAATATTTAAATATGTGTTCACAAATTTCTTGATTATAATATTGATAATAATAAAAAGATTGACATCAATCCCATATGAATATTCACGTGAATTCTAGAATCACCTAAAACTAAAGAAGGTAAAATTATCCTTAAAGTCTCTCAACTTCTTAATATTTTTTATCCACCCCAAATTTTAGTTACACAACTATTTTAAATCTTTATATATATATATAAACTAACCCCCTATATTGGGGTGTTACACACATATAATGCACAAGTACTATAGAACATAGTATCAATGGTATTGGTGCCTTAAAATCGAAAATCCAAAGGGTTTTAAGATACAAAACTCGAATATAGAAAGGGAGTTATAAGATATGCATAGAAAGAAATAGAAATAATAATAAATATATCTATAGAAATCCATGGTTCATCTTGGTTACCAGAACATCTGGTAGCATAGACAAGGGCAAGTTGTTAAGCCTCATAAGCAGTTGGTCCTCTACTCTATGATCAAGCTCTACTGCCGACCCTATAAACAGAGATGGAAGTTCTACCCTGACTATAACTCCTAGTGGGAGTCTGAACAGAAGCCTGTGATCGTGCAGGAGTCTAAGTTGGGGTTTGATTGACAAAACCTGGCTGTTCATACCC
Source organism: Hibiscus syriacus (assembly GCF_006381635.1). Taxonomy (NCBI): domain Eukaryota; kingdom Viridiplantae; phylum Streptophyta; class Magnoliopsida; order Malvales; family Malvaceae; genus Hibiscus; species Hibiscus syriacus. The sequence goes on along the minus strand of NW_024063019.1, from coordinate 664,639 downwards.
AAAATCATTCAAAGAAATCATTTAGCAAAAAAATAATACGAAATATAGAATAAAATGATTTAAAAAATATTTCTTTCCAAATCATTCAAAGTTGACTCACCTCCTTCCATACTTTGAAAGCATAAGTAAAATGCAATCACTTGGAAATGCCTCACTCTATTTAATGTTCATAGTTTTACTCTTGAACTTTTTCTTTATCTTTATAATTTCTTTAATCTTGATATTCACATTCTTCATTTATACATCACATATAATCCAAAGTATATATTAGTATCTTACTAACATAGGCACAATCTAGTAGTAACATTCATAAAAATTCTATCGATACTTAATCGATACTAAACCCATTTTGAATCATTAATGCTAACCATAACACTTAAAATATAACTTCAATTCTATTAACATTCATGTCAACACATAACTCAATTAATCCTTTCAAATTCCACTATCTAACCATTAAAATAAATTATTTTATAATTCTTCTCAACATTTCCAATTATTCAAAATGGTCCCTTTCCATTTAACTTCAATTCCAAACATCCAAAAAATATGCTCAAGCTTTCTAATCAAACATTTAAACATTACTCTTCATCTTTTAATCCATTTCCACTGCAATTCTAAAATTCCCATATTCTGACAACTTGTACTACCTTTAATGAATCATTATTCTATATTAATATACATACTGGAATTTAATTTTGTTTCTTCCATTTGAAACTAGATTTAAATAAGAATCTAACCATATAAAGTAGACCTTCTAATTCAACTTGTAAAATTTAAAGTGAATTTTTTAATCTATTTTCCATAATCAGTTTTGAGCAGATTCCGCTGCCCTGTTTTCAGATCCATCATCGCTCAAAAAATCATATATGTTATTATACAATTCAAAATTTATCCCCTTTTATTTTAAACAAAACTAGTTTGACATACAAACACAACAGTACAAAAGTAACCTCCTAATCATTTTTTTAGAATTTCAGGTGATTTTTCAAACTCAGTACCAGATTCAAAAATCTAAACAGTTTTCATTATTTGGAATCCTTAATTTCTTCATTAATTCTTGTAACTTGCATCTTGGTCCTTCATCATTTTTACTTATTCAAACCCAAACATTCCAGCATTGTAAAAATATATTTAATTCAATACCTTCATATTTGCATAATTACCATTCAATCCCTTATTTCTGAATCCATTAGAATTCAACCATCATATTTTACCAAATTTATAATTTGATCCTACATCAACCTTTTAACTTAAAATTCAACATCCAAATATTAAATTTCAACATTCAAATCACATATTCACACATGATCCTTCAACTTTATATTAATTTCTATTTCAAACCCAAACTTTTTTCCTTTTTACGTTTTGGTCCATAAACCTCTATACGCTTCCAAATTGGTCCAAACAACTTTATAAAGTTTGCAAAACCATCAATTCATCTTTTCTAGCCTTAAGAAAACTTTTACATATTTTTCGCTAAATTATTCACTATGGCTGAATATGAAAGGTCACATTAAGCAAATTTTCCAACTTGATTCAAGCATGAATTGAAGTTCCAAACATCATTTCCAATCATCTAGAATCAAACCTATATCAATTTCAATTCAAACAACCAATTTTCATAAAACCATAACTTGGATAAAAATTAGTATATGAAATTCCATGTAGTTTCAATCATCAACAAGCATGGAAAAGATCCTCCAACATCAACTTCACCATAATCGAACTTTAGTTCATCAAAACCTAACATCCCCTTCATCCATCAATTTTAAGAATGTTCTAGGCGTGAAAAACATGAATTAATGGTACCAAATGATAGAAAATTTCATGTAGAACAATTTTCTATTTCATGTTTTCATCCAAATTCCTAATAAATTAACTTGAAAATAAAAAAAAGAAAATTTCTCTTAACCTTGTATATGATTCACGACAATGGAAGGATGAAGATAAAGAAATTTCTTTAATTTTCTTTATTTTTTACCGATTTACCCTTAAAATCAAAATATATTTACCAATTTACCCTTGCGTTTCATGATAATTACTAAATTACCATGCTTCTATCATCCCTTACATCATCACTGCACAACAATTTCTCATCTTCCACTTTTCCCTTGTAATTTCAAAAAATTACAATCTAGTGACTTAAATCCAGCGATCCACATTAAATCCTTCCAAATTAAGATATGGAAATAAATTCTTGATGTTGGATTATCATCCGTCTAAATATCTCAGAATTCGATTCAATTCAATTATTTTGACTTTTCTTGAACTTTATCTCTTTATAGCTTTTAATACAAAATATGTACAAAAAATCTGATTCCCACAGAACTGTCATTCTTGGGGGGTGAACTCTTCGTTTATGGGGCTGAATTACATAAATTTTTTAAAACTACACTTTGGTCCCTGAACTTTTCCAAAATTTATACTTTGGCTACTAAACTTTCGAATTTTACATTTTGGACAGTAGCTGAAATTTTAGGGTATTACATGAATTCTCCTTTTAATTTCAATATCATTAGCCATCCAAATAGTTATTTAAAGTAATATGTAAAAATACATGCAAAGTGTTGTGCTAATAACATGAAAGTCGCAGGTTCGAGACATGCATGTGCCAATTATATTTAAATAAGTTATAATTTCTCCCATTATGAACAAAAAAATTAAGAAACAAAAAAGTAATTATAAATTGACACAATTAAATTCAACATTAATTCTACTTATATATATATATTAATTTGATTATAGAGTATATGATTCTAAAATCGACTATACCTAATTTTTATATGAAATTATTTTATTGTTTTCCCTTCTATATTTAATATTGATTAGACTTTTTAGGCCTTTCATTTACTAGCTTCGTGAATATTTCTCTCAATAATCTCATGTCAAGGTTTGAACATGGATTCTTTGTTTAAGAGTATAATGTTGTTATTTTTAGATTTGTGTATGCCACATTTCTCGAATGCGTTTGGTTCATGGATATAAGATTAACTATAATAATACGATTATGAAATATATTCCTTTTATATTTATAGAGTATTAATTTTATTATAGAGTATATGATTCTGAAATCGACTATGCGATTATTTTTATTTGAAATTATTTTACTGTTTTTCTCTTCTTTGTATTTAATATTGATTAGACTTTTAGACCTTTCATTTACTAGCTTCATGGATATTTTGCTCAATAATCTCATTTCAAGGTTTGAACATAGATTCTTCATTTAAGATTATAATGTAGTTATTATTAGATTCATGTTTACCACATCTCTCGGATGCGTTTGGCTCATGAGTATAAGATTAACTATAAGAACACTATTATGCAATATATTCATATTACGAAGAATATTTCATTACTCTGTTTGATTCATTAAATCGAAATGTAAGACTATGATGTTTAGAATAGAGAACATATGGTTATTTAGAAGCATGTATCTCTATATTATCATTATTTTAAAATTTTCGTTTTAAAAAACTAATTATTTAATATTTATTAGTGTTAATTACCATAATAGAATCATTTGCTTCAAATGATCCTCATCCCTTCAACATATGTATAGATAATTCTAAAAAATGAAAAGATTGTAGTTGTGTAGTAGTGGAAGTAAATAGTTGGAATAGCTCAGTTTGTAACCCCTAAGACCCGACTTGGATGTTATGACCAAATCTAGACGGTCACATATCGTATTCAGAAGTTCCTTTCATTTTTAAAACAAGGTTAAAATCTATATAACAATATAATATAAAACTAACCATTAGTAAGGTTCATACGATAAACATATATATACATATATCAGAAAACCATATAAACCATATACAAACTATAATATCGGTAATACTAATATATCAGAATAGTAGCAAAAGAACGTGTCACCAAAGTATAACAAAAAGGGCATATAGATATATACAGTTATACAAAAATGAGGAGTGGTTGATCCTCCTAATTCCAAGTATGCTAGTCTACTATCTGCTACTATCATAAAAGGTTAAAAATTTACAGAATGTGCTAAAAAGCCAATGTGCTCCTTGCAGTGTATAAAAATATACATATAAAATACTTAAGTAAAAATCAGTTCATAAAACATGTTTTAAAAATATGAACACTACCCCATCCGTTCACCAGAATGTGTAGGATCCCCAGAATCATACACCCATTTGTACACCCGGTAAGGACATTATTAGTATAACATAAGGACCTACGGTAATGACTTACCTTGTGCACAAAGCAGATGAGCCTACAGTAAGGTCTTATAAGTCATAGACTATTCCTTATATATTTCCTCCAATAATACCCCCATGACAAAAATAAACATGTATGTGTCTGAGTGAAAATAGTAGTTTAATCGATTAAAACATGAAAATATTCCATATTCAAAAATAATATATAAAAATATAGTAATCGGAGATCATATCACAAATATATGGTAAATCAAATATTAGATGAATGGTATTCAGAAAATCATGTATTATGCCATAAAAATATTCAGTATCATCTAAAATCTAAAATAATTTATATATGTAGTTTAAAACATTATCGATCTGAGTAGTTTAATAAGGAAGCCTACTACTGGGTCTGTTGATCACAATTAGTGACATCGCTATATCATACGAATAAAAAAATCTATATCAGAATCCTAATATGAATAATAATAATCTATATTTAAACAACTTACGAAAGCCTACAATAACTCTCAAAGAACGCGGATCGTGCGAATTTTTCAGACAGGAAGCATCGAATCTAGTTGACCCTCGGTTGGGAAAATCACAAGTACTTTCTTAAAAATATATTACTGAATTAATTCCATAATCAAATATCAAATAAATAAGTAAAAAAGCTAAAAATACAACACATTTTTGGATTAATAGGCTCAATTTGGGGCTTTTGGGTCATAATTTTGAAAAACATACAGTAAAATGAGACTCAATATGTCGAAAAAAAGTCAAGGTGGAAGCTTTGAAAAAAAGTGAACCGTGGTTAACGGTTAATGGCTAACGGTCAACGGCGATTAACGTTAACTGTTGACCCAATTCGGTTCGGATTATATCAGTTCAGGTTTGTATTTGATGGGTTTAGGCTGAGTGGTCAGCAGGGTTAGTTCGGATCGATCAGGTGGGTCAGGTCAACCCCCTTCTAGAAGTCGACCAGGTGGTGGACAAGCCCCACGGGAAGGGGTAGCGTGCGGGGGTACGTACAGGGCTCTTGAGGCTTGGAAAAATTCCTATATGTATTTTAAGGTGTTTTTAGACATTTCCCAAGTTCGTCACAAAGGTGAACGACGGATAGCTCAATTTTAAAATGTTAAAACTTTGATATTTCTCACCCCCTCACACGTGTTAGGGGTGAGAAAAATAAAGTTTCTAACGTTTCAAAATCGAGATCTCTGTTGTTCCCCACTGATAACGAGCTTGGTAAGTGTCTCAAAACCCCTTAAAGCGTACCTAGGATTTTTTCTAAAATTGTTTGCGACCCCTAAAAGCCCTGCACATGTCCCCACATGTCACCCCTATGCGTGGGGAAGTCCCACCGCCTGGTGGGTTGTTTGAATTTGGGAATGCCCGAACCTAACCGTGTATGACCCGATCTAACTCGACTCGAATCAAACCAGTCATCCGTTAATCGTTAACCGACCATTGACCGTTGACCGACCGTTGATCGGCTTTGACTTTTTTTGAAAACCTCTATCTTGACATTTTGTGACGTCCTGAGTCCGATTCTGTAAACAATTTCTAGCATTTTTGAAATCCCTGAATCGAGCCTTTTTAATCAAAAAATGCTTAGTATTTCTAGCATTTTTGCTTATTTATTTGGGATTTGATTATTGAATTGATTCAAGAATATATTTTTCATGAAGGTACTCATATTTCACCAGATCGAGGGTCAGTTAGATCCGGTGCTTCCCGTCCTTCAGATCCATGCGATTTACGTTCCTTGAGAATTACTCGTGTGTATCTGTAAATTGTTTAAATAGTGATTATTATTATTCATATTAGGATTCTAATATAGATTTTTCGATTCGTAAGATATAGCGGTGTCGTTGATCGTGATTGGCAGACTTAGTAGTATGCTTCATTATCTGATTACTCATACCGGTACAGGTGTGTTTTATGATGGTGTTACATTACTATTTTAAAATGTTCATCTTAATTATTTTAGATTTCTGATAAGATTGAATATTTTATGATGCGATACATGATTTTCTTAATAGTGTTTATTTGATATCTGATTTACTGTAAAGTTTGATATGATCCCTAAATCTATATTTCTACATCTGATTTCTGAGTCTAGAATATTTTCATGTTTTACTAAATTAAACTACAATTTTGATATGATCCCTAAATTTTGATAGGGAATCCTACTATTGAGTATGTCGATCACGATCAGTGAAACCCTAATATAAATAGCATTAACATTTATTTAAATTATTTATGGAAACATATGGGTAACTCTCGTAGAATGCGGATCGAGTGGGTCTGACGGATGAAAAACACCAGATCTAATCAACCCTCGATCGGTTAAAACACGAGTATCTTCATAAAAATATATTCTCGATTCAATTCCATAATCAAATCCTAAAAAAATAAGAAAAAATGCTAAACACACAAAGGATTTTTGGATTAACAGACTTAATTCAGGGCTTTCAGGTTAGAATTTGGCAAAACAAACTTCGAAATCGGACTAAGAAAATCGAAAAACATAAAATATAACTTTTCAAAAAAATTTAACTTTTTCGTCAAAATCAACGGTCAAAGGTCAATGGTTAACGGTCGGTCAATAGTCAATAGTCAAAGGTCAACGATTCATGTTGGACCGAGTCAGATCGGGTCAGGTCAGGCAAGAAGGCGGGTTGGGTTTGGACAAGATCTAGAAACCACTAGGCGGTGGGACTTCCACGTTTATAGGCGGTGCGTAGGGTCGTACAAGGTTGATTTTTTTTTAAATTTCATACAACTATTTTAAGGTGTTTTGAAACACTTACCAAGCTCGGTTCACAACAATGAATGACGGAGAGATCGATTTTGAAACGTTGAAAACTTTATCTTTCTTTCCTCCTCAAACATCGGTGACAACAGAGACAAGAAATACATCAGGACGATGCAAGGAACACGATGGTGTGGGAGGTGTCAAAAACGGAGCAACGGTCGGTGACAAATCGACAATCAAAGTTTTCCTTCTAAAAGAGGAAAATATTGAATAAAGAAAATAAATAAATTTGAAATTTTTTATAGATTTAGGGGTTATATAAACCCTAAAAAGAAATGGTAAAATCATACTATAGGTCCTCCATCTTTAGTTAATTTCTGAATTTGGATCCAAATTTAATCAAAATTTCACTTTGGTCCTCAAATTTAATTAAAATTCAATTTAATCCTCGAAAAAATTTTAAGATAATTTTAGGCCATATTTTGGGGTGTGACACTTTTTATATGAAATTATTTTGTTGTTTCTCTTTCTCCTATATTTAATCTTGATTGGTCTTTCTATGCATTCATTTACCAGCTTCGTGGATATTTCTCTCAATAATCTTGTTTCAAGGTTTGAACATGGATTCTTAATTTAAGAGTATAATGTAGTTATTTTTAGATTTGTGTATGCCACATCTCTCGGATGTGTTTCGTTCATGGATATAAGATTAACTTAAGAATACAATGAAGCAATATATTTACTTTATATTTATAAAGCATTAATTTGATTATAAAGTATATGATTATGAAATCGACTATGCAGTTTTTTTTATTGTTTCCTTTTTTTTTTGATATTTAATCTTGTTTGGAATTTCAGACCTTTCATTTACCAACTTCATCGATATTTTGCTCAATAATCTCATTTCATGGTTTGAAAATTGATTATATATTTAAGAGTATAATGTAGTTATTTTTAGATTTGTGTATACCACATCTCTTGAATGCATTTGGTTCATGAATATATATATATATATATATATATATATATATATATATTAATTTGATTGTAGAGTATATGATTCTAAAATAGACTATACAATAAATTTTTTAAGAAATTATTTTAATGATTCCCTTTTTCTATATTTAATCTAGATTAGTCTTTCTAGACCTTTCATTTACCAGCTTCGTGAATATTTCTCTCAATAATCTCGTTTCAAGATTTAAACAGAGATTCTTTATTTAATAGTATAATATTTTTAGATACGTGTATGACATATCTCTCATATGCGTTTGGTTCATAGATTAAAGATTAACTATAAGAATAAGATTATGCAATATATTCATTTTATATTTACAGATTAATAATTTGATTATACAGTATATGATTATGAAATCGACTATGCAATTATTTTTATTTTAAATTATTTTATTCTATCCCTTTCCTCGATATTTAATCTTGATTGGAATTTCAGACCTTTCATATATCAGCTTCGTGCATATTTCTCTCAATAATCTAGTTTCAAGGTTTGAACATAGATTCTTTATTTAAGTGTATATTGTTGTTATTTTTAGATTCGTGTATGCCACATCTCTTGGATGTATTTGGTTCATGAATATAAGATTAACTATAATAATATGATTGTGCAATATATTGATATTACGAAGAATATTACATTCGTTTGTTTTATTTATTTAATCAAAATGTAAGACAATGATGTATAGGACAAAGAACATATGATTATTTAGAAGCAAGTATCTCTAAATTCTCTTTATTTTAAATTTATTTTAAAAAAACTAATTATTTAATATTTATTACTGTTAACTACCATAATAGGATCATTTGCAGCAAATGATCCTCCTCACTTCAACATATGTATAAATAATTCCGACAAATGAAAAGATTGTAGCTGTGCAGTAGTGGAAGTAAATAGTTGTAATAGCTCAGTTGATTTTCTTTGCAACTCTTAATTCTCCTTTTAATTTTAATATGTTTACCCATCGAAGTAGTTATTTAAAGTAATATGTCAAAAGACATGCAATCGCGTGTTAGCTCAGTTGGTTAGAGCGTCATGCTAAAAATGTGAAGGTCGCTCGATACTTGCATGGGCCAATTATCTTTACATAAGTTATTGTTATAGAGTATACCATTCTGAAATCGACTGTACACTAATTTTTATATGAAGCTATTTTATTGTTTCACTATCTTTAATATTTAATCTTGATTGGACTTTTTAGGCCTTTTATTTACTAGCTTCGTGGATATTTCTCTCAACAATCTAGTTTCAAGGTTTGAACGTGGGTTATTTATTTAAGAGTATAATGAAGTTATTTTTAGATCCGTGTATGCCTTGTCTCTCAGTTACGTTTGGTTCATGGATATATGATTAAGTATAAGAATACGATTACGCAATATATTCATTTTATATTTTTCGGGTATTAATTTGATTGTAGAGTATATGATTCTAAAATCGACTATTCAATTATTTTTATATGAAATTATTTAATTGTTTCCCTTTTCTCTATATTTAATATTGATTGGAATTTCATATCTTTCATTTTCCAGTTTGATGGATATTTCTCTCAATAAGCTCGTTTCAAAGTTTGAACATATATTCTTTATTTAAGAGTATAACGAAGTTTTTTTTTAGATTTGTTTATACCATGTCTCTTGGATGTGTTTGGTTCATGAATATAAGATTAACTATAAGAATACGATTATGCAATATATTCATATTACGAAAAATATTACATTACATTGTTTGATTCATTTAATCGAAATGTAAGACTGCTGTTTAGGACAAAGATGATATGATTATTTAGAAGAATGTATCTCTAAATTATCTTTATTTTAAAATTTATTTCTAAAAAAGTAATTATTTAATATTTATTAATGTTAATTACCATAACAGAATCATTTGCTCCAATTGATCCTGCTCCCTTCAGCCTATGTTTAAATAATTTCGACAAATGAAAATATTGCAGTTGCGTAGAAGTATAAGAAAGTTGCTAAAATATATCAGTTGGTTAGAGTGTGTGGCTATTAACCACAAGGTCGAAGGTTCAAGCCCTCCTAGCGTTGATTTTCTTTGAAACTTTGAATTCTCACTTTAATATCAATATGTTTAGCCATCCAAATAATTATTTAAAGTAAAATGTCAAAATACATGCAATGGCCTATTAGCTCAAACCGGTTTGAGCGTCGTGCTAATAATGCTGTAACAACCCGATAATATCAAAATAATAGTTAAATGGAATTGAAGATTTAATTGTGAAAATTGATAATTTTTAGGGATTAAATTGAAAGATTTTAAAACTTGTAGCTTGTTTTAGAGTTAAAGAAAATTAAGGGACCAAGCCCTGAATTTACCCAAAAAAGTTAGGTATTTGGTTTATATATATATGATATATGCGTGAATTGGGTTCTGAAAATCAGAACCCAATTCCTCCCAAATTTCCATTTCCTTACCTCAACTTCTGACGACGATTTCGACACCGTCCGAATTCCGATCGTCGTTTTGAAAGTACCATCGTGTTCGTTATCGAGTCATGAACAATCCCCTCAATTTAATTGAAGCGAAACGCTGCCAAACACTGTGAATTTCAAGTCAAAACATTGACGTTTTTTTAAGATCAATCGCCTAGAAAATCTTAAATTCATCGTCGATCGTTACTCCGTTTACGACACCTCCCGCACCATCGTGTTCCTTGTGCCGTTCCGAGTCCGCCGGTGTCATCCTCGATCTCCGTTGACGGCGGCGCGTGGGGAGGTAGATCAGTCAAAGATTCGGCCGAGTCGAAATCGAGCTCTCCGCGTGTTCAAAAATTTGAACCGATCTTAGTAAGTATCTCGAAATCGCTCAAAATAATTTTTAGAAATTTTTCCGTGATTTTTAGAGCCCCGGAGGACGTCGCACGCGCCACACGCGCCGCCGCAGGCGAGTGAACGCTGGAAACCGGTTTTGACGGGTTTAATCGGTTTTGAACCGGTTTTGACCGGTTTGACCGGTTTGACCGGTAACGACCCGACCCGTTGACCCGACCCGACCCGACCGTTGACCCGACCCGTTGACCGATGCTATTCTGGGAATTAATTTGGTTTTGGTGCTATTTTGGGAATTAATTCGAAAAGGGTGCTATATTGGTAATTATTTTAAAAAGGGTGCTATTTGTGTAAATGTTTGACAGTTTGTTGACCTCCTTTGACCAGAACTTTGACCGGCTATTAAACGACCTTTGTTTTCGACCACAAATACCTATCCTGATAGTTTTCGACGTCCCGAATCCGTTTTTGGGGTCCGTTTTACTAAATTCAAACCCGAAAGTCTCCAAATTGTCAGTCAAACCCGTTGACTTTATTTTTGACCAAGAATTCGAAATTTTGGAAGGTCATACTTTATGTTTTTCGACGTCCTGAATTTGATTCCGAAGTCCGTTTTGCCAAATTCTGATCCGAAATTCCCGAATCGAGCTTGTAAACCCAAAAGGCTTAATATTTTAATATTTTGATTATTTAAATGAGATTTGGTCAAGGATTTTTTCAATAAAATATTTTATGAAGGTACTCGTGTTTCACCTGAGCAAGGATCAATTAGGTCCGGTATTATCCGTTCGTTTGATCAGCCTGAACCGCGTACTACGAGAATTACCCGTAGGTTTCCGTATATTATTTAAATAATATTTAGAATATTTATATTAGGATTCCAATATGGATTTTTCCAATTCGTAGGGTCTAGCGCTGCAGCAGAACGTGATCGACATACCCAGTAATAGGCTTCCCTATCTGATTTCCCAGACTGTTACAGGTGTGTTTCCTAACAGTATTATATTACTGATTTAAATAATTTATCTGAATACCGAGTATTTGATATTTGATTTGTTGTATATTCTGATATAATTTCTGAATTAAGGTATTTCATACCGATTTCTGAGATCTGCTTATCTGATATCTGAATTATTGATTTTGAATTCTGATTTCCGTATTTCTGCATATGGTTTCTAAGTATGAAATATTTGTTATGTTTTAAGTGATTAATCATTGTTTTCAATTGTATACATTCATTGTCATTTGGGGGGGGTATTGTTGAAGGAAGATTATCTGCAGACTTCTCGGCTTTGTGCTCAAGGTCTAAATGGCATGTGCGGTTGGGTGTATGGTTCTGGGGAACCTACACAACTATGATGTGAACGGATGGGGGTAGTGTTCATGTTTAAAAAAAAAACATATTGCATAAACCGATTTCATTGAAAGATTTTATCTGTATATTTTTCTTATATACTGTATGGAGCACATTGAGCTTTTTAGCTCATTCTGTAGTTTTTACACTTTTTCAGATAGTAGCAGACAGTTAGCTAGCAGATTTGGCATCAGTGGAAATCAACTACTTATTTTGTACGAACATATATTTCTATATGTTTTTCAGTTATGTTTGGTGACATGTATTTGCTATAATTTTGGACATATCTGTATTATTAATATAATGTATTGTAAGATATTAAAAAAAAAACCTCTGAATGGGATATGTGACCACTTAGATTTGAGTCTAACTCACAGATCGGGTCTAGGGGGTTACATTTGGTGGTATCAGAGCTTTCGGTTTTAAACACTCGGACTGTATATGGGTCCTAAATTTTGGATTTTTAAGAAATAAAAAAAAATGTCACCTTATGTTATGATTTAAAGTTTTCTCGAGATCCCTGATGCTAATCTGACACATGTTTCAAATTCTTTCTGTAGAGCCTTATAGATCCAACGATGAATGCTGCTAGAGGTCGTAGGACAGGACGTGGACGTGGTAGAGGGCGAGTCACTAGACCTTCTGTTACGATAGACGATCCGATGTCAGCACGTGATCCTCCTGTTCCGCAAGTAGATTTGACTCTTTCTCATGATGATCAGTTTACTCCCGTGAGAGACCCTCCCGTCACTGAAGATGAGGATACTGAGATGAATGAAGACGCCATTAATAGAGCTATCTTCCGCATGTTTCAGAGAGCTGCTAGAGCCCCTAGTAACATGACTGCAGTGGAGATTTCAAATTCTCTGGTTGCTGCTAGTGTAGTACCATTTGAGGGTATTACTGGTGGACCTCCGACAGATGCTGAGTATTGGCTGGAGGACACAGAGAGGAATATGGATGAGATGGACCTCAGACCTGAGCAAAAGTTAAAGGGGGCCCTAACTATATTGAAGAAAGAAAGCTTCAGATGGTGGCAATCCATTTCTGGTAGTATTCCGAGGAACCAATTAACATGGGATCTTTTCAAGACGCGCTTCCGGAGTCGCTACATCGGAGAGAGATATCTGCAGGAGCGACGCTAGGAGTTTCAGAATCTGGGGTAGGGTAATATGTCTGTTATGGATTACGAGGTTGAGTTCATCCGATTGAGCCGATATGCTCCTGGACTTGTGGACACTGAGACAGATCGATGCTTGAGGTTCGAGAATGGACTCAGGTATGAGATCAGGAGTCGAGTCGCTACCCATCGAGAGAGGAATTTTGATGCTTTGGTTGAGATAGCCAAGACTGCTGAGGAAATAGAGCGACTGGGTATGGAGCACAGGAGAGATAGTGATTGAGCTCAAACCCGATTCAGGAGGCCTTCTGGTTCTGTTAATTCTTCTGCACATCCTAGCAAGAGAGGCAGGGGTGATTCCTTTCAGAGAGGCGGTGCGAGTGTCAAACCTGTTGCATCTGGTGCTTCAACTTTTCAGTCTACTAGACATGGTGGATCTTCTGGGTTGCAACCTTTGCAGACATGTGATTACTGTGGGAAACATCATCTTGGGGAATGCAGAAGAAAATTTGGCACATGTTTTAGATGTGGTTCTAGTGACCATATTATAAGGGATTGCACAATGTCAGTTTCTACAGTTCAGACACCAGCTCGTACTCCCGCTCGTACTCAGAGTACTCTTCAGACTCCTGCGGGTGGTCGTACTCAGGAGAGAGCACCTGGATCAGTTAATAGGGGCCGAGCATCTTAGAGTAGGGGTCAAGTCAGATCTGAGGCCAGACAACCTGCATTGGTTTACACTGCTAGACTTCGACAAGATCGTGATGGGCTAAATGTGACTGCAGGTACTGTTACTATTCATTCAGTTCCATACTTTGCATTGTTTGATAGTGGCTCTACAAATTCCTATGTATCACATTCCGTTTCTGAGGGTCTAAATATTCCTGTTGAGAATACTGAGCGTTCAGTGATAGTTCAAAGTCCCTTAGGCCAATCCATCGTGTTGGATCGTATTTTTAGAGAGTGCCCTATATTGATCAATGGGGAGATTTTTCTGGCTGACCTGATGGAGTTACCCTTTAAAGAGTTCGATTTGATTCTCGGCATAGATTGGTTGGACAAACATCGAGTAAATATTGATTTTGAGACTAAGAGAGTTGTTCTGAAGAACTCAGATAATCAAAAGATTGTAATGATCGGGGAACGACGTGGATTTCTGATGAATGTTGTGTCTGCTTTAGTAGCGGAGAAGATGATCAGGAAGGGTTCCGAGGCGTTTCTTGCTTATATTTTGGACACTAGGAGATCGCAATCCGATATTGAAGGCATCCGAATTGTCAAGGAATTTCCCGATGTTTTTCCCGAGGAGTTGCCTGGATTACCTCCAGATAGAGAAGTCGATTTTGTGATTGAAGTCTATTCCGGTTCCACCCCGGTTTCAATGGCTCCTTATCGTATGGCCCCAAAGGAGCTTAAAGAACTGAAAATCCAACTCCAGGAGTTGTTGGACAGGGGATTTATCCGACCCAGTGTATCATCGTGGGGAGCCCCAGTTCTCTTTGTCAAGAAGAAAGATGGGACGTTGAGACTCTGTATCGATTATCGGAAACTGAACAAGCTCACGGTGAAAAACAAATATCCTCTGCCCAGAATCGACGATCTATTTGACCAATTTCGAGGGGTTTCTATCTTTTCAAAGATAGACTTAAGATCTGGTTATTATCAACTTAAAGTGAAAGATTCGGATATTCCGAAGACTGCTTTCCGTACTCGATATGGGCATTATGAGTTTTTAGTGATGTCATTCGGGTTAACTAATGCCCCTGCTGCTTTTATGGATCTGATGCATAGGGTATTTCGACCTTATTTGGACCAGTTTGTAGTTGTATTCATTGATGACATACTGGTGTATTCTAGAAGTAAAGCAGAACATGAGGAGCATTTAAGGATTGTTCTTCACACTCTAAGGGAGAATAAGTTATACGCTAAGTTGAGCAAGTGTGAATTCCGGCTCAGCGAAGTGACTTTTCTTGGACATATCGTCTCTGCTGATGGTATTCAGGTGGATCCAAGAAAAGTGGAGGCTATTATGAACTGGAAGCAACCCAGAAACGTCTCTGAGATCCGTAGTTTCTTGGGCTTAGCTGGTTACTACCGTCGTTTCGTTGAGGGGTTCTCCCTTATTGCAGCTCCTCTGATGAAACTATTGAGGAAAGATGTTCCATTTGTCTGGTCTGAGGACCAACAAGCTAGCTTTGAGAAATTGAAGACTATTTTAACTCAAGCCCCAATGTTGATTCAGCCTGAATCTGGGAAGGATTTTTCTGTCTACAGTGATGCTTCTTATTCTGGATTAGGATGTGTTTTGATGCAAGAGAAGAAGGTTGTCGCTTATGCGTCACGTCAGTTAAGGTCGCATGAGCGTAATTATCCTACTCACGATCTGGAATTAGCTGCGGTGGTTTTTGCTTTAAAGATCTGGAGACACTACCTCTACGGAGAAAAGTGTTATATCTATACTGATCATAAGAGTCTGAAGTATCTGCTTACTCAGAAAGAATTAAATTTGAGACAGCGTCGCTGGTTGGAGCTTTTAAAGGACTATGATTTTGAGATAGAATATCATCCAGGGAAGGCTAATGTAGTGGCAGACGCCTTGAGCCGTAGGGCGATATCAGATCTCAGAGCCTTATTTGCCAACTTGAGCTTATTTGATGATAATAGTTTGTTAGCAGAGTTACAGGTTAAACCTACTTTGGCCGAGGAGATTAAGGCTAAACAACTCCTTGATAACTCGTTACTTCCCATTATTGAACAAGTTAAGCAAGGATCGAGTTCGGAGTATACTGTGGACCAGGATGGTATTTTGTGTTTTCACGGTCGTTACTGCGTCCCTAGAGATGATGAGTTAAGACAGATTATTCTTCAGGAGGCTCATAATAGTCTTTATGCTATGCATCTTGGTGGGGACAAAATGTACAATAATCTCAAAGAGCGCTACTTTTGGACTGGTATGAAGAAGAATATTTCAGATTTTGTGGCAAGGTGTTTGACTTGTCAGCAGGTTAAGGCAAAGCACCAGCATCCGTCTTGATTGTTACAGTCAATTAAGATTCCTGAGTGGAAATGGGAGCATATTACGATGGACTTCGTTACTGGTCTTCCTCTAACTCCTTCCAAAAAGGATTCTATCTGGGTGATTGTTGATCGACTCACCAAGTCAGCGCACTTTATCCCTATTCGGGTTAATTATTCTCTGGATGAACTGGCTAAGTTGTACATTTCTGAGATCGTTAGACTTCATGGTGGTCCGTTGTCTATCATATCTGATCGAGATCCGAGATTCACTTCCAGGTTCTGGAAAGCTTTGCACGAGGCTCTGGGTACTCGTTTGAATTTCAGTACAGCTTTTCATCCTCAAACTGATAGACAGTCTGAGCGAGTGATTCAGGTGTTGGAGGATATATTACGGGGTTGTGTGATTGATTTTCGTGGTAGTTGGGAAGATTTCTTGCCGTTAGCTGAGTTTGCTTACAATAATAGTTATCAGGCGAGTATTCGCATGGCACCGTACGAGGCTCTGTATGGCCGTAGATGTCGTACTCCTATATGTTGGATAGAGTTACATGATAGAAAAACTTTGGGTCCAGACTTGGTTCGAGAGACTGAAGATACTGTCAGACTGATCCGTGATCGCTTAAGAGAGGCATTTGATAGGCAGAAGTCATACGCAGATAAGCGACGTAAGGATATCGAGTTTGAGGTTGGAGATCAGGTTTTTCTCAAGGTATCTCCATGGAAGAAGGTATTGAGATTTGGACGTAAAGGTAAACTGAGTCCGCGATTTATTGGGCTGTATCGTATTTTGAAGAAAGTTGGACCTGTTGCTTATCAGCTTGAGTTGCCTTCCTAGCTCAGTCGTATTCAGGATGTTTTTCATGTTTCTATGTTGAGGCGATACCGTCCAGATCCAGATCACATCATTCAGGTTGATGAGGTAGAGCTGAGACCTGATTTGTCATATGAGGAGGAGCCTGTTCAGGTTTTAGAGAGGGATGAGCGAGTCTTTCGGAATAGGCGTATTCCAATGGTCAAAGTGCAGTGGAGTAATCGTAGCCCCTCAGAAGCTACTTGGGAGACATTGGAGTCAATGGAGTTTCAATTTCCTCATCTGTTTTCATAAGGTAAATTTCGAGGACGAAATTTCTTGTAGAGGGGGAGAATTGTAACAACCCGATAATATCAAAATAATAGTTAAATGGAATTGAAGATTTAATTGTGAAAATTGGTAATTTTTAGGGACTAAACTGAAAGATTTTAAAACTTGTAGCTTGTTTTAGAGTTAAAGAAAATTCAGGGACCAAGCCCTAAATTTACCCAAAAAAGTTAGGTATTTGGTTTATATATATGATATATGCGTGAATTGGGTTCTGAAAATCAGAACCCAATTCCTCCCAAATTTCCATTTCCTTACCTCAACTTCCGACGACAATTCCGACACCGTCCGAATTCCGATCGTCGTTTTGAAAGTACCATCGTGTTCGTTATCGAGTCAGGAACAATCCCCTCAATTTAATTGAAGCGAAACGCTGCCAAACACCGTGAATTTCAAGTCAAAGCATCGATGTTTTTTTTTAAGCTCAATCGCCTAGAAAATCCTAAATTCATCGTCGATCGCTACTCCGTTTACGACACCTCCCGCACCATCGTGTTCCTTGTGCCGTTCCGAGTCCGCCGGTGTCATCCTCGATCTCCGTTGACGGCGGCGCGTGGGGAGGTGGATCAGTCAAAGATTCGGCCGAGTCGAAATCGAGCTCTCCGCCGTTCAAAAATTTGAACCGATCTTAGTAAGTATCTCGAAATCGCTCAAAATAATTTTTAGAAATTTTTCCATGATTTTTAGAGCCCCGGAGGACGTCGCACGCGCCACACGCGCCGCCGCAGGCGAGTGAACGCTGGAAACCGGTTTTGACCGATCACGACCCGACCCGTTGACCCAACCTGACCGTTGACCAGACCCGACCCGACCGTTGACCTGACCCCTTGACCGGTGCTATTCTGGGAATTAATTTGGTTTTGGTGCTATTTTGGAAATTAATTCAAAAATGGTGCTATATTGGTAATTATTTTAAAAAGGGTGCTATTTGTGTAAAATGTTTGACAGTTTGTTGACCTCCTTTAACCATAACTTTGACCGGCTATTAAACGACCTTTGTTTTCGACCACAAATACCTATCCTGATAGTTTTCGACGTCTCGAATCCGTTTTTGGGGTCCGTTTTACTAAATTCAAACCCGAAAGTCTCCAAATCATCAGTCAAACCCATTGACTTTATTTTTGACCAAGAATTCGAAATTTCGGAAGGTCATACTTTATGTTTTTCGACGTCCTGAATTTGATTTCGAAGTCCGTTTTGCCAAATTCTGACCCGAAATTCCCGAATCGAGCTTGTAAACCCAAAAGGCTTAATATTTTAATATTTTGATTATTTAAATGAGATTTGGTCAAGGATTTTTTCAATAAAATATTTTATGAAGGTACTCGTGTTTCACCTGAGCAAGGATCAATTAGGTCTGGTATTATCCGTTCGTTAGATCAGCCTGAACCGCGTACTACGAGAATTACCCGTAGGTTTCCTTATATTATTTAAATAATATTTAGATTATTTATATTAGGATTCCAATATGGATTTTTCCAATTCGTAGGGTCTAGCGCTGCAGCAGAACGTGATCGACATACCCAGTAATAGGCTTCCCTATCTGATTTCCCAGACTATTACAGGTGTGTTTCCTAACAGTATTATATTACTGATTTAAATAATTTATCTGAATACCGAGTATTTGATATTTGATTTGCTGTATATTCTGATATAATTTCTGAATTAAGGTATTTCATACCGATTTCTGAGATCTGCTTATCTGATATTTGAATTATTGATTTGAATTCTGATTTCCGTATTTCTGCATATGGTTTCTAAGTATGAAATATTGGTTATGTTTTAAGTGATTAATCATTGTTTTCAATTGAATACGTTCATTGTCATTTGGGGGGGTATTGTTGAAGGAAGATTATCTGCAGACTTCTCGGCTTTGTGCTCAGGGTCTAAATGGCATGTGCGGTTGGGTGTATGGTTCTGGGGAACCTACACAACTATGATGTGAACGGATGGGGGTAGTGTTCATGTTATAAAAAAAATAAAAACATATTGCATAAACCGATTTCATTGAAAGATTTTATATGTATATTTTTCTTATATACTGTATGGAGCACACTGAGCTTTTTAGCTCATTCTGTAGTTTTTACCCTTTTTCAGATAGTAGCAGACTAGTAGATTTGGCATCAGTGGAAATCAACTACTTATTTTGTACGAACATATATTTCTATATGTTTTTCAGTTATGTTTGGTGACATGTATTTGCTATAATTTTGGACATATCTGTATTATTAATATAATGTATTGTAAGATATTAAAAAAAAAACCTCTGAATGGGATATGTGACCACTTAGGTTTGAGTCTAACTCACAGACCGGGTCTAGGGGGTTACAAATGCGAAGTAATTCTAAATTAACACAATCAAATTTAACATATATTCTACTTATAATATATATATGTATATATTAATTTGTTTATAGAGTATATGATCCTGAAATCAACTATACAATATGTTTTATATGAAATTATTTTATTGTTTCTCTTTCTTTTATATTTAATCTTGAGTTGTCTTTTTAGACATTTCATTTATCATCTTCGAGGATATTTCTCTCAATATTCTCGTTTCAATATTTGAACATGGATTCTTTATTTAAGAGTATAATGTAGTTATTTTTAGATTTGTGTATGCTACATCTCTCGGATGCGCTTGGTTTATGGATGTAAGATTAACTTAAGAATACAATTTTGCAATATATTCATTTTATATTAATACATTATTAATTTGATTATAAAGTGAAGGTCGTTCGATACTTGCACGGGCCAATTATCTTTATATAAGTTATTGTTATAGAGTATACGATTCTGAAATCGACTGTACACTAATTTTTATATGAAATCATTTTATTGTTTCCCTTTCTTTAATATTTAATCTTGATTGGACTTTTTAGACATTTTATTTACTAGCTTCGTGGATATTTCTCTCAATAATCTATGTCACACCCCAAAATAGGGCCTAAAATTCTGTGATCAGATTTTTCGAGGACTAAATTAAATTTTGATTTAATTCGAGGACCAAATTGAATATTGATTAAATTCAGATCCAAATTCAGAAAGCAACTAAAGATGGATACATATACCATGATTTTGCTAGTTTTTTAGGGTATATATAACCCCAAAATCCAGTAAAATTACAAATTATTTTATTTTCTCTCTCACAAAAAATTTCTTGTTTTAGAAATAAATAATTGATCGTCGATTCTTCGCAAACCATTGCTTTGTTTTTTACACCTCTCGTACCATCATGTTTCTTGCGTTGTACCGAGTCTACCGATGTCCTTCTAATCTCCGTTGTCGCCGACATATGAGGGGTGAGGAATATCAATTTTCTGATATTTCAAAATAGAGCTCTTCGCCATTCAGTGTTGTGAACCGAGTTTGGTAAGTGTCTCAAAACCACTTAAAACAAACTTAGGATTTTTTTTGGATTTTCTGACCCTGTAAAGCAGCGCACGTGTCCCCACATGTTGCCCCTACGCGTGGGGAAATTCCACCTCCTGGTGGACTACTTGGAAATGGGTCAATCTGACCCGACCCGTGTCTGACTAACTGCCTACCAGACGCTATCTGACCGGATCTGACCATGTCCAACATGAATGTTTGACTTTGACCCAAAAAGTCAAAATTTTTGAAAAGCCATATTTTATATTTTTCGCCGTTCTTAGTCTGATTTCAAAGTTCGTTTTGCCAAATTTAGAGCCAAACGACCCAAATCGAGCTCGTTAACCCAAAAATACTCAGTATTTTTAGCATTTTGGCTTATTTATTTGAGATTTGGTTATGGAATTGATCCAAGAATATATTTTTATTAAGGTACTCATGTTTTACCATACCGAGGGTCAGTTAGGTCCGGTGTTTTTCGTCCGTCACACCCACTTGATCCGTATTCTACGAGAGTTACCCGTAGGTTTCCATAAATTATTTAAAAAATGTTAATATTATTCATGTTAGGATTTTGATATGGATTTTTCAATTCGTAAGATCTAGCGCTACCCCTGATCGTGATCGAAAAAATTAGTAGTAGGCTTCACTATCAGACTACTCAGACCGATATAGGTGTTGTTGGTGTTACATTACTGTTTTCAACTATATGTCTGAACGATTTGAGATTTCTAATAATACTGAATATTTTTACGACATAATACTCAATTTTTTGAACATGATTTATCTGATATCTGATTTACTGTATATTTGTGATATGATCTTAGGATGACCTTATTTTCGTATTTGATTTCTATAAATGGAATATTTTCATGTTTTAATGGATTAAACTATCGTTTCATTCGACTACATACATGTTATTTCTTTCATTGGGGGTATTACTGGATGAAGTATCTCAGACCTAGTCTATGAATTGTAAGACCTTACCGCAAGCTCCTCAGGTTTGTGCTCAGGGTAAGTCCTTATTGCAGGCTCCTCAGCTTTGTGCTCAGGGTAAGTCCTTACTGCAGGCTCCTTAGATTTCTTCTCAGGGTAAGTCCTTATTGCAATATCATCTGCTTTGTGCACACGATAAGACCTTATTGTAGGCTCCTCAGCTTTGTGCACAGGGTAAGCCCTTACTGGTGTACATGTGGGTGTATGGTTATGGGGAACCTACATATTCTTGTGATCAAACGGGGAAGTGTTCATGTTTTTAAAACATGTTTGATAAATTAATTTTACTATAATATTTTATATGTATGTTTTTATACACCGTAAGGAGCAAACTGAGTTTTTCTAGCTCATTCTGTAAATTTTAACATTTTCAGATAATAGCAGACTTGGCATCAGGAGGACTGACTTCTCCTAATTTTATACCACTATATATTTCTATTTCCATTTCTATTATATTTTGGTGACATGTGTTTTGTTACCGTATTAATATATATGTATTACCGACATTTTTTTATGTAAATATCTTATATGGTTTTCTGATATATGTATATATATGTTTATCGTATTTATCCTTATTAAGGATAAATTTCATATTATATTGTTATATGGATTTTGACGTTGTTTTAAATATAAAAAGAATCTCTGAATGTGATATGTGACCGTCTAGTTTTGGGCATAACGTCCAAGCCATGTCTAGGGGGTTACACTTGGTGGTATCAAATCTTTTGGTTTTAAACACTTGGACTATGGATGAGTCCAAAAAATATGGATTTTCAAGATAATTTAAAAAAAACAGTGTCACCTTATTTTATAAGTTTAAATATATTTGAGATCCTTGATGTTAATCTGACTTAGGTTCAAAATTTCTGTAGGGCCTTATAGATTTATCGGACGAGTGGTGCTAGAGGTTGTAGGCCAGGCCGAGGCCGTGGTCGAGGATGAGTGACTCGATCTTTTGTTATGATAGACAATCCTCTGTCACCTTGAGATCCTTCTGCCCCGCATATATATTCGTCTCTTTCTAGAGATGATCCAGTTACTACTGTGAGTGATCCTCTCGTCATTAGGACAATGACACTGATATGGATGAGGATGCCATTAATAGGGTTGTCTTTTGTATGTTCCGATGAGATGCTAGAGTCCCTGGTAATATGTTTACTGTAGAGATTTCGAAGTCTTTGGTAGCTACTGGAGTAATTTCGTTTATGAGGGTCTTAATATCTGTGTTGACAATAATTAGAGTTTAGTGACAATTCAAAGTCCTGTAGGTCAGTACATAGAGTTAGATCGTATTTATAGAGGGTGTCCTATAGAGATCCATGGGGAGATCTTTCTGGCATACTTAATGGAGTTACCTTTGGAGGAGTTTGACTTGATTCATGGCATGGATTGGTTGAACAAGCATCAAGTTAATCTCGATTGTGAGACCAAGAGAGATGTTTTGAAGACTCCAGATAACCGAAAGATCGTGATGATCGAGGAATGTCATGGATTCCTGATGAGTGTTTTGTCACCTTTGGTAGCTGAGTGGAATATCAAGAAGGGTTCTGAGGCATTTCTTTCTTATATTTTGGATACTAGGAGTTCATGATCTGACATTGAAGGCATCTGAATTGTTAAGGAATTTCCCGATGTTTTTTTCTTGAATAGTTTCCCGGATTGCAGTCGGATAGAGAAGTTGAGTTTGAGATTGAAGTCTATTCCAGTTCCACACTGATTTTGATGGCTCCTTATCGTATATCCCCAAAGGAGCTTAAGGAACTGAAAGTCCAACTATAGGAGTTGTTGGATAGAGGATTTATTCGACCCAGTGTATCACCGTGGGGAGCCCCAGTTCTCTTTGTTAAGAAGAAAGATGGGACATTTAGACTTTGTATTGATTATAGGAAACTGAACAAGCTCACGGTTAAAAACAAATATTCTCTACCCAGGATCAATGATTTGTTTGACCAATTTCAAGGGGCTTTTATCTTTTTGAAGATAGACTTGAGGTCTGGTTATTACCAACTCAAGTTGAAAGATTCTAATATCCCAAAGATTGTTTTCCATACACGGTATGAGCATTATGAGTTTTTAGTGATGTCATTTGGGTTAACTAAGGCCTCGTTACTTTTATAGATTTGATAAATTGAGTGTTTCGATCTTACTTGGACCAGTTTGTAGTTGTGTTCAATGATGACATACTAATATATTCTCGAACTGAAGTAGAGTATGATAAGCATTTAAGGATTGTTCTGCATAATCAGAGGAAATATAAGTTATACGCCAAGTTGAGCAAGTGTGAGTTTTGGCTCAACAAAGTGACTTTTCTTGGACATATTGTTTCTGCTGAGGGTATCCAGGTGGGTCTAAGTAAAATGAAGGCTATTCTGAACTGGAAATAACCCAAGAACGTCTCAGAGATCTGTAGTTTCTTGGGCTTAGCTTGTTCCTACCGTTATTTCATTAAGGGGTTCTCTATTATTGTAGCTTCTTTAACAAAACTATTGAGGAAAGATGTTCCATTTGTCTGGTCTGAGAACTAACAAGGTAGCTTTGAGAAACTAAAGATTGTTCTGACTCAAGCCCCACTACTGATTCAGCCTTAGTCTGGGAAAGATTTTTCTGTCTACAATGATGCTTCTCACTCTGGATTATAATGTGTTTTGATGGAAGATGTGAAGGTTTCTCTTATATATCACATCAATTAAAACCATATGAGCACAAATATCCCACTCATGATCTAGAGTTAGTTAACGTGGTTTTATCTTTAAAGATCTAAAGACACTATCTCTATGAAGGAAAGTGTTATTTCTATACCGATCATAAGAGTCTGAAGTATCGGCTTACTCAAAAAAATTGAATTTGAGACAACGTCGCTGGTTGGAGCTTCTAAATGACTATGATTGTGAGATAGAGTATCATCCAAGGAAGGCTAATGTAGTGGCCGATGCCGTGAGCCGTAAGGCGATATCTGATCTGAGAGCCTTATTTCCTAGCTTGAGTTTATTTGATGACGATAGTCTGTTAGTAGAGTTACAAGTTAAACCCACTTTAGCCGAGGAGATTAAGGCCAAACAACTCATTGATAGCTTCTTGCTTCACATTATTGAACAAGTTAACCAGAGATTGAGTTCAGAGGATACTTTGGATCATGATGGTATTTTGTGCTTTCATAGTCGTTACTACGTCCCTAAAGATGATGAGTTGAGGTGGGCTATTCTTCTGGAGGCTCATTGTAATTCTTATGTTATGCATCCTGACAGGGACAAAATGTACAAGAATCTCAAGGAGTGCTACTTTTGGATTGGTATAAAGAAGAATATTTCAGATTTTTTGGCGAGGTGTCTGACTTGAAAGCACATTAAGACAGAGCACCAGCATCTGTATGGATTGTTACAATCAATTAAGATTCCTGAGTGGAAATAGGAGCGCATTTCGATGGACTTTGTTATCAGTCTTCCTCTGAATCCTTCCAAAAAGGATTCTATATGGGTGATTCTTGATCGACTGACCAAGTCAGCTCACTTTATCCCGATTCGGGTTAATTATTCTTTAGATAAGCTGGCTAGATTGTATATTTCTGAGATCGTTAGACTTCATGGTGTTCTATTGTCTATCATATCTGGCCGAGATCCAAGGTTTACTTCCAGGTTCTAGAAGGCTTTGCACAAGGCTCTGGGTACTCGTTTTAATTTGAGTACATCTTTTCACCCACAGACTGATGTCAGTCTAAGCGAGTGATCTAGGTGCTGGAGGATATGTTACGAGGTTGTGTGATTGAATTTCGTGATAGTTGGGAAGATGTCTTTTCCTTAGCCAAGTTTGCTTACAATAATACTTACTAGGCAAGTATTCTCATGGCACCATACGAGGCTCTGTATAGACATCGTTGTCATACTCATATCTGTTGGAAAGAGTTGTATGATAGAAAGACTTTGGGTCCAGAGTTAGTTCAAGAGACTGAGGATATTTTCCGATTGATCCGTGATCGCCTGAGAGATGCATTTGATAGGCAGAAATCATATGTAGATTAGGGACGAAAGGATATCAAGTTTGAGATTGGAGATCAAGTTTTTCTCAAGGTATCTCTATGGAAAAAAGTGATGAGATTTAGACGTAAGGGTAAATTGAGCCCAAGATTTATTGGGTCGTATCGTATTCTGAAGAAAGTTGAACCTATTGCTTATCAACATGAGTTGCCTCCCTAGATCAATCGCATTCATGATATTTTTCATGTATCCATATTGAGGCGATATCATCCAGATCTAGGTCACATCATTAAGCCTGAGGAGGTAGAGTTGAGACCTGATTTTTCCTATAAGGAGGAGCCCATTCAGATTTTAGATTGCGATGATATAGTTCTTTGGAATAGGCGTATTTCGATGGTCAAAGTCCAATGGAGTAACAGTGACCCCTCAGGAGCTACTTGGGAGACATTGGAGTCAATGGAGGCTCAATTTTCACATCTGTTTACATTAGGTAAATTTCAAAGAAGAAATTTCTTTTAAGGGAGAGAGTTCCACACCCTAAAATAGGGCTTAAAATTATGTGATCAGATTTTTCAAGGACTAAATTGAATTTTGATTTAATTTGGGGACCAAAGTGAATTTTGATTAAATTTAGATCCAATTCAGAAAGCAACTAAATATGGATGACCTATGCCATGATTTTTCCATTTTCTTTTTTTAAGGTTTATATAACCCCAAAATATAGGAAAATTACAAATTATTTTATTCTATCTCCGAAATTTTCCTCTTTTAGAAATAAATCATTGATCGTCGATTCGTCGGTGACCATTTCTCCATTTTCGACACCTCCCGTACCATCGTGTCCCTTGCGTCATCCCAAGTCCACTGGTGTCTTTCCTATCTCCGTTGTCCCCGGTGTGTGAGGGGGTGAAGAATATCAAGTTTCTGATGTTTTGAAATAAAGCTCTCTTCCATTCACCATTGTGAAACGAGTTTAGTAAGTGCCTCAAAACCCCTTAAAACGAATTTAGGAATTTTATGGATTTTTTCGACCCTTTAAAGCCCCGTACGCGCCGCCTCTGCACTTGGGGAAAGTCCACCGCCTGGTGGACTGCTTGGAAATGGGTCGATCTGACCCGACTCGTGTCTGACCTGACCCATTTGACCCAAATTGCCTACCTGACCCGATTCGACTAGGTCCAACATGAATCATTGACCGACAATTGACTGATGACTATGACCCGAAAAGTCAAATTTTTTGAAAAGTCATATTTCATGTTTTTTGACGTTCTGAGTCTGAATTTGAAGTCTGTTTTGCTAAATTTTAACTTGAAAGCCCTAAATCGAGCTCGTTAACTCAAAAATGCTTAGTATTTTTAGCATTTTTGCTTTTTTTATTTGAGATTTGGTTATGGAATTGATTCAGGAAGATATTTTTATGAAGGTACTTGTGTTTTACCTGACCGAGGGTAATGTAGGTCCGGTGTTTTCGGTCCGTCGGACCTGTTCGATCCCCATTCTACGAGTTACCCGCAAGTTTCTATAAATTATTTAAATAAATGTTAATATTATTCATATTAGGATTCCGATATAGATTTTTCGATTCGTAGGATCTAGCGCTACCGCTGATCATGATAGACATAATTAGTAGTATCCTTCCCTATCACATTACTCAGACCAATACAATTGTGTTTCCTGTTGGTGTTACATTATTGTTTTCAACTATCTATTTGAACTGTTTGAGATTTTTTATAATACTGAATATTTTTATGACAGAATACTTGATTTTATGAACACAATTTATCTGATATATGATTTATTTATATTTCTAATATGATATTTGAATTATCGTATTTTCATGTCTAATTTCTAAAAATAGAATATTTTCATGTTTTAATGGATTAAACTACCATTTTTATTCGACTACATACATGTTATTTCTGTCATTGGGGGTATTATTGGAGGATGTATCTCAGGCCTAGTCTATGACTTATAAGACCTGACCGCAAGCTCCTCAGCTTTATGCTCAGGGTAAGTCCTTGTTGCAGGTTCCTCAGCTTTGTGCTTAGGGTAAGTCCTTATTGCAGGCTCCTCAGCTTTGTGCTCAGGGTAAGTCCTTACTGCAGGCTCCTCTGCTTTGTGCACAGGATAAGACCTTATTGCACGCTCATCTACTTTGTGCATAGGGTAAGCCCTTACTGGGTGTACAAGTGGCTGTATGGTTCTGGGGAACCTACACATTCTGGTGATCAGACGAGGGTAGTGTTCATGTTTTTAAAACATGTTTGATAAACTGATTTTATTGAAGTATTTTATCTGTATTTTTTTATATACTGTAAGGAGAACACTGAGTTTTTTTAGCTCATTCTATAAATTTTAACATTTTCAGATAATTGGAGAGTAGGCTAGCAGACTTGACATCAGAAAGACCGACTTCTCCTAATTTTGTACCACTGTATATTTCTATATACCTTTCTGTTTTATTTTGGTGACATGTGTTTTGTTACCATCTTAATATATGTATATATATTACCAATATTTTATTATGTAAATATTTTATATAGTTTTCTGATATATGTATATATATATGTTTATCGTATTTATCCTTATTATGGATTAATTTCATATTATACTGTTATATGGATTTTGATGTTATTTTAAATATAAAAAGAATCTTTGAATGTGATATGTGACCGCCTTGATTTGGGCATAACGTCCAGGCCGGGTCTAGGGGGTTATAATCTAGTTTCAAGGTTTGAATGTGGGTTCTTTATTTAAGAGTATAATGTATTTATTTTTAGATTCATGTATGCCATGTGTCTCGGATACGTTTGGTTCATGGATATATGATTAACTATAAGAATACGAGTATGCAATATATTCATTTTATATTTTTTGAGAATTAATTTAATTGTAGAGTATAAGATTCTGAAATCGACTATGTAATTATTTTTATATGAAATTATTTAATTATTTTCGTTTTCTCTATATTTAATCTTGATTGGAATTTCAGACCTTTCATTTACCAGCTTCGTGGTTATTCTCTCAATAATCTCGTTTCATGGATTGAACATAGATTCTTTTTAAGAGTATAATGAAGTTATTTTTAGATTTGTGTATACCACGTCTCTTGGATGAATTTGGTTCATGAATATAAGATTAACTATAAGAATATGATTATGCAATATATTCATATTACCAACAATATTGCATTAGTTTTTGTGATTTATTTAATTGAAATGTAAAAATACTATGTTTAGGACGTAGAACATATGATTATTTAGAAGCATGTATCTCTAAATTATCTTTATTTTAAATTTATTTTTTAAAAACTAATTAATTTAATATTTATTAATGTTAATTACCATAATAGGATCATTTGCTCCAAATGGTCCTCCTCACTTTAATATATGTATAAATAATTCTGTTGAACTGTATTTTGATATAACAATTTAAGGCAAAATGTTTTTGAACTTGAATTGAATTTATTCAAAACTTTTCAAAGTTTTCAAAAATAATTCAAAGTCCTTAAAAGCTTGGAATTGAGCACAAAATGTTTTTATGGTCAAGTAGTACCAATATTATTCTTACAGTATCAATACCAATTGAATAGTACTAATATTGTTCATATGGCATGGATACCAAAGATAAGGGAAGTATCGATACTACCTACGTAGTATCGATACTGCCAGCATTGCTTAAATTCTAGAATACAAAAATGGTACCGATACCCAAAGGGGTACCGATACTACTTTACATAGTAGTATCGATACCATAGGTATAGTATCGATACCATCAGGCCCCAATGGCTACTAACGTCTAGTTGATTTAAATATAACAAAGAAAGTACCGATACTCCCTTTAGAAGTATCGATACCCTCTATTCTATGCAGCTTTATTTTGCACGAAAACTGATCTCCATTGGCTCCAAAACACCTCCAACGGCTAGAAACGGCCACAACAACATTCCAACATATAAATACAAGTTGTGGACAATTGAATAAGGTTGAGAACACCTATCCAAGCAATCAAACACAAGAGAAGAGCTTTTCACTCTTTATTCCAATTCACTTGTAAATATTTTGTTCTTGTGAGTTAAATTTTGAAAACACCTTCCTTTTTAGTGGTTATATTTGTTTACATTATTTTTCCCTTTGTAAATGGTTTTTGGTTCTATCTTAGCCAATTCAAAAGATAGGGAGTTGTAAAGGTTATCTCTTTATCATTGAAAAATAAAGAACAAATTAGTTAATTTGTTAGAAAATCCTTAGTGAGGAGCTAATATAGTGTATGTAGACTTGGTTGAGAAGTCGAACCACTTTAAATCCTTGAGACAAATTTTTCTATATTTTGGTCTCCTTACTCCTAAACATATTTTTACTAATTAACCGCTTGACACTTTTTCGATATTGTCAATGTGAGCTTGTTCATAATCCCAACAAATGGTATCATAGTCTAACTCTTTAGAAGGTTTAACACCTTGAGACGTTCCTAGAAGAAGCTCTACCAATTTCCAAAGCAATGGACAAAAAATGGATTCAACCTTTAGTGCCTACTACATTGAAGATTCACAACTGGTCAACAGACCACCCTACTTCAATAGAGCAAATTATGCCTATTGAAAGAACATAATGATGCTCTTTATTCAAGCCATTGATCTAGGATGAAAGGCTACACTATTCCAATCGGTGAGACGGACGATTAGAGTGATGAAGAGAAAAAGAAGTTCCAACTTAATGCTAAGGCTATACACATTCTCTTTTGTGCATTAGGCCCGGATGAATATGAAAGAGTCTCCTCTTGTTCCAATGCCAATGAGATATGGGATAAGCTCCAAATCACTCATTAAGGAACCAATGAAGTGAGGGAAACCAAGATAAGTCTTCTCAACCATAGCTATGAGAATTTCAAGATGAAACCCGATGAAGGCATCAAAGCTATGACGAATAGATTTTTCGTGACTGTCAACGGTCTCAAGGGATTTGGAGAAGTTATCTCCAATGAGAAGCTTATGAGCAAGATGATCTACTCTTTTCTAAAGTCTTGGCAATCAAAGAAGACGACCATTATTGAAGCTAGAGATCTAAAGTCTCTCACTCTTGATGAGTTGATTGGTTTTCTTCTTACTTATGAGTTAATGGTGAAGGAAGAGGAAGAAGATGAAGATAAATAAAACAATAAAAAGAATGAGGTAGGCATTGCCTTCAAGTCCACTAATGAGAACTATGAAGATTCAAGTGAAGAATTGGATGAAGAATATGATGAAGAAAAAGATATGGCCAAACTCTTCAAAAAGTTCAAGAGATTCATGTCTTCCAAGGAAGTAAAACATGAATCAACCAAGAAATGGGCATGTCAAGTATGAATGCCCTCTCCTAAAGAAGAAGGGATCAAGCAAGAAAAAGGCATTTGTGGCGGCTTGGAGTGATAAAGATGACTACAATAATTAAGATGAAGTAATCAACCTATGCCTTATGGCCATCGAAGAAGATTAAATGGTATCTTCAAACTCAAATGAATTAAATTCACATTCTTTTGATGATTTACAAGATGCTTATAATGAATTGTATTTGGAATTTGAGACCATGAATTCCAAATATAATAAATTAATTTCAAAACTCAAAGTTGAAAATGATTTGGTTTTGAAATCATAAATTGATTTTGAAAATCAAAATGAAATTTTGAAAAGTGATTTATAGTTTTCAAAAGTCAAAATAAATGATTTGGAAAAAGAAAATTTTGATTTGAAAGTTAAGCTTGAGAGCCTAACAAAAGAAAAATAATTAATTTCTCAAAACAACTCATTATGTTAAAAAATGACAAAATGCTCACATTGTCATTTTTATGGTCATTTGGAACTTACTTGTCCCATAAAGAAAAGAAAATCTTTCAAAATTAGACAAGTATGGGTTCCAAAGGGAACAACGGGCATTGAAACTAACATTCAAGGATCCAAAGAAATTTAGATACCAAAATCCAAATAAATGTCTCTTGTAGGTGTATGGGAGAAATGATAATGAAAATGAAGAAATCAATATGTTCTAGCCACACTAAAAAAAGAATGGATAACCTCTAAGCTTAAAAGCTTTTTAAATTTTGCATATTTGGTTGCTCATTTAGTTTTAAGCATGCATGAGTTTTGATTTTAAATGATTTGATGTTTTTCATCTCATGCATGTTAAAAAGGTGTTATGATGAACATTTTAAAGTTTTAATGATTTTTCATAATTTTTAGTTCATCATTATGAATTTTGGTCAAAATTGATTTTTCAGTGCAAATGATATCTCTGTAACAATTGATATCAACTTTTCAAATGCTTTGTTTTTTACAAATTTTAAATTTTTGACCTAAATTTAAATGATTATGCATGTGTTTTTAAATGTTAAAGATATCTCTCTAACAATTGATATCAAATTCTTCAAATGTATAAACAAAATTAAAGCTTTATGCACATGTACTTAATTTCAATTATTGGTATTGCATAAAGTATTTTAGACTTGGATATATTGAATTTCATGTGCTACTAAAATGTTTGTTACTCTTTATTGAAATTCAATTTTGTTTAAGTGTAAAGATTTTAAAGTTAATTTTTGTTTGAAATACACTTTTTGAGGGGGAGCTTTTTGATTTTTCAAATGCTTTTTATGTCAAATTCACCATTTACTCTCCAATGTTATTTTTGAACTTTAAAGTTGAATTCTTTTTGATTTAACAAAAAAAGGATAGGTATGGTTTGAACAATTCAAATTCTTAACGAAAAAGAGGGAGCTAAACATTTTCACATATTTTTCAATAATTAGTATCTTTTTCATTAAACATTTTATTAAGGGGGAGTTTTGCCAAAAATAGTTTTTCAAATGTTTTTTATACCAAAAAGGGGAGATTGTTGAACTATATTTTTATATAAAAATTTAAGGAAAAATATTTTTGGACTTGAATTAAATTTATTCAAAAGTTTTCAAAAATAATTGAAAGTCCTTAAAAGCATGGAATTGAGCACAAAATGTTTTCTGGTTATACCAATTGAACAATATTGACACTGTTCATATGGTATCGATACCAAAGGAAAGGGAAGTATCGATACTCACTAGGTAGTATCGATACTACCAGCATTGCTCAAATTCCAGAATGCAAACATGGTATCGATACCCAAAGGGGTACCGATACTACTCTATATAGTAGTATCGATACCATCAGGCCCCAATAGCTAGTAACGTCTAGTTGATTTAAATATAACAAA
This sequence comes from Hibiscus syriacus, assembly GCF_006381635.1. Taxonomy (NCBI): domain Eukaryota; kingdom Viridiplantae; phylum Streptophyta; class Magnoliopsida; order Malvales; family Malvaceae; genus Hibiscus; species Hibiscus syriacus. Next base: position 631,722 of record NW_024063019.1, on the reverse strand, counting down.
TGAAGTACTGATACTCCCTTTAGGAGTATCGATACCCTCTGTTCTAGGTAGCTTTATTTTACACGAAAATTGATTCCCCAACGGCTCCAAAATGCCTCCAACGGCTAGAAACAATCACAACAACATTCCAACATATAAATATATGTTGTGGAAACTTGAACAAGGTTGAGAACACCTATCAAGCAATCAAACACAAGAGAAGAGCTTTTCACTCTTTATTCCAATTCTCTTGTAAATATTGTGTTCTTGTGAGTTAAATTTTGTAAACACCTTCCTTTTTAGAGGTTTTATTTGTTTACATTATTTTTCGGTTTGTAAAGGGTTTTTGGTTCTATCTTAGCCAATTCAAAAGATAAGTAGTTGTAAAGGTTGTCTCTTTATCCATGAAAAAGAAAGAACAAATTACTGAATTTGTTAGAAAATCCTTAGTGATGAGCTAAGGTAGTGGATGTAGACTTGGTTGAGAAGTCAAACCACTTTAAATGTTTGTGCCAAATTTTTCTATCTTTTGCTCTCCTTACTCCCTAAACATATTTTTACCAATTAACCCCTTTCCACTTTTTCAGTTGTCAATTTGAGCCTCTTCATAATCCCAACAAATTCCGACAAATGAAAATATTGTAGTTGTGCGGTAGTGGAAGTAAATAGTTGGAATAGCTCAGTTGGTTTTCTTTGCAACTCTGAATTCTCCTTTTAATTTCAATATGTTTACCCATTCAAATAGTTATTTAAACTAATATGTCAAAAGACATGCAATGGCCTATTAGCTCAGTTGGTTAGAGCGTCGTGCTAATAATGCGATGGTCGCTCGATACCTGCATGTGCTAATAATGTGATGGTCGCTCGATACCTGCATGGGCCAATTATCCTTACATAAGTTATTGTTTCTCCCTCTATGAAAAAGAAATATTTTAAGATAATAGAAAATTATTCTAATTGGATATAATCAAATTCAACATTTATTTTGCTTATTACTATATATATATATATATATATATATATATAATAATTTGATTATAGAGTATACGATTCTAAAATCGACTGTACAATAATTTTTATATGAAATTATTTTATTGTTTCCCTTTCTTTAATATTTAATCTTGATTGGACTTTTTAGACCTTTTATTTACTAGCTTCGTGGATATTTCTCTATATAATCTACTTTCAATGTTGAACGTTGGTTCTTTATTTAAGAGTATAATGAAGTTATTTTTAAATTTGTGTATGCCATATCTCTCATATACATTTGGTTCATGGATATATGATTAACTATAAGAATATGATTATGCAATATATTCATTTTATATTTGTCGAGTATTAATTTGATTGTAGAGTATATGATTATAAAATCGACTATGCAATTATTTTTATATAAAATTATATAATTGTTTCCCTTTTCTCTATATCTAATATTGATTGGAATTTCAGACCTTTCATTTACCAGCTTTATGGATATTTCTCTCAATAATCTCGTTTCAAGGTTTGAACATATATTCTTTATTTAATAGTATAATGAAGTTGTTTTTAGATTTGTTTATACCACATCTCTTGGATACGTTTGTTTCATGAATATAAGATTAACTATAAGAATACGATTATGCAATATATTCATATTATGAAGAATATTACATTACTTTGTTTGATTCATTTAATCGAAATGTAAGACTGCTGTTTAGGACAAAGAACATATGGTTATTTAGAAGAATCTATCTCTAAATTATCATTATTTTAAAAAAAATTCTAAAAAAACTAATTATTTAATATTTATTAGAGTTAATTACCATAATAGAATAATTTTCTCCAAATGATCCCGCTCCCTTCAACCTATGTTTAAATAATTTCGACAAATGAAAAGATTGCAGTTGTGTAGAAGTAGAAGTAAATTGTTGGAATAGCGCGGTTATAGTGTGGGGCTGTTAACCACAAGGTCGGAGTTTTAAGCCTTCCTTCTAGCCTTGAGTTTCTTTGAAACTCTGAATTCTCATTTTAATTTCAAAAGACATGCAATGGCCTTTAGCTCAGTTGGTTTGAGCGTCGTGCTAATAATGTAGTCACAGGTTTGAGACCTGCATGGGCTAATTATCGTTACATAAGTTGTTGTTCCTCCCATTATGAAAACGTAATATTGGAAGATAATAAAAAATAATTCTTAATTAACACAATCAAATTTAACATTTATTATACATATGATATATATGTATATATTAATTTGTTTATAGAGTATATGATCCTGAAATCAACTATACAATATTTTTATATGAAATTATTTTATTGTTTCTCTTTCTTCTATACTTAATCTTGATTCGTCTTTCTACACATTTCATTTACCAGCTTCGTGGATATTTCTCTCAATATTCGCGTTTCAAGATTTGAACATGGATTCTTTATTTAAGAGTATAATGTAGTTATTTTTAGATTTGTGTATGCCATATCTCTCGGATGCGTTTGGTTTATGGATGTAAGATTAATTTAAGAATACAATTATGCAATATATTCATTTTATATTTATAGAGTATTAATTTGATTATAAAGTATATGATTCCGAAATCTAGTATGCAATTATTTTTATATGAAATTATTTTATTGTTTCCTTTTCTTCTATATTTAATTTTGTTTGGAATTTCAGATCTTTCTTTTACCAACTTCATCGATATCTCTCTTAATAATCACGTTTCAAGGTATGAAAATTGATTATCTATTTAAGAGTATAATGTAGTTATTACTAGATTTGTGTATACCACATCTCTCAGATGCGTTTGGTTCATGAGAATAAGATTAACTATAAGAATACGATTACGCAATATATTCATATTTCGAAGAATATTACATTATTTTGTTTGATTCATTTAATCGAAATGTAAGAATATGATTTTTAGGACAGAGAACATATAATTATTTAAAAGCATGTATCTCTAAATTATCATTATTTTAAAAAATTAAAAATATTTATTTAATATTTATTAGTGTTAATTACAATAATAGAATCAGTTGCTCCAAATTATCCTCCTCCCTTCAACATATGTATAAATAATTCCATCAAATGAAAAGATTATAGTTGTGTAGAACTTGAAGTAATTAGCTACAATAGCTCAGTTCGTTAGAGTGTGTGGATATTATTCAAGGCCCTAATTCTAGTGTTGTTTTCTTTGTAACTTTGAATTCCTCTTTTAATTTCAATACGTTTAGCCATCCAAATAGTTATTTAAATTAATATGTCGGAAAACATTCAATGGCCTATTAACTCAGTTGGTTAGAGCGTCGTGCTAATAACGCAAAGGTCGCAGGTTCGAAACCTGTATGGGCCAATTATCTTTACATAAGTTGTTGTTCTCCCTTTATGAAAAAGAATTAATGTAAGTTAATAAAATTTAATTTTAAATTCACATTTCTTCTGCTGACAATATATATTAATTTTATTGTAGAGTATATGATTTTGAAATCGAGTATGCAATAATTTTTTTAATAAATTATTTTATTGTCTTCCTTTACTCTATATTTAATCTTGAATGGTCTTTCTTGACCTTTCATTTACCAGCTTCATGAATATTTATCTCAATAATCTCGTTTCAAGGTTTAAACAGGGATTCTTTATTTAAGAGTATAATATAGTTATTTTTAGATTTGTTTATGCCATATCTCTTGTATGCGTTTGTTTCATGGATATAAGATTAACTATAACAATACGATTATGCAATATATTCATTTTATATTTATAGATTATTAATTTGATTATAGAGTATATGATCGTAAAATCAGACTATTGAAATTATTTTATTGTTTCCCTTTGTAACAACCCGATTTTCAAAATAATATTTAATTAAAATTTGAGGGTTTAATTGTGAAAATTTGGGACTGAATTGAAAGATTTTAAAACTTGGAGCTTGTTTTAAAGTTAAAGAAAATTCAGGGACCAAGCCCTGAATTTAACCATGGAGTGTCGGCAGACAATTGATATATGCGTGATTTCTGTTTTGAAAAACAGAAATCAATTTCACAAATCCTTCCTCACGCACACAACTTCCAAACTCGATTCCGACGCCGTCCGAATTCCGATCGTTGTTTTGAAACCACCGTTGTGTTCATCATCGAGCGAGGAGCAAAACCTTCAAATTAATTGAAGCGAAACGCGGCCAAACGTCGGGAATTTCCAGTCAAAGTAGCGACGGTTTTGTTAGCTCTATCGCCGAGAAAATCTTAAATTCACCGCTGATCGTTGCTCTATTTACGACACCTCCCGCACCATCGTGTTCCTTGTGCCGTTCCGAGTTCACCGGTGTCAATCTTGTCCGCCGTAGACGGCGGCGCGTGAGGAGGTGGTGCAGTCAAAGATTCGGCCGATTTGAAATCGAGCTCCCCGCCGTTCAAAAATTTGAACCGATCGTTGTAAGTATCTTGAAATCGCTCAAAATAATTTTTAGAAATTTTTCCGGGATTTTTAGGGCCCCGAAGGACGCCTCACGCGCCACACGCGCCGCCGCAGGGCGAGTGGCTGCTGGAAACCGGTTTGACCGGTTTTCAACCGGTTCTGACCGGTTTGACCAGTTTCAACCGGTTCGAACCGGTTTGACCGGTCTAAATCGGTTTGACCGGTCTGACTCGACCCGACCGTTGACCCGACTCGACCCGACCGTTGACCCGACCCGACCCGACCGTTGACCGTTGACCGTTGACCTTTGACCGTTGACCGTTGACCGTTGACTTTCTTTGACCAAAACTTAAAATAGCTTTGACCGAGCATTAAACGACCGTTAATCTTTTCCGAGTATACCTATCCTGATAGTTTTCGACGTGCCGAATCCGTTTCCGTGGTCTGTTTTGTCAAATTCGAATCCGAAGGTCTCCAAATCTACGGTCAAAGTGGTTGACTTTGACTTTGACCAAGAATCTGAATTTTCAAAAAGTCATACTTCATGTTTTTCGACGTCCTGATTCCGATTCCGCAGTCCGTTTGGCCAAATTCAGACTCGAAATACCCCAAAATGATAGTCAAACCCGAAAAATGCTTATATACTTAAGAATTCTAGCTTTGAACAATTAAGTAAGATTTGGGGCTGATTAATTATTATTGTTTGAAGGTACAAGAGACTCTCCGGATCGTTCGATAGCTCGACCCAACTCTTCTAGATCAGTTAAACCACGTATACCAGTATTCACTCGTAAGACTCGTAAATTTTATGATTTTAGAGATTTATTTATGTTACCCATTAGTAATATAGTGATATTATAAATTAGGTTCGAAAACTGTAGCAGAGCGTGGTGAAACCAGCAATCAGTAGATCCACGATTTGAACATATTATCGAGGTGTGTTCCCTATTTATTACTGAACTGTTTTATTTGTTTTAATATGTGGTACACTGAATTCTTTGGTTTTCGTATTGTTGATGCACCGATTTAATGTGATGATTTATGGATTATGACTGTTATCTGATAATTGTTTTGAAATGGTATATGATTACCATGTTTATGGATTTATGGAATTTATAACACGGTGCAATTGAATGTTTGGAATACGAATTTATAAAGTACAGCTCTGATCAAGCTGGAAAATTTTACAGACCTAATGTGACTCTTAGGTAGGCTCTGCGGCCCTGAGATTATTCTTGGGTAGGCCCTGCGGCCCTAAGATGTGTTCTTAGGTAGGCCCCACGGCCCCGAAATCTATCTTGGGTAGGCTCTCAGGCCCTAAGATGTTCCCTTAGGGTAACGCTTTTTAAAGAGATTTACTGCAGTATAATTTTATGAGACTTATTGGACTATGATTTGTTTAGTGTACCTATAGTGATTTTATGGTAATATTGGGACACACTGAGCCTAGCTCACTTTTCGAAAATGTTTTCCCCCTTTCAGATACTGTTGGTTAGTTACCCTGGATTGAGCACTTGGAGGATCAACATATCTCTTGAAGTATATTTGATTGTAATGTTTTTACCTTGCAAGTTGTCTTTATTTTGTTAACATGGACCTTATTTTAAAGTATGGGATTTTAAAATGATGACATTTTTACTATTACTATTCGGGTTATCGTGATTTGATTTTTAAGTTATGTTTTAAATTAATTTATTACTTATTGGTATTATATTTACAAGTTAGGTTTTGATAGTATGATTTATTATAATTTCATGTCATTTATAATGTGATTTTACATTGTTTGAATAACGGTTTCGGAAAAATGTCTTAAAGAATCATAATGTGATCCACTAGACTTAGTCGAAACGCATAGGTCGGGTCTAGGGGGTTACATTTATTGGTATCAGAACTTTTGGTTTTTAACCCTCGGACTGTGTATGAGTCCACATGGAAGATACGATTTTGAAATATTTTACAAAACAGGATACAAAGGTCATATCACAAAGTTATTAAAATTTTTAAATGTGTTCGAGACTCCAAGTGCTTATCTAACCTTAAGTTTTATCTTCTATAGTAAACTTGAGATCCATCAAAATGAGTGCTAGACGTGGTCGTCGAACTAGCCGTGGACGAGGTCGAGTGGCTAGATTTGCAGATCCGATCGATGAGATACGAGTAGATCCCCCACCTCCGATAGGTGATCCTGCTCCTACGACCCCAACGAATCTACCTCCTACCGATGGTATTGGCATGACTACACCGATCATAGGAGCGACAGATATTGAGTCAGAATCTACCGGAGTTGCTTTGGATGAGACTTTTGGTAGACAATTTCTGCAGTTGATACAGGGAGCAGTCAGAGCTGCTGGTGTTGTATCTGAGGTTCCTATTTCGCAGACTCTAATTGCTAATGGGGTCAGGACTTTTGGAGGACAGCTTGGAGGAATTCCTACTGAAGCAGAAGATTGGCTACAGGATACAGAAAGATGCATGGATCAGTTGGGTTTGGACTCAGCAAAGAGATATTTGGGGGCAGTAGCGATGTTAGATGGAAATGCCCACACATGGTGGGAGTCAGTGACCAGTAGTGTTTCTACTGATCGGTTGACATGGGATTTCTTCAAGGAGCGCTTTCGGAGCCGATTCTTGGGTGAGCGCTACTTAGTCCAGAGACGACAGCAGTTTCAGGACTTGGTTCAGGGTGACATGACTGTTTCAGAGTATGAGATAGAGTTCTTGAAATTGTTAAAGTATGGAATCAGTCTGGTGCCTACCGAAAGAGATCGATGTCGTAAATTTGCCTTTGGACTCAGATACGAGCTACGTAGGCAGGTGGTAGCCCTTCAAGATGAGATTTTTGATGTGCTGGTAAGCAGAGCCAAGGATGCTGAGGAGATGGAGGCGTTAGCTTCTGGTAGAGAGCGTGTTGATCAGGAGCGATCTAGGAAATCTTTTGGCCCTACTGAATCGTCCGGACAGTCTGGTAAGAGGACTCGTACCTCAGCCCCTCAGAGGAGCAATACACGCTTCAGGCCTACAACATCATCACCTTCAGCTGTTAGTAGAGGTGGTTCTTCGGTTCCGGTTCTAGTGCCTCAGTGTGACTTTTGTGGGAAACGGCACACGGGAGAGTGTTATAGGAAGACCGGAGCATGTTTTCATTGTGGATCTAGTGGACATTTTCGGAGGGATTGTCCTCAGCTAGCTTCGTCTGAGCGGATCGCTACCCAGACTCCTGTGCGTTCTCAGACTACAGTACATACTCCAATTAGAGATCGTAGCCAAGTAAAGGCTCGTGGTTCAGCGTCCAGGACAGACAGTAGAGCTCGACCTCAGCAAAATAGAGGGCCAACAGTTTCTGAGGCTAGACAGCCAGCCTTGGTTTATGCCACTAGACGTCGGGATGACAGAGATGAGCCTGAGGTTATTGTAGGCACATTTACTATTTATTCTATCCCATACTTTGCATTACTGGACAATGGCTCCACTCACTCCTATGTATCGAGCTCAGTATCTCGAAACCTTCAGATTCCGATAGAGAACACTGAAAATACTGTTACAGTTACAAGTCCAGTAGGACAAGCGGTATTAGTGAATAAGGTATTTCGGCGTTGTCCTTTGGAGGTGCAGGGAGAAATTTTTCTTGCTGATCTTATGGAGCTTCCTCTAGAGGAGTTTGATCTAATTCTTGGGATGGATTGGTTGAATAAACACAAGGTAAATCTGGATTGCGAGTACAAGCGAGCTACCCTGAAGACTTCAGATGGTCGGACTGTTGTGTTAATTGGTGAACGGCGTGGCTATCTCTCCAATATAGTTTCAGCGATGGAAATTGATCGTATGATCCGAAAGGGATATGAGACGTTCATTGCCTGTATTTTGAACACTAAAGGTGCATTGTCCACAATCGAGGAGATTCGTACAGTTAGCGAGTTTCCTGATGTTTTTCCTGAGGAGTTGCCTGGGTTACCTCCTGATAGAGAGGTAGAGTTCGAGATTGAGACTTATCCGGGATCTTCACCTATTTCTATGGCACCTTATCGCATGGCTCCAAAGGAACTTAAGGAGTTGAAGGTCCAATTGCAAGAATTATTCGATCGAGGATTTATCCGACATAGTACTTCACCATGGGGAGCTCCAGTTCTATTCGTGAAAAAGAAGGATGGGTCGCTAAGATTATGTATTGACTATCGGAAATTGAATAAGATGACGGTCAATAATAAATACCCATTACCCAGGATTGATGACTTATTTGATCAATTGCGAGGAGCTACTGTATTCTCTAAGATTGATCTTCGTTCGGGGTATTATCAATTGAAAGTTAAAGGATCTGATGTTGCAAAAACGGCCATTCGCACTAGATATGGTCATTATGAATTTTTAGTGATGCCTTTTGGTTTGACGAACGCTCCTGCAGCTTTTATGGATTTGATGAATCGGGTGTTCCGACCATATTTGGATCAATTTGTGGTGGTCTTCATTGACGATATTCTGATCTATTCTCGTACTGAGGCAGAGCATGACGAGCATTTGAAGATCGTTCTGCGGACTTTGAGAGAGCATCGTCTATATGCCAAACTAAGCAAGTGTGAGTTTTGGCTTCAAGAAGTGTCATTTCTGGGGCATATTATTTCTGCGCGAGGTGTTCAGGTTGATCCCAGCAAGATAGAGGCTATTATGAATTGGAAACGACCTAAGAACGTATCTGAAATCTGCAGTTTCTTGGGCTTGGCTGGTTATTATCGACGTTTTGTTGAGGGCTTCTCGATCATTGCTTCTCCTTTGACAAAGTTGTTAAGGAAGAATGTGTTGTTTGACTGGGGCGAGGCACAACAGGAGAGCTTTGAGAAATTAAAGGCGGTTTTGACTCAAGCACCGGTGTTGATTCAACCGGAGTCCGGGAAGGATTTTACAGTGTATAGTGATGCTTCACATTCAGGACTTGGTTGTGTTTTAATGCAGGAAAGTAAGGTGGTGGCTTATGCATCCCGTCAGCTGCGGCCGCATGAGAGTAATTATCCTACTCACGATTTAGAGTTGGCAGCAGTAATTTTTGCCTTGAAGATTTGGAGACACTATCTTTATGGAGAGAAGTGTTACATCTTCACAGATCATAAGAGCTTAAAGTATCTTCTGACCCAGAAGGAACTTAATTTGAGACAGCGTCGCTGGTTAGAGCTTCTAAAGGATTATGATTGCGTGATTGATTACCACCCTGGTAAAGCTAACATTGTAGCAGATGCTTTGAGTTGAAAGACGGTATCGGAGTTGAGGTCTTTAATGGCCAAGATGAATTTATATGAAGATGGCACTTTGTTAGCAGAATTGCAAGTTAAGCCGACCTTGGTTGATGAGATCAAAGCTAAGCAGCCCCTTGATAGCTCCTTGCTTTCCATCTTTGAGCAAGTAGAGCAGGGGACAAACACAGATTACGCAATTGATCAGGATTAAGTTTTATGCTTTAAAGGTAGATATTGTGTGCCTGATGACGCTGAATTGAGGCAGACTATCCTTACTGAGGCTCATAGTAGTCCATATGCTATGCACCTCGGAGGAGATAAGATGTACCGGAATTTGAGAGAGAGGTATTATTGGACTGGTATGAAGAAAGACATATCTGACTTTGTGGCTAGGTGTTTTACTTGTCAGCAAGTTAAGGCAGAACATCAACATCCATCAGGTTTGTTACAGCCTATCAAGATTCCTGAATGGAAATGGGAGCGTATTACTATGGATTTTGTTGCTGGCTTGCCTATGACTCCTTTGAAAAAAGATTCTGTTTGGGTGATTGTTGACAGACTTACAAAGTCAGCTCACTTCATTCCTGTGCGAGTAAATTATACTTTGGATAAGCTGGCAAGATTGTATATTTCAGAGATTGTCAGATTGCATGGTGTTCCATTGTCTATTATTTCTGATCGAGATCCGAGATTTACTTCGAGATTTTGGAAGGCGTTACATACGACTTTGGGAACAAGATTGGATTATAGTACATCCTTTCATCCACAAACTGATGGTCAATCTGAGAGAGTAATTCAGATTCTGGAGGATATGTTGCGGGGTTGCGTAATCGATTTTCATGGTAGTTGGGAGAACTTTTTGCCGTTGGCTGAATTTGCTTACAATAACAGTTATCAGACCAGTATTCGTATGGCACCCTATGAAGCACTCTATGGGCGTAAATGTCGCACTCCAATCTGTTGGACTGAGTTGCGTGATAGGAAAACGTTGGGACCTGAGTTAGTGCGAGAGACGGAGGACACAGTCAGATTAATCCGTGACCGTCTGAAAGAGGCATTTGATAGGCAGAAATCTTATGCAGATCAAAGAAGGAAGGATATACAGTTTGAAGTAGGAGATCGGGTCTTTTTGAAAGTTTCACCCTGGAAGAAAGTATTAAGATTCGGGCGTAAGGGTAAATTGAGTCCAAGATTTATTGGACCATTTCGTATCTTGAAGAGGGTAGGACCTATTGCATATCAGCTTGAGTTGCCTTCTGAGCTAAGTCGAATTCATGATGTCTTTCATGTATCAATGTTGAGGAGATACCGTCCAGATCCAGGTCACATTATTCAGGTTGAAGAAGTAGAGCTGAGACCTGATTTGTCATATGAAGAGGAGCCCATTCAGATCTTGGAGAGAGATGAACGAGTTCTTCGGAATAGACGAATTCCAATGGTCAAAGTTCAGTGGAGGAATCGAGGCCCCTCAGAAGCTACTTGGGAGACATTGGAGTCAATGGAGGCTCAGTTTCCTCAACTATTCTCATAAGGTAAATTTCGAGGACGAAATTTCTTGTAGAGGGGGAGAATTGTAACAACCTGATTTTCAAAATAATATTTAATTAAAATTTGAGGGTTTAATTGTGAAAATTTGGGACTGAATTGAAAGATTTTAAAACTTGGAGCTTGTTTTAAAGTTAAAGAAAATTCAGGGACCAAGCCCTGAATTTAACCATGGAGTGTCGGCAGACAATTGATATATGCGTGATTTCTGTTTTGAAAAACAGAAATCAATTTCACAAATCCTTCCTCACGCACACAACTTCCAAACTCGATTCCGACGTCGTCCGAATTCCGATCGTTGTTTTGAAACCACCGTTGTGTTCATCATCGAGCGAGGAGCAAAACCTTCAAATTAATTGAAGCGAAACGCGGCCAAACATCGGGAATTTCCAGTCAAAGTAGCGACGGTTTTGTTAGCTCTATCGCCGAGAAAATCTTAAATTCACCGCTGATCGTTGCTCTGTTTACGACACCTCCCGCACCATCGTGTTCCTTGTGCCGTTCCGAGTTCACCGGTGTCAATCTTGTCCGCCGTAGACGGCGGCGCGTGAGGAGGTGGTGCAGTCAAAGATTCGGCCGATTTGAAATCGAGCTCTCCGCCGTTCAAAAATTTGAATCGATCGTTGTAAGTATCTTGAAATCGCTCAAAATAATTTTTAGAAAATTTTCCGGGATTTTTAGGGTCCCGAAGGACGCCTCACGCGCCACACGCGCCGCCGCAGGGCGAGTGGCTGCTGGAAACCGGTTTGACCGGTTTTCAACCGGTTCTGACCGGTTTGACCGGTTTCAACCGGTTCGAACCGGTTTGATCGGTCTAAATCGGTTTGACCGGTCTGACCCGACCCGACCGTTGACCCGACCCGACCCGACCGTTGACCGTTGATCGTTGACCGTTGACCGTTGACTTTCTTTGACCAAAACTTAAAATGGCTTTGACCGAGCATTAAACGACCGTTAATCTTTTCCGAGTATACCTATCCTGATAGTTTTCGACGTGCCAAATCCGTTTCCGTGGTCTGTTTTGTCAAATTCGAATCTGAAGGTCTCCAAATCTACGGTCAAAGTGGTTGACTTTGACTTTGACCAAGAATCTGAATTTTCAAAAAGTCATACTTTATGTTTTTCGACGTCCTGATTCCGATTCCGCAGTCCGTTTGGCCAAATTCAGACTCGAAATACCCCAAAATGATAGTCAAACCCGAAAAATGCTTATATACTTAAGAATTCTAGCTTTGAACAATTAAGTAAGATTTGGGGCTGATTAATTATTATTGTTTGAAGGTACAAGAGACTCTCCGGATCGTTCGATAGCTCGACCCAACTCTTCTAGATCAGTTAAACCACGTATACCAGTATTCACTCGTAAGACTCGTAAATTTTATGATTTTAGAGATTTATTTATGTTACCCATTAGTAATATAGTGATATTATAAATTAGGTTCGAAAACTGTAGCAGAGCGTGGTGAAACCAGCAATCAGTAGATCCACGATTTGAACATATTATCGAGGTGTGTTCCCTATTTATTACTGAACTGTTTTATTTGTTTTAATATGTGGTACACTGAATTCTTTGGTTTTCGTATTGTTGATGCACCGATTTAATGTGATGATTTATGGATTATGACTGTTATCTGATAATTGTTTTGAAATGGTATATGATTACCATGTTTATGGATTTATGGAATTTATAACACGGTGCAATTGAATGTTTGGAATACGAATTTATAAAGTACAGCTCTGATCAAGCTGGAAAATTTTACAGACCTAATGTGACTCTTAGGTAGGTTCTGCGGCCCTGAGATTATTCTCGGGTAGGCCCTGCGGCCCTAAGATGTGTTCTTAGGTAGGCCCCAGGCCCCGAAATCTATCTTGGGTAGGCTCTCAGGCCCTAAGATGTTCCCTTAGGGTAACGCTTTTTAAAGAGATTTACTGCAGTATAATTTTATGAGACTTATTGGACTATGATTTGTTTAGTGTACCTATAGTGATTTTATGGTAATATTGGGACACACTGAGCCTAGCTCACTTTTCGAAAATGTTTTCCCCCTTTCAGATACTGTTGGTTAGTTACCCTGGATTGAGCACTTGGAGGATCAACATATCTCTTGAAGTATATTTGATTGTAATGTTTTTACCTTGCAAGTTGTCTTTATTTTGTTAACATGGACCTTATTTTAAAGTATGGGATTTTAATATGATGACATTTTTACTATTACTATTCGGGTTATCGTGATTTGATTTTTAAGATATGTTTTAAATTAATTTATTACTTATTGGTATTATATTTACAAGTTAGGTTTTGATAGTATGATTTATTATAATTTCATGTCATTTATAATGTGATTTTACATTGTTTGAATAACGGTTTCGGAAAAATGTCTTAAAGAATCATAATGTGATCCACTAGACTTAGTCGAAACGCATAGGCCGGGTCTAGGGGGTTACACCCTTTCCTTGATATTTAATCATGATTGGAATTCCAGACTTTTCATTTACCAGCTTTGTGGATTTTTCTCTCAATAATCTAGTTTCCAAGTTTGAACATAGTTTCTTAATTAACAATATATTGAAGTTATTTTTAGATTCATGTATGTCACATCTCTTGGATGTGTTTGATTCATGAATATAAGATTAACTATAAGAATACGATTATGAAATATATTGATATTACGAAGAATATTACATTATTTTGATTGATTTATTTAATCGAAATGTAAGACTATTATGTTTAGGACAGAGAACATATGATTATTTAGAAGCATGTATCTCTAAATTACTTTTTAAAATTTATTTTTTAAAAACCTAATTTTTTAATATTTATTAGTGTTAACTACCATAATAGGATCATTTGCACCAAATGATCCTCCTCTCTTGAACATATGTATAAATAATTTTGACAACTGAAAAGATTGTAGCTATGCAGTAGTGGAAGTAAATAGTTGGAATAGCTCAGTTGATTTTCTTTGCAACTACAAATTCTCCATTTAATTTTAATATGTTTACCCATCCAAGTAGTTATTTAAAGTAATATGTCAAAAGACATGAAATGGTCTATTAGCTTAGTTGGTTAGAGCGTCGTGCAAATAATGTGAATGTCACTCGATACTTGCAAGGGCCAATTATCCTTACATAAGTTATTGTTATAGAGTATACGATTCTAAAATCGACTGTACAATAATTTTTATATGAAATTATTTTATTGTTCCCTTTCTTTAATATTTAATCTTGATTGGACTTTTAGACATTTTATTTACTAGCTTCGTGGATATTTCTCTCAATAATCTAGTTTCAAGGTTTGAACGTTGGGTTATTAAAGAGTATAATGTAGTTATTTTTAGATTCGTGTATGCCATGTCTCTGGGATACATTTGGTTCATGGATATATGATATACCTATAAGAATAGAATTATGCAATATATTCATTTTATATTTGTTGAGTATTAATTATGCAATTATTTTTATATGAAATTATTTAATTGTTTCCCTTTTCTCTATTTTTAATCTTGATTGGAATTTCAGACCTTACATTTACGAGCTTCGTATATATTTCTCTCAATAATCTTGTTTATGGTTTGAACATAGATTCTTTATTTAAGAGTATAATGAAGTTATTTTTAGATTTGTTTATACCACATCTCATGGATGCGTTTGGTTCATGAATATAAGATTAACTATAAGAATACAATTATTCAATATATTCATATTACGAAGAATATTACATTACTTTGTTAGATTCATTTAATCGAAATGTACGACTGCTGTTTAGGACAAAGAACATATGATTATTTAGAAGCATGTATATCTAAAATACATTATTTTAAAATTTATTTTAAAAAACTAATTATTTAATATTTATTAGTGTTAATTACCATAATAGAGTCATTTGCTCCAAATGATCCTGCTCCCTTCATCCTATGTTTAAATCATTCCGACAAATGAAAAGATTGCAGTTGTGTAGAAATAGAAGTAAATAGGTGGAATAACTCAATTGGTTAGAGTGTGTGGCTGTTAACCACAAGGTAGGAGGTTCAAACCCTCCTTCTAGCGTATATTTTCTTTGAAACTCTGAATTCTCATTTTAATTTCAATATGTTTAGCCATCCAAATAGTTATTTAAAGTAATATGTTAAAAAAACATGAAATGGACTATTAGCTTTGTTGGTTAGAGCGTCGTGCTAATAATACGAAGGTCACAGATTCGAGACCTGAATGGGCCAATTATTGTTACATAAGTTGTTCATCTCATTATGAAAAAGTAATATTGGAAGATAATAAAAAAATTCTAAATTAACATAATCAAATTTAACATTCATTCTACTTAAAATATATGTATATATTAATTTGTTTATAGAGTATATGATTATGAAATTAACTATACAAAATTTTTTATATGAAATTATTTTTCCTCTTTCTTCTATATTTAATCTTGATTGGTCTTTCTAGACATTTCATTTACCGCTTCGTGGATATTTTTCTCAATATTCTCATTTCAAGGTTTGAACATGGATTCTTTATTTATGAGTATAATGTAGTTATTTATAGATTTGTGTATGCCACATCTCTCAGATGCGTTCGGTTATTGGATATTAGATTAACTTAAGAATACAATTATTCAATATATTCATTTTATATTTATAGAGTATTAATTTTATTATAGAATATATGATTCTGAAATCTACTATGCAATTATTTTTATATGATATTATTTTATTGTTTCCTTCTCTTCTATATTTAATCTTGTTTGGAATTTCAGACCTTTGATTTACCAACTTCATCGATATTTCTCTCAATAATCTTGTTTTAAGTTTTTGATAATTGATTCTTTATTTAAGAGTATAACGTAGTTATTTTTAGATTTGTGTATACAACATCTCTTGGATGCGTTTTTTTCATGAATATAAGATTAACTACGAGAATACGATTATGCAATATATTCATATTTCGAAGAATATTACATTATTTTTGTTTGATTCATTTAATCAAAATGTAAAACTACGATGTTTAGGACAGATAACGTATAATTATTTTGAAGTATGTATCTCTAAAGTATCGTTATTTTAAAATTTATTTAAAAAAAACTAGTTATTTAATATTTATTAGTGTTAATTACCATAATAGAATCATTTGCTCTAAATTATCCTCCTCCCTTCAACATATGTATAAATAATTCTGACAATTGAAAATATTGTAGTTGTGTAGAACTTGAAGTAATTAACTAGAATAGTTTAGTTGGTTAGAGTGGAAGGCTATTATTCAAGGTCAGATGTTCAAGCCCTCATTCTAGCGTTGTTTTCTTTGTAACTTTGATTTCTCATTTTAATTTCAATATGTTCAGCCATCCAAATAGTTATTTAAAGAAATATGCCATAAAATTTGCAATGGCCTATTAGCTCAGTTGGTTATAGCATCGTGCTAATAACGCGAATGTTGTAGGTTCGAGACTTACATGGGCCAATTATCTTTACATAAATTTTTGTTCCTCCCCTTATTAAAAAGAAATAATGTAAGTTATTAAAATTTAATTCTAAATTAACACAATCAAATTAAGCATTTATTATGCTTAGAATATATATATATATATATATTAATTTGATTGTAGAGTATATGATTCTCAAATAGACTATATAATAATTTTTTAGTTAAATTATTTTATTGTTTCCCTTTCTTCCATATTTAATATTGATTGATCTTTCTAGACCTTTCATTTACCAACTTCGTGAATATTTCTCTTAATAATCTTGTTTCAAGTTTCAAACATGGATTCTTTATTTTAGAGTATAATGTAGTTATTTTTAGATTCGTGTATGTCATATCTCTCATATGTGTTTTGTAACCCCCACAGACCGATACGGTTGGCCCGATCCGATCTAGGGAGTCACATTAGGGCCACTAGAGCGACCCACCATAAAAATCTAGGAAAAATTAAATATTTTGTTAAAAATCATAAAATCATAAAATAATTTATAAATACAATAGTAAAATTTAACAATGTTCAAAAATAAAATATATTTCACTCGTATATAAAACAAAATATAACCTACATGCCCCCTAATCATATATACCGTACACTGTAAGCAATGCCGTTCGAGCTCCCTTACTGATGTTGATAGCTGCACTGGTTTGATTCTTTTAATCTAATAAGGTGAGTCAAGGAGTGAGTTATGAGAAGCTCAGTAATACAAAACTACCAATTGATGTTACAGGACATGCAGATAAATGGAAATAAATAAAATTTCCTTGTTGACTTGGACTTATACAGGTTTTTAAAATGATTTATGGTTCCATTGATATTTCTTCAAGTAATAGTCATGAAGATTTTAGTGAAAGAATTCAGAGAACCAGGTTTAGGAGATCAGAATAGTGTGTCTAGTGTGTTCCAACCAAAACCAGTGAAAAGATATAAATATTTTTAAAACAGTAACTATTTAAAACATGTCTTCAAAACCATAGTGGAACCCCCCAACCGAGCATCATTATGCAGTTCCTAGAACTACATCCATAAGGGCTTACCCTAACCACGCAGCAAAGGGTGCCACCCTAAGGGAATGCCTTGGGGCCTGAGAGCCTACCCAAGAAAGTTTCTCGTGGCTTCAGAGCTTACCCAAGGGTCACCTTAGGTCCGTAAGTATTTACCAGTTGGATCAAAGCTGAACCTCCTACTCTAGAATCCTACCCATACAAAATCCAATAGAAATCAATTTTAAAATTAAACCGCACTATATGCCCATTAAATAAACCACAAATTTGACAATTAAATAAACCATATAAATGCCCTCCACCCGTACACCATATGCAGTTCCCCATAACTGCATCCATAGGGGAAACCTTATACCCATTTGATATAAGAAGCCAACCTAAGAGAGCATCTTGGGGCCTGAGAGCCTACCCAAGAAAGTTCTCGGGGCCTCAGAGCTTACCCAAGGGTCATCTTAGGTGCGTAAGGATTTACCAGCTTGATCAGAGCTGAACATCCATTCTCCAGCCTACCTGGAAAATGTTTCAATAAAATAGTTTAAGAAGTAACCAATTAAAACACAAAACCATAGTTCATAAATCAATAAATTCCATGATTCCATAAATCAGGAACAATTCATATTTTTCAGTGAAAATTGTAATTGGAGAACACATATCATGTAGTCATGGTTCATAAGCAGTAAATCAATAAATTTTATTAAAACACATTTCATAACATATAAAACATTTATATAGTATATGGAGAACACACTAGAGGATCCAAGTATTTTTCAGAGGTACTTAATAATTATGAGGAATGGAAAACATGAAACTTATGAAATTTGATCAGATTCTAGGAATGACATCCTATTGAAAAGGGATCGATTACTAACGGATCTATAAGTCATTTAAAATTAATAGTTTAGGACCCATTTATGGTTCAGGTGCAACAGGAAGGTGTTCAGGAGCCTTTACATCAGAATAATTTTAGATTCATATTCACTAAGAGTGATTCCATTATCCAAGTCAACATGGTCATTTTAGACATTACGATATCTAGTGGATTCTTATCAACTTAATCTTATAAGGATGAATCGATGATTCATGGTATTCAAGATTCAATCCAATTTATTAGGATATAGGGTCAACTAGAGCTGATTAAATCCCAACATTGTGATACTTGTCAACCACTTTAATACCGATATCACTAGTTAAACTGATCATCTTCAGAACAATCGTTGAACTGAGCTTGAGGAACTTTACTTATTTCGATGGTATTAGCTCAACTTATAAATTGCAATAGTCTCTAAGATGACCAACGTACTTGAGTCATATTCCTCAACGTTTTATTAGCTATACAATATTCAGGTTTTCTCAGTGTTTCCAGAATTTATCCAATAACGTTCACTTATTTCTAGGTCATTAAGGTATTTGGATCATTTTTGTACTCAAGATTACTGCAATCACTTTGAAGCTCCAAGTATTTTAATCTTTTTGTGGTTCAGGGGTATTTCAAACATTTGTATATTAGAGTTACTTTAATATTCCACAACTCGATGATATTTCAGTAATTTCTTTTTAATCCAAGCCTATTTATATTTTCTGGTAATTTGACAAATATATCCATTCAAAGTTATTTAAAATTTCAAGATTTAATAATTTTGAATTATCAGGATGTAAAGTCCCATTTGAGTTACAAGTCCCAACACTACAATACTCGTCAATCATACATACCGTGATATTTCCATATTTTTCATTTCTTAACACTTAATGCACTAGCTGAACTGATCATTATCATGAACTTCGCTGAATGGTTCTTATGGAGACAAACATGTATTCCAATGGTATTTATTTCATTTCTGTATTGTAACGGTATTCCAAAATGTTGACATGATTATTTCGTGGCTCAAAACCCTTATGGATGTACAACATATAAGCTTATCAAGGTTCCATACTTATCCAAGTCATTCGTTTAATTCTATGTCATTGAGAGTACATAGGTCATTCAATAGTCAAGTTTATCCCGGTCACTTCGGAGTTTCCAGAGTAATTCAATCATTTCCACGATTCGAATGCGTATCATACTTCCACTTAGTTCAACTTGGTCATATAATATAATTATTTTACACTTCAAGGGTATTTTGTCATTTTTACCTCATAAGGGTATTTTTGTAATTTTACCCATAGTGTTATTTTTGGTAATTTCTTATCCAACTAATCCTAACATGGAAACTTTAACCAGATTAATTAGAATTCACGAGTTATGAGATTGATTGATTTACTGATTAAATTAATAAACTGAGATTTATTTCTGACCGGTCTACCAATTTCTCTTTTTCGAGTTTTCTGAGTCTTATACGTTGTTCTGTCTTATTTCCAATTTTCATCTGTGTCCAATGATATTTAAATACATGTAATGGACCAATCATTTTTATTCATGCATTTACCATCTATCAAAGAGTTTCGAAAAGCATACAAAAGGTAATAGAGTATTACCTCAATTTTTGTGCCATATCGATGACCATTTAAACTCCATTCAATCACCCTCAAACTTTAGTTCAAAGTCCAATAATTCCTCGAATACATAGCAAATAATTTTACGTCAGAAACTAAACTTAATGGAGAAACCATATTGAATCTGAAGGTAAATTATTAAAAACAACTTATCGAGTGTGAATTTGGAAAAAGGACTTCGGATTCGTACTCAGGACATCGAAAAAAAAAATAGGACCTTTTTGAAAAAGTTAACTTTTTTGTCAAAGTCAACGGTCAAAATCAACGGGTTGACTCGGATGAGTTAACTCAAACGAATTGACTCAATCCAGGTTCATTTTGTTGGGTCAAACAGACTCAGTTCAGACCGATTCCAGAAACTTCATGGACTAGCAGAGGAGCCCCACGCGCACTAGTAGTGCGTACGGCGATGATAGGGGCCATTTTTAATAGCCGATTCTCCCATGAGCAAAAATACACTTAATTCAATCCACAATAGTCCAATATTTAATACAAAACAACGTAAATCAACTCAACTTAATATTTGAAACCTTACCCACCGATGATCAATGAAAACAACGATGATGGTTCGACCCACGCATTGATTCACAAGCACCCCGGACAATGATGCTAATGACATAGGAGGTGAGACGAGACAGCAACGGAGGCAGTTGGAATCGAAGAAAAATAGTAGCGATGTTCATCTTTCACTGTGAAGCTTCGAATGGTGATTCACGACATTTCACGGTATTGTTCATTGGGGGTGACTTATGTTTTGGTCAACGACTGATGGGGAGTCAAATGGAGGTAATGGCACGTTCTACGGAGGCTAGACAGCGAGGATTCGAGGTGATAAAGGTTGGCGAGGGTTAGGGTGATTGATTTGGGTTTTTTTCCAATTTGGGATTTGGGGAAATAATTGGGTTTTATCTAACCAAATATAAATGGGTTAATTCGAGATTGGGTCCCTCAATTATATTCAAGTTTGCACAATAGCCATTATATTTCAAAATCTTATAATTTGACCCCTAAATTGGGGTATGACGCGTTTGATTCATGGATATAAGATTAACTATAAGAATACGATTATGCAATATATTCATTTTATATTTATAGATTATTAATTTGATTATATAGTACATCATTATGAAATTGGCTATGCAATTATTTTTATATGAAATTAGTTTATTGTTTCTCTTTCCTCGATATTTAATGTTGATTGGAATTTCAAACATTTCATTTACCAACTTCGTGGATATTTCTCTCAATAATATAGTTTCAAGGTTTGAACATAGATTCTTTACTTAAGAGTATATTGTAGATATTTTTAAATTCATGTATGCCACATCTCTTGGATGTGTTTGGTTCAAGAATATAAGATTAACTATAATAATATGATTATGCAATATATTGATATTACGAAGAATATTATATTATTTTGTTTTATTTATTTAATCGAAATGTAAGACTATGATGTTTAGGAGAATATATGATTATTTAGAAGCATGTATATGTAAATTATTATTATTTTAAATTTATATTTTTATAAACTATTTATTTAATATTTATTAGTGTTAATTACCATAATAGAATCATTTTCTCCAAATGATCCTTCTTCCTTCAACCTAGCTTAAAATAATTCCGACAAAAGAAATGATTGTAGCTGTGTAGAAGTGGAAGTACATAGTTGGAATAACTCAGTTGGTTTTCTTTGTAACTCTGAATTCTCCTTTTAATTTCAATATGTTTAGCCACCCAAACAGTTATTTAAAGTAATATGTCAAAAGACATGCAATGGCATATTAGCTCAGCTGGTTAGAGCGTCGTGATAATAATGCGAAGGTTGCTCGATACCTGCATGGCCAATTATCTTTACATAAGTTATTGTTTCTACCTTTATGAAAAAGAAATATTTTAAGATAACAAAAAATTATTCTAATTTGATGCAATCAAATTCAACATTTATTCTACGTATAATATATATATATATATTAATTTGACTATAGAGTATATGATTATGAAATCGACTGTACAATAATTTTTATATGAAATTATTTTATTATTTCCCTTTATTTAATATTTAATCTTGATTGGACTTTTTAGACCTTTTATTTACTAGCTTCGTGGCTATTTCTCTCAATAAAATAGTTTCAAGGTTAGAATGTGCGTTCTTTATTTAAAAGTATAAAGTAGTTATTTTTAGATTTGTGTATGTCATGTCTCTCTAATATGTTTGGTTCATGGATATGACTAACTATAAGAATATGATTATGGAATATATTATTTTATATTTATCGAGTATTAATTTGATTATAGAGTATATGATTCTGAAATCGACTATGCAATTATTTCTATATGCAATTATTTAATTGTTTCCCTTTTCTCTATATTTATTCATGATTGGAATTTCAGACCTTTCATTTACCAGCTTCATGGATATTTCTCACAATAATCTCGTTTTAAGGTTTGAACATAGAATCTTTATTTAAGTGTATATTGTAGTTATTTTTAGATTCGTGTATGCCACATCTCTTGGATGTGTTTGGTTCATGAATATAAGATTAACTATAAGAATATGATTATGCAATATATTCATATTACAAATAATATTACATTACTTTGTTGGATTCATTTAATCGAAATATAAGACTGCTGTTTAGGACAAAGAACATATGATTATTTAGAATGACGTATATCTAAAATATCATTATTTTAAAATTTATTTTAAAAAAGCTAATTATTTAATATTTATTAGTGTTAATTACCATAATAGAATCATTTGCTCCAAATGATCCTGCTCCCTTCAACCTGTACTTAAATAATCCCGACAAATGAAAAGATTGCAGTTGTGTAGAAATATAAATAAATATCTGGATTAGCTCAGTTGATTAGATTGTGTGGCTGTTAACCACAAGGTCGGAGGTTCAAGCCCTCCTTCCAACGTTGATTTTCTTTGAAACTCTTAATTATCATTTTAATTTAAAGTTATATGTCAAAAGACAGACACGGATAGGCCAATTATCGGTACATAAGTTGTTCGACTATGCAATTATTTTTATATGAAATTATTTTGTTGTTTCCTTTTCTTTTATTTTACTCTTATTTGGAATTTCAGACCTTTCATTTACCAACCTCATTGATATTTCTCTCAATAATCATGTTTTGAGGTTTGAAAATTGATTCTTTATTTAAGAGTATAATGTAGTTATTTTTAGATTCGTGTATACCATATCTCTTGGATGTGTTTGGTTCACGAATATAAGATTAACTATAAGAATACAATTATGCAATATATTCATATTTCGAAGAATATTGCATTATTTTATTTGATTCATTTAATCAAGATGTAAGACTATGATGCTTAGGAAAGATAACATATAATTATTTAGAAGCATATATCTCTAAATTATTAAATTGATTATTTAATATTTTTTAGTGTTAATTACCATAATAGAATAATTTGCTCCAAATTATCCTCCTCCCATCAAAATATGTATAAATAATTCCGACAAATGAAAAGATTGTAGCTGTGTAGAGTATATGATTCTGAAAACGACTATACAATAATTTTATATGTAATTATTTTATTGTTTCCCTTTCTTTTATATTTAATCTTAATTGGTGTTTCTAGACCTTTCATTTACGAGCTTCATGAATATTTCCCTCAATAATATTGTTTCAAGTTTTAAACATGGATTCTTTATTTAAGAGTATAATGTAGTTATTTTTAGATTCGTGTATGTTATCTCTCTCGTATACGTTTGGTTCATGGATATAAGATTAACTATAAGAATATGATTATGCAATATATTCATTTTATATTTATAGATTATTAATTTGATTATAGAGTATATGATTATGAAATCGACTATGCAATTGTTTTTATATGAAATTATTTATTGTTTCCCTTTCCTCGATATTAAATATTGATTAGAATTTCAGAGCTTTCATTTGATAGCTTTGTGCATATTTCTCTCAATAATCTAGTTTCAAGGTGTGAACATAGATTCTTTATTTAAGAGTATATTGTAGTTTTTTTAGATTCGTTTATGCCACATGTATTGGACGTGTTTGGTTCATGAATACAAGATTAACTATAAGAATATGATTATGCAATATATTGATATTATGAAGAATATTACATTACTTTGTTTGATTCATTTAATCAAAATGTAAGACTATGGTTTTTAGGACATATAATATATAATTATTTAGAAGCATTTAACTTTAAATTATCATTATTTTAAAAAATTATTTTAAAAAATAATTACTTAATATCTGTTAGTGTTAATTACTATAATAGAATCATTTGCTCCAAATGATCCTACTCACTTCAACATATGTATAAATAATTTCGATAAATGAAAAGATTTACTTCTGTAGTAGTGGAAGTAAATGGCTGGAATAGGTCGGTTAGATCGTGTGGCTACCAACCACAAGGTCAAAGGTTCAAGCCCTGCTTCTAGTGGTAATATTCTTTGTAACTCCGAATTCTCCTTTTAATTTCAATATGTTTAGACATACAAATAGTTATTTAAAGTAATATGTCAAAAGACATGCAATGGCCTATTAGTTCAATTGGTTAGAGCTTCGTGCTAATAATACAATGGTCGTTCCTGCATGGGCCAATTTTCTTTACGTAAGTTATTATTTCTCCCATTATGAAAAAAAAGAAATATTGTAAGTAATAAAAAATTATTCTAATTTGATACAATCCAATTCAACATTTATTGTACTTATAATATATATATATATATATATATATATATATATATTATAGAATAAACGATTTTGAAATCGACTGTACAAAACATTTTATATAAAATTATTTTATTTTTTCCTTTTCTTCTATATGTAATCTTGATTGGACGGTTTAGACCTTTTAGTTACTAGCTTCGTGGATATTTTTCTCAATAATCTAGTTTCAAGGTTTGAACATGGATTTATGTATACCACATCTCTCGGATACGTTTAGTTCATGGATATATGATTTACTATAAGAATACAATTATGCAATACATTCATTTTATATTTAATGAGTATTAATTTGATTATAGAGTATATGATTCTAAAAGCGACTATGCAATTATTTTTATATGAAATTATTTTACTGTTTCCCTTTTCTCTATATTTAATCTTGATTGGAATTCTAGACCTTTCATTTACTAGATTCTTGGATATTTCTCTCAATAATTTTGTTTCAAGGTTTGATCATAGATTCTTTATTTAAGAGTATAATGAAGTTATTTTTACAATCGTGTAGACCACATCTCTTGGATGCGTTTGGTTCATGAATATAAGATTAACTATAAGGATACGATTGTGCAATATATTCATATTTCAAAGAATATTGCATTACTTTGTTTGATTCATTTAATCAAAATGTAAGATTGTTGTTTAGGACAAAGAACATATGATTATTTAGAAACATGTATCTCTAATTTATCATTATTTAAAAAAAACTAATTATTTATTATTTTTTAGTTATAATTATAATAGAATAATTTGCTCCAAATGATCCTCCTCCCTTCAACATATGTATAAATAATTCCGACAAATGAAATGATTGCAATTGTGTACAATTAGAAGTATATAGCTGGAATAGCTCAGTTGGTTAGAGTATGTGGTTGTTAACCATAAGGTTGGAGGTTCAAGCTCTCTTTATAGCGTTGATTTTCTTTGAAAATATTAATTCTCATTTTAATTTTGATTAAATTTAGGGACTAAATTAAATTTTGATTAAATTTAGGGACTAAAGTTAAATTTTGATTAAATTCATATCCAAATTCAAAAGTTATCAAAAACTGGAAGACCTATGACATGATTTTCCATTTTATTTTTTAGGGTTTATATAACCTCAAAATCTGGAAAAATATCAAATTTATTTTATTCTCTCTTCAATATTTTCTTCTTTTATAAAGAAATTTTTTGATCGACGTTTCATCGTCGAACGTTGCTCGTTTCTGATACCTCCCGCACCTCGTGTTCCTTGCGTTCTCTGGAGTTCACCAGTGTTCTTCTTGTCTCCGTTGTCACCGGCTTATGAGAGGGTGAGGAAGATAATGTTTTCAACATTTCGAAATTGAGCTCACCATCGTTTACCATTGTGAACTGAGCTTGGTAAGTTTCTCAAACCCCCTTAAAAGTAAAAAAAAATCATACTTTTATCGACCCCAGAAGGTGAGCTGACCCGACCCGTTGACATGTGTCCAATCGAACCCACTGACCTGACCCATTGAAATTGTGGTTTGCCCATCTTCCTTTTCATTCTCTACCACCCACGTGATATTCTATTAAAAATTTAACCGAATTTCTAGTATCATTTCCCATGCAACTTTCAATTATTTTTTATTTCTTTTCACAGTCACTTTATAAGTGAAGCAAGAAAGCTTCATCGATAAAAAGTCAAACGCCAATGAACACCATGTTTGTAACCCCCTCAGAATGATGCAGGTGGTCCGATCCGATCCGGGGTGTCACATTAGGGCCATCAGAGCAACCCACCATAAAAATCTCTAAAAAATTAACATTTTGATTAAAACATGTAAAATCATAAAATGATTTATTAATATAAAAGTAAAATTTGTCAGTATTCAGAAATAAAAAAAGTTTTCCAGGCTTAGATATAAAAACAAAATACAACCTACATGCCCCCTAATCTCATGCATCATACTCCGCAAGCAACACGAGTGGAACTCCTCTACAAAAGTCGATAGCTGCGCTGGTATGATTCTTTAACCTGAAATGGTGAGTAACAGAGTGAGCTTTGGGAAGCTCAGTAATACAGAACTACCTACTGATGCTACATGACATTAAGATAAATGGAAAGTCATATAATTTCCTTATTTAAATAGACATATACATGTTTTCAGGATAAGTTGGGGTTCCACTGGTAGTTCATCGAGTAGAGGCCACAAATATTTCCTCAAGTTTTATAATATTGAATAGGATGTCTAGTGTGTTTCAATCAAAACCAATTAAAAATATAAATCTTTTAAAACCATAACGGAACCCTTCAACAAAACTCCACTATGGAGTTCCCTCATAACTATATCTATAAGGGCTTACCCACAACACACAGCAAAAGAAGCCAACCTAAGGGTATGCCTTGGGGTCTATGGGCCTACCCAAGTGTATCCTTAGGTCCAAAAGGATTTACCAGATGGATAAGGGTTGTACCTCCATACTCCAGATTCCTACTCATATAAAAATCCAGTATAAATCAGTTTTAACCATAAACCGTAATATCTTGATCGTGATCTAGTAATATCTCATAACTGTGATAGTGAAATAAACCATATAACTAATCTCCACCTGTGCACCATATATAGTTCCATGATTAACCCAATTGAGTGCCTTGGGGCCTGAGAGCCTACCCAAAGGTCACCTTAGGTCCTCTAAGGATTTACCATCTTGATCAGAGCTGTACCTCCATACTATAGTTTACCCAGATAATATCCTAATAAAACAGTTCGAGTATAACTCGTGAAAACAGGAAACCATAGTTCATAAACTAATAAATTCCATGATTCCATAAATCAGGAACAATTCATATTTTCCAGTGAAAACAGGTAACCAGAGAACATATACCATTTAGTCATAGTTCATCAGGTGCCTCATGAAGGTGTTCAGGAACATTTATATTGAATAAATTCTGGATTAACATTTATGGAGAGTGATTCTATTACTCAAACAATATGGGGTATTCAAGATTTTATATTGAATTATTAGGATTTAAGTCCAATGAACCAAATAGGGTATTCAATATCCTTGGAATTGAGTTACTTGTTTGATCATATATAACCAGAGTGATTTGAACTGATAAGGGAGAAACGAAGATCCAAGATATTTATAATATGAGTCAATCTATCGGATTATCAAAATAACTTGAGTTGAACAACTCCCAAAGTTGATGCTTGTTGACTGATCAATTCATTGCCCTTCCATGGTATTCACTATATAATACCATCCATTATTGTCTATATATATCATCTTCATAATCATAGTTGAATATATCTTAAGGAGATGAGCGAATATTCCAATAGTCTTTTTTCCATTTCCACATTGCAACATTTTTAGGAATTGTCGATGTACTTTAATTCGTGATTACAACCCTTAGGGACAATACTACATGTAAAATTATTAGTGCTCCATAATTATCCAAGTTATTCACTTAATTCAAGGTCATCGGGGTACTTAATTCAATTAGTATTTAAAGTTATCCTGATCGCTTAAGAGTTTCCTGAGTAATTTGGTCGTTCTTCAAATTCAAATACATACTGTACTTCCATTCTGTTTAACTTGGTCGAATAATATAGTCTTAATGATTATTCATTTCAGAATTAAGGACATTAGTCATTCCAAGGCTTGGAAATACTTTAGGCCATTTAACACTTTAGGCATTTTGGTCATTTAAACTTTAGGGCATTTTTATAAATCTAATATAGATATGAAATTTTAAATCTATGATTCCAAGATTCAAGTGAATCAAGATATGAGTTCTCAAGTCCTCTCCATTATTATAATCATCCATATCGCTTTTTACTCTTTAAGAGTATTATCGTTCTTTCATTTAATTTCGTCAGTGGCATTACTTCGGGTAACTTAGGCTTGAAAGTATTCCAGTTCCATTAAAGTTCAGAGTACTTGCACATTTGCTTACTAGAGGTTAATTTCACCACTAGGAAACGACTTGGTCCTTTTTCAGTACAAGGGTATTTTTGTAATTTTATCCCTTAAGGCTATATTAGGTAACATCTTATCCAAAATATTCCTGGTAGTTAACCTTAAAAGGAATTAGTCAAATTTACAGATCTTGAAGTCAATTCATTCATTATTAAATCACCAAGCTTATTATTATTATTTCTGATTGATTTCCCATTTTCTTAAGTGAGTCATATAAGTCATATCCATTTACCGACATTTGATAGTATTCAGATCAAGTTTAGGAAATAATCACTACATACATGCGACCAATTATACTATCCATTTAGGAATCAATACTAACATATTCCATAAAGCATGAAACATGTAGTAGTGTATTACCTTGATTTTTGTTCCATATCGATCAACCATTTAAAACATCATTCGATCGCCCTCGAACTTGAATTCAACGTCTAATAATTCCTCGGATACAAAGCAACCAAATTTATATCAGAAACTAAACTCAATTGAGAAAGCACTTTGAATTCCGAAGGTAAAACATCAAAAAATAACTTACTGAGTGTGAATTTAACAAAACGAACTTCAAATTTAGACTCAGGACGTCGAAAAACATAAAATGGGACACTTTGAAAAAGTTAACTTTTTGGTCAAAGACAACTGTCAAAGTCAGTGGGTTGACTCGGACGAGTTGACTCGATGACTGGACTGGACAGCAGGTCGGGTCAGGTCAACCCAATTCTATAATTTTCCTTGGACCCAAAACAAGTCCCACGCGTACCCGTGGGTGCGTGACAGCGATGACAAGCTCAGGGTGGACGACCGATAACTTTCTTAGCAATATTACATCACAACATTTACAAAACAATACCAATAATAAACTAAACCAAGCCAAAACCATGTTAAAATAATTAACGAAACATTTAAACCGAATTTACAACAACGACGATGGAAAATGACGTCGATGGAGAAATCCAAGGGTCAGGTTTTGAGCGGACATGTGCCATGAGTCCCACTACAATGGCGGTGAGGTGAGATGCTCACTATATCGACTGAATTTTATAGCCAAATGAGGTGGTCAAGAGGGGTTTTAGCGTCGGCTTTACCTCTCGATTCGGCTAACTGACGGTGGTTTTTGATAAATTAATCAAGGGGTTTTAGTCGGATGTCATTGGTGCTTCGTTTGGGATGGGCAGTGACGTACACCACCGGCCGGAGCTGAGTAGTTCGGGTGGCGACGAGAGAGGTGAGTTGGGGTATTTGGTAAATTTGGGATTGGGTTTTTAATTTTTGGAATTCAGCTTGCTCGATCGAAAGGAGGTTTACTTTTCTCTTACCAAGAAAATGGTAAAATTCAGGATTAATTCCTTGAACTTTCCACGGCTTCCAAAATAGAGATGCATCTTTTTAAAATTTATAATTTAGTCCTTAATTTTTCTCTTATTATGATATTATTTCGATACATAAAATTAATAGATTTTTAACCCCTTAATTGAGGTGTGACAATTCTCCCCTCCTTGAAAGAATTTCGTCCTCGAAATTCACCTGAAGTCACATACATGCAAAAATGAAGTTTCCATCAATTTTTCTATGTCTTCTAGTATCTTTTATTGAAGAATGTGTCCTCTACTAATCCTTAACCAGTTGAGTATACCTTCTCATCAGAACTCACCCTCATTCCAATAAAATAAGTTAAACAAATATATCTTTGTGGAATCAATTTAACCTTGGGTACGAGGTTAGGTTCATAGAGTAGGGAAAATCTTCCAATTTCATTTCTTGAGTCGGGTCAAAAATTATTGGATGAGTAATTATCACATTACTCGATAGGCATTTTATATAATTTAGAAAACATTAATGGTATTCCTTTATACATAGGTCAAGCCCTATCGAATAATTTTTTTTAGAGAAGTACGATTGTAGTCTAGGGGCATGTACTGACCAGACATCTTTTGACATTCGACCGACCGGTCTATCTAGAAAAATTTAACTCAACCTTAGTATTGATACCACTAAATATAACCCTTCAGACCAATGTGGGTTGCCCGACCCGATCCGGGTGTCACTTTAGGGCCACCAGAGCGACCCACAATAAAAATCTCAGAAAAATTAACATTTTGATTAAAACATGTAAAATCATAAAATGATTTATAAATACAAAAGTAAAATTTTTCAATATTCAGAAATAAAAATAGTTTTCCATACTCAGATATAAAAAACAATACAACCTACATGCCCCATAATCTCATGCATCATATTCCGCAAGCAACGTCGGTGGAACTCCCCTATAGAAGTCGATAGTTGCGCTGGTATGATTCTCTAACCTGAAATGGTGATTAACATAGTGAGTTTTGTGAAGCTCAATAATACAGAACTACCTACTGATGCTACAAGATATGTATATAAATGGAAAGCCATATAATTTCCCTATTTCAATAGACATATACAGGTTTTCGGGATAAGCTAGGTTCCAATGATAGTTCATCGAGTAGAGGCCACAAATTTATCAGTTCATAGAAAACATTCATAGTATCAAGTTTCATAAGATTGAATAGAATGTCTAGTGTGTTCCAATCAAAACCAATGAAAAAATATAAATATTTTTAAAACCATAATGGAACCCTCCAACCAAACTCCATTATGCAATTCCCCATAACTAAATCCATAAGGGCTTACCCTAAGCAGACAACAAAGGGAGCCAACCTAAGGGTATGCCTTGGGTCCTATGGGCCTACCCAAGGGTATCCTTAGGTCCATAAGGATTTACCAGTTGGATCAGGGTTGTACCTCCATACTCCAGAATCATACTCATATAAAAATCTAATAAAAATTAGTTTTAACCATAAACCATAATATCTAGATTGTGATCAAGTAATATCTCATAATCAAGATAATGAAATAAACCATATAACTGATCTCCACATGTACACCATATATAGTTCCATGATTAACCCAAGTGAGTGCGTTGGGGCCTGAGAGCCTACCCAAGGGCCACCTTAGGTCCATAACGATTTATCAGCTTTATTAGAGCTGTACTTCTATACTCCAGTCTACCCATATAATATCCCAATAAAACAGTTCTAGTATAACTTGTGAAAACAGGAAACCATAGTTCATAAACCAATAAATTCCATGATTCCATAAATCAGGAACAATTCATATTTTCCAGTGAAAACAGGTAACCAGAGAACATATACCATGTAATTATAGTTCATCAGCCAGTAAATCATTAAATCAGAGATTTCAGAAAATCGTGTTTTAAAACAAGTAAAACATTTACATGTCACATAAGAAACACACTAGAGTATCCAAGTATTTATCAGAGGCACTTGGTAATTTATCATGAATGGAAAACATGAAACTTTTGTAATTTGATCGGATTTCAGGAACGATGTCCTATTGAAGGGAATTTATTACTTATGGATCTAATTCGACATTTAAATTTGATACTTTAGAATCCCAATATGATTCAGGTGCCCAAGGAAGGTGTTCAGGAACCTTTATATTGAATAAATTCTAGATTCAGATTTACGGAGAGTGATTCCATTACTAAAAAATATGGGTATTCAAGATTTTGTACTGAATTACCAGGATTTAAGTCCAATGAACCAAATAGGGTATTCATTATCCTTGCATCTGAGTTACTTGTGTGATCAGATATAACCAGAGTGATTTGAACTGATAAGGGAGAAACGAAGATCCAAGATATTTATAATCTGAGTCGATCTATCGGATTATCAAAATAACTCGAGCTAAACAACCCCCAAAGCTAATGCATATAGACTGATCAATTCATTGCCCTTCCATGGTATTCAATACATAATCTTGGTCTTTTTTCAGTACAAATGTATTTTTGTAATTTTACCCCTTAGGGGTATTTTATGTAATATCTTATCCAAATATTATCGGTATTTAGCCTTAAAAGGAATTATTCAAAATTTACGGATCTTGAAGCCAACTCATTCATTATTGAATCACCAAGCTTATTATTATTATTTCTGATTGCTTTCACATTTTCTTAAGTGAGTCATATAAGTCCTATCCATTTACCAACATTTGATAGTATTTGGATCGAGTTTAGGAAATAATCACTATATACATGTGACCAATTATACTATCTGTGCAGGAATCAGTACTAACATATTCCATAAAGCATGAAACATGTAGTAACACATTACCTCAGTTTCTATGCCATATCGATCTACCATTTAAAACTTCATTCGATCTCCCTTGAACTTGAATTCAATGTCTAATAATTCCTCGGATACAAAGCAACAAAATTTACGTTAGAAAATAAACTCAATTGAGAAAACACTTTGAATTCCAAAGGTAAAACATCAAAAAAAAACTTACCGGGTATGAATTTGATAAAACGGACTTCGAATTCTGACTCAGGACGTCGAAAAACATAAAATGCGACCCTTTAGAAAAAGTTAATTTTTTTTGTCAAAGTCAATGGTCAAAGTCAACTGTCAAAGACAACAGGTTGACTCAGACAGGTTGACTCGGTGACTGGACCAGGTAGACGGGTCGGATCGGGCAGACGAGTTGGGTCGGGTGAACCTGATTCTGGAAATTTCCTTGGACCCAAAATAAGTCCCACGCGCACTGTGGGCGCGTGACAACGACAGTGTGCTCGGGGCGGATGGTCGATCACTTCCTTAGCAATACTACACCACAATATTTCCAAATCAATACCAATAATAAACTAAACAAAGCCAAAGCCATGTTAAAATAATTAACCAAACATTTAAACCCAACTTACCGCACCGACGACAGAAAATGACAGCGATGGAGAAAACTAAGGGTCGGGTTTTGAGCGGACAGAGGCCATGATTACGACCACACTGGCCATGAAATGGTTACTATATAGGCTAAATTTTATAACCAAATGAGGCGGTCAGGAGGGGTTTTAGTGCCAGCTTCACCTCTCGATTCGGCTAACCGATGGTGGTTTTCGATAAATTAATCGAAGGGTTCTATTTGGACGACACCGGTGCTTCGTTTGGGATGAGTGGTGACGTGCACTGCTGAACGAAGTTGAGTAGATCGAGCGATGATGGGAGAGTTGAGTTGGGTTATTTGATAAATTTGGGATTGGGTTTTTAATTTTTTGAATTTAGCTTGCTCGATCGAAACGAGGTTTATTTTTCTTACTAAGAAAAATGGTAAAATTTAGGGCCACCGAGCGACCCACAGTAAAAATAGCAGAAAATTTAAAACTTTTATTAAAACATGTAACTTATAAAATGATTTATTAACATACAGAAATAAAACAAATTTTCAAACTCAAACATTAAAACAAAATACAATTACATGCCCCCTAATCACATGTACCATACTCTGTAAACAACGCCGGGAAACTCCCTTACTGAAGTCGATAGTTGCACTGGTACAATTCTTGTAACCTGAAATGTTGAGTAATAGAGTGAGCTTCAAAAAGCTCAGTAATACAGAACTACTAGATGATGCTAAAGAACGTGCAAATACAGATAAACATACATTTCCATATTGGTTCATATATGTACAGATTTTTAGGCCGAGCTGAGGTCCATTGATATCGCATGTAGTAACATATAGTATTCAGTTCAGATAGAAATATTTCGGATGTCTAGGTTCAAGATATCAAAATAGGTTTTCTAGTGTGTTCCAATAAAATCAGTAAAAAGATATAGATATTTTAAAACATATATATATATATATACCCCAATCCGTTCACATCATAAATGTGTAGGTTCCCCAAAATCATACACCCAACCGTACATGCCATTTAGACTTTGTGCACAAAGCCGAGGAGTCTGCAGATAATCTTTCTCCAATAATAAACACTTAAACGGAGAAATCGGAAATCAAAACATAATTCAGATCAGATATCAGAACATAATCCAGGTTAGGAATCAGAACAGATTTCATATCAGATGTCAAAACAGAATTCAAATCAGAAATCAGATAAAATATTGATATAAGTAGGGAACACACTAGAGTTTCCAGATATTATATAGAGATACAAGATAATCTTATCGGGCAGAGAAACACAATTCTTCAGTTTACCGATAGAATGTCAGAAATTAGAATTACTATTAGAAGAGTTTGTTAACTGACAAAATCATCAGTTATTCATAATATGCTTATCATGATCATCTTATTCAGATATTTATCGGAAGCTCTACGTAATTAGAAGGGTATTCAAAATCATTTACATATGAGTTACTTATGTTTTCATACATGACCAGAGTGATTTGAGCTGATAAGGAAGAACGAAGATTCAGGACCTTTACAATATATGTTGATTGATCAGATTATCGAACAACTCTAGATGAATAGTTCCCAAAACTAATGCTTGTCGACTGGTCAATTTATTATCCTTCCAAGGTATTTACTTTTAAATACAAAAAATTCTTATCCATATTTCATCTTTGGAATCATCGCTAAATAGATCTTAAGGATACTAATAGATATTTCAATGCTCTTTATTTCATTTTTCTGCTTTCACAATATCATGAAATGCTGGCATGCTTGATTCGTAGTTCATGACCCATAAGAACATTACATCATGTATGTTTAGTAGCGTTTTCAGACTCATCCAAATCACTTATTTAATCCTTAGTCCTTAAGGTTACTTAATTCATTTAGTAGTCAAGTCAATTCCAGTTACTTCTGAGTTCTCCAGGGTAATCCAAACGTTTCTGAATTTCAGATACATATTATACTTCCGTTCAATTCAGTTCGGTATTCATGGTTGATTTGTCGAGCAAACGTCTAATTCTTTGTACTGAATGCGATCTAGAGTTGAGCTGAGCTAAAATCTTCCAAAGTTATCATCGATCCAAACTTGAGTAGACAAACACACATTCAAGTAATGCTTATGTCGTTCAGGTACTGACATATCATTAAGGTTGATCGGCTCACTTAAGCTGTTTTCCATAACTTTTAAAGATAGTCCAACACCTATGCTTATTTGGATTCCTTAATTAATCCAAGACATTTACTTAGTTTAGACCATAAGGTTATTTTGGTAATTTTGGTGTTCAGCTTTATTCCATTCATTTCAGAGCTCGAGGATATCCAATCATTTCTAAGCTTGATGATATTCTTGGGTCATTTCCATTACAGGGGTATTCTGGTCATTCTACAGATCTGATGTATTTCAATCACTTCCTTCCATCCTATCTTATTATTTAATTCAATCTTATCATTTATTTCAGTCCTTTCGAACAATTCTGACAGCATAATACCCCCGATAAATTATTTTTCAGGTATTTACTCATTACTCGAATATTTCCGGGTCAAGTGCCATCTCAGATTTTACAAACGTAATATCATGAATTTTTCTGTACAAAGACAGGATATTAACAATTAAATTCGTACTTAATCGAGTTAAGTACAAATCCTCAAAGTACTTTCTCATTCAGGGTTAACTCTGACTATTTTACCACTCAAGGGCATTTTCGTAATTTCTTAACCAGATAATTTCAATATTAGCTCTTAACGAAAATAATATAATTTAGAGATCCTATGATTAATTGCTTTCTTGAACACTCTTTGATCTTGAAATGATTCCCTTAGCATACTTTTAGTATCCTTCATAAACCCTCATAGGATTAAAAACCGGTTATCCATAATTTCCAAGTAAAACTAACATTTCTTATGCACATCAATATGTTTATTAGATCAATATGTATGTAAAAACCTCTTATTCAACTTCCATATTCAAATTTTGTCTTTTTATAATATAAGGGTATTTTTGTAATTTTACCCTACCGGAGTATTCTCATAATTTCTCATCCAAGTACCTTTAACATTTAACCTTTGATGAAATAAATTATAAGTTACAGATCCAGGTTGATTTCTTTATCACTAAGTACATAACTTGTAATTTAATTCTATCATTCCCTCAATTTCTTATAAAAGTCATCTGAACCATAATCAATTACTGAATCTTTTTACCGTATTTAGATCGAGTGTAGAAATTAATCAACTCTACAAAAGTGACCAACATTATCTTATTCATGCATTTACCAATATCAACGTATTCTACAAAGCATAAAGAGATAGTAGAGTATTACCTCGATTTCCATGTCATACTGATCTACCATATAAATTCCATTCCAACATCCTCGATCTTGAAATCATCTTCCAATATTTCCTCGGATCCATATACACAGAAATTACATAAAAAACGGAGCTTAATTCTGAAAAAAGGATCGAATCGGATGATAAATCAGTAAAAAATAGCTTACCGAGTTCGAATTTGGCGAAATGGACTTCGGATTCAGATTTAGGACGTCAAAAGAATAAAATATGACTTTTCAAAAATTTGAAATTTTCGGTCAAAATCAAAGTCAACGGGTTTGGCTGCCAATTTTGAGGCCTTTGGGTCCGAATTTCGAAAAATGGACTGCGGAATCAGATTTGGAACGTCAAAAAAATGTCAGGATATGTATACTCGATCAAAGTCAAAGGTCGTTTAATGCCCGGTTAAAGTTTTGGTCAACAGTAATCAATGCCGGTCAACGGGTCGAGTCGGGTTGTAACCGGTCAAATTGGTAAAAAAACCGGTTAAACCGGTCATTTAGATCACCCCCGCGCGCAGTGATGGCGTATAGGGGGCGTGGGGCCTCTTCCGGTAGCCTAAAAATCACGAAAAAATTCTTAAAAATTATTATAAGCGATTTCGAGGCACTTACAAAGCTCGGTTCACAAATTTGAACGGTGGAGTGCTCGATTCCAACAAATCGGAAACTTTGACCTCTTTACCTCCTCACGCGCTGCTGTCTACGGAGACCAATGTTGATATCGGCGAACTCGGAATGGCACAAGGAACATGATGGTGCGGGAGGTGTTGTAAACGGATAACCGGATC
Organism: Hibiscus syriacus; assembly: GCF_006381635.1. Taxonomy (NCBI): domain Eukaryota; kingdom Viridiplantae; phylum Streptophyta; class Magnoliopsida; order Malvales; family Malvaceae; genus Hibiscus; species Hibiscus syriacus. The sequence goes on along the minus strand of NW_024063019.1, from coordinate 594,119 downwards.
GTTGTGAATCAACTAAAAACCAACTGAAATCGAGTTATTACCGACGATATTTCCTACTGAAATTAACAACGAACGGCGACGATTCATGACGAAAGGTTTGAGTGGTTTTGTTCCTCGGTTAACAACGAACACGATGGTGGTTTCGGTTCGTCGATCTGAGGTCAGACGGCGAGTAGATCGGAGTTGAAAGAATGGGTGTGGGAGAGGGAAAATTGGGAAAATATTCTGCTGAACATACGGGGGGAGAGATTTATAATTCTCTCTAAAATAAAAATGGGTAAATCATGGGTTTAGTGACTGAATTTCATGTACTTCTTAAAACGGTCTGCCAACTTTGAAATTTTACAATTTAATCCATCGTTTCCTTCAAAAATACCAATTAAATTCACCACTTTATAATTTCTTAAATTTAGCCCCTAAATTGGGGTGCTACAATTCTCCCCTCCTTAAAATAATTTCGTCCTTTAAATTCATTCATGTCACATAATTGCATAAATAAAACTTCCATCAGTTCTTTCATATCTTTCTTGTAACTCTTATAAAAATACGGGTCTTCCACTAATCCTTAACCAGTTCAGTATACATTCTCATCAGAATTCTCCCTCAGTCCAAGTAAATAATCAAAACAACTTTATCCTTGTGAAATCAATTCAACCTTGGTTACGTGAATAGGCTCATAGAGCAGCAGCATATCCCAATTTAATTTCTGGAGCCGGGTCAGCATTTCTCGGATAATTAACTCTCACATGGCTCGTGAGGAACTTTACAGCGTTTAGACAGATGTTACTAGTATTCCTTTTTGTACAAGTATAGCCTTAACTGATAGAAACTTTACTCGTTACAGATAGAGACTTAGCACTGGAGTTTCGGCTCAGAGATATACGATTGCAGTCTAGGGGCATGTACTGATCATACATAGTTTGACATTCGACCGGTCGGTCTATCATGAAAAAATTTGACTCAAACCAAGCTCTGATACTACTAAATGTAACCCCTCAGACCGATGCGGGTAACCCGATCCGATCTGGAGTATCACATTAGGGCCACCAGAGTGACCCACTTTAAAAATAGCAGAAAATTTAAAACTTTTATTAAAACATGTAACTTATAAAATGATTTATCAATATACAGAAATAAAACATATTTTAAAACTCAAATATTAAAACAAAATACAATTACATGCCCCTAATCACATGTACCATACTCTGCAAACAACGCCGGGAAACTCCCTTACTGAAGTTGGTAGTTGCACTGATACAATTCTTGTAACCTGCAATGTTGAGTAATAGAGTGAGCTTCGAAAAGCTCAGTAATACAGAACTACCAGATGATGCTGAAGAATGTGCAGATACAGATAAACATACATTTCCTTATTGGTTCAGATATCTACAGATTTTTAGGCTGAGCTGAGGTCCATTGATATCGCAGGTAGTAACAGATAGTATTCAGTTCAGATAGAAATATTTCGGATGTCTAGGTTTAAGAGATCAAAATAGGTTTTCTAGTGTGTTCCCGTAAAATCAGTAAAAAGATACAGATATTTTAAAACATATATATATATATACCCCCATCCGTTCACATCATAAATGTGTAACTTCCCCAGAACAATACACCAAACCGTAGATACCTTTTAGACCCTGAGCACAAAGCTGAAGAGTCTGCAGATAATCTTCTTCCAACAATAACCCCCCAGATAAAACATTTCTCCATCAGTAAACGGAGATATCGGAAATCAAAACATAATTCAGATCAGATATCAGAACAGAATATAGGTTAGGAATCAGAACAGATTTCATATCAGATGTCAAAACAGAATTCAAATCAGAAATCAGATAAAATATTCATATAAGTAGGGAACACACTACAGTTTCCAGATATTAGTTAGAGATATAGGATAATCTTATCGGGCAGAGAAACACAATTCTTCAGTTTACCGATAGAATGCCGGAAATTAGAATTACTATTAGAAAAGTTTGTTAAGTGACAAAATCATCAGTTATTCATAATATGTTTATCATGATCATCTTATTCAGATATTTATCAGAAGCTCTGCGTAATCAGAATGGTATTCAAAATCATTTATATATGAGTTACTTATGTTTTCATACATGACCAGAGTGATTTGAGCTGATAAGGAAGAACGAAGATTCAGGTCCTTTACAACTATGTCGATTGATCATATTATCGAACAACTCTAGATGAATAGTTCCCAGAACTAATGCTTGTCGACTGGTCAATTTATTATCCTTCCAGGGTATTTACTTTTAAATACCAAAAATTCTTATCCATATATCATCTTTGGAATCATCGCTGAATAGATCTTAAGGATACTAACAGATATTTCAATGCTCTTTATTTCATTTTTCTACTTCCACAATATCATGAAATTCTGGCGTGCTTGATTCATAGTTCATGACCCATCAAAACATTACATCATGTATGTTTAGTAGAATTTTCAGACTCATCCAAATCACTTATTTAATCCTTAGTCCTTGAGGTGACTTAATTCATTTAGTAGTCAAGTCCATTCCAGTTACTTCTGAGTTCTCCAGGATAATCCAAATGTTTCTGAATTTCAGATACATATTATACTTCTGTTCAATTCAGTTCGGTATTCATGGTTGATTTATCGAACAAACGTGTAATTCTTTGTACTAATGCGATCTAGAGTTGAAATGAGCTGAAAACTTCCAAAATTATCATCGAGCCAAACTTGAGTAGACAAACACACATTCAAGTAATATTTATGTGTTCAGGTACTGACATATCATTAAGGTTGATCGGCTCACTTAAGATGTTTTCCATAACTTTTAAAGGTAGTCCAACACCTATGCTTATTTGGATTCCTTAATTAATCCAAGACATTTACTTAGTTTAGGCCATAAGGTTATTTTGGTAATTTTGGTGTTTAGTTTTATTCCATTCATTTCAAAGCTCGAGGATATCCAATATTTCCTAAGCTTGATGATATTCTTGGGCCATTTCCATTACAGGGGTATTCTAGTCATTCTACAGATCCGATGTATTTCAATCACTTCCTTCCATCCTGTATTATTATTTAATTCAATCTTATCATTTATTTCAGTCCTTTCGAACAATTCTGTAGCAGAATACCCCCGATAAATTATTCTTCAGGTATTTACTCATTACTCGAATATTTTCGGGTCAAGTGCCTTCTCAGATTTTACAAACGAAATATCATGAATTTTTCTGTACAAAGACAGGATCTTAACAATTAAATTCGTACTTAATCGAGTTAAGTACAAATCCTCAAAGTACTTTCTCATTCAAGGTCAACTCAGACTATTTTACCTCTCAAGGGCATTTTCATAATTTCTTAACCAGATAATTTCGATATTAGCTCTTAACGAAAATAATATAATTTAAAGATCCTATGATTAATTGCTTTCTTGAACACTCTCTGATCTTGAAATGATTCCCTTAACAGACTTCTAGTATCCTTCACAAACCCTCATAGATTAAAAACCAGTTATCCATAATTTCCAAGTAAAAGTAACATTTCTTATGCACATCAATATTTTTATCAGATCAATATGTATGTAAAAACCTCTTATTCAACTTCCATATTCAAATCTTGTCTTTTTATAACATAAGGGTATTTTCGTAATTTTACCCTACTGAAGTATTCTCATAATTTCTCATCCAAGTACCTTTAACATTTAACCTTTGATGAAATAAATTATAAGTTACAGATCCAGGTTGATTTCTTTATCACTAAGCACATAACTTCTAGTTTAATTATATCAATCTGTCAATTTTTTATAAAAGTCATCTGAACTATAATCAATTACTGAATCTTTTTTCCGTATTCAGATCAAGTGTAGAAATTAATCAACTCTACAAAAGTGACCAACATTATCTTATTCATGCATTTACCAATATCAACGTATTACATAAAGCATAAAGAGGTAGTAAAGTATTACCTCGATTTATGTGTCATACTGATCGACCATTTAAATTCTATTCGAACATCCTCGATCTTTAAATCATCTTCCAATATTTCCTTGGATCTATATCAACATAAATTATATAAAAAAAGGAGCTTAATTCTGAAAAATGGATCGAAGCGGATGATAAATCAGTGAAAATAGCTTATCGGGTTCGAATTTGGAGAAACGGACTTCGGATTCGGATTCAGGACGTCGAAAGCATAAAATTCAACTTTTAAAAAATTTGGATTTTTCGATCAAAATCAAAGTCAATGGGTTTGACTGCCAATTTCAAGGCCTTCAGGTCTGAATTTTGAAAAACGAATTGTGGAATCACATTTGGAACGTCGAAAAATGTCAGGTTAGGTATACTCGGTGAAATTCAAAAGTCGTTTAATGCTCGGTCAAAGCCGGTCAAAGTTTTGGTCAACAGTAGTCAACGCTGATCAACGGTCAACGGGTCGGGTCGGGTAAATGGGTCGGGTCGGGTCGGGTTGTAACTGGTCAAATTAGTAAAAAAACCCGGTCAAACCAGTCATTTGGACCATCCCCACGCGCAGTTGCGGCGCGTGAGACCTCTTTCGGCAGCCTAAAAATCACGGAAAAATTCTTAAAAATTATTTTAAACGATTTCGAGGCACTTACAAATCTCGGTTCACAAATTTGAACGGTGGAGTGCTCGATTCCAACAAATCAGAAACTTTGACCACTTCACCTCCTCATGCGCCGCCGTCTATGGAGACCAAGGTTGATACCGGTGAACTCGGAACGGCACATGGAACACGATGGTGCGGGAGGTGTCGTGAACGGATGACCGGATCGTCGTTAATCAACTAAAAACCAACTGAAATCGAGTTATTACCGATTATACTTTCGACTGAAATTAACGAGGACGATTCATGATGAAAGGTTTGAGGGGTTTTGTTCCTCGGTCAACAATGAACTCGATGGTGGTTTCGGTTCGTCGATCGGAGGTCAGACGATGAGTAGATCGGCGTTGAAAGAAGGGGTGTTGGAGAGGGAAAACTGGGAAAATATTCTGCTGAACATACGGGGGGAGAGATTTATAATTCTCTCCAAAATAAAAATGGGTAAATCATGGGTTTAGTCACTGAATTTCCTGTACTTCTTAAAACGGTCTGTCAACTTTGAAATTTTACAATTTAATCCACCGTTTCCTTCAAAAATACCAATTAAATTCACCACTTTATAATTTCTTAAATTTAGCCCATAAATTGGGGTGTTACAGATTAAGTCCATGATATTTCCACAAGTTCAAAACTATAGTTGTATCTTTTAAAAATTTGCAATTTAGTCCTTAAATTTTCTCTTATTTCGATTTTAATTTGATACATAAAATTAATAGATTTGTAACACCTAAATTGGGGTGTGACAATGTCGGCCGCCACCGCTGGTCGTCGATTGGAGCCCAAACTTCACCACTCGAAGACTCTTGGTCTCCTCGTCAAGATTTCGACCACCGATTGTCAAGAAACCCCATGAATAGTCCTATGTATACCAAAAAGCTTCAACCTCTGAAAGATTTAACCTCTTAGATATTCTCCATCCTCAATTGGATGGTTATGCGTTCAAGATATAGCATTCCTGTTGTCAAGAAGAACATACTCACCATTCAGATCTTCCAACCGACGTAAGGATTACCGAGAAATGAAAAATACCCTGTCGACCTTTTCTATTTCTTTTATTGTTTCATTTACTATTTAGTTATCATTTCAAGGTGGTTTGGTTGCATGTGATGACATGGTGATGAGTGGAGGTTTCATCGCCAGTCGATCAACACCGTTATCATAGAAAAATTACCGAGAGTTTATTTTTTGATGATTCATGATTGGTGATGGGTTCGATGTTGGGCAAGAGGATGGATTCAAGGGTCGGGTTATTAAAGAATTATAGTTTTTTTTGGGTGAACGAGTCCTTCAATACCCCAACTAATTTCAACACCCCATTTAAAATTGAATCTAATCAAAATATCTTTAAAGGCATTTTCTCAAATTTCTTGATTATAATATTGATAATAATAAAAATATTCACATCAATCCCATATGAATATTCACGTGAATTCTAGAAACACCTAAAACTAAGGAATGTAAAATTATCCTTAAAGTCTCTTAACTTCTTAATATTTTTTATCCACCCCACATTTTAGTTAAACAACTATTTTAAATCTTTATATATATATAAAAACTAACCCCCTATATTTGGGTGTGACACACATATAATGCACAAGTACTATAGAACATAGTATCAATGGTATTGGTGCCTTAAAATCGAAATCCAAGGGTTTTAAGATACAAAACTCGAATATAGAAAGGGCATTATAAGACATGCATAGAAAGAAACAGAAATAATAATAAATATATCTATAAAAATCCCTGGTTCATCTCGGTTATCAGAATGTCTGGTAGCATAAACAAGGGTAGGTTGTCAAGCATCATAACCAGCTGGTCCTCTACTGTATGATCGAGCTCTACTATCGACCCAAGAAACAGAGTTGGAAGTCCTACCTTGACTATAACTCCTAGTGGGAGTCTAAACAAAAGCATGTGATCGTGCAGGAGTCTAAGTTGGGGTCTGATCGACAAAAGTTGGATGTAGAAAATTTCTCAAAAAGTGCTCACTAGATAAAACACGATAACAGGTACCCATATTCTTACGATATTCTCCCTATGTCAATTTATATAATGCTCGCAACTCGGTATCAGAGTGAAACCTAAAGAATTTCCCCGACTAATAGATAAAGTTAGAGATGGCATACGATTAGAACCAGTATGACTCATCTGATGAGCAGCAGTACAAATCCTCTTACTAGGGTATGCGGAAGGTTTAGATTGATCAGAAGACCATCTAGAGCGATGTCGATCTACCCGATCTCTATCAAGAGCAGAAGCCTCAACTTCTTTAGCGTCCTTTGCTCTCTCTACCACAATATCAAACACCTTATCCTGGTGCATAAATACCTATTGACACAGCTAGTATCTTAGCCTTTGAGAAAGCTTTTGGCACCTATCCCTCTCGGTAGGTACAAAATTGAAATCATACTTCAGTGACTTTAAAACTCAATATTATATTCAAAAACAGTCGTCTCTCCCTGAACCTAGTCCTGAAACTACTGTTGCCTAAGTGTTAGATAACACTATCCTAGAAAATGTCTCCTAAAACACTCATTAAAAAAGTCCCAGGTCAGACGATCAGCTGATACACTACCCACTACCGTCTCCCACCAGGTAGTGGCATTCCCAAATAACATAGAAACGATTCCAAATAACGACACTGCGTATCTAAACCTAACTAATTCATATATTATTTAGTATCATATAACATGTCCTCGGCCTCAGTCAGAGCTTCACTAGTAGGACCTCCAAAGGTCCTAACTCCATTAGCAATCAGAGTCTGAGAAATAGGAAACATGGGTACAATGTCTATAGCTCTGACCACTCCCTGAATCAAGTAGAAAAACTATCTACCGATATTCTCATCTAGCACTACTAGCAGGCTCGATCTAAAAAATGGTCGCCCCTCTAACTGGAGTCAACAAACCTATAACAAGGATAGGGGGCAGATCTATCAGAGTCGTAGGAACATAATTATCTACCGGAGGCGAGGATCTATATACGCCTCATTTATCGGATCCGTAAACATAGTCGATGTACTCATCTTGATGGATCTCAAGGTTCACTACGGAAAGATAAAGCCTAGGATTAGATTGGCACTTGGAGTCTCACACATAGCTAAACTCATAAAAACTTGGTGACATGGCCTTCTTGACTTATTTTGTAAAAAATCTTAAAACCGTATTTTTAGTTTGGACCCATTCACATACCAAGTTTTTTAAAACTGAAAGCTCTGATACCAAAATTTATAGCCCCTAGACCCGACCTATGTGTTACAACTAGATCTAGCGGATTACAATAAAAATTTTCCAAAAACATTATTCAATAAGTTAAAATCCAAATTATAATTAAACATCTTTAAAACTATAATTGATAGCATCAAAGTTTAAATTCAGTAAATTAAAGTCATAAAAAATAAAATATTTCAAAATTAGTATCGAAGCAAATCTAACATCAATAACAAAAAAACATTTTCAAAATATAGGCAAATGTCACCCAAAATAAATGCAACTCAGAAGATAAAATAATTACAACAAAATATCATTGTACTAATGTGTCATTCCTCCAATCGAACACCATATGCAGTTCCCCATAACTGCATCCATAAGGACTTACCCTAGGCCCAAATGGCATAGGTGCCAACCTAAGAGAACACCTTGGGTCAATAAGGTCTTACCCTAGCCGAAGCGTAGATGCCCACCTGAGGGGAGTGCCCGCCCATAAGGACTTACCCAATACCCACAACATAGAAACCACCCTAAGGGAGTACCTTAAGGTCCATAAGGTCTTATCACTAGGCGTATTAGGCCCAGCCGCCCACTAAGAGTTTCATTAGGTCCATAAGGAATTACCAGCACGATCAGTCTGAACATATATAAGGAATTACCAATTTAACCGAGCTGAACCTGTAGAGACTTCATACTAAATCCCAGAGTAGCCCATAGAAAAAAAAATTCAGACAGTAACCAGTGATAGCAGGAAATTAGAGTTCAAACATATTCATTTATCAGTAAAAAAAGTAACCAGAGAACAGGAATTAGACAATTGGGTTTAAACTTTAGTAAATTATAAATCAGACTTTAAATCAGATAAATCATACAAAATCAAGTAAAACAGATAGTCACATTGCAAATCTGATAAAACAATCATGTCCACATGATTTTCCAAACAGATATTTAAAACAAGTGTATGACCCACAAGGAACACACCTCACAAAAGGGGCCCATCTAAGTAGTTTACTGAGTACTACCTTTGCTACGATCTACAGAAGTACACGAGCGAGCTCACGTGTATGAGCGGATCGGGAGGAACTTTGATTTCGAGCTTTTAATCTTTTCTCTTGAATTCAGACCATCTCTATCACGAACTAGATTCTAAAAATTTTCTCGCCATAAAATAATTTATTATAATCTAAATAATAATAATTTTAGGACCCAATTGGTAAATCTAAAAACTTGTGGAGCCAATATAATATTTAGTTACTAAAATTAGGGACTAAATTGAATTAATTTAAATTATCATGGATTGGTCAAGACTACATCATAACTAGAGGACAAGTTCAGAACCTTACCAAAAATGGAGGACTGAAATTGTGGTTTGCCCATATTCCTTTTCATTCTTTACCACCCACGTGATTTTCTATTAAAAATTCAATTGAAATTAAAGTTTCATTTCCCACGCAACTTTCAATTAGTTTTTTCTTTCTTTTCACCATCACTCTGTAAGTGAAGCAATAAAGCTTCATCGATAGAAATTCAAACGTCGATGATCACCACGTCGGCCGTTGTCGCTGGTCGTCGGTCGGAGCCTAAACTTCACCACAGTCACACATACATCAAACTTGTGCCAAATATCATATAATAGCACCACCGTCACACAAACATTAAACTCCTGCTAAAATCATAATGCAGCTGCTAGTGGCACCACCATCATATACGTGACGTCAGATAACATGCCAAACATTCTATAATGCTCTAACTCTATACCTATGACTCTCAATGAATTTACAATGGTCATTTTATTTAAATTATTTATCTTTCATTTATAAGATTCCTTTCAAACATCTTCACAATTAAGTATCACACATCATTCACTCCTCATAATCTTTTAAATATTAACACAATCAAGTATCATACAATATAAATGTCAATACACATAAAATGGGATTTTTTATCACAATCACATATCATTTATCATTTCTAGCCTTAAGGAAATATTTACATATTTTCCTCAATTTATTCACTATGGCTAAATATGAAGGGTCACTTTAGGTTAACTTTCCAATTTGATTTTGTCACACCCAAATTTAAGGGACAAATTATAAGTTTTTGAAACTTATAGTCAATTTTAGAATGTACAAGAAATTTAGGGATCTAGTCCTGAATTTACCTAATTTTCTTATATGTTGAAACTAAAGCCCCCTCCCCGAGCAATCTGGTTTTTCCCATAATGTTTTCCCCCAATTTCCTTCCCCTATCGACCCCTTTTATAGCCCCAATTATCCACCTTCTGGCCACCATTCGTCGATCTAAAACCACCAATAGACTCACCATTAAAAGGAAAACAAAACTCGACCTCTATCTCATCGTGAATCAGGGTCATTCACCTTAAAACTCAACCGAAAGCTTCATCGGTTTTAACTCATCGTCATTGGTTTTCTATCGATTTTGGTCAATCCAGCCACCCGTTCATCACACCTCCTACACCATCAGACTCACCATCACAGTGCACTAAAAACTCGACCGAAATCATCGTGCCATTGTTGATCCATCGTCGTCACTTGTCGACCATCGTTGGAGAAGTTGGTACATTTTAAAATTATATGATCCGTTATGTTTCGTTGAAAAATAACACTTGTATGAGACTTCCGGGGTATCGATCTACAAGTCTGGAAAAATTCACGCCAAACCGACGACCGGAGACGCCGCATGCGACACCCACTACATGTGGGCTTCGTCTGGCAGACTGGAGAACTGGTTGATCAGATGGACCGGTCTAAACTGGCTAGCTCGATCTGGACCGAGCCGACCGAGCCGAGCCACCTAGTCGAACCGAGCCGTTGAGCCGTTAACCGCGTTGATCGTTGAAGGCCGTTGACGGCTATTGATCGACCGTTGACTTTTTTTAAGAACACATATCCTGACGTTTTCTGACATACTGAGTTTGTTTTTGAGTCAGTTTTTCCAAATTCGAACCCGGTATAAGCATTTTTCAATGATTAATCACTCTATTCGATCTGTTTTTCGCAATTAAGCTCCGTTTTTTATGATATTTCTGTTGATATGTATCTGAGTAATTATTGGAAGTTGATTTCAAGATCGAGGGCGTTTGAATGAAGTTTAAATGGTCATTAGTATAGCACAGAAATTGAGGTAATACATTACTAGCTTTTCATGATTTATGGAACATGTTGGTATTGGTAAATGCATGAATAAGAAAATGTTTGATCTCATATGTATAGTTAGGTAATTCCTACACTCGATATGAATATGGTAAAAGGTTGGTAACTGGATAAAATTCTGATGGTTTGTACAAGAAATTAAAAGTTTGATAAGGAATAATTTCAAGTTCAGAGATTATTCGGAAAATCACTTAACTCTAGGATCTCTAAATTCTATTTATCCTTGTTAAGAGTTTTAATATCGAAGTTACCTGGTTAAGGAATTAAGAAAATGCCCTTGAGAGGTAAAAATAGTCTGAGTTGACTCTGAATGAGAAAATACTCCTGGAATGAAAATTAATCAAGAATATCACCAAGCCCATGAATGATTGGATATCCTCAAGCTCTAAAAGGACTTAATTAACATTGAGTACCAAAATGAGCAAAATACCCTTATGGAATAGAATAAGTAAATATCTTGGATTAATAAAGAAATTCAAATAAACAATGATGTTGTACAGCTCTTAAAAATTATGGAACACAGATTAAGCCGGTCAACCAATGCTAGTGTTATATCAGTACCTGAATGGAATAGATACCACTTGAATCCTTGTTCATCTCACAAATCTGGATCGATGATAATTTTGAAAGTACTCAGATCAGCTCAACTCTAGAGCGCATTCGGTACTAAGAAGTGGATATTCATTAGACAAATCAACCACGAATACCAAATTAAATTGAACAAAAGTACAATATGTATCTGAAATTCAGAAACGTCTGAATTACTTTGGAAAACTCTGAAGTAACCAAGATAGACTTGACGACCTCAATGATTGATGATTAAATAATTGATTTGGATGAGTCTGGGAAAGCTAATAAACTTAAATGATGTACTGTCTTTATGGGTCATGAATCACGAAACAAGTACGTTAGTATTTTCTGATATTGTTAAAACAGGGAAATGAAATAAAGACCATTGGAAGATCTATTAAGCGATGATTCTGAAGATGATTTATGGACAAGAATTTGGGGTATTAAAGAATAAATTCCCTAGAAGGACAATGAATTGTTTAGTCGAAAAGAATTAGTTATGGAAGCTGTTCATCTCGACTTGATCGATAATCCAATTAACCGACATAGATTGTAAAGGCTTTGAATCTTCGTTCTCCCTTATCAGCTCAAATCACTCTGGTCATATATGAAAACACAAGTCACTCAGATGAAAAGGTTTTGAATACCCCATTTGGTTCAAGTGAACTAAAATCCTGTTAATTCAATACATACTCCTGAATACCCCTAATTGTTGGGTAACAGAATCACTCTCAGTAAATATGAATCTAGAATTATTTTGTATAAAACTTCCTAAACACTTTCCTGATGCACACGAATCAGTGTATTTTAAAGTATCAACCTTAAATGTCGAATTAGATTGGGTAGCGATCGATTTCCTTAAATAGGACCTCGTTCCTAGAATCCGATCAAATTACATCATTTCATGTTATCCATTCTGATAACTACCAAGTGTCTCTGAGAAAACTTGGATATCCTAGTGTATTCCACATGTACTACATGACGATTTTATACGTTTTTAAATGAGTTTCACCAAAATGATTGATTTACTGGTTTATGAACCATGGCGACTGTTATATGTTTTCCGATTACGATTTTCACTGAAAAATATGAATTATTCCTGATTTATGACATCATGGAATGAACTGGTTTTATGAACTATGGTTACCTGAAATATCTTATCGGGTTTTCTGTTTTCACTAGAAAATATGATCCTGATAAATCACATACTGAATATTTTTATGAGACAATACCCAATGTTCTGAATAGAGTTTATTTTAATATCTGATTTACCACATATTTCTGATATGGTTTATGGTTACGGTATTTTTGTACCTGATTTCTAAATATGGAACATTTTCATATTTTAATGGATTAATTATCGTTTTCAATCCAATACATACATGTTTATTATTGTTATTGAGGATATGATTGGAGGAAGTATTTCAGGCCTAGTCTATGACTTGTATGTCCTTACCGTTACCGGAGGCTCCTCTGCTATGTGCAAGGGTAAGTCCTTATCGTTTCCTAGGCTCCTCTGCTATGTGCAAGGGTAAGACCTTATAGTTTTTCCCATGTTCCTTTGTTGTGTGCAAAGGTAAGACCTTACAGTTTCCCCAGGTTTCTTTGTTGTGTGCAAAGGTAAGACCTTACAGTTTTCCTTAGGTTCCTTTGTTGTGTGCAAGGGTAAGACCTTACAGTTTGCCCCAGGTTCCTTTGTTGTGTGCAAAGGTAAGACCTTACAATTTTCCCCAGGTTCCTTTGTTGTGTGCAAGGATAAGACCTTACAGTTTGCCCCAGGTTCCTTTGTTGTGTGTAAGGGTAAGACCTTATATTTTTCCCTAGGTTCCTTTGTTGTATGCAAGGGTAAGACCTTATAGTTTTTCCCAGATTCCTTTGTTGTGTGCAAAGTAAGACTTTACAGTTTTTCTCAGTTCTTTTATTGTGTGCAAGGTTAAGACCTTATAGTTTTCCTTAGGCTCCCATACTTTGTGCGCAAGGTAAGCCCTTACCAGGTGTACATGTGGGTGTATGGTTCTAAGGAACCTACACATTCTAGTGTTTGGTTGGAATGATTACTATGGTTTTTGATAAAAATATGTTTTAAAAAGATATGTATTTTTCACTGGTTTTACGGGAACACACTAGATAACTTATTCTGATCTCCTGAATCCAGTCATCCAAAATATTTTCCTCTGAACTGAAAGCTTACTGTCTATTATTACCTAATATATCAGTGGGTCCTCAACTGAGCCTAAAAATCTGTAAATGTCTGAACTAATAAGGAAATATATGTTTATATGTTATCAACATATTCTTCAGCATCATCTGATAATTTTGTATTACTGAGCTTTCCAAAGCTCAATCTATTACTCATTATTCCAGGTTAAAGAAATCGTACAAGTGTAGCTATCGACATCAGTAAGGGAGTTTCTCTAGCATTGCTTGTAGAGTATAGTACATATGATTAGGGGCATGTAGGTTCTTTTTTATTATATATACGAGTTTGAAAATCTTTTTTATTTATGAATACTAATAAATTTAAATTTGTATTCATAAATCATTTTATGAGTTTACATGTTTTAATAAAAGTTTTAAATTTTCTGAAATTTTTACTGTGGGTCGCTCCGGTGGCCCTAATGTGACACCTCAGATCGGATCGGGTCACCCGCATCAGTCTGAGGGGGTTACAGATTCAAGCATGAATTCAACTTCCAAACATATTTTCCAATCACCTACAATCAATTCCATATCAATTTCAATTCAAATAAAAATTTCCCATAAAACCCTAAGTTGGCTGAATTTAGTACTTTAATTTTCAAGTTGTTTCAAGCATCATAAAAGCATGAAAATGACTCTCCAACATCAAATACATCATAATCCATCCTTAATTAATCAAAACCTAACATCCCCTTCATCCATCAAATTTATAAAATTCATCGTCCAAGCATGATTTCCATGAAATAATTATACCAAATGATAGAGAATTTCAAGTGAACAATTTTCTATTTCATGTCTTCATCCAAATTCCTAATAATTAGGTTTAAAAATCAAAAGAAAATTATTTTCTTACCTTGTAGGAACCTCGCGTCCAAGGCTTGTAAAATTAAGAGAAATCTTGATTTCTCTTCATCTTTCTTTTTTAAATAACGAATTAAAAATTCATTAAATGATAAATTACCAATTCTTCAAGATTATCTTAAATTCCTCAAAAGTTAATTTTAGTAGATTTCTCGGAAACTAAATTCCTTGAACCATTAACGGACATACTATACCAATTCGACTCACCCTAACATTCTAGCCCAAAGGGTTAATCGCTACTATATCACTAGAGATAGGCTATAATTAGATTCCCTCTTTCTTTAACTAGCTTAGTGGTTATATTCTAGTGCGTAAAACCAAGATCAATTAAAATGAATGTAGGTTTATCAAAAAGATAAATTATACCTACGATGTCTCTGAGTCATCCTCATATTCTACAATATCTGGATTGTCTTCATCTTCTCGAGACATAAAGGCAAACTTTTCTTTGATACTATCTTTATTTTTCTCATGAGTAAGCTGTGACCACATCACATCTTCTTCTTTATAAGGCGGAGCATTCCTCCCATAGAATGGAGAAAATATCTTCAACACCAACTTTTCTTGGATGAATTACTAAAGTCTTATTTGATCAGTTTGGTCAACTAAAATCTCCATCTTCTTATTATCATTTTCAAATTCTTTGTATTTTTTTATCTTTAAACATCTAAGTAAACACATATATCAGTAATGTTGACATCCTAGTGGCATGTATAGACTTTTCAATTCAAAACAGACTCAGTTTAAGCCTTGAATCGGCTAAACTTGGAGATTTGATACCAATAAAAGTACCACCAATTTCTCGTATACGTTACCGCATACGAGTCTAGGATGTCATATAGAATTTACAAATCAGCCCTTTTTTAAAAAGCAGTAAAATTTTGTTCCTTTCTAAAATCATTCAATTATTATCAAAGATCTTAAAATATTTAGTTTCAATGGTATTACAAAACAGTTAACTAAAGTATTAATCAATTAAATCTTTATATATAAACAGTAATAATAATTACTAACCATCAAAACCAAATTCTAATATAATGATTTTTAAATATCACCACCCTTTAGTGTACATGCCAACTAGTATTATCAATATTCAAAAGACGTCATACTGATTCAGGAGCATATCTAATCTTCAAAAGCTGATGTTGTGCCTAACTCCTTACTCTGATCGCTTACTTTTACCTACACATGAAAATCATCACACACTAATTATACACTTAATGAGTCATTAAGTTCTAATAATAATAATAATAAATAAATTAAAATCAATAAATAGAGTAAAATCAATGATAATATATTTATCAAAATATCACATAAATATAAAATAAAGCGTCTTATAGAAGATTAACTAAAACTAAATTGACTTATCAAAGTCAATATCATATAAAATAACTTGTAAATAAGCAATTCATATATATGTAAGGCTTTCAATGCCAAATCAAAGTTCTCAATAAAAACTTTGTTCCAAATCAAGTAGATCAAACATGTACTTTTTTATATCACTACAATTCTTGTACTTTTCATTTCATTTCAAACCTTTGCCTTTCACTTTTATTCATTTCATAGCCCAATGTAAACCAATGAGAATGCAAGGAATGTGAGTCGAACGAGCATAAACTATAATGCACAAGTACTGTAGAACACAATATCAATATGCCACTTTAAGGAATACATCACATTTTCATCACATATGTGCAGGCACCACCGTCACTTAGACATCAAACTTTTACCATAAAAATGTATTCTTAGTGCTTTAGCACCACCATCACTTAAACGTCAAGTTACATGCTAAGTACCAACACACCAGTGTCACACAGACATCAAGTTACGTGCATAATATCATATGATAGCACCACCGTCACATGAGTGACATCATGTAACATGCTAGAAATATAAATATATCCAGCTGCCAGTGGCACTACCATCACTCACGTGACTTCAAGTAATGTGCCAATTTTTATTTCAAATAATGCTCTAACTCTATGGCATGCCAATTAGACGTATGACTCTCAATGCAATTACAATGGGCATTTCCATGATTTCACATATCAAACACTTATCAAATCACTTTACCATAATCAATAAAAATAAATATCATTTAACAGTATAAAATGCGATGGGCAGTTCATACCCAAAATCATTCAAAGAAATCATTTGACAAAATAATATAAAATATATAATAACATGATTTATAAACAATTTATTTCCAAATCATTCAAGGTTCACTCATCGTCTTCCTCCTTCCATACTTTGAATGAATAAGTAAAATACAATCACCTGGAAATGCCTCACTCTACTTAATGTTCATAGTTTTACTCTTGAACTTTTTCTTTATCTTTAGAATTTATTTAATCTTGTTAGTCACGTTCTTCATTTATACATCACATATAATCCAAAGCATAAATTAGTATATTACTAACATAGGCACAATCTAGTAGTAACATTCATAAAAATTATATCGATACTTATTCGATAATAAATCCATTTTGAATCATTAATGCTAACCATAACACTTCAAATATAACTTCAATTCTCTTAACATTCATGTCAACTCATAACTCAATTAATCATTTCAAATTCCACCATCTAACCATTAAAATGAATTATTTTATACTTCTTCTCAACATTTCCAATTATTCAAAATGATCCATTTCCATTTAACTTCAATTCCAAACATCCAAAAATATGCTCAAACATTCAAATCAAACATTTAAACATTACTCTTCATCTTTTAATCCATTTCCACTGCAATTCTAAAATTCCCATATTCTGACAACTTGCACAACCTTTAATGAATCATTATTCTATATTAATATACGCACTAAAATTTAATTTGGTTTCTTCCCTTTGAAACTAGATTCAAATAAGAATCTTACCATATAAAGTACTCTATCTAATTCAACTTGTAAAATTTACAGTGAATTTTTGAATCTAATTTCCATAATATTTTTTTAGCAGACTCCGCTGCCCTGTTTTCTGACCCATCATCGCTCAAAAAATCATATATATTATTATACAATTTGAAATAAATCCCTTTTTTTAAAAACAAAACTAGTTTTACATACGAACACAATAGCATAAAAATAACATCCTAATCATTTTTGTAGAAGTTTGGGTGATTTTTCAAACTCACTACCAGATTCAAAAATCTAAACAGTTTTCATTATTTGGAATCCTTAATTTCTTCATCAATTCTTATAACTTGCATCTTAGTCCTTCATCATTTTTACTTATTCAAACCCAAACATTCAAACACTGTAAAAATATATTCAATTCAATACATTCATATTTGCATAATTACCATTCAATCACTTATTTCCTAATCTATTCGAATTAAACCATCATATTTTACCAAATTTATAATCTGATCCTATATCAACCTTTTAACTTAAAATTCAACATCCAAATATTAAATTTCAACATTCTAATCACATATTCACGCATTACCCTTCAATTTTATATTAATTTCTATTTCAAACCCAAACTTCTTTCTTTTTATGTTTTGGTCCCTAAACCTCCATAAGCTTCCAAATTGATCCAAACAACTTTATAAAGCTTGTAAAACCATCCATTCATCTTTTCTAGCCTTAATAAAACTTTTACATATTTTTCGCTAATTTATTCACTATGGCCGAATATGAAAGGTCACATTAAGCAAATTTTCCAACTTGATTCAAGCATAAATTGAACTTCCAAACATCATTTCCAATCATATACAATCAAACTTGTATCAATTTCAATTCAAACAACCAATTTCCATAAAACCATAACTTGGCTAAAAATTAGTATATGAATTTCCAAACAGTTTCAATCATCATACAAGCATGCAAATGATCCTCCAACATCAACTTCACCATAATCAAGCCTTAGTTCATGAAAACCTAACATCCCCTTCATCCATCAATTTCAAGAATTCAATGTTATAGGCGTGAAAAACATGAATTAATGGTACCAAATGATAGAGAATTTCATGTAGAACAATTTTCTATTTCATGTTTTCATCCAAATTTCTAATAAATTAACTTGAAAATAAAAAAAGAAAAATTCTCCTAACCTTGTATATGAATCATGACAATGGAAGGATGAAGATAAAGAAATTTCTTTATTTTTCTTTATTTTTTACCAATTTACCCTTAAAATTAAAATATATTTACTAATTTACCCTTACGTTTCATGATAATTACTAAATTCCCATGCTTCCATCATCCTTTACATCATCACTGCACAACAATTTCTCATCTTCCACTTTTCCATTGTAATTTCCAAACATTGCAATCTAGTCACTTAAATCCAATGATCCATATTAAATTCTTAACTTTTCCATATCATCCTTCTAAATATCTCAAAAATCCGATTCAATTCAATTATTCAGATTTTTCTTGAACTTTATCGCTTTATAGCTTTTAATAAAAAATATGTATGAAAAATCTGATTCCCACAGAAATGTAATTCTTGGGGGTTAACTCTTCGTTTATGGGGCTGAATTACATATATTTTTTAAAAAATCACTTTGGTCCCTAAACTTTTCCAAAATTTATACTTTAGCTACTAAACTTTCAAATTTTACATTTTGGTCAGTGGCTGAAATTTTGGTGTATTACATGAATTCTCCTTTTAATTTCAATATCATTAGCAATCTAAATAGTTATTTAAAGTAGTATGTAAAAAGACATGAAAAGTGTTGTGCTAATAACACGAAAGTAACAGGTTCGAGACATGCATGTGCCAATTATATTTAAATAAGTTATAATTTCTGCCATTATAAACAAAAAAAATAAGAAACAAAAAAGTAATTCTAAATTGACACAAAAATAAGAGTATAATGTAGTTATTTTTAGATTCGTGTTTACCACATCTCTTGGATGCGTTTGGCTCATGAATATAAGATTAACTATAAGAACACTATTATGCAATATATTCATATTACGAAGAATATTTCATTACTTTGTTTGATTCATTAAATCGAAATGTAAGGCTATGATTTTTAGAACAGAGAACATATGGTTATTTAGAAGCATGTATCTCTAGATTATCATTATTTTAAAATTTACTTTTTAAAAAAACTAATTATTTAATATTTATTAGTGTTAATTACCATAATATAATCATTTTCTTCAAATGATCCTCATCCCTTCATCATATGTATAGATAATTCTGACAAATGAAAAGATTGTAGTTGTGTAGTAGTGGAAGTAAATAGTTGGAATAGTTCAGTTTGTAACCCCTAAGGCCCGACTTGGATGTTATGACCAAATATTGACGGTCACATATCGTATTCAGAAGTTCTTTTCATTTTTAAAAAAAGGTTGAAATCTATATATCAGTATAATATAAAACTAACCATTAGTAAGGTTAATATGATAAACATATATATACATATATCAGAAAACCATATAAAACATATACAAACCAAAATATCGGTAATACAAATATATCATAATAGTAGCAAAAGCAAGTGTCACCAAAGTATAACAAAAAGGGCATATAGATATATAGAGTAGTACAAAAATGAGGGGTGGTCGGTCCTCCTAATGCCAAGTCTACTAGTCTACTATATGCTACTATCAGAAAAGGTTAAAAATTTATATAATGTGCTAAAAAGCCAATGTGCTCCTTGTAGTGTATAAAAACATACAAATAAAATACTTAAGTAAAAATCAGTTCATAAAACATGTTTTAAAAATATGAACACTACCCTATCCAATCACCAGAATGTGTAGAATCCCCAGAATCATACACCTATTTGTACACCCGGTATGGAAATTATAAGTATAACATAAGGACCTGCGGTAATTACTTACCCTGTGCACAAATGAGATGAGCCTGCAGTAAGGTCTTATAAGTCATAGACTATTCCTTATATATTACCTTCAATAATACCCCCCATGACAATAATAAACATGTATGTGTCTGAGTGAAAATAGTAGTTTAATCCATTAAAACATGAAAATATTCCATATTCAAAAATAATATATAAAAATATAGTAACCAAATATCATATCATAAATATATGGTAAATCAAATCTCAGATGAATGGTATTAAGAAAATCATGTATTATGTCATAAAAATATTCAATATCTTCTAAAATCTAAAATAATTCAGATATGTAGTTTAAAACAGTATTGGTCAGAGTAGTTTAATAAAGAAGCCTATAACTAGGTCTGCTGATCACAATTAGTGACATCGCTAGATCCTACGAATTAAAAAATCTATATCAGAATCCTAATATGAATAATAATAACATATATTTAAACAACTTACGAAAGCCTACAGTAACTCACGAAGAACACGGATCGTGTGAATTTGTCAGACAGGAAGCATCTGATCTACTTGAACCTCAGTTGGGAAAATCACAAGTACTTTCATAAAAATATATTACTGAATCAATTCCATAATCAAATATCAAATAAATAAGTAAAAATGCTAAAAATACTATGCATTTTTGGATTAATAGGCTTGATTTGGGGCTTTTGGGGTCAGATTTTGGAAAAACAAACCGCAAAATCAGACTCAAGACGTCGAAAAAAGTCAATGTGGAAGCTTTCGAAAAAACTGAACCATGGTTAACGGCTAACGGTCAACGTTAACAGTCAACCCGATTCGGTTCGAATTATATCAGTTCAGGTTTGGGCCGGACGGGTTTGAGCTGAGTGGTTATTAGGGTCAGTTTGGATTGAGCAGGTGGGTCGAGAAGACGGGTCGGGTCTACCCACTTCTAGAAGTCCACCAGGTGGTGGATAAGCCCCACGGGAAAAGGTGGCGTGCGGGGGCACGTACAGGGCTCTTGAGGCTTGGAAAATTTCATATATGCATTTTAAGGGGTTTTTAGACATTTCCCAAGTTTTTTCACAATGATGAACGACAGATAGCTCGATTTTAAAATGTTGAAAATTTTATATTTCTTACCCCCTCACACGTGTGAGGGTTGAGAAAGATAAAGTTCCTAACATTACAAAATCGAGATCTCCGTTATTCTCCACTGAGAAACGAGCTTGGTAAGTGTCTCAAAACCCCTTAAACAATACCGAGGAATTTTTCTGATATTTTTTTGGGACCCCAGAAAGCCCTGCACGTGTCCCAACACGTCACCCCTGCGCGTGGGGAAGTCCCACATCCTGGTGGGTTGTTTGAATTTAGGCTTACCCGACCCTAACCGTGTATGACATGATCTGACCCGAATTGAATCGAACCGGTCATGCGTTGACCGTTAACCGACCATTGACCGTTGACCGACTGCTAACCTATATATTCACTTTTTTTGACGTCCTGAGTCCAATTTTACGAACAATTTTGCTAAATGCTAACCTGAAATCCCTGAATCGAGCCCATTAATTAAAAAAATGCTTAGTATTTCTAGCATTTTTGCTTATTTATTTGGGATTTGATTATTGAATTGATTCAATAATATATTTTCATGAAGGTACTCATATTTCACCAGATCGAGGGTCAGTTAGATCCGGTGCTTCCCGTCCTTCAGATCCACGCGATCTGCGTTCCTCGAGAATTACTCGTAAGTATATGTAAATTATTTATATATGGGTTATTATTATTCATATTAGGATTCTGATATAGATTTTTCGATTCGAAAGATATAGCATTGTTGTTGATCGTGATTGGCAGACTCAGTAGTAGGCTTTATTATCAGACTACTTAGACTGGTACAGGTGTGTTTTCTGATGGTGTTACATTACTATTTTAAAATGTTCATCTGAATTGTTTTAGATTTCTGATAAGACTGAATATTTTATGATGCGATACATGATTTTACTGTACAATTTTGATATAATCCATGAATTTTATATCTCTACATCTGATTTCTAAGTCTATAATATTTTCATGTTTTACTAAACTAAACTACCTTTTTCACTCGAATACATACTTGTTTATTACTGTCATGGGTGTATTATTGGAGGAAGTATCTCATGCCAAGTCTATGACTTGTAAGTCCTTCTTGCATACTCCTAAGCTTGGTTCTCAGGGTAAGTCCTTACCGCAGACTCCTCCGCTTTGTGCTCAGGGTAAGTCTTTATCGCAGGCTCCTCGGCTTTGTGCTTAGTGTAAGTCCTTACCGCATGCTCCTCTATTTTCTACACAGGGTAAGTCCTTACCGCAAGTCCTTATGCAATGTGTATAAGGCCTTATCAGGTGATCGGATGGGGGGTAGTGTTCATATTTTTAAAAAATGTTTAATAAACTAATTTTACTAAAGTATAGGTGGGTGTATGGTTTTGGGGAACCTACACATTCTGGTGATCGAATGGGGGTAGTGTTCATATTTTTAAAACATGATTGATAAACTATTTTGACTGAAGTATTTTATCTGTATGTTTTTTATTCAACGTAAGGAGAACACTGGGCTTTTTAGCTCATTATGTAAATTTCTAATCTTTTCAGATAATAGCAGATCGTAGGCTAGCAGACTTGGCATCAGAAGGACCGACTACACCTATTTTTGTCCTATATACCTTTTTGTTATACTTTGGTGACACTTGTTTTTGCTTTTGTCTCGATATATCAGTATTGCCAGTATTTTTCTATGTATATGTTTTATAGAGTTTTTTATTATACATGTATATATTGATATATGGACGTTTATCGTATGAACTTTTATTATGATTAATTTCATATTATATTGTATATGGATTTAAACATTATTTTAATTATGAAAAGAAATTTCTAAATAAGATATGTAACAACACATATTTGGGCATAACGTCCAGGTCGGGTCTATGGGTTACTCTTTGTGGTATCAGAGCGTTCGATTTTAAACACTCGGACTGTGGATGATTACTAAAATATGGATTTTTAAGATATTTTTGATATTTTTAAAAAATGTCCCTTATATTATAAGTTTAAATATATTTGAGATTCCAGATGCTAGTCTAATTTATGTTCAAATTCTTTTTGTAGAGCCTTGTAGATTTATCCAATGAGTACTGCTAGAGGTCGTAGGCCAGGTCGTAGCCGTGGTCAAGGGCAAGGGACTCGATCTTTTTTTAGGATAGACGATCTGATGTCACATCGAGATCCTCTTGTTCCGTATATAGATCCACCTATTCCCAGAGATGATTCAGTTACACATATGAGAGACTCTCCCGTTACTGAGGATTAGGAAATTGATATGAATGAGGATTCCATCAATAGAGTTGTCTTTCGTATATTCAGGAGAGCTTCTAGAGTCCATTGTAATATGTATGCATTTGAGATTTCGAAGTCTTTATTACCCGCTGGAGAGTTCTGTTCGAGGGCATTACTGGTGGACCTCCGACTAACATTGAGTATTGGTTGGAGGATACATAGTGGATTATGGACGAGATGTATTTGATTCCTAAATATAAGTTAAGGGATCCCTAGCTATATTGAAGAAAGAGAGTTTTCGATGGTGGCAATCAATTTCTAGTAGTATATCAGGGAATCAGCTAATGTGGGATATTTTCAAGGCACATTTTCAGAGTCTCTATATCAGAGAGAGATACATGCAAGAGTGATGCATGGTGTTTTAGAGTTTAGAGCAGGGTGATATGTCTGTTATGGATGATGAGATTGTGTTTATTAAGTTGAGTCACTATGCTACTAGACTTTTTAATACTGAGCTAGACCGGTGCTTGAGATTTGAGAATGGACTCAGGTATAAGATAAGGAGTCGAGTTGCTACCCATAGGGAGATAAACTTTGATAACTTGGTTGAGATAGCCAATACCGCTGAGGAGATAAAGTAAGTGGGTATGGAGTGCAGGAATGATAGAGACCAAGATCGAGACTAATTCATGAGGCCTTCTAGTTCTGTTGACTCTTCTGCATGTCCCAGAAAAAGAGACAGGGGTGAGTCTCCTCAGAGAGGCGGTGCGAGAGCCAGGATAAGATGTCAAGTTTTCCAGTTGTGACGTCTTCTAGTCAAGATGGTTCATAAGGGTTATAGCTTTTTCCGACATGTGAGCACTGTGAAAGACATCATTTTAGTGAATGTAAAAAGAAGTTGGGCACTTGTTTTAGATATGGTTCTGGTGACCATCTCTTGAGGGATTGTCTCGAGCGAACTCTTACAGTTCAGACACCATAACGTACTCTCACTCGTACACAGAGTAATGTTTAGACTCCAGTAGAGAACCATAGTTAGGAGAGAGTATCGGGACCGACTAGTAAAGGTCGAGTTTCTTAGAGTATAGGTGCAGTAAGATCTGAGGCCAGACAACCTGGGTTGGTTTACACTGCTAGATGTCGATAGGATCGCGATGAGCCTGATGTGATTGCAGGTACTATTAATATTCATTTAGTTCCCTACAATGTCATGTTTTATAATGGCTATAACTATTTGTATATGTCATGTTCTATTTTTGGGGTTGTTAATATTTCATTATAGAATACAAAGAGTTCAGTGACAGTTCAGAGTTTCGTTGGTCAGTCCATAGAGTTAGGTCGTTGGAGGCACAATTTACATATCTATTTCCATCAAGTAAATTTCGTGGACGAAATTACTTTTTAAGGAGATAGAGTTGTCATACTCCAAATTAAGGCCTAAAATTTTCTTAAAATTTTTCTAAGAACTAAATTGAAACTTAATTAAATTTGGGGACCAAAATGAAATTTTAGGTAAATTTATACCTAAATCAGGAAGTAACATAAACCCAAGGACCTATAGTATAATTTAACCAATTTTATTTTGGTTGGATTTAAAACCCTAAAATTCTATAGTTCCCATACTTGGAAACTCATTTTTTTCTCTCCTCAAATCCTCCATTTATAGCCAAAAATTTTAATCGACATTTCACCACACCATCGTGTTCGTTGTGTTCTCCTAAGTCCACCTGTGTCTTTCTTGTCTTCGTTGTCACAGGAGTGTGAGTGGGTGAGGAAGATAAAGTTTTTGACATTTTGAAATCGAGCTCTCTTTTATTCACTGTTGAGAACCGAGCTTTGTAAAGTGTTGAAAACATTTTGATGTTTAGATATAACAAATAAAGTACATTTAAATTGTAAGATTTTATTCAATTTTAAAATTACATATTCGATTAAATTACTCGAATATAAAAAATATTACTCCAAGTTTTCAAACGTCAATTTTAATCCTTTGTTAAGTGTAAAATTGTGTTTTAGTCTTAAGATATTTTTGAAACAATTTTTTAGAAAGTATTTCGAACCATAATCGGGCCAAAAATGATTTTTACAAAGGGATGTACCGATACACTCATGGATGTATCGATACACACTCAACCTTGAATGTATTTTTTGTATCGATACAAAGACAATGCATCGATACACTCCTGGCTCCGAGAAACATCGTATGTAATTAATGTACCGATACACACAGGATGTACCAATACACTAGGTCAACCAACGGTCAAAATATTTGAATTTTACACATAGTGTACCGATACACCCTTGAGAGTGTATCGATACACCTACGCTCCCAATAGATGTTTTAAATGATAATTACACCATAGCGGATCTATTGACTTCACCAATGATCCCCAACATTCAGAATAAATCCAAGGTGTATTTAAACAAGCTGAGGAGCCAATGATCAATAACAAGAAACAAGAATTGAGAGAGAATCAAAGAGAAAGCCTTAAATATCAAGTTTAAGCATTTGAAACCTATTTTTCATTCAATATTCATTTTTCTTTCAAGAACACTTGTTGTGCTCAATTGTATTTATTCTAGAATTGTGCAAACATATTGCCTTGTGAGGTGTTTCTATAAGTTTGCAAAATTTGTATATTCCTCTTTGGGAGAGAGTGTTCTCAAGAATTTGGGGTATAATTCTTGAGGGATTTTTAAGGTTACTCTTTGTCCTCAAAAGAAAGACAAATTAGTGAATTTGTGGAAAATCCTTAGTGTGTAAAGCTAAGGTAGTGGACGTAGACTTTAGTTGAGAAAGTCAAACCACTCTAAATAGTTGTGCAAATCTTTTCTATTTTCTGCAAAAGCTTCCACAAAAATTTTAATTTCCAATTCATCCCCTCTTGTTTATTCTGTCGATTGATTAACTCAAAAATTGGTACCAGAGCCTCACTCATTTGAAGGTTTAACCACCCATTGAGTCGATTCAGGAAGAGTTATATCAATAATCAAGTCATCAATGGCCTCCACTTCAAACTTCGAATTCGTTCTTGATTCACAGCCCGTCAACAAGCCTCATTTCTTCAATGGAGCTAAGCAAGTGACATGGGATCATGGAAAAACATGATTAACGGATAGCCTTATTGAATTTGTGGAAAATCCTTAGTGTGTAAAGCTAAGCAAGTGACATGGGATCATGGAAAAACATGATTAACGGATACTCCGAACCTTCCACACATCCAAATTTATGGAATAAAAAAGAGACGAAAATGTTCCAGCTCAACTCAAAGGCTATCCATATTCTATTTTGTGCTCTTGGACCATATTAATATGGGAGAGTTTCATCTTGTACAACCGCTAAAGGAATATGGAATAAACTAGAAGTCACTCATGAAGGCACAAATAAGGTAAAATAATCTAAAATTAGTCTTCTAACTCATAGCTATGAAAATTTTAAGATGAAACCGGGTGAAGATATCAAAGCTATGACGGATAGATTTTCAATGATTATCAATGGTCTCAAGGCATATGGAGAGATCATTCCAAACAAGAAGCTTGTGAGAAATATAGTTTATTCTCTTCCAAAAGCTTGGCAATCAGAGAAGGCGACAATCATTGAGGCTAAAAACTTAAAGTATTTAACTCTCGATTAGTTAATTGGTTTTCTCTTCACACATGAAATGATGATTAAAGATGCGGAAGACCTCAAGAAAAAGCACAAGGCACAAGTGGCTACATGGAGCGATGATGAATAATCCTATGAAGAGGAGCAAGAAGTAGTAAACTTGTGTTTGATGGCCATCAGGGAAAACTCTCAGGTAACCTCTAACTCATCCGATTTTGAAGATTATTCTTTTGATGAGTTAGTAGAGGAATATACTGGGTTGACTTCAGATTATGAGAAATTATTTTCAAGATACAATAAATATATTTCAAAATTGAAAAACGAAAATAATCTCATGTCCAAGACCAACAATGTTCTTGAAAGTAAAATTAAGGAATTACAAATCATAATCAATGATTTTGAAAAGAAAAATTTTGATTTGCATAATTTACTTTCAAGAGTTAACGATGATCATAAAAAAATTGATGATCTTAAAGCTTATTTTAATAAAGTTGGAACAAAACGGTTTGAAAATGGAGAAAGTTCAAAATCCAACTTTGTTAGAAAATGTTTTAAAAACTACAATCATAGAGGTCCCCAAAGAACCTCTAATGGTAAAATCGTTAGAAGTGTATGGGTTCCTAAAGAACTCATCACTACTAAAGATAAGGATATCCTACACAAATGGATACCCAAGGGGACTAGGATTTTAGGGACTAATGAATATGGACCCAAAAGAATTTGGGTACAAAAAATAAAAAATTAAACTATGTTTGTAGGTAAAGGAGCTTTGCTACAAGGCAAAAAATACAAGTTTAAATTCATGGTTGCTTGATAGTGGATGCTCAAGAAACATGACCGGAGATAATAACTGGTTTATAGAGCTTAACGCCAAAAATGGAAGAGTGGTAACCTTTGGTGACAACTCAAAAGGTTACATTAAAGGTATAGATACTATAGGTAATACCTCTTCCATACTTATAGAAAACAATTATATGTCAATGGGTTAAAGCATAATCTATTGAGTATTAGTCAATTATGTGATAAAGGATACAATGTTCTTGTTTGAAACAAATGGTTGTAAAGTCATTGACATTGCATCTAATCAGATTATGCTTGTTGGTCATAGAATAGGAAATATTTACATGGTGCATTTAGATTCTATAAATAAGACTAACTTGTGCCTAGTTGCTAAAGATGAACATGATAGTTGCTTATGGCATAGGAGACTATGACATACTAGCATGAGTGTTTTACAAAGATTAATTCAAGGAGAATTAGTAAGAGGATTAACAAAGCTAAAATTTGATAATGATAAAATCTATGATGCATGTGCTAAAGGAAAACACAAAAGAGCCTTCTTTAAATCCATTAATAAAGTATCAACTAGTAGAGTATTACAATTGATCCATATAGATCTTTTTGGGCCAATTAGGACTACTAGCTTGGGTGGAAAACAATATGCATTTGTCTTGGTAGATGACTATTATAGATATACTTGGGTTATATTCTTAATTACTAAAGATGAAGCTTTAGAAAATTTCATCATGTTTTCAAAAGTAATCCAAATGAAAAAGGTTACTCCATTTCTAGTGTTAGGAGTAATCATGGTACTGAATTTGAAAATTTTGGATTTACTGATTTTTGTAATTCTAATGGTATTAGCCATAATTTTTCAGCACCTAGAACCCCTCAACAAAATGGGGTTATTGAGAGGAAAAATAGAACTTTAGAAGAAATGGATAGAACCATGCTTTGTGAAAACAAATTGTCAAAATATTTTTGGGCATAAACCACAAATACCACTTGTTATATTATTAACCGAGTAATGATTAAGCCAATTTTAAAGAAAACTCCATATGAAATTTTTAAAAATAAAAAGCCTAACATTTGCTACTTTCATCCATTTGGATGTAAATGTCTATTTTGAACAACGGTAAAGACAATCTTGACAAATTTGGTACTAAAAGTGATTAAGGAATTTTTTTGGGTTATTCCTTAAATTCTAAAGCTTATCAAGTATTTAATTAAAGAACTTTAGTTGTAGAAGAGCCTATACATGTTGTTCTCGATGATAATCCTCTTACGATGAAGGATTCTTGTATTGATGATGACATAGGTATTGTAAACACACATGACGTTAGACATGACGTTGGAGAACCATCATAAAAGGAAGAAGTGAAAGATGAGGAAACTCACGATGCTCTCGAGAATCCAACCATTGAAGAAAGGGAAGTCACTTACCCAAGAGAGTACAACTATGTCAAGGATAGTGAAATTATAGTTGATCCATCCAAAGGGGTAACAACTCAATCTTCTCTTAGAAATATATGTAATTATATTGCATTTATCTCATGCATAGAACCTAAAAATATCCAAAAAGCATTAGAATATGAAAATTGGATTTTCGCTATGCAAGAGGAGTTAAATCAATTTGAGAGAAGTAAAGTATGGACATTAGTCAACAGGCCTAGTAATAAATATATTGTAGGTACTAGATGGGTATTTATGAATAAGCTCGATGAAAATGGTAATATAGTGAGGAACAATGCTAGACTTGTTACTCAAGGGTATACTCAATAAGATAATATAGATTTTGATGAGACATACGCGCCCGTAACTAGGATGGAAGCAATTAGAATGTTATTAGCATTTGCATGTTTTAATGAATTTAAATTATATCAAATGGATGTTAAAAATGCATTTTTAAATGGTTTTATAAAAGAATAAGTGTATGTGGAACAACCTCTTGGTTTTGAAGATTTAAATTTCTAAATCATGTTTTTAAATTTATAAATAAAATTTATGGTTTAAAACAAGCTCCTAGAGCTTGGTATAAAATATTGTCATATTTTTTAATAGAAAAAGGTTTTCTAAAAGGGAAGATTGACACTACCTTGTTTTTAAAGTGAAAAGGTAAAGATTTTTTATTATTTCAAATTTATGTGATGATATAATATTTGGTTCTACTAATGATGCTCTTTGCCAAGAATTTTCAAAGCTATTGCAAGGTGAATTCAAGATGAGCATGATGGGGGAGCTTTAATATTTCTTGGGGCTCCAAATTAAGCAAAGAAAAGATGACATCTTCATTAATCAAGAAAAATACATCAAGGATATGCTCAATAAGTTTGGATTGAAAATGGGAAACCCCATGCCACTCCAATGAGCTCATCTACAAAGCTTGACAAAGATGAAGGATGTAAATGTTTTGATATTAAATTATATAGGTCAATGATTTGTTCTTTACTTTATCTAACCGCAAGTAAACTGGACATCATGTTTAGTGTTTGCTTATGTGCTAGATTTCAATCATGCCCTAAGGAATCTCGTTTATTAGCCATTAATAGAATCTTTAGATACCTTAAGGATACTCTTAATTTAGGACTTTGGTATCCTACAGACTCTAGTTTTAGCTTACATGCCTTCTCTGATGTAGATTATGGAGGATGAAAAATTAATAGGAAAATATCCTCCGATACTTTTCAATTCCTAGGAAATATGTTGATTTCATGGTTTTCAAAGAAACAAAATAGTGTTTCATTATCTACCACTGAAGCGGAATATATTTCAGCCGGTAATTGTTGCGCACAAGTTTTATGGATGAAACAACAACTTTTAGATTATTAAATTGAAGTTAGTACCATACCTATAAAGTGTGACAATACTAGTGCTATTTGTCTCACTAAAAATCCCATCCAACACTCTAGAACTAAGCACATTGAAATAAGAGCTCATTTCATTAGAGATCATGTCAACAAAGGAGATGTAGTTCTAGATCATGTTGATTCTTTGCATCAATTAGCAGATATTTTTACAAAACCTTTAGAGAAAGAAAGATTTTGGACACTTAGGAGAGAATTAGGTTTAACTAACCTACCTTGACTTAGTGTTTAGAATAATTTTAGCACTTTTAATTAGAAAAGGAAAATACTTATAAAAATAACATTTTTGAATGCATTCTATGCTAATAGTTAAGGGAAGTTTATGATCTTTAGTGGAAATTAATAAAATGTTCAAATAAAATTTTAAGGTTAGATTTTATTAATTGAACATTGTTAATTTTCGATCTATGAATTGCCAATACCACAAGAGCTAATTAATTTAGCATTTTGAGTGTTTAAAATAAAGATTTTGACATTTTGGTGCACATTGTATCGATACCTAGGTATCGATACATCCTCGCTATGTATCGATACACTATGATAGTGTACCGATTCATTCCTTAAATTTGTATCGATACGCTCAAGAGTGTACCGATACACTCGTTGGGTTTTAGACTTTAAATTCCTAAAACTAACATTTTATCAAAACCCCAATATTAAAACACTCCTGCCGTTCTTCTCCAAAATCGCCCAAATCTCCATTTTTCTCAAAATCAACACTTTCAGATCGGATTTCTTTCGTACTTCAACTCATAATCTTGTTTCACTCAAAATATTCGTGCAAACAACATCTATTCTCACTAAAATCCGAATTTTCAAGGTAATTTTTCTAAAATCACTATTTTTTTAATTTTTGAACTTAGGACTAGTTCTAGGTTGAATTAGATATCGGACATTGTTCATATTATGTTTCTAAACTAGATTCTACAACAAATTTTATCAAAAACACAAATTTTGTCAAAATATTTGTTTTAATTTTGCAATAAAAAAATTGTTTTTGATTTTAAAATTGTTGTTTTTGATTTAATTATGTTGTTTTCATGAAAACTATACATAATATGATTTTTCAAACATTGTTTTCAAAATATTTTTCAAATTTTGCCCATTAGGATATTATTTAGAGAACCTTAACTATTGCGGACTCATATTGAGTTTTGGGAATTGATTGTATTGCATACATGTATTTTCAAATTGTAGGTATTCCCTTATCCATTCCGACTTTAACCATGTCTCACTCTAAAAGCCCTAGGTCATTATCTAGTCGGTCAAACCAACCTCAAAGTCAACCTCCTATTCTACCTTAAAATCCAAACCCAAACGCTTCAAATGTGACTATCTGTAATTCTTGCTTTAACCAACCTGGTCGTCGAGAAGATCTCTACCATAGGTTGGTTAACTCATTCGAGTTAAATAAAATTTGGGAAGAGTGTATACCCTCAATCCAAGCTATGGTCGATATGAGATTCTAATATCTTCTTACCCTCCGATCTTTGAAATTTGATAAACTCTTTCACCTCAAACCTATCGTTTATCACCAACTAGTCCGCATTTTCTATTCCAATGCGGTTTATGTCCAAAACGATTCTCGTACCGTCACAGTAAGAATTCGGTCTTATCTCTTAGGCCAATTCGTTTATATTGACTCCGACACAATAACTAACACCTTTAGTTAGATAACGAGAAAGAGATTGTGGCTACTCCCTATAGAGGGGCTAATGAAAGTACATTGTTAACTCATCACGAGCATTTTCTTTACCTAATCATCTCTTGGTGGTTTAGACCATCCAGAGGTAGATATTATATGTTTAGAATACTAGATCTTTGGTGGATACATTTTACCCAAAATAAAAAGAAAATAAATTTGCCACAAATCATTTTTTCTAAGCTAGTTGAAACCGTAAACAACGTCCCATCTAAACATGTAGAAACCTTAGTTTACGGTTATCTTCTTAGCAATTTGTTTATCAAATCCAATCTTAGGGTCCAGCTTGATGTAGCCATCCCTCTAAAGAACCAAATAAATTTCACAACCTTGAAGAAATAGGGATGGTCATGGGAAAAGGATTAATGGGTTCGATCCATCAAAAAGACAACATGTGCTAGCTCTTCACGAGCTTCACCGACACCGGATGCGGACAATGATCCAGAGATTGAAGAAATCATGAGAGATATCAATGATTATGTACCCGAGCACGAGCCGGTCCAGCAAGAGGATCAAATGTCTTCATACTTTTGATCATTTTTAGAGATATTTAATATGAGGTTTGCATCCATAGAGTCCCATTTCACTACTATGGGGCCTCAATAGTTGGAGATTCTACGAGAGATGCATGCAAACAATGAAACAACAAATGAAAGGATCAATACACTCAGACTTGAAATGGCTGCTCTATTAGCACATTTTCCTTCTCCTAATCCACTGATGGATAAATAAAAATATTCTTCCTTTGTTTTCTTAGGTTGATTTAGAACTTAATTTTTAAAACATTTTGGATGTTTGGATTTACATGTTTTGGATGTTTGAACTTGAACTTTTATATATGTTTGGTTTTGATTGTTTGAATTTGGTTTGATTAATTTGAACTTAATTTTTATATTGGTTTTATTAATTTTTGCATTATTTACATTTTAGATAAATATGACCAATTACCATTACACATTATTTTTTAATATATATTATGGACTAATGGCTAATCTTTCTCTTGATTGTGATCTTAGCAGCTTAAGCTATATCTATATTTAAATCAATTGGCTATTTTCTTAAAAAACTTGTTTAAAAACGTTTTATAGTCTTTTTGATTTAACAAAAAATGGGGAGAATTGTAACCCCCAGACCGATGCGGAGGATTCGATCCGATCCGGGAAGTCACATTAGGGCCACCGAAGTGACCCACTGTAAAAATAACGGAAAATTTAAAACTTTTATTGAAACATGTAACTTATAAAATCAGTTGTCACTATTTAAAAATAAAACAGATTTCCAGACTCGTATATAAATCAAAATACAATTACATGCCCCCTAATCACATGTACCATTCTCTGCAACAACGCTGGAAGAACTCCCTTACTGAAGTCG
This sequence comes from Hibiscus syriacus, assembly GCF_006381635.1. Classification (NCBI taxonomy): domain Eukaryota; kingdom Viridiplantae; phylum Streptophyta; class Magnoliopsida; order Malvales; family Malvaceae; genus Hibiscus; species Hibiscus syriacus. The sequence goes on along the minus strand of NW_024063019.1, from coordinate 560,101 downwards.
ATAGACGCACTGGAACAATTCTTTTAACCTGAAAAGGTGAGTAATAGAGTGAGCTTTGGAAAGCTCAGTAATACAAAACTACTAGATGATGCTGATGAACGTGCAGATACAGATAAACATATATTTCCTTATTGTTTCTGAACATTTACAAATTTTTATACTGAGAAGAGATCCTACTGATATTTTAGGTGGTAACGGACAATGAGCATTTAGTTCAAAAAAATATTTTGGATGACTGAGTTCAGGAGATCAGAATAGGTTTTTTAGTGTGTTCCCAAAAACCATGTAACTTTTTAGATCTTTTTAAAACATATATATATATATATACCCCCATCCCAATACATCACAATGTGTAGGTTCCCCAGAACCATACACCCAACCCAACACGTCATATAAGGCCATCAACACAAAGCTGAGGAACCGGTAAGTAAGGCCCTGAGCACACAGCCGAGGAACCTCCAAGTAATCTTCCTCCAACAATATCCCCCAATAAAACATGTTCCGTCAGTAAACGGATATATCAAAAATCAAAACATAATTCAAGTCAAGTATCATATCAGAATCCAGGTCATGTATCAGATCATAATCCATGTCAATATCATATCAGAATCCAGGTTAGGTATCATAACAGAATTCAAATTTGAAATCAGATAAAATATTAATGTAATTAGGGAACACACCAGAGTTTACAAGTATTATTTAGAGGTAATGTATCAGGCAGACAAACACAGTTCTTCAGTATGTCGATAGAATGTTGGAATTTAGAATCACTATTGGAAGAGTTCATTAACTGACAGAATCATCAGTTATTCAGAATGTGAATTATCAGGATATTATCTTATTCGGATAATTTTCAGAAGCTGTACGTAATCAGAAGGGTATTCAGAATCCTTTACATCCATGTCAATTGATCGGATAATCGAACAACTTGAGAACAAAGATTCAGAACCTTAACAATCTATGTCGACTGGTTAATTCATTTTTCTTCTAGGGTATTTACTCTTTAATACCACAAATTCTTGTTTGTAGACCATTTTCGGAATCATCGCTGAATAAATCTTCCTATGTCTTTATTTTATTTCCACGCTTCCACAATATCATGAAATGCTGACGTACTTGATTAATTTGTTCATAACCCATTGTAATTGTACACTACGTAAACTCATCAGAGTTTCCAGACTTATCCGAATCACTTATTAAATCCTCAGTCATTGAGGTTACCTAGTTCATTTAGTAGTCATGTCCATTCCAGTTACTTCAGGATTTTCCAGAGTAATTCAAACGTTCTTGAATTTCAGATACATGTTGTACTTTAATTCCATTCAATTTGGTCTTCGTGGTTGATTTGTCGAACAAATGTCCAATTCTTAGTACTGAATACGATCTAGAGCTGAGCTGAGCTGAATACTTCCAAAATTTATCATCGAGCCAAACTTGAGAAGACGAATACATGTTCCAGTAATATCTATGCCATTCAGGTATTGACATAGCTTTAGGGTTGATCTACTCACTTAAATTGTTTTCCATTACCTTTAAAGGTAGTCCAATACCTATGCTTACTTGGATTCCTTAATTAATCAAAGATATTTACTTAATATAGGCCATAAGGGTATTTTTATCATTTTGGTTTTCAGTTTTATTCCAATCATAATAGAGCTCAAGGATATCCCATCATTCCTGAGCTTGGTGATATTCTTGGGTCATTTCCATTACAGGGGTAATTTGGTCATTTTACAGATCCACGGTATTTCAATCTTTTTCCTCCATCTGGTCTTATTATTTATTTCCAATTTATCATCTCTTCCAGTTTGTTCGAACAATTCTGTTAAAATAGCACCCTCCGATAAATTGTTCTCCAGGTATTTACTCATAACTTGGATATTTTTGGGTCAAGTGCCTTCTCGGATTTTACAAACGTAATATTATAAATTTTTCTCTAAAAAGATAGAATATTAATAATTAAATTTGTACTTAATCGAGTTAAGTACAAATCCTCAAAGTGCTTTCTCCTTTAAGGTCAACTCTGACTATTTTACCTCTCAAGGGCATTTTTGTAATTTCTTAACAAGATAATTTCGATATTAGCTCTTAACGAAAATAATATAATATAGAGATCCTATGATTAATTACTTCCTCGAACATTCTTTGATCTTGAAATGATTCCTTAAAAGACTTCTAGTATCTAGTATAAACCTTCTTGGGGTTAAAAACCGATTATCCATAATTTCCATGTAAAACTAACATTTCTTATGCACATCAATAGTTTTAGCATATCAATAATTCTTTTCAGATTTATTAATCCACTTCCAGGGACAATTCTTGTCATTTTCCAACATAAGCGTAATTTCGTAATTTTACCTAATCGAAATATTCTCATAATTTATCATCTAAATACCTTTAATGAGATAAATTATAATCTACATATCTATGGTTGATTCTTTTATCACTTAATTCAAGAACTTGTAATTTCATTCCAACTGTCCTCCAATTTCTTATAATAGTAATTTGAGCCATATTCAGTTACCTACTTTCTACCGTATTCGTATATAGTGTAGATCTTTATTAATTATACATACGAGACCAAACATTTCCATTCATGCATTTACCAATACCAACATGTTCTATAAAGCATAAAAGGTAGTAAAGTATTACCTCGATTCCAATGCAATACTAATCGACCATAAAAATTCCATTCGAACGCCTTTGATATTCAATTCAACTTCCAATAATTCCTCAGATACATATCAACATAAATTATATTAGAAACGAAGCTTAATTACGATAAACAGATCGAATCGGGTGATAAATCAGTGAAAAATATCTTACCGGGTTCGAATTTGGCGAAACGGACTTCGGATTCGGATTCAGGACGTCAAAAGCATAAAATATGACTTTTTTGAAATTTGGAATTTTCGGTCAAAATCAAAGTCAACGGGTTTGACTGGTAATTTAGAGGCCTTTGGGTTCGAATTTCGAAAAACGCACAGCGGAATCGGATTTGGAACGTTGAACAATGTTAGGATAGGTATACTCGGTCAAAGTCAAAGGTCATTTAATGCCCGGTAAAAGCCAGTCAAAGTTTTGGTCAACAGTGGTCAACGTCGATCAACGGTCAGCGGGTCAACAAGTCGGGTCGGATAAACGGGTCAGTTCGGGTTATGACCGGTTAAACCGTTCAACTATGCACCAAAATCGGTCAAACCGGTCACTTTTTTCTTCCCCACACGCAGTGGCGGCGCGTGAACAGTGCCCTGATATCAGAAAATTCCTGGAAAAATTCCTAAAAACTATTTTAAGCGATTTCGAGATACTTACAAAGCTCGGTTCAAATTTTTGAACGGCGGAGAGCTCGATTTCAACGAATCAAAAACTTTAACCGCTTCACCTCCTCACGCGCCGCTGTTTACGAAGACCAAGGATGACACCGACAGACTCGAAACGATGCAAGGAACACGATGGTGCGGGAGGTGTCATAAACGGATAACCCGATCGTCGTGAATTGATGAAAAACCAATTGAAATCGAGTTATTACCGATGATACTTCCGACTGAAATTAACGACGAACGGAGATGATTCACCACGAAAGGTTTGAGGGGTTTTGTTCCTCGGTTGACAACGAACACGATGGTGGTTTTGGCTCGTCGATCGGAGGTCAGACGATGAGTAGATCGGAGTTGAAAGAGGGGTTGACGGGAGAGGGAAAACTGGAAAAATTTCCATAAACATATAGGAGATTGGGGGTTTATAACATCTCATAATTAAAAATGGCTAAACCAAGAGTTTAGCCACTGAACTTCATGCACTTCATAAAATGGTCTGCCAACTTTAAAATTTTGCAATTTAACCCACTATTTCTTTCAAAATACCAAATTAAATCCCCCACTTTATAATTTCTTAATTTTAGCCCCTAAATTGGGGTGTTACAATTCTCCCCTCCTTAAAAAGAATTTCGTCCTCGAAATTCATTCATGTCACATAATTGCAGAAATAAAACTTTCATCAGTTCTCTCATATCTTTAAGTAGCTTTTACAAAAGTATGGATCCTCCACTAATCCTTAACCAGCTGAGCATACATTCTTATCATAACTTTTCCCCATTTCAATAAAAGGATCCGAACGAAAATTTCCTTGAGTAATCAATTCAGTCTTTGTCACGAGAATAGGCTCATAGAGCAGTAGCATATCCCAATTTCATTTCCGGAGTCAAGTCAATTCATTTTTCTATGTCGACTAGTCAATTCATTTTTCTTCTAGGGTATTTACTCTTTAATACCACAAATTCTTGTCCGTAGACCATTTTCGGAATCATCGCTGAATAAATCTTCCAATGTCTTTATTTCATTTCCACGCTTCCACAATATCATGAAATGCCGACGTACTTGATTACATTGTTCATAACCAATTGTAATTGTATACTACGTAAACTCATCAGAGTTTCCAGACTTATCCAAATCACTTATTAAATCCTCAGTCATTGAGGTTACCTAGTTCATTTAGCAGTCATGTCCATTCCAGTTACTTCAGGATTTTCCAGAGTAATTCAAACGTTCTTGAATTTCAGATACATGTTGTACTTCCATTCCATTCAATTTGGTCTTCGTGGTTGATTTGTCAAAAAAACGTCCAATTCTTAGTACTGAATATGATATAGAGCTGAGCTGAGCTGAATACTTCCAAAATTTATCATCGATCCAAACTTGAGAAGACGAATACATATTCCAGTAATATTTATGCCATTCAAGTATTGACATAGCTTTAGGGTTGATCTACTCACTTAAACTGTTTTCCATTACCTTTAAAGGTAGTCCAATACCTATGCTTACTTGGATTCCTTAATTAATCCAAAACATTTACTTAATATAGGCCATAAGGGTATTTTGGTCATTTTGGTTTTCAGTTTTATTCCAATCATAACAGAGCTCAAGGATATCCCATCATTCCTGAGCTTGGTGATATTCTTGGGTTATTTCCATTACAGGGGTAATTTGGTCATTTTATAGATTTTATTCAATTTTAAAATTACATATTCGATTAAATTACTCGAATATCAAAAATATTACTCCAAGTTTTCAAACGTTAATTTTAATTCGTACTTAAGTGTAAAATTATGTTTTTGTCTTAAGATATTTTTGAAACAATTTTTACAAAATATTTCGAACCATAATCGGACCAAAGATAATTTTTATAAAGCGATGTACCGATACACTCTTGGATGTATCGATACAATCCCAACTTCGATTGTATTTTATGCATCGATACACTCCTGGCTCTGAGAAACATTGAATGTAATTAGTGCACCGATACGCACGAGATGTACAAATACACTAGGTCAACCAACAATCAAAATATTTGAATTTTACACAGAGTGTACCGATACACCCTTAAGAGTATACCGATACACCTACGCTCCAATAGATTTTTTAAATGATAATTATACCATAACGACTATATTGACTTCACCAATGATCCCCCAACAATTTGAATCAATCCAAGATGTATTTAAACATGCTGAGGAGCCATTGATCAATAACAAGAAACAAGAATTGAGAAAAAATCAAAAATAAAGCCTTAAACATCAAGTTTGAGCATTTCAAACCTATTTTTCATTCAATATTCATTTTTCTTTCAAGAACACTTGTTGTGCTCAATTGTATTTATTCTTGAGTGTTTTTTTCTTTGTTCTAGAATTGTGCAAACATCTTGCCTTGTGAGGTTTTTCTGTAAGTTTGCAAAATTTGTGTATTTCTCTTTGGGAGAGAGTGTTCTCAATAATTTGGGGTATAATTCTTGAAGGATTTGTAAGGTTACTCTTTATCCTCAAAAGAAAGACAAATTAGTGAATTTGTGGAAAATCCTTACTGTGTAAAGCTAAGGTAGTGGACGTAGACTTTGGTTGAGAAAGTCAAACCACTCTATATCACTATGCAAATCTTTTCTATTTTCTACAAAAGCTTCCACCGAAATTTTAATTGCTAATTCACCCCCTCTTGGCTATTCCATCCATCGATTAACTTAACAAAATGTATCAAAACCCCTTAAAACGTACGTAGGGTTTTTCTAGAATATTTTTTTGAGCCTAAATTCCCTGCACGTACCCCCCCACGCGCTGCCCCTACGCGTGGGAAAGTCCCACCGCCTGGTGGGTTGTTTGAATTTGGGCCAACCCAATCTGAACCACCTGCCCAACCCGACCCATGTCTGACCCAACCTGAACTGAACTGGTCAGTCGTTAACCATTGATCGTTGATCGTTAACTGTTGATTGAATGTTGACCAGGTTGACCTTTTTTGAAAACCTCCATCTTGACATTTTCCGACATCCTGAGTCTAATTCTTTGATCCATTTTTCCAAATTATAACCCGAAAGCCCCGAATTGAACCCGTTAATCAGAAAATGCTTAGTATTTTTTAGTATTTTTCCTTATTTATTTGGGATTTTGATTATAGAATTGATTCGAGAATATATTTTTATGAAGGTACTCATATTTCACCCAACCGAGGGTTAGTTAGATCTAGTGCTTCCCATCCATCAAATTCGAACGATCGACGTTCCTCGAGAATTACTCGTAGCTATCTGTAAATTGTTTAAATATGGGTTATTATTATTCATATTAGGATTCCGATATAGATTTTTTGATTCGTAGAATCTAGCACTGCCACTGATCGTGATTGGCAAACTCAGTAGTAGGCTTCCTTATCATACTACTCAGACCGGTACAGGTGTATTTCGAGATGATGGTACATTACTGTTGTAAACTGTTCATCTTAACTATTTTAGATTTATGATAATACTGAATATTTTTACAACGCGATACATGGTTTTTGAATATTGTTTATCTGATATCTGATTTACTGTACAATTCTGATATGATATATGAATTTTCTATTTTTGGATTTGATTTTTGAATCTAGAATATTTTTATGTTTTACTAAATTAAACTAATTTTTTCACTCGAATACATACATGTTTATTACTATCATAAGGGTATTATTGGATGAAGTATCTCAAGCCTAGTCTATGACTTGTAAGTCCTTACCGCAGGCTCCTCGGCTTTGTGCACAAGATAAGTCCTTACCGTAGGCTTCTCGACTTTGTGCTCATGGTAAGTCCTTACCGCAGCTCCTCGGCTTTGTGCTCAGGGTAAGTCCTTCCCACATGTTCCTCGACTTTGTGCTCAAGGTAAGTCTTTACCACAGGCTCCTCTGCTTTGCGCACAGAGTAAGTCCTTATGCTATGTGTATAAGGCCCTTATTGGGTGATAAAATGGAGGTAGTGTTCAAATTTTTAAAACATGTTTGATAAACTAATTTTACTGAAGTATAGGTGGGTGTATGGTTTTAGGTAACCTACACATTTTGGTGATCGAATAGGGGTAGTGTTCATCTTTTTAAAACATGTTTGATAAACTGATTTGACTGAAGCATTTTATATGTATGTTTTTATACACCATAAGGAGCACACTAGGATTTTTAGCTCAGTCTGTAATTTTTTAACCATTTCATATAGTAGCATACCGTAGGCTAGCAGACTTGGCATCAGGAGGAGCGATTACTCCTATTTTTGTACCACTATATATCTCTATATACCTTTTTGTTATACTTTGGTGACACTTGTTTTTGCTTCCGTCTCAATATATTTGTATTACTGGTATTTTGCTATGTATATGTTTTATACGATTTTTTTCTGATACATGGATATATTGATATATTGACGTTTATCGTATGAACTTTTCTTGTGACTAATTTTATATTATATTGTGTATGGATTTAAACATTATTTTAAATATGAAAAGAAATTTCTTAATAAGATATGTAACTGCCTAGATTTGGCATAACATATAGGAGGGGTCTAGGGGATTACACAGGTCCTCCAAATTTTGATACCTTCTGAATTTGGATTTGAATTTAATGAAAAAATTCTCTTTGGTCCCTAAATTTAATTAAAATTTCAATTTAGTCCCCAAACTTAGTTTTAAGAAAATTTTAGACACTAGATTGGGGTGTGACACAGTTGGTTAGAGCCTGTGGCTATTAACCACAAGGTCGGAGGTTCAAGACCTCATTTTAGCGTTGATTTTCTTTTAAACTCTAAATTATGCTTTAAATTTCAATATGTTTATCCATCCAAATAGTTATTCAAAGTGATATGATAAAAAAACATAAAATGGTCTATTAGCCCAATTGGATAGAGCGTTATGCTAATAACGCGAAGGTCGCATGTTCTAGAACTGAATGGTCCAATTATCTTTACATAAGTTATTTTTTCTACCATTTTGCAAAAAAAATATTGTAAAATCATAATAATTAATCTTAATTGATGTAATCAAATTCAACATTTATTCTAATTATAATATATATATATATATATATATAATTATAGAGCATATGATTTTGAAATCAACAATTCAATAATTTTTATATGAAATAATTTTCCATTTCTTTTATATTTAATCTTGATAGGTCTTTTTTTATATTTTATTTCCCAATTCATGGATATTTCTCTCAATAATCTCGTTTTAATGTTTGAACATGGATTCTTTATTTACGATTATACCACATCTCTCAGATGAGTTTAGATCATGGATATAAAATTAACTATAAGAATAAGATTATGCAATACATTCATTTTATATTTATAGAATACTAATTTGATTATAGATTATACAATTTTGAAATCGACTACACAATTATTTTTAAATGAAATTATTTTATTGTTTCTCTTTCCTCTATATTAAATCTAGATTAGAATTTCAGACCTTTCATTTACAACATTCATCGATATTTCTCTCAAAAATCTCGTTTAAATGTTTGAACATAGATTCTTTATTTAAGAGTATAATGTAGTTATTTCTATATTCGTTTACACTAAATCTCTCAGATGTGTTTGGTTAATGAATATAAGATTAAATATAAGAATACGATTATCCAATATATTCATATTATGAAGAATAGTACATTACTTTGTTTGATTCATTTAAGCGAAATTTAAGAATATGATGTTTAGGATAGGGAACATATGATTTTAGAAGTATGTATCTCTAAATTATCATTATTTTAAAATTTAAAACTAATTTTATAATATTAATGTGTTAATTACCATAATAGAATCATTTGCTCCAAATGATCCTCCTCACTTAAACATATATATAAATACTTTCATCAAATGAAAAGATTGTAGTTGTGTAGTAGTGGAAGTAAATAGTTAGAATAGTGTAATTGGTTAGAGTGTGTGGTTGTTAACCACAAGGTCGGAGGTTCAAGCCCTCATTCTAAGGTTGATTTTCTATGTAACTATGAATTCTCCTTTTTATTTCAATATGTTTAGCCATCAAAAGAGTTATTTAAAGTAATATGCCAATAGATGTGCAATGACTTATTAGCTCAGTATGTTAGAGCGTCTTGGTAATAATGCGAAGGTCACAGGTTCGAGACATGCATGGGCTAATTATCGTTACATAAGTTGTTGTTCCTCCCATTGTGAAATGTAATATTGTAAGATAATAAAAAATAATTCTAAATTAACACAATCAAATTTAACATATGAAATTATTTTATTGTTTCTCTTTCTTCTATATTTAATCTTGATTGGTTTTTCTAGACATTTCATTTACCAGCTTCGTGGATATTTCTCTTAATAATATTGTTTAAAGGTTTGAACATGGATTCTTTATTTAAAATTATAATTTAGTTATTTTTAGATTCGTGCATGCCACATCTCTCGAATGAGTTTGGTACATGGATATAAGATTAACTATAAGAATGCAATTATCCAATATATTTATTTTATATTTATATAGTATTAATCTGATTATAGAGTATGTGATACTGAAATCGACTATGCAATTATTTTTATATGATATTATTTTATTATTTCAATTTCTTCTATATTTATTTTTGTTTGGAATTTCAGACCTTGCATTTACCAACTTCGACGATATTTATCTCAATAATCTCGTTCCAAGGTTTGAAAATTGATTATTTATTTAAGAGTATAATGTAGTTATTTTTAGATTCGTGTATGCCACATCTCTCAGATACGTTTGGTACATGGATATAAGATTAACTATAAGAATTCAATTATGCAATATATTCATTTTATATTTATAGAGTATTAATTTGATCATAGAGTATATGATTCTGAAATCGACTATGCAATTATTTGTATATGATATTATTTTATTATTTCCTTTTCTTTTATATTTATTATTGTTTGGAATTTCAGACCTTGCATTTACCAACTTCATCGATATTTCTCCCAATAATCTCGTTCCAAGGTTTGAAAATTGATTCTTTATTTAAGAGTATAATGTAGTTATTTTTAGATTTGTGTATACCACATCTCTCGGAAGAGTTTGGTTCATGAATATAAGATTAACTATAAGAATACAATTATGCAAAATGTTCATATTTCGAAGAATATTACATTATTTTGTTTGATTCATTTAATCGAAATGTAAGAGTATGGCATTCAGGAGAAATTCGTAAATTCGCAAAGGAATAATATAATTTGTCGAATGAAGAAAAGTAACAAAAAGATACCGAGCGAAGAAGAATTGAATGAACTTGAAGGTAGGTCCCTATCTGATTCTGACATACAAGCAGAATTCCAGAGACTAAAGAGGGAAGCGATGTTAACGTTATAGATTGGTAGAGAATTAGGAATAGAGTTCAAAGGCTCAGAAGAGAAGTTGGTTTGAGAAATAATAGCCTTGGAGGAATTGGAAGGTGAATCTCAATCTATGTCCATTGAATTTTAGTTGTCTTAATAAGGGGATGTTTTGAAAAGAAGTTATTATCCTGGTTGTAAATCTATTATATTTTCTTTCTTTACTATGTTGGCTTTGTGGTGTAATTAGAGATTTCGTGTGTTTAATTCATGGTTGTTCATGCCTGGGGGTTGTAAGGAAAAAGTATTTGATTGTTTCTTCAATGTTTTTGTGATTGTACTATATGTTTGTTATCTTCGAGTCTGGAATGGAACAGAGGTTGTTGCTGCTGTTTTGACAGAAGTTTTGGTTCTGCTGATATAAGATGGAGTGTGTCCAAAAAAATTGTCAATGGTGTTATGGTAGCTGGTTGTTGTTGGTACGTTGTTGAATTCAAAATTGTGGAAGCCGAGACGATATGGTGGATTTCTTCAATCTTAGGTTAAAGTGTTGAATTTAAGTATCATTGTTCTTGAGAAAGTTGGATTGTGAATGGCCTTGATAAGTTGGATTGTGAATGGCCTTGATAAGTTGGAAAATTTTGGATCTTTTGTTTTGTAAGATGTCTATTATGGGGGGATGATAGTATTGCAGGAGGTTTTTATGGTGGCATGATTTCGATCATTTTTGTTTGCCTTAGGGGTCTCAGACAATGTATTGTATTCTATTGAGCAGTGTGTGTTCAACGTTTCAAGGGCTGGATTTTTGTGTCAATTATATACTGTTCTGATGAATATTAAGTGGAGGTTTTTTAGTAGGAATAATTAAGGAAGAGCCATTACAATTGGTGTTGTATTTGCACTGTTGGGTGAAAGACGTTTGTGGTATGGTTGATTGGTTTGTTATTGTTTGGTTTGTTGATAGATTCATGACTTCAAGCTTGGTGACATTAGGAAAGACCTTGTCCTGGATTCCATAGTGTTGTTTGTGTAAGCGTAATCTTCTTCGAGAATTACCTTGGTAGCCCACTCCGGAGTGTGTGGAAATGTTTTTATGTCTCGGTATGAGTTTCCTGGTCCCGAGTTTTGTTCTGTCGATTGGATTTGTTTTGTTGGTTTTTACTTTTGAGCGTTTTGATGGCTGTAATGTTATGTTTTTTTAGATGGCCAAGAGTGTGAATTTGTAGGGGCTGGGTTTCTTGTGCATCTGGGTTCTGTTTTTGTTTTGGTTCGATGCGTTTGTTTTGTTCTCTTATGTAGTACTCTTTTCCTCCAATTAGATTAGGGAGGTTTTTTAATGAGGCTCATAAGTTGAACTTTGAATCTTTCTTTAATTTAATAAGTTGTCCTTTGCTGAGCAAAAAACAATAACATATAAATATTTAGAAGCACGTATCTCTAAATTATCGTTAATTTTAAATTTATTTAAAAAACTAATTATTTAATATTTATTAGTGTTAATTACCATAATAGAATCATTTGCACCAAATTATCCTCCTCCCTTCAACAGATGTATAAATAGTTCTGACAAATTAAAATATTGTAGTTGTGTAGAATTTGAAGTAATTAGGTAGAATAGCTCAATTGGTTAGAGTCTGTGGTTATTATTTGAAGCCCTCCTTCTAGCATTGTTTTCATTGTAACTTATAATTCTTCTTTTAATTTCAATATGTTTAGCCATCCAAATAGTTGTTTAAAGTAATATGTCAAAGAATAAGAAATGGCCTATTAGCTCAATTGGTTAGAGTGTTGTGCTAATAACATGAAGGTCGCAGTTCGAGATCTGCATGAGCCAATTATCTTTACATAAGTTGTTGTTCCTCCCATTATGAAAAACAAATAATGTAAGTCAATAAAATTTAATTCTAAATTGACACATTCAAATTCAACATTCATGCTACTCAAGGACAGTCGTAGGCTCGAGGCCTGACCGCCGCTCTGCTATAGTCTGGCTATTGAGGACACCAAGGATGGTCGGGTTGGAGTACGATGGAAGGTAAAGCACTGCAGCTGCTCACTCCACGCCTCAGTTAAGCTTTCTTCTTCCTTGCCTCTCTTTTTTTGGCGGCTGTGACTGGGTATTTATTGAGGGAATTTTCCTAGGGTTTCACATAACTCAATATTCCATAAATACTCGTTTTAACTTGTCCAAGCTATAAATGAAAAGGCAGCTAGATATTGTTAGAATCTAGGGGGCTTGATTGCACGTGAGGTCAGTCGTACAACTGGCAGGTGACATAAGTAATTTGTCAGATCCGCTTCAGACTTGCAAGATAATTCTTGCCTTGGAAAGATAAATCTATTCCTCATTGTCTTTGTCTTCTGTCTTCCACTGGCCCTTGTGAAATATATTGTCATGATTGAAATGTTCCTTCTATATTAATTCCTACACACACACACAAGCCCTTTCTCCTCAACAGCATCAGTCAAACCAAATAAATCTTGCCTAGGCAAAACATATCCACCACATGCAACTAAATCAACTAATATGCTACGACCACATTGTTTAGATGAGTAATAACTCAAGTAAAAAAGTCTAGAAATAGAGTCTTTTTATGGAGTTATCAATAACAAAGGCATATAGAGATATATATTAGTACAAAAGTAGGAGTAGTTGATCCTCCTGATGCAAAGTCTGCTAGCCTAGTCTTCTATTATTTGAAAAGGTTAAAATTTACAGAATGAGATAAAAAGTACATTGTGCTCCTTACGATGTATAAAAACCTACAGATAAAAAATCTTACCAAAAATCAGTTCATTAAACATGCTTTAAAAACATGAACACCACCCTGTCCGATCACTAGAATGTGTAAGTTCCCCAGAACCATACACCCACCTATACACTCGGTAAAGGCCTTAAACACATAGCATAAGGAAATACAGTAATGACTTACCCTGAGCGCAAAGCCGAGGAGCAACAGTTGGTGAAAAATCGGCAATCAAAGTTTTCCATCTAAAAGAGGAAAATATTGAATAAAGAAAATATATAAATTTGAATTTTTTAAGATTTAGGGGTTATATAAACCCTAAAAAGAAATGGTAAAATCACATTATATGTCCTCCATCTTTAGTTACTTTCTGCATTTGGATCCAAATTTAATCAAAATTTCACTTTGGTCCCCAAATTTAATTAAAATTCAATTTTGTCCTCGAAAAACTTTTAAGAGAATTTTAGGCCCTATTTTGGGGTGTGACACTTTTTATATGAAATTATTTTGTTGTTTCTCTTTCTCCTATATTTAATCTTGATTGGTCTTTCTAGGCATTTATTTACCTGTTTTGTGGATATTTCTCTCAATAATCATGTTTCAAGGTTTGAACATGGATTCTTTATTTAATAGTATAATGTAGTTATTTTTAGATTTGTGTATGCCACATCTCTCGGGTGCGTTTAGTTCATGGATATAAGATTAACTTAAGAATACAATTAAGCAATATATTTATTTTATATTTATAGAGTATTAATTTGATTATAAAGTATATGATTCTGAAATCGAGTATGCAATTATTTTTATATCAAATTATTTTATTGTTTCCTTTTCTTCGATATTTAATCTTGTTCGGAATTTCAGACCTTTGATTTACCAACTTCTTCAATATTTCGCTCAATAATCTCATTTCATGGTTTGAAAATTGATTCTATATTTAAGAGTATAATGTAGTTATTTTTAGATTCATGTATACCACATCTCTCGGATGCATTCAGTTCATGAATATATATATATATATATATATATATATATATATATATATATATATATTATATATATATATATATATATATATTAATTTTATTATAGAGTATATGATTCTAAAATAGTCTATACAATAATTTTTATAAGAAATTATTTTAATGCATGTTTCCCTTTTCCTATATCTAATCTAGATTGGTCTTTCTATACCTTTCATTTACTAGCTTCGTGAATATTTCTCTCAATAATCTCGTTTCATGGTTTAAACATGGATTCTTTATTTAATAGTATAATATTTTTAGCTTCATGTATGATATATCTCTCGTATGCGTTTGGTTCATAGATATAAGATTAACTATAAGAATACGATTATGCAATATCTTCATTTTATATTTATAGATTAATAATTTGATTATAGAGTATATGATTATGAAATCAATTATGCAATTATTTTTATTTTAAATTATTTTATTCTATCCATTTCCTCGATATTTAATCTTGATTGGAATTTTAGACCTTTCATATATCAGCTTCGTGGATATTTCTCTCAATAATCTAGTTTCAAGGTTTGAACATAGATTCTTTATTTAAGTGTATATTGTAGTTATTTTTAGATTCGTGCATGCCACATCTCTTGGATGTGTTTGGTTCATGAATATAAGATTAACTATAATAATATGATTGTGCAATATATTGATATTACGAAGAATATTACATTAGTTTGTTTTATTTATTTAATCGAAATGTAAGACAATGATGTATAGGACAAAGAACATATGATTATTTAGAAACAAGTATCTCTAAATTCTCTTTATTTAAAAAAACTAATTATTTAATATTTATTAGTGTTAATTACCATAATAGGATCATTTGGTCCAAATCATCTTCCTCACTTCAACATATGTATAAATAATTCCGACAAATGAAAAGATTGTAGTTGTGCAGTAGTGGAAGTAAATAGTTGGAATAGCTCAGTTGGTTTTTATTGCAACTCTGAATTCTCCTTTTAAGTTCAATATTTTTACCCATCCAAATAGTTATTTAAAGTAATACGTCAAAAGATATGCAATGACCTATGCGCTCAGTTGGTTAGAGCGTCCTGCTAATAATGCGATGGTCGCTCGGTACCTGCACAGGCCAATTATCTTAACATAAGTTATTGCTTCTCCCATTATGAAAAAGAAATATTGTAAGATAATAGAAAATTATTCTAATTTCATATAATCAAATTCAACATTTATTCTACTTATATATATTGATTATAGAGTATACGATTCTGAAAACACTGTACAATAATTTTTCAATGAAATTATTTAATTGTTTCCCTTTCTTTAATATCTAATCTTGAAAGTATCAAGGTTTGAACGTGGGTTATTTATTTAAGAGAATAATGAAGCTATTTTTAGATTCTTGTATGCATTGTCTCTCGGATACGTTTAGTTCATGGATATATGATTAACTATAAGAATACGATTATGCAGTATATTCATTTTATATTTGTTGAGTATTAATTTGATTGCAATTGTGTAGAAGTAAATTACTAGAATAGCTCAGTTGGTTAGAGTGTGTGGTTGTTAACGACAAGGTCGGAGGTTGAAGCCCTCCTTCTAGCGTTGATTTTCTTTGAAACTCTGAATTCTCATTTTAATTTCAGTACGCTTAGCCATCCAAATAATTATTTGAAGTAATATGTCAAAAGACATGCAATGGCCTATTAGATTAGTTGGTTTGAGCATTGTGCTAATAATGCGAAGGTTACAGGTTCGAGACCTACATGGGCTAATTATCATTACATAAGTTGTTGTTCCTCCCATTGTGAAAAAGTAATATTGGAAGAAATAAAAAATAATTCTAAATTAACACAATCAAATTAAACATTTATTCTACTTATAATATATATGTATATATTAATTTGTTTATAAGAGTATATGATCCTGAAATCAAATATGCAATATTTTTTATATGAAATTATTTTATTGTTTCTCTTTCTTCTATATTTAATATTGATTTGTCTTTCTAGACATTTCATTTACTAGCTTCGTGGATATTTCTCTCAATATTCTAGTTTCAATATTTGAATATGGATTCTTTATTTAAGAGTATAATGTAGTTATTTTTAGATTTGTGTATGCCACATCTCTCGGATGCGTTTGGTTTATGGATGTAAGATTAACTTAAGAATACAATTATGCAATATATACATATATATTATAAGTATATGATTTCGAAATCGACTATGCAATTATTTTTATATGGAATTTTTTTATGTTTTCCTTTTCTTCTATATTTAATCTTGGTTGGAATTTCAGACCTTTCATTTTCCAACTTCATCGATATCTCTCTCAATAATCACATTTCAAGGTTTGAAAATTGTTTCTCTATTTAAGAGTATATTGTAGTTATTTCTAGATTCGTGTATACCACATCTCTCGGATGTGTTTGGTTCATGAATATAAGATTAACTATAAGAATAAGAATACGATTACGCAATATATTCATATTTTGAAGAATATTACATTATTTGGTTTGATTCATTAAATCGAAATGTAAGAATATGATATTTAGGATAGATAACATATAATTATTTAAAAGCATGTATCTCTAAATTATCATTATTTTGAAAAACATAAAAAACTATTTAATATTTATTAGTGTTAATTACAATAATAGAATCAGTTGCTCCAAATTATCCTCCTCCCTTCAACATATGTATAAATAATTCCGACAAATGAAAATATTATAGTTGTGTAGAACTTGAAGTAATTAGCTACAATAGCTCAGTTCGTTAGAGTGTGTGGATATTATTCAAGGCCCTCATTCTAGTGTTGTTTTCTTTGTAATTTTGAATTCCCCTTTAAATTTCAATATGTTTATCCATCCAAATAGTTATTTAAAGTAATATGTCAAAAAACATGTTGTGGCCTATTAGCTCAGTTGGTTAGAGCGTCGTGGTAATAACAACAAGGTCGTAGGTTTGAGACCTCCATAGGCCAATTATCTTTACCTAAGTTGTTCCTCCCTTATGAAAAAGAAATAATGTAAGTTAATAAAATTTAATTCTAAATTGAGATAATAAAATTCAACATTTATTCTGCATATAATATATATTAATTTGATTGTAGAGTATATGATTCTGAAATTGATTATACAAATAATTTTTTAAAAAAATTATTTTATTGTCTCCCTTTCTTCTATATTTAATCTTGATTGGTCTTTCTTGGCCTTTCATTTACCAGCTTCGTGAATATTTATCTCAATAAACTCGTTTCAAGATTTAAACATGGATTCTTTATTTAAAAGTATAATATATTTATTTTTAGATTTGTTTATGTCATATCTCTCGTATGCATTTGTCTCATGGATATAATATTAACTATAAGAATACAATTATACAATATATTCATTTTATATTTATAGATTATTAATTTTATTATAGAGTATATGATTATGAAATTGACTATGCAAATATTTTTGTATGAAATTATTTTATTGTTTCCCTTTCCTTGATATTTAATCTTGATTGGTATTCCAGACTTTTCATTTACCAGCTATGTGGATATTTCTCTCAATAATCTAGTTTCAAAGTTTGAATATAGATTCTTTATTTAAGTGTATATTGTAGTTATTTTTAGATTCGTGTATTTCACATCTCTTGGATGCGTTTGGTTCATGAATATAAGATTAACTATAAGAATAGAATAATGCTATATATTGATATTAAGAAGAATATTACATTATTTTGTTTGATTTCTTTAATCGAAATGTAAGATTTTTATGTTTATAGCAGAGAACATGTGATTATTTAGAAGCATGTATCTCTAAATTATCTTTATTTTAAATTTATTTTTTATAAAACAAATTATTTAATATTTATTATTGTTAATTACCATAGTTGGATCATTTGCACCAAATGATCCTCCTCACTTGAACATATGTATAAATAATTCCGACAAATGAAAAGATTGTAGCTGTGCAGGAAATAGTTGGAATAGCTCAGTTGATTTTCTTTGCAACTCTGAATTCTCGTTTTAATTTTAATGTGTTTACCCATCCAAGTGGTTATTTAATGTAATATGTAAAAGGTAATGTGAAGGTCGCTGTGCAATAGTGGAAGTAAATAGTTGGAATAACTCAGTTGGTTAGAGCGTTGTGCTAATAATGTGAAGGTCGCTCGATACTTGCATGGTTAATTATCTTTACATAAGTTATTGTTATAGAGTATCGACTGTATACTAATTTTTATATGAAATTATTTTATTGTTTCCCCTTCTTTAATATTTAATCTTGATTGGACTTTTTAGACCTTTTATTTACTAGCTTTGTGGATATTTCTCTCAACAATCTAGTTTCAAGGTTTGAACGTGGGTTATTTATTTAAGAATATAATGAAGTTATTTTCATATTCGTGTATGCCATGTCTCTCGGATACATTTGGTTCATGGATATAAGATTAACTATAAGAATACGATTATGCAATATATTCATTTTATATTTGTCGAGTATTAATTTGAATGTAGAGTATATGATTGTAAAATCGACTATGCAATTATTTTTATATGAAATTATTTAATTGCTTCCATTTTCTCTATATTTAATCTTGATTGGAATATGAAACCTTTCATTTACCAGCTTCGTGGATATTTCTCTCAATGATCTCATTTCAAGGTTTAAACATATATTCTTTATTTAAGAGTATAATGAAGTTGTTTTTAGATTTGTTAATACCACGTCTCTTGGATACGTTTGGTTCATGAATATAAGATTAACTATAACAATACGATTATGCAATATATTCATATTACGAACAATATTACATTACTTTGTTTTATTCATTTAATTTCAGTATGTTTAGCCATCCAAATAATTATTTAAAGAAATATGTCAAAAGACAAGCAATGGCCTATTAGATTAGTTGGTTTGAGCGTTGTGTTAATAATGCGAAGGTTACATGTTTGAGACTTACATGGGCTAATTGTCATTACATAAGTTGTTGTTCCTCCCATTGTGAAAAAGTAATATTGGAAGAAATAAAAAATAATTATAAATTAACACAATCAAATTAAACATTTAATCTACTTATAATATATATGTATATATTAATTTGTTTATAGAATATATGATCCTGAAATAAACTATACAATATTTTTTTATATGAAATTATTTTATTGTTTCTCTTTCTTATATATTTAATCTTGATTTGTCTTTCTAGTCATTTCATTTACCAGCTTCGTGGATATTTCTCTCAATATTCTCGTTTCAATATTTGAACATGGATTCTTTTTTAAATGTATAATATAGTTATTTTTAGATTTATGTATGCCACATCTCTCAGATGCGTTTGGTTTATGGATGTAAGATTAACTTAAGAATACAATTATGCAATATATTCATTTTATATTTATACAGTATTAATTTGATTATAAAGTGAAGGTCGCTCGATACTTGCATGGGCCAATTCTCTTTACATAAGTTATTGTTATAGAGTGTACGATTCTGAAATCGACTGTACACTAATTTTTATAAGAAATCATTTTGTTGTTTCCCTTTCTTTAATTTTTAATCTTGATTGGACCTTTTATTTACTAGCTTCGTGGATATTTCTCTCAATAATCTATGTCACACCCCAAAATAGGACTTAAAATTTTGCAATCAGATTTTTCGAGGACTAAATTAAATTTTGATTTAATTCGGGGACCAAAGTGAATTTTGATTAAATTCGTATCCAAATTCAGAAAGCAACTAAAGATGGATAACATATGCCATGATTTTGCCAGTTTTTTAGGGTATATATAACCCCAAAATATGGTAAAATTACAAATTATTTTATTTTATTTCTCACCAAAATTTTCCTTTTTTAGAAATAAATCATTGATCGTCGATTCTTTTCCAACCATTGCTCTGTTTTTGACACCTCCCGCACCATCTTGTTTCTTGCGTCTTCGTGAGTCCACCGATGTCCTTCTTATATCCGTTGTCGCTGGTTTGTGAGGGGGTGAGGAATATCAAGTTTTCGATGGTTAGAAATAGAGCTATTCACTGTTCATTGTTGTGAACCGAGTTTGGTAAGTGTCTCAAAACCCCTTAAATCGCACTTAGGAATTTTTTGGATTTTTCTAGCCCAATAAAGCCGCGAACACGTCCCCATGTGCTGCCACTGCGCGTGGGAAAATTCAACCTCTGGTGGACTGCTTGGAAATGGGTCAATCTGACCCGACCCGTGTCCGACCCTATCCGCTTACCCGACCCTATCCTATCGAATTTGACCCGGTCTAACATGAACGTTTGACTTTGACCCAAAAAGTCAACATTTTTGAATAGTCATATTTTATATTTTTCGTCATCTTAAGTCTAATTTGAAAGTGTGATTTGCCAAATTCTGAGTCAAAAGACCTGAATCTAGCTCGTTAACCCAAAAATACTTAGTATTTTTTCTTATTTATTTGAGATTTGGTTATGGAATTGATCCAAGAATATATTTTTATGATGGTACTCGAGTTTCACCAGACCGAGGGTCAGT
The DNA here is from genome assembly GCF_006381635.1 of Hibiscus syriacus. NCBI lineage: Eukaryota > Viridiplantae > Streptophyta > Magnoliopsida > Malvales > Malvaceae > Hibiscus > Hibiscus syriacus. The sequence goes on along the minus strand of NW_024063019.1, from coordinate 539,248 downwards.
TAGGTCCGGTGCTTTTCTTCCGTCAAACCTGCTTGATCCGTATTCTACGAGAGTTACCCGTAGCTTTTCGTAAATTATTTAAATAAAGGTTAATATTATTCATATTAGGATTTCGATATAGATTTTTTGATTCGTAAGATCTAGGTTGCCGCTGATCGTGATCGACAGAATTAGTAGTAGGCTTCCCTATCAGACTACTCAGACCGATACAGGTGTATTTCCTATTAGTGTTACATTAATGTTTTCAACTATATGTCTGAACTATTTGAGATTTCTGATAATACTAAATATTTTTACGACATAATAATTGATTTTCTGAACATGATTTATCTGATATCTTATTTATTGTATATTTCTGATATGATCTTAGGATGACGTTATTTTTGTATCTGATTTCTAAAAATGGAATATTTTCATGTTTTAATGGATTAAACTATCATTTTCATTTGACTATATACATGTTTTTTCTGTCATTGGGGATATTACTGGAGGAAGTATCTCAGGCCAAGTCTATGACTTGTAAGACCTTACCGCAGGCTCCTCAGGTTTGTGCTCAAGGTAAGTCCTTATTGCAGGCTCCTAAGCTTTGTGCTCAGGGTAAGTCCTTATTGCAGGCTCCTCGGCTTTGTACTCAGGGTAAGTCCTTATTGCAGGCTCCTCTGCTTTGTTCACAAGATAAGACCTTACTGCAGGCTCCTCTTCTTTGTGCACAGGGTAAGCCCTTACTGGTGTACATGTGGGTGTATGGTTATGAGGAACCTACATATTCTGGTGATCGAACGGGGGTAGTGTTCATGTTTTTAAAACATGTTTGATAAACCAATTTTACTGGAATATTTTATCTGTATGTTTTTATACACCATAAGGAGCACACTGAGCTTTTTAGCTCATTCTGTAAATTTTAACATTTTCAGATAATAGCAGACTAGGCTAACAGACTTGGCATCAGGATGATTGACTTCTCCTAATTTTGTACCACTGTATATTTCTATTTTCCTTTCTGTTATATTTTGGTAACATGTGTTTTGTTACCATCTTAATATATATATATATTACTGATATTTTGTTATGTAAATATTTTATACAGTTTTCTGATATATGTATATATATGTTTATCGTATTTATCCTTATTATGGATAAATTTCATATTATATTGTTATATGGCTTTTGATGTTGTTTTAAATATAAAAGAATCCCTGAATACGATATGTGACCGCCTAGATTTGGCATAACATCCAAGCCAGGTCTAGGGGGTTAGACTTGGTGGTATCAAAGCTTTCGGTTTTAAACACTTTGACTTTGGATGAGTCTAAAAAATTTGGATTTTCAAGATAATTTTAAAAAAAGTGTCACCTTATTTTATGAGTTTAAATATATTCGAGATTCTTGATGCTAGTCTGACTTAGGTTCAAAATATTTGTAGAGCCTTATAGATTTATCGGACAAGTGTTGCTAGAGGTTGTAGGCCAGGCCGTGGTCGAGGATGAGTGACTCGATCTTCTATTATGATAGACAATCCTATGTCACCCCGAGATCCTTCTATCCCACATATAGATTCGTCTATTTCTAGAGATGACCCAGTTACTCCTGTGAGAGATCCTCCCGTTACTGAGGACAATGAAACTGATATGGATGAGGATGCCATTAATAGGGTTGTCTTTCGTATACTCCTATGAGCTGCTAGAGTCCCTGGTAATATGTTTGCTGTAGAGATTTCGATGTCTTTGGTAGCTGCTAGAGTAGTTTCATTTTTTAGGCTCTTAATATCTCTGTTGAGAATAATTAGAGTTCAGTGACAGTTCAGAGTCCCTTAGGTCAGTACATAGAGTTATATAATATTTATAGAGGGTGTCCTATAGAGATCTATGGGGAGATCTTTCTGGCATACCTAATAGAGTTACCTTTGGAGGAGTTTGACTTGATTCATGGCATGGAATGGTTGAACAAGCATCGAGTTAATCTTAATTATGAGACCAAGAGAGATGTTCTGGAGACTCCAGATAACCGAAAGATCATGATGATCGAGGAACGTCATGGATTCCTGATGAATATTTTATCGGCATTGGTAGCTGAGTGGATGATCAGGAAGGGTTCCGAGGAATTTCTTGCTTATATTTTGGATACTAGGAGTTCATGATCTCACATTGAAGGCATCTGAATTGTTAAGGAATTTCCTGATGTTTTTTCCTGAAGAGATGCCTGGATTGTCGTCGGATAGAGAAGTTGAGTTTGAGATTGAAGTTTATTCCGGTTCCACCCCAGTTTTGATGGCCCCTTATCGTATGTCCCCAAAGGAGCTTAAGGAACTGAAAGTCCAACTATAAGAGTTTTTGGATAGAGGATTTATTTGACCAGTGTATCACCGTGAGGATCCCCAGTTGTCTTTGTTAAGAAGAAAGATGGGACATTGAGACTTTGTATTGATTATAGAAAATTGAACATGCTCATGATTAAAAAAAAATATTCTCTACCCAGGATCGATGATCTGTTTGACCAATTTCGAGGGGTTTTTATCTTTTCAAAGATAGACTTGAGGTCTAGTTATTAGAAACCCAAAGATTGTTTTTTGTAATCGGTATGGGCATTATGAGTTTTTAGTGATGTCATACAGGTTAACTAAGGCCTCATTACTTTTATAGATTTGATGAATCGGGTGTTTTGACTTTACTTGGACCAGTTTGTAGTTGTGTTCAATGATGACATACTGATGTATTCTCGAACTGAAGCAGAGCATGATAAGCATTTAAGGATTGTTCTGCATAATCTGAGGGAAAATAAGTTATACGCCAAGTTGAGCAAGTGTGAGTTTTGGCTCAACGAAGTGACTTTTCTTGGACATATTGTTTATGCTGAGGGAATCCAGGTGGATCCAAGTAAAATGGAGGCTATTCTGAACTGGAAACAACCCAAGAACGTCTCAGATATTCGTAGTTTCTTGGGCTTAGCTTGTTACTACCATCATTTCATTGAGGGGTTCTCCATTATTGCAGCTTCTCTAATGAAACTATTGAGGAAAGATGTTCCATTTGTCTGGTCTGAGAACCAACAAGCTAGCTTTGAGAAACTAAAGATTGTTCTGACTCAAGCCCCACTATTGATTCAGCCTGAGTCTGGGAAAGATTTTTCTGTCTACAGTGATGCTTCTCACTCTAGATTAGAATCTGTTTTGATGCAAGATGGGAATGTTTCGGTTATGTATCACATCAATTAAAGTCGCATGAGCATAACTATCCCATTCACTATCTAGAGTTAGTTGTTTTGGTTTTTTCTTTGAAGATCTAGAGACGTTACCTCTACGGGGAAAAGTGTTATATCTATACCGATAATAAGAGTCTGAAGTATCTACTTACTTAGAAAGAATTGAATTTGAGATAGCTTCATTGGTAGGAGCTTCTAAATGACTATGATTGTGAGATAGAGTGTCATCCACGGAAGGCTAATGTGGAGACCGATGCCTTGAGCCGTAAGGCGATATCTGATCTGAGAGCCTTGTTCCCCAGTTTGAGTTTATTTGATGATGATAGTCTATTTGTAGAGTTATGAGTTAAACCCACTTTGGCCGAGGAGATTAAGGCCAAACAACTCCTTGATAGCTCATTGCATCACATTATTGAACAAGTTAAGCAGGGATCGAGTTCAGAGGATACTTTGAATCAGGATGGTATTTTGTGCTTTCACGGTCGTTACTACGTCCCTAAAGATGATGAGTTGAGGCAGGGTATTCTTCAGGAGGCTCATTGTAGTTCTTATGCTATGCATCCTAGGAGGGACAAAATGTACAAGAATCTCAAGGAGCGCTGCTTTTCGATTGGTATGAAGAAAAATATTTCAGATTTTATGGCGAGGTGCCTGACTTGAAAGTAGGTTAAGGCAGAGCACCAACATCTATCTCGATTGTTACAATCAATTAAGATTCTTGAGTGGAAATGGGAGCGCATTATGATAAACTTTATTACCGGTATTCCTCTGACTCCTTCTAAAAAGGGTTCTATTTGGGTGATTCTTGATCGACTCACCAAGTCAGCTCACTTTATCCCTGTTCGGGTTAATTATTCTTTAGACAATCTGGCTAGATTATACTTTTCTGAGATCTTTAGATTTCATGGTGTTCCATTGTATATCATATCTGGCTGAGATCCGAGGTTTACTTCCAGGTTCTAGAATGCTTTGCATAAGGCTTTGGGTACTCATTTGAATTTAAGTACAACTTTTTACCCACAGACTAATTTCAGTCTAAGCGAGTGATCTAGGTGCTGGAGGATATGTTACGGGGTTGTGTGATTGACTTCTGTGATAGTTGGGAAGATGTCTTGTCCTTAGCCGAGTTTTCTTACAATAACAGTTACTAGGAAAGTATTCTCATGGCACCATACGAGGCTCTGTATGGACGTCATTGTCATACTCATATATATTGGACAGAGTTACATGATAGAAAGACTTTGGGTCCAGAGTTAGTTCAAGAGACTGAGGATATTGTCCGATTGATCCGTGATCGCCTGAGAAAGGTATTTGATAGGAAAAAATCATATACATATTAGTGACTAAAGGATATCGAGTTTGAGGTTGGAGATCAAGTTTTTCTCAAGGTATTTATGTGGAAGAAAGTGATGAGATTTAGACGTAAGGGTAAATTGAGCCCGAGATTTATTGGGTCGTATCGTATTATGAAGAAAGTTGGACCTATTGCTTATCAGCATGAGTTGCCTCCCTAGCTTAGTCGCATTCATGATGTTTATCATGTATCCATGTTGAGGTGATATCATCAAGATCCAGGTCACATCATTAAACCTGAGAAGGTAGAGTTGAGACCTAATTTTTCCTATAAGGAGGAGCCCATTCAGATTTTAGATTGGGATGAGAGAGTTCTTCGGAATAGGCGTATTCTAATGGTCAAAGTTCAATGGAGTAACAGTGGCACCTCATGAAATACTTAGGAGATATTGGAGTCAATGGAGGCTCAATTTTCGTATATATTTACATCAGGTAAATTTCAAAGACGAAATTTCTATTAGGGGGAGAGTTGTCACAGCCTAAAAAGAGGGCCTAAAATTCTGTGATCAGATTTTTCGAGGACCAAAGTGAATTTTGATTAGATTTGGATCCAAATTGAAAAATCAACTAAAGATGGATGACATATGCCATGATTTTTCCATTTTCTTTTTTAGGGTTTATATAACCCTAAAATCTAGGAAAAATTCAAATTATTTATTCTATCTCCAAAATTTTCCTCTTTTAGAAATAAATAATCGATCGTCGATTCGTCGGTGACCATTTCTCCATTTTCGACACCTCCTGTACCATCGTGTTCCTTGCGTCGTCCCGAGTCCACTGGTGTCCTTCTTATCTCTGTTGTCCCCAGCGTGTGAGGGGGTGAAGAATATCAAGTTTCTAACATTTTGAAATATAGCTCTCTGCCGTTCACCGTTGTCAAACGAGTTTGGTAAGTACCTCAAAACCCCTAAAAACACATTTAGGAATTTTTTGTATTTTTTCAACCCTATAAAGCCCGAACGTCTCTGCACGTGGGGAAAGTCCACCGCCTAGCGGACTGCTTAGAAATGGGTCGATCTGACCCAACCCATGTCTGACCTGATCCGCCTGACCCAAATCGCCTACCTAACCCAATCCGACCAGGTTCAACATAAATCGTTGACCGTTGACCGACGGTTAACCGTTGACTTTGATCCGAAAAGTCAAATTTAAAAAAAAATCATATTTTATGTTTTTTAACGTTCTAAGTTCAATTCTGAAGTACGTTTTACTAAATTTTGACCTAAAAGCCCTTAATCGAGCTCGTTAACCCGAAAATGCTTAGTATTTTTAGGATTATTGCTTATTTATTTTAGATTTGGTTATAGAATTATCCAGGAAGATATTTTTATGAAGGTACTCGTGTTTCACCTGACCAAGAGTAAGGTAGGTCCAGTGTTTTCCTTCCGTCAGATCCGTTCGATCAGTATTCTACGAGTTAGTTGTAGGTTTCTGTAAATTATTTAAATAAATGTTAATATTATTCATATTAGGATTCCGATATGGATTTTTCTATTTGTAGGATCTAGAGCTACCGCTGATCGTGATAGATAGAATTAGTAGTATGCTTCCCTATCAGACTACTCAGACCAATACAAGTGTGTTTCCTGTTGGTGTTACATTACTGTTTTCAACTATATATTTGAACTGTTTGAGATTTTTTATAATACTGAATATTTTTACGATAGAATACTTGATTTTATGAACACAATTTATCTTATATATGATTTATTGTATATTTTTGATATGATATTTGGATAACCGTATTTTCGTATTTGATTTCTAAAAATAGAATATTTTTATGTTTTAATGGATTAAATTACCAATTTTATTCGACTACATACATGTTATTTCTATCATTGGGGGTATTATTGGAGGATATATCTCAGGCCAAGTCTATGACTTGTAAGACCCTACCGCAAGCTCCTCAGCATTATGAGCAGGGTAAGTCATTGCTGCAAGTTCCTCAGCTTTGTGCTCAGGGTAAGTCCTTACTGCAGGCTCCTCAGCTTTGAGCTCAGGATAAGTCCTTACTGTAGGCTCCTCTTCTTTGTGCACAGGATAAGACCTTATTGCAAGCTCCTCTGCTTTTTGCACAAGGTAAGCCCTTACTGGGTGTACCGGTGGGTATATAGTTCTGGGGAACCTACACATTCTGGTGATCAGACGAGGGTAGTGTTCATGTTTTAAAAACATGAACACCTCCAAATATTTCAATAAAATATTTTATCTGTATTTTTTATATACCGTAAGGAGCACACTGTGTTTTTTTAGGTCATTCCGTAAATTTTAACATTTTCAGATAATAGGAGACTAGGCTAGAAGACTTGGCATCAGAAAGTTTGACATCTCCAAATTTTATACCACTGTATATTTATATATGCCTTTCTGTTATATTTTGGTGACATATGTTTTGTTACCATCTTAATATATATATTACCGATATTTTATTCTGTAAATATTTTATACAGTTTTATGATATATATATATATATATATATATGTTTATTGTATTTATCCTTATTATGGATTAATTTCATATTATATTGTTATATGGATTTTACCATTTTTTTAAATATAAAAAGAATCTCTGAATATGATATATGACCACCTAGATTTGGGCATAACGTTCAAGCCGGGTCTAGGGGGTTACAATCTAGTTTCAAAGTTTGAATGTGGGTTCTTTATTTAAGAGTATAATGCAGTTATTTTTAGATTTATATTTTCCATGTCTCTCGGATACGTTTGGCTCATGGATATACGATTAACTATAAGAATATGAGTATGCAATATATTCATTTTATATTTATTGAGTTTTAATTTGATTGTAGAGTATATGACTCTGAAATCGACTATGCAAATATTTTTATATGAAATTATTTAATTATTTCCCTTTTCTCTATATTTAATCTTGATTGGAATTTCAGACATGTTATTTACCAGCTTCGTGGCTATTCTCTCAATAATCTCGTTTCATGGTTTGAACATAGATTCTTTTATAGAGTATAATGAAGTTATTTTTATATTTGTTTATACCACGTCTCTTGGATGCATTTTGTTCATGGATATAAGATTAACTATAAGAATACGATTATGCAATATATTCATATGACCAATAATATTACATTACATTGTTTGATTTATTCAAAATCGAAATGTAAAAATATTATGTTTAGGACGGAGAACATATGATTATTTAGAAGCATGCATCTCTAAATTATCTTTATTTTAAATTTATTTTTTAAACTAATTAATTTAATATTTATTAATGTTAATTACCATAATATGATCATTTACTCCAAATGGTCCTCCTCACTTCAATATATTTATAAATAATTCTGTTGAACTGTATTTTGATATAACAATTTAAGGAAAAAAATTTTGGAATTGAATTGAATTTATTCAAAAGTTTTCAAAGTTTTCAAAAATAATTCAAAGTCCTTAAAATCTTGGAATGGAGCACAAAATGTTTTTCTGGTCAAGTAGTATCGCTACTGTTCTTATAGTATCAATATCAATTGAACAATATTGATATTGTTCATATGGCACGAATACCCAAGGTAAGGAAAGTATCAATACTCACTAGGTAGTATCGATACTGCCAGCATTGCTCAAATTCCATAATACAAAAATGGTACCGATACCCAAAAGGGTACCGATACTACTTTACATAGTAGTATCGATACCATAGGTATAGTATCGATACCACCAGGCCCCAACGGCTAGTAATGACAAGTTGATTTAAATATAACAAAGGAAGTACCGATACTCCCTTTAGAAGTATCGATACCCTTTGTTCTAGACAGTTTTATTTTGTACGAAAATTGAACTTCAATGGCTAGAAACGGCCACAACAACATTCCAATATATAAATACAAGTTGTGGAAACTTGAAGAAGGTTGAGAACACCTATCAAAGCAATCAAACACAAGAGAATAACTTTTCACTCTTAAATCCAATTCTCTTGTAAATATTTTGTTATTGTGAGTTAACTTTTGTAAACACCTTCCTTTTTATTGGTTTTATTTGTTTACATTTTTGTCCTTTTGTAAAGGGTTTTTGGTTCTATCTTAGCCAATTCAAAAGATAGGGAGTTGTAAAGGTTATATTTTTATCCTTGAAAAAGAAAGAACAAATTAGTGAATTTGTTAGAAAATCCTTAGTGATGAGCTAAGATAGTGTATGTAGACTTGGTTGAGAAGTCGAACCACTTTAAATCCTTGAGCCAAAATTTTCTATATTTTGCTCTCCCTACTCCCTAACCATATTTTTACCAATTAACCCCTTTGCACTTTTTCGGTTGCCAATTTGAGCCTCTTCATAATCCCAACAAATGGTATCATAGTCTATATCTTTAGAAGGTTTAACCACCTTGAGATGTTCCTAGAAGAAGCTCTACCAATTCCCAAAGTAATGGACAAAGAAATGGCTTCAAACTTCAGTACCTACTACATTGAAGATTCACAACTGGTTAACAAGCCACCTTACTTCAATGGAGAAAATTATGCCTATTAAAAGAATAGAATGATGCTCTTCATTCAAGGCAATGATCTGGGAACTTTGAACTCTATCATGAAAGGCTACACAATTCTAATCGGTGAGATGGAGATTGGAGTGATAGAGAGAAAAAGAAGTTCCAACTCAATGCTAAGGCTATGCATATTCTCTTTTGTGCATTAGGCCCGGATGAATATGGAAGAGTCTCCTCTTGTTTCAATGCCAAGGACATATGGGATAAGCTCCAACTCACTCATTAATGAATCAATAAAGTGAGGGAAACCAAGATAAGTCTTCTCAATAATAGCTATGAGAATTTCAAGATGAAACCCAATGAAGACATCAAAGCTATGACGGATAAATTTTCCATGATTATCAACGGTGTCAAGGGATTTGAAGAAGTTATCTCAAATGAGAAGCTTGTTAGGAATATGATCTACTCGCTTCCAATGTCTTGGTAATCGAAGAAGACGACGATCATCAAAGCTAGAGATCTAAAGTCTCTCACTCTTGACGAGTTGATTGGTTTTCTTCTTACTCATGATTTGATGGTAAAGAAAGAGGAAGAAGATGAAGAGAAACAAAACAATAAGAAGAAGGAGGTAGGTATTGCCTTCAAGTCCACAATGAGAACTATGAAGATTCAAGTGAATAATTGGATGTAGAAGAAGAGATGGCCAAACTCTTCAAAAAGTTCAAGAGATTCATGTATTCCAAGGAAGTGAAGCATGAATCAACCAAGAAAAAGGGTCTCCCGGTGTGCTTCAATTGTCAAAGAAATGGGCATGTCAAGTATGAATGCCCTCTCCTAAAAAAGAAAAGATCAAGCAAGAAAAAGGTATTTATGGTGGCTTGGAGTGATGAAGATGACTACAATGATTAAGATGAAGTAGCCAACCTATGACTCATGGCCATCGAAGAATATTCAATGGTATCTTCTAACTCAAATGAATTAAATTCACATTCTTTTGATGAGTTACAAGATCTTATAATGAATTGTATTTGGAATTTGAGACCATGGATTCCAAATATAAGAATTAATTTCAAAACTCAAAGTTGAAAATGATTTGGTTTTGAAAGCATAAATTGATTTTGAAAATCAAAATGAAAATTTGAAAAATGATTTAGAGTTTTCAAAAGTCAAAATAAATGATTTGGAAAAAGAAAATTTTGATTTTAAAGTTAAGCTTGAGATCTTAATAAAAGATAAAGAATTAAATTATCAAAACAACACATTATGTTAAAAATGATAAAATGCTCACATTGTCATTTTTATGGTCATTTGGAACTTACTTGTCCCATAAAGAAAATAAAATCTTTCAAAATTAGACAAGTATGAGTTCTTAAGGGAACAAGGGGCATTGAAATTAACATTCAAGGATCCAAAGCAATTTGGATACCAAAATCCAAATAAATGTGTCTTGTAGGTATGTGGTAGCAATGATGATAAAAATGAAGAAATCAATATGTTCTAGCCACACTAAAAAAGGAATGGGTAACCACTAAGCTTAAAGGCTTTTTAATTTTTGTATATTTGGTTGCTCATTTAGTTTTAAGTATGCATGAGTTTTGATTTTAAATGATTTGATGTTTTTCATCTCATGTATGTTAAAAAGGTGTTATGATGAGCAATTTAAAGTTTTAATGATTTTTCATAATTTTTAGTTCATCATAATGAATTTTGGTCAAAATTGATATTTCAATGTAAATGATATCTCTGTAACAATTGATATCAACATTTCAAATGCTTTATTTTTTACAAATTTTAAATTTTTGACCTAAATTGAAATGATTATGCATGTGTTTTTAAATGTTAAAGATATCTCTCTAACAATTGATATCAAATTCTTCAAATGGATAAAAAATTTTAAAGCTTTATGCACATGTACTTAATTTCAATTATTGGTATTGCATAAAGTATTTTAGACTTGGATATATTGAATTTCATATTCTACTAACATGTTTGTAACTCTTTGTTGAAATTCAATTTTGTTTAAGTGTCAAGATTTTAAAGCTAATTTTTTTTTGGAATGCACTTTTTGAGGGGGAACTTTTTGATTTTTCAAATGCTTTTTATGTCAAATTCACCACTTACTCTACAATGTTATTTTTGAACTTTAAAGTTGAATTCTTTTTGATTTAACAAAACTGGGAGAAGTATGGTTTGAAAAATTCAATTTATTAATGAAAAAGAGGGAGCTAAACATTTTTCACATATTTTTCAACAATTAGTATCTTTTTCATTAAACATTTTATTAAGGGGGAGTTTTGCCAAAAGTAATTTTTCAAATGTTTTTCTATCAAAAAAGAGGAGATTGTTGAACTATATTTAGATATAACAATTTAAGGAAAAATGTTTTTGGACTTGAATTAAATTTATTCAATAGTTTTCAAAAATAATTGAAAGTCCTTAAAATCTTGGAATTAAGTACAAAATGTTTTCTGGTCAAACCAGTTGAATAGTATCAATATTGTTCATATGGTATCGATACCAAAGGAAAGGGAAGTATCGATACTCACTTGATAGTATCGATACTACTAGTATTGATCAAATTCTAGAATGCAAAAATGGTATCGATACCCAAATGGGTGCCGATACTACTCTACATAGTAGTATCGATATCATAGGTATAATATCAATACCATTAGGCCCTAACAGCTAGTAACTACTATTTCAGGTGGTAACATACAGTGAGCTTTCAGTTCAGATGAAAATATTTGGGATGTCTAGGTTCAGGAGATCAGAATAGATTATCTAGTGTGTTCCCGTAAAACTAGTAAAAATATACAGATCTTTTAAAACATATAAATATTTTTAAAACATGAACCCCCATCATTTCACAATCTGTTTGTGTAGGTTCCCCAGAACCATACACCCCGCACAACCAGTAAGGCCCTGAGAACACAACCGAGAAGCCTGTAGATATAATTCCTCCAACAATAAACCCCCCATATAAAACATTTATTCGTCAGTAAACGGAGATATCAGAAATCAAAACATAATTCAGATCAGATATCAGAACATAATCCATATCAAAAATCAGAACATAATTCAAGTCAGTAATAAGATAAAATATTTATGTGATTAGGGAACACACTAGTGTTTACAGATATTATTTAGAGATACTAGATAATCTTATCAGGAAAAGAAACAAGGATCTTTTGTGTACCGATAGAATGTTGGAAGTTAAATCACTATTGGAATAGTTTATTAACTGACAAAATCATCAGTTACGCAGAATGTGATTTCAGTTGATAATGAAGAAATAAAGATTCAATCTATGTCGATTGATAGGATTATCGAACAACTCCCAAAACTTATACATGTCGACTGGTTAATTCATTGTCCTTCCAGGGTATCTACTCTTTAATACCGAAAATTCTTGTCCATAGATCATCTTTAGAATCACCACTGAATAGATCATAAGGAAACTAACAGATATTCCAATACTCTTTATTTTATTTTCACGCTTCCACGATATCATGAAATCCTGACGTGCTTAACTTATAGTTCATGAACCATAAGGACATTACATCATGTATGTTCATTAACATTTCCAGACTCATCCAAATAACTTATTTAATCCTCATCCATTTTGGTCACTTATTTCATTTAACAGTCAAGTCTATTCCAGTTACTTTAGAATTTTCCAGAGTAATTCCAACGTTTTCTGAATTTTGGATACATATTGTACTTCCGTTTAGTTTAGTTTGATATTCGTGGTTGATTTTTCGAACAAATATCAAATTCTTAGTACTGAATACGATCTAGAGTTGAGCTGAGTTGAACACTTCCAAAATTATCATCGAGCCAAACTTGAGAAGACTAAAACGCATTCAATTAATATATATGTCGTTCAGGTACTGACATATCATTAAGGTTGATCGACTCACTTAAGTTGTGATCCATAACTTTTAAGGGTAGTATAACACCCATATTTACTTGTATTCCTTAATTAATCCAAAACATCTACTTAGTCTAGACCATAAGGGTATTTTGGTAATTCTAGTACTCAGTTTTATTCCATTAATTCCAGAGCTCGAGGATATCCAATAATTCCTAAGTTTGGTGATATTCTTGGTCATTTCCATTTCAGGGGTGTTTTGGTCATTTTATATATCCAGTGTGTTGTAATCATTTCCTTCCATCCGATCTTATTATCGAATTCAAACTTATCATTTATTTCAGTCATTTCGAACAATTCTATCAAAAGAGCACCATCAATAAATTATTCTTCATGTATTTACTCATAACTTGGAGATTTACAGATTATCAGAAATTTTCTGTATAAACGTATAACTTAACGATGAAACTAGTAATTCATCGATTTAGGCATTATTTCTTGAGTACTTTTTTATTCAGGGTCAATTCGGCTACTTTTCCCTCTCAAGGGAAATTTTGTAATTTCTTAACCATATAATTTCGGTATTAAAACTCTTAACAAAGATAATTATAATTCAGATATTCTAGGGTTTATCTCTTTCCCGGATAATCTCTAAACTTTAAATTATTCCTTATCAAACTTCTTGTATCTTGTACAAACCATCTTGGGTTTAGAAATCAGTTATCCAGATTTCTTAAGCAAAACCAGTATTTTCTATACACATCAGTAGTTTCATCATATCAATGTCTTTAAAAATTCTTATCCAACTTACAGAGTCAATTCTTGTTCTTATTACAATATAAGGGTATTTTCGTAATTTTACCTAATCAAAGTATTCTCATAATTTATCATCCAAGTATCTTTATTGAGATAAATTATAATTTACATATTCAGGACTGATTACTTTATCACTTTATCACATGACTTGTAATTCAATAGAATCTTAACTAATTATCACTTAAACCTTATTCGGTTCGATTCCATCCATAATCAAACAAGCATAATAGACCAATCATATACATTCATGCATTTATCCATTATCAACATGTTCCATAAAGCATAAAGAGGTAGTTATGTATTACCTCGATTTCTGTACCATACTGATCGACCATTTAAACTTTATTCAAACGCCCTCGATCTTGAAATCAACTTCCAATAATTCCTCGGATACATATCTACAAAAATTTCATCAAAAATGGAGCTTAATTAAGAAAAACGGATAGAATCGGGTGATTAATTAGTCAGAAACAACTTACCGGGTTCGAATTTGACGAAACAGACTTCAGATTTGAATTCAAGACCTCGAAAAACATAAAATATGACTTTCCGAAAATTTTGACTTTTTGGTCAAAGTCAACGAGTTTGAATGACAATTTTGTGGCTTTCGGGTTTGAAATTTGAAAAACACACTTCGGAATCGGACTCTGGACGTCAAAACACATAAAATATTACTTTTCAAAAATTTTGACTTTTTCGGTCAAAGTCAACGGTCAATAGTCAACGGGTCAGGTCAACAGCTCGAGTCAATATGTAGGATCAAGTCAACGGGTCAGGTCAAATCGGGTAAAATGGGTTGGGTCAAACGGGTCAAGTCAAAACTGGGTTTAAACTGCCCCAACAGTTTTTGAAGCTCCCCCACTCGTAAGGGTCACGCGTGGGGGCGCGTGAACAGTACTACGGTGTCGGAAAAATTCCCGAAAAAATTATAAAAATTATATTAAGACATTTTGAGACACTTACCAAGCTCGGTTCACAATTTTGAACGGTGGAGAGCTCTATTCTAAAATGTCAAAAACTTTGACTTTTTCACCCCACCACGCACCGGCGACGACGACGAAGACATGAAGGACATCAGTGGGCTCAGAATGATGCAAGGAACACGATGGTGCGGGAGGTATTGAAAACGGGTAGCCGGATCGACGAAAATCAACGAAAAACTAACAGAAATCGAGTTAAAACTGATGATAGTTCCAATTGAAATTAACGAAAAACGACGCCGATTCACGACGACAGGTTTGAGGGGTTTTGTTCATCTTTCGACGCCAAACACGATGGTGGTTTCGGTTCGTCGAAAGGTGGCTGGACGATGAGTAGGTCAGAGTTCAAAGGAAGGTTGATGGGAAGGGGAAAATGGGAAATTCTGCTGAAAACACACAGGGGAGGGGTTATAATTCATCCCCAAAAAAAAATGGGTAAACCATGAGTTTAGTCACTAAATTTCCTGTACTTCTTAAAATGGTCTACCAACGTTATAATTTTACAATTTAATCCTCAATTTCTTCCAAAATATTAATTAAATCAAATACTTTATAATTTCTAAAATTTAGCCCCTAAATTGGGGTGTTATAATTCTCCCCTCCTTAGAAGATATTCGTCCTCGAAATTCATTCATGTCACATAATTGCATAAATGAACCCTCCATAAGTTCTTTCAAATCTTTAGTAGCTTTTACATAAGTACCGATACTCTATTAATCCTTAACCAATTGAGCATACATTCTTATCAGAACTTTTCCTCATTTCATTAAAAGAATCCGAACAAAAATTTCCTTGAGGAATCAATTCAGTCTTGGTCACGAGAATAGGCTCATAGAGCAGTAGCATATCCTAATTTCATTTTCGGAGGCAGGTTAGAATTTCTCAGATGAGTAACTCTCACATGGCTCGTAAGGTACTTTACATAATTTAGACAAACGTTACTGGTATTCCTTTTTGCAAAGGTAGAGCCTTAACAGATAGAACCTTCGGTTTGCTCGTTACAGATAGGGACTCAACCTTAGAGTTCTGGCTCAGAGAAGTACGGTTGTAGTATAGGGGCATGTACTGATCAAACATATTTTAACATTTGACCGACCGGTCTATCATGTAAATTTTGACTCAAACCATAGCTCTGATACCACTAAATGTAACACCCTCAGATCGATACGGGTAACCTGATCTGATTTGGGTTGTCACATTAAGGCCATTGGAGTGACACACCATAAAAATAGCAGAAAATTTAAAACTTTTTATCAGAACATGTAAACTCATAAAATTATTTATCAGTATTTAGAAATAAAACATATTTTCAGACTCGTATATATAAAACAAAATACAATTACATGCCCCCTAATCACATGTATCATACTCTGCAAACAATGCCGGAAGAACTCCCTTACTAAAGTCGATAGCTGCACTTGTACAATTCTTTTAACCTGCAATGGTGAGTAACAGAGTGAGCTTCGGAAAGCTCAGTAATACAGAACGACCATATGATGCTGAAAAACGTGCAGATACAGATAAACATATATTTCCTTATTGGTTCAGATAACTACAGATTTTTATGTTGAGCAGAGATTCTACTACTATTTCAGGTGGTAACATACAGTGAGCTTTCAGTTCATATGGAAATATTTGGGATGTCTAGGTTCAGGAGATCATAATAGATTATCTAGTATGTTCCCGTAAAACCAGTAAAAATATACAGATCTTTTAAAACATATATATAATTTTAAAACATGAACCCCCTTCCTTTCACAATCTATTTCTGTAGGTTCCCATAACCATACACCCCGCACAACCAGTAAGACCCTAAGCACACAGCCGAGAAGCCTGCAGATATACTTCCTCCAATAATAAACCCCCATATAAAACATTTCTCCATCAGTAAACAGAGATATCAGAAATCAAAACAGAATTCAGATCAGATATTATAACAGAATCCATATTAGAAATCATAACAGAATTCAGGTTATGTATCAGAACAGAATTCAAGTCGGAATTCAGATAAAATATTTATGTGATTAGGGAACACTCTAGTGTTTACAGATATTTTTCAGAGATACTGGATAATATTATCTGGCAAAGAAACAAAGATCTTCCGTGTACCGATAGAATGTTGGAAGTTAAAATCAATATTGGAAGAGTTCATTAACTGACAAAATCATCAATTATGTAGAATATGCTTTCAGTTGATAAGGAAAAAACGAAGATTCAATCTATGTCGATTGATAGGATTATCGAACAACTCCCAAAACTTATACATGTCGACTGGTTAATTCATTGTCCTTCCAGGGTATATACTCTTTAATACCGAAAATTCTTGTCCATAGATCATCTTTAGAATCACCACTGAATAGATCTTAAGGAAACTAACAGATATTCCAATACTCTTTATTTTATTTTCACGCTTCCACGATATCATGAAATCCTGACGTGCTTAATTTATAGTTCATGAACCATAAGGACATTACATCATGTATGTTCATTAACGTTTCCAGACTCATCCAAATAACTTATTTAATCCTCATCCATTTTGGTCACTTATTTCATTTAACAGTCAAGTCTATTCTAGTTACTTTAGAATTTCCAGAGTAATTCCAACGTTTTCTGAATTTTGGATACATATTGTACTTCCGTTTAGTTTAGTTTGATATTCGTGGTTGATTTTTCGAACAAATATCAAATTCTTAGTACTGAATACGATCTAGAGTTGAGCTGAGTTGAACACTTCCAAAATTATCATCGAGCCAAACTTGAGAAGACGAACACACATTCAATTAATATATATGACATTCAGGTACTGACATATCATTAAGGTTGATCGGCTCACTTAAGGGTATTTTGGTCATTCTAGTACTGAGTTTTATTCCATTAATTCCAGAGCTCAAGGATATCTAATCATTCATGAGTTTGGTGATATTCTTGGTCATTTCCATTGCAGGGGTATTTTGGTTATTTTATAGATCCAGTGTATTGCAATCATTTCGTTTCGTCTGATCTTATTATCGAATTCAAACTTATCATTTATTTCACCATTAAAAATAATTCTATCAAAAGAGCACCATCAATAAATTATTCTTCATGTATTTACTTATAACTCGGCGATTTACGGATTATCAGAAATTTTCTGTATAAACATATAATTTAACGGTGAAACTAGTAATTCATCGATTTAGGCATGATTTATTGAGTACTTTTCCCTTGAGGGTCAATTCAGCTACTTTTCCCTCTCAAGGGTAATTTCATAATTTCTTAACCATATAATTTCAGTATTAAAACTCTTAACAAATATAATTATAATTCATAGATTCTAGGGTTTATCTCTTTTCTGGATAATCTCTAAACTTTAAATTAATCCTTATCAAACTTCTAATATCTTGTACAAGCCATCTTGGGTTTAGAAATCAGTTATCCAGATTTCCTAAGCAAAACTTACACATCAGCAGTTTCATCATATCAATATGTCTTTAAAAATTCTTATCCAACTTCCAGAGCCAATTCTTGTCCTTATTACAACATAAGGGTATTTTTGTAATTTTATCTAATCGAAGTATTCTCATAATTTATCATCCAAGTACCTTTAATGAGATAAATTATAATTTAAATAATCATGACCGATTACTTTATCACTTAATCACATGACTTGTAATTCAATAGAATCTTAACTAATTATCACTTAAACCTTATTCGGTTCGAATCCATCCATAATCAAACAAGCATAATAGACCAATCATATATATTCATGCATTTATCCATTATCAACATGTTCCATAAAGCATAAAAAGACAGTAAAGTATTACCTCAATTTTTATGTTATACTGATCGACCATTTAAACTTTATTCTAACGCCCTCGATCTTGAAATCAACTTCCAATAATTCCTCGGATACATATCTACATAATTTTCATAAAAAATGGAGCTTAATTAAGAACAACGGATAGAATCGGTGATTAATCAGTCAAAAACAAATTATCGGGTTCGAATTTGATGAAACGGAATTTGGATTTGAATTCAGGACGTCAAAAAACAAAAAATATGACTTTTTGAAAATTTGAACTTTTTGGTCAAAGTCAACGGGTTTGACTGAAATTTCGAGGCTTTCGGGTTCAAATTTTGAAAAATGAACTTCAGAATCGGACTCAGAACGTCAAAACACATAAATATGGCTTTTCAAAAATTTTGACTTTTTCTGTCAAAGTCAACGGTCAATAATCAACGACGGTAAACGATCAATAGTCAACGGGTCGTGTCAACGGGCCGGATCAGGTCAACGGGTCGTGCCAACGGGTTGGGTCAAATTGTGTCAAACGGGTTGGGTCAAAACCGGGTCAAACTGCCCCAACAGTTTCCGAAGCTCCCCCACTCGCAGGGGCGACGTGTGAATAGTACTACGGTGTCGAAATTTTTTTTGAAAAAATTCTAAAAATTATTTTAAGGCATTTTGAGACACTTACCAAGCTCGGTTCACAATTTTGAAATGTGAAGAGCTCGATTTCGAAACATCGAAAACTTTGACTTTCTCACCCCTTCACGCGCCGGCGACGATGGAGAAATGGAGGATACTGGTGGACTCGAAACGATGCAAGGAACATGATTGTGCAGGAGGTGTTGAAAACGGGTAGCCGTATAGACCAGAATCAACAAAAAACCAAAGGAAATCGAGTTAAAACCAACGATACTTCCAACTGAAATTAACGACAAACAACGCCGATTCACGGTGAGAGGTTTGAGAGGTTTTATTTATCTTTCGACAATAAACACGATGGAGGTTTCAGTTCGTTGAACGGTGGTCGGACGGTGAGTAGATCGGAGTTTAAAGGAAGGTTGAGGGGTAGGGAAAAATGGGAAATTCTGCAGAAAACACACGGGGGAGGGGTTATAATTAATCCCATAAAAAATGAGTAAACCTTTAGTTTAGTTACTGGATTTCCTGCACTTCTTAAAATGGTATGCCAACTTTACAATTTAATCCTCAATTCCTTCCAAAATACCAATTAAATCCAATACTTTATAATTTCTAAAATTTAACCCCTAAATTGGGGTATTACATCCCTACATATATTTTTACCAATGAACCCCTTTGCACTTTTCGGTTGTCAATTTGAGCCTCTTCATAATCCCAACAAATTCCTACAAACGAAAATATTGTAGTTGTGCAGTAGTGGAAGTAAATAGTTGGAATATCCCAGTTGGTTTTCTTTGTAACTTTGAATTCTCCTTTTAATTTCAATAAGTTTACCCATCAAAATAGTTATTTAAAGTAATATGTCAAAAGACATGAAATGGCCTATTAGCTCAGTTGGTTAGAGTGTCGTGCTAATAATGCAAAGGTCGCTCGATACCTGCATGGGCCAATTATCCTTACATAAGTTATTGTTTCTCCCATTATGAAAAATAAATATTGTAAAATAATAGAAAATTATTCTAATTTGATATAATCAAATTCAACATTTATTTTGATTATAATATATATATATATATATATATTAATTTTATTATAGAGTATAATATTCTTAAATCAACTATACAATAATTTTTATATGAAATTATTTTATTGATTCCCTTTCGTTAATATTTAATCTTGATTGGACTTTGTAGACCTTTTATTTACTAGCTTCATGGATATTTCTCTATATAATCTAGTTTCAATGTTTGAGCGTGGGTTGTTTATTTAATAGTATAATGAAGTTATTTTTAGACCCGAGTATGCCATGTCTATCGGATACGTTTGGTTCATGGATTTATGATTAACTATAAGAATACGATTATGCAATATATTCATTTTATATTTTTTGAGTATTAATTTGATTGTAGAGTATATGATTTTAAAATCGACTATGCAATTATTTTTATATGAAATTATTTAATTATTTCCCTTTTCTCTATATTTAATATTGATTGGAATTTCAGACCTTTCATTTACCATCTTTATGGATATTTCTCTCAATAATCTCGTTCCAAGGTTTGAACATATATTCTTTATTTAATAGTATAATGAAGTTGTTTTTAGATTTGTTTATACTACATCTCTTGGATACGTTTGTTTCATGAATATAAGATTAATTATAAGAATACGATTATGCAATACATTCATTTTATATTTTTGAGTATTAATTTGATTGTAGAGTATATGATTCTGAAATTGACTATGCAATTATTTTTATATGAAATTATTTAATTATTTCCCTTTTCTCTATATTTAATCTTGATTGGAATTTCAGACATGTCATTTACCAGCTTCGTGGCTATTCTCTCAATAATCTCGTTTCATGGTTTGAACATATATTCTTTTTAAGAGTATAATGAGGTTATTTTTAGATTTGTTTATACCACGTCTCTTGGATGCATTTGGTTCATGAATATAAGATTAGCTATAAGAATACGATTATGAAATATATTCATATTACCAACAATATTACAATACTTTGTTTGATTTATTTAATTGAAATGTAAAAATATTATGTTTAGGACGGAGAACATATGATTTATTTAGAAGCATGTATCTCTAAATTATCTTTATTTTAAAATTACTTTTTTAAAAACTAATTAATTTCATATTTATTAATGTTAATTACCGTAATAGGATCATTTGCTCCAAATGGTCCTCCTCACTTCAATATATGTATAAATAATTCTGTTGAACTGTATTTTGATATAACAATTTAAGGAAAAATGTTTTTGGACTTGAATTGAATTTATTCAAAAGTTTTCAAAAATAATTCAAAGTCCTTAAAAGCTTGTAATTGAGCACAAAATGTTTTTTTGGTTCAGTAGTACCAATATTGTTCTTATAGTATCAATAACAATTGAACAGTATTGATATTGTTCATATGGCACGTATACCAAAGGTAGGGGAAGTATCGATACTCACTAGGTAGTATCGATACTAGTGAGTATCGATATTTCCATCATTGCTCAAATTCCATAATACAAAAATGGTACCGATACCCAAAGGGGTACCGATACTACTTTACATAGTAGTAACGATACCATAGGTATAGTATCGATACCATCATGCCCCAACGGCTAGTAATGGCAAGTTGATTTAAATATATCAAAGGAAGTACCGATACTCCCTTTTGAAGTATCGATACCCTCTGTTCTATGCAACTTTATTTTGCACAAAAATTGATCTCCAACGGCTCCAAAACACCTCTAACGGCTCCAAAATACCTCTAACGGCTAGAAACGGCCACAACAACATTCCAACATATAAATACAAGTTGTGGACACTTGAAAAAGGTTGAGAGCAACTATCCAAGCAATTAAACACAAGAGAATAGTTTTTCACTCTTTATTCCAATTCTTATATAAATATTTTGTTCTTGTGAGTTAAATTTTGTAAACACCTTCCTTTTTAGTGGTTTTATTTGTTTATATTTTTTCCTTTTGTAAATGGTTTTTGGTTATATCTTAGCCAATTCAAAAGATAGGGAGTTGTAAAGGTTATCTCTTTATCTTTGAAAAAGAAAGAACAAATTAGTGAATTTGTTAGAAAATCCTTAGCGAGGAGCTAAGATAGTGTATGTAGACTTGGTTGAGAAGTCGAACCACTTTAAATCCTGGAGCCAATTTTTTCTATATTTTGCTCTCTTTACTCTCTAAACATATTTTTACCATTTAACCCCTTTGTACTTTTTTGGTTGCCAATTTGAGCCTCTTCGTAATCCGAACAAAATGGTATCATATTCTATCTCTTTAGAAGGTTTAACAACCTTGAGATGTTCCTAGAAGAATCTCTACCAATTCCCAAAGCAATGGACAAAAAAATGGCTTCAAACTCCAGTACCTACTACATTGAAGATTCACAACTGGTCAACAAGCCACCCTACTTCAATGGAGCAAATTATGCCTATTGAAAGAATAAAATGATGCTCTTAATTCAAGCCAATGATCTAGGAACTTGGAACTCTATCATGAAAGGCTACACCATTCCAATCGGCGAGATGGATTATTGGAGTGATGGAGAGAGAAAAAAGTTCCAACTCAATGCTAAGGCTATGAATATTCTCTTTAGTGCATTAGGTACGGATGAATATGGAAGAGTCTTATCTTTTTACAATGACAAGGAGATATGGGATAAGCTCCAAGTCACTCATGAATGAACCAATAAAGTAAGGGAAACCAAGATAAGTCTTCTCAACAATAGCTATGAGAATTTCAAGATGAAACCCGATGAAGACATCAAAGCTATGACGGATAGATTTTCCATGATTGTCAACGGTCTCAAGGGATTTAGAGAAGTTATCTCCAATGAGAAGTTTGTGAGGAAGATGATCTACTCTCTTCCAATGTCTTGGTAATCGAAGAAGACGACGATTATCGAAGCTAGAGATCTAAAGTCTCTCACTCTTGACGAGTTGATTAGTTTTTTTCTTAAGAAGAAGGAGATAGACATTGCCTTCAAGTTCACCAGTGAGAACTATGAAGATTCAAGTGAAGAAGTGGATGAAGAAGAAGAGATGGCCAAACTCTTCAAAAAGTTCAAGAGATTTTTGTCTTCCAAGGAAGTGAAGCATGAATCAACCAAGAAGAAGGGTCCCCCGGTGTGCTTCAATTGTCAAAGAAATGTGAATGTCAAGTATGAATGTCATCTCCTAAAGAAGAAGGGATCAAGCAAGAAAAAGACATTTGCGGTGGTTTGGAGTGATGAAGATGACTACAATGATTAAGATGAAGTAGCCAACCTATGACTTATGGCCATCGAAGAATATTCAATGGTATCTTCTAACTCAAATGAATTAAATTCACATTCTTTTGATGAGTTACAAGATGCTTATAATGAGTTGTATTTGGAGTTTGAAACCATGAATTCCAAATATAAGAAATTAATTTCAAAACTCAAAGTTGAAAATGATTTAATTTTGAAAGCATAAATTGATTTTCAAAATCAAGATGAAATTTTAAAAAATGATTTAGAGTTTTCAAAAGTCAAAATAAATGATTTGGAAAAAGAAGATTTTGATTTGAAAGTTAAGCTTGAGAGCTTAACGAAAGAAAAAAAATTAATTTCTCAAAACAACTCTTTATGTTAAAAATGACAAAAATGCTAACATTGTCATTTTTATGGTCATTTGGAACTTACTTGTCCCATAAAGAAAATAAAATCTTTCAAAATTAGACAAGTATGGGTTCCTAAGGGAACAAGGGCCATTGAAACTAACATTCAAGGATCCAAAGCAATTTGAATACCAAAATCCAAAAAATGTGTCTTGTAGGTCTGTGTGAGCAATGATGATGAAAATGAAGAAATCAATATGTTCTAACCACACTAAAAAAGGAATGGGTAACCTTTGAGCTTAAAAGCATTTTAAATTTTGGATATTTGCTTGCTCATTTAGTTTTAAGAAAGCATGAGTTTTGATTTTAAATGATTTGATGTTTTTCATCTCATGGATGTTAAAAAGTTGTTATGATGAACATTTTAAAGTTTTAATGATTTTTTCATAATTTTTAGTTCATCATAATGAATTTGGGTCAAAATTGATATTTCAATGCAAATAATATCTCTGTAACAATTGATATCAACTTTTCAAATGCTTTGTTTTTTTACAAATTTTAAATTTTTGACCTAAATTTAAATGATTATGCATGTGTTTTTAAATGTTAAAGATATCTCTCTAGCAATTGATATCAAATTCTTCAAATGGATAAAAAAAATTTAAAGCTTTATGCACGTGTAGTTATTTTCAATTATTGGTATCGCATAAAGTATTTTAGACTTGGTTATATTGAATTTCATGTGCTACTAACATGTTTATTACTCTTTGTTTAAATTCAATTTTGTTTAAGTGTCAAGATTTTAAAGTTAATTTTTGTGTGGAATGCACTTTTTGAGGGGGAGCTTTTTGATTTTTCAAATGCTTTAGTTGTCAAATTCACCACTTACTCCCCAATGTTATTTTTGAACTTTAAAGTTGAATTCTTTTTGATTTAACAAAAAGGGGAGAAGTATGGTTTGAAAAAATCAATTTCTTAACGAAAAAGAGGGAGCTAAACATTTTCGCATATTTTTCAACAATTAGTGTCTTTTTCATTAAACATTTTATTAAGGGGGAGTTTTTCCAAAAACAATTTTTCAAATGTTTTTTCTATAAAAAGAAAGGGAGATTGTTGAACTATATTTAGATATAAAAATTTAAGGACAAATGTTTTTGGACTTGAATTGAATTTATTCAAAAGTATATTTAGATATAACAATTTAAGGAAAAATGTTTTTGGACTTGAATTGGATTTATTCAAAAGTTTTCAAAAATAATTGAAAGTCCTTAAAAGCTTGGAATTGAGCAAAAAATATTTTCTGTTCATACCAATTGAACAACATCGATATTGTTCATATGGTATCGATACCAAAGGAAAGGGAAGTATCGATACTCACTAGGTAGTATCGATACTCCCATCATTACTCAAATTTCAGAATGCAAAAATGGTATCGATACCCAAAAGGGTACCGATACTACTCTACATAGTAGTATCGATATCATAGGTATAGTATCAATACCATCAGGCCATAACAGCTAGTAACAACTAGTTGATTTAAATATAACAAAGGAAGTATCGATACCCTCTGTTCTAGGCAACTTTATTTTGCACGCAAATTGATCCCCCAACGACTCCAAAACACCTCCAACGGCTAGAAATGGACACAACAACATTCCAAAATATAATATAAGTTGTGGACAATTGATGAAGGTTGAGAACACATATCCAAGCAATCAAACACAAGAGAAGAGAAGAGCTTTTCACTCTTTATTCCAATTCTCTTGTAAATATTTTGTTCTTGTGAGTTAAATTTTGTAAACACCTTTCTTTTTAGAGGTTTTATTTGTTTACATTATTTTTCCTTTTTTATAGGGTTTTTAGTTCTATCTTAGCCAATTCAAAAGATAAGTAGTTGTAAAGGTTATCTCTTTATGCATGAAAAAGAAAGAACAAATTAGTGAATTTCTTAGAAAATTCTTAGTGATGAGCTAAGGTAGTGGATGTAGACTTGGTTGAGAAGTTGAACCACTTTAAATCTTTGTGCCTAATTTTTCTATCTTTTGCTCTCCTTACTCCCTAAACATATTTTTACCAATTAACCCCTTTGCACTTTTCGGTTGTCAATTTGAGCCTCTTCATAATCCCAAAAAATTCTGACAAATGAAAATATTGTAGTTGTGCAGTAGTCCAAGTAAATAGTTGGAATAGCTTAGTCGGTTTTCTTTGCAACTCTGAATTCTCCTTTTAATTTCAATATGTTTACCCATCAAAATAGTTATTTAAAGTAATATGTCAAAAGACATGCAATGGCCTATTAGCTCAGTTGGTTAAAGCGTCGTGCTAATAATGCGATGGTCGCTCGATACCTGCATGAGCCAATTATCCTTACATAAGTTATTGTTTCTCCCATTGTGAAAAAGAAATATTGTAAAATAATAGAAAATTATTCTAATTTGATATAATCAAATTCAACATTTATTTTGCTTATATATATATATATATATATATATATATATATTAATTTTATTATAGACTATAAAATTCTGAAATCGACTGTACAATAATTTTTATGAAATTATTTTATTGTTTCCTTTCTTTAATATTTAATTTTGATTGGACTTTTTAGACCTTTTATTTACTAGCTTCATGGATATTTCTTTATATAATCTAGTTTCAATGTTTGAGCGTGGGTTCTTTATTTATGAGTATAATGAAGTTATTTTTAGATTCGAGTATGCCATGTCTCTCGTATACGTGTGGTTCATGGATATATGATTAACTATAAGAATACGATTATACAATATATTCATTTTATATTTTCAAAAGACATGCAATTGCCTTTAGCTCAGTTGGTTTGAGCGTCGTGCTAATAATGCGGTCACATGTTCGAGACCTGCATGGGCTAATTTAAGACCTTTCATTTACCAACTTCATCGATATCTCTCTCAATAATCACGTTTCAAGGTTTGAAAATTGATTATATATTTAAGAGTATAATGTAGTTATTCCTATATTCGTGTATACCACATCTCTCAGATGTGTTTGGTTCATGAATATAACATTAACTATACGAACACGATTACGAAATATATTCATATTTCGAAGAATGTTACATTAATTTGTTTGATTTATTTAATCGAAATGTAAGAATATGATTTTTAGGACAAAGAACATATAATTATTTAAAAGCATGTATCTCTAAATTATCATTATTTTAAAAAATTTAAAAATATTTTTTAATATTTATTAGTGTTAATTACAATAATAGAATCAGTTGATTCAAATTATCCTCCTCCCTTCAACATATGTATAAATAATTGCAACAAATGAAAATATTATAGTTGTGTAGAGCTTGAAGTAATTAGCTACAATAGCTCAGTTCGTTAGATTGTGTGGGTATTATTCAAGGCCCTCCTTCTAGTGTTGTTTTCTTTGAAACTTTGAATTCCCCTTTTAATTTTAATACGTTTAGCCATCCAAATAGTTATTTAAAGTAATATGTCAAAAAAAACATTCAATGGCCTATTAGCTAAGTTGGTTAGAGCGTCTTGCTAATAACGCGAAGGTCGCAGGTTCGAAACCTGCATGGGCCAATTATCTTAACATAAGTTGTTGTTCCTCCCATTATGAGAAAGAAATAATATAATTAAATAAAATTTAATTTTAAATTGACATTTGTTCTGCTTACAATATATATTAATTTGATTGTAGAGTATATGATTCTGAAATCGAGTATACAATAATTTTTTTAATAAATTATTTTATTGACTTACTTTCTTCTATATTTAATCTTGATTGGTCTTTCTTGACCTTTCATTTACCAGCTTCATGAATATTTCTCTCAATAATCTCGTTCCAAGGTTTAAACATGGATTCTTTATTTAAGAGTATAATATAGTTATTTTTAGATTTGTTTATGTCATATCTCTCGTATGCGTTTGTTTCATGGATATAAGATTAACTATAAGAATACAATTATGCAATATATTCATTTTATATTTATAGATTATTAATTTGATTATAGAGTATATGATTGTAAAATCGACTATGCAATTATTTTTATATGAAATTATTTTATTGTTTCCCTTTCCTTGATATTTAATCTTGATTGGAATTCAAGACCTTTCATTTACCAGCTTTGTGGATATTTCTCTCAATAATCTAGTTTCAAGGTTTGAACATAGATTCTTAATTAAGAGTATACTGTACTTATTTTTAAATTCATGTATGTCACATCTCTTGGATGCGTTTGGTTCCTGAATATAAGATTAACTATAAGAATACGATTATGAAATATATTGATATTACGAATAATATTACATTATTTTGATTTATTTATTTAATTGAAATGTAAGACTATTATGTTTAGGACAGAGAAAATATGATTATTTAGAAGCATGTATCTCTAAATTTTTTTTTTGATTTTTTAAAAAACTAATTATTTAATATTTATTAGTGTTAATTACCATAATAGGATCATTTGCACCGGACAAATGAAAAGATTGTAGCTGTGCAGTAGTGCAAGTAAATAGTTGGAATAGCTCAGTTGATTTTCTTTGCAACTCTGAATTCTCCTTTTAATTTTAATATGTTTACCCATCCAAGGAGTTATTTAAAGTAATATGTCAAAAGTCATGCAATGGCATATTAGTTTCGCTGGTTAGAGAGTCGTGCTAATAATACGAAGGTCTCTCGATACTTGCATGGGCCAGTTATCCTTACATAAGTTATTGTTATAGAGTATACGATTCTAAAATCGGCTGTACAATAATTTTTATATGAAATTATTTTATTGTTTCCCTTTCTTTAATATTTAATCTTGATTGGACTTTTTAGACATTTTATTTACTAGCTTCGTGGATATTTCTCTCATCTAGTTTCAAGATTTGAACGTGGGTTATTTATTTAAGAGTATAATGTAGTTATTTTTAGATTCATGTATGCCATGTCCCTTGGATACGTTTGGTTCATGGATATATGATTAACTATAAGAATATTATTATGCAATATATTCATTTTATATTTGTTGAGTATTAATTTGATTGTAGACTATATGATTCTGAAATCGACTATGCAATTATTTTTATATGAAATTTTTTAATTGTTTCCCTTTTCTCTATATTTAATCATGATTGGAATTTCAGACCTTATATTTACCAGCTTCGTAGATATTTCTCTCAATAATCTCGTTTATGGTTTGAACATAGATTTTTATTTAAGAGTATAATGAAGTTATTTTTAGATTTGTTTATACCACATCTCATGGATGCGTTTGGTTCATGAATATAAGATTAACTATAAGAATATGATTATGCAATATATTCATATTATGAAGAATATTACATTACTTTGTTAGATTCATTTAATCAAAATGTACGACTGCTGTTTAGGACAAAGAACATATGATTATTTAGATGCATGTATATCTAAAATACATTATTTTAAAATTTATTTAAAAAAACTAATTATTTAATATTTATTAGTGTTAATTACCATAATAGAGTCATTTGCTCAAAATGATCCTGCTCCCTTCATCCTATGTTTAAATCATTCCGACAAATGAAAAGATTGCAGTTGTGTAGAAATAGAAGTAAATAGGTGGAATAACTCAATTGGTTAGAGTGTGTGGCTATTAACCACAAGGTAGGAGGTTCAAGCCCTCCTTCTAGCGTAGATTTTCTTTGAAACTCTGAATTCTAATTTTAATTTCAATATGTTTAGCCATCCAAATAGTTATTTAAAGTAATATGTCAAAAGACATGAAATGGACTATTAGCTTAGTTGGTTAGAGCGTCTTGCTAATAATACGAAGGTCACAGATTCAAGACCTGCTTGGGCCAATTAGCGTTACATAAGTTGTTGTTCATCTCATCATGAAAAATTAATATTGGAAGATAATAAAAAATAATTCTAAATTAACATAATCAAATTTAACATTCATTCTACTTATAATATATGTATATATAAATATGTTTATAGAGTATATGATTATGAAATTAACTATACAAAAATTTTTATATGAAATTATTTTTTCTCTTTCTTCTATATTTAATCTTGATTGGTCTTTCTAGACATTTCATTTACCGCTTCATGGATATTTTTCTCAATAATCTCGTTTCAAGGTTTGAACATGGATTCTTTATTTATGAGTATAATGTAGTTATTTATAGATTTGTGTATGCCACATCTCTCAGATGTGTTTGGTTATTGGATATAAGATTAACTTAAGAATACAATTATGCAATATATTCATTTTATATTTATAGAGTATTAATTTGACTATAGAATATATGATTCTGAAATCTACTATGCAATTATTTTTATATGATATTATTTTATTGTTTACTTTTCTTCTATATTTAATCTTGTTTGGAATTTCAGACCTTTGATTTACCAACTTCATCGATATTTCTCTCAATAATCTTGTTTCAAGGTTTGATAATTGATTCTTTATTTAAGAGTATAACGTAGTTAATTTTAGATTCATGTATTCCACATCTCTTAGATGCGTTTTGTTCATGAATATAAGATTAACTATGAGAATATGATTATGCAATATATTCATATTTTGAAGAATATTACATTATTTTTGTTTGATTCATTTAATCAAAATGTAAGACTATGATGTTTAGGACAGAAAACGTATAATTATTTATAAGTATGTATCTCTAAATTATCTTTATTTTATTTTATTTTAAAAAAAACTAGTTATTTAATATTTATTAGTGTTAATTACCATTATAGAATCATTTGCTCCAAATTATCCTCCTCCCTTCAACATATGTATAAATAATTCTGACAAATGAAAATATTGTAGTTGTGTAGAACTTGAAGTAATTAACTAGAATAGGTTAGTTGGTTAGAGTGTAAGGCTATTATTCAAGGTCTGATGTTCAAGCCCTCATTCTAGCGTTGTTTTCTTGTAACTTTGATTTCTCATTTTAATTTCAATATGTTCAACCATCCAAATAGTTATTTAAAGTAATATGCCATAAAACATGCATTGGCCTATTAGCTTAGTTGGTTATAGCATCATGTTAATAACGCGAAGGTTGCAGGTTCGAGACCTGCATGGGCCAATTATCTTTATATAAATTTTTGTTCCTCCCATTATTAAACAAAAATAATTTAAGTTATTAAAATTTAATTCTAAATTAACACAATCAAATTAAGCATTTATTATGCTTACAATATATATATATATGTATTAATTTGATTGTAGAGTATATGATTCTCAAATGGACTATATAATAATTTTTATA
Organism: Hibiscus syriacus; assembly: GCF_006381635.1. Lineage (NCBI taxonomy): Eukaryota > Viridiplantae > Streptophyta > Magnoliopsida > Malvales > Malvaceae > Hibiscus > Hibiscus syriacus. The sequence goes on along the minus strand of NW_024063019.1, from coordinate 508,334 downwards.
TTAAATTATTTTATTGTTTCCCTTTCTTCCATATTTAATCTTGATTGGTCTTGCTAGACCTTTCATTTACGAACTTCGTGAATATTTCTCTTAATAATCTCATTTCAAGTTTTAAACATGGATTCTTTATTTAAGAGTATAATGTAGTTATTTTTAGATTCGTGTATGTCATATCTCTCATATACATTTTGTAACCCCCACAGACCGATGTGGTTGGCCCGATCCGATATAGGGAGTCACATTAGGGCCACCAGAGAGACCCATAATAAAAATCTAGGAAAAATTAAACTTTTTGTTAAAAAGCTTAAAATCATAAAACAATTTATAAATACAATAGTAAAATTTAACAATGTTCAGAAATAAAATAAATTTCAGACTCGTATATAAAACAAAATATAACCTACATGCCCCCTAATCACATATACCATACTCTGCAAGCATCGCTGCTGGAGCTCCCTTACTGATGTCGATAGCTGTGCTGGTTTGATTCTTTTAATCTACTAAGTTGAGTCAAGGAGATAGTTATTAGAAGCTCAATAATACAAAACTACCAATTGATGCTACATGACATGCAGATAAATGGAAAGAACTAAAATTTCCTTGTTGACTCAGACTTATACAGGTTTTCAGAATGAGTTGTGGTTCCACTGATATTTTTTCAAGTAATAGGTATGAAGATTTCAGTTCAGTGAAAGAATTCAGATATCCAGGTTCAGGAGATTATAATAGTGTGTCTGGTGTGTTCCAACCAAAACTAGTGAAAATATATAAATATTTTAAAACAATAACTGTTTAGAACATGTTTTCAAAACCATAGTGGAACCCTCTAACCGAACACTGTTATACAGTTCCCCAGAACTGCATCCATAAGGGCTTATCCTAAGCACGTAGCAAAGGGAGCCACCCTAAGGGAATGTCTCGGGGCCTGAGAGCCTACCCAGGAAAGTTTATCGGGGCCTCAGAGCCTACTCAAGGGTCACCTTAGGTTCATAAGGATTTACCAGTTGGATCAGAGTTGAACCTCCACACTCTAGAATTCTACCCATACATAATCCAGTAGAAATTAGTTTTATTATTAAACCATAATATTTGGATCGTGATCCAGTAAAATCTCACAAACGTGACAATTAAATAAAACAAATAACTGCCCTCCACCCGTACACCATATGCAGCTCCCCAGAATTGCATCCATACGGAAACCTTATACCCATTTGATATAAGGAGCTAGCCTAAGAGAGCATCTTGGGGCCTAAGAGCCTACCCAAGAAAGTTCTTGGGTCCTCGGGGCCTTAGAGCTTACCCAAAGGTAATTTTAGGTCTGTAAGGATTTACCAACTTGATTAGAGCTGAACATCCATTCTCCAGCCTACCTGGAAAATGTTTCAATAAAACAGTTCAAGCAATAACCAGTGAAAACATAAAATTATGGTTTATAAATCAATAAATTCCATGATTCCATAAATCATGAACAATTCATATTTTTCGGTGAAAATTGTAATCAGAGAACACATGCCATGTAGCCATGGTTCATAAGCCAGTAAATCAATAAATTTTAGTAAAATGCATTTCATAACATATAAAACAATCATATAGTATATGGAGAACACACTAGAGGATCCAAGTATTTTTCAGATGTACTTAATAGTTATGAGGAATGGAAAACATGAAACTTATGCAATTTGATTAGATTCCAGGAATGAGGTCCTATTGAAAAGGGATCGATTACTAACAGATCTATAAGTCATTTAAAATTGATACTTTAGGACCCCTTTATGGTTTAGGTGCATCAGAAAGGTGTTCAGGAACCTTTACATCAGAATAATTTAAGATTCATATTCACTAAGAGTGATCCATTATCTGGGCCAACAAGGTCATTTTAGACATTACGATATCTACTGGATTCTTATCAACTTAATCTTATAAGGATGAATTGATGATTCATGGTATTCAAGATTCAATTTAATTTATTAGGATATAGGGTCAACTAGAGCTGATCAAATCCCAACATTGTGATACTTGTCAACCACTTTAATAATGACAGCACTAGTCGAACTGATCATCTTCAGAACAATCGTCGAACTGAGCTTGAGGAACTTTACTTATTTCGATGGTATTAGCTCAACTCATGAATTGCAACAGTCTCTAAGATGACCAACGTACTTGAGTCGTATTCCCCAATCTTTTATTGGCGATACAATATTTAGGTTTTCTCAGTGTTTCCAGAATTTATCCAATAATGTTCACTTATTTCTAGGTCATGAAGGTATTTGGATCATTTTCGTACTCAAGATTACTACAATCACCTTGAAGATCCAAGTATTTTAATCTTTTTATGGTTTAGGGGTATTTTAATCATTTTTATATTAGAGTTACTTTAATATTTCACAACTCGATGATATTTCATTAATTTCCTTTCAATCCAAGCTTACGTATCTTTTCTGGTAATTTGACAAATATATCCATTCAAAGTTATTTGAAATTTCAAGATTTAATAATTTTGAATTATCAGGATTTCAATTCCCATTTGAGTTACAAGTCCCAACACTACGATACTCGTCAATCATTCATACCGTGATATTTCCATATTATTCATTTCTTAACATTGAATGCACTAGTTGAACTGATCAATATCATGATCTGAATGGTTATTATGGAGACAAACAAGTATTCCAATGGTATTTATTTCATTTCTGTGTTGCAACGGTATTATGAAATGTTGACATGATTATTTCGTGGCTCAAAACCCTTATGAATGTACAACATATAAGCTCATCAAGGTTCTAGACTTATCCAAGTCATTCATTTAATTCTATGTCATTGAGAGTACATAAGTCATTCTGTAGTCAACTTTATCCCGATCACTTCGGAGTTTCCAGAGGAATTCAATCATTTCCACTATTCGAATGCATACTATACTTCCACTTAGTTCAACTTGGTCATATAATATAATCATTTTACACTTCAAGAGTATTTTATCATTTTTACTTTATAAGGGTATTTTGGTAATTTTACCCCATAGTGTTATTTTTGGTAATTTCTTATCCAATTAATCCCAACACTGAAACTTTAACCAGATTAATTAGAATTTACGAGTTCTGAGATTGATTGATTTACTGATTAAATCATTAAACTGAGATTTATTTCCGACCGGTCTACCAATTTCTCTTTTTCGAGTCTTCTGAGTCTTATACATTGTTTTTTCTTGTTTCCAATTTTCATCTGAGTCCAATAATAGTTAAATACTTCTAATGGACCAATCATTTTCATTCATGCATTTACCATCTATCAAAGAGTTTCGAAAAGCATACAAAAGGTAGTATAGTATTACCTCAATTTTTGTGCCATATCGATCGACCATTTAAACTCCATTCGATCACCCTCGAACTTTAGTTCAAAGTCCAATAATCCCTCGAATACATAGCAAATAATTTGACGTCAGAAATTGAACTTAATGGAGAAACCATATTGAATCTGAAGGTAAATTACTGCAAACAGTTTATCGAGTGTGAAATTGGAAAAATAGACTTCGGATTCGGACTCAGGACATCGAAAAACAAAAATATGACCTTTTTTGAAAAAGTTAACTTTTTTGTCAAAGTTAACGGTCAAAATCAATGGGTTGACTCGGACGAGTTAACTCAGACGAATTAACTCAATCTGGGTTGATTTGGTTGGGTCAAACATACTCGGTTCAGACCGATTCTAGAAACTTCATGGACTGGCGGAGGAGCCCCACGCACACTAGCAACGCGTACGGCGGTGATAGGGGCCATTTTGAATAGTCAAATCTCCCCTGAGCAAAAGCACACTTAAATCAATCCATATTAGTCCAATATTCAATACAAAACAAAAAAAAATCAACCCAAATTAATATTTGGAACCTTACCCACCGATGATTAATGAAAACAACGACAATGGTTCGACCCACACATTGGGTCACAAACGCCCGCGAACAACGATGCTAACGACATAGGAGATGAGACGAGAGGGTAACAGAGGCAGTCGGAATCGAAGAAAAATAGTAGTGATGTTCATCTTTCACTGTGAAGCTTCGAATGGTGATTCACTGTATTTCACAGTGTTGTTCGGTGCGGAGAGACTTGGGTTTTGGTCAACGAATGATGGGGAGTCAAACTGAGGTAATGACACATTCTACGGTGGCCAGACCGCGAGGATTCGAGGTGATAAAGGTTGGCGAGGGTTAGTGCAATTGATTTGGGTTTTTTCTAATTTAGGGATTTGGGGAAATTAACTGTTCTAACCAAATATAAATGGGTTAATTCGAGATTAGGTCCCTCAATTGTATTCAAGTTTGCACAATAGCCATCATATTTCAAAATCTTATAATTTGACCCCTAAATTGGGGTGTGACACATTTGATTCAAGGATATAAGATTAACTATAAGAATATTATTATGAAAAATATTCATTTTATATTTATAGATTATTAATTTGATTATATAGTATATGATTATGAAATTGGCTATGCAATTATTTTTATATGAAATTAGTTTATTGTTTCTCTTTCCTCGATATTTAATATTGATTGGAATTTCAAACATTTCATTTACCCACTTCGTGATATTTCTCTCAATAATCTAGTTTCAAGGTTTGAACATAGATTCTTTACTTAAGAGTATATTGTAGTTATTTTTAGATTCATGTATGCCACATTTCTTGGACGTGTTTGGTTCATGAATATAAGATTAACTATAATAATATGATTATGGAAAATATTGATATTACGAAGAATATTACATTACTTTGTTTTATTTATTTAATCAAAATGTAAGACTATGATGTTTAGGAGAACATACGATTATTTAGAAACATGTATCTGTAAATTATTATTATTTTAAATTTATATTTTTATAAACTATTTATTTAATATTTATTAGTGTTAATTACCATAATAGAATCATTTGCTCCAAATGATCCTTCTTTCTTCATCCTAGCTTAAAATAAGTACGACAAATGAAAAGATTGTAGCTGTGTAGAAGTGGAAGTACAAAGTTGGAATAACTCAGTTAGTTTTCTTTGTACCTCTAATTTCTCCTTTTAATTTCAATATGTTTAGCCACCCAAACAGTTATTTAAAGTAATATGTCAAAAGACATGCAATGGCCTATTAGCTCAGTTCGTTAAAGCGTCGTGATAATAATGCGAAGTTCGCTCGATACTTGCATGGCCAATTATCTTTACATAAGTTATTGTTTCTCCCATTATGAAAAATAAATATTGTAAGATAATAGAAAATTATTCTAGTATGATACAATCAAATTCAACATTTATTCTACTTATAATATATATATATATATATATATATATATATATATTAATTTGACTATAGAGTATATGATTATGAAATCGACTGTACAATAATTTTTATATGAAATTATTTTATTATTTCCCTTTCTTTAATATTTAATCTTGATTGGACTTTTTAGACCTTTTATTTACTAGCTTCGTGGCTATTTCTCTCAATAAAATAGTTTCAAGATTTGAATGTGCGTTCTTTATTTAAGAGTATAATGTAGTTATTTTTAGATTCGTGTATGTCATGTCTTTCGAATATGTTTGGTTCATGGATAGGACTAACTATAAGAATATGATTATGGAATATATTATTTTATATTTGTCAAGTATTAATTTGATTATAGAGTATATGATTCTGAAATCGACTATGTAGTTATTTCTATGTGAAATTATTTACTTGTTTCCCTTTTCTCTATATTTAATCTTGATTGGAATTTCAGACCTTTCATTTACCAGCTTCGTGGATACTTCTCACAATAATCTTGTTTCAAGGTTTGAACATAAATTCTTTATTTAAGAGTATAATGAAGTTTTTTTTAAATTTGTGTATACCACATCTCTTGGTTGTGTTTGGTTCATGAATATAAGAATAACTATAAGAATAAGATTATGCAATATATTCATATTATGAAGAATATTACATTACTTTGTTAGATTCATTTAATCGAAATATAAGACTGCTGTTTAGGACAAAGAACATAGGATTATTTAGAATGATGTATATCTAAAATATCATTATTTTAAAATTTATTTTAAAAAAACTAATTATTTAATATTTATTAGTGTTAATTACCATAATAGAATCATTTGCTCCAAATGATCCTGCTCCGTTCAACCTATGCTTAAATAATTCCGACAAATGAAAAGATTGCAGTTATGAAGAAATATAAAAAAATAGTTGGAATAGCTCAGTTGGTTAGAGTGTGTGGCTGTTAACCACAAGGTCGGAGGTTCAAACCCTCCTTCTAGCGTTGATTTTCTTTAAAACTCTGAATTATTATTTTAATTTCAATATGTTTAGCCATCGGAATAACTACTTAAAGTAATATGTCAAAAGACATGTAATGGCCTATTAGCTTAGTTGGTTAGAGCGTTGTGCTAATAATGTGAAGGACACAGGTTTGAGACCATGATAGGCCAATTATTGATACCTAAGTTGTTCGACTATGGAATTATTTTTATATGAAATTATTTTTATGTTTCCTTTTCTTCTATTTTACTTTTATTTGGAATTTCAGACCTTTCATTTACCAACCTCATCGATATTTCTCTCAATAATCACATTTCAAGGTTTGAAAATTGATTCTTTATTTAAGAGTATAATGTAGTTATTTTTAGATTCGTGTATGCCACATCTCTCAGATGTGTTTGGTTCACGAAAATAAGATTAACTATAAGAATACGATTATCCAATATATTCACATTTCGAAGAATATTGCATTATTTTATATGATTCATTTAATCAAGATGTAAGACTGTGATGTTTAGGAAAGATAACATATAATTATTTAGAAGCTTGTATCTCTAAATTATCGTTATTTTAATTTTTTTTAAATTGATTATTTAATATTTGTTAGTGTTAATTACCATAATAGAATAATTTGCTCCAAATTATCCTCCTCCCATCAAAATATGTATAAATAATTCCGACAAATGAAAAGATTGTAGCTTTGTAGAACTTGAAGTAATTAGCTAGTGATGTGATCCGATTCAGCGTCAAAAATGGACTTGTATCTCCAACCTTTCTCAATATTCAAAGGGGGATTTTCCTTAACTTAATCTTTCTTTATACCATAGTTATGATAATAGCTTACATACATTATAAGTATAGTTATGATGATGATATTATGAATGTATGAAAGTTATTATTATGAATCACATATTTATATCTTATATACTTAGCTTATAAATGTTTTCTTTTGTAGGTACATGTTCGACCACCTCATGGGAGCTGACTTTAAGCTAGAATTGGAGTCAATAAGCTAGGAAATCTTACATAGGATGACTCGGGAGATCATGAAGAACAAATGGTGAAAAGTTGTTAGCTGACCCCCGAGCTCATAGCTCACTTGAGCTGGACTTTTAAGCTAGCTAGAGACTTCATTTCAGCTGGAGAGTTGCACCATCATCTTCACCACACAGAGCACTACAAATATGGTTTAGGTCAATTTTTGTGGATTCGTACCTTTCCGCGAAGAGTTGCCATTCCGAGAAGTGCCTTTTCACAAGGAGTTGTCCTATGACTTGTACACATGTCCTTCATCTATGCCCAGCTAACCTTCAGCTCAAACTCATGGGAAGTAGCTCAAATAATGAAAGGTTGCTTCACACAAATGTGACCTTTCATAATTAGTTGCTGCCCTATTGATGCCATGTCACCTAGACACATGTTTGATGCCAAGTCATGCCTAAGTTGCTGTTCATCTTCACGCCATGGAGGAGTCCACGCCTTAGGCATTATACACCATCCATGTGAGTGTGACATGACCAGCCACCCATGTGCTTTGCATGTGAATGAAATAGGTGCCAAAATGAAGAGGCTTCTCTCTATTCGGCCTAAACATCATCATGCTTCAAGTTGGCACCAAGATGAAGAGATATGGGAACGATTCGGCCAAAGACATCTCCCCTCATCCAAGCATCATTTATTTTTGTTTTAAGACATGTACTTTGCCGAAAAGGCATGTATTTATTAGGCCAAGCCTTTACAAATCTATAAATAGGCTTTGGCATTCATTTGTAAACAACCCTTTGATCAATAAAAAATCCTTTGTGAGATTATTCTCTCTTCAAGTTCTTTTTAGAACTATATCAATTAAGCAAGCCTTTCTAAAGCTTGTGGCGTCATTCCTTCACCTTGATACTTCTGGTTCCTAGTTTAAATAACTAGTGGGTCAAAGTCCTTTCATACCATCCCTTATAAAACTTATAAGAAACGGGTCTTTGCTCTTTTATAGCATTGGTTCCTTCTTAGTTTTATAAGATACAATCTGTCCATCACCATTATCACGCCTATATCATCACCATAGTCCATCACCATTATCACGCCTATATCATCACCATATTCCATCACCATATCACGCCTATATTATCACCAACTTATAAATTTCCATTCCTTCATCTTTGAGTTATCCTTCATCATTCATTTCTTAATTATCATATTACTTAATCAATTCTTCTTCTTTTGTGCAGATTACTTTCAATCCAAGGTGTAGCATTTAGTGTCTCTCCTAGATCGGGAAACAACAAGGTTGCCAACTTCTCCATTATTGAAGAAGCATGGTTAACCTTACATCAAGCGGTAATCAGAGATTTGGTGGATTGACATACAAAGTGCTACAAAAAAAAAGCAACAAGAAAGAAGAAACAAAAGAGAAAAGAAAAAGACTCTTGCATCAAATTTGGAGTGCAAAAGAAAGAAAAGAAAAAGAAGAAAATCAAAAGCAAAAGAAAAGTGAAACAAGTTGCAAAGTACACTCAAAGAGAAACATCATACAATCTGCCCAACATCAAACTTGAACGAGGTATCCTTGTTGTTTCTTGTGAAGGAAGATAGTAAGTGTTGTAACTTGAGTTGTAAGTTATCTTCACTTTCTTACTATTTCATTTCCTTTTCTTTCATCTTTTCTTATTCCATTACCTTATCATCTTTCTTAACCTTTTCTAGCCTATCCTTTATCATATACCCTAACCATTTCTAAACCGACGCACAAACTAAAGAAACCTGCTCAATCTTGAGTTAGTTCTTAAAAAGGACTCACAAGAGAGAATCGAGCGGTAAAAGGCAAACGAGAGGGTAAGATCAGAAGGGGGATCAGAAAAAGCCAAGAACATATCCACAAGTGCAAACACGAGCGTGAGTGGAGTGCAATCTGAAATTTTCTTTGGAGTGATCAAGTGAGGTTTTTGTGAGTGTGCTGGTAAGGTTTTAAATTAATTTATTTCACTAACCATGTCTCAAAGTCCCCGGGGAAATGCAGGAACACCAAACTTACAAATGCAGGCACTCATTGGTGAAATGATGAGAATGTTTCGTGAAGAGTTCGATCCTCTTCATGAAAAGATAGATCAACACCATGATCTACCACCAACCCGTAATAATGGAGCCAATAGAAGACAACAACAACCACCCCCTCTAGAAGAAGATGTTCAAGAAAATTTTGACGAGGGTGAACAAGCAGCATTCCAAGGCCCTAGACGTGCCATTGTTGATGACAATTTGAGCAACATTAAGATCAAAATTCCTCAATTCCAAGGAAAGACTGATCTTGAAGCCTATCTTGAATGGGAAAGCAAAGTGGAACATGTTTTTAGTTGCCACAACTTTTTCGAGATGAAGAAAGTGAGATTGGTAGCCATGGAGTTCATAGACTATGCCTTAATATGGTGGGATCAACTTACCCTTAACCGAAGGAGGAATAGAGAACGAATGGTCTCAACTTGGCTTGAAATGAAAGGTATTATGAGAAAACGATTCATTCCTGTTCACTATCACCGTGACTTGTTTCAAAAATTACAGAATCTTAAACAAGGCCATAAGAGTGTGGAGGACTACTACAAAGAGATGGAAGTGGCCATGATCTGAGTCAACATTGAGGAGGATCGTGAAGCAACTATGGCAAGATTCCTTGCTGGAATTAATCCCGAAATTGCCAATACCTTAGAGTTGTATCATTACATTGAACTATATGAGATGGTGCAAATGGCAATAAAGATTGAAAGACAACTGAAGAGGAGACATACATCTCGCAATGTTGCGCCCACACCATCAAGATGGAATCCAACCATAAAGAAACCTACTCCTCCTCCTGTTAAAGAACAAGTCGAATCTTCGAAGACTCAACAAGTAAGTAAAGACCCCAATCGAGGAAAGCAAACTACTGAACGTTCAAGAGACATTAGGTGCTTTAAATGTCTTGGGAGGGGAAACATAGCTACACAATGTCCTAACCGGAATACCATGCTCTTACTTGGAAATGGTGAAATAGAATTTAAAACCTGAAGAAGAAAAAGAGGCACCCATTGAAGTCAATGAAGAAATAACTCTTGCAGATCCCGTTGATCAAGGAGAAGCCTTGGTAATTAGAAGAAGTTTGAATCTTCAAGTTGCGGAAGATAATGCACAACGAGAAAACATATTCCATACCCGATGTCATGTGAATGAAAAGGTATGTTTTGTTATTATAGACGGTGGAAGTTGTACTAATGTGGCCAGTACAATAATGGTAGAAAAGCTTGGTTTGAAAACAATGAAGCACCCAAATCCATATAAGTTGCAGTGGCTCAATGAACGAGGAGAACTCAACGTTAGCAAACAGGTGATAGTTCCTTTTTCCATTGGCAAATACAAAGATGAGGTTATGTGTGATGTTGTCCCTATGCACGCTAGCCATCTACTTCTTGGAAGTCCATGGCAATATGACAAAAGGACTATTCATGATTGTTTTACCAATCAATACTCGTTCAGCCATAAAGGAAAGAAGATTATCCTAACTCCTTTAACGCCTAAACAAGTTTAGAATGATCAAGTCAGAATGAAACAGAGTATTGAGGCTATGAGGAAACGAAAAGCAACAACCGTGGAAGAAACTGATCCAAAAACAAGTGCTTATTCTTCAAAGTGTTTGATTCGAGAATGCCTATTGACAAAATGCAAGGTTAAAGATGATTATTCTAACTTTGAACATGCATATTTTTTCTTTGACTTGCAGGATTTACCAAGAGGCACCATTTGCCAAAAGGAAAATTTAGGAGACGTGACCTTTGGGAATCCAAAAGATGTGTCCATTGAAAAGCAAAAGGACATCAATTTTCATTCAAAGAATGTGTCTTTAGAAGAGCCAATGGACGTGACCTATGAGAATTCAATGATCATGTCTATTGGAGTATTAAGAAACACCACTTTTGGGATATCAAGGGACCTAAATATTCAGAGCAAATTTACATGGGCATATCTCACTAAAGAGCCTAAAGAAGGGATTCCAATTTCTGATGAAACAGTAACTATGGAATGGAGGAACGTTGAAAAGAAAACACCCTTCAATTTGAGGACAAATTGCTTTAAAGAAGGGGGGATGATGTGATCCGATTCAGCGTCAAAAATGGACTTGCATCTCCAACCTTTCTCAATATTCAAAGGGGGATTTTCCTTAACTTAATCTTTCTTTATACCATAATTATGATAATAGCTTACATACATTATAATTACAGTTATGATGATGATATTATGAATGTATGAAAGTTATTATTATGAATCACATATTTATATCTTATATACTTAGCTTATAAATGTTTTCTTTTGTAGGTACATGTTCGGCCACCTCATGGGAGCTGACTTTAAGCTAGAATTGGAGTCAATAAGCTAGGAAATCTTATATAGGATGACTCGGGAGATCATGAAGAACAAATGGTGAAAAGTTGTTAGCTGACCCCCGAGCTCATAGGTCACTTGAGCTGGACTTTTGAGCTAGCTAGAGACTTCATTTCAGCTGGAGAGTTACACCATCATCTTCACCACACAGAGCACTACAAATATGGTCTAGGTTAATTTTTGTGGATTCGTACCTTTCCGCGAAGAGTTGCCATTCCTAGAAGTGCCTTTTCACAAGGAGCTGTCCTATGACTTGTACACATGTCCTTTATCTATGGCCAGCTCAACTTCAGCTCAAACTCATGGGAAGTAGCTCAAATGATGAAAGGTTGCTTCACACAAATGTGACCTTTCATAATTAGTTGCTGCCCCATTGATGCCATGTCACCTAGACACATGTTTGATGCCAAGTCACGCCTAAGTTGTTGTTCATCTTCACGCCATGGAGGAGTCCACGCCTTAAGCATTCTACACCATCCATGTCAGTGCCACATGACCAGCCACCCATGTGCTTTGCATGTGAATGAAATAGGCGCCAAAATGAAGAGGCTTCTCTCTATTCGGCCTAAACATCATCATGCTTCAAGTTGGCGCCAAGATGAAGAGATATGGGAACCATTCGGCCAAAGACATCTCCCCTCATCCAAGCATCATTTATTTTCGTTTTAAGACATGTACTTTGCCGAAAAGGCATGTATTTATTCGGCCAAGCCTTTACAAATCTATAAATAGGCTTTGGCATTCATTTGTAAAAAACCCTTTGATCAATTAAAAATACTTTGTGAGATTATTCTCTCTTCAAGTTCTTTTTAGAACTATATCGATTAAGCAAGCCTTTCTAAAGCTTGTGGCGTCATTCCTTCACCTTGATACTTCTGGTTCCTAGTTTAAATAACTAGTGAGTCAAAGTCCTTTCCTACCATCCCTTATAAAACTTATAAGAAATGGGTCTTTGCTCCTTTATAGCATTGGTTCCTTCTTAGTTTTATAAGATACAATCTGTCCATCACCATTATCACGCCTATATCATCACCATAATCCATCACCATTATCACGCCTATATTATCACCAACTTATAAATTTCCATTTCTTCATCTTTGAATTATCCTTCATCCTCAACAAGGCATTCGTCCATCACCACCATTGGAGGTCGAATCCATCATCACTTGAAGGATCATTCTACAACACTTCCGCAGCCCTTCTTTGATAACTATTCTATCCATTTCAATTCTTTCCATTTCCATTTACTTTTAATTTCTTAATTATCATATTACTTAATCAATTCTTCTTCTTTTGTGCAGATTACTTTCAATCCAAGGTGTAGCATTTGGTGTCTCTCCTAGATCGGGAAACAACAAGGTTGCCAACTTCTCCATTATTGAAGAAGCCTGGTTAGCCTTACATCAGCTAGAATAGCTCAGTTGGTCAGAGTGTGTGGCTATCATTCAAGGTTGGAGGTTTAAGCCCTTCTTTTAGCGTTGTTTTCTTTGTAACTTTAAATTCTCCTTCTAATTTCAATATTTTTATCCATCCAAATGTAATATGTCAAAAAATTGGCCTATTAGCTCAGTTGTTTAGAGCGTCGTGCTAATAACGTGAAGGTCGCATGTTCGAGACATGCATGGGCCAATTATCTTTGCATAAGTTGTTGTTCCTCCCACTATGAAAAAGTGGTGTTTCTTTACCTTTCTTTTACTATCTTCATGAATATTTCCCTCAATAATCTCGTTTCAAGTTTTAAACATGGATTCTTTATTTAAGAGTATAATGTAGTTATTTTTAGATTCGTTTATGTTATCTCTCTAGTATGCGTTTTGTTCATGGATATAAGATTAACTATAAGAATACGATTATGCAATATATTCATTTTATATTTATAGATTATTAATTTGATTATAGAGTATATGATTATGAATTAAACTATGCAATTATTTTTATATGAAATTATTTCATTGTTTCCCTTTCTTCGATATTAAATCTTGATTAGAATTTCAGACCTTCCATTTGACAGCTTCGTGGGTATTTCTCTCAATAATCTAGTTTCAAGGTTTGAACATAGATTCTTTATTTAAGAGTATATTGTAGTTTTTTAGATTCGTTTATGCCACATGTCTTGGACGTGTTTGGTTCATGAATACAAGATTAACTATAAGAATACGATTATGCAATATATTGATATTATGAAGAATATTACATTACTTTGTTTGATTCATTTAATCAAAATGAAAGACTGTGATTTTTAGGACATAGAATATATAATTATTTAGAAGCATTTACCTTTAAATTATCATTATTTTAAAAAATATATTTTAAAAAATAATTACTAAATATATGTTAGTGTTAATTACTATAATATAATCATTTTCTCCAAATGATCTTACTCACTTCAACATATGTATAAATAATTCCAATAAATGAAAATATTGTACCTGTGTAGTAGTGGAAGTAAATAGCTGGAATAGGTCGGTTAGATCGTGTGGCTACTAACCACAAGGTCAAAGGTTCAAGCCCTCCTACTAGTGGTAATATTCTTTGTACTTTGAATTCTCCTTTAATTTCAATATGTTTAGCCATACAAATAGTTATTTAAAGTAATATGTCGAAAGACATGTAACAGCCTATTAGTTCAGTTGCATAGAGCGTCGTGCTAATAATGCAAAGGTCGTTCCTGTATGGGCCAATTATCTTTACATAAGTTATTATTTCTCCCATTATGAAAAAAAGAAAGAAATATTAGAAGTAATAAAAAAGTATTCTAATTTGATACAATCTAATTCAACATTTATTCTACTTATAATATATATATTATAGAATAAACGATTCTGAAATCGACTGTACAATAATTTTTATATAAAATTATTTTATTGTTTCCCTTTCTTCTGTATGTAATCTTGATTGGACTTTTTAGACCTTTTAGTTACTAGTTTCGTGGATATTTCTCTCAATAATCTACTTTCAAGGTTTGAACATGGATTCGTGTATACCACATCTCTCGGATACGTTTAGTTCATGGATATTTGATTTACTATAAGAAAACAAATATGCAATACTCATTTTATAATTAACGAGTATTAATTTGATTATAGAGTATATGATTCTAAAATCAACTATGCAATTGTTTTTATATGAAATTATTTTACTGTTTCCCTTTTCTCTATATTTAATCTTGATTGGAATTTTAGACCTTTCATTTACCAGCTTCGTGGATATTTCTCTCAATAATCTGATTTAAAGGTTTGAACATAGATTCTTTATTTAAGAGTATAATGAAGTTATTTTTACAATCGTGTAGACCACATCTCTTGGATGTGTTTGGTTCATGATATAAGATTAACTATAAGAATACGATTATGCAATATATTCATATTACGAAGAATATTGCATTACTTTTTTTGATTCATATAATCGAAATGTAAGATTGTTGTTTAGAACAAATAACATATGGTTATTTAGAAGTATGTATCTCTAAATTATAACTATTTATTTTTTTAAAACTAATTATTTATTATTTGTTAGTGTTAATTATAATAGAATCATTTGCTCTAAACGATCCTCCTCCCTTCAAAATATGTATAAATATTTATGACAAATGAAAAGATTGCAATTGTGTAGAAACAAAAATAGCTGGAATAGTTTAGTTGGTTAGAGTGTGTGGCTGTTAACCATAAGGTAGGAGGTTCAAACTTTCTTTATAGCACATATTTTCTTTGAAAGTATTAATTCTCATTTTAATTTTTATTAAATTCAGAGATTAAATTAAATTTTGATTAAATTTAGGGACTAAAGTGAATTTTTGATTAAATTTAGGGACTAAAGTGAAATTCTGACTAAATTCATATCCAAATTCAAAAATTATAAAAAAATTGAAAGATATATAACATGATTTTTCCATTTTATTTTTTAGGGTTTATATAACCACAAAATCTAGAAAAATATCAATTTATTTTATTTTCTCTCTCTTTAATATTTTCCTATTTTAGAAAGAAATCTTTGATTGTCGTTTCATTGTCGAACGTTGCTACGTTTCTAACACCTCCCGCACCTCGTGTTCCTTGCGTTCTATGGAGTTCACTAGTGTCATTCTTGTCTCCGTTGTCACCGGCGTTTGAGAGGGTGAGGAAGATAAAGTTTTCAACGTTTTGAAATTGAGCTCACCATCATTCACCGTTGTGAACCGAGCTTGGTAAGTGTCTCAAACCCCCTTAAAAGTACAAAAAAATCATACTTTTATCGACCCCAGAAGGCGATTTGACCCGACCCATTGACTTATGTCCAACCGAACCCACTGACTGACTCTCTTACCCGTATCTAACCTGACCCAGTTCGGCCGTTGACCATCGACCGTTAACTTTGAACCAAAAAGTCAAAAAATTTGAAAAGTCATATTTTATGTTTTTCGACGTCCTGAGTCCAATTTCGAAGTTTGCTTTGCCAAATTCTGACCCCGAAAGCCCCGAATTGAGCCCGTTAATCTGAAAATGCTTAGTGTTTTAACCATTTTTTCTTAATTTTTTTAGGATTTGATTATGGAATTGATTCGAGAATATATTTTTATTAAGATACTCATGTTTCACCCGACCGATGGTCGATTATATCCGGTGCTTCCCGTCTGTCTTATATGTACGATTCACGTTCCTCAAGAGTTACTCGTAAGTGTCTGTAAATTATTTAAATAAAGGTTAATATTATTCATATTATGATTCATATATGGATTTTCTAATTCGTATGATCTAGCACTGCAACTGATCATGATTGACAGACTAAATAATAGGCTTCCCTATCAGACTACTCAGACCAATACAAATGTATTTTCTATTGGTGTTACATTACTGTTTTCAACTCTCTTATGAATTTCTGACAATTCTAAATATTTTTAAGACACAATACTTGATTTTCTGAACACGATTTATCTGATATCTGATTTACTATATATTTCTGATATGATCTCTGAATTATTTTATTTTCGTATATGATTTTCGAAAATGGAATATTTTCATGTTTTAATGGATTAAACTATAGTTTTCATTCGACTACATACATGTATTTATGTCATTCAGGGTTTTATTTGAGGAAGTATATCATTCCTAGTATATGACTTGTAAGACCTTATATATTTTCGTAGGTTCCTCTGCTTTATGCACAGGATAAGACCTTACCACAGGCTCCTTGGCTTTGAGCTCAGGGTAAGTCCTTACCGCAGGTCCTTATGCTATGTGTATAAGGCCCTTACTGGGTGTACAGGTGGGTGTATTGTTCTAGGTAACTTACACATTCTGGTGATCGGATGGAGTAGTGTTCATATTTCTAAAACATGTTTGATAAATCGATTTTACTGAAATATTTTATCTGTATATTTTTATACACCGTAAGGACCACACTGGGCTTTTTAGCTCATTCTATAAATTTTATACCTTTTAGATAACAGCAGACCTTTAGGCTAGCAGACTTGGCATCACCGTCTACTCCTATTTTTGTACCATTGTATATCTCTATATACCTTTTCTGTTTTATTTTGGTGACATGTATTTTGCTACCTTCTTGATATATTTGTATTACCGGTATTTTGTTCCGTAAATATTTTATACGGTTTTCTGATATATGTATATATATGTTTATCGTAAGAATCCTTATTATCGATAAATTTTATATATACTGTTATATGGATTTTAACGTTGTTTTAAATATAAAAAGAATTTCTAAATGTGACCATCTAGATTTGGGCATAACATCCAGGTTGGGTCTAAAAGGTTACACTTAGTGGTATCAGAGCTTTTGATTTTAAACACTTGGACTGTGAATGAGTCCTAAAATCTGGATTTTTCAAGATATTCCTAATGCTAGTCTGACTTAGGTTCAAAATCTTTCTGGAGAGCCTTGTATATTTATATGATGAGTGTTATTAGAGGTTGTAGGTCAGACGATTGAGTTAGATCATATTTTTAGTTTGTGTCTTATAGAGATCCATGGGAAAATCTTTCTAGTCGACCTGATGGGTTACCTTTGTAGGAGTTTGACTTGATTATTTGCATGGATTGGTTGAACAAGCATCGAGTTAATTTCGAACATGAGACCAAGAGAGTTGTACTGAAGACTCTAGATAACAGGAAGATTGTGATGATCGGGAAACGTCATGGATTACTGACGAATGTTGTGTCGACATTGGTAGCTGATATGATCAAGAAGGGTTCTGAGGAGTTTTTGCTTATATTCTGAATAATAGGAGTTCTCGATCTGATATTGAAGGTATCCGAACTATTAAGGATTTTCCTCATGTTTTCCTGAGGAGTTGTCGGGATTGCCGTCGAATAGAGAAGTTGAGTTTGAGATTGAAGTTTATTCCAGTTCTACCTTAGTTTCGATGGCTCCTTATCATGTGGCCCCAAAGGAGCTTAAGGAACTGAAAGTCCAACTCAAAGAGTTGTTGGATAGAGGATTCATTTGACCTAGTGTTTCACCATTGGGAGCTCCAGTTTACTTGTCAAGAAGAAATATGGGACATTGAGACTTTGTATTGATTTCAGGAAGCTGAACAAGCTAACGGTTAAAACCAAATATCCTCTTCCTAGGATTGATGATTTGTTTTACCAATTTTGAGGGGCCTCTATCTTTTCAAAGATAGACTTGAGGTATGGTTATTACAAAGTCAAGGTGAAAGATTATGATGTCCCAAAGACTGCTTTCCGTACTCGATATGGGAATTACAAGTTTTTAGTAATGTTATTCATGTTAACTAATGTCTCTACTGCCTTCATGGATCTGATGAATCCGGTGTTTTGACCCTGTATGGACTAATTTGTGGTTGTGTTTATTGACGACATTCTGGTGTATTCTCGAACTGAAGCAAAGCATGATGAGTATTTAAGGATTGTTCTACAGACTCTGAAGGAAAATAAGTTATACGCCAAGTTGAGCAAGTGTGAGTTTTCGCTCAGTGAAGTGAATTTTATTAGACATATCGTTTCTGATGAGGGTATACAGGTGGATCCGAGTAAAGTAGAGGCTATTATGAATTAAAAGCAACCCAAGAACGTCTTAGAAATTCGTAGTTTCTTGAGCTTAGTTAGTTATTACCATCGTTTCATTGAAGGGTTCTCCATTATTTAGACTCATCTGGCGAAACTGTTAAGGAAAGATATTCCATTTGTCTGGTTTGAAGACTAACAAGCTAGCTTTGAGAACTGAAGATTGTCGTGACTCAAGCCCAGTGTTGATTCAGCCTGAGTTTGGGAAAGATTTTTCTATCTACAATGATGTTTCTCACTCTGGATTAGGATGTGTTTTTGATGAAAGACATAAAGTTTTTCGCTTATGTGTCGCGTCAATTAAAGTCGCATGAGCGCAACTATCCCACTCATGATCTAAAGTTAGCTACTGTGGTTTTTTCTCTGAAGATCTGGAGACACTATCTCTACGGATAAGAGTGTTACATATATATCGATCATAAAAATATGAAGTATATTCTTAATTAGAAAAAATTGAATTTGAGACAGTTTTGTTGGTTGGAACTTTCGAATGACTATGGTTGTGAGATAGAGTATCATCCAAGTAAGGCCAATGTGGTGGCTGACACATTGAGCCGTAAGGCGATATCCAATTTGAGAGTCATGTTTACCAGTTTGAGTTTGGTTAATGATGGTAGTTTGATCATAGAGTTGTAGGTTAAACCCACTTTGGCCGAGGAGATTAAGGCCAAACAATTCCTTCATAGCTCATTCTTTTCCATTATTGAATAGGTTGAGCAGGGATCGAGTTTAAAGAATACTTTGGATTAGGATGGTATTTTGTACTTTCACGGTCGTTACTGCATCCCTAAAGATGATGAGTTAAGACAAGTTATTCTTCAGGAGGCTCATAGTAGTCCTTATGCTATGCATCATGGCAGGGACAAAATGTACAAGAATCACATGGAGTGCTACTTTTGGACTGGTACGAAGAAAAATATTTCAGATTCTTAATATTCTTAAGCGGAAATGAGAGCACCAGAATATGTCTGGATTGTTATAGTAAATTAAAATTCTTAAGCGGAAATGAGAGCGTATTACAATGTACTTTGTTACCGGTCTTCCTCTTACTCCTTCCATAAAGGATTTTGTTTGCGTGATTATTGATCGACTCACCAAGTCAGCTCATTTTATCCTTGTTCGGGTTAATTATTCTTTGGACAAGTTGGCTAGATTGTACATTTATGATATCATTAGAATTCATGATGTTTTGTTGCCTATCATATCTGACCAAGATCCGAGGTTCACTTCTAGGTTCTGGAAAGCTTTGCACGAGGGTCTGGGTACTCGTTTGAATTTTAGTACAACTTTTTACCCACAGACTGATGGTCAGTTTGAGCGAATGATCCAGTTGCTAGAGGATATGTTACGGGGTTGTGTGATTAACTTCCATTGTAGTTGGGAAGATTTCTTATCCTTAGCCGAGTTTGCTTACAATAACAGTTACTAGGCCAGTATTTGCATGACACCGTACGAGGTGTTGTATGGACATTGATGTCGTGCTCCTATTTGTTGGACAGAGTTGTATTATAGAAAGAATTTGGGTCCAGAGTTAGTTCAAGAGACTGAGGATATTGTCTGATTGATCCGTGATCGCCTAAGATAGGCATTTGATAGGCAGAAATCTTACGCAGATCAATAATGGAAGGATATCAAGTTTGAGGTTGGGGATAAAATTTTCTAAAGGTATCTCCGTGGAAGAAGGTGTTAGATTTGGACGTAAGGGTTAGTTGAGTCTGAGGTTTATTGGGTCGTATCGTATTCTGAAGAAAGTTGGACATGTTTCTTATCAGCTTGAGTTGCCTCTGCAGCTTAGTCAGATTCATGATGTTTTTCATGTATCCATATTGAGGAGTTATTGTCCAAATCCAGGTCACATCATTAAGAATTAACAGGTAGAGTTTAGACCTAATTTGTTTTATGAGGAGAAGCTCGCTCAGATTTTAGATCGGGATGAGAGAGTTCTTTAGAATAGGCATATTCCGATGGTCAAAGTTCAATGGAGTAACCGTGGACCCTCAGAAGCTACTTGGGAGACATTGGAGTCAATGGAGGCTCAATTTCCACATTTATTTGCATTAAGTAAATTTCGAGGATGAAATTTCTTTTAAGGTGGAAGAGTTGTCTCACCCCAAAATATGACCTAAAATTCTCTTAAAAATCTGAGAACTAAATTAAATTTTGATTAAATTTGTGGAATAAAGTGAAATTTTGATTAAATTCGGATTTAAATTCAAAAATTATCAAAAAGTAGAGGACCTAAGACATGATTTTTCTATTTTTTTAGGGTTTATATAACCCAAAATCTGGAAAAATCTCAAATTTATTTTATTTACTCTCTTTTCAACATTTTCCTCTTTTAGAAAGAAATCTTTGATTGTCGTTTCATCACATATCGTTGCTCAGTTTCCGACACCTACCGCACCCTCGTGTTCCTAGCGTCATCCCAAGTTCATCGGTGTCCTTCTTGTCTCGTTGTCGCCAGCGTATGAGAGGGTAAGGAAGATAAATTTTTTGATGACTCAAAATCAAGCTCTCCACTATTCACAGTTGTGAACCGAACTTCGTAATAGCTCAAAACCCCTTAAAAGTACATAGAAATATTTTCTGTAATTTTTTAACCCCGAAAGGCTCTACACATGGCCCCACACGCTGCCTTTGCGTGTGAAAAAAGTCCACCGTCTGGTGGACTGCTTGGAAATGAGTCGATCTAACCCGCTACCCGTGTCCGACCTAACCCTGTTCAACCGTTGGCCGTTGACTTTAACCCAAAAAGTCATATTTTATTTTTTCGACGTCCTGAGTCTAATTCTGAAGTCCATTTTACCAAATTATGACCTGAAATCCCCGTATTGAGCCCATTAATCTGAAAATGCTTAGTGTTTTTAGCATTTTTGCTTAATTGTTTTAGGATTTGATTATGGAATTGATTCAAGAATATATGTTTATGAAGATGCTAATGTTTAAAAAACACTTAGGGTCGATTAGATCTAGTGTTTCTTATCCGTTAGATCCGCACGATCTGCGTTCCTCGAGAGTTACTCATAGGTGTCTATAAATTATTTAAATAAAGGTTAGTATTATTCATATTAGGATTCCGACATGGATTTTCTAATTCGTAGGATCTAGCGCTACCGTTGATCGTGATCGACAGATTCAGCAGTAGGCTTCCCTATCAAACTACTCAGACCGGTACATTTGTATTTCCTGTTGGTGTTACATTTCTCTTTTCAACTATCTGTCTGAGATGTTTTAGATTTTTTATAATACTAAATTTTTTTAAGACACGATACTTGATTTTCTAAACACAGTTTATCTGATATCTGATTTACTGTATATTTCTGATATGATCTTTAGATTACTATATTTTTCCTATCCAATTTCTAAAAATGGAATATTTTCATGTTTTAATGGATTAAACTACATACATATTATTTCTATCATTGGGGGTTTTATTGGAGAAAGTATATCAGGCATAGTATATGACTTGTAAGACCTTATCGTTTTCTGTAGGCTCCTCTACTTTGTACACAGGATAAGACCATACCTCAGGCTCATCAGCTTTTTGCTCAGGGTAAGTCTTTATCCTAGGTCCTTATGTTATGTGTATAAAGCCCTTATCGGGTGTACAAGTGGGTGTATGGTTTTGGGGAACCTACACATTCCGGTGATCGGATGGGGGTAGTGTTCATATTTCTAAAACATGTTTGATAAACTGATTTTACTGAAATATTTTATCCGTATTTTTTATACACCGTAAGGACCACGTTGGGCTTTTTAGCTCATTCTTTAAATTTTAAACCTTTTAGATAATAGCAGACCTTTAGGCTAGCAGACATGGAATCAAGAAGATTGTCTACTCCTATTTTTGTACCACTGTATATCTCTATATGCATTTTCTGTTATATTTTGGTGACGGTGTTTTGCTACCGACTTGATATATATGTATTTCCGGTATTTTGTTATGTAAATGTTTTATATGATTTTTTATATATGTATATATATGTTTATCGTATGAATCCTTATATGATTATGACTTCAACTGTGTAGTTATTTTTATATGAAATTATTTTATTGTTCATGGATATAAGGTTTGTGACATTCATGGGCCAGTTTGCTTTACATAAGTTGTTGTTCCTCTCATTAATTAAAAGAAATGTTGTAAGATAATAAAATTTAATTCCCAATTGACACAATTAAATTAAACATTTATTATACTTATATATATTAATTTGATTATAGAGTATATGATTCTGAAATCGACTATACAATAATTTTTATATGAAATTATTTTATTGTTTCCCTATCTTCTATATCTATTATTGATTGAATTTGTACACCTTTCATTTCCCAGCTTCATGGATATTTCTCTCAATAATCTCATTTCATGGTTTGAACATGGATTCTTTATTTCAGATAAGATAAGGGGAAAATAAAATAATATCATATAAAAATTATTGTATAGTCGATTTCAGAATCATATACTCTATAATCTTATATATATATATATATATATATATATATATATATATATATATATATATATATATATATATTATTATTTCCCTATATTTTATATCTATTCTTGATTGGGTTTTTACATATTTCATTTCGAATCTTCATGGATATTTATCCCAATAATATATTTTCAAGGTTTGAACATGGATTCTTTATTTCAGAGTATAATGTAGTAATTTTTAGATTAGTGTATACCAATCTCTCGGATGGGTTTGGTTCATGGATATAAGATTAGTTATAAGAATATGATTATGTAATATATTCATTTTATATTTATAGAGTACTAATTTAATTATAGAGTATATGATTCTTAAATCAACTATGCAATTATTTTTATATGAAATTATTTTATTGTTCATGGATATAAGGTATCTGATCTGCATGGGACAATTTTCTTTACATAAGTTGTTTTTCCTCCCATTAATTAAAATAAATATTATAAGATAATTAAATTTAATTCTAAATTTGTAACACCCCCACCAATACGGGTGACCCGATCCAATCCGGGTGTCACATTAGAGCCATTGTAGCGACCCACCGTAAAAATCTCGAAAAAATAATTTTTTTATTAAAACATGTAAAACCATAAAATCATTTATAAATACAAAAGTAAGATTTATCAGTATTCAGAAATAAAATAGATTTTCAGACTCAGATGTAAAAACAAAATACAACCTACATTCCCCCTAATCACATGTACCATACTCTGCAAGAAACGTCAGAATAATTCCCTTACTGATGTTGATAGATGCAGTGATACCATTCTTGTAACATGAAAATGTGAGTAACAGAGTGAGCTTTGGGAAGCTCAGTAATACAATACTACAAGTTGATACTACATGACATGCAAATAAATGGAAAGCCATATAATTTCCTTATTGAATCAGACGTATATCGGTTTTCAGAATAATCTGGGGTTCCACTGGTAGTTCATCGAGTAGAAGCCATGAAGATCTCAGTTTGTATTAATCATTCATAATATCACATTTTTAGGAGGTCGAATAGGATGTCTAGTATGTTCCAATGAAAACCAGGGAAAAGATATAAATCTTTTAAAACTATAACAGAACCGTCCAACCAAACTCCATTATGTAGTTCCCCATAACTGTGTCCGTAGGGCTTACCCTAAGCACACAACAAAGGGAGCACCTAATATATGCCTTGGGGCCATAAGGTCTTACCAGTTGGATAAGGTTTGTGCCTCTATACTCCAAAATTCTATCCATATAAAAATCTAGTAGAAAGTAGTTTTAATCGTAATTCGTAATATATGGATCGTGATCCAGTAAATCTCATAAACTTAACCATGAAGTAAACCATATAATTACCCTCCACCCGTACATCATAAGTTGTCCCATGATTAACTTAAAGGGAATGCCTTGGGGCTTGAAAGCCGACCCAAGAAAGTTTCTCGGGGCCTTAGAGCCTACCCAAGGGTCACCTTAAGTCCATAAGGATTTACCAACTTGATCAGAGTTGTACCGTCATACTTCTGTCTATCCAATTAATGTCCCAATAAAACAGTTCAAGTATTAACCAATGAAAAATAAAACCATGGTTCATAAACTAGTAGTTTTCATGATTCCATAAATCAAGAAAAACACATATCTTTCGGTGAAAACTATAATAGGATATAACATACCATGTAGATATGGTTCATAAACTAGTAAATCAATACTTTCGTTAAAACTGATTTTAAAGCTTATAAAATCGTCATGTAGATCATATGGAACACACTAGAGGATCCAAGTATTTTTCAGAGGCATTTTGTAGTTATCAGTATGGATAAGATGAAACTAGTGCAATTTGATCAGATTCCATGAATGAGTTCATATTGAAGAGAATCGATTACTAACCGATCTAATCATACATTTAAGTTTTATACTTTAGAATGTTTCATGTGCATCAGGAACGTGTTCAGGTACGACATGAGTGATTTGAGCTAATAAAGGAGAAACCAAGATTCAGCGCACTTACCATCCATATCAAACGATCGGGTTATCGAACAACTCGAGCTGAACAACTCCCAAAACTGATGCCTATCGACTAGTTTACTCATTGCCCTTCCAGGGTATTCACTCTTTAATATCAACAATTCTTGTCCATAGGTCATCTTCGGAATCATCGCTGAATATATCTTAAGGAAGCGAGAAGATATCCCAATAATCTTTATTTCCTTTTGACATTGTAACAATATCAAGAATTGTCGGCGTATTTAATTCCTGGTTCATAACCCATAGGGGCCGTACATCATGCAAGTTCATTGGTGTTCCCAGACTCATCCAATCACTTACTAAATTCTCAGTCATTAAGGTTATTTTGTTAATTTAATAGTCAAATCTATCATAGTTACTTTAGAGTCTTCCCGAGTAATTCAGATGCTTATGAGTTTTGGATACATGTTGTACTTCCGTTCAATTCCCTTTGGTCATATAATAAAGTCATTTTGGTATTCGTGGTTGATTTATCTCACGAATATCCACTTCTTAGTACCGATTGCATTCTAGATTTGAGCTGAGCTGAGTACTTCCAGAGTTATCATCGATCGAAACTTGAGGAGACAAACAAGCATTCAAGTAATATCTATCTCATTCGGTACTGACATAGCATTAGGGTTGGTCATCTTACTTAATATGTGTTCCATAACTTTCAATGGTAGTACAACATCCACGTTTATTTGGATTTCTTAATTAATCCAAGACATTTACTTATTATAGGCCATTAGGGTATTTTGGTTATTTTGGTGCTCAATATTATTCTAGATATTTCATAGCTTGAGGATATCCAATCTTTCATGGGCTTGGTGATATTTTGGGTAATTTATATTCTAGGGGTATTTTGGTAATTTTATAGATTCAGAGTATTTATATCATTTCTTTTCGTCCGATCATATTATTTAATTCAAACTTCTAATACCTTGTACAAGCCATCTTGGGGTTAAAACTCAGTTATCCATATTTTTGAAGCAAAACTAGTATTTTCTACGCACCTCAGTAGTTATATCTGATCAATATGTCTTTTTAGAGTTATTCTCTAACTTTCATGGATAATTCTTGCGTTTTTTCAACTTAAGGGTATTTTCTTAATTTTACCTAATCAAAGTATTCTTAAAATTTCTCATCCAAGTACCTTTGGCATTTAACCTTTAATGAGATAAATAATAACTTACAGATCCACGAGCTGATTGCTCTATCACTTAATCACAGAACTTGTAATTTAATTCTAACGGTTCTCCACTTTCTTATATTAGTCATCTAGCCATATTCATTTACCGAATTTTCACTGAATTCGAATAGAGAGTAGGAATTAATTAACTACCCAGATAAGACTAAACATGTTCATTCATGCATTTACCAATACCAACATGTTCCACAAAGCATGAAAAGGTAGTAATGTATTACCTCAGTTTTCATGCCATATCGATTGATGATTTAAACTCCATTCGATCATCATCGATCTTAATTCAACTTCCAATAATTCCTCATATACATAACAACATAAATTTAATAAAAAACGGAGCTTTATTACGAAAAACATATCGAATCAAGTGATTAATTAGTGAAAAATAGCTTACCATGTTCGAATTTGGAAAAACAGACCTAAAAATAGACTCAAGCATTCGAAAAACATCAGGATAGGTGTACTTAAAAAAAGTCAACGACCGGTTAACGGCGGTCAACGGTCTGGTCAAAGGTGGTCAATGGTCAATGGTGGTCAATTACAAGGGGCTCCACGACTTGCTTCGGCTCGGCTCGAATCGGTCCAGCCATTTCAGACCAATCCAGCTGGTCAGCTGCTGGAAAATGACGCCCATGCGTAGGGGCAGCACGTCCGATCGTCCTTTTGGCATGAAATTTCCCAGATTTTTAGATCGACACCTCGGGAGTCTCGTGCAAGTGTTATTTGTCAACGAAACATAACAGATTATAGAATTTTAAAACATATGAACATTTCCAATGGTGGTCGGTGAGTGAGGATAACAGATCAACAATGGCACGACAATTTCGATCGAGTTTTTAGTACACAGTGACAATGAGTTCGATGGTGTAGGAGGTTTGATGAACGGGTGGCAAGATCGACCGAAATCAACGAAAAACAAACGGCGGTTAAATTAAAACCAGTGAAGCTTTTGGTTGAGTTTTACGACGAACAGTGCTAATTCACGACGGGATAGAGGTTGAGTTCTGTTCTTCGTTCAATGGTGAGTATATTGGCGGTTTCAGATCGACAAATGGTGGCCAGATGGTGGAGAATCGGGGCTACAAGGTTGGGCGACGGGAAAGGAAATTGGGAGAAATTAGGAGAAATTGGGAAAAATTGAGGGGGCTTTGTTTCTGGTCTATAACCATAAACTAAACTTTAAACATTTCAATTTATCTCTGCCTACACAAAATGGCCAAATTCAGGGTTAGGTCCCTAAATTTCCCTCACTTTTAAAAATGGTATGCCTACTTTGCAATTTTACACTTTAATCCTCAATTTCTTATGAAATACCACTTTAATTCAATACTTTAAAATTTATAAAACTTAGCCCCTAAATTGTCATGTGACAATTCTCGCCTCCTTAAAAGAATTTCGTCCTCGAAATTCATTTAAGTTAGAAATGTAGAAATGAGGCTTCTATAAGTTCTTCCATATCTTCTAGTAGCTTTTACAGAAGTGTCGATCCTCTAATAATCTTTAACCAACTGAGTATAAGTTTTCATCAGAAATCTCCCTCATTCCCATAAAATAATCATAACGGATTTATTATTATGGAATCAATTCATCCTTGGTTATGAGAATAGGTTCATAGTGCGATAACATATCCCAATTTCATTTCTGGAGTTGGGTCAGAATTTCTCGAATGAGTAACTCTAACATTACTCATGAGGTACTTTCCAAAGTTTAGAAACACACTACTGGTATTCCTTTATACACAGGTAAAGCCCTAAGATATATAAAACTTAGGTTAGCTCATTACAGAGAGAGACTCGACCTTGGAGTTCCGGCTCAGAGAGGTACAGTTGTAGTTTAGAGGCATAAACTGATCAGACATCTTTTGGCATTCGACCGACCTGTCTATCCAGAAAACTCGACTCAACCTAGGCTCTGATACCACTAAATGTAAACCCCCATATCGATACAAGGTGACCCGATCCGATCCAGGTGTCACATTAGGGCCACTGGAGTGACCCATCATAAAAATCTCAGAAAAATTAACGTTTTTATTAAAACATATAAAATCATAAAATCGTTTATAAATACAAAAGTAATATTTATCAGTATTCAAAAATAAAATAGATTATCAGACTCAGATGTAAAAATAAAATACAACCTATGTGCCACCTAATCACATGTACAATACTCTACAAGTTATGCCGGGAGAATTCCCTTACTGATGTTGATAAATGCACTGATACGATTCTTGTAACATGAAAAGGTGAGTAACAGAGTGAGCCTTGGAAAGCTCAGTAATACAATACTGCCAGTTGATGCTACATGACATATAGATAAATGGAAAGCCATATAATTTCCTTATTGAATCAGGCGTATACCAGTTTTTGGAATAATCTAGGATGGTAGTTCTCGAGTAGAAGCCATGAAGATCTAAGTTCATAGGAAGCATTCATAGTATCATGTTTTCAGGAGGTCGAATAAGATGTCTCGTGTGTTCTAATCAAAACCAGTGAAAAGATATAAATCATTTAAAACCGTAACGAAATCCTCCAACCAAACTCCATTATGCAGTTCCCCAGAACTACGTCCGTAGGGCTTACTCTAAGCACACAGCAAAGGTAGCCAGCCTAAGATATACCTTGGGGCCTTCCCAAGCATATCCTTAGGTCCGTAAGGTCTTACCAGCTGGATCAGGGTTGTGCCTCCATACTCCATAATCCTATACATATAAAAATCCAGTAGAAAGCAGTTTTAACCATAATTCGTAATATCTGGATCGTGTTCTAGTAAATCTCATAAGCTTAACCGTGAAGTAAACCATATAATTGCCCTCTACTGGTACACCATAAGTAGTCCCATTATTAAATTAAGGGGAATGCCTTGGGGCTTGAGATCCTACATAAGAAAGATTATCGGGGCTTCAAAGCCTACCCAAGGGTCACCTTAAGTCTGTAAGGATTTACCAGCTTGATCAGAGTTGTACCTCCATACTTCAGTTTACCGAATTATTGTCCCAATAAAATAGTTCAAGTAGTAACCAGTGAAGCATAAAACCATGGTTCATAAACCAATAGTTTTCATGATTCCATAAATCATGAAAAATTCATATTTTTCTGTGAAAACCATAATCGAATATCACATACCATGTTGCCGTGGTTTATAAACCAGTAAATCAATACTTTCATTCAAACTCATTTAAAAATATATAAAAGTGTCATGTAGAACATATAGAACACACTAGAGGATCCCAGTATTTTTCATAGGCATTTTGTAATTATCAGTATGGATAACATGAAACTGGTGCAATTTGATCAGATTCCAGGAACGAGATCCTATTGAAATGAATCGATTACTAATCGATCTAATCATACATTTAAGGTTGATACGTTAGAATCCCAATATGTTTCATGTGCATCAGGAAAGTGTTCAGGTATGACTGGAGTGATTTGAGCTGATAAAAGAGAAAAGAAAATTCAAGGCACTTACCATCCATGTCAATCGATCAGGTTATCAAACAACTCGAGCTAAACAACTCCTAGAACTGATGCCTATAGATTGGTTAATTCTTTTCCCTTCTAGGGTATGCACTCTTTAATACTAAAAATTCTTGTTCATAGATCATCTTCAGAATCATCGCTGGATATATCTTAACGAAGCGAGCATATATCTTAAAAATCTTTATTTTCTTTCCACATTGCAACAATATCAAGAACTGTCGACGTATTTAATTCTTGGTTTATAACCCTTAGGCACTGTATATCATGCAAGTTCATCGGTATTCCCAAGCTCATCCAATCACTTACTAAATTCTAAGTCATTAAGGTTACTTAGTTCATTTAATAGTCAAATCTATCTCAGTTACTTTAGAGCCTACCCGAGTAATTCAGACGCTTCTGAGTTTTGGATACACGTTGTACTTCCGTTAAATTCACTTTGGTCATATAATAAAGTCATTTTGGTATTCGTGGTTGATTATCTCACGAATATCCACTCCTTAGTACTGAATGCACTCTAGAATTGAGCTGAGCTGAGTACTTCCAGAATTATCATCGATCGAAACTTGAGGAGACGAACAAGCATTCAAGTGGTATCTCTGTCATTCAGGTATTGACATAATATTAGGGTTGGTATTCCTATTTAATCTGTGTTCCATAACTTTCAATGGTAGTACAACATCCATGTTTATTTGGATTCATAATTAATCCAAGACATTTACTTATTCTATGCCATAAGGGTATTTTAGTCATTTTTGTGCTCAATATTATTTCAGATATTTCAAAGCTTGAGGATATCCAATCATTCCTGGTCTTGGTGATATTCTGGGTAATTTGCATTCCAGGGGTATTTTGGTAATTTTATAGATCCAGAGTATCTATATCATTTCATTCCGTCCGATCATATTATTTAATTCAAACTTCTAGTACCTTGTACAAGCCATCTTGGGGTTAGAACTCGGATATCCATATGTTCTAAGAAAAACTAGTATTTTCTATGCACCTCAGTAGTTCCATCGGATCACTATGTCTTTTCAAAGTTATTGTCCAACTTCCAGGGAAAATTATTGTCTTTCTTCAACTTAAGTGTATTTTGGTAATTTTACTAACCGAAGTATTCTCAAAATTTCTCATCCAAGTACCTTTGGCATTAAACATTTAATGAGATAAATTATAATTTACATATCCATGAGTTGATTGCTTTATCACTTAATCACAGAACTTGTAATTTAATTCTAACGGTCCTCCACTTTCTTATATTAGTCATCTGAGCCATATTCAGTTACCAAATTTTTACTGAATTCAGATCGAGTGTAGGAATGAATTAACTACCCAGATAAAACCAAACATGTTCATTCATGTATTTACCAATACCAACATTTTCCATAAATCATGAAAAGGTAGTAATGTATTACCTCAGTTTTCATGCCATATTGATCGACCATTTAAACTCCATTCGATCGGTCTCAATCTTAATTCAACTTTCAATAATTCCTCAGATACATAACAACAGAAATTTCATCAAAAATGGAGCTTAATTGCAAAAAAAAAGATCGAATCATGTGATTAATCAATGAAAAATATCTTACTGGATTCGAATTTAGCAAAACGATCATCAAAAATAGACTTAGGAAGTCAAAAAACGCAGGATATGTGTACCCAGAAAAAGTCAACAGTAGGTCAACTATCGGTCAACGGCGGTTAAAATTTTGGTCAATGGTCAATGGAGTTCAACTGGAGGTGGCTCAACGGCTCGGCTCGAACCAGTCCAGTCGGTCAACTGCTGGCAAAAGATGCCCACGCGCAGGGGTGGCGCGTGCGGTACGTGCGGTTACTCTGGTAGTCGGTTCGACATGAAATTTTCTAGATTTATAGATCGACACCTCAGGAGTCTTGTGCAAGTGTTATTTTTCAATGAAACATAACAAATTTCAGAATTTTAAAACATACAAACCTCTCCAATGGTGATCGGTGAGCGACGACAACGAATCAAGAACAACACTATGATTTCGGTCAGGTTTTGAGTACATGGTGTCGGTGAGTTCGATGGTGTAGGAGGTGTGATGAACTGGTGGTCGGATCGACAGTAATCAACGAAAAATAAACGGTGATCGAGTTAAAACTGACGAAGCTTCTGGTAAAGTTTTACGAATAACGACGCCGATTCATGATGAGATAGAGGTCGGGTTTTGTTCTTCATTCAATGGTGAGCCTATTGGTGTTGCAGATCGACGAATGGTGGCCAGATGGTGGAGAATCGGGGCTTCAAGGTTGGGTCAACGGGGAAGGAAATTGGTGGAAATTGGGGGCTTTGTTTCTGGTTTGTAACCATAAAATTTTATCTCTGCCGACATAAAAATGGCCAAATTCAGGGCTAGGTCCCTGACTTTCCCTCACTTTTTAAAATATCACTTTAATTCAACACTTTATAATTAAATAAAACTTAGCCCCTAAATTTCTTTCAAAATATCACTTTAATTCAATACTTTAATATTTCTAAAACTTAGCCCCTAAATTAGGGTGTGACGAAATTGACACAATCAACCTCAACATTTATTCTTCTTATATTATATATATTAATTGGATTATAGGTTATATGATTTTAAAATCGACTGTACAATAATCTTTATATGAAATTATTTTATTATTTCCCTTTCTTCTATATTGAATCTTGATTGATCTTTCTAGACCTTTCATTTACCAACTTCGTGGACATTTCTCTCAATAATCTATTTTCAAGGTTTGAACATTGATTCTTTATTTAAGAGTATAATGTAATTATTTTTAGATTCATGTATGCCACGAATATAAGATTAACTATAAGTATACAATTATGCAATATATTCATATTACAAAGAATGCTACATTACTTTGTTTGATTCATTTAATCGAAATGTAAGAGTATGATGTTTATGACAGAGAACATATGATTACTTAGAAGCATTTATCTCTAAATTATCATTATTTTAAAATTTATTTTTTAAAACTAATTATTTAATATTTATTAGTGTTAATTACCATAATAGAAGCATTTGCTCCAAATGATCCTTCTCACTTCAACAAATGTATAAATAATTCTGAGAAAAGATTATAATTATGTAGTAGTTAAAGTAAATAGCTGGAATAACTCTGGTTAGAGCATGTGGCTATTAATCACAATGTTGGAGGTTCAAGCCCTTTTTCTAGTGTTGATTTTTTTTTGGGTGAGTAAGAGAAATATTAACAGCTAACAACAATGTGAATCCTTCATCCTGAATCATGGCTTCTACCTCTATTGGTAGTTTATGGAGTAGGATTACTTCGTGTAATACCTAATTTTGTTTGAACATTTCAAATCGAATGGAAGAGGATCGAATAATAAATTAAAGATGTAAAGGTATTGAGATTAAATTAATTCAAGTGGCACTGGCGGTGGAAATAAAAATTAGTTCGTGAAATATTTGTATTAGATTAATGAGCTTTGAGAAATTTCCTACATTTAGTGGGTCGAAAGCCTTAAGAAACCATATATTCGTTTTAGATGTTCAAAGCCCAAATTATAACTTTTATTAATTAAAACCAAAATACCAAAAGTCCAAAAATAAATGTTCATTTTTACAAAATTATAGTCCAACTACATTCAACCCATAACCCACAACCAAAATCCATTTAACCCAAACCTAAACCCACTATATTCAATCCCCATTCGAATGCTTACCCATTATAAAACCCATCCATCTAACCAAATACATGCAGCCCACAGTGGTCCCTTCCACTTCCTCTCCCTTGCTTCCACATCAACGCCAGCAACAAGCAGCAATAGTGGCGTCCACAGCTTTACGCGTGGACCCCTTCCACCATTTGTCCCTACCATGACAGCCCACAGAAGCCACACGCGATATGGGCCCCTAATTGAGTCAACACCAAATTTACTCATCAACAAGGCAATGCAAGCTACCAAACAAAGAAATGATGATTTGTAATTATTTCAACATAGGATATAAAAACCAAGGCAAAGTGTCACGGGGCTAGACTGCTGCTAGCAAGCTCGTGCGGACTTAGAGTTTTCTTGGTCGAAAACCGACTAAGTGACCTGAACCTTCACTAAGCAAGAATGCTTAGAACGTTGCTAACCCAAAGAAAATGGGGAAAATAAAGAGATGGGCGAGCTAAAGGAAGGAGAGATTTGAGAGAGAATACTAGTTTGTATTTCTCAACTTGAGGTGTGTAAATGAAAGCGGGGTGAGCCTCCATTTATAGTTGGAGTCCCCTACAATGAACGGTCAACGACCAAGATAAGAGCTTTACACTATTTACAATAAGTGCGCAATGAGATGGCATCATTATCTTCTAAGATAATGCTAAATAATTATTATGTTACCAAGGTGGATTGGATCAGCTCACTTGGGTCTACTAGAAGGCCCAAAACGTGGTAAAGATAGTCCTTGGCAAACTTGATTATATTGAGTTTAGTCATGGGCTGGCGGTCCGTGACATTCTCCCCCTCTAGTTCTAGCGACGCCCTTGTCGTGCGGCTAGAGTGAAACTGGTCTATCTTATCTCAGAATTGCCATAAGTCTTTGGAAGGCTCCCAACTTCCTTCACTCTATGGAAGTCCATTCCACTGAATAAGGTATTCATGCCTTGGTCGATGTCCCACTCGATGAATGGTTCTCTCCGCATGTATGGCCTCTACTTCCTTCTCGTAAGAGACTTTTACCCCGACTGGCGCTCGGTGAGACTTGCCTCGATCTAGTTCTTCCTCATCCTGATGGTATGGCTTCAACAAACTCACATGGAACACAGGATGAGATTTGATGGTCGGAGGCAACTCCAATCTATAGGCCATGGTGCATACTCACTTTAGAACTTTGAATGGCCCCTCATATCTTCGCACAAGCCCTTTATGATATGGGTTGCGCAAGATCCCACTTAATTTGGCAAGGAGTAGGTCACCAACCTCAAAATTAACGTCCTGATGCTTTCGATCCGCCCACTTCTTGGTTCGCTTCTCGGCCTTGTGCAAACAAGCTCAGGCTAGATCATGTTGTTCTTGCCACTCCTTGGCTAATTGGTATGTTGTTGGATTCGGCCCCTTGTACCCAGTCGTAATTGCATTTGGTGTGAGCGGTTGTTTCCCGGTTACAATCTAAAATGGACTTTGATTGGTCGCTTCACTCCTCTGCAAATTGTAGGAAAATTGGGCTATGTCCAACAATTTCGGCCAGTCATGTTGCATGGCACTCACATAGTGCCTTAAGTAAGTCTCTACGAGTGAATTCACTCTCTCACTCTGCCCATCCATCTGTGGATGAACACTCGTTGAGAAATTCAAGCTTGATCCCATCAACTTAAACAACTCTTTCCAGAACCTCCCAGTAAACCTTGTGTACCGATCACTGATAATTATCTTTGGAATGCCCCAGTACTTCACCACATGCTTAAGAAAAAGACGTGCGGCTTTCTTGGCTGGGTATACTTTGGATGCTGGGATAAATGTTCCATACATGGAAAATCTATCGATCACTACCATGATGCTAGAAAATCCATCGGTAACTAGAAGACTGACAATAAAATCCATGGAAAGACTCTCCTATGGTCTTTCAGGGATTGGCAAAGGTTGTAACAATGCAGCTGGTTTCTTTTGCTCTATCTTGTCTTGTTGGCACATAAGACATGTCTTCACATAGGCCTCAACATCATTGCCCATGTACGTCCAGTAATAGTGCTCGGCTATTAAGGCCAACGTCCGGTGGATCCCTAGATGTCCTGCCCACTTGGAATCGTGACATACATTCATGAGCTCCTTTCGCAATCCTACAAATTATGACACATAGAGGCGGTGTCCTCGAGCATACAATAAGCCTTCATCGAGCCAGAACTTTCTAGTCTTACCCTTAGTGGCAAGCTCAATCAACGAAGTGGCTGTCGGATCATGTGACAACCCCTCCTTGATGCGTTCTCGCATCTGTCCCGTCAGCATACTGACAAACTCCATATCATACCTTCGGCTTAAGGCATCGGCTATGAAATTTACTTTCCCTGATTTGTGGTCCAAGGATAAATCAAACTCGGCAAGAAACTCTTACCAATGAGACTGCTTCGGTGACAACTTCTTCTGAGTTAAAAAGTATCTATTGGCAACATTGTCGGTAAACACTATGAACTTGGACCCAAGTAAATAATGTCTCCATGTGCATAAATAGTGCACCACCGCGGTCATCTCCTTTTCGTGGACCGTGTATCGCCATTCGATCTCGTTGAGCTTCCGACTTTCGTAAGCAACCGAATGTCCTTCTTGCATAGGACCCGACCAATAGCAACGTCGGATGCATCGGTGAATATTTCAAAGTACTTGGTGTGATCAGGCAACACCAAGACTGGCTCGCTTATCATAACAAGCTTTAGTTCTTCAAAGGCACTTTGACACTTCGTGCTCCAATCCCACCCTTTTTCTTTCTTTAATAACTCGGTCAAGGGGGCGGCGAATTTTTAGTAACCTTTGACAAATCGACGGTAATAGTTGGCCAAGCCCAGGAATGACCTCAGCTCCATCACCTTGGATGGCACTTTCTATTCTTCAATGGCTCGAATCTTGTCCCGATCCATCTAGATCTTTCCACCTCCACAAATGTGGCCAAGGAAAGGGACCTTCGTCTGGGAAAATGAGCACTTCCCTTCTTTAACATAGAGCTCATTGTCTAGCAACACCAAGAACACTTGCTTCAGGTGTTCGACATGCTCCTCCAACGTCTTGCTATAGATGACGATGTCGTCGAGGTAGACTACAATGAATCGATCCAAAAATAATTGCAACACCTTGTCCATCAAGGTGCAGAAAATGGCTGGAGCATTCGTGAGGCCAAAGGGCATCACAAGGTATTCATAAGA
Source organism: Hibiscus syriacus (assembly GCF_006381635.1). Lineage (NCBI taxonomy): Eukaryota > Viridiplantae > Streptophyta > Magnoliopsida > Malvales > Malvaceae > Hibiscus > Hibiscus syriacus. Next base: position 471,606 of record NW_024063019.1, on the reverse strand, counting down.
ACCGTACCTAGTCACGCAGGTTGTCTTCGGTTCATCTCCCTCGGTTATCCTTACTTGGTAATAGCCCGATCGTAAGTCCAATTTGGTGAACCACCTTACACCACCAAACTGATCGAACAAGTCTGTAATGAGGGGAATCGGATACTTGTTCTTAACCGTGAGCTTATTCAAAGCCCGGTAATCGATACACATCCGCAAGGAACCATCGTGCTTCTTTTGAAACAATACCGGGGCACCATAGGGGGACTTCGATGATCGGATGTAACCAGCATCGAGGAGATCCTTCAATTGTCTGTGCATCACGGGTGGCTCCACATTCGGCACAAGCTCAATCTTGTGATCAACCTCCCTCTTTGGAGGCAACTTCTTGGGTAACTCGGCAGGCATCACACCTTTGAATTCTGCCAAAACGTGGCTTACCACGTCGGGAACATCCTTGGTTGTGGCTGGCTTGTCACACACCAAGATCGCTAGGAAGGTCGGTTCCTCCTTGTGAACCGCCTTCGAGAATTGAATCGCGGATAAAACTTTGCCCCCTACTCCTGGCCCTCGACTTACTGGGACTATGCATTGTTGCTTTGGATCCAAGATGCATAACCAATCTACAAAGGGTACCGGGAAAGCATTGATCTTGTTCAAGAAACTTAAGCCAAGCACAAAATCGAAATTAAAAAGAGGAATTACCTTAATGGTTTCTCTTCCGGACCATCTTCCAACAGTTAGCTCGATTCCTTTTGCAACCCCCGCAATCAGAACCTCTTCGGCATTCACGATTTTGATGGAACCATTTGCCTTCTCCACATGAAGGCTAAGTCTCTTGGCCACTGGTTCGGACATGAACAACTCTGAGGCACCGGTGTCCACTAGTGCACTCAATTTTTGGCTAGTAACGTTGATGTTCACGAACATCAACCCCTTCTTCTTTCGACCCTTCTTGACCCCCATGGTGCTCAGAATTGAGCCAAGCTTAAGAGTTTCACTCTCTTCCCCGTCGTTCTTCTTGATGGCTGAGAGTTTATTCCTCTACGAACAGTCCTTCGCCAAGTGGCCTTAGCCCTTGCAGTTGTAACACTGGATAATCGACTTATCTTTCTTCTCCGAGTACTTACTATTCGATGGCCTTCCACTGTCACTCGAATCTTTGTCAGATCTGGATGCCCTGTCCCTATCACCACTACTACTTCAGAACTTTGGCTTTGGTTTGGAGTCCACACTTTTGACGCCAAGCTTAATGACTGACTCGATTGTCGTCAAGGTAGTCGAGAGATCCTTGACCCCTCGTCGCCTTAGCTCGTTCTTCGTCCATGGTTTTAGCCCATCCATGAAGGTTAAGAACCCATCCTCTTCACTCAAACTTGGGACTTGGAGACTTACTTCGATGAACTTTTGAACATGCTCCCTGAATGACCTTTCTTGCTTGAAACGCCTCAACTTGGACCATGCCTCATCTTCGGCATACTCCAGGTATAATTGTTCCTTGAACACTTCTTGGAACTCTTCCCACGTTGCAATGGCAGCGGTACCATGCTTCACATCATTGCATCTACGTCGCCACCACATGAGGACAACCTCGGACAAGTAAACACTAGCGATACTTACTTTTTTGGCATCCTCCGTAATGCCTGTGGCCACAAAGTATTGGTCCAGCCCCCAAAGGAAATTCTCGACATCTTGGGCTGACCTGGACCCTTTGAACTTCTCCAGCTTAGGGATGCCCCCCAAGGCTTTGGGTACAACAGTGGTTGCACTATTTTCGAACGCATCTTTGTAGACCAACAACTCAGTCTTGAGCAACTCGACCTCCCTTATTAGCTTTTCCACCTCAGAACCCTCACTCTTGAGTTCCTCGACTTCCTTCCTTAAAGCCACCACCATGGCTTCTAAGGAATCACTACGATCGGTTGTCCTTGCATCCAACTCATTGAGTGAATCCTGAACCTCCTCCTTGATAGAATCCAAGGAATCTATCTTATCGAGATCTATCGATCTCAATCTTTCATGGTCTATGGACTCCAGCATGTCCAGTACTACCCTGGCTTCCGTCATGGAACCTTCAAGCCTGGTAACCTTTTCCTTGAGGGATACGAGAACATCTCTTGATGGTGCTCTCTTCTTTGCAGTATTTCGGGACTCATTCCCCTCGAAACCTCCTACATCGCCATGTTGTGGTGCCATCTCGAACCAACGAAAATCGATAAAAATACGCTATGATACCACTTGTCATGGGGCTAGACCACTACTAGCAAGCTCGTGCGGCCTTAGACATTTTCTTGGTCGAACATCGGCTAAGTGACCCGAACCTTCACTAAGAAAGAATGCTTATAACGTTGCTAACCCAAAGGAAATGGGGAAAATAAAGAGATGGGCGAGCTAAAGGAAGAAGATAGATTTGAGAGTGAATACTAGTTTGTATTTCTCAACTTGAGTTGTGTAAATGAAGGGGGTGAGCCTCCTTTTATAGTTGGAGTCCCCTACAATGAACGGTTGGGATTAACATACGTCAATGGCCAAGATAAGAGCTCTACACTATTTATAACAAGTGGGCAATGAGTTGGCATCATTATCTTCTAAGATAATGCTAAATAATTATCATGCCTCCAAGGTGGATTGGATTAGCTCACTTGGGTCTTCTAGAAGGCCCAAAATATGGTAAAGACAGTCCTTGGCAGCCTTGATTGTATTGAGTTCGGTCATGGGCTGGCGGTCCGTGACAAAAGCATGTAAACGGCTCTCCCCATGTTTTATCTTTCGATTTTTTTTGTAACAAGGAGGGCTCTTGATTTTTTTCTTCTCTCTCGACAACGAAACATTGTAACAACTTCTTTTTCCACTGTTTTCGAAATCAATACAATACAAATTTTGAAAAAGGTTTCTTTTTTCTTTTTATTTTAAGCACCCATTTTCTTTTATTCGAACTTTAGCAGAGAATAAAAGAGAGAAATAGGAGGGAAGGGGTCATTTTACTTTTGTTGTCATCTCTTAACTTTGGTTTTGAGGCCTCGTCAAAGACATTGCCTCATGGTGGCTAAGCTTTATGGGGTCGTTGGTCACGTGAGAGAGAGGGAGGAAGGAAGAGGTTAAAAAAGGGAATTAGTTTAGTCATATTAGGTCAGCCTTTGGCTCGTTCGGTGGTAACCGGAGTGATAGGAGCCGCTGATTTACGGCGGTGTTGAGTGACCTTCGGTTTCGGTCAAGGTGATTGAAGAGAAGGGGAGTGGTTTGGTTTAGTATCGGGTCGTGTATGGTTTCCTCGATCGGAGTTGACGCTGGTTGGGGCGTTATATAGTCGCCAATGAGCGGCTTGTGATCGGCGGTGGCGGCCATGGGGCCTTTGGGAGAGTGCGGCCGCGTGAGATAGAGAGGGAGAAGAGAAATGAAGAAAGTATAAGTTAGGGTTGTATTAGTTTAGGTTAGAAATAACTTGATTTTAGGTGTTTTATTAAACTTATGGGCTAATCATCACCTAGATCTTATTTTTCTATTTTTTATGATTTTAATATTTTTTTTACTTTGTTTCAATTTAGTCATCATCCTACATAGTTTTTCATTCGAAATTAGCAACTGATTTTTACGTTTATTCATTTTATGATTGTTTGGATTTTTCTTCATTATTTTATTATGATTTGGATAGGATAATTTTTATTTATGCATTTTAGTCATTGATTGATTATGATTTGGCTATTGATTTTTATTTTATTGCATTCTAGTCCTGATTGTTAAAATACAAATATCAAACGCTAATACAACCTTGTGGTGACCTATCCTGGGTATGATCCATATTATTTATGGCCCGGGTAAATTTTAATTTTTAATCGATTAACCGCTAATTTACTAATTTACTAACCGCTAACTTTTTTATATCCGAATTATTTTACAACCTCGCGATGACCTGTCGTGGGGTATGATTCACATTATTTATGGTACGGGTAACAATTAAAAAATAACCCCTAACCTCTAATTTTATTCGATTGATTTATTTGTTGTTATTTACATTTCTTCCCTTTGAATTTTGTTATTTTAGTTTTAGCCTTTAAATTTCAGCATTTATATTTTAGTCCTTTCAATTCCAGCTTTTAATTTTCAACAATGTTCCAATTTCATTCTTATATTCTGATTTCATTCATTTTAGTCCTTTATTTAATGTTTTAATTTCGGCTTTGCATTTCTAATTTATTTCAATTTAGTTCTTTTGTATTTAGTGATTGCTTTTATTTGTCTTTAATTTCAATTTCTTTAAATTTAGCCCTAGAATTTTAGATTTTAAGTTAAACATTTTGACTTATATTTTTCATATTTTAGTCCCAATCTAGTTTGCTTAATTTCAAATTTAGTCCCTAACTTAGGTGAATTCTTAATTTGGTCTCGCTTTTGCTCGAGGTTGCAATTTAATTATTCGAATTGCATAATTGATTAAAATTGATTAGGATTAATATTAGAACCTCTATCTTAGGCCTAATCTCATATTTAGTCCTTAAATTAAGAGTATTCTTAATTTGGTCCTCACTTTTGCTCAAGGTTCCAATTTAATTATTTTAATTGCATAGTCGATTAAAATTGACTAGGTTAATATTAGAGCCTACATTTTTAGGCTTTATCCCTAGTTTTTTTTAATTTCATATTTTAACACTTTAGGATAAAGGGTATCCTTAATAAATTCATTTAGTATAATCAGGTTCCAAAACCGATTGGTTGATTGCATTTTGAGTTTAAAATAAGGCAATGTTCATCTATTAGGGGTTAATATTGTATCTCCCTCTTTTGCTCGGGGTGACCGCTATCGATTCTCAAAGTAAATCAACATTCTTTTCAAAACCCCACATCATGATTTTTAAATTATTAAGGCAATGTCCATTTATTGTGATTGATAACGAAGCTTCTGTTTTTGCTTGGGGGTGTCCGTTATTAGTCTTGGTAAATCTATATCCTTTTTAAAAAGTATACATACATATTGGATTTTAAATTAAATAAAATTTCAAATTCAAAATATAGGGTAATCGATTAGGTACCAATTTTTGGCGCTATGAGGTGCTAATCCTTCCCCACGTATAACTGACTCCCGAACCTAATTTTTGATTTCGCAAACCAAAACTTGGTATTTTATGTAAAATAAAATGTTTTATTAAATTTACTTGATTTATAGGTATTCCAATCGCACCTTAAAAGTAATTAGTGGAGACTCTCATTATTTTCATTAAAACACGATTTATTTTCAAAAGTCATATCGATCTTCCCCGCCGAAAACTTGTTACGACAGCTTGGCGACTCCGTTGGGGACTATTGTTTTCTAAAAAAAAGAGTCAAGGCACAAATCGATTACCCTATATTTCAAGAGTTTGAAAGTTCGACTCTGAGTCTATTTAATTCACGAATCACTATGTTTTTAAAGAAAACTGAAAAAGATTTTCTCTTTGGTTAATGCTTTCACTTATTTGAATATATATATAGGATTGTTGTATATCATATCTCTATACCCTAGCTTTGTCCCATTTCACCAAAGAATATTTTTTTTCTTTGTGTATGCCTGGAAGAGTACCTCTGGAAAAAAAAAATTATGTCTGTTAGGATACTATTTTCCTTGATAGACATCTACTGATGTGATCCCCTAGACTGAATCCGATCTGAAAAGTTTGTAATGGGCCAAGATCGAAATCCTTATTTAACTTATCAGTTTGTAAGGACAGTTTGAGAACCCTTGTTATAACCAAACTACATATAGAGAATGTAGTAAGCCCACCTGTCTAGAACTATATGTATACTCTAAGAGAACTAAAATGCATGCAGTTATGGTTTCAATTTCCTATATGTGCTTTGTTCACTGTATTTATGGTTTATATATCGATTGAATTTAATCAGTTCAGATCTTTTCTGACACACATTTCTTTTATTTGATCATTATTTCACTAACTTGATTTCCTTCTGTCTTGTTATGTGTTTTGTTGTGTTATTTTTGCATGAACGCGACATATCATCAAAGATATTGATCCTCGAAATAACTGTTCATACTAGAAGGTTCTCAAAACGACAATGTCTTCCAATGGGTAAGATCAAATTTCATAGATTGATCGGTGGTTAAAGTGGAAGCAACTTCAATCAAGAGATAGTCTATCTGCTGAAGAAATGGTCCGAGCCGCAACATGATTCAATGCTGAGGGAAGAAGCTGAAGACCATAAGCTTGCTCAACTAATCTTTTCTATGAATTTTAGTGATGCCAAAGCTTGACGAAGAATGTTTCATTATTCAAAACTCACATGAGTTGAAGAGTTAGAGGATAAAACTATTTTATCAATAAATCATTGATTTTCTCTTTTCCGCTGCACAAAGACATTGCCATTTCTTTGAGAATTATTTTCTGAACAATTATTTTTGAAATGTTTTGTTCCAACTTTATCAAAAGATTAGGCCTATTTTAAAGAGAACTCCATCTGAACTTTTCAAAAATAAAAATCATAACATTAGTAATTTTCATCATTTTGGATATAAATGTTTTGTTTTAAACAACGGTAAAGACAAGCTTGGCAAATTTGATGCTAAAAGTGATGAAGGAATTTTTTTGGGATATTCCTTAAATTCTAAAGCTTATTGAGTATTTAATAAAAGAACTTTAGTGGTAGAAGATTCTATACATGTTGTTTTCGATGATAATCCCCTTCTGAGGAAGGATTCTTGTGTTGACGATGACTTAGGTATTGTAAACACACATGACGCTAGACATGACGTTGGAGAACCATCATCAAAGGAAGAAGTAAAGGATAAGAAAACTCACGATGCTCTTGAGAATCCAACCATTGAAGAAAGGGAAATCACTTACCCAAGAGAGTACAACTAGGTCAAGGATAGTGAGATTATAGGTGATCCATCCAAAGTGGTAACAACTCGATCTTCTCTTAGAAATATATGTAATTATGTTGCATTTATCTCATGCATAGAGCCTAAAAATATCCAAGAAGCATTAGAAGATGAAAATTGGATTATGGCTATTGCAAGAAGAGTTAAATCAATTCGAGAGAAGTAAAGTATGGGCATTAGTTGAAAGGCCTAGTAATAAATCTACTGTAGGTACTAGATGGGTATTTAGGAATAATCTCGATGAAAGAGGTAATATAGTGAGGAACAATGCTAGACTTGTTGCTCCAGGGTATTACTCAAGAAGAGGGCATAGACTTTGACGACACATACGCTCCCGTAGCTAGGATGGAAGCAATAAGAATGTTATTAGCATTTTCATGTTTCAATGAATTTAAATTATATCAAATAGATGTTAAAAGTGCATTTTTAGATGGTTTTATATAAAAAAGAAGTGTATGAGGAACAACCTTCTGGTTTTGAAGATTCAAAATTTTCAAATCATGTTTTTAAATTGACTAAAGCATTATATGGTTTAAAACAATCTCCAAGAGCTTGGTATGAAAGATTGTCAATTTTTTTAATCGAAATAGGTTTTCCAAAAGGAAAGGTTGACACTACATTGTTTTTAAAGCGAAAAGGTAAAGATTTATTAGTAGTTCAAGTTTATGTTGATGATATAATATTTGGTTCTACTAATTATGCTCTTTGTCAATAATTTTCTAAGCTAATGCAGAGTAAATTCGAGATGAGCATGATGGGAGAGCTCTCATTTTTTTTGGAAATCCAAATCATGCAAAGAAAAGATGGCATCTTCATCAATCAAGCAAAATACGTCAAGGATATGCTCAAAACGTTTAGATTGGAAGATGAAAAGCCCTAAGCCACTCTAATGAGCTCATCTACAAAGCTTGACAAAGATGAAGGAGGTAAATTTGTAGATGTTAAATTATATAGGTATATGATTGGCTCTTTGCTTTATCTAACCACAAGTAGATCGAACATTATGTTTAGTGTTTTCTTATGTGCTAGATTTCAATCATTTCCTAAAGAATCACATCTAAAAGTAATTAAGAGGATCTTTAGATACCTTAAGGACACTCCTAGTTTAGGAATTTGGTATCCTAGAGACTCTAGCTTCAGCTTGCATGCCTTCTCTGATACTGAAGCGGAATACATTTCAACGGGTAGTTGTTGCGCACAAGTTTTATGGATGAAACAACAACTTTTAGATTATGAAATTGAATTTAGTACCATACCTATCAAGTGTTAAAATACTAGTGCTATTTGTCTCACTACAAATCCCATCCAACACTCTAGAATTAAGCACATTGAAATTAGACATCATTTCATTAGAGATCATGTCACTAAAGGAGATATAGTTCTAGAATATTTTGATACTTTGCATCAATTAGCGGATATTTTTACAAAACCTTTTGATAAAGAAAGATTTTGGACACTTAGGAGACAATTAGGTTTAACCAACCTACTTTGACGTAGTGTTCAAAATAATTTTAGCACTTTTAATTAGAAATGAAAAATGCTTATAAAAATAACACTTTTGATTGTATTCTTTGCTAATAGTTAGGGGGTTTATGATCTTTAATGTAAATTTAATTATATGTTCAAATAAAATTTAAAGATAAATTTAATTGATTGAACATTGTTAATTTTCGATCTATGAGTTGCCAATACCACTAGAGCTAATTAGTTTAGCATTTTAAGTGTTTAAATACAGATTTTGACATTTTGGTGCATAGTATATCGATACGTATATATCGATACATCCTCACTATGCATCGATGCACTATGATAGTGTACCGATGCATTCCTTGAATGTGTATTGATACACTCAAGAGTGTACTGATACACTCGTCAGGTTTTGGGTATTAAATCCTCAAAATAACATATTTTCTCAAACCCCTAAAACTATACACTCTCAGCCATGCAACCCTCTCTCTCACCCTACTTTCTAAAATCGTTCAAACCAACGAAATCAAGTCGGAATTCGTTCATTTTTCAACTTTTGATCCTGCTACATTCATTAAATTCATTCAAACAACATCACATTCTCACTCAATCCGAATTTTCAAGCTAATATTTCAAAAACCTCTATTTTATTGATTTTGAACTTAGGATTAGTTTTGATTAGTTCCAGGTTGAAATATATATTGGGCATTTGTTAGATTGTAGTCTAGAACTATAATCTACATCTAATTTCTTCAAAAGCACATGATTTTTCAAAATTTTAAAAAAATTTGATTTTATTTTAAATTGTTGTTTTTGATTTAATTATGTTGTTTTGAAAACTATACGTATTATGATTTTTCAATATTGTTTTTCAAAATAGTTTTCAAAGTTTGCCCATTAGGATTATTTTAGAGAACCTTGAATATTGCGGACTCATATTGAGCTTTGGGATTGATTATATTGCACACATGTGTTACAAATTTATAGGTAATCTTATCCATTCCGATTAAAAACCATGTCTCACTCTAAACACCCTAGGTCATCATCTAGTCGTTCAAACCAACCTCAAAACTAACCTCTTATTCCACCTCCCAATCCAAATCAAAATCCGAACAAACTGAAAATGACCATTCGTAATTCCTGTTTTAATCAACCTGGCCGTAGAGAAAACCTCTACCATAGGTTTGTTAACTCATTTCAGTCATATAAAATCTGGGAAGAACATATCCCCTCAATCTAAGCCATGGTCGACATGAAATTCTATTATCTTCCTACCCTTTGATCTTGCAAATTTGATAAACTCTTTCAGCTCAAACCCATTGTTTATCACCAACTAGTCTGTATTTTCTATTCAAATGAGGTGTGTGTCCAAAACGAGTGTCAAAATGAAACCATAGGGATTCAATCTTATCTTCTAGTTCAATTCCTTTATATTGACTCTGAAACAATCGCAAATATTTTTGGTCTAGATAATGAGGGTTTAGATAACGAGAGAGAGATTGTTGCTACTCCCTATAGAGCCAAGGCTAGTGCAAGTACTTTGTTAACACATCATAAATGTTTTCTTCACTTAATTATCTCTTGGTGGTTTAGACCATCCAGAGGTATATATTCTACGCTTAGAGTACTAGACCTTTGGTGGATACATTGTATCCAAAATAAAAAGAAAATAAATTTACCACAAATCATTTTCTCCGAGCTAGTTGAAACCATAAACAACGTCCCTTCTAAATATGTAGAAACCTTAGTTTACAGTTGTCTTATTAGTAATTTGTTTATCAAATCCAACCTTAAGGTCCAGTTTGATGTCGCCATCCCTCTAAAGAACCAAATAAATTTTACAACCTTGATGAAATCGGGATGGTCCGGGGAAAATGATCAATGGGTTCGATCCAACGAGAAAACACCGGGAGCTAGCTATTCACGAGATCCTTCGACACCTGCTGCAGACGATGATCTAGAGCTTGAAGAACTTACGTGTGATATCGATGATCAAGTACCTAAGGACGAGCCAGTACAGCAAGAGAGTCAGATGCCTCTATACTTCTGATCGTTTATGGAGAATCTTGACATGAGGTTTGCATCCATCGAGTCCCATTTAACAGCTAACAACGAAGTGATGAATAATCGATTTGATGCTATGGATGAAAGGGTTGATGCACTTACACGTGATGTGACCAATATATAGGTACATTTATCACCTCCTGATCCACCGATGGACGATTAGACCTTTTCTTGCTTTGTTTTCTTAGGTTGAGATAGAACTTAATTATTAAAACATTTTGGATGTTTTGGATTGATATGTTTTGGATATTATCGATGTTTGAACTTTAATGTTTATATATATATTTGGTTTTGTTTGTTTGAATTTGGTTTGATTAACTTGAACTTAATATTTGTTTTATTAGATTTTGCATCATTTACATTTTAGATAAATATGACCAATTACCATTACACATTATTTATGAATATTGATTTTGGAACTAATAGCTAATCTTTCTCTTGACTTTGATCCTAGTACCCTAAGCTTTAAACTTTTATATCAATTGGCTATTTTCATTAAGGGAGATAATATATATTGTTTAAAATATTTTATAGAGTCTTTTTGATTTAACAAAAAGGGAGAGAATATAATAAGGGGAGTAAGGGGAGTACTTTTCAAAATTGCTTTCAAAAATGATTTTTCAAAGAAAATCTTAAAATTACTCAAATGTTTTTGTTATATAAAAAAAGGGGAGATTGTTGAAAACATTTTGATGTTTCGATATAACAAATATAGTACTATTGAATTTTAAGATTTTATTCAATTTTAAATTACATATTCAATTAAATTAATCGAATATCAAAAATACTACTTCAAGTTTTCAAACATCAATTTTAATCCTTACTTAAGTGTAAAATTGTATTTGGTCTTAAAATATTTTTAAAACAATTTTACAAAGTATTTCGAACAATACTCAAGCCAAAAATAATTTTTACAAAGGGATGTACCGATACACTCTTGAATGTATCGATACACACCCAACATCGAATGCATTTTGTGAACCGATACATAGCAAATGCATCGATACACTCATGGCTCCTAAAAACATCGAATGTAATTAGTATACCGATACACTTGGGATTTACCGATACACTGAGTCTTATAACGGTTGAAATATTTGAATTGTACACATAGTGTAACGATACACCTTGGGAGTATACCGATACACCTTGGGAGTGTACCGGTAAACCTACACTCCCAACAAATTTTTTAAATGATAATTACAGTATAACGGCTCTATTAACTTCACCAATGATCCCCAACCTTCAAAATCAATCCAAGGTGTATTTAAACAAGCTGAGGAGCCATTGATCAAAAACAAGAAACAAGAATTGAAAGAGAATCGAAGAGAAAGCTTTAAACTTATTGGTTGGGCATTTTCAAGCCAATTTCCATTCAATATTCATTTTGCATTCAAGAACACCATTTGTGCTCAATTGTATTTATTCTTGAGTTTTCTTTCTTTGTTCTAGAATTGTTCAAACACATTGCCTTGTGAAGTTTTTTCTGTAAGTTTGCAAGATTTGTATTTTTCTCTTTGGGAGAGAGTGTTCTCAAGAATTTGGGGTATAATTCTTGAGGGATTTGTAAGGTTACTCTTTGTCCTCAAAAGAAAAACAAAATAGTGAATTTTTGGAAAATCCTTATTGTGGATAGCTAAGGTAGTGGACGTAGACTTTGGTTGAGAAAGTCGAACCACTCTAAATCGTTGTGCAATTATTTTCTATTTTCTGTAAATGCTTCCACCAAAATTTTAATTGTCAATTCACCCCCTCTTGGCTAATTTGTCGATCGATTAACTTAATAATTGGTATCAGAGCTACACTCATTTGAAGGTTTAACTACCTCTTGAGTCGATTCGAGAAGAGTTATATCGATATTCAAGTCATCAATGGCCTCCACTTCAAACTTCAACTTCGTTCTTGATTTAATGACCGTCAACAAGCCTCATTTCTTCAATGGAGCTAATTATGCTTATTGGAAGAATAGAATGAGGTACTTCATTCAAGCAAGTGGCATGGGAGCATGGAATATCGTGGAAGACAGATACATCATACCTTCCACTCATTCAAGATTTTGGAGTGAAGAAGAGATAAGAATATTCCAGATCAACTCAAAGGCTATCCATATTATATTTTGTGCTCTTGGACCAGATGAATACGAAAGAGTTTCATCTTGTACAACCACGAAAGAGATATGGGATAAAATACAAGTTATTCATGAAGGCAAAAACGAGGTAAAATAATCTAAAATTAGTCTTTTAACTCATAGCTATGAAAATTTCAGGATAAAACCGGGTGAAGATATCAAAGCTATGATGAATAGATTTTCCATAATTTTCTATGGTCTTAAGGCTTATGGAGAGATTATTCCAAACGAGAAGCTTGTGAGGAAGATAGTTTACTCTCTTCCAAAAGCTTGGCAATCAAAGAAGATGGCAATCATCGAGGCTAAAAACTTAAAGTCTTTAACTCTCAATTAGTTGATTGCTTCCCTCGTCACACATGAAATGATGATTCAAGATGAGGAATACCTCGAAAAGAATGTCGAAACAAAGAAGGAGACGAAAAAGAAGAAGAACGTTAGAGTTGCTCTCGAATCTATAAAAGATGAGAGCGATTTGGATGAAAATGACGATGATGAGGAAATGAAATTATTTTCCAAACGGTTCAGAAAACAAATGAAACTCAACCGAGGAAGAAAATTCAAACAAAATGAAGGCTTCAAAAATGAACCAAATGAGAAATACCCTATCATTTTATATGAATGCAAAAAGCTGAGGCATGTCAAATACGATTGTCCATAATTGAAGAAGGGTCAATCGAAGAAAAAACACAAGGCTCACCGGGGAAAACTCTCAGTTAACATCTAACTCATCCGATTTTAAAGATTATTCTTTTGACAAGTTAGTAAAGAAATATACTGGGTTGGCTTCGGATTATGAGAAATTATTTTTCAAAATGCAAGAAAGATATTTCAAAATTGAAAAACGAAAATAATCTCATGTCCAATACCAATAATGATCTTGAAAGTAAAATTAAAGATTTGCAAATTAAAATAGATGAGTTTGAAAAGAAAATTTCTGATTTGCATAATTTACTTTCAAAGGTTAACGATGATCATCAAAAAGAAATTGATGATCTTAAAGCTTCTTTTAATAAAGTTGGAACAAAACAGTTTGAAATGGAGAAAGTTCAAAATCCAACTTTGTTAGAAAAAGTTTTAAAAACTACAATCGTAGAGGTCCCCAAAGAACCTCTAATGATAAAATCATTAGAAGTGCATGGTTTCCTAAAGAACTCATCACTACTAAAGATAAGGATATCCTACACAAATGGATACCCAATGGGGCTAGGGTTTTAGGAACTAATGAATATGGACCCAAAAGAATTTGGGTACCAAAAATAAAAAATTAAACTATGTTTGTAGGAAAATGAGCATTTCTATAAGGCATAAAATACAAGTTCAAATTCATGGTTCCTTGATAATGGATGCTCAAAACACATGACTAAAGACAAGAGCCGGTTTATAGAGCTTAACAGCAAAAATGGAGTGGTAACCTTTGGTGACAACTCAAAAGGTTACATTGAAGGTATAGGTACTATAGGTAATACCTCTTCCATACTAATAGAAAAAGTTTTATATGTTAATGGGTTAAAGCATAATTTATTGAGTATTAGTCAATTATACAATAAAGGATACAATGTATTGTTTAAAACTAATAGGAAACATTTACATGGTGCATTTAGATTCTATAAATATGACTAACGTGTGCCTAGTTGCTAAGGACGAACATGATAGTTGGTTATGACTAACTTTGGGATAGAGTGTTCTCAAGAATTTGGGGTATAATTCTTGAAGGATTTGTAAGGTTGCTCTTTGTCCTCAAAAGAAAGACAAATTAGTGAATTTGTGGAAAATCCTTAGTGAGGATAGCTAAGGTAGTGGACGTAGACTTTGGTTGAGAAAGTCGAAACACTCTAAATTGTTGTGTAATTATTTTCTATTTTTTGCAAAAGCTTCCACCAAAATTTTAATTTCCAATTCACCCCTTCTTGGCTATTTTTTTGATCGATTAACTTAACAATATCCTCTCGAGTTTAACTTAGTCCACATAAACTTGTAATGGGCTTAGGACTAAGGGTCTGGCAAGCCCAAGGGTGCACCAACAAGGAGAACTTGGGTACCTTCTATAGAACCTAAACCGAGAGACTAAAAAGAATTAGAACCCACCCCAAAACTTCATTTCAAACCCTAAGCTTCTTTGAGAATATTTTCTGCTTTATTTTCTATTTAAAGCATGTGAACTAGAAATTTATTCGTTTACGACTGGTTCAAAATTAACATGTGGGATAGAGATCATGTCTAGGTAGGAATAATAAGCATGTGGGGTAGGACTTTTTATTTTCATCATTGTTTTGATTCTTATCCTTACCTCACTAACTCTTTTCATTTTTTTCTCTTTCATTTTATTTTCATCATTTGCATCATCCAAAAGAGGTGTCACAAAAAATGTGTTCGTTAAAAGAAAATAATTTGCATTAATGGACAAAGGGGTTATAATACAACAGTTGAAGAGCTCAGAAGTTCGGATATGGTTAGAAAAGACTCAGAATGAACCGGGTTTACACCAAGCACATTAAAAGTCAACTTTTCAAAAACGGAATGGAAAAAGTTGCCGGGGCAAGACAAGAAAAAGGTTAGTAGCCTGGGGAGTTCCTTCAAAGACAACAAGAACAAGATGGAAAAACGATAGCTGAAACAGGAAGCCATTGTTGACAAATTCTAGAAGCAATCAAGTGAGCTTCAGATAGCTCCATTCGACAGAGGTTTCCAATAGCGTTTTCGTTGGGAGTAGGCTCAACAGAGAGTGAAAACCAGAGATGCATCCATTCCAAAATTCTTGGGACAAATACAAAAAGCATCTCAGAGAGGCTAGAACGGTTCGACAGGGTAATCAACCGGTGACAGGAAAAGGCGAAAGACGAATCAACCTGTCAAAAGTTGTTCGGGTCTAGAAGGAAAATACCTTTAAAATATTTTTTGTCTATTAAGAAATAACATATTTGTCCCCAATAAGGATTATTTATAATAACAGACACATTTTTGGATCAATGCCTCAAACATTTCATGCATAATGTATTTAGAAATATTTTGCATTTTGTTATTTTCATTTCTTTACATTTGCATTAACTAACAGAAAAATGTCTCATCAAAAAAAGGCACAAATACTGGATATACCACCTCAAGCATTGGACACACCCCATTCACATAACACCCGCTCAAAAAACAAGAAAATGGAAGCAAAAATTATTCAACTCGAAGAGAACATGTTGAGGCTGCAAAGAGAGTTAAAAGAAAAGATAAGCCATAACAATCAAAGTACACTGGATACGATCACGAAAAACCAAGAGTCCTTGGTCGATCAGATTATGGCAAAGTTATCTAACTTACATCAAAGTGTGCCTTAGACATGTTCGTCTTATAGGGTAGTTGTGCCACCTACCCCGCAGGTGGTTATCTCACCTGGAATCTTACCTGAACTTCAAGAAGACTCATCCGCTACAAAGACGAAAACCCCATCTACTGTAAAGATACAGACTGCTATATCTAACCTTGAGAATAATCCAAGTTATTACCATATACCGGATTTAGACGAAGAGGACGACATGGCAAATAAGATGGAGGAGAAAATCAAACAATTACAAGACCAAATAAAGGTAGTTAAAGGAGACCCTGACTACTATGGAGTCGATGCCGCGGAACTCAGTCTAGTCCCATACTTGGTTCTTACGTCGAAATTCAAGTCCCCAAAATTTGAGAAGTTTGAAGAGAACAGTTGCCCATCCGTTAACATCACCATGTTCTGCCGAAAGATGACATGATATGTAGGAAACGACCAACTCCTGATCCATTGCTTCCAGGAGAGTTTGTCGGGCTCCACCATCTGGTGGTACAATCAGCTAATTCGATCCCATATCAATACATGGAAGGATTTAGCCAAGTCATTTATGGAACAATTCAAACACGTCAATGACATGAGGTCATATCGAGTTATGCTACAAAGCATGGAGAATAAGCATAACGAAAAGTTTCAGGCAGTATGCACAGAAATAAAGGGATTCAGCTGTGTAGGTTCATCCATCTTTGGATGAGAAGGAAACCCAGAAGCTCTTCATGCAAACACTGAAGGCTCCTTACTACGGGTACCTAGTTGTAATCACATCCGGTAATTTTTCAGACTTAGTCATGGCTTGGGAGATTGTAGAAACGGCCATAAAGTAAGGCAAGATTGAGGAAGGGGAGGCAAGAAAGAAACCTCCTATTAAAAAGAGAGATAGAGAGATTAACAACGTCAACACATACAATGCCAATAAGGGTGTTATAAACTCCAGCCCAAAATCAACTGCAGCGGTACCGTCATGTACATCTAGACAAGATTCTAGAGAACCTAGGAAGAAAAGGGAAAAGAAATGTTTCGAACTTATTCCCATGACCTACAAAGAACTTTATCAACAAACTTTGACACTTATGTAGTGTCACCATACCCGGTGGAACCCATAAAGCGCCCATACCCTAGGTGGTATGATGAGAATGCCCATTGAGAATATCAGGGCACACTATTGAGAACTGTTACGCATTCAAGAGAATCGTGAAGAAGATGCGTAACAAAAACTGGATCGATTTCAACAACTCGGGGGCATCCAAGTGAGGAGGAAGTTCATTTCATCATTTGCATCATTTTGTTTGAATTTGTTTTTCATCTTTTCTCAAGTTTTTTGTAAGGACATTTAAATGAATTTATGTTACTTTAAATATGGCGAGCAATGAATCAAATTTGCATACTTGAAATTCTTTGAGTATCAACCGAATTAAAAAAAACTCTGTAATTGATTGAGTTATAGATCTTTGACAAAGTAACACGATTAAAAACTGATAAAACAAGGAGTTTTAACCTTACTTCAGATACGCTCGAACACCATACGCTTCTCTTGCTAGAACCGATATAGCCTTCTCCTCTCATAAGGGAATGAACAAGAGGCTTGGTATTTAAGTATGCATAACAGCAGACAATATGGGGAATTTTTTCCATATGACATTATTATATTTTTGTTTAAGACATTCAATGATGAAAATGATCTTCACTGATGGAATAGTCCAGTACGTGAATCTAGTTTAGGTCAGTTGCTTGGAAATTGAACTCTAAAGATGAGATTCCTTGACTTTCAATAACACCTAGACTATAACAGGTTCTTCTTGATAAACTTAAGAAATTGGATTCGTATACCCAGATTATAATTATATATGTATACAATAAAGCTGAGCTATTCCACTAAAGCAATTTTTTATAGAGGAAACTCAAAAGCCCTGGCTTTATGAATAGATTATATTCAAACCATGACATTGCTCGGATAGTTGGCAAATTGGTGTTTGCTCCACTGCAATTTTTGGGTCGAAGACTTTATGATGAGATGAACACTTCAGTTAGCCTGATAAAGGTGACTATAATATTGAGTTGTCTTTCTAAAGGAATTGGTTAAATGCCCCGACTTTATGGATTCAGCTAGCCAGACAATGGCAGATTAAATCAAATTTATCTAAATAAGGAGTTTCGGTAAATATGGACTAAGGGAGTTAAGGAACACCAGTTATAGTCAATTTCACACGAGCACTCAGAAATTTCATTTTTAGACCAATGTTTATACACTGCCTTTGTTAGAGGAGCCAATAAAGCTTGAAAAAATGGAAGATTTCAGAGGACCAAAATAAAAGGTCTAGTAATTGATTATGCTAGTTGCGTCATTTTGTCCACATCCGATTAAAATGTCGAACCAAGAAGAGACATGTTGTGATGTAAAAAAAAGAAATGACATTTTGGTGGCCAAAAGCTTAGAAAATAGAAAGCCAACCTGAAACCAACTCATCAACTTGGACATTTGTCAAAGAGCTATAACTCTGAAAGCATTAAAGAGCTATTGATTCTTTTGATTTTCTGTGAACTCATGTTTACAATTTGATTCGATTACGAGCCTGAATTAAGGAGCAATGTTTTACAGAATTCTTATATCTTTTTTTCCCTCATAAAATAAGAGAAAGGAGAAAACATTTTCAAACAGGACAATCTCAAATGTGAAATGCTGGAACCCAAGAAGAAAATGGGGCATGATCGATTCCAAGGGCCAAAACGGTAGACAAAGAATGAGAGTCCATCCAGGAGATAAAACCAGAACTAATTCATGTCGCATGCATCTTAGACATACTTAAGAGCATCACATTTATCATTTTTTAGCATACATATTTTTTGCAGCTTTTAGAGTCAAGCTTCAACTTCAAGACGAAAGATACTCGATTCAAAAACGCCTTCCAAAATCTATAGTGGAAGCTTCACTCAGTGGTAGGGAGCTACACTTAAACCAACTTGACATATTGAAAGATCATCAGATCTTTGAATCAACTTCCGACGGGTTCGAGATCCAATTCAGAACGTATCCAGTTCAGCTCAACTCAACGACGAGTGACTAGTTTCCAATTAACGTTTTCAAGCCAGATTTCAACTCCATGATGGATGATTTACGGTTGACAAAATTTACCACTTGGCTTTCCCGTGAAGGGGGTCATCTGAGGAACTATGATCAGCTTAGACATGCGAAGGGGGGCCATCCTGTATTTAGAGGAAATTTACAGCACATCTTAAGCCGATAAAAGTTGTATGTCGACAAAAAACTCTCAAGTTTTATTCAGAGTCAATTTCAACTTTATAGAGAAGGATATCGTGCCCAAATGGATTTTATTAGTTTCACAGCAAATGAGTCATCTGCAATAATAGGGGGTTATCTCACAGCCTATTACAGCATAGCTCAAGGAAAGAAGGACTATCTATCAACAAACCTTCTAGTTCGATTACACTCAGCTCAAGGACATATCAAATTTACAGCATTGCTCAAGGCGAGAAGGGTTATCTGTCAACCAAAACCTTCGAGTTCTATTACATTCAGTTCAAGGACGTATCAAATTTACAATATAACTCAAGGCGAAAAGGGTTATCTGTCAACAAAGATCTTCGAGTTTGATTACATTCAGCTCAAGGGCATGTCAAATTTACAACATAGCTCAAGGCGAGAAGGGCTATCTGTCAAGAAAAAATGTCGAGTCTGATTCCATTCAGCTCGACGACACATCAACCACATGGTAGCATCGAGGAACTACTTTTTGGTTAAAGTCGAGGTCTTTAAGTCAAGAAGAATATCTGGGGCAATCTCTCAGCTTAGTGCAACGTAACTCAAGGTGAGAAGGGTTATCTATCAATGAAAACTTTCGAGTTCGATTCCATTCAGCTCGAGGGCATATCAATTACTTTTCGATAGAATTTTCAAACCAAGGTCTTTAAGCCGAGAAGAAGACCAAGGTCGACTACGATTAGGAAACAAGAAGTCACCTTCTGATTCAAATTATGGACTACGATGTCATTTCAAGACTGACTCGACTTCGCGACAGAGGAGTCATTCGCAATTTAATTTAACATGGAGTTACTCCTAATTGCAATATCAGAGTCAAGTTTCAACTCCACAATGGAGGATATTAGACTCTAGGACCCCTTTATACCGAACGAAAATTTGTTTCCTTTTATCTTTGTCCTATTTTTCATTACACGAAAAAGGACAAATAGGGGCAGCTGTAGACACTCATTTTCTTCTGGAGTTCTTTTTAATATCGTATAGTTTTCGTTTTTTTAAAAATAGTTTTTGAAATATATATATTATATAGTTTTGAAAACATTTTGAAAATATATATAATATTTAGTTTTGAAAATGATTTTTGAAAATGTATATATTATATAGATTTTTTAAAAAAACATTTTTAAAACTTATATAGTATATGGTTTTTAAAAAACATTTTGAAAACTATATAATATAATGTTTTTGAAAATATATATAATATATAGTTTTTGAAAACATTTTAAAAATATATATAATAAATAGTTTTAAAAACAATTTTTAATATATATTTATATATATATATATATATCTATATATCTATATATATATATATATAATATAGTTTAAAAAAAATTAAAAATATGTTATGGTTTTGAAAATAGTTTTTTAAAAAGCATATAATATATAGTTTAAAAATGATTTTTTATTTTTTTTTTATTTATTTTTTATTTATTATTTTTCTTATTCATTTAATTTTATTTCTTTTTTTTTCAGGTCCAAAATAAGTCCAGCAAGGGTCCAAGTCTGCCTGACCCAATAGGCCAAAATCGGGTAAAGACAGAGTACCCACGGGTAAACTGGGTAAACATGAGACTCGGGACATGTTAGGGTTTTCACACATACCCATACGTAGGTGCACAAGAGCTGTTGGATCTGGCCATTTGATCCAACGGTCAAAATCCATCAAGAACAGTCGATGACAAAACGCGCTAGTCCAGTCACTGACCGGTCGAAATCCTCGGCACTCCAAGCCGAAATCACAGGAAAATCAGAGCCAAGACCAACCATAAAGAGTCAAGCACAATCACCGAGACTGAACCATCCCGGAAGAATCGATAGCGACCCAAAATATCCAGAATTACAACGACCGATTACGAGGCTATAAAAGCCTCTGGCCATACCACGACATAAATAATAAAAATAAGCCACAAATAAAAGCAACATAGAAATATAGCCAAAAAACCCAATTGGTAAACAAGCAACAGTAGGCCGAAACTGAAAACAACTACACCAAAAACGTCAAAAAAACTCAAAAAAGGCAAGGCTTTGCCTCATCAAGGGTCGGTAAGAGCATCGGGAGCGTAGAGGAACCCCATCGAAGGGAAAGAGGCACCGAGAAGTGGAAAAGTTGCCGAAAAAGGGTGAAAACCGAATATTTTTTTTAGATCTACGATTATTGGGGTTTATTTTAGAGATTTGGGGCTTGGTTTTGGGTTCACGGGGTAGAGAGTGGCGGCTGGAGCGGCGGTCGGTGGCGTTTGGGCGGTGGTTGGTCACTGGAGTGGTGGCCGAGTTTTCACCGGATGAGAGAGAGAATGAGAGGACTAATAGAGAAGGGAGAGGATTTGACAATTGAGAAATGAGGGGAATGATTTTTTTTGTGATTTGGGGGATATTTATAGGAGGGCCACTATGTAATTAACCAATAGTTAAATTATTTCCGCAATACCTGTATTTTTTAAGTGTAATTCATTTTCGTCACTTGTTTCAATTTTGTCTCCGAATTTTTAATTTATTCAATTAATCACTCTTTATTTTTCTCTTACAACTCATTTCTAGTACCAATTTAATCCATTAATTTCAATTTATTTGAATTTGACCATCTAAGTTTTTATTTTTTTAAATTCTTTTTCTTACTTCATATCGTTTTTATTTTATTCCTTTTAAAACTTAACTTTTTTTCTTCTTTTCTTCGTTGATTTATCTAATATGTTTTTTAAAAAAATTATTTTATTTTTTCCCTTTGATTTATTTTTTAAAATTTTTTAATTTTTCTATTCTTTTATCCTTTGAGTTATTATTATTTTTATTTTTATTTATTTTTATTTTATTTTTTTCTTTTCTTTGATTTATTTAATATTTATTATTATTATTTTATCTAATATTTTTTACTTTTTATAGGAATTCTAACCAATCGAAGGTAAGTAATTTGAATCAGGTTTTAAAATTTTAATTTTAATTTTTAATTTTTCACATTAAGACAACCGATAAATTAATTGGTATCGAAAGGGCAATACAAAGGTGTTAATCCTGCCTTGACTGTAACCAACTCCCGAACTTGACACATTTATGGTAAAACACAGATCTGGTAAGATGGTGTCTGATCCACCTAAATATTTTTAAAATGATCGGTGGCAACTATAACCCATTATTTCAAGTCGAAGTCTAATTTTGGACCACTCGAAAGACTGCTGCGACAGAGGACTCTCGATTTTTTTCTTCTATCTCAACAACGAAAACACTGCAACTTCATTTTTTCCATTGTTTTCGAAATCAATACAATGAAAAATTCCAAAAAGTTTTTTTTCTTTTTATTTTTAGTACCCATTTTCTTTTATTGAAACTTTAGTAGAGGAAGAAATAGGTGGAAAGTGGGTCGTTTTACCTTTGTTGTCAACCCTTACATTTGGTTTGAGGCCTCCCCGAAGCCATGACCCTCATTGTGGCCGAGCTTTTGGGGGGGCGCAGGTCACGTGAGAGAGAGGGAGGAAGGAAGAGGTAAAAAAGGGATTTAGTTTAGTCATGTTAGGTTCGGCTTTGGCTCGTTCGGTGGTGGCCGGAGTGAGAGGAGCCGCCAATTTACGACGGTGTTGAGTTACCTTTGGTTTCGGTCTAGGTGGTAGAAGAGAAGGGGAATGGTTCGGTTTAGTTTAAGGTCGTGTTTGGTTTTCTTGGTCAAAGTTAACGTTGGTTGGGGCGTTATTTGGTCGCCGATCAGCGGCTTGTGATCGACGACGACCATGGGGCCTTTGGAAGAGTGCGACCACGTGAGATAGTGAGTGAGAAGAGAAATGAAGAAAGTATAGGTTAGGGTTATTTTAGTATTTGTTAAGTTAGAAATAACTTGATTTTAGGTGTTTTTATTAAAAGTTTGGGCTAATTGCCACATAGGTACTCCCTTTTTAGCCGTATATTTGCATTTTAGGAACAAAATGCCTTATTTCTCTATTTTTTTCTGATTTTCATATTTTGATTTTACTTTGTTTCAATTTAGTCATCATCTCGCAGAGTTTTTTCATTCGAAATTAGCCACATAGTTGTTATTTATGCATTTTAGTCACTGATTGATTATGATTCAGGCTACTGATTTTATTGTATTGCATTTTGGTCCTGATTATTAAAATACGAATATTAAACTCTAATACGACCATGTGGTTACCCGCCCTGGGGTATGATCCATATTATTTATGGTTTGGGTAAATTTTAATTTTTAACCGCTTAATTGCTAATTTACTAATTTACTAACAGCTAATTTTTTTTATATTCGAATTATTTTATGACCTCGCGATGACCCGCTCTAGGGTATAATTCGCGTTATTTATGGTCCGAGTAACAAATAAAAATTAACCCGTAACCTCTAATTTTATTCGATTGATATATTTTATGTTATTTACATTTCTTCCCTTTAAATTTCTATTATTTAAATTTTAACATTTAAATTTTAGTCCTTTCAATTACAGCTTTTAATTTTCTGAACTATTTTAATTTAAGTCTTATATTTTGATTTCTTTCATTTTAGTCCTTTATTTAATGTTTTATTTCAGCTTTGCATTTTTTATTTATTTAAATTTAATCCTTTTGTATTTAGTAATTGCTTTTAATTTTGTCTTTAATTTCAATTTCTTTAAATTTAGCCCTAGAATTTTAGATTTTAAGTTAAAACTTTTGAATTAGATTTTTTTCCATATTTTAGTCCCAATCTAGCTCAATTTCAAATTTATCCCTTAAATTAGGTGAATTCTTAATTTGGTCCTCGCTTTTGCTCGAGGTTCCAATTTAATTATTCGATTTGAAAAATTGATTTGATTAGGATTAATATTAGAGCATCCATCTTAGGCCTAATTTCATATTCAATCCTTAAATTAGGAGAATTTTTAATTTAGTCCTCACTTTTGCTTAAGATTCCAATTTAATTATTTGAATTACATAATCGATTAAAATTGAGTAGGTTAATATTAGAGCCTACATTTTAGGTTTAATCCTTAGGGTTTTTCAAATTTCATAATTTGACACTTTAAGATAGAGGGTATCCTTAATTAATTCATTTAGTATAATTAGGTTACATAACCGATTGGTTGATTGCATTTTGATTTTAAAATAAGGCAATGTTCATATATTAGGGGTTAATAGTGTATCTCCCGCTTTTGCCCAGGGGTGACCGCTATCGATTCCCGAAGTAAATCAACATCCTTTTCAAAACCCCATATCAGGATTTTTAAATTATTAAGGAAATGTACATTTATTGTGATTAATCGTGAAGCTTTTGCTTTTGCTTTTGCTTTTGTTTTTGCTTTTGCTTGGGGGTGTCGTTATTAGTCTTAGTAAATCAATAACATTTTTAAAAAATATGCATACATAGTGGATTTTAAATTAAATTAAATTTCAAACTCAAAACTTCCAATTTTAAAATATAGGGTAATCGATTAAGTACTAATTTTGGGTTATATGGGGATGCTAATGCTTCCCTACGCGTAACTGACTCCTGAAATTAATTTCTGATTTCCCATACCAAAATTTGATACTTTTGGTAAAATAAAATGTTTTATTAAACTAACCTAATTTTTAGGTGTTGCAACTGCACCTTAAAAATGATTGGTGGCGACTCCAATTATTTTCATTAAAATAAGATTTATTTTTAAAAGTTGTATCGGTCTTCCCCACCTAAAATCGGTTACGACACTTAGAGATTACTGGGCGTCGCTAACTTGGCTGTTTAGGACATTGAGTGCTTCTAAACTGTCGGTTTCTGCCTCTATTTATGTGATCTTTTTGTCCCAGGCGATTTTCATTCCAATATAAACTCCCTAAATTTCTGCCTCTAGTACAAAGCATACCCCAATGAATTTGTGGAACCCTATTATGTATTTTCTGATGTGATATCTGATAGCTCCTCTGCACATTGCAATTCCATTTGTTGTGTTCCGACTAGCATCAGTGTTGGCTTTGAACCATCCATCTAGGGGAAGGGACCACCTCGCCTGTTGTTCATTGGGGTTCCTGTTGCCTTGCTTTGTGCATTGTGAGTGATGGTTTCGGTTCGTTTGTATGGCTCTAATGCTCAGCGATTGTAGTCTTCGGCTTCATTCAAGGATACTTCCAGTATCTTCTATTGGTATGTCAAAGAATATTGCATTCCTTGATAGCTAGATATTCGATAATATTGGTCCAAATAAGAGGTTCGATTCTTAATCTTCGGTTACCAGTATCTTCTATGGCGAGGAAAGTCTCAAGCATATATGGTTTTATGGGAGTCGACCATATTCCTAACGCTTGGGGACACCATCGGAGCATATGGTTTACATCTTCATTGGGGGCTGCACATATTGGGTAGCTAGCATCCTGTGAAAGGTGTCTGCGTACTCGTTTCGCGTTCATCATGATTTTTTTGGAACAGATTAGCCATATGAAGATTTTGACTTTTTGAGGCCCTCTATATTTGTGGATTATTTTCCATAACTTTCCATCTTGTGCAACATACAGACCGTATCTGATTCCGTGTGTGGTTTTGATTGAAAACCACTTGTCGTTACTTCCATTCCATCCAATTGAGTCTTCTTCCAAGGCATTAACTGGTCCTTTTGTTGCAACCACACAAAGCAGTATGTGTATCGGGAGGAGTTGTTGAAACTTTTCCCATTTCTAATCTCCTAGTTCATTCACTATATCATCTACTTTTTCGTCCCCTACCAATGGGATTAGGTGATTGGGTACATACGAAATTAGTGGGTCGATACCTTTAATCCATAGATCACGCCAGAAATCGATTGAATTGCCATTACCAGGATTACAAACGATGCTTTTGCGGACATCTTTCAAATCATGAAAATCCCTTTCCAAAGTCTGGAACCATTCCTGTTTGTTATCGATTTTGGCAATCTTTCGCATCATTTATAATTTGCTCGTAGGAAACGTACACATAAAGCTTCCTTGTTGGATATTACGTTGAAAGCAATTTTCATGAGATATGCTTCATTTTGTGTTAGAAATTCCTGAAGTCGAGACCTCATTGGGAGAGAGGGGAACACATTACTTCCCATTTTACTAAATGCTGGCTTTTCCCGTCATTTGTGAAGCCCCATTATTAATCTCTCTAAGTCTGTGCATGTTTTCTTTGGTACGACAGATGTTTGCATGGTGTAATTTGGGATAGCTTCAAGAACCGTTTTTTCAAGTGTGATTTTTCCAGCTAATGATAGGCTCTTGGCCGCCCAACCGTTTAATATGTTTTGTACCATTCGAACTAGGTAGTCATGGCTGCTGTGACACGATTGTGAAGTATTGGGACTCCAAGGTATTTCCCAAATCATTGACATTATTAAAGTCAAAAGCTTCATTTAGTTGAGTTCGATGGTTCTTTGGGATGTTCTTGGAGTAAAATAGTGTAGTTTTTTCTTGATTAAGCTTATGCCCCGAGACACTGCAAAAGTGTTCTAGTACCTTTCGGATGATATAGATTTTTCCATGATGCTTCGGCAAAGAGAATCATGTCATCTATGAAAAACAAGTGAGATATATCTGGGCTGTGTTTGGATGTCCATAATTGTTTCCATCGACCATCGTTTACTTCCATTTGTATGGACTGTGACAATCTTTCCATACATAAAAAGAATAGGTAAGGCGAGAGTCAATCTCCTTGCCTAATACCTCTCGTTGGTTAGAATGCTTCTGTTACCCATTGTGAACAAGCTTTTTGCTTCCATAGACTCTCTTCTTGCTCTAAAATTATCAATTGTTCGGATTTCAGATGGGTTTTCAAGTTGATTAGAAATTCTGAGTGCGAGTTTTGCAAAGCTTTGTCTATTCCTCTTAGACGCGCAAGTACTTTCTTTTTTTTGCCCGATATGGGCAAATTCTTCCACGTTCCATTTAGTCACCACTGATTTAAAATATTGAATGTTGTCAGCAGCGGTGCATTCATTCTTCCAGATTGCTTCTAGAGATTGCTTCTAGTAATTCTTTGAAATGTAGTTGTCCCTCCCATGTCGTTATAAAATGAAATGATCTGTTTTTGTGGTCTCGGTTGGAATCATGCAATTGTAGCATGAGAGATCTATGGTCTGACCCAATCCTCTCTAGATGCTTGACGTGTGATTCTGAAAATTTGCCATTCCAGTTGGAGTACACTATGAATCTTTCTAATCTTTTCGAAGGCTGCCTCGCGACCAAGTGAAAGGTAGACCAGAGAAACCTAAATCGATAAGCCCTGTGTCGTGGATGAAGTTGGCAAAACGAGTATTGCCCCCTTGTCCTTGGTGTGCTCCTCCCATTTTTTCTTCATGGCTTATTATATCATTAAAGTCTCCCTCTAGAACCCATGGAGTCTCTCCACCTGGTTCAAGGTTACTTAGCTGATTCCAGAGGTGTTTTCTTATTGAACGTTGGGGGCTAGCGTTGACTGCTGTTAACTGAACCCAATCTTTTGTTTCCACCGAGCGTATTCTATAGTTTACAAAGTGATTTGATATGGGGAGGGTTTCCATGTCGACCGTATCCCGCCACATTAACCAAAGGCCTCCCTTAAAATCGTGTGCTTCTGTGCAGAATGTATTAGCAAAGCTGAATATGGAGATAACCTTGTCAGCTTGGTTACTGAAGACTCGAGTTTCAAACAAAGCTACCACATTTGGTTTGTGTTCTCTTACAAGTGAATTAAAAATTCTACGGAACGATGGGCTTGCTATCACACCTCAATTTAGGGGCTAAATTTTAGAAATTATAAAGTATTGAATTTAAGTGATATTTTGGAAGAAATTGAGTAGTAAAGTGTAAAATCGCAAGTTGGTAGACCATTTTAGGAAGTGTAGGAATTCAGGAACTCTGTCCTAAATTTACCCATTTTTATTATGTGTTGAATTATAAACCCCTCACGTATGTTTTTCAAAATGCTTCCCTTTTTCCTCTCCCTGGCCAACCCTCCTTTGAGGTTCGATTTCTCCATTATCCGACCACCGTTTGTCTATCTGAAACCACCATCGTGTTCGTTATCGATCGGTGAACAAAACCTGACCTTTATCCCGTCGTGAATCGGCGTCATTCTCCATAAATCTCAACCGAAAGCTTCATCGGTTTTAACTCAATCGCCTTTGGTTTTCCGTCGATCCAGCCACCCGTTTTCGACACCTCCTGCACCATCGTGTTCCTTGCATCATTCGGAGTCCACCAGTGTCCTTGTCTCCATCGTCGCGGGATTATGAGGGGGTGAGAAAGTTAAAGTTTCCGACGTTTCGGAATCGAGCTCTCCGCCGTTCAAAATTGTGAACCGAGCTTGGTAAGTGTTTCAAAATGCCATAAAATAATTTTAGAATTTTTTGTGGAATTTTTTCGACCCTCTACGTCCCTGCACGCGCCCCCACGCGCCACCCTTGAGAGTGGGGAAAGTCCGGACAGCTTGAAATGGTCTACCCAGATCCGACTCGCCTACCCGATTGAGTCAACCCGGGCAGACTCAACTCACTGGGTCAACTCGTTGACTTTGGCCTAGTCAACCTGTTGACCTTTGACTTTGACCAAGTCAACCCTTTGATCTTTGACTTTGACCAAAAAGTCAAATTTTTTGAAAATGTAACATTTTATGTTTTTCGACGTCATGGGTCCGATTCTGAAGTCTGTTTTGCCAAATTCAAACTCAGCAAGTTGTTTTTCACTGATTTACCACCCGGTTTGATCCGTTTTCATAATTAAGTCCCGTTTTTATGAAATTTCTGTTAATATGTATCTGAGGAATTATTGGAAGTTGATTTCAAGATCGAGGGCGTTCGAATGGAGTTTAAATGGTCGATCAGTATGGCATGGAAATCGAGGTAATACATTATTACCTTTTCATGCTTTATTGAACATGTTGGTATTGGTAAATGCATGAATGAAAATGTTTGGTCTCATCTGTGTAGTTAATTAATTTCTACACTCAATTTGAAATCGGTAAAAATTCGATAATTGAATATGGCTCAGATGATTAATATAAGAAACTAGAGGACCGTTAGAATTAAAGTACAAGTTTTATGATTAAGTGATAAAGCAATCAGCCGTGGATATGTAAATTATAATTTATATCATTAAAGGTGAAATGCCAAAGGTACTTGGTTGAGAAATTAAGAGAATACTTCGAGTAGGTGAAATTATGAAAATACTCTTATGTTGTAAAAAGACAAGAATTGACCTTAGAAGTTGGATAAGAACTTTGTGAAGACATATTTGACCTAATGAAAACTGCTGATGTGCATAGAAAATGTTAGTTTTGTTTAGAAAATTTGGATAACTGATTTCTAAACCCAATATGGTTGATACAAGATACTAGAAGTTTGAATTAAATAATAAGATCTAATAGAAGGAAATGATTGAAATACATTGGATCTGTAAAATGACCAAAATACCCCTATAATGGAAATGAATCAAGAATATCACCAATCACATGAAGGAATGAATATCCTCAAGCTTTGAAATGACTGGAATAACATCGAGCACCAAAATGACCAAAATGCCCTTATGCACTAGACTAAGTAAATGTCTTGGATTAATTAAGGAATCCAAATAAACATAGGTGTTATACTACCCTTAAAAGTTATGTAACACAACTTAAGTGAGTCGATCAACCATAATGCTATGTCAATATCTGAATGGCATAGATACCACTTGAATCCTTGTTCGTCTCCTCAAGTTTGGATTGATATTAATTCTGGAAGTACTCACCTCAACTCAACTCTAGAGCGCATTCGATACTAAAAAGTGGATATTCGTTAGACAAATCAACCACGAATATTAAATTGAACTAAACGGAAGTACAATATGTATCGAAATTCAGAAACATCCGAATTACTCTGGAAAACTCTGAAGTAACCGGGATAAAATTGACTACAAAGTGAACTAAGTAAGCTCAATGACTAAGGATTTAGTAAGTGATTGGGATAAGTTTGGAAATTTGGATTAACTTACATTATGTATCATCCCTATGGGTTATGAACCACAAATCAATTACGCCATCATTTCCTGATATAGTTGAAACATGAAAATGAAATAAAGACCATTATAATATATGTTTGTTTCCTTAAGATCCATTCAACAATGACTCAGAAGATGATTTATGGACAATAATTATTGGAATTAAAGAGTGAATACCTAGAAGGGCAACGAATGGACTGGTTAACATGCATTAGTTCTGGGAGTTATTCAGCTTGAGTTATTTCGATAATCCGATAGATCAACACATACTTGAAATGTCATGAACCTTCATTTCTTCCTTATCAACTCAAATCACATTCTGAAAAATTGATGATTTCGTCAGTTAATGAACTCTTCTTATATTGATTTTAACTTCCGTCATTTTATCGGTATATTGAAGATCCGTATTTCTCTACCCGATATGATTATCCAATATCTCTGAATAATATCTGGAAACTCTAGTGTGTTCCCTAATCACATGAATATTTCATCTGATTTCCAATTTGAATTCTGTTATGTTACCTGACATGAATTCTGTTATGATATATGACATGGATTCTGTTATGATATCTGACCTGAATTATGTTTTTATTTTTGATATATCCGTTTACGAACATAAAATATTTTATTTGGAGGGTATTGTTGGAGGAAGAAAACTTGCAAACTCCTCGGCTTTGTGCTCAGGGCCTTACTCGATGTGACAGTGGTGTATGGCTCTGGGGAACCTACACATTATGATGTGTTTGGTTGGAGGGATTACTATGGTTTTTGATAAATGTTTTATTTGGGGGGTATTGTTGGAGGAAGTATACTTGCAGGCTCCTCGGCTTTGTGCTCAGGGCCTTACTCGATGTGACTGTGGGTGTATGGTTATGGGGAACCTACACATTATGATGTGTTGGGCTGGAGGGATTACTATGGTTTCTGAATTTGAAAAATATGTTTTGAAAAGATCTGTATCTTTTCACTGGTTTTGAGGGAACACACTAGATAACTTATCATGATCTCTTGAACCTAGTCATTCGAAATATTTTCCTCTGAACTGAAAACTTACTGTCTGTTATTACCTGAGATATCATTGGAACCTCGGCTTAGCCTAAAAATCTATAGATGTCTGAACCAGTAAGGAAATATATGTTTATTTGTTATCTGCACGTTCTTCAGCATCATCTGGTAGTTCTGTATTACTGAACTTTCCAAAGCTTACTCTGTTACTCACCTTTTCAGGTTAAAAGAATCATACTAGTGCATCTATCGACATCAGTAAGACAGTTATTCCAGCGATGCTTGCAGAGTATGATACTTGTGATTAGGGGGCATGTAATTATATTTTGTTTTATATACGAGTTTGAAAATCTATTTTATGTCTGAGTACTGATAAATCATTTTATGAGTTACATGTTTTGATAAAAGTTTTAACTTTTCCGAGATTTTTACGGTGGGTCGCTCCGGTGGCCTAAATGTGACACCCCGGATCGGATCTGGTCACACGCATCGGTCTGAGGGGGTTACACTTGCTACGCCATGGCAATTCCAAAATAGAAAATACATAATCAATTTGTGTTAAAATGGACCCGAGACTTGGTGCTAGCTTCGCTGTTCGATTTTGTCTCAAATGTCAACCTCTACTGAATTGGATGTGTGTGCGTGCAATATTTCTTCTTTGTTGTCTGACGATAGTTCCATAGAGTTTCTTGTCCTCCGGTCTGTTCTTGATCATTTACTATCCTGCTTCCACTTTCAGAATAAGCATCTAGTTGTTCTGCAATGTTTTTAACCCAGTTAAGTGGAGCTGTGTTTGTTGAAGCTTGTTGTCCAACTGACATGTTGATTTTCAACCCTTTCTTTTGTATTGCCCATGTTGAATTGTTGGACCGTCCTTGGGGTTTTGTTGTCTTGTTGGTATTTGATGTGTTTGAGTCAAAGCCTTATTCCACTATGGAGATGGCTGCATGGCTCCCTTTCTTACGTGAAGTTTTGTGTGTTTGTTTCTGTTGGTAGACCTTCTATTGATGGAATAACAATCAACCTTTCATTCACGACTGTTTTTTGGTATGATTTTTTGATATTTTTTAGGGGTTTGAGCTAAAATGCGACATTTTTTATGAATGATTTATGTTGTTGTCCTTTAATTGGTTTTGATGTGTTTTTTGTTTTTGATCTGTTTTGTAGAATGTTTTGGGGTTGTCCTGCATTTTTCATCTCAGTTTGGCCTTCTTACATATTGTTTCCAACCTCTTTCTCCCTAATTACTGTGAACCGATAACCTAAGGGTTGGTTCCCATTGTTTTCCTCTTTATTATCGACAGGGGATTTTGTATTTGAACTTTTTCGTCGATTTGTTACGACCATCCAAGGGCCGTAGAGTTCCTTGGTGTGGATATTTAGAGATGTTGGTTGTTCTTGTTGCTTCTCGTTTTCTAATGTAGTTGTCGTTATTTGGTTGGTTGTACCGCAGTTTTCTTTGGTGTGTCCATAGACTTCACATGTGAAGCAAATCTGTTGGAGGCCCTCATATTCGAGTTTTTGGATGAAGTTATCTATGCCTATGCAAGCCTTTAACGGTTTATTTAGGTCTATCATGACTGCTAACCTTGCAAATTTTCCCCTCTCGCCTACCTGAGTGTTACAATCAACCTTAACTACTTGTCCTACCACCTTTGCAATTCTCCTGAACAAGTTCGGGTAGTCTGATCCAAACGATAACTTGTGATGGGTGCTTTTCTGATGTTGAGAAGGACCTACTCTATGGCTGTACAGTCAGTTTCTACAGGACATTGCCATAATTTCTTTCGTCTTCGAATTTGCTAGGTAGTAGTAATTCTCTCAGTTGACAAGTTGTAAATCCCCAGGTATGCCAATAGAGAGTGGATCCAATCGAGTAACGCTTTATATCCTGTCGAACGTTGGAGGAGCAAGAGGATTATTGAGTTTCTCATGCTCCAGTCGATTTGGTTGTGGACTCTTTCTGAGAAATTAATCGAAGGTACCGCCCCAGTTTTGTCTACTATGCAGCCTTCATCCGTTACTATCACCTCATCCATGTCGAAACCTGGCTCTCGACTTCCTTCTGTGTTCATGTTACTTTTAGCCATGGATGCATAGGATATTTTCCCATGTGAAGCCTGGTTGGATCCTGATCCCTGTACAGAATCTTGATTTGTTTCTTCTCATCTTTACCATCCATATCGGTTGTTTCGGTCTGCATGGTTAATGGATATTTCATGCTTTCATCTTTTTTTAACTTTCTTTTCCGCTTGTTGATCTTCTTTCAGTACAGGGGATCCTAGCCGTTCCAGTACAGGTGGATATCCCAGATTGGGAATATTCTCCGGTGGCCTGCCATTGATGTTGTTGTATGGTCCTCTGATAAGTTGGTTAGGGTTGCTAGGGTTTTCCTCATTAATGTTTTCTTCCATCATTCTTTTTAATAGAATCTACCTTATTATAATCTTTAAACCTATTAGTGTTGATTTTCTTTGAAACTCTGAATTCTCCTTTTAATTTCATATGTTTAGACATCCAAATACTTATTTAAAGTAATATTTCAAAACACATGTAATGTCCTATTAGCTCATTTGGTTACAGCGTCGTGCTAATAACGCATAGGAAGCAGGTTCGAGACTTGCATGGGCCAATTATCATTACATAAGTTATTGATCCTCCCATTATGAAAAAGAAATATTGTAAGATAATAAAATTTAATTCTAAATTGACACAATCAAATTCAATATTTATTCTACTTATGATATATATTTATTAATTTGATTATAGAGTATATGATTATGAAATCGACTATACGATAATTTTTATATGAAATTATTTTATTATTTCCCTTTCTTCTATATTTAATCTTGATTGGTCTTTCTAGACCTTTCATTTACCAGATTTATGGATATTTCTCTCAATAATCTCGTTTCAAGGTTTGAACATGGATTCTTTTATTTAAGAGTATAATGTAGTTATTTTTAGATTCATGTATGCCACATCTATCAGATTTGTTTGGTTCATGGATATAAGATTAACAATAAGAATGCAATTACACAATATATTCATTTTATATTTATAGAGCGTTAATTTGATTATAAAGTATATGATTATGAAATCGACTATACAATTCTTTTTCTATGAAACTATTTTATTGTTTTCCTTTCCTATATATTTAATCTTGATTGGAGTTTTAGACCTTTCATTTACCAGCTTCGTGGATATTTCTTGCAATAATCTTGTTTCAAGGTTTGAACATAGATTCTTTATTTAAGAGTATAATGTAGTTATTTATAGATTCGTGTATGCCACATCCCTCGGATGCATTTGGTTCATGAATATAAGATTAACTATAAGAATACAATTATGCAATATATTCATATTATGAAGAATATTGCATTACTTTGTTTGATTCATTTAATCGAAATGTAAGACTGTGATGTTTAGGACAAAGAACATATGATTATTTAGAAGCATGCATCTCTAAATTATCATTATTTTATTTTTTAAAAACTAATTATTTAATATTTATTAGGGTTAATTACCATAATAGAATCATTTGCTCCAAATGATCATCCTTACTTCAACATATATATAAATAATTTCGACAAATTAATAGATTGTAGTTGTGTAATAGTGGAAGTAAATAGCCGGAATAGCTCAGTTGGTTAGTGTGTGTGATTATTAACCATAAGGTTGGAGGTTCAAGCCCTTCTTCTAGTGTTGATTTTCTTTATAACTCTGAATTCTCCTTTTAATTTCAATATGTTTAGCCATCCAAATAGTTATTTAAAGTAATATGTCAAAAGATATGCAATGGCTTATTAGCTTGATTAGAGCATCATGCTAATAACACGAAGGTTGCAGGTTCGAGACCTGCATTGGCCAATTATCTTTACATAATTTATTGTTCTTCCCATTATGAAAAAGAAATATTGTAAGATAATAAAATTTAATTCTAAATCGATTATACTATAATTTTTATATGAAATTATTTTATTGTTTCCCTTTCTTCTATATTTAATCTTGATTGTTCTTTCTAGACTTTTCATTTACCAGCTTTGTGGATATTTCTCTAAATAATCTCGTTTCAAGGTTTGAACATTGATTCTTTATTTAAGAATATAATGTAGTTAATCTTAGATTCGTGTATGTCACATCTCTCGGTTGCGTTTGGTTCATGGATATAAGATTATCTATAAGAATGAGATTACACAATATATTTATTTTATATTTATAGTGTATTAATTTGATTATAGAGTATATGATTCAGAAACCGACTAGACAATTCTTTTTATATAAAATTATTTTATTGTTTCCCTTTCCTCTATATTTAAACTTGATTGGACTTTTAGACCTTTCATTTACTAGCTTTGAGGATATTTCTCTCAGTAATCTCGTTTCAAGGTTTGAACATATATTCTTTATTTAAGAGTATAATGTAGTTATTTTTAGATTCGTGTATGCCACATCTCTCGGAAGCATTTGGTTCATGAATATAAGATTAACTATAAGAATACGATTATGCAATATATTCATATTATGAAGAATATTATACATTATTTTGTTTGATTTATTTAATCGAAATGTAAGATTATGATGTTTAGGAGAGAGAACACATGATTATTTAAAAGAATGTATCTATAAATTATCATTATTTTAAATTTATTTCAAAAACTAATTATTTAATATTTATTAGTGTTAGTTACCATAATAGAATCATTTTCTCCAAATGATCCTCCTCACTTCAACATATGTATAAATAATTATGAGAAATGAAAAGATTGTAGCTGTGTAGTAATGGAAGTAAATAATTGGAATAGCTCAGTTGGTTAGAGTGTGTGGCTGTTAACCACAAGGTCGAAGGTTCAAGCCCTCCTTCTAAGGTTGATTTTCTTTTTAACTCTGAATTCTTCTTTTAATTTCAATATGTTTAGCCATCCAAATAGTTATTTAAAGTAATATGTCAAAAGACATGCAATGACCTATTAGCATAGTTGCTTACAGTGTTGTGCTAATAATACGAAGGTCACATGTTTGAGCCCTACATGGGCCAATTATCTTTATGTAAGTTGTTGTTCCATTATGAAAAAGTAATATTGTAAGATAATAAAAATTAATTCTAAATTGTCACAATCAAATTACAATAATTTTATATGAAATTATTTTATTGTTTCCCTTTCTTCTATATTTAATCTTGATTGGTCTTTCTAGACCTTTCTTTTACCAGCTTCGTGGATATTTCTCTCAATAATCTTGTTTCAAGGTTTGAGCATGGATTCTTTATTTAAGAGTATAATGTAGTTATTTTTAGATTCGTGTATCTCTTGGATGTGTTTGATTCTGAAATCGACATTGCAATTCTTTTTATATGAAACTATTTTATTGTTTCCCTTTCCTCTATATTTAATCTTGATTGGACTTTTAGACCTTTCATTTACTAGCTTCATGGATGTTTCTCTCAATAATATTGTTTCAAGGTTTGAACATAGATTCTTTATTTAAGAGTATAATATAGTTATTTTTATATTCGTGTATTACACATCTCTCGGATGCGATTGGTTCATGAATACAAGATTAACTATAACAATACGGTTATGCAATATATTCATATTACAAAGAATACTACATTACTTTTTGGATTCATTTAATCGGAATGTAAGACAATGATGTTTAGGATAGAGAACATAAGATTATTTAGAAGCATATATCTCTAAATTATCATTATTTTTAAAATTTATTTTTAAAAAAAATTGATTATTTAATATTTATTAGTGTTAATATTAAAAAATCAGTAAAAAAATTCTTTAAGAATCATTAAAATTAAAAATAAAATTTGAAACTACTTAATAGCTTAAAATCAAAATATTTTTTTAATATTCGAATCAAGTTTGAATTTAGACAATAACATGACAATTCAATACTATTTCATATAAAGAGTGAAACAACCTAAAAACTGTCTAAATAAAAAGTCATCCAGATGTCAATTAAAATATAACTTAATAAAATACTTATAATGTAAATAATTTCTTATATCTAGTAGTGTTTAATACTATTCATAATAAGTCAGTATATATATATAAACTTTTACTACCAACTAGTTTCAATATACTTATATCAAAGCAAACACAACACATAAATACACATGCCAACCAAAAATATCAAAACATCAAAAGGCTTCATACTAATAATGTGAAGTTGATATGATCCTCAAAAGATGATGTTAAACTTAGCTTCTTACTCTTAACGCTTTCTTTTACCTATACGTGAAACCATCACAAGCTAAGTACAAGCTTAGTGAGACATAATAATAATAATAATAATAATAATAATAATAATAATAATAATAATAAAACATATGTGTAATAAAATGTAGTACATGTATAATAATATGAAAATATCATATAAGAACATTTAATAAAATCAATCCGACTTATCAAAATCATTTTCATATAAAATTACCTGTAATTCAGCAGTTCACACATAAGCCATTCAATGCCAAACCAAAGTTCTTGATGAAAATTTTTCTTTCAATCAAATCTATTAAACCTTTATATTCCTATTTCATTTCAAATCACACCCCAATGTATAATGAATGAGAATACATGGTACGTGAGTCATATACAAGTGTACCATATGCAGTTTAAGTGCCTTGCGAATAAATTGCACTTTTGTTGCCATATGGGTGTACAAGTACTGTAGAACACATCATTATTGTACCCGTAATCAAGAATACATCACACTAACATCATATACATACATGTAAAAATATCATATATGTTCCATAAACGTATCCTGTCACTATGATGTACACGAATGTACCAATACATGATCGATCAATAAACACTCAATCTCATGACATGCCAATTGTACCAATAACTCTCAATGCACATACAATGAGCTTTCTATTTAAATTCATATATCATTCACATATCAAAGTATCCATAGATACGAATATATCAAAATATCATATAACAATGCATTGGGTAGTTCATACCCTAAATCAATCAATATCATTTAACAAAATAATATGAAATATAGTAAATATAATTTAAAATCATTTTTCAAATCATTCGTGGTTGACTCAACACAAATCTTCATCATATCATATTTATAATAATATGAGAAAGAATTCACTCACCTGGTATACTTTACTAGCAAACCTTTTTTAACGATTCAAGCTTCACTCCTAAACTTTTTCTTTAGCTTTAAGCTTTCTTTGTTCTCGATTTTGATCACGATTTACATGTACATCATTTACAAAAAAAGCATACATTTTCAAAGTACATGTTAGTATCTTACTAACATCAACATAAGTGCACATTAGCATAAAAAATTCTAAAAAATATTTCGATGCATATTCGATACTTAATACATTTCATATAATCCATATCAACCTAAACACTTCAAAATACGACTTCAAATCCCTCAATATTCCATTCAATGAATAATTCACTAACAATTTCAAATTTTACAATTTAGTCATCAAAATGAATTCTAAAAAGAATTCATCCTCAAATTTGTAAAGTATTCAAAACGATCCCTTGCCATTTCACTTCAAATTCAAGTTTCCAACACTTCATTCAAGCATGATACATCAATTTCCACAATAAGTCTCTTATTCCAACATTTTGCGTTTTTGTCCCTTATCTTTTAAAAACTTCTAAATTGATCCAAACAACATAATAAAGCTTGTAAAATCATCCATTTATCAAGTGTAACCTTAAAATGTTTTTTCAAAAAAATTTCCCTAATTATTTCTTAATGGCCGAATATGGTAACTTTAGACACGATTTCCAACTTGATTCAAGCATGAATTCAACTTCCAGAATTCATTTCTAAGCATACACAATCAATCCCATATCAAAATCAATTAAAACTTCCAATTTCAAGAAAACCTTAGCTGGGTCGAATCTTGTATATACCATTTCTGATGGTTTTTCATCAACTTTCAAGCATGTAAATGATTCCACAACATCATGATAGAGAATCTCATGTAGAACAATTTTTTATTTCATATTTTTATCCTAATTCTTAATAATTTGGCTTGAAAATCAAAAAGAAAATTTCTCCATACATTAGGATATACTAACAACAATGGAGAAAAATGAAGAGAAAAATCTTGAAAATTCCACGATAAAAATATTAAGCCATTTTTCCTTTATTTAATTAAAATTAATTATAAATTCATTTCAATGTCAAATGACCATTTTACCCTTATAATCACATTCTCCAAAACTTGACACATGTCAAGTTGTTCATCCAGCGGTCAAAATTAAACCAATAAGTTATTAGTTACTAACTTTTCCCTTTGAAATTTTCAAAATTACAACCTGAAAATTTTCATCCAACGGTCCCAATTTAACATAGAATATCAACTTAAATCCAATGGTCCATATTAAACCCTTCCTAATTAAGTTATGTAAATGACATTATTAACCTTGCCTTTTCATCCTTCAAAATATTTCAAAAATCCAGTTCAATCAGATTATCCGAAATTTTCCCGAACTTTATCGCTTTATAACTTTTAATACAAAATCTATATGAAAAATCTAAAACAATCGAAAACATCATTCTTGGGGGTAAACTTTTCATTTACGAGACCATATTACACAACTTCTTAAAATTACCTTTCGGTTCCCAGGTTTTTCCCAAGTTTATACCTTCTCACTAAACTTTCAATTTATTCATTTTGGTCACTAGTAACAGTTTTGGGGTATTACAATTCTCCCCTTAAGAAAATTGATACCTCCAATTTTTAGTATGTACCTGATACAAATAGGCGAGGATATTTTTTCTCATATCTTCTTCTCTTTCCCACGTGGGTTTCTCGGCCTTATTATTTCCAAAGAACTTTAACAAGCGATATTGTTTTATTCCTTAATTCTTTGACTATACGTGTTAGAATCTTCACTAGTTCTTTCTTATATGTTAATTTTAGTTTAATCTCAATATTCTCTGGTGTAATAACTTGAGAAGGATTCAAACGATATCATTGAAGCATCGATACATGAAAAACATTGTGAATCTTGTCTCTTTCTGGAGGCAGTGTTAGCTGATAAGCCACAAGACCAACTATTTTCATAATCTCATATGGACTAATGAATCACTAACTTAACTTTCCTTTTCATCCATATCGTAGAATTTTTTCCCAAGGTAACACCTTGATAAAAACTTTATTACTGATCTGATACTCAATTTCTTTCATCTTTAAGTCCAAATAAGATTTTCATCGATCGGCCGTAATCTTAAGATTATCTTTTATAATCTTCACCTTGTCTTCTACTTTCTTAATTAGATCAGGGCCAACTATCTCTCGATCCTTATGTTCATACCAATTCAAAGATGATTGTCATTTTATTCTATATAAGGCTTCATAAGAGCAATCTTGGTACTTAACTAATAACTATTATTATAAGCAAACTCTGCTAAAGACAAGTATTTTTCCCATGATTCTTTAAATTTAATTATACACTCCCTTAGCATATCTTCCAAATTCTGAATAATTCACTCCAATCAACCATCTTTTGAAGGATGAAAATTAGTACTGAAGTTAAGTCGAGTTCCCAAGGTCTTATGCAAAGACTTCCAAAATCTTGAAGTAACCTTGGATCTCTATCAGATACATTGAGACAGGTACTCATTGTAGTCAAACAATTTTCTTAACATACAAATTAACATACTTATCCATAATCACTCAAACGAGACCCAACTCCGGTGTTCCCTATCATCGTGTTGTTCACTGATCACCGTCGGTAAGAACTCAGGTCCCTTTTTCGAGTATTTATAATTTATTTTAGCTAGATATTTTTAGTTTTTTAGAAATAATTGTTTGATTTGCAGCTTTTGAAGTAAATGGGCCATCGAAACTAACCCTTTCGATGCCGCACGTTTCGCCAGTGCACGTGGGGCTTCTCAACCAACCCATGAAGCTTGTAACCAGTCTGGTCAGACCAAACCAGGTCAAACTGGTCCAAAATCAAGTCAACCCAAACCAAGTCAACTTGAAATGAGTTAACTTGTTGAATTTGACCTGACTGTTGACTGTTGATTTTGACCAAAAAGTCAAATTTTATGAAAGGTCATATTTTATGCTTTTCGACATCCTGAGCCTGAATTCGAAGTTCCTTTCATCAATTTCTAACTTAAAACCCTCTGAATTAACCATTAAACCCAAACATGTATATGTACTTAAGTATTTTATTTAAGCGTAATTAAATTAAAGGCACTGACTGATTTAAGATGTTGTTTATTGAAGGTACTTGTGACTCTCCCGACTGTTTGACATCTCGACCCAGCTCCACTCGATCTGTTCGACCACGTGAGCCAGTGATTTCTCGTATGGTTTTGTAAACTCTGTATATACTTAGAATAGAATGTTACTTCGATAGTAACTTTATACCATCATGTGTTAGGTTCGAGCACTACTATAGAGCATGGGGAGGCAGGTGCTCAATAGACTCCCTAACTGATCCCTTTTTGCGAGGTGTGTTCCTTGTGTTCCATATGACTGTTTACATGATTGTTTTACCTGTTTTGAGATATGGATGAATTATCCAATTTTAATATTGATTCATGTTTTACTGATCATGAAATATGTTGTCAGATACATGCTCTATGGTAACCTATTTTATTGAATAATGAAGATGTCTGATTTATGATTTACTATATTCATTGATAATATATAAACTATTTTTATTGGGGTATTTTCTAGGATGTTACTTGGAGTCTCTAGGGGTGTAGCTCTGATCAAGCTGGCAAATCCTTATGGACCTAAGGTAACCCTTGGGTGGGATCTTAGGCCCACTGGGCCTAGGGTAAGACCTTATGGCCCGTAAAGTACTTCCTTTGGGTGGCTCATCTACTTTGTGCATTTGGCAAGTCCTTGGGGGTATTCCCCTCAAGTTGTGTAATACCCCAAACATCAAGTTAGTAACTAAAGTATAAGGAATAAAAATTTAGTGATTTAATTTTGATAAATTGAAAAGTTTAAGGATTGATTTGGAATTTTTTTATATAGGATTTATTATCAAAGATGGAAGAATAGAAGGGAATAATGGTCTTTTAGCATGAAAGGAATTTAAAATTCATTTTTAAAGTTAATATAACATGTGGAAAATAAAGGAAATGAAAAAAGTCTGGAAACTCTCCATCTTCTCTTCTCTTCGTCCTCTCCACCGTGAAGCTCCATAGATAAGGTGAGATATTTTAAAGTTGATTGTTTCTTGAAATTTTGAATTGGGTTTGATTATTTGGGTTGTATAGAAGCTTAAGGAAGCTTAAAAAAGGAATAGAAGCTAAGAGATTTTTGAATTATTGGTGAATTAATAAAATGTGCTTTTAAGAAAATTAATTTAAATTGAGTGTATTTGAATTTCTAAAGATATATTTGACTTGTCAAGAGTTTAATTAAGGGGTTTGAGGTATTAAAAAGGATTGAAAATATGTTTAAAGAATGGATGTGATTCTTATCTTAAAGAGTTCTATGGAGAATTTTGAATGTTAAAAGGGTTATAATGGATATAAATTGGTTATGATAAGTGTTAGTGAGTTTAAGGGTTTGATTTGGGGTTAAAAGTATGAGATTTAAGTGAGTTTTGGGCAAAATTATATGTGGTCCTTCAGGACAAATTCTATATGGTCATTCGGGACAAATCTATATGGCACTTCAATGCATATTCTACGTGGCACTTCAGTGCATATTCTACGTGGTACTTCAGTGTAAATTATATTAGCAGTGGTGACTGCAATTATAGTGCACAACCTCATTGTACTCACATACCTTGAGTTATCAACGATATACGATGGGCTAATCAAACAAATTGATATGGATTAAAAAGCCTATAATTGTATATTTAGTTGTTGTTATGAAATGTAAATTGATTATGAATTGAATAGTGACTAAAAGCCTATTCTATTTATGTAAAACGTAAATTGATTTTCGTATTAAGTATTTTTCTCTAAAATGTTTAAATAAATGTTTTATTTCTTTATTATACTCATTATGCCTCACTAATTCAAAGACTTAGCGTGTGATTGTTTTCACACGTAGGTTCAAAGACATCGGTAGAGTAAGCAAGGGCAGGGCAACATATCTCTGAAGGATATCAAATAAGAGTGAATTGAATAGTATGTGATTTGATTATTTGAAAATTATTGGCATGTACTAAAAATGTGTAAATCATAGATGCTCTGATATGTTTGTAACTATGTTTTATTATGGCCATGAAAAAGTATTCAATATTTGTTTTCATAGTTAAAATTTTTATTTAGATTTTCAAAGAGTTAAAAAGTGGAAAAGTCAATGTGACACCTCATATTCATATCTGGGCCGGGTACGGGTTGGGGGTGTTATATGTTGGCTCCTATGCTTTGGCTAGGGTAAGTCATTATGGTCCAAAGTGTTCCCTTAGGTTGGCTCCCATACCCAATGGGTATAGGGTAAGTCCTTATGGATGTAGTTATAGGGGATTGTATTTTAGTGTACAGGAGGAGTGTAACTATGAATTTTAAAATATAAACCTAACTGTGACTTTTATCATACTTTACTGAATAACTTTCTAAATTTTTCAGTATGTTTTATTTGCAAGATTGGTACACATTGAGCTCCTAGCTCACTCTCCAAACTTTTTCCCTTTCAGATACTTTTCTATAGGTACTCCTGACTTGGCACTTGGAGGATCGACATATCACCTACAATACTTTTTATTGTAATGTTTCTATTTTCTATAACACCTTATTTGGTGACACGTGCCTGTATTTTGAGTTACATGTTTTCTGACACATATTATTTTACTGTTGTCGTACGGATTATTTTCATGATGGTTATTTACCATTTTGTATTTATTGTGATAATTTATGCTTATAATACTGTTTTGAGCAATATTATGATTTTAAAGTATTGAAGAATGATTTTAAATATATTCTTGTAATCCGCTAGATCTGGTCTTAACATATATGTTGGGTCTAAAGGGTTACATTTAGTTGGTATAAGAGCTTTTGGTTCTTAAATCTCGAATTATGGATGGGTCCTAAATAATAAAAATATTGTTTTAAAACATTTTACAAACTTGTTGTAAGGTCATGTCACCAATTTTTATAAGTTTAACTCTGTTTGGTGCTCTAGTGCCAAATCTGACCCTAATTTTAACTCTTGTGTAGTGAGTCTAAGATCCTTCATTATGAGTGTCAGACGAGGTCGTCAGCCTGGTCGCGTGTGAGGTCGAGCTATTATGTTTTTTCAACTTATAGATAATTCTACTATAGTTCATCGTCTGCTCCTGATATTGATAAGACGACACCTGTCAGGGG
Source organism: Hibiscus syriacus (assembly GCF_006381635.1). NCBI lineage: Eukaryota > Viridiplantae > Streptophyta > Magnoliopsida > Malvales > Malvaceae > Hibiscus > Hibiscus syriacus. The sequence continues at coordinate 427,298 of NW_024063019.1, read as the reverse complement.
GTTCCATTTTATAGGTTTAGGCCTACGGGGTTGTGTTAGATGAGACTCTCAGTTGGAAATTTATTCAATTGATCTAGGGTGCGATTAGAGCAGCTGGTGTTGCACCTAAAGTCCCGATTACTCAGACCTTGATTGCTAATGGGGTCGGGACATTTAGAGGTCTGAATGGTGATCAATTGGGTTTGGATCCATCGAAGAGGTATTTATGAGATGTTTCGATGTTTGATGGGAGTGCTCACACCTGGTGTAACTTCCATAACCCGTATACGTGAACCAATACGAGTTGAAGATGTCATATCAGAAATTCAAAACATCTTTAATTGAACTGAGTAAAATTTTGTTTCATGCAAACATCTCAAGTTTCGTAACTTGAACAATTATTATAAAATAATTATTTAGAGAAAAATCATAATATAATAATGTCGGTTACCAATTCAAAACCTGTTTCAAGTAGTTATAGACATTTCTGTTCTATTTTCATAAAATAAATAAGATTGTCTAACACGTTTGATTTAAAAACCAAATTTATTTGGCTAAGCATAGTTTAATATCATAATATTTATTCAAACTATTAATTATATTTAATACTAACTATATTAAGAAATTGCAAACATTTCGTTCTCGTATACATGTCAGCTAAGATTTTTAGAACACATTAACATGTCATCATTGTTACGTGTAAATATTTCATTGGTGATTGATGCCAAACTCAGCTCCTTACTTCTTTTTCTTCCTTTTTCTTGCTCTTGAAAATCATCACACGCTAAGTATACACATAGTGAGAAAATCATATAAATATTGAAAGCAATGCAACATATAAATATAAATGAGTAATAATATTCAATGCAATGTGATCACTTTACCTGCATTCCAACCATGTTACTATAAATTAACATGATATCACAAGATATAAAGTTTCTTACTAATATACTTGCCATTTATCCCATAAGCTCGTAAGCTTATTTTCCTGTTTATCATTTATTAGCCAATAAACCATAGCCCAAACGTAAATATATGAAGACCCTAGGTATTCGAGTCGAATATGTACCGAAGTGCTAATACAAATAAGGTCATGCCCACCATATGCACTTAGTGCCCTTACACACTATAGTGTTGCACTAAATGTCCTTATACATTAGTGCTAATATGAATATGTAGATGCTAGACTCTATGGCATGCCAATTACACCATGTCCTCTAATGACTTACTTGGGCATACAATTTATTTTATTTGATCCATCTATGGCAAAGTATATTATCATAATTTAACGTTGGGCAGTTCTTACCCAAAATATCATTCATGTTAAATATTATATATTTTCATTATAAACATCATATGTAATGATCAAATTTCAATGCATTTTATATTCAACCTTTGACATATTTAGAATATGTCAAATATATGATATATGACATAAATATCACGCCACTATAAACAAGGTAGAATTATCACAAGTCCTATCCAAGGATGTATAAATCATCAATGTATAAAGTTATGTATGCATTGCACTCACTTTGAAATTATATACAAGTCAAAATATAAGCCTCACTAAGCTTTAACTTGATTTTTTTCTTCTAATTCAATTAAATCCAGAAATTTGTCATAATTTCATATTCTCGCAGTTTGCACTACCTTTAAATAAAAATTATTTTGTATTAATATAAGCTTTTAAAAATTATTCCGTTTGTACCAATTGAACCTAGACTCAAATATGATTCTATCCATATAAGGAAATCATTCTAGCTCAATTTTTACAATTTATGGTAAATTTTCAAAATTCACCGACATAATCTGTTTTGAGCAGAATCTACTGCCTCTTTTTCTGACATATCTTCGGTTAAAAATTCGTATCTTTTCATATACACCTCAGAATCAGTTTCCACTTGTTCTAAAAAATCTAGAATGGTATACTAGTCCAACGGTATAAAAATCATCCTCTAATCATTTTTTATAATTTATGGTTATTTTCTAAACATACTGTCAAAAACATAAATTCTAAGTAGGTTTCACCAATTTTCATTTTCAACTTGTTCACTAATTCTATTAGCTGACCAAATGCACATATATGCATGCATCACAAATCACATAACATTTTAGGAGTCACGCCTTACCATAATAAATCTGTCACTAGCTCATCACAAGCCAATGTTTGTTTGATAACATAAGTACAAATTAAACTTGCACTAACCTGGTGTCCTTAGCTTGCAAACTTCCCTTAGGATTTAAAATTCCATCATTAAGCTTTTCCTTAGCTTTGATATTGCTTTATATTGATTTCAAGCACACAATCTAAATAAGCATAATTTCCGAACATATACAAATTCAAACCAAATATTAGAATCTTACTAACATATGCATATTTTGGAAAATAAATTCCTAACAAATCTTTCGATGCTTATTCGATATAATTTCCATGTCACGACATAAATGTTGACCTTAATACTTCTATTTGACCACTCAAGTTCCTTTTTATCCCAACTTCACAAAATATTTTCACTTAAGCTACCAACCTTTCCATATTTGTGATTTAAACCTCAACTTTTACAAGCTTTCTAAAATAATCCATTTTCACATCCTAACTTCAATTTCAACATTCAAACATTAATTTCCAGCATAGTACAATAACTATTGAACAATTACACAACACCCCACAACAACCCACAACTTTTCCAAAATTAGAAAATGGCCACCAAAATTCTCTAAGGCTTGTAGAATACTTCCTACATCATTTATAACCCTACCTCATTGTTTTATAATTTTTCTCATCCTCTATAGTCAAGGTCGAATGCTTTGAATGCTTAAGATTAGGCTTTTTATGATTTTACTCGATTTTCATTTGATTCGATTCAAGCAAGAAATCAACTTCGATTCAACCTTATAAAATCTCTACAATCAAAACCCTAACTTAATTTCATCAAAACACATCTTTCTCCCAAGATTAAGGTTAGGCCAAAAATTCATATGTTCATGTATAAGTGATTTTAATCATCAATAATGCTTGGAAATGATTATACAACCTCAATAACATCAAAATCCTTCATCAATTCTATAAACTCTAATGTTAACATAAACCCTAGAATTTGGGATCTTTGAACACAAACCAAATTAGCAAACAATAATGGTACCAAATGATAAATTTTTTTCAAATATATTAATTTTCTATTTAACAGTTGATCCAAAATCCAATGGAAATTGCTCAAAAATGAAAAATAAAAATTCTCTTACCTTATTTATGGGGATCATGAAATGTTGGCTAAAAATGTCTAAGTTTTCATGAAATTTATAATGAATTTCATGTTAATTTAACCTTTATTTAAGCTTAAATGAATAAAATATTCATTTAATGAGAATTGTCAATTTTGCCATTAATGAAACTTGATATTTACAATAATACCAATCCACATAACCTTATCATCTTTCCAAAGTCAAAGCTGAACAAAATATTTTACCCTTTTCCAATTTTACCAAGCAACTTTCCAAAAATTGTAATCTTGCCATTTAAATCCAACGATCCAAATTGAAAATGGAAATAAATTCTCAAACCCAATTCTCCATATTATTTTCCATAATTTTAAAATGTGGAAATAATATTTCTAAGCTTAATTTATCATCCTTCAAATTTTACTGAAATTTCTATTCGATCCGATTTGCCAAATTTTTATCGGACTTTAACACTTTCCAATTTTTAACACAATTTTCAGATCAAGAATATGATTTCAATAAAACCCCACTCTCAAGAGTAAACTATCAATTTATAGAATGAAATTATTTTTTGGAAAATTACCACTTAGGTCCCTAAATGTTTCCCAATTTTTTACTTTGGTTACCAAACTTTTAAAATTTACATTTTAATCCTAACCAAAATTTTGTGGTATTACAATTCTTCCCCTTAATAAAATTCATCCTCAAATTTTCAATACGTACTTGATGTAAATAGATAAGGATATTGTTTTTTCATATCCTGTTTTTTTCGATTAGCTTTTTCAACCTTAGATTTCTCTGTCGAACTTTAATAAGTACTAGTTATTTTTCATAAGTGAAATCTGGCCAAATATCTATTTCCTCTGGGGTGATAATATGCGAAGGATCTAATTGATAGTTCCTGAGCATCGCCACATGAAAAACATTATGAATTTTATCCATTCCGAAGGCACTTCTAGTTGATAAGTCACTAATCTAACTTTTTTTTTATAATCTTATAAGGTCCAATAAATCTTGTACTCAACTTTCTTTTGCGTATGAACTACAATATCTTTTTTTAAGGTAATAATTTAAGAAATATTTCTTTATCACCTTCTTATTATTTAATCTCTTTTCCTTTTAGGTATGCACAAGACTTTTGTCAATCAGTAACTATCTTGAGATTATCTTATCTTTTCCCAATACAAGGTTTATTTTAAGTAGTTCCTATTCCCACTTAGTGATGGAAATCGGTTACAATAATTTAGAAGTCACTTGATGCTTTACTTTAACACACTGACATGTCAGCCATTTAGTAACAAGCTCGATAATAACTCTTTTCATACCTGTTTATAAACGTTTTCCTCTATAATATAAACATTCATTAGACTTAAACTTAAAGTCTTTAGTTCACCTTTTCTTCTAGTTATATCTTTGACAAGCACGATAATTTTCATCTTTTTTCTGACGATCTTTTATTCCATCTAGCAACATAGGCTTTAAATTTAATTCTACAATCCAAACACCATCTTTCTTTAAAGACAATCACATATTCAAAACTCTCAGAATATGAATGTCTTTAGGCTTTATCGTATCAACCACCACATTAGCCTTTCCTATTTGCAGTTGATAAACACATCATCATTCTTTAAGAAATTAAATCCACTTCCTTTTGTTTTCACTCATTCGAGTCAACACATACTTTTGACTTTTGAGATCCCTATATATATAGCGTCACCCATCATATATATAATGGTGTAATATAAACAAAATAAACATAACTATTGCCAACTCGAGATCGTGCGTCAGATAATTTCTTTCATGATTCTATAGTTGCTTTGAAGCATAACCCAAAACTTTTCTTCTTGTACGAACACACATCCCAAACCATTATGAGATGCTTTATTATAATCCACATGATTTTCCATATTCTAGTTATACTGACCTTGGAGCTTATTTCAATATTCTTTTTAATATCTCCAAGTTTTCTTAGGAATTAACAGTCCTAGTGAATAACACGTCTTTCCTCAATAGTTTTGTCACAGGGAATATAATCATCAAAAGTTCTTTATGAACCTTTGATAGTAACCAAAAAATCTCAAGAAACTTTGAAATTCGAAAGCATTCTTTCGAATTTATCATTCGACTCTATCTCGTGCTTCCTTGATATATATTCTTATCCCCTAAGCTGAGTCCACATGGCTAAGAAATACAACCTTAGACAACCAACATTTACACTTGGTCAACTTACCATGCAAATTTTCTCCCAAATAATTGGAAGAGCTATACAAAAACAAACATTGTGTTCTTTCCTAGTCTTGCAATAGATCACAATAACCTCAATGTACTCTACCACCAATTAATCCAAGTATAACTAAATTACTCGGTTTATCCAATCCATAAGTGTAGCATGAGCATTTTTTAAACTAATCGACATTATCACAAACTCGTAGTGTTCATATCAAATTCTGAAAACTGTCTTAGGACTTGTTCCTCATCTTTAACTAATAATATCCTGATAGGAGATCCGACCTGGGAAACGCCAATGTACCTTTTTAAATGATCAAAAGATTATTAATCCTCGGAAGAGGATACTTGTTCTTCTTTGTTACCTTATTTAACAGATGATAGTCCATGCATGATTGCATAGACTCATCTTTATTTTTTACAATAATACTAGTGTATCCCAAATGACACGCTTAGTCTTGTAAATCCTCAGTCTTAAAAATTCTACTACTTATGCCTTTAATTTTTTGAGCTCAGTCGGAGCCATTCAATACGGCTATAAAAATAAATGCAATACCTGATAACATCTCAATTTTATTTTTTACATCTAAATCTAGAGGTAATCCAAGTAACTTCTACAACTACACATTTGGATAACCTCGGATAGTTGGAATATCTTCCATCTTAACTAAGAAAGTTTGAGTCACCTCTTTTACTAATAAGGTTTAACAACCTAGTTGCAATAACATTATAAAAATTGATGCTAAACTCACATTATAAAACAAATTTACTCTCTTTCCATACCATAATTATCTCAAAACCTTTATAAAATTCAATCGCTCTAAGCGATAATTCATTACAGCATGATAGGGGTAATCAATCCATTCCAAAAATTACCTTCGAAAGGTAATTCTATTAAGTCTATTATAAATTAACACGTTGAATCCATACGAGGCAATTATTGTCCACTAATAAGATTTACCCTCGTACTTTAGCCAAAAAGGTTAATCGCAAACATATGACTTAGGTTCAATTGTAGTAGGATGTTTCATTATTTCATTAATAATCTACTTATTTATAAACAAGGGTTTTCCTTAATTCAACATTGGCACTTCCTATTGTGTCAATACATCATCTTATTAGACTAAATAGTAGAATGATGGTTAACATCATCACTATCACTATTAGCTTATTGTTGAACCTCTTGCTTGATCATATACTTCAAACCCTCAAATATACACATATTTTTCAATCACTATATTTATTCATTTCTATAAGTAAGGAGTAGCATCAATTGAACCTTATAATCACCAAATCAGTAACAATGGCATCCTAGTGGAATGTATATACTTCTTAACTTAAAACAAGCTCGTTTAGACCTAGAATCGGCTAAACCTATAGCTCTGATACCAATAAATGTAAAACCCATAACCCGTATTCGCAAACTAATACGGGTTATAGATGTCACTTCAGAAATTTAAAACATTTCTTTAATTGAACTGAGTAAAATTTAGTTTCATTCAAACATCTCAGGTTTCATAACTTGAACAATTATTATAAAATAATTGTTTAGAAAAAATCATAATATAATATTGTTGGTTACCAATTCAAAACTAGTTTCAAAAAGTGATTGACAATTCTATTCTATTTTCATAAAGTAACTAAGCTACCTAACACGTTTATTTAAAACCCAAATTAATTTTTGCTGAGCATTGTTTAATATCATAATATTCATTCATACTATTAAATATATTTAATACTAAATATATTAAGAAATTACAAACATTTCATTTTCGTAACATGCCAGCTAAAATTTTTTAGAATACAGTAGGATGTCATTATTGTTACCTGTAAATATTTCCTTTGTGATTGATGCAAAACTCATCTCCTTACTCATTTTTCTTCCTTTTTCCTACTCGTGAAAATCATCAAACGCTAAGTATACACTTAGCGAGGCAATCGTATAAATATTCAAAGCATTGCAACATATAAATATAAATGAGTAATAATATTCAATGCAATATGATCACTTTACCTGCATTTCAACCATGTTACCATAAATTAACATGATATAACCGAATATAAAGTTTCTTACCAATATACTTGTCATTTATCCTATAAGATCGTAAGCTTATTTGTCTGTTTATCTTTTATTAATAAATAAACCATAGCCCAAACGTAAATCTATGAAGACCCTGGGTATTCGAGTCAAATATTCACCGAAGTGCTAATACACATAAGGTCGTGCCCACCATATGCACCTAGTGCCCTTACACACTATAGTGCTGCACTAAATGTCCTTACACATTAGTGCTAATTTGATTATGCAGCTGCTTGACTCTATGTCATCATAATTACACCATGTCCTTCAATGACTTACTTGGGCATATAGTCTATTTTATTTGATCCATCCATGAGAAAGTAAATTATCATAATTTAACATTGGGCAGTTTATACCCGAAATATCGTTCATGTTAAATATCATTTATGTTCATGATAAACATCATATGTAACAATCAGTGCTCAATGCATTTTATATTCAACCTTTGACATATTTAGAATATGTCAAATATATGATATATGACATAAATATCACACCAATATAAACAAGGTATACTTATCGCATATAATTTCAAAGTGAGTGCAATGCATAGATAACTTTACCTGCATTTCAACCATGTTACCATAAATTAACATGATATAACTGAATATAAAGTTTCTTACCAATATACTTGTCATTTATCCCATAAGATCGTAAGCTTATTTGTCTATTTATTATTTAATAATAAATAAACCAAAGTCCAAACGTAAATCTATGAAGACCCTGAGTATTCGAGTCAAATATTCACCGAAGTGCTAATACACATAAGGTCGTGTCCACCATATGCACTTAGTGCCCTTACACACTATAGTGCTGCACTAAATATCCTTACACATTAGTGCTAATTTGATTATGCAACTGCTAGACTCTATGTCATGGTAATTACACCATGTCCTTCAATGACTTACTTGGGCATACAATCTATTTTATTTGATCCATCCATGGGAAAGTATATTATCATAATATATCGTTGGGAAGTTTATACCCGAAATATCATTCATGTTAAATATCATATATGTTCATGATAAACATCATATGTAACAATCAGTGATCAATTTATTTTATATTCAACATTTTACATATTCAGAATATGTCAAACATATGATATATGACATAAATATCACGCCAATATAAACAAGGTATACTTATCGCAAGTCCTACCTAATGATGTATAAAACATCCATGTATAAAGTTATGTATGCATTGAAGTCACTTTGAAATTATATACAATTCAAAATATAAGCCCAACTAAGCTTTAACTTGATCATCGCTTCTAATTCAATTAAATCAAAATATTTGTCATAATTTCATATTCTGGCAGTTTGCACTACCTTTAAAGAAATATTATTATGTATTAATATAAACCTTTAAAAATTATTCTATTTATTCCAATGGAAAGTAGACTCAAATAAAAATATATTCATATAATTCACTCATTCTAGTTCAATTTGTACAATTTATGGTAAATTTTCAAAGTTGACCGACAAATATGTTTTGAGCGGAATCTGCTCCTCGTTTTCTGACCTATCATCGGTTACAAATTCATATCTTTTGGTATACACCTTGAAATTAATTTCTGTTTGATCTAAACAAAACTAGACTAATATAATAGTCCGACGGTATAAAATTCATCCTCTAATAATTTGTTTAGAATTTATGGTGATTTTCTAAACTTATTATCCAGAACATCAATTCTAACTAGGTTTCACCAATTTGCATTTTCAACTTGTTCACCAATTCTATTAGCTCACCAAATGCACATATATGCATGCATCCCAAATCACATAACATTTTAGGAGTCACTCCTTACCATAGTAACTCTGTCAGTACCTCATTGCAAGCCAAAGTTTGTTTGATAACATGAGTACAAATTAAATTTGCACTCACCTGGTGTCCTTAGTTTGCAAACTTCCGTTAGGATTTCACATTCCACCCTTAAGCTATTCTTTAGCTTTGATATTGCTTTAACTTGATTTCAAGCACACAGCATAAATAAGCATTATTACCAAACATATACAAATTCAAACCAAATGTTAGAATCTTACTAACATAGGCATACTTTGGAAAATAAATTCCTAACAAAATTTTTGATGCTTATTCGATATAATTTCCATGTCACAACATAAATGTTGACCTTAATACTTCTTATTGACCGCTCAAGTTCCTTTTTATCCCAAGTTCAGAAAATATTTTCACTTAAGCTCCCAACCTTTCTATATTTGTGATTTAAACCTCAACTTTTACAAGCTTTCTAAAATAATCCAATTTCATGTCCTAAATTCGATTTCAACAGTCAAACATTAATTTCCAACATAATACATCAACTATTGAATAATTACACAACATGACATAACTTTTCCAAAATTGTTGATTAGGTCCCTAACTTTCATAAAATTAGAAAAAAGCCCCTAAAATTTTCAAAAGCTTGTAGAATACTTTCTACATCATATACAACCCCTACCTAATTTTTCCATATTATTTTTCATCCTCTATAGTCAAGGTCGAATGCTTTGTTTGTTCAAGATTAGGGTTTTCATGATTTTACTCGAATTTGATTTTATTCAAGGATGAAATCAACTTCTATTCAACCTTATAAAATATGTACAATTAAAACCCTAACTTAATTTAATCAAAACTCATCTTTCTCCCAAGATTTAGGGTTAGACTGAAACTTCATATGTTCATATGATCATATACAAGTGATTTTAATCATCAATCACGCTTCGAAATGAATCTACAACCTCAATAACATCAAAATCCTTCATCAATTCCATAAACCCTAATATGAACATAAAGCTAGAATTTGGGATCTTTGAACACAAACCAAATTAGTAGACAATAATGGTACCAAATGATATTTTTTTTTGAATAAAACAATTTTATGTCTCGCGGTATGATCTAAAATCCAACCCCCTGTTCAAACTCTCTCTATTTTCCCTCTCCACTTCACACGGTCGAGAAACACAAAACTCTAACGCCGACCACCGGCCAAACATTACCGATCTCACCCCTACTAGAGCCACATATGGGTGAACGAACCCAAGCCACCACTTCCAATTCTACCAAGCTTGGTCGAAAAGGCCCTGCACAAAGCAAACGCCGAACAATGACGGTTTACTCAACAAAACCCATAAAACCACTCGTCGGTCACCCATGGCAAAAAACAACCATAAGGATAAGGCCAACACTGGTCGAGAGCCCCTAAACACCTATGGCAATCATCTCTTGATGTTATTTACTATTTTTTGTACATTTTTTTCAAATAAAAATGGGAAAGCTTACATGAAGTTGTTTGGCTTATTGATATGGTTTCCTTTTGAAATGAGGAATAAAGAGATGACAAAAATCTCTTTTTTGAGAAAGAATTGCTCCCCTTTTACATAGTGCTCTTGGGGTTTTTATAACCCAATACATAATAAAAATTCATTTCTTTGTTTTTATTTGCTAACCTATTGAGAATGGGCAATAAGGGGTGCCAACAGCAACTGATGGCAGGGTATGGTGGGAAGCACGGTATGGTTGTGGTATAAATTTGGTGGTCCAAGGCATGGCAGGACAAAAATTTTGATGAAAGCTTCTCCTCTTTTCTAATTGATGTGAAACAGAAATAGATCAAATATATAAAGCACCAATTTTTGGACTGTCAACAAGTCTCGAGCTCTTAATTCTTCTTATTATGAACTCTTCATTCTTTTTTAAAGGAAACTGTTAAGGTTAAGCAAGCTCTTGTTTATGAACTTCTTCTCTCCCCTCAGAGGAGTTATTTTGATTGTGAACCATTCCATTGGAAATACTGATCCACCTCCTTCTATGATGAATTTGGATTTTTCAAAACCTGAGACGTGGGCTTATTCTTTGCTGAAATCTTCTTTTTAAAACGAAATTGTGAAACAAAGTCCTTGATAGCTTTAAATTCCTGTCAAATAAATGAGTGAAAAAATTTGTTTCTATAGATGTTATCTCAGGTTAGATAAAATTTTGTTTCGAGTGAAACAATTTCAAAATTTGCGTTTCAAGGGAAAACTATCTCAAGTGAGAAGAATTTTTTTAGGAAACCATTCTCAGGTGAGATCAATTTTGTTTCAAGTTAAACAATTTCAAAAATTTTGTTTTGAGGGAAAATTGTCTCAAGTGAAATGAAATTTGTTTGTAAGAAAAAGAATCTTAAACGTTTGTGTCTTAAGGAAAACTGTCTCAAGTAAGACAGATTTTTTTAAGAAAAACAATCTCAAGTGTTTGTTTATAAAGGAAGACTATCTCAAGTGAGACGAGATTTTGTTTTGAGAGAAACAATCTCAAAGATTTATGTTTCAAGAGAAATTGACTCAAGGGAGAAAGGCAGTCTACTCCTTCATATTGAGGAGATCTAGTTGCCTTAATAATTCATTCACTTGGTAAATTTGAAAAGGACATAGTTCCTTCGCGTTGAGAACGTCTAGTCGTATTTTAACGACTTAATTTGACATGGTTCCTTCTCGATGAAGATTACTAGTCATTTTGAGTCTGGAGACAACATTGCTCCTTCTTGTTTAGGAAGTCTAGTTATCTGGAGATAATTTATCTTTGAAAACAACATTGCTCATTCGTGTTGAGGAGAGATAATTGTTGCTCGGTGTCAAATCCAATGTTAACATTGTTCCTCCTTGTTGAGGAGATCTAGTTACCTTGAGAAGATTTGATCAATCATTTCAGGATGTCAAATCTGTGAATGACATTATTTCTTCATGTTGAGGACATCTAGTCATCACCAAACTTTTCTTTCTTGAAAGATTTTTGGAAAATGATGCTTTTATGAATGACTATCTTGGATGTTTTTATGGATCTCAAGATAAACTTTATTTCAGTATTTGATTTATTTTTTATTTTGATAAAATGACCTTTTGAATTTGTCCTTATAAAAAGAGAAAATGATCTTGAGGAAGAAGAATTAAATGATGTTCTCATGAGAGGAGCAAAATGGCATTTGAGAACAAATGAAATAAGGATTTCAGGGAAACACAGTCTTAAGAAAGACTAGATTGATGTTTTTAAACGAACAATCTTAAGAAAGACAAAATTATTTTCTCAAAAGAGATTATAAAGGCATCATAATGAGAGAGAAAACAAAGCTTTTCAATGCATGGTAATGAATGTAAGATACAAAGGTGCAAACTCATGTGACGTGTATTTTTATGTTGATACATGTTTCTATGAAAATGATATTTTCAAAAATGTTGTTTTATTTTCTTTTTTGCCAATCTCGGTTAGAGCCTACTCCAATGTTAGAGCGAAAAATTATCAAGTTATGTAAGCGTTCTCTTTTTGGAAAAATTATCCGATCAACTCATGTCATTAAGTTTTCTTTCTTGCGTTTGTATCTTCATGAAAACCTTAGAAGAAATGCTTTCTCTTTAAATTTTGTTGCGGTCAGATATATGATCCGACTTCTTTTATCTATAACTGATGTAAGGCTAACCAGGCTTCTTCAATGATGGAGAAGTTGGCAACCTTGTTGTTTCCCGATCTAGGAGAGACACCAAATGCTACAACTTGGATTGAAAGTAATCTGCACAAAAAAAGAAGAATTGATTAAGTAATATGATAATTAAGAAATGAAAAGTAAATGGAAATGAAAAGAATTGAAATGGAAATGAATGTTATCAAAGATGGGTTACGGAAGTATAGTTGATTTATCCTTCAATGCAAGAGAATTCGGCCACCAATGATGTTGCTGGTCGTATGCCTTAATGATGAATGAAGGATGTTTTAATTGGTGATGGAGATGGTATTGGAATGGTGATAGATTTGGTGTGAAGGTGATGGGATATGGAAATAGTATCTTATAAAACTAAGAAGGAACCAATGTTATAAAGAACAAAGATCCGTTTCTTATAAGTCTTATAAGGGATGGTAGTAAGGACTTTGACCCGCTAGTTATAAGAACTAGGAACCAGAAGTATCAAGGGGAAGGAATGACGCCACAAACTTAAGAATTAAGCTTGCTTAATCGATATGGTTCTAAAAGAACTTGAAGTGAGAGTTAATCTCACAAAGAGTTTATATTATAAAAGGGTTGTTTTTACAAATGAATGCCAAAGCCTATTTATAGATTTGTATAGTTCTAAAAGGCTTGGCCGAATAGATATATGCCTTTTCGGTAAAGTACATGTCTTAAAACGAAAATAAATGATGTTTGGATGAGGGGAGATGTCTTTGGCCGAATGGTTCCCTTTTCTATTCATCTTGGCACCAATTTGAAATAAGATGATGCTTTAACCGAAGAAGCCTATTCATTTTGGCGCCCATTTCATCCACATGCATGGTACATGTGTGGGCTGTTCATTAGGCACTCACATGGGTGACATAGGGGCTTATGGTGTGGCTTCTTCTTGGCGTGAATTTGAGTAGCAACTTAGGCATGACTTGGAATCAAACTTGCATCTAGGTGACATGGCATCAATGGGGCAGCAACTAATTATGAAAGGTCATATTTGTGTGAGACAACCTTTCATCATTTGAGCTACTTCCCATGAGTTTGAGCTGAAGTTGAGCTGGCCATAGATGAAGGACAAGTGTATAAGTCACAGGATAACTCCTTGTGAAATGGCACTTCTCAGAATGGCAACTCTTCACAAAAAGATACGAATTCACAAAATTCAACCTAGACCATATTTGTAGTGCTCTGTGTGGTGAAGATGATGGTGCAACTATCCAGCTGAAAAGAGGTCTCTAGCTAGCTCAAAAGTCCAGCTCAAGTGAGCTATGAGCTCGGAGGTCAGCTGGCAACTTTTTCCCAAAATGTTCTTGAGCTGTCCCAGGGTTGTCCTAGCCACTTTTCCTTAGCTCGTTGACTCCAATGCTAGCTTTAAGTCAACTCCCATCATGTGGTCGAACATGTATCTGCTCATATATAAATATATAAATATATTGTTCATAGATTATATTATATGTTAACATAAAACATAGTATATAATCTATTGTTTGGGGATGCATTTCTAAATGATTCAAAGGTTTTAATGCATCTGGTTGTAAGATCTTCCCTGAAAAGTTTGGCTCTTGATCGGGTGATTGGTCCTTGTGGCATTACTTCCAAATCCTTTGAAGATGGCATTGGTATGATTATATCATCCCCCCTTCTTTTATGTGATTTATCCCTAAATCATCATCATCCTTGATTAGAGAAAGATCTGCTATATTGAAGGTGGCACTTACATTGTATTCTCCGGGAAGATCCAATTTGTATGCATTGCCATTAATCTTCTCAATAATATGAAAGGGACCATCACCTCTTAGTAACAACTTAGACTTCCTTTTAGTTGGAAACCTTTCCTTACGCAAATGCACCCATACCCAATCTCCAACTTCCAAATGGAGTGGTTTGCGTCCTTTATTGGCTTGTTGTTCGTACTGCTTTGTTCTTCTCTCAATATTGTGCCGAATCTGTTCATGTAACTTCTTGATGAACTCGGCCTTGTTCTTACCATCCTTGTTAACCCATTGTTCTTGAGGTAGAGGAAGAAGATCCAAAGGAGTTAAGGGATTGAATCCATACACTACCTCGAATGGTGAAGTTTTCGTGGCTAAATGAACTGACCGATTCTAAGCAAATTCCACATCTAGAAGACATTCTTCCCAAGTCTTTATATTCTACTTGACGATATCTCTCAACAATGTTGATAATACTCTGTTGACAACTTCTATTTGACCATCTGTTTGGGGGTGACAAGTTATTGAAAACAATAATTTAGTTCCAAGCTTGTTCCACAATGTCCTCCAGAAATGACTAAGGAACTTAACATCTCGGTCCGAAACAATGGTCCTTGGTATGCCGTGTATCCTCACAACTTCCTTGAAGAATAGATTAGCCACATGGGTTGCATCATCAGTCTTGTGACATGGTATAAAAAGGGCAATTTTGGAGAACCGATCAACCACCACAAATATTGAATCTCGTCCATTTCTTGTTTTTGGAAGACCCATCACAAAATCCATGGAAATATCAACCCATGGTGTTGTAGGAATAGGAAGAGGTGTGTAAAGTCCATGAGGCATGACCTTTGACTTAGCCTTTTTACAAACGATGCATCTTTCACAAACCTTTTCAATATCCATTCTCATTTTAGGACAATAGAGATGTTCTTTCAAGATTTCCAACGTTTTGCTGATTCCAAAATGTCCCATAAGTCCTCCTTCATGGGCTTCTCTTACCAATACTTCTCGGAAGGAACCTTGTGGAATACATAACCTTTCTTCCTTGAATAGGTACCCTTCATGTCTATAGTACTTGTCAACTGCACCTTTTTCACAAGACTTGTATTTTTCTCCAAAATCATGATCATTAGTGTAGTAATCTTTAAGGAAAGAAAAACCAAGTAATTTAGAATTCAAGGTGTTAAGAAGTACGTACCTTCGTGAAAGGGCATCTGCAACAACATTCTCTTTTCCTTTCTTGTAATGAATGACGTATGGAAAGGATTCAAGAAATTCTACCCACTTGCCATGTCGTTTGTTAAGTTTGTGTTGGCCTTTAATATACTTCAATGCCTTATGATCAGTATGGATGACAAACTCCTTGGGCCATAGATAGTGTTGCCAAGTTTCTAAAGCCCTTATAAGAGAATACATCTCTTTGTCATAAATGGGGTAGTTTAGTGAAGCACCACTTAACTTTTCACTAAAGTATGCAACTGGTCGTCATTCTTGAGTCAAAACGGTACCTATACCAATTCCCGAAGCATCACATTCTATTTCAAAAATTTTATCAAAATTAGGAAGTACCAAAAGTGGTGCTTTAGTCAAGCATTCCTTGATGGCCGTGAATGCTTCTTCTTGTTCTTTGCCCCATTCAAAGGTGGAATTCTTTTTAATTACCCCAGTTAAGAGAGAGGCAATAGAACTAAAGTTGGGCACAAATCTCCGGTAAAAGCTTGCAAGTCCATGGAAACATCTGACTTGGCTTATTGATGTAGGTGTCGGCTAATCTTGAATTGCTTTAATCTTTTCTGGATCTACTTCAAGTCCCTGGGAACTTATAATAAATCCTAAGAATGTAAGCTTGTTAGTTCAAAAAGAACATTTTTGAAGGTTGGCATAAAGTTTCTCATTTTGGAGGGTTTCAAGTACTGACCTCAAATATTGCACACGATCATCCAAAGTATGACTATAAATCAAAATATCATCGAAATATACCACGCAAAACTTACCAATAAAGGCCCGGAGTACATGGTTCATTAACCTCATGAAAGCACTAGGTGCATTGGTTAGTCCAAAGGGTATAACCAACCATTCGTACAATCCTTGCTTTATCTTGAAAGCGGGTTTCCATTCATCTCCTTCTCGAATCCTAATCTGATGATATCCACTTTTAAGGTTAGTTTTGGAGAAAATGGTGGCACCACTTAATTCGTCCAGCATATCATCAAGCCTTGGAATTGGATGTCGGTATTTGATGGTGATTTGATTAATTGCTCGACAATCTACACACATTCTCCACGAACCGTTCTTCTTTGGTACAAGAAAAACAGGAACATCACATGGACTTAAGCTTTCTCGAATGTACCCTTTTTCCATTAACTCACCAATCTGTTTTTGAAGTTCCTTTGTTTCTTCCAGATTACTTCTATAGGCAGGTTTGTTTGGAATGGTAGCCCCGGGAATGAAATCAATTTGATGTTCAATTCCTCAAAGGTGTGGAAGTCCTCTTGGTATATCTTCTGGAAACATGGTTTCAAATTCCTGTAAAAGAGAAACAACAGGAGAAGGCAAGCCTTCTTGGAGATTAGTTAAAAGTAGACTTTTCTTGTACATTAGTACAATTAAAGCCTTATGTGACAACAAATGTTTCTGAATCTCCTTTCTTTCAGCATATATGTTCAATGCTTTAGTCGTCTCATTTTCATTGTTTTTGAATGACTCCATGCTTTTCTTCAAATGAAGTTGATCTTCATTCACTTGACTAGGAGATAGTGGTGTCAAAGTGAATTTCTTTTCATTATTAATGATAGTGTATATGTTGGTAAACCCATCATGGATTACTCGTCGATCGAATTGCCATGGTCTTCCCAAAAGTATATGTCCAACATCCATTGGTACAACATCACATAGGACTTCATCTTGATATTTACCAATTGAAAATGGAATGACAACTTGCTTTGTGATTCTTACTTCTCCACCGTCATTTAACCATTAAAGTTTATATGGATTTGGATGCTTGGAAGTCTTCAGGCCAAGTTTTTCCACCATAAGAGTGCTTGCAACATTCGTACAACTTCCTCCATCGATGATCATAAAACAAACTTTGTTGTTTACATGACAACGAGTATGGAAGATGTTTTCTCTTTGATCATCTTCTATGATTTGAGTGCTTAAAGCCTTTTTAATGACAAAAGCTTGTCTTGAAACTGAATGGAAATCAAACAATTCTTATGACATGGTTAGTAAAATAAAAGTAAATTATAACCTTACCAGCACACTCACAAAACCTCACTTGATCACTTCAAAGAAAATTTTAGATTGCACTCCACTCATACTCGTGTTTGCAGTCGGGGATATATTCTTGGCCTTTTTGATCCTCCTTCTGATCTCACCCTCTCGTTTGCATTTTTTCGCTCGATTTCTCTCTTGTGGGTCATTTTTAAGAACTAACTCAAGATTGAGCAAGTCTCTTAGTTTGTGTGTTGGCTTAAAAAAATGGTTAGGGTATAGAAATGGTTATGGTATAGGGGTAGGATAGAAAAGGACAAGGTAATGAAATGAGAAAAAGATGAAAGAATAAAGAAGTGAAATAGTAATAAAATGAAGATACTTACAACTCAAGTTGCAACACGTACTATTTTCCTTCACAAGAAACAACAAGGATACCTCCTTCTAGTTTTTTGTTGGGGCATATTGTATTGTGCTTCTCTTTGAGTGTAATTTGTAAATTGCTTCTTTTCGTTTTCTTTTAGTTTTCTTCTTTTTCTTTTCTTTTGCACTCCAAATTTGTTGTAGGAGTCTTTTCTTTCTCTTTTTGTATTTCTTCTTTCTTTATCTTTTTTTGTTTCTTTTGTTGCAGCACTTGATTGTCAATCCAACAAAGCTCTGATTACCTCTTGATGTAAGACTAACCAAGCTTCTTCAATGATGGAGAAGTTGGCAACCTTGTCGTTTCCTGATCTAGGAGAGACACCAAATGCTACAACTTGGATTGAAAGTAATCTCCACAAAAGAAGAAGAATTGATTAAGTAATATGATAATTAAGAAATGAAAAGTAAATGGAAATGGAAAGAATTGAAATGGAAATGAATGTTATCAAAGATGGGCTGCGGAAGTATTGTTGATTTATCCTTCAATGCAAGAGAATTCGACCACCAATGATGTTGCTGGTCGTATGCCTTAATGATGAATGAATGATGTTTTAATTCGTGATGAAGATGGTATTGGAATGGTGATAGATTTGGTGTGAAGGTGATGGGATATAGAGATGGAAATAGTATCTTATAAAACTAAGAAGGAACCAATGTTATAAAGAACAAAGACCCGTTTCTTATAAGTCTTATAAGGGATGGTAGTAAGGACTTTGACCCGCTAGTTATAAGAACTAGGAATCAGAAGTATCAAGGGGAAGGAATGGCGCCACAAACTTAAGAATTAAGCTTGCTTAATTGATATAGTTCTAAAAGAACTTGAAGAGAGAATTAATCTCACAAAGAGTTTATATTATAAAAGGGTTGTTTTTACAAATGAATACCAAAGCCTATTTATAGATTTGTAAAGGCTTGGCCAAATAGATATATGCCTTTTCGGCAAAGTACATGTCTTAAAACGAAAATAAATAATGCTTGGATGAGGGGAGATGTCTTTGGCCGAATGGTTCCCTTGTCTCTTCATCTTGGCGCCAATTTGAAACAAGATGATGCTTTGGCCGAATGGTTAGAAGCCTCTTTATTTTGGCACCCATTTCATCCATATGCATGTCATATTTGTGGGCTGTTCATGAGGCACTCACATGGGCGGTATAGGGGCTTATGGTTTGGCTTCTTCTTGGCGTGAATTTGAGCAGCAAATTAGGCGTGACTTGGCATCAAACTTGCATCTAGGTGACATGGCATCAATGGGTCAGCAACTAATTATGAAAGGTCACATTTGTGTGAGACAACCTTTCATCATTTTAGCTACTTCCCATGAGTTTGAGCTGAAGTTGAGCTGGCCATAGATGAATGACATGTGTATAAGTCATAGGACAGCTCCTTGTGAAACGACACTTCTCGGAATGGCAACTCTTCACGAAATGGTATGAATTCACAAAATTCGACCTAAACCATATTTGTAGTGCTCTGTGTAGTGAAGATGATGGTGCAACTCTCCAACTGAAAAGAGGTCTCTAGCTAGCTCAAAAGTTCAGCTCAAGTGAGCTATGAGCTCGGAGGTCAGTTGGCAACTTTGTCCCAAAATGTTCTTGAGCTATCCCGGGCCTAGTCAATTTTCCTTAGCTCGTTGACTCCAATGCTAGCTTTAAGTCAGCTCCCATCATATGGCCGAACATGTATCTATAAAAGAAAGCATTTATAAGCTAAGTAATATAAGATATAAATATATAATTATGTGGTTCATAGATTATATTATATGTTAACACAAAACATAGTATATAATTTATTGTTTGGGGATGCATATTTAAATGATTCAAAGGTTTTAATGCATATGGTTGTAAGAGCTTCCCTGAAAAGTTTGGCTCTTGATCGGGTGATTGGTCCTTGTGGCATTACTTCTAAATCCTTTGAAGATGGCGTTAGTATGCTCATATCAATAACCTAATTGTTCTATTAGAATTATTTATTCAATATTCATCTATCAACTGAGGCATGAAGGGTTTGGTTTTCAAAGTAAGCTCTTCTGATCTCTATATTCTTCCCCTGATACTCCGAGCAGCAAGGTTTATTCTCAATACAATCTTGTATTGAATCTTTTTATTCCAACAATATTAAAGTATTTCGCCATGCCTCAATGTGGGTACCAATAGAGTTCTTGAACATCATTATCAAAAATTATTATTTTCAAACTTGCTCAAACAAGTGATTAATACATCTAATACATAAATGCCCTTAATATTTGTTAAAACTTGAGATACCATGAGATCACAAAACAATACATGCCTCTTTCTTACTAAGACGGTCATATGCTTCTTGGTCGGTTATTGATGATGTCACAAAGAAGTGTGAAAAGTTTTATTCTTGAGTCTTTTTGATCTATCAGACTTCATTGTTCAAAGGATCAGAGAATGTCTCCCTTGCCGTTATATTTTTTATTTGAGGCAGAATAAGCCTCACCAGCCCCAAGGATCTCTATCATTCTTTAGAAATCTTCTTATTTATTTACCACATATAAAAACATCTTGAAAAATATCTTTGACGGGGATTGAATAGACATCCTCATGAATTCAGCTCATATATATTTTATTGACATACACTCTTTTACAAATGAACACGAGTGTCAAGGCTTTGGGCTACTTTGGATTCCTTGTATTTAAAGATTAGTTCAAAGTAATACTAAGAAATCTTTTGTTTTCTTTTGAACAATGTTAATCGACTTAAAAGATACATGTAATTGAACAAAATTAGGGCTCAAAATGAGAAAATTGGAATTTTATAAAATCATGGCAACCATGGAAAGGGTAAAAATCAAGAAATAAATTTAGATGCCTTAATCATCACTAGCATGAATGTTCCTGAACCAATCTATTTGACGTAATTTGGAGCACTGAGGTAAGCTCCTATTTAGAAGATCTCAAATGTTGCCAAAATGTCTGTAGATATGAAGTTCCTTTCAAAATACCAGGCTCCCTAAATCAATCAACTAAATATGGACCCTAAATATAGAGTTAAGTTCTTATCTACAGGAATTCAAATGTTTCCACAAAGCTTGTAGATGTGAAGCTCACCCCAAGGTACACGAATCTTACGAGGGTTTATTTGTTGGATGCCTAATATTGAAACACATTTGAGCAACCTTTTTATCTTTTCAACTCAAATCTTTTCTTTGGTTTGAAGACGATCTTTGCATATTCTCATCTTAAACCCTTATTTCATTTTTCTTTCTTTTCTTTTTCTTTTTCTTTCTTTTTTCTTTTTTCTTTTTCTCTTGTTCATTTTTTTTCCTATCATTTTCTTTTTCTTTTTTCTCTCTTTTCAATGTTTTTTTGTTTTGTTTTTTTTTTCAATGATGCTCAACTGATTATAGTGAGCTTGAGCACTTTTATCTTTGTCTCACCTTTACTCCATCCTCATAGATGAAAGACTAATGACGAGGAAATTCCATGTGCTCAACACTTATGTCTTTTTCTCTGGGGCTGCTCTTATTCTCATGTTACAAGCTTCAAATTTTATCATATTGTTGGTGTAAAAGAACTTTGACTTGTTTGTGAAAGGATAACAGATGTTTTCTGAAGTAATCACCACTGCCGCAAGTTCTCATCCCAAAGCATTAGATACCCCATCTAGATAAAGCTTCCAAGATTCAACATCCTTTAATCTCTTCTTTAGTAGAGCTACACAAATAATCCTCATCTGGAAAATTAAAGCCTAGGGACTCATAATCAACTGATGTCTGTCTTAAAAGAGATCTACTATGACACACTTTTTTATTATTTTCATACCTGATGCCAAACTCGAAAAACAACATCTACTATCAAACCAATATACTTGTCAAAACTGTTGATTCCATCAAGAAATTTTAGATGATCAAGTCTGGATATCAATCGAACATGTAATGCCTAAGTATTCAGGTAGCCCATACCAAAGTACATCATGCCTCCTAGATTGGCATGTATTGGATCTAGAAATCAATGAGCTTCTTGCTAAGATAATAAATGGCTCTTAATATCATTCCAGACTCATCATGCAGCTTCAACGAATACCTTAATGAATTTCTATCACTATTACACTAAATAGTATAATGATGGTTAACATCATTACTATCACTATTAGCTTATAGTTGAACCTGTTGATTGATCACATACTTTAAACCCTCAAATATACACATATTTATTTTGGATAATTTAAAATATACACATATTTTTCATTCACTATATTTATTCATTTCTATAAGTAAGTAGTAGCATCAATCGAACCTTATAATCACGAAATCAGTAACAATGACATCCTAATGGAATGTATATACTTCTTAACTTAAAGCAAGCTCGTTTAGTCATAGAATCGACTAAACCTATAGCTCTGATACCAATAAATGTAAAACCCATAATCCGTATACGCAAACTAATACGGGTTATAGATGTCACATTAGAAATTTAAAACATTTATTTAATTGAACTGAGTAAAATTTTGTTTCATTCAATCATCTCAAGATTCATAACTTGAACAATTATTATAAAATAATTATTTAGAAAAAAATAAAAATATAATGTTGCTGGTTACCAATTCAAAATCAGTTTCAAAAAGTGATTGGTAGTTCTATTCTATTTTCATAAAATAAATAAGACTATCTAACACGTTTATTTAAAACCCAAATTAATTTTTGCTGAGCATTGTTTAATATCATAATATTCATTCATACTATTAATTATATTTAATACAAAATATATTTAGAAATTACAAACATTTCATTTTCGTATCTAAGACTTTTAGAACACAGTAGGATGTCATTATTGTTACCTATAAATATTTCCTTGGTGATTGATGCCAAACTCATCTCCTTACTCATTTTTCTTTCTTTTTCCTACTCGTGAAAATCATCAAACGCTAAGTATACACTTAGTGAGGTAATCGTATAAATATTTAAAGCAATGCAATATATAAATATAAACGAGTAATAATATTCAATGCAATGTGATCACTTTACCTGTATTTCAACCATGTTACCATAAATTAACATGATATAACCGAATATAAAGTTTCTTACCAATATACTTGTCATTTATCCCATAAGATCGTAAGCTTATTTGTTTATTTATCATTTATTAACCAATAAACCATAGTCCCTGGGTATTCGAGTCAAATTTGCACCGAAGTGCTAATACACATAAGGTCGTGCCCACCATATGCACTTTGTGCCCTTACACACTATAGTGTTGCACTAAATGTCCTTACACATTAGTGCTAATTTGATTATGCAGCTGCTAGACTCTATGTCATGCTAATTGCACCATGTCCTTCAATGACTTACTTGAGCATACAGTCTATTTTATTTGATCCATCCAAGGGAAAGTATATTATCATAATTTAATATTGGGTAGTTTATACCCAAAATATCATTCATGTTAATTATGATATATGTTTATGATAAACATCATATGTAACAATCAATGATCAGTGCATTTTATATTCAACCTTTGACATATTTAGAATATGTCAAATATATGATATATGACATAAATATCACGCCAATATAAACATGGTAGACTTATCGCAATCCTACCCAATGATGTATAAAACATCCATGTATAAAGTTATGTATGCATTACACTCACTTTGAAATTATATAAAATTCAAAATATAAGCCTCATTAAGCTTTAACATGATCATTTGATTCCAATTCAATTAAATCCAAATATTTGTCATAATTTCATATTATGGCATTTTGCACTACCTTTAAAGAAATATTATTATGTATTAATATAAACCATTAAAAATTATTTTATTTATACCAATGAAAACTAAACTCAAATAAAAATCTATTCATATAAGTCACTCCTTCTAGTTCAATTTGTACAATTTATGCTAATTTTTCAAAGTTGACCCACAAATATGTTTTGAGAAGAATATGCTGCCCCGTTTTCTGACCTATCCTCGATTACAAATTTATATCTTTTGGTATACACCTTGAAATCAATTTCCGTTTGTTCTTAACAAAACTAGAGTGGTATAATAGTCCGACGGTATAAAAATCATCCTCTAATAATTTGTTTAGAATTTATGGTGATTTTCTAAACTTACTATCCATAACATAAATTCTAAGCATGTTTCACCAATTTGCATTTTCAACTTGTTTACCAATTCTATTAGCCCACCAAATGCACATATATGCATGCATCCCAAATCACATAACATTTTATGAGTCACTCCTTACCAATGTAACTCTATCACTAGTTTATCGCAAGCCAAAGTTTGTTCGATAACATGAGTACAAACTAAATTTGCACTCACCTGGTGTCCTTAGTTTGCAAACATCCCTTAGGATTGCATATTCCATCCTTAAGCTATTCCTTAGCTTTGATATTGCCTTAACTTGAATTCAAGCAGACAATATAAATAAACATCATTACCAAACATATACAAAATCAAACCAAATGTTAGAATCTTACTAACATATGCATACTTTGGAAAATAAATTCCTAATGAATTGTTTCGATGCTTATTTGATAAAATTTCCATATCACAACATAAATGTTTACCTTAATACTTCTAATTGACCACTAAAGTTCTTTTTTATCCCAACTTCACAAAATATTTTCACTTAAGCTCCCAACCTTTCCATATTTGTGATTTAAACCTCAACTTTTTCAAGCTTTCTAAAATAATCCCATTTCATATCCTAAATTCAATTTCAACAGTCAAACATTAATTTCCAAAATAGTACATCAACTATTGAATAATTACATAATAGATAAAAACTTTTCCAAAATTATTGATTAGGTCCCTAACTTTTATAAAATTAGAAAATGGCCCCAAATTTTTCTAAGGCTTATAGAATACTTTCTACATCATGTACAACACCTGCCCAATTTTTCCATATTTTTTCTCATCCTCTATAGTCAAGGCCGAATGCTTTGTTTGTTCAAAGTTAGGGTTTTCATGATTTTACTCGATTTTGATTCTATTCAAGCACGAAATCAACTTCTATTCAACATTATAAATTCTCTACAATCAAAACCCTAACTTAATTTCATCAAAGTACATTTTTCCCCCAAGATTAGGGTTAGATTGAAACTTCATATGTTCATATGATCATATACAAGTGATTTTAATCATCAATCATGCTTAAAAATGATTCTACAACCTCAATAACATTAAAATCCTTCATCAATTACATAAACCCTAATATGAACATAAACCTAGAATTTGGGATCTTTGAACACAAACCAAATTAGTAGACAATAATGGTACCAAATGATAGTATTTTTCGAATAACACAATCTTATATTTCATTGCATGAATCAAAATCCAACGCCTTATTCAAACCCTCTTTATTTTCTCTCTCCACTTTACACGGTCGAGAAACACAAAACTCCAACGCTGGCCACTGGCCAAACATTACCGACCACACCCCTACTACCGCCACATACGGGTGAATGAACCCAAGCCACCACTTCTACTACTACCAAGCTCGGTCGAAAAGGCCCTGTCCTAAGCAAACGCCAAACAATGGCAATCCACTCATAAAATCGCTCGCCAGTCACCCCTGGTAAAATACGACCCTAAGGACAAGGCCAACACTGATCGAGAGCCCCTAAACACATAAGGTAATCATTTCTTGATGTTTTTTACTATTTTTTGTTCATTTGTTGCAAATAAAAATGAGAAAGCTTACATGAAGTTCTTTGATTTATTGATCTGGTTTCATTTTGAAAGGAGGAGTAAGGAGATGACAAAAATCTTTTTTAGAAAGAATTACCCCCCTTTTACATAGTGCTTATAACCCAATACATAATAAAAATTCATTTCTTTGTTTTTATTTGGTGACTTGTTGAGAATGGGCAATAAGGGGTGGCAGCAGTAGCTGATGGCAGGGTATGGTAGGAAGCAATGTGTGGCTGTGGTATAAAGTTGGTGGTGCAGGGCATGGCGGGACAAAAATTGTTGATGAAAGCTTCCCCTATTTTCTCATTAATGTGAAAGAGGAATAGATCAAATATATAAAGCACCAATTTTTTGGTCTGTCAACAAGTCTCGAGCTCTGTATTCTTCTTATTATGAACTCTTAATTCTTTTTTAAAGGCAGCTATTTAGGTTTAGCAAGCTCTTGATTATGAACTTCTTCTCTACCCTCAGATGAGTTCATCTCATTATGAACTATTCCATTGGAAATGATGATCCACCTCCTTCTATGATGGATTTGGATTTTTCAAAACATGAGATGTGGTTCATTCTTTACTGAAATTTTCTTTATCAAAACAAAATTACGAAACGAAGTCCTTGCTAGCTTTAAATTCTTGTCGAATAAATGAGTGGAATTGTTTTTGTTTCTATGGATGTTATCTCAGGTTAGATAAAATTTTGTTTCGAGTGAAACAATTTCAAAATTTGCATTTCAAGGGAAAACTATCTCAAGTGAGAATAATTTTTTTAGGGAAACATTCTCAAGTGAGATCAATTTTGTTTCAAGTGAAACAATTTCAAAATTTTAGTTTCGAGGAAAAATTGTTTCAAGAGAAATGAAATTTGTTTTTCAGGAAAAAAATTCTTAAATAATCTTAAGTTTTTGTGTCTAAAGGAAGATTGTCTCAAGTGAGACGAGATTTTGTTTCGAGAGAAACAATCTCAAAGAATTATGTTTCAAGAGAAATTGTCTCAAGGGAGACATGCAGTCTGCTCCTTCATATTGAGGAGATCTAGTGGCCTTAATAATTCATTCTCTCGGTAAATCTAAAAACAACATCGTTCCTTTACGTTGAGAACGTATAGTCGTATTTTGATGACTTAATTTTACATGGTTCCGTCTCGATGAAGATGACTAGTCATTTTGAGTCTGAAGACAACATTGTTCCTTCTTGTTTAGGAAGTCTAGTTATCTGGAGATAATTTATCTTTGAAAACAACATTGCTCATTCGTGTTGAGGAGAGCTAATTGTTACTCGGTGTCAAATCCAATGTTAACATTGTTTCTTATTGTTGAGGAGATCTAGTAACCTTGAGAAGACTTGATCATTCATTTAATGATGTCAAATATGTGAACGTCATTGTTCCTTAATGTCGAGGACATGTAGTCATCACCAAACTTTTCTTTCTTGAAAGATTTTTGGAAAATGATGCATTCATGAATGACTATCTTGGATGTTTTTATGGATCTCAAGATAACATTTATTTCAATATTTGATTTGTTTTTTATTTTGACAAAAATGACCTTTTGAATTTATCTTCATGAGAGGAGAAAATGATCTTTAGAAAGTAGAATTAAATTATGTTCTCATGAGAGGAGAAAAATGGAATTTGAGAAAAAATGAAATAAGGATTTCAGAGAAAAACAATCTTAAGAATGACTAGATTGATGTTTTTAAACAAATAATCTTGAGAAAGATGAAATTAGTTTCTCAAAAGAGATTATAAAGGCATCATCATGAGAGATGAAACAAAGTTTTCCATTGCATGATGATGAATGTATGATGTAAAGGTACAAATTCATGTGACGTGTATGTTTATGTTGATGCATGTTTCTATGATAATGATATTTGCAAAAATGTTGTTTTATTTTTTTAGCCAATCTCGGCTAGAGCCTACTCCAATGTTAGAGCGAAAACTTGTCATGTTAAGCAAGCGTTTTCTTTTTGGAAAAACAATCCGATCAGCTCGTGTCATTAAGTCTTTTCTCTTGCTTTTGTTTCTTCATGAAAATCTTAGAAGAAATGCTTTCTCTTTAAATTTAGTTGCGGTCAGATATATGATCCGACGTCTTTTGTCTATAACCCAGTTGTTCTATTAGAGTTATTTCTTCAATATTCTTCTATCAACTGTGGCATGAGGGGTTTGATTTTCAAAGTAAGCTCTTCTGATCTCTGTATTCTACCCATGATACTCCGAGCAACAAGGTTTATTCTCAATACAATCTTGTATTGAATCTTTTTATTCCAACATGATTTAGGTATTTCATCATGCCTCAATGTGGGTACCAATAGAGTTCTTCAACATCATTATCAAAAATTATTATTTTAAAACTTGCTCAAACAAGTGATTAATACATCTAATACAGAAATGTCCTTAACAGTTGTTAAAACTTGAGATACCATGAGATCTCAAAACAATAAATGCTCCTTTCTTACTAAGGCGGTCGCATGCTTATTGGTCGGTTATTGATAGTGTGACAAAGAAGTGTGAAAAGTTTTATTCTTAAGTCTTTTTGATCTATCAGGGTTCATTATTCCAAGGATCGAAGAATGTTTCCCTTGCCATTATATTTTTTTTATTTGAGGCAGAATAAGCCTTACCAGCCCCAATGATCTCTATCATTCTTTAGAAATCTTCTTATTTATTTGCCCCATATGAAAACAACTTGAAAAATATCTTTGACGGGGATTGAATAGATGTCCTCATGAATTCAGCTCATATATATTTATTGGCATACACTCTTTTACAAATGAACACGAGTGTCAAGGCTTTGGGCTACTTTGGATTCCTTGCATTTAAAGATTAGTTCAAAGTAATAATAAGAAATCTTTTGTTTTATTTTGAACTATGTTAATCTACTTATAAGATACCTGTAATTGAACAAAATTAGGGTTTAAAATGCGAAAATTGGAATTTTCTAAAGTCATGGCAACCATAGAAAGGGTAAAAATCAAGAAATAAAGTTAGATGCCTCAAGCATTACTAGCATGAATGTTCATGAACCAACCTATTTGATGTAATTTGGAGCACTGAGTTAAACTTCTGTTTAGAAGATCCCAAATGTTGTCAAAATGTCTTTAGATATGAAGTTCCTTTCAAAATACAAGGCTCTCTAAATCAATCAACTAAATATGGCCCCGAAGCATAGAGGTAAGTTATTGTCTAGAGGACTTCAAATGTTGCCACAAAGCTTGTAGATGTTAAGCTCACCCCAAGGTACTCGAATCTTAAGAGGGTTTGTTTATTGGATGCCTAATATTAAAACACATTTGAGCCATTTTTTCAGCTTTTCACCTTAAATAATTTCTTTGGTTTCAAGATGATCTTTGCATATTCTCATCTTAAACCCTCATTTCATTTTTCTTTCTTATCATTTTTCATTCATTTTCCTTTCCTTTTCTCTTGTTCCTTTTCTTTTTCTCTTTCTATTATTCTTATTTTCTTTTTCTTTTTTCCTATCATTTTCTTTTTCTTTTTTTTCTCTCTTTTCAATGTTTTTTGTTTTATTTTTTAAATGATGCTCAACTGATTATAGTGAGATTAAGAACTTTTAGCTTTTTCTCATATTTACTCCATCCTCATAGATGAAAGACTAATGATGAGGAAATTCCATGTTTTTAACACTTATGTCTTTTTCTTTGGGGCTACTCTCATTCTCATGTTACAAGCTTCAAATTTTATCATATTGTTGGTGTAAAAGAACTTTGTCCTGTTTGTGAAAGGATAACAGATGTTTTCTGAAGTAATCACCACTGCCGCAAGTTCTCATCCCAAAGCATTATATACCCCATCGAGATAAAGCTTCCAAGATTCAACTTGCTTTAATCTATTCTTTACTAGAGGTACACAAATAATCCTCGTTTGGAAAATTAAAGCCTAGGGACTTATAATCATCTGATGTCTATCTTGAAAGAGATCTACTATGACACTCTTTTTTATTATTTTCATACCTGATGCCAAACTCGGAAAACAACATTCTACCATCAAACCAATCAGCTTGTCAAAACCATTGATTCCATCAAGAAATTTTAGAGGATCAAGTATGGATATCAATCGAACTAGTAATGCCTAAGTATTCGGGTAGCCCATACCAAAGCACATCATGCCTCCTAGATTGGCAGGTATTGGATCTAGAAATGAATGAGCTTTTTGCTAAGATAATAAATGGCTTTTCATATCATTCCAAACTCATCATGCAGCTTAAACGGATACCATAGTGAATTTCAAAGTAGTTTAGGCTATCAAGAACTTGTGCCACTATTACATATGTATTCAATATTAGCATGTTTTGGTAAGACCAGGAAAATATGTCTTTGAAATCTTGAGGCAACTCTATCAACTCTTGTCTTGTTTCTTACGACAAAGTAATGTTAATCTCTATCTCTTTTATTTCTTTATTCAGTTAAAATATTTACTTCTTAATGGTGAGTGATTGCTTATGAATGTATATTGATAACTCTATAAAAAGTCTACTTTTAAGGCCTTTTTCACTTAATTTATTGTTTGTTTAAGGGTTTATATAGGCCATTTTAGATGTATGTTGCTACATATAATTGCATTTATGGTTGTTGTGTTATTTTATTTTATTAAGATGGTATGAGGAGGAAGGTATGGTTTTTAGTGATGTGTAGGAAATAATAAGAAAAAAGAGTGAGCTGGGATGGTATGCTGTAACATCACATGTTACTGAATCAGACTTCAATGCTTTGGCATTTATAGCGCAAAAAAGGACAAAAATATATTTTCACAAAAGGACAGTGTCAAAGCACGTGTCTGCTGCTTGTAACCCTTGAAGGGGTCCACTGCCACTTGTAGAGATAAGCTTTACGCCCAATGAATGAATTTGGGGGTATGATGGGTATTTTGAGTGCAAAATTTCCATGAATACCCTTAGATATTTTTATTATAAAAGGACACCACACAAGAGAGAGAAAGATAGGTTACCAAGCTAGAAAAATCATCATCTTCTCCACTATTTTTCTTCCTCCATTTCTTGCTTGGTGTTTCTCCATTGGTGAAGCTTGAGGGAGTGGCAAGTTTTTCATTTAAGAGAAGCTAGCGAGCTAAGACGGTTCGTGGTGGCCGAGGGGAGCTCTGACAGCGCGCATCGAAGGTTTTTTCCTCAATCCCTTTGTTGTTTTCTTTCATTTATTTTAGTTGGGTTGTTTGGAATGAATGATTTTCATGTTTTATTTCATGGAATATTCGAGCCCCACCATGAACTAAAATTATTTGGTGGGGTTGATTTTATGGATGCTTGATTTTGTTTTAATGGTAGATGAAAGTTTATCTTTCGCATTTACTTGTTTTTCTTATGAAGGCTTCATCTTCTAAGTTTGTAGGAGGCATGAGAGTGTCCATTACTCAGATGAAGGCTAGGAGTTTGAGAGAAACTTAATCATTAATGCTTGGAGTATTAGAAAGAAACACAAGTAAGATCCACATAAGCAATGAGGTGTAGTAGTTTACTTAAGCTTAAACCCGACATAGTAGAACTACATCCTAATCCCTTAGTTCTTGAGAGAGACTAATATATGATTTCAATGACTAAGAGGGGTAGTTTTATCAATAACGTAGGATGCCATAGTTGAGTCTGAGAGGAGAGGTCGTGGCATTATATTCTATTAGGTTCAATTGACCAGAGATAGCGGGAACACTTTCAGCAAAGTCCATGGAGCAATTGAAGCTTAGATATATTAAATCTGCTAGAGAGATAAGTTTTAGCATCCTTAAATCATTCCACATTACTTTTTCCCAAAGTAGTTTCCCGTGAGAGGATTATCAAGTTATTTTATTTATTTATTATCTTTACCATTTTCTTTTTCCATGACATTTTCTTTTGTTACTCATTCACATTACTATCCCTCCACCATATATACACATTTCATTTGCCTCGTCATAATATGTAGTACCCCAAATATATGGTCAACGACTATATTACACGAATTTAAAATTTGGTGGGTTAATTTGAATAAATTGAATAGTACAGGGATTTAATTAGGAAATTGTGCTTAAGAAAAATTATTAAGAATATAAGGATGAAGGGGCAATTTAGTCTTTTAGAATGAATGAATTTAATATTCATTCTTTTGGGGGATATTTATTAGGATGAATAGGATATTCATATAAGGAAAAATATGAAAGAAAATTTGGTTCTCTATTCTACTTCTAGTCGTCCCCGTGCCCCCATAGAAAATGTAAGATTCCTTCAAGTTGGTTTTTCATTCGTTTATGGGTTGGTTTTGAATCCTTAAGTGATATAAAAGCTTAAAGAAAGCTTAAGGGTGAATAAAACTAAGAGATTAGTGATTTATTATAGATTTTATAAAATGAGTTTTTAAGTGATTTGATAAAATATGGTCTGTTATTGGAGTTTAAAGGCATATTTGACTTGTCAAAGAAGTAAATAAGAGATTGGGATCCTTAGAAGTGATTGAAAACATGTTTGAAATTTGGGTGTGATTCTTAGTTTTGAATGTTCTTTGGAGATTTTGGATGTTATAAGGACATTTATGGATGTAAATTAGTTGGGACAAGTGATAATGAGTTAAATGGTATGGTTTGAGATAAGAGTAAGAGATATAGGTGAAAATTGTGTAAAATTTGAAGTAAAATAGGTAAAATCTAGATAAGGTATCAGTACTGGACAAATAATACAAATACTATAAGTTTAATTTGGATGATTCAGATGAACAATATCAATACCAACTTAAAGAAGTATCGATAATGAGGTGTCAATATCAATACCAAGAGGTACTTATCGATATCGTAATCAGAAATGAAATTCCAGAATGCTAGAATGGTGTCGATACCAAAGTGGTTATCAGTACCATATAAGAGAAGTATCAATACTATATCATGAGTACCAATACTATTTAGTCTAAAATGTGAAGTTAGGGTGAATTTTAATAGAATTCGAAATTAATAGTACTTTTAAGTATTATTACTTTGGATAAATGTTAGTAAGTAAACAAACATCATATTTGTATATGTGATTATGGATGCTTTTGTAGTTCATGATCAAATTTGGGATACAAGCAAACCATAAAGGCCAGGATAAATTTTAAGAAAAGTTGGACTTTGTCAGTAAGGTATACCATGTGAGTGCATTTATTATGTACTTATATGTTATGATAGTCATAAATGCATATTGTAGAATGTATATGTTTCAATTTATGTATTAGCAATATATGTGTAACCCCACGAAATTCATAATGAGTTTATGAATTTCCGTACTGGCACTACGTCTGCAACTCCACGAAATTCATAATGAGTTTATGAATTTCTGTATTGGCACTATGTGTGTAACCCAACGAAATTCATAATGAGTTTATGAATTTATGTATTGGCACTTTGTGTACAACCCTATGAAATTCATAATGAGTTTATGAATTTCCATATTGGCATTATGTGTGCATCCCCACGAAATTCATAATGAGTTTATGAATTTCCGTATCGGCACTATGTTTACAACCCCACAAAATTCATAATGATTTTATGAATTTCCGTATTGGCACTATGTGTGCAACCCCACGAAATTCAAAATGAGTTTTTGAATTTATATATTGGCACTATGTGTGCAACCCCACATAATTCATAATGAGTTTATGAATTACCGTATTGGCACACTACAAAAAAACTGTACATTGACGGTATTTTTTTACCTATAACGGCATTTTTAAGCGCCGCAAAAAACATTTGCGGCAATATGAAAAACGCCGCAAAAAGCACCGGGAAAACTAGTTTCATTAAAGTTCGTGGCGTTTGTCAACAAAAAATGCTGCATTAGGTGAAGAGATATAACTACGATTCTTGAATAAACGCTGCAATAGGTGTAATGATTTTGTGGCGTTTGTGGGACAAACACCGCAAAAAGTGTAGATATTTAACGGTATTTTTTGGATACAAACGCCGTAAAATGTCTACATCTATAGCGGCGTTTTTATAAATGCCGCAAATGGTTAAGATATTTAGCGGCGTTTTCGGATACAAACGCCACAAGAAGTCTGTTATATAGTGGCATTTTACATAAAAACGCCACAAAATGTAGATATTTTGCGGCATTTTTCATACAAACGCAGCAAAAGATATGGTATATAGCGGCGTTTTTTGGATACAAACTTCGCAAAATGTCTGGTATATAGCGGCGTTTTTTTGTTTTAAACACCGCACAATATCTAAATTTATTGTGGCGTTTTAGCGTAAAACGACGATATTGTTTTTGTTATTTAGCGGTGTTTTTTTACAAACGGCGCTAAAGAACATAGAATTGAAACAATTTAAATATTTTTTTCGATTACCCCAAATCTATTTTTTCAACCTGTTCCATTATCCAACAAACTTGACATCAATAACACCAAACTCTATTTCCATAACAATCAACTTCAAATCCAATAAAATAAATAAAAGTTTACATTAACGTAATATTAATCCAGTTAAACATTGTTCAGTAACATTAACAAAACAAATAACATAAATGAGACTAAATGGTGAATTATGACGTTTTCTGTAACATCTGCATCATAGCATCTAGTTGTTTTTCAAATTCTTAACATTTCTGCTATATATGTTGCTTCTCTTTGTGCTTCCGCAGCTTCTCTATCTGCTTCCCTTGCTTCATTTTCGGCTTTCATGTTAGCCATTTTTTGATCCATTTCAGCCAACTTTTGTTTTAACCGACTAATTTGTAATTGGGAAGACTGAGACTGGGATGATATGTACTGAGATGAACTAGATCCAAATTATTTCATGGGAGTAACGAATGATCCTTGACATCAAACCCGACCATATCTTTCAGGACCCAAAACACCATTAATAGCTTGGTTTTCAATGTCATCCACATTAACAAGACCTTGACTCGAAGCCGTAGCTTGATACTCCGCCCTTTTCTCCCTTAATTTTTCCTAATAATAAAGTAAATAATTAATTCAAATAAAAATGTCATACTACATATATAAATAAAACATAATTCAAATCCTCTATCCAATAAATGTACCATAATTTCTACATCTTCAGCAGTCATAGGAGTGCCATCATTCTTTGTGTGTGTAATGTCGAAGAGTTTGATTTGGCCAACTTTAGAACCAGATGTATTTTCCTAAAATGTACCATAATATAATTAGTTTGAGTTAGTATGTACATGGAATACAAATAACTATGTGAATAATCTATAATACCTCCTCATTAGCTATACAAGCAAAGTTCTTCGATTATGCCGTGTGTGTAAACTTTTGTTGTTTCCTGCTAGCAACACCAACATTCTCTCGGTCCTACAATTTAAAACAACCACTTTTAATGAGGATTTTTAATTCGTTAAAATTATTTTTGAAAAATACATCATATCTGTCCTTTTTGTAAACTCCAAAATCTGATTACATCGTCCCATTGATACCTGAGCATTCCAGGTGGGACAGTTTGCAGTTCTCTTCAAGGCTGAGATCATTCTTTAAGTATTTCTTTTTTAATGAGCTCTTGTGGTCTCTCCATCTCTTCCTTAATGCTTGCTTCACATAATCGTCAGAGACCTCTAAAGAAAATTTCTCTTATACATCAAATAAGTGTTCAACATAAGTATAAATTAGTGTTGAATTGTTATAGAGTGTCTATTATAATGACATTATTACCTTAACAAAATCCAACGCATGTTATTTGTTACTATTAGGCATTTCCCGTCGTGACTCATAATTCATCGGTAAAAGATTAGCATTACGTCCAGCTATTCCTAAGAAA
This sequence comes from Hibiscus syriacus, assembly GCF_006381635.1. Lineage (NCBI taxonomy): Eukaryota > Viridiplantae > Streptophyta > Magnoliopsida > Malvales > Malvaceae > Hibiscus > Hibiscus syriacus. The sequence continues at coordinate 391,552 of NW_024063019.1, read as the reverse complement.
CCAGATAGAAGATGTGATTCTAGGCCAATATATTGACCGACATCATTTCTTGAATCTTTGACACAGTGCCTAGGAGGAAGTTGGTATAATTCCTTCAACGTTGTATGTCCTCTACTCTTGCGTGTTCCAACATTTTCAACTATATAAGAAATTATTAAATGTAAGTTTTGAAAATGAACAACTATTAAATAAAGTTTCGAATATTACCTTGAATTTCTACATCTTCTTCAACAATTATTGGAACTTCGGAAGAGTCAACATCAATCGATTCTTCATAAGTGATTTAGATCATAGATGTTAAAGATAGTCAAAAAACATGTTATATTATAGATGAGATAAAAAAAATAGTCAAAGTTACATATACTTGCTAAGTTACCAAAGGTTTGATTATTTTTTTAAATCCTTATCAAGCAACTTAGCAAGTAAAACTAGGCTGTTAAAGATGAGAACTTTTCAAAATCCCACGGTAACTTTATATGTCTATTACCAGTAAAATATGTAAAGGGATAAAAGATATAGAGACATGAATGCGAAAGTAGATATATCGTAGATGTGTCTCTGGATTTGATCTAGAAGCGAGGAATGCCACGTTATATTTTATACCCTTCGAATTTGTTGTTGATTTAGAGATATGAATGAGAAAACTTATGCATATTTTGAGACGTAAAATGAAAGAGATGACATAGCTTCTCACGAAAATCACGAGAGCAAACACATTTTCACAAAATAAAGAAAACACAAAAAAATGGGGAAGGGGTATTACATTTAAAGATATTCTTTCAGTTTCATCGATACGACACATACCTCTATAGGACTCGTCAGTGATGGCGCGACACTGGGACCGACGGTGTGAATGGTGGACGCTGAGACCGATTTACGTGAGGGAGAGCGGACTGATGGAGGGGAGATGAAGAGAATAAGGCTCGGGATCAATCAGGAAATTTAGGGGCGTTTTCATAAAAATGCTGCTAATGTACAACAATATTGAGGCGTTTGTTTAACAAAGGCCACTATAGATTAAAACTATTGCGGCGTTGGTATAACAATATCGCTAACGTAGTATTCTATATCGACGTTTATGTAAACGCCACTATTTATTAACCATATTGTGATGTTTATATAAAAACACCACTAAAACTTTATCCTTCTAACATCATTAGTTGGAAAAATGGCACTATGGATGAACCTATTACGGCTATTTTTGATACAAATGCCGCAAAAAGTCAGGTATATGGCAGTGTTTTTGGATACAAATGCCGCTAATTACCTTTATTTGTATAAGATTAATTGATTTTAAATATTTCATTTCTACTCTACGTAAACTAAATTTACTATCATATAGCTTTATCTAATAAAAAATAACCATATATTTTAATTAAGACACACGTTATGTATACAAATACTTAACAACAAAATACATTAAAATTTAGAAACATTTAGGTTATGCATAAACAATCTTCACCATATTACTCACTACAATTTAGTCTTCATTGCTCCTTCATGGGGAAAGGGCATAAAAAATAGTTTTCTTTGTTTGATGACACATCGTTAAGTTTTTCCTCTTTGTAAACTCTATATGGAGAAACTGTTAATCCATTTCACCAAATAAATCCCCTACCTCCGGTTCAGCAAGAAGACTCCTTGCGCGCTTTAGTGCTTCACTTGAAACAGATAACAACCTTCCACCTATAGTATGAAACTTGATTGGAGGTGGCTTCGGAACTGAATCAAATATTTAAAAAATTGAAATAGAAGATAGAAATATTTACTTGGAGTAACAGTAGAGGCAACATCGTCTTCATTGAGTATAGATATTGCTTTTGCAATTGAAGCTTCTTTCAAAGCCACAGATTGCCAAATTCGGTTCTAAACATCGGGTTTTTATCCACTCCACTATCATCTTTTTCAATAAGCTTCAAACATCCTACATGCGTACGATTTATGAAATTTGAGGTACAAAATAAAAATATAGCGGCAAAAACTTTCAGTGATGATTACCTTGAAGTAGGAGATCGACCTTGGAAGGGTATGAAGCAATAGGAGTTCCTTTCGGGTCATCATCGAGTTTCGACGGCAAGTACGGACCGATAGCCTTCCAACAATAATTTGATCCATCGTCAGAGTAAATACGCCATATGGGCATTCCGACGATAATTTCTCTTACTCAAGGCAACACCTATTCTTTGTACCACAACGATTTGTTCACGTTTTCAAAAGCTATTATTTTCCTATTCAAAAGCTATTATTTTTCTATTCGAAAGCATAAATACACTGCTACCAAGCAGTAAGACATTGCTCCCAAGCAATAAATCAGTAAAACGCTATATATAGATATTTTGTTCCTATTCGAAATCTATTATTTTTATTAATTACGTTAGCTTTCTGTGTTTTCCCCATTTTCATAATACTAAAAAAAAATAAATAAAAAAGTTCAGTAGTGATAGAAGACGACGTCGCTTGGAATTGTGTGAGGGTCATTGTTATACCAGAGAAATCCCTTTTAGGGAAGACTAGTTGAAATGATTTAGGGATCGGGCAAGAGAAAAGGGTAGAGCATATATTTAACCTTCGACGACATTTTTAAAAAAAGCCACTATAGTACATGTTTTTCGACATTTTTATAACAAATGCCACTATTAATGAACCCTATTATCGCATTTGTCTAAAAATACCACTATAAACAACCATATTACGATGTTTTTCCTAAAAACACCGCTAAATTTGGACTATATCATGGCATTTTTTAAATAAACACCGCTATAAACAACCCTATTACGGTATTTGTTTGAAAAATGCCACTATAAACAACCCTATTCCAACATTTATGCTATAAACACCACTAAATTACTACTCTATTGTGGCATTTGTTGGAAAAGCACCACTATAAACAACCATATTCTGAGGTTTGTGCTATAAACACCGCTAAAATATTACTCTATTAGGGATTTTGTTGGAAAAACACCTTTAAGGTATCATTTTATGGCGTTTTGATTGTAAACGCTGCTATATGTTTAGATTTTTTGGCGTTTACTCTCCAAACGCCGCTAAAAACGCCGCTACATAACACTTTTGCTGTTGTGCCACTATGTGTGCACCCCATGTAATTCATAATGATTTTGTGAATTTTCGTATCGGCACTATGTGTGCAAAACCATTGAATTTATAATGAGTTAATTTATTCAATTTGTATTTTGATAGTTATGATACACTTATGTTTTGATTTCACCTCATTATAGTTGTGCCTCACTAAGTAATTACTTAGCATTTGATTAATTTTCACATGTATGTAACAGTCAAGATTATAATTAAAGAGTACAGAGCAACTCCAAGCATCAAAGATTACAATATAATATCAGTAAGACATCCTATGATGAAAGTTTGACTCAGTTTAGTGTCATGTACTTATGAAAGTCTTATTAGCTCTATTTAACTATTTTGGAAACTGGTTTGTAATTGATTAACTGAATCATTTTATGCTAATTTTAAATATGGATAATATTAACAAGTATTACAAATTTGAGTAAATGTGTTATACATAAATATATATAATTGAAGAATGTCTTACAAACTATATTATCAAATTGTTTTATCTAAATAAAAAAATTTACTGGTTTTCAAGTACCAAGATTGTTTCAAAAGTCATGTGGCATATGTGACTTGTGTACGGGAACGTATACAAGAAATGAGTGTTACATTTATTGGTATCAGAGCTACATGCTTAGCCGTTTCTAGACATGAAATGAGTAGTAATTTGGTTAAGAATGTATACATGCCACTAGGATGTCAAAAGTTTACTGATAGTTGAATATACTGTGAGGATACTTATTAGGGGGTAAAGTTAATCTTTACTAATGTAAGATGATTTTGACTGTGTTTAGATGTCAGAAACTAAAGACAAAGGTAAAAAGTTGATAATGTAGAAAAGAAGGTCGAGATCAAAATCAACCCAAAAGAATCCAACATGATTTCAGTATCATGCCTTAGAAGGGTATAAGCTACTAGGGATTTTCCTCCATTCTATGGAAGAAATGCCCCAGTGTTTAACAAAGTTTTTGTATTTGATGAATCCATTAAAATCTTTGAACGATTTACAAGAGAAGTTGAATCGGATGAGGATCTAGAGGAGATTTTTGAATCTGGCGATGACACTGAGGTTTATTAAGGTAAGCTTAAATAATTGAGAAATATTTAAGTTAAACATTAAATGGTTTAAAGAATTATTAAGTTGAGTAAGAGGAAATGAGTGAACGGTAAATACATTATCCACCAAGAGTTTAAAGAAAGATTAGTTATTAGTGAATCAAATTATTATGAGTTTGTATGAGAATAGATGTTAAGTTTTAGGGATTGGATAGAGTTACCTTTAAAAGTAAATTTGTGAAAGTAGATTGTCTACCTATTCTATACTACAATGAATTAATGCTTAGATTGAGATTGACTCTCGAGGACTTGAAAACGTGTCAAGTTCGTAATGATAGAAAAAAGAGTAAATTTGCTTACTAGTGCAATTTTAGCATTAACTGCTATGAAGTTATTTCTACGAAGTTGTCAAGTCTTTTTATTAAATGATATGGACATTTAGCCTTTCATAATTGAGAGGGAAAATGTTTGAACTGCTAGAAAATATTTTCAATGGATCTGGAAAAGTTACACGGATTACCTCCATATGGAAATAAGAAATTTTAAAATAAAGGTAATTTATCCAACTTAACCTCGAGTGAGATGATAGCGGTAAACCTTGTGGGCTATGGTGCAAGTGTGAGTTGGACATGTAGTAAATGTCCGATAAAGATTCAAGGGGCTATGTTCTGGGTGAATCTGATGGAATTATCATTTGACAAGTTTGAGATCGTATTTGGTATGGATTGGTGTCTCCCCCTTATGGTTGGGTTGTTTGTCTTAAGAAGCGATTACTTCAGAAAGATACGGAGGATTTGGAAATCGTAGTTATTGACAGAAAAGAAAAATCATCACCCAATGTGATATAAACAATGATTGCGAAGAAATGATGTCAGAAAGATGTATAGTTTTTCTGGTTAGTGTGAAAGACACTTAAATATTTTAAAAATAGGATTTTATGATATTCCCCAACTCGAGAATTTATAGATATATTTTCAGATGAATTACAAGAGTTGATTAATCAAGGTTTCATCAGACTGAGTGTTTCACCTTGAGGAGTATTTGTGATATTGGTGAAAAGAAAGATGAATCTATGTAGTCATGCGTAGATTATCGTCAGTTAAATAAGGTAACAATAAAAGAACAAGTATTCTCTTCCGATGATTGATGATCTGTTTGATCAACAAAAAGGTGCAATAATGTTCTCTCATATAGACCTTCGATCAGGATACCACTAAGTAATGTTTAGGATGAGGATATTCCAAAGACAACTTTTCAGACTCGGTATGGACAATACGAGTTGTAGTGATACCATTATGTTTGAATAATGCCCTTGCAACATTTATTGATTCGATGAACCAAGTACTTCAATCTTATTTGGATCAATTTGTGATGGTAATTATTGATGATATTTTGGTGTATTCAAAGTCGAGAGAGGAACATGATGCTCATCTTTGTATTGTTCTTTAGATTCTTCGAGAGAATAAGTTGATGTCAAACAATTCAAATATGAATTCTAGTTAGCAGAGGTTATTTTCCTTAGCCATATAGTCTCTGCAGAAGGAAAAAGAGTATATTCCAAAAGGATTCAAGATATAGTGGATTAGAAAACCCCAAAGAATGTTTCTAAAGTTTAGAGTTTCTTGGGGCTTGCTGGTTACTATCGAAGGAAAGTGAATAACTTTTCGATGTTAGCTTCACTATTAACCAAGTTTTTAAGGAAATATATGTTTTTGTTTAAACAGAGTAGTGCCAAGAGATTTTTGAAATGATAAAGATGATCTTAATAGAGGCGCCAGTGCTTGTACAACTTGAGTTGGGTAAGGATTATTTGGTTTTTATTGATCTATCTTAAAATGGCTTGGTATGAGTGCTTATACAAAAAGGTAAAGTTATTGCCTATGACATCATTAAGTTAAGGACTCATAAGAGGAATTACCTTACGCATGATTTATAATTGATAACAATCAGGTTTACTTTAAAGGTTTGACACTTATATTTGTATGGTGAGCGGTGCTATGATTATACAAATCACAAAAGCCTAAAGTTTTTGTTGACTCAAAAAAAGAGATGAACCTGAGACAGAAAAGTTAGATAGAGCTTTAAAAAGATTATGACGTGATCACTTATTATCACCCATGGAAGGCATTTGTTGTTACAAATACACTCAGTCGAAAAACTTTTATAGTTTTACGAGCTATAGATGTGCGACTAGTGTTGAAAGAAATGACACTATTGGCTAAATTAAAGATAAACTGATGGTTTTAGATTGGATAATAGAATTACAAATAAAAGAACAAAATTTCTTGGAAAAAATTGTATAAGCAGAATGACGATATTAAGGACTTTTGAGGCCAGGTCCGATGGATGTTGGTACTATTATGGGAGAATTTGTATTTTCGACGATGAAGATCTAAAGAAAGATATTCTTTTTGGGGCATTAAGTTAGTTGACTATGCATTCAGGTGGAAACAAGATGTACAAAGTTTTAAAGAGTCAATTTGGTGACCTAGTTTGAAAAGAGCCATTATAGAAATTGTGGTAAAGTATCTGGCGTACCAATAAACGAAAGCTAAGCATCAAGTATCTTCCAAATTGTTTCAATCGATCTTGATTCATGAATGGAAAGGGGAAACGAGTCACTATGGGCTTTGTTACAAGGCTACCTTTGGCACCTAGCAAGAAAGACTCAATATGGGTGATTGTTGATAGATTTACCAAGACAACTCACTTCATTTTTATACGAGCATATTATTCGATGGATAAATATGATGAGTTATGCATATAAAAGATAGTTCAGCCACATGGAATGCCAATATCGATCATATCCAAAAGAGATCTAAGATTCACTTCAATATTTTGGAAATTCTTGCATAAATCTTTGGGTACTTGATTGAATTTCAATACAGTCTTTCATCCACAGACGAATGGTTAGCTGGAGTGTACTATTTAGATATGGGAAAATATGTTGAAGGCATGCGTGATTGATTTCAAGGGATCATAGGAAAAATATTTGCCATTAGCAGAAATTGCCTATAACAATAGTTATCAATTGAACATAAATATGGCTCCATAAAAAGCTTAATATGGGAGAAAATGTCGAACACTATTAAATTGGTTTGACATAAAAGATCGAATATGGTTGGCCCTAATTTATTGAAAGAGGTTGAGGATAAAGTGATAAAGTTATTCTGAAAGTATAGCCCTGGAAGAAAATATTGCGATTTGGGGTGCAAATGAAAAATTGAGTTCGAGATTTATAGAACCTTATGAGATTTTAAAAAGGGTCAGAATAATACCTTATTAGTTAGCTTTGCCTCTCGAAATGGACAAGACCCATAATGTTTTTCATGTGTCGTTGTTTAGGAAGTACCGATCAGATCCATCGCATATTATTACATTAGAGGAAATAGAGAATAGACCAGATTTGACTTACGAAGAAGAACTAGTACAGATCTTGGATCGAGAAATCAAGAAACTGCATAGCAAGTCAATTCCTCTAGTTAAAGTGCTTTGGTAAAAGCATAAAGTTTTAAAATTCGAGGACAAATTTTTCTTAAAGGGGGAGAATTGTAATACACCAAATATCAGGTCAGTGACTATACTGTATGGATTTAAAAATTTTGTGGTCTAATTTTAATAAATTGAATAGTATAAGGATTTAATTAGGAAATTGTGTTTAAGACTAATTATTAAGAATGGAATGATGAAGGGGCAATTTCGTATTTTATAATGAATGAATTTAACATTAATTCTTTTGGGGGATATTTATTAGGATGAATAGGAGAAAAAGGGAAAAAGCTGGAAAAAATTTGGTTCTCTATTCTTCTTCCCGTCGTCCCCGTGCCCCCATAGCAAAGGTCAGATTCCTTCAAGTTGGTTTTTCCTTTCATTTATGGGTTGGTTTTGAAGTCTTAAGTGATATAGAAACTTAAGGAAAGCTTAAGAGTGAATAAAAGTAAGAGATTAGTGATTTATTAGAGATTTAATAAAATTGATTTTTAAGTGATTTGATGAAATAGGGCCAGTTATTGGAGTTTAAAGGCATATTTGACTTGTCAAAAAACTAAATAAAAGATTGGGAGTTATAGAAGTGATTGAAAACATGTTTGAAATTCGGGTGTGAATCTTAGTTTTGAGTGTTCTTTAGAGATTTTGGATGTTAAGGAGATTTATGGATGTAAGTTAGTTGGGACAAGTGATAATGAGTTTAATAGTATGGTTGGAGATAAGAGTAAAAGATTTAGGTGAAAATTGTGTAAAATGCGATTTAGAAGAGGTAAAATCTAGGTAAGGGTATCGGTACTGGAAGAACAATATCGATAATATAATGTTAAATTGGAGGATACATATGAGCAATATTGATACCAATTTAAAGAAGTATCGATACTGAGGTGTCGGTATCGATACCAAGAGGTAGGTATCGATACCATACTCAGAAATGAAATTACATAATGCTAGAATGTAATCGATATCGAAGTGGGTATCAGTACCATAGATGAGAAGTATCGATACTATATGATGAGTATCGATACTATTCAGTCTTAAATGTTAAGTTAGGGTGAATTTTAATAGAATTCAAAATTAATAGTACTTTTAAGTATTATTACTTTGGATAAATGTTAGTAAGTATACTAACATCATATTTGTATATGTGATTATAGATGCTTTTGTTGTTCATGATCAAATTTGGGATACAAGCAAACCAAAAAGTCCAGGATAAAGTTCAAGAAAAGTTGGACTTTGTCAGTAAAGTATACCAGGTGAGTGCATTTATTATGTACTTATATGTTATAATAGTCATAGATGCATATTTTAGAATGTATATGTTGCAAATTATGTATTGGCACTATGTGTGCAACCCCACGAAATTCATAATGAGTTTATTAATTTTCGTACTGGGACTTTGTGTGCAACCCCACGAAATTCATAATGAGTTTATGAATTTCTGTATTGGCACTATGTGTGCATCCCCACGAAATTCATAATGAGTTTATGAATTTCCGTATTGGCACTATATGTGCAACCCGACGAAATTCATAATGAGTTTATGAATTTCCGTATTAACACTATTTGTACAACCCCACGAAATTCATAATGAGTTTACAAATTTTTGTATTGACAGTATGTGTGCAACCCCACAAAATTCATAATGAGTTTATGAATTTATATATTGCCACTATGTGTGCAATACCACTTAATTCATAATGAGTTTATGAATTACCATATTGGTACTTTGTTCACCCCATGTAATTCATAATGAGTATGTGAATTACCGTATTGACACTATATTTGCAAAACCATGGAATTTATAATGAGTTAATATATTCAATTCATAGTTTGATAGTTATGATATACTTATGTTTTGATTTCACCTCATTATGACTATGACTCACTAAGTATATACTTAGCGTGTGATTGATTTTCACATTAGGTAAAAGCCAGGATTAACATTAAAGAGTATAGTGCAACTCCAAGCATCAAGGAATATAATACAATATTAGTAAGACATCCTATGATGAAATTTTGACTAAGTTTAGTGGCATGTACTAATGAAGGTCCTATTAGCTCACTTTAACTATTTTAGAAACTGGTTTGTAATAGATTAACTCAATCATTTTATGCTAATTTTAAATATGGATAATTTGAAAAAGTTTTAAAAATTTGAGTAAATGTGTTTAATATATATATGTAGATATAATTGAGGAAAATCTTAGAAACTATATTATCAATTTTTTTTATCTAAAGAAACAAAAATTTTACTGGTTTTCAAGTACTGAATTTTTTTCAAAAGTTATGTGACATCTATTACTCGTGTACGGAAACATATAGGAAAAATGGGTGTTATATAATCATTTGTGAATACCATTAGCTATACGTAATTACTTTAGAGTAGTGCATAAACTTTACTCGAGATCATTCAAATCCTTGTGGAGACTATACTCACTCATCAGTGTATTCCTTGTTCGATTGTGTATACTTGCATATTAATTTCGTATAATTTTGTAGTACTCACAATATGCAACAAGTGTTTGGGGACGTTGACAGGGATTGACAATTGACAGTGTTGAGTTTAGTTGTTGCACTGTTTTATTTCTTCTCTTTGTACATATTTACATGTTTTTGTGTTTACCTTTTTTAGGTGTTACGTTATTGCATGACCCGTAAAAGACCCAAAGAACCATTATTTCATATTGAACCTGAGGCTTATGTTGTTCAAAATTAGGTGAAGGATCCTGCAGTTCTAAATGTCAAGATAATTCCGAATGATAGGAATACTGCTCGACCATGAACTATTATAAATCACTTAGATCCCTCCTTGGATGACCTAAAACCTGCTATTGCAGCTCTCAATATTTAGAAAACCCAATTCGAACTCAAACCAGTTATCTTCGACATGTTGAACTTTATTGGACAGTTTGGTGTTGTTCTTCATGAGGATGCAAGGCAACATGTTCAAGTTGTTTTGGAGGTTTGTGACTCATTTCGAAAATAAGGTATGCATGAAGATGTGATGAAATTGAAATTATTTCCATATTCTTTGAAAGATCACGATAGGGCATGCTCAATGGATTACCTTCCGGCTCGATAATGTCTTGGCCTGACTTGTGCAAAAAACTTTTTCTACGGTATAATCCACCAATTATGAATAACCATCTTGGGAATGCCATAGCATATTTTCATCAAGTTGATGACGAGTCAATGTATGAGTGTTTGGACCGCTATAAAGAAATGCTTCGTAAATGTATGAACCATGGATTCTATGACTGAACTCAAGTCGTGATGTTCTACAATGGAGCCAATGCACCCACGAGGATGGTGCTAGATGCCTCGACAAAGGGCACTTTGCTTGACAAATCACCTAGAGAGGCTTTTGACATTCTTGATCGAATTGATAACCATGATTACCAATTTCCCTATTCAAGATTTTGAACTAGAAGGAAGGCATCTAGGATATTCAAGTTAGAAGCTAAAGATTCAGCGTCATCCCAACTCTCTACCATCACTAATATGTTGAAGAATTTGCAATGTTCTAATGAGTTGAAAAAAGTAAATATTGCTAGCTTAGCATGTATGTTATGCAGTGGCAATCACCATAAATATGAATGCCTGAATAATCAAAAGTTCATAAACTTTGTGGGAAGCTTCAATGGAGGTAATAACAACCCTTACTCCCACACCTACAACCAATGATAGAGTCAATATCCCAATTTATCATGGGAAAATCAAGGAGCTCGTAATGTCTGTCATCTCACTAGGTAGCAGTATATGGATGATCCCCCAGCCTTTAAAATAAATATGACATGTCATACTTTTAATAACGGGACGACATCTTCACTTAATACAAGTTCTCTAGAGGCCACTATAAAAGACTTTATTTCAACTACAAATGTTTTATTACAAGATCATGACACATCTTTTAATAGTCAATAAGAATTATTACAAAGCCAAGGGGCATGGTTGCAAGGTCATAATTTGTCCTTGAGATCTTTGGAAATGCAAGTGGGACAAAATCCCATGACAATACAAGAATACCAGCCAGACAGATTGCCTAGTGATACTGAAGTCACTAAGGCTAAAGGAAAGAAGAAATTTAGTACATTCACCATAAGGAGTGGCACCCAAATCTACAAATATGCTAATTTGGGGGGGGGGGAACACTTGAAGAACCCATCTATGAGATTTTGAATGAAGAATCTCAATTGCAAGAGGACTCACCTTCACTGGAGAAAAAAGATGAAGGTTCAATGAGTAAACCCAATGATGGCAGGTAAAATAATGCCATGACAAAAGAAAATCCCCCACCAACAGGAGTTAATGACCAAAGGGAAGCTACAGAATTTTGCCACGGTAATTTTTCAGGCACTGGTGATTACTTCAAGCTCGATAGAGAAAACAAAGATGAGCTTAAGAATATTCCAAAGGAGATGAGTCAGTCTAGCTTACTCATAGCTAGACCAGGTACGAAATTTGAACCTTTCAATATCATTGAATTTACTCATCCTAAACCCCAATAGCTACCCATTTTTCTAGGCTAGAAATTTTGAAAGAACTAAGGAATAAAATGGAGATTAAGAAAAAAAATTCCCTGATGAGAAATTACTATTTTCCATGACATTGTCGTGGTATACTGACATTGTCAATTTTCTCGTTAGAGGTGATTTGCTTCTATACTTGAATAGCCAGGGAAAGAATAGGTTGATGCAGGATGTTCTCTTCTATCACTAGGATGACCCCTAATTCTCCAAAGACATTGCTTCCCAAGCAATTAAAAGATGCCTCCGAAAAGGGGAACGAAAAGAGATCTTATTCCACTAATAGTTAGCTTTATGTACAGAACACTCAAGAGGAGAGAGGACTACTACAAAGGTCCTAAAATTTGGGTTCTATCGGCTTACGCTGAAGGTGGCACTGTTATATGTGTGAAGCATTTTGGTCTATATTGGTGCTCTAATAGAACACAATAAAAATACTATAACAATTCATGATGTTTTGATGTTTTGGAGTTTGTATCCCTTCAACCCTCTTTAATTTATATTTTAAAAGTTTTGTTTTATCGTTAGTGTTTGTTTGTTTATTTTTCTTTTTTTATTTCTTTATTTTTAATTCTAATATTAGTTATTTTTAGTAGAACAAAGTCATACGTATTTTGCCAAGGGTAAAGCCCTCATGAATACTGCAACCACTTAGGATGATAAGTGTTATGAATGATGAATATGATGAAATATCACATGGGTTAAAAGGCAATACAAATGCAAAATTGCCAGTGATATTGAGATTAAACAAGGAGAAAGCCAAGAATAAGAACGAGGGAACTTCACAGGTTGATGCAAGCTAATATGCCATGGTAAAGCTAGACGCAATTGAGGAATCAATAAAGAATATGAGGGAACAAATGGAGGCTCTAACTAATGATGGAACGACTTTCTTTGCCTATGTCAAGCAATAAGACGTAGTCGTGGCACCTGTTCATAAGGAGATGCTTCCACATTTGGCTTATAATTTTCCAATCATCCTAAACGTGATCTTTCCAGCATCTGACGATGCCACAACATTTTTAAATGTCACTCGGTAAGATAGTACACCCAAGCCAGAGGTTTCTATCCCAATCAACACGGTATGGTTCCCGAGCAAGTACCTAAGTCTCAGCCCCAATCCCAAACTATGCCTAAAAAGTCAAGGAGACCCATAATGCTGGTTGGCCCTCAATTGAGATACCCAATAAGATAAAAACACCATTACAACGCTTGCCACGTAGGACTAGATGATGTCTGAAGTCATATGTTGAGCTTGTGGAGACCTCAACATCCAAGAACACTTAAGGCCCTAGTACACCACCTGTTGAACCTGCTTCTGACCCTGACGCAAGCCCCACCCCACTTAGGAAGTGTACCAGGCGCAGTACTACTAGCACTGCTAGCACGACTCGACCACCATATTAGGAAAACAAGGAACCTTGCATTATATCACATATCATGTAGTATAGTTTTAACTTAGTTTTTATACAGCATTGAGGACAATGCTTGTTTCAAGTTTGGGGGAGGTAGTATTCTTTGTAGAACATGTGCATGATAGTATTAGCATAATATTATGCCATGGCATCAGTAAATGGTAGGACAGTTAGATGAAATGTTTTAATGATACCCGATGATGATGAACTTTTTAGGCTAGAAATTGAATGTAAATAGCAGTTGAGAATGATATATCTGACTCTAGGGCTTGATGCTTTGTGAATTATTCTTACAGAATTTGTATGTTATCTATACTTAAGGAACTTAGGAAGTTTTTATAAAAGAACTCTTGTTTGCCTTGGCATTAAAATATGGTATTATACTTAAATGAGAAATAACTGTTTAAGAACTCCCTTATGTCTGAATTTTCTTTAATCATGAATAAATTATTTGAATTTTGTTTAATCATGAATAAATGATTCAACATAACTGTAAAAGGGACACTCCTCTTTGTCGTGGCATTGCTTGGAACTCTCTTTAATAAATGAAAGCCACACACATTTGAGTGAATGAAACAGTCACATTATGACTCTACCTGACTAGCATGGGGGTGAAAGGTATGCTCCCTTTCACCTAGAGTGTGGGATGGTAGGTGTGATGAGCAGACTCCCTTCGTATTAGCGTAAAAAAGAGGAAAAAAAAAAGAAAATAAACTATGTATTAAGTAAAAAGGGAGTATAAATGTTCTTAATGAATGAATAAATGTTGTGGAAAAACTAAGAAACTCAATTAAAAATTGCCTAAATCCGTTAAGTATAGATTAGATGCAATCACGCACATATAACCATAAAAAATTTTGACCTAGGGAAAAGTACTTGAATTCTTGATATGTCTAGTAGGTTGGAGCCAATTTTTCTGAGGGTTGAAATTCAATTTTTGTCTTTCTGTCCTATTGATAAAAATTGCCATGACATTTTGATTGTGTTATTTGCTATCTATTGCTTGAGGACATGCAATAACTTAAGTTTGGGAGTGTGATAACTCCTTAAAAAGTCTACTTTTAAGGTCTTTTTCACTTAAGTTATTGTTTTTTAAGGGTCCATATAGGTTATAATAGTATGTAGCTGCATATAATTGCATTTGTGGTGGTTGTGTTATTTTCTTTTATTAAGGTGTTGTATGAGGAGGAAGGTGTTGTCTTTAGTGATGTGCAGGAAATAACAAGTAAAAATAGTGAGCTGGGAAGGAATGCCCTAACATCACATGTTACTGAAGGAGACTGCAATGCCTTGGTATTTATGGCACAGAAAATGACAACAAGGTATTTTCACAAAAGGACAACTGTCAAAGTACGTGTCTGCTGCTTGAAAGGTCCACTGTCACTGTAGAGATAAGGTTCACGCCAAAGGAATTATTTTGGGGGTATGATGGGTAATTTGAGTGCAAAATTCCCAAGAATACCCTTATATGTTTTTATTATAAAAGAACACCACATCAGAAAGGTAAAGATAGGTTACCAAGCTAGAAAAATGATAATCTTCTCCACCGTTCTTCCTCCATTTTTCTGGGTGTTCCTCCATTGCTGAAGCTCGAGGGAGTGGCAATCTAGGCATCTGAGAGGAGCTAGCGAGCTAAGGCGGTTCATGGTGGCCGAGGGGAGCTTCAGTAGCACACATCGAAGGCTTTTTCCCTGCATCCCTTTGGTGTTTTCTTTCATTTATTTTAGTTGGGTTGTTTGGCACGAATATTTTTCATGTTTTATTTCATGTAATATTTAAGCCCCACCATGAACTAACCTTATTTGGTGCGGTTGATTTTATGTATGCTTGATTTTGTTTTAATGATAGATTAAAGTTTATCTTTCGCATTTACTTGTTTTTCATATGAAGGCTTCATCTTCTAAGTTTGTAGGAGGCATGAGAATGTCCATTACTTAGATGAAGAATAGGTGTTTGAGAGAAACTTAGTCATTAATACTTGGAGTATTAAAAAGAAACACAAGTATGATCTGCAAAACCAATGGGGTGTAGTAGTTTACTTAAGCTTAAATGCGACATAGTAGTACTATATCCTAATCCCTTAGTGCTTGAGAGAGACTAATTTATGATTTCAATGACTAAGAGGGTTAGTTTTTATCAATAGCGTAGACTGGCATAGTTGAGACTAAGAGGAGATTCTGTGAAATTTTATTCTATTAGGTTCTTTTGACTATAGATAGTGGGAGCACTTTCAGCAAACTCCTTCGAGCAAGTGAAGCTTAGATAGATTAAATAAGCTAGAGAAATAAGTTTTAGTATCCTTAAATCATTCCGCATCACTCATTCCCGAAGTAGCAAGTGAAGCTTTGATGTTTTGCTACAGCTAAAATTGGGTGTCACAAGCTAGTCCTACAAATCTTGTCACAAAGGAAAGAAAATGGGATCAAATGATATAAACATATGGAAAAGTATTGTCGGGGCAAGAAATATTGTATAGTGTGGTGAAAAGTTTGGTCAAGGAAAGAAAATTATGCAAAACTAAAAAATGAAATTTTCAAAGCAAATAAAAATGTTGAGTTCAATGTATTCAGAAAAACTTCACACAATCAGAATTAGTACGGAGCACCTAGGTTGGTTTTGCCAAGGAGAGAACTTATTTTATGCTAAGAATGATTTGGTATGCTAAGCTTTGGCTGGCCGACAGGATTACTAGAGTATTCAAGAATGGTTGCTACAGTAATACTACTCGACGTGAGCTATAACCCTTGGTTTGTCAAACTTTTACTGTGGCAATACCAATTAGTGCAAATTGTAGTCTTTGCCTATCTTACTCAAGTATTTGCTCTCTAAGGTAGATTAGATCCTCACCATCCTAGATTAGTTCTATTGTTCACGTAAATTCACCCTAACTCTCTCGATATTAGGCATTTATTCCTTGAAAAAATGTATTCTATCGAAAGCACTTACAAAGTCTAGGAATGTTTTGTCCAGGCACCAGGCAATCTCTCAAGAGCTCTTATAGTTTCAAGGCAAAATATTTAAAGTGTTAACAAAATAATAATTGGCATAAACAAACTGCATAATTCTGTAACAAGAAAATAACATTTCAATAAAACATTAACCAATACCAAGTAAATCAGTTCAGGGTGTAGTGAATATCATCTAAAAACAATTCTTTAAGCCAAGGGTATATTATCTCCTTGATTGCGACGTCTTTTGAAAAGCTATGATGGGGTATTTATAATGGGAATTTCTAGGGTTTAGTGCCATTAAGAATTCTCTAAATACCCTCATTAGCATACCCATGACATAGCAACTGGAAGTGGTCAATTTACTTGATGAGGGTATAATTGCACGTGAGGATGAAGCTGGGGAAGTGACATCAGCAGTTCTATTGAGCTACGTTATACTTGCAAGATAAATCTTGCCTTAACAAGAAAATCTGTTAATCATCGTCGACTTCTTGTGTTCCTTTAGCCCTGGAGAATTGCTTTGTCTTGACAATTGTATTCCTCATTTGTCATTTTCTACATCAACACAATCAGCAAACAACCTCCCTCTTCAGCAGCATTAGTTAAGCCAGATAAAGTTTGCCTCCACAAAACTTATCCACCACGTGTAAATGTATACTATATGCAACTAAAATGCTATGACAAATGGCTTTTAGGCAAACAATATCCTAAGTAAAAAGACCCATAACACTTTCTTTTACGAAGTTATCACACCCCTAAACTTAAGCTATTCATTTTCCTCAAGCAATAGATAACAAGTGGTAGAAAAATTAAGTGTCATGATAAAGTAAAAATTAGGACAATCATGTGGTTTAAAAATTTCAGCCCTTAGCAAAAAGTTTAGCCTCAACATGCGAGGCTGCATGATAATTTAAGCACGTTTTCCTAGGTCAAGACTCTTTGCCAGTATGTGTGCATGATTATATCTATTTTATGCTTTAACGTATTTAGAAAACTCCTAAGTAAGTTCATTTGTTTTTCCAAGACACTTAATAATTCACTAAGAGCAGTCTCACTCCTATTTATTGAACTTTATACATTGTGTTGTCACTTTTCATCATTTTTAGCATAAACACTGCCTAAGTGGAGTTAGCTCATCACACCTACCATCCCACACTCTAGGTGAAAGGGAGCATACCTTTCACCCCAAGCTATTCAGGTATAATCATCTCGTGGCTACTTCATTCAATCATATGCTAAGACAACCATTTATTTAGAGAATTTTTCCAAGTCATGTCGTCGCACAGAGAAGTGTCCCTCTATAGTTATGTTGAGGCATTTATTTGTAATTAAACACAATTCAAAACATAAAGGAGTTTAACTTATCCTTTTAAAACATTTAATGACACGATGCACAAAATGTTATTTCCTAAAACTTTTCTAAGCACCTTAAGTAGAGAAAACATACAATCTTGTTTACAAGATCACAAAGAATCAAATCCTAAGGTAGGATTCATCCTTCAACAATCATATGAAATAATTATGGCTTAGGGAATAACATTTGCTTTCACCATCGGACATCCTATACTTATTCTAACAGTTATTCTAATGAAACTCATGCCATGAAAAAAATTATTTCAACCAATTATTATCAAATGCAATTAACCTAAGTATGGAATACAACAATTCCCCCAAACTTGAGGGGTGCATTGTCCTCAATGCATTAATATGAATGCAAGGAAAATTACTCGATCATGTGGATGCAAATGCAAGAATGGTACCTTATTGTGGTGGATAGGCTCGGCTGGACCTGCGGTTTTTGTGATATTTGAGAGGAGGGCTACCGAATCCAGTGTCATCCGATGGTGGATAACTTATTTTATGCGCTAAGCTTAAGATACCTAACAGGATTATAAGAGTATCCAAGAATGGTTGGTACGATAATACTACTTGGCGTGAGCTACAACCCTTGGTTTGTCAATCTGTTTCTGTACCAATACCTCTCAGCATAAATTGTAGTATTTTCCTATCTTGCTCAAGTATTTACTCCTTTGAGTCGACATTAACCATTTCCTTATCTCTAAGGCGGATTAGAACCTCACCATCCCGAATTAGTTCCATTGTTCACGTATATCTACCCTAACTTTCTCGATATTAGGCATATATTCCTAGAAATATGGAAATCTCTCAAAAGGTCTTACAAAGTGTAAGAATGTTTTGCTGAGCCACCAGGCAATCTCTCAAAAGCTCTTACAGTGTCAAGGCAAAATATTTAAACAATTAACAAAATAACACGTAACATAAACAAACTGCATCATTCATTAACAAGCAAATAACATTTCAACAAAACATTCACCAACACCAAGTAAAGTAGTTCAGGGTGCGATGAATATCATCCAAAAACAATTCTTTAAGTACAACCCTCGACGTGATATGAAGATGAAAAAAAGGAAGAAAAACTCCCAAAATAAGGTAGGGTGTTACAGTTGCTTACTCCAAGCCTAGGGTTTATTATCTCCCTGATTGTGTCACCTTTTGAAAAGCTATATGATAAATCCATAAAAAGACTCAATTTATAGTCTTTTAACTTAAGTCATTGTTTGTCTAAACAAAGTATGCATATCATTTTAGTTCCATTTAGTTGCATTTAGGTTATATTTTCTTGTGGTGGATAAGTTTTGCTTCAGCAAGATTTATTTGGTTTAACTGAAGCTACTAAGGAGAAAGGATTTGTGTGGATTGTGTAAGTGTAGGAAACGTACACAGGAAGAACATTTCAGTCATGAAAACGTAATTTGCAAGGGCCAATGAAACAAAGAAGAACGTGAGGAGCAGATTTATCTTGCTGAGGCAAGATTTATCTGTAAACTCTGAAGTGGATATGACAAAATCGCCCATGTCACATGCCAGTTGGATGACCTCCTTCATATGCAAGCAAGCCCTAAATATTCTGATAGCCACCAGATGCCTTTCCTTTTTTAGTATGGACGAATAATAATGGTTATTTAAGGAGTCTCCAATCATACAAAACCCTAGGAGATTCCTCTCTATAAATATCCAACCGTAGCCGCTGAAGAAGAAGGCAAGGAGGAATATAAGAGAGCTTTATTGAAGGTTTGAGTGAGCAACTGCAGTGCTTCCCCACCGTGCTGATCAGACTGTAGCAGAGTAGTGATCAGGTCTCGAGAGAGGCTAATCACCAGGGCAGGCGTAGTGCTGATCAGAATTGTCATGAAAGAGCCCCCAGATTTGGGAGTTGTTCTTCTTTTGTTCTTAATTTCTTTACGTATTTGGGGTTGTTTTAAATGATGATACTTGGATGACTTTTTCATAGCACCATGATTGTCTTACTTGGTGTTAATCTTTGTTTTGCCTGGACAATTATTTTATGTTTTATGAATAATGAATTATGATTTTGCTCATGACTGTTTTGTTCATTGTTTGAAAATTTTACCTTGACACTATAAGAGCTTCGAGATATTGCCTGGGTCTTGGTAAAACATGTCCTGGTAATGTAAGAGCATCGAGAGATCACCTTTTGTCTAGATAGTGATTCTTAGATTTGAGAGAATTAAGATAGATCTACGTGAACATTGGAATGGATCCGGGATTGTGATATTCTAACTTGTCTACCTTAGAGAAAAGGAGTGGGTTTCAATCGACTAAAAGGGATAGACGCTAGAGTAGGATAGACAATGACTATAGTTCACGCTGAGAGGTATTGCTACAACAACAGTCTGACAAGCCAAGGGTTGTAGGTAACGCTGAGTAGTATTACCATTGCAACAGTCTAAGAATACCTAGTAATCCTGTCGGGCAGCTTAAGCAAGTCATAATAATTCTTCCCGGACTTAGATTAATTGTTGTCAACGTAAAAGATTAGCATAAGTGTTATGTGGTAAGTTTGAATATGTGACGTTATTTGAATTATATTTAGATCAACGTTTGTCTTTGCTTTGTTTTATTTTAATAGTTTGCATTTTTATTTTGTCTCGACCAAAATTTTATGCACTCATACATTATAGCACTTTATTGTTTTATTACTAATAGTTTTTAGTTTGAGAAGATAGTAGGAATTAGCTTGTGCAACTAGTTCTAATTGTTGTGCTTAATAACTTTCAACCAATCCCTGAGGAGACGATACTCACTTACCCTGTATTACTTGATTCGATTATGTATACTTGCACAGAATTACTTGCTTTAGCATATACATTTACAAGCGATCAAGTTTTTGGTGTCGTTTCCGAGGATTGGCAACTGATGAAATTTTTATTCGCTGTAACAAGTTTTTCTTGTCACCTTATATTTGTCTAGTCTAATGTATTTTATTTCGTTTTATAGGTTTTTATTATTGCATGACCCTGAGATCTGCTGGTAAACAATTGAAACCATTCGACCTTAAAGTTGAACAGTCATTTAGACAGAGGCGACGTGACCAACGAACCAGAGAATATTTAAATCAACTACAAATACAAGGCAACAACATAAGAGATCACGACGATCTCGATGTAGCAATTAATCTTCAAGTTGCATGACCAATAACAATACTAGATAATTTGAATCCAATTCTTGATGATCTCAATCTAGGCATAGTGACACCTGAAATACAAGCAACTCATTTTGAGCTTAAACCGGTGATGTTCAATATGCTAAATTTTATTGGTCAATTTGATGGTTCATCTAATAAGGATGCTAGAAAGCATATACGTGTTTTCCTTGAAGTATGCGATTCATTTTGACAACAAAGAGTGCTTGAAGATGTTCTTAAACTAAAACTTTTCCCTTATTCCCTATGCGATAGAGCGAGAGCTTGGCTCACTGGAGTTCCTTCAGGATCAATGGAGTCATGGGAAGATTTATACAAGAGTTTCCTACTTTGATATAATCTGTCTAACATGAATACACAACTTCGTAATGATATTGCAAGTTTTCACCAAGGAGACGATGAATCAATGTACGAATGTTATGATAGGTATAAAAGTCTACTTCGTCAGTATGTCAACCATAGGTTTTATGACTGGACTCAAGTAGTGATGTTTTACAACGGAGTTAATGCACCTACTAGAATGATGTTAGATGCCTTAGCAAATAGTACCTTACTTGACAAATCTCCCGATGAAGCCTTTGATATCCTCAATAGGATAACAAATAATGATTATTAATTCCCAAATACAAGATTGGGAACCGTAGAAAAGCATCTGAAGCATATGAATTAGAGGGTAAGGATTCAGTAACTGATCAAATTTCTACCATAAATAATATGTTGAAAATTTTGCAACGTCCTAATGAGGTAAGAGAAGTCAAGGTGACCAACAACGTATGCATATTTTGTCACGGCACCCATCATGAGAGTGAATGTCCGAAAAACCATGAATCTACCAATTTTGTGGGCAACTATAACTAGAGCAAAAATAACCCCTATTAAAAAATGTACAACCCTGGTTGGAGACAACATCCAAACTTTTCATGGAGTAATCAAGGGAACAATAACAATCAAGCAGTAAATTACAACAGGCCACAGCAAAATAATTCAGACCATCAACATTTTCAGAATCATCATCATCAGTTGCCTTGGAAAAACAATAAAGGTACATCTTCTTCCTCTAATACTAATTCCAATACTAACTCCGTGGAGTTGTAATTGCAGGAATTTATGGCCTTGACAAAAGATTTCATGGCCTCAACAAAGACCTTGATGCACGAGCATTCTGCAACAATTAAAAACCAAGGAAATTTGTTACAAAGCCAAGCTTTACTTTTGCAAAGCCATAGTTCATCTCTAAGAGCACTAGAGAATCAAGTGGGATAAATTGTTAGACATTAAGGAGTGGAACACAGGTTAACCAAAACAACAGGTTTGGGGGAGAACACCTAAACAATCCTCTCAATGGCAGAACATAACCAAATGATCAAGATGAAAATGAGGAACGAGATGAATCGCCTGAATAGAAGGAAAATGATCGTCCAGATAATGAGAAATTCATGGCCAAGGCCAGGGATTCCTCAGCACCAACAACAGATAATGTGAGACCTCCACCATCGTTCCCTCAACTATTGAAGAAACATAATGACGACATTCAGTTCAAGAAATTTGTTGATGTTTTGTTCTAGTTGTATATCAATGTGCCCTTGCTTGTAGCCATTGAACAAATGACTTCCTATGCCAAGTTTCTTAAGGACATAGTTATAAAGAAAAAGAAGGTAGAACATGTTGCTACGACAACAGAAATCTATTCTGCAGTAAGCAAACTCCCACCAAAACAAAAAGACCCTGGCAGTTTTATAATACCATGTTAAATTGGTATTCACTTTATAGGACGAGCTCTTGTTGATTTGTGATCAAGTGTAAAATTGATACCAAAGTCTATATTTATGAAGCTGTAGGGATATCACGCTTATCCAACCATAGTTATCCTACAGCTGGTCGATTGATCTTATGTGTAGCATGAGGGCAGAATAGAGGACATCATAATAAGGGGGATAAGTTTGTATTTCCAGTTGATTTCCTCATCTTGGACTGTGAAGCCGATGAAAATGCACCCATCATCCTGGGATGACCCTTTTTAGCCACTGGAAGAATCATAATAGATTACAAAAGGGGATAGTTCACAATGCGAGTAGGAGAGAAAAACATCACAATCAATGTCTTCAATTCCATGAAATATGTGGATGACTTAGTGGAATGCCAATGCATTAGAAAAGTGGACTCAATAGAAGATGAAGAAAATTTGTTTTTGGCTACGATGAATCTCTAAAGTAGAGGAATACAACACTTTGTTTCATGACCCTATAACCATGATGCACGGACAAGAAAAGCTTGGCCCAGGTGAATTATTTTCAAAAGACAATTCTGAGATTTATGCCCTGGCAACAGAAATCTGAATAAGGCACACATTGGGTTCCCTGAAAACGACGCCAGGGCAGAAAATGAAGGAAAATCAAAGGAACGATTAAGGCTCCTTTGTAATAGATCATGTATGAAATTTGAACCCTTCGATTTTGATGAAGTTAATTCTTCAGAATCATCTTTACAACATGCACCCAAATTTGAACTTAAAACTTTTCCATCACATTTGAAATATGCATACCTAGGGAGTAATGAAACTTTACTAGTGATAATCTCTGCCAATCTAACCTCCAAACATGAGAATAGTTTGTTGATTGTTTTGTCATAGTACAAAAAGGCTCTAGGATGGATAATGGTATACTTGAAGGGAATTAGTCGTACCATATGAATGCAGAAAATCAATTTAGAAGATAGCCATAGTACTTCGGAGAAACCCTAAAGAAGGCTCAACCTGATCATGAAGAAGGTAGTCATGAAGGAAATTATAAAATTGTTGGATGCGGGAGTGATTTATCCTATATTCGATAGTTCATGGGTCGGCTTGGTGCTATGTGTGCCAAAGAAAGGTGGTGTGACCGTGGTTAATAGAGAACATGATGAGCTCATCACTACTAGAATAGTCACGGGCTGGCGCATATGTATGGATTACAGGAAGCTTAATAAAGCTACAAAGAAAGACTAAATGCTCGACAGGTTAGCGTGAAAAGCATTTTATTAGTTCCTCGATGGATACTCAGGATACAATCAAATATCCATAGCACCGGAGGATCAAGAGAATACTACTTTCACATGCCCATATGGTACCTATGGATTTAGACGAATGTCGTTTGGGCTATGTAACACTTTAACTACCTTTCAACGATGCAAGATGGGAATTTTTCAGATATGGTGGAAGAATGTATGGAAATATTTATGGATGACTTCTCTGTCTCAGGTGATGAATTCAATCGATGTTTAGACAATTTATCCAAGGTACTGAAACGATGTGAATTAGCCAACCTAGTACTAAAGTGGGAGAAATCCCATTTTATGGTAATCAAAGGAATAATGTTGGGTCACAAAATTTCATGTGAAGGCATTGAAGTATATAAAACCAAGGTGGATATAATTGCAAACCTTCCCCCACCCACCAACGTGAGAGGTGTACACAGTTTCCTTGGATATGCAGGCTTTTACATGTTGTTCATAAAAGATTTTTCTCAAATCTCTAAACCCTTCTGTTTTTTATTTCAACAAAATCATCCATTTGAATTTAGTAATGATTGTCTGAATGCCTTTATAGATTTGAATGAAAAACTTTCAGCAGCACCAATCGTTGTCCCACCTGACTGGAACGAACCTTTTGAGCTAATGTACGATGCGAGTTATTATGCAGTCGGAGAAATGCTGGGGCAACGAAAAAGTAAAATCTTTCAAGTAAATTACACCACCACTGAAAAAAAACTTTTAGTGGTAGTATTTGCATTCGATAAGTTTAGACCATAGCTAATAGGCACTAAGGTAATTGTGCATATAGATCATTCTGCCATTAAATATTTGATCAATAAAAAAAATGCAAGGGCTAGACTAATCAGAAGGATATTACTACTACAAGAGTTTGATTTAGAGATCAAGGATAGAAAGGGTACAGAAAATCAAGTAGCATACAATTTGTCTAGACTAGAAAATAAATATGATTGTCATGACATAACAGAAATTCAAGACGATTTCCATGATGAAAAAATTTTATTTGTCATGGTTGTGTCGTGGTATGCTGACATAGTTAACTTTCTTGTTAGTGATATTGTTCCTCCTGATTTATCCAGCCAGGGCCAAAAAAAGGTTTCGACATGATGTGCGAAACTATTGTTGGGATGAACAGTTTTTATTCAAGAAATGTGGAGACCAAATAATTCAAAGATGAGTTCTAGAAGAAGAGAACAAAGAAATTCTACTTCAATGTCACTTGTCACCGTATAGAGGGCACTTTGGTGGAATAAGAACAACGACAAAGTACTTCAGTCCGAATTTTATTGGCTAATCTTGTTCAAAGATGCGTATGAATTCTACAAGTCACGTGATAGATACCAATGAACAAGGAACAAATCAAAACGACATGAGATGCCATGGAAAAATATTCTGGAGGTTGAACTTTTTGATGTACGGGGAATAGACATCATGGGACCTTTTCCCACATCATTTGGAGATTTGTACATTCTCTTGGCAGTGGATTGTGTATCCAAGTATGTTGAAGCCATTGCAACACCTAAAAATGATTCCAAGACGGAGGTAAAATATTTTCACAAAAACATATTCACACGTTTTGGAACACCACGAGCTATCATTAGTGATGAAGACACACATTTTGACAACAAATTAATTGTCAAGGCATTGAAATGATATGGAGTGCGACATAGGATCTCTATGGAATACCACCCTCAGACTAATGGACAAGCCAAAGTGTCTAACCGAGAAATCAAGCAGATCCTTAAGAAGGTGGTCAACCCAAGTCTAAAGGACTGGTCGCCAAAGCTAGATGAATCACTATGGGCTTACACACAACATTCAAGACACCACTGGGAATGTCCCCGTTCAAATTGGTCTACGGCAAAGAATGCCATCTTCCTGTGGAACTTGAACATAAAACCTACTGTGCCATCAAAAAGTTAAACATGTATGCGCAGCTTGGTGGAGAAAAAAGACTCTTGGAACTAAACGAGATGGATGAATTCAGAGAACACACATACGAAAATGTCCGCCTATACAAAGAGAAAACAAAATGATGACATGAAAAAAAATATTGCCTAGGCAATTTTATTATGAACAACAAGTATTGCTCTATAATTCACGTCTTACGTTACTCCCAGGCAAGCTAAAGTCACGATGGTCAGGACTTTTCATTGTACATCAAGTTCATAATAATGGGGTAATAGAAATCAAGAACGGAGATGATGGTTCCATTTTCAAAGTGAACGGGCAAAGGCTAAAGAATACAAAGGAGCCCTAGTTATGTGAGACAAACCGACATCGACGGCACATGATGCCCAAGAGTTTGACTTACTTACTTGAACAAGATTTGTTACCTAGGCAATGAAAATTTGAATTCTTTACATAAATAAATTAGTTATTTTATATATTCATTATCTATTTTGTTTTGTTTATTTATTTATTGTAGGCATGCAAAGCATACGTAGCATCATGGGGAGATAGTTCACGCATGAAATGAGAGAAAACCCTAAGGCAAGAAAATTGGGCGGCAGAATTAAAAGAGGGAAAGTATCTTTTTCCCCAATCAAATATCACATAATAAATGACAAATCTTTTCCCCTCGTGTTTTGATCAAATTACCACAAAGAAACCACCCATTACTTTCAAGAAAAACCACCCTCAACTCCATCTTCTTCATTGTACCTCACTCTCTCTCTACTGCAAGTAATCTTTTCTTTCATTCAACAAAATTTCCCTCATCGTAGCCACGAAACCTACTACACCAAAAAGATATCATGGAAAGATCTAAGAAAAACCCAACCCCAACACAAGATTTGAGCGATTCCAAATAACCGAAGCTGAGAAACGCTTCATAAACCTTTAAAAATGACAAGTGTATTTGGAAGACGGTTTCATCTTTCCATCAGAGGACGAAAAGCGATTTGGACTGAAGGTCATGGACGTGATTCGGAAGCAGAACTAGGAGAAGTTTGCCTACCATCCCAAAGCTGTAGCACCAGCAATGGTCAGAGAGTTCTACACCCATCTTGAAGACCCATCCAACCACACGGTGTATGTCTGAGGAAAACTCCTTCGATTTTCCCCTTCGTCACTCAAGAGATACTTCAAGTTAGGGAAAGTGTAGGAGTAGTATAATAAATTTGTGGCTGAGGCAGACCAAGATACCTATGACGAAGTACTTGAAGATCTTTGCTTTGGGCGGGCTAAGTTTGAAGGGAATATGCCAACAAGGAAGAGAGTCGATCGCCGAGCTCTTAAGCCGGTGGTAAAGTTGTGGAATCATTTTCTCAAAGGCAAACTTCTGCCAACATCTCATAACACAACCGTGCTTGTGAAATGATAGATGGTTTTACACTTGATAATATACGGGAGAAAGATTGATGTTGGAGAACTTATCTTCAAGCAAATCCATGAGTGAGCCAAAAGAAACCGGATCAACCTCCTATTTCCTAACTTGATAACTGCTTTGTGCAGGAATAACAATGTCCCCGATGAGCCCTTTGAGGATTTCATCAAATCCAAGCAGGGTATCACTAAAACGAAAGTACCAGAACTAATGAGTTTCGATGACAATGCCCCGCATGAAGGACTGGAGAGAGGAACAAAATCTATTGTCGAGGCCAAAATGGCAGTAATGGTCACGTACAAGCGATAAATGCGTGAGAAGCTAGAGAGCCTAGAGGATCACATGGAGATATTCTTTGAGTACGTCAAGGTATGATACACACAACTCAACACCTTTTTCAAGGAGTTGCTCCTGATCACAATTGACAATCTACCGCCTTTCCCCAACGTCATTCTAAAGCACACTTTTGATGGTAGCACATTCCACACCTCGACATCGAATGTCCCCACAAGTACCCACAGATAAAGCCCATGATGACACAGACGAGTTCCTCAGCTCATTCTCTTTCTCAACATCCGAGAGCACTCAAGATACTCTATCCATGTTCTTCACCGATGAAGATTTCACTCCAACCTCGAAGTAACCCGATCAAGGTCCCATACAGTCCCCCGTCCGTTAAGCAATGCCAGTCCCTGAAGTAGCTCAAAGTCCAACCTCATTTCCTATACAACTAGCCCCAATACCTGCACAACCAACTCCTATAGCAGACCAACCAACTCCAGCACGAGCCCTGAGCAGCAAGAGACACATCAAGTGAATGGTAGGTCGTGTCCTTCAGTCATCACCCTCGACGATAGCAGTAGTAGATTTAGGATTAGAGAGTCTCCCTCCTCCTAAACTATGACGAACAAGGGTGTCCAGTTAAGCCACACCACCACAGTAAGCTCGCATTTTAATTTTTTTTCACACTTGCATATAAATACATGTAGCTAGTTTGCATGCTTTGAGGATAATGCATCTCTTAAGTTTAGGGGATGTATTTTTACCATATTTTGCCATACTTTATTAAAAAGTAATTGATGATATTTGGTTAAAAATTTTGGTTGTCATGAAATAAGCATGTTAGGTTTATTGTTTGGAATGGATTAAGGATTTGTAATGATGAATTCCTAATTTGATTGCCTAGGCCAGAATAATTATTAAGACTGCCTAAAGAAGAGAACCAACCCTAGGCCTGATTATTTGAAATTTACAAACACGATTGTAGGCTTTCCCTGCTTAAGGTAATCAGTAAAATTTTTAGGAAAGAACTTTTTGCTTACCGATACATCAAAAATATTTTAAGGTTAAGGTGGAATTTCCTAGTGTTTAAAACTTGAAAAATACAAAGGGCATTCCTCTATGCAAGGCATAAACACAAAAACTCCATAAGAAATTAAGAGTTGCCGAGGCATATGAGTGAATGAAAGTAGTCACAGGATGACTATACCCGACTAGCTTGGGGGTGAAAGGTATGCTCTCTTTCACCTAGAGTGTGGGACGGTAGGTGTGATGGGATGACTCCCCAAAAACAAAAAATAATGCTTGATAAATAACTAGGAGTATAAACTAAGCCTGACAAATAATTTGATGCCTTGACAAACCAGAAGCACTTAGTTTAAGTTTTCTAATTACCTTAATGCATAGACTGATTACAAATACGCACACACAATAGCAAGGAATCCTGACTAGGGAAGGGACTTGACTGATATGAACATCGAATATGTGAAGGCCAACTCTTTTTACTGAAGGCTGAAATCTCAAACCATATGGTTTTCTTAACATTGCTTTGCCATGACAATATTAATTTTCTTCTAGCTATTTTATATTGCTTGAGGACAGGCAATAACTTAAGTTTGGGGGTGTGATAACTTCGTAAAAAGACTTAATTTCTAGTCTTTTAACTTAAGTTATTGTTCGTCTAAACAAAGTATGCACAACATTTTAGTTACATTTAGGTTATATTTGCTTGTGGTGGATAAGTTTTGCTTCGGCAAGATTTGCTTGGTTTAACTGATGCTTTTGAGGAGAAAGAATTTGTGTGGATTGTGTATATGCAAGAAACTTACAAAGTAAGAACATTTCAGTTGTTAAAACATAATTTGCAATGGCCAATGGAATAGAGAAGAATATGATGAGAAGATTTATCTCGCCAAGGCCAGGTTTATCTATAAAGTCTGAAGCGGATATGACGAAATCGCCGATGTCGTATGCCAGCTGGATGACCTCCTTCACGTGCATGCTAGCCCTAAATATTCTGATACCCATCAACCACCTTTCATTTTTTAGTCTGGACAAATAATAACAGTTATTTAAGGAATCTCCAATCATGTGAAACCTTAGGAAATTCCTCTCTATAAATATCCAATTGTAGCCGCCAAAGAATAAGGTAAGGAGGAAGATAAGAGAGATTTACTGAATGTGTGAGCGAGCAACTGTAGTTTTTCCCCACAGTTTACCAACTGATCCTCCTTGGTGTCCTCCATACCCAGACTGTAGCAGAGCAGTGATGATTTCTCGAGAGAGGCTGATCACCAGGGTAGGTGCGGTGCTGATCAGAATTGTCATGACAGAGCCCCCGATTTAGGGAGTTATTTTTCCTTTGTTCTTAATTTCTTTACGTATTTGGTTTTGTATTAAATGATGATACTTGGATGACTTTTTGGTAGAACCATGACTGTCTTACTTGGTGTTAATCTTTGTTTTGCATAGACAATTATTTTCTATTTTATGAATGATGAATTATGATTTTACTCATGACTATTTTGTTCATTGTTTGAATATTTTACCCTAACACTTTAAGAGCTTCAAGAGATTTCTAGGGGTCTTGGTAAAACATGTATTGGCAATGTAAGAGCATTGAGAGATCGCCTTTTGTCTAGATAGTGACTCTTAGATTCGAGGGAATTAAGATAGATCTACGTGAACAATGGAATGGATCTGGGATGGTGATGTTCTAACTTGTCTACCTTAGAGATAAGGAGCGAGTTTCAATCGACTAAAAAGGATAGACGCTAGAGTAGGATAGACAATGAATATAGTTCACATCGGGAGGTATTGCTATAACAACAGTCTGACAAACCAAGGGTTGTAGTTAATGTTGAGTAGTATTGCCATAGAAACTGTCTAAGAATACCTAGTAATCCTATCGGGAATCTTAAGGAAGTCATAATAATTCATTATGGACTTAGAATAATTGTTGTCAACGCAAAAGATTAGCATAAGTTCTCTATGGTAAGTATGAATATGTGAGGTTGTTTGAATTATATTTAAATCAATGTTTGTCTTTGTTTTGTTTTATTTCGATAGTCTGCTTATTTATTTTGTCTCGACCAAACTTTTCTGCACTCATACATTTTAGCACTTTCTTGTTTTATTACTAATAGTTTTTAGTTTGACAAGATAGTAAGAATTAGCTTGTGGAGCTTAAAAACTTTCAACCAATCCCTGAGGAGATGATACTAACTTACCCTATATTACTTGATTCCATTGTGTATACTTGCACATAATTGCTTGCCTTAGCATATACATTTACAATCGATCACTATGATTGGGTACTTATAGTGAGAATTTCTAGGTTTAGCGCCATTGGAAATTCCTGAAATACACTCGTTCACATACCCATGACATAGCAATTGGAAGTGGTCAATTTTCTTGATGAGGGCATAATTGCACGTGAGGATGAAGCTGGACAAGTGACGTAAGTAGTTTTGTTGAGCCACGTCATACTTGCAAGATAAAATATTGGTTTAACAAGGAAATATGTTCCTCAATATCGTCTTCTTGTGTTCCTCTAGCCCTGGAGAATTTCTTTATATCAGCAAACAAATTCCTCCTTCGTCCTTTTCTGCATCAACACAACTAGCTAACAACCTCCCTATTCAGCAGCATCAGTTAAGCCAAATAAAGTTTACCTCGTCAAAACTTATTCACCACATGCAAATGTATTCTACATACAACTATATGAAACTAAAATGCTATGACAAATGGCATTTAGGCAAACAATAACCTAAGTAAAAAGGCCCATAACATTGCCTTTAACAAAGTTATCAGTGAAATAAAGCCTATTCACCCTACTTTTCACCAGCCTCAATAATTTGTTAGAAACATCACTTTCTACCTCATTTTTGCACTCCTAGATTTCTACTAATGATAGGTCGCTCGAAATTTACCTCATGATTAAAGTTTAGAAACATTCATGTCACTAATGATTAGAGAACCTACAAGAAATATTTTGAATGAATATATGGATTCAGAATAGTGATAGACTTTTGTATGAAATGAATGAAGGTATAAAATATGTCAAAATTAAAATAAAAGAATGTAAAAATGATAAATAATGTAAAAGTGTATAAAATGATTGCCACTTGAGAAATAGAAGAAAACATCTTTGATTGCAAAAAAAAAGTAGGATTAACATAATAGCCCTTCATTAAAGATTCCTTAATGCTTGTGGGCAAAAGCATAAGGGTTAATTTCGGGAATTACTTTAAATTTCATCTAAAAACTACAAGAAGATCCTATGTAGTCCACTAGGTCACTTTTTATTCAGGGAAATATGGTCAGTTTCAGCCTAAAAAGTTTTAACCCGACCATCTTCAATCTTCTCACTAACATGCAGCTCTTTGATCTTTTAACTTTTCTTTTGCATCAGTTTTTTCTACCAAATATGGTTCAACATTAATATTTTCAAACTGAAAAATGTTCTTTATATCCCCCAAAACACTGACCTCTTTCTTTTCTTCTTGCTTGTTCGACTCTTTCTTCCCTGGTTTGAAATTGGACCCAAATTTGGGTCCAAAATGATTATCTTTGAAGGTGAAAGTCATGGCTGAGATTTGAATATCTAATGCTGCAATAAAGGTTGAGTATCTATAGGACTCTTTGAAATAACTAATTCTCTACTTGCCATAATAAAATTTGATATAGGCGTCTGAGATGCTTCAAGACATACATCTGACCAAATCGTTTCAAATCCTATGGGCCATTCTCGGATTACGTCCACTAGAACCTTATTGTTGGATTTCCCTTGTCTTTCTCATGTTTCATGTAGTATTCACAAGACTTTACTACAATAATCACTATTGAGAGAGAAATTATTTTTGTTGAATTTTGACCATTTTATTTTTTTTACCTTGGATCTCTTAATTTATCTCTCGAAAGGATCTTGAAACTTTCCCTTAGATAAACGTTTTGAAGTTTCAGTCAAATTCATCCAAGAAATCTCCTTATAGGATCATTTCTCATTCGAAGGTCATTGTGGAAGAGTCTAACAATTTTTTGACTTTCTTGATTGGTATTTGGGCTTCCTATATGCTCGTTTTCCTCAAGTGATACCTATTCCTCGTTCTCAATTCAATGGAGCCTTTTGGGACCACATCAGTTTTTTTGAGCTGGCTCGAGTTATGATGTTCTTTAACAAGTCCTTGATCATGTATTGATGTCACATTGGCCATACTACTAACGTTCAGAGTCTCATTGAAAGCCTCTACAACATGATCCTCTGGTGGCTTCTCTTTATGAATCAAGAATCAAGACAGTCACCATGTGAATCAATTTAATCATCTACTCTCTTGAGTCATCCTGAAACTTCTTTCTTGACCATTTATTTCTTGTTGAATCTTGACAAGTTGCGCTTGGGGTTTCTCAATTCTATTAACACATGCTAAAATCTCATTCATAACTCTTATCTTTTCATACGAAGACCAAGTTGACTCTAATTTTTTTAGAATTTTTTTCGTGGAATACTCCAGAATTACTCCCAAATTTTCATGATTAAATATGTGTAGAAAATATTTGAAACAACCAAAATTTGAATACATACTGTAAAAAATTAAAATATAAAAATGCAAAAGTGTGAATGCAAAAATGAAAATGCAAATGCAACGAAGGTGTTGATTCCAATGATTAATATCATAGAACAACTTTCATCAGAGACAAAAGTCTTCACTATTACAATTTAGTCCATGTTTATAGACGTTCTCTATTAGTCTAAAGTCGGTAAATGCTTTATCTTTATCCTCTATGAACTTCTTTTGGCCATCAGTGCATGTTTGTGTCTGTAACTATTTGATTGAACACTATTTTTATCTATTTATGACACAAAAATGAGAATAAATGAGTTAGTATAGGTAAGATAATCAATATAGTTAAAAAATGTTATTTAAAGATAAATATAACATCTACTAATCATGTTATATATCAAAACATGTTTTTAAAAAAGTAATCCTACCCGGACATGCTTTCTACCTAAGATGATTTACTTCAAGAAATTAATCCTTTCTGCATGGTATCTAATTTACAAGTTTTTATTCAAAAAGCAAATAATTCTATGAATTTAAAGCAAAATTTAAAGGTTTGGAGTCGTTCTTCCTTCTTGTACACTTATTTCGGCACCTACTAACAGAAAAAGGTTTAGTATGGCTCTACCAAGGGTAACCACTCTATCGTTCACTATATGCATGGTTTCGGCTCTAGCAGGGAAATGATACTTGAATTGTCCTTGTTTTTGTTACGCCTTGGGTTGCCAAACCCTCAATCCTAACCTATTATAGGTATAAATGGATCGAGTTCAATTTGAGGGGATTTAATTTCTTGTACCCATATGGGGAATAAATTCCCATAGTGGTACAAGGCATGTGTCCCAAAAGTTACTTTCTATAACTCATACGGGGAATAAATTCACCACGAAAGCATAACGTTCACTCCTACTTATTTAGGATTGAGCTTAGGTGTAGAGCTTATGTCATGAAAATGCACGTAGGGTGTGTGAGGAGAAACACACAAACCTTCGACCAAATAAAACAATAATAATAGTAAATAAATCAATAAATGAAAGTGTGAAGTTTTTGTAAAGCTAAAAATATGAAATTAAACGTCAGCACAACTATTTAAATAAACAATTAATGTAAAATTCAATATAAGGATCATAATTTAATTATATACTCGAACTCATGATTTCCACCACTATGACAATGTATAAACGACTTATATCCAGTCTCTCTAAAGTATCTTGAACAGAGTCGGGAAGCTGTCGTATAGGATAAGTCCTTATTAATGCAGTTCTGGTGGATTGCATTTCAGTTTACGAGAGGAGGGTAGCCATGAATTTTAAAATATAAACCTCATTATGACTTATCATACTTTACTGTATGACTTTATGAATTTTTCAATATGTTTTATTTGCACGATTGAACACATTGAGCTCCTAGCTCACTCCCCAAACTTTTTCCCTTTCAGATACTTATGGATATGCACCCCTGACTTGGAACTTGTAGGATCGACACATCACCTACAATACTTTTTGTTGTAATGTTTCCAATTTCCAGATGAGTTACATGTGTTGTTATATTTATTTTACTATTTTTGTACGAATTGTTTACATGATGGTTATTTACTATTTGTATTTATTATGATGATTTATGCTTATACTATTGTTTTGAGCAATACCATGATTTTAAAGTTATCATAATATATTTTTTAATGAATGAATAAGTTTTTGATGAAAACCCTAAATTATGACTTATTTGGGAAAAATTGAATTTTTGTGTTTATTTTGATTAAATTGATTTGGAGTCGCCATTGACCTTTGTTTTCGGTAGGTCGAATACCTAAAAATATCTTTTAAAACAATTTAGAAATAAGCATTTAAAAGATAAAAGTTGGTGTGCGTTTACCAAAAAATCATTTTTAAGGATTCGAGAGTCGATTATGTGTGGGGAACGATAAGCACCCCCATTGCGCCCAAAATTAGTACTTAGTCGCTAATACATTGTCGTAAATGATGGATATCGTAAATTCGAATCAATATTTAAAGTGTGATCCTTTTATTGAACATTGAATACTTTCTTCCGAATTAATTATTAGGGAACATGACTTAATTGGAGAAGAAATAACGAGATTTGCAGATCCTCCAATAAAAAGGTTATCTCATCTATTTCTCCTTTATACGAAAAATATCTACTTCCCCAATATTATCAAAAAAGTAAAAATCGAATATAAATTGAATATCAGTAATTGCATAAATTAACTTACTATTTAAAGAAACATGCATTGAATCATTTGAATAAAAACGAATTAATTATCTTTTTTTATAAAAATAAACTCAACTTATTTCGAGTTCACTATTCGTTTGAATGTCATGTAGAATTACACTATTTTGATCAAGCAGTGCTTTTCACACCCATTCTATGATAGAGTGTTCTTGAAAACATTCGAATAAAATGTTTAAAAATATTAACATCAAGTACAAGAGATATAAAATATTGACAATTGGGCATTTTATTAAATAAATAAATAATATTAAACAAAATAAAATAAAAATTAGTAATATATATATACACATATATATATAAATATACAAGGGACAAGGAATATTAAGTAAATATATACACACACATATAAGAATAATATGATATCATATATACAAATAACAAAGACCAAATAATAATAGTAAGGATAATAATGATAATAAACATACAAAAACATACTCATGTGATAAAGATAAAAAAGTGACAGAAACCAAATTATGTGAGGATTTATAACACCCATCTCCTGTATACCTTTGCATATACATGATTTGGATGTCACCTTACTTTGAAAACAATTTTATCTTTTGAAAACCCTTAAAGGTTTGTTTCAAAATTTAAATTAAAACATTTTAGCACAATGATAAAACAATCATCGAAATATAATACGAAAATGTCCACTTTATATACATTACAAAGCATTTTTCTTTAAAATTTGATTACATACCAAAAATTGTTCAAAATAAACATATTTTCCTACCGTTATTGATGAGAGTCAACCTTAACAGATGATATATACTGCTACTGATGCACTCCATATTTAATTTGTCTCTAGTTTTATCTACGAGTAGAAACAACAAATGTTAAGTATTTACTTAGTGAGACATAATACTATAAAGATAGCACAATTTATACATAAGTATTTTATGACTATTGAATGATGAATTAAATTTCATAATCCAAAAGGAACCGACAAGCCTTTCTCAGTTAAACCATAATTATTTCATACAATTATCAAAATTATTATTAGTAGACCAGTATACTTATCCTTCTCTATATTTTCCCCATTATTCTTTATTTTCCCTTTGTACATTAAATGAGAAATTACTATACATGCATTGCACCAAAGTGCCAATTGATCATGTATGTTTTATAATCATCATGGGTGGCACCTTAAATACTATTAACACACCATTTTGTATTTTCATTTTGGGACATTTCATGCCCATTAGTATGTTACGTGTTCCTTTATGACATCCATCTTACCATTATGCATTGATGTGCATTTTGATATATATATAGCATCCTTTCATACCATTTATGCATGGTTTATATCAAAATGCATTATAATTCCTTTAGTCTTTTACCAAAGGCATTTAGCCTTTCATCTAACTTGCGTGATTGACACCTTTCTGCAAAATGCACAGCTAAACAATTAATCTTTTACATTTAAACATATCCTACTCAAATAATTAGACATATTATCAATTAATTATTTAATTTCATTATAAATTCTATAGTTTACACCTGTAGTGACAAAACAATCATTCCCCAAACATTTCTATAATTTACATGGGTTGCACACCCACTATTAATACGAAAATTCATAAACTTATTATGAATTTCTTAGTTTTTAAACTACTTTGCATCATCTATAAGGATTAAATAAGTTCCTATTATTGAAACCAAACTTCTTTTATAATTCTTATCATAAACATCCTTAGTATGTCCAACATACCTTTCTTTCTTATACATTTTTCTTTTCATTTTTATGTAGTAATTATCCTTTAAATTTCATTTTATTTATGGCGTCATTTCATGCTTTATTGCATCCTTTCATGCATTTTATTCATGGCATCCTTTCATGCCTTAATGCATCCTTTCATGCATTTTATTCGAGGCTTCGTTTCATTCCTTAATACATCATTTCATGCATTTTATTTATGTCATCCTCTCATGCCTTAATGCATCCATTCATGCATTTTATTTATGGCATACTTTCACGCCTTAATGCATCCTTTCAATCATTTTATTTATGGCATCCTTTCATGCCTTAATGCATCCTTTCATGCATTTTATTTATGGCATCCTTTCATGCCTTAATGCATCCTTTCATGCATTAATGTATCCTTTCATGCCTTAATGCGTCCTTTCATGCCTTAATGCCTCATTTCATGCACTTTATTTATGGCATCCTTTCATGCACTTTATTCATGGCATCTTTTCATGCATTTTTTTCATGGCATCCTTTCATGCATTTTTTTCATGGCATCCATAAAGACACATACAATATCAATTGTTATTATATTTACTAAAAATTATAGTTAAACATTACTCAATAGTACATATTATTATATTTTCTATAACAATCTTAGCTCATCTTTATATTTCTAACTCCATAGTATCGATACCCCTACCATGGTATCGATACTACTATACTATGGTACCAATACTCTACTATGGTATTAATACCATTTTTGCATTCTGCTTTAAAATGGTATCGATACCTTCCCTTCGGTATCGATACTACCCCTTCGGTATCGATACCGATTGAATCAGTATCGATACTACTTAGCATATTCATCCCATTTTAGTCTGTAATATCGGTATTGTTCTATCAGTACCGATACCCGTGCCTAGAATTTACAGTTTTCAACCCAATTATCACCCAGGTAGGGTTAAACTTTGTTATAATTACACCATACAATACTATTAAACTCTTCTTTACCTATTCATACCAACTTTTCTTCATTTAGTTTCTTAAAACATTTCAAATCTTCCAAGAACATTCAGTTCTAAGAATCACACTACTTTTTCTAATATGTTCTTAATCCTATTCAACGCTGCCAATCTCTCTGTTGCCTCTTTAACAAGTCAAATCTACCATTAAACATCTATAAACACTCATATATTAACATAGCATTTCAAAACCCATTTTCTTAATTCTCTATTATGTCATCCATACCTTTGTTTTAATCCTATTTAACCTCCCTTTAGGCTACGTATCACTTAAGGTTGTAAAAACAACCCATAATCGAATGGAAAAACTGATTAAATAGAAGTTTACCTTTGGGATATGGAGGATGGCCCTTGCACGGGAAGAAGAAGAGGAGAAGAGATAACTCTCTTTGTGTCTACTTTCCCCTTTACTTTCTAAAATCCCTAATAAGGATAAATTTTAAATTCATTTCTCTTTAAAAGACTAAAATACCCTCTATATTCATCTATTGCTACAATTTAATCCAAACCACTATTTTAAATCATTTTCTTAACTTTTACTATTAATTCAAATAAGTCTTCAAATTTCAAATCTTTTTAATATAGTCCCCGACCTGATATTTGGGGTATTGCAATTCTCTCCCCCTAAAAAAATTCGTCATCGACTTTAAAGACTTTATGCGTTTACCATAATACTTAAACTATAGGAATCGTTTTGGTTATGTGATTTCTGGATTTCTCTAATCCAGATTTCTATTGGTTCTTTTTCATAATTCAATTATAATTGAATCTCGATTTTCCCCAAAGTAATAACATGCAATAGATTTTATTGGTCATTAATAAGAAATGACACATGAAAACATTATAGGTCTTGTACATTTCAGAAGACAAAAGCTAACTGATAAATCTATCAAGGTTTAATAATTCTCAAACTCAGTCCGAACCACAATACTTACTTCCAAAGTGATACTTTCACAAACCTTTACCACTTTCTTGTTACTCAATCATTTTTCTCTTTTGGTCAGCATAAGACTTTTGTAATTAGCGCAAGTATAGCACCGCTCACTATACAGTTAATGACATCAAATCTTTTAACGTACTCGACTACGACTGACTCTAAATCATGTGTAGATAATTCCTATTGTGAGTCTTTAACTTTATTGAGGTATGGGTCACAACCTTTTCTTTGTCCATAAGCACACTTCCTAAACCGTTGATATATGCATTAGTAAAAACCACATAATATTTATGCAACTCAAGTTGTATAAACGCTGGTATCTGTGCTACAATCCACTTTAGTATTTCAAAACTCTCTTGACCCTTTTTCGTGCTACAAAAAGACATATGTTTCCTTAAAACTTGGTTAGCAACAAAGCTAACGTCGAAAGGTTTTTCACTATCCTTCGATAGTAAACATCAAGCCCCAAAGAAATCCCAAACTTCAGGATCATTCTTTAGGAGTTTCTAATTTACTACAAGATGAGTTTTTCTTAAGATCTCCTCTTGTACCTTATATCGAAACAACATAGCCACAGGAAGCCATCTCTGCTAACCAAAGTTTCACATTTGGTAAACAAGTTCTTCTCTTGAAGAGTTTTTATTTAATTGTAAAAATCTATGTATAACCACATAGATTTATCTTTCTTTTTGCTAATAACACGCATACTTCCCAAGATGTAATACTCGAGTTGATAAAACTTTGATCAATCAACTCTTATAATTGAGCCTATAATTCTCTTGACTCACTTAAATCATTTAATACTAAATCGTAGAAATATGTTCAATACCTTAATAACCATTAACCTTGAATTCCACCTTTCGATATGGAGGTAACTCAATCAATTTACCTAAAACTACATCTATAAATTCCCAATTTTTGTGAAATTCTCAAACAATTTCTACATTAATTACTTCAGTATCTATCACATTAACCATAAAAGACTAACCATAATATAATATATATATATATATATATATATTATATATATATATCTTTATGACATCATTTTCCTTCACAATCATTATCGATATCACCTTGAGTGAGGATTGTACTTTCTCACTAAAACTATAATTTCCATACCCTCTGCATATTTCTGAAAAATCATCTTTGGAGACAAACAACTTATTTTTAATATGATTTTAAATCATCAAATGACAATTTGATCAGATCCACTGGGAACATAGCCCCGAGAATCTTTATTAAATGTTTACTACATGTCCAACTCATCTTTGCACCATGACCCACTAGGGTTTACTGCTATCATCTCACTCGAGATTAAGTTAAATAGAATACTTTTATTTTAAAATATTTTATTTCCTTCTTGAGGAAATCCATGTAACTTTTCATATTCATTTAAAATATTCTCGAGCAATTGAAACATTTTCTCTCTAAACTATAAAAGTCTAAT
Source organism: Hibiscus syriacus (assembly GCF_006381635.1). NCBI lineage: Eukaryota > Viridiplantae > Streptophyta > Magnoliopsida > Malvales > Malvaceae > Hibiscus > Hibiscus syriacus. Next base: position 350,959 of record NW_024063019.1, on the reverse strand, counting down.
TATCCACATCATTAAATAAAAAGACTTGACAACTTTGTAGCAATAACCTCATAGCAGTTAATTCAAAAAGTACACTAGTATCCATATTTACTCTTATAAACGGTTCAAACTTTTTAATAGATTCCTCCAATGAAAAAACTTAACTAAACGATGGGGCATTCCTTCAACAGAATGGAGAAAAATCCCTATCAACTTCTATCCTTCTACGGCATGATACTAAAATCATGTCAGATTCTCTTGGATCGATTTTGATCTTGACCTTATTTTCAATATCATCTACTTTCTTACCTTTTTCCTTAGTTTCTGATATCTATTAGGACATACATAAGAATAACAATAAAGTTAATAAGGAGTGACATCAATCACCCTCTAATTGACACCATATCAGTAACTTTGACAATCTTAATGGCATGTAATCCTTTTTACATTAAAATACATTCGATTTCGGCCTAGAATTGGCTAAACCTGTAGCTCTGATACAATAAATGTAACACTCATCTCCCGTATACCTTTACGTATACGATATTTGGATGTCACCTTACTTTTAAAACAATTTTGTCTTTTGAAACCCCTTAAAAGTTTGTTTCAAAACTTAAATTAAAACATTTTAGCATAATGATAAAACAATCATCGAAATATAATACCAAAATGTCCACTTTATATACATTACATAGCATTTTTCCTTAAAATTTCATTACATGCCAACAATTGTTCAAAATAAACATGATTGTCCTACCGTTACTAATGAGAGTCAACCTTAACAGATGATATCTACCGCTACTCTTCACTCCCTATTTAATTTGTCTCTGCATTTACCTACGCGTGGAGACAACACACGTTAAGTATTTACTTAGTGAGAAATAATACTATAAAGATAGCACAATTTATGAATAAGTATTTTATACCTATTGAATGATGAATTAAATTTCAATATCCATAAGGACCCGATAAGGCTTTAAGAGTTAAACCATAATTCTTTCATACAATTATCAAAATTATTCTTAGTAGACCCATCATACTTATCCTTCTGTATATTTTCCCCATTATTCTTTATTTTCCCTTTGTACATTAAATGAGAAATTACTACACATACATTGCACCAAAGTGTCAATTGATCATGTATCTTTTATAATCATCATGGGTGGCACCTTAAATACTGTTAACACACCTTTTTGTATTTTTATTTTGGGACATCCTTTCACGTCCATTATGTATTGTTTACATTTTTCCTTTATGACATCATCTTAACAAATATGCATAAATGTACATTTTATATAAATATATATGGCATCCTTTCATACCAATTATGCATTGTTTATATCAAAATGCATTATAATTCTTTTAGTCTTTTACCCAAAGGCATTTACCCTTTAATCTAACTTGCATAATTGACACCTTTCTGCCAAATGCATTGCTAGGTCAATAATCTTTTACTTTTAAATAGATTATACTCTAATAATTAGACATATTATCAATTAACTATTTAATTTCATTTTAAATTCTATAGTTTACAACTGTAGTGCCAAAATAGTCATTCCCCAAACGTTTCTACTATTTACATAGGATGTACACCTACTACCAATACGAAAATTCATAAACTTATTATGAATTTCTTAGTTTTTGAACTAATTTGAATAATTTATAAGCATTAAATAAGTCCCTATTATTGAAACCAAATATTTTAAAATTTTTATCATAAACATCCTTAGTATGTCCAACATACCTTTCATTCTTATAATTTTTCTTTTCATTTTTTCTGTAGTAATTATTCGTTATATTTCATTTTATTAATGGCATCCTTTCATGCCTTAATGCATCATTTCATGCATTTTATTCATGCCTTAATGCATCCTTGATTGCATTTTATTCATTGCATCATTTCATGCCTTAATGCATCCTTTAATGCATTTTATTTATGGCATCCTTTCATGCCTTAATGCATCATTTCAAGTATTTTATTTATGGAATCCTTTCATTCCTTAATATATCCATTCATGCATTTTATTTGCGCCATCCTTTCATGCTTAATGCATCATTTCATTCATTTTATTCATGGCATCCTTTTATGCCTTAATGCATCCTTTCATGCATTTTATTCATGGCATCCTTTCGTGCCTTAATGCATCCTTTCATGTATTTTATTCATGGCATCCTTTCCTGACTTAATGCATCCTTTCAAGCAATTTATTCATGGCATCCATTCATGCCTCAATGCATCATTTCATGTATTTTTTTATGGCATCATTTCATGCCTTAATGCATGCTTTCATGCATTTTATTCATGGCATCCTTTCATGCCTTAATGCATCATTTCATTCATTTTATTCAAGGCATCCATAAAGACACATACAATATCAATTATTAGTACATTTCCTAATAGTTATACTTAAACATTTATCAACAGTACATATTATTATATTTTCTATAACAATCTTAGCTTATCTTCACATTTCTGACTCCATAGTACCGATACCCCTACCATGGTATCGATACTACTATACTACGATACCGATACTCTACTATGGTATCTATACCATTTTTTCATTCTTCTTTGAAATGGTATTGATAACTTCACTTTGGTATTGATACTACCCCTTCGGTATCGATACATATTGAATCAATATCGATACTACTTAGCATATTCATCATATTTTAGCTTGTAGTATCGGTATTGTTCTATCAGTACTGATACCCGTGCCTAGAATTTCCAATTTTCAACACGATTATCACCCAAATGGGGTTAAATTTCGTTATAATTACACCATACATTACTATTAAACTCTTCTTTACCAATTCATACTAACTTTCATTCATTTAGTTTCTTAAAACATCTAAAATCTTCAAAGATCATTTGGTTCTAAGAATTACACTACTTTTTATAATATGTTCTTAATCCTATTCAATGCTTCCAATCTCTCATTTACCACTTTGACAAGTCAAATCTACTAATAAACATCTATAAACACTTATATATTAACATATCATTTGGAAACCCATTTTCTTAAATATCTAATATTTCATCCATACATTTGTTTTAATCCTATTTAACCCTCCCTTTAGCTTACATATCACTTAAGGTTGTAAAAACAACCCATAATCGAAAGGAAAAACTGATTAAATTGAAGTTTACATCTGGGCTATGTACGGTGGTCCTTGCACATGAAGAAGAAGAGGAGAAGAGATAACTCTCTTTGTTTCTACATTCCCCTTTTCTTCCTAAAATCCCTAATAAGTATAAATTTTAAATTCATTTCTCCTTAAAAGATTGGAATACCCTCTATAATTCTCTATTGCTACAATTTAATCCAAAATACTATTTCAAATCTTTTCAACATAGTCCCTGACCTGATATGGGGTATTATAGGATTAAATTAGAAGAGATATAATATATAACATGTACATAATTTATACATACGTAAAATATATTATACAACATGTCATAACACTATTATTATCACCTAATATAAACATATATATATATATATATATAATGTAATAATTAAAATATACTTAACAGAGATATAAATACATATAAGGCATATAATGTATTTACATATATGTAACAATATCAGGCACATTTAATAAGAATAATAGATGCTAAGAATATAACTTGAAAAATAAAAGGAAAAATGTGCAAATAAATGAAAAATAAACAAATAATAAGTTTATGAACGAAAATGAACAAAATAAAAAATAAAAAGCAAGGCATAAATGTAAAAAAAAGTAACTAAATATATAATAAATTGAAATAAACCATAAACCATATGCATTAATTCTAAAATAAATAAAATGGAAGTTCAAAGGCCAAGCAAAGGGGATTAAATTAATTTAAATCATAAATTACAGGTTACGAAGAGTGATTAGCCTAGTGACCAAAAAAATATAAAATCAATATCAAATAAAAAATAATATGAAAAGAAATGAATTAGTGGCCAAACTGAATAAATCATAACTACCATCTCAAATTCATAATAAATAAAAAAGTGAAAGTGAATAAAATGCATAAAATAAATGTACAATAGCTAAATAAGAAATAAACAATGACTAAAATGCATAAAATAAAAGAACAATAGCTAAATAAGAAATAAACAATGACTAAAATACATAAATTAAAAGAACAATAGTTAAACAACAATATATAGTGACTAAAATGCATAAAATAAAAGAACATTAGCTAAATCAGAAATAAATAGTGACTAAAATGCATAAATTGAAAGAATCACATTAAGTTCATAAATAATTAAAGATAATAGAACTAATTAGTGACTAAAACATAATAACATAAAATATAGTGATTAATTTCAAACAAATGGAAAAATAAAATAAAGACTAAATTAAAAAAATAAAATAGAATGATAAAAATGTAATAAATTAGAAAAGGGATGTCCAATGACCAAAATGTAAAAAACATGACAAACATGGGGGGACCTAAAGAAAATTTGTCCAAAGTTAGTGGTCAGAATCATAAAAGATGCCTACAAGGGGGGCTAGGGAGAAATAAACCCAAAGGTTGATGGCCAAAATGCACGTCATACTAAACAAGGACTTGCACATTGTTTACCACTAAGAATGGTGACAAAAATGTAAATATGTGCCTAACTTAGAGTGACTATATGGTGATTTACCCAAAACTAAAAAACTAAATATCATAATATATTAATCTAAAAAAATAAATCTAAACTTAAAGAACAACCTCTCCGTTTAAACTCTCTTTTTTCCATCTCCACTTCACGCGACTGAGAAACATAAAACTCCCACGCCAGCCACTGACCAAACGTCATCGACCTCACCTTACCGATGCCACAGATGGGTGAACGAACCTGAGCCCCCACTTGTCCTTTTATCAAACTAAGTCGAAAAGGCTCTGTCCTATGCAAACGCTGAACAACGGCGGTCAACTCCTCAACGAAACCCACAAAACCACTCGCTGGTCACCCTTGGCAAAAAACGACCATAAGGACAAGGCCAACACCGGCCGAGAGCCCCTAAACGCCTAAGTTAATCGTTTCTTTATATTTTTAATACTTTTTGTTTGTTTGTTTCAAATAAAAATGGGAAAGCTTACAAGAATTTCTTTAATTTATTGATATGTTTCCTTTTGAAATAAGGAAGAAGAATATTACAAAAATCTTTCTCTTTTCAGAGAAAGAATTGTCCTCTTTTACATATTGTTTTTGGGGTTTTTATAACCCAATACATAATAGAAATTGATTTATTTGTTTATCTTTGGTGACCTAATGAGAATGGGAAATAAGGGGTGGCAGCAGTAGCTGATAGCAGTGTATGATGGGAATCATGGTATGGTTGGGGTATAAAGTTGGTGGTGCAGGGCATGGCAGGACAAAAAATGGTGATGACAACTGCCCCTTTGCTCATTGATGTGAAATAGGAATAGAGCAAAGATATAAAGCACCAATTTTTTTTTTGGACTACCAACAAGTCTAGAGCTCCGAATTCTTTTTATTATGAATTTTTAACTCTTTTTTATAGGAAACTATTGAGGTGATGTAATCTCTTCTTTATAAAATTCTTCTCACTCAGACGAGTTTTTCTCATTATGAACCATTCAATTAGAAATGCTGATCCACCTTCTTCTATGATGGATTTGGATTTTTCAAAACTTGAGATGTGTGCTCATTCTTTGCTGAAATCTTTTTCTTCGACACAAAATTATGAAACTAAGTCTTTGCTAGCTTTGAATTCCAGACGAATAAATGAGTGAAAATAAATTTGTTTTAAGATATGTTATCTCAGGTGAGATAAAATGTTGTTCCGAGTGAAACAATTTCAAAATTTGTGTTTCAAGGGAAAACTGTCTCAAGCGAAATGAAATTTGTTTTTAAGAAAAACAATCTCAAATATTTGTGTCTTAAGAAAGAATGTCTCAAGTGAGACAATTTTTTTTAATAAAAACAATCTCAAGTGTTCATGTCTTAAGGAAACTGTCTCAAGTGAGAATAAATTTTGTTTCAAGAAAAACAATCTCAAAGATTTAAGTTTCAAGAGAAATTATATTAAGGGAGACAGGTAGTCTGCTCGTTCATATTGAGGAGATCTAGTGGTCTTAATAATTCATTCTCCCATGAAATCTGAAAATGACATTAGTCATTCGCGTTGAGAATGTCTGGTCATATTTTGATGGCTCAATTTGACATGTTCCTTCTCGATAAGAACAACTAGTCATTTTGATTATGGAGACAACATTGTTTAAAATGATTACTCCTTCATGTTTAGGAGAGCTAATCGTTGCTCGGTGTCAAACCCAATAATGACATTGCTCTTTCTTGTTGAGAAGATCTGATCATTCAATTCAAGATGTCAAATCTGTGAACGATATTATTCATTCCTATTGAGGATGTCTAGTCATCACCAAACTTTTCTTTCCTGAAAGGTCTTTAGAAAATGATGCATTTATGAATGACTATCTTGGTTGTTTTTATGGATGTCAATATGAAGTTTATTTCATGTATTTAATTTGATTTTTTTTGATAATAATGACCTTTTGAATTTGTCCTAATGAGATAAAAACATGATCTTGAGGAAGGAGAAATAGATTATGCCTTATAAGGGGACAAAACTGGCCTTTGAGAAAAAAAAAAAGAAATAAGGATTTCAGGGAAAAACAATCTTAAGAAAAACTAGATTGATGTTTTTAGACGAACAATCTTGAGAAAGACATAATTAGTTTCTCAAAAGAGATTATAAAGGTATCCTCACGAAAGAGGAAACAAAATTTTTTAATGCATAATGATGAATGTATGATGCAAAGGTGCAAGTTCATGTTATTTGTATGTTTATGTTGATGCAATTTTCTATGCAAATGATATTAGAAAAAATGTTTTTTTATTTTCTTTTTAGCCAAACTCGACTAGAGCCTACTTCAACGTTAGAGCGGAAACTTGTCAAGTTAAGCAAGCTTTATCTTTTTGGAAAACAAATATGATTAGCTCGTGTCATTAAATCTTCTCTCTTGTTTTTTTTTTCTTTATGAAAACCTCAGAATAAATGCTTTCTCTTTAAATCTTGTTGCGGCTATATATATGATCTGATGCCTTTTGTCTCTGACCCAATTGTTCTATCAGAGTTGTTTCTTAAAGACTCTTCTATCGACTGAGGCATGAAGTGTTTGTTTTTCAAAGTAAGCTCCTATGATCTCTATATTTTTCCTCTGATACTCCAAGCAGCAAGGTTTATTCTCAATATAATATTGTCTTTAATCTTCTTATTCCAACATCATTGGGTCTTGGTCATGCCACAATGTGGATACCTATGGAGTTCTTGAACATCATTATAAAAAAATCTTATTTTAAAACTTGCTCAAACAAGTGATTAATATATCTAATACAGGAATGCCCTGAACATTTGTTAAAACTTGAGATACCATGAGATCTCAAAACAATACATGCCTCTTCTTACTAAGGTGGTCGTCTACTTCTTGGTCGGTTATTGATGATGTCTCAAAGAAGTGTGAAAAGTTTTATTCTTGAGTCTTTTTATCTATCAGACTTCATTGTTCCAAGGATCCGAGAATGTCTCCCTTGAAATTATATTTTTTATTTTAGGCATAATAACCCTCACCAGCCTCAAGGATCTCTATTATTCTTTAGAAATCATCTTATTTATTTACCCCATATGAAAACATCTTTAAAAATATATTTATATATATTTTTTAACATACACTCCTTTACTAATGAACACAAGTGTCAAGGCTTTGGGCTACTTTGAATTCCTTTCATTTAAAGATTAGTTCAAAGTAATACCAAGAAATAATTTTTTAACTATATTAATCTACTTATAAGATACCTGTAATTGAACAAAATTAGGGCTCAAAATGAGAAAACTGGAATTTTATAAAGTCATGGCAACCATGGAATTTTTATTAAGAAATGAAGTTAAAGGCCTCGAGCATCACTAGAATGAATGTTCCTGAACCAATCTATTTGATATATTTTGGAACATTAAGGTAAGTTTTTGTTTAGAATATCTTAAATGTTATTAAAATATCTGTAGATATGATGTTCCTTTCAAAATATCAGGCTCTCTAAATCTCTAAAGCATAGAGGTAAGTTTTTGTCTAGAGGACTTCAAATGTTGCCACAAAGCTTGCAGGTGTGAACCTCACCCCAAGGTACTCGAATATTGAGAGGGTTTTATTTGATGGATACCTAATGTTAAAACACATTTGATTCACCTTTTCAGGTTTTCAACTCAAATCCTTCTATTGGTTTCAAGATGATCTTTACACATTATCGTATTAAGCCCTCATTTCATTTTTCTTTCTTTTATTTTTTATTTTTTTCTTTATCTTATTCTTTTTTCCTTTCTTATTCTTTTTCTTTTTTTCTTTTTTTTTCAAAGTTCCTTTGTTTTTTTGGTTTTCAATGACGCTCAACTGATTATACTGAGCTTGAGCACCTTCAACTTTGTCTCATCTTTACTCCATCTTCATAGTTCAAAGACTACTGGCGAGGAAATTCCATATGCTCAACAGTTATGTCTTTTTCTCTAGGGTTGCTCTCATTCTCATGTTACAAGCTTCAAATTTATCATATTGTTGGTGTAAAAGAACTTTGACCTATTTCTGAAAGGATAACATACATTTTATAAAGTAATCATCATTGCCCCAAGTTCTCATCCCAAAGCTTTAGATAACCCATCGAGATAAAGCTTCCATGATTCAACTTGCTTTAATCTCTTCCTTAGCAGAGCTACACAAATAATCCTCATCTGGAAAATTAAAGCCCAAGGACTCATAATCGTCTGATGTGTATGTCTTGCAAGAGATCTACTACGGCACTCATTTTATTGCTTTCATACCTGATGCCAAACTTGGATAACAACATCTACCATCAAACCAATCTACTTGTCAAAATTATTGATTCCATCAAGAACTTTTACAGGATCAAGTGTGGATATCAATCGAATATGTAATGCCTAAGTATTCGGGTAGCCCATACCAAAGCACATCATGCCTCCTAGATTGGCAGATATTGGATCTAGCAATCAATGAGCTTCTTGCTAAGATAATAAAGGGCTCTTCCAATCCTTCCATACTCATCACGCAGCTTCAACGTATATCTTAATGAATTTTTGAAGTTGTTTAAGCTATCAAGAACTTGTTCCACTATTACATCTGTATTCAATATTGGCATGTTTTGGTAAGACCAGGAAAAGATGTCTTTGAAATCTTGAGGCAACACTATCAGCTCTTGTATTATTTCTTACGAAAAAGTTGTGCCAGTCTCTATATATTTTCTTTCTTTATTCATTTAAAATCTTGATTTCTTCATGGAGAGATAAGGTATATTCACCCTCCTTTTCACTAGCCTTGATAATTTGTTAAAAACATCACTTTCTACCTTATTTTTGCACTCATAGATTTCTACTAGAAATAGGTTGCTCGAAATGCCTCTTGATTAAAGTTTAGAAACATTCATGTTACTAATTATTAGGGCACATACAAGGAAAATTTTAAATGAATTTATGCATTCGGAAGAGTGATAGACATTTGTATGGAATGAGGAAAGAATAAAATATGTAAAAATAAAAATAAAAGAATGTAAATATTGATAAAGAATGTAAAAGTGAATAAAATGATTGCCACCTGAGATATAGAAGAAAGCATCTTTGATTAAAAAAAGGTAGGATTAACATTTCATCCCTTCACCAAAGATTCCTTAATGCTCGTGGACAAAATCACAAGGGTTAATTCCGGGCATGACTTTAAATTTCATCTAAAAACTATAAGAAGATCCTCTATAGTCCACTTGTTCACTTTTTATTTAGGGAAATATAGTCAATTGCAACCACAAATATTTCAACCCCACCATTTTTAAGCATCTCACTAACATGCAGCTCTTGATCTTTCAGATTTTCTTCTGCATCAGTTGTTTCTACCAAATATAGTTTAACATTAATCTTTTCGAACTGAAAAGTGTTCTTCATATGCCGCAATCCACTTACCTATTTATTTTCTTCTTGCTTATTCATATATTTCTTCCTTGGTTGGAAATTGGGCCTAAATTTGGGTCTAAAATGATTTTCTTTGAATGTGACGGTCTTGGTTGAGCTTTGAATATCTAATGCTGCTACGAATGTTGGAGTATAATGCTGCTACGTCTAAACCCCACTTGCCATAAAAAAAATTATATAGACATTTGAGATGCTTTGAGGCTTATATCTGACCAAATAGTTTCCAATCCTATGGGCCAATATTGGATTACGTCCACTAGAACCTTCTTGCTTGGATTTCTATTCTCTTTATCATGTGTAATGTAGTCTTCACAAGACTTGACTACATTAATCTCTGTTGAAAGAGAAAATTTTTGGGTGTTGAATTCCAGTATGTTGCTTTTCTACATTGGATCTCTTAATTTCTCTCGAGAGAGGATCTTGAAACTTTCCCTTTGCTGAACCTTTTGAAGTTTCAGTCAGATTCATCCAAGAAATCTCCTTATATGACCATTTATCGTTCGGATGTGATTATGGAAATTCTATCAATTTTTGACTTTCTTGATCTGAATTTATGCTTCTTCTATACCCCTTTTCCTCGAGTGATACCTATCCCTCATTATCAGTTAAACATATCCTTCTAGGACCACATCTGATTGCTAGAGCTGGTTCTAGTTATGATGTTCTTTAACAAGTCCTTGATCTTCTGTTGATGTCACATTAGCCATGCTACTAATGTTCAGAGTCTCATTGAAAGCCTCTACAGTAGGATCCTTTGGTGGGTTCTCTCCATGAATAAAGATAGTTACCATGTGCTTCAATTTAAACATCTTCTCTCTTGACTCGTCCTGAAACTTCTTTTCTTGATCATTCATTTATTGCTGAATTTTGACAAGTTGCTCTTGGATTTTCTCGATTCTATTAACACGTGCTGAAATCTCATTCATGGTTATTATCTTTTCCTTGGAAGACCAAGTTGACTCCAAATTATTTTTTTAGACTTTCTTCCATGGAATACTCCACGAATTACTCCCAAATTTTCTTGATTGAATATGTGTAGAAAAGATTTGAAACAAAAAAAATGCGAATACATACTGTAAAAAATGCAAATATAAAAATACAAAAGTGAAAATGCAAAAAAGAGAAAATGGAAATGCAATGAAGGTGTTGATTCCAAAGATGAAAATCATAGAACAAGTTTCATCAGAGGAAAAAGTCTTCACTATTACAATTTAGTCCATCTTTATAGACATTTTCTCACTTAGTGTAAAGTAGGTCGATGCTTTATCTTTGTCATCTCTAAATTTCTTTTGGCTGTCAATGCACATCTGTGTATGCAACTATTTGATTGAAAACTATTTTTCTCCCTTTATGAAACATTTCTATTCGATAGTCAATTGCATATCAACACATTTCCATTATTTCATGACGATGCAGTGTAAAAAGAAGATAAATTACACAAAATGAAAAGAAATGAGTTAGTAATGTCAAGATAAATATAACACCTTCCAAATCATGATATCTATCTAAACATGCTTTTAAAAAGCAATCCTACTCGGACATGCTTTCAACCCAAAATGATTTACTTTAGGAAATTAATCATATCTGCATGGTATCTTATTTACATGCTTTTATTAGAAAAAGAAAATTATTCTATGAATTTGAAACAAAATGTAAAAGTTTGGAGTCTTTCCTCCTTCGTGTACACTTATTTCGGCACCTACTAAAGGACAGAGGTTCAATATATCTCTACCTAGGGTGACCACTCTATAGTTCACTATATGCATGGTTTCATCTCTAACAGCGAAATGATACTCAAATTTTCCTTGTTGTTGGTGCCCCCTGGGCTACCAAACCCTCATTCCTAACCCATTATAGGTATAAACGGATGGAGTTCAATTCGAGGGGATTTACTTTCTGGTACTTGTATGAGGAATAAATTCCTACAGAGGTACAAGGCGTGTATCCCAAACGTTACATACTATAACTCATAGCTCGGGTGTAGAGCTTATTTCAAGTAAATACACATAGGGTATGTGAGGAGGAACAAAAAAACCTTTGACCAAATAAAATGATAAATAAATGAAAGTGCTTTCAAGTGAAGTTTTGGTAAAGCTGAAAACATGAAATTAAATGTCAGCACAACTATTTACATAAAGAATTAATGCAAACTTCAATAGAAAGATCATAAGCTAATTATAGACTTGAACTCATAATTTCCTCATTATGACAATGTATAAGCGACTTACATACAGACTCTCTAAAGTATCCCTAGCAAAGTCGCCAAGCTTTCATAACGTATTTTTTGACGAACAAATTTTTTTTGATGAAAACCCTAATTTACAACATATTTTGGAAAAATTGACTTTTTGTGTGTTTATTTTGATTCAATTGATTTGGATTTGCGATCTACGTTTTAATTGGGTAGGTCGAATACCTAAAAACATCTTTTACAAAAATTTAAAAAATAATTTAAAAGACAAAAGTTGGTCTGTATTTACCAAAAATTCATTTTTAAGGATTCGAGAGTCTATTACATGTGGGGAAGGGTAAGCACCCCCACAGTGCCCAAAATTGGCACTTAGTCGCTTATACATTATCGTAAATGGTGGACATCATAAATTAAAATCAAAATTTAAAGTGTGATCCTTTTATTGAACATTGAATAATTTGTTTCGAATTAATTATTAGGGAACATTCCTTAATTGGAGAAGAAATCACGAGATTTGCACATCCTCCAATGGGAACGCTATCTCATATATTTCTCCATTATAAAAAAATATCCCCTTCTCCAACATTATCAAAAAGTGCAAATTGAATATAAATTACATATCAGTAATTGCATAAATTAACTTATTATTTAAAGAAACATGCATTGCATCATTTGAATAAAAACTAATTAATTATCTTTTTTTATAAAAATAAACTCAACTTATTTCCTGTTCACTCTTCATTTGAATGTCGTGTCGGATCACATTACTTTGATAAAGTAGTTCTTTTCATGCCTATTCTACGTTAGAGTGTTCTTGAAAACATTTGAATAAAATGTTTAAAAATATTAACATCAATTACAAGAGATATAAAATAATGACAATTGGGCATTTTTTAAAATAAAATAAAATGAAAATTTGAAATATATATAAATATAAAGGGGTCTAGGAATATTAATTAAATATATACACACACATATAAGAATAATATGATATAATATATACAAACAACAAGGACCAAATAATAATAGTAAGAATAATAATGATAATAAACATACAAAAACATCCTTATGTGATAAAGATAAAAAGTAACAGAGACCAAATTATGTGAGTATTAAATCAGAAGAGAAATAGAACAGTAAGTATGAAATATATAGTATACAACATGTACATCATTTGTACATACATAAAATATATTATACAACATGTCATATAAACATATGTATATATAATGTAATAATTAAAATATACTTAGCAGAGATATAAATACATATAAGGCATATAATGTATTTACATATATGTAATGATACAAGGAACATTTAATAAACGTAATAGATGCTTAGAATATAAACTTGAAAAATAAAGGATAAATGTGCAAATAAATAAACAATAAGTTTATGAACTAAAATGGACAAAATAATAAAAATAAAAAGCAAGGCATAAACGTAAACAAAAGTAATTAAAAATTTACTAAATTGAAATAAACTATAAACCATATGCATTAATTCTAAAACAAAAAAATGGAAGTTCAAAGGGCAAGCAAAGGGGATTAAATTAATTTAAATCATAAATTACATTCTACAAAGAGTGATTAGCCTAATGAACAAAAAGAAAAATCTAAAATCAATATCAAATAAAAAATAATATGAAAAATAATGAATTAGTGACGGAACTGAATAAATCATAACTGGCGTCTTAAATTCATAATAAAAAAAATTGAAACTGACTAAAACGCATAAAATAAAGGTACAATATCTAAATCAGAAATAAACAGTGACTAAAATGCATAATGTAACACCCCCAAATTTAAATAAAAGATAGTTGAGGATCCAATTGCAAATTTTTTAAAGTTTGTAGCTCGTTTTGGAACCTATGGGAAGTTTAGGGACTTTACCCTGAATTATACCATTTTTAAGGTCAGTGAAAAAATAAAAACCAAACCCCCGGTGCAGTAAACCAAACCCCCAAAACCCAATTGCTCACCACCTGAATCATCCACCCTGATCTTCGTTCACCCATCTATGGTCAATAGTGAGGTGCACCGTTGTGTTCTTCGGTGTCATTAGTAATCGACGATCCAACCCCAACCCTTGGATTACTCGTATAGGTCGTCGTTATTCGTGAACTTGGAGAACCCACTGAGATCTCAATCGTTTGATTATTCACGATTTCTAGTTGTCTTGCCCCTCGGTTCGACTCATCGCTGCTACCAAGGAACCCTTCACCTTTGTCTACTCAAAACCCAACCGACGGGTCACATCAACATTGCCAGTTGCATTCGACCTCCGGAATGGGTAAGCTCATGTTTATATTTTGGTTAATTTTCTTCTGGTTTGGTTATGGATTTAGCTGATGTTTGACAAATATTGATTGTAATTGGTTAATTGAAGATGCAGGAGTAATCAGCAGCCGTCCCCGATCCATCACCTCCACCACGCACCACTGCATGTGGGTGGGCTCATCCCCCAGCTCTAGTTTGTTCTATAAACAGTCCAGGTGGACGGAACTGCTCTAACCGGGTCTGTTTGACCCGAACCTTATCAACTCGACCCGAACCGAGTCAACCCACCCGAATCCAGTTAACCAAACCCGACTCATTAACTTTGACATGACCTGTTAACTTTGACTCGACCTTTGCCTTAAACCATAGTTGATCGTTGACTTTAACCGTTGACTTTGAGCAAAAAGTCGAAATTTTCACTAAGTTATATTTATATTTTTCGCCGTCCTGAGTCCGAATTAGAAGTGTGTTTCCCCAAATTCATTCTTGATAAGTTGTTTCCAGTATTTTACCTTTTGATTTGATCTGTTTTCCATAGTTAAAACCGTTACTGATGTAATTTTTGTTTATATGTGTCCAATATATTATTGGACGTTGGATGCAAGTTTGAGAGTGATCGAATGGAGTTAAAATGTTCGATCGGTGGAGTAAGAAAATCGAGGTAATACATTACTACCTTATGTATGTATGCTTTATGGAATATGCTGGCTTTGGTTAATGCATAGATGAATAAGTTTCGTTACATGTGTGTAATTAATATATTTCTAAACTTGTTCCAAAGATTATAAAAAGTAATTAAACTAAATAAGTCTCAGGTTACACGAATACGACACTAGAAGGCTGATAAGGAATATTTCATGTTCAGTAATTAACCGATAAAATAATCAACCTCAGAATCTTTAAATTCTAATTATTTTCAATAAAAGGTTTAATAACGGAATCACATGGTTAAGAAATTAAAAAATTACCCCTATGAGGTAAAAATGGACCTAGTCGACTCTGATAGTGAAAGTACCCTGAAAATTTGTTTTTAATCTGACAAACTACTGATTCACGTATTAAATTCATGATATGTATGAAAAGACACTGATAATCAAATCTTAGTATCCGATAAGGTACAAGACCTAGAATTATTGATTTATCAACAAACAGATAAAGACTAAAACATTGAGAGCATTATTTATGTTTGAATTATTCAGGAAAGTGAATTAAATGGAAATACTAAACTAAAGTGTAAAAATACCAAAAATTCCCTGAAGTGTAAAATGACCAAAAGTACTTTAAAGTTATGGAATGACTAAATACCCTCAAGCTCTGGAATGAATAAGTGAACCTCAAATACCAAATTAACATAGAATTTCTATTTCCTAAGCGAACACCAAGAGACTAAATTACTGAAGGTACTTTACATGTATGAATTTCTCGAAAAGTCTATATTATATGACCAAGTTGAACTGAATGGAAGTATTGTATGTATCCAAATTGTGGAAACGACCAAATTATTGTGGAAACTCAGAAGTGACCGGGATAAACTTGGCTACTAAGTGACCTAAGTATCTTCAATGACCTAGAATTAAGCGAGTAACTTGGATAAGTCTGGAAACACTAATGAACTTACATGTTGTATTGTCCGTAAGATTTTTAAACAACGAATCAAGCCCATACATTTATTGATATCAATGCAATACATCAATGAAATAAATACCATTGGAATACTTGTTCGTCTCCCTACGGTCTATTTAACGATGATTCTGAAGATGATCAGTTTGACTAGCAAAGTCAGTATTACAGTGTGAATATCTATATCGTTGAAATACATATATTTAACTTATTGACATTTATCATAGTGTTGGGATTTGTTCAGTTTGAGTTGACTCGATATCCTGATATATCAACATTAATCTTAAATACCAAGAATCATCGGTATACCCTTATTTAGTTAAATTACTGAGAATTTTCCAATAACCAAAATGTTTGAAATATCCTTGTTTATTTGAATAATGGAATCACTCCTGACATACCTGAAATCTCAAGTAACTCTAATGCAATAGACTATGAATACCTTCCTGATTATTTAGTGCTTTCGACAAATATTTGAATATTATATGATCTTGATAAATCACTTCCCGAATGACTAATGAATATGTTAGCTATAAAAACCCCTTTTTATACGGATCTTGATTCTAAAATCCTATTAAATTACAAAAGTTTCATGGCTCCCTTTCTGATAAATACCAAGTGCATACGAAGAATAATTAGATCCTTTAGTCTGTTCATGAAATTGTTTTACATGTTTTAAAACATGATTTTCTGAAATTACAGATTTAGTAATGTTTTGATTTACTTTTAAATGAACTATTTCTACATGATGTGTGTTCTCTGATTACCTATTTTCACTGGAAAGTATAATCATTCCTGATTTATGGAACATGGGATCTACTGATTACTACTTGAACTGTTTTATTTGGACATTATCTGGGTAGAATGGAGTATGGAGGTTCATCAAGGTGAAATTGGTAATTCCTTATATAGGTTCAAACCGATCAAACTGGTAATTCCTTAGGGACCTAAGGTGACCCTTGGGTAGGCTTTGAGGCCTTGAGAAACTTTCTTGGTAGGCTCTCAGTTTCCAAGGCACTCCCTTGGCTAAATAATGGGACCATGTCCGTGAATTATGAATACAAAATATGGTCACAAAATATGTGCAAGTATACACAATCGAACAAGTAATACAATAATGAGTGATTACCGTATCCGTAGGGATTGGAGGAAATTTATAAGTTCAATCAAAGTAATATCTATTTAAGAAATCTAGCATATCTTTTTATTTTTCAGATTATGTCAATGAAGGGTATGTTGGTTTCATCCTTTCAGATTAGAGTCTTCAAGTCGAATTCCAACTTCACGACGAAGGATATTGGACTAAAAGAATACTCAACAATGATGAGTTAATCCCCATTCCATATTTCAAGATAGATTTAAACTTCACAATGAAGGAATCAACCATAATTTAGCTTAACTCGATAACGAGGAGCTATTTTTAATCCTAGATTTCAAGTCGGATTTAAACTTCATGACGAAGGATATCAAGCTCGAGTTATCCAAGATTGAATCAACTTCATGACGAATGAGTCATCCATGATACAAATTAACTCAACAACGAGGAGTTATTTTTATCCAACTTAACTCATAGAGGGTTTGTTGATTTTTCTTGAGTCAAATTTTAACTTCACGATGAAAGATATTGGACTCAAAGAGCATCCAAGGTTGACTTAACCTGTAATGAATGAGTCAACCTCAACTTTATTTCCTCGAGTAGAAGAACCAATCATCCAAATTAACTTTAACATTCACAAACATATTAACAAATGATTAAGTTGAATTTTGCATATTCAACTACTTTAGGATCGAGATGAGCTAGACGAAGATTTTTCAATCCGATGTACTTGAAAATGTAAAAGATGTAGACAAGACCTAAGATTGGACTCCAAAAAATGTCAATCATCCTTGAAGATGCACAAAATAAAGAATCATGTCTCCCTGAATAAAAGATATGATGGATCAAATCATTTACTTTTCTAGATTCATCTTCAAATATTTACGATGAAGCAAGTCAACCATCAAAGTATATGGAATAAATGGTGGTGAAATCAACTTTCCAAGTTCATTCAAATATAGAGCTACCTCAATCAGACAAAAATTGGTTATTATTTATCTTTGATCTACTCTCGTTTCATGCTAGTGAACAAAGAGGGGCTGCTGTAATACCCAATTTTTGTTCAAGCTCTAGACTTATCTAAATGCTATAAAGCCCATTCACACTAACACTAGAGAAAATGAAAGGACATCATATTAGAGAATATCTTGAGGGAATGTTTCCATATTGAGTGTGATCTTTTATAAAAGGAGATGCATATGCTAATTGATTTAGGTAAATAAAAGAAGATGTTATTTCCTTAGATAGGGGATCTTTTATTATTTGGGCAAATCTTAGTCGTTGATGTAAATAATCTAGACCATTAGATGTTTGGAGGCTCAACTATAAATAGATGCCTTCTCCATATATTTAGGGGGACACAGAGACAGAGAGAAAGAGAAAACATATGGGAGAAAAAAAGAAAAAAATAAAAGGAATGAGGAGAAAAGATAGAGTCGTTCAAGGCATTATAATTCAAGGATAAGAGAATTAAAAGATAACTTTTAAAGGTATTTTTTTGTTATTTTCATTTTTTTATTTTGTTTGTGTTTTGTTATTTTGGTCAATCTCGACTTTATTTTTCTTTTTCTTTTTTCATAAACCCATTGGAAGAAGAGGCCAATGAACAAGAGCTGAATATCTTGTTTAGATGTAGCTCACCTCGAGGCTCTCCAATGAAATCCATTGGAGGATTATGTTATTTTAATATTTTTGCTCTTTCTTATTGTTAACTTGTTTAATTTTTGTTTTACTTTATTTGACAATTTTTATTTTTTTATTTCAATTAAATAATCCGATGACCCAAATAGAATTTCTATGAAATCTGTATATTTTCGAGTGGGTAAGAGATATTTATAAATGTTGTCCATGCAATCTCTCTTTTTAAAATTTATTTTGTTATCTTTACTTTTTTTCAAATTACCTTCTTAAATTTTTTTTAACATTTTAGTTTTTTTTTACAAAAAATTACCTTGACTTGATCACATTTGCCTTCCAATTTTACTTTTAGTTTTTTTCCATTTTTAATATGGTTGAAATATTTAATTTCATTAATTCGTTTTTCCCATTTTGATTTTCTTCAAAGCATGTAATCTTTTCGTTTATTCGCTAATTTATTTTTCATATGAATTTTTTCCATTTTTCTTTGTTACGATTAGTTCATTTTTGGATTTTTTTTATTTCGTCTTTTTATTAATTCATTATAACAATATTTTTCTTAAATTAGCCTTTGCATTTCTTTATTTTTTTATTATTTTCATTAATGACATTCATTTCTATTTATTTTGTCTTTTTAATTTTACATTATATTTGTTTTATATTGATCTATTTTATTTTATATATCATTTCTATTTAGTATTTTTAACCCTCTAACTTTATTCTTGCAGAGTAGACTAATTTTTTTATCAATTTTATTCTATCATTTTATTACTCTAGCCCATTTTATTTTGTAGTAACAAATCAACAAAGGTAAGTAATTTAAATCCGTTCATTAACTTTTGGCTTGAACTTCAATTTTTACTATTAAGACAACTAGTAATTGTGTTGGTACCGAAAGGGTAATCTAGGGGTGCTCATCCTTACCCACATGTAATCGACTCCCGACTCCTTCCAAGTGAATCTCTGGTAAGATGTAGATCCGGTAAAAGGTAAAATTAGGTATCCGACATTACCTAATCCAAAAAGGTTCGTGGAAACACCTAAAAAGGTAAAATTCACTTTACGTAGAAATGTGATCCTGGTACCACCCGAAGGACTGTTGCAACATATACGTATCACCACCAAGTAATAAAGTGGAAGCTATAGAAGCTTCAGATGTTGAACCCACAGAGAGAAAATTGATTACAATAGAGTTGTATGAAAGTATTAAGAAAATATATGGTTGCAATAAATAAGAGGAAAACAACAAAGTATAAATCCAGAATAATAAAAGTAGGGAAATTCTATAGCAGACAATGGAGCAATCTGACCAATGGACCAAGCAATGATGTCGTTATGTAGTATCTTTCAACTTAATAATGTTGTAACAATAAGGTTGTGTCTCATACAATGATTAGCACATTAATTCTTCTCATATATTAATCAGTTAACCAACATAATTAACTATCATCAAATATATTAATTAAGTTGTCAATTAAAACATAGAAATCAGGAATACAAATCTCTTTGCATTAACATTATTTTAATAATAATCGATGTGTCATAAGTAGCATGAAATCTCAGTATTTTTATCTCTAAAAATAACCAAGATTAAACAAATATAACTCTATCTTTATCTCTAAAAGTAGTTTCCAAGAAATCCCAGCAACATAACCATATCATAAAAGCAAAAGCAAATTGAAAAACGTTTCATCAAACATCTTGTGTTCAAATCCAAATAAAAAAACTAAATTTAAACATCCAATCTTGTCTAATAGTATCTTCCCTTCTCAAGTATAGAACTATAAAACTAGATTGAATATTGATCGATTGTCGCTGCTACACGACATTGCTCCCAGCTACTGCAGCACTCCTGACGGTGGTTTTTTAAGCTTCCATGGATGGTGGTAAAGGATAATAATAAAATGAGAGTATAGATAATTAGGGTTCTCCAAGGATGAAGAAAATGTTGTATTTATAACATCATAGGGTCAAAGTTTCCACCGATAAAAAAGTTCCCTTCCTATATAAAATTCCTTTTATTTAGAATTTAAATTACAGCCTTATCTTCAACATTATCTTTAGCATCAACTAATAAAATTCACATTCCAGCATTATCTTTAGTAGTTAATAAGATTCAAATTCTAGCCTTATCTTCAACAACTATCTACTCCTAAAATTTCTCTAATTATCTGGTGACGCGTCGAATGCTACAGCAATAGTTCAACTATTTTGTCTCGTATCAGGTCATAGCAAAACCTACAACATCGGATAAAGACACAACCTTAGAGTAACAAATTCACAACAAAATAAGCCCAACTATCAACAATTCTATCCCAATATGCAAATGATGTAAAATATGCTAAAATTATTCTAAATGTGATTCTAAGCATGCTAAAATACAAGTTTAAACTAAGTAAAAAGACTCTAAATAATAACTCTTTTGGAGAGTTATCACACCCCAAACCTAAGAATTTTCTTGTCCTCAAGAAACTATAATGAAAAGAATGTAAAATATGCTAAACAAATGTTGAATGTGCTACCGAGTCAAGTTATATTCCTAACTCATTTTTCAGTTTTCATAATTTTTCATTTCTTCCACAGATGTAGTAGCATTAACTGATCTCAAAGTAGGAATGTATTTTCATTTCACTGAAATCATAATCCATAGAGTGATGTAGTGTGCAAGCATGGTGTATACAATTAATACTTAGCAAAAATAGAAAACAAAATTGATCCTTCTCACTTATTTAAACTATCAATGCAGTTGCAACATCTTCTAACTCTATTCATTACTGGAGCAAGTGTTAAGAACCTCTAGTATTTTCTTATCTAATGCTAAAGCCAATGTTGGGCACCTTCTGTATTCATGTATTTCTATTTTATTTCTAGAGCCAATGATGGACATCTCTAACAGATTGGAAAATCATCATATTTTTGTCTATTCTTTTTTTACTAAAGCCAGTTTTGGGTACCACTTGCATTCCAAAATTCCAATGCTTGCTACAGTACCTATTAATGTTGTGGGATTTTCATTGTTCAACTATTTCTATCTAAGCATTGAGAACATACACCTATTGTGCAAAAAAATTTCCATAAATCCTAACTTCAATAAGAATCTAACACATTCCCTTAACATTTTACAACATTATTTTCTCATTATCAAACTTTAACATAAAGAGATTAAAAACTTCATCGACTATAGTAGCATCATATCCTAATGCACTAGCATTCCCACAATGCATGAAAACTAAAATAATAAAAGATGGAAATTATATAAAGCATGGGAGATGGGACAAAAATACTCCCCTGATGATGCTGAAGATGTTGCACATCAACTATAGTTTTGGAATTTGAAGATGTTGTGAAGTAAGAGCAGCGTGTGATGGATAATAGTGTAGTGATCGATGTGAGAACCTGACCTAAAAAATCTCAAGAGAAAATTGTTAAATAAAACAAATAATAAAAAAATCTAACTTAATGTCAAAATTGACTTATTGAAAGCAAGGGAAAAATGATTTTCACATAGTGAAATAGCAATTTGGAACAACTTCTCCTAGGTCCCAGCAAAATGATACCCCTTATGCTTATTAATGGTTACGTGACATAATTATGCTGGTTTAGGGCTTTTTCGCTTTATTCATAGTTGGACTTGCACTTTCTGGAAGCATTAATGAAGATTACTTCCTCATTATCACTATATAAATGCATGGGCTTGATAGGTTGAATTTTCAGAGATGCCCTTTCATATTCAAAGCCTTGTGAGACATTCCTTGATGCCTTGGTTGCTACTTTATTTGCCAATATCATGGTAGCATTTATAGTTTTCCTCAGGTGCTCATGTTGTGACTCTGTGGGAAGCAATAACGATGCAAAATTGATGTTGATTCCAGGATCAATGATGCAGCATTGGTTTCCCTCGATTGACATAGTGTCTTCATAGTTTGACTCATTTGATTATTCTTTTGTCGCATCAATATCAGAAAAATTTTCGATTCTTCAAAATTCATCTAGTTGTTCTTGTACTATTGCTTTGACAATGTCAACATAATGGCAGTCCTCCTTTTCATCACATTATAATGGGTTGAACACATTGAATGTAATTTGTTGGTCATTGAGATGCAATGTGAGTTCTCCATTTTCTACATCAATCAATGTTCGTCTGGTAACAAGGAATGGTCTTCTTAGTATTATGGGTACCTTCTTGTAAGCTTCACAGTCCAAGACAAGGAAATATACCAGATAGATAATTTTATCCACTCGTACTAGAACATTGTTAATCTTTCCTTCGAGATGGACAATGGATCGGTTAGTAATTTGAAGTGTAATTGTTGTGGGTTGTACTTTAGCAATACAAATTTTCCTGAAAATAGATAAAGGCATTAAGTTAATGTTGGAGCCTAAGTCACACAAAGCTCTACCTTTGTATTGATTGCTTATAGAACAAGGAATAATAAAACTCCTTAGTTCTTTCAACTTTGGGGGCAATTTTCTTTTGACAATGATGTTACACCATCAGTGAGTGCAACAGTCTCAAAATCAACAATCCTAAATTTTTTAGAAAGTACCTATTTCATAAATTTAACATAGTTTAGTGTTTTTTCCAATGCTTCCAGCAATAGTATGTTAATGCGCAATCATCAAGAAACTTCTTGAATTGTTGGACTTCCTTGCTTTTCTGGAACCTTTGAGGGGATGGTGGTGGAGGTCTTAGGTTTGGTTGATTCAGCACTAGTTGTGGCATCACATGCATTACAAGAGGTATTGACGCTGATAACGACCCATAATTACTGCTCTGTCCTATATCCTTTTCTACAGCATTGGAGTATACGATGCTTTATCCAAATCCTTGCCTTGTTTTGTTGTTCCAACCTTTCATTATCCTTATGCTTACGCTCCTCAGCAGGCTTTCCAATGTGAAGTCCACTCTTTGTTGTGATTTCCTTGCAATGCTCATTGCAATGGGCTTTTCCATAAAGTTCTGGATTTTCAGTGTTGCTGGCAGCATTCCTTGCTGCCTGTTACTCATAACATGTGCCAGCTATCCAACCTGATTTTCCTATGTTCCCAGTGATGCTGACTGGCTTACCATATACTCCTTCATTAATGCTTCAAGAGATGTTAGGTTGAAATCTCAATTAGAATTTTTCCCTTGATAATTCTAACATTGTTGTGGCTGCACAGCTTGTTGCTCTGTCTGATGCTGGGGCATCATCTGCTACTGATTATCCTACTATGGCTTATTGTAATGTTATTGTTGTGGATTTGCAATATTTTGGATCCTCCATAATAAATTGGGATAGTTGCAAAAATTGGCATTGTAAATGTTCCCTTAAGAATGAGCATCATCATTTATATTATAGTTCCTCACATATATATAGATTCAGGATTTTGTGGTCATTCCTCATAGTTGTGTGCATCACCATAGTAAACACAAGAGAGATGAGATATGGTTTTTACCTCATACATGCCTTCTGGTTTCTATAATTTCTTATCATGTCTGTCAATGATGTGATATGTGAAGCCATTGAATTTAAAGCATCAACATCCACTGCTGCAGCATTGCATCTGCCAAACATGCTCCTCGTGTTGGGGTATTGATAGACATTATTGGAAATCCTCTCTAATATGTCATATGCTTCATTATATGACTTGTCCAACAGTAATCCATTTGTTTAAGCATCAACCACCATGCGATTTTTCTTATTCAACCCATTATAAAACCTCTTCGTTTGCATCCAATAAGGGAATCCATGCATTGGACACTTTCACATCAACTCCTTAACACACTCCCAAGCTTCGTATAAATTCTCGTCTCCCATCTGCTTAAAGGAGGTAAGGTAATTCCTCATCTTCGCATTCATATTGGGCAGATTGAAGAGCAATATAAATTTTTGCGCTAATTCATTCCAGGATGCTATAGCACCCGGAGGCAACGAATTGAGCCATGCTCTAGCTTTGTCTCGCATTAAGGAAAGAACTTATGCATTAGTGCTTCCACGGGAACTCCTTAATGTACAAAGGAATCACACACCTCCATGATTGCTCGAAGGTGTTCTATCAGATCTTCGGTAAATGAACCACTATATTATCCCATAGACTGCAGCATCTGAAACATAACCAGCTGTAACATCCAATGTTATCTAATAGTATCTTCCCTTCTCAAGTATAAAACTAAAAAACTCGATTGAATTTCTTTTAACCAAGTTTAAGCTTGTACTTTAGCATGTTTAGAATCACATTTAGAATAATTTTAGCATATTTTACATCATTTACATATTAGGAGAGAATTGTTGATACTTGGGCTAATTTTGATGATTGTTAATCTGTTAGCACTACTTATCTCATTCCATGAGACGATGAAAGACTTAGGATCCTCGTGAAGAACTAAAGAAAGTTTCTAGAACCTCGCAAAATTCATCCAAATTGCCCAAGATACTTTGCAAGATAACAACTAGTGAGCAATCGATTTATGATGAATACCACACAAGGGGCATGACACATCTGTGATCGACACAATTCCTCTCTTAGCTAATTCAATTCTAACTATGATCTAGTTCTGAATAATAATCCATAAGAACACTTCATCCTTTGAGGGACTTCCCCAAGCCAAACAAATTTGTTCCAATCAAAATCTACATTTGAATACCTATGAAAAAAGGTTGCTAAATGAACTAGCAGTGAATTTCCCATCCCCGGAGTTGGAACAACAGATCCAATCCTTGCTAAATTTACTTGGTTTGAAGTTGCATAGCACCTCTGAAAATTTCTTCCACTGACCACGTTCCCAGTCAAAGATATGCCTTCTTAACCTAACGTCCCAAGTCCATCCTGAACACTTTTGGACTCCCATATCAGCAATGTAACCATCCTTCACACAAGCGAGAGAGAAAATATGACAAAATTTAAGCTTCAACGGTGACTCAATCAAGCAAGGATTATCCCAAAAGAGTATGGATTTCCCATCACCTACTATAAAGGAAATATTGTTATTCATGCAGCTACCAAGGCTATTAGAATTGAAAAATGAATTAACCACTCCTTCCCACATCCAAGACGCTCGGTTATGCATGGAACCAGCAGGTAGAAGTAGAGAATTATCATAATTGTATTTGCAATTTATTACCCTATATCACGGGCTGTCTTTCTCATTTGTATGCATCCAAATCCACTTCCCTAGCAAGGCTCTATTTTGCACTTCTAAATCTGTAATTCTATGTCCACCCATAGTTTTTGGCCTACAAACAGAAGGTCATTTAACCTAGTGTAATTTTTGTTACTCAAAGGTACCTCCCACAAAAAATTTGACATGAGGCTCGACAATTTCCATTGAACAATAGTTGGCATATTGAATAAAGGCAGAAAGAAAATGGTAAGTGAGGATAAAACTAATTTTTTAAGGACCAGTCGACCCCCATAGGATAACTCTTTTCCTTTCCAACTAGTTATTCGTTTGTTGAATTTATGAACCACTGGTTCACACATAGCAAGATAATTTCACCTCGGACCAATTGGAAAGCCCAAGTATTAAGCCGGGAACGAACACACTTCATATCCCGCCGAGCTTGCTCAATCTGATAAGACATCATTTTCTACGTTTACCCTGAAAATCCTACTTTTCCTGATATTTAATTGGAGCCCAAAATATAACTCGAAAACACGAAGGATCCTTTTCAAATTCCTGATCTAATCAAAGGACGCTTTAAAAAATATCATCAAGTCATCCGTGAAATGTAAGTGTGTAATTTCCACGGACCTCTCTCCAGCGCCTACAACGAACCCAAAAAATAGTCCCTCCCTGGAAGCTTTGGAGAACATCAAATTTAAGGCTTCTCCTACAACATTGAACAATATTGGTGACAAGAAGTAGCCTTGTCTTTGTCCACGAGCAATTCCAAATCTGTTTTTGGCGAACCATTTTCCAGAACTGTTATAAAGGCGATAGAGATGCACCTAAAAATCCAATCACATCATCTATTTTTGAAGTCAACTCTTTCATGACTTCGATGAGAAAGTTCCAGTCAACAGTATCGTACCCCCATTGAAGTCCACTTTGAACACTATTCCACTAGATCTCCACTTGATATTCATTTGCAATGAATGAGCAGTCTAGTATTTGCCTCCCTGGTATGAAAGCAAACTGAGACTCTCTAATTATATCACCTGCTAAAGACGTAATTTACTAGACAGAACCTTTGATAAGATTTTGTAAATGCCTCATACCAAGCTTATAGGTCAATAGTCCTCTAGAGACTCCAGGTTCTTCTTCTTGGGGATTAGTGTAATAAAAGCGTGGTTTACACCCTCTTCCCAACTCCTACCATGATAGAAATTGTCAAGGAATATCACCTTAGCGCCTTTGATTTGGGGCCAGAACCTCTTGAAAAAGAACATATTAAATCTATCTAAACCCGGAGTTTTGTTACTATATTAGGAATTAATCTCTCCCAAAATTTCCTGCTATGAAAATTTAGCTTCTAACAACACTTGTTTATTGATGCTAATAATAATGCTATAACAATCACACAAGTATAAGTATCATCATCAAGTAATAAAGTGGAAGAAATAGAAGCTTCAAATGTCGAACCCTCAGAGAGCAAAACAGATTACAATAGAGTTGTATGAACGCATTAGGAAAATAAATTGTTGTAATAGTGAAATAAGAGGAAAAAAACAAAGTATAAATTCAAAATAATGAAAGCAGGGGAATGCTATAGAAAACAGTTGAGCAATCAGACCAATGGGCCAAGCAATGTTGTCGTTATCTGGTAGCTTTCAACATAATAATGTTGCATAATACGATTGTGTCTCATGCAATGATTAACACATTAATTTTTCTCAGATATTAATCACTTAACGAACAGAACTAACTCTCATGAAATCTATTAATTAAGTTGTCAAAATAAAACATAGAAATCGACAATACAAATCTCTTTGCATTAAAATTACTCTTATAATAACCGATGGTGTCATAAGTAGCATGCAATCTCAATATTTCTATCTCTAAAAATAACCAAGATTAAACGCACATAAGAATATTTTTATTTCTAAAAATAGTTTCCAAGAAATTCCGGCAACATAATCATATCATAAAAGCAAAATCAAATTGAAAAACTTTCAATTAAACATATTGTGCTCAAATCCAAATAAAATAGTAAATTTCAACATCCAATCTTATATAATAGTATATTTCCTTATCAAGTATGAACTACAAAACTCGATTGAACCCTGATCGGTCTTCACTGCTACACGGCGTTGCTCCCAGCTGCTGTAACACTCCCCGATGGTGGATTTAACCTTCTATAGAAGGTGGTAAAGTAGAAAAATGAAAGGAGGTTATATAATTAGGGTTCCAAGAGATGAAGAAAATGTTGTATTTATATTCTTATAGGGTAAAACTTTCCACCATTGAAAAATTCCCTTCTTATCTAAAATTCCTTTTATTTAAAATTTAAATTACATCCTTATTTTCAGCATCTAATAAAATTCAAATTCCAACCTTATCTTTAGCAGCTAATCCATTCCTAAAATTTCTCTAACTGTCTGGTGATACATCGATTGCTACAGAAACGACTCAGTAATGTTGTCTTGTATCAGCTCACAACAACACCTACAACATCAGACAAAGTCACAGTATCAACATAGCAAATTCACAGCAAAATCAACCCAAGTATCAATATTCTCTCCCAATATGAAAATAATGTAAAATATGCTAAAATTATTCTAAATATGATCCTAAAAATGCTAAAGTTCAAGCTTAAGCTAAGTAAAAAGGCTCTAAATAATAACTCTTTTAGAGAGTTATCACACCCTCAAACCAAAGTGTTTGCTTATCCTCAAGAAATTACAATGGAAAGAATAAGAAATATGATAAACAAATGCTAAACAATATTGCAAAGTCAATTCAGATTCTTAACAAATTTTTTAGTTCTCATTACTTTTCATTGCTTCTACAAATGCGGTACCATTAATTGATCTCAAAGTAGGAATGCATTTTCATCTCACCAAAATCAGAATCCATACAGTGATGTAGTGTGCAAGCAAGGTGTATCCAATCAACACTTAGCTAAATTAGAAAAAACTAATCCTACTCACTTATTTAAGCTTTCAATGTTGTAGCACCATCTTCTAGCTTTATTCACTGTTGAAACTAGTGTTAGGCACCTCTAGTATTTTCTTGTCTAATGCTGAAGCCAGTGTTGGGCACCTCCAGCATTTATGTTTTTCCATTTCATTGCTAGAGCCAATGATGGGCAACTCTAATATTAGCAGTATTCGTCATTTTTCATCTCTCTTTTTTTCTTTTCTTTTCTTTTCTTTTCTCTTTTTTCATCTTTTTTTTTTAAACATAGCCAGTATTGGGCAGCTCTAGCATTCTGAAATTCTAATGTTTGCTAAAATATTTACTAATGTTGTGAGATTTGCAGGGTTCAACTATTTCTAATTTTCTTTAAGTATTTAGAGCTTAAAAATTTTCTATGAATCCTAACTCCAATAAGAATCTAACATATTCCCTTAAAATTTCACAATATAAATTTTCTCATCATCAAACTTAATGAAAAAAAGTTTTAGAAATTTCTTCAATCAAAGCAGTAACTAAAACATCATCTTAATTCTAAATGTAGTAACACTAATGCAACATGAACATTAAAAATGAGCAACGCATTCTCAAACCTGAGATGTGCACTGCCTTTAATGCATGAAAAAAAATAATAATGAAAATAATAACTGGAAATAAAAAAAGCATGGGAGAGGGGACATCAATACTCCTCTTATGATGTTGAAGACATTGCACATCAATGGTAGTATGAAATTTAAAGATGTTGTGAAGTAAGAGTAGCATGTGACAACGAATAGTGAGACGATCAATGAGGAAACATTACATACAAAGAAAAAAATATGAAACTAAAAGAAAATGAAAAATCAAAACTAACCTAATGTCAAAATGACTTACTGAAATAAAAGGAAAAAATGATTTCACATAGTGAAATAGCAATTTGGAATAACTTCTCCAGGATCCCAGCAAAATAATACCCCTTATACTTATCGATGGTTGCAGTGACATAATCATGTTGTCCCAGGGCTTTTTTCGTTATGTTCAGAGTAGGACTTGTGATTGTTGGAAGCATTATTGAAGCATACTTCTTCATTGTCACTATAAAAATGTAGTAGCTTCACATGATGAATGATTAGAGGTGTATTTTCATCTTCAAAGCTTTGTGAGACATTCCTTGATGCCTTGGTTGCTACTTTGTTTACCAGCATCATGGTAGCATTTGCATTTTTCCTCGGGTGCTCATGTTGTGACTTTGTATGTAGCAATAACGATGCAAATCTGCAATTGATGCCAGGATCAATGTAGCATAATTGGTTTCCAGTGACTGACATAGTGTCTTCATAGTCCAGCTCATCTGATTCTCCTATTGTCACGCAATATTAAAAAGATCTTCAATACTCTTATATTCATCTAGTTATTCTTGTACTATTACTTTGACATTTTTAATATCATGGCATTTCTTATCTTCATCGCATTGTAGTGGGATGAACACATTGAATGTAATTTGTTGGCCATTGAGATGCAATGTGAGTTTTCCCTTTTCAACATCAATCAATGTCTTTACAGTAGTAAGCAATGGTCTTCCTAGTATTATGGGCACCTTATTGTCAACTTCACAGTTGAAGACAAGGAAATCTACCAGATAGATAATTTTGTCCGCTCATACTAGCACATTGCCAATCTTGCCTTCGAGATGGACAATGGACCGGTTAGTAAGTTGAAGTGTAACTACTGTGGGTTGTGCATTAGAAATCTCAAGTTTCCTGAAAATATATAAAGGCATTAAGTTAATGCTGAAGCCTAAGTAACACAAAGCTCTATCTATGTATTGATTGGCAAAAGAACAAGGAATAGTAAAACTCCCTGGGTCATTCAACTTTAGAGGTAATTTGCTCGAGACAATGGTGTTACACCCTTCAGTGAGTGCAACAGTCTCAAAATTACCAATGCTACATTTCTTATAAAGCACCTCCTTCATAAATTTAATGTAGTTGGGTGTTTAGTCCAATGCTTCCATTAATGATATGTTAATGAGCAATTGTCTTAAGACATCAAAAAATTTCTTGAATTGTTGGCCCTCCTTGCTTTTTTGGTATCTTTAAGGGAATGGTGGTGGAGGTCTTGGGTTCGGTTGATTTAGTAATGGTTGTGGCATCACAGGCATTATATGAGGTACTTCTTGAGGTATTGATGCTGGCAATGACCAAGAATTACTATTATGTCCTGCATCCAGAGTAGATGTTGTTTTATCCATATCCTTGCATTTGGTTTGTTGTTCCATCCTCTCATTATCCTTTAGTAGGCTTTCCAATTTAAAGTTAACTCCTTGTTGTGATTAGCTTGCAATGTTCATTGCAATAGGCTTTTTTGTGCAGCTTAGATTTTCAGTGTAGCTAGGCAGAATTCCTTGCTACTTGTTACTCATACATGTGCCAGCTACCCAACCTAATTTTCCAATGCTCTCAGTGATGTTGATTGACTTACCATATACTTCTTCATAAAGCTTCAAGAGAAATTAGGTTGAAAGCTTGATTAGAATATTGCCCATGATAATTCTAACGTTGTTGTGGTTGTATAGCTTGTTCCTCTGTCTGATGTTTGGGCATCATCTTTTGTTGATTGTACTATTGTTGCTGATTGTAATGTTTTTATTGTGGATTTGTAACATTTTGGCTCCTCCACGATAAATTGGGATGGTTACCAAAATTGGCATTGTAAGTGTTCCCATAAGAATGAGAATCATCATTCATATTATAGTTCCTCACATGATAGATAGATTCGAGATCTTGTGGGCATTCCTTATAGTTGTGCACATCACTATAATAAACACAAGAGATATGAGATGTGGTTTTCACCTTATGCATGCCCCTGGTTTTCGCAATTTCTTAACCATATCTGTCAGTGCTGTGATTTGTGAAGCCATTGAATTTAATGCATCAACATACACTGCTGTAGCATTGTATATGCCAAACATGCTCCTTGTGTGGGGGTATTGATAATCATTGCTAAATATTCTTTCCAGAATATCATAGGCCTCATTGTATGTTTTATACAACAATGCTCCATTAGTAGAAGCATCAACCACTGTGTGAATATGCATGTTCAACCCATTGTAAAACATCTCCTTAAATTGGTCCTAAGCTTTGTGTAGATTCTCGTCTTCCATTTGCTTGAAGGAGGTAAGGTTATTACTCAACTTTGCATTCATATTGGGCGAATTGAAGCGCAGTAGGAATATTTGTTCAAATTCATTCCAGGATGCTATAGCACCCGGATGCAGCGAGTTTAACAATGCTCTAGCTTTGTCTCGCATCGAGTAAGGAAAAAGCTTCAGGTTTAAAGCTTCTTCTGGCACCACTTTCTATATAGAAGAATCACGCATGTCCATGAATGCTCACAAATGTGCTATTGGATCTTCAGCGAGTGAACCACCACATTGTCCCATGGATTGTAGCATTTGGAACATAACCGGTTACAGCTCAAAGTTGGTAGCCTGGATAGCAGGTCTCATGATGCCAGGATGTAAGTCATCTAACGTTTGTACAACATGCTCCATAATAGGTTGATTATGTTCATCCATGTTATAATAATGTTACGGTATCAAAGCATCTCTCATATGTGAATTTAATCCTTTATGTGCTCTATACATCCGATTTATAATGGTGGTATAACATTCTCCTCATTGTCTACCATATTTATTTGTTATTGTCTTATTTAACGAAGTGTTCTCTCGATTTCAGGATTAAAAGGTTCTATGTCTTGATTGTTGTGGCATGTCATACACCAACAACGCTACACTAAGGTTACCTACAAAAGAAAATAAAAATAGTAAAAACAAAAGGAAAAAAACAACTCTAATACAATACCTTTGCTCCCTGGAAACGACGTCAAAAACTTGATGTTGATAATAATGCTACAATAATCATACAAGTATATGTATCGTGACCAAGTAATAAAGTAGAAGCAATATATGCTTCGGATGTCGAACCTACAGAGAGCAAAACAGATTACAATAGAGTTGTATGAAAGTATTAGGAAAATAAATGGTTGCAATAGTTAAATAAGAGGAAAACAACAAAGTATAAATTCAGAATAATGAAAGAATTGGAATGCTATAGCGAACAGTGGAGCAATCATACCAATTGACCAAGCAATGTTATCGTTATTTGGTAGCCTTCAAAATAATAATAATGCACAATATGATTGTGTCTCATGCAATGATTAACACATTAATTCTTCTCAAATATTAATCACTTAATGAATATAATTAGCTCTCATCAAATCTATTAATTAAGTTGTTAATTAAAACATAGAAATGGGCAATACAAATCTCATTGCATTAACATTACTCTCACAATAATCGATGCTTTCATAAGTAGCATGCAATCTCAATATTTCTATCTCTAAAAATAACCAAGATTAAACACACATGAGACTATTTTTATCTCTAAAACTTGTTTCCAAGAAATCCCAGCAACATAATCATATCATAAAAGTATCATAAAAGCAAACTCAAAATGAAAAACATTTCATCAAACATCGTGTTCAAATCCAAATAAAAATAATAAATTTAAATATCTAATCTTATCTAATACCATATTCTTGTCTCAAGTAAGAACTACAAAACTTGATTGAATCTCGATCAGTCATCGCTGCTACACGACATTACTCCCAGTTGCTGCAACACTCCATGGCGGTGGGTTTAAGCTTCCATGGAAGGTGGTAAATTAGAAAAATAAAAAGTATCTATATAATTAGGGTTCCAAGAGATGAAGAAAATGTTGTATTTATAGCCTCAAACGGTCAAACTTTCCACCAATAGAAAAGTTCATTTCTTATCTAAAATTCATTTTATTTAAAATTTTAATTCCAGATTTATCTTTAGCATCTAAAAAAAATTCAAATTGTAACCTTATATTCAGCAGCTAATCAATTCAATTCCAGCCTTATCTTCTATAGCTTATACATTCCTTAAATTTCTCTAACTTCTTGGTGATGCGTCGATTGCTACAACAATGGCTTAGGAATTCTATCTCGTATCAACTTATTGTAACACCTACAACATCAGACAAAGTCACAACATCATAGTAGTAAATTCACAACAAAATCATCAAAATCAACCCAAGTATGAACAATCTCTCCCAATATGCAAATAATGTAAAATATGCTAAAATTATTCTAAATGTGATCCTAAACATGCTAAAATTCAAGCTTAACCTAAGTAAAAAGGCTCTAAATAATAACTCTTCTTTAGAGTTATCGTTGATCTTTTGAAATATGCCGAAAAATGAGGACCATAGTTTCAACTTCGATAGCACACAAGGAATTATATGCCTTGGCAAAGAATTCTAGAACATAGTTCCTAATATCCCCTGGATTGGTGAAGATTTTGCCCTCCACATTAATAGCTTTCAATGAGTTAAACATGCGTTTATTTGTGGCTGAAAGGTGGAAGAATCGGGTATTACGATCCCCCTCTTTGAACTATCACAGTCGAGATTTCTACAACCAAGTTCGTTTGTCAATCCTTAACTTCTTCCACAGGTTTGCCCTTAGATTAGAAAAAAAAATTCAATCTATCTCAAATCCACTTGGACACAGTAGATCTTCTTTCTAAATCTTGGATTTTGCCTTCCAACACTTCAATGGAGCAGATGAAACCATGCTTGTGATCCCCAATCCAAGCTTTAGTAGCTTACGTTGACACTTGGAGAAATTTTATTACCCCTACTTTCCACTTCAATTCTATCCTCTTGAGGTTTTCGATAATCATTTCTAAAAATCCCTCTTCTTCAATCATGTTGTTGAAGAACTTAAATGTCTTAGCACCCTAGTTGAACCTTTCATTCAATAAGACTATAGTGTTATGGTTAGATATAGATTTTCCAATGAGGACCTACTCAAGATTTGGGAAAATTGATAGCACTTGCCCACTAACCAGAAATTTATCCAGTCTCACCATGGTTGGGTTATCTCAGAGATTACTCCAAGTGAAAGATCCCCTTTAAAAGGAAGGTCTAATAAGAGTGCATCTTGGATGAATTTCCAAAAACAGTCCAGCGATCCTAAGTTGGCAGGGAGCCATCTCTTTTCCTCCCTACTCAAAATAGCATTGAAGTCCCCTTATGATCCATGGAATATTGAAATTTACCATAAAAGCTAAAAGCTCTTCAAAGAAAGACTTCTTCTATGCTTTGACCGATGGACTGTATACATTCACAATACCACAGAGGAAATTTCCATCTTTAAAGTGCTCAATCACATTCGTGAATCTTTGAAAAGTAAACTGATTCGAAGCCACAAATGCATCTTCATTCCACAAACAAGCAAGGCCAACAATTATTCCAAAAGATAGAAAGAAAATACTCTTTATATTGGCCCTATTCCATATTTTTCGAAATAGAGACGAACGAATATCCTCCAACTTTGTTTCCTTAAGAAAAACCAACATCATATTTTACTGACTAATTACCCTTTTAACATCTCAAACCTTTTAATTATGACTTATTAGAAGGAGGATTAATAAGATGAAAGAATTAAAGAATGAATGCTTATCTTGATTATAACCTAATTAAGTTGTTTTATACACAACATATCAGCAGCACATAACTGCACTTAATCAACTAACTAATCTTAACAAACTAACAGCTTCCTAACTTCCAATTAACAACCTGTGCCAGTGTGGCATGGCAAGCAACACATGCTTGCTTACACTGCTAATATTCTCCCTGCGTCTTCCCGCCTTCAGTATTGATGGACACATATCCTTGAACGAAATTCTTCAAATGCAATCCTGGCCAATGGTTTAGTGAATCCATCAGTTATTTGATGCATGGTTGTTACATAGCTGACACACAACTGACTAGCATCAACTTTCTCGCGTACAAAGTGGACATCGAGATCAACGTGCTTGGATTGGGCATGATATATTGGATTCACACTCATGGCCACCGCACTGGTGTTGTCACACCAGACAACACGCTTGTGATCCTACTGAGTATCTAGGTCTGTTAGGAGAGCTTGAATCCATGTTATGTCTGCGGCTGTATCTGCTACATTCTTGTACTCAGCCTCCATTGTGGATCGGGAGGCCTTTCGCTGTTTCTTTGAGCACCAAGTGACAAGGTACTTGCCAATGAACACCCCATAACCCATGATAGACCGCATGTCATCGATGCTGGGCCCCTAATCAGCATTAGCAAAAACAGCTATGTCTGATCCACACGCAGCTGGTGTAAATAGAAGGCCAAAGTTAAGCCAAGAGGCTAAATAACGTAGTATTCTTTTTACTGCAACAGAATGAGTTTCTCATGGTGCATGCATGTGTTGAGCAACTTGGCCAACACTAAATGAGATGTCAGGTCTTGTATGACAAATATACAAGAGTGAACCAACTACACTTCTGTACTCACTGGTATTTTGAATTAGCTGGCCTTCTATATGAGAGAGTTTAGGAGATACCACCATTGGTGTTACACAATTTGCTACATTTAACATCCCAGTTTTCTCCAATAGTTATAGGATGTATTTTTTCTAGCTCATAATAACAACATTATTCATATGTTTGACCTCGATGCCTAGGAAGAAACTTAATTCCCCGAGATCCTTTAATGAAAATCAAGTCTATAGTACAGAAACAAACTGTTGTATAACAGTGGGTGCTGGACCCGTAACAATTATATCATCTACGTATACAATGACATAAATGTAGCCACCATCTTCACTATTCTTAGTAAATATAGACGAGTCTGCTTGAGACACTACAAATCCCATTTGTACCAAATTTTCCTTAAGTTTGACACGTCAGTTCCGAGGTGCCTCTCAAAGACCATAGAGCGCCTTTTTGAGCTTACATACCATAGGCTCACCAAGATCACTGGTTTGCTCAAATATAGGAGGTTGATGCATGTAAACCTCCTCATTTAAGTCCCCATTGAGGAAATCATTGTTGATGTCAACATGTCGAAGCTCTCATCCATTCGACACTGCTATAGATAGTATGATGTTTTACGTTGCAAATCAAACCACAAGACTGAAGGTGTCCTTGAAGTCATAGCCTGGGACTTGTGAGAACCCTTTGGAAACTAACCGTGCTTTGTACCTATTTATAGATCCATCAGAATTATGTTTAACTCTAAAAAGCCATTTGCATCCAACAACTACTCTATTTTTTAGGAAGTCTGACTAATGTGCATGTGTTATTATTAATCAATACGTTGTACTCATCATGAAATGCTGCAGCCCATTGTAGAGACTAAAGAGCAGCACTGATTGTCGTAAAAGTATCATCATCCAATATTGTTGAGAACGCTTTAGGCTTGAAGATCCCACATCAGCTGCGTGTCATCATGTGATGGACACGGGTCTGAGGTAAGTTATTAACAGCCTCAGAATCGACTAGTGTACTAGTGTCTGGCTTAGAAATATTATTTTTCATGTCATCGTCTGGTAAGTTATCAAATTCAGCACCCACGTCGGGAATTTCATCATAACCTATTTTTTTCATAATTAATAGCATCAGAGGATTATTGCAAGATATCATCTGAATTATACTGAACCTCATAAGTGACCACCTCAACTTCATGAGGAACTTCTCCATCATTAACCTCATTATTGATCACCTCGACTCCATGGGAGACTCCTGCATCATCAACTTCTTCATGCATATTGATTATGTTTGGCAATTGATGGCAGACAATTTTAGTTGGTGTAACGATTTGAAGTGACTGAGACCTCAGACTAGTGCTAACTACAGACTTCACCGAGGTAGTGTTTTCTTTCCCTACAAATGGAAAAACATACTCGTTAAATATAACATGACGAGAAACATATACTCGTCCATCAGGTGCCAATCATTGGAACCCTTTGTGTTAAGGGCTAACTCCCAAATACGTGAAACATGAGACCTGAAGGCCAGCTTATGCTTTTGAAACATTCTCAGGTGAGGGAAACATTGGCAACCGAAAACCTTCATCATGGAATACTCAGGTTTTCTTTCAAATAGCTTTTCAAATGGTGATGTGTCTTGTAGCACCTTGGTAGGCAGACGATTAGTTAAGTATACTGCTGAAACCACTGCATACGACCAGTACTTGATAGGTTGTGATGATTGTGCTAATATAATTAAGGCAAGTTCAATGACATGATGGTGTTTTCTTTCCACCACACCGTTCTGTTCAGAGGTGTGTGGACATGTTGGTCTGTGTGCAATCCCATCTCGAGCTAGTAGCGTTGAAATGCTTCTAAACTCACCACCCCAGTCTGTTTGTAATGATTTGATCGAGCTACCATATTGGCTGGCTACTAATTTCTGAAATAATTGAAAAGCTATGTGTGTTTCATCCTTATATTTCAACATGTAGATCCACGTGTGGCGAGTGAATACATCCACAAAGGAGATGTAAAAATCTAAAGCCATTAGAGGATACATGTGGTGGCCCCTATAAGTTCGAGTACACAAGTTCAAATGAAGAAGATACCACTGAATTTGATTCATTAAAGGGCAATTTATGACTTTTACCCAAATGACATGCAATACAATCTCTATTTACATTAGAGTTGACTTTAAATCCTAGTTTATAAGTTAGTTTTGCTAAAGTCTCAACAGTTGGATGACCAAGACGCTGATGCCAAAGTTCATCCACTGAAGTGGATCCAACACATGAGTTTGCTTGTGCAAAGTGAACTGCTGAGGGTTTATTGTTCATATCAAAGAAGTAAAGACTATCACTTTCTTTACCTTGAAGTAGCAGCTTTCCAGTGGCTTCATCTCGAATACAGCATCGGTTGGTATGAAACTCAATAAAAAACATCATTATCCCTAGCAAGCTTAGAAACCGAGAGAAAATTCTTGGTTATATGTGGAACATGCAATAATTCATGCAAGAACAGTACCCTTGAAGTGGTATTTACATGAGCATCACCAACCAAAACTATATCAAGAGGCATACCATTACCAATTAAAAGTTTACCTAGGTCATGATACTCAGAAGCGTTTAACACTTTATTGGCATTTGCTGTAATGTGATGCATAGCTCCCGTATTGACCACCCAACGTTCAGATTGCATGGAAGCTATATGAGCTTGTGGTGGATCGCCTGTAGAAGAACCACTCTTTCGTTCAGCACAACACTCACAGCCATCATTAGTGGATGAAGTTTTAAAGTTGCCAGAGGAGGAATTAGCTTTGGATTCAGGTTGATACTATCCTTGATTACCAGATGTAACACACAAGAAGTCTTTATCATACCTGTACTAGCATCGATCAACCAAGTGTCCAACTTTTCCACAAAGCTGGCACTGAATCCTGGATTTGCCACGGCCTCTTCCACCAGCTCGATGATTAAAGGAATAGCCAGACCTCTGATCATAATTGTTAGCCATCGGTACAGTATTTCATGTCTCGCCATGTGCAACATTTGCACTCATAGGTAGAGAATCAAGTTGATCATCAAAGCTTGCTAGTTGCGTTTCTGCATCAAATAGCATTGTAAAGGTGTTGTCTAATGACAAAGTTTCTCTCATGGATGTGATGATTGCCATGAAGGGTTGGTATTCTCGAGGGAGTCCTTTGAGAATGCTTGTGATTTGTTCGACTTGTGGGACAGAGCTGTCACAAGATGCTAGAGCATCACATACCTCTTTCACTCGAGTGAGGTAAGTTCGCATATTGCCCCCAACTTTCTTTAAAGATTGGAGTTTATAATGAAGACTCATGATGGTTGTTGTTGATCGATTGGCAAAGAAGTGGAGCACGGTATTCCAGATGACTGCTGCCGTTTCAGCACCAACGAATTGAGGAAGAAGGTGAGGGTTGATCGTGGATAGTAACCACGATGCAAGGATGCTATCTTGAGCCACAAAGTATTCATATTCTTCATTGACATGAACTGTGCCATCATCATCAACCATAATCTCTTGTGAGGTTACTGCCACACCCGTAAGTAACCTTTCTAAGCGATGGCTCCTAATGGTGAGCAGAATTTGTTGCTTCCATAGGTGGAAATTCATCTCACCGAGCACCACATTTACTTTCTTGTGAGTAAATGCCTTTGAGTTTGTTGTGAACTCCATCAAGAATTATTCACGAACAGAGATCAACCATAGAGCCCCAAGATCAATGGCGATTGATACCATATTGGAAGGAGGATGAAGAAGAGGAAAGAATTAAAGAATGAATGCTTATCTTGATTACAATGTAATGAAGTTTTATACACAGTAGATTAGCCTCTCATAACTGCACTTAATCAACTAACTAATCTTAACAAACTAGCAGCTTCCTAACTTCCAATTAACAACCTATGCCAGCGTGGCATGGCAAGCATCACATGCTTGCGTACACTGCTAATACGACTCAATCCCTTGACGTTCCAAAATACTATGTGCAAATTCTTCATAATCTACAGCTTAACAACCCTTCAAAATATCCCTATAAGAAGGAGAAATTACTTGTCCATGCGTGCATCCTCTTCAATTTCTTGAATCCTCTTCAAAACTGCCTCCTTGCCTCCTTTGAAAACAATTCTTAGTTTTTTCCTCATTTCCCAAATTGCTAAAGCGTATCTACGTAAGGATCATCGATAGATTCTCTGATTAATCTTCAAGGTTGCGTCTTGAGAAGAAATACCACATTTAGCCCCCCATGATTGAGAGGGTAAAATCTCGGACTGATTGCTTTCATGCAGCTAAAAATCTCCCTTTTCATAGTTAGAAATATCTTGACCTTCATTAAGATGAACACAGCCCAATCCCATTTTTCCAAAACTTTCAGGAACAATTTACTTGGAGGATTTGGTATTTCCAAAATCGAGCCCATCCTCTAAAGTGTCCGCTACCATCAAATCATCCCATTTGTAGGTGGAAAACAAATTTAAAGTATCATGGGCCTTGTCTAGTTCATTACTTAATCCATATGGGCTATTAGGCCCAATATCATTTGATGGACACAACATAACCCCATCAACAATTTGAATTGTGGGAATGGAAGATAATATAGTC
Organism: Hibiscus syriacus; assembly: GCF_006381635.1. Taxonomy (NCBI): domain Eukaryota; kingdom Viridiplantae; phylum Streptophyta; class Magnoliopsida; order Malvales; family Malvaceae; genus Hibiscus; species Hibiscus syriacus. Next base: position 310,130 of record NW_024063019.1, on the reverse strand, counting down.
GTATCACCCTCTGAAATAATTTGACGCCCTGAGTTTCGTAAAACCTCAGAAGGACAAGCCTAACCGAAATGATTGTTTGTTCCATGCACGTCATTAATGAGTTTATCACCAGAGACAGAAGTGTCTTCATTGGAAAACTCCATACTTTTCGGAACTAAACTGTTGCCATGAATCTCACTGTCACCCCAATGGATCCTGGCCATCGGAGCTACTGGTTCCTCCAAAATGTCACCTCTTCCCACTGACTACTTCACTAAAAGATTGACTTCCTCATCCCCCATTAAATTCTTCTACATACGCATGAACTGTATTCGTCAAATCACGATCATCACTATATTTTTCCCTAATTAGTTCCTCCATTGTAACCATGATAGTGAAAAATGCCCTCCAAATTAGACTTTGAATGACCTCAGAATGTCAAAGGGGCTTGCTACCCTAACTATTACTCTTACCCTCGACAAGTCTTCCTTCTTGTTGTAACAGGACCTACACCAGAAAACTAACCCCAACGATTCCCCGACGCCACAAAAAATTGATCGTGCCACAAATTAAAGGGGACACCAATAAGGAACATGTATAAAACGATAAAAAGATGCCACCTTCGTTCAAAATGGGGGCAATATAGTCGAACCAAAAATCCAAGAACTCCTTTTTTGACCAAGCTTCTTCTTTCTCTTCAATACTATCAAAAATCACTATGCATAAGTATGACTTGTTACCCCGTTTGGATACTTTTGCATGGATGCCATCGCTGCCCAACGCTCTCTCTACAAAATCAATATCATACATTTCCTTAATCATCCCTACTACCAAGCACTCTATCCAGGATGTTTCCTCTGTCGTAATATGAATCTCCAACTGGTTATCACGTTGATAGAACTCTTCATCTTCCTGATCACCTTTACTGACATATGTCCCTCTCTAACTTCCCGAGTAGAGTATCTCTAAAGGACCTTCAATAAATTGTAGATAAGACTCTCCTTGTAGTTGCCTTCACTGTTCTTGGGTGGCCCTCCTTCCTGAACTTCGAACCCTCTTCCATTCTCCGATAAGCTCCAATTTCACCTTCAGGGCGGTAAGGATATTTGGCTTTAGATACCGACACCACTCTTCCATCAATTCCGGAATTATTCATCTTGAGGATAGCCCCTTCCAGGTCCTCTAACGTTGCAAACCGGACAAAAGCAAATGTTGAATCTTTTATCTAGGTTTCCTATCCTCTCAATACACGCTTGCTCAGATTGTCCACAAAGGCGGTCCATTCACCAGTGCTAGGAGCGAACTTTTTCACTCTCTTATCCATCTATGTATTGTAGTAGAATCATTTGCTCCAAAGGATCCTCCTCCCTTCAACATGTGTATAAATAATTCCGAAAAACGAAAAGATTGTAGTTGTGTAGAATGGAAGTAAATAGTTGGAATAGCTCTGTTTGTTAGAGCGTGTGGCTCTTAACCACAAGGTTGAAGGTTCAAGCCCTTCCTTTAGCATTGATTTTCTTTATAACTCTGAATTATCCTTTTAATTTCAATATGTTTAGCCATCCAAATAGTTATTTAAAGTAATATGTCAAAATACATGCAATAGCCTATTAGCTCAGTTGGTTAGTGCGTCGTGCTAATAACGTTAGGGTCATAGGTTTAAGGCCTGCATGGGTCAATTATCTTTACATAAGTTATTGTTTCTCCCATTATGAAAAAGAAATATTTTAAGATTATAAAAATAATTATGAATTGACACAATCAAATTCAACATTTATTCTACTTATAATATATATATATATATATATATATATATTAATTTGATTATAGAGTATATGATTATGAAATCGACTATACAATAATTTTTATATGAAATTATTTTATTGTTTCCTTTTCTTTTATATTTAATCTTGATTGGACTTTTTAGACCTTTCATTTACCAGCTTCGCAGATTTCTCTCTCAATAATCTCGTTTCAAGGTTTGAACATGGATTCTTTACTAAAGAGTATAATGTAGTTATTTTTAGATTCGTGTATGCCACATCTCTCGAATGCTTTTGGTTCATGGATATAAGATTAACTATAAGAATACGATTATGCAATATATTCATCTTATATTTTTAGAGTATTAATTTGATTATAGAGTATCTGATTCTGAATTCGACTATGAAATTATTTTTATATTAAATTATTTTATTTTTTCCCTTTCTCTTATATTGAATCTTGATTGTAATTTCAGACCCTTCATTTACTAGCTTCATGGATATTTCTCTCAATAATCTCGTTTCATGGTTTGAACATATATTCTTTATTTAAGAGTATAATGTAATTATTTTTAGATTCGTGTCTACCACATCTCTCGGATATGTTTGGTTCATGAATATAAGATTAACTATGAGAATACGATTATGCAATATATTCATATTACGAAGAATATTACATTATTGTGTTTGATTCATTTAATCAAAATGTAAGACTGTGGTGTTTAGGATAGAAAACATATGATTATTTAGAAGCATGTATCTTTAAATTATCATTACTTCCAAAAATTAAAACAAAAACTAATTTTTAATATATATTAGTGTTAATTGTCATAATAGAATCATTTGCTCCAAAGGATCCTCCTCCCTTCAACAATTGTATAAACAATTCTGACAAATGAAAAGACTGTAGTTGTGTAGAAATGGAAGTAAATAGATGTAATAGCTTAGTTGCTTAAAGTTTGGGGTTGTTGACCATAAGGTTGGAGGTTCAAGCCTTTTTAGTGATGATTTTCTTTGTAACTTTGAATTCTCCTTTTAATTTCATTATGTCATGCAAATAATGCGAAAATCCAATTTCACAACCAAATTAGGGCCTAAATTTGTTCTTAAAAATAATTTTGAGGAGTAAATTGAAATTTTAGTTAAATTTGGGGACCAAATGAATTTTTAATTAAATTTAGATCCAAATTCAAAAAGTATCTAAAACTTGAGGACCTCTTGCTAATTCTACCATCTCTCCTTTTAAGGGAATACATAATCCTAAATTTGGAAAGTTTCCTCATATAGAAACCACACACTCTTTTCAAACTTCCCTCTTTCAACTATAAAACTTTAAACAACCTTTCGTCGCTGATTATAGCTTGTTTGTTACACCTCTCATGCCATCATGATTATTGTGTCGTCTCACATCCACCGGTGTCCATTTTGTCGCTGTTGTCGCCGATGTGTAAAGGGTGATGTAAAACAAATTTTTGACATTGTGAAATCGAGCTATTCGTTGTTCACCATTGTAAAACGAGCTTGGTAAGTGACTCAAAATATTGTTATAATCATATAGAAGTTTTTTTAAAATTATTCGACCCAAGATGAGGCCCCGCTTCGTCGCTGCATGTGGGGCTTATCCACAGCCTGGTGGGCTTTCCAGAACCAGATTGGCGTGACACATGTAACCCGATCCAACCCGACTTGCCTGACTTGACCCGAATCATCTGGCCTAAACCTGTCTGGCCAAACCCCAACTTGACCCAACCAAACTGGTCCAACCAGAACCTAATCGAACCAAGTCAATCGTTAACTATCGTTTACCGTTGACTTTTTTCAAAAACCACCCTCTTAACATTTTTCGATGTCCTGAGTCCAATTTTGCAGTCTATTTTAACAAATTCTAACATGAAAGCCCCAAATAAAGCCTGTTAACCCAAAAATGCTTAGTATTTTTAGAATTTTTGCTTATTTATTTTAGATTTGATTATGGAATTGATTTGGGAATATATTTTTATGAAGGTAATCATGTTTCTCCCAATCGAGGCTCAACTAGATCTGATGCTTCCCATCTGAAAGATCCACACGATTTACATACTTCGAGAGTTACTCGTAGGTTTCCATAAATTGTTTAAATAGAGGTTATTATTATCCATATTAGGATTGTGATTTTTTCTGATTTGTAGGATTTAGCATTATCGTTGATCGTAATAGGCAGACCCAACAGTGGTCTACCCAATCTGACTTTTCATACGGATACAGGTGTGTTTCATGATGGTGTTACATTAGTGTTTTGAACTATTTATCTAATATGTTTTAGAATTATAATGATACTAAATATTTTACGACATGATATTTGATTTTCTGAATATCATTTATTTGATTTACCGTAAACTTTTTATATGATCTCTGGTTACTCTATTTTTGTATCTGATTTTGGAATATATAATATTTTCATGTTTTTATAAGTTAAACTATCGTTTTCACTCATATACATACATGTTTATTACTGTCATGGGGGTATTATTGGAGGAAGTATCGCAGTCCTAGTCTATGACTTGTAAGACCTTACCGAAGGCTCCTCTACTTTGTGCACAGAGTAAGTCCTTACCTCAGGTCCTTATGCTATATGTATAAGGTCCTTACCAGGTGTACAGTTGGGTGTATGGTTCAGGGGAACCTACACAATTTAGTGTTTGGATGGGGGTAGTGTTCATTTTTATAAAACAGGTTTGATGAACTAAATTTTACCAAATTATTTTATATGTATGTGTTTATACACCACAAGGAGCACACTAGGCTTATTAGCTCGCTTGTTAAATTTTTAACCTTTTTAGATAGTACCAGACAGTAGACTAGCAGACTTGGCATCATGAGGATCGATCCCTCCTCATTTTTGTACCACTGTATATTTCTATATGCTCTTATTGGTTATATTTTTGTGACATGTGTTTTTACTATTGTTTTGATATATCTGTATTATTGATATTTTGTTTTGTATGTGTTTTATACGCTTTTTCCAATATATGCATAAATGTTTGTACCGTATAAAACTTATTGATGGTTAGTATTGTATTATATTGTTATATTATTTTCAACTATGTTTTAAATATGAAAAGAATTTTTGAATACAATATATGATCGCCTAGATGCAGTCATACCGTCCAGGTTGGTATAGGGGGTTACATCACATGTTTGAGACCTACATGGGCCAATTATCTTTACATAAGTTATTGCTTCTCCCATTAAGAAAAACAAATATTGTAAGATAATCAAATATAACTCTAAATTGACACAATCAAATTCAACATTTATTGTACTTATATATATATATATATATATATATATATATATGATTATAGAGTATATGATTTTAAAATCGACTATACAATAATTTTTATATAAAATTATTTTATTGTTTCCCTTTCTTCTATATTAAATATTGATTTTAACTTTTAGACCTTTCATTTACTAGCTTCGTGGATATTTCTCTCAATAATCTCATTTCAAGGTTTGAACATTGATTATTTATTTAAGAGTACAATTTAGTTATTTTTAGATTTGTGTATGTCACATCTCTGTGATGTGTTTTGTCAATGGATACAAGATTAACTATAAGAATACAATTATGCAATATATTCACTTTATATTTATAGAGTATTAATTTGATTATAGAGTATATGGTTCTGAAATTGACTATGCAATTATTCTTATTTGAAATTGTTTTATTGTTTCCCTTTCTTCTATATTTAATCTTGATTGGAATTTCAGACCTTCCATTTACCAGCTTCGTGGATATTTCTCTCAATAATCTCATTTCAAGGTTTGAACATAGATTCTTTATTTAAGAGTACAATGTAATTATTTTTAGATTTGTGTATACCACATCTCTCGAGTGCATTTGGTTCATGAACATAAGGTTAACTAAAAGAATATGATTATGTAATATATTCATATTACGAAGAATATTACATTACTTTGTTTGATTTATTTAATCAAAATGTAAGACTATGATGTTTAGGACAAAGAACATATGATTATTTAGAAGGATTTATATCTAAATTATCATTATTTCAAAATTTATTTTTTTTAAAAAACTAATTATTTAATATTTATAAAGGTTAATTACCATTATAGAATCATTTGATCCAAAGCCAACTTTTTAATATTGTTTTTCTTTGTAACTCTGAATTCTCATTACATTTATTCTACTTATAATATATATATATATTAATCTGATTATAGAGTATATGATTGTTGAAATTGATTATACAATAATTTTTATATAAAATTATTTTATTGTTTCCCTTTCTTCTATATTTAATTTTGATCGGACTTTTTAGACCTTTCATTTACCAACTTTGTGGATATTTCACTCAATAATCTCATTTCAATTTGAACATGAATTCTTTATTTAAGTACATAATGTAGTTATTTTTAGATTCGTGTATGCCACATCTCTATGATTTGTTTGGTTCATGGATATAAGATTAAATATAAGAATGCGATTATTAAATATTTTAATTTTATATTTACAGAGTAGTAATTTGACTATAGAGTATATGATTCTGAAATCGTCTATGCATTTATCTTTATATAAAATTGTTTTATTGTTTCCCTTTTCTCTATATTTAATCTTGATTGGACTTTTAGATCTTTAATTTACCAGCTTTGTGGATATTTCTCTCAATAATCTCGTGTCAAGGTTTGAACATAGATTATTTATTTAAGAGTTAATATACTTATTTTTATATTTGTGTATACCACATCTCTTGGATGTGTTTGGTTCATGAATATAAGATTAACTATAAGAATATTATTATGCAATATATTCATATTATGAATAATATTACATTACTTTTTTTATTCATTTAATCGAAATGTAAGACTATGATGTTTAGGACAGAGAACATATGATTATTTAGAAGCATGTATTTGTACATTATCATCATTTTAAAATTTATTTTTTAAAAAACTAATTATTTAATATTTATTAGTGTTAATTACCATAATAGAATCATTTTCTCTAAAGGATCCAGCTCCCTTCAACATATGTATAAATAATTTTGACAAATGAAAAGATTGTAGTTGTGTAGAAATAAAAGTGAATAGTAGGAATAGTTCAGTTGGTTAAAGTGTGTGGATCTTAACCACAAGGTCGGAGATTCAAGCCCTTCATCGATTTTATTTGAAACTTTGAATTCTCCTTTTAATTTCCATATGTATAGCCATGCAAATAGTTATTTACAGTAATATGTCAAAAGACATGCAATGTCCTATTAGCTTAGTTGGTTAAAGCTTCATGCTAACAACACGAAGGTTGCGAGTTTGAGACTTTCATGGTCCAATTATGTTTACATAAGTTATTGTTTATCCCATTATGAAAAATAAATATAGTAAGATAATAAAAAAGGATTCTGAAATCGACTATACAATAATTTTTATGTGAAATTATTTTATTGTTTCCCTTTCTTCTATATTTAATCTTGATTGGACTTTTTATACTTTTCATTTACTAGTTTCGTGGATATTTCTCTCAGTAATCTCGTTTCAAGGTTTGAACATGGAATCTTTATTTATGAGTATAATGTATTTATTTGTAGATTCGTGTATGTAGCATATGTCAGATGTGTTTGGTTCATGGATATAAGAATAACTATAAGAATACGATTATGCAATATATTCATTTTATATTTATAGAGTATTAATTTGATTATATAATATATGATTCTGAAATCAACTATGCAATTATTTTTATATGAAATTATTTTATTGTTTTCATTTTCTCTATAGTCAATCCTAATTGGAATTTTATACCTTTTATTTACTAGTTTCGTGGATATTTCTCTCAATAATCTAAATTTCAACGTTTGAACATAGATTCTTTATTTAAGAGTATAATGTAGTTATTTTAGATTCATGTATACCACATCTCTCGGATGTGTTTGGTTCATGATTATAGGATTAACTATAAGAATACGATTATGTAATATATTCATTACATTACTATGGAAATATAACACCCCCTACCCGTACCCGACTCGGATACGAGTTCGAGAGGTCACATTAACTTTTTAAAACAATATTCTTACAAAATAACAAAATGTTTGGACTTATATTAAGAAAATACGATAACATATAGCTGAATTATGTTTTTTATAACAAATTTAAGGAAATAAAAGTTTTTATGAACAGTACCGTGAACAATACCGAATGCTAAAATTTTCCAGAATACTACAGGGGTATCGATACCCAGCTACAGCGTACCGATACCCTGCTACAGTAATTTCGGCAAAACATGTATAAAACTCATAAAATTTAATCTTTCATCACTATAATGTACCATTTACATAAATACGTTTAAAACGTTACAAAATTCAATCATATGATTTTACAAAACATATTAGAACATATCAGATTCAAATCTTTATTTACATGCCAACCATAATCAGTATTATAAAATACATACTATTCAATTCTTTTCTGATCTGATCTTTGGAAAGGAGAACTTACCTGTCTTGCTTTGTAACCCCCAGACCGATGCGGGTAACCAGATCTAATCTGGGAAGTCACATTAGGGCCATCGAAGCGACCCACTGTAAAAATAGCGGAAATTTAAAACTTTTATTGAAACGTGTAACTTATAAAATCAGTTGTCACTATTTAAAAATAAAACATATTTCCAGACTCGTATATAAATCAAAATACAATTACATGCCCCCTAATCACATGTACCATACTCTGCAACAACGCCGAAAGAACTCCCTTACTGAAGTTGATAGATGCACTGGTACAATTTTTTTAACCTGTAATGTTGAGTAATAGAGTGAGCTTCGGAAATTTCAGTAATACAAAACTACCAGATGATGCTGAAGAATGTGCAGATATAGATAAACATATATTTTTTTAATGATCCATGCATATACAGACCTTTATATTGAGCAGAGATCCTACTAATATTTCAGGTGGTAACGGACAATGAGCTTTCAGTTCAGAGAAATATTTCGGATGTTTAAGTTCAGGAGATCAGAATATGTTATCTAGTGTGTTCCTGTAAAACCAGTAAAAAGATACATATCTTTTAAAACAGTAACAGTTTAAAACATATTTACCCTGTGCACAAAGAAGAGGAGCATGTAAAAACGATAAGGTCTTATACTTGCACATAGCAAAAGAGCCTGGGGAAACTGTAAGGCTTACCCTTGCACACAGCAAAGGAACCTGGGAAACTGTAAGGCTTACCCTTGCACACAGCAAGGGAAATTGGGAGAACTGTAAGGCTTATCCTTGCACACAGCAAAGGGACCTGGGGGAACTGTAAGGCTTACCCTTGCACACAGTAAAGGGACCTGGGGGAACTGTAAGGCTTACCCTTGCACACAGCAAAGGGACCTGGGGGAACTGTAAGGCTTACCCTTACACACAGCAAAGGGACCTGAGAGAACTGTAACGGTAATTAATCCATATTTAGAAATCATGTACAAAAATACCGTAACTAGAAACCATATCAAAATATATTGTATTCAGAACATCGAGTATTGTCTCATAAAAATATTCAGTATGTGATTTATCAAGATCATATTTTTCAATGAAAATAGGAAACTCGATAACATATTTCAAGTAAACATAGTTCATAAAACCAGTAGATTCCATGATGTCATAAATCAGGAATAATTCATATTTTTCGGTAAAACCCGAAATGAGAAAACATATAACATGTTGTCATGGTTCATAAACCAGTAAATCAATAGTTTCGGTGAAACTCATTTTAAAACATATAAAATAGTCATGTGGTACATGTGGAGCACACTAGGATATCCAAGTATTTCTCAGAGACACTTAGTAGTTATCAGAATGAATAACATAAAACTGATGTAATTTGATCAGATTCTAAAAAAGAGGTCCTATTGAATGGAATCGATTGCTAACAAATCTAATCCGAAATTTAAGGTTGATACTTTAGAATTCCGATATGATTCATGTGCATCAGGAAAGTGTTCAGAAATCTTTATACAAAATATGTCGTTTGATCTGATTATCGAACAACTCTTAGATGAATAGTTCCTAGAACTAATGCTTATCGATTGGTCAATTCATTGTTCTTCCAGGATATTTACTCTTTAATACCATAATTTCTAGTCCATATATCATCATTGGAATCATCGCTAAATGAATCTTCCAATGTCTTTATTTCATGTTCACGCTTTCACTATATCATGAAATGCTGACGTGCTTGATTTGTAGTTCATGATCCATAAAAACATTACATCATGTATATTCATTAATGTTTCCAGACTCATCCAAATCACTCACTTAATCCTTAGTCCTTGAGGTTACTTGATTCATTTAGCAGTCAAGTCTATTCTAGTTATTTCAGGGATTTCTAGGGTAATCCAGACGTTTATGAATTTCGGATACATATTGTACTTCCGTTCAATTCAATTTGGTCTTCGTGGTTGATTTGTCTAACAAATATCAAATTCTTACAACTGAATACGAGCTAGAGTTGAGCTGAGCTGAATACTTCCAAAATTATCATTGAGCTAAACTTGAGTAGAAAAACACACATTCAAGTAATATCTATGTCATTTTGGTATTGATATAACTTTAGGGTTGATTTGCTCACTGAAGCTGTGTTCCATAACTTTTAAAGGTAGTCCAATACATATGCTTATTTGGATTCCTTAATTAATCCAAGACATTTACTTAGTATAGGTCATAAAGGTATTTTGGTAATTTTAGTGTTCAGTTTTATTCCATTCATTTTAGAGCTCGAGGATATCCAATCATTCTTGAGCTTGGTGATATTCTTGGGTCATTTTACAAATTCAGTGTATTTTAATCCTTTTCTTTCATGTGATCTTACTATTAAATTCAATCTTGTCATTTATTTCAGTCCTTTCGAACAATTCTAACAACAGAATACCCCCGAAAAAATTGTTCTTCAGGTATTTACTCATAACTCGGATATTTTCGGGTCAAGTGCCTTCTCAGATTTTACAAATGGAATATCAGGAATTTTCCTGCACTAAGTCAGGATCTTAACAATCAAATCCGTACTTAATCGAGTTAAGTATGAATCCTCTAAGTATTTTCTCATTCAGGGTTAACTCAAACTATTCTACCTCTTAAGGGCATTTTTTAATTTCTTAACCAGATAATTTTGATATTTACTCTTAACGAAAATAATATAATTTAGAGATCCTATGATTAATTTATTTCTTGAACACTCTCTGATCTTGAAATAATTCTCTTAATAGACTTCTAGTATCTTGCATAAACCCTCTTGGGGTTAAAAACTGGTTATCCATAAAGTAAAACTAACATTTCTTATGCACATCAATATATTTATTAGATCAATATGTCTTTTCAGATTTATTAATCCACTTCCAGGGACAATTCTTATCATTTTCCAATATAAGGGTAATTTCATAATTTTACCCTACCGAAGTATTCTCATAATTTCCCATCCAAGTACCTTTAATATTTAACCTTTGATGATATAAAATATAATTTACAAATCCATGTCTGATTTCTTTATCACTAATCACAAACTTGTAATTTAATTCTAACAATCTTTCAATCTCTTATATTAGTCATTCGATCCATATTCAGTTACCGAATTTCTACCACATTCATATCGAGTGTATAAATTTATCAACTCCACAAAAGTGACCAACATTATCTTATTCATGCATTTACCAATATTAACATGTTCCATAAAGCATAAAGAGGTAGTAAAGTATTACCTCGATTTTCAGTGTCAACTCCACAAAAGTGACCAACATTATCTTATTCATGCATTTACCAATATTAACATGTTCCATAAAGCATAAAGAGGTAGTAAAGTATTGCCTCGATTTTCCTTGCCATACTGATCGACCATAAAAATTCCATTCGAACGCCTTTGATCTATAATTCAACTTCCAATAATTCCTCAGATACATATCAACATAAATTATATCAAAAATATAACTTAATTTTAAAAAACAAGATCGAATCGGTTGATAAATCAGATAAAAATAGCTTACCGGGTTCGAATTTAGTGAAACGGACTTCGGATTCTGATTCAGGACGTCGAAAGCATAAAATACGACTTTTCGAAAATTTGGAATTTTCAGTCAAAATCAAAGTCAACGGATTTGACCGCCAATTTTGAGGCATTCAGGTTCGAATTTCAAAAAACGGACTGCGGAATCGGATTTGAAACGTCGAAAAATGTCAGGATAGGTATACTCGGTCAAATTCAGAGGTCGTTTAAAGCCCGGTGAAATCCCGTCAAAGTTTTGGTCAACATCGGTCAACGGGTCGGGTCGGGTAAACTGGTCGGTCGGGTTGTAACCGATCAAACCGGTCACTTTTACCTTCCCCACGCACAGTGGCGGCGTGTGGGGGTACGTGAACAGTACCCTGATGTCAAAAAATTCCTAAAAATTATTTTAAGCGATTTTGAGATACTTACAAAGCTCGGTTCAAAATTTTAAACGGCGGAGAACTCGATTTCAACGAATCGGAAACTTTGACTGCTTTACCTCCTCACGCGCCACCGTCGCCGGAGACCAAGGATGACACCGGCAGACTCGAAATGGAACAAGGAACACGATGGTGCGAGAGGTGTCGTAAACGGATGTTCGGATTATCGTGAATCGATGAAAAACCAACTGAAATTGGGTTATTACCGATGATACTTCCAACTGAAATTAATGACGAACGGCGACGATTCATGACAAAAGGTTTGAGGGGTTTTGTTCCTCGCTCGACAACGAACACGATGGTGATTTTGACTCGTCGATCGGAGGTCGGACGATGAATAGATCAGAGTTGGAATAAGGGTTGTTGGAGAAGAGGAAAATGATAATCTACAGAAAAAACATACGGGAGGGGGGTTATAATTCATTCCAAAAGAAAATGGATAAACTATGAGTTTAGTCACTGAATTTTCTGCACTTCTTAAAACGGTCTGCCAACTTTGAAATTTTACAATTTAATCCACTATTTCTTTCAAAAATACCAATTAAATCCACCACTTTATAATTTCTTAAATTTAGCCTCTAAATTGGGGTATTACATGTTTAACTTTACTCCTTCTGCTTGTCGAAACCTACATGTGAAACAATCACAAGCTAAGTCGTTGACTTAGTAAGGCATATAAAACATATAATGTAAACTCTTACTTATAACAATGCATGTACAGTTAATACTATCATTTCATACAAAAACATATAACATTTCATATAATTAAATATATTCATATACATAACTCATCATTTCTATCCTTACCTCATTCCATTATCATTTATATCTTTTAGTAATTCTTAATTAAACAATACACACAGAACAACTTATATTCTATCATGTAACAATTATCCACCTGCATATATATTATCATTCACAAAGAATCACACATAGCATCATATAATCCTTGTAATCCATTCCTCATAACATGTCACACATACACATATCACATACAATATATTTATATTATCTCTTTATTAGCCTATGTATACTTTTGAGAACTTAAGGTATGTGAGTACATTGAGGTTGTGCATAAATGTTATCACCACAACTCATATAAATTGCACCGAAGTTCCAGTAGAATTTGCACCGAAGTGCCACGTAGAAATGCACTGTAGTGCCGCGTAGAAATGTACCGTAGTGCCATATAAGATTTGTCCATAAGGACCACATAGAAATTCCTTAAGAATCATATACATATACCAAGGATCAAGTAGGTGTCTCAAAAGACCTCATACGTGTTCCAAAAAATACATATATGCCCCGAAGGACCACGTAGAATTGTCCCGAAGGACCGCATAGACCCTTTACTCTTGGCATGCCAACTATACCTCTAGCTCTCATGACACATAGCATGGGCATTATTCTTTATATCATTTCATATATTCATATTCAAATGTTCACGTAGTCACATAGCTTATATTTTTTCTCACGTAGTCACATAGATCCATGCCATATAACATATATCACATAACACATATCTTATCACATATACCTTATATCATGAGATGTCATCTCGTAGCTTATGTCACATAAATTGTATTACATATACATATAGTCACTTAGATCACTTTTTTATAGCTTCTATCAACTTTTCATGTCATTTCACATTTCTTGTATCTTAGTCTTATTACTTCTCATAGAAATATATATTATTTTATAAACTTGCATTCACATGATTTATAATCTTCTTCTCATAATCAAATATATCTTGTTTAATAACATATATCATATAGGTATATACTAACTTATGCTTTCTTCTCTTATGCTCACCTAAATCATGTAACCTATGTCATACTTATAAACACATATCACTTCTATTATTTCTTTTATATATTAATATAATCCATTTACTTAGTTCAGTTCCACATAGTTCCTATAATTTTTCTCATATGTCTTCATAGATATTTACCATCTACCTCATATCATAGTTTCATTTAAGCACATAAATTTTACCATATAACTGATCTTATATGTTCGTATAATCACTTATGTCTATGCCTCCTAACTTAGATATTGTTCCCATAGAGTTTCATAACCTTTCTCGTGTACTCACTTATACCATATAGTATAAATTATACTTGGTCATCTTACATTCACATGTTCATTTCATTCCTTATGCATTTATCATATAATTTATTTAATATTCTTATACAATCATATAGATCATTTGTATTATTTCACATGACTTATCACACTAACATATACTTATGCACACATGTAAATCATAACAATCATAGGCTTGTGCTTATGGAATCATACATTTAAACATGGGAACGAGACTTATCACAAATCAAATAACATTTTAGGAGTCACTTCTTACCATAGTCACTCCGTCACTGGCTCATCGCAAGTCAATGTTTGTTCTATAACATAAGTATAAGTTAAATTGCACTCACCTTAGCCTTGCTTCCTTTGAATCAATCCTAGTCCTTCGATTATTCTGTAACGGGATTACATTTAGTATCTACATAACATACATGGATCCATATCAGTATTATAATTTATATACTCTAATTGTTCATTCCTTAGAGTAAAAGAAAGGTTGATTTCATCTCTTGTTTAAAGTAGCTATCGGTACCCTCTATAGGGTATCGATACCCCTATTGAAATCTATAAATTTTGCCCATAAATCACTATTCAAGCACACAAATTCACTATTTTCAGCTTCAATACTTCATGTTTCATTACCTTTCATATTATTAACTCTAATACATACTCTTAAACCAATTTATACTCATTTATCACATCTTAAACCTCAAAATCCTATTCTCCATATAGAAATCAATAATCATACCAAATTTTCAAGATGCTCTAAATCCAATTCTATCACTTCCTATCTCTTAGTTAAGTTAATGACAAGTCAAATTCAACTTATCAACTCTTTTCCAGAAATTCACTTAAAAACCCATTCTCTTTAATCTTTCATAACTTCTTCATCTTTTGATTTCAAGACAACTTAAGCTTTCCTTAAGCTAAAGTATCACCTAAGGATAAAAAATCATACTTAAAATCAACAACAAAATCAAGAAATCAGAAAACTCACCTTTGCTCCGTTGGTTCACAGTGGAGAAGAAGAAAGCAAGAAGAAGAAAAGAGTTTTCCATTTCACTCTCCCCCTTCTACGTGTTTATCTCCTATTAAAGGGGAGAAAAATATCTTTCATGTAAAATGGCCATTTTACCCTTTCATTTCTTTAATAATTACTAACAACCCTTCAGAATTTTTTTTTCCAATAAATCATTGAACTATTCAAATTTTCTACTTTAATCACCAAATTATGAAACTTTACAATTTAGTAACCAACCCGGTATTGAGGATGTTACAGGAAATGTAAGACAATGATGTTGGAGGTTCAAGCCCTCCTTCTAGCATTGATTTTCTTCGTACTCTTAATTCTCCTTTTAATTTCAATATATATAGCCATGCAAATAGTTATATAAAGTAATATGTCAAAAGACATGCAAAGGCCAAATAGCTTAGTTGGTTAAAGCTTCATGCTAACAACACGAAGGTCGTGAGTTCAAGACTTGCAATGGTCCAATTTTGTTTACATAAGTTATTGTTTATCCCATTATGAAAAAGACATATTGTAAGATAATAAAAAAAGATTTTGAAATCGACTATACAATAATTTTTATGTGAAATTATTTTATTGTTTCCCTTTCTTCTATATTTAATCTTGATGGGACTTTTTAGACTTTTCATTTACCAGTTTCGTGTATATTTCTCTCAATAATCTCGTTTCAAGGTTTGAACATGGATTCTTTATTTATGAGTGTAATATATTTATTTTTAGATTTTTTTTCGGATGCGTTTGGTTCATGGATATAAGATTAACTATAAGAATACGATTATGCAATATATTCATTTTATATTTATACAGTATTAATTTGATTATAGAGTATATGATTCTGAAATCGACTATGCAATTAAATTTATATGAAATTATTTTATTGTTTCCATTTTCTCTATATTCAATCTTGATTGGAATTTTAGACCTTTCATTTACCAGCTTCGTGGATATTTCTCTCAATAATCTAAATTTCAAGGTTTGATCATAGATTCTTTATTTAAGAGTATAATGTAGTTCTTTTTTGATTCATGTATACCACATCTCTCGGATGCGTTTGGTTCATGAATATAGGATTAAATATAAGAATACGATTATGCAATATATTCATATTACTAAGAATATTACATTACTTTGGAAATGTAAGACAATGATGTCGAAGGTTCAAGCCCTCCTTCTAGCATTGATTTTATTCGTACTCTTAATTCTCCTTTTAATTTCAATATATAGCCATGCAAATAGTTATTTAAAGTAATATGTCAAAAGACATGCAATGGCCTATTATCTTAGTTTGTTAAAGCTTCATGCTAACAACGCGAAGGTCGGGTGGTTCGAGACTTGCATGGTCCAATTATACGTAAGTTATTGTTTATCCCATTATGAAAGAGAAATATTGTAAGATATTAAAAATTAGGGTAAATTACAACATGGGTGACCACCTAACTATTGTCCGCTTTCACTTTTACCTCTAATCTTTTGATTTAATCAATCAGACCAATAAATTATTTAAATGCTTCAATCAGGCTACTAGTTGTTAATATTTAACGAAAATAATGATGTGGCAGTTAAAAGAATTGGCTTAATTTTGCATTTAGTCCTATATATTCAAGCATTTTATTAATTTAGTCTTCATTTGATTCAATTAAATAAATTTAATATGCAATTAGACATTGACACGTGTCACCACATAACTAAAGAGTATTTTACTAATAATAATTAATTTATTTCTCACCCAATCAAGTGGTGGATTAAAACAAAATTTTATATACCTTATTACTATTGAGGGTAGAACAAAATCGAAAATGCTTCAATGGAGCTATTTGAACATGGAGCCTTGGGGTAGAAATGGTGCATCTTATCCACCAAGCCAAAGTATATAGCTAGTATTACTATACGATATTATTTATAAATCCTTACTATTTTTGTTAATATTTTATATATATCCTTAATGTTTTTATTAACATGTTATATATATCCTTAAAACAGTGTTAAAAGACTAATAAGTGCCTTTAAAATATTAAATAAATAAATAATGAGGAAGAATTATATAAAATTAAGTACACCAAGGATGTTAAAAATATAAAATAAATGTCTAAAGTTCTAAACTCCAAATCTTAAAAATATAAAATTATAAATTATATAAATGTTAAATAAAGGGGTTACAAATATGATGCTTACATACTTCATAACATACCAAGGATACTAGGGAATTTTGTAAAATAAGTATCTAATATGTATGTGATTATATATAATTAAGGATAAATACGGAATATAAAATGGATTTACTAAATATAAGATTTGGGTTGGTGGATAAATTAATGGATTTATGCAATATATACGTTTTATATTTATAGAGTATTAATTTGATTATAGAGTATTAATTTGATTATAGAGTATATGATTTTGAAATCGAATATGCAATTATTTTTATATGAAATTATTTTATTGTTTCCCTTTATTCTATATTTAATCTTGATTGGACTTTCAGACCTTTCATTTACCAGCTTCGTGGATATTTCTCTCAATAATATTGTTTCAAGGTTTGAACATAGATTCTTTATCTAAGAGTATAATGTAGTTATTTTTAGATTCGTGTATGTCACATCTCTCGGATGCGCTTGGTGCATGAATATAAGATTAACTATAGCAATACAATTATGCAATATATTCATATTATGAAGAATGTTACATTGCTTTGGAAATGTAAGACAATGATGTTTAGGACAGATAACATATGATTATTTAGAAGTATGTATCTATAAATTATCATTATTTTAAGATTTATTTTCCTAAAAAAAACTATTTATTTAATATTTATTAGTGTTAATTATCATAATATAATCACTTGCTCCAAAGAATCCTCCTTCCTTCAACATATGTATAAATAATACCAGCAAATGTAAAGATAGTAGTTGTGTGGAAAAGGATGTAAATAGTTCGAAAAACTCGGTTGGTTATAGTGTGTGGTTGTTTATCATAAGCTTGGAGGTTCAAGCCCTCATTTTAGCGTTGATTTTCTTTGTAAATCTGAATTCTCTTGTTAATTTCAATATTTTTAGCCATCCAAATAGTTATTTAAAGTAATACCTCAAAAGAAATACAATGGCCTATTAGGTCAGTTAGTCAGAGCATTGTGCTAATAATGCATCGGTCGCGTGTTTGAGACCTGCATCGGCCAATTATCCTTACAATGTTGTTTCTCCTATTATAAAAAATAGATATGAGAATATACTAAAATTAATTCTAAATTGGCACAATTAAATTCAACTTTTATTTTACTTATAAAAATATATATGAATTTGAATATAGAGTATATGATTCTAAAATCGACTATGCAAATATTTTTATATGAGATTATTTTATTATTTCCCGTTCTTCTATATTCAATATTGATTGGACTTTAAGACCGTTCATTACCAGGTTCATGGATATTCTTCTCAATAATCTCTTTTCAACGTTAAAACATGGATTCTATATTTAAGAGTATAATGAATTATTTTTAGATATGTGTACAGCAAATCTCTCAGATGCATTTGGTTCATAGATATATGATTAAATATAAGAATTTGATTATATAAAATATTCATATTACAAAGAATATTATATTAGCATTTTTGATCCATTTAATCGAAATGTAAAACTATGATGTTTAGGACATAGAACATGTCACACCACGAATTCTTAGGATAAGTATTGATAATTTTAATGGATTAATTTAGATGGACTAAACTGATAGATTTTGGAAAAATTAGAATATTTCGTAATTTTTCAACTAGTCCAATGACTTGAACTGGTATTTATCCTTAGTCTTTTTGCTTTTAAAAAAATAGAAAAATTTGGGGTTTTGGAGCCTTAAACCCATGGCCCTAGAGCAACTAAGACTAGGCCAAAGCTAACCGGGCCAGGCTACTATAAATGACATAAAATAATAAAAATATTAATTAAACTGAAGAAAAATAGTTGTTAACCCATTTTTCATAAACAAACCCCCTTTCCCCCGTGAAAAACCTATAGCCTCAAACCGATCCCTTTATCTCTACCAAGACACTGCCGTCATTTCCGTTCAACCTTGCTCCAACCACCGTGGTGTGCACCGCCATCGTCTTCAACACCGGCATCCTCCTTCGACCAAACCCCAACCGCCAGCTACACCTAGCAGCCCACCATTCGTCGTGAAGAAGGGAAAGACTTCTTGGCTTACCCACCGTCGATCTATGCCACCGTTCGTCAGTAGTCATCACCTCTGTCACCCACGTGACCACCGTCTCGTTCCAACCAAAATCAATACAGAAAATACATGGATAAGAAATTATGAAATTACCCTTGAGAGGTAAAAATGGCACAGACTAACCTTGATAGTGAAATTATCTTGAGAATTTGTATTTAACCCGATAAAATTACTCATTCATCTATTAATTCCTGATTTTTTTCATAAATTTAATGATAATCAATTCGTAACCTTTGAGAATGCATTAGACCTAGAATCTTTGACTTTTTAGGAAAAAACCAAAAGATTAATTCACCATAAGTACTTTTTATATCTGAATTGTTAGAAATGACTAAAATAAATGAAAAGATTGGATTGAATGAAAGGATTGATTTACCCCTGAACTTCAGAGTCGTCTGAAACATTTTAAGGGCCCTGAGCGAAACTAAAAAAAAATAGGCCCCTATAAAATGAAAGTATATTCTATACTTTGAACACTTGATTTAAAATTACATAAATAAATCGTAGAAAATGATTAAATTAGGGGCTTAAATTATAAAAGTAAAAAGTATGGTTAAAATAATTAGGGATCTCAATTATAAAGGTAATAGGTGAGATTAAAAAAATTAGGGACCTCAATTTAAAAAGTAAAAAGTGATTTTGAAAAAATTAGGGGCCTCAATTATAAAGATAAAAAGTAAATTAAAAAATTAGGGGCCACAATTATAAAGGTAATGAGAATGAAAAAAATTAGGAGCTCAATTATAAAAGAAAAAAATGAGATTGTAAAAAATTAGAGTCATCAATTATAAATATAAAAAAAGTGGGATTGAAAAATTTATGGGCCCAGTTATAAAGATAAAAGTGTGATTATAAAAATTAGTGACCTCAATTATAAATATAAAAAATAAAATAGTGAAAAATAAAAATACTTAATTATAAAATTAAAAATATAATAGAAAAATAGAGGCCCTATAAAAATTGGGGGCATGAGCGGTCGCTCAAGGTGCACCCCTAATAGTCTGCCCTGTCAAAATTTAGAATGACTGAAATACCTCTAAACCCCAAACTGATCAAAATACCCCCAAGCTTGACGATAATTGAAAAACTCTTGAGTTTCGAAATGACTAACCGCAAGTACCAAAATAACCTAAATACCTTCATGGTCTAGAATAAGTAAATACATTTGGATAAATTTTGGAAATATTGATAAACCTAAGTGTTATATCGTCCCTAAAGATTATGGAGCACTACCCTTACATGTCAAAGAATTTTCGATAATGTTATAATAACTTAATTAAATAAATGCCATATGTTTTCCCTCTCGTGTCTCCAAGGTACATTCAGTAATAATCCTGGAGGTGATATGTTCAGTCGTATAAGATGGTTAATACTAAGGTGGCATTTGGTTCCCTGGAATGTTTATGAGGGAATTGGAATCTGTGAAGGAATTGGAATCTGTCAGGAATTGGAATCCAATTCTATATTCTGTTTGGTTGGCAAGAAATGGAATTGGAATCCAATTCTATATTCTGTTTGGTTTGCAGACATGTCAGATGAATTTGATTTCAGTAATGTAAAATGAAATAATTTCCCTTCTTGTTTTTTTGCTTTATTTTAGTTTGTTTTACAACTTACATGTAGTAATATATTATAAAAAATTAAAAAATATTAAATTTTCATTTTTTTGATTGATTATTCATTTCAATAAATTATAAAAATCATGCTAATAAACATCATAAGTTAAAATCATCGCAATAAAAATATGTTAATAAGTTACCAAAAGATAGAGCAATATTTCGATAAATTCCAATCGGAGTATGTTAATTAGTTACCAAAAAATATACCAAAAACTATTTTTATTCAATATATGAATTAGAAACCCGACCCGACATGACACAAAATAATAAAAAAATTATTTTTATTCAATAAAAACATTGACTTAATTGAAAAAAATTATATATAGAGGGGTATTATTGTAATTATTCCTAAATATATAAGGTAAAATTATATATTTTTTCGGGTCGGTCCGATTTTTTTCACCCTAAACCCGAACCCGACCCGAATATCATGCTTAAAAAAACCAACCGACTCGACCCGAATATCACACTTAAAAAACCCGACCCAAACAAAATAAAGTTTCACCCGACCCGACCTGAATATAAGAATTAGAAATCCGACCCGACCCGACCCGAAATAATAAAAAATTATTTTTATTCAATAAAAACAGTGATTTAACTAAAAATATATATATAGAGAGAACGGTATTATTGTAATTATTTCTAAATATATAAGGTAAAATTATATATAATTTCGGGTCGGGTATTTTTCACCCTAAACCCGAACTCGACCCGACCCGAATATCACACTTAAAAAAACCAACCCGACCCGACCAAAATAAAGTTTCATCCGACCCGACCCGAATATATGAATTAGAAACCCGACCCGAAATAATAAAAAAATATTTTTATTCAATATATGAATAAGTTACCAAAAGATTGATGAGGGTAGTATGGTCAAATTTCAATTCCCTCCAACAAGGGAATTGAATTCCATCCATTCTTGGATGGAATTCACTTTCCCTCATTTGATGGAAAGTTGAAGCCATGAGGGATTCCAATTCCCTTGGAAAACTTGAACCAAACATGGGAAATAGATGGAATTGGATTCCAATTCCCCCCAATTCCAAGGGATTCCATCCAACCAAATGCCACCTAAGGGTGGACTTCACAAAGTTTTCTCATTTGAATACTTGATAAGTACGACATCACTATGATCAATTCAGTTCATTTGGAGTTGGGAGCCTGGTAAGTTGTTAGAAATCTTTAATGCTACAAATCACTATTTAATGTTATTATGTTGATTAAATAAAATCTCCCTTAGATCCAAAATAACTAAAATGTCCTTGTTGACCTGAACGATGGAATCACTCCTAATATACCCTAATTTTAAATAGTTCAAACATAATAGTTCTTAAATACCCTTACAAAATATTCGAATCCTAAATGATCCTGGTGTAACACTTTATGAAAGCCTGATTAATTTGTTAATTATCAAACCTTGTGATTAAGGATATCGTGTCTGAAATAAGTTCAAAATTATCATAAGCTTCATGTTTCCCTTCTTAACAATGTCAAACTATCTCCGAGAAATGATTAGGCCTCTAGTGTGTTCCATATACCTTTGAATATTTTCTATGATTTTAAGAGTATGATTGTTATCTGAATTGAAAGTATGATCTCTGGTTTCGGTTTCTTACACAAAAGTGTATCTGATTCCTGATTTATAATACTACTATTCACTATTTGAAATTTTCTTTTTACTGGATTTTATTGGGGATCCGGAATAAAGTTTTTGTAGGTGCAGCTTCGATCAAGATGGTAAATGCTTATGGACCTAAGGTGACCCTTGGGTAGGCTCCTACACTTTGGCTAGGGTAAGTCCTTGTCGTAGACTCTTTTACTTTGTGCACAGGGTAAATCCTTACCATAGGCTTCTTTGCTTCATGCATAGGGGAAAACATTATCACATGCCCCTTTTGATTCTTGCATAAGGGAAAATTTTATCATGTACTCTTTTGCTTTGTGAATAGGGAAAATTTGTCTAGACCCAATGTTATCTCTACCATTGGCTCCTATGCCCAATGGGCCTATGGTAAGTCCTTATGGATGCAGTTCTACGAAACTACATATCAATGTTAAGTTTGAGGGTATTACTGTTATTTTAAATTCAATTTTTAAATTACTATTGCATTTAAACAATCTTTAGAGTTTTCTCCAGTTTTGTTGGAACACACTAGACTCTTCTACTCAATCTCTGGAATTTCTTTCTCTGAATGTATCATTAATACTATAATTTTTTGAATGTTACCTGAAAATATAATTAATGAAATTTGAGTTCATTTCTAAAACTGGTGATATCTATATCGTTAAGAAAATTTATGTTTTACCTTATACCTGACGTCCTATTGTATTCATCTTGTAGTTCTGTATTACTAAGTTTTCCCCAAACCTCACTTTATTACTTTCCTTTGTAGGTTAAATAATTGTTTATATGCGTCATCAACATCAGTTGTGGGAGTTCCTTCGTTGTTGCATACAAAGTACGGTGCACGTATAATTAGGGGGCATGTAGGTCCTATTTGTTTTTATACTGGAGTATGCACTTATCTTGATACTGTTATTATTGAATTTTAATTTTAATATATGAATGATTTTCAAAATTTTACCTTTATTTATAAATTATTTTACGACTTTAAATAGTTCATTTTTTTTAATTTTCTTGGATTTCCAGTGGAAGTCACTACATTGGCCCTAATGTAACATCTTGGACCAGATCGGGTCACCATAATGGGTCTGAGGGTGTTACATTTACATTTAGCGGTATCAGAGCTTAAGTTTGAGTCTTATGGGTAGATCAATCGATTGATTATCATATGGTGTCTGATCAGTAGATGTCCTAGATTATGATTGTACTCTTTTGAGCCGAAACTCTGATGTCAAGTCATCATTTTGTAATAAGTGTATCCAAATATTCTGACTGTTAAGATTCAATCTTTAAAGGAAAATAATGTCATTAACATTGTCCATATTCTGGAAATTGCCTCACGAGTAACGTACGTTTTACTTATTAGAAAATTCTAACCCGACTCCCAACCTGATTTTGGGTTTTGTTATCCCCAAACGTTCTATGATGATAAGCTCATAACCAAACTTTATAATCGAGATTAAAAACTGCTACCCAAGTGGATTGAAGAGAAAGGTATTTGGTCTAAGCTTTGACAAGTTGTTTTCCCCTAAAGTTCTGCATTAATGAATTGAAATAAAGAATTTCTGGAATCATTTTTTCTAATTTTATGTGATTGAAACCAAATAACCGTTGAGCCTTGTACCTCAATGATTTGACCAGTATGTGATTAAAGGAAAGTGTTATGTACTTGGTAAAAGTGTAAATCTCGAGGTGATTATGTTACGTCTGAAAGAGAACAATTATCTCTGCATGTTGCATTGAAGTTAAGCAAGTATTATTTTGATTAAGGATTGGTAGTTAAGGTATGCTCTGTTCTATGAGGAGAATTCTGTTCAGATTCTGAAATTTTGATACGGAAAAGTTCTGACAAGAATTCTTATTAATCTGGTTAAGGTTTAGTAGAGGAACTGTAATCCTATAAAAGATACCTGAGAGAATGAAGAATTTATAAAAGCTCAGTTTCCACATTTCTTTAACTTGGGTAAATTTCGAGGAGAAAATTTCTTTTCAGCAGGAGAGAGTTGTCACACCCCAAATTTTTAGGATAATTATTAATAATTTTAATGGATTAATTCCGATGGACTAAACTGATAGATTTTGGAAACATTAGTATATTTTGTAAGTTTTAAACTATTCTGATTACTTGAACTGGAATTTACCCTTAGTCTTTTAGCTTTAAAAAATAGAAAAAAAATTGGGTTTGGAGCTTTAAACCAACGTCCCTATGGAAGCTAAGCCTAGGCCTTAGCCAACCAAGCTATGCTAATGTAGATGACATAAAATAATAAAAATATATGTTAAACTAAAATATCATCATGTCTCAAAATAACTAAATTAACTGCAAGTACAGAAATGAACTAAATACCTTCATGTTCTAGAATAAGTAAATAAATTTGGATAAATTTTGGAAATGTTGATAAACCAAGTGTTATACCATCCTTATAGATTATGGAGCACGACCCTTACATGCCATAGAATTTTTGATATGTTATAATAATCCAATTAAATAAATACCACATATTTTCCCCTCGTCTCTTCGAGGTATGTTAAGTAATGATCGTGGAGGTGATATGTTCAGCCATATAAGATGGTCGATACTAAGGATTTGACATCTCAAAGTTTTCTCATTTGAACACTTGATAAGTAATGAATCATTAGGATCTGTTCAGTTCGTTTAGAGTTAGGAGCCTGATAATTCGTTAGAAATCTTTAATGTTGCGAATCACTGTTTAACGTTATTAGGTTGATTTAATAAACTATCTTTTAGATCCAAAATAACTAAAATGCCCCTATTGACCTAAACGATGGAATCACTCATAATATACCTGAATCTTAAATAGTTCGAACATAATAGTTCTTAAATATCCTTATAAAATATTCGAATCCTATATGATCCTGATGTAACATTTTCTGAATTCCTGATTAATTTGTTAACTTACGAACCTTGTGGTTAAGGATCACGTGTCTGAAACCATTTCAAAATTATCAGAAGCTTTGTGTTTCCCTTTTTAATAATGGTAAAGTATCTCTGAGATATGATTAGGCCCTTTAGTGTGTTCCATATACCTTCGAATATTTTCTATGATTTTTAGGGTATGACTATGTTATATGAATTGAAAGTATGATCTCTGATTTTTTTCTGATACAAAAGTATATTTGATGCATGATTTCTGATACTATTGTTTACTGTTTGAATTTTTTTCATTGGGGTTTATCTGGGATCTGGTATGAAGTTCTGTAGGAGCATATTCGATCAAGATGGTAAATCATTATGGACCTAAGGTGACCCTTGGGTAGGCTCATATGCTTCGGCTAGGGTAAATTCTTACCGTAAGCTCCTTTGCTTTCTGTACAGGGTAAGTCCTTACCGTAGGATCATATGCTTCGTGCATAGGGAAAAACCTTACCTCATGCCACCTTTGCTTCATGCATAGGGGAAAATTTTACCGTATGCTCCTTTGCTTTGTGCTTAGGGAAAATATGTCTAGACCCAAGGTGTTCTCCTAGGTTGGCTCCTACGTCCAATGGGCCTAAGGTAAATCCTTATGGATGTAGTTTTGGGGAATTTCATATCGATTTTCGGTTTGGGGGTATTACTGTGATTTTAAAATCTATTTTTAAACTACTATTGCAGTTAAATGATCTATACAATTTTCGCTACTTTTGTTGGAACACACTAAACTCCTCAACTCAATCTCTTGAATCTATCTCTCTAAATGTTTCCTTCAAACTATAATTTCTTGACTGTTACCTAAAAAAATAATTAATGAAATCTGAGCTCATTGCTAGAACCTGATGATGTATGTATCATTAGGAAATTTTATGCTTTACCTTATATCAGATGGCCTATTGCATTCATCTGGTAGTTTTGTATTACTGAGCTTTTCCCAAAGCTCAATCTGTTCTTACCTTTTTAGGTTAAAGAATTGTTTGATGTGCATCATTGGCATCAGTTACGGCAGTTCCTTTTGGTGTTGCATTCGGAGTACGATGAACGAGTAATTAGGGGGCATGCATGCCACATTTGTTTTTATACTGGATATTGAACTTGTTTTTGATATTGTTATGATTGAATTTTTTTAATATATGAATGATTTTTGAACTTGTACTTTTTTTATAAATTATTTTACGATTTTAAATAGTTTTAAAATTTTCCCAAATTTTCAGTGTGGATCGCTCCGGCGGCCCTAATGTGACATCTCTGATCGGATCGAATTACCCGTATCTATGAGGGTGTTACAAAACATATGATTATTTAGAAGCATGTATCTCTATATTATCATTATTTTAAAATTTATTTTTAAAAAATAATTATTACAAATTTATTAGTGTTATTTACCATAATAGAATCACTTGCTCCAAAGAATCCACCTCTTTTCAACATATGTATAAATAATTCTAAGAGATGAAAAGAAAAGAGTTGTTTCGAAAAAAATTCAATAGTTGGAATTGCTTAGTTTGTTAGAGCATATGGTTGTTAGCACATGGTTAGAGGTTTAAGTCCTTATTTTAGCGTTGATTTGCTTTGTAACTCTGAATTCTCCTTTTTATTTCAATCTATTTAGCCATCCGAATAGTTATTTAAAACAATACATCAAATGACATGTAATGGCCTATCTGCTCAGTTGGATAGAGTATCGTGCTAATAACGAGAAGGTTGTAGGTTCTATATTTACATAGGCCATTAATCTTTACATAAATTATTGTTTCTCCTATTATGAACAACATTTATTCTACTTATAAAAATTATTATATTATTTTGATTATAAAGTATATGATTCAGAAATCGACTATGCAATTACTTTAATATGAAATTATTTTATTGTTTGCATTTCTTCTATATTTTATCTTCATTAGAAATTTAGACCGTTCATTTACTAGCTTCGTGAATATTTCTCTCAATAATCTCGTTTTAAGGTTTGAACATGGATTCTTCATTTAAGAGTATAATATAATTATTTTTAGATATGTGTACGCCATATCTCTCTAATGCATTTGGTTCATGGATTTAATATTAACTTTAAGAATACAATTATGTAATATATTCATATTATGAATAATATTACATTACTTTGTTTGATTCATTAAATTGAAGTGTAAGACTATGATGTTTAGGAGATAGAACACATGATTATTTAGCAGCATGTATCTCTAAATTATCATTAGTTTAAAATTCATTAAAAAAAATAAATTGGTTAATATTTATTAGGGTTAATTACAATAATAGAATCACTTACTCCGAAGAATCCTACTCCCTTTTACATGTGTATAAATAATTCCAACGGATGAAAAGATAGTAGTTGTGTGAAAGAGGAAGTAAATAGTTGGAATAACTCAGTCTTAGAATGTGTGGTGGTTTTCCACAAGATTGAAGGTTCAAACTCTCCTTTTTAGCGTTGATTTGCTTTGTAACTTTGAATTCTCATTTTAATTTCAATATTTTTAGTCATTCAAATAATTATTTAAAGTAATATGTCAAACACATGCAATGGCCTATGAGCTCAATTGGTTAGATCATCGAGCTAATAATGCCAAGGTCAAATTCGATACTTGCATAGGCCAATTCTCCTTACATAAGTTATTGTTTCTTCTACTATGAAAAAGAAATATTGTAAGGTATTAAAGAATAATTCTAAATTGACACAATCAATTTCAACATTTATTCTACATATAAATGTATATATATTAATTTGATTATAGAGTATATGATTTTGAAATCAGCTATACAATTATTTTTAAAATGAAATTATTTTTTTGTTTCCCTTTATTCTATATTTAATCTTGATTGGACTTTCACATCGTTCATTTACCATGTTCATGGATATTCTTCTCAATAATTTTGTTTCAAGGTTTAAAGATGAATTCTTTATTTAAGAGTATAATGTAGTTATTTTACATACGTGTACGTCACATCTCTTGGATGGGTTTGGTTCATGGATATAAGATTAAACACAAGGTTGG
The DNA here is from genome assembly GCF_006381635.1 of Hibiscus syriacus. Taxonomy (NCBI): domain Eukaryota; kingdom Viridiplantae; phylum Streptophyta; class Magnoliopsida; order Malvales; family Malvaceae; genus Hibiscus; species Hibiscus syriacus. The sequence continues at coordinate 281,401 of NW_024063019.1, read as the reverse complement.
AGGTTTGAAAATTGCGTGGCCAATTATCTTCACATAAATTATTGTTTCTCCTATCATGAAAACGAAATATTTAAAGATATTAAAGAATAATTCTTAATTGATACAATCAAATTCAACATATATTCTACTTTTATATATATATATATATATATATATATATATATATATATGATTATAGAGTATATGATTCTGAAATCGACTATGCACTTACTGTTATAAGAAATTATTTTATTGTTTCCCTTTCTTCTATATTTAATCTTCATTGGACTATCATATTGTTCATTTACCAGCTTCGTGGACATTTCTCTCAATAATATCATTTTAAGGTTTGAACATGGATTGTTCATTTAAGATTATAATGTGATTATTTTTAGATACATGTACATCACATCTCTCGGATGTGTTTGGTTCATGGGTATAAGATTAACTATAAGAATACGATTATGCAATATATTCACATTACAAAGAATATTACATTACTTTGTTTGATTCATTTAATCAAAATGTAAGACTATGATGTTTAGGACAAAGAATATACTATTATTTAGAAGCATATATCTCTAAATTATCTTTGTTTAAAATATATTTTTTTAAAAACTAATTATATAATATTTATTAATGTTAATTATCATAATAGAATCACTTGCTCAGAAGGATCCTCCTCCTTGCAACATATGTATAAATAATTTTGGTAGATGAAAAGATTGTAGTTGTTTCGAAGTGGAAGTAAATAGCTGGAATAGCTCAGTGGTTAGAGCGTTAAATTGATTTGTAATTTTGAATTCTCTTGTTAATACATCGACAAACATGGAATGGCCTATTAACCCAATTGGTTAGAGCATTGTGCTAATAACGTGAAGGTTGCAGGTTTCGAGCCTGCATGTGCCAATTATCTTTTATATAATATATTGTTTCTTCTATTATCTAAAAGAAATGTTAGAAGATATTAAAGAATAATTCTAAACTGACACAATCAAATTCAACATTTATTCTACTTATAAAAATTATATCTTAATTTGATTATAGAGTATATGATTCTAAAATCGACTATGCAATTATTTTTATATGAAATTATTTTATTATTTCCCTTTATTCTATATTTAACATTGATTGCACTTCCATAAATCCCAGTGACCTTGGTGGTAAAAGAATTGTTGTTATTTCTTGAGGTTTTGGGTTCAAGCACCGGTATTGCCAGGAGTACGAGCGTTCAATGTCAAATGGTTGACATTTGTCTTTGAACAAAAACTACCTTGTACTAACCCAATATTAATAAAAAAATATTCATTGGACTTCTAGTCCGTTTATTTACCAAGTTCATGGATATTTCTCTCAATAATCTCATTTCAAGGTTTAAACATGGATTCTTTATTTAAGAGTATAATGAGTTATTTTCATATACGTGTACGTCACATCTATCAAATGCATTTGGTTCATGGAGAATATTATATTACTTTGTTTGATTCATTTAATCGAAATGTTAGACTATGATGTTTAGGATAGAGAATATATGATTATTTAGAAACATGTATCTCTAAATTATCATTATTTAAAAATTTATTTTAAGAAAAATTAATTATTTAAAATTTATTAGTGTTAATTACCATAATAGTATACTAGCTTTAAAGAATCATCCTCCCTTCAACATATGTATAAATAATTGTTTTATATGCCAACACTTTCTTCTATATTTAATCTTGATTGGACTTTCACACCTTCCATTTATCAGGTTCGTGGACATTCCTTACAATGATCTCATTTCAAGGATTAAACATGGATTCTTTATTTAAGAGTATAATGTAGTTATATAGTTACATCTACGCCACATCTGCCGGATGCGTTTGGTTCATGGATATAAGATTAACTATAAGAATACGATTATGTCATATATTCATTTTATATTTATAGTATTAATTTGATTATAGAGTATATGATTCTGAAATCGACTATGTAATTATTTTTATATGAAATTATTTTATTGTTTTCATTTTCTCTATAGTCAATCCTGATTAGAATTTTAGACCTTTCATTTACCAGCTTCGTGGATATTTCTCTCTATAATCTAAATTTCAAGGTTTGAACATAGATTCTTTTTTAAGAGTATAATGTAGTTATTTTTCGATTCATGTATACCGCATCTTTCGGATGCGTTTGGTTCATGAAAATAGGATTAACTATAAGAATACAATTATGCAATATATTCATATTACGAAGAATATTACATTACTTTGTTTGATTCATTTAATCGATATGTAAGACTATGATGTTTAGGACTAAGAATATATGATTAATTAGAAGCATTTATCTCTAAATTATCATTATTTTAAAATTTATTTTTTTTTTAAAATTAATTATTTAATATTTATTTGTGTTATTACTCCATGGACTCGGAGGAAGATGCTCCCATATGGATTGATTATGATATAGGTGAAAAGATTTGTGGATGTATGGCCGAATGAATCTGAGGCAGGAGCAGATGGAGGTCGTTTCGATATTCAGCATAAGGAATTCTTAGGATCCTCATCAAGGGAGGTAAATTTTGGTGATTAAGGCCAGGAATATGCTACCTCTAAGTCCGGTGATGGCAATGGCTTTGTCGTCCCTTTGGACCCAATGAATGATTCGGGTGAAAACACAGGATATAATCTGAAGAAAACGAACAATGAAGTGGGGAATGATACGATTGCTATAAGAAGTGTTTCAGCTAATCTTAGGGATGTGGTTCCCCGAGAATGGAATCAGAGTAATGGCCCTATATCGTGCCCATCCTTGATGGGTCATTTGAAGATGAAGTAAGATTGAGTGTTGGCATTTAACTCGTGTCAACCCAGGGAAATTTTAGAGGAACAAGCCAAAACATTATGGGCAACTCGCACAATATATCAATCGTGCACAGTCCTATTGCCATCCTCCAAAGAAGTGCTCCAGTGCCCTACATCGAACTCCCCCAAAACTGCCTCTCAAGGGCAGATTATCGAAGGAATACCAGAAAGCAAATTCGGGAGATTCTTGAGGGGGTTAATAATGAAGATTTGTCAAACTCTCAACTTTCCATTTCAGATTCAGATATCAGGTTCGAAAATAGTAGAATACTAGAGGAAGCAGAGGCGGTTTTGGAGGTAAGCAAGACCTTGGAGATCTATTTTCATGGTGGAAAAAAAACTCTGTTGTTGACAGAATTTGTGAATTAGAAGAGGATAGGGCTTAAGGGAGTTAGTTCTTGACCTGGTTCTTTGGTTGTGATATTTGGTTAGGTTGTTTTCAAAATATCTTGATGAGATTTTCTTTACTATCTTGGAATGTAAGAGGCTTTGGAAAAAGGGAGAAAGTAAGGGCAGTTATGAAAATTTGCAAATACAAGCCAAATATAGTGTTCATCCAGGAAACAAAACTTGATTCCATTAACTATAATTTTCAAAGGTTGGTTGGGCTTCATCAAATGTCCAGATGGCGTTCTCCCCGGAGTCCGGTTTAGCTAATGGCCTAATATGTTTATGGGATTCCAAATTCTTTCAAATTAGTGACCAGTTTCTTCATCAAAGATATGTTGCACTTGTCGGAGTTATTGGGAGCAAAAAATTTCGGTGTGGTTTCTTAAATGTGTATGGTCCGTCTTTTGACTCGGAGAAGTCCAGTTTATTTCAGGAATTGCTTACTTTTGTAAAAAGTCATGATATGTTGTGGTGTGTCAGAGGAGATTTCAACCTTTTTAAGTCGGGAGGAAAAGAGGAGCTTCTCTTTCAACCAAGCAGTAGTAGATAGTTTTAGAAATTTTGTGGATGAGACTGGTCTTATAGATTTACTTATGTCTGATGGGTGTTTCTGGTGTAATAACAGGGGTGAGATTTTGAGGGCATAAATCACTCGTTTATCACTTGATTTCTAAGAAAGTCATCCCATCTGTTAGGTATGGCTCGTAAATATACCAGTAAAGAGGACAGAGGATGGAGTGGAGTGAGCGAAGCGAACATCATATGTCCTTACAAAGAAAGTCTCGTAGTGGGGGTTACGATTATGTGGGTTGGGGTGGGGTGGGGTGGGGCCGGTACAAGGTTATTTTAATAAATATGTACCGGGTTTATTTATTATAAAAGGAGATGTAACCAAAACCTATGATATATTGAAAAAAAAATCTAGCGCCGCCTAGGGCATCGATAATGTAAGCACATTGCTGATCCTTGTTAAAATTCTTGTGTTCTTTCGTTTTTTTTACCCGAGTACTCAACAATCAGTATCAGATGTCAGGAGCCAAATTCGAAGTTTCAAAATTCGATGGTCATGGTAACTTTGTTTTATGACAAACAAGGGTGAAGGATCTGTTGGCGCAGCAAGGGATCCTGAAGGCTTTGTGACCTACAAAGCCGACGTCGATGGAGGAGGAAGATTGGGAAGAATTGCAGCAGTGAGCGGCAGGAACCATACGATTATGTTTGGCGGAGGAGGTCATGTATCACGTCATGCATCTGTCTTATGCAGATGAAATTTGGAAGAAGTTGAAAAGTCAGTTTATGTCCAAATCCTTAACGACTAAACAATATCTAAAGCAGTGGTTCTATGGGCTGAAGATGTAGGATGATCATGATTTGACACAACACGTGAATGTCTTCAATCAAATCGTTTTTGATTTGGCTTGACTTGATGTGAAAATTGAGGATGAAGACAAAGCGATGATTCTGTTGTGTTCGTTGTCTCCCTCTTAAGAACACATGGTGACTACTCTTACATATGAGAAAGAGTCTATCAAAGTTGAGGAGATTACTGCAGCCTTGTTGGCTCACAACCAGCGGAACCAGAATACAGGGGAAAGCTCTCAAGCTGATAGCTTATATGTCAAGGGTAATCGAGATCGTGGACGAAAGTCAGAGAAGGCAGGGTCTGAGATGCGGAATTTCAGATCCAAATCTAGGGATAAAAAGGCAATTCACTGTTACAAGTGCAAGGAGGCGAGACATATAAAGAGAGACTATCTAAAGTTGAAAAAGCAGACCGATGAGAAGCGTGATAACTCATCCAAGTCTGTGAATATGGTCGAGGATGACAATTCTGATTGCAGTGAGGGTGATATGCTCTTTATTTCAACGACTCAATTGACGGATGCTTGAATTCTTGATTATGGATGTTCTTATCACATCACACCAAAAGGGGAATGGTTTTCGACATACAAGTCGGTTAATTTTGGTTCTGTTTATTTGTGTAACACCCCAACCCGTACCCGACCTGGATACGAGTCCGAGATGTCACATTGACATTTTCAAAACCTTTATTCTTGTAAAATAACTTAACATTTGAATTTATATTAAGAAAATACGATCATATATTGTTCAATTGTATTTGGTATAAAATTTTGAAAATAAAAGCATATTTATAAACAGTAAAATAGGGTATGAACAATACCGTATAAACAGTACCCAAATGTTAAAATTTACAGATTACAAATAGAAAACCAATACCATTTACATATATATATATGTTTCAAAATTCGATCAGGGTGTATCCAATACAAATCCTTTTAATTATTACATGCCAACTAAATACTTTCTAACAAAATACATGTAATTCGATCTACATTTTTGATCTGATCTTTGGTAAGGAGAACTGACTTGTCTTGTTCCTCTTCCTTTCTCTTTTCGCTTTCCATACCTACATGTGAAACAATCACACGCTAAGTCGATGACTTAGTGAGGCATATAAAACATATAATATAACCATATATCATTTCTTACAAACAAAAGGCATACATCTACAAATACTATCATTAATCCCTTTCACTTACCATATACTCATCATGTAATTTCTATAACATATACTCACATGTACATATATCCTTGCAATTTAACATCCTTACATAAATCCTGTGATCTATTACATATAACAAATCGTATATACATATCATATTGAGGTTGTGCACTATTATGCTTTCACTATAGCTCATATAAATGTCCCGAATGACCAGTCCATAGATTCTGAAGAACCTAGGTAATCAGTCCAAATGTCCCGAAGAACATAGGTAAACAGTCCATATGTCCCGAAGAACATAGGTAAACAGTCCATATGTCCTGAAGAACATAGGTAAACAGTCCATATGTCCCGAAGAACATATGTAAACCCTCGACCCTTGGCATGCCAACTATACCCTATCTCTCATATCACATAACATGGGCATTGTAATTTATAACAGTTCACTTCACTTATTCATATCATTTCGTTTCTGTCACGTACCACATGTACGTGTAATCATTGATCTTACAATCACATATTTCATATAGTCACTTGGCTTATTTCATTTCACATTGGGCATGTCTCATAGCATATATCACACATGCATATAATCATGTAACATATATAATAACCTATATCCATTTCATGTATCCATGCACATATCAGAATCATAAATCAAATAACATTTTAGGAGTCACTTCTTACCATAATAACTCCAATACTGGCTCATCGCAAGCCAATGTTCGTTCAATAACATAAGTACAATTAAAATTGCACTCACCTTAGCCTTGCTTTGATTCAATTATAATCCTTTGATTCATTTATAATCCTTTGATTATTCCGGAACTTGTTTAGGCTCAATATCTACATAAATATATCATTTCAAAACAACTATCAGAAGCCTAAACTTTAAACTTATTGTTAATAACTTAAACCGGTTTAATGAATCAAATTCTATTTTTTCATTTAGGTGGGAATCGATACCCCCCAGGGGGAATCTGTTCCCGGGGAATCGATAACCCCCACGGAAAATCTGTTCCCCCTGCACGTACTGGAATTTTCGTCCAAGAGGGGGAATCGATTCCCTTCATAGGGTATCGGTTCCCTCTACACAGAAATTGTATTTTAACCCCGCAAATCGTCAATTCTTCACTTAATTCTTCTCTTTTAAACCCGTATCATGTCATTAAACTCAACTACCATTACTTAAACCAACTTATATCCATGAAAATCATCTATAACTTCAAAATCCTATCCTTCATATGTAATTCAAGAATCATACTCAAATTTCAATATGTTCTAAATACAATTCTAACACTTCTATCTTCTTATTCTCATAGATGACAAGTCAAATTCAACTTAAAATTCAACTTGTTAACTCTATTCCATGATTTCATATAACAACTCATTTTCTTAAATCTCTTATAACTTCTTCATCTTTTGATTTTATGATAACTTAAGCTTTCCTTAAGCTTAGTTATCCTCTAAGGATCAAAACTCATGCTTAAAATCAACAAACAATCAAGAAATTAGAGAACTCACCTTTGCTTTGAGTTTTCACGTGGAGAAGAGAAGAAGATGAAGAAGAGAATTGCTTTGAAGCTTATCTCTTCAATCATTCTCCACATAGGTATTATAATACCCATTAATTATTATTTAATTATTTTCCTTGTTCAATTACTCATTTTCCCTTTGACTCCTTTAATATTTACTAACAACTTTCAAGAAATATCTCCACATAAATCATTAAACTATTAAACTATTCTATTTTAATCACCATATTCTAAAATTTTTACAATTTAGTCACTAACCCGTATTTTGAGATGTTACAATTTGGGTGATGATCGATGTTGCAATATTGTTGGTATTGGTGATGTCAGAATTAAGATGTATGATGGTTCTATTCGGACGTTGTGTGGTGTTCGGTATATCCCAGATTTGAAGAAGAATTTGATTTCTTTGGGCACTTTGCACAATAATGGTTTTATCCATAAGGCTGATGATGATAGAGAAACCATTCGGATTGTTAAAGGAGCTTTGACTGTGATGAAAGGAAAGATGATTGAAAGGAATATTTACAGATTATTAAGGAGTACTATTGTAGGTGGAGTTCATTCTGTTGAGTCCTGTGATGATACTACCAAACTGTGGCATATGTGTCTTGCTCATCTTAGTGAACATGGTATGGCTTAATTACATAAAAGAAATCTTTTGCATGGTATTAAAAGCTGTAAACTCGATTTTTGCAAGTATTGTGTTCTTGGTAAACATACTAAAGTTCGTTTCAAGACTGGGAAGCACACAACTGAAGGGGTTCTTGATTATGTGCATTCTGATGTATGGGGGCCTTCTAAGACATCGTATTTGGGTGGATCTAGGTATTATGTTACTTTTATTGAAGATTTTTTCACGGAATGTTTGGGTGTATTTTTTGAAATAGAAGTCTGACATTTTTAGAAGTCCAAGCTGTGGAAAGTTGAGGTAAAAAGCCAAACAGGACGAAAAATCAAGTGTTTGCGGTCTGAAAATGGTATAGAGTACACAGATTCATATTTTCTAAACTTCTGTAAGGAGCATGGGATTAAGAGACATTTTACAGTGCGCAAGACGCCACAACAGAATGGTGTTGCAGAATAGATGAACATGTCATTAAATGAAAAAGCCAGATGTTTACGGTTGAATGCGGGGCTTCCCAAACAGTTTTGGGCTGAGGCTGTTAACATGGCATTATCTTATCAATAGATCGCCAAGGACATCATTGGCTGGGAAAGTTGCAGAAGAGGTATGGACTGGTCATGATGTTACTTTTGATCACTTACGGAGTTTTGGTTGTCCTGCTTATGTGCATGTACCTGCTGATGAGACATCCAAACTTGATGCAAAATCGAAGGAGTACATTTTTCTGGGTTACAAGACAGGTGTCAAAGGATTCAAGTTATGGGATCCAGTTGCGAAGAAAATTGTGATCAATAGAGATGTTGTTTTTGATGAACAACCCATGTTACAGCAGAAAAAAGACATGACAGTGGTGGATTTCGAGCAGTTTCCAGTTGAGAAAACGAAAACTTCTCAATCAACTTCTGGTGGTTCCGCTACGGTTGATTTGCAGGATTATAGTCTCGCCAGAGACATGGTGAGATGAACGAATATAAAACCTCCAAACATATTGGGTTTTGAAGAATTTGTCTCTTTTGCAGTTACTGTTAGCAGTGATAATCCAGTTACTTTTCATAATGCTTTTACTAGTCAGGAAAACGACAAGTGGATGACTGCCATGGTTGAGGATATGGAGTCTTTGAATCACAATCGTACATGAGAGTTAGTCCACTGGTCAGGCACACTTCAATCTGAGCAGTACTTGCATTGGTGGCTAGTTGGGATTTGTATTTAGAGCAGATGGATGTTAAAACTGCTTTTTTTCATGATGATTTAGAGGAGCAGATCTACATGCAGCAGCCTGAAGGCTTTACTTAACCTGGAAATGAGCATTTAGTTTTCATATTGAAGAAATCTTTATACGGGTTGAAACAGTCTCTGAGACAATGGTACAAACGGTTTGACTCCTATATGATCAATATTGGCTACAAGCGATGTGAGTATGATTGTTGTGTCTATGTTAAGAGCCTTGATGATGGTTCTTTTATTTTTTTGTTATTGTATGTTGATGATATGTTAATTGCTGCAAAGAACATGGATGATGTTATTGGTTTGAAAACTTTATTGAGTCAGGAATGTCGAAATGATTTTTCTTAAAAGTGCGATTTTAAAAACCTCATCAATTTTTAATTATCGTCTTTATGATTTATTTTTATTAAAAAGTAATGTGATTTGGAAAACCTCTCGTTTCAAAAAATTTGGGATTTTATTTACGAGTAAAAAAAAGGTTCGAAGAGTCACCACCAATCCTAGATTAGGGTGTGATTGGGCACCCAAAAAATGTTTTGTCATTTTAAATAAAATTAATTTTAATTAAAACAACAAATTGAGGTCTGCGTTATCAGAAAATGAGTTCGGGAGTCGATTACGCATGGGGAAGGACTAGCACCCCATAACGCCCTAAATCGGCACCTAGTCGATTAATTAACATCTTTGCAATAAAATTTACAAGTTCGATTTTAATTTGATTTATGATCCCCAACAAAACCACAACATACAAATTTCACCATATTCAAAAGCACTAAAATTGATTAAGTTAAAATTACCCAACATTTAGAAAGATAAAGAATATTCGATTATTTAAAAATATCGAGATCAAATCTTAGATGAGTTCTAACGACCTTTTCTCGAAAAATTTAAATAGACGAACATTTCTTTTTTTTTCTTTCCCAAATTTTAAGGTGATGAATCAATTTCTTAGGTGTCACTGATGGGATACACTTTTATTTTAAAATCGTTAAAAGCGGACCTCGAATAAGTTATGACATCCCACTTATAACAATTTTAAATTAAAAGGGTATTACCCTTAATCCAATTATATAATAATGTCGAGTTATGCAAATGAGGGTATCATGCCAAAAACTAATTAGATAAATGCCACACATTTGAACGAACAATCGAGTCTAAAACGCATACATAACTATATACTAAAAAATTAAACTTATTATAGTAAAACTAGCATGCAACCAATATCTTTTATGCTAAACCAATTAATAACTTTAAATATAATATTAATCTCATTCACTTAAGGTTGAAATTAAAATGTAATTATATAATACATACATACATACATACATACATACATACATACATACATACATACATACATACATACATACATGCATGCATAACAAAATGCACATACCAAATGCAACATATTAAAATAAATGCCATTACTTATAAAAAAAATTAAATCTACTGCTAAAAACTCAATTTTAAATTTAATGCTACCATATAGGACTAAAATGACAACACCAAAACTAGGCAACCAAAATACAAACTGATCAGTAAGTTAAACGAATCTACTATGATTAAATTATCAAATAACATAAATTACAAGCTAAATGTGAAAACAAATAAAAGGAAAAATAACATAAGTTGAGGACTAAAATGAAAACCACTTACAATAAGAAAACTAAATTACCAACAGAAAGATTCTATTCGAGGACTAAAATATAACATATTAAAACCACTGTACCTCGCACATGATTACAACTATCCTAAAACACGGTCCCTCTCCCCTAGACTCAATGCGATGCCGTTTTGGCATCATCTGAAATGACGTCGTACCGCCAGGCACATATATAGGATATTTAGGGTAAAATCTTTTAACCTATTTCATTATCTTCTTCAGCCTCAAACCGACCCTCGTTGTTTTCTCATTTCCTCTCCCTCAAGCTCTTCTTCGTAACCCATAAAGTACCCAAGCCCTCCACGGCCTCCACTGTGTAACAGCTCTGACGAGAAGCTTGTAAGCCCCGACGATAACCCTAGCCAAACCCTTTCTAAAATAAACACGACCCTAACCCAAGAATCAAACAAACTCCTCAAAACCCACTATGTTTCAATCTCCAATAAACCTACAAGACCACCCTTACCCAGAACCCAATCAAATCCCAAAAAACCAAGGCCTAAAATAGACATACACGACTTAAAGACAACGTGAGACTAAGGGTTTTACCTTCTCACAGCGGGGTATGGGTTCTTAGCAAAGACGACGAAAGCTTCTCGATTCGGGAAGGTAAGTTTACTCTAAGGTTCTTTTTGTTTTTCGTTGTTTGCTGATGATTTACGCTCCAATGGGTTCCTTGGATTCCTCTCATTGATTTTTTGGTTGATTTGTGCTTCGTTTTTATTTTTTTTCTTCTCTGTTACTGATGGGTTGAGGGTCAATATCCTCTCTCCCTGGTTTCTTTGTGGTTATTTCTAGTTGATGTGTGTCTTCTCTGTTTTCTCTTGATAATAACTGATAACTAATGATCCCCCTCCTGGTTTCTTTATGGTTACTTCTAGTTGATCTCCTCTTTTGGTTTTTTGTGCCTTCTGTTTTGTTTCTTGTTTGGTGTGTTTACAGTTCACGGGCGCGAGCTGGTCACGGGCGGCAGTAGTGGCTTCACATGGATGGCCGCCAGTTCTAGGAGTGCTTGGTGGATCTATACACTGTCTCAGGGCTCCAGATGGATTTGCAGTTGGCTCTTGGATCACGGAGAACTGGGAACCGTTGGATCTTGAAGCCAGATCCAATGACCTTCATGCTGCGGTATTGGAAACTTTTGGGGTTTAGAAAACCCTAAAATTATTATCACCATTCTTGAGCCATCGGATAAGGATCAACCGATTTTACGGTCCACACAGTACGGTACTGGGAACCTCTTTATAGAAAACCCTAACAGGTTTAGGGTTTCTATAATTGGGCTTGAATACCCAAGTCTGTTCCAGTCTATTGTAATTTGCAATGAACAAAAAAATGTCCCAGACAAAATGAGCATCTAAAGCTGCCCCTCTTTGCTCATTGTCGTGCAACAAGAATAGAGCAAAGATCAAAAGATGGTCAAGTTTGTCCGGCCATAAGAACTTTGACTGATTAATCTGCTCTACTCTTCCTCCAAGGTGAGTGAGACTTGGAAAATCTTCGGAAACCGGGTCCGCTCCCCATTCTTTTAAGGAGTAGAAACTCAAACAATATTCTACCAACCCTTTTCTTTAGGTAGTAGGAACTCAAACAATCTTCTGCTAACGGGTTCGCTCCCTCTTTCTTTAGGGAGTAGGAACTCGAACGATCTTCTGCCTACGGGTTTGCTCCCTCTTGAGTAGGTACTCAAATAATCTTCTGCAAATAGGTTCGCTCCCTCTTTCTTTAGAGTGTATGAACTCGATCAATCTTCTGGCTACAAGTTCTCTCCCTCTTTCTTTAGGGAGTAGGAACTCGAATGATCTTATGCCTATGGGTTCACTCCCTCTTTCTTTAGGGAGTAGGAAAACAAATAATCTTCTGCCAACGGGTTCACTTCCTCTTTCTTTAGGGAGTAGAAACTTGAACAATCTTCTGTCAACGGGTTCGCTCCCTCTTTCTTTAGGGAGTAGGAACTCAAACAATATTCTGCCAACGGGTTCGCTCCCTCTTTCTTTAGGGAGTAGGAACTCGAACAATCTTCTGCCAATGGGTTCACTCCCTCTTTCTCTAGGGAGTAGGAACTCGGACAATCTTCATTTGCTTCACTACTTTTTTTACGAAGACTTCTAGATATTTGCTTCACTACTCTTTTATGAAGGCTTAAGTTTGATTTGCTTCAAAGGTTGAACCTAAAAATCAAACATTATCAATCATTAATGTATGCTTGAAAACATTATACTCAAAAATTTAGAGTTCGAGAAATTTTTTGAAAATTCATCTTCATCGTAAAATCTTGTCTGGAAGCCATTAGATAAGTGAATCTACTCTGGCTCAATTGTCGTCATCATTCTTTTCAAGATCTCAAAACTAATTATCCTCATCTTGATGCTTCAATATCTTCAATCTTCAACTATCATTGGGAAGCCTGTAAATATTTAAGTCATCTTGCAATGTCATGATCCTAATCATGCCTAATGTGTGTAATTATGCAATTTAATGCATTTTCTTCTTCAAAAGAACACTATATCCTTTGATCTCGATGGAACTCAGTTTCGTCTTGGGTACAAAATATTTGATCAATTCACCCCAGTTAATAATCTCAATACCATATCTTTCAGCTTGATAGGACTTTGACTTCTTTCTTTCTTCAAACCCGCCAGTACACATGACAAACTTCTTGATAAATGACAATCTCTTTGGGTCATCTACTAATGGCTAGGATTTTCTATGAATTCCATGGTTTTAACTTCCCATAACCATACAAAATTACATGTTAAAGCCATTATCAGCTTCAGAATACCTGTATTTTCCAAAACTTTTTGCATATTAATACAAAATGATTTCATGTACTTCAAGTTAAGCTATATGTTTTAACCTTTCAAAATAAGATGCTTGCATAAGGGAATTTAACAAGAAAAACATCTCTTCATTTATATAAATGCAAAGAATTTTTAGGTAACAACATGGCAAACTCTTAACTGGAAACAATAAAAGAACAAAAGAGTAGGCGTCTTAAAATATCAATAATACAAATGCTTTTGAACTGGAACTCTGTTAGAAAAATTTGAGTGTAGCCTCTTAATGTTCTTATTAGCCGCATCCACTGCCCCATTCATCTTTGGGCAATAAACAGTGGAATTATGATGCTTTATCTTGAATTGCTCACAGACAGAGTTCATCATCTTTTTGTTTAAATTCAATGTATTGTCAGAGATAATCCTCTCTGGTAAGCCATATCTGCAGATGATTTCCTTGTTCAAGAACTTGCATACCGTTGACAGGGTAACATTTGCATAGGAAGCTGCTTCTACCTATTTGGTGAAGTAATCTATTGCTACCAGAATGAAACGATGGCCATTTGACGTTTTTGGTGAAATTTGTCCAATAACATCCATGCCTCACATAGAAAACGACCACGGAGCTGTCATCACATGTAACGGATGAGGAGGGGTGTGCATTCTATCTCTGTAAATTTGGTACTTGTGTCATTTTCGGGTATAATTGATGCAGCCAGTCTCCATAGTTGACCAATAATACTGAATTCTCATAATCTGTTTGACCATTACACGCCCATTCGCATGGGTACCACATATTCCTTCATGTACTTCTTCAAGAATCATTTGGGCTTCTTTAGTGTCCACACACCTTAATAAGACCTGATCTATGCTTTTCTTGTATAGGGTCTCACCATTGAGAACATACCCCGCTGCCATTCTTCAAATGGTCCTTTTGTCATTCTCAGTCGCCTGTTCGAGATAACTTTGATATCTTATATATTGCAAGATATTATAGTACCAAGGTCTTCATTCTTCATCTCCTTCAATGTTAAAGCAGTGTGTTGGATACTCATAAGCCTTCATCTCAATAGGCATCATATTTGAATACTCGTTCATATTAAAGGCTGCTGCCAAAGTATCCAAGGCATCCGCCATTTGATTTTCTTCTCTGGGGAGGTAATTGAAAGTCACTTCTTCAAATTCTTCAATAAGTTCTAGAACTAATTTACGGTATTCCACAAGTTTGGGATCTTTTGTTTCCCATTCTCCTCTAAGTTGGTATATTACCAGTGCTGAATCCCCATATACTTTGATCATTTTTACTTTAAGTTCAATAGCAGCTCTAAGACCTATAACATATGCCTCATATTCAGTCATATTGTTTGTACTATAAAAATTAAGCCAACTGGTAAAATGATAATGATCTTCATCCGGTGAAACCAAGATTTCCCCAAGGCTTTTGAGGCACCAACAAAGTTCATCTTCCAATATTTATTGGTGGATGAAATTGTTTCTTCCATCGAGATAGCCATTAGATCCTCATCTGGAAAATCAAAGTTCAACGGTTCATATTCTTCAGAAGCCGTACTTGCAATGAATTTTGCTATGGCGCTCCCTTTAACCGCCTTCTGGCTTACATACTGGATATCAAATTCGGACAACAGGATTTTCCAATGGGCTAATCTTCCAAACAATGTAGGTACACCCATCAGATACTTTAAAGGGTCCAGCTTGGATATGAGCCAAGTAGTATGATACAATATATACTACCTAAGCCTTCTAGTAGCCCATACTAAAGCCCAACATAGTTTTTCAATTGTTGAGTAGCTGGTCTCGCATTCAGTGAACTTCTTACTGAGGTAATAGATAGCCCTCTCCTTCTTATCAGTATGATAATGTTGTCCCAATACATACCCCATTGAATTTTCGTAATCTAACAAATAAAGAATTAAAGGCTTGCCTGAGATGGGTGGCACCAAGATTGGAGTATTCGACAAATATCTCTTTACTGCCTAAAAAGCCTCTTGACAATCCTCACTCCATTCTCCTGAGCTATTGTTTCGAAGAAGGAAAAATATGGAAACACATTTTTCAGTCAACTGTGAGATAAATCGAGCTATATAATTCAATCTTCCCAAATATCCTCAAACCTCTTTCTATGTTCTTGAGGGTGGCAAATCTTGAATAGCTTTTACTTTATCTAGATCTATTTCAATTAGATTTTGGCTCACTACGAGTCCCAAAAACTTTCACGATGTCACCCCAAAAGTACACTTATTTGGGTTTAGTCTTAGTTGGCACTTCCTTAACTTTAAAAGAGCTTCCCCAAATTCTCGATATGTTCCTCATCCATCTTGGCATTGACAATCATATCATCGATATAGACTTCAATCTCTTTATGCATCATGTCATGAAATAACATCACCATGGCCCTCTGATATGTTTACCCTGCATTCTTAAAACCAAACGGTATGACTTTATAACAGAACGTCCCCCACATAGTTACAAACATTGTTTTATCCTTATCTTCATGGTGCATTTTAATTTGATTGTAGCCAGAGAAACCATCCATAAATGAGAATAAAGAGTTTTCGACAGTATTGTCCACTAAAGTATCTATATGTGGTAAAGGAAAGTTGTCCTTTGGACTAGCTCTCTTAAGATCTCTATAGTCGACACACATTCAAACTTTCCCATCCTTCTTTGGTACTGGGACAATATTTTCTACCCACTCATGATATTTTTCCACTGTAAGAAACCCAGCATCAAACTGTTTCTTCACTTTTTCTTTAATTTTAAGCAGCATCTCCGGTCTCATTCTTCTCAGTCTTTCTTGTACGGGCTTACAATAAGGCTTTATCGCTAGTTTATGGATAACTAATTATGTATCCAGACCTGGCATATCTTCGTACGACCAAGCAAATACATCCTTAAATTCTTGAAGTAATTATATCAAGTTCCGCATTCTTTCAGTAGACAGGGTGGTACCAATCTTTACTTCTTTTTTATCCTCATTCGTACCCAAATTCAAGATCTCTGTAAGCTCTTCGTGAGGCAAAATCTGTTTATCTTCTTGTTCCACCATCTTTAGCAATTCAGAAGGTAGTTCACATCCCTCATCATCATCATTACAACCTTCGATTTCCCCTTGACATATGACATCTCGAAATCAATCTTTGGGTCAGGGTCATCGGCATTTGTATCATTGATATCTGAGTTCCTGAAAGAATAACGGAAAAGAAGATATATGTACATATATACATATGGAAGAATCTTTTCCCATATAAATAAATAGAAAGAAATAATATATACATATATTCAACCAAAATGAAATGCATGGGAGAAAATTTGTCATTTTGAAATTAACAGAACACATATTTTGTTGAAAGCAAGTAAAAACACAAAGCTTAACCCTTTACATCAGATCACCTATTAACTTAGGGTATGAACAATAGGGAAAAGTTCTAGCATAGTACTCTGCAAAAGATTTGTAAACTACAGGCAGTTCCTCCGCAGTCCAGTTGTTCAACACAAGGCCCGGTGGGCAGGGTAAATGCCCCCAGCTCTCATTTCTTCAAACTCCTAATTGGTTATAACATTAATGCCTAAATCCTCTAAGTCATTCTCAACTATCAATTTATTGTTCCTCAAATCCCCTTGAAACATATGTCCTCCTGACACGAAAGTGTTGCTTAATGGTGGGAAGGTCATGGGTTCCCAGCTTGGGTCCTCACCAATCAATCTTGCCCTTCTCAATTCCTGACTCTTCTTGATGCTCCTCAGTTTTTCTTTCAAGGTTGGATGATACCCTAAACCAAACCTATCACTTTTAGTTATAGGGTAGATCAGACCCATTGGTCCTTGCAGTCGACGCCTTAGCCTTTTGCCAATTTTCGCCCCCTACCAAGGGTCAGTTTAAGTCCCCTTTTGGTGTAGTTTGATAATCTAGGCTTCCGTATCTTCTTTCTTTCGGCCACAAACCTGGCATTGACATACTCTAACGATCTGAAAGAACATTCAACAGCTTGTTCTTTCATTTCAACGTATGGAGCCGTAGTAGAAACCGAAGCGATAATGTCTTCTTCAGCGTGAATGCATACCAGCCTTCCATCTATTACGAGCTTTAGCCTCTAGTCTAAAGTTGATGGAACTGCCCCGGCCTGATGAATCCAGGGCCTTCCAAACAAGCAGTTGTATGTAGGCATGATGTCCATCATAAGAAACTCAACTTCATATATCGCTGGACCAATAGTAAAAGGAATATAAATTTTTCCTAACACTTCTCTTTTCGTTCCGTCAAAAGCTCGGACCACACTTTGACAGTTCCTCATCAGGGTACTGTCCACTGGCAGCTTTTTCAAAGTCACCAAGGGCATTACATTTAACGTTGAACCATTGTCTATAAGTACTCTAGATAAAACATGTCCTTTGCACCTAATTGTAATGTGCAGAGCCTTATGATTGCCAATCATCCCCGAAGGGATCTTATCCTCAGAAAAAGATAAAAAGTTATCGGCTTGTATGTTGGCAACTAGTCGGTCCAGCTTTTCTGTGGGCAACTCCTTCGGGACAAAGGTCTGGTTCAAAACTTTTAACAAGGTATTGCGATGAGCCTCTGAACTCAGAAAAAGTGATAGGACAGAAATATGGGCAGGCAGATTATGCAGTTATTGTATTCACTATGTTTTAAGAATTTTAAATACCCACCGCTTCATTCTCTGTTACCGACTCATTGATAATGAGTTCGTCTTCTTTTATTTGCATAGCAAGACTCTTTCCTTTTTCAACAGCAATGTTCTTCTCAGGCTCTTTGTAATAACACCTACCACTCCTGGTCATGTGTCCTACTTCGTCTACTACTTCTTGTTGCTTACCTCATCTCCCATTTGACAAGTATACCTCCAGGGCACTTGTTTATTATCTTTGTATGGAAACGGAGATGAAGGTGTAATAATCACATTTGAGGCTACCTTATCAGTCACTCGATTCTTAGGAGTAATGATGAGGGGACAACTAGCACTGTAGACCCCTTTGGACGATCCCTCAGAAGCGCAAATTTATGCTTCTTCTTTTTCAGCCACTTCTTTAAAATAATTTATTTCTTTATTGTCCATCATCTATTGCACAAGCTCTAAGAAATCAGAACACTGTTGTATATTGTGTCCTGTGCAATTATGGTAGTGGCACACCTTTTCACTGTCATACTGGTCACATGACAGATTGGGCTTCAACAATCCCACTTTAACCATTTGGCACCATACCCAAGACATGTATGATACTACCTCACAAACCTTCTTTATAACCCTCATTCCCTTTTCTTCAGTAACTGCATTAATCCCTTCCCTTACATGGTGGGGCAATGGATTTTGGGCTACATTTGGTTATTTACCGTCATCAAAATTGATGACATTCCTTCTTCTCAAGGCTTGGACTACCCTTTTGAGCGCGGTACAATTTTTGATAGAATGCTCAGTATTCCCTGTATGGTATTCACACTTAAAACTAGCATCATACCATTTGGGATATGGGGGTTGTATAAGTGACATATGATATGGTGAGACTACATGTCCTTCGTATAATTTATGGAAAAACTCCTTATATGTCATAGGAATTGGATCGAATTGAGGCCTCTCTCTTATTGGGTCCCTTACACCTTGTCTATTGTTATTTTAGGGGTGGTGTTACCGTTCCCTAAGGTCGGGACATTGTGATGTTATGTGAATCATATTGCCTATGTTGCTGACTTCATTTTCCTTTTTCCTCATCAGCGGTTTCTTGTTGGACTCTCCTCCCTCAAGCTTCCCGCTTCTAATTGCCATTTCGATTATTTCTCCCGCCGTAACTATGTCAGCAAAACTTCGAAAAGGATTGCCAATAAGGTGTGAGAAAAAAGGAGCCTTTAAGGTATTAAAAAAAAACATGTTCGTTTTCTCCTCCTCTAATGGCGGATGGACTTGCACTGCTACCTCCCTCCACCTCTGAGCATATTGTCTAAAATTTTCATTATGCTTCTTCTCTAATCCTTGCAACACCATTCTGTTAGGTCTGACCTCTTTTACATGTTTATACTGGTCGAGAAAGGATTTGGCCATATCTTTCCATTACCTAACATCAGCTCTTCTTAGTTGATTATACCATCGAAGTGCTGAGCCTGTCAAACTTTCTTGGAAGCAGTGGATCAGTAGCTGATCATCCCCGATGTAACTAGTCATTTTCCTACAGAATATCATAATATGAGCGGAGGGACATTTGGTACCATCAAATTTCTCGAAGTCGAAAGTCTTGAACTTTAGAGGTAGGACCATATCATGAACTAAACTTAATTCTTTAGCGTCAAGTCCATACATGTTGATGTCTTCTTTCATAGCCTGGACTTTGCTTGCTAACTATTTATATTACTCATACAATAACTTGTTTTCGTCTTTTTTAGCTTCTTCATCAAGGTCTGGGACTTGGTGATATGGACTTTCGTAGGGATGTGAACAAGATCCAGGTTGCAGATTAACAACAACGCCAACAAGATTGATGTGTACTTTGGTAGGGAAAGACGTTCCTTGGATATTTTAAGATTGTGCTGGGGTGAACCCAGGAGGATAAAGTGGTTCTTCAGTTCTTAGCTCAAGGCCCTTTCCATGTTCCAAATTTCTTCCCTTCCAATATATTTGCCAACTTAGAAAGCATATCCTTTTGAGCGTTGATCAAGTCTTCTTGCAGGTTTTTTATGTTCTCTTGCAACTCGAGCTGTTTTTTTTATCAATTTGATCAATCTTGTCATCCATGGCTTTCTTTCTTGTATTATAGGGATGCTTGTAATTTCTCAGTATTTCTCTGTCATACAGTTCTTTTTGTTAATGTTTATAATTTATTAATGAATATGAAATATATGATTATGAATGAATAAAGTACGGTGTAAGAAAAATAAAAAATGCATTGCAAAAATAATAAAATGATGCATGTGCAAAATGCAGGGTGTTGATCCTGGAGCGATTCCTTAGAACAACTCTTTATATTAGAAACGATGTTCAATTACAAGGTTGAAACATATCACAGATAAATTTGCTAGAAATTCCACAATATTCTGGTTTTCTTCAACCTCGGGATCTAGTTCTTCTCTTATAGCAGCAGCTTCTTGAGATTGGTCAACCAAATATTGTGCGATCCCCCGAGCATGTCCTAGGTAACAAGTAATAAGGTCCTCTATTCGCTTAACTCTCACCTGAGCTTGCTCCCATCTAAAATGCCACAAAACATCCTCCTCATAAGAAACTATCGATAACTCACTTGCTTGCCTCTAAAAACCCTGAACCATAGCTTCAAGCTCACTTACTCACTTCTTCAGATTTTTGACTTCCCCTAGACTCGAGCTACCTTCTCGGCTCCGGCATCGTCGTAATGCAACCTCTAAACTCGAGATATCCCCTTTCAGCTTCTCGTTATGGGATTGACCTTCTTGTAATCACTGCTCTAAACAACTCCTTTCTTTTGACAAAATCTTAACTTGATGCCTATTTTGCTTGAGCTCTTCCTGACTCTCCCCGGCTGCTCTCTTCAAGTTCGCTACTTCTTGTCTCCACTTAACAGATGATTTTATTGAACTGGAAGATGTCTAATCTTTCAGCATTTGCTTGTAAGTTGATTGAAGACCGTCAAAATCTAGCCGAAGTTGCTTCTCCAATTTTTCAATTCGATCCGCTTTACTCTTTTGAATGCCGATCTCCAACCCTTTCTGATACACCTCATCTTCTAGCTTTTGCAAAGTCATTCTCCACTGTCTCCTTTCTGCCTCAAAATCGTGCTTAGCTAGCTCTAATGGAGATGGCACCATCCTCAAATGCTCTTCCATAGATTGAATGTTTTTAGGATTCACCATCGGGATGTTGTTGTTTACTCGACTGCTTCTCCACTACACGTACTCTTGTGATAATTTGAGATAATAGGTGAACAGATTTACACGTCGAGTTTGCTTCCAGACCTTATCAACTCCCTTGAATTTGTTCTTATACTGATCTCCTTTGTATGCAAAATCTAATCCCGACAAGTTCCATGTGGCTTGAATGAACTGCCTTGACCCATAATATCTGGAAACTAATAGAGGTGCATACCCTAGAGAGCCTTAGATACCTGGAAAAGGGACCCAATCTCGCTCTCTACACCTGTAAAGTATATCTGAAGTGACATTCCCTGAAGCTCACCACAAAATATCACCATCCCTGATATACTTGAAGATTTCCATCCATTTTTCTTCAGTGAAACCCCCAGCCCAATCTTTAGAAAGGAAATCCTTCAAAGGTAAAAACCCATCTAGAAACACTCGTTCTGGTTCCCTTTCAACGTGCTTGAAATGACTAAGGATCCACACTATCAGTAGGGGTGCATACCCTATAAAGCGTCATTCACCTTCTTGCCTGCAAGAACTCAAAGAACAAAAAGTTCCGGCTAGGATGGCGGAAACAAGATCCACATGCTTGTCAAATCTATGAAAGAGGTCAACGACTGATATATCTACATACCCTATCACCTTCGATCAGGATGACAATTGATTACTTTTTTCAGAGCAGATCAAGGAATGCACTCAATGTCTCTTTTCTTCTTAATGTTTCTAACGACCCAATCTTCACTCATTCCAGTCATCAATAGCAATTTCTTCTTGAACGAATAAGTGATTGGCAGTTTGGTATAGATTCTATCCACTTAGGACCTCGGAAACTTGATCAAAGCTTGATACTACTCTATTGTTGGTGTCAAATCCACTCTACCAAATGTAAAACAGTTATAAGTGGGATTCCAGAACGGCGTCAGGGCCCTAAACATATTTCGGTCAACTGGAACATCCAGAAGATAAGGTATATCACCATATAACTGATAGAACATCTCTTTGTCGATTGGTTAACATCTTCCCATATATCCTTTAGCTCATTTAAATCATTTTGTCATAAATTGATGTGAGTGTAGCCAACCAACTCCGACACGTACCTAGGCATCAAACTGCCTCCATTGGTCAATTGGGATTGTTCCGACCATCTCAGAATATCTGCATTGTCCTCAACCTCTTCGTGAACCTTTTGTTCCATAATCCAGCCTTCTATATGGACATCGATCCCAAATCAACGCCATGAAATGGGTAGTGCAATGCAAAACAAAAGAAATAAAACAAAGACAGAAGAAAATCAGTTAGTAAACATAAATCAATTAATCAGAGCTAAAATTTTGTTAAAGAATCCTACCCTCACATGCTGGCTACCCAATCATGCTTTATCATATCCTACCCAAACATGATATCTACCCCTATGCTTTATTTGAACATTAAAACCCTTTCTACATGATTTCTAGTTTGAATACTTGTAAACCTAACCGCATGATTTCTAGTTCGCATACATTTATTCAAAAAAAGTAAAATTAAATGAACCAAAAGCTTTTGTTTGTGTACCCTCTTCACGGGACTCCTTAGGTTCGAGTTAGGCTTGATCTAAGTTCTCGCTCTGTGTTCACTACATGTTGGGTTCGGTTCTAAAGTAATAGGTTCTCGAATTGTCCTTGTCGGTCCCCCCTTGGGCTATCAAACCCTTAATCTTGGCCTATCATAGGCTTTAGGGGATCGAGTTCAATCCGAGGGAACACACCTCATATCCGTGCGGAGGTGAATACCATCACGAGGACCATAAGGCGTGAGCTCCAGGAGTGATCCACTATCCCATGCAGAGGTGAAGACCACACGAGGGAGTAATCTCTCACTCCTACTTAAATAGGACAGAGAGGGGTTTTAGCTCATGTTATGCAAATGCAACTATGCAGTGTGTGAGGAAAAGAGAAAATAAAACAACACATAATCACATAACACTAAAAAAATCAATCCTCTTATACACATAATTAATCTGAAACCATTAGCAAACAGATCAGTACAACTATTTATTCGTTAGTCAAATTATGAAAAAAAATATATTAAAATCAAACAAGGGATCAAAAACGAAATTAAAACGATTTTCTAACTTTCAATTGCAAAGACAATTAATTAATCGACTATAGGCCTGAATCTCTAAAAAATCTCCCCAGTGGAGTCGCCAAGTTATCGAAACGATTTTTTCATAAAAGTATGATTTTAAAAACCACATAAATTTTTAATTATCTTCTTTATGATTTATTTTTATTAAAAAGTAATGTGATTTGGAAAACCTCTCATTTCAAAAAAATTGGGATTTTATTTACGAGTAAAAAAAGGTTCGAAGAGTCACCCCCAATCCTTGATTGGGGTGTGATTGGGCACCCAAAAAATGTTTTGTCATTTTAAATAAAATTAATTTTAATTAAAATAACAAATTGAGGTCTACATTACCAGAAAATGAGTTCAGGAGTCGATTACGCGTGGGGAAGGATTAGCACCCACACAAATCCCTAAATCGGTACCTAGTCGATTAATTAACGTCTTTGCAATAAAATTTACAAGTTCAATTTTAATTTGATTTATGATCCCCAACAAAACCACAACATACGAATTTCACCATATTCAAAATCACCAAAACTGATTAAGTTAAAATTACCCAACATTTAGACAGATAAAGAATATTCGATTATTTAAAAATATCGTGACCAGATCTTAGATGAGTTCTAACGACCTTTTCTAGAAAAATTTAAATAGTCGAACATTTATTTTTCTTTCATTCCCAAATTTTAAGGTGATGAATCAATTTCTTAGGTGTCACTGATGGGATACACTTTTTATTTTAAAATCTTTAAAAGCGGACCTCGAATGAGTTATGACATCCCACTTATAAAGATTTTAAATTAAAAGGGTATTACCATTAATCCAATTATGTAATAATGACGAGTTATGCGAATGAGGGTATCATGCCAAAAAAACTAATTAGATAAATGCCACACATTTGGACGAGCATTCAAGTCTAAAACGTATACATAACTATATACTAAAAAATTAAACTTATTATGGTAAAACTAGCATGCAACCAATATCTTTTATGCTAAACCAATTAATAACTTTAAATATAATATTAATCTCATTCACTTAAGGTTGAAATTAAAATGTAATTATATAATACATACATACATACATACATACATACATACAAAAATGCACATACTAAATGCAACATATTAAAATAAATGCCAGTACTTATAAACAAAATTAAATCTACTGCTAAAAACTCAATTTTAAATTTAATGCTACCATATAGGACTAAAATGAAAAACACCAAAATTAGGCAACCAAAATACAAACTGGTCAGTAAGTTAAACAAATCTACTAGGATTAAATTATCAAATAACATAAATTACAAGCTAAATGTGAAAAAAAAATAAAAACGAAAAATAAAAATAAGCTGAGGACTAAAACGAAAATCGCTTACAATAAGAAAACCAAATTACCAACAGAAAGATTTTATTCGAGGACTAAAATATAAGAGATTAAAAGCATTGGACCTCGCCCATGATTACCCAACTATCCTAAAACATTGTCCCTCTCCCCCACACTCAATGCGATGTCGTTTTGGCATCATCTGAAATGACGTCGTACCGCCAGACACATATATAGAATTTTTAGGGTAAAATATTTTAACTTATTTCATTATCTTATTCATCCTTAAACCGACCCTTATCGTTCTCTCATTTCCTCTCCTTTAAGCTCTCATTCGTAACCCCTAAAGTACCCAAGGCCTCTGCGGCCTCTGTGGCCTCCGCTGTGTAACGTCTCCGACGAGAAGCTCGTAAGCCCCAACGAGAACCCTAGCCGAACTCTTTCTAAAATAAACACGAACCTAACCCAAGACTCAAACCAAACTCCTCAAAACCCACTCTGTTTCACTCTCCAGTAAACCTACAAGACCACCCTTACCCATAACCCAATCAAATCACAAAAAATCAAGGCCTAAAATAGACATGCACGACTCGAAGGCAATGTGAGACTAAGGGTTTTACCTTTTTCATAGCGGGGTATGGGTTCTTAGCAAAGGCGAAGAAAGCTTCTGGATTCTGGAAGGTAAGTTTCCTATAGGGTTCTTTTTGTTTTTCACTGGTTGATGGTGATTTATGCTCTAATGGGTTTTTTGGGTTAAGGGTCGATATTCTCCCTCCCTATTTTCTTTGTGGTTATTTCTAGTTGATGCGTGTTTTCTCTGTTTTCTCTTGATGATAGCTGATAACTAATGATCCCCCTTCTGGTTTCTTTGTGGTTACTTCTAGTTGATCTCCTATTTCTGTTTTTGTGCCTTCTGTTATATTTCTTATTTGGTGTGTTTGCAGGTCATGAGCGCGAGCTGGTCACGGGTGGCAGCAGTGGCTTCACGTGGATGGCCGACAGTTCTGGGAGTGCTTGGTGGATCTGTGCATTGTCTCGGGGATTTGGATGGATCTGCAGCCTACTTGGGGATCATGGAGAGCTAGGAACCGGTGGATATTGAAGCCAGATCCAACGACCTTTATATTGCGGTATTGGAAGCTTTTAGGGTTTAGAAAACCCTAAAATTATTATCACCCTTCTTGATCCATCGGATGAGGATTAACCCATCTTGTGATCCACACAGTACGGCAGTGGGAACCTCTTCGTAGAAAACCATAATGGGTTTAGGGTTTTTATAATTGGGCTTGAATACCCAAGTGTGGATGTTCTGATTTTTGGGCTAGGCTGGTCTAGTCTGTTGTAATTTGAAATGAACAAAAAAATGTCCCGGACAAAATGAGCATCTACAAGGAATTTGATATGAAAGATTTAGGTGCTGCAAAGAAATTTCTTGGAATGGAAATTTACAGGGACAGAGACTCAAGGAAACTGTGGCTAAAGGAAACTGTGGCTATCTCAATAGGGTTATGGTGAGAAAATGCTAGAAATGTTTACGATGAGCAGCGCAAAACCATTGACCACTCCATTGGCGGATCACTTTAAGCTTTAATCATAACAGTGCCCTAAGACAGATAAGGAAGCTAAAGATATGGAAAATGTTCGGTATTCTAATGATGTTGGCTGCTTGATGTATGTAATGGTATGTACTCATTCTGATTTAGCTCATGTTGTTAGTCAAGTTTGTAAGTACATGTCTAAACCTGGTAAGCAACATTGGGAAGAAATCAAGTGAATCTTTAGGTACTTAAAGGGTACTATGGGACATGGAATTGTTTTTTGTAGTCAGCGGGATAATTATTTGGTTGTAGGATATGTGGATTTAGACTATACGGGTGACTTGGATAATAGAAGATCTACAACAGGGTACGTCTTTACTCTTGGTGGAGGGCCTATTTGTTGGAAGTCTACTGTTCAATCTGTTGTGGCATTATCTACAACTAAAGCTGAATACATGGGAGTGGCTGAAGCTGCAAAAGAAGCTTTATGGCTTACTGGTTTAGTGAAGGAGTTGGGTGTTCAACAAGGTGGAGTTCAATTGCTTTGTGACGATCAAAGTACTATTTACTTGGCTAAGAATCAAGTATATCGTGCTAGAACTAAGCACATTGATGTAAGGTTTAACAAGATCAGAGAGTTGGTTGCATATGGAGAGATTTTGTTTCAGAAGGTACATACTGATGAGAAAGCCGCTGATATGTTCACCAAGCCTGTTACGACGGACAAGTTTCATGCATTGCTTGGACTTGTTGAATGTTTCGAGTTGTTAAAGAAGTAAGGTAACCCAACCCACATTGAATGTTTCCTAAGGGGCATGATATTCGCCAAGGCGGAGATTTGTTAGGCATGGCTCATAAATATACTGGTAAAGAGGATAGAGGATGGAGCGAAGTGAACATCATCTGTCCTTACAAAGAAAGTCTCATAGTGGGGTTATGATTATTGAGGTTGGGGGTGCAATAGCATATCCCCCGCGGTACGGTACATGGTTATTTTTTTAAATATGTACCAGGGTTTATTTATTATAAAAGGAGATGTAACCAAAACCTATGAGATATTGAATAAAAATTCTAGCACCGCCTATGGCACCGAGGGCGTAAGAACATTGCTAAAACTCGTTAAAATTCTTGTGTTCTTTCGTTTTCTTTACCCGATTATTCAACACCATCGTCATTGGATGAATATAGATCGGTTAGCCTTATTGGAGGAGTATATAAAATCCTCTCAAAGATGCTTGCCAAGACTTCGTTTGTATATTAATCAAGTTAAAAGCAAATCCTAATTCGCTTTCATTCTTGGTAGACAAAACCTTGATTGCTCGTTAATAGCAAATGAAGTTTTAGATTATGTGGTGAAAAGCGGGAAAACGGTATTGTTCTCAAGATAGATTTGCAAAAGGCTTATGATATGTGGAATGAGATTTCTTGTTTTTGGTTATGAAAGAAAATGGTTTTGGAGATCGATGATGTGAATGGATCTTGCGATGCATATCTACCGCTTATATTTCAGTGCTAGTCAATGGATATTGGGGAGATGCTGAATTCAACAAAATCAGTTATATCTAGCTTACCCTCCTATTTTTTATCTCTATTTATTATGGCAGTATCTGTGTCGAATCAGTTGAACTCAATGGTATCAAACTTCTTATTGGATGGGTCGAATGATAGAAGAAAAATTCACTAGATTAAATGATCTTACATATGTGCTCCATTTGAATGTGGAAGTCTTGGAATTTCTAATTTTAGAACTAAGAATACAGCGTTTCTTGGAAAGTGGAATTAGAGGTTTGGGAATGAAAAAGATGTCCTATGGAGGCAAGTTTTAAATTGCAAGTATAACCTTGATATTAATTTAAGTTTTCCCCCTCCTACCATTTAATCCTCATCTTCATTGCTTTGGAGAGGAATTATCAAGTCTTTCTATCCTAGATGGCTTCGAAATTATCAAGTCAGAGTCGGTAAATCGATACTCTTCTTGGATGATATCTAGATTGGAGAACTTCCGATTAAGGAACAATTCCCTCGTATTTATGCGTTGTCAGTTGATAAAAATGGATTTATAGCAGATTATGGTTGCAATGAGGGTGAACAGTGGTTGAGGAGTATCCCTTTGAGAAGGGGATTATTTGACTGAGAGGTCTTTCAATGGGAAGCTATGATGCAATTACTGAATGGATTTATAGTCAGTCCGAATTCTAAATATTGGGTGGTATAGGAGGGATCTAATGATGGAATATTTTCGGTTAAGTCAGTTGGTCCTCTTATAGCTCCTTCCGGTGATACCGAGTTCGAGCGGGAAAAAAGTTTGTCTTGGCCTAGCTTCTCCGAAGGTTTAGGTTTTTGTTTGGATGGTAATACATAGTCGTCTCCTGACTAAAACAGAATCAAATAAGAGAGGTTTGGTTTTTGACGCACTATGCATTTTGTGTAATCTAAACCCAAAATCTGTGGCTCATTTATTCTTCTCACGTACTGTTGCATGGGGTCTTTGGATGCATTATTTCTCTTTATGGGGCATCTCCATTGTGCTTCCTGTTGACCCCAAGGTGTTCTTGAACTCATGGCATGATGCTCTAATTGTTAAGGATAGATGTTTAATTTGGCAAATGATCCTGTTTACAATGTTATGGTCAATTTGTAGAAATGAAGTTCTTTTCTCAGGCAAAAAAATTGACTACATTGAACTAAATTTTTTGGCTAAGTTTAGGTTGTTTTGGTGGTTCAATGCTAAGTTTTCCCATGCTAAGTCTAGGTTGAACTTAGCACAATTTTTGTGAAGACAAAAATAGCAATATGACAACTGTCGTTTCGGATGTCAAAATAATTCCTTATTCTCAATCAATAAATTAAGGAAATGCGTAGCAAGGAGAAGTAAGGGTCGATTCCACAGGGACTTAGAAAATTATAAATTTATGTCTGAATTATTTATGCCAGGCATGAAACAGTAAAAATGGGGGGATTTTAGTAAAAGATAATAAAGTGATTAAATAAAAGTAATTAAAGTAAAAATAAGAAGATGAAGATTGTGAATAAATACGGTAAAAGTAGCCTCAAGCTTCGCTTTGATTCAATTTCCTTTAGATCATCGAATAAGATTTTCTCTTCGGGATTCACGTCGGTTACTTTGTCTACAAGGGCTATCCTTGTGACTCTATCTTGTATACCGAATATCCAAGGCAATCTTTGATTACGGCTTCAGTAGTTGATTCTAACAACATCTATTGTCGTAGATCAAATACCGTTTAAGTTCGTGGCGACCGACTCAGATTGTTGTTTCTATAACCGTCAATTTCGATCTCAATTCCCTCTTGGCGAAGCTATCTCGCCAAGTGTGTTCCCAGGAAGTCGAATTGCTGTCTATAAGCCGAATCGCAACAACTTTTTGACCAAAGTCAATCTTCGATTTTTGAAAACTGTTTTGATTTTGAAAAAATAAGCGCAGAGATTGAGAGAGAGATTCCGAAGATATTAAGGGACCGTTTCAATTCTCCCGTTGGAATTGAATCATCGCGACAGCTCTCGGCTTATGAAAAGTTTAGCTAAGCATGACAAAAGTCATACTTAGCATAAAAATAAAATTTGAAAATAAAGAAAAATAAAAAGAACTTGAAAAGGAAAAGAGAAAACTTTTATAAAAACTAGAGAGAAAAGAAGAATGTATTCTGAATGATGAGTTTAGGCTTACCCCAAGTGGGTATTTATAGCCTCTCAAAGCCTAAAGGATAAACAAAGAAAATAATAAAATAATACAAAAGATAATTGTTTTTAAATTTAAATTCAAACTTAAACTAGTCTCCTAATGCAACTCTACTCGTCAATCTTCCAGAAGGCGTACAGACGAAGTCTCCTAGAAATCGCCGCTGACTGGACCTTCTAAAAACTGCCATGTCAGACCGCGTCGTGCCCGGAGTCGTGCCCATGTCTCCAGCCGTGACCAAATAATAAAAAAATGCAAAATTCACCCGTTTTATCACCAATTCTGGAAAGTAAGGACCTGCACGAAAATAGACATAACACAACCAAATCAGCAGCAATAACTTCACAAAATCGAAGAAATAACGAACAGATATTAACGATTCTGAACACTCATCAAATTCCCCCTCACTTATCTCATGCTTGTCCTCAAGTATGATTAACCAAATCAGTCAAAAACTTCATTAAACGTTCTTTGTCAAGTTTCATATTCAAGGAAGCAAGGTAGAGACCACAATAACTATTGAAGTCAAGAAATCAATCAACTGAACATCACCAATTGAAACAAGTCAAGTGCAATTGTAATATCCATTCATTCATAAATCTCAATGCTCATAACTCAATACCTTACCGGGATTCACTCAAATCACTCAATGTGTTTGGGGTAAAGAAACGCTCAATGTCATAATCGACACGATATTACCATAAGCCTGCAAGTAAATCAAATCTCCACTACTAATAAGAACAAGATGCATAAATCAAAGGGTCTTTTATTGGTTGTAACGTGGCTTAGGTAAAGGTGGGGAAAAGGTTAAATATATGGCTAAAATTCAAGGCAAGGAACTAACAAATAATAATCTCAACTCCATCAAAACATTAAGCACAACAAGATAAAAAGACGACATATCAAACAACAATTTTCTCGTCGAAATGCATTTTTTCTTTTTCACACTTTTGTTGTTTTGTTTTCCATTTTTTCTTTCATGTCTTTTTTTTCGAACAGTTTTTTTTTCTTTTTCGAACTGCTATTTTTTTCAACATTTTTTGTGATGGAGAATACAATGGTAAAATTATTCACTTGCCCTGAAAAAGTTAGAAAAGAGGGATAAAATAAAAAGGCTCGGGTTTATGAATATGGTGGAAACAAAGAAATGGAAATAGGCTCAAAAGTGGTTAACTAAGGGAAAATATGCATGGGTAGGCTATTTAGTGGGGAAACGGAATGGTTAATCCTAAGGTGCCCAAATCATTTTTAAGCATCATGTTCATGTGTAATCTCGACAGTATTTAACATGCAGGTTCTAGAATGCCAATGTCAAATTCGACACACTCAATCAAACAAAACGAGAGCAAAAATGATATGCTCGTAAAGGCTCAAATCTCACCAAATTGTTTTCATGCATTGAGCTAATCACATTTCAACCAAAAAAAATCATGGAATATCACAAAAATACCAACTTATCATAATCCATGCTATCCATTATCAAGAATATCATAACCTAAATAATCATGTGTTCCCAAACAAGCATAGCATTCCAAAAATTTTCACCAAGACAAAGATAATCAATGAAATTTCCGACCAATTCAACTAACACATACTAGATTCAAAGCATAAAAATAAACAAAGGGAAATACAACCGACACTCTACTCCCCCTCACTTAAAGCGTTTTTCCTCAAAACAAAAAATTAAAATACAAGAGAAGGAATAGAGTACTCCCCTGATCTAGTGTCGACCGCGACCACGGCCTCAGTCGCGATGAGAGGTGCTAGGACGGAGGTATGATAGAATTTCTGTGATGTTCGTCTCGATAGAGTGGAGGCGGTCGTGAACTTCATGCATTTGTGACTGCATATCTGGGCGTGGTGCTGCAGGAGGCGGCGCTGGTGTGTTTTGACGAATAAAGACTCACTCGCTACGAGGAGTGAGGACACCCGGTGGAACGAAGTAAGGTGCAGTTGGGGTTCCGGCAAGTAGGCCCATTGAATCCAAGCAACGGTCATCAAAAGCATCTGTAGAAAAAGCATAAGTAAATTGTGTTACATCAAAGTGAGCGCTACAAGAAGCTAAATGTGTAATGTAAGGGCCAAGGATAAGTGGGCGGTTGGATCGGATAACGATCTCAAAAGCCCGAGCAAACCAAAATCTTAGGTTCACATGCTCGCCGGAGGACATGCACCATAAAAAGAATAGCTCGACTCGGCTTAAGGAGGACGATGAGTCATTTCAGCCAGAATAGTTGTAAGCGAGGAAGCGATGGATATAGCGTAAGGCCGGGTCGTGGATAAGGTGGGCTTGCGTCGAGCAGGCGTTGAATGATTGTTCGGCTAAACCTGTGAGCGCCTCATAAGCTGTATCGGCATCGAAACTCTGGGGAATCTCAAGTAAAGCGGTTAGATACGAATGATTCGTGACATCCGTCACGAACCCCATAGCAAGATTAAATTCCGATATAGACATTGAAAAGTAAGACCCACACAGTCGGAACAATATAACATCAGGTGAACTAACATTAAGCAGGCGTTGGGGTGAAAAATTAAAAGTTGCATAAAATTCAAACACAAGTTCATAAAACGTTCCACAGTTAATCATCGGAAAAAGTTCCCAACCAATGGCAGCAAAGTATGCATGAACAGACTCACGTAAATACAATGTTTCTAGAGTACGCGTCGGAATATATTTAGCAACACGGAAAGGGCGGTGTCTTACCGATTCGAAACGTACCAGTTCATCATTGGAGAATTTTAAATAGCCGTGCAACATCTCTTCAGGGGGAACTGCGTATGATCGGCCCCGACGGTTGCGCTCCGGGTTTTCGTGGGTTAGTGGCGGGTCGTCGGGCACATCCCCCGAGCTAGGTGGATGGGTGTGCGAAGCATCACGGTCGTGGTGTTGCCGAGAGCTGGACGTCACGGGTGAGGGATCTGGGGGTGGAAATCCGGCAGTGAAGTCCTCTGTAAAACTATAGACAGGGTGGTAAATTAGCAAAGGTTGAATCGATACGGGGCTAGAGGTTACCTCGAGAGCAGTATCCGACGCCGCAGAGTGCATCGAGTATGACGGGAATGCCGTCCGTCGCGAGCGAGATGACGATGCTTCAGTCGGTAAAGAATGAAACGACGGGGACGGAGATCGTGGAGGGGACGGACGACGAGACGTGCTCGATCCGGGACGGAAGGAGGCGATCGGCGCAAAAGACGAGTGATACGGGGATATCGGCACTTGGCCATGACCTTGAGTCGGTTGAGTCAGAGGAGGCGGGGGAATGGTGTCGGAGTCTCTCGGCAATTCGACGAACGCCGGCGCGTTTGAACGGCGTCGTCCTCCTAGGACGGTGGGCGGAGGGGCGTTGGAGTTTTCGGGTCGGTTTCGTGTGCGCACCATAGCGGATTAGGGAGGAGTGGGTGTCGTGAAAGCGTTCAAGTGGGTTGACTTGTTGGTTGGTGCCGTCGATTGTGAGCAGAAAGAGGAGGAGCGATGGAGTGGTGCGCGATGGGGGGTATCGATTTGAAGAAGGTGAAGGGGGTGGGTTTAAAATTGGCTTCTGGTTTTAGAGTTGGAAGTAAAGGAGGACTTTGAGGTGGATTACAAAAAGATAGATTTTAAATTTTGAAAAGGTAATGGAAAAGGATAAGGTGGGGTCCATGGTTAAAATAAAAGATGAAGAGAAGGGATTGGGGGGTTGGGCGGCAGGAAGATATCACAAGGGGAGACGAGAAAAATTGGGGTTGGCTAACGTTTGCCGGCCCCCTCCATGGGTTCTGCTATCGTGCACCATTTAGTGAAACGGTGCGCATGGCTGGGGTATATTTTCTGCTTTGTGCGATTTTGAACTGCTCTGTAGGTTCCGAAAGTTGCATACTTCGAACGAAATTTCCGCAATTTTTCGTCGTTTAAGTCTGAATAAAAATCTTAGGATCCTGCATAATAAAAATAGAAATTAAATAAAACATGCTTGATCAAATAAAAAAAATAAAACTAAAACAAAAAGTAAAACTATAAATATAAATATAAATGTAACGGAATTGAAAACAATGGGTTGCCTCCCATGAAGCGCTTTTGTTTAACGTCGTTAGCTCGACGACCTGATTCAGACTACAGGTTCTTCCAAGTTGAGATCTTCAATTAAGCAAACTTCGCTATTCGCATAATATGGTTTAACCCTGTGTCCATTGACTTTAAACCGAGTGCCTGAATTATCTTCAATTTCGACTGCGCCATGAGGAAATATTCCAGTTACTGTATAAGGTCCGTTCCATTTTGACCGAAGTTTACCTGCAAAAAGTTTTAATTTTGAGTTAAAAAGAAGAACTTTTTGCCCGATAGAAAAAGATTTAGAAACAATTTTTCGATCATGAAATTCTTTTGTTTTGTCCTTATATATTTTTGCGTTGTCGTAGGCATCTCTCCGAATTTCCTCAAGCTCTTGTATATGTAACTTTCGTGTTTCACCAACCGCTTCTAGCTCCATATTGCACTATTTTACGACCCAATACGCCTTGTGTTCTAACTCGACAGGTAAATGGCACGGCTTACCGAACACAAGGCGGTATGGTGACATGCTAATAGGTCCTTTGTATGCAGTCCGATAAGCCCATAGAGCGTCAATCAATTTCAAGCTCCAATCCTTGCGATTTGGCTTAACTATTTTCTCAAGAATCATCTTGATTTCTCGGTTTGAAACTTTCGCTTGTCCGTTCATTTGCAGATGATAAGCCGTGGCAATTCTATGATTCACTCCATGCTTCCTCATAAGCGCATCAATTACTCGATTGATGAAGTGTGTGCCACGATCGCTTATTATCGCTCTCGGTGTACCAAACCTAGAAAAAATACAATTCTTTAGAAATTGAACAGTAGTTTTAGCATCGTTGTTTCGAGTGGCCTTAGCCTCCACCCACTTCGAAACATAATCAACCGCAAGAATTATATAACAATTGCCAAAAGAAGAAACAAATGGACCCATATAGTCAAGTCCCCAAACATCGAATATTTCGCATATATGTATAGGATTAAGGGGCATTTCGTTTCTTCGACTCAAATTACCTGCACGTTGACAATTATCACAAGTTTTTCAGAACAAGTAGGCATCACGGAAAATATGAGGCCAAAAGAATCCGCATTCCAAGACTTTATGAGCAGTTCGTTTCGGTCCAAAGTGTCCACCACACGAATAAGAATGACAAAAATTTAAGATTGAGCTTACCTCGCTTTCAGGAACACATCGACGAATTACCTGGTCTGAACAATGCTTCCAAAGATATGATCGAAATTTATCTAATGCAAAAATAATGGCAAGTAATTCTTTTCGGTTGTTGAATAATTCCGTTGTACGGAATCCAGGGTGCGGGATGCATAAGCGGTAACGTGAGGTTCTTTCCCGATCTTTTGTTCGAGCACAGCCCCAACGCTTCCATCCGAAGCATCACACATAACCGCGAAGGGAAAGTCCCAATTTGGCGGCTGGACTATGGGTGCCGACACTAACTTTTCCTTCAATACGTCGAACGATTGTTGGCATTTTTGGTCGAAATTGAAGATTTTATCCTTCTGTAATAGCTCGCACAATGGTTGTGCCACTTTAGAGAAGTCCTTAATGAATCTACGGTAAAAACCTGCATGACCAAGGAAATAACGAATTTCCCTCACCGAAGTGGGGTAAGGAAGTGAACGTATGATATCCGTTTTTGCCTTATCTACCGCAATTCCTTTGGACGAAATAATATGTCCTAGAATCAAACCTTTATCAACCATAAAGTGACACTTTTCATCATTCAAAACAAGGTTAAATTCTAGGCACCGACACAACACATTTTTCAAATTTAATAGACATTCCATGAATGAATTACCGTAAACAGTGAAGTCGTCCATGAAGACCTCAATACCTTTCTCAACAAAATCAGAAAAAATACTAATCATACACCTTTGGAATGTGGCAGGTGCATTGCAAAGTCCGAAAGGCATACATCGTTAGGCGAAGGTACCGAAGGGGCACGTGAATGTCGTTTTTTCTTGATCTTCAGGTGCTATTGGAATTTGAAAGAAACCTAAAAATCCATCAAGACAATAATAATGAGATTTACCGGTTAATTGTTCTATCATTTGATCTATAAATGGAAGAGGAAAATGGTCTTTCCGAGTTAATGAATTCAACTTCCTGTAATCGATGCAGACTCTCCACCCATTTTGAACTCGTGTTGGTACAAGTTCTCCTTCAGAATTTTCAACCACAGTAACTCCAGTTTTTTTAGGAACTACATGTACCGGACTTACCCACTTGTTATCCGAAATTGGATATATAATATCTGCATCTAGGAGTTTTTGTATCTCATTTTTTTACCACTTCCATCATTGGTGGATTCAGCCGGCGTTGACCCTCACGTGTTGGTTTTGCGCCTTCTTCGGTTTTAATTTTGTGCATACAAGTAGATGGACTCAAACCTTTTATGTCAGCGATGTTCCATCCTATAGCCCCCTTGTTTTGGCGCAAAACCGTGATCAAGTCTTTTTCCTCCTCTTCGGATAACCCTTTTGATATGATTACTGGCAGAGTGTTGTTTGGTCCGAGGAAGCCGTATTTCAAGTGGTCAGGCAACTGTTTAAGTTCAACTTCGGGTGCCTGCATAACGGAAGGTAAGATTTTAGAAGAAATCAAATTCAATTCTGTATGATCATAATTCACGTTCTCATCCTGACCCTCTAGCTCCCTGCATATATCAAAAGAGAAATTAGTCTTTAAAAATTCGTCAACCAAAGGATCAATTGAGTCGACAGAATTTAAACTTTCCACTTTATCAGAATATCTCATTGCCTTATATACGTCAAATTTAACGATCTCACCGTCAAACTCCATAGTTAAAATTCCGCTTCTCACGTCAATTTTTGTGTGTGCAGTGCTCAGGAAAGGGCGGCCCAAAAGAATATCGGACGATGTGTTCGTGCGTTCATTCTCCATGTCGACTATATAAAAATCGGTGGGAAATATCAAGTCGTTTACTTCCACCAATACATTCTCCAACAGTCCTTCAGGATAGATTACTGATCTGTCGGCAAGCTGTATCAAAATTTTTGTATCCTTCAAAGGATCGTTAGTGACCATTTTATAGACAGATAGAGGCATTACATTAATTGATGCACCAAGGTCACACATAGCTCGTTTAATCTCAACCTTACCAATTTTACAAGGGATTGCAAACATACCTTGGTCCTTCAGTTTGGGTGGTAACTTTCGTTGGAAAACGGCTGAGACGTTTGCTCTTAAGCTTACTTTCTCGACTCCGGTAAGCTTCCTCTTTGTCGTACAGAGATCCTTCAAAAACCGGGCATACCTTGGAACTTTTCGGATAACCTCAAGGAGAGGTATATTAACCTCCACTTTCCGAAGTACGTCTAATATTTCTTTTTCTTCGGTTTTTTTATCCTTTTTAACTAACCTTGATGGAAAAGGTGGTGGCACGTCATAGGGAGATGGCGTCGGATCGTCCACTTGTTCTTCTTCATTCTTATTATGGGATCCTGCGTCATTGGTCTTCTTTTATTTTTGGACTGCTTGGTCCGATGGGATAGGTGGCGCTACTACTGTACCACTCCGAAGGGTGATGGCGCTAATGTTTTCCCTCGGATTCACTTCAGTTTGAGAAGGAAGTTTACCTTGTGACTTTAATCTCCCCACAGTTTGAGCCAGTTGGCTCAATTGCTTGTCCATCTCTTGGAAGTGGGCTTCAGTTCGGGTCTGGAATTTCTCCTGGGATAGTGCTAACCTTTCGACAATCGATTCTAGTGATGTCTTCTGCGGCTGTTGTTGTGGTGAAGGTCTCTCTTGATAGCCTTGATTCGGTCTCGGGTTCTGCGCATAACTGAAGTTCGGGTGATCCCTCCATGCTGGGTTGTATGTTTTACCGTAAGGATTATAAGCTTTTTGGGGAGGTCCCGGGAAGTTTCCGACTACGTTAACTTGAGCTGTTGCATCGTCTTGAATCAGTGGACAACCGTCTGTTGGATGATCAGGTAGTGCACATATTCCACATAATCGGTTTTGTCCTGTCTTTCCTGCAACAAGAGAGTTTACGACTTCAGTTAACTTATCTATTTTACTTTCCAAGGAAGATGAACTTATCTCATGAACCCTTCGAGAAGGTTCATTATTTGCGCGGAACTGTTGGGAATTTGCAGCCATCGTCGATATTAAGTCTCTAGCCTCGGTAGGAGTCATATTCACCAAGGCTCCACCGCTAGCAGCATCGATCATCTTCATTTCCAGGGGAGATAATCCTTCATAGAAGTATTGAATGAGTGTTTGTTCGGTTAGCCCATGTTGTGGGCAACTAGAACACAACTTCTTAAACCGCTCCCAGTAGTCGTAGAGCGACTCTCCATCAAGTTGCTTGATTCCAAGTATTCTCCTTCGTAGTTCACTTACTTTTGCTGCAGGGAAAAACCTGTCAAGAAAAAGACGAGTCATATTAGCCCATGTAGTAACAGAATTAGGAGGAAGATAAAATAACCACTCCTTAGCCGAGTCGGCTAAGGAAAAAGGGAATGCTCTAAGTTTTATTTGGTCATCGGTTACTCCCTGTGGTGTCATGCTAGAGCAGACCATGTGAAATTCTTTGAGATGTTTGTGTGGATCCTCGTTTGGCAATACGCGGAATGTAGGGAGGAGATGAATAAGGCCAGTTTTCAACTGGTATGGAGTTTCGCCTTGGGGAAAATTAATGCACATAGGTCCTTGTTCAGTGGGTGCCGCAGCTAACTCCCGAATAGTAGGTTCGGCCATCGGATTTGTATTACCTGAATTTGATCTTTCTTCTGGATCTAATTGTTGTCTCCTTCTTTCCCGAAGTGTCTGTGCGTGGAGTCTCCTAGCTTCAGCTTCGATCTCCGGGTTGTACTCCACTAATGTGCCCGGATTAGTCCTGGTCATAAATCAAAAACAAACAAAAATTAGTTTGGCGAAGTCCCCAGCAACGGCGCCAATTTGACAACTGTCGTTTCGGATGTCAAAATAATTCCTTATTCTCAATCAATAAATTAAGGAAATGCATAGCAAGGAGAAGTAAGGGTCGATTCCACAGGGACTTAGAAAATTTAAATTTCTGTCTGAATTATTTATGCCAGGCGTGAAACAGTAAAAATGGGGGGATTTTAGTAAAAGATAATAAAAGTAATTAAAGTAAAAATAAGAAGATGAAGATTGTGAATAAATACGGTAAAAGTAGCCTCAAGCTTCGCTTTGATTTAATTTCCTTTAGATCATCGAATAAGATTTTCTCTTCGGGATTCACGTCGGTTACTTTGTCTACAAGGGCTATCCTTGTGACTCTATCTTGTATACCGAATACCCAAGGTAATCTTTGATTCCGGCTTCAGTAGTTGATTCTAACAACATCTATTGTCGTAGATCAAATACCGTTTAAGTTCGTGACGACCAACTCGGATTGTTGTTTCTATAACCGTCAATTCCGATCTCAATTCCCTCTTGGCGAAGCTATCTCGCCAAGTGTGTTCCTAGGAAGTCAAATTGCTTTCTATAAGCCGAATCGCAACAACTTCTTGACCAAAGTCAATCTTCGATTTTTAAAAACTATTTTGATTTTGAAAAAATAAGCGCAGAGATTGAGAGAGAGATTCCGAAGATATTAAGGGACCGTTTCAATTCTCCCGTTGGAATTGAATCATCGCGACAGCTCTCGGCTTATGAAAAGTTTAGCTAAGCATGACAAAAGTCATACTTAGCATAAAAATAAAATTTGAAAATAAAGAAAAATAAAAAGAACTTGAAAAGGAAAAGAGAAAACTTTTATAAAAACTAGAGAGAAAAGAAGAATGTATTCTGAATGATGAGTTTAGGCTTACCCCAAGTGGGTATTTATAGCCTCTCAAAGCCTAAAGGATAAACAAAGAAAATAATAAAATAATACAAAAGATAATTGTTTTTAAATTTAAATTCAAACTTAAACTAGTCTCCTAATGCAACTCTGCTCGTCAATCTTCCAGAAGGCATGTAGACGAAGTCTCCTAGAAACCGCCGCTGACTGGACCTTCTAGAAACTGCCATGTCAGACCGCGTCGTGCCCGGAGTCATGCCCATGTCTCCAGCCGTGACCAAATAATAAAAAAAATGCAGAATTCGCCCGTTTTATCACCAATTCTGGAAAGTAAGGACCTGCATGAAAATAGACATAACACAACCAAATCAGCAGCAATAACTTCACAAAATCGAAGAAATAACGAACAGATATTAACGATTCTAAACACTCATCACAATATGATTCCGAACAATAATAAAACAAATTAGTTGAGTATGCACCCATCACATTCTCTATCAGTTTCCTCCTCCATCTTGTCTGCTAACACTAAGCAATGACCTTCATGGCTGAAATGTTCAGTCTTTGTGGCTTCCCCATCTTCACTCATCTCAATAAAACGAGTGATGGAAGACTACGTAGTTGAATTAAGCTCCTCACATTGACATTCTTCCTTAATTACATCGTACAGATCTCTATCCTCCAAGGCACAATTCACATGAACAACGTAATTGCAACTTGGCTTCACACAAGAGTAACTCCCAGGCTCTAGTTTCATTTCTTCGAAACTGATATTGCAATCCTACCTTGTAAGCTCTTGTTTTTTAAGAAAACATTTATGAAAAAGACAATGATCATGTCTTGAAAATTTGATAATTCGTGGGAGTTTTGTGCAGTCTTTATGGACCATGACGTTGCATGTGGGACGAATATATGATATAGAATTCCCCTCAGTGCCACACGCATCGCAAATGAATGTGTCCTGCCTCCAAATTAAGGTGAATGGGTGCTGAATGTGGCCTTTGTCTTTAACAACGAGCCTCGGCCGAGCACATTCAACATTGATGTTAAAATTGCAAAGAGAACAAGAATCAAAGTTTCCACCATGTTTCTTTTGGCATTGGCTTGCAAATAAAACAAAAATAGATAGCATCAAGCGATGGTTGATGACACCAGAGGCAGCTGAATCTTTTGTGTGGATCCATAGGAGTTTGAATGAAGGTCAATGAATGTTGGTGGAAGTCGTGTTTGGACTCTTGGTTAAGCTTATACAAAGAAGATAAATTAAAACATTTGATGTCAAGGGAAAAGTAACAATCATTACATTCATAAAAGAACATGTTACGTTTTTCCTTGCATAATGCACAACCATATACTCTATTATAACCAGGATGAGGCCTTTCTCGTAGAAAAAAACCTAAGTGTTGGGGATGGAGAGGGTGATTGGAAATTGAATAGGGTGCCTCTGCACATTTCTGATGAAAGTGATAATTGCAGAGTGCACAGCTAAAGCATGGACCTGAAACCACCTCCATGCATCCAAGCATCCAGAGCAGTAAGCTTTGGGATTAGCTTCATTGCATTACTCTTCTACAAACACCAAGGGATGCACATGGAACTTATGCTTAATCACTCTTATTTTTCATCTCCATTTGTGTTTTTATGAGTAAAGAATATGAGGAAGCAGTGAATGACAAGTATATGTTCAAACAATGAACATCAATTTCTTTATAAATTGCAATTAAAGGGAATAGGATTTTTGCCTGTATAGATACCAAAGAAATAAAGTTGGTATTTCAAACAAGTAAATAATTTATTGGGAAACAATGAAGGAACAAAACAAACAAAATATAATATTTAAATATATGAGAAAAGATCCCGCATAAATCTAAATAATTTTATAAAATTTTAAATTCAGTTAAGGACTCGATTATTGAACTTATCATATATATTTGTTATAAACTTAAAATTTAGAATTAATATAATATATCTATCATACTAATCAAGATTACTGGCCGAGCTGATAGGCCTGTAAATGAACCGAACGCACACGAACGGAGGTATGTTCATGTTCGTTCATTTAATAAATAAACGAACATAAACGAATAAAATTTTTTTTTGTTCATGTTCGTTCATTAAGGAATATAGCTTGTTCATATTCGTTCATGTTCGTTCATTTAAATTATAAACGAACGTAAACGAACACAAACGAACGAACAACACAAACACAAAAAACAAACTTATTCGAACACAACAAATGAATGTAAAAAAAGTAAACAATAAGAATAACAACTTAAAATTCATTAATATAACCTGCAACTTTAGAGTTAATTTGTTCGAATACGACAAAAACATACATAAATCATAAATAAACTATATGAACATAATAAAGTCTTAAAATTAATTTGTTCAGCAAAACAAACTTCTTGAAATCCAAACAACTTCAAAAATCGTCATAACATATTCAACTTGCTCTCTGTTCGATCATAAATGAACGAACATAAATGAACAGACATAAATGAATATAAATGAACGAACATAAACGAACATATAATCGAACATTCACTAACGTAAATGAACGAACAAGCCCTTTGTTCGTGTTTGTTCATTTAATTAAACGAACACAAAATCTTGTTCATGTTCGTTCATTTAATAAATAAACGAACATAAACGAACTTTCCACGGCACGATTCATGAACGGTTCGTTGAACGTTCAGTTCAATTACAGGCCTACGAGCTAGTATAAAATTGAAGTGTTATATGACATCCGAATATTTTTAGAAAATATTTTTATATAATATATATATATAATATAAAAAAATTAAAGTTTTGACAGCCCTTAAACAAGAAATTGATTCTATATTTTTAATTTTTTTTATAAAATATATAATGATAAAAAATAATAAAATATCATTTCAATCCAACATTCACCATCCTCAAAATCTATTATTATTATATTTATCGGTGTATATAAAAGTATTTATTAAATAAAATAAGATTAGAAGAGTATAATTAGTTAAAATGTAAAATCATCCCACAAAGAAAATCGTATCATAAAAACCTTTTCAATAAAAATATAATTTAAAAATTGGATAGATTGGAGACCAAAATAATTTTATAAAGGGATAATGAAAATATACATAATTATACAAAAGTAATTATGTATTTATTTCTTAATTATCAAAATAGTGTTAGATGTATATATTTTCACCATCCAACAAAGATAATTATATCATAAAAACCTTTTCAATAAAAGTATACTTTAAAAATTGGATAGATTGAGACCAAAATAATTTTATAAAAGGATAATGAAAATATACATAATTATGCAAATGTAATTATATACTTATTTCTTAATTATCAAAATAGTGGAAGATATATATATTTGCACCAGTGTAAATCTGGTTCTTAGAAATAAACACATATTTACATTGATGCAAGTGTGTACATATTCCATTATCTTGTTACCTAGAAATAAATACATACTTACACCGACGTAAGTAAGTACATATAGATTAATGAGCCAAAATTCAAATAAAAATAGAGGAATATATTATTTTAATATTTTATAAGAAAATATCATTCATAAATAAATGAGTCAATAAATGAGCTTATAAATGATTTAATAAATGAACTTGTTTGTGAACATAAGCGAACCAAACACTACTCTATTCATGTTCGTTCATTTGTTAAACGAACATAAATTTTTTGTTCATACTCACTTATTTAACCTAATAAACAATCTTATTCATACATTTCACAATTAATTCATCGAATGTTCTACTCATTTGCATCACTATTTTATCCATATTATACATTAATTTATAGTGTTTTAGGAATGTTCTACTCATTTGTACCTCCCTTATATCTCCACTTTTTTTTTGGGTTGAATGTATTCTTTTCCTCCAATCTAGGTATAGAGAAGTTTTTAATGAGACATTTTTCCATGATATTTTAATAATAAAAATATTCTTACTGAAAAAAAAATTATAGGATATTAATGTTATGAACTAATGTATATGACTTTATTAAGACATATGCTTTTGTTTGGCCTTTGAAATATGCTTTTGTTTGGATAATCCTAGCAAGCAAGGTACATAAAAAGAGACTCGAAAGCCTATGGTAATGGAGGCACGTTAAGGATTGTCCAAAGTGGATTGTTTCTACCCATACCTTAGCCACGTTACAATCCATATTAAAGACCCCTTGATTATTATATTATGTTCACCTTTGGTAATGGAGGCTTGATTGGATTTCAAGCCTATAGTATTATCTTGCTTAGTTCCGGTTAGAGCGATTTTATTTTACCCTAAACACTTTGAGCGGATATGTGTGAATATTTGTGAGGTATTGAGTTATGTTTCATTAAAGTTGGCAAATAATTGAGATATCTTGCTTGCTTAAATTTTTCCTTAGTTGTGTCTTTGCTTGATTGTAACTTGAATTCGACAATTTTCACGGATTAGTTCGATTTGAAGTTTGAGAAATAAATTGAAATTGAAGATGACAACTTGTTATTTTCATGTGTTAATTGAGGAATGCTTGAGGACAAGCATTGAATAAGTGAAGGGGAATTTGATATGTGCTTTATTTGGTTATTATTTTTCTTTTAAATTGCTCCTTAATCATTGGTTTTTGTGGCTTATTTGTTCGTTTTGATTCATTTTCTGTGCAAGATACTAGATTCTAGAAATTGCACTAAAAGAATAGAATTATGCATTTTTTTTTTATTTTCATAATCAAAGCGGATTAGTAGGCATGACTCCGGGCATGACGCATCTAACGAGACGATGAGCCAACACCTTCTAGAAGGTCCAGTCAGCGCTTCAGAAGAACGAATGAATTAGCCACAGGTTTCTACAATTCGAATTTGAGTTAAACTCATGTTTTAGGATATTAGTTTAAATATTATATTTTATCTTATCTTTGTTTTAATATTTTAGTTTAAATAGTTTTAAGTTATCTCTTTATTTTAAGAATTATATTTTCCTTATTTTTAGGATTTTAAAGGCTATAAATACCCTCTCAGGGTAAGCCTAGAAACACATTCAGAAATCGTTCTTCTTCTTTCTCTAGTTTTTAATAAAAGTTTTTCT
Source organism: Hibiscus syriacus (assembly GCF_006381635.1). Lineage (NCBI taxonomy): Eukaryota > Viridiplantae > Streptophyta > Magnoliopsida > Malvales > Malvaceae > Hibiscus > Hibiscus syriacus. Next base: position 236,419 of record NW_024063019.1, on the reverse strand, counting down.
TTTCTTTTTCAAAGTTCTTTGTTTTATTTTTTTTATTTTCAAATACACTAAGTATGACTTTGGTCATGCTTAGCTAATTTTATTTTAAGTCGAAGGCTAAAATGATGGCTCAATCCCAAACGTGAGAATTGTAAGGTAGTTAAATCGCTTTGGATATCTCTCTCAGTTTTCTGGGCTTATTTTCTAATCAAAACAATTTTCAAAATCAAAAAGTCGACGCTAGTTTGGATGTTGTTATGGTTAATGTGGGAGGAAGGGTCGGCTTATTGAAGCACATTCGACTTCCTAGGAACACACTAAGCAAAATTGCTTGATAAGATGAAACTGAGATCGGAACCAATTATTATTGAAACAACAAAATCCGAGTCTGAAGCTTTTCGAGCCTCAATGTTTTTAGATCTACAACATTGTTGTTGCTTAGATCAATTCACAAACTGATATTAAAGATTGCACTTGGGTATTTGGTATACAAAGCATAGTTACAAGGATTTGTCCTTGTAGACAAGTGACCGGCGTAAATCTTGAAGTATATTTATTTCGATGATCCGAGGAAACTGAGTAAAAACTGAAAGCCTGAGGCTACTTTTTACAATAAGTCTTCTTTCCAAACACTAATTATTATTTTATTCTATTTATTATTTTTTCCTACTTTGTCTTTATCTTATCTTTAAACAGTTTTAATTAAGTCAAACCCATTTTTATCTTATTCTTATCTCATCTTCTATTTTTATATTTTAATTTATTTTTTTATCTTAAATTTCATCTCTATCTAAATTCTGCCGTTCAAAACAAGAAGATAATTAAATCAGAAACTGTAGAATCTCTGTGGGATTGACGCTTACTTTCCATTTGCTATATTTTTCTTTATATTTCTTTTGGGATTAAGGAATTATTTTGACGCGAAAACGACGATTGTCAAAAACAGTTCGATTCTATTAGTCTTTCCTTTGTCGATTGGCCCTGGTTTTCCTATTCTAGCCAAATCTTAGCAATCGAGCACGCTGCCAAAATATTTCTTTCGTCTAATAGAATGGCGAGTTTCAGACTTATCACTGAGAGTGACTGTAATGTTGCTATAAGTTGGATTGTTGACCCTTCTAAAGCTCTGATTATTTACGCCGATAGAATATATGAAATATCGCAGGTCATGCAAAGGAATAGTTGGATATCTAATACTCCCCAAGAATATGTAATATGTAGGCAGACAAATTACCAAAAGAAGGGGCTGCCAAATCCTTTGTCTAAAATGTTATTTTGCAGGTTGATCATATTAAATTTTAATTTTTTTTCTCCTGAGACTTGGCTGCTCTATGGTGGACCTTTGATTGCTGGTGCATTTTGTAGCAAAGTGGTGCCTTCCAGGTTTTGTTTTTATTTATTCTACCTTTCATTTGGTGGACAGTTTGAAAACTTCTGCCATTTCACATGAAGTTTTTGTCTAGCAGTACATTGATTTAATTTTTGGAAGTTTGTACAAGTGATTAACTTGGGTTACGCTCCAACATAATTGCGAGTGGTCACCAGGTTTTGGTATTAGTTTTGCGGCGATTGCAAGTTATCACTTGTGGGTTGGGATCTCATGTAATTTAGGGACTTACTATGGTTATCTTCTATCAGATAATGGTTGCTTTGCTTTATTTTTAGGAGTTGTTTAATAAAAGTTCTTTGGGCACTCTGTTCCCCTTCCGTTGTCCAAATCGAGCTGAGATGAGAGGGTTTTTAATGAGACGTTAATTATATTTTAATATATATATATAATATATATAGGATATGATGCTTTAAACAATGTAAAACTCTTTTAGTTTTATATAAATTTAGGATCATTATATGAATAAAAATAAATGGTTTAGAGTAACAATTGGAAAAGAGAAGATATTCATCGAAAAAAATAATTAGTTATCCATTTTCACTCATCTAACGGTAAATAACATTGTTCCCCACGGTTTTAATTTACTATTTTTTCAAAGGATGAAATCTTTTTAGGGTAAATTACACTATACATCATTAAATTATCTTCTCACTCCTATTTTAATCACTGATGTTTAAAATTTTTCAATTTAATAACTAAACTTTTATATAATTTTGTATTAGTCACTCCACCATTTAAATTATAAAATTTATGAGGATGTGGGATATTTTGTTATTTTTCATCATGACATTTTATTTTTATTAATATTTAATTCCAAGTAAGATTTAAAATAAAAAGTAAAATTAAATTAAAGTTATTAACCCCAAACCCCAATATCTATCCCAACCCAAAAAAATGAGCACCAACAATCGAAAGTACAAGCCACGCCACAGACTCGAAAGTGAAGAATGTTAACAGTGTTCTTTTACAGTAGAACCATATTAGGATTTAGCATGGCATGAGGTTAGCAAAATGTTTCATAATATACCATATGGTATGCATAAAATTATAACACCATCGGACCGATACGAGTGATTCGAACCGATCTGAGGTGTTACAAGGGTCATCGGAACAACCCACACTAAAAATATGAGGAAATTAAAAAAATTTCAAACAAAAATTTAAAATTGTAGAATAATTTAAAAAATAATATATAAGTTTAGAAAACATTCAGACGTTAAAACATAACTTAAAGGTACAAAATATAAAACAAATTTCAAACTCTGACATAAAAAACAAGATGTGACATACATGCCCCCTAATACATATGTAATGTACTCTGCAAGCAACGCCGAAGGAACTCCCATTACTGATGTCGCTAACTGACAAGATCAATTTTTAATCTATTATAGTAAGTAACAGAATCAACTTTGGGAAAAGCTCAGTAATACATAACTACTAAATAATGCTAAAGGCCAAGCAGATGTACGACAAAGCATAAAATGATTATGGTGATCCATGTTGGGAAATTAAAAAGAGTAATTTTCCTATAACCAGATTAGTGAGAATGCGAAATAAAAGCGGAATAATAACACCCAAAATTGATAACGGAGTTTGGCTAATTATGCCTACGTCTCCAGACTCCTGTAGATCTTTTACTAATGGGAGAAAAATTTACAGGTTTTTACAAAAAAACCCACAACTTACAGCCCAATTACTCTCTGAAAATTGCTCTCAAGAAAACTCTCTAATTTCTCTAGTATTCGGAGAGAGCTAGAATGATTTTGGATGATTTTGAAGCTAAATGGGTTAGGGTATTTATAGTTGAAGCTTAAAGACTAATCTTGTAAATACCTTAAAGTACAGGGACTAAATTTGATAATTTTCCCTTACCAAATTTTCAACAAAATCTGCTCCTTTTTTTACCAATTCCATTCGGTGCATTCTTTTTTAACTGACTTTCAACAATCTCCCAGTTGAAGACTGATTTTAATCTGTCTTCACACCTTGATCAATGCAACAACATTTCTGGTCTTGTTACTCTAGCATGCCAACTGAAGCTTAACACAACTTCAGTTTATTAGTAGTCACCGTCTTTGTTAACATGTCTACCGAATTTTTAGCTCCACTAATCTTTTCAGGTTTCAAAATCTCATCTTATAGAAGAGATCGCATAAAATGATATTGCAATTGTATGTGCTTCGTCCTGGAATGAAAAGACAGATTCTTCTCTATATGGATAGCACTTTGACTGTTGTAATACAAGAATTTGTTTTCTTGTTTCTTCCCTAACTCTTCCAAGAAACTTTGGAGCCAAACCATCTCCTTGCTGGCTTCCGTAACAACGACATATTCTACTTCAATTGTGGAGAGAGCAACTATTTTCTGTAGTTGAGAAACCCAACTCACTGTAGTACCTCCTAGTGTATGGACATACCCTGTAGTGCTTCTTCTGATGTCAACATTTTCGGCTAAGTCAATATCTACATAGCCTGTCAGTTTTGTATATCCACCTTTGAAACAAAGTGCTTTGTTTGTGGTACCCCGCAGATATCTAAGAATTCATTTGACTGCTTCCCAGTGTACCTTCCCCATATTATTCATGTACTTACTAACAGCTCCCATTGCTTGAGCAATATTTGGTCTAGTACAAACCATGGCATACATCAGACTTCCAATTACTGAGGCATACGACACCTTCACCATGTGTGCACGTTCTTCCTCCGTCTTTGGTGATTGTTCTTTGGAGAGTCTAAAATGAACACCTAAAGGTGTATTTACTGGTTTAGCATCTTGCATGTTGAACCTGGAGAGTACTTTATTGATGTACTCAGCCTGTGATAACATCAAGGTCCCCGACTTTATATCTCTTAATCATTATCCCAAGAATCTGCTTTGCAACGCCCAGATCTTTCATTGCAAACTGCTTTGACAATTTTTGCTTCAAGTTTATAATCTCTTGCATGCTTGAGCCTACAACGAGCATGTCATCAACGTACAACAATAAAATAATGAAATTGTTATCGAACTTCTTGATGTAGCAACAATGATCTGTTTGGCATATGGTAAAACTACTACCACCTATGAAACTATCGAACTTCTTGTACCACTGTCTAGGAGCTTGTTTTAAACCATACAAGCTCTTTTTCGACCTGCATACCAGGTTTTTCTTTTCTGACTCTACGAAGCCTTCTGGCTACCTAATATAGATTTCTTCCTCCAAATCACCATGAAGGAAAGTTGTCTTTGCATCTAACTACTCAAGATATAGATTCTCTGCAGCTACAATTTTCAACACCAGTCTGATTGTAGACAGTTTCACGACTGGAGAGAAAATTTCATTGTAGTCAATACCCTCTTTTTAACGAAAACCTTTGATAACCAATCTTGCTTTGTAGCATTTGCTCCCACTGTGCTCTTATTTGATCCGTTAAACACACTTATTATGTAGTGATTTCTTGCCTTGTGGTAATTCAGCTAATTCCCAAGTAAGTCCATCTCATCTTTCATGGAAGACTCCCACTTGATTGAATCCTCCACCTGCATTGCTTCATTATAGCTCTCTGGTTCACCATTGTCAGTCGACAACAAGTAGTGCAAAGAAGGCGAATAATGCTGCATTGGTTTAGGAATTCTGGAGGAACGTCTCACTTATGGTGTGCCTGGTTCTTCTTGAACTGCTTCAGGACTGATCTGAACATCATTTCCAGAAATCTCCTCAAACTCAGCAAATTCCTTTGTTTCAGCTTCGTTATTGGAGCTACTTGATTCTATGGTTGACATGTATTTGTACATCACATTCTCATTGAAAATGAAATCTCTACTTCTGATGATCTTTCGATTTTCATAGTCTCAAAACTGATAACCAAACTCATCACCACCGTAACCAACAAAGACATATTTGTTGGACTTAGCATCAAGCTTACTTCTTTCAGCAGAATTTATGTGTACATAAGAAATACAACCAAACACTATTAAGTGTGAAAGGTTTATTTCTTTTATGCTCCAAACTTCCTCTGATATTCCACCATCCAAGGGAACCGAGGGCCCACAATTGATCAGGTAAGCTACAGTGTTGATAGCTTCAGCCATAGCAATTTGGGCAAGCCGACATGTATCCTCATCCTTCTGGCACGTTCATTCAGAGTTTTGTTCATGCTCTCTACTACGTCATTCTATTGTGGTGTCATGGGAACTGTTGTCTCCATCTTGATCCCATTATTTACGCAAAATTCTCTAAATCTACTATTTTTGTACTCTCCTCTATTATCAGACCTCAACCGCTTGACTTTCAAACCAATCTCATTTTCCACCATGGCCTTCCATTTTCTGAAGGTATCAAAGACTTCTGATTTCTTGTTCAAAAAATAAACCCACACTTTCCTTGTAGAATCATCGATGAAGGTAACATAATATAGTGAGCCTGCAAGAGATAGAACTGGAGATGGTCCCCATACATCAGTATGAACAAACTCTAACTTTTCAGTCTTAGGTGTCTTGTCAATATTTGCAAAACTGATTTTCTTTTGTTTTCCAAAGATGCAATCCTCACATAGTCCAAAATCTATACTCTTTAGATCCGACAACTTCCCTTTTGAAAAAAGTGTCTTCATCCCTTTCTCGCTCATATAGCCAAGCCTTTGGTGCCATAGGTTTGATTTTTCATCAGCATCTGCTACTGCAATGGTTTTCTCTAAATTTGAGGTTACATAGAGAGTATCAGTTTTCTTACCACGAGCAAAAATGAGTACTCTTTTGGTAATCTTCCATTCACAACCTGAAAATGTTGTACAATATCATTCTCCATCAAGATGATCTATAGAAATCAAATTTCTTTTAAGGCCAGGAATATGTCTCACTCCTTTCAGCTTCCAGGTGGTCTGGTTTGGCAACTTTAATCAGATGTCATCTTTTTCGACGATCTTCAAGGTTTCATCATCAGCTACTCCCACAATCACCACTGATATAGTTCTCCATGATTTCTTAGCATGGGGTGGCATGGAAAGATGCCCCTGAATCCAAGATCCATGATTCAATCGGACTGTTGACCCTTAGAATCATGTCATCACATGTTTCCTCTGTCATGTTTGTAGATTCCTATGCACCGGTATCTTTCTTCGGTGCTCAGTAATCTTTTTTAAAGTGACCCTTCTTATCGTAATTATAACAGTCAAAATCTTTCTTTCCCATTCTTGATTTTTCCTTTCTAGATTTCGATCTACCACGATTTGGATTTCTTTTTAAAGTTCTCCCTCTAGACTCCATATGTAAGGTTGAGGAGCTTGATGCTTCACCCGATTCTCTCCGTCGAATTTCTTCACTCAATACCACATCCCGAACATCGTCAAATTTTAATTTACTATTTCCTGACGAGTTGCTAACTGATGTAACAGTAGCATTCCAACTGTCTTGTAGAGATGATAAGAGAATTAAAGCTCAAACTTCATCATCGAATTCAATTTCCACGAAACTCAACTGGGTTGTGATTGTGTTGAGTTCATTTAGGTGTTGAGCCACTGATGACCCTTCCTCCATCCGCAAATTGAATAATCGCCTCATCAAGTGAACATTGTTTGAGGTCGATGGCTTCTCATACATACTGGAGAGAGTCGCCATAAGACCCACCGTGGTCTTTCCTTTGCTATGTTGAAAGCAACATTGTGGGATAACGTCAGTCGGATAACTCCGATGGCTTGTCTGTCGAGAAGAGCCCAGTCTTCATCCTTCATGCCCTCTGGTTGCTTTCCTGAGAGAGGTTGATATTGATTTTTCTGATACAGAAAATCTTCAATTTGCATCTTCTAAAAACCAAAGTCCACACCATCGAACTTCTTAATTTTCACCTTCTCTTCATCTGCATCCATTGCTCCTACTCGAATTTGACTTCTTTTGGATCGTTTCTAACAATTCCTGTGAACCACCGTGTATTAGAACACCTATGTTGACAAACTCGTATCGCCGACCAAATTTTACTATTCACGAAATTCACTATTTACATGAATAGTAACCTCACAGAAAAACTGACAAAATTCACCACAAAAGCTTTTGATGCCAGTTGTTGGGAAATTAAAACGAGTAATTTCCCTATAACCAGATTAGTGAGAATACAAAATAAAAGCGGAATAATAATACCCGAAATTGATAACGGAGTTCGGCTAATTATGCCTACGTCTCTAGACTGCTGCATATCTTTTACTAAAGGGATGAAAATTTACAGTTTACAAAAACACTCACAACTCACAACCCAATTACTCTCTGAAAATTGCTCTCAATAAAACTCTCTAATTTCTCTAGTATTGGGAGAGAGCTAGAATGATTTGGGATGATTTTGAAGCTAAATGGGTTAGGGTATTTATAGTTGAAGCTTAAGGACTAATCTTATAAATATCCTAAAGTATAGGGACTAAATTTGGTAATTATCTTACCAAATTTTCAACAAAATCTTCTCTTTTTTGACTAATGCCATTCGGTGCATTTTTTTGACTAATGTCATTCGGTGCATTAATGCACCGAATGAAAGCTTACATTCAACAATCCAGACATCTACATGTTCTAGTGATGAGTTGAAATTTCATTAATTAATTTTTCAGGTAACAGTCAGGAAATCTACATTCTAAAGGAATTATTCAGAGAGACAGATTCAGGAGAGTGAGTTGGGAAGTCTAATATGTTCCAACAAAACTAGAGAAAAGTGTACATATAATTTAAAAATAGTAGTAATTTATCTCAGTTTCCTCCAATCTAGGCTTAGAGAAGTTTTTAATGAGACATTCTTCCTTGGTATTTTACTAATAAAATTCTTCTTCTTGATCTTTTTTATTAATGTTATGAATTAATGTATATGACTTCATTAAGACGTATGCTTTTGTTTGGCCTTTGAAGTATGCTTTGGTTGGATAATGCTAGCAAACAAGGTACATAAAAAGAGACTCGAAAGCTACATATGTTAAAATATTCGAAATGTTATTTTATTTTCTAAATAAAAGCAATGTGCTTTGCTTGATTGCAAGGATAATTATTTTTTTCCTTTTGTCGAGACTGTAATTCTTTTAAAGAAATTATGTCTCGTGGATTCAATCTTTTTTTTTAACAATGACTACTTAGGGGAGGGAGAAGGAGAATCTTAATCTTAATGGATAATGAAAGATGGCAACCGAGAGCTTTTAACTTTTGTCAACCCATTAATAAAAGTCTAAATTGATAATTTAAAAAATCCACGTGCCCTCCTTATTCTTCTTATTCTTCCACCACCACCAATAAAGATGCGATCAATGGGTTAACCCAGCTAAAGGGGAAAACTTTGAACTGTAATTAGTGAGAACTTTCAATTGCCAGCCATGGATTTCTACTTGAAGATACATAAAGTGGACAAATTTAGAGGCCAAATATAAAATTAAGCCATTTGAATATTACGATGGAGATTTTCTGGTTAGAGCATTTGCTGCAACCCTATTTCAATTTAGTTGCATGCTTCAATTTATCTATATTAGGATTGGAATTTAGAACTCTTTTTTTAATTTTATAAACTATGGATATACTATATGGGTATGCTTGGAGCAACATGTTTTAGGTACATTTGTGGTTCTTTAAAATGCATGAACCTTGATTTCTGTTAATCATTTTGCAAGTTGGATTTTGGCTTTTGTATCTGTAGTTTTTTTACCAGGGATTAACAGCTTCATCCAGAAAATTAAACGGACCCCTAGTTTGATTGCTGTTGTTGGGACTAATTTGAGTGATCTGTGAACGAGAAGGATTTGATATGAGACGCGGGTAAAGATGGATAGAGTTCCTTAGCAGAAATTGTTGTGGTTTCTATTGCATGTGCCCCGACTTGCTATTATCACTGGATGACAATTCTAGATTGATTGACAACCAAAGAAAGGCTGCTGTGCATGGGTGTGGCCGTTGATGAGCTGTGTATGCTGTATAAAATTGAGTTGTAATCAAGAAAACACCTTTTTTTGGGTGTGCTTTCTCGGTTGTTGTTTGGACGGTCGCGCTTGCTCGGGGTGACATTAGGCGTGGACTGTTTGAATGGGTGCAGGAGTTAGAGTGGGCTATTACTATGTTTAAGGGTAAGTCCACTCTAACTCTCCTTCTCAAGTAAGTTTGGAATGCTTGTATATACTTTATATGAGAAGAGCGTAATAGACAATGCCTTTCAAAGGTCAGTTTTCAATGGATTTTGAGAAGAATGAGGAAATGACCATTAAGTCCTTAGACTGAGAAAATTAAAGGTCAACCAGATTTTTATATTTCAATTTGGCTTCTCTTGTTTGTTTCTTTTGCTAGTGTTCTTTAATTATATCTTGCAATGGTATTTTTGTTAATTGTATTACAGGTGGTTTTCATCTTTTCTCAAGATATCTGAAGTTAATTATCACTAAAAATGTTGGTTTTCCATTTTCATGCAGCATGAATGTTTTCAAGACAACAATTCTACAGTTATACAGCGTGTGTATTCCTCTTCCCCCCTTTATTCAAGCATTCTTCTTTTTATATGTTTCGTTTTTTTGGTAAGAAGAAGAAGAAGAGAACACGTCACCACTTCGTCTTATTTCGAAAATCATTCTCCACCAAATCCCACGCACTACACTCCCCACCTATTCACTCCATACCGACGTGTCCTTCCCCAGCCCGTCATATCTAGGGATGGGCATGGGTTGAATTTCCGATCAACCCGACCCGATCCAAAACAATATATTTATAAAAAAATATTACTTTTATTTAATAAAAAATAAAGCTTTAATTAAAAATAATATATATATGAGTATTATTTTAATTACTCCTAAATATATAATATAAAATTATTTTTTGGGTCGGGTCGGATTGGATTTTTACCTTAAACTCGAACCCGACTCGTATATAACATCTAAAAACCTCGACCCGACTCAATATAAAAAATCCGACTTCATAAAATCAAATTGAATCTAAACTCATCGAGTTCGAATCTCCAATCCCTATTCATATCCTTGTATTCACCTTCCTCGGCGCGTCATGCCCTTGTATTCAATGTTGCCAAACTAACCACATTTTTGTCATTCCCTATTAAAAGAAAACAATATCGATAATAGCAAAAATAAAATGAATAAAAAATTGAAATACCAATCTCCATCATTAATACTTAAAGGTCGCCACATAATCCTTAATTTATTAATCCAGAAAATAAGTTAGAACTTAGTTAGAATTTATTATTAATTTATATTATCATTATTTTATTTAAAAATAATAATGATTTAATATTTATTAGTGTTAATTACCATAATAGAATTATTTGCTCCAAAGGATCCTCCTCCCTTCAACATATGTATAAATAATTCTGACAAATGAAAAGATTGAAATTGTGTAGAAGTGGAAGTAAATAGCTAGAATAGTTCAGTTGGTTGAAATGTGTGATTGATAACCACAAGGTCAGAGGTTTAAGCCGTCCTTCTAGCGTTGATTTTCTTTGTAACTTGAATTCTCCATTATAATTTCAATATGTTTAGCAATCCAAATGTTTATTTAAAGTAATATGCCAAAAGATATGCAATGGCCTATTCGCTCACTTAGTTAGAGCATTGTGCTAATGACGCGAAGGTCACAGGTTCGAGACCATGGGTCAATTCTATTTACATCAGTTATTGTTTCTCCTATTACGAAAAACAAATATTGTAAGATATTAAAAAATAACTTTAAATTGACCCAATCAAATTCAACATTTATTCTACTTATAAAAAGTATATATTAAAATAATTATAGAGTATATGATTATGAAATTGAGTATACAATAATTTTTATATGAAATAATTTTATTGTTTCCCTTTCTTCTATATTTAATTTTGATTAGACTTTTTAAACCTTTCATTTACCAGCTTCGTGGATATTTCTTTCAATGATATTGTTTCAGAGTTTCAACATGAATTCTTTATATAAGAATATGATGTAGTTATTTTTAGATTCATGTATGGCACATCTCTCGAATGTGTTTGGTTCATGGATATAAGATTAATGATAAGAATTCGATTATACAATATATTCATATTATGAAGAATATTATATTTCTTTATTTGATTCATTTAATCAAAATGTAAGACTATGATGTTTAGGACAAAGAACATATGTATAAAAAATTCTCCTCTCTTCAACTTTATTCAAATTTATTAGTGTTAATTACCATAATAGACTCACTTGCTCCAAAGAATTCTCCTCTCTTCAACATATGTATAAAAAATTCCAATAGATGAAAAGATAGGAGTTGTGGAGTTGTGTGGAAAATTTTTTAAATAGCTAGAATAGCTTCGTTTGTTAGAGCATGTGGCTGTTAACCATAAGGTTAGAGGTTCAAGCCCTTATTTTTAGCGTTGAATTGATTTGTAACTCTGAATTCTCCTTTTTATTTCAATATGCTTAGCCATCCAAATAATTATTTAAAGTAATACGTTAAAGGACATGTAATGGGCTTAGTAACTCTAAATACTTCTTTTAGGTGGTTAAAGATTTGTTTCTATCCTTAAGGGTTTTAGAAATTGAGAAAATAACCTCAGTGACCAAAAATGCCTTATAATATACGATTTTAACCAACTTTTTTTGGATTTGCCAAAATGACCAACAAATTCGCAACGCGAACTCCAATTTCGCAACCTAGTTTCCAATTTCGCAACGCGAATATGTAAATCACATTGCGATTTTCCAAATTCACGTTGTGATTTTCCAAATTCGCAACATGAATCTGTAAATCACAACGCGAATTTGTAAATCGTAACACAGAAGTCAAATTTGTAATGCGATAGTCAAATTCTCAACGCGAATTTGTAAATCGCAACATGAATTTGTAAATCGTAACATATAAGTCAAATTCGCAACGCGATAGTCAAATTCACAACACAAAAGTCAAATTCGCAACGCGGAATTTCAAATTCGCAACTGAATTTCAAATTCGCAACTAGATTTTCGAATTCGCAACACGAATTTAATTTCGCAACATGTTTTAGTTTCGCAACACAAATGTTTTGGGTATATAACAACGCAGCAGCAGCAACTCATAACCTAAATCCCTAAATCGCAACTCATTCCATCTCCATCTATCACTCTCTCTGACGATCCGTTCCTATATCTAACGACATCTGTTCCTATATCCAACGACATCCTTCCCCATCTCTAATTGTTTTTTACATAATTTTATTTCTATATAATTTTTCAATGATTTCTCTCCCAAATTATCAACTATCAACTTAATAAAGGTATGTTTTTCTCTAAGTTAGTGATGATATCTAGATTTTAGCTCGTTTGTTTAGTAAATTAATTTACAATTTGTAGAATGAAATCATCTAAAGTTGATCATGTTTGGATAGATTTGTGTTTTGGAGGGTCATGGGAGAATGTTCATGGTGTTTTACAATATGTGCCTTTACCCATGAATCTTCAACTAAAACTCTCATTAAAAAAGTTAACTTATGAAACTCTAATGTTACGTGTTGCAAAGAAATTGAATTTAGAGCCTCTAACTGGATTTAGGCTATCTTATCAGAGAAAAGGTAAAGTTTATTTGTTAACTGACAATGAAGATGTTGAACGATTCATTGCTTACATTAGTGTTTCACAAGAAGATGATATTACATTGTATGTTGTTAAACCTAGAAGTAGTGAAGTTGGGTCAATAGCGGGTAGTAATCAACTAAGTTCTTCAACCCCAGTTTATGGTGCTCACAATGTACAACGTTGTTATCAACCTCAAAATTTAATGGTTCCACCACAATTTCATCTCCAAGAAAATTTTGTTTTACCACATTTCCAATACCAAACACAATATCAAACACAATCTCAAAACCCACAACCTTTTCCTAATCCAAATCCCAATCAACTTTCAGCACCAAATTCGATGTTCGTATTGACCAGTTAGACGATTATGAGCCAACAGAAAAAATTGTGAGTACTAGTCAGTATTCGAAATTTGATCTTGGTCAATACCCAGACTTTGATCTTGGTCAATACTAAGATTTTGATGATGTGATGGAAGAAGAAACATACCCTGCATGTAATGATTTTGATATTGGTCAATACCCAAATTTTGATGATGAAACAGCCGCTGCTGGGGAAGATGTTGTTGATGATAATGAGGAGGAAGTTACGACTGTGAATGAACATGTTGAACATCCATTCTGTAATTCATATAAACCTGAAGAAGAAAACGAAGAAGAAGTCCCCGAAGAAAAGAAAAAGAAGAAATGCCACGGGAGTATAACTGGAATATTCCAGAATTACTTCAGATACTGGAAGAAGAGTTGGTAAAGATAGCAGTTGATTGTTACACAAAAGTTATTCGTATCAAGAAAGATGATTATTTTGATACAAAGGAAGACTTGAAGATAGCTTTGTATATGAAATGTGTGGAAGATGACTATCAACTAAAAGTTAACAAATCAAGCAAAGATCGTTTTGAAACAAGGTGTATGATTGAGAAAAACTGTACGTGGCGTATGATTGCAAAGAGGATAAAAGATTGCGAAATATTTCAAGTTAGGACTTTTATTGATAAACATACATGTTCAAGAACCCAAGTTTTTCCTCACCATAGACATGAAAACAAAAAGGTGTTGGGTGGTTTTCTGGCTAAGTTAATGTTTTTGAATGGAAGGGTATATCGGGGACATGAAATTATGACTGACATGAATGCTCGGTTCAAGATTAGTATCTCATATTCTCAAGCTTGGAGAGCCAAATGTTATGCCTTGGAATTATTGAGGGGGTCGCCAGAAGCATTGTTTGCCCAACTGTCGGCTTATTGTCACAATTTAAAGCTGAAAAATCCTGGGTCGGTAACTCATATCAAAACAGATAGAGATGACGCTTTGAGTTGTTGTTTATCGCAATTGGTGCTGCGGTTAGTAAATAATTATAATTTTGTTGACTCATTTTTGTTAGTTTCATGCATTTCACATTTAAATGATTATATTTCTTGTGTATATGATTTTGTAGATTAGTTTGTTTATTACTTGCATGCCCAGTTATTATAATTGACGGAGCACATTTGAAAGGTCGATACCTTGGAGTAAACTTATTAGCAGTAGCCATGGATGCTAACAATAGGATACTGCCAATAGCTTACGGGGTTGGCAAATCTGAAACCTCTGATTCATGGACATGGTTTATAGGGCATCTTAGGGATTGTATAGGTCCTATTAGCAATCTGACAATCATATCCGATAGGGAAAACTCAATTGACAACGTTGTTAGAAGGTGTTTCTCATATGCTTTTCATGGACTTTGTGGTGTTCATTTGTACAGAAATCTAAAATCAAGGTCTGTTGGTATAAAAAATCACAAATGGACATACTGGAAGGCTGTAAAAGCTTATCGGGAAGTTGATTTTAATAAGCATATAAATTTTTTAAGACGTGTTTTGCCTTAATGTGCTCAAACACTAGAAGATGTCAGGTTTGAAAGATGGTCAAGAGTACATCAACTTGGAGTAAGATATGGTTTCATGACGTCTAATAGTGCAGAATCAATCAACGCTCTAAGTCGTCATTCCCGAAAATTACCCATTACTATGTTAATAGAGTTTTTTCGAGTCTCTATTCAACAGTGATACTACAAGAAATGAAACCATGCATGTATTATTTCTTTAAATTCGTAACTTATCATATATTTTACTAAGTATTATTTATTTAAATTTACAAGAACATTGGAACGTTGTGTTACACCATGGAATGAAAAAAAGATAACGAAACGTGTTGTGAAGTCAACGTCATGGAGAGTTGAACCATGTTCAAACACTTTGTTTGAAGTATTGGATAATAACTTAAATGGTCTTGTCGATCTAAATGCAAAGACGTGTAGTTGTAAGAAATGGCAAACATCTGGTTATCCGTGTGGCATGATATAAAAGTTGCTCTTCATCTAAACCAAGATGATTCAAGCATAAGCTATGGATTGCTACACTACAGAAGTATATCGATAGACTTATGCCAAGATTGTCTACCCATGTCCACATCCTTCTGAGTGGGACATACCAAATGACTTACAAATAGTTTTGCCACCAGTCATGGACAGCAGGCTACCTGACCAACCAAAAAATCATGATCGTATACCGTCTAAGGGTGAAGAAAAGAGGATATCGACATGTAGTCGGTGCAAGGAAAGTGGTCAAAGAAGGTTGACCTGTGGATCACCAGTGCCATCACAATCATCTTTTCCTCTACCAAAAAATGGATCCTCATGAAAATCCAAAGCACATAAGGTGCCAAGCAAAAGGAAATCAAAATCGCAATCAAAATCCCAATCACAACCGGCTTCACCTTTTGGGACTTATTAACTTAGGTGATTTTTAAATACAAATGTTGTATTATGTGTGAATGCATACATTTTCAGTTAGATATTCATTAGTAACTTGAGTTTGAACATTTCTATGATATGTTCAGTTGTTATCATGTTGGGATTTTCTCTTGTGTTTGATTGCTTGGATAGTTGTTCTCTTGCTTCTTCAAGTGTCCTTAGCTTGTATTTATAGCTTGGAATGTGTTTGATGTTGTATATAACTCAATGTTGTATGTTGCGATCAACATGAAAGTCAAATTCGCAACGCAAAATCGCAAACCAAAAATCGCAACGCGAATTTGACTATCGCAACGCTTATTTCGCGTTGTAAATTGACTTTTGCGTTGCGAATTTACCTTTCGCGTTGCGAATTTACCTTTCGTGTTGCGAATTTGTACCTTCAACAGGTCTTTTTTGCCTTCAACATAATGCAGATTGAATTTAAAACAACAAATCAACTTTTACAAATCAATTAAACAAGCAAAAAAATAATTCTTATTTACACATCAAATTAAACAAATCAAGTTTTACAAATCAACTTTTACAAATCAATTAAACAAGCAAAAAATAATTCTTATTTCCTCATCAATTAAACAAATCAACTTTCAATGTAAAATCAATTAAACAAGAAAAAAAAGTGTACCCCAGACTGTTGTTTATGTACAAATACATCAATTTCACGCAGCTCATGTCAGGAATAACCTGCAGAAACCAAACATTTGCTCAAACAACACTTTCTACACATCTAAAACCAACAAACAATAAATTATTGAATTTTAGGTACTTAACCAAACATTTTCAAACCAAAAAAGAGTATATATGTTAACAACACTTGCTCAAACTTACCAATTGTTTATGCAAACTTTCAGCACGTGGATGCAGGTAGTCAACGTCTCGCATATATCGCTCGATCCATAAAATGCCGAAACCATAAGCCTACTGCACCTCTATCTCTATCTATGGGAGGTAGAAGGTGTTTACTTCCTATCGTTAAACGCTCCAAGCAAATGTATACAAGAGGACCACAATCCCCTATGGCTCCCTCCATTTGATATGGCGCAGTAGCGTCTCTGATCATTGTAACTTTGAACTTTTTTGGCTTCTTGTTTTCAGAATTAGTCCAATAATCAATCGCCCAAGTATTTTTCCAAATGAGCGCTCCATCCCTTACAAATAATATCTCTAAAATCAGACAATGGTATGTAATTCAACATGCTGTCATATACCATTGTCGTCAGGGATGGGAGCTGAAGCTCGACGAGAAGCCAATGAAGACGTTCCAAAACAGGGATAAACACCTACAATCATAAATAATTGCGCACATCCAATAAAATTTATGAAAACCTTTAAAATATTCAAAAAATAAATACTAACCTTATCGACCTCCCACCACACAGGATAAAGTTTACCTTTTCCATTACCCAACGTATATGAAGCATCTCTCAGATCCTTCAAGTGAGCTAAGTGAAAAGACGTCGGCATAATAGTCCATCGAGTATTTCTTATTTTCCTCAATTTCCTTATTATTAGAAACGTGACACCCATGCATCAATATGTTGTTTTATAAAAAATACATATATTAGTGAATTTATTAATAATTTAAAAAAAATTAATCAAAATGCAATATAAGAAGAATATAAGACTTACCACCCCTTCGAGATAGCCATTATCTTCAACCCCTAATAAAATACCCCACCAAGACCGATCAAAAAACAAATGAATAACATCGTCGAGTTCGCATAGGTCAGAATAACACCCCTTGCTCTGCTCATGTAGATAAAAATCAACTGCGGTCTTAGCCCAAAGGGTATTATCCGTAATTGTGTCCGGTAGTGTTTCCCTCTCTGCTGAGGAATGGTACTGGCTGGTAACACATACGAAAGTCAACTCACATCCATCATATCGGTCACGGGAGGGGTTTATCAATATGTCGACATCTGATGCCATGTGAATCGGCACTTGAACGGCGGGCGGGACCTCTTGAACAATGATAGGGGCCTCTTGAAGGGTGGGAGGGGCTTATTCGATGATGAGAGGGGCCTCTTGAAGGATAGGAGGCACCTCTTGAATGATGATAGGTGCATCGGGCTTCTTATTATGGAGTCTTGGCACTAGTGGGGTGAACGGAGACGTAATGGCACGTGTACGATGTCTGATGCGTGAACCCCGTCGTGCAAGAAAAACCCGACGTAAAGTATCTACCTTATCGGTCCGTTGTAAATAAATTAATACATAAATCAGTAAATAAATAAATAAATAATTCCGAAAAAAGGTTATTTGCATTTTTAGTATAGTATTAAACAAATTTACCTCATTCCATAGAGTATGAACCTTATTCTGCAACGATAAAATAATCTCGCGTAGAGCGGCAACCTCATCACGTAAAGTAGATACCTCACCACATAGCGCACCATTGTCATCACATAAAAAATCCACCTCACCATGTAAAGACCGAACCTCATCACGCCATGCACCATTATCTTCACATAAAGTACCGACCTCATGACACAAAGCACCGACCTCATCACGTAACTCCCCTAATTCATCCCGTGGAGGTGGAGAACAAGGAGATAAATGTTATGGCCTCTTTGTCGGTCGTCTATCATGAGGTGATGGTGGAGAAGAGGCTCGATGATTTGATGGAATAGGTGATGGTGGAGGTAGAGAAGAGGCTCGATCAGGTGATGGCTCCGGGTGTCGAGCTGTAGAATCGGCCCGATCAAGTGATGGCTCTCGAAGTGGGGGTACTCATCATCAGTCCCATCAAAAAACTGCTTACTAGCTTGCCACCAATCAGTGGCAAGCTCAGCCTCTGTGGGTGTCAGCCTCTGTAATGAATAGTTGGCCTCCTAATAATATAAAAGCTCAAACAAAGTTAAACTTGTACTAGTAATAACTTGTTTATAAATGGTATTATTTGTGTGTTAACTTACATCATTCATCGTCGTATACGGGAGTAACTCTTCCCAATCCAACATGCGGATCCTCTTCTAGGTAATAACCCTAGGAATATCATTTGATCTTTTTATCGTATATGTCCGCATGTTGGGGAAAGCCTCAAATATCCAAATCTACAAAACAATATAATACACAAACATTAGTAATTGTTAAATAATTAATTATAATTTTGGAAACATTATACATAAATTCTTACCTTAAAGGCCCAAGTAAAGCCTGTCAAAGTGTATTTAGAACCATCGCCCCACAAACTTTTTCGTTCCTCAAAAGCAGACGATAACTTCTTCCAGGTAGCTTTCCATAGATATGAACCCCACGGAAATAGGTTCCATGCATTTAGGTCCTCTACCAATAATATTAGGTCCTCAGAGATAGGTTGTCTGCCCTCTTTGTCTAAAAAGCCGGCATGCAAAAGTAATAAATGCATACTCAGACAACATCAAGGTCATCCATCCAAGTAAAACCATCTTTAACAAATAATCTCTTCAAGTCATCGACGTGTAAACTCAACTTCGACTTTGCCAGCTTAGGAAAAACCCAAGATAACCATGATGGGCGGGAGATATGACTAGTGTACCGGGTTACTTCATCGTGTTCGAAGTGTAGACCAGTGATTAAGCAAAACTCCTCCCGCCCAAAACAAGGATACACCGGTGTCGGAGGAAAATGAAACCATATCTCTTCATCACCACGTTGTATCCTCTCGGGTAGATCGTTAGTCATGGTCTGAAGAAACAAATGTGTCAACATAGCATCTCCACCCATATGTTGTACTTTCAGCCATGGCCCGAGGCAAGTATCCTCAAATAATTTTCTTTTTAGAGGTGTAAGCGTCGACACAATTTTAGTGGCTAGGCTTAATTTATTCCTTAAGGTCAATGCAGCCGGAAAAATTTCTACAAAAACAATAAACATACCAAGTTAGATATACCAAAAACTACAAATTATACACTATAAACAGACATGATATTAAACAGTGAAAACAAAACCAAATATGTTTCAAACTAGCACGGTATTCACATGTTGTCATTATTCCATCATAGTTCACAAAATGCATCAAATAACATTCCAGAAGTAAGCACTTATATAAACATTTAAAAGGAAAACATATAGGTTTAGTGTAGGTTCAAAGACAACATAAAGAGTAGTAGTTTATTCTTGAAACTTAAATTAGCAACACTGTGAAGTTAGTATTTGTCTTTGTTTTTTCTTTTTGTTGAAGTAATGCAATTCATTCAAGTTTCAATTTACAGAATAAAAGTAGTTTCTGAAACTTAAATTCACAACGCGAAAATGAAAATCGCAACGCGAAACTAAAATCGCGTTGCGATTTTCATTTTTGTGTTGCTAATTTAAGTTTCAAAAACTATTCTTCTGCAAATTGAAATGTTGGTATTTTCGGAAGCTCGAATCGACAACCGAAATGGTTTTCAAAGAGGGGTTGGAATGGTTTTGTGTTTAGGGAGTAAGGAGATTGAAACATAGAAAATTGCACAGCGATTTAGAGTGGTTCGACTTTCTCAACCAAAGTCTACATCCACTACCTTAGCTCCTCACCAAGGATTTTCCAACAAATTCACTAATTTGTTCTTTCTTTTGAGGACAAAGAGATAACCTTGCAACTCCCTAGTTTTTCCGGGCTAAACTAAACCTTTCCCTAGCTTTTACACAGGATAAGCTAGAACCTTTCCCCTTTACAAAAGGATAAAATAAGTAAACAAGAAAACCTCTCTAAGGTAAGTGTTTACAAGATTGAGCTCACAAGAACAAAATATTTACAAGAGAAAGATGAAATAAGAATGAAAAACTCTTCTCTTGTGTTTGATTGTTTGAATAGTTGTTATCTTCCTTCTTCAAGTGCCCTTAGCTTGTATTTATAGCTTGGAATGTGTTTGAAGTCATATATAGTCGTTGGGGATGTTTTGGAGCCGTTTGGGGATGAGAAATAATTAATAAAATAGCTTGGAGCATGGGGGGAATCAGTACCCCCTCATGGGGAATCGGTTCCCTAAGTGAAGTCTGTTTTTGACCTTTAGACAGGGGGAATCGGTACCCCCTGGGGGGGAATTTGTTCCCCCTGGGGGGAATCGGTACCCCCTAGGGGGGAATCTGTACCCTTGGGGGGGAATCTGTACCCCCTGGACAATCTGATTTTTCTTGAAACCCTTTAAAAATAAAATATTTTTGGCTCGATTAAGGCTCGAAATACTTTGTAATTTTTTTTTAAATAGTTTAAGTATAAAACACAATTTTACACTTTAGTAAGGATTAAAATGAACTTTGAAAGACTTGGAGTAATATTTTGATATTCGAATAATTACATCGAATATACTTAGAAAATCTTTTGTAAAATCTTAAAATTCATTTAACTTAATTTGTTATATCGAAACATCAAAATGTTTTTAACAATCTCCCCCTTTTTTATATAACAAAACATTTGAGTAATTTTAAGATTTTGAAATAAAGTTTGAAATTACTCCCCCTTACTTTAACACTTCCCTTTTTGTTAAATCGAAAAGACTCTAATCTTTGAAGTTTAAAATAACTTTGGAGAGTAAGTAGTAAATTTGACATTTCAAAAATCTTTTGAAAAAATCAAAGCTCCCCCTCAATAAATGCATTCCAAATAACATTATGCTTTTAGGATCTTGACACTTAAAACAAAATTGAATTTCAACAAAGAATAACAAATATTAGTAGCACATGAAATTCAATAATTCCAAGTCTAAAATACTTTATGCAATATCAATTATTGAAATTAAGTGCATATGCATAAAGTTTTCCAAAAATGTTATGCATTTGAAAATTTTGATATCAATTGTTAGAGAGATATCATTTTCATTTAAACCACATGCATAAACATTTAAATTTAGGTCAAAATTTTTAAAATTTATAAAATCAAAACATTTGAAAAGTTGATATCATTTGTTAGAGAGATATCATTTGCATTAAAACCAATTTTTACCAAAATTCCTTATGATGAACTAAAAATTCTAAAAAATCATTAAAACTTTAAAATGTTCATCATAAAACCTTTTTAACATACATGAGATTAAAACAATAATGTATAATTATTTAAAAACAAAACTCATGCATGCTTAAAATCAAATGAGCAACCAAATAACTAAAATTAAAAACATTAAACTTAGAGGTTACCCATTCCTTTTCATGTGTGGCTAGAGCATCTTGAATATCATCATTTTCATCAAATTGCTTCCACACACCTACAAGAGACATTCATTTCAATTTTGGTATCCAATTGCTTTGGATCCTTGGACGTTAGTTTCAATGCCCCTTGTTCCTTTAGGAATCCACACTTGTCTAATTTTAAAACGTTTTCCTTTCTTCAAAGGACAAGTATGTTCCTTATGACCATGATAATGACAATGTGAGCATATTGTCATTATTGAAATAAATGAATTATTTAAAATGATTTCTTTTTCTTTTGTTAAGCATTCAAGCTTAACTTTTAAATCAAAATTTTATTTTTCAAAACTTTTAATTTTTATTTTTGAAAGCTCTAAATCCTTTTTCAAAATTTCATTTTGGCTTTCAAAATCTATTTTTGTTTTCAAAAGAAAATCATTTTCGATTTTAAATTTTGAAATTATTTTCTTATATTTGGAGTTCATGGCCTCAAACTCCAAATATAACCTATTAAAAGCATCTTGTAACTAATCAAACATATGAATTAAATTCATTTGAGTTAGAAGATACATCGGGCTCTTCACAAGCCATTAGAGACACCACCTTTGTTGGTTCTTCTTTCTTGTTTCATGGATTTCCTCGAGCTTATTCCAAAGCTCCTTGGCACTTGAACATGAAGAAACCCCTTTATAGATTTCATGACCAAATGCACAAAATAGCATGTGCATGGCCTTGGCATTAAGTTGAGCTTTCTTCCGTTCTTTGTCACTCCTCTTCTTCTCCTTCTTCTTTGGAGAAGAGTAGCTGTTCTCGACTATCTCCCATGCATTAAGATCATTGGACTGGATGAATACCTTCATTAATTTCTTCCAATGTTTATAGTTGACTCCATTGAAGTATGGAGGTTTGTCGGTTGGTAGGGAGTTTTCCATGTAGAACGAACCGGAGGTGGAAGCCATTTGTGTTGGGAATTGGTAGTGCTTCTTCGAGGATCGTCTCAAGGTGGTTAAACCTTCTTAACGAGTTAGGCTCTGATGCCAATTGTTGGGATTTTCGAAAGCTCGAATCGACAATCAGAACGGTTTGCAAAGAGGGGTCGGAACGGTTTTATGTTTAGGGAGTAAGGAGATTGAAAGATAGAAAATTGCACAGCGATTTAGAGTGGTTCGAATTTCTCAACCAAAGTGTACATCCACTACCTTAGCTCCTCACCAAGGATTTTCCAACAAATTCACTAATTTGTTCTTTCTTTTGAGGACAAAGAGATAACCTTACAACTCCCTAGTTTTTCGGGCTAAACTATAACCTTTCCCTAGCTTTTACACGGGATAAGCTAGAACCTTTCCCCTTTACAAAAGGATAAAATAAGTAAACAAGAAAACCTCTCTAAGGTAGTTGTTTACAAGATTGAGCTCACAAGAATAAAATATTTATAAAGAAAGATAAAATAAGAATGAAAAACTCTTCTCTTGTGTTTGATTGCTTGGATAGTTGTTCTCTTCCTTCTTCAAGTGTCCTTAGCTTGTATTTATAGCTTGGAATGTGTTTGAAGTTGTATATAGTCGTTGGGGATGTTTTGGAGCCGTTTGGGGATGAGAAACAATTAATAAAATAGCTTGGAGTGTGGGGGAATCGGTACCCCCTCATGGGGAATCGGTTCCCTAAGTGCAAATTTTTGACCGTTAGACAGGGGGAATCGGTAACCCCTGGGGGGGAATCTGTTCTCTCTGGGGGGAAATCGGTACCCCCTGGGGGGGAATCTGTACCCCCTGGACAATCTGATTTTTCTTGAAACCCTTTAAAAAGAAAATATTTTTGGCTCGATTAAGGCTCGAAATACTTTGTATAATTGTTTTAAAATAGTTTAAGTATAAAACGCAATTTTACACTTTAGTAAGGATTAAAATGAACTTTGAAAGACTTGGAGTAATATTTTGATATTCGAATAATTACATCGAATATACTTAGAAAATCTTTTGTAAAATCTTAAAATTCATTTAACTTAATTTGTTATATCGAAACATCAAAATGTTTTCAACATGAAACTTGAATGAATTGCATTTCTTCAACAAAAAGACAAAACAAAGACAAATACTAACTTAACAGAATTAAAGACTAAACAGTTTTGCAGTATTGGCAGCAACTGAATGAATTTACTAAGCAATCTCAATGAAATGGTTAATCTTTATATATATTGAAATTACCAATAAATTTATCATTAATATAAGAAAAATCTAATAATAATACAAAAATTTCAAAATAAAAATAAGAGATTAAAAACTAACCCTCGGTGGTTGATTTTCCATTTCTGATCGTGAATGGTTGTGAGGGTTGCTCTGAGAGATGGAGATAGATAGACTTCGTCGGAGATGGGGACGGATGTCGCCGTAGAGAGTGAGAGATGGAGATGAGACTGAGTTGAGATTTAGGGTTTTAGGTTATGATTTGCGAAAATACTGTTTACATTTGTGTTACGAAATTAATATTGTGTTTCGTGTTGCGAATTTGACTTCTGTGTTGCGATTTACAGATTCGCGTTGCGAATTTGGAAAATCACAACGCGAATTTGGAAAATCACAATGTGATTTACATATTCGCGTTGCGAAATTGGAAACTGGGTTGCGAAATTGGAGTTCACGTTGCGAATTTGTTGGTCATTTTGGCAAATCCAAAAAAAGTTGGTTAAAATCATATACTACAAGGCATTTTCGGTCACTGAGGTTATTTTCTCTTAGAAATTTTGTGTGATAGGACTCTTGCATGCCTTAGTATGAATGATAAATGAATGTTTTAAAGGTTATTGTTCACTTCCTTGTGCTTATTGAAAATGTTGAATTGTGAATAAATGTTACGACAAAACTGTAGAGGGACACCCCGCTTTTCTTGCTTTCTTGGATACTCTTTTAATAAATGACAGTAGTGACAAATGAGTGGTGAAAGTAGTCACAGGATGACTCTACCGAGTAGCTAGGGGATGAAATGTTTTCTCTAGTTCATCTAGAGTTAACGACGGCATGTGTGATGAGCTGACACCCCTCGTAGGAAAAAAACCAGAGAGAGAGAACAAAAGAAAAGAAAAAGAAGTTAAGGTAAAGAGAGTAATTTGCGCTTAATTGTTTACTAAGGATCTTGTATTAAGGAAAATTTCTTAAAATCTTAATGTGTCTAGCTTGTTGAAAGCCTTTTTTTTAGGACTGAAGTTTATGCCACAACACTGTCTTGAATTGAACTTTTGCCTTAGCATTCGTCTGTTTGTTATTTCTCTTTGCTTGAGGACAAGCAATAGCTTAAGTTTGCTGTGTTAAACTTGTAAAAATGCCATATGTTATGCACTTTTTACCTAAGCTATTGTTCGTTTTCAAGCCCATTTAATTGCATATAGTTGCATTTAGTTCATTTTATTGCATGTGGTGGTGTTTGATTGCTTTATTTTATTTATTTATGAATTTGGTGTTGTTACGAGGGAAAGAGTTTATTTTGGTGTGGTGATGGGTAAGGTAACTAAGGAGAAATGTTGGGAGAAGGAATTTTGCTACAGTATTTTGGACAATTTTTTCTGGGCGCACAAAAAGATAAAAATGGAAGATATTTTACAGCCCACACATGAACCTACCTGCTAGCTATGAAATGAGGGGTATTCTTATGAGCTAAGAAAAAGAGAAAAAGTGGGAGGTAACCACTCTTCTTCTTGTCCATTTCGTGGTGTCCTCCATTTTTGGAGCTTCAAAGGGATGAACACTACTGACCTTTGAGAGAAGCAGCAGCTCTCGTGACGGTTCACGGCAGTCCACAACAACTTAGGAGTTCTCTTCTTCGTTAGTGCTCTTTATTTCATTATATTGTATGGAAATGGATTGTATTAAACAAATGATTGTTGATGATTTTTTCCCAGCCATGAAGTAATTGATTTGGCTTGGGTTTATTGTTGGATGATTATGCTTTTGTTTGAATGAATGTCAAGCACTTTCTATGTTTATACATGCTTTGTTCACTGTTTTATTTCTTAGGTTTATAAGAGCTTTCGAGAGTTAGCCTTAACCTTTATTTAATGCTTAATGGTTGAGAGAGTTAAGCCTAGATCTAAGTGAACTATACACTCTGTGTAATCTAAATCAAGAATCTGTGGCTCATTTGTTCTTATCATGTACTGTTGCATTGGGTCTTTGGATGCATTTTTCCTCTTTATGGGACATCTCCATTATGCTTCCTGTTGACCCCAATGTGTTCTTGAACTCATGGAATGATGCTATAGTTGGTAAGGATAGATGTTTAATTTGGAAAATGATCCCTTTTGTAGTGTCATGGTCAATTTGGCATTATAGAAATGTTCTTTTTCTCGAGCAAAAAAATTGACTATATAGACTGAAATTTTTGGCTAAGTCTAGGTTGCCTTGGTGGTTCAATACTGAGTTTCCCCTTGCCCCTCTATCTTTCGAGGACTTGGTTCAAGACCCTTTTTCTACTCGAAGAGTATCCAGCTGAGTTTTTGAAATTTATTGGATGAACCTATGAACAGTGATGGTAGCCCTGGTGAGATTGAAGGGGTGTTAAAGGATGGAAATGGTTCGATTCTATTAGTCTTTTCTTTGTCGATTGGCCCTGGTTTTTTATTCTAGCCAAAATGTTAGCAATCGAGCACGCTGCCAAAAATATTTATTTCGTCTAATTGAATGGCGAGTTTCAACTTATCATTGAGAGCAACAGTAATGTTGCTATAATTTGGATTGTTGACCCTTCTAAAGCTCTGATTATTTACGCTGATAGAATATATGAAATATCACAGACAAATATCTGGATCATCTGATACTTCCCTAGAGTATGTAATATCTAGGAAGACAAATTAGCAAAAGAATGGGATGTTAAATCCTTTGTCTAAATGTTATTTTGGAAGTTGATCATATTAAATTTTAATTTATTTTTCTCCTGAGACTTGGTTGCTCTATGGTGGACCTTTGATTGCTGGTACATTTTGTAGCAAAGCGGTGCCCTTCTTTCTCATGTAGATGTTGCTGTCACTCCAATATAATTTGTGTTGCTCATGCAGGGGTCTCCTAAGTCGTATTTTTTCGAAATGGAAGCAGTTGGAGCAGTGAATTATAGCAGGTTTTGTTTTTGTTTATGCTACATTTCATTTGGTGGAGAGTTTGAAAACTTCTGCCATTTCACATGAAGTTTTTGTCTAGCAGTACATTGCTTTAACTTTTAGTGGTTTGTACAAGTGATTAGATTGGTTTACGCTCCAACATAATTGCGAATGGTCACCAGGTTTTGGTATTAGTTTTGCGGCGACTGCGAGTTATGTCTTGTGGGTTGGGATCTTATGTAGTTGAGGGACTTACTATGGTTATCTTCTATCAGATAATGGTTGCTTTGTTTTATTTTTAGTTGTTCAATAAAAGTTCTTTGGGCACTCTGTTCTCCTTCTGTTGTCTACATCGAGTTGAAATGAGAGGGTTTTTAATGAGGCATTAATTACATTTCAATATATAGGATATGATCCTTTTACATAATGTAAAACTCTTTTAGTTTTATAAAAATTTATGATCATTATATGAATGCAAATAAATTGTTGAGATTAACAGTAGGAAAAAAAGATATTCATTGAAAAAAATAATTAGCATCCACTTTCACTCATCTAACTATAAATAACATTTTTCCCCACTGTTTTAATTTACTAATTTTTCAAAGGATGAAATCTTTTTAGGGTAAATTACACTATTCATCATTAAACTATCTTCTTACTCATATTTTGATCACTGAAGTTTAAAAATTTTCAATTTAATAACTAAGCTTTTACATAATATTGTACTATTCACCCCCACCATTTAAATTATAAAATTTATGATGATGTGGGAAGGGTGGTGGGGTATAACTTCCTTAACTGCGGGAGTCGGAATTTCTTTTACCATGACATCTGAATTTTGTACCTCAACATGCTTACTTAATTGATATTCATTACTTGAGAGCAAGAAATAGCTTAAGTTTGGGGGTGTGATAACTCCCTAAAAAGGATACTTGTAAGGCATTTT
The DNA here is from genome assembly GCF_006381635.1 of Hibiscus syriacus. Taxonomy (NCBI): domain Eukaryota; kingdom Viridiplantae; phylum Streptophyta; class Magnoliopsida; order Malvales; family Malvaceae; genus Hibiscus; species Hibiscus syriacus. Next base: position 208,636 of record NW_024063019.1, on the reverse strand, counting down.
TCACTTAAGTTATTGTTTGTTTAAAGGCTCATTTAGGTCATTTTAGATGCATGTAGTTGCATATAGTTGCATTAGTGGTGGTTGTGATATTTTATTATGTTAAGGTGTTATATGAGGAGAAGGTTGGTATTCAACAATGTGCAGAAAATAACAAGCGGAAGGTCGAGATGGGAAGGAATATCGTGACATCACATGTTGCTGAAACAGATTGAAATGCCTTGCCATTTCTGGCGCAGAAAAGGAAAAAATATATTTTTATAAGAAGATAGCTGGCAAGCTACGTGTTTGATGGTTATATAACCACCTACTAGGGATCACTGCCACCTGAGAGGATAGTCCTCACACCTAAGGAGTGACTCAAGGGTATGATGAGTACTTTGGAGTGCTAAATCCCATGAATACCCATGGATATTTTTTATTAAATATACCTCACATGTGAGAGGAGAAAAAAAATGGGACACACTTACACTCTCCAACTAGATTTTCTTTATCTTCTCCACCGTTTTCTGCCCTCTATCTTCTTAGTGGTGTTCCTCCATTAACGAGCTCCAAGGAGTGGTGAGCTAGGCATCCGAGAGGAGCTAGCGAGCTAAGGGTTTTCGTGGTGGTTGAGGAGAACTCCGGCATCACGCATCGAAGGCTTCTTCTTCCTTCACCTCTGCTGTTATTTTTCATTTGAGATTGGGTTGTTGAAACGAATGATTTTTATGATTTATTTCATGAATAATTCGAACCTACCATGAACTAACCTTATTTGGTGGGAGTTCATGATAGATATTTAAGTTTTTATTTTAATGGATGATTGCTCTTGTCTATGATTTTATTTGTTTTGTTTATGATGCTTAATGTCCTAAGTTTGTAGGAGCTATGAGTGTAGCAATTCCTTAGGAAAATGTTTAGTGTTTGAGAGAAACTAAACAACTTATCTTTAGTATTCGAGAGAAACTAAAGAGGATCTACATAAACAATGGGTTTTAGAGAGTAACTAAGCCTAATCCTCATGTTAGGATTTCAATCAACTAAAAGGAGTAGTTCTCAATCGAGAGGTTAGATGCTAGTAAGAAATACAGAATGGTATTGCCGTGACATATTCTGTTCCACTAATGGAATCACCGCACCTACTAACACCAATAGGTATTGCAATGGCATTATCATCCTGTCGAGTCCCTTGACTATAGATAGCATAGGTCACTTTTAGTAAACTCTGTCAGCAAATAAAACATAGAAGTGTGATATGTTATACTTAAGTTTCCTAGTGACTCCTATCATTCATTGCTTGTTTTGTGAGGATTATTAAACTATCATTTATTTATTATCTTACCATTTTTTTCATTGTCTTGACATTTTTATTATTATACTCTTCTCTATTTTTCCACGACATCACCATTTGTTATCACACCACACCATCATTTCATTATCACCAATACATATTTCCTTGACATTTCTCATAGGTACATACCATTACTAACTATACTTATATAGAGTAGTGCTTTGCTTTGGATAAACTTTATAATTTCCACCAATCTTTGTGGAGACGATACTCACTCATCACTTTATTACTTGAGCGATTGTGTATACTTGCACATTATTTTCATATAATTGTATAGTAATAACAAAACGCAAACAAGTTTTTGGCGCCGTTACCGAGGGATTTGCAGCATGAAGTTAATTAGTTTTTGCCAGCGCATTTTATCTTTGCTTTTTATTTTTGTATAGTTTACTTATATTTAATTTTATTCTTTTTCAAGTTTATTTGGTGTATGCCTATAAGACATTCTGACGAGCCATTGGAACCAATAGAACCTGAGATTGAGAGACTTTTTTAAACAAAGAAGACGTGCTAAGCGTGCTCGAGAAAATATGTATCAAATTGGGAACCAGGCATTGGTCAAGATGATAGAAATCAAAATGTCGAGGCATTCCAAAATGTTGGACCTGCTGATAGGCCTCGTGTTATTCACGATCATTTAAATTCGATGCTAAATGATCTGAATCCTGGAATTATGGCACCTGAAATTCAGGATGTGCATTTTGATCTTAAACCAGTCATGTTTAATATGTTGAATTTCATAGGTCAATTTGGGGGAGCGCCAACTAAAGATGCCAGACAACATATTCGTAACTTTTTGGAGAGTTGTCATTCTTTCCGCCAAGGAGTGCACGAGGATGTGCTGAAATTAAAGTTGTTTCCATATTCTTTGCGTGACCAAGCAATGGCTTGGTTGAATGGTGTTCCATCCAGTTCGATGTAATCATGGTTCGATCTTTGTAAGAGTTTCTTATTGCGATATAACCCACCGAACATGAACACTTAGCAAAGGAATGACATAACATCTTTTTGTCAGGGCGACGACGAATCTATGTATGAATGTTGGGATTGTTACAAGAGTTTGCTTCGAAACTGTTCAAATCATGGTTTTCACGATTGGACTTAGGTAGTTATATTTTACAATGGAGTCAATGCACCCACGAGGATGATGTTTAATGCCTCGGTAAATGGGACATTGTTGGATAAATCACCTACTTAGTCGTTTGCTATTTTGGATAGAATTGCCAACAATGACTATCAATTTCCTTCCTCAATGCTTGGTAGTAAGAGGAAATCACCTGGAGCTTTTGAGTTAAATACCAAGGACTCAATGTCTGCTAAATTCTAGGTTATTACTAATATGCTGAAAAATTTACAACGCTCCATGAGGTAAAGGAAGTGAAAGTATCTAGCTCGGCATGTCTGTTACGTCAAGGCAATCACCACGAGAGCGAATGTCCAACCAATCATGAGTCCATCAACTTTGTAGGTAATTTCAATCAAGACAATAATAATCCTTATTCTAACACTTATAATGCATGATGGCGTTAGCACCCCAATTTCTCATGGGTTATCAAGGAGATAATAATGCTAGTAAACCTACTCATCAGCAGAATCACGCTTAATCTCAAGGCTACCAAAACACTATGCCATGGCATAATGCTAACAAAGGAGCCTGATCTTAAGCTAGCATTAGTTTTTTGGAAGCTACAGTTCAAGATTTCATATCTACCACAAAGACAATGATGCAAAATAATTCTACTTCAATTAAAAATCAAGGAGCTTTGCTTCATAGTCAAGGCACCTTACTTCAAAACCATAGCTCGTCTTTAAGATCTTTCGAAGGTCAAGTTGGTTAGATTGTTGTGACATTACAAAAGTGTCAACAAGGATGTTTGCCAAGTGACACTGAAGTCACTAAATCGCATGGAAAAGAACAATGCAATGTGTTGACTCTTAGGAGTGGAATGAAAATTAACCAACAAGTCAAGGTTGGGGGGACACAACATGATGATTCTACCACCATTATAAACATGTTGAAGCTAAATTACACGATGATATCATTGTTGAATACCACCTTCTCCTCATACAATACCTTAACATAATAAAATAGCACAACCACCACTAATGCAACTATATGCAACTACATGCATCTAAAATGACCTAAATGAGCCTTTAAACAAACAATAACTTATGTGAAAAATGCCTTACAAGTATATTTTTTAGGGAGTTATCACACCCCCAAACTTAAGCTAGTGCTTGTCCTCAAGCAATGGATATCAATTAACACAAACAGAATGTCATGTCAATTTTCAATAGTAAGACAATCAAGAAAAAAAATAGAGTTTAAACCCTTAGAAAAATTAGTGAATCCAAGGCGGAAGGATTGGTTACCGAAGTTAGATAAAACACTCTGGGCATATAGAACATCGTTCAAGACTCCTCTAGGCAGGTTACCATTCAAGTTGGTGTATGGGAAGGCCTGCCACCTCCCTGTTGAGCTCGAACATTAGGCGTATTGGGCTATTAAAAGATTGAATTTTGATGCTCAATTAGCTGGGGAACATAGATTACTAGAACTTAACGAGTTGGAAGAGTTTAGGGCACAAGCATATGATAATGCGAGGATATACAAGAAAAGACAAAAAAGTGGCATGACCAAAAACTGATGCCACATCATCCTCATATTGGCCAACAAGTGTTCCCCGATGAAATTATACCAGCATTTAATGCGGAGGTATCTCCTGAGTCCATGATGTTAACCCTTATATTGATGAGCTGATTCCAGACCCCTTAGTCCCCGATTCCAGACTCTCCTATGGTACTAGCTAAAAAAAAACCCCAATCCTATTCCTGCACCTGAACCTTCCCCCGCTTGCTAAAGCAGTTATCGTAAAAAGACCTCAGTCGGACGTGTCAATATCTCCCATTAATATTATACTTCTTCTGATTCCATCCCTACACCTCTCTGCAAGAGGACAAGGCGAGGAGCTGCTAGTACCTCCATTGCAACACCACCACCGAAAAAGTGAGGTACCTCTCTTTGCATTCATTTTTCATTTCATAGCATGACATTTAGTTTTATTTCTTAGTTAGTTCTCTTTAAGCATTGAGAACAATGCTTCCATTAAGTTTAGGGGAGTGTTATTGGTAGAACATATGCATAATAGTATTAGCATAACAATATGCCATGGCATCAGTAAATGTTATGACAGTTAGATGAAATATTTTGGTGATACCCAATGATGATGAACTTTTTAGGCTAGAAATTGAATGTAAATAACTATTAAGAATGATAAAACTGACTATGGGGCTTGATGTTTTGTGAATTACTCTTGCAGGATTTGTATATTCTCTATACTTCAAAATTTTAGGATTTTTTTATGAAAGAGCTCTGGTTAGCCTTAGCATTGAAATTTGGTATTGTGTTGAAATGATAAATCAATGAAAACTCCCTTATATACAAAGTTGTGAATAAATGCTTCGGCATAGCTGTAGAGGGACACTCCTCTTTGTTGTGGCATTGCCTGGAACTTTCTTGAATAAATGGCAGCTAAATGCATCAGAGTGAATGAAAGCATTCACGGGATGATTCTACCTAACTAGCTTAGGGTGGAAGGTATGCTCCCTTTCACCTAGAGTGTGTGATGGTAGATGTGATGGGATGACTCTCCTCTTAGTAGCATTATAAAAAATTATTAAGTAAAAAGGGAGTATAAATGTGCTGAATGAATAAGTGATGACAGAGCAAAACTAGGGCACTCAATTAAAAATTGCTTAAATAAATTAAGTATAGATTGGATATAATCACAACACACACAACCACAAAGAATCTTGACATAGGAAAAAAACTTGAATTCTTGATATGTCTAGCATGTTGGAGCCTAATTTTTATGAGGTTGAAATTCTATTTTCTTTCTTGATTGACTTGCTATTGAAAATTGCCATGGAATTCTATTTGTCTTAATTGCTATCCATTTCTTGATGACAAGCAATAGCTTAAGTCTGGGGGTGTGATAACTCCGTAAAAAGGCTACTTTTAAGGCTCTTTTCAATTAAGTTATTATTTGTTTAAAGGCTCATTTAGGTCATTTTAGATGTATGTAGTTACATATAGTTGCATTAATGGTGGTTGTGCTATTTTATTGTGTTAAGGTATTATATGAGGAGGAAGGTGTGGTTTTCAGTGATGTACAGGAAATAAAATGCTGAAGGATAAGCTCGGAAGGAATATCATGACATCACACGTTGCAGAAGTAGATTGGAATGCCTTGACATTTCTGATGCAGAAAAAGACAAAAAGATTTTTTTATAAGAAAACAGTTGGCAAGACACGTTTCTGATAGTTATAACTGCCTATTGGGGACCACTTCCATCTGGGAGGATAGACCTTACACCTAAGGAGTGACTCTAAGGGTATGATGGGTATTTTGGAGTGCTAAATCATATAAATACCCTTGGATATTTTTTATTTAATACACCTCACATGAGAGAGGAAAAGAGGGGACACACTTACATTCTCCAGCTAGATTTTCTTCATCTTCTCCACCATTTTCTTCCCTCCGTTTCATTAGTAGTGTTCCTCCATTAACGAGCTCCAAGGAGTGGCGAGCTAGGCGTTCAAGATGAGCTAGCGAGCTAAGGTGATTCGTGGCGGTCGAGGATAACACCAACATTGCACGTCGAAGGCTTCTTCCTCCTTCCCCTTTGCTATTATTTCTCATTTAATTTGGGTTGTGGAACGAATAATTTTTATGAATTTTTTCATAGATTATTCGAACCTCATCATGAACCAACCTTATTTGGCGGGAGTTCATTATGGATGTTTAAGGATTTATTTCAATTGATGATTGTTATTTTCTATGATTTTATTTGTTTTGTTTATGATGCTTAATGTCCTAAGGTTGTAGGAGCTATGAGAGTAGCCATTCCTTAGGAAGATATTTAGTGTTTAAGAGAAACTAAATAGCTTATCTTTATTATTTGAGAGAAATTAAGGAGGATCTATATAAAAAATGTGTTTTAGATAGTAACTAAGCCTAATCCTAAGGCTATAATTTCAATTGACTAAAAGGAGTAGTGCTCGGTTGGGATGTTAGATGCTAGTGAAAAATACTGAATGGTATTGTCGTGACATATTCTATTCCACTAATGGAATCACTGTAACTACTAATGCCAACAGGTATTGCCATGGCATTATCATCCTGTTGAGTCCCCTGAATAGAGATAGCATAGGGCACTTTTAGTAAACTCTTTCGGGCATGTAAAACATAGAAGTGCGATCATTTTGAGAAGTTAGATTTAAATATCCTAGTGACTCCTATCATTCATTCCCATTGCAACTTGTTGTGTGAGGATTAGCAAACTATCATTTATTTATTATTTCACAATTTTTATTGTCTTGACATTTTTATCATTTTCATCATTATACTATTCTCTATTTTGCCACAACATCACCACTTGTTATCACATCACACCATCATTTCATTTTTACCAATAATATTGCCTTGATATTTCTCATTTGTATGTACCATTACTAATTATACTTAGATAGAGTAGAACTTTGTTGTGGATAAACTTTCTAATTTTCACCAATCCCTGTGGAGACAATACTCACTCATCACTTTTTTACTTGAGAAATTGTGTATACTTGCACATTATTTGCATATAATTTGATAGTACTCATAAAACTCGAACAGAAGCCTACCCAAGGGTCAACTTAGGTCCGTAAGGAATTAACAGCTTGATCATAGCTGAACCTCCATACTCCAAAATCCTACTCAAACAGTATCTCAATAAAAAAAATTCACATAGTCAGCAATAAATTTCATGATCCATAAATTGGCATAATCAATTTTTCTAATGAAAACAAGTAACCAGATATCATAAATAAAATAACCATATTTCATAACCAATCAACTAGTAAATCAGTAAATCATAATATCAAGTTGTTAAAAGAATCAGTAAATCAATAACTTCGGTAAATCACATTTCAAAATAGATAAAACAATCATATAGCACATAAGGAACACAATTAGCAATAAGGGGATATGTCAGCAAGTCTACTAAGCACCTGCCTCGCCATGCTCTACAGCAGTGTTCAAACCTAATTCATAATGCAACAGTGTTATTATTCGAATAATATTTTAATTCAAATATTCTTAGGGCTTATGGATCATACGAATAATCACTGGCTCACGGGGTCGAACGAATTAAAAGGTGCTAGGTCTAGCTGTCGAACAATCGAGGGAGTCATGAGTACCTTCACATAATAACACATGAATTAATCCTTCCATAATTTAAAATTCGCTTAAACAAAATGCTTATATATATATATGCATGTTAAGGTTTAACGATCGATTCAGAGGCTTTCGTGTTCAAATTTGACAAAACAGACTTCGAATTCAGACTTAGGACGATGAAAAACATAAAATATGACTTTTCAGATTTTTTTTGTCAAAGTCAAAATCAACACTAGTCAAAGTCAACTCTGATCAACGGTCAGACGGTTTGGGTTGACTCGGTGGGTTTGGGTTGACTTGGTTTGGTCCGAATTGAATCTGACTAGTTTGAGTTGACTTAGACCGATTCTAGGGTGTTCTAAGGCTGAGGAGGATCCCCACGCATGTTTCTAGTGTTTGGCGGCATGTGGTAACAGAGACGGGGTCGGGTTGGACGGCCGATCACTCAACCAAATCCAACTCACTAAAACAAACCCATGTTAACTCATAAATAAACCAAAAATCCAATCAAAGTTTGTGAAATATCCGAATTTAGTGATCAAATTTACCCACGCCAGTGATGAAGGAAAAAAATGATGATGAGGTGACCCAAGGGTTGGGTCTTGAGCATACGACGATGAGGAGGTTAACGACGTAGGTGGTGTGGTGAACTTGTGTCTAGACTGGCCGAAAATCACGAAAAACTGAGGCGATAGGGGTAGATTTCGATGAATATTTAGAGAGTTCTCAATGACAATCGACGTACGCATCTCACTACTCAGACTCTTGGGTTTTGGTCAAAGCAAGGCGATAATTATGATGGGGGTGGCGGTGCACTCAATAGCGGCCGGATGACATTGAATCAGTGAAGGGGGCAGTGGCGGCTAAGGATTTGGGGGTTTTTTGGGTTTCCAATCTGGAAAAGGGGATTGTTTTTGGTATTATAAATCAATCTAGATTATTATAAAAGATATTTTTCTTGTTTTAATTATCAATAATTCCCTCTTCTATATGGCTAAGGCAGGGGTGGCCATAACCCTAAGGTCATGGGTTCAAACCACTTAGGCATCTCTATTATTATTATTTTTCTTTACCAACCAAAAAAAGGAAATTCAAGGCTAGGTCCCTAAACTTCCTAGATATTCAAAATTAACTAGTAATTTTTAAAAGTATCCATTTTGATCCCTTAACTAAATTAAATAAATAAAATATATTTAAGTTAAATTTTAGGGTGTGACAACTCTCCCCCCAAAGAAAATTTCATCCTCAAAATTTACCTGAATCAAATAGATGTAGAAACTGAGTCTTCATCGATTCCTCTATATCTAGGTAGATTCTATTGAATTACAGTTACTCCACTAAAGCTTTATCATTGGAATAATCTTGTTCCTCAATATCCTCTCATCTCGATCCAAAATTTGAACAAGCTCCTTATCATAGGATATATATGGCCTCAACTCAACATCCTCTAACTGAATAATATGAATAGGATCTGGACAATAGAGCCTCAACATGGACAAGGGAAAGACATCGTGAATACAATAACAATAGTGTCATTAGTCTCTCGGACTAACTTAGGCCCTATAGTCTTTCTGTCTCACAATTCAACCCAACAGATCAGGGTGTGACATCTATGCCCATATAGTGCTTCATACGGTGACATACGAATGCTAGCCTGATGACTATTATTGTAAGCAAACTCATCCAAGGGAAAAACTTCCTTCCAGCTACCATGAAGATCAATCATACAACCCCTCAAAAAATCATCGAGAAGCTAATCACTCTCTCAGATTGACCAGTCTGCGAGTGGAAAGCTCCACTGAAATTCAATCTCATACCTAGAGCCTCTTGTAGTGCTTTCTAGAATCTCAAATTAAATCTCAGATCTCGATTAGAAAAGATAGATAATGGAATACTATGCAATCTAATGATCTATAATCTAGCCAACTTGTCCAAAGAACAATTAACTCGTATATGAATAAAGTGAATTGACTTTGTAAGTCTTTCAACAATCACCTAGACAGAGTCTATTTTAGAATGAGACAAAGGTATATCAGTAACAAAATCCATCGTAATATGCTCTCATTTTCACTCGGGAATCTTGATAGGCTATAACAAACGTGAAAGATGTTGATGTTTTAACTTAACTTACTGACAAGTCAAACATTTAGCCACAAAATCAGAGATAGATTTTTTCAATCTGACCCAATGGTATATCTCTCTTAGATTCTGGTATATATTATCTCCACCGAAGTGTATAACATAAGGGCTACTATGAGGCTCATTGAGGATAGTGTGTCTCAAATATACATCATCAGATACACAATATCGACCCTTGAAGCATAAAACTCTATCCTGGTCAAAAGCATAATCTGAGGTAGAACCTTGCTCAACTTGCTCAATAATGGGGAGCAAGGAGCTATCAAGAATCTGTTTGGCCTTGATCTCATCAGCCAAAGTCGGGTTAACCTATAATTATGCTAACAAAATGCCATCATCATATAACTTCATCCTAATAAATAAAGACCTCAGATCAGTTATCACCTTCCAGCTTACAGCATCCGCAACAACATTAACTTTACCCGGATGATAGTCAATCTTGCAAGCATAGTCCTTCAGAAGCTCAAGCCAACAACACTACCTCAGATTAAGTTCATTATGGGTCAAAAGATACTTTAAACTCTTATGATCATTAAAAATGTAACACTTCTATCTATAGAGATAGTGTCTCCTAATCTTCAAAGCAAAGATCAATGTTGCCAACTTCATATCATGGGTCATGCAATTACACTCATGCAGCTTTAGTTGTCGGGATGTATAAGTGACTACTCTCCCCTCATGCATCAAAACACAGCCAAGTCCAGAGTGTGAAGCATCACTATACACAATAAAATCTTTCACGGGCTCTGGTTGAGTCAAAACTGGAGCTTTAGTTAAAGCTATCTTCAATTTCTCAAAACTCTCCTGTGTGCATCACCTAGTCAAACGGAACATTCTTCTTCAATAATATCGTCAAATGGGAGACAAATATTGAGAATCCTTGGACAAAACATCAATAATACTTGCTAAAACCAAGAAAATATAGATCTTGGAGACATTCTTGGATCGCTTTCAACTCACAATGGCTTTAGTCTTACTCGAATCGACCTAAATACCTCTCACAGAAACAATATGCCAAAGAAACGATACCTCTCAAAGCCATAATTTACACTTATTTAGTTAGGCATACAAATGATGCTCTTTCAGTGTCCGAAAATTATCCTTAGATGCTCATCATGTTGTGCCTCAGTACGAAAATAAACTAGAATATCTTCTAAAAACTTATTATGTGTTGTGAGTACTATAAAATTATACGCAATTAATGTGCAAGTATACACAATGGAACAAGTAATATAAGGATGAGTGAGTATCGTCTCCACAGGGATTGGAAGGATCTTGAGTAAAGTTTATGCATTACTATAAAGTAATTAAGTATAGCTAATGGTATTCACAAATGATTATACCGAGGCAAATGAACTATGTATATATGGTGGAAGAATAGTAATGTGAATGAGTAACAAAAGGAAATGTTATGGCAAAGGAAAATGGTAAAGATAGCAAATAAATGAAATAATTTGATAATCCTCACACAGGAAACTACTTCGGGAATGAGTGATGGGGAATGATTTAAGGATGCTAAAACATATCTCTCTAGCATATTTAATCTATCTAAGATTCACTTGCTCGACGAGTATGCTAAAAGTGCTCCCGCTATCTCTAGTCAAAAGAACCTAATATAATAGAATGCCACGACATCTCCTCTAAGTCTCAACTATGGCTGCCTATTAGTCATTGAAATCCTATCTTAGTCTCTCCATGCACTAAGGGATTAGGATAAAGTACTACTACGCTTGTTCTAAGCTTAAGAAAATACTACACCCCATGCTTATGTGGATCTTACTTGTGTTTCTCTCGAATACTGCAAGTATTAATGACTAAGTTTCTCTCGAACACCTAGCCTTCATCTAAGTAATGGTCACTGTCATGCCTCCTACAAACTTAGAACATGAAGATTCGTAAGAAAAAAAGTAAATGCAAACGATAAATTTAAATCAACCATTAAAATAATATCAAATATCTATAAAATCAACCCCACCAAATAAGGTTAGTTCATGGTGGGGCTCTAATATTCCATGAAATAAAACATGAAAATCATTCGTACCAAACAACCTAAATAAAATAAATAAAATAAAATAGCAAAGAGATGGAGGAAAAATCCCTCGACGCATGCTGTCAGAGCTCCCCTCTGCTACCACGAACTGCCTTAGATCGCTAGCTCCTTTAGGACACCTAGCTCGCCACTCCCTCGAGCTTCACCAATGGAGGAACACCAAGAAAAATGGAAAAAGAAAAATGGTGGAGAAGATGATGATTTTTCTAGCTTGATAATCTCTATTTTCTTACACCCCTTTCTCTATTTTCTTCCACCCCTTTCTCTCATATGAGGTGTCCTTTAATAGTAAAAATATATAAGGGTATTCTTGAGATTTTTGCACTCAAAATACCTATCATATCCCTAAATTCATTCCTTGGGAGTGAATCTTATCTCCACAGGTGGTAGTGGACCCCTTCAGGTGGTTACATGTAGCAGACACGTGATTTGGCAGGTGTCATTTTTGAAAATATCTTATTGTCCTTTTCTGCGCCAGAAATGCCAAGGCATTTCAATCTGCTTCAACAATGTGTGATGTCATGACATTCTTTCCCAACTCACCCTTTTTGCATGTTATTTCCTGTAAATCACTAAAAACCACACCTTCATCTTCATATAACACCTTAATAAAATAAAATAACACAACCATCACAAATGCAATTATATGCAGCTACATACATCTAAAATGAACTATATGGACCCTGAAACAAACAATAACTTAAGTGAAAAGGCCTTAAAAGTATCCTTTTTACAGAGTTATCACACCCCCTAACTTAAACTATTGCTTTTTCCTCAAGCAATGTATAGCAATTAACAAAATCAAAATGTCATGACAATTTTCAACATAGGACAACAAGACAAAAATTTAATTTCAACCCTCAGAAAAATTGGCTTCGACATGCTAGATATATCAGAATTCATGTACTTTTCCCTAAGTTAAGATTCTTTATGGTGTTATGTGTGCGTGACTGTATTTAATCTATACTTAACAAATTTAAGAAATTTCTAATTGAGTTCCCAAGTTTTTCCATGACAATTACTCATTCATTAAGCACATTTATACTCCTTTTTCACTTAATACACATTTTATTTTATTTTTTTCTCTTTTTTTACATTGATAAAAGGGAGTCAGCTTATCACACCTACAATCCCACACTCTAGGTGAAAGGGAGCATACCTTCCACCCCCAAGCTAGTCAGGTACACTACAACAAATTTTCTTATTAGTGGCATCTAGGTTATTGTCACTAAAACTTCAATTTATGTCACTAGATGTATTTTTTGACGTAAAAGTCAATGTCACGGTGATCGTCACCCTAGGTGTGTCACTAAATGTCAAAAGTGACGATATATGTGTTATCTTCATGTATTGTTAAATATATAGTGACGATAATGGATAACATCACAATTTAATTTACCTTCAGTGACAATTACTTTTGTCACCAAATGATGTACATTTTCGTCATTAATAAATCATATCATCACCAATAACACAATAATTTCATTGTATACGTGACGAAAAGAAAATTGTCACATTGTTAGTGACGTAGTATATCGTCACCTAATAGTTGCATGGATGACATTTATATATAACGTCACTATATGATTAATATTCAATGACAACTAATTATGTCACTAAATTATGTAAAATTTCATTATTGATGATTTATATCGTCAAGGATAATACATTAAAATCAACCTGTATGTGACGAAAGAGATATTGTCAAATTTTTAGTGACATAATATAAATGTTACCTAATAATATTATTAATGACGTTTATGCATAACGTCACTTTATAATTTATATTCTATGAGAGTTGGTTACGTCACTAAATTAAATAAGATTTCGTTATTGATAATTTATATTGTCACAAATAATGCATTAAATCACCTTATATGTGACGAAAGAGATATTGTCACATTTTTAGTGACATAATATGTCATTACCTAATAATATTATGAATGATGATCATGCATAACGTCACCATATATAATGTCAGCAATATAGTGGCAAAACTAAAAATTGTCATATTTTTAATGACTATATATATTAAAATGAAATTATTTATACAAATCTAAATAAAAAATAATTCACTTATTGCAAAATAATAAGATTTAAACAAATATTTCACTAAAACATAATAATTTCATTTTTATAAATATAAAAATGTTTAAATGTTTACAGAAAATAAAAATAATATGATAATAATATGACTTGTGGAATATTTCGTTGTAGCAATCTCAATCCAAACCTTGAGTCGCTTGTGATTCTGTTGATGTTGAGTTTGTGGTATCATTTGAAGTTACAAATTAAAATAATCAACATTAGTTACTACAATTAATATTATATAATAATTTTTATTAGATTAACTATATTGTTTACCTGAAAATTGAAGTGATGGCACTTGAATTCCAACAGCTAACAAAGCAGATCTCATAGCTTCCATTTGAGTTTGAATCAATTCAAACTTTGACTTATAGTTATTAAGTTCATCTTCTTTATTCTTGAAACTCTTTTTTAACTCGATTGTATCCGTAATTGAATTTGTTTTCTTAGGCTTTGGCCCATATCCAAGCCCCGGAATGTATCCTGGTCTCGTACAAAGTACCTCATCCATTATATCATCAATATTATTTGGTTCTGCTCCTTCTTCAATTGGAGTTGATTGCAACTCCACCATTTTCTCCTAAAAAAAATCATTCATATAAAAAATATTCCTTAGATGAAAAATTACTATTTAATACTTAATTTTGTGAGGTCTTACATATTTTTCTTGTGCCTCAGATATTGTCCATCCTTTTTCATTTGAATAATGAGTTGCCTTGAAGAAATCAATCATATTTGGTTCTTCATCATCCTTGAGCTATATGATTTCAAAAATAAAAATTATACTTTAAAATAAAAATAAACTTTATAATAAATATCAAAAGTATCCAACTTACATAGCATATCGGCTAGCAACAAAAGCCCGAGATTCTTGATTAGGAGTTAACTTGACATTTCTTCTAACTCTTGCATTAGTTTCACACTTTCTCTTCAATTATAAACATGTTAAACATAATTTATAATTTATTATAGAAATAAAAAAAAGAGTAAAAATTTATGAATCACATAAATCAAAATACAGTAATTGTACCTGATCTTCAGATCACTAAGCAAATCACAAAGTTGTTCCCAATTTTCTTGTGTCAAGTTTTATTGTGTTGGTTTGTTTTGGCGTGCCACAACATCATTTGGGAATTTCTTAAAGTGCAAATGAACCTTATGCCGATGGTTCCTTGATAACTTTGACATAATTGACAGGACAACTCTTCACATAATCATCATCTAATTTCATCTCAAACTTTGACTAAAACATTAAAAAATATATAATTAGATAAATTAAGTACATAAATATTAAAAAAGAAGTATTAAACTAAATAAACTCACTTTGAGTCTCTCTAGGGCATGAAGTTTATCATTATCCTTCATATCCTTCCATTTTGTTGGCATTGATATGAATTGTCGTGAAATGATTCCAATTTCAGAAGATAATTTGGCTGATTGAACTGCATCAATAGGTCGACCCTTTCCCTCTGGTATCTCTACTATCAACTTATTCTTACCTTTCATGAGATTTTCTAGTACCTTACCTCGACTTGGTCCTCGTACCTTTTGATGTGATAAATTGGTGGAATCTATAGAAAAAAAATATTAACTTTAGAATAATAATAAAATAAATAAATTATTCAACGTTAAAGTCAAAGACTTTGCTACAAATAAAATAATATGTATATATACATATTCTTATCTTTTATATTTTTAACTATATCATTGGTACTACTCAATCCTCATTTGCTATTCATTTATATAAATATTGGAAATAAATGTTTACCTGAATTTTCAATTGTTGTATCTGTATCAATTTCTTCATATGTTTGATTTGGAGCATCAGTAACTTGTTGAGGTTATGATTCTTGGGTCCGATTTAGTTTACTGGAGACTTCTTGAGTTTCATTTTCTTGTGTTCGAATCCTTTTACGAAATACTTTGCCTGGTGTCATCCTAAAACATATAAAAAAATATTATAAGTAATATATATTAGCAAAGAGATCAGAATAATGCTGCTACCATTTGTGTTTAATAAAAAATAAAATAAATATTACATTTTATAGCCAATTAATCGAAACAATACTACTGAATTTATATAAATTACACGTGATATTCCACTACATAGATTTGCTTGAAATATGATTTCCCATATGATTAAGGCCACCAACAGTGAATTATATAAGTTCATGAATGTGTTTTATTTTGTATGATCTAAGCCAAGTTTTAATTAATTCACTGGTATGAGATTCAAAACACATTCATATCCTATCCCATAGCAGTACCGTTCATATCCTACCCCATAACAGTGAATTTTAAAGTTCCAATATGTTTTGGAATTAACCTTGGGCCCATGTACCGTTCTTATCCTACCCCATAGCAGTGAATTATATAAGTTCACGTGTTTCATGAATGTGATTAAGGCCCTATCATTATTAATAAAAACATAGCAGTTAATACTCCAAAAACTATCTTTCATTCAAAGCCTAGTACATGATTATATAGGTTTAAACCTGGCAGATATGAAAAGTCTTAACAAACTAACAGAGTCAACAACTTAATTCAAGTGCCTACCAGCTAAGTAAGCTAAACCGTTTTTCCTCACTTGCAGAAACCCTTCAATATACTACACTCATGATAACTTTATTAAGGAGATATTTCAATTTTGTCATCAATCTTTTAATTTTATCAATCATACTAACTATTTAAATGATATCAACACATGTTAAAATTTAACATGATGTCAGTTTACTTTTACTTTTACTGTAATTCAATAATTTAATCCTATAATCATATGTTGACAAACGTCAACATTAATTAAAGTGTTTTTTCATAATTTTGGTTTATATAATTCAATAATTATCATGAACAAAAATAATTTAGGGATTTAATAAAAATGCTATCAAATTCAAAGATTAGAGTTGTTTTATCCCTAATATTAACCGATAATGTGACAAACGTGGATAGAATTTGAATAGGACTATCATTCTAACCACACGGAGCATTTCTAGTACAGTGGCATTCCCATTATTTTCAACTTAATTGAGCAAGCGGTTCCAAGCTATTGACACTTACTTTCAGTTCTCGGCAAGGGAACAGCTTTCACAAGGGAAGAATATGAAATTCGTGAGGCGTGAAATCTTCACTTGGCCTATAGTATTTGTCCGGGGAATACAAGCGTAAGTATAGAGCATGTGAATTAAGTCACAACTTTTAGCCAAAAAAGAAAACTCCAACAGACGAGAACTCATGAATTCATAAAAATAAAAAAAATCAGATCAAACATACATAAAATCACTTTTAATAGATAAAGAAGTGAGAATCAAAGCCAAAGTTGAAGTCTTGTTACCTAAAAGCAGTCCCGGATGGAGGGAACGCAGAGAAGAATAAGGTTATATGAAAGGAGGGAAGAGTTCTTTGCTAAAAAGTTCTTTAAAATATATTAATAAATAATTTAATATATAGAAAGTAAGTTAATTATAGTTAGTAAATTAATATATAGTTTATTAAAATATATTAATAAATTATTTAATGTATAGAAAGTAAGTTAATTAAAATATATTAATAAATTATTTAATATATAGAAAGTAAGTTAGTAAATTATTTAAAATATATTAATAAATAATTTTATGATTTTTATTGTATCTTATATGAAGTATAAGATTATTAAAACCCTAAACTGATTGTACTATAAATAACTATATTTATTATATTTATTTTTTATTAAATATTTTTAAATTATTTAAAAATATGTAGAATTTAAAATAATATGATCGAAGCCAATGAGAGTTGGTACAGGTGGTTGAGATTCATGAATTTGAGCTTGTAAGGCCAAGTAAGGTTGTTAGATTATCTTATTTTTTAACATTAACTAACATAATTTCTTGACATCTTTTAAAATCGTCATATAAAAAGGAGAGATAAAAAAAATGACAAATAATTGATTTCGTCATGCTAAAACTATTTATTAGTGAAAAATGTGCAACACCACTAATTCAAATTTAATCATCATTATAATAAATTGTCACTAATACCTATTTTTAATTGAGACGATTTTACAACATCATTATTTTATCTAAATGTCATTAAAAGGTTTCCCACCAAAGAATTTGGTGGGAAGATTTTGGCGCCAAACATATAGTGACAAAAATCAATGGCCATTTTTAAAATTGTAATAAAAGATATACCATTAATCAATAAATATGACGAAAATAAAAAAACGTCACATTATAGTATGTTTTGTGACGATATACGTAACGCCATATAGAAATTTTGTTATAAATTGACAAATTTGTTCTAGTGGTAGAGTCATCACGTGACTACTTTCATTCACTCGTATGCTCGTGGCTGCCATTTATTAAAGAGAGTTCCAGGCAATGCCACGACAAATAAGAGTGTCCCTTTACAGCTATGCTAAAGCATTTATTCGTGATTAAACAAAATTCAGACATAAGGGAGTTCTTAAATAGTGATTTATCATTTAAGCATAATACCATATTTTAATGCCAAGGCTAACCATAGTTCTTTCATGAAAACCTCCTAAGTTCCTTAAGTATAGAACATACAAAATGTGTAAGAATAATTCACAAAGCATCATGCCCTAGAGTCAGTTCTATCATTCTCAACAGTCATTTACATTCAATTTCTAGCCTAACAAGTTCATCATCATCAGGTATCATCAAAACATTTCATCTAACTATCCTACCATTTATTGATGCCATGGCATAACATTATGCTAATACTATCATGCACATGTTCTACAAAGAACATTACCTCCCCCAAACTTGAGAGAAGCATTGTCCTCAATGCCTAATAAAAACTAAGCTAAAACTAGACTACATGTTTTGCAATTCAATGCAATGCAAGGTACTGATAACTCCATAAAAAGACTCTATTGCTATTTTTTTTACTTAAGTTATTTCTCGTCTAAACAAAGTATGCACAACATATTAGTTGCATTTAGGTTATATTTATTTGTGGTGGATAAGTTTTGTTTCGGTAAAATTTATTTGGTTTGACTGATGCTGCTGAGGATAAAGGGTCTGTGTGGATTATGTATGTGCAGGAAATTTACTTAAGAAGAACATTTCAGTCGCGACAATGTAATTTGTAAAGGCCAATGGAACAAAGAAGTTAAAGAAAGTGAGGAGCAGATTTATCTCGCTAAAGCAAGGTTTATCTTGAAAGTTTGAAGCGGATATGACGAAATCGCCTATGTCACATGCCAGCTATACGACTTTCCTCACGTGCAAGGAAGCCCTCAAGATTCTGACAACAGCCAACCGCCTTTCCTTTTTTAGCCTGGACAAGACAATAATGGGTATCTAGGGAATCTTCACTTATGTGAAACCCTAAGAGATTTCCCTTTATAAATACCAGTCATAGCCACTAACGAAAAAAAAAGAAGTTAGGATAGCTTTTCTTGAAGTGTGAGCAAGCAACTGCAGTGCTTCCCCACCATTTACCAACCGACTTTCTTGTTGTCCTCCATAGCATACTGTAGCAGAACGGGGTTCAGGACTCGAGAAAGGCTGATTGCCAGGGTAGGCGCGGTGTTGATCAGAATTGTCACGACAGAGCCCCCAGTTTTGGGAGTCGTTCTTCCTTTGTTCTTAATTTCTTTGTGTAATTGGGGTTGTATTAAAACGATGATACTTGGTTGACTTTTTTATAACACCATGAACTGTCTTACTTGGTGTTAATCTTTGTTTTTCCTAAACATTTATTTTCTGCTTTATGAATGATGAATTATGAATTTTCTCAGGACTATTTTGTTCATTGTTTTAACATTTTGCCTTGACACTGTAAGAGTTTCGAGAGATTGCCTTGTGTCTTGGTGAAACACGTCTTGGCGTTGTAAGAGCGTTGAGAGATTGCCATTTTCCTAGATATTGATTCTTAGATTCGAGAGAATTAAGATAGATATACGTGAACAATGAAATGGATTCGGGATGGTGATGTTTTAACTTGTCTACCTTATAGATAAGGAGCGGGTTTCAATTGACTAAAAGGGATAGATGCTAGAGTATGATAGATAACGATTATAGTTTTCGGTGAGAGGTATTGCTACAACAGCAGTCTAACAAACCAGGGGTTATAGTTAACCCTGACTAGTATAGATATAATAACCACCTAAGAATACTTAGAAATCCTGTCGGGAAGCTTAAGCATGTCATAACAATTCATTCTGGACTTAGAATAATTGCTTGGCATAACAAAAGATTAGCATGATTGCTCTGTGATAAGTCTTAATATGTGAGGTTGTTTTGAATATATTTAAATCAAGGTTTGTCTTTGCTTTATTTTAATTCGATAGTTTTGCATATTTATTTTGTCTCGACCAAACTTTTCTACAACCATATTTTACAATATTTCCTTGTTTTGCTTTATTACTAATAACTTTATAGTTTGACAAGATTATAGGAATTAGCTTGTGACAACTAGTTCTGGTTGTGGTGAATCTTAAAAATATTGGACTCTCCCTAAGGAGATGATAACTCACTTACCCCATATTACTTGATTCGATTGTGTATACCTGTACATAATTTCTTTCCTTAGCATATACATTTACAAGCGATCAAGTTTTTGGCGTCGTTGCCGGGGATTGACAACTAACTAATTTTTTTTTCACCATAACAAGTTTTTCTTGTCACCATATATTTACTTAGTTTAACGTATTTTAATTTTTTTATTTTCTTTTGTAGGTTTTTATCATTGCATGACCTGAGATCTGCTGGTAAACCAGTCAACAATATGGGAGATCAAGCAGATCCTAATGCGACAGTTAATCTTTAGAGAGAAGTTGCAAGACCACGAGCAATACGAGATCACTTGAACCTAATTCTTGATGATCTTAATCCAGGCATCGTGGCACCTGAGATACAAACAACCCATTTTGAGCTTAAACCGTATTTTGAGCTTAAACCGCATTTTGAGCTTAAACCAGTGATGTTTAACATGCTAAATTCCTTCACAAAATTTAATCTTTTTCCTTATTCCCTACGCAATAGAGCAAGAGCTTGGCTCAGTGGAGATACTTCAGGCTTAATGGAATCTTGGGTGGATTTATGCAAAAGTTTTCTACTTCGATACAATCCACCCAATATGAATACACAGATTCACAATGATATTGCAAGTTTTCGCCAAGGAGATGATGAATCAATGTACGAATGTTGGGATAGGTATAAAATTTTACTTCGCAAATGTGTAAACCACAGATTTCATAACTGGACTCAAGTGGTAATGTTTTACTGTGGAGTTAATGCACCTACTCGAATGATGTTAGATGCCTCAAGAAATGACACCTTACTTGACAAATCACCCGAGGAAGCCTTTGATATCCTTAATAGGATAGCAAATAATGACTATCAATTCCCAACTACAAAGTGGGAACCGGTAGAAAAGTCTCTGGAGAATATGAAATTGAGGGTAAGGATTCAGCAGCTGCTTAACTTTCTGCCATAACTAATATGGTAAAAATTTGCAGCGTCCTAATGAGGTGAGAAAAGTCAAGGGAACCAGTAATGCATGCATATTTTGTCATGGCAATCATCATAAGAGTGAATGTCCAGAAAACCATGAGTTTACCAATTTTGTGGGCAATTAGAACTGAAGCAACAATAACCCCTACTACAATACATACAATCCTGACTGGAGAAAACATCCAAATTTTTATGGGGTAATCAAGGAAACAATAACAATCAAGCAGAGAATTACAGTAGACCATAGCAGAGTAACTCGGACCATAAACATTTTCAAAATCAGCATCGTTAGCTGCCCTGGCAAAACACTAAAGGTACACCTTCTTCCTCTAATACCAACTCTAATTCTAACTCCTTGGAAGCTTCATTGCAGGAATTCATAGCCTTGACAAAAGATTTGATAGCTTCAACAAAGGCCCTGATGCACGAGCACTCATCAACAATAAAAAGCCAAGGAAATTTGTTGCAAAGACAACCATCATGGAAAGTAGCAGTGCAATGTACTTACACTAAGGAGCAGAACACAGGTTAACGAGAATGACAAGTTTGGGGAGAAAAACTGAATAATTCTTGCCAAGGCACTACACAACCAGAAGATCAAGCCAAAGATGTGGAGAATGATGAATTGTCCAAAAAGAAGGAAAATGATAAAGGCTCTAAAAATCATCAACCAGATAATGGGAAAATTATGGCCAAGGCCTGAGATTCCTCAACACCAATAGTAGATGATGTGATACCTCCACCACTGTTCCCTCAACGATTAAAGAAACATAATGATGATATCTAGCTCGAGAAATTTGTTGATATTCATGATCAGTTATATAAAAGTGCCTTTACTTGAAGCCATTGAGCAAATGTCTTCCTATGCTAAGTTTCTAAAACACATCGTTACAAAGAAGAGGAAGATAGAAAATGTTGCCACGACAACAGAAATCTGCTCTTCAGTAAGCAAACTCCCACAAAAACAAAAAGACACTGGCAATTTTGTAATACCATGTTTATTTGGTAATAACTTTGTAGGACGAGCTCTTGTCGACTTGGGGACAAGTGTAAATTTAATACCAAAGTCCATATTTTTAAAACTAGAAAGGTATAGCGCTTGCCCAACCACAGTTATCGTACAACTAGCTGATCGGTCTTATGTGTGTCCTGACGGCAGAATAGAGGATGTCATAGTGAATGTGGACAAATTTGTATTTCCAGTTGATTTCCCCATCCTCGACTATGAAGTTGATGAAAATGCACCTACATCCTTGGACGATCCTTTTTAGCCACTAGACGAATTTTAATAGATTACAAGAAGGGAGAATTCACAATGCGGGTAGAAGAGCAAAGTGTCAAAATCAATGTATTTAACTCTATGAAATATGTGGACGATTCAGGAGAATGCCAATACATTAGAGACATGGACTCAATAGAAGAAGAGAAAAAGGTAATTCTTGGCCACGATGAATTTTTAAAGCTAGATGAATACAATATTTGTGCCACGACTCAATAACCATGTAGCATAAACACAAAAATCATGGCCCAGGCGAAATATTTTTGGAAGACAATTTTGAGAACTATGGCCTTAGCAACAACAGTCTGAATAAAGCACTAAATGGGTTCCCTGCTAACAACACCAAGGTAGATTATGAAGGAGAGTATGAGGAACAATCTAGTTTCCTTCATACTAGATCAGATATAAAGTTCGAACCCTTAGATTTTAATGAAGTTAACCCGAAGAATCATCTCTACTGCATGCATCTAAATTGGAACTTAAAACTTTGTCATCACATTTTAAATATGCCTACCTAGGCAGTGATGAAACTTTACCAGTGATAATTTATGCCAATCTAACCTCGGAATAGGAGAATAGTTTGTTAAATATTTTTTCACAGCACAAAAAGGCTCTCGGATGGACAATGGCATACTTGAAGGGAATCAGTCATGAAGGAAATGATAAAATGGCTGGATGGAGGAGTGATTTATCCTATATCTGATAGTTCATGGGCCAGTCCGGTGCAATATGTGCCAAATAAGCGTGGTGTGAACGTGGTTGAAAATGAACATGATCATCTCTTAATTACTAGAACAGTCACAGGCTGGCGCATATGTATGGATTACAGGAAGCTCAAAAAGCCACAAAGAAAGGCTATTTTCCCCTCCCTTTTATTGAGCAAATGCTTGATAGGCTAGAAGGACAAGCATTTTACTGCTTCCTTGATGGCTATTCAGGATATAATCAAATAACCATAGCACCGGATGATCAAGAGAAGACTACTTTCACATGTCCATATGGTACTTATGCATTTAGACGAATGTCGTTCGGGCTATGTAATGCCCCAGCTACCTTTCAAAGAGACATGATGGCCATTTTTTCAGATATGGTGGAAGAGTACATAGAAATATTTATGGATGACTTATCCATCTCAGGACGATTTCAACCGATGTCTCGGTAATTTATCCAAAGTACTGAAACGATATGAAGAATCAAACCTAGGACTAAATTGGGAGAAATGCCATTTTATGGTAACCGAGGGAATAGTATTGGGTCGCAAAATTTCTTGTCAAGGCATCGAAGTCTATAGAGCCAAGGTAGAGGTAAGCGTAAACTTACATCTACCCACCAACATGAGAGGTGTACGCAATTTCCTTGGACATGTATGCTTCTACATGCGGTTCTTAAAAGATTTTTCTCAAATCTCAAAACCCTTGTGTCTTTTACTTCAACAAAATCAACCATTTGTATTTAATGATGATTGTTTGAATGCTTTTACAGATTTGAATAAAAAACTTTTAGCAGTACCAATCGTTGTTCCACCTAACTGGAATGAACCTTTTGAGCTCATGTGCGGTGCTAGTGATTACGCAGTTGGAGCAATTATAGGGAAACGAAAAAATAAAATCTTTTATGTTATCTAGTATGTTAGTCATACTTTTAATGATGCACAAGTAAACTATACCACCACTGAAAAAGAACTTCTTGCAGTAGTATTTGCATTCGATAAGTTTAGGACATATCTCATTGGCATTAAAGTAATTGTGCATACAGATCACTTAGCCATTAAATATTTGATCAATAAAAAAGATGCAAATCCTAGGCTAATCAGATGGATATTATTACTACAAGAGCTCGATTTAAAGGTCAATAATAGAAAGCGTACAGAAAATCAAGTAGCGGATCATTTGCCTAGACTAGATAAAAAATTTAATTGTCATGACATGACAGAGATTCAAGAGGATGAGAAAATTTTATTTGTCACGGATGTGTCGGGGTATGCTGACATAGTAAACTTTCTTATTAGTGGTCTTATGCCTCCAGATTTATCTAGCCAGGGCTGAAAAAAGTTTTAACATGATGTACGACATTACTACTGGGATGAACCGTTCCTATTCAAATAATGTGGATACCAAATAATCAGAAGATGCATCCCAGAAGAAGAGCACAAAGAAATTCTACTTTAATACAACTCATCACTGTATTGAGGACATTTTGGTAGGATGAGAACAACGACAAAGGTTCTTCAAACCGGATTCTATTGGCCAACCTTGTTCAAAGATGCGCACGAATTCTACAAGTCATGTGATAGATGCCAACGAATAGGGATATATACAAAAGATGTGAGATCCCATGGCAAAACATTATGGAGGTTGAACATTTTGATGTTTGGGGATAGATTTCATTGAACCCTTTCCCATATCTTTTAGAGATCTATACATTCTCTTGGCAGTAGATTATGTTTCCAAATGGGTGGAAGCATCGCAACACCTAAAAATGATTCCAAGACCGTGCTAAAGTTTTTGCTCAAGAACATATTCACACATTTTGGAACACTGTGAGCTATCATTAGTGATAAAGGCACACATTTTGATAACAAATTAATTGCCAAGGCGTTGAAACGATATAGAGTGCGACATCGGATAGCTATGGTATATCACCCCCATACTAATGGAAAAGCTGAAGTCTCTAATCGTGAAATAAAACAGATCCTAAAGAAATTGGTTAACCCAAGTCGAAAGGATTGGTCGCCAAAGCTAGATGAAGCACTATGGTCCTATTACACAACATTTAAAACACCACTAGGAATGTCACCATTCAAACTCGTCTACGGGAAGGAATGCCATTTGCCTGTGGAACTTGAACAAAATGCTTACTGGGCCATTAAGAAATTAAACATGGATGCCCAACTTGCTAGAGAAAGAAGACTCTTGGAACTGAACGAAATAGATGAATTCAGAGCCCATGCTTACGAAAATTCCCGCCTATACAAAGAAAAGCAAAATGATGGCATGATAGAAAAATATTGCCTAGGCAATTTTATTCTGGATAACTAGTACTGCTCTATAATTCATGACTCAAATTATTCCCAGGCAAGTTAAAATCAAGATGGTCAGGACGTTCATCGTACATCAAATTCATGACAATGGAGCAATAAAAATTCAGGACTGAGATGATGGATCCATTTTCAAAGTAAACGGGGAGAGACTAAAGGAATAAAAAGGAGCACCAGTCATGCGTGACAAACCAACATCAATAGCACATGATGCCCAAGAGTTTACCTTACTCACCTGAACAAAATTCGTTGCCTAGGCATTGAAAATCTGAATTTTGTACATAAATAAATTAAGTTATTTTATGCACTATTATTTGTTTTACTTTATTTCTATTCTCTTTATTGTAGGCATGCAAAGTACACATGGCAGCATGGGGTGAGAACTTACGCATGAAAGGAAGAGAAACCCTAGGGCAAAGAAAATTTTGGGCGATAATTGTAAAGAGGGAAAGTATCTTTTCCCCACTTTACGTCCAATCAGATATTAAGCATTCAATGCAAAATATTTTCCCCTCTTTTTGACAAAATTGCCCAGAAGAAACCACCCATTATTTTTCCAGAAAAAACTAACTTCTATCCCATCTTCCTTATTGTGCATCATTTTCTTACCTTCAAAAAGAAAAAAATTCCCTTCAACAAATCTCCCCCATCGCCGTCGTGAAAAACATTGTACCAACAAGTATCATAGCCAGATCGAAGAAAAACCCAGCCCCAACACCAAGCTTTGAGCGTTTCTAGAGAGTCGAAGCCGAGGCACAATTCAAGAACCTCCAAAAGTGACAAGTATATTTGGAGGATGACTTCATTTTTCCATCAGAAAATAAAGAACCATTCGGACCAGAAGTAATGGATGTGGTTTAAAAACAAAACTGGAGAAGTTTGCTCGCCACCCTAAAGCCGTAGCACCAGTGATGGTTAGAGAGTTTGACGTTCATCTAGAAGACCCATATTAACACACCGTTTATGTCAGAGGGAAACGTCTTCGATTTTCCCTTTCAGCACTCAACAGATTTTCAAGTTGGGGAAAGTGAAGGATAAGCATAAGAGGTTTATGACTGAAGTAGAGCAAGAGACATACAGTGGAGTACTCGAAGACCTTTTTTCGGGTAGGCTAAATTCACAGGAAATGTGCCAGCAAGGAAAAGGGTCGATCACAGGGCCCTTAAGCTGTGGTAAAGTTGTGGAATTATTTTCTCAAGGGCAAACTAATGCCAACCTATCACAACATGACCGTTCTAGTGAAAAGATTGATTCTACTACACTCGATAATCTATGGGAGAGCAATCAATGTTTAAGACCTCATTTTCGAGCAAATCCATGAATACACCAAAAGAAATCGAGGTAATATCTTATTTCCTAACTTGACAATGCTCTGTGAAAGAAAAAGAAGGTCAACGAGGAACCATTTATGGATTTCATCAAATCCAATGAAGAAATTACCAAGAAGAAAGTGCCAGAGTTAATGAGCTTTGATGACAATGCCCCAAATGAAGGTTTGGAGAGAGGAGCAAAATCTGTTGCCGCGACAAGAATAGTTCTAAATGTCATATATACGTAAGAAATACGTGAGAATATCGAGCGTTTAGAGATTCATATGAGATCTTCTTTTGGTACATCATGGCATGGGGTGCACAATTCAATGCCTTTTTCAAGGAGTTGCTCCCAATCACAAACAAAAATCTATCGCCTTTCCCCGAGGTCATCCTGAAACACACTACTGGTGGCAATACCTTCCTTGCCTCCACACAGAATGTCCCCTCATATGAACCCTTAAACGTTCCCCCACTGGCTACTCAAGTCTCACCCATACCAGAGGAAGGTTAAGGTGACACAGATGAATTCCTCAACTCCTCCTCCTTCTCTATGTCCGAAAGCACTCAGGAGATTCCACCCAACGTCTTTGCCGATGAAAACTTCACTCCAGCCCCGACTCAACCCGAGAAGCACCATTACAATCCCCATCCAAGAAGCAACGCCAGTTCCTTAAACAGCTCAAAGTCAAGCTCTCGTTCCTGCACAAACCACTCCAGCTGAAGACTAACAAACACTAGCACGAGCCCAGAGCACCAACCGATACATCAAGCGAATGGTGGGCCATGTCCTTCAGCCATCCCCCTGAAAAATCGCAGTAGTAGATTTGGGATCAGAAAGTCCCTACTCTAAAAATGATGCAGAACGCGTGCGTCTAGTTAATCTACACCACCACAGTAAGATCGCATTTTAATTTTTTTCCTTTTAGCATTTGCATATAGATACATGTAGTTTAGTTTTTCATGCATTGAGGAAGTGCATCCTTTATGTTTGGGGATGTATTGTAATACACTTTGTTAAAAAGAAATTGATGATAGCTGGCTAAAAATTTTGGTTGTCATACATAAGCATGATAAGCCTATTGTTTGGAATGAATTAGGGATGCCTAATGATGAATTTTGATTGCCTAGACCAAATTATCTTTAAGACTGTCGAAAGAAGAGAACCAACCCTAGGCCTGATTCTTTGAAAATGTTTAAATACGATTGTAGGTTGTCTCTGCTTAAGGTAATCAATAAAACTTTTAGGAAAGAACTCTCTGCTTGCCGAGACATCGAAATATTTTAAGGTTAAGGTCAAACTCCCTAGTATTTAAAACTTGAAAAATAAAAGGGAAACTCATCTATGTAATGGCATAATCAGAAAACTCCATAAAAATTAAGAGTTGCCGAGGCATATGAGTGAATGAAAGTAGTCACATGATGACTCTACCCGACTAAATTGGGGGTGAAAGGTATGCTCCCTTTCACCTAGAGTGTGGGATGGTAGGTGTGATGAGCTGGCTCCCCAAAAAAAATTGATAAATAACTAGGAGGGGAAACTAAGCATGACAAATAATTTGACGCCTTGACAAACCATAAGCACTTACTTGAAGTTTTCTAATTACTTTAATGCATACATTGATTACAATCACACACACACAATAGCAAGGGATCCTGACTAGGGAAGGTACTTGACTGATATGAGAGATGAACATGTTGAGGCCAAACTTTTGTTGAGGGCTGAAATTTTAAACCACATGACTTGCCTAATACTGCTTTGCCATGACAATTTTAATTTTTTAGCTACTGTCCATTGCTTGAGGATAAGCAATAGCTTAAGTTTAGGGTGTGATAACTCCATAAAAAGACTCTATTTCTAGTGTTTTTACTTAAGTTATTGCTCGTCTAAACAAAGTATGCACAACATATTAGTTGCATTTAGGTTATATTTATTTGTGGTGGATAAGTTTTACTTCGGCAAAATTTATTTGGTTTGACTGATGCTGTTGAGGAGAAATGGTATGTGTGGATTGTGTATGTGTAGGAAATTTACTTAGGAAGAACATTTCAGTCGCGACAACATAATTTGTAAGGACCAATGGAATAGAGAAGTTAAAGAAAGTGAGAAGCAGATTTAGCTCGCCAAGGCAATGTTTATCTTGAAAGTCTGAAGGGGATATGACAAATCACCTATGTCACATGCCAATTGTACGACTTCCCTCACGTGCAAACAAGCCATAAAGATTCTGACAACAACCATCCATATTTCCTTTTTGGCCTAGACAAGACAATAACAGGTATCTAGGGAATCTTCACTTATGTGAAACTCTAGGAGATTTCCCTTTATAAATACCCAACCATAGCCGCCAATGAAAAAATGAAGTTAGGAAAGCTTTACTTGAAGTGTGAGCAAGCAACTGTAGTGCTTCCCCACCATTTACCAACGATTTTCCTTGGTGTCCTCAATAGCCATACTGTAGCAAAGCGACGGTCAAACCTCAAGAGAGACTGATCGCCAGGGTAGGCGCAATGTTGATCAGAATTATCACGACAGAGCCCCCAATTTTGAGAGTCATTCTTCCTTTGTTTTTAATTTCTTTACGTAATTGTGGTTGTATTAAAATGATGATACTTGGTTGACTTTTGATAACACCATGAACTGTCTTACTTGGTGTTAATCTTTGCTTTGCCTAAACAATTATTTTATGCTTTATGAATGATGAATTATGAATTTGCTCAGGAATGTTTTGTTCATTGTTTGAATATTTTTCCTTGACACTGTAAGAGCTTCGAGAGATTGCTGTGGGTCTAGGTGAAACACGTATTGGCATTGTAAGAGCGTCTAGAGATTGCCATTTGTCTAGATATTGATTCTTAGATTCGAGAGAATTAAGATAGATCTACGTGAACAATGGAATGGACCAGGATGGTGATGTCCTAACTTGTCTACCTTAGAGATAAGGAGTGGGTTTCAATCGACTAAAAGGCATATATGCTAGAGTAGGATAGACAACGATTATAGTTTCCTATGAGAGGTATTGTTAAAACAATAGTCTGACAAACCAAGGGTAGTTAACGCTAAGTAGTATTGCTATAACAACCGCCTAAGAATACTTAGTAATCATATAGGGCAGCTTAAGCATGCCATAAAAATTCATTCTGGACTTAGAATAATTGCTTGGCATAACAAAAGATTAGCATGAGTGCTCTGTGATATGTCTGAATATGTGAGGTTTTTTTAATATATTTGAATCAACATTTGTCTTTGCTTTATTTTAATTCGATAGTTTTTCATATTTATTTTGTCTCGACCAAACTTTTCTACAACCATATTTTAAAATATTTCCTTGTTTTGTTTTATTACTAATAGCTTTCTAGTTTGACAAGATTGTAGAAATTAGCTTGTGACAACTAGTTCTATTTGTGGTGAATCTTAAAAATATTCGACCAATCTATGAGAAGACAATAACTCACTTACCCTATATTACTTTATTCCATTGTGTATACTTGCACATAATTTCTTGCCTTATCATATACATTTACAAGCAATCAGGTACCTTGTCTTCCTAAGATGGTGGTGGAGTCGCGCTGGCAGTGCTAGTAGTATTGTGCCTGGTGCATTTCCTTAGTGGGGTGGGGCTTACTCAGGGTCAGAATTGGGTTCAACAGGTGTTGTGCTAGGGCCTTCAGTGTTCTTGGATGTTGGGGTCTCCATATGCCCAACAGATGTCTTCAGACATCATCTAGTCCTGTGTGGTAAAGGTTGTAGTGGCGTTTTTGTCTGGCTGGGTATCTCACTTGAGGGCTAATCAGCATTATGTGTCTCTTTGACTTTTCGGGCTCAGTTTGGGATTTGGCTGAGACTTAAGTACTTGCTCGGACACCATACCATGTTTATTGGGTTAGCATCATTTGTCTTAGGTGTATTATCTTGTTGAGTGACATTTGAAAATGTCATGGCATCCTTAGATGTTGGAAAGATCACGTCCAGGATGACTAGAAGATTATGAGCCAAATATGGGAGAATCTCCTTATGAACAGGTGCCACGATTATGTCTTACTGCTTGACATAGGTAGAGAAAGTCATTCCATCATTAGTTAGAGCCTCTATTTGTTCCCTCATATTCTTTATTGATTCCTCGATTGCATCTAGATTTGCCGTGGCATATTGGTTTGCAGGAGCCTCTGAGTTCTCTCGTCCTTATCTTTGGCTTTGTCCTTGTTTAATCCCAATATCACGAGAAACTTTGCTTTAGTATTGCCTTTCAACCCATGTGAGATTTCATCATATTCATCCTCCAAAACACCCTTCGTTCTAAGTAGTTGCAGGATCCATGAGGGCTTTACCCTTGGCAAACATGCGTGGGACTTTGTTATACTAAAAAGAACTATTATTAAAATAAAAATAAAGAATTAAAATAAAGAAAAATAAATAAATAAAAACTCATGACAAAACAAAACTTCTAAAACATAAATTAAAGGGGGTTGAAATGATGCAAACGCTAAAACATCATGAATTATTATGGCATTTTTGCCGCGTTCGATTGGAGCACCAGTATAGAAAAAAATGATCCACGCATGTAACAATGCCACCTTCAGTGTAAGCCGATAGAACCCAATTTGTAGGACCTTTAGAGTAGTCCTTTATCCTCTTGAGTGTTCTCTACATAAAGTTAATTGGTAGTGGAATAAGATTTCTTTTCATTCCCCTTTTCTGTGGCATCTTCTAATTTCTTGGGCAATAAAGTCTTTGAAGAAGTAGGGGTTATCCCAGTAAAAGTAGCGAACATCTTACATCAACCTTTTCTTGCACTGGCTATTCAAGTATGGAAGCAAAACACACTAATGAAAAAATTGACAATGCCAACAACCACGACAATGTCGTGGTAAATAATAATTTCTCATCAGAGAATTTTTTCTTAATCTCCATTTTATTCCTTAGTTCTTTCACAATTTCTAGCCTAGAAAAATGGATAGGTACTTGGGGTTTAGGATAAGTAAATTCAATGAAATCCAAAGGTTCAAATTTTGTACCTGGTCTAGCTATTGTAAGCTAGACTTGCTCATTTCCTTTCAAATATCCTCAAGCTCATCTTTGTCTTCTTCATCAAGCTTCAAGCAATCACCAGTCACTGAAAAATTGTCGTGGCATAATTCTTCAACTTCCATTTGGTCATTAACTCCTGCTGGTGGGGTTTTTTCCTTTGTCGTGGCATTATTTTGCCTGTCATCATTGGGTTTACTCATTGAACCTTCAACTTTGTTCTCCAGGGAAGGTGAGTCCTCTTGCAATTTAGATTCTTATGCACAATCTCATAGCTGGGTTCTTGAAGTGTTCCCCCCCAAACCTAGCATCTTTGTAGATCTGGGTGCCACTACCAAACGTGAATGTCCTAAATTGTTCTTTGCCTTTAACCTTAGTGACTTCAGTATCACTAGACAATATATCTGGTTGGTATTCTTGTAATGTCGTGGCAATTTGACCCACTTGCTTTTCCAAAGCTCTCAATGACAAATTATAACTTTACAACCATTCCCCTTGGCTTTGTAATAATTCTTCTCGACTCTTAATAGATTTGGCGTGATCTTGTAATAGAGCCTTTGTAGTTTCATAAATTCTTGCATAATGGCCTATAGAGAACTTGTATTAAGTGAAGATGTTGTCATCTTATTAAAATTATGCCATGGCATATTCGTTTGAAAGGCTAGGGGGATCATCCATATACTGTTGCTGAGCTAGATGACAGACATTATGAGCTCCTTGATTTTCCCATGATACATTGGGATGATGACTCCATACTTGGTTGTAGGTGTTGGAATATGTGTTGTTATTGCCTCCATTGAAGCTTCTCACGTAGTTGATGGACTTTTGATTGTTCGGGCATTCACATTCATGGTAATTTCCACGACATAACAGACATGTTGAGCTATCAACCTTTACTTCTTTCACCTCATTAGAAAGTTGCAAATCCTTCAACATATTTGTGATGGTAGAGAGTTGGGCCACACTGAATCTTCAGATTCTAAATTGAATGTCCCATATGTCTTCCTTCTGGTCTAAACCTTGAAGAGGGAAATTGGTAATCATGATTAGCAATTCGATCAAGAATGCCAAAAGCCTCTTCAGGTGATTTGTCAAGCAAAGTGCCATTTGTCGAGGCATCTATCATCATCATCGTGTGTGCATTGGCTCTATTGTAGAACATCACGACTTCAGCCCAGTAGTGGAATCCATGGTTGGTACATTTACGAAGCAATTCTTTGTAGATGTCCCAATACTCATACATTGACTTGTCATCAACTTGATGAAAATCTGCTATATATTCTTAAGATGGTCGTTCATATTTGGTGGATTATGCCGTAGCAATTTTTTTCCAACAAGTCAGCCCAAGACCTATCAAGTTGGAAGGTAATCTACTGAGACTTGCTCTAGCGTGATCTTTCAAAAAACATGGAAATAGCTTCAATTTCAACACATCTTCATGCACAACTTGTTGTCGAAAATAGTAACAGACCTCTAAAAATGCTCGAACATGTTGCCTTGCATCCTGGTGATGAGCACCACCAAACTGTCCAATCAAGTCCAACATAACCGATTGAGCTTGAATTGGGTTGCCTGAATCTTGGGAGATATAATAGTAGGTTTTAAGTCATCCAAGGTGGGAGCTAAGTGATCTCTAATAGTTCGTGGTCAAGCAGCATTCCTAGCATTTGGAATTATCGTGACATTTAGACCTGCAGGATCCTTCATTTGATTTTGAACAACATGAGCCTCATGTTCAATATGAAATAATGGTTCTTTGGGTCTTTTATGGGTTATACGACAATGTAACACCTGAAAAAGGTAAACAAACAAACAAGTAAATAAGTACAAAGAAAAGAAATAAAACGGTGCAACAACTAAACTCAACATCATCAATTGTCAATCCCCGACAATTTCACCAAAAAATTATTGCGTGTTGTGAGTACTATAAAATTATACGCAATTAATGTGCAAGTATACACAATCGAACAAGTAATATAGTGATGAGTGAGTATAGTCTCCATAGAGATTTAAAGGATATTGAGTAAAGTTTATGCACTACTCTAAAGTAATTAAGTATAGCTAATGGTATTCACAAATGATTATGTTGAGGCAAATGAATTGTGTATATATGGTGGAAGAATAGTAATGTGAACGAGTAACAAAAGGAAATGTCATGGCGAAGGAAAATGGTAAAGATAGCAAATAAATGAAATCATTTGATAATCCTCAAATGGGAAACTACTTCGGGAATGAGTGATGGGGAATGATTTAAGGAAGCTGAAACTTATCTCTCTAGAAGATTTAATTTATCTAAGCTTCACTTGCTCGATGAAGTTTGGTAAAAGTTCTCCCGCTATCTTTAGTCAAAGGAACCTAATAGAATAGAATGCCACGGCATCTCCTCTCAGTCTCAACTATGGTTGCCTATGCTATTGATAAAAACTACCCTTCTTAGTCATTGAAATCCTATCTTAGTCTCTCCCAAGCATTAATGGATAAGGATATAGTACTACTATGTCAATTATAAGCTTAATAAAATACTACACCCCATTGCTTATGTGGATCTTACTTGTGTTTCTCTCAAATACTACAAGTTTTAATGACTAAGTTTCTCTCGAACACCTAGCCTTCATCTAAGTAATGGACACTCTCATGCCTCCTACAAACTTAGAACATGAAGCATTCATAAGAAAAACAAGTAAATGCAAAAGATAAATTTAAATCTACCATTAAAATAATATCAAACATCCATAAAATTAACCCGATCAAATAAGGTTAGTTCATGGTGGGGCTCGAATATTCTATGAAATAAAACATGAAAACCATTCATGCCAAACAACCCAACTAGAATAAATGAAAGAAAACATGAAACATATGGAGGAAAAGTCCCTCGACGCACACTCCCAGAGCTCTCCTCAGCCACCACAAACTACCTTAGCTCGCTAGCTCCTCTCGGACGCCTAGCTCGCCACTCCCTCGAGCTTCACCAATGGAGAAACACCAAGAAAAATGGAAGTATAAAAATAGTGGAGAAGATGATGATTTTTCTAGCTTGATAATCTCTCTTTTCTTCCACCCCCTCTCTCTCTTGTGAGGTGTCCTTTAATAATAAAAATATCTAAGGGTATTCTTGAGATTTTTGCACTAAAAATACCCATCATATCCCCAAATTCATTCCTTGGTGTGAAACTTATCTCCATAGGTGCCAGTGAACCCCTTCAATTGGTTACAAGCAGCAGACACGTGCTTTGACAACTGTCATTTTGTAAAAATATCTTTTTGTTCTTTTCTGAGTCAGAAATGCCAAGTCATTTCAATTTGCATCAGTAATGTGTGATGTCATTACATTCCTTCTCAGCTCTTCCTTTTTGCTTGTTATTTCCTACACATCACTAAAAACCACATCTTCCTCCTCATACAACACCTTAATAAAATAAAATAACACAACCACCACTAATGCAATTATATACAACTAGATACATCTATAATGGCATATATGAACCCTTAAACAAACAATAACTTTAGTGAAAAAGTCCTTAAAAGTATCCTTTTTACAGAGTTGTCAAATATCATCAATGAAAACCACTACAAACTAATCTAAATAGGTTAGAATACAAGGTTCATCATATCCATAAAAGTTATGGGAGTATTTATGAGACCAAAAGGCATCACTAGAAACTCATATCTAGTGTATAGGGTAGTCTTCGCAACATGTAAACCCTTTACTTTCAACTAATAATACCCTGAGCAAAGATTAATATTCGAAAATACAGTAGCTTATCGCAATTGATCAAATAAGTCATCAATCCTAGGTGGTAGGTATTTGTTCTCAATCGTCAACTTATTTAGCTTCTGGTAATCAATACATAGTCAGAGTGATCCCTCCTTCTTTTTCATGAACAGGACTGAAGATCCCCAAGGTGAGGTATTATGCCTGATGAAACCTCGATCAAGTAAATCCTACAACTAGACCTATAACTCCTTGAGTTCCTTCGGGGTTATATGATATGGTGCCATAGAAACAGGAGCAGAACCCGGATAGGTCTCAATCTCGAACTCTACCTCTCTATCTAGAGGTAACCTACAACTCCTCGACAAAAACATCAAGAAACTCGTTAACGGTATGAATCTCCTCAATCTTGAATAAAAAGCCTTTAATATTCAAGATATAGGTAATGAAACCCTCATATGCCTTTTGGATCATCCGATCGACAACCAAAAGTTGATGCTATATTAGAAAGATAGCATCAACACTCAAAACTAACATAACAATCCGACCACTGGAAGTCTTTAAAGTAGTTATCTTGTACTCGTAATCCAGATTGACCCAGTGTTCTTTTAACCAATACATCCCTAAAATCATATCAAACTCCTTTAAAGGAAGCTCTATAAGGCCGGCAAGGAAAATTTCACCTTGAACCTCTAGAGGACAATGCCTAAATATCTTATTCACAACCACTAATTGTCCTACTGGAGTCATAACAATAATAACATTCTCGATGTCTTCAATCAGAATATGAATGTCTCGGGATACAAAATTCGTCTCTATAATAATGCAAAGTATGGAACAGAATAAATAGTAAATGTACCTACGATAATCTCTGGCTTGTCTATGTCATCCTGACGTCTCGTGGCATACACTAGATCTAGTTTCCTAGCCTTGGATACAACTAGCCTTCTACTCTGTTGGGAACGGGCTCTACTATTAGTCCTAGAATTAGATCTGAAAGACTTTCCTTGGCTACAACCTCTAGTTTGGGTATTAACAAGCCTTAGAACATGCAGGAGTCTGAGTAGTTATTCTCCCTTTCGAAGCTTATTGTGGATAATCCCTCCGAAAATAACCATTGGATCCATAGTGATAGAAAGCATCCATCTTCTTATGACACTCTCCTCCCTGTCGATTTTCATAAAAGTCACAAACAGGCACCTGAGGCAAACTATTTGAACCACCTCGACTAACAACTGGGGGTAGAGGTGCTGAAGGCCTAGAACTGGTATTACTCCTCAAGGGGGTAGAAGTATGTGTCCTATTCTTAGGATATACAGAAGACTCGGTCGAGCCAGAAGACCTCATAGGTCGCTCTCAATCGACTCGATCTATAAAAGGAGCCAATGCCTACACCTCCTCATCATCATTCTCTCTACCCACCAAAACATCAAATATCTCATCATGATGGGTCACAACCTACATACGAAGCTCATATCTGAGTCACTTAGCAAACTTGCAGAATTTATCCCTCTCAGAGGGAACCATGCTATAATCATACTTCAACATCTTCAATAATTCCATCTCATACTTGAAAACTGACATATCTCCCTGAACGAAGTCTAAAAACTTTGTCATCTCTCATCCAAATATTGCTCCCAAGGAAACGCTTCATAAAGCGCTCTTTGAAGAAATCCCACGTTAGATGATTAGTGGGAACACTGCTCACTATTGGCTCCCACCAAGTATGGGTATTCCCATCTAGCATCGAAATAGCTCCTAAATACCACTTCGATAGATCCAAACCCAGTTGATCCATACATCTCTCTATATCATAGAGGTAGTCTTCAGCTTCACTAGGGGTTCCATGTTGCGTGTTGTAAGTACTACAAATTATATACAAATAATGTACAAGTATACGCAATCACAATAAGTAATAAAGTGATGAGTGAGTATCGTCTCCATAGGGATTGAAGGGCTTTTAAAAGATTGCTATAACTAGGAATAAGTGTCACTAACTAATTCTATGTATCAAAGTCTAATGATATAAACAAGGATAATATACAGTGGCAAATGGTATGAACAGATAGAAAAAGTTTACCGAGGCAATAAAGTATGAAGTGAAGTAAGCATATAAATTTTGTCGCGGCACGATAACAGTTTATAATGGATAAAAATAAAATGTAGAGGCAATGTAAATTGGTAAAAATAGAAAATAAATGGAATAACTTGATAATCTTCACACTGGAAACTACTTCAGAAGTGATTGATGGGGAGACACTTAAGGAGATGAAAACTTATCTCTCTAACTTATTTAGTCTATTAATGCCTTACTTGCTTGACAGGTTTCTCTAAAAATGTTCTTGCTATCTCTAGTCATAAGAACCTAATATAATAAAATACCACGATATCTCAACTTAATCTCAACTATGACAGGATAAACTATTGATACGCACTACCCCTCTTAGTAGTTGAAATCCTAGCTATAGTGATTAACTATATCACATTGTTTATACTAATCTTACTCAAGTTTCTCTCAAACACTTAAGAATTAATGGCTAGATTTCTCTCAAACATCTAGTTTTCATCTAATAAATAGACACTCACATGCCTCCTACAATCTTAGAAGATGAAGCACATATAAATAAAACAAGTAAAATCAAAAGACAAACATTAATCAACCATTAAAACAAATTTTTCAAGCATCCATCAAATGAACCCCACCAAATATAGCTTAGTTCATGGTGGGGTTCGAATAAACCATGGAAAATATCCAATCATTCATTCAACCAAACAACCAAAATAAGTTTTCAATATTTAACAAAGGAGCAAAGGTTGGGGAAGAAAACACTCGGTGTGCACTGCCAACACTTCCTCAAACAACCATGAATGACTATAGTGTGAGTTCCTCTCGGATGCTTACGTCACTTCCTCGAGCTTCACCAATGGAGGAACACCAAGAAAAATGGAGGAAGAAAAATGGTGGAGAAGATGATGATTTTCCGAGCTTGGTAACTCCTTTTTCTCTCTCTTTTGTGGTGTCATTTTATAATAAAAATATCTAAGGGTGTTCTAGATAATTTTGCACTCAAAATACCCATCATAGCCCCAAATTAATTCCTTGAGCGTGAAGCTTATCTCTATAGGTGGCAGTGAACCCCTTCAAGCGGTTACATGCAGCAGACATGTGCTTTGACAATTGTCCTTTTGTAAAATATCTTTTTTCCTTTTCTGCACCAGAAATTCCAAGACATTTCAATTTGCTTCAGCAACATGTGATGTCACGACATTCCTTCCCAGCTCACCCTTTTTTAATATTATTTCATGCACATCACTAAAAACCACACCTTCCTCCTCATACAACACCTTAATAAAATAAAATAATATGACCACCACAAATGCAATTATATGTAACTACATACATATAAATTACCTATATGAACCCTTAAACAAACAATAACTTAAGTGAAAAAGTCCTAAAAATAGCCTTTTAACAGAGTTATCACACCCCCAAACTTAAATTATTACTTGTCCTTAAGTAGTGTATAGCAATTAACAACAATCAAAATATCATGGAAATTTTCAACAATAGGACAACAAGGCAAAAATTAAATTCCAACCCTTAGAAAATTGGCTTCAACATGCTAGACATATCAAGATTTCAAGTATTTTTCCCTATGTCAATATTCTTTGTGGTTGTGTATGTGTGTGATTGTATTCAATCTATACTTAATAAATCTAGGCAATATCTAATTGAGTTTTGTAGTTTTGCCAAGGAATTTACTCATTCATCAAGCATTTATACGCCCTTTTCACTTAATACACATTTTATTTTCTCTTTTTTTAAGCTGCTACGAAGGGAGTCAGCTCATCACGCCTACCATCCCACACTATAGGTGAAATAGAGCATAACTTCCACCTTCGAGCTAGTCAGGTAGAGTCATCCCGTGGCTGCTTTCATTTACTCATATGCACATGGCTTTCACGAAAAAGAGGATTGTCCCTCTATAGCTATGTCGAAGCGTTTATTCATGATTAAACAAAATTCAGACATAAGGGAGTTCTTTAAGCAATGGTTTATCATTTAAGCATAATGACATATTTTAATGCTAAGTCTAACCAGAGTTCTTTCATAAAACTTCCTAAGTTCCTTAAGTATAGAGAACATACAAATCATATAAGAATAATTAACAAAGCATCAATCCCTAGACTCAATTCTATCATTTTCAACAGTCATTTAGATTCAATTTCTAGCCTAATAAGTGCTTCATCATCATGTATTATCAAAACATTTCATCTAATTGTCTTACCATTTACTGATGCCATGGTATAACGTTATGCTAATACTATCATGCACATGTTCTACAAAGAACACTACCTCCCCCAAACTTGAGAGAGGCATTGTCCTCAATGCTTAAAAGAAATAAGTCAAAACTAAACTGCATGATATGTAATTTAATGCAGTGTAAGGAACCTTGTCTTCCTAAGATGGTGGTGGAGCTGCGCTGGCAGTGCTAGTAGCACTACGCCTGGTGCGCTTTCTCAGTGGGGGTGAGGCTTGCTTCAGGGTCAGAATTGGGTTCAACAGGTGGTGTGGTAGGGCCTTCAGTGTTTTTGGATGCATTGCATTTACCTTTGCCATGGCATATTGGTTTGCATTAACATGTGAAGTTCCCTCGCAAGTCCTTGGCTTTGTCCTTGTTGAATCTCAATATCACGGGCAGCTTTGCATTAGAATTTCCTTTTAACCCATGTGAGATTTTATCATATTCAGCCTTCATAACGCCCTTCTTCAAAAGTGGGTGCAACATCTATGGGGGTTTTACCCTTTGGCAAACATGCGTGGGACTTCATTCTACTAAAAAGACCTAATATTAAAATTAAATAAATAAAATAAAGAGAGAGAAAATAAACAAACAAACACTCACAACAAAATAAAAATTCTATAACATAAATTAAAGAAAGTTGAAGGGATGCAAACTTCAAAAGATCATGAATTGTTATGGCATTTTTTGTCGTGTTGGATTGGAGAGCCAATATAGACCAAAATGCTCCACACATATAATAGTGCCACCTTCAGTGTAAGCCGATAGAACCCAATTTGTAGGACCTTTACTATAGGCATCTATCCTCTTGAGTGTTTTCTACATAAAACTAACTGGTAGTGGAATAAGATCTCTTTTTGTTCCCCTTTGTCTTGCATCTTTTAATCCTTTGGGCAGAAAAATCTTTGAAGAGGTAAGGGTCATCTCAAAGACAGTAGCAAACATCTTGCATCAACATGTTCTTGCCCTGGCTATTCAAGTTAGGAAGCAAAACAACACTAATGAGAAAACTGACAATGTTAACATACCACGACAATGTCGTGGCAAATAATAATTTCTCATCATGGAATTTTTTCTTAATCTTCATTTTATTCCTTAGTTCTTTCTCAATTTCTAGCATAGAAAAATGAGCAGCTACTTGGGGTTTAGGATTAGTAAATTCAATGAAAACCAAAGGTTTAAATTTCGTACATATTCTAGCTATGAGTAAGCTAGACTGACTCATATTCGTTGAAATATCCTTAAGTTCATCTTTGTCTTCTTCATCGAAATTCAAGTAAACACCAGTGCGTGAAAAATTGTCGTGGCAAAATTCTGCAACTTCCCTTTGGTCATCACTCCTACTGGTGGGGTGTTTTCTTTTATCGTGGCATTATTTTGCCTGCCATCATTGGGTTTACTCATTGAACCTTCGGCTTTGTTCTCCATAAAATATGAGTCCTCTTGTAATTGAGATTCTTCATGCACAATATCATAGGTAAGTTCTTCGAGTGTCTCCCCCTAAACTTAGCATCTTTGTTGAGCTAGTGCCACTCCTTAAGGTGAATGTCCCACAATGCTCCTTATCTTGAGCCTTAGTGACTTCAGTATCACTAGGTAGACTGCCTTGTGGACAAGAATGTAATGCCATGGCAATTTGCTCAACTTGACCTTCCCAGGCCCTTAGAGATGAGCTGTGGCTTTAAAGCAAAGCTCGTTGACTGTAATAAGGCTTATTAGTTTTTTATGGATGTAGTATGGTGTTGCAGCATGATCTTCATGGTTGCTATAAAATCTTGAATCGTGGCATCCAAAGAACTTGTGTTTGATGAAGGTTGTATTCCCTTGTTAGAATTATACCATGGCATATTCTTTTGAACTCCTTGGGAGTCGCTGAAGTTCTGTTGCCTAGCAGGTTGACTAGCATTGTTGGTTCTTTGTCCCAAAAAATAGTTTAGATGCTGACACCATCCATGATTATTGGTGTTAGAATAGGGGTTGTTATATCTCTGATTATAGTCTCCTACATAGTTGATGGACTCCTGATTGGTACGCACTCGCTCTCATGGTGATTACCATGGTATAATAGACATGTTGAGTTAGCTACCTTCACTTCTTTCACCTCACTTGATCATTGCAAATTCCTCAACATATTGGTGATGGTAGAAAATTCAGTGGACACGGAATCCTTAGTATCCAACTCAAATGTCCCAGGCGCTTTTCGTCTAGCTCCAAGCCTTGAAGATAATAATTGATAATCATTATTGGAAATCCTATACAGAATGTCAAATACTTCCTTGGGTGATTTTTCAAGCAAATTACCATTGGTCGAGGGATCCAACATCATGCAAGTGGGTGCGTTGACTCCATTGTAGAACATCGCAACTTGAGTCTAGTTTTGGAATCCATGATTGGTGCACTTGTGAAGAAAACTTTTGTATTGGTCCCAACACTCATACATAGACTCTTCATCACCTTGGAAAAAAGATGTTATGGCATTCCTAAGATGGATGTTCATATTGGGTGGATTATGCCATAGCAACTTTTTTTTTTTGCAGAAGTATACCAATGAGCTTATCGAGCCGAAATGTGGTCTATTAAGCCATGCCCTGGCATGATCTTTCAATTAATATGGAAATAACTTTAATTTCAGCACATCTTCATGCACACCTTGTTGTCGAAAGGGGTCACAGACCTCCATAAATGTTCTAACATGTTGCCTTGCATCCTCATGAAAAGCACCACTAAACTGTCCAATCAAGTCCAACATGTTGAACATAGCCAATTTGAGGTCAAAGTGGGCTGCTTGGATCATGGGAGTTACAATAGCAGGTTTTAGGTCGTCCAAGGTGGGAGCTAAGTGATCTCTAATAGTTTGTGGTCTTGCATTATTTTTTGCATTTTTATTTGCCCCGACATTTAATTCTTTGTAATCCTCAACTTTATTTTAAACTTCATTATAGTTCTTTGATATCCATGAACACATCTTCTTTGATGGAAAATTTTTCGATCTCAGGTTTAAAATGAGATAGTGATTCCTTGGGACTCGACATGTGCAACCGCACAACACCTGAAAAGGGTAAACAAAAATAGTGAATAAATCCATAAAAATAA
The DNA here is from genome assembly GCF_006381635.1 of Hibiscus syriacus. Classification (NCBI taxonomy): domain Eukaryota; kingdom Viridiplantae; phylum Streptophyta; class Magnoliopsida; order Malvales; family Malvaceae; genus Hibiscus; species Hibiscus syriacus. Next base: position 165,584 of record NW_024063019.1, on the reverse strand, counting down.
AAAACCAAGATAATGCTATAAAAAAACTTTTAAAAACACCAATTGTCAATCCCCGACAACGACACAAAAAACTTGTTGTGCGTTATGAGTACTATAAATTACACACGAATGATGTGCAAGTATAGATAATCACAATAAGTAATAAAGTGATGAGTGAGTATCATCTCCACAGGGATTGGAGGGCTTTTAAAAGATTATTATAGTTAGTAATAGGTTTCACTAACTAATTCTAAGTATCTAAGTCTAATGATATCAACAAGGAAAATATACAGTGGCAAATGATATGAATAGATGGAAAACGTTTACCAAGGCAAAAAAAGTGTGAAGTGAAGTAAGCAGATAATTTTTTTCGTGGCAAGAGAACAATTTATAATGGGTAAAAATGAAAATGTTGAGGCAATGAAAATTGTAAAAATAGGAAATAAATTGAATAACTTGATAATCCTCACACAGGAAACTACTTCGGAAATGATTGGTGGGGAAACACTTAAGGAGATGAAAACTAATTTCTCTAGCTAATTTAGTATTAATGTCTTACTTGCTCGACAGAGTTTTCTAAAAGAGTTCTCGCCGTCTCTAGTCATAAGAACCTAACATAATAGAATGTCATGGTATCTACTCTCAATCTCAACTATGGCAGCCTACACATTGATGACGCACTACCCCTCTTAGTCGTTGAAATCCTAGTTTAGTCTTTCTCAAGTACTAAGGGATTAGGCTATAATAATTAATTATATCCCATTGTTTATGTTAATCTTACTCAAGCTTCTCTCGAACACTTAAGAATCAATGGCTAGATTTCTCTCGAACATCTAGTCTTCATCTAATAAATGGACACTCTCATGCCTTTACAGTCTTAGAAGATGAAGCACACATAAGCAAAACAAGTAAAATCAAAAGATAAATATTAATCAACAATTAAAACAAAATTTTCAAGCATCTATAAAATGAACCCTACCAAATATAGCTTAGTTCATGTTGGGGTTCGAATAAACCATGGAAAATATCCAATTATTCATTCAACCAAACAACCCAAACAAGTTTTCAATAATTAATAAAGGAGTAAAGGTTGGAGAAGGAAACACTCAGTGTGCACGGTTGACGCTTCCTCAAACCATCATGAATGGTTATAGTGTGAGCTCTTCTTGGATGCTTACACCACTTCCTCAACTTCACCAATGGAGGAACACCAACAAAAATAGAGGAAAAAAATAGTGGAGAAGAAGATGATTTTTAAGCTTGGTAACCCCCTTTTCTCTCTTATGTGGTGTCATTTTATAATAAAAATATATAATGGTATTCTTGAGAATTTTGCACTCATAATACCCATCATACCCCAAAATTCATTCCTTGGGTGTGAAGCTTTTCTCTATAGGTGGCAGTGGGCCCCTTCAGGCGGTTACAAGCAACAGACACGTGCTTTGATAGCTGTCTTTTTGTGAAAAATATATTTTTTTCCTTTTGTGCGCCAGAAATTTCCAAGGCATTTAATTATGCTTCAGCAACGTGTGATGTCATGACATTCCTTCCCAGCTCACCCTTTTTCCTTATTATTTTCTGCACATCACTAAAAACCACACCTTTCACCTTATACAACACCATAATAAAATAAAATAATACAACCACCACAAATGTAAGTATATGAAGCTACATACATCTAAAATTACTTATATGAACCCTTAAACAAACAATAACTTAAGTGAAAATGACTTAAAAGTAGTCTTTTTACAGAGTTATCACTCCACCAATCGGACCTCTAAATGTCCTGACCCCATTAGCAATCAAGTCTGAGTAATCGGGATTTCATGTGAGGCATAGTAGCTTTGACCGCACCTTGAATCCTCTAAAGAAATTGCCTACCAAGAGTCTTATCTAGCACCAGACTCATAATCTAAGAACCAGTGATCGACGCTCTCCTAACAGGCGTCATCATATCGATACCAGGGGCAGGCAGCGGATCAAAATCGGATCATTATTTGGGTTAACATCCTAGCAGCTCGAACTCACCCACGGCCAAGCCGATAACCTCGTCTAGCACTCATAAGGAATGATCTCAAGGCTCACTACATAAGAGTTAAACTTAGGACCCATTTAAAATAGTGTTTTTATTTTTTAAGGCCCATTCATAGTGTGGGGTGTAAAAACCAAAAGCTCTTATACCAACTAAATGTAACCCCTTAACCCAGCCTATATGTTATGACCAGGTCTAGTGAATTATAGTAAAATTTTCCAAATTGTTATTCGATAATTTAAATCAATATTATAGATAGCATCTTTAAAACCATAGTTAATAACGATAAAATCCAAACGAGTAAATATAAAACCATAAGTGTCTGAGTAAAATAAAATATGTTATAATCAGTAGCACAATAAATATAACATCAGTAGCAAAAGCAGTATAAGTCATAAGAAAAGTATTTCAAAATATAGACACATATCACCGAAAATGAAGGCAGTTCAGAAGATAAAAACATTACAAAAAATGTATTGTATGAAATATGTTGATCCTTCAAGTCCCATGTCGAGGTTGCCTATCCAAAAGTATTTGAAAGCGAAAAAATTTGGGAAGTGAGCTATGGAGCTCAGTGTGTTCCAATAGTGCAAGTAATACGTAATGGGAAAAATAATCAGGAATTAGTTTAGTAAAGTATCATGAAAGTATAGTGAAGTTAAATTTTAAAACTCATAATTACCCTATTCTCCTATACCAAAATCCAGTTCCTAAGAATTACACCCATAAGGACTTACCCTATACCCAATGGGCATAGGACCCAACCTAAGGGAGCATCTTGGGGCCTGAAAGCCTGCCCAAGAATGTTCGTCAGGCCTCCGAGCCTACCCAAGGGCCACCTTAGGTCAGTAAGGAATTACCAGCTTGATTAGAGCTGAACCTCGATACTTCATAATTCTACCCAAATAGTATCTCAATAAAATAATTCACATAGTAAGCAGTAAATTCCATGATCCATAAATAAGCATAATCATATTTTCCAGTGAAAACAAGTAACATCATAACATATATAAAACAATCATAGTTCATAACCACTGAACCAGCCAATCAGTAAACCATAATATCGAGTTATTAAAAGATTCAGTAAATTAGTAACTTCAGTAAATCATATTTCAAAACAAATAAAACAATCATAGAGCACATAGAGAACACACCTACAAAAAAGGGGATCAGTCGGTAATTCTAATGAGCACCTACCTTGCCACACTCTATAGCATTGCTTGAACTTAATTCATAATGCACCAGAGTTATTATCGGAATAATATTTTAATTTGAATATTTTTAGGGTTTATGAATCATATGAATAATCACTAGCTTACGGGGTCGAACGACTCGAGAGGAGCTGGGTCGAGCTGTCAATAGATTAGGAGAGTCACGATTACCTTCACATAATAACATATGAATTAATCCTTATCCATAATTTAAAATGCACTTAAATAGAATACTTAAATATATATATATATATATATGCATGTTTGTGTTTAACGATCCATTCAGAGGCTTTCATGTTTGAATTTGACAAAAACAGACTTCGGATTCGGACTCAAGACGTCAAAAAATATAAAATATGACTTTTCATAAAATTTAACTTTTTGGTCAAAGTCAACTTTGGTTAACGATCAAGTCAAGTCAACGAATTAGATCGTTCGGGTTGACTCGAGTCGTTGACTCGATTCGATCTGAGTTGACTCAAAATAGTTTGAGTTAACTCGGACTGGTTCTAAGGTGTTTTAATGCATGGGAGAAACCCTACGTTCGATGCCGACGCATTACGACGCGTGTGATAACTCCATAAAAAAGCTACTTTTAAGGCCTTTTCACTTAATTTATTATTTGTTTAAATGTTCATTTAGGTCATTTTAGATGCATGTAGCTGCATATAGTTGCATTTGTGCTGGTTGTGCTATTTTATTTTGTTAAGGTGTTGTATGAGGAGAAATATTTGGTTTTTAGTTATGTGCAGGAAATAACAAGAAAAAGGGTGAGCTGGGAAGGAATGTCGTAGTACCACACATTACTGAAGAATATAGAAATGCCTTGGCATTTATGGCACAAAAAAGGACAAAAATATATTTTTAACAAAATGACAACTGGCAAGGCACGTGTCTGATGGTTATAACCGCCTGTTGGGGGCCACTGCCACCTGTGAGGATAGACTTCACATACAAGAGATGATTCTAGGGGTATTATGGGTATTTTAAGTTTAAAAACCCAAGAATACCCTTAGATATTTTTTTTATAAAAAGACACCACATAGGAGTGAAAAAAGAAGACAATCTAACTGAAAATTCTCTATTTTCTTCATCTTCTTCACTGTTATTTTCTCTCTATTTTCTACTCGTGTTCCTCCATTAACAAGCTCTAAAGAGTGGCGAGCTAAGCGTCCGAGAGGAGCTAGTGAACTAAAGCAGTTCGTGGTGGACGAGAAGAGCTTCGGCAGTGCATATCGAAGGTTTCTTCCTCCTTCCCCTCTGCTGTTATTTTTCATTTAATTTGGGTTGAAAGGAACGAATGATTTTATGAATTATTTCATGGATGATCCATGAACTAGCTTTATTTGGTGGGAGTTCGCGGTGGATGTTTAAGTTTTTATTTCAATGGATGATTGTTCTTTTTCTATGATTTTATTTTTTAGTTTATGGAGCTTAATGTCTTAAGGTTGTAGGAGCTATGTAAGTAGCCATTCCTTAGGAAAATACTTAGTGTTCGAGAGAAACTAAGTATCTCATCTTTAGTGTTTGAGAGAAACTAAGGAGGTCGACATAAACAATAGGTTTTAGATAGTAACTAAGCATAATCCACCTTTAAACAAGGCTAGGATTTCAATCGACTAAAATGAGTAGTGCTTGGTTGAGAGGGTAGATGTTAGTGCGAATACTTAAAGGTATTATCGTATCATATTCTATTACACTAATCGGATCCCTATACCAGCTAATGCCAATGGGTATTACCATGGCGTCCTTAGCGTGTTGAGTCCCTTTACTAGAGATAGCATAGGGCAATTTTAGTAAACTCTATAAGGCAATTAAAACATAGAAGTGCAACCATCTTGAGAGGTTAAACTTAAGTTTTTTAGTGACTCATATCATTCATTCTCATAGTATCTTGTTGTGTAAGGATTATTAAGTCATTTCATTCAATCTATTTTTTATATTTTGATTAGCATATATTTTTTCAATTTATTTCACTACAAGTAAATTATTTTGCCTCGACATCACCAGTTGTTGTTACATCATACCATCATTCCATCCCCACCAATATATATTGCCTTGGTATCCCTCATTAGTACATACCATTACTAATTATACTTAGATATAGTAGTGCTTTGCTTTAGTTAAACTTTGTAATTTCCACCAATCCCTGTGGAGACGATACTTACGCATCACTTTATTACTTGAGCGATTGTGTATACATGCACTTTATTTGCGTATAATTTTATAGTACTCACAACATGCAACAAGTTTTTGGCGCCGTTATCGGGGATTGGCGACATGAAGTTAATTAGTTTGGCCAGAGCTTTTTTCTCTTCTTTTATTTTTGTATAGTTTACTTTATATTTTATTTTATTATTTTTAGGCTTATTTGGTGTATGCCTATAAGACATTTTGACGAGCCACTGGAACCAATTGAACCTCAGATTGAGAGTTTTTAGGTGAAGGAGGCGTGCTCAACGTGCTCGAGAAAATATGTATCAATTGGGAACCAGAGAATTGGTCAAGATGACATAAATAAGAATGTCTAGGCATTACAAAATGTTGAACCTGCTGATAGGACTCGTATTATTCGTGATCATTTAAATCCTATACTGGATTATCTGAATCTTGGAATTATGGCACCCGAAATTCAAGCAGGCCATTTTGAGCCCAAATCAGTTATGTTTAATATATTGAATTCCAAAGGGCAGTTTTGGGCATGCCAACTGAAGATGCGAGACATCATGTTCGCAACGTTTTAGAGGTTTGTGATTCTTTTCACTAACATGGAGTGCATAAGGATGTGCTAAATTAAAGTTATTTCTATACTGTTTGCATGACTAAGCGAGAGCTTGGTTGAGTGGTGTTACATCTGGTTCCATGGAATCATGGGCTGATCTTTGCAAAAGTTTCCTATTGCGTTATAACCCACCGAATATGAACACTCGACTAAGGAATGATATAGCATCCTTTCGCCAGGGCGATGCCAAATCTATGTATGAATGTTAGGATTGTTATAAGAGTTTGCTTCGAAAGTTTCAAGACTGGACTCAAGTAGTTAAGTTTTATAATGGAGTCAATGTACCCATGAGGATGATGCTTGATGCCTCGACAAATGGGACATTGCTGGATAAATCACCTATTGAGGCATTTACTATTTTGGATAGAATTGCCAACAATGACTATCAATTACCTTACTCAAGGCTTGGAACTAGGAGAAAAGCACATGGGGTATTCGAGTTAGATACAAAGGACTCGGTGTCGCTCCACTCTCAGCTATCACTAATATGTTGAAAAAGTTACAACGCTCTACTGAGGTAAAGGAAGTGAAAGTAGTATCTCAACATGTATGTTATGCCAAGGCAATCATCACGAACCATTCATGAGTCCATCAATTTTGTAGGTAATTTCAATAGAAATAATAACAATCCTTATTCTAACACTTATAATGTAGGATGGAATCAACACCCTAACTTCTCATGGAGTAATCAAAGAACCCATAATGCTAGACAACCTACTCGTCAGCAGAATTACATTGAATCTCAAGGCTACCAAAATACTATGCCATGGCAAAATGCTAACAATAAAGCCTCATCTTTAGCAATTATTGGTTCTTTGGAAGCAACGATTCAAGATTTCATATCTACCATGAAGACAATGTTGCAGATCATACTACTTCAATTAAAAATCAAGGAGCTTTACTTCATAGTCAAGGTGCCTTACTTCAAAGACGTAGCTCATCTTTGAGAGCTTTAAAAGGATAAGTTGGTCAGATTTATGCTGCATTGCAAGAGCGTCAGCAAGCACAATTGCCAAGTGACACTGAAGTCACTAAATCTCTTGGAAAAGAGCAATGCAATGTATTGACTCTTAGGAGTGAAACGAAGATTAATCAACAAGTCAAAGTTGGGGGACACAACATAATGATTATACCCCTACTATTGAACAAGTTGAATCAGAATTACACGATGAAATCATTATCAGAAGGATAAGGAGGAGGGTTCTACTAGTGAGCCTCCTGAAGCTCAAAATTTTGATGCCAAGGGAAAAGCAATTCTGACTCCCACAATTAAGGAAACTAGACCCCCACCACACTTCCCGTAAAGACTAAAGAAGCATAATGACGAAGTGCAATTCAAAAAGTCTGTGGACATTCTTGATCGGCTTCATATTATTGTACCTTTCTTGGAAGCTATTAAACAGATGACAACTTATGCTAAGTTTCTTAAGGAAATTTGCACTAAGAAATGGAAAGTTGAGAAGTATGAGACAGTTTCCACATCAAAAGAATATTGCTCCTCATTGAACAAGTTGCCACTAAAGCAAAATGATCCGGCCAACTTTATTATTCCATGTTTTATAGTAGCTAATTTCATTGGAAAGGTACTATGTGTCTTGGTTCAAGTGCGAACCTAATGCTGAAATCTATATTCTTGAAGCTTGGTATAGGAGATGTGAGATCCACCTCTGTGATTTTACAACTTACCGACCAGTCCCATGTTAGACCTAAAGGGAGAGTCGTGGATTTATATTGAGGGTGGATAAACTCTTGTTTCCAGTCGACTTCCTTATCCTTGATTGTAAAGTTGATGCCAAGGAACCAATAATTCTAGGGAGGCCTTTACTAGCCACTGGTCGTATTTTGATAGAATTTGAAAATAGTAAACTTACCATGTGAGTGGTCGATCAGTGTGTGACTGTCAATGTTTTTCGTACTCTCAAGTATACCACTAACCCTGAAGAATGCCAAGAAATTTTAGAAATGATGATGAAAGCTTAGAGAAGCATTACAAATTGTTATGGGGTGGAGCAATCTAGCTTACTACTAGCTAGATCAGGTATAAACATTGAACCCTTGAATTTTGATGAATTTATTCCTCCTAAGCCATCGTTATTGCATACACCTACCCTAAAGTTTAAACCTTTGCCAGGGAATCTTAAATATGTTTATTTGAGTAGTGATAATACTTTACCTATGATTATTTCCTCTAACCTTACTATTAACTAATAGAAAAAAGTGTTTTGTCACAGCATAAGAAGACGCTTGGTTGGAGTATAGCTGATTTAAAGGGGATTAGTCCCACGATTTTCATGCATGAGATTCTGTTAGAAGAATGTCATGGCAACTTGATAGAACCACAACGAAGACTCAACCCCGTTAGGAAAAATGTGGTAATGAAGAAGATACTTAAATGGCTTGATGCTGGAGTGATTTACCCTATATCTAATTGCTCATGCTGAGTCTTGTCCAATGTGTGCCAAAGAAAGGTGGAACGACCGTAGTACCAATGAGAATAATGAGCTATTACCTACACGTACTGTCACTGAATTGAGGATATGTATGGATTATCGTAAGCTCAACAAAGCTACAAAGAATGACCATTTTCCTCTACCATTCATCGATTAAATGTTGGATCGATTGGCAGGCAAATTATTCTACTACTTCTTAGATGGGTATTTGGGTACAATCAAATTGCCATCATACTAGATGACCATGAGAAGACTACATTCACTTCTCCATATATCACTTTTGCCTTTCGAATGATGCCTTTTGGACTTAGTAATGCACAAACAACTTTTCAGCATTGTATGCAAGTTATCTTTTTCTAATATGGTTGAGCACTTCCTTGAGATATTCATGGATGATTTCTCCATTTCTGGAGATGACTTCGAGCGATGTCTTGGCAATTTTGCAAAAGTTCTCAAGAGATGTGAGGAGGCTGATCTGGTTTTAAACTGGGAGAAATATCACTTCATGGTAACTGAAGGCATTATTTTAGGGCACAAGATATTTCACAAGGACATTGAGGTGGATAAAGGAAAATTGAAGTAAATGAAAAAATTCCACTGTATACTTCTATCAAGGGCATAAGACACGCTAGGAGTTGTTTTAGGGTAACGCCAAGGTAAAATTTTTCATGTCATATATTATGCTAGTTGTACCTTGAATGAGGCACAAATGAATTACATAACCACCGAGAAAGAATTACTTGTCATAGTATTTGAGTTTGATAAATTTAGATCATACCTAATTGGCACTAAAGTTATTGTTCACACTGATCTCTTAGCTATAAAATATTTAGTAAACAAAAAGGATGACAAGCCTAGACTTATTAGATGGATCTTACTTTTGCATGAATTCAACTTAAAGGTTGTAGATAGAAAAGGTACTAAGAACCAAGTTGGCGATCATTTATCTAGGGTAGAGAGCAATTCTGATTGTCATGACATTGTAGCTATTCAAGAGGAATTCCCTTATGAAAAAATTTTATATTCCATGACAATTCTGTGGTACGCTGACATTGTTAATTTTCTTGTTAGTGGTATAATGCCTTTTGATTTGAACAACCAGAGCAAGAAGAAACTCAAGCACGATGACAGGTTCTACATTTGGGATGAGCCATATTTATTCAAGCATTATGCTGACCAGCTCATTAGACGATGGTTACTTGAAGAGGAGCAACGAGACATTCTATACCATTGTCACACGGCCCCAAGTGGAGGCCATTTTGGAGGAGAAAGCACTGCTGCCAAGGTTCTACAGTCAGACTTTTATTGACCACTCTGTTCAAAGATGCTCAACCATTTTACAAGTTCTTTGATCAAAACCAACGCACTGGGAACATATCCAGGCGACATGAAATGCACTGCGATGCATCTTGGAAATTTAGTTGTCTAATATTTCGGGTATTGATTTCATAAGACCATTCCCATCTTCTAGAAGTGATCTTTACATCTTGCTTGTTGTGGGTTACGTTTCGAAGTGGGTGGAGGTAATTGCATCGTCAAAGAATGATTCCAAAATCATACTTAAGTTTTTTCATAAACATATCTTCACTCGGTTTGGAGTACCTCAAGCCATCATTAGTGACCAGGGAACCCACTTTGATAAAAAGTTAATTGAAAAGGCATTGACGAGATATGGTGACCATCACAAGATTACTACGACATACCATCCACAGATAAATGGCCAAGCTGAAATATCCAACCTCGAGATAAAGCAGATCTTAGAGAAAGTAGTGAACCCAAGGCGGAATGATTGGTCACGAAGTTACATGATGCACTCTCGGTATATAAAACAGCTTTCAAAACTCCTCTAGGCATGTCACCCTTCAATTTGGTGCATAGGAAGGCTTACCACCTCCTTGTCGAGCTAAAACATAAAGTGTATTGGGCCATTAAAAGGTTAAATTTTGATGCTCAATTAGCTAGGGAGAAAGAATGTTGGAACTCAATGAAATGGAAGAGTTTAGAGCACAAGCATATGAGAATGCCAGAATATACAAAGAAAATACTAAAAAGTGGCACGACTAAAAACTAATGCCATGACATTTTAATGTTGGCCAACAAGTGTTACTTTACAATTCCAGACTTAAGTTTTCCCTAAAAAGCTCAAATCTAGATGGTCATGACCATTTGAAGTGCATCATGTTTATCGCCATAGAGCAACTGACATAAAAAATGTAGATGATGGGACGATCTTTAAAGTCAATGGTCAAGTCTAAAAGCTTACAACGAAGCTACACCTTTGTGCGGCATGTCGGTGTTTTATATGCACGACGCTTGAGTGTTCTTGCCCAGTAAACCAAAAATTAAATGACACAGCATGGTTCTGTTTATTGTACTTAAATAATTAATTAATTTTTATTGTCATCTTTTTTTTTTTCATTTTCCTGGATAATTATAGTTTGTTTTGTACTGTAGGGACCCACTAGTACTGAGGATGTACAAAGGAGCAATTATCAAGGGAGGAAAAGACAAAAAAATTAAGGGGAAAATATTCCTTTTTACTTTATTTCTTTCTTTTATTTTATTTCCTTATTTTTATTTCTCTCTCTCCATTGTTTTTCACATCACATTAATTTCTACAGTTTAATTTTTCTTTTTCCCAACTACCCATTTACCCCCATCCACTCATTTTCTTTTAACTGTTCACTCACTTCATCTCTCTCATTATTTCTTTCAACTTTTCATTTTCATCTTCTTCTTATCTCTTTTTCCTCCATAGCTGAAACTCTTAAAGCAAGAAAAGTTATCTCTCTCATTATTTCTTTCAACTTTTCATTTTCATCTTCTTCTTATCTCTTTTTCCTCCATAGCTGAAACTCTTAAAGCAAGAAAAGTTATCACCTTTTTCTTATTTTCAATATCAAATCAGTATAAAAATGGTGCGCACAAGACCCTCAGAGGCTGAAGCTACGATTCCTCAACAGTTTACCGACAATGCAACAAATGAACGATTTCAAAATTTCATAAATTGTAATCTTTTCTTTGAGTTGGGGTTTATTTTCACTTAAGAGCAAGATGTGTCTTTGGCTTGATGTGATGAAGATTATTGAGCCATTAAAATGGCACAAGTTTAAAAGACACCCCGTTCCATTAATGTTTCCTTAGAGAAGGAGTTTTATGCCAATATTTCCAAACTTCCTTAATATTTCATTTTTGTCTGAGGTAAATATATTTGTTTCACACCGTCTGCCATTAATCGGTAGTTTCATTTGCAGGGTGTTAAAGATCAACATGCAGACTTTAAGAGAGATGCCGAAAGTACAACTTACGATGGAGTCTTGGAGGATTTGTGTTTTTCGAATACCTCTTGGAATGGCCGACAAACCAGTCGTTACTCCGTTAATAGAGATTGTCTTCAACCACGAGCAAAACTGTGGAACCATTTCATGAAGCATAAGTTTATGTCTATCACCCATAACAAAACGATAACCCTCCCATGATTAATGCTTTTACACTCTATTATGGTTACGTTCTATTGATGTGGGTAAGATAATAGTTGAACAAGTGCATGATTGTTTAAGTAAGAAAGCTAGTGCATTTGTATTTCCAAATCATATTACAACATTATGTCGCAAGAAAAAAGTCAGTAAAAGTAGCTTTAATAAAGTTTTTTCTGGTGTCTCGGCCTTAACAAGAGCCAAGTTGCCATTGTTGTTGGGTTTGGATAACCCTAGGTCTAAGGAAACTACTAATAAAGAGTCTGGGGATGACAAACCATCTAATGCTGAGGCAAGACTGCTTGTTCTCAGAATAGCTATCTAGCAGACATAGACTCGTTTGCATGCTATACATGGTGATATAAGAAATTTCTTTGGTTATGTTAAGCACAGGGATGTTGTAATGGAATCTATGTTTCAAGAGATAATTCCCCACATATAACATAATTTTTCGGGTTTCTGGATGAAATTCTGCCGATATTTAATGTCAAGACATCGACTAAGCCTGATAATGTTGATCTTCCCATTGCAAAGCCAATCCTAGAACCTACCATCGAGTCCTCTACTCTAGAGTCTTCTGTGGTACCAGCTGAACCAACCCCAATCCAATTGTGGCACTTGCACCTTTGTCTGCCCGCCAGACCAGCCGTCGCACTAAGACCTCAGTACGGCGTGCTAATATCACCCACTATTATTTAACTTCTTTCTATTCCAACCCTACACCCCTCCGAAAGAGAACAAGACGAGAGGAACTGTCAACTCTACCACTACAACACCGCCACCACCATTAAAAAATTGAGGTACCTTCATTTGTTCATTTTGCATTTCATAACATTCCATTTAGTTTAAGTAAGTAATTAGTTGTCTTAAGCATTGAGGACAATGCCTTCCTTAAGTTTGGGGGAGGTAGTTTTCTTTGTAGAATATTTGCATGATAGTGTTAGCATGATATTATGTCATGTCATCAGTAAATGGTATGATAGTTAGACAAAATGTTTTGGTGATACCTGATGATGATGAACTTTTGAGGCTAGAAATTGAATGTAAATGACTGTTGAAAATGATAGAACTAACTCTAGGGTTAGATGTTTTGAATTATTTTTACACGATTATATGTCCTCTATACATAAGGAGTTTAAGAATTTTTATGAAAGAACTCTAGTCAGCCTTGCATTGAAATTTAGAATTATGATGAAATGATAAATCAATGAAAACTACCTGGTGCATAAAATTGTGAATAAATGCTTCGCATAGCTGTAGAGGGACACTCCTCTGTGCCATGGAAATGCCTGGAACTTTTTTTAATAAATAGTAGCCATGTGCGTATGAGTAAATGAAAGTATTCACAGGATGACTCTACTTGACTAGCTTAGGGGTGGAAGGTATGCTCCCTTACACCTAGAGTGTAGGATGGTAGGTGTGATGGGTTGACTCCCCTCGTAGCAATAAAAAAAATAGTATAAATATGCTTAATGAATAAGTAAATGTTGGGGCAAAACTAGGAGCTTAATTAGAAATTTCTTAAATTTGTTAAGTATAGATTAGATACAATCACGTATATACACAACCACAAAGAATCTTAACCTAGGGAAAAATACTTTATTTCTTGATATGTCTAACATGTTGAATCCAATTTTTCTGAGGGTTGAAATTCGATTTTTTCTTGATTGTTACTATTGAAAATTGCCATGACATTCTGTTTATGTTAATTACAATCCATTTATTGAGGACAAGTAATAGCTTAAGTTTGGGGCTGTGATAACTCCGTAAAAAGGGTACTTTTAATGCCTTTTTTGCTGAAGTTATTATTTGTTTAAAGGTTCATTTATTTCATTTTAGATGCATGTAGCTGCATATAGTTGCATTTGTGATGGTTGTGCTATTTTATTTTGTTGAGGTGATGTATGAGAAAAAATGTGTTGTTTTTAGTGATGTGTAGAAAGTAACAAGAAAAAGGGTGAGCTGGGAAGGAATGACATGGCATCACACGTTACTAAAGCATATAGAAATGCCTTAGGATTTCTGCATTTCTGGCACAAAAAATGACAAAGAGATATTTTTAACAAAAGGACAGCTGGCAAGACACGTGTCTGATAGTTATAACCGCCTGCTGGGGACCACTACCACCTGTGAGGATAGACTTCAAACACAAAAGATGACTCTAGGGGTATGATGGGTATTTTGAGTGCAAAAACCCAAGAATACCCTTAGATATTTTTTATAAAATGACACCACATAGGAGTGAGAGAAAACAAAAGTCACTCCAATCGAAAATTCTCTATTTTCTTCATCTTCTTTATAGTTTTGTTCTCTCCATTTTTCTAGTGGTGTTCCTCTATTAAGAGCTCTAAGGAGTGGCGAGATAGGCTTCTGAGAGGAGTTAGCGAGGTAAAGTGGTTCGTGGTGGCCGAGGAGAGCTCCGGTGTGCACATCGAAGGCTTCTTGCTCCTTCCCCTTTGCTTTTATTTTTCATTTGATTTGGATTAAAAGGAACGAAAGATTGTTATGAATTGTTTCAGGGATTATTCGAACCCCACCATGAACTAGCTTTATTTGGTGGGTGTTCACAATTGATGTTTAAGTTTTTATTTCTATGGATGATTTCTTTTTCTAGGATTTTATTTGTTTTGTTTATGGAGCTTAATGTCTTAAGGTTGTAAGAGCTATAAGAGTAGACATTCATTAGGAAAATACTTACTGTTCTAGAGAAACTAAGGAGGATCAACATAGACAATGGGTTTTAGATAGTAACTAAGCCTAATCCACCTTTAAACAAGGTTAGGATTTCAATCGACTAAAAGGAGTAGTGCTTGGTCGAGAGGGTAGATGTTAGTGTGAATACTGAAATGTGTTGTCGTGACATATTATGTTACATTGATGGGATCCATGCACCTGCTAACGCCAATAGGTATTGCCATGGCATCTTCATCATGTCGAGTCCCTTGGCTAGAGATAACATAGGGCAATTTTAGTAAACTCTGTCGGGCAAGTAAAACATAGAAGTGCAATCATCTTAAGAGGTTATACATAAGTTTCCTAGTGACTTATATCCTTCATTCCTATAGTATCTTATATGTGAGGATTATCAAGTCATTTCATTATATACGTTTCTTTATATTTTGTTTTGTATATATATTTTCACTTTATTTCACTACACACAAATTATTTTACCTTGACATCACCAGTTGTTGTTACATCATACCATCATTCCATCCCCACCAATATTTATTGCCTTGACATCCCTCATTAGCACATACCATTACAAATTATACTCAGATAGAGTAGTGTTTTGTTTTTAGTTAGACTTTGTAATTTCCACTAATCCCTGTGGAAACGATACTCATTCATCACTTTATTACTTGAGCGATTGTGTATACTTGCATATTATTTGCATATAATTTTTATAGTACTCACAATATGCAACAGCGTGGTAATAGAGACGAGGTCGGGTTAGACGATCAAACACTCTAACATATCCACTTACCAAAACAAACCCACGTTAACTCATAAATCAACCATAAATCCAATCAAAGTATACGAAATATCCAAATTTAGTGATTAAAACTTACCCACACCGGCTATGGAGGAAGACGACAATGATGAGGTGACCCAAGGGTTGAGTCTTGAGTGCACGGCGATAGGGAGGCTAACAGCTTAGGCGATGCTGTGAACCAATGTCTAGACTGGCCGAAAATCGTAAAAAAATAAGGTGATTGGGGTGGATTTTGGAAAAGCCTTGGATACTTCTCCATGACGATTGGCAACAAATCTCACTACTCGGGTGCTCGAGTTTTTGTTGGAGCAAGGTGACGGCCTCGATGGGGGTGGCGGTACACTCAATGTCGGTCAGATGACGTTGAATCGATAAAGGGGGCAGCGGTGGCTAAGGATTTGGGGGTTGGGGATTTGGGGATTTTTGGGTTTCCAATTTGGAAATGGGATTGTTTTTAGTATTATTAACCAATCTAGATTATTACAAAAGATATTTTTCTTATTTTAATCATCAATAGTGCCTTAGCCTTGATGGCTAAGGTATGGGTGGCCATAACCCTAAGGTCATGAGTTTTAACCTCTTAGCCACTTCTATTATTATTATTATTATTCTCTACCAACCAATAAAGGGAAAATTTTGGGCTAAGTCCTTTAACTTCTTAGATATTTGAAATTAACCCAGTAAGTTTTAAAATCATCCATTTTGATCCCTTAACTAAATTAAATTTTGGGGTGTGACATGTTTAATAAAAGTTCTTTGGGCACTATTTTCTCCTTCCACTGTCCAAATCGAGTCTTGGCTCGATTTGTATTGTTTTTAGGAGCTTTAAAATATTATAAAGCTCCTTAAGTTATGGAGTACGACTTAAATTTATCGACCATCCCTAATATTATTATAATACATGAATAAAATAAATACCACCTGAATATATATTCGTCTCACAATATCCATCCAATGATGATTCTGAAGGTGATCAGCTCAGCTCTATAATGCAATCAGTATTACAAAATATATGTTTGTGAAGTATCTTTGTCCGAATATTTGACGTATGTCGCAATACTGAGATATGTTTAGTTCAATTGAAGTTCAAAGGATGATACGTCGATAGAGATTATTGAATATAATAAAACATTTTTATCCTTATTAAATTGAATTACAAAATTCCATAGAAATTAAATGACTAAAATGCCCTTGTAAGTCTAATTGATGGAATCAATTTAGGAATATCCAAATCTTAATTAGTTCTGATGCGACACTTCTTGTATACCCTTATGATATATCTGAATACTAAATGGTCTTGATTATCTATTCTAAATGCTTGAATAGATATGTTATACTTTGAACCCCTTTTAATGAGGATCTTATTTCTATAATCAAATCAAAATTGACAGAAGCTCCATGTTACTCTTCTTGATAATGACCAAGTATCTTTGAGAAATAATTGGGCTCTCTAGTTTGTTTCATAATTTTAAGATTGTGATTTTATTATATGAAATAAAAGTATGATCTCTGATTTCTGTTCTGATACAAAGTATATATGATTCATGATTTCAGATATTACTGTTTAATATATGAAAATTTATTTTTATTGGGGTTTATCTGGATTTGGTATGAAGACTTTGCAAGTTCAGCTCTGATCAAGCTAGTAATTACTTATAAACCTAAGGTGACCCTTGGGTATGGTCTTAGGCCTAATGGGTCTAGGGTAAGACCTTATCGATCCTAAGGCACTCTCTTAGGATGCTCCCCTCATTTGTGCATAGGGTAAGTCCTTATGTGCCTGAGGCACCTTCTCAGTGGTCTCCTACGCTTTGGCTAGGGCAAGTCCTTATGGACCTAAGGTGCTCCCTTAGGTTAGCTCCTATATCCAATGGGCCTAGAGTAAGTCCTTATGGATACAGTTCTAGGGAATTGCATATTGAATCTGTTTTACTGAAATAAACTATCATTGTTTTAAACTATTTGTACACTTCTCTCTGGATGTGTTGAAACACACTAGACTCCCTAACTCAATCTCCTGAATTTGTCTATCTCTCTTTATTTCCTCCTAGCTATAAACTTTTTGAGTGATATTTAGAGGATCAATTAATGAAATTTGAACTCGTCATTAGAACCTGTTGATACTTGGATCGCTAAGAGAGATTTATGATTTACTATATACCTGATGGTCTATTGCATTGATCTGGTAGTTTTGTATAATTGATTTTTCCCCAAAGCTTATTCTGTTACTTATCATTCCAGGTTAAAAGCGATTTGACCATTGGTGCAGTCATCGACATCAGTAAAGGTAGTTCCTTCGACATTGCTTGCGGAGTACGGTACAAGTGTAATTAGGGTGGATGTAGGTTACATATGCTTTTTATATTAGAGTATGAAACTTGTTTTAATACTAGACATAAATGAATTTTTTTATTAACATATGAATGATTTTTGAACTTGTATTTTTATTTATAAATTGTTTTACAGTTTTAAATGGTTTAACATAAATTTTAATTTCCTCAGATATTCAGTGTGGGTCGCTATGGTGGTCCTAATGCGACACCTCATATTGGATTGGATCACTCGTATCGGCCTGAGGGTGTTACAGTAAGAATCCAAAATGACTTCGTTTTGATGTAGATTGCCATGTCATAATGCCGAAATTATTAAACGGTAGAGTGACTAAAACAAGAGCAATTGTAAGTTTAGTTATTAAATTGAAATTTTTAAGCTTAAGTGACCAAAATATGAGTGATAAGATAATTAAGTGATTAATGGTGTAGTTTATCCAAAATTTAATTTATTGTAGGATAAAAAATGAAAAGAAAAAGGGTAAACTATATATATATGTTACACAACAATATATATATTATGTTGTACTTAATGCCAGATAAAAAAAAATCAATGAAGGGATTTACACATAGGCCACATAAAGAACTTGAAAGCATGAAACCACTTAACTAAATATTTCAATTGGTTAATAATGGGATAGATTTCATATATATTTTAAACACTGATTCATATAAGATCAAAAGAAAATTTGAATTTAAGATTTATATATTTTTAAATTTAATTTAATATTTTTTACCTTTAAAATTCAACGATTATATAATCTAAACTGAGTGTTTTTATTTTAGTTAATAATTTTATTTTTATTAAAAATAAAATTTATGAATCATTTATATTTTAGTTAATTTTTTTATTAGATTGTATAGTTCAAAATGTTCAATTTAATTTACCACATTAACATGATAAAAATCGAATTTAAGTTACACACTTAATATTATTATTTGATACAATAATAATTTTCACGTGTGAAATTAAACTATTTTTTTTCTTTTGATCTTTTAAACTATTTAAAAAGAAAAAATTAACTAGCGTTTAATTTATAAATTATAAATGTGAAAAATATTAAATTTATTTTTAAAAAATATAAATCCTGAATTAAAAATTTTCTTTTAATCTTATCAAATCAATGTTTAAAATATATAAGAAATCTATCTAATTAGTTTCTAAATATAATATTTGCCTTAATGGTGACCCGATCCGATGTACGATCCACGTTATTATGGTCCAGACTCTATTAATATATAACCACTAACCGCTAACTTGTTATTTATTATTTATTTATTTATTTTATATTCAAACCATAGTATGACCTTGCGACAACCCGCCCCGGGGTACGACTCGCATTATTTATGGTATGAGTTAAAAATTAAAAATAAACGATACATTTTATTTTTATTGCACTTTTTATTTCTATTGTTTAATTTTATGTACCTTTAAATTTATGTATTTTATTTTTCTTTATTTAATTTTAGTCCTTGCATTTTATTTTCTTTAATTTTCTATTCTTTTATTTTTGTCCCTCATTTTTCATCAATTTAATTTTAGTCCTTTAATTATTGCACTTTAGTTTCTGTTTATTTTATTTCAGTCCCAATGATTTAATTATTGCATAGTTAGGTTTTATTTCCTTTCATTTTTACCATGTATGGACATTTTATATTTGTTAAGGTTATTTATGTATGTATATATTATATCATGTTATAGATGTATATGTATATATCTAATATTCTCAAACCTTGTATATATATGATAGTACTATATTTTATCTTATCTCATTTATTTTATATTAATTTATAAAATATCCACTAGACAATATATTCTTTTATATGAAGATTTTCAAGAACACTCAAATATAGAATGGGTGCGAAAAGCACAGTTTGATCGAAGTAGTGTGATTAGATATGATATTCGAATGAAAATGAATTTGAAATAAATCGAGTTTATTTTTATAAATAATGATTAATTCATATTTATTTTTATTTAAATAATAGCAATGCATGTTTCTTTAAATAGTAAGTTATTTTATGAAATTTCCGATGTTTATTTTATATTCAATTTATGCTAACTTCTTTGGAAAGGGGTACATTTCTTGTATAAAGGAGAAATATATGAAATAGACTTCCCATTGGAGGATGTGTAAATCCCGTGATTTCTTCTCAAATTAAGGAATGTTCCCTAATAATTAATTCGAAATAAGTTAATTAATATTCAATAAAATGATCACACTTTAAATATTGATTTGATTTTTTAATTTCCACCACGACAACATAAAAGCGATTAAGTACCAATTTTGGGTGTGGTGGGGGTGCTTACCCTTCCCCACGCGTAATCGACTCCCGAACCTAAAATAAATCTTTGATAAACGCATACCATTTTTTTCTTCTTAAAATGAATTTTCTTATAATTGTTTTAAAAGGTGTTTTTAGGTATTTGACCTACCTAACTCAAAGGTCAATGGCGACTCCTACTCAATTTAATCAAAATAAACAAAAAAATTAATTTTTCTAAATAAGTCATAAATTCAAGGTTTTCATCAAAAACTTATTCGTTCATCAAAAAAGACATTACGACAGCTTGACGACTTCGCTGGGACTTTAGAGAGCCTGGTTGTAATCGCTTATATATTGTCATCGTGGTAGAAATTATGGGTTTGAGTTGGTAGTTAACTTATGATCCTTTTATTGAAATTTTTCATTAACATACATTATATATTTAAATAGTTGTACTAATGTTTAAATTCACGTTTTCAGCTTTGCCAAAATTTCTCTCGAAAGTTTTTCTTTTATTTTTTCTATTTTATTTGGTAGATGGTTTGTGTGTTCTTCCTTACACGCCTAATGTGCATTTACATAACATAAGCTCTATACCCGAGCTTCGTCCCAAGTAAGTAGGGTGAATGCTTTGCTATCGTAAGAATTTATTTTTCGTATGTGCCTTAGCAAATAACCTCTGGGGTACACACAACTTATACCTTCGTAGGGATTTATTCCTTGTATGGGTATAGGGAAGTGAATCCCCTCGAATTGAACTTGATTCATTTAAGTCTATAATGGGCGAGGATTGAGGGTTGGCAGCCCAAGGGGACACTAACAACAAGAACAATTCGAGTATCCTTTCCCTGTTAGAGTCGAAGCCATGCATGTAGTGAAACATATAATGGTCACCCTAGGTAGAGCCATACAGAACCTCTGCCCGTTAATAGGTATTGAAATAAGTGTACACAAAGGAGAAATGAACTCTAACCCTTGTCTTTTAATTTATTCGATAGATTATTTTTGAATAAATGCATGTAAACTAGGACTAATGCAGTTAGGGTTTTAATTTTCTCTATGTGTTTTATTCATTGTATTTTATGTTTCATTTACCAGTTGAATTTAATCTTTTCATATTTCACTAACACACATTTCCTCTCTTTGATTATTATTTTTGTTAACATATTTTCCTTGTCTTGTTGTTATATTTCATGCATAAACTTGATATTAATTATCGGGTAATTATCACTTAGAAGGCTTTTAAAATGACAACGCCCTATGAAAGGGTCCATATTTTTATCTTCTTTGACATATTGAGACATTGTGAGTTATTGAAAGTTGTTCTAAGATAATTACCTTGGAATTAACACATGTTTCATACATGTCGTGTCATAGAAGGTATTGATTCATGACTTAATAGTTACATTAGAATGCTTTCAATACGATAATGTCACTCTAAGACGTAGAATAGAACTGCAAAAACATGTAAATGGTCCAGAAGGGTGCTCTAGGAAGCATCTGAAGAGGTACATAAAGTTGGAATACATGAAGTTCAAATGATGCAATTGATCAAGTCATTGATACAACTAACTGAAAGGATATATTTGAAATCATCAAACAACAACGAAAGCTAATGTGAGACAGTGGATGATGCTAGTCGCATATGGTTGCTCAACAAGTACACTTTTTGGGAAAAGAAGTCGAAATACTGTAGTTATGAATCAACCCATAGATAGAAGAAGGATGTTTCCTTGTGTATTCTATAAAAAAGAATTTATGAAATCGAACAATATGACATGATTTGTAGTTTCCATTTGCCTCGGTGTATTAAAACATTTGTGTATTTTTTGGAAGTTGTTTTATGACAATTATTTTGGAATCAACATCTTCGTGGCATTTGCTTTTTCATTTTGCATTCGCACCTTTGTATCTTTACATTTGCATTTACATTTTTTATTTATTACAAATTCGTATTTTGTTAGTTTCAAATATTTTCTACGCATATTCAATCATGAAAATTTGGGGACTTTATGGAGTTTTACATGACAGAATTTCTAAAATGCAAATTGAAGCCATCTTGGTCATCCTAGAGAAAGATAAGAGTCATCAATGAGATCTTAGAATGTGTTGAAAGAATCGAGAAACTCTAAGAACAGCTTGTTAGAACTAAGTAAGAAATGACTGATCAAGCAAGGAAATTCCAATTAGTTAAAAGAACATATGTATAAATTGATGCGTAAGATGACTATCTTGATTCATGGGGAAAACCCACAAGAGGATTCTGTTATGAATACTGTGAATGAAATGATATTTATAGATGATCAAGAGCATGCTAAAGAGTAAGGCAATTCGAGCCAGCTCTAAAAATCATATGTGGTCTCAGAATGCTCTGTTGAATAGATAATTAGGGATAGGAATCATTTGAAGAAAAGAGGGATAGAAGAAGCCCAAATACCAATCAAGAAAGCCAAAAACTATCAGACTCTTCCACAATGGTTTCCAAAAGTGAAATTATCCTATAAGGAGATTTCTTGGACAAACCAAACTGAAACCTCAGAACGTTCAACAAAGGTTTCTAGTAATCTTGAAATAAAAATTTAAAGATCCTCTCGAGCGAAAAATTAAGAGATCCAAAGCAGAGAAGCAAAAGTCAGAATTCAATGCCCAAAAATTTCTTTCTCAATAGAGATTAATGCAGTCAAGTCTTGTGAAGGTTACATGGAACACAAGAAGGGGAATAGAAATCCAAGAAAAAAGGTTTTAGTGGATGTAATCCAAGATTTACCCATAGGATTGGGGACGAATTGGTCAGATACAAGCCTCAACGCATATCATATGCCTATATCAGATTCTCTGATGCATTATACATTTCAAATAGTTTGTCAAACACCGCATCAATTGCTGCAGCAACCGATGCTCAAAGCCCAGCTAAGACTGTCATCCTCAAATAAAATCATTTTGGAAATCTGAAGAAGCCAGAAAAAGTGAAAGAGGACAGTCTTTTGGGGCATATGAAGAACACTTTCCAATTTAGAAAAGTTAATGTTGGACCACATTTAGTGGAAGCAACTGATACAAAAGAAAAGTTGAAGGATCAAGAGTTTCACAACACCAAAATACCTGAAGATGATGAGGTTCGCATTGAAATATGACTATGTTTCCCTAAAAAAGAACTGAACAAGTGGAATACAAAGGATCTCCTTGTAGTTTTTTTAGATGAAATTTAAAGTAATACTCAGAATGAACCCTTGTACTTTTGCCCGCGAGCATTAAGGATTCTTTTGTGAAGGGTTTTTATGTTATTTCTACTTTTTCTGCAATTAAAGATGGTTTCCTTCATTTCTCAAGAAGAAATCATTTTATACATTTTCATATTTTTTTATCATTATTTACATTCTTTTATTTCATTTTTAACATTTTTATTGTTTCATTCATTCCATATAAATGTCTATTACTCTTCCAAATGTATATATTCGTTCCGAATTTTCTTCGCATGTGCCCTAATTATTATTAACATGAATGTTTCTGAACTTTAATCATGAGATAAATTTCGAGCGGCCTATGTTTAGTAGAAATCTATGAGTGCAAAAATAAGGTTGAATGTGATGTTTCTAACAAACTATTAAGGCGGGTGAAAAATGAGGATGAACAGATCTTGTTCCCCATGAAGAAGGCGAGATTTTGAATAAATGAAGAAAAAAGAGAGAGATATATTGGCACTAATTTGTGACATGAAATGAAACAAGAACTGATAGAGTTACCTCAAGATTTCAAAGATATCTTTTCGTGGTCTTACCAAAACATGTCAGGATTGAATATAGATATAGTGTCACAAGTTCTTGATAGCCCAAATGTCTTTGAAAAGTCATTGAGATATGTGTTGAAACTGCATGATGAGTTTGGAAGGACTGGAAGAGACATTTATTATCTTAGTAAGAAGCTCATGGTTTGCTAGATTCAATACCTTCCAATCTAGGAGGCATGATGTGCTTTTGTATGGGTTACCTGAAGGCTCAGGCGGTACATGTTATACTACTTGTTGGGATTCGATGAAGCTCAAATGAACAACTGAATAATTTGCCAATATGGGGTGAATTGTCTTTTTGAGTTTAGGGATTAAGGATTATAAAGATAAAATAAATTGCACAAGGATTTATAGCGGTTCAACTTCTCAACCAAGTCTACATCCACTACCTAAGCTCCTCACTTATGATTTTCTAACAAATTCACTAATTTGCTATTTCTTTTTCCAGGACAAAGAGATAACTTTTACAATTCCCTAGCTTTTCAAAGGCTAATCTAGAACCAATCCCCTTTACAAAGGTTAAAAGATGTAAACAAGAAAACCACTTAAAGGTAAGGTGTTTACAAGATTTAAGCTTACAAGAAAAAAATTAAAAGATTTACAATGAGCTCAAAACACTAATATTTACAAGAGAAAGGAAAAAAGAATGAAAAGCTCTTCTCTTGTGTTTGATTGCTTGGATATGTGTTATTCCACCTTCCTCAACTATCCTCAACTTGTTTTTATATGTTAGAAAGAGTTTGCGACCGTTTCTAGCCGTTGGGGATGTTTTGGAGCCGTTGGGATTAATTTTTTGCAAAATAAATCTGCCTAGAACAAGGAGCATCGGTACTGTAATACCCCAAATGGTAGGTCAGTGACTATTTTGAAAGAATTTAAAAGTTTAAGGGTTTAATTTAATAAATATTAAAGTATAATGAATGATTTGATTTGAGTAAGACCAATTAGTAAGAAAAGAATAATTGAAAGGCATTTTGGTCTTTTGGAATGAAATGAAATTAAACTTATTTTTAAAGAATAGGGATATAAGAAAAAGGGGAAAGTTAAAGATTTAGCTAAGTTACTTACTCCTCTTCTTCTTCCTCCCATGGGTTTTGCTCTCATCCATTGTAAAAAGTAAACTTCACTCAGCTAGTTCTTCCTTCCGATTCTGGTTTTCTCTTGTAACATTAAGTGATATGTAAGTCTAAGGTAGGGTTAAAGAAGATTAAAACTAAGAGGTGAAAGTTTTATTTGAGATTTAGGGAATTGGGTTTTTGAATTATATGTTGAAATATTAGTTTTTATTGAGGCTTATTAGTATATTTGACTTGTCAAAGGAATGAATAAGTAGGGATGGCAGTATGACCCGAACCCGACGGGGAAACTCGAAACTCGGTCAAGTTCAGGTCGGGTCGGGTTGAATGATATCGGGTTCGGGTTCGGGGATTTTTCGGGTCGGGTTCGGGTTCGGGGAAAGGTATCCCCCCCCGATTATATATATATATATATAATTTTTATTTTTTATATAATTATATATTAATTTTATATTTTTATATTTATATATAAATATTTTCGGGTTCGGGTTTGGGTATAATATTTCGGGTCGGGTTCAGGGACGGGCAAAAAAAATCCCCGACGGGGCACCCCGATAAAAAAATCGGGGATCGGGTCGGGGTCGGGGATGGGGATTTATTTTGGGTTCGGGGATGGGGTGAGCAAAACCCGCCCAAACCCGAGCCGTTGCCATTCCTATGAATAAGAGATTAGAAGCATTGGATATGATTAAAAACATGTTAGAAAAAAGTGGTACGATTCTTGAGTGGAGATGTTCTTTGGAAATTTTAGAAGTTATAAGAGGCTAAATGAAGGAAAGTTAGTTGGGTTAAGTAAAGAAGAGTTTAATAGTACTGTTGGAGGTAATTGTAAGAGATTTAAGGGGAAAGTTAGTAAAAGTAGGGCTGAAAAATGGTAAATCTGGGTAAGGTATCGATACTAGAAGAACAATATACTATAGGTTTAAATGGGTAGAAATGCCGAGAACAGTATTGGTACTTATGCAATTAGTATCGATACTGATGGGGTATCGATACTAAAAGGAAAGTATTGATTCCATGGATTACATAATACTAAAATAGTATCGATACTGAAAGTGAGTATCGGTACCATAGTAGTATCGATACTAAGAGAAAGGTATTGATACCATGGAATTACATAACGTAGAAATGGTAACGATACTAAAAGGGAGTATCGGTACCATAGTATAAAAGTATCGATACCATGGTAGGGGTACCGATACTATTAAGCCTGAAACTATAAGATAAGTTGAAATTGTTATATAAATTTAAATAATAGTACTTTTGAGTATTATTAAAGTATAAATGTTAGGGAATATACTAACATTTGGTATGGTATATGTCTGTAATGGATGCTTGTTTAGATCATAACCAAGCTCCTGAATCTAGCAAGAAAAAGGGAAAAGATAAAGTTGTTGAGTAGCCCAACATCATTACATCTTATTAGCGAGGATTATCAGGTAAGCACATTTATTGTATTTATTTGAGATGAAAAAGATTCGCAATGATTCAAATTATAACGTTTTAATCTAATGTATGTTTTGTGGTAATCAATATGTTTCCATTACATAAATGAAATGCATAAATGTGCATTAAAGGCATGAAAGGGTGCCATAAATGAAATGCATAACGGTGCATTAAAGGCATGAAAGTATGCCATAAATGAAATGCATAACGGTGCATTAAAGGCATGAAAGGATGCCATAAATAGAAATAATGAATAATTACTAAAGAATAATGGGAAAATGACAGAAACAAAGGTATAATGGACATACTAAGAATGTTATAATGATATTATGAAAGAAATATGGGTTAGATAATAGGAACTTATCTAATCGTATGGATGATACGAATTATTTCGATAAATAATCATGATATAATTATGTATACATTAATGTTTCTTTACAATATTATGTCTCACTAAGTAAATATTTAACGTGTGTTGATTTCACGCGTAGGTGAAGGCAGAGAATAGCCAAGTAAGGAGTGCAACAGTGGCAACAACTATCATCAATTAAGGTTGACTTGTCAGTAACAATAGGACATTTTATTTTGAAAAACTTAGTTGGCATGTAATTAAAGTACGAAAAATGCTCTGAATTATATTTAAGTAGAACCTCATAATAGATTCCCATTAATGTTTTGTTGTATATAAAATAAATGTTATGTTTTAAGAAATCTAGGAACAAAATTTTACGGGTTTTCAATTGAGGAAATATTTTAAAAGTGATGTGGCATATGTATCTCGTGTACGGAAAGTCTATGGGAGATGAGTGTTACAAGTACTCCTTTAATGAGTATCGATACTACCTTCGTAATATTTAAATAAACTAGAATTTAAAGACCATTGGACTTGACCAATATCAATACTATGATTCATGGTATCGATACCACTGTGTAAAATAGTATCGGTACCCCTTAGGTATCGGTACCTATTTTGCATTCTGGAATTTGAACAATTTGGAAAACAACTGGTAGTATCGATACTACCTAGAGAGTATCGATACTTCTCTTACCTTTGGCATCAATACCACATGAACAATATCAGTATTGTTCATGTAGTATCGATATTGTAAGAACAGTATCGGTACTATGTACCCAGAAAAACTATTTTGTGCTCAAATTCTAGTCTAATAGACTTTGAATTATTTTTTAAAACTTTGAACAAATTCAATCAAGTCCAAAAACATTTTGCCTTAATTTGTTATATCAAAATATTATAAAACATAGTTCAACAATCTCCCTCTTTTTGATATAACAAAACATATGAAAATTTGATTTAGCAAAACTCCTCTTAATAAGATATTTCATGAAAAAGGTAAATATTTGGAAAATATTAAAGCTCCCTTTTTTTCTTTGAGAAATTGAATTTTTCAAACCTATACTTCTCCCCCTTTTTGTTATATCAAAAATAATTCAAATTTAATAATTCAAAACAACAATGGAGAGTAAGTAACAATTTTAGCATGAAATCATTTGAAATATCAAAGCTCCCCCTCAATAAATGCAATCCAAACAAAAAATTGACTTTAAAAGATTGACACTTAAAAGACATTGAATTTCAACAAAGTGAACAAACAAATTAGTAGCACAAGAAATTCAATATATCCAAGTCTAATATACTTTATGCAATACCAATAGTTGTATTTAAGTGCATGTGCATAAAGCTATCCAAAAATGTTATGCATTTGAAAAATTGATATCAATTGTTAGAGAGATATCATTTGCATCAAGTCACATGCATAAACATTTAAATTAAGGTAAAAATTAAAATCTGTAAAAACAAAGTATTAAAACCAATTTTGACCAAAATTCATTACGATGAACAAACATTTATAAAATAATATTAAAATTTTAGAAAATGTTCATCACAATTCTTTTTAACATATATGAGATAGAAAACATAAATCATTTAAAATCAAAACTCATGCATGCTTAAACTAAATGAGCAACCAATTGTGCAAGATAATCAAATAAGCTTAGAGGTTACCCATTCGTATCAAGTGTGGCTAGAGCATTTGAATATCTCCACTTTCATTACATTGCTCCCAGACACCTACAAGAGGCATTTATGTGAATTTTGGTATCCAAATTACTTTGGATCCTTGAATGTTAGTTTCAATACCCCTTGTTCCTTTTGGAATCCATACTTGTTTAATTTTAAAGCATTTTCCTTTCTTTAAAGGACAAGTATGTTCAAATTGACCATAAAAATGAAAATGTGAGCATTTTGTCATTGTGAAATTAGATGAATTATTTAAAATGATTTACTTTTATTTTGTTAAGCATTCAAGATTAGCCTTTAAATCAAAACTTTCTTTTTCAAAATTTTCAATTTTCATTTTTGAAAGCTCTAAATCCTTTTTCAAAATTTCATTTTGTTTTTTCAAAATCAAATTTTCTTTTAAAAGAAAATTGTTTTCAACTTTAAGTTTTGAAATTATTTTCTTGTATTTAGAGTTCATAGTCTCAAACTCTAAAAATAATTCATCATATGCATCTTGTAACTTATCAAAAGAATATGAATCGGATTCATTAGAGTTAAAAGATACCTTGGGCTCTTCAAGAGCCATTAAGCACATCGCCTTTGTTGGTTCTTCTTTCTTGTTTCCATGAATCTCTTCGAGCTTATTCCAAAGCTCATTGGCATTTGAGCAAGAAGAAACACCTTCATACACATCAAGACCAAATGTACAAAATATTATGTGCATGGCCTTGTTATTTTGTTGGGTGTTCTTTCATTCTAAGGCACTCTACCCATTCGTCTTCTTCTTTGGAGAAGAGTAGTCGTTCTTGATCATCTCCCATGCATCATGATCATTGGATGGGATGAATAGATTCATTAATTTCTTCCAATAATGATAGTTCGCTCCATTGAAGTATGGAGGCTTGACGATCAGTTGGGAGTCTTCCATGTGGAATGAGCTGGAGGTGGAAGCCATATTCTCAGTTGCGTCAAAAATGGATAGAGCGCCTTCAAGGATCATCTCAAGGTTGTTAAACCTTCAAATGAGTTAAGTTTGATACCAATTGTTGGGATTCGATGAATCTCAAATAAACAATCAATAATTTGCCAATAGGGGGTAAATAGGATTTTTGAGTTTAGGGAGCAAGGATTATAAAGATGAAATAATTTTCACAAGGATTTATAGTGGTTTGACTTCTCAACCAAGTCTACATCCACTACCAAAGCTCCCCACTTAGGATTTTCTAACAAATTCACTAATTTGTTCTTTCTTTTTCCATGACAAAGAGATAACATCAACTCCCTAGCTTTTCAAAGGCTAAGCTATAACCAATCCCCTTTACAAAGGTTAAAATATGTAAACAAGAAAACCTCTTAAAGTAGGGTGTTTACAATATTTAAGCTCACAAGAAAACAATTAAAATATTTGCAATATGCTCAAAACACTAATATTTACAAGAGAAAGAAAAATAAGAATGAAAAGTTCTTCTCTTGTGTTTGATTCCTTGGATAGGTGTTATTCCAACCTTCTTCAAGTGTCCTTAACTTGTTTTTATATGTTAGAATAACACATATCCAAGCAATCAAACACAAGAGAAGATCTTTCCATTCTTATTTTCCTTTTGCAAATCTTTTAATCATTTTCTTGTGAGATTAAATCTTGTAAACACCCTACCTTTAAGAGGTTTCTTATTTACATCTTTTAAACTTTGTAAAGGGGATTGGTTCTAGCTTAGCCTTTGAAGAGCTATGGAGTTGTAAAGGCTATCTATTTGTCTTGGAAAAAGAAAGAACAAATTAGTGAATTTGTTAGAAAATCCTAAGTGGGGAGTTTAGGTAGTGGATGTAGATATGGTTCAGAAGTAGAACATTATAAATCCTTATACAAATTGTTTCATCTTTATAATCCTTACTCCTTAAACTCAAAAAGCCAATTTACCCCCTCTTGGAAAATTATTCGGTTATTCATTTGAGCTTCATAGAATCCTAACACTACTGTCGATTGATATCTAGACTTGATCCTCTAAAGTGCTTAACACAGTCACCAGCATTGACTAGAAGAATGGATCAATAGCAAATGTTATCAGAATATGGCATTGTGTACGTGGGCTAAAAGACGATAAAAAAGAGTGCCAAATAGATTCTCTTACAAGATGGGCATCAGATGATTATGAATCCCTGTGTTTTAAATTTTCTGAATAAGGATTTATTGTGCATCTCTATTGAATAAAAATTAAAGCAGGTGACGAATCCTGAAAACTTTAATGGGGCATCCAACGCTTTGGGATGAGAATCTAGGGCAGATGTGATCTCTTCAGAAAATGATTGTTATCTTTTCACAAGTAGACTAGAGTTCTTTTGCACTGACAATATGGTAAAATTTGAAGTTTGTCCTTTATGGATAAGAGCGGTTATGAAAAGAAAATTTGAGTGCTAAAAAAGTTTGGAAGTTCCTCGTCAGTAGTCTATCAACCATGAAGATAGATAAAATTATCCCAAGAAATTGTCCCTTGTCATATATGCATATCAAACTTCAGTGTGTGCTATGATGAGGGGTGCAACGCCTTTCTCTTCGGTCTTGGATTAAAAGTAGACTTACTCATCGCAATTGATATTTTTGATACTTCAAATTTCGACAAAAGTATAACTGATACGAAGCTGAAGCACGATGTGATCAGTTGAACTCCGTTGAAAAAAAAGGTTAAAAGCTATCTACCATGGACAGATGTGTCAGAAGCAAATGTTACGAGCTATAGAAATCTGAGAGGGTGAGCTAGTGATTGATAGATCTTGCCAATTCATAAAGATTTTTCTGAGAAATTGATGCATAATTGGGAAACAACCATACATTATCAAATAGGTCATTTCTGGAGGAGTTTGATTGAGTGATCCAATAAAATCATATTCAAGTTGAGAAGAATTACACCTGAAGAAAAGAAGAAAAAAGAGAGAGAGAAAGAAAATAGAGAGAAAGAAAGAAAAAAAGTTGAAAAAGAAAAAAAGAAAGAAAAAATAAGAAGAGAAAAGAAAAGAATAAGAAGAGAGAAAAAGAAGGAAAATAAGAAGAAAAACAAGAAAACTGAAAGCATGGTTAAAGACGAGAATCCGCAAATATCGTCATGAAATCAAATGAAGGATTTGAGTTGAAAACCTGAAAGGGCGGCTCAAATTTGTTTTAATATTAGGCATCCCGCAAATAAAACCCTCTCAAGTGTTTGGTACTTTGGGCTGAGTTTTGCGTCTGCAAACATTTGGCAATTTTTGAAGTTCTTTAGACATAACTTTACCTCTACGCTTTGGGGTTGCTTCTAGTTGATTTGTTTAAAGAGCCTAATATTTTGATTTGAGGGGAGCTTCACGTCTACATAAATTTTGGCAACATTTGAGATATTCTAAACAGAAGCTTACCTAAATGTTCCAAGTTATATCAAGATGATTGGTTCAGGAATATTCATTTTAGTGATGCTTGAGGCATCTGACTTTATTTCTTGACTTTTTATCCATTCCATGGTTGCCATGGTTTTGTAAAAATTCTAATTTTCTCATTTCAAGCCCCAGTTTTTTTCATTTACAAGAATCTTATAAGTAGATCAACATAGTTCTAAAGAAAACAAAAGATTTCTTGGTATTACTTTGAACTAATCTTTAAATATAGGAAATCTAAAGTAACCCAAAACCTTGACACTCGTGTTCATTTGTAAAAGAGTGTATAATAAGAGAAGATATATGAATTGAATTCATGAGGACAACTATTCCATACCCATAAAATATATATTTTTCAAGATGTTTTGATCTAGGGCAAATAAACAAGATGATCGCTCAAGAATGATAAGAGATCCTTGAAAATGATGAGGCTTATTCTGCCTCAAATGAAATGTAACGACAGTGGAGACATTCTCTGATCCTTGGAATCATAAAGTCTGACAGATCAAAAGAATCAAGACTGAAACTTTTCACACTTCATAGTGACATCATCAATAACTAACCAAGAAGCATATGATCATCTTAATAAGGAGGGGCATGTATTGTTTTTTTAGATTCACTAGTATCTCAAGTCATAACAAAAATTCAAGGCACTCATGTATCCATCATATTGATCAACCTTCTAAATGGCTTTGAAAATAAGAAATATTTTCCACAATTGAAGTTGACATTGACATTCAAAAGCTTCATAAGGAACTAAGGACAATGTTTATTTGGCTGATAGGATGTAATTCTTTATGGATGATGCAAGAGTGAGACCATTCAAAGTTGAACTTTTGGTACCCAAATAAAGATGAGTTATGAAATTATCCACAATGGGGCATGACCAAAGACCCAAATCATGTGGGGATAGAAAGATTCAAATCAAGAATGTATTGAAAATAAACCTCACTGCTCGGAGTATCAGGGGTAGAATATAGAGACAAGAAGAGCTTACTTTGAAAAGAAACAGTTCATGCTTCAATTGGCAAAAAATTCTTGAAGAAACAGCTCTGATAGAACAATTGGGTTAAAGACGAAAGGCGTCAAGATCATGTATCTGACCATAACAAGAATTAAAGAGAGATCATTTCTTCTGAGATTTTTATGAATAAATAAAAAGAGGAGAAAGAAGACATAATGACACGAACTGATCAGATTTTTTTTCAAAAAGAGAACGCTTGCTTAAATTAACAAGTTTCCTCTCTAATGTTGGAGTAGGCTCTAGCTAAGATTGTCTAAGTGAAGGAAGACCGAGTTCTCCACTTTGAAGCTAAAAAGAAAATAAAACAACATTTTTGCAAACATTATTTTCATAGGAAAATGCATTACATTTTGACATATTTAATTGTATTCATATATTCATAAATAAATACATGAAATAAACTTTATTTTGACATCCATAAAAACATCCAAATGCATCTCTTTATATAGATCTTTCTAGAAAAAGTTTGGTGATGACTAGACGTTTTCAACATGAAGGAACAATGTCGTTCATAGATTTGACATCCTGAAATGAATCATTGGCAATTATGACTAGATCTCCTTAACGAGAAGGAGAAATGTCATCATTAGATTTGACACCGAGCAAAGATTAGCTCTCCTCAAAATTAAGGAGCAATGTCATTTTCAAAAGCAAAATCATCTTCAGAAAACTAGATTTCCTCAGCAAGAAGGAACAATGTTGTCTTCAGATTCACAATTTTGTAAGAACAACTAGATCTCCTCAAAATGAAGGAGCAATGTTGTTTTCGAAGGCAAAGTTATCTTCAGAAAATTAGACTTCCTCAACAAGAAGGAACAATGTTGTCTTCATATTCACAACTTTTTAAGAACAACTAGATCTCCTCAACATGAAGAAGTAGATTGTCTGCCTCCTCTGAGACAATTTCTCTAGAAACAAATTTTGTCTCGCTTGAGACAATTTCTCTTAAAACACAATCCTTTGAGATTATTTTCCAAAAATAAATTTTGTCTCGCTTGAGATAATTTTCCCTTGAGATGCAAATTTTGAATTTGTTTCACTTGAAAAAAAATTGATCTCACTTGAGATTATTTTTCTCAAAAAAAATTTGTCTCATTTGAGACAGATTTCCTTAAGACATTAACATTTGATATTGTTTTTAATAAAAACAAATTTCGTCTCACTTTCGACAGTTTCTCCTAGAAATAACAATTTTGAAATTGTTTCACTTGAAACAAAATTGATTTCACTTGAGATTGTTTTCCTATAAACAAAACTTTATCTCATCTGAGATAGCTTCTCTTGAAACAAATTTCTTTCCACTCAATTATTCTACAGGAATTCAAAGCTAGAAAATACTTGGTTTCACAATTCCATGTTGAAGAACAAGAGTTCAGCAAAGAATTAGTCAACATCTCAAGTTTTGGAAAAATCCAAATCCATCATAGAATGAGGTGGATCATCATTTCCAATGAAAAGTTCATAATAAGAAGAACTTGTTCGACCTTTTATTCATATTCATCAAAGAATGAGGTGGATCAACATCAAAGTTTTGTTTGATTCCATCAAAGAATGAGTTAAACCTTTTGCTGAAAAAGTGAAGAGTTTGGATATCAGAGATTTAAAGTGGTGGGTTGGATAAAAATTGGTGCTTCATGTCTTTGCTCTATTTCTATTTCACAATAATGAACAAAGATGGGCAGTTGTAATCCCTTAATATTTGGGGCATTGAATGCCTCGGCTGTTATTGCTCCTACCCCATGCCCCTATGCTTGGTTGCTGCTGCCTGTATCCACCTTACCCGCCGGTCACCTACCGCCACCAACTGCATCAACAAAAAAAATTCCGTTATTTTATATATGTAAATGGGTTATAAAAAACCCAAGATATCAGTGTAGAAGGGACCCCATTTTCGTTTCTTTATGAAAAAAGATAGAGCATTTTGTATAACCCACATATTCGAAACTATCAGAAGCAATAGAGAATTTTTTGAAGGTATTCTTGAATTTTAAAACCTTTTTTACTTCTATTCAAAACAAAGACAAGCAAAGTAAGGTATGGGTTAATGTTTACCTTTGTTTGGTGGCCCACCTTTGGCCGTTCGTCGGGGTTTGAGCAGTGGCCTTAAGCCCGGTGACTGGTGACGTTGCCTCGGGTCCTTAGGGGAGTGGCCGAACATGGTGAGTTGGGAGGAAAAGAAGAGAAAATGAACGAGAGAGGGGGGAAGAAATTTTTTTTTTGGTTTTCACGTGTTTCTAGATTCTAAATAGGGTTGTTTGTTTTAAACTTTTAGGTAAATCATGCACCAAGTCCTCCATTTCTAATGTACTTCATGCTTTTATCACCAAAATTAAGGGTTAATTACGTTTAGATTCCCATACTTTAGGCGCCTATTTATATTTTAGTCACTATTCCAGGGTTAAATTACTCTTAGATCCTCAGTTGTTTAGAGTCTCTTTGCATTCTAGTCACTTAACTTAGGAAAAATCATGAAATAATCCCCTAAGTTATGAGTGTTTTTACATATTAGTCACTATGTATTATTTTGTTTTATTTGTTATGATTTTGACCCTCTATTTTGTTTCATTTTAATTTAATCATTTAATTATTCTTTTATTTATTTTGAATTAACCATTGATTTTTATTTTCTTGCATATTAAGCACTTTTATATTTGTTTATTTATTGCTATTATTTGAATCGACCTTGTGGTGACCCGATCCAGAGTATGATACACATTATTATGTTCTGGACTCTATTAACATCAAACCACTAATCGCTAACCGCTAATTTATTATTTATTATTTATTTATTTATTTATTTTATATTCGAGCCATAGTACGACCTTGCGACAACCCGCCCGGGGTACGACTCGCATTATTTATGGTATGGGTTAAAAATTAAAATTAACAATAACATTTTATTTTTATTGCACTTTTTATTTCTGTTATTTAATTTTATGCACCTTTAAATTTATGCCTTTTTTCTTTATTTAATTTTAGTCATTGCATTTTATTTTCTTCAATTTTTTGTTCTTTTATTTATGTCCCTCTTTATTCAGTAATTTAATTTTAGTCCTTTAATTATTGCACTTTAGTTTTTGTTTATTTTATTTAGTCCCTATAATTTAATTCTTGCATAGTTAGATTTTGTTTCCTTTCATTTTTTACCATGTATGGACATTTTATATTTGTTAGTGTTATTTATGTATGTATATATTATATCATGTTATAGATGTATATGTATATATCTAATATTCTCAACCCTTGAATATATGTGATAGTACTATATTTTATCTTATCTCATTTATTTTATATTAATTTATAAAATATCCACTAGACAATATATTCTTTTATCTGAAGATTTTCAAGAACACTCTATCGTAGAATGGGCGCGAAAAACACAACTTGATCGAAGTAGTGCGATTCGATACGATATTCGAACGAAAATGAATTTGAAATAAATCGAGTTTGTTTTTATAAATAATGATTAATTCATTTTTATTTTAATTTAAATAATAGCAATGCATGTTTCTTTAAATAGTAAATTATTTTTTGAAATTTACGATGTTTATTTTATATTCGATTTATGCTAACTTTGGGGAGGGGTACATTTCTTGTATAAAAGAGAAATATATGAGATATCCTTCCCATTGGAGGATGTGTAGATCCCGTGATTTCTTTTCAAATTAAGGAATGTTCCCTAATAATTAATTCGAAATAAGTTAATTAATATTCAATAAAAGGATCACACTTTAAATATTGATTCGATTTTTAAATTTCCACCACGACAACATACAAGCGATTAAGTACCGATTTTGGACGTGATGAGGGTGCTTACGCTTCCCCACGCGTAATCGACTCTCAAACCTAAAATGAATCTTTGATAAGCGCAGACCAGTTTTTTTCGTCTTAAAAACAATTTTTCTTAAAATTGTTTTAAAAGGCGTTTTTAGCTATTCGACCTACCTAACCCAAATGTCAATTGCGACTCCTACTCAATTTAATCAAAATAAACAAAAAAATAAATTTTTCCAAATAAATCATAAATTCAAGGTTTTTATCAAAAACTTATTCGTTCATCAAAAAAGACGTAACGACGCCTGGATGATTCAAAAAAATACTTTTAGCACCATTCAAACAAAAAGAGTATAGTTTGATCACTTATTTAGATATTAAGCCAAAGTTTGAACGTCCCTCTTATCTTTTACCTATTATAACTAAAGATGTTGTATTACGCTAAATTTATAATTACTTTCATTTAAATTATATATACAATTGAATGATATGGGATTTTATCCGAAAAGAAATGTCCATCAACTTCGAAATCTCATTTTTCCCCAAGCAAAGCCTATAATTACCATTCAACGTCCCCTCATACCCTCAATTTTATATTAGGTTTCTCCAAATTAAAAAGAAAGTATAAAAAAATAAGAGTAAAGTATACAAATAGTCTCTCAATTATAGAGTATTGTTTTATTGAGTCTTTCAACTATTAAAATTTACAAAATGGTCATTCGATTATAGGACGTTGCTTTGTTGAATCCCCCGACTATTAAATGATATAAAATGGTCACCTGACTACTCATATGTTTCAAACTCATCCTTTTTCATTAGAAAATGATGATAGTCTAAGTTAGGCGTTATTCAGCTGACTGAGATATGCTAAAATCTTATCCAAAAATCTCAAACGACTATCATATCTTAGACATTATGCTAACATCCAACTCAACGACTTTTATTTTTCAACAAAAAGGACTAGTTTGGAACATGTAAATAGTCAGGTGACCATTTTGTAACTTTGAATAGTCAAGGGACTCAACAAAGCAACATCATATAATTGGATGATCATTTTGTATCTTTTAATAGTTATTAGACTTAATAAAGTAAAACTTTATAATCGGGATCCTTTGTGTACTTTACCCAAAATATCATTTTCGATCATATCGGAAAAGCCCTACGATCGTTCTATAAATTCAAATAATTTAACTTGTTTTCTTCTTTTTTCCAATTTCAATTTTAGGGTTTCGACATTTAACTGATTTTTTTGCCACAAAATTCAAAGCAATCTTTTTTGCCTCCATCGCCGAGTTCCAAATTCGGCTTTGTTTTTGTTTTCAACATGTAAAATCTTTCCAAGTAGTTAGGTTTGCTCCGTACAATCAACTAAAAAGCGAGGTTTTGAGATGATGTTTGCTCCCCCTTTTTTTTATTTTTTGTTACATTTTTTCAGTGATTAAAAGGACAAGTTGAAAAAAGGAATCTTGTTGCTAGAAACTCTTTTAATAATTAATTGTACTCTAAAGACGGCTGCCAAATGTTTGCTTCGGATACGATCCCTGCCAGGGATGCCGGTAGAGTAAACACCGCCGGCATGGTGCTGTTCCCAATTCAATTTACATGGCCACATGGTGGGAGAAGTGTCTTCATTTCTGGCTCTTTCAATAGGTGACACTTCTATTTTCTCTTTTAATTTTTTAATTTAAATGTGAAAATTGTGATGTTTAGGCTTATGATTTGTATATATTTGGATTAATGGTTAATGGTTTGAAAATTAAGGTGGGCCGAGCTCGTGCCAATGTCGCAGGTTGAAGGTTCTCCCAATGTCTTTCAAGCTGTTTGTGCCGTATCTCATGGTTGCCATGAGGTTAGTTAGATTGTCCAATATGAATTGGAAATTCAAAACTTATAGAAATATGCGCAATTCCTAACCCCTTTGGTGCTAATTTTTATCAGTTCAACATGTCAAGTACGCTTATTGATAAGATCAGATTAGGATGGCTTTATTGTGTAGCTGTTGTGGAACATGTCAATCCTAATATTTTAGCTTTCTGTTGGTTTGTACTTGCAGTACAAGTTTCTTGTTGATGGTGAATGGCGACATGATGAACGGCAACCTCACAAGAATGGTGACTATGGAATAGTTAATACATTTGACGCTCAGCCTGTTCCTGCACAGGTTCCTCAGGTGCAATCTCGTTTAGATGTACCGAACAACATGGATGTGGATTCTGGTCTCACGGTAAGAGTTAATATTCCATAATTTCATGCATTACTATTTCTTGAAATTATTTTTAGTCTAAGGCCTAGTTTAGCTTTGTGATTGAGTTTAAAAATTGGTATCAAAAGTTAACTCATCATAATGGAAAAAGTAGATCACAAAAGCAGGTAGGAACTTGCTTTTTTTTATTGCTAACAACTCATTGCTATCGAGATTCTTTTTACTGAAATTTTGACCTTGTTTTGAATATGCATTTGCAGTTAAATGCAGTTCTAATGGCAATGTCAAATGGAGACTAATGATTTGGATTCTTTTTACAATAGTTTAAGTTGTCGCAAATCTAGTTACATGTGCAAGCTCTGCACACTGTATATTATTGTTGCTTGCTGCATTTTCATTTTTAATGCATGCTCATCTTGTACCTTGTATATTTTTCATTCATTAATAACTTTTTCTTTCCTTTTACTTTCTTTTGTATGTGGATTTTGATATACCTTTCTGCAATGCAGCATCGAATCTCTACGGTAACACTGAACCAAACAATGCCAAGGATTTCAGAAGAGGACGTACAGGCCTGCCGCAACCGCATCTCCATATTCTTGGCATCACACACTGCTTATGAATTACTACCTGAGTCAGGCAAGGTTTGGATGTATTCCTATTGACCCTTTTTCACATTTCTTTGCATATTTGATTCCGATCGGTGCATGGTAATCCTCTTTGCTAATTTAGACAGATTTGCCTTACAGGTCGTTGCCTTGGATGTTGATTTGCCTGTAAAGCAAGCATTTCATATTCTCTCTGAGCAGGTATCTGTTTAGTTCAGTATAAGATAGGATTAGTGAGATGTCACTGGAGGGAATATAGTTATTTTCATTCAATGCTTCCTGAGTTGTTGGATGAGATACATGTTCTGCCTAGCCACATACTCTGCCAACATAGATAAAAATAAAGAAAGAAGTAGAAATTATGTATTTTTCTTGAGCCTTTTCTAGCTGCAGATGTATCTAGTTTCTCTATTGAAATTATGTATTTTTCGGTAACATCCATGCATATTTTCTTGTTGCTGATAAAAAGTTGGATACATCTTTTCTGAGTCTAGCCGTTTTCAGGGTGTTGCTTTGGCTCCGCTTTGGGACTTTTCCAAGGCGAAGCTTGTTGGAGTTCTTAGTGCTTCAGATTTTATATTGATTTTGAGAGAGGTATGCTTCTAATGTGGAATCATTTTTTTTTGTACTAGCAAGTCTTCCAACGTTTACCAAGATATTTCTTTTTGTTCTAATTCCAAATAACTAGAAAGTTTCAAGATATTAACACTAGATAACTGTCTTGTATATGGATCTTCCGTTCTGTGTACTCTTAATGCTTACACTTTTCTTCATGCAGCTTGGGAATCATGGATCAAATCTTACAGAGGAAGAGCTTGAAACACACACTATTTCTGCTTGGAAAGAGGGAAAGGCATACATGAACCGGCAAGTTGATGGGCATGGGAGACCAATTCCAAAACATCTCATCTATGTTAGTGCTTTGTGTAGTGGTTTGACTTGGATGATAAACTACAAAAGATGTTATTTTCATGCAAGTGCACATGCTCTGTTTCTCCATCTGTATGTTTATATTTTAGTATTGACATAAGCATACATCATCTATGTGTACTGTTAGGTATGGATGGTGACCAGGGTAACTAGATGATTGTTCTGCTATGATGTCTTGCCAGATCCTTGTTTTGGCTCATCTTCCAACGTGGTTGTGCTGCATTTTAAGAATTATATTAAGTGAGAAAACAAGTTCACATCATATTCAGGGCTTAGGTACTATATAGCTGCAAGAATTTTACTGTTGGGGAAAGCACATCTCATTATTATTTAACTAATCAGGCCAAAAACAGCTAAAAAGTGTTCCTTAGAACATTATCTAGCAATCTTGTTAAAAAAGAAAATTTCTGCCAGAAGTCTATGATGGACCTGCTGAAAAATGAGGGCCAAGGTTGGAGTTATTCTGTGCAGCTATTCTCCTGTTGAGGCAACCTTGTTCTATTGCAATGATAGCAATAAATCTACAACCATTTGAGTAATGATTATTCTATTTAATGATGGCAATGGAAAAGAATCAATAATAATGCTCCTCATGAGATAGCCATGTTCATGTAAGAATGGTTTTCATTAGAAAACATTCACCAAGTTCAAGTAGAATGGTTTTCATGAAAAATACACACCCTGTTATTTCCTTTCTTTTGTCCCATAATGGTACATACTATGCTCTATTTTGTTTGGTGTTCTGAGAAGGCTGCATCATTGGATACCTTTCTGCTATATATTCTGATTCATGTCTTTCTGCTTTATCTTTTGTTTCCTCCGTTTCTTGCCATCTGAGAATGTCAGCACATCTTTTAATAGTTGTGTTTATAAGTGGTGTTATTGGCCCTTGTTGATGATGCAGGCTGGGCCATGTGATAATTTGAAGGATGTAGCTTTGAAAATTTTGCAAAGCGGAGTAGCTATAGTTCCTGTTATCCATTCAACCTCAGAAGATGGTTCATTTTCCCAATTATTACATCTTGCTTCTCTTTCTGGAATACTAAAATGTGAGCCTTTTAGTAGTTCTTTTGATTATATATATATATATATATATATATATATATATATATTCTTTTACTTATTTGTTAGCAAGTATATGGTTTCCCTAACCAATGGTGTTGATTTTCTAGGCTTATGCAGGTATTTTAAACATTGTTCTGGTTCTTTGCCCATACTACAATTACCAATTTATGTAATCCCTCTGGGTACATGGGTTCCAAGAATTGGAGAATCCAGCAGTCGGCCGGTTGCGATGCTGAGACCTACTGCTTCTCTTAGTTCCGCATTAAATATGCTAGTTCAAGGTATGCTTCCTGTTTTCTCAACACTTTAAGAGGAGGTATAAGAGAGTATACAGAGTAAAGAGAAGATATGTTGGTTTTGTTGAAGTTACGAACCAGATTAAGCTTCATACCTCAAGATGCAACCAGATAAGATTACTGATAATCATATATTTATGTTTTGCATTTTGGTATAAGTTTTTTCCCTGTTTTCACAGCACGCGTAAGTTCAATACCTATAGTTGACGACAATGACTCGTTACTGGACATATATAGTCGGAGGTAAGGCGTCATTCTCCATTGATTATCTTTCTAGCTAGCAGAACTTAGCGTCAGCCTGGATTTATGGTGGCAATTGTTCATAATTTTGTTGTCTATTTTTTCAGTGATATAACAGCTTTGGCAAAAGGCAGAGATTATATACACAATCTAAATGAAATAACCATTTATCAGGTAACGTTCTGCCTTCTGTTCTTATCTATGGTTTTTTGCATTTGACTACCTAAATGAGGCTGAATGTGTCTAGGAGGTTTTGGTGCTGATAATTCTTAGATATGGATATTTTAAGATTTATCTCCTGAATTTTTGTTGGTAGTCTTTGTGGAAAGCTTTCGTTATTTAAAAAACTATTAGACAAGGAGTTGTTTATCTTCAATTCTGAGTTCTAATTTACTTAGGATTAGGTTTTATCTTTTTAGAATATAAGTTTTCTTAGGAGATAAAGGTTGAGAAAATGTACCTAGTTAAATACTACTTTTGTAATTTGCAGCCTATAAAAGCAGACTGTTTTTTTTTAATTTTTATTTAAAAAAAATACGAACAGAACTTAGGTTCTGTTTTCATTCGACATTTCCCTTTCTAGCTTGGAATATCTCTTCCTTTCTTCTTAGAATATTCAGTCCCAAACAATAGTCATGTTAGACTTGTAC
The DNA here is from genome assembly GCF_006381635.1 of Hibiscus syriacus. Taxonomy (NCBI): domain Eukaryota; kingdom Viridiplantae; phylum Streptophyta; class Magnoliopsida; order Malvales; family Malvaceae; genus Hibiscus; species Hibiscus syriacus. Next base: position 123,042 of record NW_024063019.1, on the reverse strand, counting down.
TTTGCAATTCAATGGATTTTGATGTTGGCTTTCGTACCTGGTACATTGATTTTAAGTCCTAAGATTGCATGATCGGTAAATCTCATTGAAGAAGCTAAGATGCTAACTGTGAACATGGTTGATGGCCATAAAAAAGGTGTGCATAATGCATGGTTGAACTTAGTAGGGTAGACAGCTAGAAGAATGGATAGAGAGGGTTGGAAAAGTGAAAGAGAATTAATTTCGAGTGTGCTTGCTAGAGAGAACATTAAGAGGAAGTTGGTTGGGGTGGGGTGGGATTGGGGGGGAGGGAGAGGAAAAAAGGTGACCACGTTGAAGTTTACACTTTCTTTTTAATCATCAATGATAATTTTTTGTTGTCTTTTCATTTTTTTTAACTCTATCAAGCCAATTGATGGAAAGAAAATGTTCAAGTTTTTCATCTTTCCTAAGCAAATCAATGGAAAGAAAAAAAGATGTTTTCTACTTCTCATTTTTCTCCAATTCCAATTTTTTCATCATTCCCTTTTTCTAGCCACCTATCAAGCAAAGCTTGAGCGTTTCTCTGATTAAATGAATTTATTACAAAAATGAAAGAATATTTTCCATTTCCAAGTATACACTACATCTACTTGGATTCGACCGATCCTATTGTTTGAAAACCAGTATCTTCTTATTTGCTGAAAACTTGTTTACTATTTTTTCTTCTCTATTTACTCTTTAGGCATTGCAATTGGGACAAGATTCCAACACTCCTTATGAGACAAGAAATCAAAGATGTCAGATGTGTTTGCGCACCGATACATTGCTTAAAGTGATGGAGCAATTGGCGAACCCTGGTGACTCTCTATTTCCCTTTTAAACTCAACCCCTTTTTAACAAGGATAACAATTTTAAGGATGGGTCTCTTTTTCAATTTAGCATTGCAATATATTTAGTAGACATGTATTGGCCTTGGTCAATAAATCATGTATTACAATTTTGAAAAATATTACTCTATGAGATTATATTCCCCAACCTGATTTCAGGTGTTCGACGGCTTGTCATTGTGGAAGCTGGCAGTAACCGTGTAGAAGGCGTCGTCTCGCTTACTGATGTTTTTAGTTTCTTGCTTGGTTAATTTGAAGTAATTGCAGATGAACCTATCTAGGAGAGTGCTTTTGCACTGGACTCCCAGGCCCAATGTTCCAAAGAGACCGCCATACTTGGGTGATCATCGGCTCTCAATTCAACCATTCAATTAACCTCTTGCTTTGTTGCCTTATCTTTTAGAATTATAGGCCAAAGAAAGAGGATGTAATTTAAGAGGATTTCATTTTCCGAAATTCGTTCATCTACTCCTCGCCCATGATTTTCTTGGTAAGTAGATGGCATTCTCTGCAGCGGAGCATGAGACCTATAGTAGTTTATTGTTATCTTCAAAATTATAAGTAAAGAGACCTAAATTAAGCTGTTTTATGGCCTCAATTTTCATTACATTTGTACTTGACATCAGTATTCATGCTAGTATAATCCTTCTGCCCTCTTTTAGGCAATAGCTAAGCGTACTGATTGAATTTAATGCTTTGGAACCCCAGTAGAATAATTCTAGGGTAAACTATAAGTTTAGTACCCTAACTATTTCCTTTGTTCTAGTTTTGTTTTAAAACCAAATTTAAAGTTACATTTTGATTTTATTTTAGTCATCTATCGTTAAAAAAATTAGTGATGTTAACGTGTCATTATAGCGTAATGTCATTCATCTTTGAAAAAAAAATTAAGAAAATATTATGTTAGAAATTATGTTATTTTTTTAACGGTAGGTGATCAAAATAAAACTATAATATAATGTTTGGTATGATTTTGAAGAAAAATAATAGTTCAGTGACTAAAATAGAACAAAAATAATAATTTAGATACTAATAGTTTAGTTTACCTTAAATTCTATTTAACAAGATAAAATAGTTGAGCTCGAAAGAATACAGATAGTTATGTTGGAGTTCGGATGAATAAATTTGTTGTTCCTATGCTCTTTCTACCTATATTTGAATCGAAAAAAGTAACTACTAAATTCTAATTGACTCTTAACTTGGAGTGTGAAGAAATATCAAACACTACACAGTTTAGAGATGACGATTTAACTCAAATTTGAGGGATTTTGATTTGATTCGATAAGATTTTTTTTTGAAAGAATTTTAGGTTTAGATTGGGTTGAATTTTATAAAGGAATAAGATTGGGTTGGGTTGACTTTAGGTGAAGGGTGAAAAAATTATGACTTTACCTAACCAGAGGATAATAGCATAATTTCTTCATCTAAATTTTTAGATATTGTTATAATAACTCTTCTTTCTATTATTTTTTGGGTAAATTACAAATTTCATCAATGAACTTTACTCTCTCTCATATTTTGCTCACTAAACTTTAAGAGTTTTCAATTTCCTCACTGAACGTAATACATTAGATTTTTTTTATCATTCTGACGTTAAATAGTTAACGACGTTAAAACGACACATTTAAAAAAATAAAATTTTCACCAAAACGACGTCGTTTTATATCTATATAACAACCCATTATAACGTTGTTAGTAAGAAAATGATTTAGTGACTAAAAAAACTCAATATATTAAGTTTAGTGAGGAAATTGAAAAGATTTAAAGTAAAGTGAGTGAATATGAGAGAGAGTAAAGTTCAATTGTCAAAAGTTTAATTTACCCTATTTTTTAATTAAGTCCTTATTTTATATCGGGTTAGATTTATAATCTAAAAATTCAAGTCGGGTAGGAGTCAGATGGATGATATATATATTTTGGATTGGGTTAAGTTGGGTCGAGGGTAAATATTTTTCGAGTTGGATTGAGTTCATGTGGAGTGTTTATATTTTTCAAGTTAGATTGACCAAATATCGACCCAACCCGATCCATTGTCCTACTTGGAAAAACTATGGTTTTATTCCAAGGAAAAATCTACAATGCTAGCTGAACACCGCTAATAATGAATACTATTAATTTAATACATAAAAAATTAAAATTTTAAAAACCTCGACTTATAATTATAAATTATTTAAAAATCTAAAGGTAAATTATTTAAACTAAAATATTAATTATATTACTTTTCATATTTTTTTTGATAAATTAAACAACTTACAACTTTACTATTACTCCTTTTCATTTTTATCATTATTTTTGAAATTTTGTAAATCAAATCATTGTAATCACCATTTTTTGTTCATTCATTTTATTTATTTTAAAATGTATATTCATTTAGAACCCAATCACCATTCTTATTATTTTATGTTATGTTTCAGCCCAAAATATATATATAAAACTATTCAAATAAAACCCAAACAAAGTAAATGTCAAGGTCTTTTACAAACAAACCAGAAAACAATTAAGTTCAAACCCAACCATTACAATACCCGAGCCTAATAACCAGCCCATAGCCTGAAACTAATTTGGCAAAACCCTAGCTAGACAAGGGTCAGCCGCCAGCCAGGCCTTTCAGATGCCAGGAGATCCCAATGGCCACGTGAGAAGCCACATAGTCCCTGGCAATGGCCCCAAACTCGAATCTGACCTCCACAACAAGCCACGACGTTCCCAAGGCTCCAATCAGACCCCAAATCAGCGCCAAATCAGTCGATGGGTGCCTCGTCAACAACCACAAGACAAAACAAAATGGAAATCAACATGTAATTTTTTCTTATTTTTTCACAGATGTAACCTCCAAATGGGTGATATAAAACCCAAAAACATCCATTGAGAAAAAAAAAAGAAAAAAACATTTCTTTTCAAAGGTATCCTTGGCCCTCTTCTTTCGTTTTTTTGGAGTGTGCATGTGAGTTTTAAAAAACAAAACAGAAGAAAAGAGTGAAAGTATAGAGGCTTACCCTTTGCCGTTCGCATTTCTGGCCGGAGCCGGAGGTGTTGTCGAGTTTAGTTTTGGTCGCGGTCTTTGAGGTTTTGGCCCCAAATCGGGGCTTTAGATCTTTATTTAGGGAGTTTTGGGGGTTCTTTCGTTTTGGGGATTAGAGCCCGACTACCGATGGTGTTGGTCGGAGTGTGCAAAAGCCGTTTTACGGCGTTTATAGGGGGATTGTAAACTCTCGTTCGAAGGCATGAGAGGATTAGGGGGTCAAACCAGGGGGTCTGGCTTCGTTTTGGGAAAACGGTTTGTCCTCCCAGGTCGATTCGGTGTTGCGTCGGAGAGGATGGGCACAGATTTATAGTGGTCGGAGCCTGGGATGGGTGTTTAGGGACTCTCGGCCGAGAGTTAGAGGGGGGAAGAGTTTGGAGAGAAAAAAAAGGAGGGAGAGGTTTATTTTAGTTTATTTTTTTTAGTTCTAGGTTAATTTTAACCCAAAATAGAAAAAATAGGATTTATACTTTTAAATTAGGTATAATGACCATAAGGCCCCCTTAGGTTTGTTGTTTATTTACATTTTAGTCACTAGGTGTGTTATTTTATTTATTTTTCTGATTTTGACATCCTGTTTATATTTATTTTAATTTAGTAACCATTTTTACTACTCTGACTCATCTGAAATTAGTTATCGATTTTTACATTATTTCATTTTAGTCACTGATTGGTTTTGTTTTTTATTTTATTATGAATTTGATATGGTAGTTGTAATTTATTTATTTTAGTCATTATTTATTTATGAATTGCTTACTATTTTTATATTTTATTACATTTTAGTCCCTACCTATTAAAATTATAATATAAAATGTTAATATGAACTTGTGGTGATCCGTTCTGGGGTATCATCCACATTATTCATGGTCTGGGTAAAATTCTAATTTAACCGCTAATTCACTAACTTATAACATCTAATGTATATAAAATATATTCAAATCATTTTACGACCTCAAGATGACCCGTCTTAGGGTATGATTCACGTTATTTATGGTCCGAGTGACAATTAAAAATTAACCCTCTAACTCGTAATTTTAATTGATTAACTAATTTCTTGTATTTAAATTTTTACCTTTTAAATTTTTTTATTTTAATTTCTTCCTTAGATTATAAATGTTTACGTTTTAGTCCTTTAATTCCCAATTTTAATTTCTTGCTGTTTGGACTTTATATTCTGTTTTTGTTCCAAATTAGTCACTATGTTTGCTTTTTGATTGCATTTCATAATTATTTTAATTTAGCCATTCCATGTATGTTAATTGCCTTTAATTTTTGCTTGCAATCTTAATTTAGTTCATTTTAGTCCTTGATAGCCTATTTAGGTTTTTAGAACTCTTGGATTTAAACTTATAACATTTTAGTCCTAATTTAGGTTACCATAACTTTGAATTTACTCTTTAAATTTAGATTCATTTCAATTTAGTCCCTAAAGCTTTTAATTTAGATAAATATTCGATAATTGATTAAAATTGATTAGGTTAATAATTAAATCCTCCATTTTATATTTAATTTCAAACTTAGTCCTTTAATTTAGACAAATTTTTAATTTGGTCCTCACTTTTGCTCGAGGTTCTATTTTAATCATTCAAATCAATAATTAGTTAAAATTGACTAGGTTAATAATTAGAGCTTCCATTTTATTCTTAATTTCAAACTTAATCCTTTAATTTAGGAAAATTCTTAATTTGGTCATCGCCAATATTCGAATCAATAATTGGTTAAAATTGATTAAGTTAATAATTAGAGCCTCCATTTTAGGCTTAATTTCAAACTTAGTCTTTTAATTTATGAGAATTTTTAATTTGGTCATCGCTTTTACTTGAGGTTCCATTTTAATCATTTGAATCAATAATTAATTAAAATTGATTAGGGTTAATATTAGAGTCTTCACTTTAGATCTAATTTCATTTCAATCCTTTAATTTAAGGGAATTCTTAATTTGGTCCTCGCTTATTCTTGAGGTTCCACTTTGATTATTCGACTCAATAATTTATTAAAAATGATTTGGATTAATATTAGACCTACATTTTTAGGTTTAATCCCCTATGTTCTTTAAATTTCATAATTTGACACTTTAAATAAGAGGGAAGTCTTAATTAATCCGTTTAGTATAAATAAGTTCCATGACCGATTGTTTGATTGCATTTTATTTTCAAAATAAGGAAATGTTCATTTATTAGGGGGTTAGTAGTGTATCTCTCATTTTTTCCCGGGGGTGACAGCTATTGATTCTTGAAGTAAATCAACATCTTTTTTAGAACCCCACATCATGATTTTTAAACTATTAAGGCAATGTTCATTTATTGTAGCTGATAACGAAGCTTCCGCTTTTGCTTAGGGGTGGTTGTTATTAGTCTTGGTAAATCGACATCCTTTTTCAAAATATGCATATAGTGCTTTTTAAATAAAAAAATCAGAACTTAAACATTTCAAATTTTTTAAAATATAGGGTAATCGAATAGGTACCAATTTTGGGCATTGTGGGGGTGTAATTCTTCCTCACACGCAACTAACTCCCGAACTCAGTTTTTGATTTCATAGACCAAAACGTGGTATTTTTTGATAAAATAAAATATTTTTATTAAAATAACCTGATTATAGGTGTTCCAATCCCACCTTAAAAATGATTGGCGATGACTCTCATCTTTTCATATAAAAAATAGTTTATTTTATTTTCCAAAACGTCATATCGTTTTTCCACTGAAAGTTGGTTGTGACAGCTTTACGACTCCGTTGGGGAATTTTTTTTTACAAAACAAAATATAGTCGAGCCAAAAATCGATTACCTTATATTTTAAAAGTTAGAAATTTTGAGGAGTTTATTTAATTCATGATTTACTATGTTTTTAGAAAACCAAAAAAAAGGAGTTTCTCTCTGGTTAATGTTTTCACTTATTTGAATATAAATAGAATTGTCGCATATCATAGCTCTACACCCGAACATGGTCTCGTTTCACTTAAGTAGTGGAAAATGCCACACCACCAAGGGATATTGTTTTTCCTTGTGTAGGTTTGGCAGGGTACCTCTGGAAACCATTCTTTATGTCTGTTAGGATACTGTTTTCCTTGATAGTCATTTAGTGATGTGATCCCCTGGACTAAATTCGATCTGAAAAGTCTGTAATGGGATAGGATTAAAGTCATTACTTACCTTAGCAGGTTGTAAGGACAATTTGGTAACCTTTTTTTGTTTAGAACCGAACTTCATATAGAGAATGTAGTAAGCCCACCCCTCTAGAGCCATATGGATACCCTAAGAGAATTCGAATACATGCAATTAGGATGTTAAATTTTCTTGTGTGTTTTATTTAATGTGTTGAGGGTTTATTTACTAATTGAATTTTATTCATTTAATATATTTCTTTAATTATTATTTAACTTTACTATCTTGTTTCCTTTGTCTTGTTGCTTGCACTGCATGTTTTTGTCTTTGCATAAGCATCACATGACAATAGAATACATTGATCCCTGAATTGACTGGTTAGATTAGAAGGTTCTTGAAATGAAAATGGCTTCTAAGGGGTTTGATAGAGTTTTAGAGATTCTTTCATGGTTCGAGTGGAAGCAACTTTAGTGTGGAGATAGTCTAGCTGCTGGTGAGGGATCCAATCTCTCAGACAAAGTCTCATTAAGCATCATGCAAAATAATTGGTCAGAGCTTTTGTAAATCTGGGAAGGATGGGATGAGAGCGGGAAGAAGTTGTTCCAGTTAGATTATGGAGACATAATCGAATTGTTGAAGGTTCTAATTGATGCTGCAATCATCCGAGCCATGGTAGAAAGCTGGAATGTTGCTTATAGATATTTCACTTTTGGCAAAGTGGACATCACTCCAACAATTGAAGAATATATCGCCCTATTGAACATACCCAACCTTGAGAAATGAAAGTTATATGTAAAAGCAGTCAGACCAAAAGGTTTCATGACGAAAATTATGTTGCTCACAGGGAAGACCAAAGAGTGGGTAGCTGAGCACACTCAAGGTAAGGTCATTTCTTGGGTAATTCTAAAGAGTGTAATTCATGAACAACCGCTGTCAAAGCGAATGATAGATTTATTTGCTCTAGAAGTTTATAGGTTGGTCGTTTTTCCAAAAGTTCTTGGTCACATTGATGTAGCTGTAATAGACATGTTTGAAGTCTTTGAGAAGAAAGTGAACCCCGCTCTAGCTATTCTAGAAGAGACATTTTAATCCCTAAAAGAGTGTAGACGATCTGGTGGAAGGTTGTTCTTGGGATGTATGTCATTTCTTATAGTATGGTGGTTAATTCAATCTTGGGTGGTTAAGAAAGGATGTGCATGAAGTTTTCAAGCAGACTATTCCCCTATGAAAGATTTCCTCGAGCATTGTGAATTTCCTGATCATTGTAGGAAGAAAGCCTGGATTGAGGCTTTGAGGAGTTTAAGCGATGCCGAAGTCGTCTGGAGAGTATATTGACTACAAAAAGAGGATGCCATATACAAATTGGGGATTACGACTAGTCATGCTGCATTGAGTAAATCAACAAACTTTTCAAAACCCATATCATGATTTCTAAATTATTAAGGCAATATTCATTTATTGTGGCTACTAATGAAGCTTCCGCTTTTGCTTGGGGGCGATCGTTATTAGTCTTGGTAAATCAATATCTTTTTTCAAAATATGCATACATAGTGATTTTTAAATTAAATAAAATTTTGAACTTAAAATTTCCAATTTTTTAAAATATAGGGTAATCGACTAGGTACCTGTAGACACCTAATTTTGTCCAATATCAACTTTTACAATATTACTATTAAATATTAGTGTTATTATTATTTATTTTGTTAGATAGTATGCTTTATTAGTATTTATTAATATTAGATAGCGGTTCTTCATTAATTATAAGTACAAATTATTATTTTGCATAGGTGTTTAGGGCTTGTAATTCTAAATGTCATTTAGGTTAATATTTAGTGAATGCCAAATATTTGTGTCATAGAGTTATTATTATTTAAGAGTTATATCTTAATTAAAAGAAAGTAGGTTAGTTATATTTATTATAATTTTGTTACTTTTATATTTACTGGTATTGTTAATTAAGTATTGTTAATTTTGTTTCAGTTAATATTACGTATACGCATATATAATAGTTTATCATAAAATATATAAATAGTTCGGTTATATAATATGTATAATATTAAATTGAAATATTAATTTTTATTTTATTTTACATAATTGGCAGCCCAACATGATTCAGCCCGAAATACAAACACCAAAAACATTCAGGCCTGCTACAAATTGCATTCGGTTCAGGCCCAGGAATGAAGCTCATTGGCGAACACAAACTTGATTAGGTTTTCATTTCAAGCATAGTCGTCGATAATCATCACTTGTTGGATCTATTGAAGATCCAACGACTCACACGCGTCTCTCCCTAGGGTTTCTGCTGAAACCCCCATCGTCGTAGCAAACGTGGCCACATGATCTGGGCCTATCCAACGGTCTAGATCTGCGATGAAAATATAGGGTTTCCCCTTTGTTATCACGATCTCGCCACCACCCATGTCCTTCCAGTTCCCATGCGCACGCCAAGCCATTTCCCTGAGGCTCGGTCATCCACTACAACGCCAAGCCTCCCTGCCATGCCCCCGTCACTGTCAAGGCAGGGAGACAAGCCTCCCTTTCCTCTGTCACAATAGGGAGAGGACTTCCTTACACTATACGAATGACCATACCAGAATATCTCGTGCACGCAAAAGAAAGCAGATATTACAAAGGAGAATAAAGATATAAACGAATAATATCAACAAAGCAAAAAGGGAGGAGAGTTTTTTTGTGAAAAAAGACCAAAAAGAAAACCCGAGATAAAAAAGGAGAAAAGCTCACCTTTTACCACGATCCAACTGTTATAGCTTCATCGAACCGAAGTGTTAACCCTCACCACTGAAGGTAAACCCTTATCTTTTAGGTTTGGGGTCGATTTTGGGTTTGAGATCTTTTGTTGTTTGGGATTTTAGGGCCGAAAGGCTTTGTTTGTTTGGTTTCCGAAGGGCTAGGGGAGTAAAGGTGAAGTTTTTTTTTTTGGTTTCTATCTGCCGTAAGGGCCACTGATTTTACGATGGTTGGAAGGTGTTTGAGCCTTCCTCGGTGAGGAGAGGAGATATTTTGAGAGTTTCTCTCTCTCTCTCTCTCTCTCTTGTCTAAGGAGTGTAATAGAAAAACGAGGGGATGGCTGGTTTTGGCCTTGTTTTTAGACATATATAGCATGCATCAAACGACGTTGTCTAGGAGAGGGGGTCAACGTGTTTTAGCATATGGTTTAAAAGCAATTTTGGTCCTTCATTTTTTGTAACATTTTATTCTGGTTACTAATGAAGTTCTATATTTCTTTAATTTGAGCCTATTATTTATGTTCAATTTCGTTTTAGTCCTTGCTTACCTTTCATCACATTTATGTTAAATATTTAATTTTCCACTCCTAATTTGCATAATCTTCATTTCGGTCATCAACAAAAGTTTCTGTTTTTTATACGCTGGTCCTACATTAATGTACATTTCAGTTTAATCACTATATGCTCATTGATGTGTTTGGGGTAAACCCTTTGACTCGGCTATTAATTTGTGATTCAGTTCATTATGGTCACTCATTTTTATTTTCAAAATATTATTTAGGTTTCAAGCAAAGTATTATATTCACTTTGGTCATTGTTCATAGTTTAATATTTAAATGGTTGTTTGGTTTATTTATGTTCTGATATTCTTATTTTGACATGATCACATTTAGTTCCTATAAATATGTTGTTTTTTAGCTATTTATTTACATAGTCCATCTGACTTATGGAATTTATTTTTAGGTTCCAATATTGTTATAATATTATTTTGATCATTCATACCCAGTGAATATGTGTCTGCATGTATGTTTATTACATCAAACATTTGTTAAGGATGTTATGCCTCATTTGTTTTCTTATGCACATGAAATTATATGTATATATTTTGATAATTTTAAACTCTTATATTTATATGTATATGTTTGGAAATGTTTACCTATGTGCATATATATTTTGTATAAAGTATTTTCTTGTTCTTTTTCAAGAACACTAGTCATCGAATGGGGGGGAAAACACAACTTTATAGAAGTAGTGTAATTTGATACGACATTCGAATGGAAAGTGAACTTGAAATAAATAGAATTTATCTTCAAAATAATAATAATTAGTTTTTTTAATTTAAATAAAAACAACTCATGTTTCGTTAAGATTAGTATGGTTTGTACTGTGTATGTTTATAATTCTTTTTATATTTGACGGATGATTTTATTTAATAAAACGAGGAGGGAATAATTTTTTGTAGACAAGAAATAGAATAGATAGCCTTCCTGTAAGAGGATGTGCGAATCTCAATATTTATTTTCGAATTAAATTATTTTCCCTAATAAATAGTTCGAAGCAAATTAATTAAACTTTAATAAATGGATCATATTCTAACTTTATATTAGATTTCATAGTTTTACTTCATTAACAATGTATAAGCGATTTGGTACCCAATTTTGGGCACAATTGTGGTGATTTTTTCTTCCCCACGCGTAACCAACTCTGGGACACTTTAAATTGAGTTTTTGGTAAACATAGACTGATTTACGTCTTTTAAATATTTTTTAATATTCTAAAAGCTGTTTTTAGGTATTCGACCTACCTAACCTAAAGGTTGATGGCGGCTCCAAAAACAATTAAATGATTTCAAACGATAAGTCATAAATAAACTTTCTTTAAAAGTATAAAGAACTTTTAAAATAAAAGGACGTTATGAAAACTTGGCCACTCCGTTAGGGACTTTTATAGAGTCAAGCCGCCAATCGCTTAGACATTGTCGTAGTTGTGAAAATTATGAATTTGAATATTTAGATAGGTTATGATCAATTTATTGAAGTTTTCTAATTTCTTTATTTTTTTAAATTATCATACTAATGTTTTAATTTATGTTTTTAGCTTTGTCAAAGTTTCTGTCAAGACTTTTTCATTTCTTTTTGAGTCAAAGTTTTGTATGTTTCTCCTCACACACATCACGAGCATTTACATGACATGAGCTCTAGACCCGAGCTTCATTCTAAGTAAGTTGGGGTAAGTGCTTTACTCTCGTAAGAATTTATTCTTCGTACGAGTTTTAGCAAATAACCCCTAGGGTACACATACCTTATACCTTCGTAGGGATTTATTCCTCGTATAGGTATAAGGGAGTGACTCCCCTCGAATTCAAATCGATTCGTTTATGCCTATAATGGGTTAGGATTGAGGGTTCGGTAACCCAAGGGGGCACCAGCAACAAGGAAAATTTGAGTACATTTTCCTGTTAGAGCCGTAACCATGCATGTAGTAAACCATAGAACGATCGCCCTAAGTAAGGTCATGTTAAACCTCTATCCGTTAGTAAAATAGGTGTACAAAAGAAAAACTTACTATAACCTTTTTATTTACTTATTTATTTTCAAGTTTGTAGAATAGATTTACTCATTTCGAATCAAAGCACGCGAACTAGAAATTATATGCAGTTAGGTTTTAATTACATGAGGGTAAAAAGCATGTTTGCGTAAAACCCAGTTTGATAAATCCTGTTTGGGTAGATAGCATGGGGCTAGGTCACATTTGTTTACCTTTCTGTATATTTTGTTAACCTTACACGTTTATTTCACTAACTATTTTGTTTGTTTTGTTTTTGTTGTTTTTCTTTCTATATACTGCATGTACATAACATTAGAAAAAGGCGATTGATCTTAAGATTGAAAGACTTTCATGATAGAGAAAAGTTTCCTAAACAAATAAGATAATCATGCAGATGTGCGAAATTGGTCCGAAGTAAGCAAAAAGAGTAGGGAGATAGTCTACAGGGGCACTACATGTCAGAATTTTCTAATTACACACCGGCCTCCATCAAGCAAAATGAGCTTCAGGGGTTGAAGAAGGTTTGGGAAAGATGGAATTTTAGTGAGAAGCACGTATTCCAACAGATTTATATCTCGAATACCACTTTTTATTGAATTTAACGAAAGTTAAAGTGGACAAAATCTATTATAGATCAATAAAAGGATCATCATTCAAGTCCAAACTCGCAAAGATCTCAAGAACAAGTGATAAATGGGTGGCTGATCGCTTACAGTGAAAAGGAGAAAGTGAAGGGGTGTCGTGGTTCCACCTGCAAAATATAGCAGAAGCAACATGGATGAAAATGTAAGAAAAGCTGTGCTTGCCCTAGGGATCTATGGTTTGGTAATCTTTCCTAAATGTTTGGGCCTCATCGAGTTAGATGTGGTTGATTTCGTTGAAAAACTAAAAAGAGAATTGAATACAGCTCATGCAATCCTAGCTAAGACATTCAGATCTTTGAACATCTATAGGAGACTAGGAGGAGGGAGTTTTATGGGTTGTGCTCAGCTGTTTACTCTTTGGATCAGAAGTCGTTTCTGGAAAGAAGAAAAAATCAACTATAATTGCTTCTTGAAGGATTATTCTCCTATTATTGAGTATCTTACAAAAGAATGGCCTTAGACGTCGTATAAAGACTAATGGATCGACTTCTTCAGGAATCTGAAGTATGAAAATGTAGCATGGCAAACCCCATGGCTGATGCACACTCAAAGTTTGTTCAAATACGGAGACTTGAATTGGATTATGCTTCTGAGGCTATGAGGAGGAGTCAGACACGCTCATTTGTTAGTTTTGAGACAATATGGTGTTTGAAAGTTTATCTCGGTGACCTATGGGTTGGCTAATATTGATTTCGACTACAAAGAAGTTAATTATAAGAAGAAGGTCAAAGATATGGCTGATTCATGGAGGTTGACTTTTAGGACCAGGGTAGTTAGAGATAATGTCATGTTAACACCTGATTATGAAGCCTGGAGAAAACAATTCAAGAAAGTTACTTCAAGCCTAGAAATCTAAAGGAAAGAATTCGAGGTGGAAAAAGCCAAAGATGCTAAGAGAATTGAAGAAGTGGAAAGGGAAAACTTCATGTTGACCCTTGATGTTGAATTTCACACCAAAGAGTTCGAAATGATGAGAAAAAGAAAAGAAGTGGTGGAAGCTGACTTAGAGGACTTAAAAACTTATTATTAAAGGTTACAACAAGCGAAAAGGGGATTTGGGTCAAGTAAGGCACCACAACAGTGGCTAGAGAGTTAACAGTTGTGAAGTGTCGGATTAAAAGTCTTGACGTCAAGAACAAGTATCAATTCAGAAGTTAGAAGTTGGGAAAGGCAAAAATAGGGGAGTTAGAAGTTGGGAAAGGCAAAAATAGGGGAATTAGAAGCTAATAAGAAAGAGTTGATAAACCAGTATAAGGCCGAGAGTCGTAAAGTTCATAAATTCAAGAAAGAGAAAGAGGATAGTTTGAAAGAACTAGAAGATGAGAAGAATTGAGTCCAAGTGGTTCTAATCCTTCCCCACACATAATCAACTCTCAAACCCCTTTTTGATTTCATATACCAAAACTGAGTATTTTCGTAAAATTTAATTTTTACTAAATTATCCGATTTTATGTGGTCCAATCCAACTATAAAATGATTGATGGCGACTCTCATTTTTTAACAACATTTCTAAAACTTATCGTATGACCCCAAAAGTTGTTATGACAACTTGGCGACTCCACTGGGGATATTTTTTATTTTTAGAAAATAGAGTCAAGTCACGGGTTGATTACCTTTTGTTTTAACTTTTTAAATTTCGCGTTCAAATTTATTTAATCAATGATTTGATATGTTTTTTTAAATTAAATAATGTTTTCTTTTTGGTTACAAGCTTTCCTTAATGGGATGCATTTAGAATTATAACATGTCATAAGTTAAACCCAAGATTTTTCCTAATTCGCCTAAGTGGGAGGAAATGCTAAACCACTGGAAAATATTGTTTTTCTTCATGTATGCCTAGCATACTACTTCTGGGACATGTTCTTTATCTCTTTAAGGATGTTAGTTTCCTTGTCTAGACATAGAGCAATGTATTCCACAAATTGAATTCGATATACAAAACCTACATTGGACCAAGATTGAAGTCTTGTCGTAACATCTTGAAAAATTAAAAAAATAAATTTTAAGGTTCATTTTGACTAAATTTTGGGTTTTCCTTTAAGGATAAAAAATGTGGTTTGAGGAAGTCGCCACCAATTTTTGTTTAGGGTGTGATTAGATCACCAAAAATTATTTTGTTATTTTAATAAAAGTTAATTTTAAAAATTATTAAAACAAATTTTGGGTCTCCTTTCCAAAAAAATGAGTTTGGGAGTCGGTTAGGTGTCAGGAAGGATGAGCACCCCCACAACGCCCTAAAATCGATACCTAGTCGATTAATTGTTGTATTTACAATGTAATTTATGACTTTGAATTTAATTTAATTAATGATCCTTTTTTCAATCGAATAAATACAATGTTATTTAATCATCTAAAGTTCTAGAGAGAAAAGTCAACAATTCGTTACATTTGACTGGAGAGAGTTACCCTCCTAATATAAAGTAGAACGACACCCTTTCTTTCTAACCAAAGTGATGAATCACAAATATTTATTTTCAGGAACTTAAGGTTTCAAAGGTAAAATGACTAAATTTCAACATTTCAGATTAAGGAGAAATACACTCTAATATGAGGTAGAGCGGTGGTTTTCTCATTCTCAAAAATGAAATAAGAAATGTTGATATTTTATTTAGGATTTAACATTGGTTTTTTCTCACATTTAAATCAGGCAAAAAAATGTCTAAATTAATTGAAATTTACCCACTCATTTAAGATGGATAAATAATATTTTACCCACTCATTTAAGATGTCTAAATTATTTAGTTTCACTAGAGAATATTTTCTTATTTTAAATTATCAGAACAGAACTACCAGTTAGATTAGGATATCCAATTTTCAGTAATTTAAAATAATAAAAATACTACCTTTTAAATTGAATATGAAAAATGTGGAGTTATGCTCGCGAGGAACCTATATATTAATAATAAATATGTAATATATATATATATATGATACATAATAAATATAATAATATAAAAATTGTTGAAAACATTTTGATGTTTCGATATAACAAATTAAGTTTAAATGAATTTTAAGATTTTACAAATAATTTTCTAAGTATATTCGATTTAATTAATCGAATATCAAATTATTACTCAAAGTCTTTCAAGTTCAAATTCAAACCTTACTAAATGTGTAAAATTGTGTTTTATACTTAAACTATTTTTGAAACAATTTCACAAAGATTTTGAACCAAAATCAAGCCTAAAATTAATTTTCCAAAGTGATGCACCGATGCACCAATCCATGCATCGATGCACCAATTAATTTTCAAACATCGAATGCATTTTTGCATCGATGCACTCAATGCATTTGATGCATCGATGCACAAGACCATGCATCGATGCACTCAGGCTTTTTCAAAACATCGAATGCATTTTATGCATCGGTTCACTCTTAGTGAACCGATACATTGAGAGTCCAACGGTCAAAATATTTGAATTTTACATTGATGCACCTAGGGTATGCATCGATGCACTGACACTCCCAACTGCTTTAATTAATTATTTTCACACTTAAACGGCTCTATTGAATCCACTAATCATCCCCAACGTTCAGAATCATTTGAAGGTGTATTTAAATAAGCTTAGAAGCCATTGATCAGAAACAAGAAACAACAATCAACAAGAATCAATAGTGAATCAAAGAGAAAGCATCAAACCTCAAGTTTGAGCATTTTCAAGCCTATTTCATTCAATATATTTTTTCTTTCAAGAACACTTATTGTGCTCAATTGTATTATTCTTGAGTGTTATTTCTTTGTTCTAGAATTGTGCAAACATCTTGCCTTGTGAGGATTTTCTTGTAAGTTTGAAAATTTGTATTGTTCTCTTTGGGAGAGAGTGTTCTCAAGAATTTGGGGTATAATTCTTGAGGGATTTGTAAGGTTACTCTTTGTCCTCAAAAGAAAGACAAATTTGTGAATTTGTGGAAAATCCTTAGTGTGGATAGCTAGGTAGTGGAAGTAGACTTTGGTTGAGAAAGTAAAACCACTCCAAATCACTGTGCAATTACTTTCAATTTTCTGCAAAAGCTTCCACCAAAGTTTTAATTACTAATTCACCCCCCTCTTGGTCTATTCCATCGTTCATTAACTCAACAATTGGTATCAGAGCCTCACTCATTTGAAGGTTTAATCGCCTCTTGAGTCGATTCGGGAAGAGTTACATTGATTATCAAGTCATCAATGGCCTATACTTCAAATATCGACTCCGGTCTCGATTCGATGCCTGTCAACAAGCCTCCTTTCTTCAATGGAGCTAACTATGCCTATTGGAAGAATAGGATGATGTATTTCATTCAAGCAAGTGACATGGGAGCATGGAATGTTGTAGAAGACGGATATATCAAGCCTCTCACTTATCCAAGATTGTGGAGTGAAGGAGAGACAAGAATGTTCCAGCTCAACTCCAATGCAATCCATATCATATTTTGTGCTCTTGGACCAGACGAAAATGGAATAGTTTCATCTTGTACAACCGCCAAAGAAATAAGGGATAAACTACAAGTCACTCATGAAGGCACCGAAGAGGTAAAAGAATCTAAAATTAGTCTTCTAACACATAGCTATGAAAATTTCAGGATGAAACCAAATGAAGATATCAAATCTATGACGGATAGATTCTCAACAATTGTCAATGGTCACAAATCATATAGAGAGATCATTCCAAACGAAAAGCTTGTGAGAAGTTAGTTTACTCACTTCCAAAATCATGGCAATCCAAGAAGACTGCAATCATCGAGGCTAAGAACCTAAAGTCCTTAACTCTTGAAGAGATAATCGGTTCCTGCCTCACTCATGAAATGATGCTTGAAGATGAGGTGGACCTCGATAAGATTGACGAGACACCAAAGGAGAAGAGAAGAAGAAAAACATTAGCGTTGCTCTCAAATCCACAAAAGATGAGAGTGGTTTGGATGAAGATGACGAGTAAATGGCATTGTTTGCCAAACGGTTCAGAAAAATGATGAGACCTTACCGAGGAAGAAAATTCAAACGAAATGAAGGCCTAAAAAATAAACCAAAAGAGAAGGACCCTATCATTTGCTATGAATGCAAAAAGCCAGGGCATGTCAAATATGATTGCCCACAATTGAAAAGAAAGGGTCAATCAAAGAATAAGCACAAGGCTCATGTGGCTACATGGAGCGATGAAGAGGGTTACGATGAAGAGGAACAAGAAGTAGCAAATTTGTTGGCTTCGGATTATGAGAATTTTTTTTTAAATATAAAAATGATGTTTTAAAATTGAAAAATGAAAATAAACTCATATCCAAAACCAACAACGATCTTGAAAGTAAAATCAAAGATTTGCAAATCAAACTAGAAGAGTTTGAAAAGAAAATTTTGGATTTGCAAAATTTACTTTCAAAGGTCAATGATGATCATCAAAAGAAAATGATGATCTTAAAACCTCTTTTGATAAAGTTAGAACAAAACGTTTTGAAAATGGAGAAAATTCAAAATCCAAAATCCAACTTTGTTAGAAAAAGTTTTAAAAACTACAATCATAGAGGTCCCTGAAGAACCTCTAATGGAAAAATAATTAGAAGTATATGGGTTCCTAAAGGACTCATTACTACTAAAGATAAAGATATCCTACACAAATGGATACCTAAGGGGATTAGGATTTTGGAAACTAATGAATATGGACCCAAAAGAATTTGGGTACCAAAAATTAGAAATTAATCTCTGTTTGTAGGAAAAGGAGCATTGCTACAAGGCACGGGAAACAAATTGAAATTCATGATACCTTGATAGTGGATGCTCAAGACACATGACCGGAGATAAAAACCGGTTCATAGAGCTTAATGCTAAAAATGGAGGAGAAGTGACTTTTGGTGATAATTCAAAAGGTCACATCGAAGGTATAGGTACTATAGGTAATACTTCTTCCATACAAATTAAAAATGTTTTATATGTGAATGGATTAAAGAATAATCTCTTAAGTATTAGTCAATTATGTGATAAAGGATTCAATGTCATGTTTGAAACTAATGGTTGTAAAGTTATTGACATTGCATCTAATCGAATTATGCTTGTTGGTCATAGAATATGAAACATATACATGGTGCATTTAGACTCTATTGATATGACTAATTTATGCCTAGTTGCTAAGGATGAGCATGATAATTGGTTATGGCATATTAGACAAGGACATGCTAGTACGAGTGTTTTGCAATGGCTAATTCAAGGAAATTTAGTTCGAGGGTTGCCTAAGCTTAAATTTGATAATGATAAAATATGTGATGCTTGTGCTAAAGGAAAACAAAAGCGAATTTCATTTAAATCTATTAATGATGTATCAACTAGTAGAGTATTACAATTGATCCATATAGATCTTTTTGGGCCAACTAGAACTACTAGCTTGGGTGGAAAACAATATGCATTTGTCTTGGTAGATGACTACTCTAGATATACTTGGGTTATATTCTTAAGTACTAAAGATGAAGCATTAGAAAAATTCATCACGTTTTCAAAAGTAATCCAAAACGAAAAAGGTTACTCTATAACTAGTGTTAAGAGTGATCATGGAACTGAATTTGAAAATCTTGGATTTACTGAATTTTGTAATTCTAATGGTATTAGTCATAATTTTTCAGCACCTAACCCCTCAACAAAATGGAGTTGTTGAAAGGAAAAATCGAACTTTAGAAGAAATGGCTAGAACCATGCTTTGTGAAAATAATTTGCCAAAGTATTTTTGGGCGGAAGCCATAAATACTGCTTGTTATGTTATTAATCGAGTAATGATTAGTCTATTTTGAAGAAAACTCCATATGAACTTTTTAAAAATAAAAAGCCTAACATTAGATATTTTCATCATTTTGGATGTAAATGTTTTGTTTTAAATAACGGTAAAGAAAATCTTGGCAAATTTGATGCTAAAAGTGATAAGGAATTTTTTTGGGTTATTTCTTAAATTCTAAAGCTTATCGAGTATTTAATAAAAGAACTTTAGTTGTAGAAGAGTCTATACATGTTGTTTTCGATGATAATCTCCTTCCGAGGAAGGATTCTTGTTTGAATGATGATGTAGGTATTATAAATACAAATGACGTTAGACATGACGTTGAAGAATCATCATCAAAGGAAGAAACGAAAGATGAGCAAACTCATGATCCTCTCGAGAATCCAACCATTAAAGAAATGGAAGTATCTTACGCAAGAGAGTACAATTATGTCAAGGATGGTGAAATCATAGGTGATCCATCCAAAGGGGTAACAACTCGATCTTCTTTTAGAAATATTTGTAATTATGTTGAATTTATCTCATGCATAGAGCCTAAGAATATTAAAGAAGAATTAAATGATGAACATTGGATTATGGCTATGCAAGAAGAGTTAAATCAATTTGAGAGAAGTAAAGTATGGACAATAGTTGAAAGGCCTAGTAATAAATCTACTATAGGTACTAGATGGATATTAGGAATAAGCTTGATGAAAGTGGTAATATAGTGAGAAACAAGGCTAGACTTGTTGCTCAAGGGTATACTCAAGAAGAAGGCATAGACTATGATGAAACATACGCTCCCGTAGCTAGGATGGAAGCAATTAGAATTTTATTAGCATTTGCATGTTTTCATGAATTTAAATTATATCAAATGGATGTTAAAAGTGCATTTTTAAATGGTTTTATAAAGGAATAAGTGTATGTGGAACAACCTCCAGGTTTTGAAGATTTAAAATTTCCAAATCATGTTCTTAAATTGACAAAAGCACTTTATGGTTTAAAACAAGCTCCTAGAGCTTGGTATGAAATATTATCAAAATTTTTAATTGAAAAAGGTTTTTCAAAAGGGAAAGTTGACACTATATTGTTTTTAAAGCATAAAGGTAAAGATTTATTAGTAGTTCAAATTTATGTTGATGATATAATATTTGGTTCTACTAATGATGTTCTTTGCCAAGAATTTTCTAAGCTAATGCAAAGTGAATTCGAGATGAGCATGATGGGGGAGCTCTCATTTTTCTTGGGACTCCAAATCAAGAAAAGAAAAGATGGCATCTTCATCAATCAAGCTAAGTACGTTAAAGATATGCTCAAGAAGTTTGGACTGGAAAATGGGAAGCCACATAACACTCCAATGAGCTCATCAACAAAGCTTGACATAGATGAAGGAGGTAAATGTGTGGATGTTAAATTATATAGGTCAATGATTGGTTCTTTGCTTTATTTAACTACAAGTAGATTGAACATTATGTTTAGTGTTTTCTTATGTGCTAGATTTCAATCATGCCCTAAGGAATCACATTTACTAGCTGTTAAGAGGATCTTTAGATACCTTAAGGACACTTCTAGTTTAGGACTTTGGTATTCTAAAGACTCTAGATTTAGCTTGCATGCCTTCTCTGATGCGGATTATGGAGGATGCAAATTAGATAGTAAAAGCACCTCTGGTACTTTCCAATTCCTTGGAAATATGATGATTTCTTGGTTTTCAAAGAAACAAAATTGTGTCGCATTATCTACCAATGAAGCGGAATATATCTCAGCCGGTAGTTGTTGTGCACAAGTTTTATGGATGAAACAACAACTTTTTGATTATAGAATTGAAGTAGGTACCATTCCTATCATGTGTGACAATACTAGTTCTATTTGTCTCACTAAAAATTTCATCCACCACTCTAGAACTAAGCATATTGAAATTAGACATCACTTCATTAGAGACCATGTCACTAAGGAAGATGTAGTTCTAAAATTTGTTGATATTTTACACCAATTAGTGGATATCTTTACAAAACCTTTAGACAAAGAAAGATTTTGGACACTTAGGAGAGAATTAGGTTTAACTGACCTATCTTCACTTAGTGTTTAAAATAATTTTAGCACTTTTAAGTATAAATGAAAAATGCTTATAATAATAATTTTTGGTTGCATTCTTTGCTATTAGTTAGGGGGAGTTTATGTTGCTTGATGAAAATTAATTTTATGTTCAAATGAAATTTAATGATTAATTTGATTGATTGAACATGATCAATTTTCATTATATGAGTTGCCAATACCACTAGAGCTAATTAATTTAGCATTTTAAGTGTTTGAAACAGATTTTTGACATTTTTATACTTCATGCATCGATACCCTTAACAGTGCATCGATGCATCCCTTTGAATGTGCATCGATTCATCATGTTGATGCACCGATGCATGCCTTGAATGTGCATCGATGCACGGGGTCATGCATCGATGCATCCGTCGGGTTTTGGGTTTAAAAGGCTTATTTTCTCATTTGTTTCAAACCCTAAAACTATATCCTCATCAACCATACGCCCCTCTCACTCTCTAAATCCTCCTTTTGCTCAAAATCAACGTAATTTTGTCAGAATCTTTGAGCTTTTCAACTCCTAATCCTGCTTTAATCATCAAATAGTGCAAAACAACATCACATTCCTCTCAAATCTGAAATTTTCAAGGTAATATTTCAAAAACTTCTATTTTATTGATTTTTGATCTTAGGACTAGTTTTAATTAGTTCTAGGATGAACATTATATCGGGCATTGAATGTTTGATGATTACAAACTAGTTTTTACAACTAATTTCATCAAAAACTAACAAATTTTCAAAGATTTTTCTGAATTTTTTGAAATAAAAAAATTTATTATATCGAAAATCTGAATTTAATTTTTAAATTTGATGTTTTTGATTTAATTATGTTGTTTTCATGAAAACTATACACATTAGGATTATTTTCAAATAGTTTTCAAAACCTTGCCCATTAGGATTTGATTTAGCGAACCTTGAATTATTGAGGACTCAATTAAGTTTTGGGATTGATTAAATTGCATACATGTGTTTCAAATTGCAGGTTATATTCCTTTTTCCGATTCCTAAACCATGTCTAATCCCAAACGCCCTAGGACTTCGTCGAGTCGTTCTCGTTCAAACCAACCTCCTAATCCCGTTCCTCCTCTACCTTCATCTCGATTAGGATCTTGTTTTAACATGCTTGAGCATCATAGAGACGAATTGTACTCTAGCTACATAAATTCTTTTCAAACTTATAGAATCCGGGAATAGCGTATTCTTCTCTTCAAGCTATGATAGATATTAACTTTGAATACCTTCCGATTCTTAAAGCTTGGAAGTTTGATAAATTGTTTCAGCTCAAACCTATTGTTTATCAATAGTTAGTCCGCATTTTCTATTCAAATGCGGTATGTATTCAAAACGAAACTCAATGTGAGACTATAGCTATTAGATCATATCTTTTAGGCCAATATATTAATATTGACCCCGAGACTAAAGCTTTCTGTTTTGGGTTAGATGATGATGGGTCATATAATGAGACTGAAAATGTGGAATATCCCTATGTTCCAAACTCTAGTGTTAGTACTCTACGATCTCATCACGATCGTTTTCTCCATTTGATGATCTCTTGGTGGTTTAGACCATCCGGAGGTAGGTACTCCACACTTCGTGTTAGGGAATTATGGTGGATGTATTGTATTAAAAATAAAATCAAAATAAATCTGCCCCACATTATATTCAGTCAACTAGTGGACATCATAAACATTGTTCCTTCAAAACATGTTAAAACATTGATTTATGGATGTCTTCTTAGTAACCTATTTATGAAACTTGGTCTATACGTCTCTCTCGACAATCTTATCCCACTCCAAAACCAAATCAATCTTACTTCCTTGAAGAAAGCGGATTGGAAACAAGACGAGGAAACTGGTCTTTGGGTATTTCGACCCTGTGCGCAAACCCCGGGAGCTAGCTCTTCACGAGCTGCTCCTAGCTCTTCTCATGCTCCTCCTCCTCCTCTGGCACCGGCTGCTGACGATGATCCTGAGTTTCAACAACTTATGCAAGATATCGACGATCAGTTCCAGACGATGAGCCTGCACCGGAACCAACTCCACAAGAGGATCAAATGCCTCCGTATTTTCATTCATTTTTGGAGACATTTGATCTATGGTATGCTTCCATCGAATCGCACTTGACTGGTACTCATGAAGCAGTAAATCAACGCTTAGACACTTTGAAAGCTCGATAGATGGAATTTCAAAGGGATATGCTTGCACGTATGGATGCTCTCTCTCTTGAGATGCAAGCCCGATTTCCTCCTCCTCCTCTCGATCCTTCCATGGACGAGTATATCTTGTTTTTTTTGGATCATCTTTGAACTTTTATTGTTAAAACATTTTGAATACTTTGGGGGTTATTGTTTTTATTTGTATTGTTTGAATTTGTTTGAAGATATAATTTGGATGCTTTATTGGTTTGATTTGAATTTTCATTTTGAGCTTAATGATTATTAATTTTTGCATCAATTACATATTAGTTCATTATGACCAATTATCATTACATGATTATGAATATTGATTATGAAACTAATGGTTAATCTCTCTTTTGGTCTTAGCAGCTTAAGCTATATTTCAAGGTTTAATCAATTGGCTATGTTTTTTTTTCAAAGCCTTGTTTCACTTGGTTTTTGAGTCTTTTTGATTTAACAAAAAGGGGGAGAAGTGTTAAGTGTTAAATGTTTTTAAAAGGTGAGAAGTGTTAGAGTAAGGAGGAGTAGTAATTTCAAAATTGATTTCAAAACTTATCTTCAAAGAAAATCTTAAACTTATTCAATTGTTTTGTTATATCAAAAAGGGGGAGATTGTTGAAAACATTTTGATGTTTTGATATAACAAATTAAGTTTAAATGAATTTTAAGATTTTATAAATGATTTTCTAGGTATATTCGATTTAATTAATCGAATATCAAATTATTACTCAAGTCTTTCAAGTTCAAATTCAAACCTTACTAAATGTGTAAAATTGTTTTTTATACTTAAACTATTTTTGAAACAATTTTCACAAAGTATTTTGAACCAAAATCAAACCTAAAATCGATTTTCCAAAGTGATGTACCAATCCATGCATCAATGCACCAATTAATTTTTCAAACATCGAATGCATTTTATGCATTGATGCATATACCATGCATCGATGCACTCAGTTCATTTGATGCATCGATGCACAAGACCATGCATTGATGCAATCAGGCTTTTTCAAAACATCGAATGCATTTTATGCATCGTTGCACTCTTAGTGCACCGATGCACTGAGAGTCCAACGGTCAAAATATTTGAATTTTACACTGATGCACCGATGCACCTAGGGTATGCATCGATGCACTGACTCTCCCAACTGCTTTAATTAATTGTTTTCACACTTAAACGGCTCTATTGACTCCACTAATCATCCCCAACATTCAGAATCATTTGAAGGTGTATTTAAACAAGCTTAGAAGCCATTGATCAGAAACAAGAAAAACAATCAACAAGAATCAAGAGAGAATCAAAGAGAAAGCATTAAACCTCAAGTTTAAGCATTTTCAAGCCTATTTCATTCAATATTCAATTTTGCTTTCAAGAACACTTATTGTGCTCAATTGTATTATTCTTGAGTGTTCTTTCTTTGTTCTAGAATTGTGCAAACATCTTGCCTTGTGAGGATTTTCTTGTAAGTTTGCAAAATTTGTATTGTTCCTTTTGGGAGAGAGTGTTCTCTAGAATTTGGGGTATAATTCTTGAGGGATTTGTAAGGTTACTCTTTGTCCTCAAAAAAAAGACAAATTAGTGAATTTGTGGAAAATCCTTAGTGTGGATAGCTAAGGTAGTGGACGTAGACTTTGGTTGAGAAAGTCGAACCACTCTAAATCACTGTGCAATTACTTTCAATTTCTGCAAAAGCTTCCACCAAAATTTTAATTGTCAATTCACCCCCTCTTGGCCGATTCCATCGATCGATTAACTCAACAAAAATATATATTTATATATTAATAATAAATATAAATGATATACCAAATATAAATAAAAGTATATATAAAAACATTAGACGTCTAAAAATTGTGTGTATACATATAAATATAATATAAATAATGTTAATAATATAAAAATATATATAAAAGGATAAGAATTAAAAGAAAAATTGATTGTTTTCATTGAGAAACCTTAAGGAATGCTAGATTTAAGAAAATCTATAAGAAAGCATTTTCCTTGTTCCTCGTTTTTCTCAGATCCGATAGAGTTTTTGAATAAAGCAATGTTGAAACCGACTGAAACAACAAAACAAAAAATAAAAAAAAGATAAAAAAATAAAACAAAAATCATCAATTTTCACTAAGGAACCTCAAGGAGTGTTAGATTTAAGGAAATCTATCCAAAAACATTTTTCTTGTTCCTCGATTTTCTCTCCTTCGATAGAGTTTTGAAAAACAAAAGTCGTAATCGATCGATACAACAAGGATAAAAGCCAAAAATAAATAAAAAGAGAAGTACCTTGAACAAAAGTTATCTTTTATAGCTTCTATTCTCATATTACAATGTTTTGGGTGGCTCTCCCTTTTCTCTTTTTTCCTCTCTTTTTTCTCCTCCCATTTTTTATATAAAATGAGTGCCTATTTATAGGCATAAAAAAAACCTTAAAAAAGAAAATAAATAATGGAAAGTATAAAACTAATCTTTATCATGAATAATCAATAAAATAATTAAAAATTCATAATAAATCAAAATCCTTGAATGGATCAGTATCTAGTTTTCTGAATGTGTTATCTTAGCTAAACTAAGCATATCTTGAGTTTATAATGTCTGATTGGGGCATTTCAAAATGCGTTGGAAACTAATTCAAAGCTGGTCATGTTTCAAGAAGACATTGTGCCTTGAAAATGCAAGAATCCTGTTTGAAAATTTCTTGCAATTTGGCTGATGTCTTATGCTTTAAAATTAACTTCAATAAAAATGTTTTGGCCTTGGAAAAAATGTAGGCAAGACAAAAATCGAGTATTACAATTGCCCCTCTTTTCTCATTGTCCTGTAACGACAATAGAGCAAAGATAAAAAAATGATCAATTTTTGTTTGATTGATGTAACTTCATTCCCTGGTGTTATCACTTTTATTTGACCTTCAGTTGATATGCTCTACCACTTTTTTGCATATTCAAGGATGATTAGACTTTTGTTAGTCCAATTCAAAAACTTGTCTACATCTTAAGTAGATGAGTTTGAGAATCTTCGTCTGATTTATTTTGGTCTCAAAGTAGTTAAATCTTAAAAATCCAACATTATAATTAGTTAGTGTATCTGTGAACATTAAAGTTAGTTTATATTATTGGTTTCTCTGTTTGAGGAAGTGAAGTTGAGGTTGGCTCCTCATTTGTGAGAATTTTGGATAACTCCCATTTGCGGGTTGAGTAAAGTGGAAAATTAACTCTTTTTTGGGTTGAGCTAACTTATGGACAACTCATCTCATGTGAGTTAAGTCAAGTTTGGATGACTCCCCTCTGTGGGTTAAGTGAATATTAACTCATCGTTGTGAATTGAGTTAAATTATAGACAATTCCTCCATTGCGAGTTAAATAGAATTGTGGATGTTGTTTAAGCCCGATATCATTCATCGTGAAGTTGAAATTTAACTAAAAATATGAAAAATCATACACATGCATGTAAAGTCATGAATGCAATGCTCTTAGGTATGCCTAAAATGTGACACCCCAAATTTTAAGCTTAGTTCTTAAATATTTGTTTAGCTTGTTTTAAGGACCAAAATGCATGAATTTGAAGTATGAGGGTTTATGTGTAATATTAAGGGTAGTGTAGGGATCTAGAACCTGAATTTACCCATCCTAGTTTTAGCCATAAAAATATTATTCATAGGATTTAAACCCACGTTTTAGTGCAAGATGAACTATGCCTCAAACATTAGGCTAGGTCACTATTTAGGTTTTAAAATAATAAAAACATTATTTAATCAGACCTATACTGGATTTAAATATCCAAATCCCATATTTGAAACGAGCCAAACCTTAGAACCTAAACCTATTCTTCAACCTTCATCGCCTCTTATCGTTGTTCACTCATCAACCGTTTGTAGTGTGCACCATTGCCACCGTCGGCATCTTCGTTGACGCGTAACCAAAACTCACCACTCCACTCCTCATTAAATGTCAATGTTCACTGTGGAGATCGTCTCAAAGATTCATTAAAAAGTAAGACCATCACCGTTAGATTTCATTGATTCGGGCCAAACCTGAAGTTCGTGCGACACATCGCCACCATCTTTGTGCTCCTCAGCATATCGGGAACAACCCTTGCCATTGCTTCGCAGTCGTGACTCGCCCATCGCCATTGGATAAGGTTTTACCATTTTAAAAACTGATCCTCTTTCATTCTTCATCGTAAAATAAAACGAGTAAGTGACTCATAGTTTCCCGATGATGAATTTTGGAAATTTTGGTAGTTATTCGATCGTCGTACCCGTTGCACATGTCGCATGCATCCTGCCTGCACGTGCGTGTCATTTACCAGCCAGGTAAGTCTTATGAACCGAATGAACAAACTAAACTGGCTAAATTGCTCTAAATCGGCTAAATTGGTCTAAACCGCCAAGCCAAACTGAGCCATTTGAGTTGAACCGAGCCACTTGAGTCGAACCGAGTGATGCCAAGTCGAGTTGATTCGCGCCAAGCTGAGTCGAGCCGTGTTGGCCATTGACCCTTCGTTGAACCTTGATAAGCCGTTGACTGACCGTTGACTTTTCTCAGTAACACCTAATCTGACGTTTTGCGATGTCCTGAGTCCGTTTTGAGGGTTTTTTTGGCCAAATTTGAACATAGTAAGCTATTTTCAGCGTTTTACCTTCCAATTCAATTGATTTTTGTGATTAAGTTTCCTTTCTGATGTAATTCATTTTTCTATATATTCGAGAGATTATGGGACATCGAATTCAAGTTCGTGAACAATCAAATGAAGTTTAAATGGCCGACCAATGTAGCTTAGAAATCGAGGCAATACTTTACTACCCTATTTATACTTTACTGTACATGTTGGGAATTGGTCAATGCATGATTGAATATGATTTAGATAAGAGTTACAATCGATTATTTTAAACCCACTCTAATTACTGTAAAAGGATAATAAACTGATTAAGAGTGACTCGTATAACAGAATTTGATGACTGATAGGAAATTTAAAGCTCAATTATTAACTAATAAAATAGTTGACCTCAAAATCTTCAACTATGATAATTCATATGAAAAGATTTAACGACTGAATATAGTTTATGGGAAATGAAATGACAAAAATACCATTGAGATGTAAAAAAGATATGATTTGACCTGAAAATTTGTATTTGACCTAATAAAATTTCTAATTTCTTGAATAAACACCTGAAGACAAATTTACTGGAAGTAATGCATACGATTGAATTGAACAAAATGACTAAAATACCCCTAAACTCCAAAATGACCAAATTATCCTTAAACACCAAAATGACCAAATTATCTTTGAACTCCAAAATGACCAAAATACCTAAAGCTTCAAAATAATTAAAATACCATTGAGCTCCAAAATGGTCTAGATACACTCTAGGTTCCAAAGGACTTGAATACTTTTACGACTTGGAATAAATGAATGCATTTGATAAATATTGAAATACTAATAAAGTTAAAGGTTATATTCCCCTAAATGTTAGAGCACGACCCTAGAATATCGACCATGTTCGCTATTATTACAATACGAGAATATGGGAAATTACTGTCTAAATACATATATGTCTTCTCGGATCTGTTCAATGAAGATTGCTGAAGATGAATTGTCCAGCTACATAATGCAGTCAATTTTGTGAAGTATCTTTGTCCGAATACTTGGTGAATATTGAAATAGTGAGATATGTTTAGATCAATTGGACTTGAAAGGATGATACGTCGATAGAGATTATTGAATACAATAAATCCATGTTTATCTTTATTAAATTAAATTACCAAAATTCCTTAGGAACCAAATGAATAAAATGCCCTTGTAAGTTTGATTGATGGAATCACTCCAAGAAAATTTGAATCTTAAATAATTATGATGTAACAGTTCCCGAATACCCTTTTGATATATCCGAATACTAAATGATTCTGATATATCTATTATAAATTTTTGGATAGATTCGTTATCCTTCAAGTCCTAGTCGCATGCGGTCTAGTTCTCCTATGTTAATTCTCTACATGTGGTTGGGTTCTAGCAAAGGCTCTCGAGCCATCAATACAACCTGCTAGGGTGACCTCGATTCTGGCCCATTACAAACTTGCAAATAAAATTTGGCTCAGAGGATCACACCACTAAAAGCGTATCTC
This sequence comes from Hibiscus syriacus, assembly GCF_006381635.1. Taxonomy (NCBI): domain Eukaryota; kingdom Viridiplantae; phylum Streptophyta; class Magnoliopsida; order Malvales; family Malvaceae; genus Hibiscus; species Hibiscus syriacus. Next base: position 93,031 of record NW_024063019.1, on the reverse strand, counting down.
GGATCTGATATCCAGATATGCAACTTAGGATGCTTTCTAGATAACTTTATCAGACCCACACAAAGAAGCCCAATGCTCCTCATGAGGTGTACCATTTCTCCCTACTTAGATAAACCAAAATTGAGCTCGGGTTTAGAGCTATGATATGCAACAATACTAATTATTCACAGAAGTGTAAGCACTAACCAGAGAGAAAATCCTTTTTCACTTTTTTTGAAACAACAAAATTAACTCTAAATTAAATAAGATCGAACTCGTAATTTCAAAAATCCTAAATATAGGGTAACCCACTCGTGGCTCAACTCTCAAGTTGTTTTAAAACAAAATTTCCTAAGTGGAGTAGCAAAGTTGTCAACACCATTTTCGCGCGGGGAAAACATAAGTACCAACTTAGGGGGTTTTCTTTGGAAAGGTTTTTGAAATGTGAGGAGTCGCCACCAATCATTTAAGATGAGATTGGGACAACATAAAAATGGGTGATTTTAATTAAACATTTTATTTTTATCAAAATACCAAGTTTTAGGGTCTGCGAAAATCCATAAATAAGGTTCGGAGTTAGTTATGCATGGGGAAGGATTAGAACCCCCATAAGCGCCCAAAAATTGGTACCTAGTTGATTACCCTATATTTAGAATTAAAAATTTTGAGTTTGTACTTTATCTAATTTAAAAGTCATTACGGATGCAAAGTTGAAAAGGGTATTCGTTTATTAATGCCAATAAAATTCGCCCTTAGCATAAATGTGGGATATCAGCTATTGCGCCTAATAACCGGACATTACCTTAATTTTAGAAATCATGATACGGTCTTAAAAAGGACATCGCCCTATTTTAGGAATCACTAGTAGTCACCCCCTGAGCATACTTGCGCAAGATATACTATCGAATCCCTAATAAGTGAACATTACGTTAAATTTTAAAATAAAATGCAATCAAATCAATTTTCATTAATCCTAATTAAACTAAGGATATTAAGGCTTTCTCTAGCTTACCGTGTCAAATTATGATAATTAAAGAGCATAGAGGCATCAACCTAAAAATGTAGGCTCTAATATTAATCCTACTTGATTTTAACGAGTTATTGAATCGAATAATTGATATGGTCCCTTGCGCATTTAGGCGAGGGTCAACTCGAATTATTCTCTAAATTAAAAGACTAGTTTAAAATATAAAATAAATTATATATAATTCAAAAATAAATAAAACACAGAAGAATGTAAAAAATTATACTAAACTATAAGATTAAAAATAAAAAAATAGAAAAAAACAATGAGCAGTTTAAAAAAAGTCTAAAATGAAAGAAAATGAAAAATTACTTCAGAAATAAATAAAACACAAACAAGTGGCTAAAATGAAAACTAGTAAAGTCAAAGGATAAATCTAAAACGTAAGAAATTTAATTATAGACTACAATGCAAAAAAAAAAGGCTAATATTGAAGGTCATGACCGAAAATATACCAAAAATTTAGTTCTAAATAATCACATATTCACAAAAATGCAGAATATCATAATAAGAACATACGATTTAAATAAGAATGAAAAGGCATCACAAGGGACTAAAGTGTAAAAACATGCAAAATATCAAAGGACCTGAATGAAAATAAACTGAAAGTTAGCATTGAAACATAAAATAGAAAAATTACGAAATAAGGACCAACATTCTAAATAAATAAGAAATTAATCATAAAATAAGTGACCAAATTATAAATGAAGGAAAAGGCGAGGATTGTGGGAGGGATTAAACCACTGAGACCAAAACACACATCAACAAGGGTGAGAAAAACGACGCCGATTTGGGGTGCTCGGGCAGGTGCCAAAACAACATTGTTTTGGCGTGTCTATACATAGGTGAAATCCCTTTTTTTCTCATTTTCGCTTCACTCTCTCTCTTCACCCTCAATTCTCTCCAATGTCTCTAAAACTTTTCCAGAAGCCGGCAATGAGCGCCGCCACAGATCTCTACCGGCCGCCAACTGTTGCCACTGTTGGCGGCCGTTTGGGCCCAAATTTTATGGGCACTCTCGCCTCGATGTTAGGATCTTAAATTGGGCACAGGTTTTGCGAGATCTGGAGTTTAACACCGCCAAAATGTCCAATGGCCTTTCGACTTTTGGTGCCCTATCTACTCCGTCAGTCGTTGGATCAAGGTGATTCCGCAGTATGTGGACCGTCGGCTTCCTTTCTCTCTTTTGACCATTCGGATCTGCGAAAGGAGGATCGTCGAAGGTAATTTCTTTATTCTATTCTCTATCTTTCTTTTTTTGCTTTTCTTTTTCTTGATTTTCGGATCAAAATCGAAAAATGAGAAAAAACACAATGTTATAGTTTTATTTTAGTTTTGAAAAAAAACCCTAAAGAAAAATAACTGCTGGAAAATTTTCTCTTATTGCCTTTCAAACTTCGGGAGAATCTCTAGTACCTTGTTTCATTCAGGGGTTTATGCCCATTTATAGAGAAAGAAAATCATTACAATTTTGTTTTCTTGCTTTCTGTTTTCTGTAGGTAGCGTGAAGTGCTATGTGGTGGGGCGTACTGGAGCTGCTTTTTTTTTTCTTGGTGCAGAGATCGGCACAACTGATAGGGTGATTGAAGTGGCTACACTAGGGTTAGTTTTAGGTTAGGGTAGGCTCTGGGTCGGGTTCATTTTGGGCTTCGTGTTGGGTTCTTTTTGGGCTCCGGGTCGGGTTTTGTTTATGGTTTTATTTTGGGGTGGGTTTGGGTTGGACTTGTGGCCCGTTTAGGCTTTGGGTGTTGGTTTGTTTTAATTTGGGGCATGTTTGTATAAAACGAAAAAATAGTGGAAAAATGGCGATCACATTCTTAAAATACTTTCTACACTGAAATTTATTTTCCAAGTGATGACCATTTACCCTATGCCAGAAAGTGTAGTAGCAGTTAGGGGAGCACGTTCGTGTAGCAATGGTGATTAAGTGGAATTCAACTCTATTTTCATCCCTTTGTTTGAGAGAGGAGTGACGTTATAAAGTTTGAATGTTATCTTATTTTTGTTGTTATTTTGATTTGAACCTAACATGTTTGATGAAATGTTTCTCCTCGTGGTTTTTGCTTAGACAATGCTTCTATGTGCTGGAGCTTTACTGAGATGATTTTAGAAATAGAGTTATCTTTATGTATACGATCTTGATGATTTTTAGAAATGAAGATTTATTGAGTTTGCAAACTACCTTCTTGCAACATTGGTATTTTCGAAAGTGAGTTTAGCATATAGAAATGTATGATGACAATAGTTGTTGCTTTGATTAATATTTGATTAATAGAATTGGCGAAAATTGGTTCTATTTGATTAAGTGTTATTAATCATTGTGCATCACATATCTGTGTTGTCACAAGAATAATTATGGTAAGAACTACCAAATGACAACCACATTTATTAAACCATTGATCTGGTTCCTCTCCAGAATACTACTGCATGACCTGACACTTTCATTCTGATTTTTGTTATTTGCTATAAGCCTTCCACTATTGTGTTCCAACTTTATTATTTCAATTGAGACATACAATTCTAATTTGTGATACATCACAGTCTGTGGATTTGACATCTGATGCTCTTGTAGCATCAACTTTTACTACTTGAATATGATACATATACTTGTTTGACTGAATTTTTGCAGTTCCTCTCGATTGCAAGGTAAAACAATTATGCTTGGTAGCCTTTGTGGATACGTTGTGGAGTATTTGGTTAGGGCATAATGAATTTTTATTTGAGGGCAAATGCAACTCTGTGGAGGATTTGTTGTTTTTACAAAGATTCATGCTTTGATTTGGTTGAAGGCGATCAAAGGTAACCTTCTCATTAACGAGTAGCGTGGTGAACTAATCCGAGTTTCTACATTATTCCTCCTTCTGTATCTTCTTGTTGCAGGCATCCTTCAGGGGGAGACATATGGTCTTGCAGTGTCTAGCGTGGTTAATGTGGGATTGAGTGGGTGTGGTGGGGTTCTCAAATCTATGTCTAGTGCGGTAAGGGCGGTTTTCTCTTTTCCGTGACTGCCAAAGTTGTTGATGGTTTCGATGTCCTTGCAATAAAGTTAGCATTATCCATTGTCGAAGAAGACGGTTTTGGGGAGATGAAGTGCTTGGTGGTGGACTCTACCTCTAAAGTTACTTTGTTTTGGATTACTAACCCCCTCTCTCGCCCAAAGTCTATTGTGCTGTTGTTTCTGGCTATGGTGTTGCTTATTTGGTTGCAAAGTACTCAGTTTTGAAGGTGCTACTTTCGATGTATTATTTTGTTGTAGAGGTAATCTCTTTGTTTTGCTTTTTTGTAACTGCTTATGTCTTGTTCAAGTTTGGTTACCCTGCTCTTCGTAAGTTTGGTGCTATATATATATAAAATTTAATTTAATTTAATTTTTATTACATGAAATTAAGTTAAAAGAACTCATTCTTATTTTTTACTTTTAAGATAAGTTTTGAATATAAAACATCTTAATTACGTGGTGTCACACATTAATTAGACAATTGACAAAATTACTTAAATACGATAAATAATGAAAAATAAATAAAATTATAATTTTTGTAATTTTAAAATAAATTTTAGTAAAAAAAGAAGGATTATTATTTGTTATATTATATCACCATGAATATTATTTACAACTCAATCTTGATTCCTACGAACTTGAACTCTTCTTTGTTTCTCCAAACCTTTATGCCAGTGTTGACCTTGTTCAACACAAAACCTTATTTTTCTTCATTCAAACAAGACACTTTCATCAATAGCATTATTATTTAACACGAAGGAGGAAGTACTAGCGACATTGTCTAAATCGCTTAAGTTTTGAGTGTAAAAGTCTTACTTACGCGGTGTCGTACATTAATTAGACATTCGAAAAAATTATTAAAATAGCAACAATTAATAAAAATAATAGTAAGAACAATATATTATAGTAAAAAAGAATTATTATTTGGTATATTGTATCATCATTAGTAATATCATGTACAATTCAATCTTATTATCAATGGTGATTATATAATTTTGGTCATTTGTCCTTATGATGAATCGTACTCTCTTTTTATTTTCAAATTCGTTATCATCAATGGTGATTATGCTCGCGAACTTAAACTCTTCTTTGTTTCTCTTAACCTTTGTGACAATATATGCCTTATTTAACATGAAATCTTATTTTTCTTGATTCAATAAAGATGTTTTCATCGGTAGCATCGTAATTTTGCGAAGAAGGTGGAGATATCAACGGTATCGCCTAAAATTGTTAAACATGTAGAACATAAAATTAGAAGCCTTTATCTTCCTTTTATCAAAATGTTAGTGCTATTGAAAATTTTCATACTTCACTTTCACTAGATTATTTGTACCCTTTTTAATCCTAAGTACTATCAAAATTAGATTTCTTCTCAAATTTGAAACATGTCTCGCATCACCTAATTTTTTAACAATCCCATCTAATATATTAATCTTTAAATTCAAAATTTCTTTAAAGATAATTATGTGATTTTTTTATTCAAAGTCAACTTCAATTTCTTATTCAAAATTATCATTATTATTTTTTTAAGTTAAATATAAAAAATAACCTGGGTATGTGTGTGAACTTTAAGTGTCGTCCCCGAAAATCCCTCCAACATACTCAACTAATTCTAGTCGTACGCTTTCAACATGGGATGTTCCAGCTATGTACCCAAGATGTACACGTCACGTACCAATCTTGGGGACGTAGTAGGTACTCGAAACGACATTAGGTTGCTATACACGTGCAACATAAGTGTGAACAATTCCATCTAATATTTTTAAACTTATAAGGGGAAAAGGGTATCCAATATTATTAATTACCACAAAAAATAACACCTGAAAATGTCCATTGCAAAGTGCAACAGAAAAGAAGCAGGAAAAAGAAAGAAATCCTGCGAAAAGCCTTGAGACAGACAACACCATGCACAAAACCAGAAAAGATGTCACTTTGATGATACAGCTGAGAGCATCCGATTAGAACAAAAAGAATACTCGACACCTTCAACCAGAGAAGCTGCAACACCATATACAAAAAACGCTTGGCAGAGACAAAGAGAGCAATCCATTAAAAATGAGCAGATTTACGAGAGGGAGTTTTAAGAATTTGAACATCTTGAGGGTTCCGAGTGAAATCTAGCACATAAAGGCATGAACGGGGCCATTTACTTTTTACCGAAAAACCGATCCGCATAAGAGCGAGGTCCAAAACGTGATCAGCTGTGACTTTTTACTATTAAAAATTGTTTCCTTCCAGCACAGTTAAATTGTCCAAAGGAAACATAAAGAGAGCTAGAGACCAAACCAGTTTCAAAGAAGGCTTGACAGAAAATTCATCCAAACGAATATGAAGGAATTGAAATTCCTTGGCATCACTAATAAGAAATCCCATACCTGCACCACTTAGACCAAATGTTCTATGAAAAAAGGCAGTGCAAGAGAAGGTGACTTATCGATTCGGCCTCTTTGGAGTAGAAAATGCAGAGGGAGTTTACACTCGCAACAACACCGTGCTTTGTGAGTTCAACAGAGGTAGGGATTCAGCCATGGACCGCTTTCCATACGAAGGATTCAACTTTAGGTGGGGCAAGGTTAACCCAAATAAGCTTCCAGAAACGATTGGGACAGATCATAAAAGAGCTTTGGACAGTACAACCCTTCAGACAGGTTTTCCACACGATTTAATCGATTTGTTTGCGAAAAAGATGCCATGTTTAAGGTTTTAAAAAAGTTCTCCCCTAAAGAAAATTCCCACTGAAAGAGAGGCCTTCGAATTTCTATATTCTACTGCCAAACCCCGTTAGACTTGATCCCAAATTCATGGACATTACCAGATATTTTTTAGAGCTACACCAAAAATATGGGGAAATGAAACTCTGAGGGAATCAACATCAGCCCAGGTCATTCTAAAAATCATTATATTTTCCTTTTCCGAGGACGTGACCGATGTTTTTCACAAAGAGATCATTCGGATTGGAAAGAAGGCGGGTTATGTTTCGCCAAATCCACGAGTACTTTCTGCCAAGAGTGTCATAGGGAAGTAAAGCTTGATGATTGTATCCATATTTCTCATCGATTACCTTTCTCCAAAGACAATTCAATTCTCTGCCAAATATCCACACTCATTTGTTTAATATGGACCTCTTTCTTACCTTAAGATCAAAGAATCTCAACCCACCATACTTCTTTGATTTGCATAGTTTTTCCCACTTTATCCAATGAATACCTCTTCCATTACATAAACCCTAACTGAATTTGGCAATGAGTTTGTTAAGGGCGTTAGGCACCCCTTTATGCAATTGGAAGAGAGATATGAAGTAAACCGGCAAGTCTTGCAGAACAGACTTCAAACATTCCCATCTAATATATTAATCTTATTCAAAATTACCATTATTATTATTTTTAAGTTAAATCTTAAAAATAATCCTCGGTAGTATGTGAACTTTAAGCCTCGTCCCTGGAAATTCCTCCGATGTACCCAACTAGTTCTTGCCATACCCTTTCCACATGGTACGTCCTAGATACGTACCCAAATTGGTGGTAGGTGAGACTCTTGTGTTGTTGCTTCTGGTTATTGCGTTGCTGATTTGGTTGAAAGTACACCATTTTAGGGGTGCTCCTTTCGGTTCGGTGGTATTGTTTTGTTGAAGAGATAATCTTTTTGTTTTGCATATGCGTACCTGCTTCTGTCCTGTTCTAGTTTGGTTGCTCTGCTCTGCTTAAGGTTTGTGCTATTCAGGTGGCCTTATGTTGTATGTCTGGTTTGGTCCAACGTTTTTAGATGGTCGACAACTGTATCGAGTCTTTTCTGTTTAAGCTCCCTTTGTCTTTGTTCTCTTTGCGTGTATTTATCGTGACTTGGTGTTTTGTTTTCTTTTCCCTTATTAGGCTTAAGAGGGTTTTTAATGAACATTGTACCAAGTAAATTCATTTTAATAAAATTCTTTTTGCCGATCAAAAAATAAAAGATATGTACCCAAGTTGTACACGTCACGTACCCATCTTGAGGACATATTAGGTACTTGAAACGACATTGGGTTTCCCTACTCATGCAACATAGGTTTGAACAATCCCATCTAAAATATTATTTTTTATTATAACAATATTTCTGACTTTACAAGAGGGTTTATATTCCACGTAAAACTAATCATGCATACATGGATTTGTACATTACAAACAAGTTCTGATTTTTAAATGAAAATTGTTAATAAAGTCAAGAATCCATTCATCACTTACCATAGAGTATTCACCCCAAGGACCCTGAAGTTCACAATTTGAACTTAGTGCTATGTATCTAAGATTTCAACATTTCCCCCGCCTTTTCTCTATCAAAGTACTCTAAAATCTTATAAGTCCGCTCCCTCACATAAAATCATGCTTTCATCCCTAGATAAATCCTTGCATTTGGATTAGTGGCTGACACATTTTGAGTTACCCGAAATTTGGATTGAGTGTCCAAATATGTTTGGATGATCATGATCCAATGTTCATGTCCAAATATGTGTCTGATGAAAGTGTCCAACTCGATTATGATAATCAAAAGTCTAGGTTATATTATTTTCCGCAAAGCAATAGTATTATTGACATTATAATGAAGCCAAACAATGGCATAATAAAGCTAAAATGGCAATACATGAGAAAACATCACGCTGAGAAAAATCTGACCATACGCAGAAATCACTCTATAAGATTGCTTAAAATAAGAGTCATCTGCCCTCCGAATACTATCACACAAAGATACATACCAAACTCCTTATGAATCAACAAGAACGTTTGCTAACCTTGAAGAATATAACTCGATTCATCAGTCAACACACCATCATCACAACACGATTTCAAAGCATTAATAACTGTCGATTGTAAAAACTCATATTAACATACAAATCTTCTAGATATTTGAATCAATCTCAATAACCACAACACCACTCCAACTCCAACGCTGCAATCAAAATCGCTAAAGACTCCCACAGCCTGGTGTACCATTATTGAGCTTGCTTCACCCACCAAGAGTTCTACCAACTGTTTATATTCTCATAGAATGCTTTTAACACACATCTTCATGATATAGATTAGACCCTCCATCCACATCATTTTGCCTCCAAAAGCTTTTAATTTACGAGAAGTCATAAAAATCATATTGCAGCTTCAGTAAAGATTGTCCATAGACTTTCAACTAACTTGCCAAAGACACAACAAAATTGTTACCAAAAATCTATTACTGTAGATCCCAAACCTATTATTGGACCCATGAAAGAAAAATTTCTTAATAAGGTGCATGATTTTCGTATTTTAAAGAGCAAAGTTCAAAATCGGTTTAACAAATCAAGCAAAAAATTAAAAAGGAAAGTGGAGTGTAGATCTGTTTAGTTTGCTATGATGTTATTGTCTGGAATGAGAATTCGATGAAAACTTGGATTTATACTGTATTTGGGATTGTGTATAGGGAGCATACGTAGGAATCAACTCTGTAATTTTTGTTTTCGTTAATGTCCATATGATATGAATGCTAGGGAAAGGAAACTGAGAGCTACAGATGTGGTAAGTTATTCCAAGTTAACAATGTATTGTATGATTTCTTCCTTATGTTGTTTAGTTTATCGTTGAAAGGTCTATATTATTCTTGGGATTTATCAAAAAAAAATTGTACTACAGATTATTAGATATCTTTCAGTGGTGATGTAGTGATTATCTCTGTGCACTAGAAGGATATTCAGTCTTTAGAATCACAAACTTTGTCAAATCTTTAACATTATGGAGCCATAGAATTGTGTAATTCGTACGTACATGCATACATAAATCAAATATGAATATGAAATTTTGAATTGAAGAATATAAATAAGTTATATTTCTGTTCTGTTACTAGCAAGAATTGAAAGAAAGCGTGTGACAAAGCAATGGTTTTGGGCCTTTGGCAGGCAAAATAACAAGTAACGAACCCAATAGGAAGCAATTCAATATTTTCCATGAAATTGTTAGTGTAATCTTATACATTACACCGAGATTAACACGATCTGAACTAAATGCTATGTTGCTAAGATTTCAGCATTTCCCCTGACTTTTTCCGTTTAAGTGCATTATTGTGTCTGTAAGCCAAACTTTAAACACTTCTTTATTCATGTTAAATTACATATAATATAATACAAACTCCAATAACAAATGGTTTAAGCCCTCAATTTGTAGTGAAAAAATCAATTAAGACGCTATTTTTTGTACTAAATTGAACCATTAATATAGTAAATTTCATAGATTAAGTCATTTGATTTACATTTATGTCATTGATCGCTATTTTATTTATGTGGTCGTTAATTTTACAAATGTGATAATCAACTTGAAAATGATAGATGTAACACAGTTAACTGTTGAAGAATCGGGCAAAGTAAACGAAAGAACACAAGAATTTTAACGAGGTTCGGCAATGTGCTTACGTCCTTGGTGCCTAGGCGGCGCTAGAAATTTTTTATTCAATATCTCATAGGTTTAGGTTACATCTACGGCAATGTGCTTATGTCCCTGGTACATAATTAAAAAATTAACCATGTACCATATATCCTGCCCCTTAGAAAACATTCAATGTGGGTTGGGTTACCTTACTTCTTTAACAACTCGAAACATTTAATAAGTCTAAACAATGCTTGAACTTGTCTGTCGTAACTGGCTTGGTGAGCATATCAACGGCATTCTCATCAGTATGTACCTTCTGAAACAAAACCTCTCTAGATGCAACCAACTCTCTAATCTTGTGAAAACGTACATCAATATGCTTAGTTCTAGCACGATATACCTGAGAGCCAAGTGAATAGCACTTTGATTGTCGCAAAGCAACTGAACTCCACCTTGCTGAACAACCAACTCCTTCACTAAACCAGTGAGCCATAAAGCTTCTTTTGCAGCTTCAGCCGCTGCCATGTATTCAGCTTCAGTTGTAGATAGTGCCACAACAGATTGAACAGTAGACTTCCAACAAATAGGTCCTCCACCAAAAGTAAAAACATACCCTGTCGTAGATCTTCTATTATCTAAGTCACCTGCATAGTCTGAATCCACATATCCTACAACCAAAGGATTATCCCTCTGACTACCAAAAACAATTCCATTTCCCATAGTACCCTTTAAATATCAAAAGATCCTTGACTGTTTCCCAATGTTGCTTACCAAGTTTAGACATGTACTTACAAACTTGACTAAGAATATGAGCTAAATCAGGACGAGTACATACCATTGCATACATCAAGCAACCAACAACATTAGAATACGGAACCTTCTCCATATCTTTAGTTTCCGTATCTGTGTTAGGGCATTGTTCTGATGAGAGCTTAAAGTGGTTCGCTGATGGAGTGCTAACTGATTTTGCGCTGCTCATCGCAAACCTTTCTAGCATTTTCTCAACATAACCCCGTGAGATAGCCACAGTTTCCTTGAGTCTCTCTCCCTACAAATTTCCATTCCAAGAATTTTCTTTGCAGCACCTAAATCTTTCATATCAAATTTCTGACTCAATAAGGTTTTCAAATCGATAACATCATCCATGTTCTTCGTAACAATCAACATATCATCAACATATAGTAACAGAAAAATAAAAGAACCATCATCAAGGCTCTTAACTTAGACACAACAATCATATTCACATCGGTTGTAGCCAATCATAATCATATAGGAGTCAAACCGTTTATACCACTGTCTCGGAGACTGTTTTAACCCGTACAAAGATTTCTTCAATCTGCAAACTAAATGCTCGTTTCCAGGTTGAGTGAAACCTTTAGACTGCTGCATGTAGATCTGCTCCTCTAAATCACCATGCAAAAAAGAAGTTTTAACATCCATATGCTCTAAATGCAAATCCCAACTAGCCACCAATGCAAGTACTGCTCGGATTGAAGTGTGCCTAACCACAGGAGAAAAAATTTCATCATAATTAACTATTTTTAGTTGTGAAAACCCTTTGCTACCAAGCGAGCCTTGAACTTTTCCCCTCTTTTTCTGTTACTACTGGTTTCTTCTTATACACCCATTTGCAACCAATCGACTTCTTACCCTCAGGAAGGGGAACTAACTCCCATGTACGATTGTGATTCAAAGACTTCATCTCCTCAACCATGGAAGCCATCCATTTTCGTTTTCCTGACTAGTAACTACATAATGAAATGTAACCGGATCATCAATGCTAACAGTAAGTGCAAAAGAGACCAAGTCTTCAAAACCCAATCTGTTCAGAAGCTTTATATTCGTCATTCTCACCCTGTCTCTAGCGAGACTATAATCCTGCAAATTATCCGTAGCATAACCACCAGAAGTCGGTTGAGAAGTTTCTGTTTTCTCAACTGGAAACTACTCGAAATCCACCACTATCGTGCCTGTCTTCTGCTGTAACATAGACTGTTCATCAAAAACAACATCTTTACTGATCACAATTTTCATCGCAACTGGATCTCAGAACTTGAATCCTTAGACACCTTTCTTGTAACCCAGAAAAATGCACTCTTTCGATTTTGCATCAAGTTTGGATCTCTCATCAGCATGTACATGCACATAAGCAGGACAACAAAAAATCCGTAAGTGATCAAAACTAACTTCATGACCAGTCATACCTCTTCTGTAACTTTCCCAGCCAATGGTGCCTTTGGCGATCTATTGATAAGATAACACGCCATGTTAACAGCATCAGCCCAGAAGTGTTTGGGAAACCCCACATTCAACCGTAAACATCTAGCTCTTTCATTCAACGACCTGTTCATCAACACCATTATGTTGTGGTGTCTTGCGCACTGTAAAATGCCTCTAATCCTGTGCTCCTTACAGAAGTTTAGAAACTGTGTATCTGTGTACTCCGTACCATTTTCAGACCACAAACACTTGATTTTTTGTCCTGTTTGGTTTTCTACCTCAGCTTTCCACAGCTTGAACTTCTCAAAAACGTCGGACTTCTGTTTCAAAAAATACATCCAAACTTTCAATGAAAAATCGTCAATAAAGTAACATAGTACCTAGATCAACCCAAAGACGATATCGTGGAAGGCCCCCATACATTAGAATGTACATAATCAAGAATCCCTTCAGTTGTGTGCTTCGCAGTCTTGAAACGAACTTTAGTCTGTTTACCAAGAGCACAATACTTGCAAAAATCGAGCTTACAACTTTTAACACCAAGCAACAGATTTCTTTTATGTAATTCAGCCATAACACGTTCACTAAGATGAGCAAGACGCATATGCCACAGTTTGGTAGTATCATCACATCATCACAGGACTCAACAGAATGAACTCCACCTACAACGGTACTCCCTAACAATCTGTAAATATTCCCTACAGTCATCTTTACTTTCATCACAGTCAAAGCTCCTTTAACAATCCAAATGGTTACCCTATCCTCGTCAGCCTTAGGGATAAAACCATTCTTGTGCAAAGTTCCCAAATAAATCAAATTCTTCTTTAAATCTGGGATATGTCAAACACCACTCAACGTCTGAACAGAGCCATTATACATCTTAATTCTGACCTCACCAATACCAACAATAAAGTAACATCGATCATCACCCAAATAAACAGAACCAGAATTAACTGACCTGTATGTCAAAAACCATTCCCTATTTGGCGTGATGTGATAAGAACATCCAGAATCAAGAATCCAAACATCCGTCAATTGAGTCGTTGAAATAGAGAGCATATCACCCTCATTGCAATCAGAATTGTCATCATCGACCACATTCACAGACTTGGATAAATCATCACGCTTCTCATCAGTCTTCTTTTTCAACTTCGGACAGTCTCGCTTCATATGTCCCGCTTTCTTACACTTGTAACAGTGAATTGTCTTCTTATCCCTAGATTTGGATCTGGAATTCTGCTTGCTAGACCCTGCCTTCTCTGCTTCCGTCCACGTTCTCGATTACCCTTGACATATAAGCTATCTGCTTGAGAACTTTCCCATGCATTCTGCTTCCGCTGGTTGTGAGCCAACAAGGCTGCAGTAATCTCCTCAACGTTGATAGTCTCTTTCCCATATGTAAGAGTAGTCACCATGTCCTCAATTTTTGTTTTAGGGCAAATGCAACTCTGTGGAGGATTTGTTGTTTTTACAAAGATTCATGCTTTAATTTGGTTGAAGGCGATCAAAGGTAACCTTCTCATTAACGAGGAGGTGTGGTGAACTAATCCGAGTTTCTACATTATTCCTCTTTGTATTTCTTGTTGCAGGCATCCTTCAGGGGAGACATATGGGTCTTGCAGTGTCTAGCGTGGTTAATGTGGGATTGAGTGGGTGTGGTGGGGTTCTCAAATCTCTGTCCAGTGTGGTAAGGGCGGTTTTCTCTTTCCCGTGACTGCCAATGTTGTTGATGGTTCCGATGTCTTGTAATAAAGTTAGCATTATCCATTGTCGAAGAAGACGGTTTTGGGGAGATGAAGTGCTTGGTGGTGGACTCTACCTCTAAAGTTGCTTTATTTTGGATTACTAACCCCCTCTCTCACCCAGAGTCTATTGTGATGTTGTTTCTGGCTATGGTGTTGGTTATTTGGTTGCAAAGTACTCGGTTTTGAAGGTACTTTCGATGTATTGTTTTATTGAAGAGGTAATCTCTTTGTTTTGCTTTTTTGTAACTGCTTATGTCTTGTTCAAGTTTGGTTACCCTGCTCTGCGTAAGTTTGGTGTTATATATATATATAATTTAATTTAATTTTTATTACATGAAATTAAGTTAAAAGAACTCATTTTTATTTTTTACTTTTAGGATAAGTTTTGAATATAAAACATCTTACTTACGTGGTGTCACACATTAATTAGACACTTGACAAAATTACTTAAATACGATAAATAATGAAAAATAAATAAAATTATCATTTTTATAAGAGAAAATAACTTTAGTGACCGAAAATGCTTATAATATATGATTTTAACCAACTTTTTTTGGATTTGGATAAACAACCAACAAATTCGCAACGCCAACTCCTATTTCGAAACACAGTTTCCAAATTCGCAACTCGAACATGGAAATTTTCGCAACGTGAATCTCGTTTTCGCAACGCAAATTTCGCAAATAGAATTCGCCAATTTCGCAACTCAATTAGCGATATAGGTAAACACGGTAGAAAAAATCCGGTCAAAAATCCGAATTCGCCAATTTGAAAACTGAGTTGCGAATTTGGCAAATTCGTGTTGCGAAATGTAAAATCTCGCCTCTTAAAGAAAATATAATTTCGACAGTTCATTTTTTGGTTAAAGTTAAATGAACGAACGAACGAACGAACAAACATAAACATACCCTCGTTCGTGTTTGTTCAATTCATTTACAGGCGTAGGTTTAGCTGAGTGATTCACAATGCGAATTTTGTTTTCGCAAGGCTAATTACCGATATAGGTAAACACAACTATTTGCAATGCAAATCTCGTTTTCGCAACGCGAATTTTGCAAATCGAATTCGCTAATTTCACAACTCAATTAGCGATATAGGTAAACATGGTATAAAAAATCCGGTCAAAAATCTGAATTCGCAAATTGAAAACTGAGTTGCGATTTTGACAAATTTGTGTTGCGAAATGTAAAATATCGCCTCTTAAAGAAAAAAGCATTTCGACAGTTCATTGGTTTGGTTAAAGTTAAATGAACGAACGAACGAACATGAACATACCCTCGTTCGTGTTTGTTCAATTCATTTACAGTCGTAGGTTTAGTTGAGTGATTCATACGTGGACTTAGCAACTGGGATATCCCAAGTTGAAAACCACTCCAGTGCATTTTATGTCCTTTAATTTTTTCTTTAAGAGGCGAGATTTTACAGTTCGTAACACGAATTTGCCAAATTTATAACTCAGTTTTCAAATGGTCGAATTCAGATTTTTTACCCGATTTTTTCTACCGTTTTTCCCTATATCGGTAATTGAGTTGCGAAATTGGCGAATTTGATTTGCGAAATTCGCGTTGTGAAAACGAAATTCCATTGCGAATAGTTGTGTTTACCTATATCGGTAATTAGTGTTGCGAAAATTTCCATGTCCGAGTTGCGAATTTGGAAACTGTGTTGCGAAATAGGAGTTCGCGTTGCGAATTTGTTGGTTATTTTTGTAAATCCAAAAAAATTTGGTTAAAATCATATATTATAAGGCATTTTCGGTTACTGAATTATTTTTTCTTTTTGTAATTTCAAAATACATTTTAGTAAAAAAAAAGAAGGATTATTATTTGTTATATTATACCACCATGAATATTATGTACAACTCAAATCTTGATTCCTACGAACTTGAACTCTTATTTGTTTCTCCAAACCTTTATTCCAATGTTGGCCTTGTTCAACACGAGATCTTATTTTGCTTCATTCAAATAAGACGCTTTCATCAATAACATTATTATTTGACACGAAGGAGGAAGTACTAGCGACATCGTCTAAATCTCTTAAGTTTTGAGTGTAAAAGTCTTACTTACGTGGTGTCGCACATTAATTGGACATTTGGAAAAATTATAAAATAGAAACAACTAATAAAAATAATAATAAGAACAATATATTTTAGTAAAAAAGAATTATTATTTGGTATATTGTATCATCATTAGTAATATCATGCACAATTCAATCTTATTATCAATGGTGATTATATCTTTTTGGTCATTTGTCCTTGTGGTGAATCATACTCTCTTTTTATTTTCAAATTCACTATGCTCGTGAACTTAAACTCTTCTTTGTTTCTCTGAACTTTTATGACAATATATGCCTTATTTATCATGAAATCTTATTTTTCTTGATTCAATAAAGATGTTTCATCGGTAGCATCGTAATTTTGCCAAGAAGGTGGAGATACCAACGATATCGCCTAAAATTGTTAAACATGTAGAACATAAAATTAGAAGCCTTTCTCTGTCCTTTCATCAAAATGTTAGCGCTCTTGCAAATTTTCATACTTCACTTTCACTAGATTATTTGTACCCTTTTTAATCCTAAGTACTATCAAAATTAGATTTCTTCTCAAATTTGAAACATGTCTCACATCACCTAATTTTTTAACAATCCCATCTAATATATTAATCTTTAAATTCAAAATTTCTTATTCAAAATCAACTTTAATTTCTTATTCAAAATTATCATTATTATTTTTAAGTTAAATATAAAAAATAACTTGGGTATGTGTGTGAACTTTAAGAGTCGTCCCCGAAAATCCCTCAACGTACTCAACTAATTCTAGTCGTACGCTTTCAACATGGGATGTTCCAGCCCAAGCTGTACACGTCACGTACCAATCTTGGGGACGTAGTAGGTACTTGAAACGACATTAGGTTGCCATACACGTGCAACATAAGTGTGAACAATTCCATCTAATATTTTTAAACTTATAAGGGAAAAAGGGTATCCATATTATTAATTACCACAAAAAATAACACCTAAAAATGGCCATTGCAAAGTACAACAGAAAAGAAGCAGGAAAAAGAAAGAAATCCTGCGAAAAGCCTTGAGACTGGAAACACCATGCACAAAACCAGAAAAGATGTCACTTCGATGATACAGCTGAGAGCATCCGATTAGAACAAAAAGAATACTCGACACCTTCAACTAGAGAAGCTGCAACACCATATACAAAAAACGCTTGGCAGAGACAAACAGAGCAATCCATTAAAAATGAGCAGATTTACGAGAGGGAGTTTTAAGAATTCGAACATCTTGAGGGTTTCGAGTGAAATCTAACACAGAAAGGCATGAACGGGGCCATTTACTTTTTACAGAAAACCGATCCGCATAAGAGCGAGGTCCAAAACGTGATCAGCTGTGAACTTTTTACTATTAAAAATTGTTTCCTTCCAGCATAGCTAAATTGTTCAGAGGAAACATAAAAGAGCTAGAGACCAAACCGGTTTCAAAGAAGGCTTGACAGGAAAATTCATCCAAACGGATATGAAGGAATTGAAATTCCTTGGCATCACTAATAAGAAATCCCATACCTGCACCACTAAGACCAAATGTTCCATGAAAAAAGGCAGTGCAAGAGAAGGTGACTTATCGATTCGGCCTCTTTGGAGCAGAAAATGCAGAGGGAGTTTACACTCGCAACAACACCACGCTTTGCGAGTTCAATAGAGGTAGGGATTCGGCCATGGACTGCTTTCCATACGAAGGATTCAACTTTAGGTGGGGCAAGGTTAACCCAAATAAGCTTGCAGAAACGATTGGATAGATCATAAAAGAGCTTTGGACAGTACAACCCTTCAGACGAGGCTTTCCACACGATTTTATCGATTTGTTTGCGAAAAAGAGGCCATGTTTAAGGTTTTAAAAAGTTCTCCCCTAAAGAAAATTCTTCGTCCCTAGATGAACCCTTGAATTTGGATTAGTGGTTGACACATTTTGAGTTACCCGAAATTCGGATTGAGTGTCCAAATATGTTTGGATGATCACGATCCAATGTTCATGTCCAAATATGTATATGATGAAAGTGTCCAACTCGATTATGATAATCAAAAGTCTAGGTTATATTGCAGCTTCAGTAAAGATTATCCATAGACCTTCAACTAACTTGTCAATGACACTACAAAATCGTTACCAAAAATCTATCACAGTAGATACCAAACCTATTATTGGACCCATGAAAGAAAATATTCCTATGAAAATAGCTCACATAACCGTAAGATACAAAAGAATGATTCAAGTTTTCAGTGCAACAAGAACATTAGATTAGAGGCATACCATCAGATTAAGGTCAAATTCTGGATTATATAAGGTGCATGATTTTCGTATTTTAAAGAGCAAAGTTCAAACTCGGTTAAAAAAATAAAGCAAAAAATCAAAAAGGAAACTGGAGTGTAGATCTGTTTAGTTTGCTATTTCTGACGTTATTGTCTGGAATGGGAATTCGATGAAAACTTGGATTTATACTGTATTTGGGATTGTGTATAGGGAGCATACGTAGGTGTTTGTTCACAACAGCACGTTCATAGTTACATGAAGAACATTGATAAGTTCAAGGATAAAGGAATCGACTCTGTAATTTGTGTTTTCGTTAATGATCCTTATGCTATGAATGCTTGGGAAAGGAAACTGAGAGCTAAAGATGTGGTAAGTCATTCCAAGTTAACAATGTATTGTATGATTTATTCCTAATGTTGTTCAGTTTATCGTTGAAAGGTGTATATTATTCTTGGGATTTATCAAAAAAAAATCGTACTACAGATTATTACATATATTTCAGTGGTGATGTAGTGATTCTCTCTGTGCACTAGAAGGATACTCAGTCTTAGAATAACAAACTTTGTCAAATCTTTAACATTATGGAGCCATAGAATTATGTAATTCATACGTACATGCATACATAAATTAAATATGAATATGAAATTTTGAATTGAAGAATATAAATAAGTTATATTTCTGTTCTGTTACTAGAAAGAATTGAAAGAAAGCGTGTGACAAAGCAATGGTTTTGGGCCTTTGGCAGGCAAAATAACAAGTAACGAACCCAATAGGAAGCAATTCAACATTTTCCACGAAATTGTTAGTGTAATCTTATACATTACACCGAGATTAAGTCATTATTGTGTCTGTAAGCCAAACTTTAAAAACTTCTTTATTCATGTTAAATTACATATAATATAATACAAACTCCAATAACAAATGGTTTAAGCCCTCAATTTGTAGTGAAAAAAATCAATTAAGACGCTATTTTTTGTACTTAATTGAGCCGTTAATATAGTAAATTTCATAGATTAAGTCATTTGATTTATAGTTTATGTCATTGATCGCTATTATATTTATGTGGTCGTTAATTTTACAAATGCGATAATCAACTTGAAAATGATAGATGTAACACAGTCAACCGTGTATATCACAACTCTTAATTTTTAGTCAACAAAATTTCCATTAAACCATGTTTTATAAAACCAATTTCCAACATTTATTGGCATCTTTCATTATATCTTTGTAGCACATGCTTTCCATAAATATAGTAAACAAAATAAGAGAAAATCAACATAAATCTTATCATTCTTCTTCAGCCAGAGTCAGTTTCCTTTTTTAGCAGACATTAATATTATTCCATGCAAGGCCAAATTGAATATTATATATACAATACAGAGCTATATGTTAAGCATTTGAACCAACGTAGTCTATTAGATATACAGAGATGGGGAAGTTTTCATTGACTTTGATTATTTTTGTTGTCATCATCTTCTTTGTAACTAGTTAGTTCTTTTTCCTATTCAACTCTTTTTTAATATATATAATGTTACCTCATTTTTGTAATCTAATACAATAAAATTTGGTTGTAGATTCAAAGATGGTGGCAGAGGGAAGGGGACCTATCGCTCATTGGCCTTGCGATAGTGATGTGCCTTGTCAAACTAATTGTGCAGCTTATTTTGGCTGCCCCAAGTGTGTTTGCGGTCCTGATCACTATTGTCAATGCCTTTCTTCCCCAAATTTTCCATTATCTTAAAATCTATTCAACTAATAAATCACTATCATATCCTTTGTAAGGTAATAAATATTCTCGCAATGTAGTTAATAATAATAATTATTATTATTATTATTGCCATTAATTAGTCTTTTCTTCTTCTTCTTATGATTTCATGTAGCTTTGTCAATCTCTTTTTCTTTTCTATCGGGTTTTTTTTGTTATGGATGTGATTTTGAAGACGTAGGGATAATTTTAGATATGTGTCTCCCTTACTGATCGATATACGACCACTCAAATTCCTTAGTGTTAGTCAGATTCAGGTTGTGTTTTGTCCTAGTAAAGCAAATATTCTTTTCGTGGTGCCAGAACTGGAGGAAAGCAAAGCATCTGTTCTACATCGAATGAAGAACACAATCAAGTTTGAGTAACCAATTAGTCGTGGATCAATCTATTCATGCAACCATTATGATTAGGTGTGTTTTCAATTCGTGCAAAGATTTGAATGCTAAATTTCATATTCCATTTTAAATCTTGTAATGTTATATATATAATTTAATTTATATTACATGAAATTAAGTTAAAAGAACTCATTTTTATTTTTTGAGTTTTCTTATTCCTTGGTGAATAAGAGAAGCTAGAGAAACAAAAGAGAAAGCCTTAAACATCAGGTTTGAGCAATTCAAGCCAACATCCACTCAATATTCATTTTGCTTTCAAGAACACAATTTGTGCTCAATCGTATTCATTTTTTAGTGTTCGTTCTTTGTTCTAGAATTGTGCAAATAATCTTACCTTGTGAGGTTTTTATTCTAAGTTTGTGAAATTTGTAATTTTCTCTTTGAGAGAGAGTGTCTCAAGAATTTGTGATATAATTCTTGAGAGAGTTTTAAGGTTACTCTTTATCCTCAAAGAAATACAAATAGTGAAATCGTGGAAAATCCTTAGTGTGGATAGCTAAGGTGGTGGACGTAGACTTTGGTTGACAAAGTCGAACCACCCTAAATCGCTGTGCAAATATTTTTATTTTCTGTCAAGCTTCCACCAAAATTTCATTTGCCAATTCACCCCCTCTTGGCTATTTAATCCGACATTTTTCTGGATCACAATCCATATATTATGATTTACGGTTAAAACTGATTTATACTAGATTTTTTATATAGGTAGGATTCTGGAGTATGGAGGTTCAGCCCTGATCCAGCTGGTAAATCCTTACAGACTTAAGGATACCCTTGGGTATGCCCATAGAGCCCAAGACATACACTTAGGTTAGCTCCCTTTGTTGTGTGCTTAGGGTAAGCCCTTATGGATGCAGTTCTGGGGAACTGCATAATGGAGTTTGGTTGGAGGGTTTCACTATGGTTTAAAAGATTTATATCTTTTCACTGGTTTTGATTGGAACACACTAGACATCCTATTCGATCTCTTGAAAATTTGATACTATGAATGTTTCCTATGAATTGAGATCTTCATGGCTTCTACTCGATGAACTACCCGTGAAACCCCAACTTATCCCAAAAACCTGTATATTTATGTTTTAAATAAAGAAATTTTATGGCTTTCCATTACATACATGTCCTATAGCACTAACTAGTAGTATTGTATTACTGAGCTTCAAAAAGATCACAATATGTTACTCACCATTTCAGGTTAAAAGAATCATACTAGTGCAACTATCAACTTCAGTAGGGGAGTCCATCGGCGTTGCTTGAGGAGTATGCTGCATGTGATTAGATGGCATGTAGCTAGTATTTTGTTTTTAAATCTGAGTCAGATATATGTTTTATTTCTGAATATTGATATATTTTACTTTTGTATTTATAAATTGTTTTATGATTTTAATCGTTTTACCAAAAAGTTTAATTTTTTGCTATTTTTACGGTGGGTCACTTCGGTGGCCCTAATGTAACACCCCGGATCGGATCGGGCCACCTGCATTGGTCTGAGGGGTTACAAGCTTGATAGTGATTGATAATTTATTTTCTTTTTCCTTGTTCAAGCGTGTGATTGGTGTAGGTTCGGGGAGGAGTGGTGAGGGTTATATTACAGATAAGTTTGAGGTGGGTCCAAGTGTAAGTTGAGTCTATTATAATGTTGTTTCTGGCTATGGTATTGCTGATTTGGTTGCAAAGTACATAGTTTTGAAGGCACTACTTTATGTGGTATTGTTTTGTTAAAGAGGCACTACTCAAATTCCTTAGTGTTAGTCAGATTCAGCTTGTATTTTGTCCGAGTAAAGCAAATACTCTTTTCGTGGTGCCAGAACTGGAGGAAAGGAAAGCGTCCGTTCTACATCAAATAAAGAAAGTATTAGCTCAACCTCTACCATCATAGTACGAGGCAATTGAAAGCGAAAGAACAAAGAACACAATCTGAGTTTGAGTAACCAATTAGTCGCGGATCAATCTATTCATGCAACCATTATGATTAGGTGTGTTTTCAATTCGTGCAAAGATTTGAATGCTAAATTTCATATTCCATTTTAAATCTTGTAATGTTATAAATATAATTTAATTTATATTACATGAAATTAAGTTAAAAGAACTCATTTTTATTTTTTCTTTTAGGATAAGTTTTGAATATAAAACGTCTTACATACGTGGTGTCACACATTAATTAGACAGTTGATAAAATTACTTAAATAGCGATAAATATTGAAAAATAAATAAAATTATTGTTTTTTGTAATTTCAAAAATACATTTTAGTAAAAAAAAAGGAATATTATTTGTTATATTATATCACCATGAATATTATGTACAACTCAATCTTGATTCCTACAAACTTGAACTCTTCTTTGTTTCTCCAAACCTTTATGCCAATGTTGGCCTTGTTCAACACGAGACCTTATTTTGCTTCATTTAATACCATCCATATTCGACACGGAGGAAGTACTAGCTACATTGTCTAAATCTCTTAAATTATAGGAAACAAAAACTAAGGTAAAAGAATACCCTTTTATTTTTATTTTTTACTAAAATAGCAATAATTAATAAAAATAAATATATTTTAGTAAAAAGGGATTACTATTTAGTATATTGTATCATCATTAGTAATATCATGCACAATTCAATCTTAATATCAATGGTAATTATATCTTTTTGGTCATTTATCATTGTGGTGAATCATACTCTCTTTTTATTTTCAAATTCGTTATGCTCGCAAACTTAAACTCTTCTTTGTTTCTCTAAACCTTTGTGACAATATGTTCCTTATTTAACATAAAATCTTATTTTTCTCGATTCAATAAAGATGTTTTCATCGGTAGCATTGTAATTTTGCGAAGAAGGTGGAGATACCAACGATATCACCTAAAATTGTTAAACCTGTATAACATAAAATTAGCAGCCTTTCTCTGTCCTTTCTTCAAAATGTTAGCGCTCAAGCAAATTTTCATACCTTCTGATAAGTTCTTTATTTGGTTAATATTTTTCTTTTAAATTGCTCCTTAATCGTTAGTTTTTGTGGCTTATTTGTTCGTTTTGATTCATTTTCTGTGCAGGACATTAGATTCTGGAAATTCCACTAAAAGGACATATTTTGCAGTTTTTTTAATTTTCAAATCAAAGCTAGATTAGTGGACATGACTTTGGGCATGAAATAACTGACGTGGTGATGACATCATCACCTTCTGGAAGGTCCAATCAACGCTTCTAAAAGAATGAATGGATCAGTCGCACATTTCTGCAATTCGGATTTGAATTAAACTCATGTTTTAGGATATTATTTTAAATATTATATTTTATCTTATCTTTTCTTTAGGTATTTTAGTTTAAATAGTTTTAAGTATTTTCATTAGGATTTATTTCTTTATTTTAGGAATTATATTTACCTTGTTTTTAGGATTTTGAAGGCTATAAATACCCTCTCAGGGTAAGCCTAAAAACATATCTCTCTACAACTGAGAATTTACTATTCTTCTTTTCTAGTTTTATAAAGTTTTCTCTTTTCTTTTTTTCAAGTTTTCATTTTTTTATTTTAAGTTTTATTTTCAAATATGCTAAGTATAACTTCGGTCATGCTTAGCTAATTTTCTTTTAAGCGGAAGGCTAAAGAGATGACTCAATTCCAAATGTGAGAATTGTAAGGAACTTAAATGGCTTCGAATATCTCTCTATTTTCTGGGCTTATTTTCAAATCAAAACAATTTTTAAAACCAAAAAGTTGACGTTGGTCTGGATGTTGTTATGGTTAACGTGGGAGGAAGGATCGACTTATTGAATCACATTCGATTTCCTCGGAACACACTTAGCAAAATTGTTTGCTAAGAGGAAACTGAGATCGAAACCAATTATTGTTTAAACAACATAATCCGAGTCGGCAGCTTTTCGAGCCTCAACGTTTTTTAGATATACACCATTGTTGTTCTAGATCAATTCACAGACCGATATTAAAGATTGTACTTGGGTATTCGGTATACAAATCATAGTCAAAGGGATTTGTCATTGTAAATAAGTAACCGACGTGAATCCTGAAGTAAAGATTTATTTCAATGATCCGAGGAAACAAAGTCAAAGTTGAAAGCTTGAGGCAACTTTTTACAATTATTCTTCTTTTCAAACTCTAATTACTATTTTATTTTATTTTCTATATTATTTGTCTTTTTCTTATTTTCAAACAGTCTTTCAAA
Source organism: Hibiscus syriacus (assembly GCF_006381635.1). Taxonomy (NCBI): domain Eukaryota; kingdom Viridiplantae; phylum Streptophyta; class Magnoliopsida; order Malvales; family Malvaceae; genus Hibiscus; species Hibiscus syriacus. Next base: position 68,065 of record NW_024063019.1, on the reverse strand, counting down.
ATCCCCCTATTTTATCTTATTCTTATTTCACCTTTATTTTTATATTTTTATTGATTTTTAATCTTGAACTTCATCCATATCAAAACTTTACTATTCAAAAACAGAAAGATAATTAAATCAGAAACTGCATAGTCTTTGTGGGATCAACCCTTTCTTTCCACTTGTTATATTTTCTTTATATTTCTTTTGGAATTAAGGAATTATTTTGATGGAAACGACGTGTGTCAAATTGGCACCGTTGTCGGGGACTAACGGCAAGTACTGATTTATTTTTCTTTGTTTTTTGATTTATGACCATAAGAAATCCGGGAGAATTAGTAGATCTTGACCTGGAGATTGAAGCAAGAGCACGAAGAATACATGCAAAAAAGCTTCAAGAAAAAAGAAAAAAGATAAGAAGAATAAGAACAAAGTTCAGAAACAGAATCAAATTCGAAGATAAACTCTGAAGCAGACGCTTATAACAAATATCAAATCCCAATGGCAAAAGAAGGAGAACAAATGATCCGAAAGCTAGCCTCAACTCCTGTCACTCATACGCCATTATGCATCACTTTTCCAAATGGCGGGACTCCATTTTAATTAAAGATGGGACTTATTCATCTTTCCCCACTTTCCACGGCCTTCCCAATGAAAATCCACACAAACACTTAATGGAATTCCACATGGTTTACACTAGCATGAAACCATAGGGAGTTATCGAATATCAAATTAAATTGAGAGCTTTCCCTATCTCTTTAGCTGGCTTGGCTAAAGATTGGTTATTTTATTTACCTCTAAATTCAGTTAATTCATGAGCTGACATGAATTAAATTTTTCTTGACAAATTCTTCCCAACACTAAAGCAAGCGAGCTACAAAGGAGCATTATATCCATTAAGCAAAAGATCGAAGAAAGTCTTTATGACTATTGGGAATGATTTAAAAAGCTTTGCGTAAGTTGTCTACAACATGAATTAAGTGAGAAAACGTTACTTCAATACTTCCTAGGTCCTCCACAGAGACCGTACAACCCATCTAGCAACACTTATAATTGGGATGGCGAGACCACCCAAATTTTAGCTATGCACCAAATCAAAGGGAAACTTATCAACCAAGACCTCCTCCTCAACATCAAACGTCAAAGCCATCATTGGAGGAAATCATAGAAAAGTTAGTAATTTCACAAGAAAAGCTGGTTAAATCTCAGGAAAAGCTAGTTGTATCACAGGAAAAATTCCAAAGCCAAACCGAAACACATTTTCAAGAGTTTGATAAACAAGTGAGCCGACTGGCTCAAACTGTGGGGAAATTGGAATCACAAGGAAGAATACCTTCTCAAATGGAGTTAAATCCGAGAGAGAATGTTAGTGCCATCACACTCCAAAGTAGAACAGTCATCTCACCCAAAGTTTCAGAAGAAAAAACCACACATTTCGGAGAACAAGAAGAAATGCCACCTCCAAGAATACAAGGTACATCTAATACACATCCTCCTACTTCTTCTCATGAAATCGCACCACCCTTCCAATCAAGATTGTTAAAGCGTGATAAAAGAGCTGAAGAAAGGGAGATCTTAGAGGTGCTCCAAAAAGTTCAAGTTAACATACCTCTTCTTGAAGTAATTCAACAAGTACCATGGTATGCTCAATTTTTAAAGGAGTTTTGCACTACAAAGAGGAAATTAATGGGGAACGAAAAAGATAAATTTGGGAGAACATGTTTCCGCAATTTTTCAACGAAAGCTTCCACCAAAGATGAAGGACCAAGGTACGTTCATCATACCTTTTAAAATAGGTAATTTTAAAATTAAACGTGCAATGTGTGACTTAGGAGCTTCAATTAACATTATGTCAATTGCTATTTATAAAATGATTACTAACGAGCCTTTAAAGGAGACGGGAGTAACCATACAGTTGGCTGATCGGTCCGTGATCTATCCAGTGGGAATGATGGAAAATGTCTTAGTGAAGGTCGATGTAATATTTTTTCCTGCAGATTTCTATGTCATTGACATAGAACATGACAAGTCGATACTTGTTCCGAAGTACCTAAGGCCGACCCTTCCTAAGCACCGCACATGCAAAGATTAATGTTAGAAGTGGTCTACTGACAATAGAATTTGATGGTGAGATCGTTGAATTTGATGTTTACAAAGCAATGAAATACCCGAATCGAGTTGAAAAAATTAATTATGTTGATATTTTAGATCCTTTAATTGATGAATATATTGAATCTATTTTTCTTATAATCTTCCCAGGGATCTTGAACTTTGCCACAAAGAGGAAAAAAGGAGTTACCGGAACACTTGAAGTATGCTTTTTTAGGTGAAAATGTAACCTTAATAGTGATCATCACAAATAAATTATCCGAAGGAGAAGAGGAAGCTTTGGTAACGGTGTTGCGTTCACACAAAGAAGCCATAGGATGGACCATTGTCGACATTAAAGGATTAAATCTCTCGACTTGCATGCACAATATCAAAATTAAAGAAGGAGCAAAGCCGTCACGAGAAGGACAACGCCGATTAAATCCACAAATAATGGAAGTAGTAAAGAAAGAAATTCAGAAACTCCTTTATGTTGATGTAGTCTATCCGATATCAGATAGTAATTGGGTAAGTCTGATTCATGTGGTTCCCAAGAAAAAGGGAGTCACAATGATCGAAAATCAAGAAGGTGAGTTAGTGCCAACAAGAGTTCGAAATGGATGGTGAGTTTGTATTGATTATAGGAAGTTGAACTATCTTACTCAAAAAGATCATTTTCATCTTCCCTTTATAGTCCAAATGATTGAAAGATTAGCTGGGAAAACTCATTATTGCTGCCTTGATGGTTTTTTAGTTTTTTCCAAATTTCAGTAGCGCTAGAAGATAAAGAAAAAATGACTTTTACTTGTCCCTTCGGTACATTTGCATATAGACGAATGCCCTTTGGCATTTGTAACACATTTCCACCTTCCAAAGATGCATGTTGAGTATATTTTCTGACTATGTGGAAAAAGGGATCGATGTCTTTATGGATGATTTCATGGTTTCTGGTAATTGTTTTAGTGAATGTCTTGATAATTTAACTAATGTTCTTAAAAGATTCTTAGAATATAACCTTGTTTTAAACTATGAAAAATGTCATTTTATGGTTGACAAAGGGTTAATTTTAGGTCATATTGTTTCCTCAAAAGGGATTGCGATTGATAAAGCTAAAACATATATTATACATTCACTTCCTTACCCCATAACTGTGAGGGAAAATCGTTCTTTTCTTGGCCATGCAGGATTTTACCACAGGTTTATTAAATACTTTTCGAAGATAGCACAACAAATTGATCCGTTAACAAATGGTTTAAGCCAAACTTTAAACACTTCTTTATTCATGTTAAATTACATATAATATAATACAAACTCCAATAACAAAAGGTTTAAGCCCTCAATTTGTAGTGAAAAAAATCAATTAAGACGCTATTTTTTGTACTAAATTGAGCCGTTAATATAGTAAATTTCATAGATTAAGTCATTTGATTTATAGTTTATGTCATTGATCGCTATTATATTTATGTGGTCGTTAATTTTACAAATGCGATAATCAACTTGAAAATGATAGATGTAACACAGTCAACCGTGTATATCACAACTCTTAATTTTTAGTCAACAAAATTTCCATTAAACCATGTTTTATAAAACCAATTTCCAACATTTATTGGTATCTTGCAGTATATCTTTGTAGCACATGCTTTCCATAAATATAGTAAACAAAATAAGAGAAAATCAACATAAAATCTTATCATTCTTCTTCAGCCAGAGTCAGTTTCCTTTTTTAGCAGACATTAATATTATTCCATGCAAGGCCAAATTGAATATTATATATACAATACAGAGCTATATGTTAAGCATTTGAACCAACGTAGTCTAGTAGATATACAGAGATGGGGAAGTTTTCATTGACTTTGATTATTTTTGTTGTCATCATCTTCTTTGTAACTAGTTAGTTATTTTTCCTATTCAACTCTTTTTTTATATATATAATGTTACCTCGTTTTTGTAATCTAATACAATAAAATTTGGTTGTAGATTCAAAGATGGTGGTAAAGGGAAGGGGACCTATTGCTCATTGGCCTTGCGATAGTGATGTGCCTTGTCAAACTAATTGTGCATCTTATTTTGGCTGCCCCAAGTGTGTTTGCGGTCCTGATCACTATTGTCAATGCCTTTCTTCCCCAAATTTTTCATTATATTAAAATCTAAATATTTTCAACTAATAAATCACTATCATATCCTTTGTAAGTGTAATAAATATTCTCGCAATGTAGTTAATAATAATAATAATAATAATTAATTATTATTATTATTATTATTGCCATTAATTAGTCTTTTCTTCTTCTCCTTATGATTTTCATGTAGCTTTGTCAATCTCTTTTTCTTTTCTATCAGTTTTTTTTTGTTATGGATGTGATTTTGAAGACGTAGGGATAATTTTAGATAATGTGTCTCCCTTACTGATCGATATACGATCACTCAAATTCCCTAGTGTTAGTCAGATTCAGGTTGTGTTTTGTCCTAGTAAAGCAAATATTCTTTTCGTGGTGCCAGAACTGGAGGAAAGCAAAGCATCTGTTCTACATCGAATGAAGAACACAATTAGAGTTTGAGTAACCAATTAGTCGTGGATCAATCTATTCATGCAACCATTATGATTAGGTGTGTTTTCAATTCGTGCAAAGATTTGAATGCTAAATTTCATATTCCATTTTAAATCTTGTAATGTTATATATATAATTTAATTTATATTACATGAAATTAAGTTAAAAGAACTCATTTTTTTTTCTTTTAGGATAAGTTTTGAATATAAAACATCTTACTTACGTGGTGTCACACATTAATTAGACAGTTGATAAAGTGTAATTTCAAAATACATTTTAGTAAAAAGAAAAAAGAAATAATTTGTTATATTATATCCCCATGAATATTATGTACAACTCAATCTTGATTCCTATGAACTTGAACTCTTCTTTGTTTCTCCAAACCTTTATGCCAATGTTGGCCTTGTTCAACAGGAGACCTTATTTTGATTCATTCAATCAAGACGCTTTCATCAATAGCATCGTTATTTGACACGAAGGAAGAAGTACTAGCTACATTGTCTAAATCTCTTAAATCATGTAGGACAAAAAAACTAAGGTAAAATAATACCCTTTTATTTTTATTTTTTTACTCTTGGGTTATGTTTTGAGTGTAAACGTCTTACTTACGTGGTGTCACACATTAATTAGACATTTGGAAAACTTATTAAAATAGCAATAATTAATAAAAATTATAATAAGCACAATATATTTCAGTAAAAAGGGATTATTATTTGGTATATTATATCATCATTAGTAATATCATGCACAATTCAATCTTTTTATAATGGTAATTATATCTTTTTGGTCATTTATCCTTGTGGTGAATCACTCTTTTTTTTCAAATTCGTTATGCTCTCGAACTTAAACTCTTCTTTGTTTCTCTAAATCTTTTTGACAATATGTGTCTTATTTAACATGAAATCTTATTTTTCTTGATTCAATAAAGATATTTTCATTGGTAGCATCTTAATTTTGCCAAGAAGGTGGAGATACCAACGATATCGCCTAAAATTGTTAAACCTGTATAACATAAAATTAGCAGCCTTTCTCTATCCTTTCATCAAAATGTTAACGCTATTGCAAATTTTCATACATTCTGATAAGTGCTTTATTTGGTTAATATTTTGCTTTTAAATTGCTCCTTAATCGTTGGTTTTTGTGGCTTATTTGTTTGTTTTGATTCATTTTCTGTGCATGACACTAGATTCTAGAAATTGCACTAAAAGGACAGAATTCTACAGTTTTTTTAATTTTGGAATCAAAGTTGGACTAGTGGCCATGACTTTGGGCATGACATATCTGATGTGGTGATGACGTCAGCACCCTCTAGAAGGTCCAGTCAGCGCTTCTGGAAGGTCTAGTCAGCGCTTCTAGAAGAACGAATGGATCAGCCGCATATTTCTGAAATTCGGATTTGAATTAAACTCATGTTTTAGGATATTATTTTAAATATTATATTTTATCTTATCTTTTCTTTAGGTATCTTAGTTTAAATAGTATTAAGTATTTTCATTAGGATTTATTTCTTTATTTTGGGAATTATCTTTACCTTGTTTTTAGGATTTTGAAGGCTATAAATACCCTCTCAGGGTAAGCCTAAAAACATATTTCTCTACAACTGAGAATTTACTCTTCTTTTTAGTTTTATAAAGTTTTCTCTTTTCTTTTCTTTTCAAGTTTTCATTTTTCTTTATTTTTAAGTTTTATTTTCAAATATGTAAGTATAAATTTAGTCATGCTTAGCTAATTTTCTTTTAAGCCGAAGGCTAAAGCGATGGCTCAATTCCAAACGTGAGAATTGTAAGGCATTTAAATCGCTTCGGATATCTCTTTGTTTATGGGCTTATTTTCAAATCAAAACAATTTTCAAAACAAAAAATGTCGACGTTTGTTTGGATGTTGTTAGGTTAACGTGGGAGGAAGGATCGACTTATTGAAGCACATTCGACTTCCTGGGAACACACTTAGAAAAATTTTTTGCTAAGAGGAAACTGAGATAGAAACCAGTTATTGTTGAAACAACATAATCCGAATCGACAGCTTTTCGAGCCTCAACTTTTTTAGATCTACAACATTGTTGTTGCTTAGATTAATTCACAAACCGATATTAAAGATTGCACTTGGGTATTCGGTATACAAAGCATAGTCACAAGGATTTGTCCTTGTAGATAAGTAATCGGCGTGAATCATGAAGTAAATATCTATTTCAATGATCCAAGGAAACTAAGTCAAAGCTGAAAGCCTGAGGCTATTTTTACAACAAGTTTTCTTTTCAAACTCTAATTATTATTTTATTTATATTATTTGCCTTTATCTTATTTTCAAATAGTCTTTCAAAATCCCCCTATTTGATCTTATTCTTATTTCACCTTTATTTTTATATTTTTATTTATTTTTAATCTTGAATTTCATCCATATCCAAACTCTAGTGTTAAAAAAATAAAAGATAATTAAATCAGAAACTGCATAGTCTCTATGGGATTGACCCTTAATTTCCACTTGCTATATTTTCTTTTATTTCTTTTGGGATTAAGGAATTATTTTGACGCGAAAACGACACGTGTCAAATTGCACCGTTTCTAGGGACTAACGACAAGTACTGGTTTATTTTTCTTTTTTTTTATTTATGACCATAAGAAACCCGGGAGAATTAGTAGATCTTGAACCGGAGATAGAAGCACGAGCACGAAGAATCCTTGCGCAAAAGCTTTGAGAAAAAGAAAAAAGATAAGAAGAATAAGAATAAAGTTCTAAATTGAATCAAATCCGGAGACAAACTCTGAAGCAGCGCATATAACGAATATCAAATCCCGATATAAGAAGAAGGAGAATAAAAGATCCGAGGGCTAGCCTCGCTCCTGTCACTCAGACGCCATTATGCATCACTTTTCCTAATGGTGGGACTCTATTTCAATTAAAGACGAGACTTATTCATCTTCTTCCCTCTTTCTACGACCTTCCCAATGCAAATCCACACAAACACTTAATGGAATTCCACATGGTTTGCACTAGCATGAAACCACAGGGAGTTAACGAAGATCAAATTAAATTGAGAGCTTTCCCTTTCTCTTTAGTCCAAATTCAGTTAATTCATGGGCTGACATGAGTCAAATTTTTCTTGACATGTTCTTCCCAACGGCTAAAGCAAGAGAGTTACGAAGGAACATTCTATCCATTAAGCAAAAGACCTAAGAAAATCTTTATGACTATTGGGAATTATTTAAAAAGCTTTGCGCAAGTTGTCTGCAACACGGATTAAGTGAGCAAATGTTACTTTGATACTTTTCAGGTCCTCCACAGACATCATACTACCCATATAGAAACACTTATAATCGGGATGGTGACACCACCCAAATTTCAGCTCTACGCCAATTCAAAGGCCAGCTTATCAACTAAGACCTCCTCCTCAACATCAAAAGCAAAATCCATCATTGGAGGAAATCATAGAAAAGTTAGCAATTTCACAAGAAAAGTTGGTTACATCTTAGGAAAAGCTAGTTGCATCATTGGAAAAATTCCAAAGCTAAACCGAAACACATTTTCAAGAGTTAGATAAACAGTGAGTCGATTGGCACAAACTGTGGGGAAATTGTAATTACAAGGAATACTACCTTCTCAAATGGAGTAAATGTGAGAGAGAATGTTAGTTCCATCACACTCCGAAGTGGAATAGTCATCTCACCCGAAGTTCCAGAAGAAAAAGCCGTACATTTCGAGAACGAGAAGAAATGCCACCTCTAGGAATACAAGGTACATATAATGCACATCCTCCTTCTTCTCATTAAATCGCACCACCCTTCCCATAAAGATTGTTAAAGCATGCTAAAAGAGCTGAAGAAAGGGAGATCTTAGAGGTGTTCCAAAAAGTTCAAGTTAACATACCTCTTCTTGAAGTAATTCGACAAGTACAGAGGTATGCTCAACTTTTGAAGGAGCTTTGCACTACAAAGAGGAAATTAATGGGGCACAAAAAGGTAAATTTGGGAGAACATGTTTCCATAATTTTTCAATGAAAGCTTCCTCCAAAGATGAAGGACCAAGGTATGTTCGCCATACCTTGTAAAATAGGTAATTTTAAAATTAAATGTGCAATGTGTGACTTACGAGCTTCAATTAATGTTATGCCATTTTCTATTTATAAAATGAATACTAACGAGCCTTTGAAGGAGACGAGAGTAACCATACAATTGGCTGATCGGTCTGTGATCTATCCAATGAGAATGATGGAAAAATGTCTTAGTGAAGGTCAATGTAATATTTTTTTCGTGCAGATTTCTATGTCATTAATATGGAACATGACAGGTCGGATACTTATTCCAAAGTACTCTTAGGCCGACCCATCCTAAGCATCGCACATACAAAGATCGATGTTAGAAGTGGTATACTGAAAATGGAATTTGATGGTGAGATCATTGAATTTGATGTTTACATAGCAATGAAATACCCATATATAGTTGAAAGAATTAATTCTGTTGATATTTTATATCCTTTAATTGATGAATATATTTAATCTCTTTTTTCTTATAATCTTTCCAGGGATCTTGTGCCACAAAGAGGAAAAAAAGAGTTTGAAAATATTTATTCAATTAATTCTGATTTATTTTTACCTTCCTCTAAAACTAAAAAATTACCTTATGTTTTACAGAACCTGAGGTAGAATTAAAGCAGCTACTGGAACACTTGAAGTATGCCTTTTTAGGCAAAAATAGACCTTACCAGTGATCATCTCAAATAAATTATCTGAAGGAGAAGAAGAAGGTTTGGTAATAGTGTTGCGTTTGCAAAAGAAGCCATAGGATGGACCATTGCAGACATTAAAGAATTAAGTCCCTGGACTTGCATGCACAAGATCAAAATCGAAGAAGGAGCAAAGCCGACACGAGAAGGACAATGCAGATTAAATCCACCAATGATGGAAGTAGTAAACAAAGAAATTTAGAAACTCCTTGATGTTTATATAGTCTATCTAATATCGGATAGTAATTGGGTAAGTCTGATTCATGTGGTTCCTAAGAAAATGGGAGGCACAGTGGACAAAATCAAGAAGGGGAGTTAGTGCCAACAAGAGTTCAAAATGGATGGCGAGTTTGTGTTGATTATAGGAAGTTGAACTCTCTTACTTGAAAAGATCATTTTCCTCTTCCCTTTATAAACCAAATGATTGAAAGATTAGCTAGGAAATCTCATTACTGTTGCCTTGATGGTTTTTCAGTTTTTTCCCAATTCCATAGCTCCAGAAGATCAAGAAAAATGACTTTTACTTGTCCCTACGGTACATTTGTATATAGAAGAATAACCTTTGGCCTTTGTAACGCACCTGCCACCTTCAAAAGATGCATGTTGAGTATATTTTTCGACTATGTGAAAAAAGACATCGAAGTCTTTATGGATGATTTCACGGTTTATGGTAATTCGTTTAGTGAAGGTCTTGATAATTTAACTAATGTGCTTAAAATATGCTTAGAATATAACCTTGTTTTAAACTATGAAAAATGTCATTTTATGGTTGATAAAGGGTTAGTTTTAGGTCATATTGTTTCCTCAAAAGAGATTGCGGTTGATAAAGCTAAAACAAATATTATACGCTCACTTCCTTACCACACAACTGTGAGGGAAATTCGTTCTTTTCTTGGCCATGCAGGATTTTACCACAGTTTTATTACATACTTTTCGAAGATAGCACAACCTTTATGCAATCTTCTCCAAAAGGCATCAAGACTTTGATTTTGATTCAAAATGCAAGGCGTCTTTCGATTCATTAATGGAAAAACTTATTTCAGCCCCAATTGTTCACCCACCAGATTGGAATTACCCCTTTGAACTTATGTGTGATGCATCGGATACTAGCATTGGAGTCGTTCTCGGACAAAAAATAGGGAAAGAGCCACATGTCAGAGCCTATGCATCTTGAACTTTGGACTCGTCTCAAAAAAATTATTCAACTACAAAAAATAACTTTTTGCTATAATTTTTGCTTTAGAAAAATTTAGATCTTATTTGCTTGGCACTAAAATTACTGTTTTTTCTTATCATGCGGCTTTAAGGTATTTAATGAGCAAAAAGGGAGAAAAATCGAGGCTTATCCGATGGATATTGCTTTTACAGGAGTTTAACTTGGAAATCAAAACAAAAAGGGATGCGAAAATATGGTAGTGGATCACTTGAGTCGAATTCCCCTTTCCACATCTGACCTACCGCTTAGAGAAGAATTTTCTGTAGAAAAACTAATAGTGGTGCAAAGCATAACTCCATGGTTTACGGATCTGGACAATTATTTGGTCACAGGCAAGTTACCATTAGATTTGCCGAGAGCTGAAATCAATCGAATTAAACGAGAATCTCGGTATTATATTTGGGACGATCCTTTTTTTATGGAAGCACTGGTTGGATCGGGTAATTCGACAATGTATTGTAGAAAATGAGGTAAATTCAATTTTATAATTTTGTCATTCTTACTCTTGTGGTGGTCATTTTGGGCCCAAATGTACATCCCATAAAATTCTTGAGTGTGGTTTCTTTTGGCCTCACATCTTTCGGGATTCTTGTTTGTTCTGTAAAACTTGTGAGAGATGTCAACGTACATGTAATTTAAGCAATAGGAATGAAATGCCTTTTAATCTTGTACAAGTTTGTGAAATTTTTGATGTTTGGGTAATCAATTATATGGGTCCTTTTATTTCGTCATTTGCAAATACTTATATTATTTTAGCTGTAGATTATGTTTCTAAATGGGTGGAAGCTAAGACCACTCGGAATAATGATGCTAAAACTACAATTAATTTTTTGAAAAATTCTATTTTTCCAGGTTTGGCATGCCACGGGCTATAATTAGGACAGAGGAACACATTTCATAAAGTCGAATCACTGATGAAAAAATTTGAAGTGACTCAAAGAATCGCCACAGCCTACTATCAACAAACAAATGGACAGACAGAAGTATCGAATCAAGAAATAGAATCATTCTTGAAATAATTGTTAAACCGGACCGAAAAGATTGGAGTTTAAAATTAACTGACGCATTTTGGGCATATCGAACCGCTTACAAAGGTCTCATTGGGATGTCACCATACCGGCTTGTTTTCGGTAAACCATGCAATTTACCGGTTGAGTTAGAACATCTGGCTTATTAGGTCGTTAAATAGTGTAACATGGACATGGATGCGGTTGGTGAAGCTCAAAAATTACATATTTAAGAACTTGAGGAAATCCGAAAAAATGCCTATGACAATGCTCGAATATTTAAAGAAAAAACAAAAGAATTTCATGATATCGAATTTCTTTTAAAACATTTTCTGTCGGACAAAAGATTCTGTTATTTAACTCTAAATTTAAACTTTTTTGTAGGGAAACTCAAATCAAAATGGCTCGGACCATTTACAGTTACTCAAGTATTTCCTCACCGTGTTGTTAAAGTTGAAAATAACTCGGGAATTCGATTTAAAGTTACTGTTCAAAGATTGAAGCCATATTATGAAAATGCACTGGTTGATCTAATCGAAGAAATCAATTTAGAGGAACCCGCAATCTGAAAAAATCAGGTTGTCAGGCTAACGACGTTAAAAAAAGGCGCTTGATGGGAGGCAACCCATTTCGTTTTATTTTCATTTTAATTTCGTTTTATTTTTAGCAAAACTTTATTTCATTTTAATTTATTTCATTCCATTTATTTTATTTTATCATATGCTTAATTTTATTTTATTTTTCTCTGAACAGATTCGAATTCCGATTGAATATATAATGGAAAGCATTGTCTCACGTCTGGAAACAAGAAGCATGCACATGTTAGCATAGCCCAACCTCATGTGCAGCACCATAGCATTCCCCAAGCCAATTTTGTTCTCTTCCGCCGCCAACTTAAATTCAAGGGGAGTTAATTTTTGTTTCAAAATTTTCTATGGGACCACCTTATCTTCTCACCTATCACTATCCCCACCATTTAGTATTTAAAACCAATCCCAATACCCAATCCCTTTTGATCAGCTAAACTTCTCTATGCACCCAACTTCTTTTTATTTTCTTTATTATATTATTATAACCTTCCATGGACCCACCTATCTCTTTCAACCTCTTTTAAACTCAAACTCTCCCTTTTCTTTATATCCCATTTGACCTATACCCCTTATTACAAAAAACATTGCCTTCTTCATTTTTTTCTTTCCCCAACCGCTCAACATATTCTCCATCTCCCTCTACTTTGTAAAAAATCGGTTTACCGATTTATTCTCAAGTGCCCATGTCGTCGACTACAATGTTGGATGTTGCCTCCCTAGCACCGGTTCTCATAGCTCCATCACCTCTCCTTTTTTCATAATGGTGTTAACACGCAACCGAGAAAACCAGGGGGTTCTGCCGCTACTCTGACTATCATCGACTTTCCAAGCGATTCCGAATCGCTTCCTGTTCCAACTTCTCTTCGTCGTGGTGGACACCGACCGTAAGGTTTTCCACCGAGAATTCCAACATCCACGTATGAAACCACCATCGCTCCTTCGTTCATCGACCGTTCCACCTCTTACCACCATCACGCTATCGGTCCGAGTAATACACGACCGTCCAGACCTTTATCACTAGCCATCCCAACGTTCTACTCTATGTCGTCGGGTTCCACTTCCTATTCCATGTCGAATGTCGCATCTCTGCCGTTTGTAGCACATGAACAACCTGAGGTAAATTCTGAACCTGTCGATATTGAACCATTACTAATGTGGCATCATCTTTTTGGCTATTCTGAAGATTTTAGGAATGAATTCAATTTCCCGAGTGGTGTACTGCCACAACCGAGCCCCACATCCTCACATCACCTAATTTTTAACAATCCCATCTAATATATTAATCTTTAAATTTGAGACAATTTATGTAAAGATAATTATGTGATCTTTTTTATTTCAAAATCTACTTCAATTTCTTATTCAAAATTATCATTATTATTTTTTAAGTTAAATATAAAAAATAACATGGTATATGTGTGAACTTTAAGTGTTGTCCCCGATAATCTCTCCAACGTACCCAACTAATTATAGTTGTACATTTCAACATGAGATATTCTAGCTATGTACCCAAGTTGTACATGTAACGTACCAATCATGGGGACGTAGTAGGTACTTGAAATGACATTAGGTTGCCATACACGTGCAACATAACTTTGAATAATTCCATCTAATATTTTTAAACTTATAAGGGGAAAAGGGTATCCAATATTATTATTTACCACAAAAAATAACACCTGAAAATGTCCATTGCAAAGTACAATAGAAAAGAAGTAGGAAAAAGAAAGAAATCCTGCGAAAAGCCTTTAGATAGGAAACACCATGCACAAAACCAGAAAGATGTCACTTTGATGATACATATGAGAGCATCCGATTAGAACTAAAGAATACTCGACACCTGCAATTATAGAAACTGCAATACCATATGTAACCCCCTAAGACGGATGCGGATGGCCCGATTCGATTCGGGGTGTCACATTATGGCCACCGGAGCGACCCACCTTAGAAAATATCAGAAAATTTAATTTTTTTTATTAAAACATGTAAAATCATAAAAATAATTTATAAATACAAAAGTAAAATTTACAATATTTGAAAGTAAAACAAATTTCAGACTCATATGTAAAACAAATTACAACTTACATGCCCCCGATCATCTACGCCATACTCTGCAAGAAACAATGATAGAACTCCCTTACTGAATTCGATAATTGCACATGTACGATTCTTTTAACCTGAAATGGTGAGTAACAGAGTGAGCTTTGGAAGCTCAGTAATACAATACTACGAGTTGATACTATAGGACATGCAGATAAATGAAAAGCCTTATATTTCCTTATTGATTATGGCGTATACCGATTTTCGAGATAATCTGGGTCCTACTGGTAGTTCATCGAGTAAAAGCCATGAAGATCTCAGTTCATAGGAAGCATTCATAGTATCACAATGTCTAGTGTGTTCCAATTAAAACCAGTGAAAATATATAAATCTTTTAAAACCATAACGGGACCCTCTAACCAAACTCCATTATACAGTTCCCCATAACTGTGTCCATAGGCTTACCCTAAGCACACAACAATGGGAGCCAACCTAAGATATACCTTGGGGCCTATGGGCCAACCCAAGGGTATCCTTAGGTCTGTAAGGTCTTACCAGCTGGATTAGGGTTGTGCCTCCATACTCTAGAATCTTATCCATATAATCCAGCAGAATGCAGTTTTAACCGTAATTCGTAATATATGGATCGTGATCCAGTAAATCTCATAAGCATAACCATGAAGTAAACCATATAATTTCCCTCCACCCGTACGCCATAAGTAGTCCCATGATTAACTTAAAGGGAATGCCTTGGGGCCTGAGAGCCTACCCAAGGGTCACTTAAGTCTGTAAGGATTTACCAGCTTGATCAGAGTTGTATCTCCATACTCCAGTCTACCCAGATAATATCCAAATAAACAGTTTGGGTATAACCAGTGAAAACAGAAAACCATAGTTCATAAACCAGTAAAGTCCATGATTCCATAAACCATAGTTCATAGAACAATTCATAGTTTACGATGAAAATTGAAATCAATATCACATACCATGAAGCCATGGTTCATAAACCAGTAAATCAATACTTTCGTTAAAACTCATTTTAAAACATATAAAACTGCCATGTAGTACAAGTGGAACACACTAGAGATCCAAGTATTTCTTTTAGACACTAGGTAGTTATCAGAATGTATAACATGAAACTGATGTAATTTGATCGGATTCTAAGAACGAGGTCTCTTTTAAGTGAATCAATTACTAACTGATATAGTCAGACATTTATGGTTTATACTTTAGAATTCCACTATGATTCATGTACATCAGGAAAGTGTTCAGGAACTTTTATATAGAATAATTCTATATTCAAATTTATTGAGTGTGATTCCATTACCCAACAATAAGGGGTATTCAAGATTAGGCATTGAATGACATGATTATAGTCCTAAATTTACCCAAATTTTTGGAGCAGTGAAAATATACCCCCTTTTCCCCGGTAAAATTCCCAATTTCTTTCCCCAAATTAGAATGAAATCCCTAACCCCCAAATATTTTCCATCCCCAATCGAAGCTTCATAGGGTTCCCATGCCTCACCGTCCGACCGTCATTGCTGTGCTCCGCCGCCACTGATCGAATCGACATCCCACCCCAACCAAACCCCGATCATCATAGACCACGTATCGATCGCTTTTCTTCGGGAAATGGGCGTAGGAAGTTTCATCGAACTCAAGCCGACCGTTATGTAGTTCTTCATTTTTCGGTCATTCTAGATGCTGGTACCGTAGTGCTCCTCATCCAAGCTTGAACAAAACCCAGCCTGTAGCAGCGCCTCACCGTCGTTCTATCGTTCGGTGACCATGGGTAAGCGATTTGAGTCTTTCTTTTCTTTAATTCTGATTTGATTTGGCTGATAATTAAGGTTGTTGATTATGGTGATTATTGAACCATGGAGTAATCGACCACCCGGAATAGCCCTTGTCCCCATCTCATGCGCCGCCATGCATTGACGATGCGTGTTGGCCTTGTCTACGCTCGAAGGAAGTCTTCAAAACCGGTTCAGCCGGTCTAGACTAGCCCGAACCGGTCAACCCGTTTGAACTGAACCGAGTTAAACCGTCTACCGACCCGCCTGGTCGGCCCAGTCACCGAGTCAACTCGATCCAAGTCTACCCGCAGAGTCAACTCAATTTGAGTCAACCCGTCCGAGTCAACCCTGTTAACTTTGACCTGTTGACTTTGACCATTGACCAAAAAGTTAACTTTTTCTAAAAGGTAATATTTTATGTTTTTTGACACCCTGAGTCTGAATCCGAAGTACGTTTTGCCAAATTCGCACCCGGTAAGCCGTTTTTCAGTATTTTATCTTCAGATTCAAGTTGGTTTCAAAATTAAGTTCAATTTCTTAAGTAAATTCAATTGCTTTGTATCCGAGGAATTATTGGATGTTGAATTCAAGTTCGAGGGTGATCGAATGGAGTTTAAATGGTCGATCGGTATGACACGGAAATCAAGGTAATAAAGTAATACATGTTTCATGCTTTATGGAACATGTTAGTATTGATTCTTGCATAGATAAATTTAATTGGTCACATGTATATAGTGATTATTTCCTAACTCGATCCAAATACTAAAAATGTCGGTAACCAGATAGGACTTATATGGCTTGCTTAAGAAAGTGGAAAATCAATCGGAAATAATAATAATAAGCTCGGTGATTCAATAATGAGTAAATTGACTTCAAGATCCGTAAAGTTTGATTAATTTCTTTGAAGGTTAAATACCGAGAATATTTTGATAGTATGTTACCTAAAATAACCCTAAGAGGTAAAATTACAAAAATGCCTTTGTACTGAAAAAGGACCAAAACTTTCCCTAGTGGTGAAATTAACCTCCAGTGTGTAAATGAGCAAAGTACTCTGAACTTTAATGGAACTGAAGTACTTTCAAGCCTAAGTTACCATAAGTAATTCCACTGAAGGAATTGAATGAAATTATGATAATACCCTTAAAGAGTAAAAAAGTAATATGATTGATTATGATAATGAGGATGACCTGAGAGCTCATATCTTGATTCAATTGAACCATGGAATCATCGATTTAAATTCGAATCTATATTGGATTTATAGAAATGCCCTAAAGTGTAAAATGACGAAAATATCCCTAAAAAGTAAAATGGCCTAAAGTACTTCCAAGACCTGGAATGACTAATGCCCTTAAGCTCCGAAATGAATAAATCAACCTCTAGTCCTAAATTTACTTCACTTTCCAAAACTGACTTCCAAATTTAGAAACTTATAAATTGACCCATAAATCAGGGTGTGACACCATATACAAAAAACACTTGGCAGAGACAAATAGAGCAATCCATTAAAAATGAGTAGATTTACGAGAGGTAGTTTTAAGAATTCGAACATCTTTAGGGTTTCAAGTGAAATCTAGCACATAAAGGCATGAACGGGGCCATTTACTTTTTACCCAAAAATGGATCCGTATAAGAGCGAGGTCCAAAACGTGATCAGCTGTGAACGTTTTACTTTTAAAAATTATTTCCTTCCAGCACAACTAAATTGTCCAGAGGAAACATAAAAGAGCTAGAGACCAAACTGGTTTCGAAGAAGGCTTGACAGGTAAATTCATCCAAATGGATATGAAGGAATTGAAATTCCTTGGCGTTACTAATAAAAAATCCCATACCTGCACCACTTAGACCAAATGTTCAATGAAAAAAGATAGTGCAAGAGAATGTGACTTATTGATTCGACCTCTTTAGAGCAGAAAATGCAGAGGAGTTTAAACTCGCAACAACACCACGCTTTGCGAATTCAACAGAGGTAGGGATTTGGCCATGGATAACTTTTCATACGAAGGATACAAATTTAGGTGGGCAAGATTAACCCAAATAAGCTTCCAACTTGGATCTTCCTGTATACCAAACGATTGGGACAGATCATAAAAAAGCTTTGGACAGTACAACCCTTCAGACGAGGCTTTCCACACGATTTTATCAATTTGTTTGCGAAAAAGAGGCCATGTTTTGTTGAATTTTATTGATTCATAACAATTTTGATTTGGTCTTTAGTAGTTAGCGTGATTTACTCCTTAATTTATGAGTCAAAATAAGTTATGATTTAGTGTTGATAATATCTTTGATTAGTTGAGTTTTTTTTTTTTAAGTAGTACTTTATAAGCCTATAAATAGGCATATTACTATTGAATAAAGTGTGCATTTCCTTTCCACAATCATATTTGTTGTCATATTTACTTCTTTCACTGTTTTGTTTCCAATATTTGTGGTATCTAGAGCCATGTTTTTTAGTGATATGATGATTGCAAATAATAGTTTAATGAGTATCTCCCAACCTACTATTCCTATTTTCAAAGGAGAGTGTTACGAGTTCTGGGTGTCAAAATGAAAACTCTATTCAAATCTCAAGATCTTTGGGTTTTGATAGAGAATGGATTTTTGATTCAGATTAGGAGAACCAACTTAAAGACACTCGAAAGAATGATTCAAAGGAAATGTTTTTTATTCAACAAGTGTTCATGAGACTATTTTTTTCGAGAATCGCTGGAGCTACTACTTCGAAACATGCTTGGACAATATTGCAGAATGAGTTTCAAGGCTCAACCAAAGTAATGGTGGTGAAACTTCAAACTTTAAGGAATCAATTTGAGACCTTATTCATGAAAAATAACGAAACTGTACATGATTTTCTGTCAAGAGTTACAACTATTACTAGTAAAATGAAGGCCTATGGTGAACAGATCACTGATGAGACTATTGCTTCAAAGGTGTTGCGAAGCTTACCCTCAAAATTTGATCATGTTGTTACAGCAATTGAGGAGTCCAAAGATTTGTCTGCATTTTCATTTGATGAATTGATGGGATCTTTGCAATCTCATGAGGTTTGAATTAATAGATCTTTTGAAAAGCATAAAGAACAAGTGTTCCAGGTGAAAAGGATGATGCCCGAAATGACAGCTGATAAAGGACGAGGCAGAGGTGGAATGTGTGGTAGAGGTAGAGGCCAAAGTGGGTAACAAGGTAGAGGCCAAAGTGGGCAATGACCACAATATAGAAATAGCATCCAATGCTATCATATGGAATGTTCGGGCATATTGAGGCAAATTACTGGGAAAAAAATGAGCAAATGAATTATTTAGAAGAAGATCAGAATGAAGAGGAAGAAAGTAAATTGTTCATGGCAACTTACAATACTGATGGTGTGTCAAATGATGTTTGGTTTGTTGACAGTGGATATTCCAACCACATGACAGGCGTATTGTTGAGTTAATCGATTGACGGAATCGGCCAAGAGGGGGGTGAATTGGCAATTAAAATTTTTGTGGAAGCTTTTGCAGAAAATTGAAAGTAATTGCACAGCGATTTACAGTGGTTCGACTTTCTCAAACAAAGTCTACGTCCACTACCTTAGCTATCCACACTAAGGATTTTCCAACAAATTCACTAATTTGTTCTTTCTTTTGAGGTCAAAGAGATAACCTTACAATTCCCTCAAGAGTATACCCCAACTCTTGAGAACACTCTTTTTCCCAAAGAGAAGATTACAAATTTGCAAACTTACAAGAAAACCTCACAAGGTAAGATGTTTGCACAATTCTAGAACAAGAAAAGAACACTCAAAGAAAATTAAAAATGAGCACAATATGTGTTCTTTGAAAGCAAAATGAATATTGAATGAAAATTGGCCTGAATTGCACAAACTTTGTGTTTGATGCTTTCTCTCTTGTTTCTCTATAATTTCTTGCTGATCAAGGGCTTCAAAACTTGTTTAAATACACCTTGAATCACTTCTGAACGTTGGGGATAATTAATGAAGATAATATAGCCATTTTAGTGTGAAAACAATTAATAAAACAGCTTGGAGCGTGGGGGGAATCGGTTCCTCCTCATAGGGAATCGGTTCTCTAAGTGTAAAATTCAAATATTTCGACCGTTGAACAGGGGAGAATCGGTACCCCCTATGGGGGAATCGGTTCCCTCCGAGCATTTTGGAAATCTCGGAGTCAAACCATTCAGGGGGAATCGGTACCCCCTATGGGGGGGAATCGGTTCCCTCTGAGCAATCTGGAAATTTTGGCTTTGAAATGGTTCGAAATACTTTGAAAGATTATTTTGAAATTGTTTTAAGATTAAAACTTAATTTTACACTTAAGTAAGGATTAAAAATGATTTTTGAAATATTTTGAGTAATGTTTTGATATTCAAATAATTATATCGAATATACTTAGAAAATCATTTTGGAAAATCTTAAAATTCATTTAACTTAATTTGTTATATCGAAATATCAAAATGTTTTCAACAATCTCCCCCTTTTTGATATAACAAAACATTTTAGTAATTTTAAGATTTTGAAATCAAGTTTTGAATTTTGAAATCAAGTTTTGAAATTACTCCCCCTTACTTTAACACTTCTCCCATATTTATCATTTTAAAAACACACACTTAAAACACACTTCTCCCCCTTTTTGTTAAATCAAAAAGATTCAAATAAATGTAAAAAATATTAAGCCATTTGATTAGGTATATGTATGCATAAGTTGCTAAGATCACAATTAAGAGAAACCTTAGCCATTAGTTCCGTAATCAATATTCATAAATAATGTGATATGGCAAAATTGGTCATATTTCTAATAATGATGTAAATGATGCAATAACGAATAAAACACACCAAACATATAAGTTCACACCATCCATAAATCCAAAATCCAACAATCCACAAAATCAAACAATTCAAAATGTTGAAACAATATTCATTTTGTTCAAAGTTTTAAAGCTAAACACAAAATCAAGCATCCGGATCGGTAGGAGGAAATCGGGCTCGCATAGCAGCCATTTTATGAGTTAGTTCATTAATACGAGCATTGGTTGCTTCATTGTTTGCACGCATCTCCTGAAGAATCTGTAATTTTTGAGCTCCCATTGTGGATAAATGAGACTCTATAGAGGAAAAGCGCGAATCCATTGTCGCATAACGGAAATCAAATGTCTCCATAAAGGATTGAAAATATGGAGGCATTTGAGTCGATTGTTGTGCATGCTCCTCGAGTTGTTCAGGTTCTTCTTCAGCTTCATCGATATCCCTCATTAATTGTTCAAACTCAGGATCTTCGTCAGCTTCGGGTGGAGCTTGTGAAGAACTTGCTCCCGGAGTATTTGCGGAAGATCGAACCCATGCACCGGTTTCCTTATTTTTGACCCATCCCGCTCTTGTTAAAGAAAGTAGATTGATTTGTTTCTTAAGAGGAAAAGCGGCATCTAGACCAACTCGAAGCTCAGCTTTAGAAAAGAGATTACTAAGGATACAACCGTAAACTAGTGAAGAGCAGAGTTTCTTATTTGGCACTAAGTTAACGGTTTCAACGATCTCAGCAAAGATAATCTCGGAAAGGTTTATTTTTATATTGTTTTCAAAACAATGCAACCACCAAAGGTCTAAAGCTATAAGAGTAGAATAACGACCCCCGGATGGTCGAAACCACCAAGTGATCATAAGATGAATAAAACACTCATGGAGATCTAAAACACTTGCACTATCATTCCGTTTATATCGTGAGCCTAAAACTTGTTTTTCGTTTGATAAACCTTCATTATCCAAGCCTAAGGCATTGGCTATGTAATCCAGATCAAGATGGAAATATTGACCTAGGAGGTAGGAACGCACTCCTATGGTTTTGGTTTTGTCACGATTTTTGATACAAACAGCATTACAGTAGAAGATACGAACAAGTTGATGATAGACAATGGGTTCAAGTTCGAAAAGTTTATCAAATTTACATTCGTGCAAGATAGGAAGATATTTAAAGTTAATATCAACCATAGTTTGAAGAGATGGGATACGTTCTTCCCTAATCTTATACGAGTCAAAATATTGGTAAAACCAATAACGATAATCTTTAGGACCCGGTTGATTGAAACAAGAATTTTGGATTGTCAAGTTAGGATCAAGATTTGGAATAGGATTTTAAGGAATAGGAGGAGGATTTGGTTGACGACTGGAACGACTAGATGAAGACCTAGCACGTTTAGGATTGGACATGGTTTAGGAAATCGGAATAGAATTGATAACCTGCAATTTTAAAAACAAATGTATGCAATTCAATTAATCCCAAAACTCAATTGAGTCCTCAATATTTCAAGGTTCTCTAAATCAATCCTAATGGGCAAAGTTTTTGAAAAAAAACTTTTGAAAAATATGGTTTTGAGAAACAATATATGTATAGTTTTCATAACAACAACATAATTTAATCAAAACACAATAATTTGAAAATTAACACATTTTTTTTATTTCGAAAATTTAAAAATTTTTTTGAAAAATTCTTGTATTTTTGATGAAATTAGTTGTAACATCTAGTTTCTAATCACTAAATAATCAATGCCTGATCACTATTTCAACCTAGAACTAATTAAAACTAATCCTATGTTAAAAAAAATGAAATAGAGAGTTTAGAAAATTT
The DNA here is from genome assembly GCF_006381635.1 of Hibiscus syriacus. Taxonomy (NCBI): domain Eukaryota; kingdom Viridiplantae; phylum Streptophyta; class Magnoliopsida; order Malvales; family Malvaceae; genus Hibiscus; species Hibiscus syriacus. Next base: position 45,473 of record NW_024063019.1, on the reverse strand, counting down.
ACCTTGAAAGATGAAGATTGAGGAGATTTAGATGTTGTTTGCACATTTTTTTAATGATTCCAACAGGTTTAGAAGATGAATTCCGATTAATATCGTTGATTTGAGGCAAAAATGGAGATTTGAGAGATTTAGAGGTGAAGAACGGTGGAAGAAGAAGAAAAATGAGGGTTTTGGGGTTTTGGGGGTGTTCTGCCCGATTTAATAGAACCCCAGGGGGTATCGATTCCCCTGTGGGGGGAATCGGTTCCCCTTCAAAGGGGGAATCGGTTCCCTCATGGGGGGATTGATTTCCTCTGCACAAAAATGCTAAATCCGATTTTAAACATCCAAAATGCTAAATTAATCTTCTTTAGTGGTATTGGCAACCCATATATTGAAAAATAATTATGTTCAAACAATTAAATTAATCTTTAATCGATTTTTGAACATAAAATTAATTTTCACTAAGAATTATAAACTCCCCCTAACTAATAACAAGAATGCAATCAAAAATTATTATTATAATCATTTTTCAAGATTTATTAAAAATGCTAAAATTATTTTAAACACTAAGTGAAGATAGGTCAGTTAAACCTAATTCTCTCCTAAGTGTCCAAAATCTTTCCTTATCTAAGGGTTTTGTAAAGATATCTGCTAATTGGTGCAAAGTATCAACAAATTCTAGAACTACATCTTCCTTAGTGACATGGTCTCTAATGAAGTGATGTCTTATTTCAATGTGTTTAGTTCTAGAGTGTTGGATGGGATTTTTAGTGAGACAAATAGCACTAGTATTGTCACACTTGATAGGAATAGTACCTACTTCAATTCCATAATCAAAAAGTTGTTGTTTCATCCATAAAACTTGTGCACAACAACTACCAGCTAAAATGTATTCGGCTTCAGTGGTAGATAATGCAACACAATTTTGTTTCTTTGAAAACTAAGAAATCATCATATTTCCAAGGAACTGGCAAGTACCGGAGGTGCTTTTCCTATCTAATTTGCATCCTCCATAATCCGCATCAGAAAAAGCATGCAAGCTAAAGCTAGAGTCTCTAGGATACCAAAGTCCTAAACTAGGAGTGTCCTTAAGGTATCTAAAGATTCTCTTAACAGCTAGTAAATGTGATTCTTTAGGACATGATTGAAACCTAGCACACAAGCAAACACTAAACATAATATCCGGTCTACTTGCGGTTAGATAAAGCAAAGAGCCAATCATTAACCTATATAATTTAACATCTACACATTTACCTCCTTCATCTAAGTCAAGCTTTATTGAAGAGCTCATTGGAGTGTTATGAGGCTTCCTATTTTCCAGTCCAAACTTCTTGAGCATATCTTTGACGTACTTAGCTTGATTAATGAAGATGCCATCTTTTCTTTGCTTGATTTGGAGTCCCAAGAAAAATGAGAGCTCCCCCATCATGCTCATCTCAAACTCACTTTGCATTAGCTTAGAAAATTCTTGGCAAAGAACATCATTAGTAGAACCAAATATTATATCATCAACATAAATTTGAACTACTAATAAATCTTTACCTTTTCTCTTTAAAAACAATGTAGTGTCAACCTTTCCTTTTAAAAAACCTTTTTCAATTAAAAAATTTGACAATCTTTCATACCAAGCTCTAGGAGCTTGTTTTAAACCATAAAGAGCTTTTGTCAATTTTAAAACATGATCTGGAAAATTTGAATCTTCAAAACCTGGAGGTTGTTCCACGTACACTTCTTCTTTTATAAAACCATTTAAAAATGTACTTTTAACATCCATTTGATATAATTTAAATTCATTTAAACATGAAAATGCTAATAACATTCTAATTGCTTCCATCCTAGCTATGGGAGCGTATGTTTCATCATAGTCTATGCCTTCTTCTTGAGTATAGCCTTGAGCAACAAGTCTAGCCTTGTTCCTCACTATATTACCACTTTCATCAAGTTTATTTCTAAAAACCCATCTAGTACCTACAGTAGATTTATTACTAGGCCTTTCAACTAATGTCCATACTTTACTTCTCTCAAATTGATTTAATTCTTCTTGCATAGCCATAATCCAATGTTCTTCTTTTAATGCTTCTTTGATGTTCTTAGGCTCTATGCATGAAATAAATGCAACATAATTACATATATTTCTAAGAGATGATCGAGTAGTTACCCCTTTTGATGGATCACCTATAATTTCACCATCCTTGACATAGTTGTACTCTCTTGGAAAAGATACTTCCCTTTCATCAATGGTTGGATTCTCGAGGGGATCATGAGTTTCCTCATCTTTTGTTTCTTCCTTTGATGATGATTTTCCAACGTCATGTCTAACGTCATTTGCTTGTACAATACCTACATCATCATTAACAGAAGAATCCTTCCTCGGAAGGGGATTATCATCGAAAACAACATGTATAGACTCTTCTACAACTAAAGTTCTTTTATTAAATACACGATAAGCTTTAGAATTTAAGGAATAACCCAGAAAAATTCCTTCATCACTTTTAGCATCAAATTTGCCAAGATTTTCTTTACCGTTGTTTAAAACAAAACATTTACATCCAAAAGGATGAAAATAGCTAATGTTAGGCTTTTTATTTTTGAGAATTTCATATGGAGTTTTCTTTAAAATTGGCCTAATCATTACTCGATTTACAACATAACAAGCGGTATTTGTGGCTTCCGCCCAAAAATATTTGGGCAAATTATTTTCACAAAGCATGGTTCTAGCCATTTCTTCTAAAGTTCGATTTTTCCTCTCAACAACTCTATTTTGTTGAGGGTTTCTAGGTGCTGAAAAATTATGGCTAATACCATTAGAATTACAAAACTCAATAAATCCAAGATTTTCAAATTCAGTTCCATGATCACTTCTAACACTAGTGATAGAGTAACCTTTTTCATTTTGGATTATTTTTGAAAATGTGATGAAATTTTCTAATGCTTCATCTTTAGTACTTAAGAATAGAACCCAAGTGTATCTAGAATAGTCATCTATCAAGACAAATGCATATTGTTTTCCTCCCAAGCTAGTAGTTCTAGTTGGCCCAAAAAGATCTAAATGGATCAATTGTAATACTCTACCAGTTGATACATCATTAATAGATTTAAAAGAAACTCATTTTTGTTTTCCTTTAGCACAAGCATCACAGATTTTATCATTATCAAATTTAAGCTTAGGCAACCCTCTTACTAAGTCTCTTGAATTAACCATTGCAAAACACTCATACTAGCATGACCTAGTCTCCTATGCCATAACCAACTATCATGCTCATCCTTAGCAACTAGGCATAAATTAGTCATATCAATAGAATCTAAATGCACCATGTAAATGTTTCCTATTCTATGACCAACAAGCATAATCCGATTAGATGCAATGTCAATGACTTTATAACCATTAATTTCAAATAAGACATTGAATCCTTTATCGCATAATTGACTAATACTCAATAGATTATGCTTTAATCCATTCACATATAAAACATTCTTAATTTGTATGGAAGAGGTATTACATATTGTACCAATACCTTCAATGTGACCTTTTGAATTGTCTCCAAAAGTCACTTCTCCTCCATTTTTGGCGTTAAGCTCAATGAACCGAATTTTGTCTCCGGTCATATGTCTTGAGCATCCACTATCAAGGTACCATGAATTTGAATTTGTTTCCCGTGCCTTGTAGCAATGCTTCTTTCCCTACAAACATAGATTAATTTTTGATTTTTGGTACCCAAATTCTTTTGGGTCCATATTCATTAGTTTCCAAAATCCTAGTCCCCTTAGGTATCCATTTGTGTAGGATATTTTTATCTTTAGTAGTAATGAGTTCTTTAGGAACCCACATACTTCTAATGATTTTTCCATTAGAGGTTCTTTGGGGACCTCTATGATTGTAGTTTCTAAAACTTTTTCTAACAAAGTTGGATTTTGAATTTCCACCTCTTTCAAAATGTTTTGTTCCAACTTTATCAAAAGAAGTTTTAAGATCATCAATTTTCTTTTGATGATCATCATTGATCTTTGAAAGTAAATTTTGCAAATCTAAATTTTTCTTTTAAACTCTTCTAGTTTGATTTGCAAATCTTTGATTTTACTTTCAAGATCGTTGTTGGTTTTGGATATGAGTTTGTTTTCATTTTTCAATTTTGAAACATCATTTTTATATTTTAAAAACAATTTCTCATAATCAGAAGCCAACCCATTGTACTCCTCAAATAACTCATCATAAGATAAATCATCAAAATCGATGAGTTAGAGGTTACCTTAGAATCTTCCCCGAATGCCATCAAGCACAAGTTTGCTACTTCTTGTTCCTCTTCATTGGAACTTTCTTCATCGCTCCATGTAGCCACATGAGCCTTGTGCTTATTCTTTGATTGACCCTTTTTCTTCAATTATGGGCAATCATATTTGACATGCCCCGGCTTTTTGCATTCATAGCAAATGATTGGGTCCTTCTCTTTTGGTTCATTTTTGAGTCCTTCGTTTCGTTTGAATTTTCTTCCTTGGTAAGGTCTCATCATTTTTCTGAACCGTTTGGCAAACAATGCCATTTCCTCATCATCATCATCATTATTAGAATCATTCTCATCTTTTGTGGATTTGAGAGCAACTCCAATATTTTTCTTCTTCTCCTTTTCCTTTGGTGTCTCTTCAACTTTATCAAGGTCCACCTCATCTTCAAGCATCATCTCATGAGTGAGGAGTGAACCGATAAGTTCTTCAAGAGTTAAGGACGATAGGTCCTTAGACTCGATGATTGCCGTCTTCTTTGATTGCCATGATTTTGGGAGGGAGTAGACTAACTTCCTCACAAGCTTTTCATTTGAGATGATCTCTCCATATGATTTGAGACCATTGACAATCGTTGAAAATCTATCCGTCATAGCTTTGATGTCTTCATTTGGTTTCATCCTGAAATTTTCATAGCTATGCGTTAGAATACTAATTTTTGATTTCTTTACCTCATCTGTACCTTCATGTGTGACTTGAAGTTTGTCCCATATTTCTTTGGCGGTTGTACACGATGAAACTCTTCCGTATTCATCTGGTCCAAGAGCACAAAAAATAATATGGATGGCTTTGGAGTTGAGCTGGAACATTCTTGTCTCTCCTTCACTCCACAACCTTGGATGAGTGAGAGGTTTGATGTATCCTTCTTCTACAGCATTCCATGCTCCCATGTCACTTGCTTGAATAAAGTACATCATTCTATTCTTCCAATAGGCATAGTTAGCTCCATTGAAGAAAGGAGGCTTGTTGACGGGCATCGAATCGAGATCGGAGTCGAAGTTTGAAGCGGAGGCCATTGATGACTTTAATAATCGATATAACTCTTCCTAAATCGACTCAAGAGGTGATTAAACCTTCAAATGAGTTAGGCTCTGATACCAATTGTTGAGTTAATCGATTGACGGAATCGGCCAAGAGGGGGGTGAATTGGCAATTAAAATTTTTGTGGAAGTTTTTGCAGAAAATTGAAAGTAATTGCACAGCGATTTACAGTGGTTCGACTTTCTCAAACAAAGTCTACGTCCACTACCTTAGCTATCCACACTAAGGATTTTCCAACAAATTCACTAATTTGTTTTTTTTTTGAGGCCAAAGAGATAACCTTACAATTCCCTCAAGAGTATACCCCAACTCTTGAGAACACTCTTTTTCCCAAAGAGAAGATTACAAATTTGCAAACTTACAAGAAAACCTCACAAGGTAAGATGTTTGAACAATTCTAGAACAAGAAAAGAACACTCAAAGAAAATTACAAATGAGCACAATAAGTGTTCTTTGAAAGCAAAATGAATATTGAATGAAAATTGGCTTGAATTGCACAAACTTTGTGTTTGATGCTTTCTCTCTTGTTTCTCTATAATTTCTTGCTGATCAAGGGCTTCAGAACTTGTTTAAATACACCTTGAATCACTTCTGAATGTTGGGGATAATTAATGAAGATAATATAGCCGTTTTAGTGTGAAAACAATTAATAAAACAGCTTGGAGCGTGGGGGGAATCGGTTCCTCCTCATAGGGAATCGGTTCCCTAAGTGTAAAATTCAAATATTTCGACTGTTGAACAGGGGGAATCGGTACCCCCTATGGGGGATTCGGTTCCCTCCGAGCATTCTGGAAATCTCGGTGTCAAACCATTCAGGGGGAATCGGTACCCCCTATGGGGGGAATCGGTTCCCTCTGAGCAATCTGGAAATTTTGGCTTTGAAATGGTTCGAAATACTTTGAAAGATTATTTTGAAATTGTTTTAAGATTAAAACTTAATTTTACACTTAAGTAGGGATTAAAAATGATTTTTGAAATATTTTGAGTAATGTTTTGATATTCGAATAATTATATCGAATATACTTAGAAAATCATTTTGGAAAATCTTAAAATTCATTTAACTTAATTTGTTATATCGAAATATCAAAATGTTTTCAACACGTAAGGTCGATGTTTAAAGAACTCGATGAAAGTTATAAAATCAAAGTCAGACTTGGTGATAACAAGAAGATTCAGGTCAAAGGGAAAGGTACTGTAGCAGTGAAGGTTAAAAATAGTAAAACAAAATTCATTTATAACGTTCGTTTTTGTTCCTGGTCTGGCATTCAATTTGTTAAGTGTTGGGCAGCTTATGAGTAGTGGATTTTTTATACTATTTGATGGTTATTTATGTGTTATAAAGGAGAAAAAGATAGGGAAAATTATAAATGTGTAACCCCAAACCCGGTCTGTAAGTTAGACCCAAACCTAAGTGGTCACATATCCCATTCAAAGTTTTTTTTTTTAAATTCTTAAAATATATTAGATATAATATAGAACAAAATATTAATAATACAGATATATCCAAAACGATAGCAAATACATGTCACCAAACATAACCGAAAAACATATAGAGATATACGTTCGTACAAAATAAGCAGTTGATATCCCCTGATGCCAAATCGGCTAGCTTACGGTATAAAAAAACGTACAGATAAAATCTTTCAATAAAATCGGTTTATGCATCATGTTTTTATTTTTAAACATGAACACTACCCCCATCCATTCACATCATAAATGTGTAGGTTCCCCAGAACCATACACCCAACCGCACATGCCATTTAGACCCTGAGCACAAAGCCGAGGAGTCTGCAGATAAATCTTCCTTCAACAATACTCCCCAATGACAATATTAAACATGAATGTATTCAAGTAAAAATAATGATTAATCACTTAAAACATAAAAATGTTTCATACTTGGAAACCATATGCAAAAATATAGAAATCAGAATTCAAAACAGTAATATATGATAATTCAGATGTCAGATAATCAGATTTCAGAAATCGGTATGAAATACCTTAATCCATATTTATATCGGAATATACAATAAATCAGATATCAAATACTTGGTATTCAGATGAATCATTTTAAAATAGTAATGTAATACTGGCAGGAAATACACCTGTAACAGTCTGAGAAATCAGATAGGGAAGCCTACTACTGGGTTTGTCGATCACGCTCTGCTGCAGCGCTAGATCCTACGAATTGGAAAAATCCATATTGGAATCTTAATATAAATAATCTTAATCTTTTTTTAAATAATATACGGAAACCTACGGGTAATTCTTGTAGTACGCGGTTCAGGACGATCTGCTGAACGAACAACTCCAGACCTAACTGATCCACGCTCAGGTGAAACACGAGTACCTTCATATAATATTTTATTGAATCAATTCCTTAACCAAAACTCAAATAAATAATCAAAACATTAAAATACTAAGCCTTTTGGGTTCACATGCTCGATTCGGGAATTTCGGGTCAGAATTTGGCAAAACAGACTTTGGAATCAGATTCAGAACGTCGAAAAACATAAAGTATGACCTTATGAAATTCTGAAATCTTGGTCAAAATCAAATTCAACGGGTTTTACTGACGATTTGGAGACTTTCATGTTCAAATTTGGTGAAACAGACCCCAAAAACAGATTCATGACATCGAAAAATGTCAGGATAGGTATTCTCAGAAAAGATTAACGGCCGTTTAATGGTCGTTCAAAGCCGATCAAAGTTGGTCAAAGTTTTGGTCAAAGGTGGTCAAGATATGAACAACCATTTTACGAAAATAACATCATTTTTAAAACAATTACCAAAATATCACTATTTTCAAAATAATTACTAAAATATCATTTTTTTTTAAAAAATTACGATTTTTTTTAAAATTATGAAAATAGCACCTTTTCAAAATAATTACCAGAATGACAGCCTTTTCCAAATAATTACCAGAATAGCAACCGGCCAACGGTCAACGGGTCGGGTTGTAACCGGTTCAAAACCGGTCAAACCGGTCATTTTGACCTTCCCCACGCGCAGTGGCGGCGCGTGGGGGCTCGTTGGACGTCTTCCAGTAGCGTATAATTCACGGAAAAATTTTAAAAAATTATTGAGCTATTTCGAGGTATTTAGAAAGCTCAGTTCAAATTTTTGAACGGCGGAGAGCTCGATTTCAACAAATCAAAAACTTTGACCGCTTAACCTCCCTACGCGCCGCCGTCAACGGAGACCAATGATGACACCGGCGGATTCGAAACGGCACAAGGAACACGATGGTGCAGGAAGTGTCGTAAAAGGAGCAACGATCGGCGATTGAGCTAAAAAAACGTCGAGACTTTGAAATTCACGGCGTTTGGCAGCGTTTCACTTCAATTAATTTAAGATTTCCTCCACTACCTGCGTAAATCATCTTCATCTCCAATGGAAGTAGTCATTTATAAAAGTGTTGGAGAAGAGTCTAATCGGTTAACCCATGCTTATGGACAGCTAACATAGAGTTTTTTTGAATCATTCCCAATAGTCGTATAATGATTCTCTATCTTTTTGTCGGATTCCTAATATGCTTAGCCTTAATTCACTCTCCTTCTTCGTAAGGAAGAACCTATCAAGAAAAAGATGAGTCATGTCATTCCAAGTATTAATAGAATTAGGTGGTAAATAAAAATAGCCAATATTTAGCCAAATCAACCAATGAAAAAGAAAAAAGAGCCAAGTTTACTCTAATCCTCGGATACTCCCTATGGTCTAATGCTAGAGCAAACCATATGAAATTCAATAATGTGTTTGTAAGGATTTTCACTCAGTAATCCATGGAAAGTAGGTAGAAGATGATCAAGTTGGTCTTGAGTTCGAATGGTGTTTCTCCATTCGGAAATGCAATGTATAATGGTTATTGCTGGACAGGTGTCATGGCTAATTGTCAGATCATCTATAGGGATTGGTTTGTTGTCGTGTAGGGATTTTGTGTCAGATGTTATTTGGGGATCGGATATTGTGTCAAGAACTGGATTGGGTAGGTTTTGTTGTTGTTGTTGTTATCTTTTTTCCCTAAGAGTGTGTGCGTTTAGTCTTCTTGGGCTAGTGCTTCGATCTCAGGTTCAAAATCAACTTCGTCTGTATTCTTCCTGATCATAAATCAAAGCAAACAATATCAGTAATTTGCCAAAGTCCCCGATAACGACGCCAATTTAACAAATGTCATAATTGTGAAATAAATTAAGTTTTTTTCTTAAAAAAAATAAACTAATAATGTAGTATAAAGAAGAAAAAGGTTGATCCACAGGGAATTAGAAATTTCTAATGTTGATTTGAATTGATCTTGATCCAAGAAAACTGGTAAAGGAAAATAAAGTGGGTTTAAAAAAATAAATTCAATAAATTGAAAAAAGTAAAATAAGAAAAAATAGATGGTTGAAAATAATTATGACGAGAGATAGTCTCCAGCTTCAGTCCACCTCAATTTGTTTTGATTACTGAAATATATTTTAATTCGAGATTCTTGTTAGTTATAGTCTATAAAGTCCCACCCATGTAACTTACTCTTCTCTCCAGTGAACTAATTTTCTAAAGTCAATCATTAGAATTTAATCCTTGTTTGGATTAACAACGGTTATCGATGTTAATGTCAATGCTACTTTTAAGTGCAGGAAAAGCCCATGCTCAGATTATGGTGTCTCAATGAGAATTGAACTTGATCTAGATTTCTCTTAGCGGGCTGCCGCTGAGTGTGTTCTTAGGAAGTTGAATTTGCTACAAGCCGACTCTTCTCCCTAATGGTAAATCAGAACACCGAACAAGCTGATGCACACTTTTTGAATTGAAAGTGTTGAGATGTTTAAAGGAAAGGTCGATTGCTAATCCTAGTTTGCAGAAAATTAAGAAAGATATCCGAAGGTATGAAGTGCTTGTCAATTCTTACGAAATGGATTTAGTTGTCACTTAACTTTTGGCAAATTAGAAAATTAGCTAAGCATGAAAGAAATCATACTTAGAATTAAATGAAAGAAAACTTGAAGAAATAAAATAGAACAAAGATGAAGAAGAAAAATATATAACTTTTATAAAACTAAAAACCCTAAAACCAAGCCAATTCCAGTACATCTTTCGAGCTTCACCCTAAGAGGTATTTATAGCTTGAGGTAACCTAAAGAAAATTGATAACCGTCATTTTATTATCAAAATAATTTCGGCTTCATAATTAAATAGAAAGGAAAAGGTAGTATAGAGAAGCAGAGTCGATCCACAGGGACTATGGTTTTTTTTATTTAGTAAAATTGTTTCTTGATTTTAGGAAGAGATAGAGTTCCAGGTAAAGTTGAAAAGATTTAGTAAAATAAAATAGATAATAATAAATAAAAAAAAATAAAATAATAAATAGTAATAGTAATAAAGATAAAAGGGGGTTTTAAATTATTTAAAGAAGAATAAAAATTAAATAAACAAATAAATAAAATAACTGAATTGGGATAAAGAAAACTTATTGTGAAAGCAGCCTTAGACTTCAGCTTCGCCTCAAATTCCTCGGATCATCGAAACAAATTTTTACTTAACATTCATGTTGGATTACAAGGACAATTCTTCGTTGCCAACTCGGATTGTGCTGTTTCAACAACAACCGATTCCAATCTCAGTTTCCTCTTAGCAAACAATTTTGCCAAGTATGTTCTCGGGGAAGTTGAATATACTTCAATAAGAAAATCCTTCTTCAATTGTTAACCATAACAATATCCAGACCAATGTCGAAATCATTTTGATTTGAAAAGTAAGCTCAAAAAGAAAAGAGAAAAATCTGAAGCGATTTAAGTACCTTACAATTCTCACGTTTGAAATTAAGCCTTTGCTTTAGTTTTCGGCTTGAGAGAAAATTAACTAATCATGACCAAAGTCATACTTAGCATAATTGAAAAGTATGTGAAAAATGGAGAGAAAGCTAGAGAGAAATGGAAGATTTTATTCTCATATGAGATAGATATGTTTCTAGGCTTACCCTGAGAGGGTATTTATAGCCTTGAAATTTCTAAAAACAAGCTAAAACATCTTAAATCCTAGTTAAAATACTTAAAACTATTTAAACCAAAATACCTAAAAAAATAATATTTAAAATAATATTATAAATCCTAATTAAAATACTAAAACCTATTTAAACTAAAATACCTAAAACAAAGATAAAATATAAAAATAATATCCTAAAACTTAATTAAAATACTAAAACCTATTTAAAATAAAATACAAAGATAAAATATAATGTTTAAAATATTATCCTAAACTTGAGTTTAATTCAAATCCGAATTCCAGCCAGCTTTGACTCCGAAAATAAAAAAACTGCAGAATTCTGTCCTTTTTGTGCAATTTCCAGAATCTGACGTCCTGCACAGAAAATGAATAAAAACTAACAATTAAGTCACAAAAACCAATGATTAAGGAGTAATTTAAAAGAAAAATATTAACTAAATTAAGCACTTATCAAACGCTTGTCCTCAAGCATTCATCAATTAATACATCCAAATCACAAGTTCTCATCTTCAATTTCAATTTATTCCTCAAACTTCCAATCGAACTAAGTCCATGATATTTTCCGAATTCAAGTAACAATCAAGAAAATGTACAACCAAGAAAATTTAAAGTAAGCAAGATATACAAATTAATTGCCAACTTCAATGAAACATGACTCAATACCTCATAAAGATTCATATATCCGTACAAAGTATTTGAGGTAAATAAAATCGCTCAAACCGAAACTAACCAAAATATTACCATAGGCTTGGAATCCAATCAAGTCTCCACTACGAAAAATGAACATAATGCAATAATCAAGGGATATTTAAACAAGGTGTAATGGGGCTTAGGTTAGGGTAGGGAAAGGCCGAAAAGGAAGGTTTAAAATACCGAAACAAGAGATCAAAATAATTAAGAACAATCAACGAATTAACATGAAGCACAATGAAGAACAAAACAAGGAAAAATAATAGATGAAAGACAATTGAAGCGATCGATTTTTCCTTCCCTTTTTTTTCCATACAAAGGGTCTTTTTTTCTTTTTCTTTTTTTGCTGTTCGAAACAATGAACAACTTGTTTTTTTTGGTTTTTTTTAAACATTGAATTTTTTTTGTGGAAAAACAATAATACAAGATCTTAAGTCTTGACAAGGGTGTGAAAAAAAAGGAAAAATAAAAAGAAAGGCTTCGGGTTTAATTTTGAGGTGTAAAACAAAGAAAGGGAAATAGGCTCAAATGTGGTTCACTAGTGATATATAAACGAGTGGACTTTTGGGAAGAGTGGGTTTATCCTAGGTGCACCTATCACATTAAAACATTACGTTTAACATGTAGTCTCGATATGCATTGTAATTACAAGTTCTAGAATATCCTAATTAGTTCGGCACAAACAAGTCAAACAATGAGCAAAAAAGAAAATATATGCTCGTTAGGCTCAAATCTCACAAGAAATATTTATATGCATTAAGTCAAGTTCATCTATATCGACAAAAGCATGAAATATCAATACTCAACAAAAAAGTCACCAGCTATATCAATCATCAATCATGCAAATTAAATTCGATAAAAAAATGGTCATAATCCCAAAAGAAGCAAGAGTATAAAGCGAAATTCAAGACTAGCAACCAACGATCCCAACATATCAACATCAGAATAACTCAATTTCAAACAATTAAACAAGTCAAGGAAAACTTTGACACATGCTTATCCTTCCCCCTCACTTAATCCGTTTTCTCCCAAAACGTTTGTCGAATTTAAAAACAAAGAGTGTGAAAAGGAATATTCCCCAATCTAGTGGCGACTGCTGCCATGGTTATGTCGAGATGAGCCCAGGCGAAGGTAAAAAATATTTGATCGGAATTTGAATCTGTTCAGAGAACAAAATAATTAAAATAAAATAAATAGAAAGAAAATGAAGTTTTCTAAAAATAAAATAAAAATAAAATGAAATAGAACGAAAATAAAATGAAATAAAAAAATAAAACGAAATGGGTTGCCTCCCATCAAGCGCTTTTGTTTAACGTCGTTAGCTCGACGACCTGATTTTTCAAAGTGTGGGTTCCTCTAAATTGATTTCTTCGATTAGACCAACCAGTGCATTTTCATAATACGGCTTTAGTCTTTGACCGTTAACTTTAAATCGAACTACTGAGTTATTTTCAACTTCAACAGCACTGTGAGGAAATACTTGAGTTACTGTAAATGGTCTGATCCATTTTGATTTGAGTTTTCCTGCAAAAAGTTCAAATTTGGAGTTAAATAATAAAACCTTTTGACCGACATAAATTTTTTTTAAAAGAAATTCTACTATCGTGAAATTCTTTTGTTTTTCTTTAAATATCCGAGCATTATCATAGGCATTTCTTCGGATTTCCTCAAGTTCTTGAATGTGTAATTTCCGAGCTTCACCAATTGTATCCATATCCATGTTAAATTGTTTAACGGCCCAATAAGCACGATGTTCTAACTCAACTAGTAAATGACATGGTTTATCGAAAAAAAAGTCAGTATGGTGACATCCCAATGGGACCTTTATAAGCAGTTCGATATGCCCAAAGTGCATCGGTTAATTTTAAACTCCAATCCTTTCTGTCCGATTTAACAATTTTCTCACGAATTGTTTTAATTTCTTGATTTGATACTTCTGTCGTCCATTTGTTTGTGGATGGTAAGCGGTAGCAATTCTTTGAGTTACTCCAAATTTCTTCATTAGCGACTCGATGACTCGGTTTATGAAATGTAGGTTTAGCATCATTATTTCGAGTGGTATTAGCTTCCGCCCATTTAGAAACATAATCTACAGCTAAAATAATATATAAGTATTTCCAAATGATGAAGTAAATGGGCCCATATAATCAATTTCCCAAACATAACAAATTTCACAAACTTGTATAGAATTAAATGGCATTTCATTCCTACGGCTTAAATTACATGTACGTTGACATCTTTCACAAGTTTTACAAAACATATAAGAGTCTCGAAAGATGTTAGGCCAATAGAAACCGCATTCAAGAATTTTATGGGTTGTACGTTTTGGCCCAAAATGACCACCGCAAGAGTAAGAATGACAAAATTGTAAAATTTAATTTACCTCGCTTTCGGCAATACATCGTCGAATTACCTGATCCGAGAAGTGCTTCCATAAATAAGGATCGTCCCAAATATAGTATAAGGATTCCCACTTAATTCGATTGATTTCAGCTCTTGGAAAATCTAATGGTAACTTACTTGTGGCTAAATAATTAACCATGTCCGCAAACCATGGGGTTATGCTTTGCACCACCATCAATTTTTCTTAAGGAAATTCTTCTCTAAGTGGTGGTTTGGATGTATAAAGGGGAATTCGACTCAAGTGATCTGCTACCAGATTTTCACATCCTTTTCTCCTTTAATTTGCAAGTTAAACTCTTGTAAAAGCAGGATCCATCCCATAAGCCTCGGTTTTGCCTCCTTTTTACTCATCAAATACTTTATAGCTGCGTGATAAAAAATGTAATTTTAGTGCCAAGCAAATAGGATCTAAATTTTTCTAAAGCAAAAATTATAGAAAAACTTGTTTTTTGTAGTCGAATAATTTTTCTGAGCAGAGTCCAAATTTTGGGATGAATAGTCTATGACATGTGGCTCTTTCCCTATTTTTTGGCCAAGAACGGCTCCAACGCTAGCATCCGATGCGTCACACATAAGTTCAAAGGGATGATTCCAATCTAGTAGCTGAACAATTGGAGCTGAAATAAGCTTTTCCTTTAATGAATTGAAAGACTCCTAGCATTTTGAATTAAAGTCAAAGTCTTGATCATTTTGAAGTATATTGCATAAATTTTGTGCAATCTTCGAAAAGTCTTTAATAAACCTACGGTAAAATCCTGTATGGCCAAGAAAAGAATGAATTTCGCTTACAGTTGTGGGGTAAGGAAGTGAGCGTATAACATCTATTTTAGCTTTGTAAACCGTAATCCCTTTTGAGGAAAGAATATGACCTAAAATTAACCCTTTATCAACCATAAAATGACATTTTCATAGTTTAAAACAAGGTATATTCTAAGCATATTTTAATCACATTAATTAAATTATCAAGACATTCATTAAAAGAATTATCATAAACCGTGAAGTCATCCATAAAGACTTCGATGCCCTTCTCCACATAGTCAGAAAATATACTTAACATCCATCTTTGGAAGGTGGTCGGTGCGTTACAAAGACCAAAGGGCATTCGTCTATATGCAAATGTACCGAAGGGACAAGTAAAAGTCATTTTTTCTTGATCCTCTGGTGCCACTGGGATTTGAAAAAAAAACCTGAAAAACCATCAAGGCAATAAAAATGAGTTTCCCAACTAATCTTTCAATCATTTGATCTATAAAAGGAAGAGGAAAATAATCTTTTCGAGTAAGAGAGTTCAACTTCCTGTAATCAATACAAACTTGCCATCCATTTTGAACTCTTGTGGCACTAACTCCCCTTCTTGATTTTCGACCACTGTGACTCTCGTTTTCTTGGGAGCCACATGAATGGGACTTACCAAATTACTATCCGATATCGGATAGATTATGTTAGCATCAAGGAGTTTCTGAATTTCTTTATTTACTACTTCCATCATCGCTAGATTTAATCGGCGTTGTCCTTCTCGTGATGGCTTTGCCCCTTCTTCGACTTTGATCTTATGCATGCAAGTCGCTGGGACTTAATCCTTTGAGGTCGAAAATGGTCCATACTATGGCTTCTTTGTGAGAGCGCAACACTGCTACCAAATCTTTCTCTTCTCCATCGGATAATTTATTTGAGATGATCACAGGCAAAGTTTCATTTTCACCAAAAAAGGCATATTTCAAATGCTTCGATAATTGCTTCAATTCTACTTCAGGTGACTGCAAAACATAAGGTAAAATTTTAGTTTTAGAGGAAGATAAAGATAAATCATAATTGATTGAATCAATATTTTCAAACTCATTTTATTCCTCTTCGTGGAAATGTTCAGGATCCTTAAAAAGATTATAAGAAAAAATAGATTCAATATATTCATCAATTAAAAGATCTATATTATCAAAATAATTAATTCTTTCAACATGATCAGGGCATTTCATTGTTTTGTAAACATCAAATTCAACGATTTCACCATCAAATTTCATTGTCAGTATATCATTTCTAACATCGATCTTTGTATCTGCGGTTCTTTGAAAGGGTCGGCCTAAAAGCACCTCAAAATAAGTATCCAACCTGTCATGTTCCATGTCAATGACATACAAATTTGCAGGAAAAAATAATACATCAACCTTTACTAAGACGTTTTCCATTACTCCCACTGGATAGATCATAGATCGATCAAACAACTGTATGGTTATTCATGTTTCCTTCAAAGGCTCGTTAGTAATCATTTTATATATAGAAAATGACATAACATTAATTGAAGATCCTAAGTCATAGATTGCACATTTAGTTTTAAAATCACCTATTTTGCAAGGTATAGCGAACATACCTTGATTCTTCATCTTTGGTGGGAGCTTTCATTGAAAAATTATAGAGGCATGTTCTCCCAAATTTACCTTTTTGTGCCCCATTAATTTCCTCTTTGTAGTGCAAAGTTCTTTTAAAAATTGATCATACCTTGGTACTTGTCGAATTACTTCAAGAAGATGTATGTTGACTTGAACTTTTTGAAACACCTCTAAGATCTCCTTTTCTTCAGCTCTTTTATCACACTTCATCAATCTTGATGGGAAGGGTGGTGGCGTGATTTCACAAGAAGAAAGAGAAGGATGGGTTTTAGATGTACCTTGTATTTCTGAAGGTGGTGTGTTCTCTTGTTCTTTCTGATGTGTGGTTTTTTCTGCTGGAACTTCGGGTGAGATAACTTTTCCACTTCAGAGTGTGATGACACTAACATTCTTTCTCAGATTTTACTCCATTTGAGAATGTAGTCTTCCTTGTGATTCCAATTTTCCTATAGTTTGAGCTAGTAGGCTTGCTTGGTTATCTTACTCTTGAAGATGTATTTCAGTTCGGCTTTGGAATTTTTCCTGGGATGCAATGAACTTTTATTGTGAAATTGCTAACTTTCCTATGAGTTCCTCCAATGATGGTCTTTGATTTCCCGCGTAGCTAAAGTTTGGGTGGTCTCGTCATCCTGGATTATATGTATTGATGTATGGGTTGTATTGTCTTTGTGGAGGACCTGGAAAGTTCCCTACTGCATTGACTCCTTCTTGTATCAGCAGGAAATAATCTGTTGGATGGTCTAGCTTTGTGCATATCCCACATGCTCTTGTTGTTCCATATTTTCATATAACAAGTGAATTAACTACTTCAGTTAATCTATCTAACCTATTTTCAAAGGAAAATGTACTTATCTCGTGAACCCGTCGGCTGGGTTCACTTGAAAACTGTTGAGAGTTGGATGCCATGGTTGAAATCAATTCCCTTGTTATTGTTGGGGGTCATGTTGACTAATGCTCCTTTATTGGTGGCATCCACTATTTTCATCTCTATTGATAAAAGGTCTTCTTAAAAGTATTGAAGTAATGTTTGCTCACTTAATCCGTGTTGTGGATAATGTGCGCAAAGTTTTTAAATCGTTCTCAATAGTCATAAAGACTTTCTTCGGTCTTTTGTTGAATGGAAAGAATGCTCATTCATAATTCACTTGCTTTAGCCGTTGGAAAGAACGTGTCAAGAAAAAATCGATTCATGTCAGCCCATGAATTAACTCAATTTGGAGGTAAATAAAATAACCAATCTTTAGCAAAATCGGATAAAGAGAAAGAGAAAGCTTTCAATTTAATATGATCCTCAGTAACTCCCTGTGGTTCCATGCTAGTGCAAACCATGTTGAATTCCAACAAGTGTTTGTGCGGATCTTTAGTGGGAAAGCCGTGGAAGGTGGGAAGAAGATGAATGAGTCCGTCTTTAATTGAAATAGAGTCCCACCAATAGGAAAATTAATGCATAATGGTGTCTGAAAGACATGACTTGTGGCTAGCTCTCGGATCGTTTGTTCTTCTTCTTCCATCGGAATGTTGTATGCGTCTACCTCGGTCTCTAGATTTGATTCTTCTTCTGAGCTTTGCTTTTGTTCTTCTAGTCTTTTTCTCTTTTCTCAAAGCATTTGTGTGTGGATTCTTCGTGCTCGTGCTTCGATCTCCGGATCTAGATCTACTAACTCACCTGGGTTTCTTATAGTCATAAATTAAAAACTAGAAAAATAAATCAGTACTTGTCGTTAGTCCCCGGCAACGACGCCAATTTGATAACCATCGTTTTGTTATCAAAATCATTCCGACTTCTTAATTAAATAGAAAGGAAAATGTAGTATAGAGAAGCATGGTAGATCTATAAGGACTATGGATTTTGTGATTTAGTAAATCTGTTTCTTGATTTTAGGAAGAGATAGAGTTCCAGGTAAAGTTGAAAAGATTTAGTAAAATAAAATAGATAATAATAAATAAAAAGGAAAATAATAAAATAATAAATAGTAATAGTAATAGTAATAAAGATAAAAGGGTTTTTAAATTATTTAAAGAAGAATAAAAATTAAATAAACAAATAAATAAAATAACTGAATTGGGATAAAGAAAACTTATTGTGAAAGCAGCCTCAGACTTCAGCTTTACCTCAAATTCCTCGGATCATCGAAACAGATTTTTACTTCAAGATTCATGTCAGCTTACAATGACAATTCTTCGTTGCCAACTTGGATTGTGTCATTTCAACAACAACTGATTCTGATCTCAGTTTCCTCTTAGCAAACAATTTTGTCAAGTGTGTTCTCGGGAAGTTGAATATACTTTAATAAGCAAATCCTTCTTCAAACGTTAACCATAACAATATCTGGACCAATGTCGAAATCGTTTTGATTTGAAAAGTAAGCTTAGAAAACAAAGAGAAAAATCTGAAGATATTTAAGTACCTTACAATTCTCACGTTTGGAATTAAGCCTTCGCTTCATTCTTTGGCTTGATAGAAAATTAGCTAAGCAGGACCAAAGTCATACTTAGCATAAATGAAAATTATGCGAAAAATATAGAGAAAGCTAGAGAGAAATAGAAGATTTTATTCTCAGATGAGAGAGATGTTTCTAGGCTTACCCTGAGAGGGTATTTATAGCCTTCAAATTCCTAAAAATAAGCTAAAACATCTTAAATTCTAATTAAAACACTTAAAACTATTTAAACTAAAATACCTAAAAAAATAATATTTAAAATAATATTCTAAATCCTAATTAAAATACTAAAACCTATTTAAACTAAAATACCTAAAACAAAGATAAAATATAAAAATAATATTCTAAAACTTAATTAAAATACTAAAACCTATTTAAAATAAAATACAAAGATAAAATATAATGTTTAAAATATTATCCTAAACTTGGGTTTAATTCAAATCCGAATTCCAGCCAGCTTTAATTCTGAAAATAAAAAAACTATAGAATTCTGTCATTTTTGTGCAATTTCCAGAATCTGACGTCCTAAAAAGAAAATTAATCAAAACGAACAATTAAACCACAAAAACCAATGATTAAGGAGTAATTTAAAAGCAAAATATTAACTAAATTAAGCACTTATAAAAAATAAAGTACTAAAAGATAATTCTAAAAGTATTCAAATACTTTAAATCGTATTTAATAGCAAACTAGAATCCTACATAATAGCAAATTAGAATCCTAATTAATAACAAACTAGAATCCTAATTAATAAAATAATAAATTTCAAATATTTAAATTCTGTCATGTTGACATCCTCATACCCAAAGTCATGCCCATGTGTCTAGCCTTAATTCTAGAATATAAAAAAAAAATCTACAGAACTCACCCTTTAAATGTTGTTTTCTAGAAAATAGAGTCATGCACAGAAGTGAACACAAACGACCCAAATTAACAATATCAAAGAGCTAACACGGAGTAATTAACGTCAAAATATTAACAAAATAAAACACTCATCATTCATCTTCCCTCTGAATGCTATCACACAAAGATGCATGCCAAACTCCTTATGAATCAACAAGAACGTTGGCTAACCTTGAAAAATATAGCTCGATTCATCAGTCAACACACCATAATCACAACACGATCTCAAAGAATTAGATAATCGTCGATTGCAAAAACGCACATTAACATACACATCTTCTTGATACTTAAATCAATCTCAATAACTACAACACTACTCCAACTCCAACACTGCAATCGACGTCACCAAAGACTCCCCACATCCTGGTGTACTATTATTGAGCTTGTTTCACCCACCAAGAGTTCTACCAAGTTTTTATATTCACATAGAATGCTTTTAACACACATCTCCAAGATATAGATTAGACCCTTCATGCACATCACTTTGCCTCCAAAAACTTTTACTTTCCGAGCAAGTCATAAAAACCATATTGTAGCTTCAATAATGATTAACCGTAGACTTTTAACTAATTTGTCAAAGGTACTACAAAATCGTTACCAAAAATTTATATAAGTTCAAACCCGATTTCCCAAATTGAATTTCTTCTCAAATTTGAAAAAAAAAAGTCTCATATCACCGAATTTTTGAACAATCCCACCTAATATATTAATCTTTATTGTCTTCAAATTAGAGGTTGTTTCTTTAAAGATAATTATGTGATATTCTCAATTCAAAATCAACTTCAATTTCTTATTTAAATTATCGTTCTCAAAAACAACCTTTGGTATGTGTGTGAACTTTAAGCGTTTTCCCCAGAAATCCCTCCGATGTACCCAACTAATTCTAGTCATACCCTATCAACAAGGGACGTTACAGATACGTGCCCAAGCTATACACGTCACGTTCCCATCTCAGGGACGTATTAGATACTTGAGGAGACATTAGGTTACCATACCCGTGCAACATGGATTTGAGCAATCTCATCTAATATATTACATTTTATTATAACAATATTTGTGACTTTACAAGAGGCTTTATATTCCACATAAAATTATACATGCATACATAGATTTGTACATTGCAAACAAGTTCTGATTGTTACTTAATTGAAAATTGTTAATAAAGTCAAGATCCACTCATCACTTGCCATAGAGTATTCAACTTAAGGACCTTAAAGTTCACGATTTGAACTTGATGTTATGTATCTCAGATTTCAGAATTTTCCCCTCGCCTGTTTTCTATTGAAGTACATTATTATGTCTATAAGCATTACATTTCAACTTTTAATCATATTTCAGTCGATAGGCAAACGTTTAGCTTAGATTACTATCAATTTTTAAAGCATGTTGTTGTTTTTTCTCCAATTTAATTTTCTCTATATGTGGAAATTGAGAAATAGAATTTGATTTTATTAGATTGTATTTGAGAAATTAGAGCTTAAAAATGTATATTAATAAATTCTGAGGATTTCTCTCCATGATTATTATTTCCTACAATGCTGAAAAATATCAGTGGATTAATTAGTTTGTCTACAGAATGAAAAATTTGAAAGGAATATTTTACTATATATTTTAATTAAAAAAATAGTTTACTAGAATCTAAAGTAGAATGTGGAGGAACCCAAGGTCCGGGCAGCTGGGGGCAGTTGTCCTCTTGAAAATTTCAAGTTCTCATATATTTTAGATATTTTCTTTTAATTTTTTATTGATAATTTGTTTTCACCCTCTAAAATCTTATAAGTCCGCTCCCTCACATAAAATGATGCTTCCGTCCCTAGATGTACTATTGCATTTGGATTAGTGGTTGGCACATTCTGAGTTACCTGAAATTTGGATTGAGTGTCGGATATGAAGTATGTTATTCCCCAAATATTTCTTTCAAGTTTTTACACATGTTTGGATGATCATGATCCCATATTCATGTCCAAATATGTATATGTTGAAAGTGTCCAACTCGATTATGATAATCAAAAGTCTAGGTTATATTGTTTTCCGCAAAGCAATATAGTATTATTGATATTATAATGAAGCCAAACAATGGGATAATAAAGCTAAAATGGCAATACATGAGAAAAGCATCACGTTGAGTTCAAACTCCTTAAACAAAACAAACCAGCAAGCATAACTAAAAGAACACCTTGAAAAATATGACCATACGCAAAAAATCACTATATAAGATTGCTTAAAATAAGAGTCATCTGCCCTCCGAAAACTATCACACAAAGATACATGCGAAACTCCTTATGAATCAACAAGAATGTTGGCTAACCTTGAAGAATATAGCTCGATTCATCAGTCAACATATCATCATCACAACACAATTTCAAAGCATTAGATAACCGTCGATTGCAAAAACTCTTATTAACATACACATCTTGATATTTGAGCTTGCTTCACCCACCAAGAGTTCTACCAAGTGTTTATATTCTCACAGAATGCTTTTAACACACATCTTCATGATATAGATTAGACCCTCCATGCACATCATTTAGCCTCCAAAAGCTTTTAATTTCCGAGCAAGTCATAAAAATCATATTGCAGTTTCAGTAAAGATTATCCATAGACTTTCAACTAACTTGTCAAAGACACTACAAAATCGTTACCAAAAAATCTATTACAGTAGATACCAAACCTATTATTGGACCCATGAAAGAAAATTATCCTATGGATAATAGCAAACCTATTATCCATAGACTTTTAATAAGGTGCAAGATTTTCGTATTTTAAAGAGCAAAGCTCAAACTCGGTTAAACAAACCAAGCAAAAAATCAAAAAGGAAAGTGGAGTGTAGATCTGTTTAGTTTGCTATGACGTTAATGTCTGGAATGGGAATTCGATGAAAACTTGGATTTATACTGTATTTGGGATTGTGTATAGGGAGCATACTTAGGTGTTTGTTCACAACAGCACGTGCCTAGTTACATGAAGAACATTGATAAGTTCAAGGCTAAAGGAATCAACTCCGTAATTTGTGTTTTCATTAATGATCCTTATGATATGAATGCTAGGGAAAGAAAACTGAGAGCTAAAGATGTGGTAAGTCATTCCAAGTTAACAATGTATTTTATGATTTCTTTCTTATGTTGTTTAGTTTATCGTTGAAAGGTCTATATTATTCTTGGGATTTATCAAAAAAAATTCGTACTACAGATTATTAGATATCTTTCAGTGGTGATGTAGTGATTATCTCTGTGCACTAGAAGGATACTCAGTCTTTAGAATCACAAACTTTGTTAAATCTTTAACATTATGGAGCCATAGAATTGTGTAATTCATACGTACATGCATACATAAATCAAATATGAATATGAAATTTTGAATTGAAGAATATAAATAAGTTATATTTCTTCTGTTCTGTTACTAGCAAGTAGGGGTGCACAAAAAATCCGAATATCCAATTTTGCGAAAAAAATATCCGAAACTGGATTTGGGAAAAATCGGTTTTTTTTAACCGGATCGGATTTTTTTAAACCGGTTATTTTAACCGGTTTGGAGAAAAAAACCTAGACCGGTTTTTTTACCGGATAAAAAACCGGTTTGAAAAAAACCGGTTAAAAAACCAGTTTTATCCAAAAAAAACCGGTCTGGGTTTAAAAAACTAGCCGTTAATATAGCCGTTGGGGGGGTTTTGTGACCGTTTTTGACCGTTTTTTCTTTAAAAAATTACTATTCTACCACCCTAAACATGTATAAATAGGTTGGGGATGTATTTGGTTGATTACAACTTTCTCAAATCTTATTACACAACACCTAAACATCTCTCAAATCTTATTTTTTTAATTTTTTGTTCATTATGAGTAACACGGTTGAATCTTCCATCGGGGGAAACCTTGAAGTCGTGAGAGTGATCGAACACACTCGAAACAAAGATATTTGGGATCACTACGATTTATGTGAGATGTCAAATGGCTCGAGGAGGGCGCGTTGTAAACTTTGTCTAAAGTTTCTTGCATCGGAAGGAAACACAACGTTGAAGAACCATTTGACAAAATCATGCAAGGCACTTCGCTCAAGATCGGATCCTAGTTAATCGAATCTTACACCGCAATGTGGTGTTTTTGTTTACGACAACGAAAAATTACGAGAAGCGTTTACAAAGTTCGTGATTACAAAAGCATTGCCATTCGACCACTTTGATGATGAAGATTTCACGACAACAATTCAACAACTAATGCAACCACGTTATACTCAAGTAAGTCGTACTACCCTTAGAAGAGATGCTATAAAAATGTGGCGTACGGCGAGGGAAAAAATGATTTTAGGATTCCAAGAACACCGTTATGGTGTGTCGCTTACATGTGACGTTTGGAGTTCCCCTCATAATACCGGAAATTCTTTTTTAGCCGTTACGTCACATTGGTTAGATCAAGATAATTGGCAAATGATGAAAAGAACAATCGCGTTTGAATTATTCGGTGAGCCGCATACCGGTGCTAATTTATTTACAGTTTTAAAAACGGTAATTTGTATTTATAAATTAGAAAATAAAGTTTTTTCTATATCCTTTGATAATGCATCGAATAAAACAAACGCGGTTCCAAGATTGAAAATATTACTTTCACCGATTTTAGACGGTGCGTTTTTTCATACCCGTTGCGTTGCACACATAATTAATTTATCCGTGCAAGCTGGTTTGGAGGTTATTGAGCCGATTAGATTAGAATTTAAAACAATGATAAAATCGGTTATTTGTAACAACAACAAAAGACTAAATGATTATAAACGATTTTGTAAGTCCGTTAATAAAAAAGCTTTGGGTCCTAATTTGGATTGTCCAACTCGTTGGAACTCAACTTGGATGATGATGCATACTGCCTTAAGGCAAAGGGAAACATTGCAAACATTTCACGATCGGCTTTTCGAGAGGGGTCATATCCCAAACATTTATCCGGATTCGAGTTGGGAAACTATAGCCAAAATAACCGATTTGCTTGGGGTTTTTAAAAATGCAACAACTTTTTTATCCGGTGTTTATTACCCTACTAGCCCGTTGGTTCTTAATCAAATATTTTTGTTGGCTACCCGACTAAATGACTTTGAATTTGAAACCGAAGTTTTTTCAAGAAATTGGCTTTGCAATGAAGGAAAAACTTTTAAAATATTTTAAGGAGATTCCCCCCATTTTTACTTGTGCCGCCGCTTTAAACCCAACATTAAATGTTGGCGGGGTTAAAACACTAATTGAACAAATTGCGTTTGCTTTTAGTCTAACCGATGATGAACCCAACTTTGTCCAAAACCAAATAAATTATTTTAACAAATGTTTTCGAGACATGTTTGCAATTTATTTAACTAAATACGGATCAAGTAGTGTAATACACGATCAAATGAAAATGAATGCGGAATCATCTAGTAGACGTCCAAGTAACATAAATTTGAATCTTTTTAACACTCTTGTAAATTCCCAATCCAAACGATCACGTACTACCACCACAAGTAGCGAGTTGGGAAATTACATGTCATGCGATTTTCTATCAAAAAATGACATTTGAAGAGTTTGAAAGTTTGGATATTTTGGCTTGGTGGAAAGAAAAGGAAACACAATTTCCGATTCTAGCCGCCATGGCCCGTGATTTACTAACCATCCAAGCTTCTACGGTAGCTTCGGAATCCGCTTTTTCTGTTAGTGGCAGGGTTATATCGCAACGGAGATCAAGACTAAGTCCCGAGTCGGTGGAAGTATGCATTTGTTTAAAGGATTATTTGGATGGAGCGGCTCGTAAGCAACATATCACCACCCTAGAAGATGCAATTGATGCCGATTTGGAAGCAAACTTACACATTGAAGAAGTCGAACTTGGAATATCCCCTCCAAACGAAGAAGGCGAAGATGATGAAGAAGAGATGGCAATGTAGTTTTTTTTAAACTTTTTTCAATTATCGTAATCTTTTTCAATTATCGAACTTGAAGTTTTTAAGTATTTGAATTTATCGAACTTGGAAGTTTTTAAGTATTTGGATTTATCAAACTTGGAAGTATTTAAGTATTTCAATTATGTTGAGTTAATCGATCGACAGAATCGGCCAAGAGGGGGGGTGAATTGGCAATTAAAATTTCGGTGGAAGCTTTTGCAGAAAATTAAAAAGATTTGCACAACGATTTAGAGTGGTTCGACTTTCTCAATCAAAGTCTGCGTCCACTACCTTAGCTATCCACACTAAGGATTTTCCTCAAATTCACTAATTTTTCTTTCTTTTGAGGACAAAGAGTAACCTTACAAACCCTCAAGAATTATACCCCAAATTCTTGAGAAAACTCTCTCCCAAAGAGAAACAATACAAATTTGCAAACTTACAAGGAAATCCTCACAAGTTAGATTGTTTGCACAATTCTAGAACAAAGAAAAGAACACTCAAAGATGAATACAATTGAGCACAATATGTGTTCTTGAAAGCAAAATGAATATTGAATG
This sequence comes from Hibiscus syriacus, assembly GCF_006381635.1. NCBI lineage: Eukaryota > Viridiplantae > Streptophyta > Magnoliopsida > Malvales > Malvaceae > Hibiscus > Hibiscus syriacus. Next base: position 18,917 of record NW_024063019.1, on the reverse strand, counting down.
AAAATAGGCTTGAAATGCTCAAACTTGAGGTTTGATGCTTTCTCTTTGATTCTCTCTTGATTCTAGTTGCTTGATGTTTCTTGTCTTTTATCAATGGCTTCTAAGCTTGCTTAAATACACCTTGAATCACTTCTGAATGTTAGGGATAATTAATGAAGATAATATAGCCGTTTAAGTGTGAAAACATTTAATAAAAATGCTTGGAGCGTGGGGGGAATCGGTACCCTCTCATAGGGAATCGGTTCCCTAAGTGTAAAATTCAAATATTTCGACCGTTGAATAGGGGGGAATCGGTACCCCCTATGGGGAAATCGGTTCCCTCCGAGCATTCTGGAAATCTCGGAGCCAAACCATTCAGGGGGAATCGGTTCCCTCTGAGCAATCTGGAATTTTTGGCTTTGAAATGGTTCGAAATACTTTGAAAGATTATTTTGAAATTGTTTTAAGATTAAAACTTAATTTTACACTTAAGTAAGGATTAAAAATGATTTTTGAAATATTTGGAGTAATGTTTTGATATTCGAATAATTATATCGAATATACTTAGAAAATCATTTGGAAAATCTTAAAATTCATTTAACTTAATTTGTTATATCGAAATATCAAAATGTTTTCAACAAATTATAGTAAACTTTGTTGCAATTGATGACGATGTAATTTTAATAATATTAAAATCAGTTTTTTTATAAACGGTTTTTTAAAAAAACCGGTTTTTTTAAAACCGAAACCGGTTACACCGGTTAGGATATCCGACCCTCCAAACCGGTTAGAAATCGAACCGGTTATTTTATAAACCGGTATTTTTTTCTATGGGAAAAAACCGGATCGGATAAAAACCGATCCGGATCGGATTGAAATCCGACTTCTGTGCAACCCTACTAGCAAGAATTAAAATAAAGCATGTGACAAAGCAATGGTTTTGGGCCTTTGCCAGGCAAAATAACAATTAACGAACCCAATAGGAAGCAATTCAACATTTTCCACGAAATTGTTAGTGTAATCTTATACATTACACCGAGATTAACACGATCTGAACTGGATGCTATGTTGCTAAGATTTCAGCATTTCCCCTTGACTTTTTTGTACTAAATTGAGCCGTTAATATAGTAAATTTCATAGATTAAGTCATTTGATTTACAGTTTATGTCATTGATCGCTATTATATTTATGCGGTAGTTAATTTTACAAATGTGACAGTCAACTTGAAAATGCTAGATGTAGCGCAGTCAACCGTGTATATCACAACTCTGAATTTTTAGTCATCAAAATTTCCATTAAACCACATTTTATAAAACTAATTCCCAACATTTATTGGCATCTTGCATTATATCTTTTTAGCACATGCTTTCCATATGTATAGTAAACAAAATAAGAAGACAAAATCAACATAAATCTTATCATCCTTCTTCAGCCAGAGTCACTTTCCTTTTTTAGCAAACATTAATATTATTCCATGCAAGGCGAAATTGAATACTATATATACAATACAGTGCTATATGTTAAGCATTTGAACCAATGTAGTCGATTAGATATACAAATAGTGTAACATCCCAATTTAGGGGCTAAATTTAAGAAATTATAAAGTGGTGAATTTAATTGGTATTTTTGGAAGAAATTGGGGATTAAATTATAAAATCATAAAGTTGGATTTTAAGAAGTGCAGGAAGTTCAGTGACTAAACCCATGATTTAACCATTTTTTATATATGATGAAATATAACTCCCCCACCCGTGCTCAGTTTCCAGATTTCCCCCATTTCCCTACCCCGTTCACCCTATTTTGATCTCTGATCTACTCACCGTCTAACCTCCGATCGACGAACCAAAACCACCATTGTGTTCATTGTCGACCGATGAACAAAACCCCTTAAACCTTTCATCGTGAATCATCGCCGTTAGTCGTTAATTTCAGTCGGAAGTATCGTTGGAAAAAACTTGTTTTCAGTTGGTTTTTAGTCGATTCATGACGATCCGACAATCTGTTTAGGACACCTCCTGCACCATTGTGTTCCTTGCATCGTTCCGAGTCCACCGGTGTTCTCTGTTTCTCCGTCGTCGCCGGCGCGTGGAGGGGTGAGACTGTTAAAGTTTCCGACATTTCAGAATCGAGCTCTCCGCCATTCAAAATTATGAACTGAGCTTTGTAAGTGCTTCAAAATCACTTAAATAATTTTTAGAAATTTTTACGAAAATTTATCGACACCGGGTTACTGTTCACGCTCCACCCCCAAGAGTGGGCATCGTCTGGGTGTTAATTTTGTAATTAATTTCTGTTTGGGTGCTATTTGTGTAAAATTTGGGTGTGATTGGTAAATATTTGCAGAATGTGGTTAATTTGATCATTAATTTATGTTAGGGTGATATTTGTGTAAAATGGTCGATTATTGACCGTTGACCGGCGTTGACCACAGTGGACCAAAAATTTGACCGAGTATACATATCCTGACGTTTTTCGACGTTCCAAATCCGATTCTGCAGTCCGTTTTTCAAAATTCGGACCCGATTGCCTTGCCAGTCAAACCCGTTGACTTTTATTTTGACTGAAAATTCAAAATTTTCAAAAAGTCATATTTTATGCTTTCGACATCCTGAATCCGAATCCGAAGTCTGTTTCAGCAAATTTGAACCTGTAAGTTGTTTTTCACTGATTTATCATCCGATTCGATCAATTTTTTTTAGAATTAAGCTCCGTTTTGATGTAATTTCTGTTGGTATGGATCCGAGGAAATATTGGAAGATGATTTCAAGATCGAGGGCGTTCGAATGGAATTTTTATGGGTGATCAGTATGTCACAGAAATTGGGGTAATACTTTACTACCTCTTGGTAAATGAATGAATAAGATAATGTTGGTCACTTTTGTGGAGTTGAATAATTTATTCAGTCGATATGAATGTGGTAGAAATTCTGTATCTGAATATGGATTGAATGACTAATATAAGAGATTGAGGAATTGTTAGAATTAAATTACAAGTTTGTGATTAGTGATAAAGAAATCAGCCCTGTATTTGTAACTTATATTTTATATCATCAAAGGTTACATGTTAAAGGTACTTGGATGGGAAATTATGAGAATATTTTGATTAGGTAAAATTATGAAATTACCCTTATATTGGAAAATGATAAGAATTGTCCCTGGAAGTTGATTAATAAATATGAAAAGACATATTGATCTGATAAATATATTGACGTTCATAAGAAATGTTAGTTTTACTAGGAAATTATGGATAACAGGTTTTTAACCCCACGAGGGTTTATGCAAGATACTAGTCTGTTAAGGAATTATTTCAAGATCAGTGAATGTTCGAGGAAACAACTAACCATAGGATCTCTAAATTATAAGTATGCTCGTTAAGAGTTAATACTGAAATAATCTGGTTTAGAAATTACAAAAAAGCCCTTGAAAGGTAAAAATAGCTCGAGTTAACCCTAAATGAAAAAGTACTTTGAGGATTTGTACTTAACTCAATGAATTACGGATTTAATTGTTAAGATCCTTTCTTTGTACAGAAAATTTTTGATAACCTGTTGGTAACTTCTGAGAAGACAATTTACTTGAAAATCTCCGAGTTAAGAATAAATTATCGAGGGTGCTCTTTTGTCAGAATTATTTGAAAGGTCTGGAATAAATGATAAGTTGGAGTTAAATAATAAGACATAATGGAAGGAAAGAATTGAAATACACCAGATCTGTAAAATGACCAGAATATCCCTGTAATGAAAAAGACTCAAGAATATTACCAAGCTCAGGAATGATTGGATATCCTCGAGCTCTGAAATGAATGAAATAAAACTGAACACCAGAATGACCAAAATACCCTTATGACCTAAAATTAGTAGAAATGTTGAATTAATTAAGGAATCCAAATAAACATGGATGTGGTACTGCTCTTAAAAGTTATGGATCACATATTAAGCCGAGCAATCAATGCTAGTGTATATGTCAGTACCTGAAATGTATAGATGTTACTTGAATGCGTGTTCGTCTTCTTAAGTGTGGTTCGATGATAATTTTGAAAGTACTCAGCTCAACTTAACTCTAGGTCGCATTCGATAATAAGAAATAGATATTTGTTAGACAAATCAACCACGAAGACCAAATTAAATTAAACGGAAGTACAATATGTATCTGAAATTCAGAAACGTCTGGATTATCTGGAAAGCTCTGAAGAAACCAGGATAGACTTGACTGATAAACAAAATGAGTAACCTCAAAGACTGATGATTAAATAGGTGATTGGATGAGTTTGGGAACCTTGTTGAACTTACATGATGAATTATCCTTATGGGTCATAAAACATGAATCAAGTACGTATGTATTTCCTGATATCGTTGAAATATAGAAATCAAATAAAGACTATTAGAAGATCTATTTAGCGATGATTACGAAGATGATTTATGGACAAGAATTGTTGGTATTAAAGAGTAAATACTCTGAAAATGCAGTAAATTTACGGGTTGACATGCATTAGTTCTGAGAGATTGTTCAGTTCGAATTATTCGATAAACCGATCGATTAACATGGATTGTAAATGTCTTCAAGCTTCGTTTCTCCTTTATTAGCTCAAATCACTCTGTGAATTCTTGAACACTTTCCTGATGCACCCAAAAATATAGTGGGATTCTAAAGTATCAACCTTAAATGTCTGACTAGATCGGTTAGTAATCGATTCTCCTCAATAGAACCTTGTTCCTGGAATCCGATCAAATTGCTCGAGTTTCATGTGTGTCCTTATTGATAACGATAAATGCCTCTGAAAAAATATACGTGGATACTCTAGTGTGTTCCAAATGAATTACATGACGATTTTATATGTTTTGAAATGAGTTTAGTACAAGTATTGATTTATTGGTTTATGAACCATGGCAACATGGTAAGTGATTTATGATTATGGTTTTATCGAAAATATAAATTGTTTCTGATTTATGGAATCATGGAAACTAATGGTTTATGAATTATAGTTTTATGTTTCACTGGTTATACTCGAACTGTTTTACTGGGATATTATATGGGTAGACTGGAGGTACAACTCTGATCAAGCTGGAAATTTCTTACGGACCTAAGGGGATCTTTGGGTAAGCTTTCAGGCCCAAGGTACTCCCTTGGGTTAATCATTTGACTACTTACGGTGTACAGGTGAAAATTTGATATACGATTTATTTCATAACACGGATATGAAATATTACTAGATCACGATCCAAGTATTACGACTTACGGATAAAACTGATTTCTACTGGATTTTTATATGGATAGGAATCTGGAGTATGGAGGCACAGCCCTGATCCGACTGTAAGTCATTACGGACCTAAGGATATCTTAGGGAGGCCCCAAGGCATATCCTTAGGTTGGTTCCCTTTGCTGTGTGCATAAGGTAACCTTACGGACCTAAGGATATCTTGGGTAGGTACCAAGGTATATCCTTAGGTTGGTTCCCTTTGCTGTGTGCATAAGGTAACCCTACGGACCTAAGGATATCTTGGGTAGGCCCCAAGGTATATCCTTAGGTTGGTTCCCTTAGTTGTGTGCTTAAGGTAACCCTACGGATCTAAGGATGTCCTTGGGTAGATCCAAGGTATATCCTTAGATTGGCTCCCCTTTTTATTGTGTGCTGAGGGCAAGCCCTATGGATGCAGTTCTGGGGAACTGCATAATGGAGTTTGGTTGGGGGGTTCAACTATGGTTTTAAAAGATTTATATCTTTTCACTGGTTTTGATTGGAACACACTAGACATCCTATTCAATCTCCTAAAAACGTGATACTATGAAATGTTTCCTATGAACTGAGATATTCATGGCTTCTATTCGATGAACTACCAGTGGAACCTCTGATTATCCCGAAAATTTGAATACGTCTGATTCAATATGGAAATTATGGCTTTCCATTTATCTGCATATTCTATAGCATCATCTGGTAGTTCTGTATTACTGAGCTTTCCGAAGATCACTCTATTACTCACCATTGCAGGTTAAAAGAATTGTACCAGTACAGTTATCAACATCAATAAGGGAGTTATTCTGGCGTTGCTTTCGGAGGATGCTACATGTGATTAGGGGGCATGCAATTGTATTCTATTTTTATATATGAGTCTGAAAAGTTGTTTTATTTCTGCATACTGATAAATGATTTTATAAGTTTACATGTTCTAATAAAAAGTTTTAAATTTTCCGCTATTTTTACAATGGGTCGCTCCGGTGGCCCTAATATGACACTCCAGATCGGATCGGGTTATCCGCATCAGTCTAAGGTGTTACAAATAAGGATGTAAAATTGGGTAATCGTTCAAGTTTCAGTTGGATGCTGTCAAGTCAGGTAAAATCGGATACATGTCAAGTCAGGTAAATTTGATGCTTCGACTCAGATCAGGTTAGGTCCAAGTCAAATCAGGCTAGATCATTTTCAAGTTGATTTAACACCAGATACAGTTCGAGTTCAGGTCGGGTTACTTTCAGTTCGGATCGATGTCAGTTCAGGTCAAAACAGTTCTGGTCCGGAGCATATAAAGACCAAGTTAATTCATGTTTAGATGGACTTCAGGCAGATCTCGATCAGATCGGGTGGCATGATTTGCAGATAAAATTCAGGTCGGATCTTTATCATATACGGATTGAGTTTAAATCGGGTCAATTTTTATTTTTTGATTAATTATTTTTGACTTTCGCGAACGTTGAATTGTAATTTGTAATTGTATATGATTTAGAGTAAATTACTAATAATATAAATAATCATGGATCAATTTTATGAAAAATATAAAATTAAGGACTAAATTGAACAAATATGAAATTACAAGTAAAAGTTTAAATAAATTAAACAACACACATTGATGAGGGATCAAATCAAAATAATTTTAAAATGTGAGGTTGAAATTAATATAAAAAGTACTAAATTATGCCCATTTAAAAAGTTATGGGCCAATTAAAAAATAAATAAGTAATAAGTATGGGTCAATTTCAGATGCAAATATAATTTAAGGACTAAATTGAACAAATATGAAATTACAAATAAAAATTTTAAATAAATTAAACAACATAAAGGGATCAAATCGAAATAATTGTAAAATTTTAAGAAAAATTTGTAAAATGAACTAAATTGCATTCATTTCAAAAGTTGAGAAATTTTTTTAAACAATTATAATATATACTATATAAACTACATAAAATTATATAAATATATAAAGTATATATTATATATATATTATATTATATATTATATTATATAAACTATATAGTTTATTTATATTATTATAAACTATATATATATATATATATATATGTATAAACTATATATACCATGAACTATAGACTTTATATATGAACTATTAAACTATATATAAATTATAGTTTATTAATATGAATTATATGAATTATATTTAAATATATACAACTTATATTATATATGTATAATTATAAATTATATAGTTTAAATATAAAGTATATGAGTATATATATAAACTATAAATTATATATATATATACATACTTTTACTTTATAGTTTACATACATACACACATATATAATTATAGAGACAAAGTATATAAGTATATAATATAAAATATATGTATACAAATATATGTGTGTGTGTAAACTATAAAGTAAAGTATGTATATATATGTATATAAAGTTTTAGTATAAAGTATATACATATAATAATATAAAGTATAATATATATATATAGTATAATTATAAAGATAAAGTATATAATCATATAATATAAAGTATCTAAGTATATAATATAAAATATATAAGTAAATATACAAGTATATAAGAATATAAAGTATATATATATATACTATAAAGTATATATACATATATAATAATATATAATATAAGTATTATACATATAAATAGAGTATAATTATAAAGAATAAAGTATATATATAAAGAATAGAGTATATATATATATATATATATAATATATATAATATACTTTAATCTTTATAATTATACTTTTATTATATAATATACTTATAGTTTATATTATATATATGTATATAATTTATACTAGAACTTATATATATATATATATATATATTTATTTTATATACTTTTACTTTATATGTATATATACTTATACTTATATTATATTATATATATATTTTGTCCTTATAATACTTTATATATAGTTTTTATAATATATAAAGTTTTAGTAAAAATATATATTATAATTTATATATACTAAATAATACTTATAGTTTATATATATATATATATATATATATATATATATATATATATATATTTTATACTTTAAAGTATATATACTTTATAGTTTACACTTTATATATACTTATATTTTACATTATATATACATGCATCATATTATAACATTCATTATATATATATATATATATATATATATATATATAATTGTTTTAATTTTCCCCAATTTTTGAAATTAATGCAATTCAATCCATTTTATAATTTTCCCTCACATTTTACATTTTTTTATTTGATCCTTTTATGTTATTTATTTTATTTAAATTTAAATTTGTAATTTCAGATTTGTTCAATTTAGTTCTTTAAATTATATTCATATCTGAAATTGACCCATCCTTATTTATATTTTAGTAATTTACTTAAAACAAACCCTATAAAATAAATCACACAATAAATTTCTTTTCAAATTATGTTCACCAACTTTTTAAATGTATCCAATTATTCCATTTTTATATTAATATTAGTTTCACATTTTATAATTAATTCAATTTCATCCCTCATCAATGTGTGTGCTTAATTTATTCAATTTTTTATTTCCAATTTCATGTTTGTTCAATTTGGTACTTTATATACATATATAAACTATAAACTATAAAGTATAAGTATATGTATATGTATATGTATATGTATATATATACATAAAGTATAATGTACATTATATATACATGCATCATATTATCATAACATTCATTATACATATTATACATACATACATATATATATATATATATATAATTGTTTCAATTTTTTCTTAACTTTTGAAATTAATGCAATTTAGTTAATTTTACACATTTCTTAACATTTTACAATTATTTCGATTTAATCCATTTGTGTTCTTTAATTTATTTAAAATTTTATTTTTAATTTCATATTTGTTCAATTTAGTCCTTCAAAGTATATTTGTATCTGAAATTGACCCATACTTATTTATATTTTTGTAATTTACTTAAAACCCTATAAAATGTAAATCACATAATAAATTTATTTTCAAATTATGTTCACCAACTTTTTAAATGTATGCAATTTCGTCCATTTTTATATTAATATCAACTTCAAATTTTATAATTAATTCAATTTCATCCCTCATCAATGTGTGTTGTTTAATTTATTCAATTTTTTATTTTCAATTTCATGTTTGTTCAATTTGTATACATATATAATCTATATATATATATAAAGTATATAATGTAAAGTAATAAAGTGTTTGGATATAAGTATTAAAGTATATAATATAAGTATTAAATATAAAGTATATTAATTATCATGATTAATAATTAAGTATATTTATTAATTTAATTATCATAATTAATTTTTTATTATAACATTTAAAAATTAATCATATTAATTAGTATGATTTATCATAAACTCAAAATCTCATAATCTCATAATTTTGGTAAAATCTTATATTTCAATGGTAATATATAAGTTAGGTAAATGTCAAGTAAGGTAAAAATCAAATCAAGTCAATAACAAGTCGGATCATTTATAGGTCAGGTTGAAAACAGGTCGGGTAATACCAATTATGCCATGTCAATCTCGGGTTCGAGTTCAAAAGTCGAATGCAGGTCAGGTTCGGGTATCATATTTTCGATTCAATTCGGGTTCATATCCACAATTTTCAGATCCAACTCAGGTTCAGGTTAACACCAGTTCCAACTCGAGTCAGCTTCGATTCGCCACAACGCAGGTAAAAACAGTTTGACTTGAGTCAGTTTCAGTCAGCTTTACAGGTCGAGTCAACTTTTTACACCCCTATATACATACAAAGATGGGGAAGCTTTCACTGACTTTCATTATTTGTGTTGTCATCATCTTCTTTGTATCTAGTTAGTTCTTTTTCATATTCAGCTCTTTTTTATATATAATCTTACCTCGTTTTTGTAATCTAATACAGTAAAATTTTGGTTGTAGATACAAAGATGGTGGTAGAGAGAAGGGGACCTATCGGTCATTGGCCTTGCGATAGTGATGTGCCTTGTCAAAATAATTGTGCAACTTATTTTGGCTGCCCCAAGTGTGGTAGCGGTCCTGATCACTATTTTCAATGCCTTTCTTCCCCAAAATTTCCATTATCTTAAAATCTAAATATTTTCAACTAATAAATCACATATCCTTTGTAAGTGCAATAAATATTCTCGCAATGTAGTGAATAATAATAATAATAATAATAATAATTGCCATTAATTAGTATTTTCTTCTTTCCTTATGTTTTCATGTAGCTTTGCCAATCTCTTTCTCTTTTCTATCGAGGTTTTTTTTTATGGATGAGATTTTTGAAGACGTAGGGATTATTTTAGATAATGTGTCTCCCTTGCGTGATCGAAATGCGATCACTCAAATTCATTAGTGTTAGTCAGATTCAGCTTGTGTTTTGTCCGAGTAAAGCAAATATTCTTTGCGTGATCAAATGCTAAATTTCATAGTCCATTTGAAATCTTTTAATGTTATATATAATTTAATTTATATTAGATTAAATTAAGTTAAAAGAATTTTTTATTTTTTACTTTTAGGATAAATTTTGAATATAAAACATCTTACTTACGTGGTGTCACACATTAATTAGACATTTGACAAAATTACTTAAATAGGATAAATAATGAAAAATTAAAATTATCGTTTTTTGTAATTTCAAAATACAATTTAGTAAAAAAAAAGGATAATTATTTGTTATATTATATCACCATGAATATATACAACTCAATCTTGATTCCTACGAACTTGAAATCTTCTTTGTTTCTCCATACCTTTACGCCAATGTTGACCTTGTTCACACGAAACCTTATTTTGCTTCATTCAATCAAGACGTTTTCATCAATAGCATCGTTATTTGACATGAAGGTAAAAGAATACGCTTTTATTTTATTTTGTACTCTTGGGTTAAGTTGAGTGCAAACGTCTTACTTACGTGGCGTCGCACATTAATTAGACATTTGGAAAAATTATTAAAAAACAATAATTAATAAAAAAATATTAAGCACGATATATTTAAGTAAAAAGGGATTATTTTTTGGTATATTGTATCATCATTAGTAATACATGCACAATTCAATCTTAATTTCAATGGTAATTATATCTTTTTAGTCATTTATCCTTGTGAATCATACTCTCTTTTTATTTTCAAATTCGTTATGCTCGTGAACTTAAACTCTTCATTGTTTGTAACCCGTAGACTCGACCTATGCGTTACGGCCAGATCTAGTGGTTTATGATATTTTTTTTCCAAAAACATTATTCGATAACTTAAAATCCGAATTAAATTAAACATATTTAAAAATATAATTAATAGCATCAAAGTTTAAATTCAGTAAATTAAAGTCATAAAAACTAAATAAAATATTTCAAATTAGTATCGAAGAAAATCTAACATCAGTAACAAAAGAAGTATTTTCAAAATATAGGGACATGTCACCCAAAATAAAGGCAAATCGGAAGATAAAACATTGCAACAAAAGGTACAGTACGAAAGTGGCGATCCTCCAAGTGTCAGGTATGGGTCGCCTATCAAAAAGTATCTGAAAGAGAGAAATTTAGGGTAGTGAGCTAAGGAGCTCAGTGTGTTCCAGCAAGACAGAAATAAAACATACAATTTAGATTTCAAAACCAGTTCATCAATAAAGTCATGAAATGTCGGTAGGGGTTTCAAAATTAGTTCAATTCCAAATTATGAAAATTTCAGTAGTGCTTTTAGTTTAAAATTTTAGAATTGCCCTCCAACCGAACACACATATGTAGTTCCCCAGAACTGCATCCATAAGGACTTACCCTAGGCCTGAAGAGAATAGGTGCCAACCAAAGGGAGCACATTGGGTCCATAAGGTCTTACCCTAGTTGAAACGTAGGTGCCAACCTGAGGGAAGTGCCCTCAGGCCCATAAGGACTTACCCAATGCACATAACAGAGGTGCCACCCTATGAGAGTACCTTAGGGTCCATAATGTCTTACAAATAGGTCCATAAGGTCTTACAACTAGGCCCATTAGGCCCATGAGTCCACCCAAGAGTTGCTGATGTGATCCAATTCAGCATCATATTTAACCTTGCATCTCCAACCTTTCATAATAATCAAAGGGGATTTTCTCTAACTTATTCTTTCTTTATACAATATTTTTGATAATAGTTTACATACATTACATTTATAGTTATGATGATAATAGTTGTGATAATATTATGTGATGTATGAAAATATTATTATGAACCACATATTTATATGTTTATTTATTATAATACTTAGCTTATATTATGCTTTCTCTTGTAGGTACATAGGCGGTCACATGATGGGAGCTAACTTAAGCTAGCATTGGAGTCCAAGAGCTATGGAAACATGACTAGAACAACTCTTGGGCAGCTAAAGAACATTTTGGGACAAAGTTATCAGCTACCCTTTGAGCTCATAACTGACTTGAGTTGAACTTTTGAGCTAGCTAGACATCTCATTTCAGCTGGAGAGTTGCTCCATCACCACCACCACACAGAGTACTTCAAATATGGCATAGGTCAATTTTTGTGGAATCGTACCTTTTCGTGAATAGTTGCCATTCCAAGAGGTGCTTTTCACAAGGAGCTGTTCAATGACTCATCTTCATATAATTCATCTATGGCCAGCTAATCTTCATCACATATACTTGGGAAGTAGCTCAATTGATGAAAGGTTACCTTACACACAATGTGACCTTTCATGATAAGTTGCTACCCATTGGATGCTATGTCACATAGGTACATGATAGTGAGCTTGTTGTAGCCAAATGAAGCTTAATTTGCAAGGAGACATGAGGTAGCCCTCACCACCATTTGACCACACCCTTAGTACACGCCTAACACATGCCCAAGTCTTGGCGCCAAAGTGAAGAAGCACCTAATCATTTGTCCAAGGCAGTTGTCTTTAACTAAATGGTCATGCTCCTACATAAATAGTTAGCAGAACCAACAACGAACATCTACATTCATCCAAGCAATATTTATTTTCATTAAAGTTATGTACTTAGCTAAATAGACATGTAGTTATTCGGTCAGCCCTTCCAAATCCTATAAATAGGAAGGCTTATTCATTTGTAAACTCAACCCTTTTAATATATTAAACTCTTTGTGATAATTCTCTCTTGCAAGTTTTTTAAGAACGTTATCAATTAAGCAAACTTTCTAAGTTTGTGGCGTCAATCCCTTTCCTTGATACTTCGAGTTCCTAGTTTTATAACTAGGGTTTAAGTCTTATCCTACCATCCCTTATTTAAGTTTATAAAGAACGAGGTTAAACTTTCTATAGTTTTTTCTTCCTTTTTAACTTATTTAAGATACGACCTCCATATTCCATCATCTTCACGCCTACACCATCTCCATTTCCATTACCATTTCAACACTATTGAAACATCCTTCATTATTCATCAAGGTCAATATCCATCATCATCATTGGAGGCCGAATCAACTTCCATTTGAAGGATCTTTCTATATAACTTCTGCAGCCTACCTTTGATAACAACTCTACCCTTTCATTTATTATCATTTCATTTATTTCTTATTTTCTTATTCCATTTTAATCATTTCTTTCGTTATTTGTGTAGATTACTTATTAATTCAAGTGTGGCATTTGGTGTCTCTCCTAGATCGGGAAACAACAAGGCTACCAACTTCTCCATCATTGAAAAAGCTTGGATAGCCTTACATCAAGTGGTATTTAGAGCTTAGTTGGATGGACATTCAAAGTGCTACAACAAAGTAAAAAGAAATAAGAAAAAAACAAAAGAAAAGAAAAGAAAAGAAATCCTACATCACTTTTGGAGTACAAAAAAAAAAGAAATTCAAAAGCAAAGAAAAATTGAAGAAAAATTACAATTACACTAAAAATGAAACACATTACAATTTGCCCATCAAACTTGAAGGAGGTATCATTGTTGTTTCTGTGAAGGAAGATAGTAAGTGTTACATCTTGGGTTGTAAGTTATCCTCATTACCTTTTCTTTCATCATTTCTATTCATTACCTTATCTCTTTTTACCAATTATGTCTTACCTTTACCATATCCATTTCTATACCAAAACCATTTCTTTAGCCGACGCACAAACAAATAAACTTGCTCAATCTTGAGTTAGTTCTATAAAGGACCCAACAAGAGAGAATTGAGAGGAAAAAGGCAATAGAGACGGTGAGATCGGAAGGGGGATCAGAAAAAGCTAAGAACATATCCCAAGAGCAAACACGAGTGTGAGTGGAGTGACATCTAAATTTTCTTTGGAGTGACCAAGTGAGGCTTTGTGAGCGTGCTGGTAAGGTTTTCAATTTATTTTTATTTCACTAACCATGTCTCAAAGTCCCATAGAAAATGCATGACAACCAAACTTGCAAATGCAAACACTCATTGGCGAAATGATGCGAATGTTTCGTGAAGAGTTTCATGCTCGTCATAAAAAGATAGATCAATGTTAGGATCTACCACCAGCCTGGAAAAATGGTGTTCCTAGGAGACAACAACAACCACTCCCAGAAAAAATGTTCAAGATAATATTGAAGACGGAGACAAGCAGCGTTCCAAGGACCCAGACGTGCTATTGTTGATGACAACCTGAGTAATATCAAGATTAAAATTCCTCAATTCCAAGGAAAAATTGATCCTGAAGCCTATCGAATGGGAAAGCAAGGTGGAACATGTTTTGGTTGCCACAACTACTACGAGATAAAGAAAGTGAGATTGACAGCCATGGAGTTCATAGATTATGCCTTAATATGGTGGGATCAACTTACCCTTAGCAGAAGGAGGAATAGAGAAAGACCGGTTTCAACTTGGCATGAAATGAAAGGTATAATGCGGAAACGTTTATTCCTGTCCATTATCACCGAGACTTGTTCAGAAATTAAAGAATCTCAAACAAGGCCAAATGAGTGTGGAGGACTACTATAAAGAGATGGAAGTGGCAATGATCCGAGTCAACATTGAGGAGGATCATGAAGCAACCATGGCTAGATTCCTTGCTAGACTTAATCCATAAATTTCCAACACCTTGGAGTTGTATCATTACATTGAAATAGATGAGATGGTGCAAATGGAAATGAAGATAGAAAGACAACTGGGGAGAAGGCATACATCTCGCAATGTTACGCTCACACCTCAAAATGGAGTCCAAACAACATAAAGAAGTCTAATCCATCTCCTATCAAAGAAAATGTTGAATCTTCAAAGGCCCAGTAAGTAAACAAAGACCCTAACAGAGGAAAACAAACCATTGAATGTTCGAGAGACATTAGGTGCTTTAAATGTCTTGGGAAGGACATGTATCTACACAATGTCCCAACTGGAACACAATGCTTTTACTTGGAAATGGTGATATCGAATCTGAGTCTGAAGAAGAAGAAGAAGCACCAACAGAAGTCAATAAAGAAATGACAATTATGGATCCCGTTGAAGGAGAAGCTCTGGTGGTAAAAAGAAGCCTAAGTACACAAGTGACGAAAGACAATGCATAGCGAGAAAACATCTTTCATACTCGATGTCATGTGAATGAAGGTATGTTTTGTTATCATAGATGGTGGGAGTTGTACTAACGTGGCCAGAACAATCATGGTGGAAAAATGTGGCTTGAAAACAATGAAGCACTTGAGTCCCTATAAGCTACAATGGCTCAATGAACGAGGGGAACACAATGTTATCAAATAGGTTATAGTTCATTTCTCAATTGGAAAAATAAGGACGAGGTTATGCGTGAGTTGTTCTATGCATGCTAGCCATCTACTTCTTGGAAGGCCATGGTAATATGACAAAAGAACTATCCATGATTGTTTCACCAATCTCGTTCAACCATAGAGGGAAGAAGATTATCCTTACTCATTTAACGCCGAAACAAGTTCAGAATGATCAAGTCAAAATGAAACAAAGTGTTGAGGCTATGAGGAAAGGAAAAGCATCAACAAGCATGGAGGAAACTGATCTGAAAACAATGTTTATTCTTGAAAGTGCTTGATACAAGAATAACTATTGACACAACGCAAGGTTGAAGATGATTATTCTAACTTTGATAATGTAGAAATTTTATTTGACTTACAGGATATACCAAGCAACACCATTCATCAAATCAAAAGATTAGGAGACGTGAACTTTGAAAATCCAAATATGTGTCTAATGATCAGCAAAAGGACTCAATTATTCATTCAAAGGATATGATCTTAGGAGGAGAAATGGACGTGACTCATGAGGATTCAATGAACATGTCAATTGGAAAGTTATGAGACATTACTTTTGGGATGTCAAGGAACCTAACCATTCAAAACAAATGTCATGGACATATTTTGAACAAGTGCCTATTGAAGATATCCCCATTGCTGACAGAACAACAACTATTGGATGGAGGGCGTTGGAGAAAAACCACCATTTGATTTGAGGAAAAATCACTTTAAAGAAGGGGATGATGTGATCCAATTCAACATCATATTTAACCTTGCATCTTCAACCTTTCATAATAATCAAAGGGGGATTTCTCTAACTTATTCTTCTTTATACAATAGTTGTGATAATAGTTTATATACATTACATTTATAGTCAAAGAGCTATGGAAACATGACTAGGACAACCCCAGGATAACTAAAGAACATTTTGGGACAAAGTTGCCAGCTACCCTTTGAGCTCATAACTGATTTGAGCTAAACTTTTGAGCTAGCTATGCATCTCATTTCAGCTGGAGAGTTGCCCATCATCACCACACAGTACTTCAAATATGGCCTAGGCCAATTTTTGTGGAATAGTACCTTTTCGCGAATAGTTACCATTACAAGATGTGTCTTTTCACAAGGAGTGCTCAATGAACATCTTCATGTAATTATCTATGACCAGCTCATCTTCAGCCCATAATATGGGAAATAGCTCAATTGATGAAAGGTTACCTTACACACAATGTGACCTTTCATGACAAGTTGCTACCATTGGATGCTATGTCACATTGGTGCACGTTGGTTAGCTTGTTGTAGCGAAATGAAGCTTAATTTGCAAGGAGACATGAGGCAACCCTCACCACCATTCGGCCACACCCTAGCACATGCCAGCACATGCCCAAGGCTTGGCTCTTAAGTGAAGAAGCACCTAATCATTCAACCAAGGGAGATATAACCGAATGGTCATGCTCCTACATGAAGAGTTAGTCGAACCAACACCAAGGCCAAGGGACATCTATATTCATCGAAGCATCATACATTTTATTAAAGTTATTTACTTAGCCGAATAAGCATGTAGTTATTCGCCAGCCCTTCCAAATCCTATAAATAGGAAGGCTTATTCATTTGTAAACTCAACATTTGAATATATTAAACTTTTTGTTTGCAAGTTCTTTAAGAACTTTATCGATTAAGAAAACTTTCTAAGTTTGTGTAGATTACTTATCATTTTATTTGTTTCTTAATTTCTTATTCCATTTTAATCATTTTTTTCTTTAATTTGTGCATATTACTTATTAATTCAAGTGTGGCATTTGGTGTCTCTCCTAGATCGGGAAACAACAAGGCTGCCAACTTCTCCATCATTGAAGAAGCTTGGATAGACTTACATTAGTCGCTTAGGTCAATCAAGAATTACCAATTCGATCAGTATGAACTATTAAGGATTACCAGTTTGACTGAGCTGAACCTGTAGAGACTTCATACTAAATCCTAGAGTACATCGGAGAAAATATGTTTTAGACAAGAATAAGTGGTAGCTGGAAATCAGAGTTAACATATTTATTTCTCAGTAAAAAAATAACCATAGAATAGGAATCAGACAATCATGCTTACTTTAGTAAATAAGAAATCAGACTTTAAATCAAATAAATCATATAGAAATGTCGAACGATAAACACATTGCAAATTAGATAAAACAATCATGTGCACATGACATTTCAAACATATTAAAACATGTATATGGCACAGAAGGAACACACCTCGAAAAAAGAATTAGTCTGATAGATCTATCGAGCACCAGCTTCACTACGCTTTTTAGCTGTATGTGAACCTAGGTTATATCAAAATAGGGTTATATTCAGATTAATGTTCTAAATAAATTATTTATAAGGGTTACAAAATCATACGACTTATCACGGCTTACGCATACGGATGGATCAGGAGGTATTTGGTTGAGCTTCCAATTTTCTCTCATGTATCCGCACCATCAAATATGCGAACTTGATTCCAACATAATTTCCATTGTCATCGAATTAACTTTAAATAATAATTCGAGGACCCAATTGATAAAACTAGAAACTGATGGTGTTGCTATAACATTTAATTGCTAAAATCAGGTCTAAAACAAACTAATCTAAACTATCAAAGCTTGGGAATAACTATACTAAAGCATGATGACAAATCAGAATTACCTAAAATGGAGGACTGAAACTGTGATTTGACCATCTCCTTTTCCAAAACCACAAGACCTACGAAATAAATTTTGAAACAATTATGACAAATCATAATAATTGGAAGTTATAAAAATTGTTTAAGCTTTTACCAAACTTGGATGACATACTTTGCAATTTTCCCATTCTTACTTTATTAACAATCTCCAAAGCCGCGTGCGCCTATCATTCTTTTTTTTCTTTTCATTTCTTCTACATTCTCTATCGTGGTGCTCTGGAGAACCAAGAAAGTTGCTTCATCGGTCGGTTATGAACGTTAATAAGTGTCATATTGACCGCCGGTCAGAACCCTAATTACACTGTTCCATTCATTTATTTTCTTTGTCACAAATCTAGTGATAGATT